>NC_138784.1:13014181-15440215 GCF_965178545.1 Coloeus monedula
TGCCAGGCTATACAGAAGTAGTAAGAGGCTGTTAGAGACTTGTGGCGAAGGAAAGCCTTTGTGTGCGGGCCAAAAGAACTTATCCTTAAAAAGATGAATAACCCATGTGATGGCCCATGTTTTGCAGTGTGAAGGAACTGTGAGATTTTTCATGGGAGAGATGTTCTACACACAGCAGATTGATTGTTTCCGGGCGGATCTGCTGTTAGTGGCAGTTTGGGAACCACGTGCAACTGAAGGAAAACCCTTTTTTTCCCTTAAGCATAAGAGAGAGACTTTTCAAGAACTGGAACACTGACTAACATCCCATGTTCTGTTATCCCTTGTGTGAGCCGGGTAAAAGGAGAGAAGTGCTGGGGGGGGGGGGGATTTGCTTTATTTTGTTTTGTTATTTTCTCTTTGCTTTTAATTCTATTAGTAATCAAACTCTTCATTGTACTGCAACTGTTTAAGGTTTGTGCCTGCTTTGCTTTTCTCCTAATTCTTATCTCACAGAAGGAAAATAAGTAAGTAATGAATATTTTGAACCAAAACCACTACACTTAATTGGTGTTTCCGCCCGGTTTCGAACTCAACCCGCTACAGGGAGTCATTCAGGAACAACTCTATAAATACCTGGGCCAGAATGATCTATTATATCCCCTATCATGCACCAGCTGCCAGGAAAGTTGAGTGGTGCAACGCACTACTTAAGATTTTGTGGATGCTGAAAGCTTGATGCAGAGAAATTTTCCAGCTTTCTGCCAGCATCCATGTGAAAGCTTGCTTTCACATGCATGCTAGCTGTAAACAATGAGAGGGTTTTGTAAACCAATATTTTTATCTTGCACCTGCAAGTTTGTTATGCAGCTTGTTATGTTACTGACTGGAGAAATATTTTGAAGTGGATGTTGTAGGGTTTAATCAATCATTCTAAAAAGTGCATGGTCAAAGGACCAATAACCTTATGCCATTCAAGCAAACCAGGTTATATAAATGAGTTTGGAAATTAATAAATAATTCTCTTCCCTTCCTCTGGACTGGAGTCTATGTTGCTTTTCTCACCGTCCGTGGTACAACAGCGACAAGATGACCCTGAAGGTGCTTGGTGAGGGGATCTTCAAAAATTGGGAAGTGAACTTAGCAAAGGCCACCTGGATGGTCAATACCCGAGGGTCCATCAATCGAGCTGGTCCTGCTCAGTCTGAACCCTTGCACACAGTGGGTGGAGATAGAGTCCCTGTGGTGCACATGAGAGGTATTTTAGGAAAGACTGTTTGGATCAATCCCACCTCAGGCAAAGGCAAACCCATCCGTGGGATTGTCTTTGCTCAAGGACCTGGTTACACTTGGTGGGTAATGCAGAAAGATGGGGAAAGCCCTTGTGTGCCACAAGGGGACCTAATTTTAGGTGAGAACTGTGTGTAGGGTTTCCCTGTGTATGCATCTATATGTAGAGTTTGAGGAGGGTATTGATAAGGGTATGATGCAGATGGTAATAGAATAAGGGGTAGATAATGTTTTAGGTTACAATATGAGATGTAACCAGAAGCATGTATTCTATCACCATCTGTTAGAGCCAGGTGGGGCAACGTTCTTTATCTCTTCCAGGACACATCCCTGATAACTCCCTCCTGGGGATATCTGCTGCTAATGGGCCATCCAGCCTCACTGTGCGACTCGTAAATTACATCATCCCATTGTGAGAGGCTCTGCCCAGGGGGAGGAACCAAGCATTCCTACCTGGATATAGTCTGAGGTTTGGAACACCACAGGCAGCCCTTACCTGCTGGATTCCCAGAGGACAAGAGCTACATAACCACCCCTGGACCTTCAGAGGAAGACCAGACCCTTCTACAGGATCACTGCTTCAACAGAACCACATCTATCACTTCAGGAGGATTGCAGCCACCCCTTAATCAGACTGCAGCCACCACCCTGCCCAGCAGGGTGTCAGTTCTGACTTGGGATCTCTGGTTGGTTTGGTTTTGGTGCCCAGTGTGGGGTGGCACTGCAGCCCAGCATGGAAAAAGCCAAAAGGGCCTCAGGTGCGGTAGCGAATGCCCCTCCTACAGGAGGGGCAAATGATGTGAGCCTGGAGGAACCAAAGAAGATCATGAGGGAAGATTGGAGGAAAAAGAAAGAATTAGAAGAACAGAGAAAACTAGGAAATGCACCTGCTGAAGTGGATGAAGAAGGAAAAGATACCAACCCTCATATTCCTCAGTACATCTCCTCAGTACCATGGTACATAGATCCTTCTAAAAGACCCGCACTAAAGCATCAGAGACCTCAGCCAGAGAAGCAGAAACAGTATAACCGCTCTGGAGACTGGTACAAACGAGGAGTTCCAGAGCACGCTGTGGCCATGAGGTACCGCAAAGGAGCCTGTGAGAACTGCGGGGCAATGACACACAAAAAGAAACACTGCATGGAGAGACCCAGGAAAGTAGGAGCAAAATACACAGGCAAGAATATTGCCCCAGATGAACACGTGCAGCCTCAGCTGATGTTTGCCTTCTGCTGGTGGCACAGAAGAACACCTGAATCACAGAATCACCGAATCATTCAGGTTGGAAAAGACCTCTGAGATCATCAAGTTCCAACCTGTGACCAAACACCAGACCATGGTACCCATTGCCACGTCCAGCCTTTCCTTAAACACTTCTGGGGATAGGGACTCCACCACTACCCTGGACAGCCCCTTCCAATGTTTCATCACCCTTTCAGTGAAGAAATTCCTCCTGATGTCCCATCTGAACCTCCCTTGGCACAGCTTGAAGCCATTTCCTCTCATCCTGCCCCTTGTTTCCTGGGAGCAGAACCCGACCCCCCCCGGCTGCCCCCTCCTGTCAGGGAGTTGTGCAGAGCCACAAGGTCCCCCCTGAGCCTCCTTTGCTCCAGGCTGAGCCCCTTTCCCAGCTCCCTCAGCCCCTCCTGCTGCTCCAGCCCCTTCCCCAGCTCCGTTCCCTTCTCTGGACACGCTCCAGCCCCTCAATGTCCATTTTGCAGTGACAGGCCCAGAACTGGACACAGGATCTGAGGTGTGGCCCCACCGAGCCAAGTACAGGGGGACAATCACTGTTCTGATCCTGCTGGCCACACCATTGCTGATCCCAGCCAGGTGCCACTGGCCTTCTTGCCCACACGTTGGTTCACATTCAGCTACTGTCACCAGCACCCCAGGTTCTTTCACTTTCCAGCAATTCTGCCCCAGCCTAGAGCACTGCAGGAAACTGTTGGGGCCAAAGTGTAGGACCCAGCACTTGGCCCAGCTGAACCTCAAGTTCCCCCTGATGCCTTGTCCCGGTCTTAAAATCAAGAGTCATACATGGTTAGAAGGGAAGAAGGGATTTTACCTTGGTATTTATTTTAAGAATCCTTAGGTGCACACGTCCAGGTCAAATGCACATCCATGCACACTGCAATGCCCCCCCAAAAGATCTGGCATAACATTCTAGGTCTTACTAATTAGCATATCTATCAAAGATTCCCCAATGAGAGGCTCGAGTGAGCCCCCCTCCCCAAGGAGCCTTCCCCTGGATGGTTCTATCTTAGTTTACAGAATGTGTTCTGGAGAGGACCTTGGCGTCTGGGGCACACTGATCCCTAGCTACAAAGATTCTAAAATGTTTCATCTCCTAGCTGAACAAACAAGTCCAAGAATGTAGGGGAAAAGCACTAGAAATACAGAAGTTGTAAAAAAGGTGTAACAGGGGTATAAGAGAAAAGGCAAAAAATCATCATGGCATCACCCCTAATGACCACAGCAGTCTAATTGTCTCCTATCTTTGAGGCCTTTGCCTGCTGGAAACAGTTGATAAGAAAGATCCCTTGATAAGGCAACACCTCTGGCAATATAGGGAAATCTGATTGAGTGTCCATCATGTGTGAGGACAGCCAGCACTGCTCTGGAAGGCAGCCTGCAAAAGGCTGTGTCCTCTGAGAACAGATTCCACCCACTGAGACCACCCCCAGCCAGTCAATCTTGTGCTATCTTCAGCTGGCATCCCTTTGCCATGAAACCTAGGGGCTTATCTTCCATGCCCCAAATCCAGGGCTGTCTTAGGTTACAATGTAAGGTGTAACCAAAAGGATGTATTCTATCAGCATCCCCATAAGGTGTTAAAGCAGGTGGGGCTGTGTTCTTTATCTCCTTCATGACTCATCCCTGATAACTCCCTCCTGGGGATATCTGCTGCTAATGGGCCATCCAGCCTCACTGTGTGACTCGTAAATTACATCATCCCATTGTGAGAGGCTCTGCCTAGGGGGAGGAACCAAGCATTCCTACCTGGATATAGTCTGAGGTTTGGAACACCACAGGCAGCCCTTACCTGCTGGATTCCCAGAGGACAAGAGCTACATAACCACCCCTGGACCTTCAGAGGAAGACCAGACCCTTCTACAGGATCACTGCTTCAACAGAACCACATCTATCACTTCAGGAGGATTGCAGCCACCCCTTAATCAGACTGCAGCCACCACCCTGCCCAGCAGGGTGTCAGTTCTGACTTGGGATCTCTGGTTGGTTTGGTTTTGGTGCCCAGTGTGGGGTGGCACTGCAGCCCAGCATGGAAAAAGCCAAAAGGGCCTCAGGTGCGGTAGCAGATGCCCCTCCTACAGGAGGGGCAAATGGTGTGAGCCTGGAGGAACCAAAGAAGATCATGAGGGCAGATTGGAGGAAAAAGAAAGAATTAGAAGAACAGAGAAAACTAGGAAATGCACCTGCTGAAGTGGATGAAGAAGGAAAAGACATCAACCCTCATATTCCTCAGTACATCTCCTCAGTACCATGGTACATAGATCCTTCTAAAAGACCCGCACTAAAGCATCAGAGACCTCAGCCAGAGAAGCAGAAACAGTATAACCGCTCTGGAGACTGGTACAAACGAGGAGTTCCAGAGCACGCTGTGGCCATGAGGTACCGCAAAGGAGCCTGTGAGAACTGCGGGGCAATGACACACAAAAAGAAACACTGCATGGAGAGACCCAGGAAAGTAGGAGCAAAATACACAGGCAAGAATATTGCCCCAGATGAACATGTGCAGCCTCAGCTGATGTTTGATTACGATGGGAAGCGAGACCGGTGGAATGGTTATAACCCAGAGGAGCACTTGAAAATTGTCGAGGAATATTCCAAGGTTGATTTGGCCAAATGGACACTGAAAACCCAGAAGCTTCAGGAGGGGTTGGCATCAGGGGAGCTGGAGCAAGTGAACTCCCCAAGACACCAGTGGGGAGAAGAGGAATCAAATTTACAGACAGAAAGGGATTGTAACAGTGAAGATGAAGACAAATATGCAGATGACATTGATATGCCTGGGCAGAACTTTGACTCCAAAAGACACATCACAGTCCGAAATTTACGTATTCGGGAAGATATTGCAAAATACTTGAGGAATCTAGATCCAA
The DNA here is from genome assembly GCF_965178545.1 of Coloeus monedula. Lineage (NCBI taxonomy): Eukaryota > Metazoa > Chordata > Aves > Passeriformes > Corvidae > Coloeus > Coloeus monedula. The sequence continues at coordinate 13,019,576 of NC_138784.1, forward strand.
ACTCTGCTTATTATGATCCAAAAACAAGAGCAATGAGGGAGAACCCTTATGCCAACACAGGCAAGAATCCAGATGAAGTTGGTTATGCAGGTGACAACTTTGTTCGCTACACAGGCGATAGCATTTCAATGGCACAGACTCAGCTCTTAGCTTGGGAGGCTTATGACAAAGGCTCTGAAGTTCATCTGCAAGCAGACCCTACAAAATCAGAGCTCCTTTATAAATCCTTCAAAGTGAAAAAAGAAGATTTCAAGGCACAGCAGAAAGAAAGGATCCTAGAGAAGTACGGAGGACAAGAATATTTAGACCCCCCCCCTGCCCTGCTCAGCTGAACTGCTGTTAGCTCAAAGAGAAGATTATGTGGAGAGATGGCACCCCTGAGAGAATTGAGTCGGACTACGGGAGGGTATTGGGTTGACCCTGAGCTGATGGACAGTCTTTAAGACCAATTACGCTTCTCCCAATTTACATATTTAAACCGCACAGAAAGGCAGGACTTCCCCTTTTTTGTCGGGGCTCGCCGGCTGGAAGGTGGGGGGGGGCTCCGAGCCTCCAGGCCCCGCCGGGCCCCGCCGGGCCGGGCCGGGGCCACTGCCCCTTTCCCCCTTCCCCAACGCTGCAGCACGGACCCTGGATCACTGCGGGGGGACTGTCCCAGAGCCGCAGGCAGCTAAAACCAGCCATGGACTGCCACAGCTAAACTCATCCAGCGCGGCTTCTGGGGACAGGCGGGCCCCTCTCCTCTCCATGCGGAGCCGGCGGAGTCAACGGGAGCCGGCAGAACCTCCTGTCTGCAGCCAGCACACTCCGTGCTGAACTGAAGAGGACACCACGCAGCCAGCAGCACAAAGGGAGCGAGGCTTTTCCCCACCGTGTCATACATGAAATCCCTAATTAGTTTGGTCTTTGCATGTTAAGTGTTTTAATTAGTTAATTTGGGGTTAAACAATTTTAATTGAGTGTTAATGTTCACCCATCAGTCCAGGTAGAAATACCAAGTTCTGCTATTAGTGTTTTCACTTGTTCAAAGTAGTTTTTCTGCACCAGTTCCAGTTAAAATCCCCCAGTTAAAAGTGTCCCAGTTAAAAATCCCTTTTTCAACTTTAAACCAATTGTACACTGTAAGAGTTGTTTTTCTCATGTTCTCTGTATACTTCTACAAATGTTTTAAGATGTGTTGGATGTATTTTAATATTTATTTTAAGGGTTTCTACTTTGCTCCTTAAGTCTCAGAACCAGCTCCAAACCCCAGTTTCTAACAGCCAACAGCTATTTTTAGACCACCTGAATCTTAATGAGGGCATGTTACCACCCTTACTCCAGCTGCTACTACCCCCCTGACAACGACGAGCTATTGGTAGACAGAGATGATCTGTCAAAAGGGAAGCACCAATCACTTAGGACCAAAGGGGTGTGCCATGGGCGGTCTGTGGGCAGACTGGGGCGGAGCAAAGGTACTATAAAATAGTGAGTCAGCCTCAGCGCAGGTGCAGATCACTGCAGATTTTAGCTGTAGTGGATGCCAGTGCTGGGCACTTAAGCCTTACTCCTATTTAGGAGCCTTTAATAATTTTTTTCTTTGACTTTTGGACTAGCTAAAAGTCAGCCCAGCACTGCAAGTTATTCCACCAGAGGTCCAGTGCTGTTTAAGCCGAAAGATCTCACATCCCTGCGCTCCTGGGGCATACCTCTTGAGCCATTAGGATCCCAAATTTTTACATTTTTCCGATTTTTGTAATTTTTCCGTTCTTAATAAATTATTTTAATTTTTCTAAGAGTTGTCTCGTTCCTCACACACCGTAAAGCCTGAACAAGAACACTCTTCAACATGGCGGCTTCAGAGTCAGAGAGAAAGAGAAGTGAGTCACGTGGGACGGAGCTGGAAATGGCGACGGGAGAAAAGAGGGCGGTGCCGCGATTCTGGCGCGCAGCTTAAAAGAAACCTTCTTGCATGCCGTGGTAAGAAACCGTAATACCACAAACTTTTGTCTCTTTAATCCATTTGAAGAACATGGGGGGATGGAGTATCTTCGTGTGCCTGTGAAGATTGTGAAGAATGCCTATGCCAGGCTATACAGAAGTAGTAAGAGGCTGTTAGAGACTTGTGGCGAAGGAAAGCCTTTGTGTGCGGGCCAAAAGAACTTATCCTTAAAAAGATGAATAACCCCATGTGATGGCCCATGTTTTGCAGTGTGAAGGAACTGTGAGATTTTTCATGGGAGAGATGTTCTACACACAGCAGATTGATTGTTTCCGGGCGGATCTGCTGTTAGTGGCAGTTTGGGAACCACGTGCAACTGAAGGAAAACCCTTTTTTTCCCTTAAGCATAAGAGAGAGACTTTTCAAGAACTGGAACACTGACTAACATCCCATGTTCTGTTATCCCTTGTGTGAGCCGGGTAAAAGGAGAGAAGTGCTGGGGGGGGGGGGGATTTGCTTTAATTTTGTTTTGTTATTTTCTCTTTGCTTTTAATTCTATTAGTAATCAAACTCTTTCATTGTACTGCAACTGTTTAAGGTTCGTGCCTGCTTTGCTTTTCTCCTAATTCTTATCTCACAGAAGGAAAATAAGTAAGTAATGAATATTTTGAACCAAAACCACTACACTTAATTGGTGTTTCCGCCCGGTTTCGAACTCAACCCGCTACAGGGAGTCATTCAGGAACAACTCTATAAATACCTGGGCCAGAATGATCTATCATATCCCCTATCATGCACCAGCTGCCAGGAAAGTTGAGTGGTGCAACGCACTACTTAAGATTTTGTGGATGCTGAAAGCTTGATGCAGAGAAATTTTCCAGCTTTCTGCCAGCATCCATGTGAAAGCTTGCTTTCACATGCATGCTAGCTGTAAACAATGAGAGGGTTTTGTAAACCAATATTTTTATCTTGCACCTGCAAGTTTGTTATGCAGCTTGTTATGTTACTGACTGGAGAAATATTTTGAAGTGGATGTTGTAGGGTTTAATCAATCATTCTAAAAAGTGCATGGTCAAAGGACCAATAACCTTATGCCATTCAAGCAAACCAGGTTATATAAATGAGTTTGGAAATTAATAAATAATTCTCTTCCCTTCCTCTGGACTGGAGTCTATGTTGCTTTTCTCACCGTCCGTGGTACAACAGCGACAAGATGACCCTGAAGGTGCTTGGTGAGGGGATCTTCAAAAATTGGGAAGTGAACTTAGCAAAGGCCACCTGGATGGTCAATACCCGAGGGTCCATCAATCGAGCTGGTCCTGCTCAGTCTGAACCCTTGCACACAGTGGGTGGAGATAGAGTCCCTGTGGTGCACATGAGAGGTATTTTAGGAAAGACTGTTTGGATTAATCCCACCTCAGGCAAAGGCAAACCCATCCGTGGGATTGTCTTTGCTCAAGGACCTGGTTACACTTGGTGGGTAATGCAGAAAGATGGGGAAAGCCCTTGTGTGCCACAAGGGGACCTAATTTTAGGTGAGAACTGTGTGTAGGGTTTCCCTGTGTATGCATCTATATGTAGAGTTTGAGGAGGGTATTGATAAGGGTATGATGCAGATGGTAATAGAATAAGGGGTAGATAATGTTTTAGGTTACAATATGAGATGTAACCAGAAGCATGTATTCTATCACCATCTGTTAGAGCCAGGTGGGGCAACGTTCTTTATCTCTTCCAGGACACATCCCTGATAACTCCCTCCTGGGGATATCTGCTGCTAATGGGCCATCCAGCCTCACTGTGCGACTCGTAAATTACATCATCCCATTGTGAGAGGCTCTGCCCAGGGGGAGGAACCAAGCATTCCTACCTGGATATAGTCTGAGGTTTGGAACACCACAGGCAGCCCTTACCTGCTGGATTCCCAGAGGACAAGAGCTACATAACCACCCCTGGACCTTCAGAGGAAGACCAGACCCTTCTACAGGATCACTGCTTCAACAGAACCACATCTATCACTTCAGGAGGATTGCAGCCACCCCTTAATCAGACTGCAGCCACCACCCTGCCCAGCAGGGTGTCAGTTCTGACTTGGGATCTCTGGTTGGTTTGGTTTTGGTGCCCAGTGTGGGGTGGCACTGCAGCCCAGCATGGAAAAAGCCAAAAGGGCCTCAGGTGCGGTAGCGAATGCCCCTCCTACAGGAGGGGCAAATGATGTGAGCCTGGAGGAACCAAAGAAGATCATGAGGGAAGATTGGAGGAAAAAGAAAGAATTAGAAGAACAGAGAAAACTAGGAAATGCACCTGCTGAAGTGGATGAAGAAGGAAAAGATACCAACCCTCATATTCCTCAGTACATCTCCTCAGTACCATGGTACATAGATCCTTCTAAAAGACCCGCACTAAAGCATCAGAGACCTCAGCCAGAGAAGCAGAAACAGTATAACCGCTCTGGAGACTGGTACAAACGAGGAGTTCCAGAGCACGCTGTGGCCATGAGGTACCGCAAAGGAGCCTGTGAGAACTGCGGGGCAATGACACACAAAAAGAAACACTGCATGGAGAGACCCAGGAAAGTAGGAGCAAAATACACAGGCAAGAATATTGCCCCAGATGAACACGTGCAGCCTCAGCTGATGTTTGCCTTCTGCTGGTGGCACAGAAGAACACCTGAATCACAGAATCACCGAATCATTCAGGTTGGAAAAGACCTCTGAGATCATCAAGTTCCAACCTGTGACCAAACACCAGACCATGGTACCCCATTGCCACGTCCAGCCTTTCCTTAAACACTTCTGGGGATAGGGACTCCACCACTACCCTGGACAGCCCCTTCCAATGTTTCATCACCCTTTCAGTGAAGAAATTCCTCCTGATGTCCCATCTGAACCTCCCTTGGCACAGCTTGAAGCCATTTCCTCTCATCCTGCCCCTTGTTTCCTGGGAGCAGAACCCGACCCCCCCCGGCTGCCCCCTCCTGTCAGGGAGTTGTGCAGAGCCACAAGGTCCCCCCTGAGCCTCCTTTGCTCCAGGCTGAGCCCCTTTCCCAGCTCCCTCAGCCCCTCCTGCTGCTCCAGCCCCTTCCCCAGCTCCGTTCCCTTCTCTGGACACGCTCCAGCCCCTCAATGTCCATTTTGCAGTGACAGGCCCAGAACTGGACACAGGATCTGAGGTGTGGCCCCACCGAGCCAAGTACAGGGGGACAATCACTGTTCTGATCCTGCTGGCCACACCATTGCTGATCCCAGCCAGGTGCCACTGGCCTTCTTGCCCACACGTTGGTTCACATTCAGCTACTGTCACCAGCACCCCAGGTTCTTTCACTTTCCAGCAATTCTGCCCCAGCCTAGAGCACTGCAGGAAACTGTTGGGGCCAAAGTGTAGGACCCAGCACTTGGCCCAGCTGAACCTCAAGTTCCCCCTGATGCCTTGTCCCGGTCTTAAAATCAAGAGTCATACATGGTTAGAAGGGAAGAAGGGATTTTACCTTGGTATTTATTTTAAGAATCCTTAGGTGCACACGTCCAGGTCAAATGCACATCCATGCACACTGCAATGCCCCCCCAAAAGATCTGGCATAACATTCTAGGTCTTACTAATTAGCATATCTATCAAAGATTCCCCAATGAGAGGCTCGAGTGAGCCCCCCTCCCCAAGGAGCCTTCCCCTGGATGGTTCTATCTTAGTTTACAGAATGTGTTCTGGAGAGGACCTTGGCGTCTGGGGCACACTGATCCCTAGCTACAAAGATTCTAAAATGTTTCATCTCCTAGCTGAACAAACAAGTCCAAGAATGTAGGGGAAAAGCACTAGAAATACAGAAGTTGTAAAAAAGGTGTAACAGGGGTATAAGAGAAAAGGCAAAAAATCATCATGGCATCACCCCTAATGACCACAGCAGTCTAATTGTCTCCTATCTTTGAGGCCTTTGCCTGCTGGAAACAGTTGATAAGAAAGATCCCTTGATAAGGCAACACCTCTGGCAATATAGGGAAATCTGATTGAGTGTCCATCATGTGTGAGGACAGCCAGCACTGCTCTGGAAGGCAGCCTGCAAAAGGCTGTGTCCTCTGAGAACAGATTCCACCCACTGAGACCACCCCCAGCCAGTCAATCTTGTGCTATCTTCAGCTGGCATCCCTTTGCCATGAAACCTAGGGGCTTATCTTCCATGCCCCAAATCCAGGGCTGTCTTAGGTTACAATGTAAGGTGTAACCAAAAGGATGTATTCTATCAGCATCCCCATAAGGTGTTAAAGCAGGTGGGGCTGTGTTCTTTATCTCCTTCATGACTCATCCCTGATAACTCCCTCCTGGGGATATCTGCTGCTAATGGGCCATCCAGCCTCACTGTGTGACTCGTAAATTACATCATCCCATTGTGAGAGGCTCTGCCTAGGGGGAGGAACCAAGCATTCCTACCTGGATATAGTCTGAGGTTTGGAACACCACAGGCAGCCCTTACCTGCTGGATTCCCAGAGGACAAGAGCTACATAACCACCCCTGGACCTTCAGAGGAAGACCAGACCCTTCTACAGGATCACTGCTTCAACAGAACCACATCTATCACTTCAGGAGGATTGCAGCCACCCCTTAATCAGACTGCAGCCACCACCCTGCCCAGCAGGGTGTCAGTTCTGACTTGGGATCTCTGGTTGGTTTGGTTTTGGTGCCCAGTGTGGGGTGGCACTGCAGCCCAGCATGGAAAAAGCCAAAAGGGCCTCAGGTGCGGTAGCAGATGCCCCTCCTACAGGAGGGGCAAATGGTGTGAGCCTGGAGGAACCAAAGAAGATCATGAGGGCAGATTGGAGGAAAAAGAAAGAATTAGAAGAACAGAGAAAACTAGGAAATGCACCTGCTGAAGTGGATGAAGAAGGAAAAGACATCAACCCTCATATTCCTCAGTACATCTCCTCAGTACCATGGTACATAGATCCTTCTAAAAGACCCGCACTAAAGCATCAGAGACCTCAGCCAGAGAAGCAGAAACAGTATAACCGCTCTGGAGACTGGTACAAACGAGGAGTTCCAGAGCACGCTGTGGCCATGAGGTACCGCAAAGGAGCCTGTGAGAACTGCGGGGCAATGACACACAAAAAGAAACACTGCATGGAGAGACCCAGGAAAGTAGGAGCAAAATACACAGGCAAGAATATTGCCCCAGATGAACATGTGCAGCCTCAGCTGATGTTTGATTACGATGGGAAGCGAGACCGGTGGAATGGTTATAACCCAGAGGAGCACTTGAAAATTGTCGAGGAATATTCCAAGGTTGATTTGGCCAAATGGACACTGAAAGCCCAGAAGCTTCAGGAGGGGTTGGCATCAGGGGAGCTGGAGCAAGTGAACTCCCCAAGACACCAGTGGGGAGAAGAGGAATCAAATTTACAGACAGAAAGGGATTGTAACAGTGAAGATGAAGACAAATATGCAGATGACATTGATATGCCTGGGCAGAACTTTGACTCCAAAAGACACATCACAGTCCGAAATTTACGTATTCGGGAGGATATTGCAAAATACTTGAGGAATCTAGATCCAAACTCTGCTTATTATGATCCAAAAACAAGAGCAATGAGGGAGAACCCTTATGCCAACACAGGCAAGAATCCAGATGAAGTTGGTTATGCAGGTGACAACTTTGTTCGCTACACAGGCGATAGCATTTCAATGGCACAGACTCAGCTCTTAGCCTGGGAGGCTTATGACAAAGGCTCTGAAGTTCATCTGCAAGCAGACCCTACAAAATCAGAGCTCCTTTATAAATCCTTCAAAGTGAAAAAAGAAGATTTCAAGGCACAGCAGAAAGAAAGGATCCTAGAGAAGTACGGAGGACAAGAATATTTAGACCCCCCCCCCTGCCCTGCTCAGCTGAACTGCTGTTAGCTCAAAGAGAAGATTATGTGGAGAGATGGCACCCCTGAGAGAATTGAGTCGGACTACGGGAGGGTATTGGGTTGACCCTGAGCTGATGGACAGTCTTTAAGACCAATTACGCTTCTCCCAATTTACATATTTAAACCGCACAGAAAGGCGGGACTTCCCCTTTTTTGTCGGGGCTCGCCGGCTGGAAGGTGGGGGGGGGCTCCGAGCCTCCAGGCCCCGCCGGGCCCCGCCGGGCCGGGCCGGGGCCACTGCCCCTTTCCCCCTTTCCCAACGCTGTGGCACGGACCCTGGATCACTGCAGGGGGACTGTCCCAGAGCCGCAGGCAGCTAAAACCAGCCATGGACTGCCACAGCTAAACTCATCCAGCGCGGCTTCTGGGGACAGGCGGGCCCCTCTCCTCTCCATGCGGAGCTGGCGGAGTCAACGGGAGCCGGCAGAGCCTCCTGTCTGCAGCCAGCACACTCCGTGCTGAACTGAAGAGGACACCACGCAGCCAGCAGCACAAAGGGAGCGAGGCTTTTCCCCACCGTGTCATACATGAAATCCCTAATTAGTTTGGTCTTTGCATGTTAAGTGTTTTAATTAGTTAATTTGGGGTTAAACAATTTTAATTGAGTGTTAATGTTCACCCATCAGTCTAGGTAGAAATACCAAGTTCTGCTATTAGTGTTTTCACTTGTTCAAAGTAGTTTTTCTGCACCAGTTCCAGTTAAAATCCCCCAGTTAAAAGTGTCCCAGTTAAAAATCCCTTTTTCAACTTTAAACCAATTGTACACTGTAAGAGTTGTTTTTCTCATGTTCTCTGTATACTTCTACAAATGTTTTAAGATGTGTTGGATGTATTTTAATATTTATTTTAAGGGTTTCTACTTTGCTCCTTAAGTCTCAGAACCAGCTCCAAACCCCAGTTTCTAACAGCCAACAGCTATTTTTAGACCACCTGAATCTTAATGAGGGCATGTTACCACCCTTACTCCAGCTGCTACTACCCCCCTGACAACGACGAGCCATTGGTAGACAGAGATGATCTGTCAAAAGGGAAGCACCAATCACTTAGGACCAAAGGGGTGTGCCATGGGCGGTCTGTGGGCGGACTGGGGCGGAGCAAAGGTACTATAAAATAGTGAGTCAGCCTCAGCGCAGGTGCAGATCACTGCAGATTTTAGCTGTAGTGGACACCAGTGCTGGGCACTTAAGCCTTACTCCTATTTAGGAGCCTTTAATAATTTTTTTCTTTGACTTTTGGACTAGCTAAAAGTCAGCCCAGCACTGCAAGTTATTCCACCAGAGGTCCAGTGCTGTTTAAGCCGAAAGATCTCACATCCCTGCGCTCCTGGGGCATACCTCTTGAGCCATTAGGATCCCAAATTTTTACATTTTTCCGATTTTTGTAATTTTTCAATTTTTCCGTTCTTAATAAATTATTTTAATTTTTCTAAGAGTTGTCTCGTTCCTCACACACCGTAAAGCCTGAACAAGAACACTCTTCAACATGGCGGCTTCAGAGTCAGAGAGAAAGAGAAGTGAGTCACGTGGGACGGAGCTGGAAATGGCGACGGGAGAAAAGAGGGCGGTGCCGCGATTCTGGCGCGCAGCTTAAAAGAAACCTTCTTGCATGCCGTGGTAAGAAACTGTAATACCAGAAACTTTTGTCTCTTTAATCCATTTGAAGAACATGGGGGGATGGAGTATCTTCGTGTGCCTGTGAAGATTGTGAAGAATGCCTATGCCAGGCTATACAGAAGTAGTAAGAGGCTGTTAGAGACTTGTGGCGAAGGAAAGCCTTTGTGTGCGGGCCAAAAGAACTTATCCTTAAAAAGATGAATAACCCCATGTGATGGCCCATGTTTTGCAGTGTGAAGGAACTGTGAGATTTTTCATGGGAGAGATGTTCTACACACAGCAGATTGATTGTTTCCGGGCGGATCTGCTGTTAGTGGCAGTTTGGGAACCACGTGCAACTGAAGGAAAACCCTTTTTTTCCCTTAAGCATAAGAGAGAGACTTTTCAAGAACTGGAACACTGACTAACATCCCATGTTCTGTTATCCCTTGTGTGAGCCGGGTAAAAGGAGAGAAGTGCTGGGGGGGGGGGGGATTTGCTTTAATTTTGTTTTGTTATTTTCTCTTTGCTTTTAATTCTATTAGTAATCAAACTCTTTCATTGTACTGCAACTGTTTAAGGTTCGTGCCTGCTTTGCTTTTCTCCTAATTCTTATCTCACAGAAGGAAAATAAGTAAGTAATGAATATTTTGAACCAAAACCACTACACTTAATTGGTGTTTCCGCCCGGTTTCGAACTCAACCCGCTACAGGGAGTCATTCAGGAACAACTCTATAAATACCTGGGCCAGAATGATCTATCATATCCCCTATCATGCACCAGCTGCCAGGAAAGTTGAATGGTGCAACGCACTACTTAAGATTTTGTGGATGCTGAAAGCTTGATGCAGAGAAATTTTCCAGCTTTCTGCCAGCATCCATGTGAAAGCTTGCTTTCACATGCATGCTAGCTGTAAACAATGAGAGGGTTTTGTAAACCAATATTTTTATCTTGCACCTGCAAGTTTGTTATGCAGCTTGTTATGTTACTGACTGGAGAAATATTTTGAAGTGGATGTTGTAGGGTTTAATCAATCATTCTAAAAAGTGCATGGTCAAAGGACCAATAACCTTATGCCATTCAAGCAAACCAGGTTATACAAATGAGTTTGGAAATTAATAAATAATTCTCTTCCCTTCCTCTGGACTGGAGTCTATGTTGCTTTTCTCACCGTCCGTGGTACAACAGCGACAAGATGACCCTGAAGGTGCTTGGTGAGGGGATCTTCAAAAATTGGGAAGTGAACTTAGCAAAGGCCACCTGGATGGTCAATACCCGAGGGTCCATCAATCGAGCTGGTCCTGCTCAGTCTGAACCCTTGCACACAGTGGGTGGAGATAGAGTCCCTGTGGTGCACATGAGAGGTATTTTAGGAAAGACTGTTTGGATCAATCCCACCTCAGGCAAAGGCAAACCCATCCGTGGGATTGTCTTTGCTCAAGGACCTGGTTACACTTGGTGGGTAATGCAGAAAGATGGGGAAAGCCCTTGTGTGCCACAAGGGGACCTAATTTTAGGTGAGAACTGTGTGTAGGGTTTCCCTGTGTATGCATCTATATGTAGAGTTTGAGGAGGGTATTGATAAGGGTATGATGCAGATGGTAATAGAATAAGGGGTAGATAATGTTTTAGGTTACAATATGAGATGTAACCAGAAGCATGTATTCTATCACCATCTGTTAGAGCCAGGTGGGGCAACGTTCTTTATCTCTTCCAGGACACATCCCTGATAACTCCCTCCTGGGGATATCTGCTGCTAATGGGCCATCCAGCCTCACTGTGCGACTCGTAAATTACATCATCCCATTGTGAGAGGCTCTGCCCAGGGGGAGGAACCAAGCATTCCTACCTGGATATAGTCTGAGGTTTGGAACACCACAGGCAGCCCTTGCCTGCTGGATTCCCAGAGGACAAGAGCTACATAACCACCCCTGGACCTTCAGAGGAAGACCAGACCCTTCTACAGGATCACTGCTTCAACAGAACCACATCTATCACTTCAGGAGGATTGCAGCCACCCCTTAATCAGACTGCAGCCACCACCCTGCCCAGCAGGGTGTCAGTTCTGACTTGGGATCTCTGGTTGGTTTGGTTTTGGTGCCCAGTGTGGGGTGGCACTGCAGCCCAGCATGGAAAAAGCCAAAAGGGCCTCAGGTGCGGTAGCGAATGCCCCTCCTACAGGAGGGGCAAATGATGTGAGCCTGGAGGAACCAAAGAAGATCATGAGGGAAGATTGGAGGAAAAAGAAAGAATTAGAAGAACAGAGAAAACTAGGAAATGCACCTGCTGAAGTGGATGAAGAAGGAAAAGATACCAACCCTCATATTCCTCAGTACATCTCCTCAGTACCATGGTACATAGATCCTTCTAAAAGACCCGCACTAAAGCATCAGAGACCTCAGCCAGAGAAGCAGAAACAGTATAACCGCTCTGGAGACTGGTACAAACGAGGAGTTCCAGAGCACGCTGTGGCCATGAGGTACCGCAAAGGAGCCTGTGAGAACTGCGGGGCAGTGACACACAAAAAGAAACACTGCATGGAGAGACCCAGGAAAGTAGGAGCAAAATACACAGGCAAGAATATTGCCCCAGATGAACACGTGCAGCCTCAGCTGATGTTTGCCTTCTGCTGGTGGCACAGAAGAACACCTGAATCACAGAATCACCGAATCATTCAGGTTGGAAAAGACCTCTGAGATCATCAAGTTCCAACCTGTGACCAAACACCAGACCATGGTACCCATTGCCACGTCCAGCCTTTCCTTAAACACTTCTGGGGATAGGGACTCCACCACTACCCTGGACAGCCCCTTCCAATGTTTCATCACCCTTTCAGTGAAGAAATTCCTCCTGATGTCCCATCTGAACCTCCCTTGGCACAGCTTGAAGCCATTTCCTCTCATCCTGCCCCTTGTTTCCTGGGAGCAGAACCCGACCCCCCCCGGCTGCCCCCTCCTGTCAGGGAGTTGTGCAGAGCCACAAGGTCCCCCCTGAGCCTCCTTTGCTCCAGGCTGAGCCCCTTTCCCAGCTCCCTCAGCCCCTCCTGCTGCTCCAGCCCCTTCCCCAGCTCCGTTCCCTTCTCTGGACACGCTCCAGCCCCTCAATGTCCATTTTGCAGTCACAGGCCCAGAACTGGACACAGGATCTGAGGTGTGGCCTCACCGAGCCAAGTACAGGGGGACAATCACTGTTCTGATCCTGCTGGCCACACCATTGCTGATCCCAGCCAGGTGCCACTGGCCTTCTTGCCCACACGTTGGTTCACATTCAGCTACTGTCACCAGCACCCCAGGTTCTTTCACTTTCCAGCAATTCTGCCCCAGCCTAGAGCACTGCAGGAAACTGTTGGGGCCAAAGTGTAGGACCCAGCACTTGGCCCAGCTGAACCTCAAGTTCCCCCTGATGCCTTGTCCCGGTCTTAAAATCAAGAGTCATACATGGTTAGAAGGGAAGAAGGGATTTTACCTTGGTATTTATTTTAAGAATCCTTAGGTGCACACGTCCAGGTCAAATGCACCTCCATGCACACTGCAATGCCCCCCCAAAAGATCTGGTATAACATTCTAGGTCTTACTAATTAGCATATCTATCCAAGATTCCCCAGTGAGAGGCTCGAGTGAGCCCCCCTCCCCAAGGAGCCTTCCCCTGGATGGTTCTATCTTAGTTTACAGAATGTGTTCTGGAGAGGACCTTGGCGTCTGGGGCGCACTGATCCCTAGCTACAAAGATTCTAAAATGTTTCATCTCCTAGCTGAACAAACAAGTCCAAGAATGTAGGAGAAAAGCACTAGAAATACAGAAGTTGTAAAAAAGGTATAACGGGTATAAGAGAAAAGGCAAAAAATCATCATGGCATCACCCCTAATGACCACAGCAGTCTAATTGTCTCCTATCTTTGAGGCCTTTGCCTGCTGGAAACAGTTGATAAGAAAGATCCCTTGATAAGGCAACACCTCTGGCAATATAGGGAAATCTGATTGAGTGTCCATCATGTGTGAGGACAGCCAGCACTGCTCTGGAAGGCAGCCTGCAAAAGGCTGTGTCCTCTGAGAACAGATTCCACCCACTGAGACCACCCCCAGCCAGTCAATCTTGTGCTATCTTCAGCTGGCATCCCTTTGCCATGAAACCTAGGGGCTTATCTTCCATGCCCCAAATCCAGGGCTGTCTTAGGTTACAATGTAAGGTGTAACCAAAAGGATGTATTCTATCAGCATCCCCATAAGGTGTTAAAGCAGGTGGGGCTGTGTTCTTTACATCATCCCATTGTGAGAGGCTCTGCCCAGGGGGAGGAACCAAGCATTCCTACCTGGATATAGTCTGAGGTTTGGAACACCACAGGCAGCCCTTACCTGCTGGATTCCCAGAGGACAAGAGCTACATAACCACCCCTGGACCTTCAGAGGAAGACCAGACCCTTCTACAGGATCACTGCTTCAACAGAACCACATCTATCACTTCAGGAGGATTGCAGCCACCCCTTAATCAGACTGCAGCCACCACCCTGCCCAGCAGGGTGTCAGTTCTGACTTGGGATCTCTGGTTGGTTTGGTTTTTCAGACTAGCATAACGGCTGGCTAGAATTCATGCAATGCTGCTCCAATTTCTTTCCCTAATTCCTGTTTTCCCCAGGGGTTTCTCCCTGCAAATAGGCTTTCTTCAGCAATGATACCACAAGGTGTAAATTTTCCACCTTCTTTACAGCCCCTGTTGCCTTTCCATAATTTTTTTTTTATGCTGTTCTGGTCTTTCTGTGCTTACCTAGGTAATACCTTTTCAGAACCAATCTCCCTTCAACTCTAAATTGCTTCCCCTTTCCTTATGCCTCCCCTTTGGCTCTTAAATTTTGGCTTTTCTAATTAATGTCCCTGCAATGCTGAGATGCTAAGAAAATCAGGGGGAGAAAGGATTTTTGTTTTTTGGACCCAGAGCTTGCTTGAAAGTTAATAACCTTGCTAAAGCAGATTTGAGAGATGCTAGGTGCAGCCTTGCTCTGTGTGCAAACCTTGACTCAGCACATATGCAAACAGGCTCCAAAAATAGCTTGCACTTTCCCAATTCACATGTGAGGCATGTGCCATAATTCTGCACTGTGCTTTCCAAAAATAGCACTCACACGCCATTGGCTGGTCTAAATCCATGGACATTTAGGTTTTTCAACCCAGGCATCAAAGCACGGGGCTACACAGCTTTTTCATAGAGGGATTTTTCTCCTGGGCGCCTCCCCCTCTATTCACAAAAATAAAGAGATTTATCCCCTCCCCTATGCAATTGCTTAAGATCCCCGTGGCAAGTGCACAAACTCCTCGTGAGGAGAAGTGACATTAGGTGTCGGCTTAGAGGTATTTTTAGCTTCTTTCCATGCTCTCTAGCTGCTGGGAGCAAAGAGGTAACCCATTACCTTGAAGCTGGCCAATTCCCCTGGAACAGCAGCGAGGGCTCTGCAGAGCAGCAACCCAGAAACCACAGCCTGAAAAGCAGGGCTTGTGTGCACACAGATCTGAATGAGGAGCTCAGTTAGAGACTGAATGAAAGGCTTCTCTCCTGTATTTCAGGGTTAGGGACTGAATGAAAGGCTTCTCTCCTGTATTTCAGGGTTAGGGACTGAATGAAAGGCTTCTCTCCTGTATTTCAGGGTTAGGGACTGAATGAAAGGCTTCTCTCCTGTATTTCAGGGTTAGGGACTGAGTGAAAGGCTTCTCTCCTGTATTTCAGGGATAGAGACTGAATGAAAGGCTTCTCTCCTGTATTTCAGGGATAGAGACTGAATGAAAGGCTTCTCTCCTGTATTTCAGGGATAGAGACTGAATGAAAGGCTTCTCTCCTGTATTTCAGGGATAGAGACTGAATGAAAGGCTTCTCTCCTGTATTTCAGGGGAGCAGGTCAGTTTCTGGGACAGGACTGAAAAGGCAGAGCGGTGATCTGATCACTGGGGTCAAGGCTAAGTTGGATGGGTCTCTGAGCAACCTGGGCTAGCAGGAGGTGTCCCTGCCCATAGCAGGGGGGTGAAACGATATGAACTTCAGTGCCTTTCCAACCCAAACCGTTCTATGATTCTGTGATGACCATTTCTTTGGAATAAAGCAGCTAGGGAGTTGGGGAGTAACAGCTATTGGCAGTGCCATTCCTTAAGGATGGCCCTGAACCCACACCGTGGTGCTGCCATGTTTGCATGGTCCAGCACAACTCCAGGGCATTACAGATCCAGGGATGCCTCACAGGTTTCCACCCACACCTCAAATCTTGGTTACACACCCACTGTGGGTGGCACAGGAATAGGACACAGCAAGAGTCTACACCTTGAGAAGGGACACTGCAAATTCCTTTGAGGACTTCTGTTGGTAAAGCAAATATGGCACAGCCACATAGCAAAAGCGCATAAAGTGTCCATTCAAATGCAGCCCAAAATGTACAAGAATAACTCTGTCCCACCAGGCCTTATGTCAGAGCAGGTACTGTTCTTCCTGCAGCTGTGGTCAGCAGCTCCAATGTGTGCTATCAATAGTGCAGCAGAAACGTGAGGAACATCCATACCTTGTTTCCAGTGGTGCTGCTGGATGATCCAACACTGCACTGATCCCTTATCAGTGGTCATTAGTTGTGCAGCCTGAGGGGGAGAGAAGACAGATGTGATACATGAGTCTTATCACTTACCAGATAAGGTCTTCAAGTGCCCTGAGGCAAAGGACAGTGAACCTTCAAGTGCCCTGAAGCAAAGGACAGTGTACCTTCTTGGGGCTGTGCTGTGCAGGGCTGAGGGCTGGACACAGTGATCCTTGTGGGTCCCTTCCAGCTCAGGACTTTGTACAATTCTCTATTCTGTGATCTATCAGGCTGATAACACTGATACGTCCTCCAAGCCTGAAGAAAGGAATTTAACCTGCAGAAAATCCAGGGGCTGAGAAACAGCCTGGACCAAATTCATTTGGGATCAATACTGCAAGGTGCCAAGTACTTACTGTCAGCACACCACACCTCCTTTCCCTTATCTAAATAGCCTGCTACTACCACTACCTTGCTTATCAAGTCCTGCTTTATACTTATTGAACTCCAGCAGCTTTGCTCCTAAAATATACCAGCACACAAATATGCTGGCATGACTCAGAGGTGGTAACATCAGTGGGGAGTTTTTGCAAAGCAGGAATGTTTAAAGATAAAAATTAATGCAGCTACTTTAGCAGCAGAGAGAGAAGTCAAGGAACCGGCAGCTCAAATCCCACTACCTGTGGGTATCTTTGCAAGCAGTCACAGCCTCTGACCAAGGGCCCTTCACATGTGCTTCAGCTCATGCTGGAGATGCTTAACCCTTACAGACAGGCACTGCAGGGGAAACTTCTTGAGGGTTTGCAGCTTTCCTTCTGTTCAGCCATCTTCACTGCAATACCAGACTCTAACACTGCATTATTCCCCAAGAAAATAGACAGAATTTTTGCCAGAAGGACCTGGGGGTGCCGCTGGGTGAGAGCTGGCCCTGCCGCAGCCCTGTGTGCTGGGAGCCAGAACCGCCCTGTGCTGGGCTGAGCCCCCGGGGCGGGAATCCTGCCCCTCTGCCCCGCTCAGGTGAGATCACCCCTCCCTGCAGAGCTGCCTGCAGCCCTGGGGGCCCAGCACAGGAAGGACAGGGAGCTGCTGCAGCCAGTCCAGGGCAGGGACACCGAGATGGTGAGAGGGATGGAGCAGCCCTGCTGGGAGGAAAGGCTGAGAGAATTGGGATTGTTCAGCCTGGAGAAGAGAAGGCTTTGGGGTGACCTCAGTGTGGCCTTGCAGTGCCTGAAGGGAGCCCACAGGAAAAGATGGAGAGAGACTCTTGGCAAGGGCCTGGAGTGACAGGACAAGGGGCAATGGCTTCACACTGACAGAGAGCAGATTTAGATGTGATATTGGGAAGAAACTGTTCCCTGTGAGGGTAGTGAGGCCCTGAAATAGGTTTCCCAGAGCAGCAGTGGCTGCCCCATCCCTGGAAGTGTTGAAGGCCATGTTGGATGGGGCTCTGAGCAAGCTGGGATAGTGGAAGGTGTCCCTGCCCATGGCAGGGGGTTTGGAAATGGATGATTTTAAAGTCCTTTCCAACCCAGCCATTCTATGATTTAGTGATTCCTATCCCTCCTGTCCCAACCCTTCAAACTCCCATCAGATTTTCAGACTCCTGCAAGCCACTCCTTTGGGACAGCAGTGCTACAAGCTGATACCCAGTTTGCAGTGGAAGTACAGCAGTGACCTGGGGCTGCTGACTGGCACGGGTCATGAAGGGTGTCTGAAAAAATGTCCCTGAGATGGAGGCTCTGCTCCATTCCCCCATGAACAGAGTGGGTTCAGCTATTGCTGGAACACCTCCGCTGCTCAGCGGTGCAGACGGAGCCCACAGCCCTGCTGAGCTGGCACAGACTGTGGGCTAGAGCAGAGCAGAGGAGTTGGTGTGTGACAGACAGGCTGGCTCCTCCGCTCCTGGGTCACCAAGGAGCTCTGGGATGTCACCGTGCAGATGTGGGTGGGGATGGGAGTGTGCTCTCAGTTGCCATTCCCTCCGAGGAACGGCAGCCTCGTTTATGCGTAGTTCTGAATAAATTCCCTGCTAACCTCCCAGCCATCTGCTGTGGCAGTTGTACCTTCAGAGGCAGCCAACAGCTCAGCTGCCAGCAGCATGAAGCAGAACTGGTGCCTTCTCAGAGCATGGGGCTGGTGCCAACAGAACTTAAGTCAGACAGTTTTCCTGGGCACTTCCAAATGGTTGTTCTTTGTCCAGTGGCATGAAATGTTAGAAGAGTGTGAAGCACCTGCGATGAAATGCAAACCTAGGCAAAACTCCCCTGGTTTGGTTACAAATGTGGGTCTCAGATTAGGTTCACGAAAGTTCAAAGGTCTCCTGGTGAACTTGAGATGGGCTTTTTGAGAACCAAAACTGGATGCTGGGAAATTTAGAGCCCTGAGCAACCCTGTGAAACCAAGGTATGAGTGAGGAGGCAACAAAGGGACAGGTTTATGTAAGAGGAGGTGACTGTTCAGGAGAGCTGAGTTGTAGGACTCTTTGCTGCAGGATGTTGTGGATGGTAGCTGTTTACAAGGGATCAGCTGGTCAAACTCATGGAAGGGAAATCCCTTGGAGGTTTATATTTGAAATAAATTCCACCAACTTGTGAAGCTTCTGGACGTTTCATGGGTTCAGGGAATGGACTCAGGGCAAGAACACCACAAAGAGCTGTTCCTGTGTAGTGTGCATTATTTTCTTGACCAGCACTCAAGGTTCAAAGGTGCAAAAGTATTTACAATCTCAAATTTTACTAAACAAGGGAGTTTAAGTTTCTATGCCTTTGTGATTCTGCAGAAGGGTGGCTCACCACCTCCCACAGAGACTTTTCTTCAGTCTTCCCATGACATTCACACAAGTGGCTGATGGAGGAGGTGCTCCACATGTGTCCGTGGTCTGTAAAATCAGCGTTCAAAGGCACAGCTGAGCTAGTACAGCCCAAGGAACAAATCCATGTGATTGAAGGGCAGGAATTGTCCTCTTGGGCAGTGTTGTCTGCAGCAGGAACTATAGAAGAGACATTGTCTTAAGCATCCATGAAAATATTAAATACAGACATCATCTCTCACATTTGTGAGGGGATCAGAGCATGACATGGGCAAATACTACATTGAACTGATGTGTGATCATCCTCTGTGAGGGTGCTGAGGCCCTGGCACAGGTTGCCCAGAGAAGCTGTGGCTGCCCCATCCCTGGCAGTGTCCAAGGCCAGGTTGGATGGGGCTCTGAGCAACCTGGGATAGTGGAAGGTGTCCCTACCCATGGCAGGGGGTTTGAACCACAAGATCCTCGATGTCCCTTCCAAGCCAGGCCATTCTGTGATTTCTATGGAGCCACCAGAGCTCACTGATAAATCTTGCTTCTCTTGCAGACAAATGTTCTCCCACATCAACTACTTTGACTGACATGAGTGGAGCAGTGCCAGCTTACACGAGCAGTACATCTGCTCCCACATCTTTACATAACTGTTCCTGAATTTTTCCCTTTTATTTTTTTCTTCCCTCCCAACAGGTAAAAAGAAGCTGTGGTTATGCTGGATTAATTTGAGAAATTCCACCAAAATTGATGATACCATGATGATTGTTACCAATATCTACTACTATTCATATTTTAAACCCTTTAAACTCTTCCCTATGTTTCTTTCAGAGCTGGGCTGTTAAATTCATTCCCTATATAAAAGGCAAGGAAAAAAAAGCTTTGTAAAAACATTAAACATGCTGCAAGACTTGGACCAAACCCGATTTACAGTCACTCTAGATGATCTAATAATGTACAGATCAGGTTCATGCAGCAGTGAGCAATTTGATGGTCAGACCAACAGTGTTTCAGAGAAGGGGAAAGCTACAACGCAAGCAAAAGGATGCTCTGTGGAAATGAAACACTTCACAGTGGGGCTCTGCTTGCAAAAGCATTTTTCACCTTCAGCATTAATGTTTATCTGTTCTAAAGCATCACCTCTGGTAAATGCCAGGCACGTGTACTCTAGGCACCGTGTTGACATCACCCTAGAGAAAATAACAATGGTTTGGCAGCCTGCAAAGTCTTTTTAAAAATAGCCTGTGAAGCCCCTGAGAAAACGACAGGCTCTAAAAATAGGACTAGAGCTGAGGAAGGCAAAAAAAACCCAAAAAAACCCCAAAAAACAAAAACAAAACCAAAAAAAAACAAAGAAAAAAATAGGAAAAAAAAAAGAAAAAAAAAGCTTTCCTGATGCTAAAGCTCAGGGTCAGCTGCAAAATGTGGGGTTCCTTCAAGGACACACAATGAATGCATTGCAGTGCTCTGCAATGAATGAAATCTCCCTCTCTGAATCCTTCCTGTGCTGCACCAGTCTCTCAATGGGGGGGGGGGGGGGGAAGAGGGAAAAAGGCAGAATTTTAGCAAATTCAAGTAGGTACAGTCTAGGGTTTCCCCTCCTTCCTACCCCTGACCAGCCCCTGATAAAAACATCTCACTAAAGTGGTGTGGATCTACCTTTGCTTCTCCCTCCGCACACCCCCCTGCCTCTGTTCTCCAGTGCCAAGGTTCCTTCTCACAAAAACAGATTTTGTGAGCACATTTTTGCTGCACTGGCACAGAGACAGACCTCAGGAGGCTGAGAAAATCATTGTAATAACCCAAATAATTGCAAGCAAGCGTCCCAGATTCTTGGTAATTCATGATGCAGCAAGCTGGACATCCCCTTTTCAATTCTCATGCCCAAGTATTAGGATAAGGCATGAGGCTTCTGCAGGATTTTAGACCCTCCTTTGGGCCCATGACAGTGGTAATTTTTAGTAGTGTTCTCTCATAGTTATGAAATAAAACCAGAGCCCTCCAGTGGCCAAAAGCACACCAGTAACCTTGCTGGAGGCTAACCAGAGATGGACTCCAAGTTAGCTGCCCTACTTTATCTTGACACCAGCCAACAATCAGTGTGGGAAGGGCTGGACAGCTGCAGTCAGTGGGATATCCTGGGACAGACACCTGTGAGGACTGTGGGATCCCATGGGTTAAAAAATGGGTTAAAATCCTGGCATCACTAGTGGAGAAGACACCAATGGAAACGGGGAGCCACTTCAAATGGCCGTGGTCACGTGTTGGGAATAACCTGATCCAGCACTCCTGTAGAGAGTTGCAGAGGAGGAAGGGACTAACCTGAGTTTTCAACAGGAGTGCAATGCAAAGGCAAGCCACTGGTACAGCCATGGGTCAGACACCCCAGAAATGCCACTCTGCCACCTTAGAGAACAGCTGTGAACCTCCAAGGAATTCTTTTCATTCGAGGTAGGCACCAAATTCAGCCAAATGAAGTTGTACCTGTGCTTCTGGCAACTGCCTTACAAACAGCTGCTCGGTGACCATGTTTTGTTTCCTTGAGCAGTTGCCTAAGTGTACTTCTTCTTTCTCCAGTTCTGTGTTATTTACCAAGGAGAGGGTTCAGCAGAGGCCGAGCCTTGTGTGAATGTCATTCCAACTCTCCGGGTCTCCTAGTGGTGGATCCTGAAGGTGTGACAGCACTTTCCTTACGGGATTATCCTTATTCCTGTGACCCTCCTTGCCAGGTGTTCTCTGTTGCAAAAGAAAGCAGGTTTGCTTGTCTAGGGTTTCCTTCCTTTAACTTTGATCACTCCACTTTTGATTCTTTTTTCCCCCAGAAGCACAAGGAAATTGAGTTACGTCTGGAGACATGGAAGTGCCATGAGGTTTCCTGTCAGTGCCCTTCTCACAGGGTGGGTACACCCTGAGCAGCAGACCCAGGCTGCTCTGGGTTTCTCCAGCTGAGGAATGCCATGTCAGAGTCCTCCCTCACATGCTCCATAAACCTCAACCCTGCCCCAGATCTCTTTGGTCCCAGGAGAAACCCTCCAGCGGAACAAGAAACTTCACCAAGCATGGAGCAAGAGCTCCCAGGCACAACACCAGTTCTTCTCCTCACCTGTACTTTCCAACCCTGCAAACTGAGAGCAAAAACAGGGTGACTTCACCTCCTGGGCCCACTGAGTGCCATTTATCTGCCTCTGCCCTTTATGCTGCTTGCCTCCAGCACCATTTCATTTTGACAAAGATATCCCAAACTTTTCAATTGAAAAGCAGTCAAGCATCTCACTAGTCACTTGTTTCACCTTGCACCTGGAGTTTTTTCCCCACAAGGTTCTAGTCCCATTTCTCTGCCCACTCATAAGTGCCAGCAGTGAAGGAGTGTTCCATCCCATAGAGCTTCCAGACACCAGGATGATATTCCTGGCTGGCACAATGAATATCAGTTTTTGATGCCAGGGAGAAGACTAACCTTTCACCCTATGTTACATCTTCTCCCATGAACCTTCAAAATCAAGCTGAATGCCAAAAAAACCCAAAAAACAACCAAACCCAGGACATAAAAAGTACAAGCTGAATTATTCACCAGAAACCTACATATACTTAAAATGGGGGAAACAATGGAAAGTAATGGGAAAACCTCTAGAAATGCGGTTTTGCTGAGTTATGAAGCCTGGTATGGCTTTCTGAAGATGAAAACCTAAGAGCCAAAAAAAGGTTAGTAAGAAAAGTCCCTTGTCCATTCTTTTCTTCTCTCCCAACCACAGATATGTCAGTTGTCAGTCATCAGTGAGCAAAAGTAAGGATTTTTTTCACCCAACAGCCCTATCCACAAATGGCATTAAAATTATCACTTCTATTCTGGGAGGGCTACCAGAAAAGGGAAAAAAAAAAAATCTTTCACTCTGCCACAATTCATCAGCAGAATGAAAGGGGTGTCTGCATTTGAAAGAACTCAAGGAAGCATTTGGCACGGTTCATAAGACAAAAGGGGAAGATCAAACAGGTGGGAAAGAAGAGGGAACTATGGGAGAAATTTTGAAAGATTACAAAGGTATAGTTGGAGAAACTTTCTGTGGGTGAAAAAGCACTACAATGGCCTAGGAAAAAAATGTTCAGGTGTGTTACATCCTGCTTTAAGATCAAGATGACAGGGAGGAGAAATGACCATAATTTAACCAAGAGAGCAATTAAAGTGTCTTTAGATACCTTAAAACAAACTGTCTCCTTGCAAACTGGAGTTACTCTGGTTTTATATGGGAGAATTTACTGCAATCTGAGACAAAAAAATCAGTGTTTCAAAAAGAACAGCTTGTTCACCATGCATGGAGTCAGTCAATCCAGCTTAATGACTTGCAGGACACGAGCTCTAGAGACTTCTGCCTGCATTATTCAACACTGATATACAGCCCTTGGAAGAACAGAAGCAGGTACTCATGCCTCCAGCATACAGATGATATCCAGGTGGGCAGGTATGGCAGCACTGAGAAACAGATAGGAAATCCATGTTACCAGGACCAAGGGAAAGAGTGTCTGTCTGACCTTAGTCAGCAAGGAAGGTCACATTAATTTATAATCACAGTATCACGGAATGGTTTGGGTTGGAAGGGATCTTAAAGATCATCCAGTTCCAACCCCCTGCCATGGGCAGGGACACCTTCTCCTACCCCAAGTTGCTCAGAACCCCATCCAACCTGGCCTTGGACACTGCCAGGGATGGGGCAGCCACAGCTTCTCTGGGCAACCTGTGCCAGGGCCTCAGCATCCTCACAGGGAAGAGTTTCTTCCTCATATCCCATCTAATGCTCCTCTCTGTCAGTGTGAAGCCATTGCCCCTTGTCCTGTCACTCCAGGCCCTTGTCAAGAGTCTCTCTCCATCTTTCCTGTGGGCTCCTTCCAGGCACTGCAAGGCCACACTGAGGTCATTCCAAAGCCTTCTCTTCTCCAGGCTGAACAATCCCAGTTCCCTCAGCCTTTCCTCCCAGCAGAGCTGCTCCATCCCTCTGCTCCCCTTGGTGTCCCTGCTCTGGACTGGCTCTAGCAGCTCCATCCCAGAGCACAGCCTTTTGGCCTGGGATCCTCTTGCTGCATTCCTGACCACCCCCTGTGAAAAAAGTTATCTCCAGTCTCTGGAGGAGATTGTTTGGAGAAATTTTCCCTGGCATGTATCCCATTCCCACTACTGCAGTCTTTAAACGGAAGACACAGACTGGAAAGACAGCCCCAGAATGAATCCTGGACATTAGTCCTGCATGTGTTGGATGGGAATGCTGGAGAGTGACTTTACCAAGACAGAGCTCTGCCATGGGTCTTACGAGGAGTATAAATTCTTTGATTAGAAGCAAAGAGCTCTGTGTTGCTCTAATTGCCACATTAAGCACGTTTGTCAGCTTAACCATCCCCAAAAGAAGCAGATCAGACCATAACAGGACAACCATCCCCATCACAGTCCTCTAGAACTGTGACCCTGCTGATCAGGGAATGTTACTAGAAGTCAGAGAGGAAGTTTTTCCCTGCATCCACCCCAACAGGAGGATTTGTGGGGACACTGTCAGACTCAACAGGAGAACTGCTGGTTGTTTGATGTAGCCAAGCTTGGCCAAGGTAAGAAAAAGCTTACCTGACTTTTGGAGTCAGATAGTAGTGGTTTCTTGTTGGTTCCTTGAGAAGTTCATGACAGCACTGGACTCTGCCCTGTCTGAAATGGTTTGATTTTTCTGGAGGAGTTAAACAACACCTGGATCCCCACATGAGGACACCATTGCAATTCACCTCAGAAGTGAGTTCCTCAGTGAATGTTGTGGGTTTGCTCTGCTCTCCCTGACTCTACAATGTTAACTGGCATCAAGACCACATCTCTGGCTTGCAGCTATCCAACCAGAACAAAATCCAGACATGTCCCATCAGCACCTTCTCTAAGCCTCTCTATACGTCCTCCTCTCTCCCATACCAGCTTTCCCAGCCTCTCACAACAGGATGTGGCTGCTCCATGAGTTCCACCTCCCTGGAACCAGCCACTTTCTGATGCAGAGAAAGCTGCAGCTTTTACATACAGGCAGCTCATCAGCTCCATTTGCTGTCACTCACTGCTTCAATTTTTGTGCACATTACTCTATTCACCGAACTCCCACTGAAACCTGAAAGATTTTTAGATGTGCCTAAATATCTATTCCCTTTATTCTTCCCAAAGACATTTCCTTCTCCTAGCAATTGATTTCCAGGGAAGCAGAGATTAAGGAGCTGCTTCTTACAAGCTGCAACAGTTTGGGTATCCTCTAGTGGCACGAAGTGGGATTTCAGTCACAAAAACCTGGATGTCTGTAAGATCTCCCAGCCTTCCCATGCCAGCACATATCCTCCCTCCTCTGAATCTGCTTTGCTGTGCTCCTTAGCATCCCCCACAATCCCAAATTCGGGATAACTTCAGCTGTGATAGCCACAAGAAAAGAAAAAAAGAGCCTTTTGACACTAGGTATGTTAAGACACAAAGGCTCGGTGCTCTCTTGCCATATGCAAACCTTGGCCACTCTTGTGTTTGCGACTTTTAACAAGAATGTTTGTGTTCAAACAGCTGTGTGACCAAAGACTTGTCACACACCGTGACAAAGGCATCTGCTGCCACTGCCCCAGGGAAAAGAGGCAGCTCCACCGTGGCAGCCAATGTCAGAGCAGGGCTTCGGTCACAGAATCAGAGAACCACAGAATCAGCTAAGTTGGAAAAGACCTTGGAGATCGTCAAGTCCAGCCTATGACCTAACACCACCTTATCAACCAAACCATGGCACAAGTGCCACATCCAGCCTTTTTTTAAACACCTGGTCCATGGAGTCATCCCATCCTCCACTGATAAGAGGAGTAACGACTTCAGTGTAAAAGAAGCAGCAGAGCACCTGCTGCCAAATCTCTAAGCTACAGGCCTGTCTATAAGATGGCATCATATCTAATAATGGAAAAGAGTTGACAGTATAACAGTACTGTCATTATTTTATTTTATTTTAATACATACCACCAAGATTAACAGTAATAACAATTTAAAAATTCTCCAATGCAACATGATAGAATACATCCACTTTGAGAAAAATAGGATTTTTTATTTTTCTTTCAGAGAAACTTTAAGTGACACTGCTCTGGCATGAGAAGCTTGGTGACAAATCATGGTGGCACAGTTCTTGGCCATGGGGAACGTGGAGAACATTCCTGCATTTCTTTGTCCACAGAGAGCTTTCAGTCATCCAAAAGCATCTGCTTTAGTGTTGACAAAGTCAGCTCTGTAATAACTCAGGTTCCAGAGGCTGAGTGGAAAAGGATAACCTTTCTTTAGCTTTTTTTGCGTCATCCTGTAACCTTTAAATTGGAACAGCACCTCTGCTATCAAATTCAACAGGAGATTTCATACAGTTTTTTTATGAGACTCATTATCTGGGGAGTACATCTGCCATCAATTTTAAAGCCAGGAAAGATTGCTATGATCATGTATTGTACTTAGAAAAGGGAACAGTGGAATCTCAACCTACTGGCAGAGCAGCCCTGTAATGCAGCTAGCACTTCTCCCACTGTCAGCCTTGTACCTTCCCTGTCCTCTAAACACGTCAGTTAAAATCCACAAGTTAAAATCCACTCTTCACTGGGTTAAAACTGGCTGGATGGCCAGGCCCAGGGAGTGGTGGTGAATGGAGTTGCATCCAGCTGGTAGCCAGACATCAGTGGTGTTCGCCAGGGCTCACAGTTGGGGCCAGTTCTCTTTAAGTGACAACCTGAACAAGGGGATCGAGTGCATCCTCAGTCAGATCTCAGATGACATTCAGCTGGGTGGGAGTGTGGATCTGCTGACGGGCAGGAAGGCTCTGCAGAGGGATCTGGACAGGCTGGATCCATGGGCCCAGGCCGATGGTCTGAGGGTCCACAAGGCCAAGGGCCCGGTCCTGCCTTGGGTCACACCAACCCCCTGCAGCTCCAGGCTGGGGCAGAGGGGCTGGAAAGCTGGGAAAGGCCCTGGGGCTGCTGGGGACAGCGGCTGGACATGAGCCCAGGTGTGCCCAGGGGGGCAAGAGGCCAATGGCACCTGGGCTGTGCCAGCCATGGGGTGGCAGCAGGGCCGGGGCAGTGACTGTCCCCTGTGCTGGGCACTGCTGGGGCCACACCTCAGATCCTGGGGCAGCTCTGGGCCCCTCAGGACAAGAAAGGCATTGAGGGGCTGGAGCGTGTCCAGAGAAGGGAACGGAGCTGGGGAAGGGGCTGGAGCAGCAGGAGGGGCTGAGGGAGCTGGGAAAGGGGCTCAGCCTGGAGCAAAGGAGGCTCAGGGGGAACCTTCTGGCTCTGCACAACTCCCTGACAGGAGGGGGCAGCCAGGGGGGATCAGGCTCTGCTCCCAGGGAACAAGGGACTGGAGGAGAGGAAATGTCCTCAAGCTGCACCAGGAGAGATTCAGTTTGGACATCAGGAGGAATTTCTTCACTGAAAGGGTGATTGGACACTGGAAGGGGCTGTCCAGGGAGGAGGTGGAGTCACTGTCCCTGGAGGTGTTCAAGAAATGACTGCATGTGGCATGCAGTGCTCTGGGCTGGTTGATATGGTGGTATTTGGTCACAGGTTGGGCTCGGTGATCCTAGAGGTCTTTTCCAACCTGAATGACTGTTATTCAATGATTCTATGATTCCAAGGTACCCTAATGGAATAACCTCAGCAGGCAAACACCCCACACTTCCATCAGCAAAGGGAGAGGGAAAAATCTAGAGACTATCCTAGAGGCAGAGTCTGTAGGGGCAAGTATTCACACACCTGAAACAGCACTGCAGAGGGAAAGGGAAAAAAAAAAAAAAAGTCAGGCTCATTCCTGAATGGATCCCGCGCCCTCTGCTGGAGCGCTGTGCTCATCCCAGCTGAGCCAGGGCGGAGAGAGCGGAATACAGGTGTGCCCGTGTGAGGGTCAGAGCTGGGAACAGACAGCGGCTGGTCAGGAGGGAGAAGGCTCAAGGGATATAATGCAGTGTAAAGGCTTTACATGAGAGAGAAAGGAAACTACACAATCGGTGATGAGGGGGGATCTTGCTCCCTACAGGGTGCTCAGAGGGGGATGGATGGACAAAGGGATGTGGGGCTGTCTCAGCTCACTTCACAGCAGAGAGCAGACCCCAAAATTTGGACACTACAGCGGAGGGGAATTTGGAATGTCAGGTTTGCTAAAAACTCCATCAGAAATCTCTGGCATGCAGGAGAATGGTGCCAATCTTTTCTCCAGGCACAGGTCAGATCAGTGGTATGGGTGAAGGGCACTGCCTGCACAGCCTCTGGGGAGGGTTCCACCTCCACCTGTGCTGCTCAACTCACTGCAGCCACTTCTCCTGGAAGTTTCATGGACTCCTCCGATGTCCCAACTGAAACATAGATTTAGAAGAAACATAGAGATTTTGGTTATAGGCCAGCTGTGTTGAGATTAGTTGGAATAGGAAAGAACTTGGGCCCAGTGAGAGTTAATTAAAATAGTTAGGAGAGCTGGACCTGAAATAGGGTTTTAGATGTTAGTAACTGATTACCAAATAACTGATGATCTGTCATTTGCATGTTTGCTTAGCTGTGCTTAGAATGAGGAGTAGAAACATTGGTAAGTTGGTGTAGGGAACAAGGACAATCACCAATTTCCTCCCTTGGTGGGAACCTGTTCAAAAGTCATGCAAGAGGAAACTTAGAGGTCACTAAAGTAATTAGGATTGTTAAAGCTCAGAAAAGCAAAAAGGTCAAAATGAGGAAGATGAGTTAGTTCATCTTTATTGGGACCACTGACCCAATTCAAGACCACCGACTCAATTCAGGACACACACTATGCATGCTTAATGATATGTAAGCTCATTTCCATACGAAGTGGAGAATGGGAGGTGTTAATGTTATGAATATACATTTGCATTTTGGATATTCATAATATTTGGAAATAAAAGATATCATGTTTGCTTGGATCTGGGCCCTGTGTCTTAGGGAGCTATCCCACACAGTGCCTGGTGCCAAATAAAACATACACTTTTTAACTCTAAACTGTTAGAGAGTTTTTGTCTGTCTCAGTTGGATATTGATATTAGATCGATATTCATATTTTGGTAAATCACAACAACAACACAGTGCAGCAGATGTAAGGGAAGCTATCCTTGCAGACTTCTCCAGGCCTCTGGCTTCAGGGAGACTCAGAGGAGGAGCAGATCAGCAGATCCTGGAATGGCCATCCCCACCTCTGGGGATGCACGGGGCAAGGTGTCACTGAGACTCAGCCCTTTACAGCACAGTGTTCTTGTAGTTCTGACACCTGGTGCTGCCTCCAGCCTGGAACTGCAGCTTGGTCACCATCAGGGGGGCATGGTATGGATAAAAAGTCCTGGGAGCTTTCTTCCCTCCTTCTGTGATGTCCAGATTTGATTCCTACATGGACATAGAAAGGAGTGGCAGGACTGCATCGGGTGTACGGAGCAAGCAGAAGACACAAAGTGAGCAGCTGCAGGAGGCAAACAGGACCTGGTTGATTTGGAAGAAGCTACAGCTACACATCCCTATATAACAAAGAAGTTTAGGATAGGCAGTGACGTCCTGAAACACAGCATCAAAACATACTGGAAAGGGTGAATTTTTCTAATAATAAACAAGGAAATTATTCTCCTGTGACGATGCAAACTGCTACTCAGGAAATGGCCCGGGCTATGGGGAGCTGTTAATGTGCACAAAGTCGACACCCATGCAGTTTGTCTGCTCCACTCAAAGGCAAACACAGCAGCAATGCTGGCTTGGATTGGTCTGGGGGATGGAATATGATTTCCCCCTTTGAAAAGAGAAAGTGTGCTGTGCAGGTCTGATGGTGTCACCAAGAACCTCAACACTTCACTGTGATTCTTTGGACATGGTAGTGGATGAACACAAATTTCAGGTCACAAAGAGAAGTAGACACAGGGTTTTCACATTTCTCTGGTGAGAACTTCACCTCTCTCTTATTTGTGAGCTTCAGACTCACTCTTGTGACTACTTGCTCCTTTTCCAAGAGTGGGTGTCTGCTGCCTGCAATAAATTTGAAAATTAGGGATGAACTCTACACAGTGCAGCCAATGTCCTTCAAGCTATTGTCCAAGACTCTTTAAGGGCCTGTGGACAAGTTTTAAGGAGTCCATAAAGGTCACTAAGAAAAAATAGTTGGTTGTCAGCAAGCTGGTATTTACTGTACTGCTATTCTCATCCCCAGCAACAATATTTAGAGTATGTGCAAATAAAAGACTGGGAAACAGTTGTCTTACTCTATCAGAGCTTGGGAAAGGTCAGATCTAGATTTCTCCAAAGGGTCAAAGCTATGTAACACCAGTTAATACCATTTACTGTAGAAGCTGAAATGATTTTGATCTAGACATAAGTTCCCTGTTTCTGCCAATCTTCAGCATGAATATTAAAATCTGAAGAATGACCACAAGCAGACACCCAAAGGACAATAAGAACAGAACAAATATATGATAATTCCCCATCTTTTAACCATTTCTAGCTTTGGGGATCTACTGAAACTGGTGTGTTTTGTTCATTTAGTAATCTGCAATCAATCTCTCTTATCATGTCTCCCCTTATTTCCCTGTAAATTTCTTGCATCCCCACCATCCTTTGCCAATGAGCTCCCCAGTTCTGTTTATCTTTGCATGAAGTGCCACCTCCTTCTGTGTGTTTTGGACCTGAGTCCCAACAGTCTCACTGGGTCACTCCAAGTCTAGGTAACTGAGAAGAAACAGGCCATGCTTAGTCCCGACTCAAGCTCTCCATACATTCATAATTAAACTTCTGTCATACTTGGTCATTGACGATGCTCCTTGCCTTCCCTGAACACTTTCCAATGATGGTCTGAAGATAACATCCAACAGTGACTTCATTCTATCAGCCAGCCAGAAACTCTGCCCACTGTTTCCCATTTTTAACCACACCAGGATCTTCTCTTTTTACCCTATGACTGTACAGTTCCCTCTAAAGCCTTCTGACCTAACCAAAGAGACTCACCATTACTACTGTGCTTGTTTATCCCTCCAAAGAGATCAGTTTCCTAAAGCAAAATCTTCCATAATAGAAATCATGATGGTTTTTAGGAAGGACATTTTTTGTATTTATCAGGCATTCATTGATTCAATTCTTTGTTATACAATTAATTGACCTACTACAGAAGTTAAATTTACCAGACTGCAGTACCTTAGATACACTTGTGGAAACTGTTTTAAAGAAAGACACCACCCTTGCTACTCTGCAGACTTCAGGCACCAATGGAGGATTAAGTGAATTAAGCACCATAAGTAATTCCACTATTTCTCTTAAAAGTCATGAATGAAAACCACTCAGTTCTGATGATCTGTCAGCATTCAATCTGTCTGCAACACAGTTTCTGCCACAGTTATTTAATGTAAGAGATGCTAATCTGTCTTTGATTTCATTTCTTCTAATTCAATGACTCTCCAAATTGTATTCTCTACTGGGATTGTTAATTCACTTCTAGACCAATTATGTCAGCAAATACAAATGCTGTACTCAAAATTAATACATTTATACTCCTCCCTGCTGCACCTTCTCCCTGACATTTCTTTTATACCTGTATTGCCACAAATGCAGTTTCATATTCTGTGGGCCCTTATGGCAGATGCAACTCAACTGGTCAGCCTTGCACAGCTTATGCCTTCCTAATTCACCCTCCAAAAACCTTCTCCCAAAATTACCCTAAGCCTGATTGGCTAAAATACCCCTCTTTGTCTCATCTGCAGTAAGTCAGACTGAAGGAGGGTGTCACAGAATTTAATACCACGCAAGGGACTGAGAAAATGTATGAGGACAGATTCCTGGGGCTTATAGATGCAGCCCTGGAACGGCCTCACCTTTTTGCTGGGACTCTCTAAATCCCAGGTTTCAGAATGAAGCCATGTAATGAGTATTGACAAGAGAGGAGGTCAGGGCTATGCTTGCAGCCTGACCAGAAATGCCTTTATCTCCACCACCCATTTACAGTTCTGATGAGTGACCACGTGCAGCAGCGCCTGAGGCAGGTGAGATGACCACTCCTCCCTTCAGATCTTTTCTACCTGCTAGATAAAAAAGATATTTTCATAGGAAAAATAAGATTTTTTAATAGAAGCATTTTGAGTTTTACTTAATAAATACAAAAGGGGGAGAAGTGGTGGTGATAGGGAGATAAAGGGGTTTGCATCTTTGTAACCCAAATCTGATTAATTTTTTTTGGCTGAAAAGATGACTTATGTGATATTGCCTGGACATTATACATCCACCTGTCAAATGTTTTGGCAGTTGTGAGCAATCTCAATTCTACACATGTTGCTGCAGGTTTGGAGCACTGCTGATGCAGGCTTGCAGTGACAGGGTCTGAGATGATAGGATCCAAAACACAGCTCCTTGCTGGCATTTGTGCCACTCACTTTAATGCAGAGTGTTTTGGGACAGCAGCTTTCCTCCAGAAAAGGAGTCAAGAATGAAGAACTGAAAGAGATGAAGTAAAGTAAACAAGTGTGGCTTGAAATGTGACAGCTAAGAGAACAAAAGACTTTGTAAAACAAACAAAAGGTGTGGATTAACTCAAATGTGCAAGTGGCAGGGTCCAGGGCTCAGGGATTAGAGGCAGTGAGGGCTTTGGGTGAGTGCCAGGGGACAGACAAGCACATGTACTCACCAGTAACAGTGCTGCCACAGTGCTGGGGAGAAGAAAACAAATCTGTGTGGGAACCACTGCCCTTCAGCAGGACACAGACTCCTGCATCCAGTGGGGAAACAGGGCTTTTTCCTTGACTGTTGTCTCCTTGCCCTCTTCCAGAGAGGTAGACACATGGATAAATGCCATCTACATGGGCTTACCTTTGTGGCTCTGAGTCCAGAAGCCAGCAAAAGCTGAGTGAGGAGGAACTTGGAGATTGCCACTGAGCATTCCCACATGCAGTGACCACGATGGAGCAGGACAGGTCATGTGGAAGGTGGTAACGCTCTGGGGAGCGCCCAAGTTGGCTCCATTTTGTCTTGGTATCCAACCAGACACAGAATCTGGGAGATGGAAAACCACCTTCAAAAACACCTTTCCTTGAGCAAGGGCTGGAATGGAGTCAGACACATCCCTCACCAGCACTACACTGATCTCCAGCCAGATCACTTCAACTCGATGGGGGGCAGAGCTGTCACCAAACAGAGGGACCACCCCTGCAGGACCAGCAGGGGGCCAAATTATCTTCACATCTTTCCCTGTGGCAGGAGTTCAGTGCAGCACTGCAGCATCCACCTCTGAGGAAGAGAAGGTGAAATTCTGCAAGTGGACGTGGACTGTCTTAACAAAGCTGCACAGCCGTACTAACTCCACAGTAAACATTTCATAGGAACACAGTAAAGTCCAAGAGGGCAACCAGCCTTTTTGACATAAAAAACCCCCACACAACACTTTAAAAAATACTGATTTTATTCATGTCTAGCCTATTCAACAGTGGATCACACTGGTAGGAACAACCACAAATATCGAGTTACAAGGTTTCATCAGGTTCTCGCCTGTGCAACGCTGGATTTGAGTCAAGCACTTATTATGGCACCACCACTAATGACAATGATTGCTGTTCAAAGCTCACTCGAGTCCCATCTCCCTGGTCCACTTCCAAGCCCAATAACTTCGTCTCCCACTGTGTGTGGGATTGTCTGCAGAGAATTTGTGTTCTCAAAGCCCGAATGCAGCAAACATCCTGAAGCACATCCAGCTAAAAATCCCCTATGCCTCATGTTCTTTATCTGAGAGGCTTCAAGTTTTCAGTGAAACAAACAAACAAAAAAAAAAACCCTCACCATCAACAATTTCTCAGAAATGTTGGACCTGACCTGTATAAATCAGCTCCAGTAAGGGAGCTGGAATTACTTATCACACATGGTCTGGCCTGCAAATTCCAGCTGTTTTCCTTGGAATAATGCATCACAGCAAGGTTTCACACCAAAAGTGAAGCAACCCAGTCAATATCATTCCTGCTGACGGTGTGGGCACAGAGTATGGCCCAAGGTCTCTGCCCCATGGATTTCCCCAGGATATTCACACTTTTCCAAAGGCAGCCTGCACCTATGCTGACTCTGAAGACAACTGCCCTTGCAAGAAGGGTCCACGGCAGCTCTGGTCACTCATGGTCAGCCACATGGTCTTGAAACACCAGGATACAGGGACTCAGAGAATTCCCAGAGCTGGCCTCCACTAAGAGACTTGGGGATTGTGGAGTGCATATTGCCTCCCCAGGACTGCAGGCTCACATCCACACCCAGCACTAATCAGAAGAGCTGCACCAGAAGCAGCCTCCAGTCTGGCAGCTCAGGATTTCTCTAAGCCCAGTCCTACAAGCCTGTGGGAGCCACAGGGAATCAGGAAGCTCCTCAGAGTTCCAGACCCTCAGCCAGCAGCCATAAGGAGGTATTGCAGTCCCAGAGCTGCCAAATCAAAGAGATTTGATTTGATTGATTTGAGCCTTCTACCTCTTTTCCCTCACACACTGATGCTGAAAACTGCCAGACAGGCTAAAAGTCACTCAGGAAGATACAGAGGGTGTTATTGATAAAGAGTTCGAGGGAAGTTGGATGCCCAGCATCCATCAAACCACCTTCTGAAAATCCCAGCTGTAACATTTAACTCCACTCTTCCTCTCAGGCTCTCCCCTTCCAGAATCGATTCTTCTTAGCCCCCCTCCCACTCTCCTATGCAGAGAGCTGGCGACACACACAGGCTAGATCCACATGTGGTCATGGAAACTTGGCTGCACAGCTGACCTTTGCTGCTGTCAAAGGAAGGGAATTCCAGGCCAGAGCACCACTCTCTGCCCTTCACTTTTCAGAGCTGATTGGTTTTTCTATCACTTTCAGCACAGTACAGCGTGGACTTGTGGAGCTTGAAAAGCAGGAGAGGTTTTTCATCACAATGGTGCAACTGGAGAAGACTTCAGAGCATTTTCTGGGAATGCCACGTACAATTATATTACAGTTCCAGAATTGTCTGACTATTGTGTCTCCTAAAATCACACAAAAGACTACAAACAGGGCTATTTCAGTGAAACTCGCTACGGCCACTGAAAATAAGTCACTAACTCTGTTAGAGCAGGCAATGGACTCACGTGTTCACAAGAGCTGACTGTACAGATGCTGAAGCCAGACACTTTGTAGGTAAATGAGAAACACCTCTAGTTTGGGCCCATCCTTTAGACGGCAGAAATTTTTCATGAACAGGATGATTACTACTTGTAGAGCTATGTGAAACATCTACCTTTTTATCCAAGTTACGAAAGCACAGCTTTGAAAAGCACAGTAATCCAAGGCCAAAAAGACAGGCAGACAAATGGACAGACTTTGGCCACTTGTTTGATTTTCTAGAGAGAGCTGTTTGCTCTTCTGAGGGCTGACCTTACGCATTTGGCAGGTCTGGATGTTCTACTTGAAATAAAAAGGCTTAAAGGAAGTTTCAACAGCTGACTCTTCTGGAGGTGTCCTGTGTCAATCTCCAGCTTCCCACAGGACTTGGTGCTTGTCTGGGGCTTTTGAGGAACAGCTCATAAATTGCTGCTATTTAGCCATTGGCAGTTGAATCCTGCTTTATTTAGTTTTCCCAGAAATGAGACACATTTGAATCTTGTAGGGCATTCTCCCTGCTTCCTTCCTGCAGTCCCTGTTCACATTTAGTTTCATTTTCCTGGACTGCTGACCCCTTTAAAAGCAACAGCAACAAGAAAGACCACAAAGCAAGGAAAACAGTTTCCTGACCATAAAAGCTGTACCCCCTTCACACAGGAAAACTCCACCAACTCTACAGGAAGAAGATGCAACAACCTCTTTTGCAGCATCCTGACACGACAGTCTTCCAGCATCCAGAATCCAGCCTAGCAAGGAAAACAAAAGAAGTGTTAAAAAAAAAGTGCACAAGAAAAAGGTGTTATTTTACGTGGGTCACAGTAAAGCCACACCAACCTAAGGGTTCATTGCTTCATGAGAATGTTTGAAGGGGCTGAACTTGAACTCTCTTGTCAGCTGCAGCTGGCTGAAATGGAAAGTGCTACATTTCTTTGCTTACCTTGATGCCTACTGGGATTGGTGTTGGGGCAATTTTTCCTTACAGCTCCTGGGAATTACACATCTGTCTTCTTGCATGAGATGAAATAAATTTATTAGAGGGTTGCAAAATTTGTTAGGATGCCTTGCAGTGCTGTGCTCTTCAAGGACAGAGACACAAGGTCTGACTGTTACTGTAACTGGGACTTTGGGAATTCCCAGAGCCATTTTCTTGGAATCTAATTTTAGGTCGTTCTAAGACAGATCTGTAATGACAACTTGGCTTATAGGCCCCTCCCTCCATGCCAGGGGCATGAAAGTCTATCAAAACAAGTAAGGGAATTGAAAATTTTTATTTTTATTTTATTAAATCAGATCTGAAACAATTTATTAGACAACAGAATGAAACAATGTTGGGTCTGGCAGAACTTTTCTTCCTTTAGGGACTTCTCCATTGTCACACTTTCGTGCAGTCCATTCCAGCTGCATCTCTGCTGGTGACTCATGAAACCTAAAGGGCTATTAATAAGTTGTTAAAAGTATCAGCAGTCTTCCACAACAAAAGAAAGAGAAAGAAAAAATGACTGGAATAAATGAAAGACTGCACCCTGTGGAAGGGATCCCCACTGGAGCAGATAATGGAGAACTGCAGCCCATGGGAAAGGCTCACGATGGAGAAGTTTCTGGAGGACTGACTCCCATGGGAGGGATCCCACACTGGCCCACAGGAGGAGTGTGAGGAGTCTTTAGTGATATTTTCTCTCCCCTGTGGAGCTGAGGATGGAGAGTGACAGAGTGGCTTTGGGGGACACCTGGCATCCAGCCAGGGTCGACCCACCACAGGTACACGGATAGGATGCGGTAGTAAATTCATCATTTCAGGGTTCCTGAGCGCTAAACAACACTCTGAGGTCCAGACTTAATTGTGTGAGCAGGGCTAGGAATGAGCTTAAAGAAATCCAGCTTGTGCCTGCTGAAATGCTGAGCAGCTCAAGCCTTGCACTGCAAGGAGTTTGCACCATTTATGGTTTCACACGGCATTTTCTACCACAATTCCCTTTCCCACTCAGTGCAGGAGTTCGAAAGCAGCTTATTCCACTATGAAAACCATACACTTTCTAGTCCCTGAGCTCCCACAGCTCCTGCTACTGCTTGGCAATGACTCAAGTAGCCAGAAAAAGAACAAGAACAGGCTGTAAAAAGTGTGGCAGTGAGAAAGCCCTGGGCCAGAAGGTTGTTTGTCACACTGCCAAAGCCCAAAGGAGCAGAAAGAAGTGGGAGGAACATCAGAGGTAGGAGAAACCCACAAAGTGAACAAGATTTGTCAAGAGCTCTGCCTAGGTGCAGAAAGGAGAAAATGTCAGCAGCACAAAAAAATATATAAATATGCATCCTTACATAAATACAAATATACATCAACACATTTGTATCTGCTCTTCAAAAAGTTTTCTAAGACAAAGAAAAGCCAGGTCTACCAACAAAAGGCACAATTTGCTGGCTTTGAGTTCACCACAGTTGTGAGCAATCTCTGCTTTCCAGGCTAAACATGTGCTGATCTTCAAAGCAAAATTCCCTCAGCGAGTTTTCTTTCACGTCAAGGTTTTTCCTGTGGATTTATATGTCAGAGAGGAGAGTTTTCGCTCCAGGGATTACAGAGGATGAACAAATCAAGATGCTGAGGCCAGCTCACAGTTTTCAGGAGAGTCAGAGCAGCAATAATTGAATCCCAGTGATTGTTTGGTAAGGCAGAGACCCCATCAGGCAATTCAGAGGCAGAAAGATACGTGTGCAGCAGCTGCATGAATTGAACCTATGACAAATCCCTGGATTTCCCAGCAGAGTGAATGAACAGCTTTAGTTTTACACTGATGTATCTGACATGGGTCTTCCCCAAAGTTAGTAGAGATGTTCCACTGAGAAAGAGGAGAGGATGAGAGTCTAAATATTCAATATTTGCTATCTAGGATCTCCTTTTATCCATTGTGTATATTAATAATAAAAAATGCTTAGAAATTGTAAAATACACTCTCTTATAGATTGTTTCTGACCTGCAGGGAGAAGATTCCTGCTCCTTTATGGTTTGAAAATTTGTTTAGGAAAACTCTTGGGCAGCAAACACGACTCCTCTTGAGCTGGAAGTGCAGCATGTTTAAGGTGTGTAATGTTACCTCCCTGTCCAAAGCAAGGGTTGTGCAAAAGAAGTGGTCCCACTAAATAAAAAGGTAACAAATTACATAAACAGGTTTTCAAATTTAGCATTACCTGTAAATCGAAAAGCCCAAGTCTAAGCTTTTCTGGACAACCTTTCATCAGGTGTTGTATAAACAAAGCATCTTCAGGGATCAAACACCACAGCCTTAAGGAGATCTCTGCAAACAGCTTAGAAAGTATAACTGAGCTGTTTTATTCAGCTACAGCAGAACAAACAATCATTCAACACTGCAAATACTGGGAAAAACGCAACCAGTGTGGCCACAGGACAGCAAACCTCACATGTTAAATCTGCCCATTAAGCCTGGGTTTAGGCAGCACAGCCCAGCAGAGAGGGACTGGCATGAAACCATCTTATATCCAAGTTTATGACAGTGCTGGAAGGCACCATTAAAATAATGATTACTGTCACTCACACAGAGAAATTAATAGGAAAGGCTTGGACTGGGCCAAAGAGTGGCAGGTGGACCAAAGAAGGTTTTTCTATCTCTATAACTCTATAAATGCAAAAGTGATAAAGCACCTAAAAGGAATGGGCATGAAGGCAAATGTGAAGCAAAAGATAAACAAAGTACCAAAGTACTCCTTGCCTATGACTTACTCATTACTCAGTTATTGCTTAATTACTTTTAAATACTATTTAAAGTACAAAACTAAACCAAGAATTTCCCACGTGCTGAATGACATTGGATGCTCAGCTTGAGCTCTAAAGGGACTGAATTCCAGGAAGCAGAATGCAGGTGTTGTTCAGAAACAAAACCTACTACACTGCTGTTGTTTTTTACAAGGTGGACCTTGTGTATGTGTAGAGGGTTGCAGGGGATTAATTTTGGGCACCCATTTCTCCATCCTTAATTTTGAGAGCCTGATACTGATGCCTAAATTCAAAATAAATAGCTCAACACTCCCCACCGTAGTTTTCTGAGACCAGAGGCATGAAAAATTGGACTATACTCTGAAATGGCATCTAAACTCAACTGGGCAACTTTTCAACCCCATTTCAGACACCTTCTACATTTATGAATTGAAAAGATGAAATAAAAGTCACGTTTAAAACCAAACTGCTGCCTCCTGCTACCCTGCAAGGTCCTGGAATCCCCCTCAGTGGTGAGAAATGCAATCCTATTCAGACTATACATGCAAGTAAAAAGATATACAGGCAGAAATAACTCCTAGCAAGTTAACTGAGAATAATTTCAGGCTTTGAGTATCCCTGGGGGTGGCAAAAATGTAGGGAAAGTTACTTCAAGTGGATGTAACTCCACTGAAGCAAATTTTACTCGCTTTCATTAGGACAGACCCCAGTGGCAGCCAGGCTATCACACTGGGCAGAGATAAGGGAGAGGTGATTAAACAGACCAGATCCAATGTATTTATAGTACCCATCTGAAAGCAGAGAAGCAGAAAAGAGCAGCGGGATTGTGAAGTGAGCAGCTCTGTTCCTAATGAGAGGATGAACTCCTTCCAGTGTCCCGCTGTAACAAAGGACACAGATGCCATGGACACATCAAATCAGCTGGTGTAACTAAGTGCAAAGATCCAGCACTGCCTCATGTGAGATTGGTTGTTTTAGTTTGACTGAGTGAATCAAAATATTCAAGGAAATTCCCAACATTCCACCATCTTCCTCAAATAAAACCCCCAGTTTAACCCCACACAGCGCTGGCCATATGCAGCTCACACTTCTCTCCCTGGGAGCCATCTGGAACTCCCTCGAGGAATCCTGACTTTCCAGCACATGTTGTGTTTAATTCTGACATGAAAAGGACATTGTTGGGTTTAATGACATTGTGCAAAGACTACACTGACTTGCCCCAGAAAATGTACCATGTGGCCAAGTCCCACATCCATTCCCCAAATCCAACCCAAGGCTAAGTGCTTGTCCTCAGCTGCCACCAAAGCAGCTCCCTCAGAGCTAACTCTGGAGACAAAAAACCACAGAAAATCTTGCATTTCTCTACATATCTATGGCAAACTACAGTGCCACCCAGGCTGTCTCAAGCTTCAGGCCCGTCCAGCACATGCCAGCAGCCCACGCCTCACTACATATATTGCTTAAAGCCTTAAGCAAGAGGCCCAGCCCTGGGCATGATGACCACTGCTGCTGTCTCTGGGGCTTGCTCCATGCTCAGCTTAAAAAACTCCAGGCCCTGGCTATTTAGGTAGAACTGCAGCAGCAAAGGAAATGGATTAATAAATGCTGAGGCAGACTTTTCCCTATAAAACTGCCTTTATCCCAACCCAGGGGTTTTTCAGCTTTTACCCTTCCCATTTTCTCCCATATCCTGCTGGTGGGGAGTGAGCGAACACCCACTGGAGCTGCCAACACCCTCTGGCACTGCAGGTCACCCGTGCAGGTGTTCCTTGTCTCATACCTCCCTGGCCCACAGGATGGCACTGTGACACCCCACAAACTCCTCCCGGGCTCCTGGGGCTGCTTCCTGACAGCAACAGTCAGTATTTTTCCCAAACTCAGACTTTTTCCCACCGCTATTCAAATTTGAATTTTCAGGCTTTTCAGCATTCAGCAGAATTCTACGGATTCTCCCATGCCGGTGCATGTCTTTGCAAGATCACCTCTCTCTCTGTGGGCATTTTGCTGGAATAAACATCAGTGACCTTCCCCCCAGAAAAGTGTTTATTGGAAGTTACACACCAACCCTCCAGAAAAACTCCTGCTTTTGCTGCTGAGAAATTTTATTCAGGAAACCCTGAGATTAATTAATAACAGGGAATGAGGCTGGGGAACGGCCTGGAGAGCCAGTCCTGTGAGGAGCAGCTGAGGGAGCTGGGAAAGGGGCTCAGCCTGGAGCAAAGGAGGCTCAGGGGGGACCTTGTGGCTCTGCACAACTCCCTGACAGAAGGGGGCAGCCAGGGGGGGTCGGGCTCTGCTCCCAGGGAACAAGGGACTGGAGGAAATAGCCTCAAGCTGTGCCAGGGGAGGTTCAGGTTGGACATCAGGAGGAATTTCTTCACTGAAATGACTGTCAGGCATTGGAAGGGACTGCCCAGGAAGGTGGTGGAGTTGCCACCCCTGAGGTGTCCAAGGAATGACTGGATGTGGCACTCAGTGCTCTGGGCTGGGTGACAAGGTGGACATCAGACAGCTGGACTTGATGATCTTGGGGGTCTTTCCCAGCCTTAACTACTCTGAGGTTCTGTGACCAGCTATTGCTTACATCACACTTCAAAGTACTGTACAAACCCAAATCTACTTCACAGTCTTGCTATTTACCACACCACCACTTGCATTTTACTTCAGATCACTGTAAAAACCTTGCAGTTTGGGAGCCTACAGCTTTCCAGCACTGATGCCCACCCAGCCTTCACGTGCACAGACACACCCGGCACATAAGCTCTGGCTCAGCTGACACAGAACCCACTCAGTTTCCCAATCCTTTCCCATTTCTGGGTCAAAGATGCAGCCAAACCACAGATGATAAAATTTGGGCTGTGCATCAGGTTTCAAAGCCTTCTCATCAGTATTGGAGAAGCCTATGACACAGGGCTTAGATTCTTCCCTTGGTTCAGAAAGCAGCCCTTCAAGAGCAATATTTTGGAAGAACTGCAGAGTCAAAGACTTTAAATTAAAATTCAACGAGCAATGCTTGTCCTTATTAAAATTTTTGGAAAGGACCACAAAGGTCAGTGTTTTCAGCTTAAAGTAGCTGAGAAGCTGAAGCAAGCACAGTTTTACTAAACTCAAATCCAGCCTTCCTTATCAGCTTTAACTCAGTTGCTAGCCCCCGTGAAATCCTCATCTCTCTTCTCTTCACTGCTGTCCTAAATGCCTTTTTGAAACATCCCAGGGGAACCAGCACACAAAATCGCACCAAAACAAACCCTGAGCATACCTTCCCCTTCCTTCTTCTTCCCCCACTTTATACACTGAGCATGATGCCACAAGGTCTGGAATATCCCTCTGCAGCAGAGGCAAAGACAGCAGTTGCTAAGGACAACAGCCTGCTGGGGACAGCAAAACAGCCATGGTCCTGCTGCCTGCTCTGCTTCCACCCCA
This sequence comes from Coloeus monedula, assembly GCF_965178545.1. Taxonomy (NCBI): domain Eukaryota; kingdom Metazoa; phylum Chordata; class Aves; order Passeriformes; family Corvidae; genus Coloeus; species Coloeus monedula. The sequence continues at coordinate 13,061,583 of NC_138784.1, forward strand.
GCCCTGAGAAGCCAGGTTGGCAGCTGCTGATGAGAAATGTGGGAAAGGGGCTTAGGGACAAGGGAATTCCTGCCATGACTGTGGCAGTGGCCATAGTCGTCTCCACTCCTTACCTCTCCCCTCGTCCCAAGGGTCTCTAGGGTTCCTCTATGATCAAACCCAGCAATGGCAATACAAGCAGCAAGTTCATGTCTCTTGTGAGGGAGGCTCAGTCACTGCCCAGGGAAGAAGTTCTGCCTCCTGTCCAGGGGGAACTTCCTGGGATCAGTCCCTGCCCGTTCCTCTGGTGCCATGGCTGGGCCCCACGGAGCAGAGCCTGGGCCCTGCTCGGAGCCCTCCCTGCACACAGGGACACACAGGGCTGAGGGCCCCTCTCAGCTGGGGCTCCTCTCCAGGCTGAACAGCCCCAGCTCCCTCAGCCTTTTCCCTGTCAGGGATGCTCCAGGCCCTAAATCATCTCCTCAGCCTCTGCTGGCCCCGCTCCAGGAGCTTCCTGTCCCTCCTGTCCTGAGGAGCCCAGGACTGGACACAGCACTGCAGCTGTGCCTCCCAGGGCTGGGCAGAGGGACAGGATCACTCCCTGACCTGCTGCTTGGAACAAGAGGCAGGATTTTGAAATGCACTTGCTATTGCTCCAACTCTGTTTCACTAAAGTCACTAGAAAAAAATTCCCAAAGGCCATGATGTGTTTTGGCATTTTTTTAAATGCCACCTTCTATCAAAGTTCTAGAAGTGTGAATTTATGGTATCTTGTGAGTGCCTGGCTGTTTAGTTAACTATTTATGCTGCCACTGTAGTTGCCTGAAGAACCAGTAGTGAAGTTTCCAATTATTGACAGAAAGGAGGGAAAGATGTGTACAGGCACAGGGAAATATTCAGAGAATCACAGAATGGCTTGGAAGGGACCTTAAAGATCATCTCATTCCAGTGCCCCTGCCATGGACAAGGACACCTTCCACTACCCCAGGTTGGAGCCCCATCCAGCCTGGCCTTAAACACTTCCAGGGATGGGGCAGCCACAGCTGGGTAACCTGTGCCAGGGCCTCAGCACCCTCACAGGGAACAATTTACTCCTAAAAAAAATAACATTAACAGGAGCAACATTAACAGAAGCAAGTAAAGAGGGTCAACATCCCATTTATCCTGTTTCCAGCTGTGAAAATAACAATAGCCTCTACAGAAGTTGCAACCATGTGAAATCACAAACAGATCAGAGAAGCTCCTTGAAGGTCTCAGAGTAACCTGCTGCCTCAGCTGCACATCTAGGTCCTATCCCCATCCCTGGCAGTGTCCAAAGCCAGCCTGGATGGGGCTCTGAGCACCCTGGGCTAATGGAAGATATCGCTGCTTGTGGCAGGGGCATTGGAATGAGATCATCTTTAAGGTCCCTTCCAACCCAAGCCATTCTGTGATTCTATGGTTCTAACTTCCCAGGCCTGCCTCACACTATCTGCTTGTGATTCCCTGCAGGAAAAAAAATGGCCATTTGCTTTATCTGGAGACAAATTAGTGTATCTAGAACTTTAACACTGATAAACACCCAACTGCACGCTGATGAGAGAAAAATGTTATTTCTCTTCCAGAGCCAGAGGAATTGAGGTACAGGAAACATGAAATGTTAGATCCATCCCAGATCCCAACCCAGAATGTGCCTGCGAGCATCAGTCTGTCCACAGACTGGCATGGTGCTGTGGCATATCTGACAGCCAGAACTCAAAAAACATTCAAATGGGAATTTTAGTTACACTTCAAAACACTGAATTTCCAAGATAAACAGGTTTTGCTTCCCAACAATATGGTAAATAGACCAAAAAATCCCTTAAATTATAAAAAAAAGGCTTCCACCCTGTTCCACGCTGCCTAGTTGGCATCAGAAGAAAAATGTGCTGATGTATGAACACCAGCTGAGAATTTGGCTCCATTTGCCTGAAACCAAGTCTCTGCATCAGCAGGGCTGTTAAAATATTTCAGCCATCAAAAACACCTCTTCATGCAATCATGGTGGACACAAAGACATGACAAGAGTCCCTCTCCAAAAACATAAGGTTTTTGTAAGACTCATGCATTGCTTGTAAGACTCCAGCACCTAAATGTTCTATAGGACAGGAAGGAATTTGCAAGAGGATTCATCTGGCCCTTTTTACATATGCTTGCTTCTGAATCACCAATATATGACTAAATATAAACCATGAAGAGCTGTAATTGCTATTCTATGTATCCTCATATCCCTCTGAAATACCATAAAGGAAGAAAAACTACCAAAGCATTTAGGAGGATTACTTCCTAACAATGCCAGTGAAAATCTACAAAAAACCCCCAACCTTGCCAGATTCAAAGTGCAGATTTGACTGCTCAGTACCAGTCCTTCATGCTTGGAGAGTTGACACAAATCTCTGAAAGAGACAGTGAACTCCTCCCACCTGCAGCATATTTTCTTCTGCTGTTTTAACACCTTGGTCCCTGAGGGAAACTCAGGGGGTAGAAGAGAAGAACTTGCTTCAATTCCCTTCCTCTGGACCAGCTGGGAAAAGTGATGTCAGCCTCTTATCTCCATGGAGCATTCCAGGAGCTTTCAATTTACCTTGCAGTTAAGTCAGCTCTGGGCTTTGTCAGACAGAAACATTTTTGCATACTTTTAATTATAAGGCAGCCTGCAAGGGAAGGGAGAGTCACAAACGAGGGGCCTGCTCCAAGTGTTTTGTGCCTGAGCCTGGAAAACAGGGATCAGATGAGCATGGCCCAAGCCCAGCACAGAGCCAGGAGCAGCAGGACTTGTCAGCATTTGGGTGTTCCATGAGTTCGATGCACAGGGACAAACATTTTCCTGTGGTTTTTTTCATCCTCACTGCCCATCTGTCTGCTACTGCTGTTGTGGCAATGACAGAACACCCTGTCCTGAGGGAGGAGAGGTCCCCAGCTGTGCCTGACATTATCCAGGTGTCAGGGAAGAGATGAGGAGCACTCAGAAAGATCTCCCTGTCTAAAAGGTTTAGGGAAAACAAGGTTATGAATGGCTTTATACTGTCCCACCTTATTGCTGAGGCCCTGAGATATGTGGGACATCCAAAGGCCACGTGACAGTACTGGGGACTGTCCCCTTGACCCCAAGCCCAGTATTTAATTACCTTCCTTCCTAAGTAGTCTCTTAACCATCAAAAAACCCCACACAACGTTTTGATGCAATTACTAACAAGCAGAAATGCCAAGGCCAGAAGTACCAGTGGGTGGTTTTTCTACACAGTTACCATGACTGGGGACGGAGGATGGAGAGGAAAGCTGCATCAGCCTCCAGAACCCCTCCCAGCTGCAGCTGGCTTGATCAATATGTATTCAGACATCTTCTATGGGGATGCTGATTAGTGGTTACTGTGCAAAGAACTCCCAACTCATCTCCTCTGAAATCCCCTTAGCTAAGTGTTAGTGGCAGCTCACAGTTCTGCATGGGTTTGGTTTTTAAAGAGCCAAGACAAAAGTAAGTAAGGGGGGAGCTACAGCCCTCTGCAGATAGCACCTTTTCCTTCCATTCTCAATTCACCCAGAAAATTTTAGTAACAAGTTTTTTGCAGTTTTTAAATTTTTTTCTTTCTTATTACATAATCTCGGAATAAAAAGATCCTAAAAGCTGACCAGCTGAGTGGGAACAGGAGGAGCTCAGAACTCAGAATGACATGTTCTAACAAGTCCAACTGTGCTGGAAAAGCAGCTTGGTCTCATCAAAAAAACCTTCTCACCTGGGCAGGTGTTGCAGCTGCAGAAAAGAACAACTGGCTTGGCCCAGCCATAACCAAAGCACTGGAACATCCCTTCTGTCATGGGGGATACATGCTGTAGTATCCAAGAGGTTTGGCCTGGCATTCCATCTCTTCTAGAGCATTTGAGTATCACCTAACTGAATTCAAGGAAGTGTTGGAGCTGACAGTGGAGCCACACTGATAATGAACAGGAACAACCAATGCCTACCACTACACTGCTTAAAAAAGAAAGTTTATTAAAAATAAATAATAATAATCCCCTCCCTTCCAAAAGGAAAAAAATAAACAAACCCCAAATCCATGTTATATCTTTCATTCCAGATCAAAGTTAAAAAAAACCCAAAACCCAAAAAAAACCCAAAAAAACCAAAAATAAACAAAACAAACTCAAACAAAACCGAAAAAAAACCCCAAAAAACCAAAACTACAACAGCAAAAAAAACCAGGGCAAAATTTTGTATTTTTCCTTGTTTACATACATTTTCTTTCAAAAAAATAAAAGTCAAAAAACATTCAGAATATAAAGAAAGGGATCACACACATTACAAAATTTTCCAAACATGCCTTTTGTAAAGAATACCAAGGTGAAGTGAAATGAAACTTCTGTCACAAATGTTGCTGATTTTGAGGAAGGGGCACCTTTTGATGGAAAGATGTCCTAGACAAATGTTTGCAGTCCACTGCTGAAAACAGTAGCAGAACATCAAATACCAGACTAATGCGAGAGTGAATACTCTACAAAACGTTTCTGAAAGTCAGTTCCAAGGACAGACTACAAAGATCAATTGCTTTGTCATAAGCATGAAAGGCCATAGTCTACAGTTCTAAAAGGAATGTGCCAGACAGTGCTATTTCTGACACGCTAAAATATGAGAGTAATTCAGAGCCTGAGAACTACACACTGCTAAGGGTCCCTTCCAGCTTGGGCTATTCCATAATTCTGTGAGTGAACTGAGATCAGAAATAAATGCAGCTCTGTGTTCATGGTTCAAATCAAACTCCTTGGCTTACTGTGTATTTCTTATAACTACTTTCTAATGTGGCTTGCTACCATAACTCAAATGATGCCAAGTGCTTGGGACAGGCTCTTAAGACATCTTAAGGGCCACCAGATTTGTTTGCACCATCCTGCCAATGTCACTGATAGAGCACAAGTAGTGTCCGCATTCACGGGCTTTCATGATGTGCATGGATATTCATAATATTTCCTTTGCCTGGCTTTTCTTTTTTTCCCCTCATTGAATCACAGAATCACAGACCAGCCTGAGCTGGAAGGGACCCACAAGGACCATCCAGCCCAACTCCTGGCCCTGCACAGACACCCCAACAATCCCACCCTGTGCATCCCTGAGAGCGGTGTCCAAACACTCCTGGAGCTCTGGCAGCCTTGGGGCCGTGCCCATTCCCTGGGGAGCCTGTTCAGTGCCCAGCACCCTCTGGGGAAGAACCTTTCCCTGATACCCAGCCTAACCCACCCTGACACAGCTCCGGCCATTCCCTGGGTCCTGTCCCTGGTCACACAGAGCAGAGCTCAGAGCCTGCCCCTCCTCTTCCTCTCCTGAGGAAGCTGCAGAACTGCTGTGAGCTCTGACCTCAGTCTCCTCCAGCTGAACAGACCAAGTGCCCTCAGCTGCTCCTCGTGTGGCTTCCCCTCCAAGCCCTTCACCATCTTTCTTCTCACAGGAGAAAAGCTAAAGAGCAGAACTGGTTGGCCAAACTGGAGATAGAAAAGACAGTGGTTTCCTCACTGAAGTGAACAAAGAGCATCAACAAGCAGGAAGGCTCAAGGACAAAGTCAAGGACAGCTCCTTCCTGGCACTTCTGTGACACAGAGCTGGATGGACAGATGAAGCTCCCACCTCAGTCAATATTTTTCTGCCTCCTGAGCTTAAGGGGATATTCACCTCCACAAGGGAAAATGATTTGAGAGAGGTAAGAGAGCAAATGTGAAGCTTTGTTCTGTCTATGTCAGACCAGTGCCTGCAATAGGAAATTATTCTGCTCATCTCCTCAGGCCAGGGTGGCCATCAGGATCACTTGCTCTGACCTTCTACACAACAATGCTGCTCCCCACAACTCCCTGACAGGAGGGTGTGGCCAGGTGAGGGTCAGCCTCTTCTCCAAGGGAACAAGTGACAGGACAACAGGAAAGAGCCTCAAGTTGCATCAGGGAAGGTTCAGGCTGGATATCAGGGAAAATTTCTTTACTGAAAGGGCAGTTAAGCATTAGAACAGACTGCCCAGGGAAGTGCAGGAGTCACCAGCCCTGGAAGCGTTCAAAGAATGAGTGGACACAGCACTTCGTGATATGGTCTGCTGGGCATTGTGCTATTCCACTGAAGGTTGGACTTGATGATCTTGGAGGTATTTTCCAACCTTAATGATTCTGTGAGCAGCAGTAGTTGAAGACCCTACATCACTGCTTATTTTTGCAACAAATCAGGGAATCACAGACTGGTTTGCGTTGGAAAGGACCTTAAAGATCACCTCATTCTAACCCTCCTGCCAGAGGGGCAGGAACACCTTCCACCAGGGCAGGTTGCTCCAACCAGATAATCTAGCTGAGCTGCAGCAGAGCTGGTTCAAGGCTTTTCCCAGCATTAGACACAATGTTCCAGTGATTCCAGGGAGCTCGTGGTAGTGAGGAATGACCACAGACTCCAGGAAGGAGGAAGGTCAGCAAAGAGCTGGAGAGCTCTGGATAGGGAGAAAAGACTGGACCAGATGAGCAGCCATTCCAGGATGAGGGGGAGAACAGTGAACAGAGTTTGGTGGGTTTTTTAAAGGGTGTGAATTTGCTCTCTGCCTCCAGACCAGCTCCTGGAGGGATGTGGTATCCCCTGTGCCATTCTACCCCACTCCTAGGACTTCTTTCTCCCCCTCAGTCTCACAGAGGAAAAATACCTCCCGAAACTCACAGCTCCTCCCCTAGCTCTCCCTCCTACTCACAAACTCCAAGTATTTAATAGTAAAATCACCAGGATTTGGTGTTTTGTAGGGAAACATGTGCAGTATGGGAAATGATCTGGAGACACAAGAAATGTAGGAAGATCTCACAGTTTCTCATATTTTTCTTCTCCTTTGGTTACTCTACCCCAATACTTTCCTAAATACAGGTCTTGTCAGTCTTTTGCTGGCCTAAAAAAGTCAGGCTCTTCCAGCTTCCACTTGCAAAGCAGTTTCCATCCACCTGATCATTCTTGCTGTTCTTCTCTGCATCCTGCCTGACCAAATTTAGGTCACCAACAATGCACACAGCATTCCAGATGAGGCCCTGCAGAATTCAAATTTCCCAGGTGGTACTGAACGTGCTTGTCCCGAGATTTTCCAAGACCTGTACCTTGATTTTTATGGCTGCATTACTCTGGTGGCTCAGTTAGTGACACTGGTACTCTGACAGGGAGCTGCTGGAGCCAGTCCAGAGCAGGGACACCAAGGGGAGCAGAGGGATGGAGCAGCTCTGCTGGGAGGAAAGGCTGAGGGAATTGGGATTGTTGTGCCTGGAGAAGAGAAGGCTTTGGGGTGACCTCAGTGTGGCCTTGCAGTGCCTGAAGGGAGCCCACAGGAAAGATGGAGAGAGACTCTTGACAAGGGCCTGGAGTGACAGGACAAGGGGCAATGGCTTCACACTGACAGAGAGCAGGTTTAGATTGGATATGAGGCAGAAATTGTTCCCTGTGAGGGTGGGGAGGCCCTGGCACAGGTTGCCCAGAGAAGCTGTGGCTGCCCTATCCCTGAAGATATTCAAGACCAGACTGAATGGGGCTCTGAGCAATCAAGATGTCCCTGCCCATGGCTGGGGGTTGGAAAGAGATGGTCTTTAAGGTCCCTTCCAAGCCTGGCCATTCTATGATTCCACAAATATTCCTTCTATTCACCCTCATCTGTCCCATCTCCAGTGGTATTTTCCCTTATAGCAAACTAATGATTTTACACAAAGATTTCTGTCCAGCTTCAGGGAAGGCATTGCTGAGATCAGAAGAGTTACAGCAGGGAAGCCCCATTTTTACAAACCTAGTACCCCCTGTAAATGGAGACTCTGAAACCAGCAGATGCAGAGCCAACCTGCCAGGACTGCAATGATTTTCACATAGCCCTGACAGCAGAAAAATGTAGGAGGCGCAGAGCTTGTCTCCACATCTACCTCTGCCACCCTTCTGTTGTTCTATTACTTAAGAATTGCAACTACATTTCTTCAGCTTAAACAACTCTGTCTCCTTAAGAAACATATATAGGGAAGAGGAAGCTAAGATGGAGAGTGGTCAGGAATCCAGAGCCAGCAAGTGCTCCATTCAGCAGGAGGAATTTGGTGGCCATGCATGCCCCAGGCCAGCCTGGCTCCTGCTCCAGCCAGGCACATGAGGGGGGGTGTCAAGGACACAAAAGTGCCGAGCACAGCACAGCAGACAGGCACTCGCCCTCACCTTATGGTGTGGCAGTGGCACACCTTCCCCAGAGCTCCAGAGCAGAGAGGAAAACAAAGAGACTGTGGTCCAATTCTGCTTTCACCGGGGATAAATTTGGAGTCACTTCACTGACGTCAGCGGAGTTATTCCAGAATTGCACCAGTGTAAAAGAGGGCAGCATCTGCTTTCTGAAAATGGATGCCATCAAGCTAATTGAAAACAACAGATGCATCAAGGAGCAGCAAGAAGAGACGGTAATGTTCCAGTTTTCTTGTAAAATACTATTTGATTTCCCTCCAGAGAATGTAAGAGGATAAACCGATATGTACTCTAAAAGCTAAACCTTTTGTTGGTGTAAAATTCTATACAACCTTTTAGGTGAATGGACCAATGTGTACCTACACCACCTAAAGAGATCCAGCCTAGTCATGTGCACTTACAGCCCTCTTCTTTGGGCCTGATCCTTCTCTCACACTCGTTTAAATCAGGAGTGATACCACCCACAGTCCTAAGGAAACATTTATCTAACCTTGGGTAGAGAGCAGAATCAAGGCCCCTCATTTCTTTAAATACACAAGGGCTAGATTTGGCAATTAAATGGATACATTTGTGATTTATACCACTTTTTGACTATGGGTCTTCCAAAATTTTACACCACTGAATAAATATCTTTATATTCATCTAGTGAAAATGAAGCCAAAAGAAGGACTTGCTGAATTTTCAATGATATTTTGTGTGAAGATGAAAGTTTCCCCTAATTCTTATCTCCAATGAATAGTCAACACAGCTTCAGTATTTATGGTGATCATGGAAATTGATGAGCACTTTCCCTCCTGCAAATCCTTTCTTTCCTTTCACTGAAAAGAAATTGTGCACAGAAAAGCTCAATTGTTGCTTGGACTCCTCTTATTAATTGGCACTACAGACAACCTGGATACTTCCAGTGGTGAGGGTTCATCAGGGAATGCTATAGGACTGTCAAACCCACACTGGTCTCAGCTATGAGTTTCCCAAAGTGTAAAGCCATGTTCTGATATTCAAGTTCTTTGAAGCCTCAGACAGACTTCCCTGGAGCAAGGGAAAACCCACCCAAAGAGGGAAAAGCACATGGAATTAACATGTACTAACAGCATATGCTGCACTGCTAATTAGCACCATCCATGTCTGCTTTCCCCAAAACCGTTTTTCTGGATTTATCTCCCTGGGTAGGGTCTTGTGTTATGTAGGACCCCACCCTGAACAGGAAGAGCTCCTTGAAGCTGGCAGGCAGTTTCCTCCACCACTGTCTTTGGTGGCAGCTAAGGACACGCAGCATCCCCTGGTTCCTTCCATCAGGGGATTAAGGCTTTTCATCTTGCCAACACCTGCTCCCCTCCTTATGCCTAACGCAGGTGGCCTGCAATTCAGGCATTCTCCTGTGAACCTGCTGATAACACGGCTCCAAATGCCTTCAGAAGGGGATCTGTCCCTAGTGCAAACTTCAAAGAGCAACGATGAAGGGCTCAAGGCTGTGCTTTTGGTTACAGCAGCACAAACAGAGCTATCTTGTGCTCACAGGGCTGCCAGGGAGGGCAGTATCTTCAAACTCCCCATAAATCTGTCCACATCTTTCCACCACTGAGAAATAAGTGCATAAAATGCTGCTGCTCTTAACTTCTGTCAATATAAACTTTAAGTTAAGCTCAGCTCTGCTGAGTTTAGTAGGACTTACATGGAACTTGAGTCAGATGAGAGCTTTTGGGAAAGCTGTGGTTGACTCCTGCTGTAATTTGCAGATCCTTCCCTGATGTAAACAGGACCTCAAGAAAAGAACAAACAAAAAGAAGCAGTTTAACAAACAGTACATATGCTAGGATTTGATGCAGAAGGTTGAAGTTGGAGCCCGATATAATGCAAGGTAGTTGTACTAAAAGGAGTTTTGCCAGCTTGAATCAGCAGATGGTGAGGATCTGGCTCATACTACATTTCTGTAGTTTATAATTATCTTTCTTTCTTCACCTAGAACCAGATTCTCCCTTTGGGCTGCAAATCTTAATTAGGAAATCCTTCCTCATTAATCTCAAGAAACTCTTGGTCGTTAATTTCCCAGAACAAAAAGAAACCTTACCTATTTCTGCTATAGCAGCAGATGCTGGAGCTGTTTGTTCCTTTGCTTTTAGGATTGATGCTGTTCTTTCCATCACCGTATGGAAGACACTTCAGTCCTTACCCTGTCTCTTGCTGCCCTGAATTTTCTTTACACTCACTCTTCTTTATCTCCATAGGGACCTCTGAATGAGAGGGCCCAGGAGAGAACACCAAGTCCAGTCACCTTCACCCCCACGGCTGCTCTAGCAGTGAATTTTTATCTGTGAAAGCTGGATCAAAAGGCCCAAACAGAAAATTACTCAGAAATCCCGAATTCCAACATTTTCCAGGAAGGAGCAGAATAGGAATTTCATCTTGGAGGTAAGTGCAGGAATCCACCAGTAAAACGCCACAAAACAGGTCTTCACACCTTTCATGCCTGCAGTCCTTAATGTGGATTAAAAAAACACCTGTGTCCTCAGTAAAATTCTTTCTTTCCTTGCTTCCTTCCCCACCTCCAAGGAGATGATTTTTGCACTGTCCTGCTTTGGTGCAAAACATCCTGTGGGAAAATTGTCAGGGGAACAAACTGTCACAAACCAGCCAGAGGATCAGGAAGGAGCAATAGTCTCTTCCACTGCAAAACTATTTCCTAGTGAGATTACTGCAAGAGGAATTTCTGGGGTTTTAATGTGATGCTTGAGCTTGTATTCCTTGTCAGCTGGCACCCAGATAACTCTACATTCACAGGCCAGTTGCCCCTCAGCTCCCTGGCTGAGTGCTCAGATTGTCCTTCACACACTCCCCAGCTCTCTGTCCGCAGGGATGGACAAATAAAATCTCTTCTCATCTCCGGGTTTGCACTCCCTGCTTTCAAAGGCTGCAAACTGCCCACCTGAAGTTGGTCAGGGCAGCAGTACACGATATAAGGTGATGGGATTGGCTCCAGTAAGCAAAGAAAACACCTGGAAAGATAAGGTGCTGATATCTGAACACAAAATACCCAACGAGTGCTTTCGCTTGTAGCCACAGTCACAGCGCAGAGAGAAACAGTCCGGGAGGTTGTTATGGAAACAAGTCCCTGGAGGTGCCTACTTGGCTTCACAGGGATGTGTTCTACCTTCAGAAGGAAACAGATTTGCATTTTGAGCAGCCGGGGGGGAGTGCTACGGGCTGACAACTTGAGGTAAGGTTTTTGAAAGCATCTCTGTGATTCGGTGGCGCGAGACCTCTGGTAAAGTCAATGGCACGGGTGCCACTGTGTCATTTCAGTCATGTGAAAAAAGATCTGAAGGCTCCTTAAAAAATGTCAAATTCCACAAGTTGTATAACATATAGCATTACTGATGACTCTGGGACTTCGCTGCTTTTCAGGAGGTGCTTAGAGAAGGATTTGCATGCCCCAAATGAGTCCCAAGGTTACAGTTTCCATGCTTCTGTTGGCACTCTGTATTTCTCTTAGAGCCAACACAGAAAACACAGGAAGCAAACACCACTCCTGCTTTACACATTTTCATGTGCACTTTTCTTTACAGAACTGACAAACGTGGCTCACAAAAACTGCACAGAGCTGCCTTGTTCACCACAGAATTCCTCTTCGCACCTTGGGTACGATCTGCGGGCGGGAGATTCCAAAACACACTGGAAACTCACTGCTGGATTGCACTTAGAAACTCACTGCTGGATCTCACTCAAGGGCAGGACACCTCTTTCCAAGAGGATGTGTGTAAGATACGCTGGGACTGTGCTACCAGTGATCTGCCTCACATCTTTTTTTCTTGCTGGAGTCTCTGTGCCCAGCTGTCTGTCCTGCTGGTCAGGAGAACAACCTGTTCTGGGCAGGGAGGGCTCCTGCCTGGCAGGGCCAACAGGGGCAAGCCCAGGGGGAGAAATGAGCACAGGAACTTTCTGACGTAGGCTCAACATGTCTCATGACTCCTCCTGAACTTGTGTTCAACCTGAGTTTTTTATATCTTACTTTGGGGGAACTTTTATGAGCTGATAGACTCAGGCATAACATATCCCCAAACATGGGCATTCTGCTGGGAGAGGGCAGCAGCCTCGAAACATTCCTCTTAAATAGCAGCTTCTTTTGCTAGCTTCTAGCAACACAAATTTTGAAGAAAAGTCCCTCTCTTGGCCTCACAGTAAAGATTTCATTAAGGTGACCCTGAAACACAACTAAACATCACCGAGACTAAGACACACTAAGAACTGGACAACTTTCATGCAAAATCAACAGAGATGCCACCATGGCCCTCAGTCCCACTTATTCACTAGGACAATTTACCCACCAGCTGATTATACATGTCTGGGGATGCAGAATGGTCCCCAAGGCTCAGACCTTCACAAACCTTTGCCTCAGTCCCACGAAGCAAAGAGAAATTAGGCATTATTCAGGCAAACCCTTCTGAGCTATGAGCCCTCACCACATCAAACTCATGTCTCCCAGACTGAGACAAGTGGCATTTTCCTACTGATTTCAGTGAGAAGAGAACACAGAGGTTTTAATATAATGGTTGTGTGCTGACCCCAGGGGAGATCCCTGCACACTAAAAACATCTGAGAAGGCAACAGGACTCTGGAGAAATGGAGTAGCTAGGATTTGCACAAACAACTTCTACCATATGAGCAGGGCCAGGATGGAGAGAGGCCACAATAAAAGCACTCTAGGCATGCAGCCATATCTCAAGACAACTGAGAACAGGCAGGGTAATGAAGATGCAAACAGACCCCAACTCACAACCAGTTCTATAGCCAGTTCTGACTATATTAAAGGATGGGGCTCTGAGCAACCTGGTCTAGTGGAAGGTGTCCCTCTTTGGAAAGAGATGATCTTTAAGGTCCCTTCTGACCCAGGCCATTCTATGATTCTATGATGTGCCTTTAGCATTCTTAGTCTTATGGCTGAAAAGCACAATATATACATGAAATCTATTCTCTGTATTTTTACGCCTTGGCATTATGTCTGGTTTATGTATTACACGTGTCCCATGCAATATGTAGCACATTCCAATATGCATTTCATACAGTATGATGCAAGGCGTTAATGGCTGCCTTTGCTTTCATACACATGCAGGCATGTGAATGCAGAATAAACACTTAGAATTACAACAAGAAAGACTTCTCCTTGCAGGAAAACCTGCCAGTAGAATACAAAAGCATCCATTTCCCTTTCTCACCTGCTGGCAGCGCCTGAAACGTTTTTGTAAGGCAGAGCTGACTGAAACTAATGAAATGATCTGGGAAGCAAAACGTGCATTTGAAGATAGAAATCTCTGGTCCCTTGGCAAACCCGGCACTGCAGGCCAAGCTATGCATATTTTGCATGGCCATCACAAATTGCTTTCATAAAACCAAGTGCAAAAACACTGCTGTCCCTCCTATCCATGAAATACCAGGAACTGGCTAGGCCAGCAGTACAGCAAAAGCATCTCTTCAGGGCTCGCTGTTTCTCCCCTCATTCAAAGGGTCTGGAGAATGCTGCTGCCTTTGTGCAGATAGCTTAGGGAAGTTTGTATCAGTGCCAGGCTCAGTCTCAAACGTTGACACGCTCGCCCTGGGGCATTTTACGCCTGGGACTTGCTAAACCAGCTCGATCCTGGCACAGCACAGGTGCAGAGCTGTCTGTGGTTAGGATTTTTCTGCCACGTCAACAAAACACCAACATGCAAACTTTCCTCAGCTACACAAATGCTCAGTTAAAAACAGCAGTGGAGTCGACTGCTCTCACATGCCCGAATACAGTCCTGGGTATCTGAAGCACAAAGCACATCTCATTAAATGCTATTGTGTGAAGATGAACTCTGCAGATAACAAACGAATTTACTCCAACGCGCCTTGCACCAGAAGGCACTTACCACTATGAAGACTAAGTTGGTACTATAAAAGCCAATTAACACCAGGGCACTGGCATAAATAAGGCTGAGATAAGCTCAAAACACAGAGAATCTTCACCAAGCCTGTTGACTGCTTTAAGCCTGTTTTTGATACATGATGTATGGTCGCAAGTAACAAAGAGCTTTTAGATTTATGCATCTTTTCTTTTTTTTTTGAAACACAAACTGGGAGGATCTTTTAGCATGCCAAAGGTTGCAAAGAAGGCAGACATCTGCTTGCTGGCTTTCCCCTACAGCTGCAGAGCTCCCTGTGATCCTGGCTGCAGCGTTTCCATTATTCAAAGGCAATGGCATGGCAGGCGTGACTGATCCCACAGCCAAGGGCACTGCGCTGGCACAGGGACTGAGGGCACTGCTCGAGCCAGATGTTTGTAGCCCCTTTAACTGTTTACTCTGCTGAATCCTTCTGCTGAAGCAGTGGCAAGGGCTTCTCTGCTAGTGGAGTAACAAGGCTTGGTTTCGGAGCTAATGTTGGATCAAAGCAGTCATCAAAAGCAGAGAAAGAAATGCGCAAGGGAGTGGGGACGACAGCTAGCACTCCACGGAATAAAGCAAGAACATTTCTGCCTGCACACAGTAATGAGAAACAGCAAATCAGGACAGAAGAGCCCATTATCACAATCATTCTGTTTACGGTATCACAATTCACAGTCTGGCATGTAAATGCTGAATAGATCCAGCTGCTTGTAGGAAGACAACTGTAACAGCAGCTTGCAGCTCCGTGTCTGGACCCAGGACAACAAAACCCATCACACCTCTGTCAGCATTTTCTTCTCTTTATATCCCTGGTTATTGGGAGGAATGAAGTTGGAATATTTCATGGACTCCAGGTCTTCTGCTTCCAGGAATTCAGATTTGCTGAGGGACTGATTACTGTCCCCCTTCTTGGGCTCAGAGAAGGGTGATTGTTGTTGGCCGCAGGTGACGTGGGTGTACTGGCACTGCTCTTCGTGGTCAGTCTCTCGGTGGTAGAAGTAATTGAAGTTGGACACGATGACAGGGACAGGGAGGGCAATGGTGAGCACACCAGCGATGGCACACAAGGAGCCCACAATCTTGCCACCAATGGTCATGGGATACATGTCCCCATAGCCCACGGTGGTCATGGACACCACCGCCCACCAGAAAGCATCAGGGATGCTGGTGAACAGCGAGTCAGGGTCATCAGTCTCTGCAAAGTAGACAGCGCTGGAGAAGAGGATCACCCCGATGAAGAGGAAGAAGATGAGGAGGCCCAGCTCCCTCATGCTGGCCTGGAGGGTCTTCCCTAAGATCTGCAGCCCCTTGGAGTGTCTGGAGAGCTTAAAGATCCTGAAGACTCTGACTAGGCGGATGACTCTGAGGATGGCCAGGGACATGGCTTGCTGCTGGCCCCCGTTGTTGCTGCTGCTCCCGGGCTGTTGCTTCTGCTGCTGCTGCTGAGCCAGCTCGGTGCCCAGGGTGATGAAGTAGGGGATGATGGCCACGATGTCGATGATGTTCATGATGTTGCGGGAGAACTCGGGCTTGCTGGGGCAGGCGAAGAAGCGCACCAGGAGCTCGAAGGAGAACCAGATGATGCACAGGGTCTCGATGAGGAAGAAGGGGTCTGTGAAGAACGGGCCGGAGCCGGCGGCAGGACGCAGGGGCGGGGGGGTCCCGCTCGGCGGTGGCAGCGGCGGCAGCAGCAGCGCCTCGTCCCCGAGCGGCGCAGTCTCCCCGAAGCCAGGCTGGGGGCCCTTGGGCTCCTGGCGGAACTCGGGCAGGGTCTCCAGGCAGAAGATGACGATGGAGATGAGGATGACCAGCACGGAGACGATGGCGATGGCCCGGGCCGGCCCGGAGCTCTCGGGGTACTCAAAGAGCAGCCAGACCTGGCGCTGGAAGTGGTGCTGGGGCAGAGGCTTCTCCTCCTCTTGGATGAAGCCCTCGTCCTCCCGGAAGGTCTCGATGGCCTCCTGGCCCAGCTGGTAGAAGCGGATCTCTTCCAGGAAGATGTCCAGGGGCACATGGACCGGCCGGCGCAGCCGCCCCCCGGACTGGTAGTAGTAGAGGATGGCGTCGAAGCTGGGCCGGTTGCGGTCGAAGAAGTACTCGTTGCGGAGCGGGTCGAAGTAGCGCACCCGGCGGCTGGGGTCTCCCAGCAGCGTGTCGGGGAAGATGGAGAGGGTCCGCAGCTGCGTCTCGAAGCGCAGCCCCGAGATGTTGATCACCAGGCGCTCGCTGCTGCAGCAGCTGCCGCCGCTCCGCTCCTCGCCCGGCGCCTCCACCTCCGCCTCGCCGCCCGCCCGCGGGGCCGCCAGCGCCAGCGGCTCCTCCGCCCGCATCCCGCCCGCTCTGCCCTTCCTCGCCTGCCCTTCCCTGCCCCTCCGCCTCGCCCCGCTCGCCTTCAGCGCCCGCCGCCCGCCGCCATCCGCCTGTTGCGCCTCGGTGCGGCCGCGCTCGCCCGGCGGCTCCGCGGGGCTCCCGGCGCGGCTCCTCCTCCGGCCGCGGGGCTGGGGACACCGCGCTGCTGCTGCTGCTGCTGCGCCCGGCTCCGCGCTGCGCTCCCCGCGCTCACACACACACACACACACACACAGACACGCGGGAGAGAGAAGGGAGAGGGAGGTGTGCGAGTACACACGCACAGGGTTACACACGGGGAGAGGGGCACACGCAGACACACGCAGGCATCCGCACGGAGACACAGAGACAGAGACACGCACACCGCGCCAGCGCCGACACGCTCAGCTACAGACGGATGCGCGCACCCGCCGACGGGGGATGCTCACCCCACCTCTCCCCCCGCCGCGGAGGACGCGGCAGCCCCAGCCCAGGGACGCCGGCTTTTGGAGGGAGACCCCCGAGGGGAAGCCGCTGCGGGATCAGCTCTCCGCCTAGGAGATTCGCAACAGCTGGTCCAAAGGGCGGCACCGCCGCCGCCCTTCTTTCGCCCACCTCTCCCCTCTGGAATCCTGCCCTCGTCCCTTCAGCCAAAGCCCTGCCCGGGCTGTCCAACGCCTCCGGCTCCGGGCAGGGCTCAGAGCTCAGCCGTGGGACTGGGCTGACCTCGGTGCTGTTCCCGTCCCTGCCGCAGGCTGGAGTTGACCTTGAGCCAGTCACTCCATGCCTGTGGCTCGCGAACCTCCATTTATAAATGTCATTTCCGTGATGCGAGCACGACGGTGGCATCGGACCATCCCCAGATGGGGACAACCTGTCACGGTAAACAGGGCAGCCAGAGAAAGACACAGGTAAATGCGGTTTCTCTCCTCATTTGGGGTGGATCGAGTTTGCCTCTTTTCCCACATACCAAACACGTGAGCTTGCTCATTTTTTTTTTTTTTTGCCCACCACCACAGAGTCAGCACTAAGTCTCCCCAGTATCAGAATCTGCATTTCACAAGCAATCTGACTACCAGCTCTTTTT
Organism: Coloeus monedula; assembly: GCF_965178545.1. Taxonomy (NCBI): domain Eukaryota; kingdom Metazoa; phylum Chordata; class Aves; order Passeriformes; family Corvidae; genus Coloeus; species Coloeus monedula. Next base: position 13,079,098 of record NC_138784.1, read on the forward strand.
TAGTTTTAGAAACCTGTGGCTTGCTCCGTCCCTGTCACGCTCGACATCTGAAAGCGCACAGACACTCACGACACTGTACTTTCTCCCGAAACAACCCAAAAACGGGGCTAACAGGTGACTCCGCTTCCATCCTTCCCAGGACAAAAGTCTGTCTTTCCCTTGAAAGCCCTTTGTTGGTGCTAAATGTTATTAACCAGGCTTTTATCATCACAGCATCTGATGCCTTTGCTGGCTGCAAGCCATGTGCTTAGCCTACACCATCTCTTAGCAGCACGGATCTACAGGAAAACATTCCCCTTTTTACCCCTCCTCCCAGTCCCTCCTAACTAGCTGGCAATTCCTGGTTCAGGCTCTGGGCATTTTGACCAGCTGACTGTGGCTGCTTTCTCTGGCTTTGTTCTCAGGAAGGAGGTGAATATGATTTAAATGTCACTTAATCCCCTTTCCTTTCTCACTCATTAGCATTGAAGACGGCTGTTGCAAGAGAAAGCATATTTGTTTCATTTATAGGTTATCACACAAGGAAGCACATTTTCGTTTCATACTATACATAATTGGGGTATGGCAGCCAGAAGAAAAAGACTTTGCAGGAGAATATACCTATTCTTTAAAAAAAAGAATCGATGTTTGCCTTTATAACACTAAGATGCTTCTTGCTGAAATTTCTTTTTCAATTATTACAGTGAATTATTTGAATCATAATTATGATTTATTCATTTGCAGGGTTAACTGTTGAGAAGTCCTTTCAAAACAGCTGTCGGGAGGGATGGGAAAGCTCCCGAGGTTTCTAAGAGGACACACAGGGCGTGTCTACCTCACCGTGATGGAGCTCACCCCGTGCTGGGTTTGAAGGAGCAAGCTTCAGTCAGCAGAGCAGAGTCAGCGTGGCGCTCCAGCACGGTTTGCAGGACCCTTTTCCAGCCCACATGGACATTCCATGCTGCCACAGCTCTGAGCTTCCCGTTACCTGGGCGAGCAGGGCTCCAGAAAGCCGAGATGCTCCCTGCATCCCATCCCTTCCCACTCTGCTCACCTCCTGCCACAGCCCAGCTCTGAGCAGGCACTCAGGCTGCTCTGCACCACCTGTGCTTGCTCCTGACAGCCCTCCAGAAGCCGCTGTCCTTCCTTTGGTGTGCTCACAGTGCCCCTTAGGCTGGGTATTAAAGCCAGAAGCCCTTGCAATGTGCAAGTAAACTCTTTCTAGCACGCAGCCTGTTCCCGAGCCGCTCTGCACCGCGGTGCCTGGGCAGCCACACCCCTCACTTCTATATTAAGAGGCAATGCCAGCTGCCACAATTCAGCCTCCGTGCAGATCCTGCTGGGCCAGCAGCTCCCGATGGCACACAATTTGCAGAGCTGGAGGCGAGGAAGACCCGGAGATGTGAGGAGGGACAAGAGCAGCGTTCCCGAAAGCCGCACTGCCGCATCCTAATACTCCCTGGAGAGAGATTTGGGGGCTGGCTCTGAAGCCAACACCACGAGTCCAGTGCCACCTCAGGGTGCCAGTAAGCTTCTCTTTGAGGCAGTGGCTGTGATCACATCTCCAAGCTCAGGTATGGCACCTTGCTGTGCTTCGAGTTTATGATGACCACATCCTCCCACAGGCTGTATCGGTCACTGATGCCAAGGTGCACAAAAATCCCTTCACAGATTAATGGGGAGATTGTTCTGACTAGCACATGATGCCCAGATCTGGGCTCTCATCCCACTCCAAAATCTGGAGGCACATTGCCCTCCCAGGCCTGGTCCATACAGGCACTGTCATCCTGCAGCACAGGAGCTCTGTTTCAACCATTCCCTTGGATGTCTTATGCACCCCCAAACGTGGCTCAGCATTCTGGGTAACACTGCCACCCTTTGGATTTCCTTTAGCTCCCTTTTGCAGGATTTGATGTGATCAGCACTGCAGCTGCCACAAAGTTGTGTGTGTGCAGCATTTTCTCAGGAAAGCCAAACCCACAAACCCTCACTCCAAAACTAAGATATCCCAAGTGGGAATCTAGGTTTGAGGCTAGGGCATGCAAAACTTCTTAGCCACTTCCTCACCTCCCTGCATTTCCCAGTCACCCCATCGTCTCCTGAACTTTCTAATTCCTCCTCTGCAGCTCCTGTGCTACCCCTCTCTTCTGCTTCCCACATTCAGGTACTTTCCCCAGTTATGGAGCTTCTCACCCCTCTAACCCTACTACAGTTTCTTCACTTGCTTGCAGCCCAGTAGAAAAATACTTTTCATATCCATTTTCCTAAACTCCTTTTGGGGCTGAAGGCTGCCCAGTAAGTGCTGTAGATGTTGGCTGATCACCTGGGCATTCAGCAGAGCAGCTTGACATGCTTTGCTCATGTGACATCTTGTAACACTCTCCCCCATCAAACGAAGAACCAAGAACACCAAGCAACCTTCCATACCTGCAGTGTATTTTGGTGATCAATGCACCTCTGAAATCATCCATCAACACCTTAATGTGCAGCCTGGGAGGCACAACAGAACCTCCCACAGGCTGGAGGCCCTGGGGTAGGATTCATCTCCCAGGAGCCAAAACATTCCACACATCAAACAAATCTCCACAGTCTAAAAAGAGCAATAGACAGGGAAAATAAAGAAAAAAAAAAAAAAAAAAAAAAAAAAGCAAGCAATAATTGGCAGAGCATCCCCATTTGAAATGGTAATTTACACTTATGCACAGTACCAATTACAGCCAGCTTCATACTTCCCTTCTTACTCAGAGCCATAAATCTATAAATGAGAGTGCTAAACAGGCGAGGGAAGCAGAACTAGCTTGAGCCCTGGAGCTGTTAGACATGCCACTCAGAAACAGTTGTTCTCCTGGTCTATTCTCTCACCAGAAAATGGGAGAAACCTGAAGGATGCTCATTAACATCCTTCCAGACATCAGAGAATCAACTGCTATGGCATCAAATGTTCATGGCCAGATCCCTGGGTGCCTTCAGCCTCTTTATTCTAGTCCAAGTGAAGGCCTAGGTCTGAAACATTGCTCTGCATCTTACAGAATGTCACACTCAGGATAGGAAAGAACAGTGATTTCACTGAATATGGGCAATGAAACCTTGCCTTTCCCATTTGTGTTGCACTCCAAGAGGAAAAAAAATATTCTCAAAACAAAGAATTCTCAATTCGTGTAACTGCAGATCTCAAAGCTCCAGATGGCAACAAGGTGAGGCAGGTTGGGGCATCTAACAATACCCATGTATCCATCATGATGCAGTTTCATCCATCACCACAAGGAGCAGGGATAAAAAAATCCCAGTTTTCTCAAAACAGAAGTAATCCTGACGATTTTCTGATGGGAAAACATCCATCCCAGTCCTAGAATCATAGAATGGCCAGGGTTGGAAGGGATCTTAAAGACCATCTTATTCCCACCCCCTGCCGTGGGCAGGGACCCCTTGCCCTAGTCCAGGTTGCTCAGAGCCCCATGCAGCCTGGCCTTGAGCAGTCTCTATCCTGCCCTTTGAAAAGGGTTCTTGTGCCACTCCTGACTGATGGAGGAAGAATTGCACTTCCATTAAGTGAAGGTGGCAGTCCTATTTCCTGGACCAACCCGGACTGTTCCTGGAATACTGCCTTTCCTGTGTGTTGAATGAGGACAGGTTCTTGCACTGGCAAAAATATATCATGGTGTAACTAAAGATTTTGTCACAGTACTGAGATAAAGGGAGGGGGGAAAGACAGAACAGGCTCTACCAGAAACTTCCACACAAGTGTTTCCTAGCTTTCAAGTACTTCTGTTAATCTAAAGTGCCTTTAATACTGTCTTTGTCTTGTCTTTTTCCCCAAAATTCTATCTACAGATGAGTAACTTTTAAACCGCTATTTTTAAATCCCTTAAGCATTTCCCATGTAAATATGTTGGGATTTTTTCAGATGCCTTTTCACAGAGAGACACTAGATGTATTTCAGGGACTTCAGGTTTCTGTTTATCACAGGAGGAAAAACATTCTGTCCTGCCAGAGTCTTTAGGTTCACAACACAACCCTGTGCTGTGTGAGCAAATGAATGAGTGTGACAGAAAATGACTGCAGTGTGCAGACACATCACCAGGGAAAGGTGGAGGGTTTCACAACTCTTTGGTAGGCAGCTTAAAATGACTGAGGTGGACAAATACTCTGTCAGGTTCTGCAGCATCAGCTGCAATTGCTTTGACCGCTCTGTTCAGGCTTAAGCTGGACTTCGTCCTCTCTTGGGTTTGTTCAACCCCTTTTGCCCTTTCCCTTCCCATTTAGTTTCCATTCTTTAATTTATTTCCATCCTACAGGCCCTGAGCTGTAGGTCCCAAGTGTTTATCCTTCCATCCTGTGCCTCGGCTTCTGCTCATGTCCCATCCTCCTCCCATTTTCTACCTTCTCCCAGCCTTTTCAGTTCACTGTTCTATCCTTCCTTGTTTCCCAGTCCCTTCTGCTCCTAAATCCTTTTATTTAACTCTGGCTCACACCAAAACCCACTTCCATGCAAGAGGAAGGCATTATTTCCAAAATGACAAGTGATTCTTGAGAATTCTGCTCTGGCATTTGGTCCCTCTACATCTGGGTGCCCTCCCTGTGCTTCCAAACGTACAGTGAGGAAAATTATTTTAGCCCAAGTCCAGAATGCCCTTGCAGGGAGTCCTGGCTAAGAGTGGGTTGTACATGCTGCCAGTGACACCTCTGATGTTTTTAGCTGCTGGTTCAATGTTTTTTAAGTGGTCCAGCAAATGGTCAGTGCCTTACATCCTATGTAAGGGTATGTGGAAGGAGAAAGCTTCTGCTTCTTTAAGGTAACCTGATCAAGGACCCTTTCAGTGCAAAGAGAGACTCTTGACAAGGCCCTGGAGTGACAGGACAAGGGGGAATGGCTTCACACTGACAGAGAGCAGGTTTAGATTGAATATTAGGAAGAAATTTTTCCCCTGTGAGGGTGCTGAGGCCCTGGCACAGGTTGCCCAGAGAAGCTGTGGCTGCCCCATCCCTGGCAGTGTCCAAGGCCAGGTTGGATGGGGCTCTGAGCAACCTGGGATAGTGGAAGGTGTCCCTGCCCCTGGCAGGGGAGTGGAACAAGATGAGCTTTAATGCCCCTTCCAACCCAAACCATTCTTTGAATCTATGAAAGGTGATAATAAAGGGAAAAATAGAAAGAAAAACACACAGAGAGACACAAAGGGATAACAGAGAAATGACAAACACCAGAATTCTTCAGTCACTAATTGCAGTGGATAAGATGGGCACAACAAGAGGAACAGGGGGAGTTGTGGCAGTTGAGGGGGGCTTGCAAAACTGTGCAAAACTTATTAGGGAGAGTTTAGGAGCTGCTGGCCACTTACAGCATCCCTTAACAACCATCCCTGAGAGCTTGGGGTCATCCAGTGAAACTTCCATTGAGGGCACCTCTACAGTCACATGCACTTACAGCCTGTTTAAACCTTATTAAAAAGATAAACAAAACCAAAACAGGCAGACAAAACCTAGGAGAAAATAAACCAACAACAGCAAAAGAACACCTCAGCTGTGGAAATTTATTACATTTAAATTTGTTAGTCGTTTCAAGTTCTAACAGGCTGTTGGATGCTGCCTGGATCGTAACAAAACTCACTTTGTTTTATGCCACCACTGCATGTCACTGTTGAGAGGGAACAATAAACAAAGATTTTAGTGAGATTTGTACTGCTCTCAGTCAGGGAACTCAGTCTGCAAGGGAAGCTCCCATCCCGTGTGTGTCATCCTGCCCCATACACAGTGCCACGAGGAATATCCTGTCCGCACAAAGACCCTCCCCCCTCCCATATTTCCATTTATCCTCCCAAATGCAGGTCAGTCTGTCTGTCTCTGTAAAGATCATCTTTGCATTGTCCTCAGCAGGCAGTGTTATGGGGAGTGCAGGCATTGGCCTGAGCAGGTGCACACAAGAGGGAAAGCAGAAGGGAATGCTGCTCCCTGGAGCCACACAGCTCTTCCCACCTGCTCTCCCTGTCCCCAGTCCCAGCCACGAGGAGGAGGGAAAGGATTTGGCCTTTCTGTAACTTCAAATTGCCCTTCACAGGGATTTCTGTTCACCCCTGGAATGGAATGATGAGACTCCCAGAGGTCATCTGGCTAAAAAAGGGTCATGTCCCCACCCATGAGGACACAGCTGGCAGCACCGTGTTCCTTCTCTCACCTCAGGCTGCCTCTCCCTTCATCCCATTCTGTGACTTTTGTGCCTTCCCACTTCCCCAGTGACTTGCCTGCAGGCATGAAGAGCCCTGGAGCAGCTCTCGGTCTGCCACCTGTTATCCCATCCCTCCCTGCCAGGAGCAGCAGGTCTTGGCCAGCCAGAGCAGTCCCTCCCACTGATATGGGAACATCTGGTCTTTCCAGGGCTAAGAAATCCCCAGGGATTTCCATAGTAAAGCTCTGACAAGTCTCTAAAGAAATACACGTTAAAAAAAAAAAATGCATTGAGTAAATTTCTTCAAGGATGGCAAGAAGCGCACCATGACGTCAGAATAGCCTCCCTGCCAAATTTTCTGGCTCTGCTCAAAAAGTAGGAGAGATTTGTAGCAAAATGAGTGTAATAATGTCTGACAGGCAGAGCAAAACATTTTCCACCAACTTTGTTTCAGAGACAGCCAAATTTTATTTTTTTTCCCCTGGTTTGTTTTAGCAGAAGCTTTCCAAATAAAAACAAACAAGCAAATTAGCCCAGAGGTAGACAAGCAACATGAAAAGAATCTTATTTGAGCAGTCTTTAAGATCAACAAGAAACCTTCCAGCTGGGGCAGAGAGGGCCAGACTCCTCAAAGATAACAGTAGTATGATCATGGAGTGACAGTATTTTGGGATTGTTATTATTGAATATAAACCAAATAGACACCAAACTCAATTAAAGCTCAACTTGATGCACAAAAAGCAGTACCAGACTAAATCCATTCACACAGCCCTCCTACTTTCTTGGCTATAAAGGGCAGAAATAACTTCCCCTCTTCTTGACCACGGGAACATGAAGTCAATCTTCAAATAGAAAGCAATAAGAAACAGATGTAAGATCAGCTTTGTACCATAAGCCATCTCTTCCCCTGCATGAAACTTGCTGAAAATCAGTGGGGCATTGTAGAGAAACTGAATAAAAACCGTAAGAGCCACAGATAAGGTGAGGATGAAAAATATCTGACAGAAATCACCCATGCAAAATCATCTGTGTCTGCTCCTGGACTTTCTGGAAACCACTCGAGAGCCACAATTCCTGATTCTTTCAGTCTGAATCAGATTTCAGGGCAAGAGGAACTGGCTCCATAAGTAAACAGGCAAAAAAAAAGGAAAGCTAATACATAAATGACCCCATTGCTCCGTGAGGTAGGGAAGGTAAAGAAAAAGTCTGAGGTGTTCACTGATTTTTGGGGGTTTTTTCTTTAGTCATTCCCAGCAATGTTGCCTCCCTCGTTTTATCAGGAATGCAGTGTTGCCTCATCCCTAAATGTCCATTATCTAGGAAACAAAAACCATTGCACTTCCCTGGCTGTGTCCTGTGCTACAACTAAGTGGTATCTGAGCAGTGTGTTAAACTGCAATGGAAGAGAGTTGTACTGCAAGTTTGTCTGATATGAGATGTCCAATTTTAGTTTTTTCCCGGATTTGGAGCTCAGCAGTTACAGTTTTAAGCACTAGATGCAGTTTCAAGCCTTCTGTGTTAGTCCTGGAAGCAGATCTGGGAAAGCTTTGCTGTAAAACTTCTTTGAGAGCAAGGCTTTCCAAGGAAAGGGTGTTTTCCCCAAGCTCCAGCTGCTGCTTGCAGAACATATCTGCAGCACCAACATATATTTACCCCACTGGGATGTGACCAACCTGGGGCATGCAGGAAAGGCTCCTCAAAAGGTGAACAGTTTCAGGATCACCAAGAGCCAAGGAAAAAAGCCGTCTTAATGCTGGTGTCAAACTACAGACGTGTAGCTGGCACCTAACACCAGATTAAAGCAAGTATTTGAGCTCTGTGCACAGCCCAAAGCAGTGAATCACGCTCTTTCCATGGCATCTCTCCTATTAGATCTGTCTTATCCACTTATATCCAACAGTTCCTGATGGCTGCCAAGCCAGGCCTTGGCTCTTGGGAGGAGGAACAACAGCAGCACCGCTTTTATTTTTCTTTTTTAAAAACCCCACCCTGAACAGGCACAAACCTTCCTGAACCACCCTTTGGAGTTCAATGAGAAATCCATAAAATTAACTTTTTATAGCATTGCCAGGTCAAGGCTTGCTGTGAAGAGTCAGCACCCAATGGACTGTGACTGTAAGGAACAAATATTACACAATCTTGGACCCAGGAGAAGCCTTTCATAGTAACTTAGGTACTGTTGGAGGGACAGGCACGGGAGCAGTTTTCCTCAGCTGGTGGAATCCCTCTGACCTCCTGTGGGATCACTGGGAGGGAACCTGGAATGTCAGTGGAGCCAGGCTCTGACTCTGCTGAAGGCTTTTCTGATGAACACTCCTGCAAAATGCTGTTCCAGCACAGGGGTCAAACAAAATTCCTTAACTGTAATATTGATGCTCACTTCTTTAGAAAGAAAGGAGTGGGAACAGCTCCCTCAGCTCTCTCTCCCAAAACTGAAGAAATTTTAACTTTTCACTCTAATAACCAGAACTATAAAAGCCTTTTTCCTCTCAAAATATTGAACATCTCTTTAATAACATGTAATGAAGAGGATGTGGTTGAATAATGCAATTCTTTTGCCCCAGTTCTAATACTTTTTTTTTTTTTTATAGTGCTCATCTAAGTCACTAAAAGGAATTAATATTTTATTGCTTTCTATGAAAAATGCATAATGCCTTTCCCATAGCAAGGTTTCAAACTCCAGTTGCTTCAGTTCAGACTGGAATTTCTTTCTGATTTTGCTCTCGCTGAAGACAATAAACCTCTGTGGGAAAATACCTAAATTATTTGTTAAAAGATGAAGAGGAGCCTTAAATTTATCATGGAAGCTGTTTTTGAATTTGAGCCATTAAGCTACTGTCATGTTTCAGTTCCACAGCCCTGAAAACCCAGAAATTTCAGTTCCTGTTTGTACACATCATCATCTAACAAACCCTTTCTAGAGCTCTGCTTTGAGTAGCCCCTGATTTTTAGGAAAAGCTTTCTGTACAACAAATATAATCCCAACCCTTTCCCGTTATATATCCCTGCCTGTGTGAAGGTCCAGTCAAACCCTTGGAACCAAAATATTTGCAAGCAAGGCTTTATCAGACTGTCAGTTAAGCAAACATAATTGAACTGACAGGTCTGTGAAATCAAAACTATTGCTGGCATCTTGGTGTTGGAGGGAAACCTTGCTTGAATTTAAGAAGAGCTTAAGCATCCCTAAAGCAGCCAGATTCACTGCCAGACATCTAAAAATAAATGAAGTATTCTGGGCTTTTACAAAGCAAACAAAACCCCTCTTATTTCCCAGTAGGTTCTCAGGAGCAGCTTCTCTAGGATTTTTCCCAAGGGAACCATTTCAGCTAAGGACAGTGATCCCAATCCTGCAGCTTTTTACCCTGCTGAGAAGTGCTCTTTCAGCCATTTTAGCATAACTAGCACCTAGCGTGAGGAATGGATTGACTAAATGATCAGGAAATGTGGAATTCTGAACTTCAGATCATTTGTGGAGACATTTCTATTAATATTTAAGAATAATAATTAAAAAAAAAAAAACCACCACAGATCAGCTCAGGACAGAAATAGCATTAACTGCATTTCATTTTGTCAGGCATTTTGAGCTGTCATCAGAGCCAGCTATTGGAATGGAGCCTTAAAGATCACATCTATTTTTGTAAGCCCAAAATGACCAATAATTCTGCAAATGCTGAGCTCTTTGCAGCACCTGAGGCTGTCGAGATCATTGTAGCCCAGTAAAACACTCTGTGTGTGCTCCCAAACAATGTGTGAGGGAGGTTACATGAGAAAAATATTTCCCAAGCCTTCAGAGGAAGGCTCTTGCACAGATTTCTTTCTCTGCAGCCAACCAATGCTCTCTCCCAAGCACATCCCCCAGGAACACTGGAAGAATCAGGCTGCTTTCCACTCCAGTGGGCCCCTTTGGCAGATGTTTCTGCAAAGGTAATGTTCTGAAAGAGGAACTCCAGGCTCCTTGTACAGGCAACACTGGCCTGAGAGTCATTCCTGCGCCTGTATTATTAGAAGGACATCAATGCTACTGAAAACCCATTTAATGGATTTGTTTCAGCATTCCTTCAGTTACATACAAGCCCAGCCAGCTTGCCCTGGCACATTCAGAGGTTTCTGTGGCCATGCTGTTCCTGCTTTGAGGAGATGTCTCTCATCTGCTGTTTGTCTCTGACCTATGGGGGAATTGCAGCTAGATCCAGCTGAGGCAGAGCGCTGCAGCAACAGAGCAACAGCAAACTGCTCAGCCCTCCAGCACCTGAAGGGAGCCTACAAAAAAGATACTGAGAGACTTTTTACAAGGAAATGGAGCGACAGGACAAAGGGGAATGGATTTAAACAGAGGAGGCTGAGATTGGTTATCAGGAAGAAATTGTTCCCTGTGAGGGTGGGGAGGCCCTGGCACAGGTTGCCCAGAGAAGCTGTGGCTGCCCCATCCCTGGAAATGTCCAGGGCCAGGTTGGATGGGGCTCAGAGCAAGCTGGGATAGTGGAAGGTGTCCCTGCCCATGGCAGGGGATGGAACAAGATGATCTTAAGGGTCTCTTTCCAACCCAAACCATTCCATGGTTCTATGGCCATTCCTACCTCATATCAGATGAATTCACCACTGACAGCCAAGGAAATGATAACCTGAAGGAACACCATGTGCTTGTCTTCCACTTTTTATCAGTTCACTGCACCAGAAATACCCCTGTGGAACTTCTAAGTGCTTGTCATTAAGGGGTTTGGTGCCTTATCTGTGCATTTCTTTCTTCCCCCATTCTCTCTGTCTGCTCCTAAGGAGAAGGAGAATTCAACAGTAGTTCTTTATAGGAACCATAAGGCTGAGCAACAGCCTCCTGGTGTCTTTCTGCTTTCCCCTTTCCCGGTGCCTGGCTTCCCAGGATGCTGCAGAAGGGAACAGGCAGGAAGGTGGCTGCTGTTCATCCCCATCTGACAGCTGCTCCTGAGTTTCCTCTGCGTAGATAACCAAGCATCACTCCCTCTATTCATCCTAGAGAGGGAGAAATAAAAAGCTTTCTTGGCATAAAATCTCAGCTGATGATGAGGCCCAATAATACACATTTTCCATCAGAGAACTGTCCTCACAGAAGATCCTCAGATAGCCTTGGTTAAAATGTAATTGCCAAATTTTTGCAAATAAAGATTTTGAAAGAACGTTTGTCTGATCCTCAATTTTAATTCACAGGAAGACAAGTGAAGGAGCCTCCAGTAAACAATCACTGTTTCTGAGCCCAAAGTGTTATTGATTATCCCTGGGTAAACATGCAGAAATTTGCTGGCAGTCATCAGGATTACATCAGGGTAACTGAGGTCCAAGGGACTCACAGGACACTGGGGATGACTTCTCACTTCCAGGATGGCAAATGTATGCAGAACTTGGTCCTGGATCACCAGAGAAAATGAATGTACCAGGACCTTCTAACAGACACAGGTTTAAATTTAAAATATGAACTTGACAGTTATTTAAGCTACAGCAGCTGCTCCTTTGAAGGGTATTAAAACAAGTAGAATTTGTGGCAAGAGAAAAAAAAAACCTAAATACTTCTGAGGGACAGAGTTTGTGTGCTCCAGAATCTTCTCAGAGGGTGGACTGCACATAAAGTCAGAGGCACAGACTGATATTGCAATTCAGATAATTGGGTGAGGAACAAAAAATGAGGGATTATCATGAAATGCATTGCTCTCTCTGCTCTTCCCAAGTGATTGCCATTACCTGCACCAGGGAATTCCTTAATGAGTTCCAAGCACTACATGTTGCCAAATCATCTCATATTGATTTCTTAGGAAGCAAACCAATATCTGCACCTACTTTTTTTTTCTTCTGTGCTTATTACAGAGGCACAGCACTTGATCTCAAGTTCAAAATCTTACTCCAGGCACAAAGAACGTTGCTTCCAGAGAAACTTGAAGTTATGTGTGAGCTCGTTATTCCATTTCCATGAGGTACTGCTGTGTTTGTGTGGCTTTAGTACATGTTGGAAAGAGGAAGTTAATTTTCCAAACTAGTCAAGATCACACTCTCTGATGTGCCTGACTGTGGACATTCAAAGTTAATGCACTTCTGAATCATTAATCCATTTTTTCAAAGGAATGAGGTGCACAGATCTTCCCAGCCTGACTGACATGAGAAGGAAACATTCTGCTGAATACAAAGATCTTCTGATCAAGTCACAAAGGAGGTAAAACACTTCACCACTAAAGTGACAGAGGGTGAATACCTCAGGCTTCATGTAAAACAAAAGGTGCATTGAGCCTGAACGGTTCAGATGAAAGAATCCTTTCATTGCAGCGTAGTTTGGGTACAAATTGAGTAGGCTCTTTCTCAGAACAGAACCATCTTTTCTTTCTCTGTCACATTCAGTACGGAAAGTTTGGTGTCTGCAAGTCCCAACTTTTTGAGGGTCTTCTTAAACAGAATGATTCTGTGTTTCAGTAGTGCCTTCCACCCAAACTTCTTGACTTACCTTTAGGATTTTTGTCAGATTCACCTTTACTCTGCCCAGATATGTGGGTAGTTATTAAAGCCAAATAAGTGCAGGCTTTGTACAAATCTTTAGGTACATTTGGGCATGTTTGCATGCATGTTTGGTCGCAGGGCTGTGCTTATTTACAGAATTATCCCCTGGCTGTAGAAACACGTGTCCTTGTAAATTCATGCACGACAACGTTCTTGAATCTTTTAGGGAGTTTTTGCATGATGCATCTGGAAATGCACCTTAAAAACTTGCATTCCCTATTTTTTTTTTTTTTCCCATGGATAACCTTCCTGCTTTAGTGGTTTCAGATATTGGAGAACAGATGACCAATGCATAGCAAGAACAGGAAAGAGGGCTTACCTTCAAGCAAACATTTCAGAGGCACTGTAGAGTAATGTGAATTTAGCATCTGCTTTTCACTGTGAAGTTTCAAATATTTATTTCAAGAGAAATCAGGACTGGATGGCTCCAGAGACCGAGGTAAATTTTTTCTGTAATTTACTCACAGAGAACAGCTCAGTGAGCTTTAAATCAAGGCTTTAGAAGATGAGCAGCTTTATTTTTGGTGCAGGGATGCTCAGCACCCTCCATAAGTCAGCTCACTTGGAATCTTCTCCAGACAAACTGCAAAACCCTAAATCTTTCCCTAAAAAGGGTATGGCTTTGGAACAGGCCCACCTTAGTGATGGGCCCCATTCCATAGACAGGGAAGAAGCACAAGCTGAGTGCCCAAGGACACAAGGCCCCTCAGTGGCAGGGCTGAGGTTATCTTCAAGTTATCTCTGCTCAGTCCAGTGCTTTAATAGGCTCATATCCATGTGTGGCAACGTGCCACCCCTCTCTTGTCACAGAGAGCTGGTCATTCCTGGATACAGACAGAGGTTTGTGTCTTCCAAGTGGATTTGTTTCTGAGGAAGACTTATCCCAAAAACACCTATCACTGATCCTTCCCTGCTCTTTCCCCACATCAAGTGCCCTATTCTCTTCCTGAAGATCCCCAATTATCTGGCATCTGGCTGTCAGGAAGGGAGAATGGCAAAGTATTATAAACCTGCAAAAATCTTTCCCATCCATTAGCGCAAGCAGGGAAATTAAGTATTAGGAGCGAGGTCCTGCCTTTAGAGGAAGATGCAAGGCTTTTCCCATATCACAGAGGACTCCTGCTCAGCCTCAGTCAGGAGCAATCCACCTGCAGTGAGCAGAGCAAGTGCTGAACCCACTGAACACAGGATCAGAGCCTGAGGCTCTTTAGAGGACAAACAAACCCATCCCAAGGCTCAGCTCCCGTTTCACCACAGCCGGATGGAAAGAAAGCAAAGCCTCTGAGTCTGCTGTGCTCCTCAGAGCCTCAGACACACTGGAGGGAGGGTGAGAGCACCAAGGAGAGGTTTGTAATTGAATTTCTGTTTATTTTGGTCCAAGGTTGAGGTCAATGCACAATGAGGAGGTTATCAGATGACTCATATTAGCCCGAGCACTGGGCTGGGATAAAGTTAGTACTGTGCCTACTGGGAAGATGTGAGGTTGTCAGATGGCCAGGGTACAGCCTTATATAATTCATTTCTATTCCTGAAGTAATTTTCTTGACCAAGTCTGAGAAGGGAAGGAACATTCTTTTGTAGTGGCATGAGGGAGTGGGAATTCGGGCTTTATCCCTGATGTGCTCATCTGAATTGACAGGAAAACTCAGTATGAACATACATTACTTGCACTTCTCACATTTACCATGATAATAAGACATATACAGTGATATCCAGGGGTTTTTGTACCTGAAGAACCACAGATGTACATTTCTAAGAAACATTTCCTCGCTGTCTTGCCTAATTAATGGCACAAGCAGTAGGAGTAAGACAGAAACTTAAAGAACCTTTTTTTTAATGCTTCATTTAAATCCAAGGCAAAACCTCTGTATTTTCTCTGTGGCAACAGAATAGGACTCCTGGTTGTCAAGGGGGAGACACAAAATTAAAGAGATGACCCAGGCAGGAAGTCAAGGGAACACAAACCAGATGCTGTGCTCATCTATTTGAGCACAGGCCTATAGGAAAGCCAGTCAAAATGTTTTAGCCATGATTATCCATCCTTTTGGATGAAGCATAAAACACTCCTAAAGCACAAACAGCTATTTCAGGGAATCTTTAGAAGTAAACTGGAATGAGTTCAGTGGAGTGGCACCAAAATTGTCCAGCCTTGAGAGTTTGTCCTGTGAGGAGAAGCTGAGGCAGCTTGATTACACTGAAAAGAAAACTTTGGGGACATGTTAAAGCCACCTTCCAGTCCCTGACAGGCTTTTGTCAAGGCCAAAGAGCTTGGATTTCACATACCCAGCTACAGAACAATAGGTAATGCTCCTAAATTGAAGCAAGAGGGGTTCTTACTGGACATAGAGGTGGAAAGGAAGGAAAAAAGGCACAGCAAAATATCAAAGCACAGAACAGGCTGCCTAGAGGTGTCGTGGTGCTGGGCAGTCTATGGCCTTAAAGGTTTTCAAGACCCAACCTGACACATTCCTGCACAACCTGGTCTCACTTCAGATATAATGCTACTTTGAGCAGCAGGCTGGACTATGGACATCCAGATATACTTGATTAATTTGAATAATTCTGTGATTCTGCCCTGTAGCTCTGAATTATGCTGTAAAATGGTAGCAGCTCAGAGGCCTGCACAGCTCTGATTTGTTTTGTGCAAACACATGGAAACTAATCAAGAACAGGATGGGGCTCCTTGTCTTCCAAGGAAAGGCAGAGGTCAGAGACCAAGGCCATGAGAGTGTTTCTTGAAACTATGCATCCATAGTGGAAGAGAGACTCTTGACAAGGGCCTGCAGTGACAGGACAAGGGGCAATGGCTTCACACTGACAGAGAGCAGGTTTAGATTGGATATTGGGAAGAAATTTTTCCCTGTGAGGGTGGGGAGGCCCTGGCACAGGTTGCCCAGAGCAGCAGTGGCTGCCCCATCCCTGGCAGTGTCCAAGGCCAGGTTGGATGGGGCTTGGAGCAACCTGGGATAATGGAAGGTGTCCCTGCCCATGGCAGGGGAGTGGAACAAGATGATCCTTAAGGCCCCTTCCAGCCCAAACCATTCCATGACTGATTCTATGAAAATCCCCTATTTTGGGAAAAACAGTTAGGCTTTAGAGCTTTTGAAAGACAGGAAAAAAAATCTGAGCCATTCAGTTTCTAAATAATTAACTCCCCTAACCCATTTTGCATGTCTTGATCTCCAATTTGAAGTCTGATAATCCTAAGGATCAGTGGAACAAAAGCCTTTTAATCTCTTCAAGAAGTATAGGTGCTAAATATAGATCCAGCTTAAACTATTAAAATGTGATACGTCAATTCATTTGAAAAGCAACAAACCAATTAATCTTTATTTCTGCAGCTGTGGGCACATTTCTGTCTTCTTTAGCCACGGATTCCTGCAGAGCTTTTGTGGGGGGATGACTTAACACAAATGACAAGATATCATTTCCAAGGGCTCCTGTGTCACAAAAACTTCATCTACAAAAAGCCTTCAAGATTCAGACAGGCCAAGCCATGACTGATGTGACCTGGTGGCAGTTTGCCCTTGCAGGAGGATTCCCAGAGGTGCCCTACAGCCAACACTTCCATGATTTTTCAAAAGCTCTTCAACAGAACTCTGGCAACTCACTGGTCATATAAAAGTGCATAGAAAAATCATATTGAATAGACCTCTTAAAACTCTGCAGCCACTCTAGTTATCATCCTAATCATAAAAATCCTATTCTCTACCACGTGAATTTTCCAACAGAAAGATGCGGAATCAAATCTGCATGGACAAGGATCAACTCTGGAGTCAAAGGACTGATACCTCCTCATGTACTCTGTGTTGAAGCGTCAAATACAAAAATTGCTGTGCATCTCAGCTTGAAAAAAGGTCTCTTCTTTTGGCCCAACTTCCTAGCCCTCAATGAAAACCAAAAAAAAATCTTAAAAAGCTATTTAGAAGTCTCCTGAGTATTTCTGTTTTATACAGATTATGCCTCTTTTCTATTAACTTCAGATCAAAGCTCTTCACTCTTTAAGTAGGGAACCAAAGGGATCAGGTAAAGTAAATATCCTCTTCTCTGCTATTTCATGTACAAACACTGAGCTTCCAGGCTGGGAAGGCATGATTTAGTAGTTTCACTGCAAAAGAGAAATCTGTATTAATACCCTGATCTTCACGTGGATGACTTTGCTCTTTCTCAATATTTTTTTATAATGTGATGATTATATCTAACTAGAGAGGGCACATGGATTGGTTCCTGGGTTCAGTGCAGGAAGAACTAGATAAAGTCCCTCACCCATCATCATTAGACATGTTATATGGACTATTCTATGTAAAAATAAAGTGAGTAGATACCTTGAGTCCCCATTAAAACATTTCCCAAAGGCAACATCCTAGCTATATTATGCGTACAAACACTGCCAAAGATTTTTTCTGCCCAAGCCAGTCATTCAAATCCCACTCAGCTGAGCTCTGTCATACTCTTATTTTGTAACTTGTTTGCTGATGAGAAGTGCACAACCAGTTTTGCTCCCATCAGTTCTATTAAAAATAAAAGTTTGATCCTGAGGTCAGACCAATATTTTTGTGCCAGCTTCCAACCTAAAGTGAACTTTCCTAGCAAAGGCAGAGAACTTTAAGACCAAAAGTCTATAATAAGAACTTCGATGAAATTTTACTCCACCAAGACCTACAGTTCTTCTCACCTAGAAGGATCTATACAACTGAGTATTTGTAAACTCATACCCTCACTGAGAGGTAAATCCAGGGAGCTGGATTTATTACTGGGGCTGGGGGGAAAATAATCCATTTCAGACATATTATCTGTTATCCAAGTATCTATTCCTCAACTTTTTACTGTTTTTATAATAATCTGCTAAGGATAGAGACTATTTACAAGAGCATGTAGTCACAGGAGAAAAGGGAATGGCTTCAAACTGAAATTTAGATAGGATATGAGGAAGAAATTGTTCCCTGTGAGGGTGCTGAGGCCCTGGCACAGGTTGCCCAGAGAAGCTGTGGCTGCCCCATCCCTGGCAGTGTCCAAGGCCAGGCTGGATGGGGCTCTGAGCAGCCTGGTCTGGTGGAAGTGTCCCTGCCCACAGCAGGCTTGGTTTATGTCAGTATAAACTGTATTTTACAATAATTAATCCTGTTGATATTAACATTTTTAGACCAATTTCCCAAACTCAATAGGAGGGTGTGTGAAGTTACCCTTTGTCTGAGAATCTCAAGGCACCAACCACTGACAGCCGAGCTCCCACAACTTTTCCTACCTGTGAGATGACAATGACTCCCCAGGAGCACTGATGCTCCCACAGAGGATACAGTGGGCTCCTCTAAGCCACTATCAGCAGCATCTGAATCAAATCAGCCTTAGAAATCCTCCCTAGCCCACTCCTTGGCAGGTCCCATGCCAGCACATCTACAAACAGACCATAAACCACAGCTTTGGAGCAGCACCTCTGCTAAAACTGTCCAAGAACTGCTCTTTGCTCAAGTGCCACCTGATTTCTCTCTGCCCAAGCAGCTGGCCTTGTCTCTCTGGCACTGCCACCACTGCCTGATTTCAACTAAATGCAACAGGAAGACATAACCTCAGATAGAGCAAGTTTTCACAGAGGAGAGAAAGTCTGGAAATTCCCCTTCCAAAGGGAAAGAAACCTTCAGTGGTTGTTAACAAAGGAGAATCCTGACACAATTCATCCTCGGATGCCTGTGTAGGAAATAAGATGTGATCAGTTCCAGTGCTCACTTGTCTCCCAGTGCATGCCCTGGGTGTTTGCACACACATTCCTCAGGAAAATGTCGGGTTTGCAGTGGTTACACAAGGGCTGCTGAGCAGGGGAAGCAGCACAGAGCCTGCATCTTGATCCATGTCTGAGAAATCCAGCAAAGGCTTTTCCTCTGAACTGGCCACATTTTAAGCCTGCTGGGAGCCTGTGTAAGTGCTCTATTCACATATTGGAAAGCGAGGAAGATGCATTTAGGGCTCAATCCCTGCCTGCCTATCTCACTGCATGTTCCTGGCTTTCATCAGGGGGTGAATATAGACAGAAGTAGGAAGTGGGAAGAGATACAGCTCAACTATTTAGAAAACAGAACTCTTCTCTGGTGAATTATGCAGCTTTCCTCCATCAGTGTCAAAAAGTACTTACAAGGAACAAGTGGGGGTTGCATTTCTCCAACTGCAAACACCTAAGGCTTTGGGAAGGCCTTGTTCCACAGGGGACAGACAAGGTGAAATCCCCTTCAGATTACAGGCACATATTGATTTCAAAGCTGTGGGAATGACTCCTGAAACACAGGATATCACTTGGAAATTTAATTTTTCTGTAGTAATAGGCTTAGTTTCTCATCTATAGGGCTGTTTAGGAGGGGAGAGAGGGGGAACTCCACTTTATTTTAAAATGGTCCAAATTAGATGTGGAAAAGTTTAACAAGGAAAAAAAAAATCAACTACAAAGTTTAATGGAAAGCTGGGGAGAAAAGGGCACTTTTGCATGGAAGAAGAAAGCAAAGAAACCAACCCTGGCATCAATGAATTCTGAAGCTCATGTAGAATTTCTTGATTGAGCACCTCTCTTCAGTATCTACCATAAGCCATCGTGCTGGAACTAAGGAGATTTGTCTGGAAGTTCAGCCAGGTGCCAGGTGCCTTAAACCTCCTGGATGGAAAAGCACTTCAACACTGAGCACCCCTAATTCGCAGCTCATCCCTCACAAATCTCAAGACAAGCAGCAGCTGAGGCAGAGCAGTCCCAGGGCGGTTTAAAGTGATTAAAAAGAAACACAAACAGCCACAGAGAAAAGAAAATCTATTAAAGAGGATGGCCGATCAGCTCCTCCTCTCCAGCAAATCTGGTTTTCCTTGGAGGGTGCTGGAGAGCCCTTTGTAAGTGCAGTGCTTGTGCTGGCTTCAGGATGGCACAGCAGGCAAAGGAACTCCATCTCCTGGGTGAAATTTGGCTCCCTGTATCCCAAAGCTGTCTAAATTGTGGTCTAGAGATATCTTCAGGCTCTGTTCAGTCTGGTAACAGCTTTGGGTGAACACCATCCACACACAGAGATGGAGATGCCACTGTTTGGTTCCTGACCCCTTGGTTTCCCAGTGATCAATCACAATAACCACAGATTGGACTAGATGGATCTTTAAGGTCTCCTCCAACCTAAGCCATTCTTGATACGACTCCATGAAAAATTACCTAGTTTTGAGACTCTCCAAGGATGGAGATTTCACTGCCTCTTGGAGCTTTACTGACAGTGAACCACTCTCATGATGAAAACCTTTTTCCTTACATCACATCAGAGAAGATACAGGAGTCCTCACCACAGAAATTGCAGGCTCAGAACTTTTTACTTCCAACACAAGTAGATTTAGACTAGAGCTGTGCACAGCTGCAAGCCTGGACAGAAATCTAAAATTAATAATATCTTCTCTAATTTCAAACCTACCTTGAGACCCTCTCCTGCTCCAGGTCTCCAAAATAAGTTTCTGCCTGAAGACAGCACACTGGGGATTAAAAATGTTTAAAACCCCAAAATAATCAAAACTCTCTGATCACAAACCCTAAGAGAGAAAGTGAATATCCACATGTAATTTCATTTGCTGATTACCTCTTAACATCATCTTCTGGTGGGGGACTTCCATTTACCAGGTGTCTGCTGGAAATACAATGCAGCAGAGGGGAAGTGGGACAGGAGGTTCGTGGAAGAGAATTTCCTGGCACAGCTGGAAGGGAGCTGACCAGACAAGGCACCCAGAGAAGGACTGGTGGGAGATGTGAGGGTTGGAGGCTGTCTGGGACAGAGATCATGAGGTTTTGATTCTCTGAGAAGCAAGGAGGGCTGCCAGCAGAACTTCCACCCTGGATTTCCTGAGGTCAAACTTTGGCCTGTTTGGGATGACAGAGTCCCTAGGGAGGCAGTGTTGAAGGGCAAAGGAGACCAGGAAGGCTGGAAATTCTCCATGAACAAAATCCTACAGGTGCAGGAACATTCCCATGTGCCAAAAGATGACACACAGGGAAAGAAGACCAGCCTGGGTGAGCAGGGAGATTTAACTGGAGCTCAAGACAAAAAAAAGCTGCTCACCACCTTTGGAAGAAGGGGCAGCTGTGCCAAAGGACTACAAGAATGTGGTGGGGATCTGCAGGGAGAAAATTAGGTAAGTCAAAGCCCAGCAAGAACTTGATCTGCCTGCTGCTGTAAAAGACAGCAAGAACTGTTCTGCTACCAAACCTTCAGCCAAAGATACTGTGGGCCATCGAAAAATGTGCAATCTGACAACTGCCTTTTGAGGGGGCTTTTATTTCTGTTGTTTCATAGGGATGATAAAATCAACTTTAAAGGTGTTAGGAACACAAGAGAACCATTCAAGGAAGAAAAAGACAAATCTCCAGGTTAGGAAGGAATTCAGGCAATGCAAAACTACTGGAGATGCAAAGCAGCAAGGCCTCTGTTTTGTGAACATTTCCTTAAGTCTTGCAAACATTGCAGTGCTTGGCTTTGTGCTTACTACACTTGCACTGCACTAGCCTGGTTGAACTGCTGCCTTGCATTCACCTAAACTCACAGTGACCTCCAAACATTGGTGTCCCTTTTGGCAACCAGGGGACTCCCCCAGTTGGCTGCTGGGAGTTCCCACCCTGGCAGCTCTATACAAAGGAATGGATTTACCTTCTTTTCCCGTGGGATCTTTCACCCCTGAGAGCTGGCTTGAGGCTGTTCATTCCGCTGTGCAGCATCCAACTGAGAACAGCACTTTTTCACGGAGTCCTGAGCCTTACCCAGCTCTGAAGTGCCTCATGTTCAAGAACAGCATAGGTTTTTCTCACCCAGAACCTCCCGGGGCTCCTGCTGTGGAGAAAGGAATCAGGAACCCCCTGCCTTTCCTCTGGACATAAGCCACAAGGCTTGCTCTAGAGCCACACTCTGCAGGAGCCAGAGGACTTCAAGCCTTGGGGCTGGGTGGAAGCAAATTCTACAAAAATCAATAATTCCTTCTAAAAATTCTCAGCCTTATTGACAATAAAATGAAATGTCCTTGCCTGTGGGCTCCAGAGGCATTTCACTCAACCTTGAAACAAACTCTCCTTAAATTCTAAAACTGGTTCAGGTAGATGTTGATTTGTACATTCCCTTAACCTCCCTGCCCCCATAACCTTACTTTCAAAGCTGAGGACCACCCAATATTCCCACCTCAAATGGAGACAAACCTTTTCCTGCCCTTTTTATTATTTAAGCAGTGATGTATTTTCATGGGTTTGGTTTGTGTTTTTTTTTTTCCACAGGCAGTGTCTTGCATAAAACATCTATTCTTTAAGTGGAGAGGACAAGGAGATCTGGTTGCTTTGTGGTTTGCTTTTCTTGTCATTCTCATTGCCAAAAATAGTTGTTAGTTTGTACTCCAGATATCACTTCTAAAATGCTGCTTATATAGCCATGACAATGAAGATCCATATCATTAGTTTGGTAAATCAGGCTTCTTCAGAAGGGCTGGGGAATCAATTAAAAAACTGTGTGAACTAAAGGATTATAATTACAGAAATCACATGAAATAAATCAAGTAAGCAGTGTCTATTCAGAGATCGATCAGAATTTCTCCTCTCTGTTATGTGTTCAGACTGAAAATGAATGAAGGCTCCAATGGCTGCTTGATTGCAGGATGATTACAAGAGATCAATAGGACAAGACTATGAAGACAGTTAAGAAAATCCTTTGAATGAAAAGAAACTAAGAAGAAAAAAAATGGTTACTTGACCTTGCCTAAGAAAATGAAGTCGAAAATGAAGTTGTCTAAGAAGTTGAAGTTGATTGCTTCTTTAGTTTCCCAGGAGGGAAAAATATAAAGGAGAGAAATTTCTAAGCCAAAAGACAATCCTGGCTTAAGAAGAACATATGGTCTTGTTTATCTACACTCCCCAAGGAAAGCTGTGGGTTGAAAACTGGGGAGAAATTTCTAAGGATCAGAACTATGAAGTTCTGGAACAGTCTTCCATGAGCAGGGGGCAAAGGAGCCCTTTTTGACACAGAGCTTGAGTGGTTCTTCCATTGCAGGATTTATGGGCTGTGTGCACTGTGCGTGCATGAGAAATTACCCTAAACAGCATTATGGAAAACTGCTACAGATCAGAAGTATGAAACACTTGCACAGGCCTTATTATTATTTATATTATATTTATTGATCAAAGCTTACTGAATCTTTCCTGTTCCTAGTAATCTTTTTGAGGTGATGAAATCACCCAAGTCAAAAAAGCCAAGACAGAAAGCTGTCCAACCTGCTGAGAAGAGCTTTAAACTAAGAATGATGAAGGAGGGAGAGAGCGACCAGCAGTCTGGTGAAGAAATGGTGGATGGGGTTATCAAGGAAGGAGGCTGGGATGGTGCAAACAGAAGGGACCTTACTTGAAGTGAGGGGCCCAAAACCGGGCACGGAACTCGAGGTGTGGCTTCACAGTGCTGAGGGACAATCACTTCCCTAAGTAACAGCACAGGCTCTGAAATGCTGGCATGGCTCTGTGAAATGCACAATAATCCACTTCACAGCAGCATAGCAGGGTCTGTGCAAACGCAATCTGCCATAATTGCACCAGCAAGATGTTGTGAAGGACTCCTCCCTTACAGAGGGAGACGTTGGTTTATGTTCCCAAACACTTAAAAGCGTGGACAATTTGACACAGTCCCTGAAATACTGCACGTTGCAGTGGCATGCTTAGGGAAACAGCCCATCTGTGGAGGCTTCAAGCAGTCAGACACTTCTAAGGTTTCTATCTCAAAAGGAAGTGGAGGAACAGGATGAGAAATAAAATTTTTATGCCCATTTTTTCATCCGTTTCACGGAGAAGGATAAAAGGATTTCTGTGTGAAGGATCAAATGACATAATTATAGAATCATAGCATTACTTGGGTTGGAAGGGTTGAAAGATCACCCAGTTCCAACTCCCCTGCCATGGGCAGGGACACCTTCCACTAGACCAGGGTGCTCAGAGCCCCGTGGGTAACTCCGTTCCAAAACATACCATTGTTTTAAGTGAATAGTGGTAAATAAAGGCTATTTCATGTTTGCTGACACACACAGGCAGTGTCCATCACGGACAGCTTTAAGGCAGGTTTAACGTGTGTAAGGAAGATACTTTGACGAGAGATACTTTGTAGAATACCAAGTAAGAGCATGTTTGCCCTGTGTGAAGTAGGAGGTGATTCACCTCATGAGATACCAACCTCATTGTGGCCTTGCAGTGCCTGAAGGGAGCCCACAGGAAAGATGGAGAGAGACTCTTGACAAGGGCCTGCAGTGACAGGACAAGGGGGAATGGCTTCACACTGACAGAGAGCAGGTTTAGATTGGATATTGGGAAGAAATTGTTCCCTGTGAGGGTGCTGAGGCCCTGGCACAGGTTGCCCAGAGCAGCAGTGGCTGCCTCATCCCTGGCAGTGTCCAAGGCCAGGTTGGATGGGGCTCTGAGCACCCTGGGATAGTGGAAGGTGTCCCTGCCCATGGCAGGGGGTTGGAACAAGATGATCTTTAAGTTGCTTCCAAGCCAGGCCATTCTGTGATGGTCTCACAGTATTATGTAAAATCTCACAATCACAGCTCCCTCAGAACTCACACACTGAAATTTCTTCTTTGCTTATCCCACAGCTCTAAGCGTGTTTGCCATCATCATCTTGTTCTCAGGGCTTTTCCCCTGCAAGCCCAAAGGCCTGTTTTAATTGGGGGGTGTTCATCACTGGCATTTAATAAACAGTAATTACTTGAGCTTTAATCTCTTCTGCAGGTTCTTCTAAGAGGAACTCAAACCTTCAGGGAGAAAATCAACTGTTAGGATGCTTTTCTGAGCTATAACCATAAGAGGGTTTTTTTGCCCTCCCTAAAGAGCAGCAAGCCCTGTCACAGTGTGACATAGGTAGCAAACTGTGAATCTAATTAAGTGTATAATTATGCAGCAGATTGCAGCACAGTGTGCTATTACTCAAACCAACTGACTTGCATGCCAGTCCCAGAGACATGGAACTCGATGCAGACTGAGCTGAACACATTAGGGACCATTTCTGGGGCGGGGTGAAGAGGGAGCCAGGCTCATTTCATCCACACTAATTGCACCTGCACCCCTTTAACAAAAAAAAACCCAGCAGACACACAAATTCAAAGCCTAAAGGAGGTGCAGAAACAAACTTGGGCAATGCTGTGGTGTTGCTTATGAAGGTTCGCAAATATTTGTCTCAGTCCTTTTTGGATGTGGCTGTCAGCGTAGAGCTCTAGCACAGCATCACTACTCCTTGAATTATGGGAAATTGATAATACCTCCTCAAAATGCCTGTGTACAACAAGAATTCCCCCTTTATCAAACTCCCCTTCCCACAGAAGTTCTAGCTGGAGGATGTGTGCCATTACACCACGGAGCTCCCAGATTCAAGTCCTGACACTTGCATAAATAACACTTCCAGTGAGAATTCCTGTTAAATAATCCACACAGAACTGACCTACATTTGCAAATCTCTTTTGAACCACTGCAACAGGAATACAAATGGAGTTAGCAGCCAGCACTGACTTCAGAGCTGAATTCGGAGCTCTGTGTGTCCACCACAGCAGGGCTCAAGTAAAATGTGGTTTTGGCTTCAAATCTGCTGCCATTACCATTGTTGCTTTAGGCACTTGAAAACAGATGGCACAATTCTGGGGAATTCTGCAGGCAAACACACACTGCTAGGTACCATTTTGCCTTGTCTGGGAGAGGAGTCTGGGAGAACTAGGGACTCCAAGTAAATTCACAGGGAACAGATGGAAAAACACGCTCCGAGGTAACACTGAGTCTCCTGAAAATCAGGGAAAACACGGTTTGAAATCTATTCTGAGATTACAGCCATGACTGATAACTGAAGACAGAATCTGCTGCTGTCAGGGAAGTATAAAACAATTGCTAAAATCACATTTTGCTACAGAAAGTTGAGCTGAACACCCAGCTACTGTCAGTGCTTGGTTTCAAGCAGGGAGCTCCATGCAAAGCCCCACATTCCAGGCACAAGGGATGGGATACGACCCTGATCTACCCTGTGGGATTGATGGACCCTCCCTGTCGTTGGCAGTCTTTGGTCTTGCACAGTTTCCTGAGGGTTTTTGGGTGGCTGATTGTGAGCAGCTCTGCCCTTTGGCCCTCTCAGTGCTGGTAATTAATTGCCAAGCGGGTGAATGTCCTCACCTCACCTGGATCTCAGCACAAGGGAAAAAACCTCCCAGTCTGCTGAATATTTAAAAAAACCTCAGGTTATGTACCAGAAAATTAATGCAAAATGCACTGCACTGGAAAATGTGTGCAGGAAGAGAGGCATAGAGCAGGTTAAATAGCATCAACAAAGCCCAGGAACATCGACCAAATAAGAAAAAAAAAAAAAAGAATTAAATCAGAGGATGAAGGGACCTACTTGTACTTTGTATGGGAATGGAAAACTTGTGCTGTGATATGGACAGGAATAGTGACAAACAGGTGAAACCAATAGTAAATCATCTAAGTTTCTAAAAGCTACAATTTTTCTTCTCTTGCTTTTGACACAAAACAGGTGAAATTCAAATAACAATTTGGCTCAACATTGACCACTGCTCCTGGCTGGATTGCACTTGATGCAAGCAGGACCGTGTGCCCCACAGATAACAAGCACACTTGGTGTTTCAACAGGGCTGCAGTTTCACAAAGAGGGAGGAAAATGAAAAGGTAAATCTAAATTTATCTCCTGACTTTAGAGAAGTCAAGCATAAAAAGATGTGAATGAAAGCAGTGTGGGTTTTTTAAATTATCTTATTGATTATCACAGTTTCACCACACAAGGCTTGGTCAGAAGTAATCAAATCCCCCAGTGATAGATTAAATGATTCTGTCTGCTCTCTGATTTAGTTTCCCCTTAAAGAATCTGGCAGATAATAGTCCCTTAAATAGCTCCTGTCTCCAGACTGGCTCTTCTTTCCATTCCACCAGACACTACAGAATAAAAACCTTTTTTTTTCCCTTTCAAGTTCTTCCTCCCACAGTGGGTTCCTGCTGCACATGCAGTAAAGCCAAGCAAGCTTAAGCACACAGCTAAGGAGGAAAACATTTCCTCTGCATTTCTGAATTTTCTCTTTTTCAGCAAGAATTTCTTCACAGGAAGGATTATCAAACTTTGGGATAGATTGCCCAGGGATGAGTCTGTGGTTCTAAAATGAAATCAGTGGCCTGGGTAAGTTAGATTAGGAATTTCAAATAGACTTAAGACAGTTTTTGAAAACTAGCATGAAAAATTTCAAATATTTACAGTAAAAGTTAATTAATGGGGAAGGGGATTGCTCTTTATGTGGTATCATTAGATTTTTCTTATTTCAAGAAAACACAAGAATGTGAGTGGTTATTCTTCCTTTGTTAAAGATTCATAAATGCACTGAAGTGCAGGCTGGGAAAATTCTAAAGGCAGCAAAGACAGGAATAAGGTGGTCCAGGGAGCAACAAACATGGAAAAATGAGTGGCTCTTTCTTTCCTACCCAAGCCCAACTTAAGGGTATAAAGCAGGGGATGTACATGGGAGAAACAGGTAAGAAAAATGCTAGCAAAATTGGAAACAGGCAAATATCTTTTGTTTTCATTTTCACTCAGTTGTGTTACTAAATTATTGCTCTGACACATTCTTGGGACAAAACCTCTGCTTTTCCCAGGTTGCCCTCAGCCTTCAAAAGCTCAAAAAATGCAGTGGCAGCACCAGCTTCATTTTAATTGACAGCAGTATTAGTTAGAGGTGAACTTCCTAAGGAAATTACACCTACAGAATGTGTATTTGCTCATATTTTCCACCCTTCCCTTAGTAAGTCCTGTTGGCCAAAGACAGGGGACAAATTCACAGAGAACAAAACCTGCCCTTTACCCACTTGCAGAAAGACTAGAACATAAATTTAAGCCTTCCACACCAGTTAATTCCATGGCAGAGAAACAACACAAACACCTCAACAGGGACAAAATGAGGCACTGATGCCCTGTTAAGCACCTGAGAAACCAACCACAAGACACAAGCCCAGAAGAAACCAGATGTCTTCAGGGGAGAACTCTTCAGCTGCTCACTGAAGCTCCAGCTTACAAAACCATCCATTCTTGATTCTGTAAAGCCCATGGCAAGTATTTCATATAGCAAAAAGTCAAAAGAGTGACTTACCACCAGCACAGCTGGCTGAAGGGAAGCAGCAGCTCCATGAGCAGCTCACCAGAGCTACCACTGCCACCAACCAAAGTGACTCCTTATCCTCCAGCTGTCCCTCCTCATCCCCACCTAGGGCTGCTTTAAGCAGTTCGTTCAACCTTTGCCCCCAGTCTTCCCTCCAGCCAAACCTGAGCACACCTGAAAGGCTCCTCAGGTGCTGGCAGTTGGGCAAATCCCTTACAGCACTTGGGGTGCTGCTCTGGCAGAGCCGGGTCTCTGTTTCGGGGTACAGACTGCCTTGGCCAGGGACTAGAAGCTGAGAGGCATCTCCTCCATGTAGAGGAGGTTTGCAACAGTCAGGTTCAGGGATAATCTCGAAACAAGTGAACTCAGTGGTTTTAAAGCAGGGACATGCACCCTCTATTGCCAAGATCACAGAATCACAGGATTAGTTAGAAATGGATTAGAAAGGTAAAGATCATCTCCAGCCCCCTGCCAGGGGCCGAGACACCTCCCACTATCCCAGGTTGCTCAGAGCTCCATCCAGCCTGGCCTTGGGCACTTCCAGGGAAGGGGCAGCCACAGCTTCTCTGGGAAACCTGTGCCAAGTCCCTCTGGATGGAGGCCACTCCTTCAGGTGTGACAACTCTGCTTTAGTGTCATCTGCAAACTTCCTCAGGCTGCACTCGATCCCTTTGACTACATCATTAAAAAAGGTATTAAATAACACAGGCTCCAGTATGGACTCCTGAGGGACGCCACTTGTCCCTGATGTCCATCCGGGCAGCGAGCTGTTGACCACTACCCTTTGGATGTGTATATATAAAAATCTTTGAAAGGAGGTGTTCAATGGCTTTTTAATCAGTCGTATCAGCCCAGAGGATGAATGTTGGGCAAGTTCCGGAGTAGGTGAGTGGCAAACGGCGATCAGGATTTGCTAAGCAGCAGCTCCGACTACTGGCGATTGAGTGCAAGCCAAGGCGGTGGCCACAGGGGTAAAGCGATGAACACGTTGCTACAGATGTTTCTCCAGCTGTGAACTCCATACACCCTGCTCCAACAACAAAATCCCTGACGTTCCCTAGTGACGATGAGAAAGGCAATTTCGATCCTGTAGTTTGCAACATGCCCAACTGGTGTTACCACCCTCCTAAGCTTTTCTAAGAAGGAATGGTGCTTAGGGGATGAGTAACTCATTATAAGGAGCACACCATCACTGTTCTCAGCTCTGCCACCAGCTTCCCTTTGCTCTTTCGTCAGTGCCCTTCACCTTCTGCTCTCCTAACTCAAAGAAGCTGCAGTAATAATTACTCATAATTTGGATTACTTTAAATGTAACAGGTCCTCTGATCTCCCTCATTTCATGGAATCGTACCCATGTGCATTCCTCAGGGCAGAGGGAAAAGAAGAAGTAACAGCAGGGAGGGAGAGGAAACTACAGAATAATTACTGCCAGCATGAATGCTCCTCTCAGTCATTAAAATCTGCCCTCTAAGCAACTGGAGAAACCTTTAAGCTTTTCTCAGCCTGGAGCAAAGGAGGCTCAGGGGGGACCTTGTGGCTCTGCACAACTCCCTGACAGGAGGGGGCAGCCAGGCTGGGGTGGGCCTCTGCTCCCAGGGAACAAGGGACAGGACAAGAGGAAACAGCCTCAGGCTGTGCCAGGGGAGGTTGAGGTTGGACATCAGGAGGAATTTATTCCTGGAAAGGGCAGTGAGGCATTGGAAGGGGCTGCTCAGGGATGCTGTGGAGTCCCCATCCCTAGAAGTGTTCAAGAAACCATGGGATGTGGCATTCAGTGCTGTGGCTTAATTGTCAAGGTGGTGATCAGAGATTGGACTCAACAATCGTGTCTAAGTCTTTTCCACCCTCAGCAATTCTATGGATTCTGTACTCAGGGCTGTATTACAGAATAAAGGAATTGCTTCAGAAGGGTAACTAACAAATCACAGTGTAGTTTCTGCAAGGTGCTCTGTAAGACAAAGCACTGTGGTGTGATGCTCCACTTGACCCATATTCCTGATGTGGAACAGCTGCTTCAAGTAAATTTCTCATGGATATTCACTCCTTTCCCACTCTCTAATGGTTATCTGAATTAAGATCCTGTAGGAGAGCTCCAGGGTGCAAATGGAAAAGCTGTGCTTTGAATGAGGGGGGAGAAATAAATAAATCACTGCACCATGGTAAACATTCCCAGAACTGGCACCTCACATTCCAACACTACCCTTGCCAGCTTTTCCTGCAGCACTCTGCCATCTGAAAATGGAAACTGCTCCTTAGCCACACAGGGCTATGTGATAATTGCATCTCTCTGTACTCTTGTGAAGCAGCTCAGGAACAGGACTGCTTTCGCAGCAGCAGGTGAGCAACATGCAGTAAATCAAGATCAGGGCCACACTTATCAAATGAGTGCTAATGAGAGTAGAGTTAAGGTCTGATAGAGAAAAGCTGGCAGCCAAAAATAATACAAGCTGAGCCTCAAATTACTAACAACATGCACTTCACTTCCAGTTTGTCCTAGCTTTTGAACTGGCAGATTTATTTTAAAAGCACTGAACTTATGTTATCAAAAGAAAAATAAACAATCCATGAGTGCCAAATTGAATACTTCCTTCGAAGGCAGGATCAAAAAACTCAGAGCATCACAAGACCCCACCTCTTTCTCACAGAGTAAACGTTAGCAGCAGCAGTTTTGATGTGGAACAACAAAATGTGGAAGCTCTTGAAATTTGAGAAACACTTTGCCCAGGAGTTTCACAGTAGTTTGGCAATACAGAAAGAGAGATTCTGATCTTTGGCTGCAGCAATCAGCTGAGGGAGCTGGGAGTGCTTAACCTGGAGAAAAGGAGGCTCAGTGGAGACCTTGCGGTTCTCTGTAACTCCCTGAAAGGAGGCTGGCACTTTCTTTAAGAGATGTGTTCAGGGCAAAAAACCAAGTTCAGAAGAGTCAAAAACTTAAAACCAGGGCTTTGTCTTAGATGTCATAATCTGAACAGGTGGCATTACCAGCAATCCCTATTGGAAAGGGCATGTTCTGGGAGACCTACATCTTGAAATCACTTGAGCATCTAAAGCACAGTGATACATTTGCTTTGAGAGCCAAGGGAGAAAGGGACAAGTGTTAAGGCACATTCCCCCCCTAGTCCCAACCTTCAGAACACTGTAATGCTCACCAGCTAAGCATCCATGTTACCTGCTTTTGTGGCAGAGAGAAAATCTGCACTGCAGTAACAGTCCCCCCCTTAACTGAAAAGACAACACTGGTGAAATACAGCTTACATGATTAATACATTTTACTCAGTATGTACACAGTTCTCCAAAGAAGTTGGGTCATCCAAAGGCAGTTTAAGAAGCTTCAAGTATCCCCCCCTTGCCAGCTGTTACACGGGATGTGTCTTTGGCTTTGCTTCCTCCAGCTCAGCATCCAACCAGCGGAACCTGCGGTGACGGCGCAGAACTTCGATGGCTTTTTGTTCCAGGGGGGTTGGTTCAATCCCCAGCTCTTCAAAACCAGGAAGGTCAGGAAATGTCATGTCTGTAGTGTGAAACTTCAACAAGAATGGGGAGGGTAAGGAAAAAAAAAAGATAACTGACTTGGACAGCATTACACCCAATGTAATCATTCTCCTGCCAAAATAAGTAGAGGAGGAGGAAAGATTCAAACAGAACCCTGGCATAATTACACAAGGTCTTGAGTATCAACACCTTCAACAGGAGATACAGGTATCCTGCATCCAGGAAAAGGTCCTTCAGGCTTTAATTCAGGAATAAATACCAGTGAGACATGCAGGGAGTGTCTTCCCTTTTCTCTCCACACATTATCAGGGAGGTTACTGCATCACAACTGCAAAATTATGCAGAACTCCAAGGGCATACTTGAACTCAAATTTTGGATATTCTGCTTTGTCAAGAAAATGTGTTGAATTATCACCTCTGATAGATTGCTTTGCTCTGTTTATGGTTTAGAACATGGTTCTGTACCAGAAAAACAGTTAATTCTATTACCATATATGCAACCCATATGACTTAAATCTTAGAAAACAGGGATTTCTCTTACTCTGTTGTTCCTTGAAAGGTCTTTTAAGTCAAACACATCTAACATTATATACATTATTTGAGGAAGAAAAGCTTGGACAGAGGAACAATCAGACCCAAAGTGACATGGAGAAACTCCCTCTTAAACTACCTATGCTACAGCTGACTTGCAGCAGTTTTAGTGATTTGGTGCAGGCTTATTTTATGAAATGTAACTCAAGAAACTACAAAAGCAGCTGGAAGAAAGGTTTTTGGAGATATTACAGTTCTATCCTGGGGAACAATCAAGGCAGTCTACTGATACTACGTTATAACAAAATATATTGAAATTCCAGTGCTGCTGACAACTGGGAGAGTCACTCCATAATTCAGAAAGCACAAAGTTTAGAGAATGTACATGACTATCTTTGCTAGCCTACACATACACACCAGATTTTGACATTAATACTTGCCAGTTCCTACTTTTTCCTTGCTTGCAGTTGGCTTTTTGCAACTTACTTCTCCACCCCCACTGAAACACTCTGAGAAGTCAGGAATAAGCATGAAGACAGAACATTCTCCCAAGAAACACCCCAATGTTAAGTGAGATTTTGGAATGCGTGCAAGGCATCAGTTCAGCTTCAGCTGTTAAAAACACCATTCTCTGGATGATGGAAGTGATTTTGGTGCATCTAGAGGTACATACACTGACTAAGAGTGGGGAGCACTGCCCCCCATCACTTTGCTCATCCAACCTCTACTTCTGGCTGTTTTCAATTCCGTGTGTTTTTTGGGAATGCAAAACCACCAGTGAGAGTTACAAAGGCACAGTGAAACCTTTCCCAAGGATTTTTGGCTGGTCCCACACTTACTCGATCCACCTTGTCCCGTGTCAACCATGGTTCAAACGGGTTCATCTCAAAGAATCTTGCAATGAACCTGTGAACAGAAGAAGTGTTGCCAAAGTGCAGTCATTTATCCAGATACACAGAGGATAACATGATCTGGTAAAAAATACTTCAAACTTAATAGACAAGTGAGCAAGAGCTTGTTCTGAAGCTGTTCTTGCAAGCTGTGAGCTCATTAAAGCACTGAACGTGTCACCCACTAAGTTCTTAGGTGTGTTTATGGTAATTAACTGTTCCTGAATTATTGGATCTCGTACTATTTTACTTTGGATGGAATGGAGAAGCAGATCTCTAGAAGTTCAAATGAGAGTTAGTGGGTGGGGAAAGTAAGCCCCACATCCAATTCCCCACACACCAGAGGACTCAGTCTTGCCCCTGTCTTTCATCCAAACTCTGTTCCCTGCCAGTGTAGGCAGCAATCCAATTAGTCACGAAGTTGGATTCAATGCCTCCAGGAGAAAACACACTTGCTGACAACTAAGTGAGTTATCAGCCACACAAACAAGCTGGTAGAATCTGGAGCAATCTAAAAAAAGGGTGAGGATTAGGATAGCTGCAGTTTTCAGAAATGAAGTTTCCCTTGAAAGAAAGGAAATCTGTTAGGGAAAAGAAAATAATGCTACAGCTCCTGCTCATTGTCTTGGGACCAACAGCAGAATCTTTTACAGAACAGGTAGAACCTTTTGCTGAAGTGCTCACCTGGCAGATTAAGGTGTCACTGAGTTACTGCACAAACACAACCAGGCTCATCTGCCTTTCAGGTGCATTCTTTTCTCAAAAATATGAAGTATCACTTAGTTTAGCCCATAAATAAAAAAGTGTAACATAGACTGCAGCAAATGTGAATAAAACTAAGAAGCGCTCAGAGAGCACCTTTTTAACAAGCTGCTCTGGGTCAGCTGAGCCATGGTATAACCTGGTGCTTCTTACAGCCAATACAGGAACAGCCACAATGGTTTAGGATGTTCTAAGAATGATCCATCAGAACTTCCATGGATCCAATGCTGAGTCCTACTGGCAGGAGGGCTCTAACTCTGGCGACTGATTTAGCTTATTAATTTTCATTGTATTAAAAGTGAGGAGGACCAGGATGCCAAATAATAACAGTTCCATCATGTTGAGGGCAACTTCTGAAAGGGCATTTACTGTTTGGGACAGCTCTTCAAAAAGATGTGATTATTCCCTAAGGATCAGGCCTAGGCTCAGATTATACTGATTTTTTCATGCACTGTTACTATCCTCAGTGCATGTGAGCAGCCTACTGTAGTCAGCTGAAGTGATGCTTCACCTTTCCCTTCTTGCCTCCCCATTCAGCACCATCTTCTAAAGATGTCACTGCTCTCCTATCACAGACAGAAATGCATACTCACAAGCACACTGCTCAAACTGTCAGGCCAAGATCCCAGTACAAACTTACCTCCAACACTGACTCAAATCCATACAAAGGACTGAACTAGAAAGTCAATCCCTGCCCACACCCATCTTTTACCACTCCTCTGCTTCCAGGGTGGCAGTGCTTGCCAGACTGGAAGGACAGCTGACAGTAGCAGTGCCTTAAGATTGTGCACAAAAATCTGTCAGGGCCTGCAGTCAGCAACATTCACGCCCATTTTCCCTGTGGTATTATTAAAAATCATTCAGTTTGCTACTAATTTTATCAAATTAGGACCTTTTTCTACTTCTTGACTCAGCAAAACCATTCAATCACAGAATCACTTAGACTGGAAAAGACCTCCAGTATGATCAAGTCCAACCTTTGCTGATCACCACCACATCAACCAGACCAGAACACTGAGTGCCACGTCCAGTTGTTTCTTCAAACACCTCCCTGGGCAGCCCATTCCAATGTTCAACCACCTTTTCTGTAAAGAAGTTCTTCCTGATGTCCAACCTGAGCCTCCCCTGGTGCAGCTTGAGGCTATGTCCTCTCAACCTGCCCCTAGATGCCAGGGAGAAATGACTCTGGAATAAACAGCTATGTTAAGCTCACTGCAAGCAAGCATTTCGTGTACCAGCTCATCAAATGCAGGTCTGTCCCCAAATGAAAGGCTCAAAACTGGCTAACAAGTACCTCAGAAAAGGCAACTTCTGCAACCCCACCACATTAAATAACAACTGGGCAGAGTAAATAATCTGTGCAACAAGTGTTTATGCTTCTGTGCTGCCAAGAGCTCCCTGACTTAGGGTCCCACTTACCGGTAGAGAGGTCGTGGCAGCGGGTAAGGAATGAAGGGGTGGTAGGAAACGGCGTAGATGTACTCAACCATGTCATACAGGAGGTACCGGTGAGGGCTGAAAGGGAAAGCAGCAAACATCACACCTCACTCAGCTACACTTCAGTATTTGCAGCAAGAGAAGAAAAAAAACCAATTTAACACCCTCCACCCCCAAGGCTTACAAAAAGCCTGTTTCTTCAATCCAGATAATTTGTCAGCAGAGATTCCCCTGTGGCTCACAAGGAGCAGGTTTATCCTCGAGGACTGCAGCCATCCTGGAGCTGAGGAAAAGCATGGAGAAGTGGCAGAAAGGAACAGTGGGCATTTGGCTGCTGGCCAAGGCTAACCCACCACAACCACACTGGAGGAAGTGTATTTTGCGTGCTTTGAAAGCACACCTTAATGTGCCTCCTCCATGCTGACTCCAACTCTGAACTCAAGATTTCCAGCAGTGAGACAGGAGTTTGTACAAGCCCACTTGGAAGCCAGAAAGCAGATGGAGAAGTAAGGATGCTTTCTTAACAAGACATCCCATCTTTGTAGGATATAGCTGCAAGGAAATTGCTTCGCTTGCCTTTCCTTGATACAAGTAAAGTATACTCGTTACAAGAATACATTGCTCTATTTAAAAGCAAGACAAGGAAGCTAAGGTGAATTGCCTAAAAAATGCATTCCCCCCCTCTCTAGATGGAGAGAAGGAAGCAGTCAGTCTCCCATTCACACACCTAAGAGTAACATAAACCATTGGGAATTTCCATCCCTTTCTTGTTCAGATTCTGCCTTGGCATTTTAGGTTCTCTAGATGGCTCAAGCTGAGGTGTCAGGTATCTCCCGTGGCTTTCCAGGCAATTTGCTGGTATTCCAAAACACTCTGAAAAGTTCCATGACACCACAAGAGCACACTGCTGAGCAGTTTGATAAACCCAAGATCTCAAGATGCCAAGGTCTGAGGTGACAAGCATGAAAACTGAGCCTTCAACTGACATGTTCTCCTGAAAAGTTCTGAGAGATCAGAGAATCATAAAATGGTTTGGGTTGGAAGGGACCTTAAAAACCATCTCACTCCAACCCCTGCCATGGGCAGGGACACCTTCCACTATCCCAGCTTGCTCAGAGCCCCATCCAACCCGGCCTTGGACACTTCCAGGGATGGGGCAGCCACAGCTTCTCTGGGCAACCTGTAAATCCAGTCTCTTAACTGCCTCTAACCCATTCAGGTGGTTTCCACACAGCTTTACCAGAATTTTCCCCAAATCCATGCTGTCTAGCATGTTTCCCAAGCTACCAATTTCTTTGTGTGCACATACATCACATGAAATGCAGTGGGGCCCAGACTAGGATTTTCAGAGTACTCACAATAACAGCTTGAGCCATTTTTCCTCCCAAAAAGGAGGTGGAATTTATTGCAGCTCAAACTGTGTGCATGGATGAAGATTAAATTAATTGTTCTGTGCAGTATGCCAAAAAATGACACCAAAAAGAAGTACTACAGTTCATCAGAATCAGAAAACGTGACCTACCCAGCCAAGGCATATGTTTTGCCTTTTGCATCAGGATTCTTAATTGCATTAATAATTGCCTTTGCTACATCAACCACCTGTGAGGAACAAATTCAGACAGTTACCAAGAGAAAACAGGAATACATGCACACACCTCTTTCAGAGGTGGTTTACAGACCAACACATCCACCCACTGAGGATTTGGGATTGGGATTTTAAGGAAAACTTACATAGACTGGTTGCTTGACTGTTTTTTTGCCCAGAGCAATAAGAGGCACACCACCAAACCAGCGCATGTCTGACAGAAAAAAAGCGAAAATCTGGGAATCCTTTCAGTGCCAGAATAACCAAGACATTTTACACCACACTGAGTGTGGATCTCTTCTGAAAATTGACTTGAAAATAGAATTGGGAAGAATTCCCAGTCAATTGCAGCAACGTATTTTTCAGCACGCATTTAATTTCTATATTAACAGCAAGGGGAAGGCTGCATTTGCTGTTTACTTAGCTCAGACATATCTCAACTTTGCAAGACAGAAACTGGTTCCACTCTATCCTGTGTAGCAATTTTGTTGGTGATCCATCAGACATTATTGGAGCTTCTGAGCCCAAAGCAACTCAGGAGGATTTTTACATTTGACCAGCTTGACAAAGGGCCAAGATGACCAGACCTCAG
This sequence comes from Coloeus monedula, assembly GCF_965178545.1. Taxonomy (NCBI): domain Eukaryota; kingdom Metazoa; phylum Chordata; class Aves; order Passeriformes; family Corvidae; genus Coloeus; species Coloeus monedula. The sequence goes on from NC_138784.1 coordinate 13,116,192, forward strand.
GTGAGAATAATCTAAATAAATAACCCAGTAGTACACACACTCCCCCTCAAAACAGAATGATTACAAAAATAAAAACAAAGAGCAACATCTAACTAGATTGAGAAAGAATTCTGCCAAGAGGTGAGAATTTATTATGTTTCTATGTTTCCCACACATTCTTGATAAAAACACACCTGTCTGCTTTTCAGAAGCAAATCCATTTTCCCTCTGTTCTCTACAGGCAGTTGCACAAATCATACATGATTTTATTATTCCAAGAGTACCTACTTGCATAATGATTGAGAAATCGGTCCTCTCTCCCAAACATCTCAGAGGGCTTCAAAATTACTGCATCTGGAAATTCTTCCCTCACTACCTCCTCTCCAACAGCCTATCAATTAAAACAAACACATTCATTAGATCCATGCTGAACCAAGCAGAAGTGGATGCCTTTCATAACAAAATGCATCCTTGACAACAGAACTGAAAGAAATGATGCCATCAGTAGCACAAAAGTTATTTATATCTAAGCCATTTAATCCTTGAAATGCTGCACTAAGATAAAGGTCTCACAGAAAGTCCAAACATTTCTCAGCTGCAGAAAACAGTCTTTAGCAAATTCATACACTGATTTCCTTCAAACAGACCCAGCTGGGGAAAAAAAACCACACCCAAATCAAACACAAAGTACATTCTCAGGAAATATTCTGAAGTGGATTCCAGACTTACTTTGTTCCTGAGGTATTTGGAAGGACTCCTCATGTGAGCATTCAGGTGAGAGATATGAATGAATTTTTCCACACCGGCTTCCCTACTTATCTGTGCAATATTTTGAGGAATAGTTACAAATTCATCTTCAAATTTGAAGTTTCTAAAGCAAGACAAAACCCAAATGTTACTTTAGGAGCAATCAATAATGGCTGCCAATCAGCCAACATGCAATCATTATGTATTACTTGAATGTATTACCAAAAACCTATACTGACACTCTTTGTTAGAAACACAGTTTCCCTTCAGGATGGACTCTCCATATCATAAAAATTAGAGGAAAGTGAAATTGCACCTGTAATCATCAATTTTAGCTTCTCTGCTTTTTCACCTGGTAAGATTAAATCAGTATGAAAAATCCTCCTGCCCACTTGTCTGTGACAAATAGAAAGCTCCCAGTGGAAGTGAAAACAGGTTATTTTTATTAAGAGAAGTGCTCCTGAATCTTGAACTCTGAGCAAAGCTGCATTTTTATGAAACCTGTTCAAAATTTGCCTTGATTTGACACACTTAATTACACTACAAAGAAGCTCAACATTTCTGAGCAGCACTAGTCAGGACAGATGCTTGGCACAGGGGATGCAGACAAAAACAAACCAGAGAACACAGAGGTGCTCATGCAAATGGAAAAACAATTTGTCAGAGCATTTAGAATGATTTCAGAGATGAAAGGGACTTCTAGGAGAAGCAAGAAGAAATTCTCCCCTCACTGTATGATATTCAAGGGGCCTAAATTAGAGGGTTATACTGTAAACCAGTTTGGTATCTGATCAATAACAATATACAAGCTCTGTCTCCAAGCAGAGCTGACATTATAGGCTGGCAACAGTCCCAAAATTCTTTCCAACTATCCCAAGACTGCAAGAAAGAGAAATGGCTGCTCATGTCATTATATTGTCCCTGTAAGCACCCCTGCATCTTGACTGTTTGCTTTGGGTAACAAACATCTTATCCAAACACCTCTCTCTGTGTCTCCTCCCACAGCTCTTCAGATCCCACTGGAGTCCAAAGAAAGCCTTAAAAATAAGAAGTTATTTTTGAGCCTTCAATAACTAATCTGATCCTGGGAACCATCACTTCTGTTCTGCTCACCAAAATAGATTCAGAAACACATGAGAACAAACAACATCCCTCCTGTAACCATGGAGTTTCAAACAACATAGTACACACAGAGGAGCCTGGACACGAGTACAAGGCAAGGACAAAAGTATTTCATGGCAGGCTTTGCTTTTTTTGACTGATCTCTCCACCTCATCTTACTTTTCTTCCTGCCCAAGTTTCTCATAGGCTCGGGGATGATTACAATGGTTACTCTGACCTCGTGTTTAACAAGCCAGAGAACTTGATCTCAGGGTTTCAGCACCACCACTGGTACCCACATGCATAAAATATGTGATTAAAACATTTGTGCCACACAGTGGTTAAGCTCAGTAATGTCCTAAAGTTTTGAACACAGACCAAGACTTGTCTGTTTGAATCTATTGAAACTGTCCAGAGAACAAGGTTTGGGGATTTTTACCTAGAATGAAACTTTCTGTTGTTGTCCTCACACTTCCTTTTAATAATAAAAGAAACTGTCTTTTATATAAATCATACTTTTTACACACGTCTAGAAATTTTGAACATCAAATAGCTAGTCATTAAAAAAAGCCAACAAAACCATTAGGTTTGTGAACAAAGATCAAACTGATATCTACATTTGTTTCTGTCTACTATAACAGCAAAATTATGCACCATATAAAGGCAAATCCTACAATTAAATTTTTGTCTGGCAGTTCTGCACAAGGCTTTAAATGAAGTGGACATAACTGTATGAACACACACACTGAAAAGGTGATTGTTACAGGTATTTTTAACCTAAAAATACATATGGGATTTTTAAAATGGATTTCAAAAAGAAACTATTCTTAGGAATCATTATTAAAAAATGCTTCTGTGGCTAATACTGTGTGTGCCAAAATTCTGTCAAGGAATGTTATTAGCCATGATCTTAGGCACTCTCCATTAGCTATTCCTGTTTGATCATGGTTTACAACTCATCACTGTCTCCAAGTGACAGGATGAAATCTTACTTCTGTAATAATGTAAATATAAATACAACATAAAAATTAATTTAATATAAATAAAATGTCAATGTAAACAAAGATAGGAAATTCGTGAGGCTCTGTCATCTACAGGAAGGCACTCAGGGAACACCTACAAGGTGTGTGAAAGAAGCACACTTCAATTTTCTGCCAGAACAAAAATGTTACACTGGAAAATTGTGGAAAGAACGCACCTTTCCAGAGCAGATCACAGCCAGGACTGGAGTTAACCATTTAAAGAAATTTTATATGTAAAATTTTGGGGTTGTCTTTTTCACAGAAGCCGAGAACAATGGCAACATCACTGCACACACACGCTGTAAAACATGGCTACAATACCTGGTGCAAATCTATCATATATAGGAAAAGAAAAAAAAAAGGAAATTTACTTTGTTTCCCATTCCTTTCCAATAAGATTAATGACCACATTGCTGTGTTCCACGGCTCTTCGGATGGAGTCTTTGTCCCTACAGTCCCACTCCTGCAAGCAGAGCATCAAATGGGAACAAGATGAGATAATGTGTAAACAAGCATCATCAAAGCAAGCTCTTTCACAACATTCCCATTTAGAGGCTAAACAACAGCTGGAGGGGTGTCTTTGAGAAGGATTACCAGGCTGCCTTGTACAGCCAGGGATTTGTGTTTGACCCCAAGCCAGACTCACCATGAAGAGAAGCTGTCCCAGGTCACCCATGGGCCGCAGATACATCAGGTCATACTGATCACAGCGGTAGGGGATGATGACCTGAGAGCCAATGCGACCTAAAGGGCCACAAAAACCCCAAAGTTTCAAACAGCTGCATCACTTCAAGTAGATGAACTTCTAAATAAACAAAGCTCCCTTTTTTTTTCCCCTGGCATGAAAGCACTACAACTAGACATAGGTATTTCAAATGCATATCTGCAAAGCTAAAAGCAGAACAGAACTAAGGTTCTTCTTGAACCTACCTAATTGGAATTCTTAAACAGGATTCTTTCTTTAATATTTAGGTTTGTAAGACAAAATACCAAAGCTTGTTAACGAACAACAAGAAGAATGGTGTGTCCTATAAACACAGCATAATACCTAAAAAATGGAACACAGGCAAGGATATTTACATTTTTTAAGTTGCACAAAAAGAAGGAGGTGAATAAAGCAGCAAGGATTATTTTTCCAAAATTTAAATTCAAAAGGGCAATTTTAAAGAATTCAAACCAAACTCCTGCAAACCTTTTAGTAAAATGTCCTAATAAGAGTAAAACCAGAAGAATCAAATACATGCTGTGGCTCTTCTCAGATTTGCATTCTACTGAGGAGTAGGACTTCTTTTAATGACCTTAACCTTCAAAAGTGCCAAAATCTCCTTGATTAAAACACATTTTACTACTTGTCACATGCTGGAACTTAAGCAGACCAAACATTCTGCAGAACACTTTCAAAATGCAAAATGCCAGAGACTTCTACATCACCCTGCAACCTAAAGACTGATTAGTTTTGTTGAAAAATTTTTTTGGTAGTTTTTTTAGTTAGTACTCCTGGTGAGCATTACCTAAGCGGTTGACAACGTATCGTCCCAGGAAACCTGTGGCTCCAAAGACAGTGGCCACAATGCCACTGACAGAGGATCTTCCACTTCTCCCATGAGGGATCACGGCGTGATGGACTTGCCGGTGCTGCTGCAACACTGATGGTGCTGCAGTCAGGACAGAAATTCCATGGCCTGCAACACAGAACAGGAGAGAGTTTGGGACATTAATTGGGATTCGGCACTGCTAACTTACACCTTATGTTGGCTTTCTCATCACAGATCCTTTTTCTCTAATATCCCATGTGGGGAATCCTGATGGGCTGTTTCAGAGATGTCTGGAGAGATCAGAGGGGAGCAGGCCTGGGAAGTTGTTGGTAAAGTCAAGGATCAAACAGAGATAGGGAAGGAGCAAACGTTATCAGTTCTTAAACAACAAGTAAAGCTTACTGTGAGTTTAAGGTGAAGCAAGTAAAGAATAGTCAGTAAAAATATAAAATATAGCAGAGGAAGCAATTCTCCTGCATCATAGCTCTGGAGCGAGGAGATAGGGAGGGATGCAAAGAGCCAGATCCATGATATATGGGATACTGCCTCAAAGGTGCTCCTCTCCTCAAGGAGCTAGGAAAGCTTGGGAGCCATGGAAACAGGACATCATTAGGACACTGATATACAAGAGCACGTGGTGACAGGACAAGGCAGAATGGCCTCACACTGAGAGAGCAGGTTTAGATAGGATATCAGGAAAAAATTCCTCCCTGTGAGGGTGCTGAGGCCCTAGCACAGGTTGTCCAGAGAAGCTGTGGCTGTCCCATCCCTGGAAGTGTTGAGGACCAGGCTGGACGGGGCTTGGAGCACCATGGGATAGTGGAAGGTGACACCTGCACACTGAAGAAGGTTTTATCCCAATGTGGTTAGGAATTACCAGTTACACAGGGGCACTGACACTGCAGCCACAATGTTCAGAAGATCAAAAGGATAGGGTATGTTGAGGCATAAATTATATTCTGTTGTATCAACTGACAGAACGTAAACCAGAAAATCCAACCAGATTTCAGTGCCTGAGGGAGGTTTTTCTCTACCCAAAAGCCTTCTATCCCTGTTCTCTCCATACCCCACAAAGTGGTAAAGGATATTGCATCTCCAATTTTGTCCTGAACAGCAGTCTGACAGCCACCTAAGTAAATGAGTAACACATAGACTCAAACTTTTCAATTTTTTATCGTATGCTTGGAAACCATGCTTCAGTTGGCAGATAGAAAAGCACAAAGTAAGACATTCTGTACTTTAAAGGTAGGTATATGACTTCCTAAAAGGCATCTCTCCTACAAAACAGGTCCAAGCTTAAACTGGGCAGGGTTTCTGTCTTCAAAGGACCTTTCCATTACTGAAACAGAGAGCTCAAGACCAACTACGAGAAAGAAGGAAAAAACACTCCAGTATCTTCACCCATTCTTGTGCTTTCCTAATAATTAGGGGCTTGCTACTGAATTTATTTTTTAGGAAACACAGAGTCACAGAAAAATGTTTGGGTCCTTTATAACCAACAAGATTCCTTCAAGTATCAAAAAAAAAAAGGGTATGTGGTATGCTGAAGTGGTGAAGAGAAAATTTAATGAGCCATACTCCTCAACACTTTGCTTACCTACATTTCTTTTTCTAAAGGTTTATTTTAAAAAATTAAAACCACACAATAGTCATATTCATACAATTAAAACTGCCTCTGTTACTTTTAGATAGAAACACTTTTCAGTTCTTACAATATAAACCCTAAATGCAACAAAATTTCAGTCCACTGTGAGCACCCATTGGAAAAGGTATTACACAGATCAACCTATGTAAGAACAACAAGAAAGTTACAAAATAAAAAAATATTTGTATCTTTTAACTACTCAGTGGCTTTTTTGCCGTTATTTCTGCAAAAATTATTGGCGGCAAGCTCTTCATAATGCTATCATTGTCACACTAACAAATTATACCTAATTACTGTTTTGTATTCTCCCACCTTTGAGCATGCACGTGTTGTGCCTGCATTACACTGGAAGGTGTTTAGTGATGAACATCTTTCCTTGTTCCATAAATCTATAAGGTCTGCCTGCCACAAATTATCACCAGCTATGGTTATATACCCAACCACTACTGTAAGCCTGCTACAAATTCCATTTTCCAGGGAAGCTGTGGCTGCCCCGTCCCTGGAAGTATTCCAGGCCAGGCTGGATGGGGCTTGGAGCAACCTGGGATAGAGGAAGATGTCCCTGCCCATGGCAGGGGTTGGAACCCGATGGTCCCTTCCAATCCCAATCGTTCTATCATTCTATGAATTAAAGCTCAAATATCCACAGTGAACCCAAAGCACCTTTTCCTCTACTCAGAAGTTTGTCTATCCCTGTTCTCTCCCAACCCCACGAACTGGAATAAGACACCACATCTCCCATTTGTCCTAAGAGGCAATCTGACAGCCACTTAGATAAATAAAGGACACACTGCTCCCATTAAAAGGATATTAAATTCCCCCCTCCCCTTTACCTACAAAACCCGTTTGCCATCTCCCATGTTACTCAACTTAAGTGCGGGCAGAATCAATTTAAACAGAGGCAAAGCTTCAAATACACACTTTATAATATCAGTAGCTGAGCTTTACTATAGATCACGGCCAAAAGGTCAAAGTCACCTAAGAAACAGCAAAAGGAACCCAAACTTTTAGCTTACAGGGCAGTGACAGCCCCAGCGCGACACCCGCAGCTACATCCCAAGCCCTTTGTGCTCCAACCCCCAGCTCCCAGCGGAGAAAGGAGGCAGAAACACGATCATTTCCGCGCCCTCAGAAAAATTTTCGGCAGCTCCTTTCCAGCCGCTGCGGTGCGAGCTCCCCTCGCGCAGAGCCGGGAGCCGAGCCCGTCCCAGCCTGGGGCAGAGCTGCACGGACGGGCAGAGCTCCCTGGGCCGGGAGGGGCCGGGGCCGTGAGGGGCGCGGCGGGGCTGACACTCACCTGCCCTTGGCAGCCGCAGCCCGCGGGCCCAGCGCGTCGCCGCCGCCATCTTGCGTCTCCCGCGGGCGGGGCGGCGCGTGCGCGGGGCCGCGGGCACAGCGCGGCTGCGCAGGGCGGGACCGCGGGGTCCCTCAGGGGCTGCCAGTTAAAAAGGCACGGAGTTCATTAGCGTTAGTAGCATCATTAGCATAGGGGAGAGTGTGGAGGTTACTGGGGTCAGTCTGTGATCTAACACTGCCGTGTTAGCCAGGTTATGGCATTGAGTGGTGCCTCCGGTGCTTCCTTAAGTACCTCAGGGTGTAACGGTAGCTTCAGGGACGGTAACTCCACCGCCAGCCTGGACAGCCCGTTCCAGTGTCCAAGACAGAATTCTTCTTTCAGTGGAGAAACTCTTTGTGATGTTTAACCCGAGCCTCTCCTAGCGCAGGCTGAGGCTGTTTCCTCTTGTCCTGTGCCTTGTTCCCTGGGAGCAGAGCCCGACACCCACCTGCAGCTGGAAACGCTTCGGGTTAGCGATGGATGTGATGCTGTACACAGCAGAGAAGGAAAGTGCGAACCACCGGTGTGTTTGGCCTGGTTTACAAACGGCAAGGGGAGGATGAAGGCCAGCACTGGCTTTTTGTTCTAGGACTTTTTGTTTGGGAAGTGTTCGGGATCTGCTAGAGTGAGAGAGTAGGACGGTGCATAGAGCTGGAGGGAGGGTCCGCATCTCCAGGGAGTTTCATGCCGTTCAATGGGTGCGAGTTCCACGTTGACCAGCTGGTCCCACAGAAAATGTTCTAAAAGAAAGATGTTGCTCTGGAATAATCTTCTTTTTAGTGGTCTATCCACTGCACATCCAGCAATGAGCCGATTGTCTTCCTTCCCAGCTTTATGGAGGATCACTCTCCAAGAGCCTGGATCCACAGCGGAGCTCTCTTACTGGCTGCTCCCACATATTTAATAGGGCCGGGCCAGAAAAGCGCTTGGCTTTTTCCTGGGCATAGTCAGCGCTCATAAAGCCGAACACACGATGGCGGTGTGGGCTTGCTCAAGAAGGAAACGCTCCTGGCCTTGCTCTAAGCCGCCCTAAGTGCGTAGCCAAGCTGAAAATGTCACTGCTCTCAAATCCACTGTGTAAGGACAAAGAGATTTCGCTGATCTTCCCCTTCCAAGTACAAACTTGTTGGAATGAAAGGACTCAGGCCCAGAGGGAAGCCAAAGCACAGGGGTTGAATTAAAACCTTTGTACAAGCTGAGATACGTGAAGCCACACCAAAGTGAAATAGAAATATAATTTTTTAACTTCAGTAGAAATATATGCTAAGTGCCTTAAACATTAAAAAGCTGTAGCAGAGACCTTAAACACAGTTCTTGCTGCAGCAGGGTTACCTTTTCACAGAATTCTTTACTTTAGACAAAATATAGATAGAATTGCACTGTTCACATTGTTTAGATAGAGTGTTCACATAAACAATAAGAGCTGATAGAAACTGTACACACAAATCTGTGTAATACCTGTGTAACACTTGCGCAAGACTTACGACTGTTAGAATTACACTAGGATAGGTTAAGAAAAGGAAAACTAGAATTGTGTGTTAATCTTATTGGTCAGTTAACAAATATAATCCACACTTCTGTAAGAGAAAGTATATGGAGCATACAGAACATATAGAAGAAGCTGGTTTTGCCTGCTGTTGCATGTAACCCCCTTCAAACTCTGCCTTCAAGAAAGCTGTGAGACTATGAAATAAAGAACTTAGCAGAACAGCAGCCTTCCCTGCTCTTTTACCCTGGTCTGAGAAGGAAGGGTACCCTGTCAAAGCTCAACACAGACTCTTATTTGCACCACACTCAAATGGCAACACAAACTCCTCTGTGCTAATGAATGTTTTCACTATCGCAGAGTCCGGCTACAAACTTGAAACCATCCGGCAAAAACATAGCTCACAAAAGTGCCAGCTGAGACAGTTGCTGCTGCCTACAACTTCAGTTGCACCTAGACTACTAGCAGTGTTCTGCCATCTGCACTTTCATTATCAGCTCTGTGAACAGTCTCACAGAGCCAGGATCCAAACTGAATGGCGCTTGGCACTGCTCACGCACTAAAGGTACGAGGACAGAAAGCTCGGCAGCTTGGCTTTTGCATTCCCACTGGAACAGTTCAACAGCTCTAACCAACAGAACTGCCTATTAGGAAAAGCTGTTAAAATTCACTAAGACCACCCAATCTGCCGATCCAAAATTGGTTTCTGTGCTAAAGAGAGGAACTATAAGCCCATCTCAAAAGAAATGGGATCCCCTCCCTCAAAACAGACAACATGCAGGAAATGATCCCCTACAAAGGTGCCAGAACGCTGTTACTGGGCATTACTTGACTTGGGCCCTCTATCAGCTGTGCACCAGTCCTGAACATAGCTGCTTACCTTGTCCAAAATAAGTGCGGTGCCAAAATTTCAGAAGGCCACCTCTGAGAAGTGGAAAGCTCATGCCAAACTGAGGAGAATGAGGAGCTGTTCTTTGTGTGTGGCTGAAATTGCAGGCAGCACCAGCATTCTCAGATGACCCTTTTGTGAGCTTTGCTTTTGCCAGATGGTTTCAAGTTTGTAGCTGAGCTCTGCGAGAATGAAAAAAAAATGTATCAGTGTAAAGGAGTTCGTGTTGCCGTTTGAGTGTGTGGCAAATAAGAGTTTGTACTCGGGAGAGCAGCGAAATCTTTTTGTCCTGACGGTTTGAGCGCAGTGGTGATTTCAACCTGGGTCTGCACTGTCGGTAGTTTAAATAGGTGAGGTGCGTTCTCTTCTTTTGCAAGCCCACACCGCCATCCTGTGGTTCATTTTATGACAGTACCCAGGAAAAAACCAAGCGCTTTTCTGTCCCGGCACCGTTCGTGTGAGAGCAGTCAGTGTAGGCGTTCTGTTGTGGATGCGCTCTTCGAGACTGAAAGGATGTGATCCTGCACAGAGCTATGAAGGAAGAAGAATAGTCTCACTGTTGGCTGTGCAGTTTATAGGCTGCAAAAGGAAAGTAGATTCCAGCACTGCCTCTTTCTTCTAGAACTTCTGTGGGAGCAGCTGCTGAACGTTCTCATCTTTGTAACTGGACTCTGTGAGACTGAAGGTGCCTGAGGGTCCCTAGGGCTGAACGCACAGACCTGGGTGCACTGCACTCTAAAAGCTGTGAGGAGAAAGTGAAGGCCAGCACTTACTTTTTGTTCTAGGAGCTTTGGATTGGGAGCAAGAGCTGGACACAGTAAGTTTTGAAGCTGGGCTCTGCAAGAGTGAAGGAGCATGATGGTCCGTGTGCATAAGTCCAGGGTATGTGTTGCTTTTTACAGGATGTGAGTTAAATATAGAGACAACTGTAGCTTCCTGAGCGGGCACATTTTGTGACCAATAGTTCCGCTTGATACCGTTTAGGTTCAGGAACTCTGCATGATTGAAAGAAAGAACAGGGCAGTCCATTTAGTTTGAAAGGAAAACTCCTAGCCCCTGTTCGCAGGGTGTTGTTGGTAGCCTTCAAAGGGAATGTGAAACCAAGCAACTGGTTTCTCCTCTTTTGCTTCCAGATTAAAATGATCCAGCTGGGCTCAGCGAGAGAGCCAAAGTGTCAAGGTGCATGCAGCTGAAAAAAAAGAAGCATAATATGAATGTGTGTTGTGCCATTTAAAGCTGCACAGGAAAAGGGATGCCCAGCACTGTCTCTTTTGGTCCAGGATCTTTTCTTTAAGGCACCTGATGAAGGTTTTCAGGCGAAACTGAAAGGATAGGATTCCACGTGCAGCTTGGAAGAAATGGAACCTTCCATTAGAAACTCAAATGGAGCTGTTACTTAGTACGACAATCAAAGAGCACTCTGACTTCATGTGCCAGGAAAGAAACAGTTGCTGGATAACCCCTTCTTCTCGCAGCTTTTCAGCTGCACACCCCAGTCTTGGTCTATGCACATTCCTTCTCACGTTTCTTTCACTCTTTTCTGAAACTGTCCTGAATTCTGTATAATAGTTTTCCCCAAAACATTTGCATTTAACCTCTACTCATCTCTGTTGGTGTCAAAATCCTTCGGAATCTCTCAGGAACTTGTGGATCTTAGTGACAACAGAGCATGCAGTAACTTTAGTAAATTCTCCTTTTCCTCTTTTTCTTACAGTAGGCCATGACAGTACTAGAACATAACTAGAAGAAGGGCAAATAATTAACAGCATTCCTTTTGCTTTTCTTAGCCCTCCCTGCAGTGAAATACAAAGGTGCTAAGGCCATAACTCCCTTTGTTCTTGCTTTTGCTTAGTTTGAGGTATGTATGTAACATGAAAAGAGCGATAATAGGGACTTAACACTTTGAAAACAGAAGATCTAGATTTTTTTTTTTTTTTTTTTTTTTGTTATGGGAGTTGCATTGCCTTCTCATCTTTTCTGATCAGAAATCTCTTTTAAAAATTCCTAAATACCCACTGGCTTCTGTTCAGTCTCATATAGTAATGAATTGTTTTATCTGTTTTTTTGTGGTGCAGAGGAACTTGCCCATTTGGCTAGTAAAAAAAATTACTATCTTTATCTAGGCAGATGTTTAAGTCTTCAACTCTATCTGTCTGTAATTATACAGAGAGACAGAATAAACTCAATTCCTTGTGGCTTCACTAGGGTCTGGAACGTTTCCTACAGAGTTCTGTTCTTAAGGGAAGACATTTTGCCCCATTTTTCAACACGCTCCTATACTGCTACTGCATGGCTGAGTGTGCTAATAGACTTTGCCTGGATCTTAAAAGGAACTTTAATGCAATATTTACAGCAATGAAAAAAAGAAGCAATAGTATAAACTTGGCCAACACGCACCCAAAAACCCTGTGAAGTCACAGTAACTTTGTCTGCCATGTTAGAGGCAACTTCATTTCTAACTTAGCTTTTACAAAGACATTTCCAACATTGCTCTTCAGAATATACAGAGGAATACAAGGAAAAATTGTTGCTAGCTCTTGAGCTTGTAATCTTGTTTGATAAAAAAGAAGAGACTTAAAATTCACCTAGATGGCAATATCAGCAAGAGGAAGTTTTGTAGGAAGCGGCGTCTTTAACTTTACCTTTTTATGTGTCTTTAATTGTGCAAAAGGTAATTTTCTATTTTGCAAGACAAGTCAACTCAGTATGCTGTGGAGGTATTTTGCCATAATGTCTGTGGTTTGCCCTGGAGATTATTTGGAAATTGTCAAGTCTGGAAAAGATCAGTGTAAAAACAAGTAGAATCCTGAGATTTGTGTCTTTTCATCCAGAAATATTTCTCTCCTGAGTATCCACCTGACAGCCTTTACTTTGAACACTTTTGCAGGGAGAGGATCCAAGCTACACTTTTCCCCCAGAGCCTCCTGTCTTATGGCAGGCATGTCACAGGCAGAAGAATGTTCCTGCATTTCCATAAGGACAGAAATAAAGACTATAGCATTTATGGAACAGCTGCTGCCCAAGTTGCTCAGAGTAAATGTTAAAGACAATCCGCTCTATGTGCTGAAATTCAGGCCCCCTCATGAATGTGTGGTGAGAAATAATTCAGAAGGAACCATGGTTGTCTCCTACACATGAGAGACTGAGCAGGCAGTCTGAAGGAAGCAGAACAAAATCAAAAGAAATACCCTATGAAGAGAAAAGATTCCTATTTCTTCAGATGTTCACTCTGCCACTCAGGCAAAGATAAGGAGGAAAACAATATTTCCTACTATTTTCACACATACCTTGACCACAGGTATTCTTACTGAGGAGGACAATGTTTTCCTAGGGCCAGCAGTGGACAAATTTATTTGTGGTAAGAATCTGAATATACAGGAAAATATCAGGAACTGCTCTTTGTGGTTTAGGTGCCCTCTTTAATGGATTCTTTCTTTGCAGGACTGCAAATATTAGCAATGAAATGCTGAGGTTGCTATCTGTTTTCTTGCACTGACAGACACCTGTTGGAATCCTGGGTTCAGAGAATTTCAGTCTTTCAGTGCTGACAGGTAATGATCCTCAAAAGCACACTGCATTTGACCTGAGGCCTTGAGAAAAGCTTCCCTTTTTAGGTGATAGCACTGAGATTGTTGCTGTGTAATTAAAAATAAATTTGTTATGTTACTGGGTGGAATATGCAGAGATGTAGAAAAATTAGGTTTATGGGATATAGTAACAATATGGAGGATTTGGGGTGTGGATTAGTTCTTCTTTCCTTCTTCTTCACAAATCTGGGTGTTCCGGTATTGGTTCGAAAAACCCGCAGTGCGGATCATGAATAATTAGTTAGTGGATTATAAGGAAAAGTGAATTAGTTGGCATTCCATAATTGGATAGACTGGACTTTAAAAGGCCTTGAAAGGTAGCACTCGGGGGCCATTTCCACCTTGTTAACTTAGAAGGCACACTCCATGCAGCTATGCCATAGATAACAATTAATAAACATCAATTTAGAAGAACAACTCAGTGTCTTCTGCCTATTAATGCAAACCCTGAGTAAAAGAACTCTTTTTTTTTTTTTTTTTCAGAGGCAAAATGAAAATAGAGAAATCAACAGATACCATCAGCTCTTTAAAGAAGTGTTCACTTATGTCCGTGAAGCCTTGTTGGCACAATGTGCAACTGCAGTGCACAGTGAACACTTCCTCAGCAAGCAACTTAAGTGGGTTTTCCCCCCTCTCTTCTTTCAAGGAAAGATAAATACTTTGAGAGGAGGTGAGTAATTGGGAAAAAAAAGCATCCTGTTGTCCCAAACTGGCATTCACAGGCACTTTTTAAACATACTTTGGGTGAAAAGGCAGACATTTTAGCAGCTTTGTAGGGTTTCAGTGGTTTTTACCCATTCTTTGCCTGGGTACTACAGTTTTCCCCATGCATTGCAATTTAGGTGGTTGCTCCTTGCAGTTCCAAAATCTTCAATACTTTAATCTCCTCCCTCAGAGCTTCCCACAGATGAGGTCGGGGGAGATAGCATCACTGTGCCATTGAGTGCTGTCAAAAACACTGTGCACCCTCAAAACATTTAATATATTCCATCTTAAGTTATACCACTGAAGGCATGTTAAACAGCTCAGACATTCAAGCAGGAAATCAGCTCCTTTGTGTTTCATGGAACTATTTATATGTTACTAAGATAATAGCCTTAATTGCTTTTCATCATTTGTAAAGTTTTACTATTTGCACTAAATTCAGCTGTGAAAGTGAAAGGAGATTATTTAGGTTCAAGTTCTAGCTATGATGCATTAGCAAAATGCTGAAATGTTTATATTGCCAGCAGAGCAGAGAACGTGTACACAGGGAAAATATGGATATAGTTCATATGACTTATGAATAAATTCCTCTTAAAAATTCCATTTTGGATCCTGAGTGGAACATCAACTTTCACCATGACAATCAACAAGATAACTGTACATACACACTGCTTCTTTTCAGTATTTTTGGGAAAGGAGACCTGAGTAAAAGCAGAAATCTTTCCTTACCCTAAGGTTAGGAAATGTAGTTAAGACCAGGTCCTTGACAATGCGCCTTTTCCTAAGGAAAACCATGCCTGGGGCGGGAACTTGGCAAATACTGTATTATCTTGTGCCAGAGGAAGACGTGATGTTTTGAGCTGAAACATCTGCAATTATTTTGTACTTCATTATTTGAAAGGAATGTTTATTTCCATATTTTTCAGTACAGGTACAAATTTTTCATCTCTACTCGCACACATACATAGCCAGACTAATTCTTCTTCTCTAAAAAAATGATTTTAAAATGATTTCTTCTCATTCTAAAACACGTGGAGGCTTCCAAAACCATTGCCAATAGAACAATCTCAGAAAATACAGATGAGAAGTAGTTTCTGTGGTTGATTGGTTTTGGTTGCTGGGGGTTTTTTACAGATATGTTTATCTTTTTTTTTTTTTTTTTTTTAAGTGCTCAGGCTTATCTGTAAAATCTTGGTTACAGAAACCTTGTCTTACTCTGTTTCTGTAAAGAACCATCTCATAATAAACACTCTTGACTTAAAATTCAGGAATAAAAAGAGGAAAAATTTGTGTGTAGCTGTTTTTGATAGCACCGATATTGCCACACATTTAAATTAGCCTGGCATTTATTTTGGGAAGAGCTCAGCTAGGATAATCATCTGAAGGATTTTAGTTGCATGCCAATTGTTTCATTGCTTTCTGCCAGCTCTTCTCACCCTACATGAAAGTCATAAATCCTGCTTACTGGACACAGTTAAATATTGCCAGCAGCTTCAAAAAGGCTGCTCCAAGCAGACAAGCAGGATTTGGCCTGGGTCATGGATAACAAAGCTGGCAAGGTATTTTCAATTTGCACTCAATTTTCAAGGGTAAAAGATCACCCTCCGTAGCTTCTCTGCATCCAGGACTGACACAGAAACGTTTGTGTTGGTGTGATTCACAAAAAGATGTAAGAACAGGCTTCTGTCCCTTCCAAGTGTGGAGCTATTGCTGCACAAGGAGTTCAGGAGTTTCCTTTGGTGTTTATATGGAAGCTAAACGCTGTCCCCACCCGCTAAGATGCCCAGGGATATTTGCAGCTCATATACCAAACAAACACCACAGCAGAGAGAAAACCTTGACTTCCAGCTTTGCCCCAGATGCTTACAAGGTATGCCTACCTGGGAACTGAGGACGAAGGTACGCATGAAAATTCACAGGCTGCAAAATAATTCCACCAGAGCACAAGGACCTTGTCAGTAATTGCTGCCAGCAGCATTCCAACCCCCTGTCCTGGATTCCTGAGCTGAAAGGCCTGTCCCTTGCCTCACAGAGGCTGATTTGAAGGCGATGTTCTAGAATCACAGCACGTTATTCCCTCAGCCAGCTTGTCAGTTCGGGGATGAGAAAGCTGTAATACCATTGCCCCTTAATTGGGTGCATTTTCAGCATGTTGGTTCCACTGCAGCCTCATCACCCACCCAGACCTCCTCTAATGACCCCAGCATGGAGGAGAAGAGGGGCAGAGAGCAGAGAGAGCGCTCCTGGCAGTGCTGCTGAGGTGTTCATGAAAGCAGAAACTGCTCTTACTGCAAATAACAGCGTTTTCCTCCAGCCTGATTTGTGATAGGAAGCAACTGTGTGAAATACGTTCCAAAGAAACAAAAAAAACACTGTTAAAATGAAAAATGCTTAAAATGGAGACACTTATGAGGAGAAGCCATGAAACCTTTTCATTAGTTATGCTATTTGTAAAAGTGAAATACCAGTAACTCCTAGTTGTTTCAGTAATCTAGGTATGGATAATATAATTTCATATTTCTCACCTGGTAATAACTTTTGGCTTATGCTACTTTAAAAACAGTGTCCTTAATTTAAAGAATAGCCAAATCATTCTTTTAGGCCGAAAAGGAATTTGCCCTAATTTTTTCACCATTTTAACTTTTCAAAATTATCAGTTAAAAATGAACTGACAAAATATCAATGGTGCTTTGCAGTCCTACGCACAAGTAAAAGCTTCCAAAATATAAAGAGAATGTTTATGAAATGAATGAGATATGGACATTTTAAAATTCCCCACATTGCAAGCAGCAGTTGTGAAAATCAAGCCAGGGGACGAGATGCTGCATTCTGGCACAGATCTGATAATAAAAGAACATTAGCATCTCATTAGTGTGGGTGATTGCCTTTGGTTCCACAAGCTTCCCAATACTCTTCCCATTAGGTTTTAATATTTCTATACTGTATATTTCCTAGTGATTCTGATTGATGCAATGGGAACAGGGTTGCATGGCAGAAAATACCAGTATACTCAGTATATAGACCACGTCTGAAGCTCCACTTGGTGTGAATTAAGATTTCCTTGGAATCTAACAAAAGACAGCTTTTTAAAATGAAAAACCAAAACAAAAAACCAAGACAAAAAACTTAAGGAAAGTAAAGGAAAGGAAAAAAGAACAGCAAGCATTTGCTGGTTTACTGAGGACACACTTTTAGAAGGTTTCTCTGGTATCCTTACTCACAGGTCGTGTTTTCCAGTCAAGTACAGTCTGAGTTACTCAAAACTTTGAAGGCATTTGCCTTTGACACTTTAGGCCTGGTTTTATTTGGTGACTTTTCACAACCTTATGGCTTTCTTATTTTCTCTTCTAAGACAGGCTTTGTGCTGCTTCCCCGCAGAGATGCAGCACAAAGGGAGGCAGAACAGAGGTGTGTTTTAAATTACCTCAGAATTAACAAAGGCCACAATAAAAGTAATTTTCCATGCTCCTCACACAGGTATTAGAAAATCAACAGCCTTTAAATAATGGCAATAATAAATAATAAATAATAATATTTTATTGCTGTTAGACAATATACACAATTACACCATACACATTTGCTTTTTTAACACTAATACTAATTGCTATTTTTTAATTTCATTTTCTAATAGAAACAGCTTCAAGAACTTTATAAATATTGGGAAAAGACTTGCAATATCATCTAGAATCCTTACTTTATACACTATGTACAGGTCTGCAGTCTTCATAGAAAAGAAAGGATTTACCACTACAGTTAGAACAGAGATAACTGGCACAGCAACAAAACTGGACACCAAGAATTACTGGAGTTATGCCATTTCTAAATCCCTGCCAGGTACTGAAGAGTATTTATGTTAAATTGCTGTTTTTAGGAGCACATCATGTGGTACACACTGTATCTTTCTGGCTCTTATAGTTGTAACAAAAAGTCAAAAGCTCTGAGTATTTTGTAGAATTCTTTTTGAGGCTTTGTTCCTTCATTTGGGTTATTTTGTAATTTTATGTTCTGTTAGTGTTAAGTGGGGGAAGATGCTGAGTGATTGTCTCAATTTTGGATTTGGGTTTTGTTTAAGGCTTCATAAGTCAGCATAGCTGGATTAATTTCTAGAATTTGACAATCTGGATTTTTATCTCAAGATGCATATTTTTATAGTAGAAAGATTCCTAAGATTTCAAATATGCGAAACTTAATATATGTGTAAAAAATGCAGGAAAATAAAAATCTAAGCTTTTTCTAAAGAAAAAAGTGGCAGCAAAATGTTACAGGCCATGCTAATGTGCAACGTGACTCCTCAAAAATAATTGCAAAAAATGTCTAAGCACTCCCTGTGTGTTTATTTCTAGTTCTGCTTCTCTTATACAGAGCAGCATATCATATTTCCTGTAATCTGTTTTCCAAAAACTGGAAGCTTGGAAGTTTGCTTTACTCTATTAAATCTACTCATTAAGATGTAGAGACTTTGCACTCTGCAGAGACCTCTGTTCAGTTATTGAATGAATTATTTATAACCCACTTAAAGGCAGTATTGCTGTAAAATATTTAAATGTAGTTTAGCCTCCAAATCAAAGTCAATATAAACCAGACTGTTTTTGCCAAAGGGAATTCCATATTACACAGATTCCTTTTCTATTCTAAAGTTTTTTTGTTAGGGTAATTTTTTAGCAGGACAATGTCTATCTCTGAAGAGTATTAAATGTATATGTATTTTATTTGAAAAAAACCCGCAGCTGTATTAATAAAAATGCAAACACAAATCCTGACAAAGCTGGTTTACACCCACACAGCCTTTCACTGTTTCACAAAAAAGTTCCACAAAGAGTTGTAATTTTTGTAGATTTATTAAAATGGCCTATCTTCCAGAAATTGTGCTTCATATTTCAGGCTTACTTGGGATAATGATTGTGTACCTTATTATTGTACTTACGAAAGAAAAAAATGCCCCGAATCATAAAAATCCAAAATGTTTCATGGAAAATATGTGTTCCCATGCTCACCACTTTAATCACTTAAGGTACCAAATTGCTTATGCAAATAGGGACAGCATATTATTAGCAAAAGCAGTTTTTTGAAAAGTTCACTTTCCTGAAGGCAGCTATGAAGACTTAAAGGTTGAAACCCAAGGCCTGAGTAATTGAGGGGGGCAGCAAAATTATATTTAACCTATTTCATACATTTGAAAAGTTTAGTGTTCCTTTTCTTTAAGAATTTAGAATCTCCAACTAGATAGTAAAATTCTACACTTATTTTGCTTGCAGGTGATTTTTCTAAACTCAAACCCACACATACACACAAACACAGAAACACAGACTCCACCCTGAGACCGATCAATCCCACCTTGTCACCCAGCCCAGAGCACTGAGTGCCACATCCAGTCATTCTTTGGACATCTCTAGGGATGGAGACTCCACTGCCTCCCTAGACAGGCCTTTCCAGTGCCTGACAGCCCTTTCCATGAAGAAATTCCTCCTGATGTCCAACCTGAACCTCCCCTGCCACAACTTGAGGCCATTTCCTCTCCTCCTGTCCCTGTTCCCCGGGAGCAGAGCCCGAACCCCCCCTGGTTGCCCCCTCCTGTCAGGGAGTTGTGCAGAGCCAGAAGGTCCCCCCTGAGCCTCCTTTGCTCCAGGCTGAGCCCCTTTCCCAGCTCCCTCAGCCCCTCCTGCTGCTCCAGCCCCTTCCCCAGCTCCGTTCCCTTCTCTGGACACGCTCCAGCCCCTCAATGCCTTTCTTGTCCTGAGGGGCCCAGAGCTGCCCCAGGATCTGAGGTGTGGCCCCAGCAGTGCCCAGCACAGGGGACAGTCACTGCCCCGGCCCTGCTGCCACCCCATGGCTGGCACAGCCCAGGTGCCATTGGCCTCTTGCCCCCCTGGGCACACCTGGGCTCATGTCCAGCCGCTGTCCCCAGCAGCCCCAGGGCCTTTCCCAGCTTCCCAGCCCCTCTGCCCCAGCCTGGAGCTGCAGGGGGTTGGTGTGACCCAAGGCAGGACCGGGCCCTTGGCCTTGTGGACCCTCAGACCAAATATGTGACTTTGCACAACCATGCCTGGCTTAAAGGGCAAATGGCGAAGAGCTGGATTGGAGCAATGACAACATATTCTGATCACCCCTTCTCTTGTCCACCGCTGCAAACACTTCTGTGTTTCTGCTGGGCTTACCACAGAGCCAAATGGGATTTCCTTTCCTCAGGGGAAAGGCAACTTTCTTCCTGCTTTAAAATCGAGAACCTGGAAAAGGTCCTGGTGAGTGGACAGCAATGGACACTTAGCCCCTCACTTAGAAGCCCTTCCCAGTGCTCAGTATGCACATATTGAGCTAAGTTGTACAGTTGTATGCAAATAATTACCAAATGTACAAGACAGACTTGCTGATAATATGCATAAACTCTCACCCAGAGGTGCACAAGGTTTGGCAGCAATGTCACTGCTGATAAAAATGTAAGGAAGAACAGAGGTAAGTGAAATCCTGCCAAATGAAAAGTGAAAGGCACATCATTTTAGCATGAGCAGAGGGCTTTGGATGCAGGGAATGGAGGTTGAGCAGGAACCACCAACTCCTCTTTGCCAGGCTCAAACTGAATAGGAAGTGAGAGCTGAGCACAAAAGAGCTGCTGAGCTGATTTATATTTAATAATTTTAATTATACCCGGAGCTAATCATTGTGTGAACAAATGCAGCTTGAGCACATAACATACAGTCCCTCCTTCCCATTTTCACTCTGTCAGCATACCTGACACCTGTCTGAGGTTTACCAGCATTTATCACAGCTAAGTCCTCTGCACTGAGAGGAACAGTGAGAAACTGCCAGAAATTTTCCTCCTGAGCTTCCAGAAATGTTCCTGCTGCAGATGAACTTCAGACTTGCATCATTTGTAGTGATAATGCCCTGGGAATGCCTGTGACAGGCCGTGAGGCGAGGAGTTACTGTTGAGAATAGATTTGCTTCAAGAATGTTCATCCCAGCATACTCCATTTGTTCAACATATTTACACTATTAAGACAAATTGTGTGTTTGATTTTTTGGGTAGCTTACAGCCTTACATGAAAACAGCATGCTGAATTTAAATTCAAAGGGAGAGAGGTGTGCAGGTAATGGATGGAGACACCAACATTTGTAACTGTGAGAGAAAAAAAGGAATGTCTATCATGCCCAGTCCAACTTCTTCCAGCTGCAAGAGATAAGCTATTGATTTTATAGAAAACCTGCATTTCCTCATTTGCAGAGAAAATAATTTGAGAAGTTGACATCAATTTAAATATCACACAAAGAGATAACATACTTCCATGGTTCCTTTTTGCCATAAAATATCAGATAAATATGCCTACAGTCAACCTCAACTGCTAGAATAGACAATTCTATTGCTTGCCAGCATTATTTTAGTGATGCAAAAGATACTAAACATTTTCTATTTGGTGAGATTAAACCAAGCCCAGAAATCTTGTGAAATCTTATATGAATATTAACTTAGCAAACTGCAACATCCATGGCAATGGCCAAAGCCAACTGCTTAGGGCTGCAGGAAGTAAAATTCATAACACATAAGACTTGTGCAGTAAAAAACAGTCCTGGTACTGGATATTCAAAAAAACCTAAGTACAAGAGTTAAAAATATTTTCACATTACACAGAATTACTCATTTATACTTCAGAAAGTAGCAAGATACATTCCTGAACAGGAGGAAATCAATTTAAAGCAGAGTAATTAGGGCTAAACAGCTACATATGATGGAGTGGAATTGCTTCAAGAGGAAAATTTATACAACTTGAGAGGCTGGTTGGCTGCCAGAAACACAATTGTCACCAGTTGTCTTTTGTCTTCGGAGGCAAAGCTGCAAGGATAATGAGTGAAATTTAGAAGCAGAATAAAGATTGGTTCTACAGCCCTGGAGAGAGCAGGATGAAAGCCATAGATGTGGAGGCGAATGACCTGGATACAGAGCTCACCTTGTTTAACCACACAGCCTCCATATTTCTGGGTGAGTCAGAAATATGTCAAAGGTTTTAGTAACAAAAATAACAGCTCAAAATACTTAAATGTTTAAGATACCCAGAGGAATAAAATCGAATTCTGACAGGATGCTGGTTGTTATAGTCCAAATCTAGGCTTTGCAATATGAAAAGCCTTGGAAGACAAGACCTTCTGAAGACAAAGGAGCTGTTTCTGGAAAAAGAAAGCAGACTTTACTTTTGGGAAAGAAAGAAAGAAGTTCAGGAAAGGACTGAAAGCCTTGATCTATTGACTGATGTGATTTGCTTTAATCTCTTCAGCAATGGATCAATGTAATCTGGTTATTTATACTCCTAAACAAGGTGGAGGTTAGGTGGAGCATATGACATTTAAAATACAAAAAGGGGTATTTAAACTGGCTCACATTAATGGAGTACAAACCAAATACACCCTCTAACCGCCAAGGCAGATGCTGGATTGACCATCCAGATGCTAGTAACTCATCCTGCTCAAATCCCTCTCCTGCATTTCACACAATTGGAAGAAAGAAGAGAATAGGGACTGACTGCTGTATTGGTGCACAGTAAGATACACAAGATAAAACACCTTTTCTGAGAGTAGGTCTTCTGCAGTCATATATTAGGAATATTCTTTGTTTCTGTCACAAAGAATAATAAATGCTTCTTAACAGACAAATCCATGCATCTGGAAGGTGGAGAGGTTACCGGGCTCAATGCCAGTGCTTCAGACCTTGCCTACAGTATCTTTACTTACCCAAATATTTTCAAGACAGATTTAGCAGAAACATTCAGCAATAAGAATATTGTGGGCCTGTGGGGAGAGATAAGATAGAATTGGGTTACAGGCTGTGGGACGTGCCTGCAGAGGCACATGGCAGCACACAGGAGCACATGGAGGCACAAAGGAGCACGTGGCGGCACAAAGGAGCACGTGGTGGCACAAAGGAGCACGTGGCAGCACAGAGGAGCACGTGGTGGGACAAAGGAGCACGTGGCAGCACAGAGGAGCACGTGGTGGCACAAAGGAGCACGTGGAAGCACAGAGGAGCACGTGGCAGCACGGAGGAGCACATGGCAGCACAAAGGACCATGTGGTGGCACAGAGGAGCATGTGGAAGAACAAAGGAGCACATGGCAGCACAAAGGAGCACGTGGAAGCACAGAGGAGCACGTGGAAGCACAAAGGAGCATATGGAAGCACAAAGGAGCATATGGAAGCACAGAGGAGGCTATGGAAGCACAGAGGAGGCTATGGAAGCACAAAGGAGCACATGGCAGCACAAAGGAGCGCATGGTGGCACAAAGGAGCACGTGGAAGCACAAAGGAGCACGTGGAAGCACAGAGGAGCACGTGGAAGCACAAAGGAGCATGTGGTGGCACAGAGGAGCACGTGGAAGCACAAAGGAGCACATGGAAGCACAGAGGAGCACATGGCAGCACAGAGGAGCACATGGCAGCAGAAAGGAGCACATGGCGGCGCAAAGGAGCACGTGGAAGCACAAAGGAGCACATGGAAGCACAAAGGAGCACGTGGTGGCACAAAGGAGCACGTGGTGGCTCAAAGGAGCACGTGGCAGCACAAAGGAGCACGTGGCAGCACAAAGGAGCACATGGAAGCACAGAGGAGCATGTGGTGGCACAAAGGAGCACGTGGAAGCACAAAGGAGCACGTGGTGGCACAAAGGAGCACGTGGTGGCTCAAAGGAGCACGTGGTGGCTCAAAGGAGCACGTGGCGGCACAAAGGAGCACGTGGAAGCACAAAGGAGCACGTGGTGGCTCAAAGGAGCACGTGGTGGCTCAAAGGAGCACGTGGTGGCACAAAGGAGCACGTGGTGGCACAAAGGAGCACATGGAAGCACAGAGGAGCATGTGGTGGCACAAAGGAGCACGTGGCAGCACAAAGGAGCACGTGGCGGCACAAAGGAGCACGTGGTGGCACAAAGGAGCACGTGGTGGCACAAAGGAGCACGTGGAAGCACAAAGGAGCACGTGGCGGCACAAAGGAGCACGTGGCGGCACAAAGGAGCACATGGAAGCACAGAGGAGCACATGGAAGCACAAAGGAACACATGGCAGCACAGAGAGGCTTGTCTCCGCCAGATCCTGGGGGGAGGAGGTGTCACATGGCAGACCCCTATGGAGAGCAGCCTGCCGGGAGCTGACGGATGGGTGAACAGTGAGGGATCATCCCATAGAAGGACATTTAGAAAGTGTGGTGCTGATGTGGCAACATGGGACAGGTCACGTAATGAGAATTACCATGAAAGGAAATACTGAGCCTTGAAAAAGTGTATAAAACCTGCTTGTTTCTTTTGAATAAATGATTCAGATTCCCTGCCAGTCTGAGTCCATGTCTCTCACTCACACTGGCCAACCTTCATTACTTCTGAAGGAAGAGAACACACAGGATCAAATAATGTGTTGGACATGAGATGATTCCAGCTCCCTCAGAAGGAGCTAGATTTTCATGGAAACACACCTTGTCCTCTGCTTCTTCACTGGGTGAGTTTGTACACCTACAGCTGGCTGTCTCATTTCCACAGACCAGGGGATGAGTTACTGGTGCTCCAGGCCTGTGGTGCTGTTATTGAAGATATTTACCTGCCCGGTATGGAATATGGATTGCAGGAATATGCATAAAACCAGCTGCTGCCTCGAAAGAAATCCACACAGGTTGTTTCCAGCAAAGCTGGGAAGGACCAGGCCTCCTTGACTGTGCTTGACCTGGGGTATCCCAGAGATAGGATCAAAATCCCAGTTTGGGAAGTACTCGGAAGATTCATAAAGCTGGAGCTCTGGGGAGGTCACAGGGCAAGCATTTTTCTCCAAATACATAGTTATGAATATGTTTCAGAGGAGCACTTCCAATTCTATCCAACATTGCTTACAGAGCCCCATAGATCATATAATTACATTCTTAACAATTTCAGCATTTATTCTGGAGACAAGCTAGAGCTACATTTCAGAGCCAATGTAATTATTACATTTATGGAGATGTGCTGCCTCCATAAATGCCTGTGTATATGTGTATGAAGTCTGAGAAAAATACTAAACACAGACAAATGAGCTGAATCCTGAACTCCTATGGATGTCCTTGGTACTTTGTATAAATGAGAAAAGCATCCATCTTAATGTTCTCTCCATCAGCAATGCAAGTGCAGGTTCAACACTGGGAACGAAAATCCAAAGTGTCTCCTGAGGTCACATCCTGGACAATTGTGGTGATTTGATGGGTGATTTCTGTCTAGTGCAAGTCCCATATAGGTTCTGCTTTCATGTGGAACAAATTGTACTAATATTTGAGAGTGGTTTAAATTGGTTGTGGTATTATGTGGGAGTTTTTAAGTTCAGCATCCTCTGAGGAAGGAGCCACTGATGTTTATAAGGATTATTGTGCCTGAATAATTTTATGGATGGCATTGGTACAGGCTGGTTCCCTTACCATATAAAAGCTCACTAGAAATCTCAGTGATTTGTAGTTTATATTTTTGGAGTGCCATCTAACTTACATAAACTGCTTACAGTTTTCTGATCTTTTAATAAAACCTTTTGGCATAGGACGGGTAATTTATTTCATTATGAGAAACACTGTATAAATGCTAAACACAGGCACAACGAAGAGAACAGAAAATGCCAATCAAAACTTTGCTAAAGACACAGTTATGTTTACAGAATAAAAATGTGTGTTTAGTGAGCTGAGCGGGCTGCTTACCCTTATTTAACAGCCAAAGAATTGTGCGGTGTCACATAAAGTGCAATAAATAAAATTAAAATTCAAATTACAGTCAGTCAAAGAATTCCGAAGGTCTGTATGCAATTTCAAAGTACTTAATATAGGATCTCTGCCCCTTCTGGCTTCCTTTTGGGAGCCTTTTTTCTCTCCTGGTGGCCCAGGTGTGCTTGAGGTCCAAGTTGAAACATCCTGCCTTCCAGATCCCTGCAAAGACATCCTGCTCATTATCCTTCTTCCTTGAAGGAAGGAAAAATAAATTATTTCTTCCTGCTTCATTTCTACATTGCAAGGCCACACCTGGCACGCTGTCCTTGTGGATTCACTGGTCCTAGAACTGCAGATGCCAGCCCATGAGCAAACAAGGGAACATATCTGAGTAAGATCACTGCTGAAAGCTTCATTTTATTAAAACCCTTGTGAAAGTCTGCAGTAAACATGACATTTCTTCTCCCTGGAAAGGTGGTGGCAGGGTAAGATTCATAAACATTTCTGACTGCAGTTCTGTAATCCACTTTGGTTTGGCTAACCTGAGAAGGACACCATGGGGAAAATGAAAGGGGAAAGGCACAAACCAACCAGGAATTATGGAGGGAAGGTGGAAGGAAGAAAGGAAATGCTGCATAAATCCTGGAGCAGCCTGGCACACCTCAGAGAATTATGGAATATCCGTGGTATCCATTGTCCCCCTTGCCTTCGGCCACAGATGTTGAAACAATAACCAGTAAGGTGCGGGTTGCGTGTTGGAATTCCCCCTCCTCCATTCCCACCTCTTGGGTGTCTGAGAATCCAACCAGCCACACCCTTGTCCCAGCAGACACAATGGCTCACAGCCTGTTAACACTGGCAATCTGAGGGGAAAATGTGCAACCCAACCCCAAGGAAGGTAATAGACAGTCCCATCCATCTCCCGTGGAGCAGAGGGCAGAAGAGTGGTTTGCAGTAAAAAGACAGAATGCCAGCAAAGGGGCATTTAAAAGAATATCTACAAAAAAATCCTTGTTTTCATGCCCAGCTGCTTCCAGATGTTCTGTAAGCACATAAGGAGTCAGAGTAGGAAGGATAAGAAGGGCTTGTTTGTCTGCATGCTTGAAATCTGAACAGCATTTGCAAGCTCAGACTGTATCTAGCCAGGAAAGCAGGACCAGGATTTTCAGTGTAGATGACAAGAGTGGTGTAATCAACCACATAAACTCCATAAAATGCATACAGGATCCATTCAGCTCCTGAATGAAACTGGTTTTGTCCTGGCATTTATAAATATAAACCATCCCCTCTGTGTTTTCTACCTCAATGGGGTAATACAATCTTCTGATGTAATTACACAAAGTGCTTAGAAATACTTATCTGGTGTAAGTTATGTATGATCTGTTATGTTGGATAATCAGGGGCATTAATGGTTTCATGTACAAGGCTTGAATCAAGAAAAAATTACCAGCTGGTATTAAGTACATTTATGATAGTCTCAGACTATCCCAAACTGGTTTTATCTACATGGAACCATTCTTTATGTCACATAGTGTCTGTTACTCTTACTCAAGTGTTAGGGTTTTAATCACAGTACAAGCATAAAGGAAGGGCAATACTGGTTAGAGCGTTTTGCCTTACTTTTCAGTTCCTAAATACCTTAAAAAAGCACCCTATGACAAGTCATTTTCAGGGCAGTCCTGTACGAGGTACCGCTGTTGAAGGCAGTAAGAAAAATTCCTGTTGAATCCTGTGGATAGCCCTGATCATCTGGGGGAAGGTTAATTCCAACTGGACAAGGCACAAATACTGTTAAGGTGCTCAGGGGCTGGGCAGCCCCACCACAGCAGGGCATATTGTTTAACAGTGCAGATGGAGAAGCCAAGGACAGGAATATTCCCTCCTGCCCTCAGTCCATTATCCATAGCCCTCATATGAGTGTTGTGCAAGGAGAAAATGATTTATGTTACTGGATAACATTGGCACAGAGTGAAAATAGAAATAAATATAGATAAGAAAAGAGGAGGGAGACCTGTAAGACAAGAAAATTGTTCCTCTGAAACACTGTCCTGATAGACGCAGAGAAAAGCTGTCCTGGACTGAAGGTCTAAGATGTATTTTTGCAGCAGATAATGGGTCATGCCTGTCACAACAAATCAACTGGACTCAGTACACCAGAAGTTCCCTTCAACACTGAATTCCTCCAAACAACTCGATATAGGTGCTTCCAGTCCTTTACTGTATTTATTTGGAAAGGGGTAAGTCAGCTGTGTCTAATAGGGCACAGTGAGGCTCTCACCACCACACTAATGAAAAAAAAGGAAAACAAGAATACCACTGTTAGGATTTTTAGCAGTTTTTCTGAGGTCTTCCCAGTTATTCCGAGTTTTTTCTCACGCTATGTTTACAAAATAGAAGAGAGATTGTTCTATTTCAGTGAGTCACTTCAAAAGGCTTTTAGGTTGGGAATGAGGCCCGCTGGAAAGCCTGAGAGGGGAATAGAGCTACTTCAGACATATTTTTCTCCCTTGTCTCCAAGCAGCTCCATCAAAATTATATGGGAAATTATACAGGAAATTACATAGAGTGGTGTTACTGAACCTCTCCTTTGAAACTACTCCTGAGCAGACCTCTCTTCACAACTGGAGGCATCTCTGTGTTGGAAAGTGAAAATGGAATTGCAGAGAAGTGCAGTGCTGTAAACATGGACACTCCCTTTTCTGGCATCCAGAGGGCTCGAGAGTACCCCATGCGCGCTGAAAGGCATTTCCCTGCATCCAACTCCGTATGATAGTACTGGAAGCAATTAAGTTGCATGACTGAGGTTCAGGAGGGAAATAAAAAGTATCCCAAGCTTCTGAAGCTGAAGGACTAGCACGGAGCGATAGGTGAGTTTCAGAAATGTTTACAGCTTGCTGATGTTTCTAGTAATTGTCCCTTTCATCTGCTTCATCCAAACAACATCAGTCTGCAAACATGGACTGTGTACTTCATGAGATTTATGTCCATGGAGAACCAGGATAGGAGTCTACAGCGAGTCATTTGTAAACAGTTTAGGCCTTTATCTGTTCACCAGGAACATAACACCTTCGTATTTATTTACTAGCCAGCACCATTCATTTTATAGCTATTTATCTATGGAGATGGTTCTCAAGTGAGTTCCTTACATGTGCCTGGTGTTTCAAGTGCCAGGTTGCCTGGATGTTGACACTGGATACTAATTCCCTTAGCAATGCTTCTGGCTGAATCAGTACTACTACCCTTGAAAATCTGGTTTATAGGAGGAATATTTGCATACATTAAGCTCCAGTTTTGCTTCTAGAAATATCTTTTTCTCACCTTAAAGTCTGACACTTAACAAGCAGCTCACTGCAGGGAATACTTAGTTGAAATAAGATGGGTCCAAAAAATGCCCCAAAAGACCCATCTTTGCTCTCTCTCTGATCAAAGAAGATTAAAAATTGTTGCAGTCTGTTTGACCAAGCAACTCTTCTGAGGCTTTTGAACATACTGATCTTTGTTCCTAGCCAGAAAACACAGCTGTCCCTGTTGGTTTTTTTTCCAAAAACACAGGTCTCCCTGTTAGGTTTTTTAGTCTTAGCTGCAGTCTAGAAGTGAATAACCAGCTAATTAATAAATCCAAAGTTCAGACTTTGTTCCTTAACTTTCTATTTGCCTCTTAGGTAGCGTTTTCTCAGAGCCCCAAGGGGCTTCTCTTTTCCTTTTGGAGGCAGAGGACAGCCCAAAAAGCTCAAAAAAGCAAAGGTGAGAAGCATTTCAGTTCCACTAAAATGGATCTGAGGAACACGTGGAACTGATTCAATTAATCTATTCCTTATCTTAACCAACAGCTTAATACTTTTTTTATGAACAGGAAGTGATTGGATTCAAGTTTTATTTTCTAGAATAGAAGTCTGAGGGAAGAAAAATCATCACCTTGGCATCTGTGAAATAATAACTCATGTGCCCATAAAGTCATTAAGTTACACTAATGATATGCAGAGCCTAGAGAAGCTTTTGTTAACAATCTCTCCTCAGGGATTGATGGTCACACAAATGCCTGGCACCTGCTGCTGCAGGAATCAAGTGGGAAGAAAACAATACCCACACAAGTATCAGAGTTTCTCTGCATTTTGCTCCTATTTGTCAGGGTTTCTCCTTCATCCCAGTGACAAGCTGGGCATGCAAACACAAGGCTGTAAGGAAACTTGACAGCCTTTGAAATCAAGGCCTTTAAGATACAGACACACAACATGGAGGAAGGAATGATGGAAAAGTGACACTACACTGGCACAGAAGAGCAGGCAGAAATGGCAGGAAGAAAAAGGCATTGATTCCTTGGATTTCCACTCCATGTACACTGGAAGACTGTTTGGAAAACCACCAGACAACGGGGAAGTGTTTTTACTTTCTGGTTACCCTGCCAATTAGTACATGAAAGGCTAAAGAACACAGCTCACCAGGGAGAGTGAAAAGTTGGAATTGTCCGTCAGGCCACTCAATTTCTTTTGTGACCAAAATCAGAGCTCTCATCCCCTGTTCAGATACTCAGCTATCAAATCCTCCACTAGAATCATTAGATAACTACCACAGGTTATAAGAGTAATATTTTCAGGGACACATGTAGTTTTCTGTATTCACCTTCATACAGTAGGTGATTAAGGAATCACACTAGATTAAATAAATTGTACAATGAGACCACAGCTCATTGAAACCGACTAGAACTCATCTTACAGAAGGAAGTGGAGGACAGCAGTTAATTCTAAAATATTGCTTGAACCAAATTCTTGTTTGAGATAAGAAGCATTGAGTAAGGGTATGATCCTTAATCCTTAATCACTGCTAATCCTGTTATTCATCTACTCTTAATTATGTCCTCTTTTCCTTGAAGTGGGAAACTTTACAGATTTTTCTCATAAAACCCATATATCCTACCTTATTGCAAGTGTTATCAGGAATGTTAGAGCCACATCCTAAATTTTAGCTTGCTGGTAACTCAGACTGATACCACTCTGACATCCACAGCAGGCAAAGATTTTTAGGCAAGTGCTGACAGATGTTGTGTATCTGATGCAGAAAAAACAGCCTTTAGTATTTAATGTGGTGATGAGAAATTAAGTTGCCTGAGGCACGAAATATAATTGTTCATTTACACTGAAAACCCATTGATGCAAAACCAACCATTACAGTCATGGATGAGAAAAGCAATAAAATAAATAGATCCAAATCTTCTTCGAACTACTGTTGAAACTTTAATATTTTCTCTAACTAGTCTCTGGGGAAAATGTTCACTTCAATGACAGCACTGGTACAGGTCTCTTGGTGCTAGAAATGGTAGAAAACTTGGTATAGCCACACAGTTGTTCCTCAATGCGTCTTTCTCAGATCAAGTGAAAGAATTCCCTGATAGTTTCCCCTATCCCAAGCAAATAAACGAAAAAAAAAAAAAAAAATACATGCACCTTACATTAGAAATTTGGTGTGACATAAGGCTGCAGTCTCCAAGCAATCCTAGAAACTGTGTTCTCATTATGAATTCTCAGAGTTCATGAAGCATCATGATCCAATATATTACAAGATTTTTTTCCACATCATTTTTTCTTCTTGCAATTTGTGCAGCAAAGGTCATGAAGAAAGAACTGATGGAGTTTGGGGAGTTTAATTGCTTTCAGCTTTGATATATTAAGCAGGGTTTATCTGCAATTATTTGACTTGGAGCTGATGCTATTCATTAGATGCAGAGGAAGTTGTTTGTTTGACTGTGGAGTAATAAAGCTTCCAGTTCCTTACCAGGGAGTCAACAACATTACCATTTGTCACTATAATTTTCTTCCTCTCCATAGAAGGCAACAAGAGATCCTGTTTGCAAAATGATGGGGAAATCTTCACCCCCCCCCAGTGCACCACTGGCAGGGGGCTCAGGGTGGTAATACTGCCCTGCTGACTATTCCCTCCCCCATTTCTGGACGCCTTCTATAAATAATGGAATTCTGTTTCTTCTCAGAACCAGGTGGCAAGGGAGATGCCCCTGCCACCACACCTCCCTTGCAGCACCTCAGCATGGCTGAGGAGGCAGAGACAACACCCTAAGGCTTGAGATAACGAGCTGTCACTCTCTCGGCTGGCAACTGCGAATGAGCCCGTGTCAGCAAAAATAAAGGGTATTTAGAAAGGTATAGGTGAGATTAGATTCGTTTATTCCTTCCCAGTCTCACACCACTCAGAGAAATCATCTTTCAAAAGCCCCTTTCTGTGTATTTTTTTTCCTTTGTTTCTTTTCTTGTTGGACAAAAATCATCAAAAGCCTGACTTCAATGAAAAGAGGTTTTGTGTGCTTATTTCAGTCTGCTTTGTTCACTTTTCATTGTCCCCTCCTTCTTTTCCACACCATAATTTATGGAAAAGGAAGTAAAGCACAAAAAGGGCTCAAGCTGAAGAAAATAATTCTCAGAAGCTGTCAAAAGCCAGCAGATGCTTTGAATATTCATTTTGTGAGGCATTCATTTTCCAAGAACTGCTGAAGCTGAAATGTGGCTGCTAGGTGGAAAAAGGGCCAGTATTTTGGTGAGCAATATACTGATTAGAAAACACAGGGTTGGTATCACAAGGTGGTGACAGTGAGCTACCACATTCTCATGGCTGAGGATGCTGAGAAACCCAAAAAGTGTAATCTGTGAGGATACAAAATGACTACTCTGTGTGACACAGAGAGAAGATGAGAAGAGCAACTTGACAACTTTTTCTAGGTTTTTGAGGAAGAAAAGCTTCATAGCACTATAATAAAAGAATGAGTGAGAGGGAGCACAGACAGAAGAGAGATGATGAGTGGGAAACACTGAGTAATAGGGAAAGAAATAAAAGGAAAAAATATTGTAAAAAAATCAGCTCATGCCAAATAAATGAGTCAAAAAACATTCTTCCTTCTCTCCTGAAATCCTCTTTCAGTTTAACTGAAATGCTTTGAGTAAAACATTGCAAATGAGAAGAATTGTTTAAATTAACCCAGAAATAAAATGTTTTGCTCTATAAAAAGAAATAAAAGATGTCCAAATCTGATACAAATATTGAGTTAAACTGAGAAGGTAAAACTGGAAGCAGAAGTTAATGCCTTCTTAATTTTTCTGCCAAGAAGAAATGGCTATATAAAAAAGAGTTATATAAAAACCAATCCATTTTCATAATTGACATAAGTTATCATGTTCAACTTTTTTTTTGTAATTCTATCTTTGTTTTAGTCTCTTCTTTTCTAGGAATATTTGAGGTGTTAGCAACTCTGTAGCAGTTATTGTTCTCTGCATTTACATCTAGAGAAAAACCATCCTTCTGCTGCTACATCACAGCACCTCTCAAATAAAGAGCCCCGAACAATAAACTCATCTTGGCCTGGAATTACTTTGCTATGTAACCCCTCTATCATTGCAGTAGAAGGACAGGACAGGACTGCCAAATGAAAACATCAAAGTTTTAGTTGACAATATTTAATTTTTATGATATAAGAATTGTTATTTGCAGTATCTTTGCTTGGTAAGGTGAACTACTGGGCTATGACTTGACTTCGACAGAGAAACACTCCCTCTCCAGCAAACCAAAGAAATATTTTGGAGGACTCAGTAAGATCATCCCTTGTCCCTTGAGCAGAGGGGATTTCAGATTGATTCTTCACTCCAGCAATTAAATTAATGGCTTAAAATTGTGCCTGCAGTCACACTCTGATCTCTTGAGACAGTACTGGTTCAGAAAGCTCTTTCCTCTGCTCACTCAGGGCTGACCAGCTTAGGCTACAGGGGGAGACTTAATTGACTTCATAATTTAATTGACTTCATGGCATCCTGTTCACTGCTAGGCAAACCCTGCTGTCCTCTCCACCTCCCATTCCATTTCTTTTCTTTCTGAGAGTCAACTACCAAAACTTTCTGATGAGGTGGGGAAAAGTGAATTAAACTACTTAAAAGTATAAAAAACCTTCTAAGTGGCTTTGGTCATTTGACAGAATGAAGACCTGTCTTCTGCACTTCTTTCACTTCATGTACAGTTCTGAAAAGGGTTATAAAATTACTTGACATTTTGTGACAGGCACACTGTCATTGCCAAAACGCAAGGGGACAACACAGAGAGGCAGGCTCTAGCACACACACCAGAACTGGTTAAGGCAGCTTCTCCATCCTGAGAGCATTTCTGTTGTGCAGGCCTGAGAGCAGGGACTGAAAACTAAGCAACACAATGGATTCTTCAGCTACAGCTATTCAGGTTCTAGATCAGATCAGACAGTTTTGCTTTAAATTTCAAAGGAAGGTGGAAGTTGAAAGGTGAAGAATATTTTCTAATCATGGAGTGATGCAGAAGTGTGTATATTTAAATAGAATCATAGGATTATTGAGGTTGGGAAAGACCTCCAAGATTGCAGAGTCCAACCTGTGACCAATACCCACCTTGTAAACCAGACCACAGCAGTGAGTGCCACGTCCAGGCATTCCTTGAACACCTCCAGGGATGGGAACTTCACCACCTCCTTGGGCAGCCTGACCACCCTTTCCATGAAGAAATTCCTCCTGATGTCCAACCTGAACCTCCCCTGGCACAGCTTGAGGCTGTTTCCTCTCCTCCTGTCCCTTTGTTCCCTGGGAGCAGAGCCTGATCCCCCCTGGCTGCCCCCTCCTGTCAGGGAGTTGTGCAGAGCCAGAAGGTTCCCCCTGAGCCTCCTTTGCTCCAGGCTGAGTCCCTTTCCCAGCTCCCTCAGCCCCTCCTGCTGCTCCAGCCCCTTCCCCAGCTCCGTTCCCTTCTCTGGACACGCTCCAGCCCCTCAATGCCTTTCTTGTCCTGAGGGGCCCAGAGCTGCCCCAGGATCTGAGGTGTGGCCCCAGCAGTGCCCAGCACAGGGGACAGTCACTGCCCCGGCCCTGCTGCCACCCCATGGCTGGCACAGCCCAGGTGCCATTGGCCTCTTGCCCCCCTGGGCACAGCTGGGCTCATGTCCAGCCGCTGTCCCCAGCAGCCCCAGGGCCTTTCCCAGCTTCCCAGCCCCTCTGCCCCAGCCTGGAGCTGCAGGGGGTTGGTGTGACCCAAGGCAGGACCGGGCCCTTGGCCTTGTGGACCCTCAGACCATTGGCCTGGGCCCATGGATCCAGCCTGTCCAGATCCCTCTGCAGAGCCTTCCTGCCCTCCAGCAGATCCACACTCCCACCCAGCTGGGTGCCATCTGAGAAATGACTGAGGGTGAACTCGACCATCTCACCTAAATAATTTTACATTTTGAGATTGCACAGCCACAATTTCAAGGAAGCATTCTTACTTTCCTGCATTGTCAAAGCCCCTTTCTAGGAAACTCCCTTATCAATCAGTCGCTGATTTGTTATGCAGAGATCCCTGAATTATTGTTTACATCAGTAAAACCCAAAGGCAGTTTTATTAGAGTACATAAAGGACTGGACAGGCCATACATTGTTTTTGGTGGAGGATGGGCACTTCAGCATAATATCTGCCTCAGAAAGTCTCCCTTGTACTGTACAGGCGTTTTTGTGGCTTGGAAAAAAATAGGGGAGAAGTTCTTTTGATAGTAGGGTACACTGGCGAAGAGACTCTTATTTTTCATTGCAAACAACAGTAGACTGTAGTTACTGCAGGGGTTGTTAAGGATTTATGAGTTGCTTGCCATCTGAATGAAAGAAAAACTAGCATACATGTGGCTTTTGTACTTGTTCCCTAGTTTTGCTTGGGAAGTTTTGAGTGTGACTTTGCCATTATGGTAGGGCAATAGAAAGAGACAAAAACACACACTTTCAGAAATGTCTTATACTTCAAAAGAAGGAAGGCTGCTCCTCGTTCCTTATTTATGAAAGGAAGCTAACAAGCAAAGGAAAACAGACAATGCATCTTCCTCCCACACCCAACTGTCAGAATTGATGTCGTGGAAGGAATGACACTCATCATTTGTTTTTGCATCAGCTGCTTTTTGATCACGCATGTAATTCACAGATAAATGAAATTGAAGACAACAAAAAGCATTCCTTTCTTTAAACATTCAGTAAAACACTATGGTTAGGATGAAAGTTTTCCATTGAAGACTCTCCTCCACCAAGGTAAATAGTTATTTTTAATGAAAATTCTCTTTGCACCCAAATGTTGCAAATGAATTACTGTGAACTTCATTTTTTCAGTGTCCAAGGTGAAAAACTCCAATTTAGACTAAGCAAACCGTTATGTTATACAATTTCCAGTACTTAAATCAGATGTGGCCAGCCTGCCTGACCCCACAAACCATTCATTGTCAATATAAAACATTGCTGTCATTCTGCAGATTATCCTAAACTCATTACAAATGAAAACATGATTATTCACATTTACTCTTCTTGAACTTCTTGGGTCATACGGGCTAGCAATGCAAGGTGAGTGTATGTAGGTATAAAATAGGAAAGGGCATGACTGAAGGAGGGAAAAGCAATTTGTGGACATCATTAAGTAGGAAAATGAGGATTGTCCCAGGAAAGAACTGGGGGGCATAAACAGGAGGAGGTGTACCTGGAAGGAAAACACAGGGATGATGCACTGTATTGATTTGTGTTTTTTACATGCCTGACACATGAACTGCGCTTCTTCCTTTCACCTCTTAATCCTAAGCAGGGATAAAAGATGTTTGCCAGAAAAATGATTTTGCTCTCTGAAAATTTCTCTCTGAAAATCATTTACTGAGGAAAAAATACCATCCCTGTCTGTGGATTCAAGCAGACCAAAATCCTTTCACAGGTCCAAGCTATGATTCTGCAGTTAGCTGACCAGAACTGGAAGTGAGAGATTTGGAGGGAAATGTCTGGGAGGGTCAACAACCCCAAAGCTTTCAAGAGAACTCTAAGTGGAGGGAAAATTGTGTTTAAGAAAAATGATTAAAATCACTAGAAAATATAATAAAAATCAGAATGAAAAGTTTCAGAAGGCTCACTAGACAGTAGAAGTTGGGGAGTTTTGGAGAATATATTGAATTCAATTGGATTTTCTGCCCAGTATATTTCCATATGTCATTCAGGTTAAGTTTTCATGTGGCTGATAAATCCAGACCAATGGAAAGATGGGAATTTTCAGACTGGATCAGATCAGTCTCACCCAGCAGCCTGTACCTGTGCAAAGTTTAAGTGTGTTGAAAAGCAGCATAAAGAAGAGAGTGACTCCTGAGTTACTCGTGCTACATGCAGAACAAGCCTATGAGTGCTGATCTTCTTCCATCAGAAGCAAGGGCAGAGAGCAGAACTGCTCCTCCTTAAATCCACCAGTAAGCATTCCAAAGCTCCTGGCAGGAAATTCCTTAGGTCCAGGTGGGAGAACACCCTTAGTTCACTCTCCTCCTGTGGCCTGCAAGCTCTGCTACCAAGCACCCAATGCAAACTTCTGCTCGCTCGAGGATGGTTCTGCTGGTTGCTACTCTTGCCCAAGCTTGTGAGTGCTCTTCATAAAATGGAATAATAAATCCTGCATTTTCACCATGGGTTTCTGGATTTTTTTCTTCATGCTGATCACAGATTGCCCTGCTGTCCCCAGCAGTGCTGGTGCCATTTATGGAGGGGCTTTTCAGACAGAGCGGGTGCCCGTGGCCATTCTCTTCTGTTCACTCCGTCCCCACAGACTTTCTAAGCTCCCAAGTCTCAAGTACCACTGCAGTGTTGTGCCCACCTTTGAAGTTATGAGCTACTCCTGTGGTTATTGCCACAGAATGACAGACTTTGTGTTGATGCATTAAACAAGTTTACTGAATTAGCAGATGAGCAGAAAATTCATGCTAGAGGACAGAATGTCATGGGTTAGCATAACTCCAGAAGTGATTTTCTTGCAAAGAGGTGCTTACAGCTTCCTCTATGACCTAAGAGAACCTATCAACGGACTAATTTGAATATTGACAATTTTTTAAGCCACTTAAAAATTTTGACCACCTCTGTGGTCCACATTTAAGAATGGGCAAACCCCGAGGAAGCTCTCTCTTGTTTCCAGCCTTGGGACAGGTAACTGGGCTGGGCCTGTATGGGGCCCAGTGGGCCCAGGCTTGGCCCTGCTTGGCCGGGGCCGGGCTGGGCCACAGCCATCCTGGAGCCAATGGGCCCTGTTCCACCCACGGAACCCCCTGGCTGAAGATTCAGCTGAAGCTGCCCC
This sequence comes from Coloeus monedula, assembly GCF_965178545.1. Taxonomy (NCBI): domain Eukaryota; kingdom Metazoa; phylum Chordata; class Aves; order Passeriformes; family Corvidae; genus Coloeus; species Coloeus monedula. Next base: position 13,154,019 of record NC_138784.1, read on the forward strand.
GCTGTCTGGCAAAGATCATGTGACCAACAGCAATAAGCAAACTCCAGCTGCAAGGCCTGGGTGAGATTAACCCTTTTAGTGCTGTAAGTCTCCTCCAGAACAGATGAAGCCTGCAGACATTAAGTAAAGAAAGAAGAGCTGAAAACATGAGGGAAAAGAAAGAGGAGATGCTTAGGAGCTGAAACTGTTGTAAAGCTATGATGGCGATAGACTATGATATATCAGAGTACCCCTTGCAATTTCATTAAAGTGTGGGGGGGTAGAGCGTTAAACTGTACTTGTGAGCAAAAGCACCTCTGCTGGCATAAGCAAATGCTGAAGCAGCTGTAATTTCATGAGAAATTTGAACAGGGAGAGATGGAAGCAATGAGGACTCTTGCTCCAAATGGGAAAGAGAAAGACCTCTGTTCCTAGAGATGCTCCCAGAGATAGTCCTAGAGATGAAGATGATGAAGACCCGTTTGCTCCCAGGGAAGGGGGAGGGCCTCTGTTTCTAGAGATGAAGATGCTCCCAGAGATGGGTAAAGAGAACCTTTGTTTTTGAACAGCTCGACCTTAAAATGGTACCCCAGTAGCTCAAGAGTGGACCCTCGAAACCAGTTGTGGGAAAAGCTGTAAGTCCAGGGAAGGGACTCTCACATGTGAGTAGAGAACCAACCTGGGCAGCAGTCTCGTTGTGACATTGAAGCCATGAGAGAACTTCTTGTGGAGCTGTCTCCATAGCATGAGCAAGAGAGACTCCTCTCCCTAAGTGAGCTGAACAAGGTTATTATGGAAGTGGTAAACAGACTGAAAATCTGAAGGGTTGTCTTTTTACATTGTCAGTGAGAGAAGGAAGAAAGGTGGGGGGGAGGAAAAGTGTTCTGAAGGTGTGGTCTGAGTTTTTTTTCCTTTCTTTTAGGTCTGTTAATAAACTTCTTTATATTCTTTTAAGTTTTGTGCCTGCTTTGCTTTCTCCTAATTCTTATCTCACAGAAGGTAAATAAGTAAGTAATGAGTATTTTGGACCAAACCACTACACATTCAAAGACAGATCATAAGTCTCTTCTCACTAAGAAACTGTTTAATATTGAAGACCTTTTTAGGGATGTGCTTTCCAGTGATGCAGAAAACATCCAGCACTGGGAATCCCTGGGACCTGATGGTGCCAGAGCACTGCGACAAAACACATTCAGTAAAAGCATTGTTAAATCTATGACATCACCAGGAAAAAAATGCACAGTGCAGCCACAAAGCAGTGAAAATGAAAGAATAACTGTAAGTATTTCCAGTGTTCAGTGCCAATTGAAGAATCCAGGGAAGATCAATTCCACATTATCCCACTTAACCAGCAGAGGATACATTTGCCCTATAAACACTTTGTATTTTACAGCAATAAGTGTATGAAGAATATGATTTTTCTACAGTAAGAACAGCAAACTATAAAAGAAAAGCAAAAAATTTGCTTTTTTATTTCTCTGATCATAAAGGCCAAGACAGTAAGTGTGAATTCAGGAAGAAAAAAAAAGGGAAAAACAGGAAAAAGCCCCCACCAAACCCTCAAAATTGTCTACTCAGAAGAACTGTATATGATAAAAAAAAAGAGTGTATAATCACTGATATACTGTCCCTATCCTATGGGCACTGTACAATTACATTCTTTGTTTTTCGCAACATTATGAATATATTTAGAAGAAACAACAGTCCCTTACAGTATGTTCCAGACTCCAGACTTGCACAAACATCAAGAGATGATAGGAAAACAAAAAAGCAGCTATTAAAATATCACAGAATATCCGCTAGGTAGATAGGAGAGTAAGTTCAGAAGAGAGAGAGAATGGAAGAGAATATCTCCGATTTCCAAATCAGAGGGGTTTTCTTCAAGCACATCTGTGCTTGTCGGACAGCACTGAGGCTCAGGAAAACACCTTCAGGGTGAGGAAAACACAATGAAACACTCATTTATAACCAGAGCTTAACTGACTGTGCTCATAATTTGTACATGGGTTGCTGGATACCATTGTTGAAAATTTTATGTTCAACTAGACCATTTATCAACTGTAATTAACGTGTCAGACTTTAGTTTGAAAACCTTGCACTGATAACATTAATTTCTCCATTCTAAGTTGGATTATCCACATCAAGTTCTTAGCAAAAGAACTGTCAGTGATAAGATTAAAAATACAATGGCTTTGTTATTTTCCTAGCTCAGTCTCTATATTTTACAGGTAGTACATGGCAAAATAAAACAAAACAGTCCCAGTACCATTTCACTTGACATGATCCAAAAGAAGCTAGAGAAGCAAGTGTAAATCTCACAGAGGTGGGATTTTAAAAGGCAGTTATCTCAGAGGATTGATGAGCCACTGCAGAAATCTGTACTTGCTTCAGTTTTCATCCTTATTCCTAAGACCCTGATTCAGACAGATGTGACACAGCTAAAATTTGGGCAAAACCTTGACCACTTTTACCATTATGACTCAATTCCCATATGGCATGAACTTGCCTTGAGGTTGGCACACCAAACCAAGATTTTAAGTCTTTAAGCAATGGAAAACAACCTCATGTCATTGAAAGGTTCAGCATTCAAGCTGAGCTCTACAAAAGCTTGCAGACAAAAATGTTATTATTTCATAAATGTCGATTTGTAAAAAGAAGAAAAATCCCTCAAACTTCTTTTCCTTTCAGAAGCAGGGTTCCCAGTAGCATGACTCTGAAATGCCAGGGGTGAACATTTTCCCTGGTGATCTGAGGAGGAGGTGATAATTTGGAGCTCTTTTTCACACTCTGCAGCTGCAGCCCATTTTGCTCCAGAAGCAGCATGATCCTTGAGTGGAGCAGGGCTGCACAACCAGGCAGAACTTCTTCACACAGAAGAAAAATTATTTCTACTGTACTTAGAAGGGCACCCTAGTGCAGAATGACCCTAAGAAAGCCAGCTCTGCAGCCAGCACCGCGTTTTGAAGGTCAGAGGTTGATGTGCCAAAGGTGGGAAGCTGAGGCAAAGCTCTCGGGAAGCATTTCCCTGACATGACGGCACAGATTCATTCTACAGCTCTTTGTAGCACCAGCGCTCTCACCTGGATAAATACTCTTTACATTTAAACTCTCTTCCGGTTCGTTTGTGGACTCAGTATTTTTCTACCACAAGAAATAACAGAGTGGTCACAGAAAAGGAAAGTTCTGTGAAACCATCAAACAGTACATTAAGAAAAATTATTGCAATACATTCTTTCCAACTATAGCTTGCAGTATGACATGAAGTGGCAATAAAAGATTAGCAGACTTGTCCAGATACTTCCAGTTCATAATCTCAGCTCTGAAAACAGGCAAAATGCTGACTCAAGGTCAGCTCTAGGAAACAGAAATCTCAATTTTTACAAATAACGTTCACATTCAAAGCATGTAGGTCAGGGTAATATTTTATGGTATGTGAAGTGTCATATCACTACTTGTCTCAGTGACTGAAGGATTTTTGCATTTATATAATACATATTGGGACGTGTTCAGGAAATGTTTAAGGAGATTTTCACATAATTATAATAATTTATCTAATTTAAAATCTCAATTGGTTAGGATCAAATCGTACATCCTCTTTAATTTGCAATATTAACTGTAGGTTAAACATGTTATGCAGGATTGTATTTCCTGTGTAACATTAACAAGACTTGTTCTCTATCTGGTGTTGGTAAAGTCACCTCGTAATTGAGCTTCTTTGTAAAGTACAATAGCAGCAGAGTGTAGCCTAAAGACTCTCACTTCCTATCACCTCCATCATTAAAACCCCCAGATATTTATCCAGACCTTGAAAACAGAGCTCCTAAATGCCTGAGCTTGGCTGATAATTGAGTCTCTCCCTGTACAGGTACTAGTTAAGGGAACTGCAGCAGTACAGAAATGCAACATTTATTCTTTCCAACTCTTTGGCTATTTACACACCTAAAATGATCACACACCTAAAATGATCACAGGCGCAAGCCTCTATTGTTGGGAAAGCTCAAAGTGTCAGTTTTTATCCAAGAAACAATTTCATGTAAAGGGACAAAGGTAACCTTACCTCTAAACAAAGAAAAATAGAATGGAATGGTGGGAGACAAGAAAAGAATACGGTGGCTCTCAGGTCCCCATGAACCCCCAGCAATCCTCCACAACATCCCTGCACTCTGTGCTTTATGCAAAACCTCTCTAAACTTTACATTCCTACTGCAGGCAGCTGGAGGGTTGCCATTCACCTTCAGAGGGGATGCTGTTCCAATCCCACCCTGTTTCTTCACCTCCTGTTAAAATTCACTCCAAACTCACAAGATGGCACAGTATCAGAGAGAAGAGGGAGTCCTCTGAGTGTTCACAGCTGTCACAAAATCATAGCATGAGATCGAGCTTTGAAAGTTGTGCAACTTGAAGTAATTACTTTTTTTATTTCATTTCACAGATTTCTCAAAGGAAAATGAGAACATCTGGGATTTGGCTGTACCAGTATTTTCTGTACTCCTAAACCACTCGATGCTATATGCCTAGCAAAGCCACTTTATTTTAAAGTGAAGAAGACTTGTAAACGTTTTTATTTTTAAGACTGACAGAGATTATTGCATTTCAGGGAATTCAGGTAAATACTGGAGCATAACAACAGCAATTATTTCTAAGAGGTTAAGTCCCTCTTCATTCCTTATCAGTAGCAGGACTGGGAGAATATGAGTTTGAGTGAACTGTTTCCACCAAAGGCAGGAAAATTATATGGACTTAAAAACCTATATGTTTCTGCTGAAAATAGACATCAGCAATTACTCTGTATTTTAGAGTGTGAATGAAGGCCATCAACACCAGCCACAATTTCTTCCTTTTAATTCCTTAGCAGACTTCAGCCAAAATCACCTCAAGATTCATTTTTCTGAGTACATGACAGGGACAACTTCTGATTCTTTTTTTCTGTGCTGTCTTAGAATAAATCTTCTGGACTCACATCACAGAATGAACCAGTTTGTAATTAGTGCTAAATTACTGGAGGAAGAAACCCCTGCCTTTAAAAACACCTCTTATCCTGAACACCTGTGAGCTTTTGCTTTGTAAAGCACCCCACTACATTCTTTTTTCCGTGAGAAACCCCATGAACAATTCTTTGAGATGTTTTGCTTGGGATTTCAAGATATTTTTTTCCACCAAGTTTTACTGCAAACTATGCCAACTGTAATTTTTTAAAACCCAATTTTAAATGTATTCTACAAGCAAACTGAAGAAAACTGTGAAATTATTTGTGACTTTTTCACCGTGCACCTTTGCAAGCTGTTTCTGAAGATGAAAGCCTCAAATACCAGCAGTGAATTTTTCATGACCTGCGGCAACAAAAGCGTTCCTTTAGAGATCGTGGATTGCAAATATGAGAAGGAGCTGCATAGACCACGATTTTCAAAAGATGGTAGAGACAGGGACAACTTTAAAGGCTTTAATTTTCTAGGAAATAAAACCTGCTCTGCAAATAATGTTACTTCTTTGTAAAACAAGTCCCAGTAGCATGGCATTGGCTGCCAGGGACTGCCACATTTAAGAGAAAAATCTTGATTTGCTTTCTGAGCCCCCAGCACATAAATTTCTTCATTTTGCTTTTCAGAAAGTCAAATGATAAAGAGGCCAAACAACTCTTCCAAGTCGCACACTGAAGCAATGCCAGAGCTGAATGCGAACCTGGCTCCTCTCAAGTGCTCATGACACCCAAGGCAGCCATACAGAATTTTCCTCAACACATTTTTTGATAAGAAGTGATTTTTCCCATAGAAAAATCCATTTAAAATGCAAAATCAGTCTTGTGCAGAATCCTTCTGCATTGCCAAGGTGATGCAATTACAAGTAGCATTCAGTTCACTCGCTGGTTTAGCATGAATTGTAATTTTGCTCTACTAGAGTTTGGGAAAAAAAAAATCAAGCTTCATTAGGGTGAAAATTAATATCAAGGGGAATGATTGCAACTCATTTATTGCCTTTCCAACTGCTTTTAAAGGAGAGTGGTTTACCAAAACTGGAATGTTTCTCTATTTTCACATTTGGCGTATGTGGTTTTGGCTATTCCATATATTATTTCTTTTAATGTTTAAAAACAGTTTTTGCTGAATGCAACTTTCTAAACGTAACACACCCCCTCTCCCCAGAATCTGCATGAAATTTGTCCATAAAATTGTTTCACAGGAGTGTCAAAACATGAACTTACTTCATGCCTTTTTTTTTCCTGAGCAAGCTGTGCTTCACTTTGGACAGCATCTCCACTGTTGCAGATTTTCCATTAAGGCTGTGTGGTAGGTGAAGACTTCATAGACAGTAATGAAATTTTTTTTTTTTTTTTGATGCATAAGGAAGTTGCAATTCCCCTTGACTATAGTTCAACTTCTACCAAGCTCGAATTCCTTAAACATCACACAACTTTACTTTCCGGTGTGGGAAGTCCCACAAAAATGCAAAATACTGGCAAAGAGGTTTGGGGTTTTTTATAATGGAATTAAGATTCCATAACCTGTCACGTGGACCCAAAATACAGACCGTGCAGGGTGGCTGCACAAATACCATTCCTATTTCTAGTTTTGGGTGTTTGAAAGCTCTCACAAGAGTATGGTAAAACAAAACCAAAGCAATCTACATTTTAACAATTTCATAATGAAGTAATCATTGAAAATTCAAAACCATGGAAATATTAGTGCTTTGTCCTCTTGGCACTTTTGGGCACCTGAGGAGTCAGCTTAAGGCTATATACAGTCAACTGGTTTTTATTCATGTATAATATGGAGCTGTAAAATAACTTCTGGATGAAACTGCAGCATAGCAGCAAATACATTTAGAGCAGGATGTGCTGCTAGTAACAGCAGCAAGATGGACTCATGGGCGCATCTCTTACTATTTCTTATATAATAGCTTTTGCTATAATGGAGAGCACTGAAGAAATTACTCCTCTCTAGTTAAATAGCAAAGAAACAAAATTAGACCTTCTGGGCTCATCTTGGCCCTCAGTTTATGCAGGTACAAACAGAAACAATTTCTTGTCATTAAGGTTGTCATTAAAGCCTTGTTCTGAGCACCTGCTCAGCTGATGGGAGTTGCATTTTCTTTGTATGTATAAAAGCCATCACAAAGTCCTCGTCCCTTCCTTTTAAATAAAAAACCAAAACCCACTTCCATTTTGACTGGGACGTTTGTTGCCCTATCCCAGTCAAACACTGATTCCAAAACTGAAAAGGAACAAAGACCTTCTTTAACAAGGTTGTGTGACAAGTTTCAATGGAAGTAAGAGCACTGATTTGAGGCAAATTCAGAGTAAGCCAGGACCCTGAATGACCTGAGGTTTTCTTTACCTTTTTCTTAAGCCACATGTTAAGGGTTAAAATTAAAATCCGTATTGATTAAACATCATATTTCATATCTATGTATACAAGTCTCACTACCAATAGTAATTTTTTTTGACTCCTTTATTTCATGGTAGATCTCATCTAAATATGAATCTTCCTGTAAGAAAAAGCAAATTATAAAGAAGGCATCTTAACCTTTCAAAATATATCTGATGTTTCCATTTACTAAATTTCTGAAACTCCAGCTTTGTTTTCGTGACCTTGAGTAGAATCCATTTCCTTGCTCTGAGAGATGATTATTATAAATACAGGTGTGAATATTATGAGTTAGTAACAGAAACTCTACCTCTATGTTTCCACCATAGAAACCTATGGCTAAAGACAAAGGAGATAAAAAAATTAATCCTAAAAGAGCTGCTTTGCTAAGTTTATTTATGGAGTATAACTAGTTTCAGCCTTAGATGAATAAATTGAGGCTAGAAAGGACCACAGTAGGGAATGACTTCCCCCAGGAACCCAAAACTAAAGCAAAGCTGGTCCCACCTGTGAGCAGAAGGGACTTTGATGGAATCTGTGCAGCAAGGCTGAGGTCCACATCCACTCAAAACCAAGCCTCCGAGTCATGAGAGATTTCCGTCACATCACTGCAAACTTTGTGGCCACATTTCCCCAGCTCAATGTAACAAATGCCTCTTGAATTATTGAAAACAGCTTCTCTCCAAGGGATTTGTGTCCTTCAGGTCACAAGTGCTTTTCCTTCAACTCTAAAGCCAACTTTGCTGCCAGGCACAGCAGTCCTGTAGAAGGTCTCATCCCCTGTGTAAATGTTATGTAAAAGGGATATTGTGCTTTGCTTGGGCTCTGAGCAGGTAGAAACAACAGCATTTTCTCTCTGACAAACTGCCTGCTACTTGCACAAGCTCCTGAGCACACCCAACACTATCAGACTTCAGGAGAAGTGCAGAGAAAAATTTTGATGGGCAAAGAGGTAGTGCAGGCTGTGGACTGAACCCAGGCAGAGCCACAGAAACCCTCCAGTGTCTCACTGCTTTCCCTGTCCTTTGGCAAAAGTTTATTGACTGTTGTGCACAAGCTCATGTAGATACTATTTGCTCTGGAAAATAATTTCCACAGGGAAATTTTGACTAAAGTGGCACAATTTTTTTCCCCCCATCTGCAAATTTTGAAGAAGAAAGCACAAGGCCTTGCCTCACATCTGTACATTCATCTATGTATACACAAAAAATTCATCTGTTTATACACACAGAGATGTTTGTACTGAGCTCATTACTAGGATTTTAATCATCTAAGTGTAATTACTTGCACAAGAGTACCTGAGACCCTTTTCAGCGTTAGGTATCTACTGTGTGAACCAATTCCAAATCCTTCCTTCATTTTACAACAAGTTATTGTTAGAACTACAGCAAAACTATGGGTTAGAGCAATTCAGTTTATTACTCAGACCGTTTACTTTAATCTGAGTTTGATTTTAATCTTATTTTCCCTCCTTGAAGAAGAAAACATGGATCATTAGAAGCACTAAATCCCAAACTGACACAATGGAAACAGTCTTTCAAAAAGTAGAGATGAGCTTTCTGTTAGAATCATAGAATCATTTAGGTTGGAAAAGACTTTTAAGATCAAGTCCATCTGTTACCCCATCAATGTCAAGTCCACCACTAAACCATGTCCTAAGCACAACACCCACACATCTTTCAAATCCCTGCAGGGATGATGACTCAAACACTGCCCTGGTCAGGCTGTTCCATGGCTTAACAACCTTTTTGCTGAAGAAATTGTCCCAAATATTCAGTCTAAACCTCCCCTGGCACAGCTTGAGGCTGTTTCCTCCTGTCCCTTGTTCCCTGGGAGCAGAGCCTGATCCCCCCTGGCTGCCCCCTCCTGTCAGGGAGTTGTGCAGAGCCAGAAGGTCCCCCCTGAGCCTCCTTTGCTCCAGGCTGAGCCCCTTTCCCAGCTCCCTCAGCCCCTCCTGCTGCTCCAGACCCTTCCCCAGCTCTGTTCCCTTCTCTGGACACGCTCCAGCCCCTCAATGCCTTTCTTGTCCTGAGGGGCCCAGAGCTGCCCCAGGATGTGAGGTGTGGCCCCAGCAGTGCCCAGCACAGGGGACAGTCACTGCCCCGGCCCTGCTGCCACCCCATGGCTGGCACAGCCCAGGTGCCATTGGCCTCTTGCCCCCCTGGGCACACCTGGGCTCATGTCCAGCCGCTGTCCCCAGCAGCCCCAGGGCCTTTCCCAGCTTTCCAGCCCCTCTGCCCCAGCCTGGAGCTGCAGGGGGTTGGTGTGACCCAAGGCAGGACCGGGCCCTTGGCCTTGTGGACCCTCAGACCATCGGCCTGGGCCCATGGATCCAGCCTGTCCAGATCCCTTCCTACCGTCCAGCAGACCAACACTCTCACACAACATGGTGTTATCTGCTGCCAGAACAAATGCTGAACCTTGTTGAGCCTCCTTCCACTGCAAGGGAATGCCCTTTGGTTTGATTTTGTGCCACGTGCCACCACTGCCATTGTGTGCACATCAGGGAACAGCCCTGCAGCAGAATCCCATGAGCTGACAATCACATGTGACAGGAAGCACCCACTGCTTTACCAGTGTCTTTTCTGATGCCTCTGTTTGCCTGAGCATTGATACAAAACAACAAAAATTATCACAAAAGGATAAACCTCAGTGTAAAGAGAAATTGCATAGAACACCCCTGCTAAGACCGTGCTACTCTGCATGCTTTACATATAGCTCTCATTTTCTTCATGCAGCACCCAGAAATCAAAGTGGGGCAGAATGCCACCTTTGTGCTTCATTGATGAAGGATATCTAAGTACCTCAGTAAATATGGAAGCATTGATCTAAACATCCTCAACAGGCTGAGCACTCACCAGTTCCTATCACCAAAATCATTATGCAGCAAATAACCAAAGCATGAAAGTGTTAACAGGGAGCTGAAATAGCACAGCATAAACCTGTTCTTGAGAACTGGAATTAGTACATTGCTACTAATACGCACACTGAGGTGGCATGACAAACAAACGAGGGGCAGACTCCTCTATTTGGTGCCCTTTTCAGAAAAGTTCCTGCAATGTCATCTAACAGGAGTTTACAGCAAGGGTTGCACTCTTCTGCCAGTGAACTTTGGATTTGCCAGTGGAACAGATTGCAACTGACAGGTGAGAAAAGCATGCTTGTCATCATTACACATCTGAATAATTCAATTTTCTACTGATTCTTAATTTAGTACTTCAGTGGTTACCAGGCCAACACAGCACCTGCTAATTAGGTACCTGAAATTCCCTCTATGGTAATGAAGCAAGTCTTGGCCTTTGGGCTTGCAAAGGCACCAGGTGAGTCAGAACAATGTCAAAGTGACATCTGCTCCGTAATGACCCAACCTGCCATTAACTACTGTCCATCCTCCAGGCAGTTCCCACTTCAGATGTCTGTGGTGCCAGGTTTTCCTTTGGGGATTCTGCTTTTAAAAACAGCTGCCAATCCAAACTGGAATCAAGATGTATGGAAACCCTGGTGTTTGTTTTTTGGCCTCATATCTGATGTAAATAGATAAAAACAGATATCAGTTTGGACTTAGGGATATCAACAAACTACAGAGAGGATTTAACTGGTGCTTAAGAAAAGCAGTGTCTGATCTCGTGTAAGTTCCCTAAAGCAGCGTTGGTAGCTATTTAATAGACATCTCACTATCTACTACCTTTTTCTAATTCAAGTCTTAGTACATAGCTGTTGCATTTTGGAAGGACTGTGTGGTCAGGTGCAAAATAAATAACATCAGCCTGACTTTTATAAAGTAATTTACCTGCAAAAACCATGAAGGTATAAACCATCTTTCTTTAGGTTCCCCTCTGACTTTTGGTTTTGCTGCTCCCTTACACACACGGTAAAGCAGACCCTGCTGTGTTTAGGGTGAAGCCTGATAAATGTCTACAGGGTTGGTGAATAGCTTATTCCTCTGAATGCTCATCAACTGATTCTTGAATCTTCATCAAATTTGTGTTCAGGGCTGGCTGGGACTTGGTGCATTACAGGGGATATGATTCAGAATACTGAGAAGCCTTTTAGCAGCTTAGTCATGTCCTCTCAATGTGAAATCACCACTCCATCCAAGTTGGGTGTCCTACTAACAAAAAACAGGCACAAAAGGGGCACTGACTTTAACTCTGTCACCTCTACATTTGTGCTGTCTCAGAGTGCATTATTTAGCAATTATTCAGGGGTGATAATACTATTCCAAAAAGGTTACATATTCCCTTTTTGTCCTTCCTTTGCATTAGTGTCTTAGAAAGGTTATTTCAAACCAGAAAGGCTTCCATCATTGCATTTGTTGTATTACAATACTTGCACTGGTGGGAGGAATAAAAAGTGGTTTAGAATCAAAGAAAAAAATCAAAATTACTTAAAAAATAAACATTACAAATAGTAACTCCATATAACTGGCACAATTCCCACTACCGCTCTATTAAAAAAAACCTCACAAACCCTAGATATTTTTTTAGGAGCATGACATGACAACAGTGATGTATCTGAAAGCAAGCTCTGTCTACAGCCAGTATGAGAAATGTGAGGTGTAATGCAAGATTTCCAAGTAATTATTCCTGAAGCAGTTTTACATTGCTATTTAATCACGGGTGACAGGTTTCCCATGATTTTAAGCTTCAGGCTATTTATGAAAGAAACTCAGCCTTTCTACTTTAACATGTACTGGAGATGAGGAGGAGGAGGTCAGAGTATTTTCCTCAGTGGGGTTATATTGCTGAAGATCATTAAACCTGGCAGATTTCTTTGTCTTTACCCACTGATATTAAGGTTTACATCCAAACTTTCAGGCAAGGATGCTCAGCATAAGGCTGCTAAGGGAGCAATTCAAATAAAAGTGTCCAAGCCATCAAGCATTAGTGATATTGAAGGGTTTCCTGGCTCAGAAAGTGCAGCTGTGAGTTTTAAGCTTCAAGAAAGATTTTCCAGGAGAAGGGTCTATACAGCACCTACAAAGGAAGGACACAGTTGCAGATGTGTTGAGGCCTTAAGTCAGTAACTATTAAACAGAAAAGACAGCAATTCTGGAAGGTCCTGGGCTGCTGACTGTTGGAAGACCAAAGAGCAAAACACTTTGAAATCCTATTTTGGCTGTGGTGATCAACAAAATTTATTGTTGAATCTAATGACTGCTGAGTCATAACATTTAAGGTTCCATAACTGCTGTGGTTTTTCAACAAAATGATCCTCTCCCACATGGTTTTTAGGCAGCTGCCTCTTTAGGTTTAAAACTTGCCTGCAATGCCCATTAGGCTGCTGCCTGAGAAGATAACTGGATAGAGTTTACTCACCCTTTTTTCACTAGTACAATTATTTTACTGAAACTTTTACGTTTGGACTTTGGTAGTTAGATCCTTTGCTTGGTCTAATATTGTGAGTAGTTCACACCCTTAAGGTTTGCCTGCCTGCTCACAGCCAGCACAGGAATTAACATGCACATTACTGAGAGGTTTTCTTGTAAGGTGTAATAGCAGCAACTTTTAAAGCACTTTTGTAATACAGTGAGAGAAGTGTTTCAGAAATATACACTAATATACTACAGTCAAGACCTTCGAACTGAGAACAGGGAAAAAGTTGGTTCTCTGAGGAAAAAACAAAACCATATGAAAACAAAATCTAATTAGGTGCAGAATATGAACGCCACCATTTTTTTGGAAAACATCATTAAAAAGACACAGCAGCCCTCCAGTCATATTTAGCCAACAATTCTTCAGAATATCCTTTGTGACTCTGTCAGTGCTCATGTGAAAAACAAAGTCATGAGCTTCACCTGATGCCCAGAAGTGCTAGAGAAGCAGCAGAACTTGTGGTGAAACTACTCAGTGCCTGCAGCAAGAAAACTTAAGTGATAGCACAGAAAACTGGTGAGTAAATATCATATGTTTAACATCTGCTAGTACAGAAGCAGCTGAGCTGCTTTTAAACCTTGGACCAAGGACAGTGGGCAACAAATTTCCATGCCTGTAAACCTACTCTAGGATTGTCTGTCACTTCCTACCTACAAGTCTGCTCCTGACAGGGTTACTGTTCCTGCCTTGATCCTGTTTAAGCTCCTTCACTGGAGCAGTTTTCTACTGCCTTCTCCTCTCCCAGAAAACAGGAATAAATGCATTAGACAAAAAGGCCCCATCTGGCAAGAAAGATCCTAGGAAAACACCCTGATAGATAATTTCCTCCTTCCAAAATTAGTTAAGTAATTAAAAGTTGCTTTTATCCCATAAGAAGAGTTCCCTAAGCCCAACACAGAGACTGGCACCTCTCTTGGCTGCCCTTTAGGACATTCCTGCCCACGAGATCCCTGATAGTTCAGAACTTTGTCCCCAGAAGATCCAGGAGTTCTCTAGGCAGAACCCAGGCCACACTGAAGTGTTATGTTCCATTCTGGGCTCCCCAGTGCAGGAGGAATAGGGGACTACTGGAGAGAGTCCAGCAAAGCACCACTCGTGATGAAGGGACTGGAGCATCTCTCGTGTGAGGGAGGGCTGAGAGAACTGGGGCTCTTTAGCCTGGAGAAGAGTCAGAGGGAATCTCATCAGTGGACATAAATACCTGAAGGGAGGATGCCAAGAAGGTGGAGTTGGGCCTTTTTCACTGGTGACAGAAGAAAGGGGCACAGAGTAAATCAGAGCAGGGTCTGTCTGACCACCAGGAAACACTTTTGTTCTATGTGGGTGACTGAGTGCTGGAGCAGGTTGCTCAGAGAGGCGGGGGAATCTCCCTCCTTGGAGATAGCCCAAGGCAATGGACCCAGGTACCCCTGCTTGAGCAGGGGACTGGGACTGGAGGACCTGTAGAGGTGCCTTCCAGCCTCAGACGTTCCGTGACTCCGTGGTTCCATGTAAGTCAGCGGTGTGGTCCTGAGCACCTTTTCTTCACTACTCCATACAAGCTGGTGGCATGACACTGAAAAGGTTATTTGTTAGCAGGAACATGAGCTAGTCACCACAGCTCATCTCTTTTTAATATAAAATCTTGTGCTATGCCAAGGCTTGAACCCCACCTATCTCAAAATTTAAGAGGTGAACTACAGACAAGTGTCAGTGGTGAATGTTTAGGAATTCAGCATAGAATCACCAAAGAGTTTGGGGTGGAAGGGACCTTACAAGGTCATCTAGCCCAACCTCCCTGCAATGAGCAGGGACATCTTCCACTAGATTGGGTTGCTCAGATCCCTGTCTGACCTGACCTTGAATGTTTCCAGGGATGGGGCATCCACCACCTTGGCAGGGCAACCTGTTCCTGTGCCTCACCAGCCTCATCATAAAAAAATGTACGTCCTTAAATCCAGTCTGCATCTATCATCTTTTAGCTTAAAACCATTACCCCTTGCCTTATCACCACACAACCCTGCTAAAATGTCTGTTCCCATCTTTCTTACATGCCCTCTTTAAATACTGGAAAGCCACAATAAGGTCTCCCTGGACTCTCAATCTCCTCCAGGCTGACCAACACCAATCCTCAGCTTGTCTCTACAGCAGAGGTGCCCCAGCCCTCTGATCATTTCTCCATCTGAGAAAAAGCCCTCAAATTTTAATATAACTTCATTTAGTGATAGAACTTTTCCCTTGTGTTGTACAGGCACAGAGTGCTTGCTAAAAACCCTCCTTTACTGGGATCTTTTGCAAACAGCAACACTCACATGGGAATCTCCTCAATAAATAGCTGATTGCTGTCTGGATGGCAACAATATCTTCATACAGATCAGGTGAGTCACCTTGAAATGCAGTTTTGCCAAACTCTTACATACAGCTCATATACATTCCTGTGAAACATAGATTTAGAGGAAACATGAAGATTTTAGTCATAGGCTTGGGATTTCAATAGTAAGTTTGGGCCCAGTAAGGGTTAATCAAAATAGTTAAGAGAGCTGGACCTGAAATAGGGTTTTAGATGCTAGTAACTGATTACCAAATAACTGATGATACAGAATTTTAGATGTTAGTAACTGATTACCAAATAACTGATGATCTGTCATTTGCATGTTTGTTCAGCTGTGCTTAGAATAATGAGCAGAAACATTGATAAGTTGGTGTATAGAATAAAAACAATTACCAGTTTCCTCCCTTTGTGGGAGCCCATCCAAAAGTCATGCAAGAAGAAACTTAGAGGTCACTAAAGTAATTAGGATTGTTAAAGTTCAGAGAGGCGAAAAGGTCAAAATGAGGAAGATGAGTTACTTCATCTTCCTTAGGACCACTGACCCAATTCAAGACCACTGACTCCATTCAGGACACACACTACGCATGCTTAATGACATTTAAGCTCATTTCCATATGAAGTGGAGAATGGGAGGTGTTAACATTATGAATATACATTTGTATTTTGGATATTCATAATATTTGGAAATAAAAGGTATCATGTTTGCCTGTATCAGGGCCTGTGTCTTAGGGAGCTATCCCACACAATGCCTGGTGCCAAATAAAACATACACTTTTTAACTCTAAACTGTTAGAGAGTTTTTGTCTGTCTCAGTTGGATATTGGTATTAGATCGATATTCAGTTTTTTGATAAATCACCTGTATACAGCTTCCCTCTGGCCCTCCCAGGGTTGGTAATCCACACTGAAACATGCAAATAATACCTGTGGAGGCGTCTGTCCATTTCTGTGACTGTAATTTCCACCTCATACTCAGCTGAAAATAGTAACTTTAAGGTTAGGTCATGATATAAAGGCTAGGCCTCACTGGGAATCTGTACATCTCACTTTCACAGAAAGGATCTGCTCTGTCTAAACCTAATTTTTGTAAGATAACAGATGTCAATACCTTCATATACTGAGAATGTCTTGTTGGACCCAAACAGCTTTATCTGTCTTTGGACTGAGATGGGATTTCACGTCTGACTTTCTTGGAATTAAATATAGTATTAGGTGAGAGCTGATAACTTTATCAGCTGAGAATCATCAACTTCTTCTGCAAAAATATCTATATTGGAAATATGAGAGAAGAAAATACGTATTTAAGGTCTTTGTGGTTCCAATAATGGAAAAAATATGGTTTTCACTACCAGATACAAGTTAAAATAAATCAAGAACTTTCCCTTAGGCTAAATATGCTATCCATTTTCTGTTTCTGAATTTAACTGAAATTATGTGGCTTATCTGAACATTTCTACTTTTAAACTAAGGAAAGCCTCATCATGTGGATTGGATTCTCTCCCTAAAATATTCTGATAAGCACTAACTTGTCCTTGCTATGCCAGTTCAGTATGGATTCTTACCAATATGCTGCTTGGTATATATGGGGTGCACACTCCAAGGAATACTGCATTCTGTACCAAAATACCCCAAGAGCCACCAGCAACACCAGCAGTATCCACACAGCTTTATGAGGCTGTCAGCAGAACTGGTTGAACTGCAGTAAAATTTTTCAAAGAAGTGGAAATCACAATTTATTGGGGTTTTTTTTTATTCTGATGGAGAGAATACATATATTTAAAGCAAGCAGAAGTGAGTACCTCTTAAATAAGAGTTACTTCAAGTCTGGGCTAACTCCAGCTGTGGAGCTGTAGCTGTGCAGCTTCAAAGTGGAAATCACACCATTTCATCCCACTTAAAATATACCATCACTGTTTTCTCAAATGCACAAGGATTATTGCTACATAACATGGCCCTCAAGGAAAGGCAAGGGACTTAAGCTGTTGGCAAAAGTCTGAAGTGATTTTTTTTTGATAAAGATGTTTTAACAAAGCACTTCTCCACACGAAGGCAGAGTTTCCTAGGATTCCTATGAGCCTCTGAGCAAATCTGTGGAAACATAATAAAAGACCAGAAAGAAAAATCACTGATTATGAAAGAAGGGTAACAAAGGAAAAATAAATAAGCAGTGAAGGGGATGGAGAAGCAACAACCTATGAAACAAATACCCAAATTAATTATGCTTCAGGAAGTGTGAATGCACTGACAACAAGGCAGGAGAGCTTCGCTGCAGTACAGGTCTGTTTGCTCACGATTACAGTTCTGGAGCTTCTAGCCCAGGTATGACAGCAGTGTTTAAATAAAGCTTAGCAAGGAAACATGTTTTATCACCAAGACAACACGCCATGCTCAGGGAATTATCTCCTTGCACAGCCAAAGAAATTTTTCTCTTTCCTTTGGCTTTGGATCCAGCTTGAAATGATTGATTTCCAGAGGAATGCTGCCAAGTCCTATTCTTCTCCTGGAAACAATAGAAGAAAGCTTGAAAAATAGTCAGAGAGACCTTTTTCAAATATGTGTTTAGGTACAGGGAACCCCCTATGACAAGTAATCATCTCCTGGTCTGTCATTCCTAATTTTTTCTTACCATTCCTTTGATCTGAAGACAGCAAAGAATATTTGAATGTATTTTTACAGCTCTGTAACATTTCAAAGCATCTGATTACTCCATAAACCTGCATTGTCCTACAACTAAAACCCCATGATCTTGCTCACATGCCAGTTAGTATTTTATACTACTAGTTAATGCAACATTGAGTGCAAATAAATCAGCTTAATTTGACTGTAATTTAGAATTGTAGTCAAAGATGAGCAAACCTATTAGGTCAGCTTATAAACCTGAAGGAAAATATACCAGGAAAGTGCTGGATACTTAACTGATTATGGCCAAAAGGCCAACAAGAAATGCCAGGATGAAAGAACAGGGTAAAGTGACTAGATTTAAATGCTTGTGTTACCAAAAGATCATAATAAAAAGTATCATGCAAAACGTAATTGGCAATGCTAAAGCTGGAAGAACAGGCTCTGAGATGAATGCAAATAAATGCATTCCAATTATCTTATTTAATTTTTCTGGTTTAAATAGATCCATTGCTTTAACACACATTTTGACTATCCCCAGGATTTAATTTTCTGTTCTTAAACTTTTGGTTGCGTTATCCATCAAACTCAATTTAGGTTCTAAGCTTTAAAAAGGAGAAGAGGAGGTATTAGGTCTGCCTGGATGGTTCCCAACTAATGAATTAAATTAAGTAACCAAAACTGAAGAACTGACACAGAGGGCAGAGAACAGAGCAAGTTCTTACACTGCTATCTCTGTTATCAGCCATTACTAAGCGTACTTTCAGATCCAAAAAGTGAAGGGAGAGGTCTGTCCTGTATCTCCCCCCCTGTCTTTCTCCCTTCACCTGCACTATTGCTGGAAATGATTTAATTTTCATAATTAAATTTAATTAGTTCTTTTAATTAAGTGTAAGCAGTGCCCACTTTTATGCAGCACTAGTTAAGTTTCTTCATAAAACCTTATTGTTATTTGATCCTTAAATCACTGAAACATCAAGTTTGTTAAAACTAACCCTGACAAGCTTCAATAAACAGAGGCAGACAGAATTGAAGATTGGACATCTGGGATCTTAAATTTATCACCCTTCAATGACATTGGAGTGAGCAACCAGAAGGTAAAGAGGAGATTAAAGCCTGGAAACTTGGAGACTCTGTGTCTGAGAAGAAAAATCTGAATCAGCTCAAGAGGACATGGTCTGAAGAAGGAAAGTGGTGGGAGCATAGAGCCAAGAGGAAGGGGCACCAAACACAGGTAAAGGAGTAGGTCAGAAACAGAGGAACTCTTCTTTCTGAAGCTGTTACCTCCTGCAGGAAACAGAAGCCAAAAAAAAAAAAAAAAAAAAAAAATTTGAACTTACAATTGTATTGTTCTCCTTCTAATAAGGGGTGAAAATACAAGTGATAAAAATCAGATGGTGAATCGAATCAGAACTGGCATAAACAAATTTTTTCTTGAGTCTAGAAGCACTAAGTGGAGCCATTTAAATGAGTAAATTTCCATGAGTCAACAAGGCCTTCTCAAAACAAGGCTTGCAAAATTCAAACCAAATACATCCAACATAAGCCTGTCCAATATTCAGGTGTCTGCACAGAGCTCTGATTAGAGAAGAGACTGAGTGAAACCTCAGTGCACTTCAGTTTTAAGCTTTTAATTCTCAACCAAGCCACACACCTAATCTTATTCAGGTATTTCCTCTTAAATGAACTAGGATTTAACATGTGCAGTGGTATTTGTCCCACAGTGGCTTGCAGGGGGTAGGATCTCTGACCTTCAAGGGAGAATGCAAGCACCAGACTGTCCTGCCAAACAGATTTCTAGTGCAAATCAAGTCTCTGCACATGGCTACAGTGGCAAAAGTACAAGAAAATAAAGATTCAGTACTACAGCAGTTGCTGCACTTGGTTTATCAGTGATGTCTGATTTGCTTGCAAATGGGGTAAGAGAGGTAAAGGAAAGACATGAATACTGAAGTGTCTGGGGCTGGCTTCCGTACACAGAAGAGGGACCTTCATCCTAATTTGGAAGAAGAAAGCAAAAATAAGCTGAAATAAGAAAAATCACATATAAAATTAAGTCAAATAAGTTCTTTTATACTTAGATATGCTGTACAATTGCTGTGAAATTGCACTATATTAAATGGGGGAAAAACATAGATTGGGATTGGACAAGTGAAGGTTCATGCAGTTTTAAACCCCTGAATATAATTTAATTTCTGGGAACCACTTCAGAACAGAAAACAGTTTAGCTTTTATTTTTTCTTCTTCATTGTTTTTCCTGTGTTCAGATTTTTATTTTGAAAGCATATCACACAGCAGTAAGTTAAATTCCTCATTACACAATTTTTTTTTTTTTTCTTGAGATAGTAATTGATTTCAATAAAGGCTGTGGAAATGGAGCTATTCATGCTGCACAGAAAATCTTCCATGCAGATTTTAACTTGTGTTTGTGGATTTTTCTTATCCTCCAGGCAGTCATTTGCTGAGGTTCATTTAATCAATACAGGTGCTATTATGTGAACAATCAGCTGGAGGAAGTTTATTTCTAATAATCTTCAACAGATCTCTCAGAGAATATTCTCTCACATATCTGTATTACAAGCAGTATAATGAAGTGCAATGATTTTATGCTTCAATGAATTTCTATACTTAGTCCTGAAATTCTAGGATTAAGAATTAAAGAAATTCAGATGGGGATGTGGTTCTTTAAGCATTAGAGTGTGAATCAGCTTCTAGTCTAGAAAATTAAAATTGTGCTTAAAAAAAAAAAAAAAAACTAACAAGAATCCTATTCTGTGTATGAATCTGGTATAATACATAGTATAAATATAACATTACTGGCCATATGAAATGGCAAGTGGCACACAAATAACTTCCTTAGTTAATTAGCTGTCCTGCAAGATACCCAGCGTGATGTGAGGGACGAAACATTTTAAGCCCAATTTTGAAGTTCCTTTCTGTTGTAGTTAGGCCATAGTTTGCTTACTTAGACCACATTTGAGACTGTCAGCCTATCCCAGCCCTACCTGTTATATTTGGGCCTTTAGGTTACAGCTGAGTGCAAATTAGCAAGTTTCCTCTGTGGCATCAGAGTGAATTCTGTACTGGGGCATACCACACCTACAGGAGTCTGGTACAAATATGACTGCAAACTACCTCTTTACATCTGTTATATTTTGCTTGCCTTTCTTGCCATCCATTCAGCACCAGATTCTCATTTAAAAAATCAAAGTGCTGCTGGGTCTAATTACCAAGGCTCAGATTGGTGTCTATTATGCAATTATTCATCTTTATAATTGCTAGTCCCAAGCTTCCAGGTTTTTCTCCCATAAAAAAAAAAAACCAAAAAACCCAATCAAACCAAACAACCAAAATTCAGATTTTAATTAGACTGTTTTGAGTATTATTAAATTTGAAAAGCATTCCTTTCTCTTTTATTTGTTGCTCTTTTATTTGACAACAACTTTTCAGTAAACCAAAATCTTCCTTACCTCAGTCAGGATCACTGTCACTGACAATCTTTTCTCCTGCTCTAACAAAGAGTAGGAGCCTCTCAAGGCAGAGACTGAAGAGAAATGTCCCCAAAACTCTCCCATGAGCCAAGCTGCACACAGAAATCCAAGTCACAGGGAAAACGAGAAGTTAAACAGTCTTGCAGTTCTGGCCCTGGATTTCTTTTAAATCCTGATTTAGAAGAAGATTCTGACAGTTTTTCTATGCCATGCAGCTGAGCATGCACCAGGCCCTTAACATTCAACACACCCAAAGAGTCCTTCTGCCATGTCAAGCAACACTACCACAGATTCTGTCTAAAATATACTTACATGACAAATTTAAGAAGTGTGGGGAAAGCAGACATGTGTCTAAGCACTGGACTTGCAGTGGTAAAGAGAAAAAATAGAAAGAAGAGCCCCTAGCCAAAATTGTTGAAAGATTGTAAAATTAGATAAATTAATGGTTCCTTCACATAAGCTTGTCAGTTTATCTTTAGTATAAATATTTACCAAAGAGCTGAGCCCACAGATGGCACTTGTACAGCTCTATTTTAGCATCTCTGCTTGTGCCCCATGTCAGAACAGGCCAATTTCTGTAAAATCGCCTGAGAGTGCTGATAGCTAGAGGTAAACTTTTTTAAAACCTTAAAAGCTTCACTTGAGGTGAAGTTAGTTCAGTTAGTTCATTTTGCTATTGCAAAATGAGGTTTGCCCTGAGAAATCCAGGAGAGCCGTGGTTCAGCTGCTCTTTGGGACTCCTGGGGTGGGACGGGCACTGGTCTGCCCAGAGCCACCACGCCCAAACCATGTGCTGGTCATTCATGATGAGGAACAAAAGTATCGTTAAATAAGTTTACGCAAAAACCTTCCAGCTTTCCTGCACTGGGCTGCCTCCAGCATCTCCTCACACAGGGCACATCCCCTCCTCCACCTCCCTGGGGGAGCCTCAGCTGCCCTCACCCTCTCCAGGATCCCCCTCGCAGTGCTGGGGGAAACAGGACTGGGTTCTCTCTGTTGGGACCAGGAGGTGTCCACAGGGCATGGGGGCCAGGGTCATCCCCCTCTCAGGGCAGGGTCCTGTCCCTTCCCTGCCCTCTCCCTGAGCTGCTCACACACTTTCCCTACAGCCATGGGATTAACCCCTCTTCACCGCTCCAAGAGCTCTTTGGAGCTGTCCCAAAAATCCTGGGCCCAAGCGCTGAGAGGGGACTCAAGGTACTCCACCATGAAGCAACGAGGAGGGTGCAGCCAGGTGAAGTTGGGGCTCTGCTCCCAGGTGACAGGACACAAGGAAACAGCCTTGAGCTGTGCCAGGGGAGGTTCAGGTTGGACATCAGGAGGAATTACTTCATGAAAATGGTTTTTAAGAATTGGAAGGGGCTGCTCAGGGAGGTGGTGGAGTCCCCATGCCTGGAGGTGTCCACGGAAGGACTGGATGTGGTACTCAGTGACAAGGTGGGGATTGGTCACAAGTTGGACTCGATGATCTCGGAGTTCTTTTCCAACCTAAATGGTTCTGTGATTCTGTGATTAAGAATAAA
This sequence comes from Coloeus monedula, assembly GCF_965178545.1. NCBI lineage: Eukaryota > Metazoa > Chordata > Aves > Passeriformes > Corvidae > Coloeus > Coloeus monedula. The sequence continues at coordinate 13,176,677 of NC_138784.1, forward strand.
GATCTAAACTGCATCAAGACATGCCCTAAATTAGATTTGTTGGTGATACAGAGAAATAAAGACATACTTACGTATTCAGGCAGGTAAATGAAAAGCAGGATAGGCTTTTGTAGTCTTAGCTACACTGCAGTCTTAAAGCTTGCCACTAAATTTTACATCATCAAAGACAAAGTTGTCAGCATAAACAGCAAGTTATTGGAGCAACAAATTGCTGGAATAACTCTCTTGGATTGTTATCTCTGTTGCATAAAATGTCAAAATAACTTGGGTCTGTTACTTAACACTGCAGGAATTTTAGGTATTATTTTCTTGCATTTCACCTGCAGTAAAACCAAAGAAAAATTAGGATTAAATGGACTGGAATGCAATTGTGTCCTTTTAGAGGCTACAGCTCTATGAGGAGCTAAAGGCACAATGCCTCAGTTGTGACAACATAGCCTGGCATGCACAAAAATTAATAATTTCTCCTTAAATTGTTGCTGATTTTCTTTACATAGCTCTTAGAAACTTGCAGTGTTTTCCTGCACTGTGAGCACTAAGTGTTCTGGACTATATCTATGTGGCTGGGGCTAAGCATGACCTTGTTGGAAGAAGACATAATTTTCTATTATCAGTCTCTCAGAATTAGAAATCCATAATCTTTCCCTCCAATGACAGTTATAAAAAGCGTCATTAAAAATGGATATATTCATGTTACATGTGCATATTCATTTTAATACAGTGCAATTTTTCATTCATACTTCATTTCCTTTTTATAGACCTCGTTCCCAGTGATGTCTTGCACTTCTCAGAAATATCCTTGCATGGTATGCTAATATAAAAAAACAGTAAGTGGAGAGGAAAAATAGCCTCTGCTGAAGTTCCTGCTCAGTCTGGGGCAGAGAGAGAGTGGCTTCATGTAGTAGTTTTGACTATACTGATTTGGTAGATGAGTCCCATCCAAAAAATGGGTCTTTTTTTTTGTTTTAAAAAATACAGACCACCAAAAGTCTGCAGTGTGGGCTGTAGAAGAGGGCTTCTTTTGCCTCAGGACTGGTGTGTTAATTAGAATGAGGCTAGCACAGCAGAAAGTTGATTCTCTTTACAATATGTTTTTGCCTCTGTGGTGTAGGATCTGTTTTCACAGAAGAAGCTATTTATGAACCAAGCTGTCATGTTCTGTCAAGCAATTGATGACTATTCCTTTTCTCTGACAGCTGCTCCTTCTGGTTGCACCAATGACAGTTTGCCTCAGGATGTTTGTATCAATCTTTTTCACTAAAAAATATTCTCGACTTTGATTCCCTTTTCATTTTGTGGCACAAAACCCATCCCATCTTCAGGGGAAGTCCTAATTGTTAGCTGTGCTACTCACATCACTGAAGAATACCCTCTGCTTCCTGCTTACTTTCTATTTTGACAAAACATGAGCAGAGCTGAGGGAACAGTTGTATCAGCAACTCTTCCTTCCTGTACAGTGCTTCTCAAAAGGAGAAATAACAGAGCCAGTCACCACATAAACCTCTTCTACAGATGACAGGGATTGGAAACATGGAAAAGGATCTCCTGCTTTGGGTTTTCCATTTCAGTGGAAGTTCAGGCAGCTGTACACATTTTTTTTTTGTTTTATAGGAGAGCTTTACATTCCTTTGTCCCTTGAAATTTTGGAATCTGACTACAGCAGATGTACTCAAATTTAGACAAAGAGGTAAAGATGATGAAAGGCAGCATCTGAAGAAAAACATTTGCATGAGCCACTCACTGTGCCTGCCTTCTCACGGCTTCATGATCGTTCCTCTTGTCACCTTTCTTTCTGTGACAGAGAATCCTTAATGAGTTCCATGTGGAAATCAGTTCATTGTTGTGTCTTTGATAAGCTGACTGATAGAAAATGGGACATCAAAATCACTCAAGAACCCCTCTATTTCATTGAGGTGAGATGGTCAGAAGAGGTGAACACCTTCCCTTGCAAATGTGTCTTTCCAGTGTTACCTGAGTTCAAAGCTCCTTTTTCTATCAGGGAGCAGGAAAAGGTGGAGTGGCCTTTGAGATAAGCTAGAAAAAGCTGCATTCCTGCTCCAAGGCAAAGGAAAGCTGCAGTGCTCACCTGCCTAAACTCTGTGCAAAGGGAGAAAGTTTATAACCATTAGACTGCTGCCTTTCAGGCTGAGCACTGGAAAGCTGAGCTGGGAAAGCAGCTTTAGGGCAGTCAGAGGAAAGAAGGATGTAAACATGTACTGAGGAGTGGGCCAATGCATCTCACTTCTTCCACAGAGAAAGGGAAAGGACTCGAGCTAGATCACAAAGCATCCCTCTAGCATTTGGCTTGATTTAATTCCATGTAAGGGAACTCTTACTCTTAAACTTGGATTTTTCCACATCCAGTTCTAAACATAACTTATTGCAATCAAGCAAGCGTGCTTCTCCTACTTCTTCAATATTTTTTTTTCCTTTGCAAATCTACAGATGCTCTTTTATAGCTTGTCTATCAACAGAGTTGTCAATTAAGCTGTAGCAAAATAGGACACGGTGCTCAATTCCATCTTAAAGCAAGATTGAGAGTTATGAATTAACAGAGCTTCCATTGCTGCAAACACATTGCTGGTGAGACAAGAGATGCTGGCAGAGGGGGGCCCAGCTGGCTTTCAAATCTCAGCCTTATTTTCTTGGAGGTGCAGTTAGCAAAGTGTAAGTATCTTTAGACTTATAAATGATTACCAGAATTATGAAGTTAATGAGGATCTTCATATATCTCAGCAATGCACTAATTTTTCAGTCAGCTAAAGTTTCCAATTATCAGAGGCTAAAATCCTGGCTCCAGCACGACTAAAATGAGTTTTCTCACTGACTTTGATAGAATCTGGATTTCACTTTTTGATGTGTGTATTGTTTTTGTAAACTCCTGTGGGCACACTTTTGCATTTTTAAACAACACGGAGAGTTTGGCATCATCAAGGGACTCCCAAAGACTGAATCTGCTCCAAAAGTCATGTAACCCATTTGGCCGGGACTTAACTCAAGCCCTATATGTGATTCTTCCTAGACCTCCCTAATGATTCCACTAGTGAGGCAGAGACCCAGAGGTCATTTTGGAGCCAGCACAGGGTAGGAGCAAGAAATTGTGCTGTGTTCTTGAGAGAGATGCAGGCCAGAAGGCAGAAAAGGGAATTTTGGTGATATTTGTCCCTTTGTTGATGACTCTGAACCAAAAACAATCTCCAGAAGTACCCTAGCAAGTGAAGGATAGAAAATGAGGCCCTCATTCATGCTGGTTATTTGATGCACACTGATAAGTTTGTTTCAATAAGATTCCCAGCTTTCCTCCTTAACGTGTTCAACATACTCAAACTACTCAAAAATCCGTACAGGAAAATGGATGCAATAACAAAAATAATGGATGTTTTGTCATTCCACATACTGATTCTATAGATGGACTGAAAGGTGCCAGGTAATCTCAATTTCCTGTTTAGAGTTCTAACAGCAACCATAGGACAGACAATCATCCTGCTAAAACACTTCCACAGTGTAAAGGATAAGCTGCTCAGAAGAGAAACAAGAATATTTTTTAGGAAGATCAAGATGCCAAGACTTTGCTTACTGCCCATTTTGAAAATCCCATTTAGAAACCTTGATCTCAAAGTTAATTTGTTTGGGCACAATTAGCAGTAATAACTTTTTGATCCACTTGAGAGTATAAACCAGCAGAATAAAAACACCCTTCAGTTCTCATCAAGTAAGAATTCCCTTTACAGGCTTAGTTCAGCCAAGTGCTGAAATTTATCGTTGGGAAAGAAGCTCCAAGAAAGGGAAATGGATGGTGAAACTTGGCATATCTGTTTGTTTTCTAGGTGTGTGAGGCATTCAAGCAGATCAGCAGGCTACCTTCTCGAAATGTTTTCTGATGTTCACGAGAGTAGAAAGGACGCAGCTGATTGCTGCCAACCCTTTTTTCCATATGTTGCTAATTTAATGACTGCTGTAAGTGCATCCAGGTATTCCACATTTGACCTGTCTCTCTTACTCTTCCTAATAGTGACAATTCATTTTGCAGGAGGTCACATGGGAGCAAATTAGACTACTCAAAATGTCACAATATTACTCAGACAATATGATAAACGCCCAGCAATCTCTCTAAGTAGTGCATAGGCATGTCTGGGGGAACTTTAAATGAGATAGCTCAGGTGCAGAGAGCATATTATGGAGCTTAGCATATGCTAATTCACCAATCTTGACTGTTTTCAGTTAGCTATAAAGCCAAAGTCTTGCTGGCTGCAGAGCTGGCACTGGTTTGTGTCAGGCCTGCCATGGGAAGGGTAGAAATATGCATAAATATGTATTTGAATCAGGTACCCATAGGTATGCTTTATTGTTTCTTATTTACTAAATAAATCTGTTTTCCTCAGGAGCTGAAAACATCTGCAAGTATCAGCTGAAGTCCAGCTGGGATTGTATTTTATGGTGAAGCTGCACAGTAAGAGGAACAGACCAAGAGAGAACAGAGAGGAGCAGACATAGGCTCTAGTTTTGGTTTCCCTTTTCTGCCCACTCCTATTCTCAGTCTTTTCAGCTAAGTGACAGCATTTTCCTCAGTGATTTTGGTTGCATTCAGCTGAAATAATCCCTCAGCCCTCAGCATTTGCATTGACCAGCTCAGCAGAAAATGCCAAATTGGGGGTGAAGGGAGGAGCTTTTTGTTTCCTTTACTCAAAAATGTTCATTCTGATGTTGATAGTCCCCTTTCCCTGTTTGATACATGTGCTCTGGAAAACCAAAGACTCCAGGAGCTCCTTCAAGAACATTTCTAGGCAGCAGGAACTCAGGAGGTGAGTGAGATTAGCATGCATAACAATAACTCAGTAAATGTGCTATAGGGAGAAACATCATGCTGGTCTTGTTCTGAGGACAAGGATCACACAGCAGAATGATTCAAGTGTTAAATAAGGAAAAGGTTTATTCTTTGTAGTATTAAACTGAAGGGATTAATAGATGGCAATGATGCATTTCTTCTAATCTACTTTAGTGGAAATATTCAAAATTCATGAGGATTTTTTTAAAGACACCAAAAAAGAGACTTTTTCTCTTTCCTTTCTGTTTGAGGCAAATATTTTCAAGAAAGTACAAAATCCAAAAAAGTTTCCCAGACTCATAATGAGTGTGTATTTAAATCACATTGTTAAGCATCTGTAACAATTACTTTTTTTGTGAATACGGCTTAACACAGCAGGGGAATGTGGAATGTGGTCACTTGTCCCTTTGTGCTACCCCTGTAATAGCAGTGGTACACAAGAGACTTGGCATCTCAGCAGTCACTCAGGCTCTTCCCTGGTAGATTTACCAAGAGACAAATTTAAGAGATGGAATCTGCTGTAAATCTAAAATAAATATTTATTTAATACAGATTAAAATACTTCCTACTCCCCATAAAAATAAGACAACTATTTGCTTTTCTTAACTTTTTCTCTATCAGGTCACCTAACTTTGCTACTCTGTATTGTCATATTGTAGATACAGGTATGTGTACTATAGAATTTTGTGGTGTGAACCTGTAGCAGGCAAGGCCCTCCAGTTATGGATATATATATATATAATATATCTATATGTATATATATCTCTCCCTTCTTACCCAGGAACTTGGCGCTGAATTCACTGTGGTGTAAGAGCAGGGCTACGTCAGCCCTCTCTGGATATCTGGTCATTTTAAAGCTAAAGATTAAACCAAATTATTCATTCTTTCCATCACATTTTCAAAAGATAGCTAAGAAGGTTAGGGAAGCGAAAGGACACGCTCCTGAGAGGAGCAAAGAGATCTGAAATGACAAATGGCGGTGGTGGAAAGGAAGTGCTTGGGTTTTCTTTAAAGAGAAAGCCCCTTTCTTCTGCTATGCTCAAATTCCTGCTATTCTAGAGCAGGAAAGAGTCTCCCCTGCTGAGCATCTCTGCAGAACTAATGAGGCACCTCGTTGTTTGCTACACTGCCTTGCTTTTTAAATAGAATCCATGATGGGGGACCATTTTAAAAGCCTAGTGCCAAACTCTTTAGCTACAAATGGAGCACCAGGGACCAGAACTGCTGTTCCCTGTGTTCAGGAATCCACAGATGAGATCAGAGTGAACACTAAGCCTACAGGTTGTGCTGCCTTTTATTGTTTATAACTTTCAGCACAGTGATTGTCCCACCAGTGGAGAAGCACTTCAGAGTCTGTCAGGGCTGTGCTTTAGACCTGACAATGCTGAGAGTGCTGGGAGAAGGATTGCCAGTGATATCTTCCCTACCCAGATTCCCTCAGAAGACAATCTCCCTGATGTGCAAGTGTGATTTAGGCACATTTTTCTTGTTATATCCAAATGTTTTGAGCCGTTAGAAATGGAAAGCAAATGCAAAAGAATAGAAACAATGCCATGTTTTTGGATCAAGAGCCCATTTCCATGGAATATTCGTTTAACCAGATAGGGAACATGCTGATAAAATACAGTGACAATAGAAGCATTTGGAAATCAGGAATGCTTCAAATTCAAATTTTGCTTTAATGGATCCCCCTTTTCACACTGTGATTTTCTTGGAAATGACTTCATTTTTGGTCACTGATAACAATGCAAAGCAAGCTGTGCTTCAAATGCTTTCCTGTTCATCAAATTCAGTCCCAGAGATATGCAAAAGAGAGAGAGAGTATATGTACATTTAGGAATTCCTCAGCCCTTGCTTTCAGCTCTACTTTTACATAGTGACCCCCTGGGGCACATCATTCAGATTTCATACAATTTCCCAGCTCCAGGAAAGTTTTGGTCAGGTTTGGAGCTCAGCTGCTTTCCCCTGCATCCTCATACAATGCAGGGCTTGAGTTCCAGCCTTGGCTGAATGAAATTCTCCATTCTGTTGTTGTTCTGTTCTGTGTTTGTTTTCTGACATTTCACCCCTGAAGTGCTTGTTTCTTACAACATTGTGTGAACAGATACATCCAAAACTATTATTTTCCTCCCACAGAGTACCGAGTTCCTGTTACCACACCTAACCAGAATCACTGCTGATTTGTGCTGACTCATAATCCAGTTACTGTCATGGGTTAATAGATGCACAACTTCCATTTAAATTCCACATATAAATAAATTTATGGACAGCTTTAACTGAGTTTTTTCCTTTAGATCTTTGTGGAAATTTAAATTTCAGAAACCAGTCTCTGTACAACCATACTCTGCAGTGTAGTTAAGGCTAATTTGCTGTATTTAATTCAGTTAGTCCAATTTATTCTCCCATTGGATTATTTGAGGGTAGGATCAGATGCAGGCAGAGGAAATAGCCAGATTTTGCCATTTTAAGCTGCCCTACCTTTCTAAAGAGTTTTAATTGTCAGACTATCCTTCCTTTTCACTGTCATTAAGACCACACCTCGAGGCATTTTCTGCCAGCTAGAAAAGCTGTGTGGGACGTAGCAGGGTAGTATACAAGGTCAGGTGGATCAAGAACAGCTCTTTTTTATGTATGTGAAATAAAGAGAGGAGAAATGAATGAGGTTATATTGTCATCGAGCTGTGAGCTTTTCCCCCCTCTAAACTGGCCTCTTTGGCCTTACTTCTGTTTGCAAATTGTAATCTCCTTGTTTATGTGCAAAATCAAATAAGTTGAAAATGGTATACTTTACATGGAAGAGTGTAACCTCACTGCCAATGAAACCAATCACTGCCATCTCATGTGGTCTAATTTTACTGCCAGAGGCATGAATGCAGCGAGATAATACTCAAATATAGCTTTCCAGAAACATTCCTAGAGGGTTTGTTTTTCCTCCAGACTTTTGAAAGTGGCTTTGGAAGGCCGGAAAAGTTCAGCCACCATTTAGCTCCTGTTTCCCTTAAAAAAAATAGCTTATTATGGTCTATTCTCTATTTGTGTTTTTCCATTTTATGAACCTTTCTGGAATCAATTTCTGTTTATTAGCCTTATTAGGAGCAGCAGTCACATACTTAAAAATTGAGACTGCCTTGTGAATGAAGAAGTCATGCAAGAGCAAGAAAAAAATCAATGTGAAATAGGTTGGTTTGTAAACTATTGCAGTAGAACAGCTGGGTTTTGTACAAATATCATGTTAGAAGTTTCATATCTTGCTGCTGTCTAGACCAGCAAGTGAAGTTCTGAGTAGTTTATTTGTAGTCAAGGAATCAAAACCTCTTATGCTTTGGGAGGCAAAATTCTACTATGCCTGAATGTAAGTGACGAAATAATTTGTAAATATATAAAAGTGGAATTTGCAATGACTTGTAAGGACAGCATTTTTTACCTATCTGTATGAGTGGACAATGGACCTCTGCTTTTTTGATAACTCTAAGCAGATATCCAAAGGTTTAACCTGACAGTAAATATTTTGAGTATCATAAGTATAACTAGGTAAATGTTTAGTGATTTTCCCAAACATTACTTTATTTTTTTTTAATGAACCTGCACAAAATTGCTTTTATCTATGCATTAATAAATGTCTACTGATAAAACTGAAGAATATCAGAAACCTGTTGGTAATTCAAAATACCTAACCCTCAGTATTCACAGTGATGTTTTTTGGAGCTTCTGGCCATCTAGTGGGATGTCTTATTTTTATCTTACAATTGCAATACTACCTTTTAATCTAATTTGACATGATGGAGTGATTTGTGTTTGATCTTTGAAGACATAACTCCTTCTGCTTTTAGGGTGCGGACTATTTTATTTGACCTCCCCTGGAAATGAAAACCAAAGTCTCTAAGTCTAAACAAGACCTATAAAATGTGTTTTTCTTGTTTGCAGTAAAGGAAGCACTTTGTTGTGATTTCCAGCATTACATTTAGACATCTGACATCTATGAACAATGATTAGTTGGGCTTGTCTCAGGCATTTATGTAGCATTTATATTGGCCTTGCTGAAGGCAACACTGATCGCTGTGTGAGTCTCCTTTGTGAATCCCTGTCAAAGTGGAACTTATTTGCACAATAATTCATGATGTCAGCTGTCAGTCCTGTAGAAATCCTAATTTCTGAGTGATTTACATAGCCTACTTTGAGTGGCTGCTAAACAAGCTTGTCAAAGATCATACAGGAGAAGCAGCTCTGCATGTCCTGTACATGCACTCGGTGAAAAGGTGGGGAGGGAGATGTGTGTGTATGCAGGTGAAATGGAGTTAGAAGGATTTTTAACAGTAAGGCTCAAAATCAACTACTGGTTTCTCAGACAACACTGAGCACTGGGCCTCTGAAACTCAGTTGGAAAAAGGACACATTCGAGTTTCTTTGCACATGTGCTGAGCTGGGTGGAAAGGCTGTTACACCTGCCTTAACTGATGAGAGATAACTCAGTTGTGTCCCTACCAGAAACAGATTTCAGAGGAATGGTCAGAATTCACAGCGAGACTTTCTGGCACAGCAGAGGCCATTAAGTTTCATGCAGGGTTTTTGTGAAAGGCCTGAGTATTTAGGACTGGCATTTGTGTTCCCTTTCACAGCTGGAGAATGAGGTGTCGTTTCACCAGCTGCAGAGTGAGCAGGTGGAATATATGCTCCAATGATCCCAGAAATGAGCTGTGCTTCCCAGTTTCCATGGAAGTGTCAAAAAAAAAAAGATCCAGAGTGTCCTTCCTTGACTTGAAAATTGGTGAAGTAGATGGACAAAAGAGATGTTTCTTATACCAAGGTGGAATGGGATTTTAACACCCACATTACTAATGATCGGATGGGAGCTCTGTTTGGCTGCTGGTGTCCTTATCAATGAAGATCTTGGAAAAGGTGACTTCCTAAATGTGCCAGTCCCTTCTCAGAGTGGGGCAAGGCCAGTCCTGTCTAAGGTATTTACCAATGACCAGCATAAGGGGGTTGAGTGCACCCTCAGTCACTTTGCAGATGACATTCAGCTGGGTGGGAGTGTGGATCTGCTGGAGGGCAGGAAGGCTCTGCAGAGGGATCTGCTTTATCCCTCGACTGAGGCCAGTGGTCTGACGTTCCACAAGGCCAAGTGCCAGGTCCTGCCCTTGGGTCACAGTGATGTCCAGATTCCAGAACTCTTTCTGACACAGCTGTGGCAGAGGTTCCATGCTGTCTGCCCTGGGTAGCCCTTCAGTTGCCCCTTGGGTTGCCCTCAGCCCTGCAGAACCATCAGAGGGTGGAGGACAGACTTTGCTGGCAGGGTGAGCTGTGAAGGGTCAGCCTGGCTCCTGCCTGGCTGGGAGGGCCCTAGTTAAGACAAGAACATCGACCCTCTCACTGGCTTTTCTCCAGAGGACAGAGATCCTCAGCAGCTGACTACAGCTTCATCTGGTGACACTTCCACTGACACGAGTCAAGGCTCCACTCCAGGCTCCCCCTCACTCCCCATCTCAGCTGCCTGAGGACATTGAATTCATCCCCCAGAATTTTCCTTCTCAATCAAAACACTGGTTTTGATAGAAAAGTCTCCTACAGGTTTTGGGCTAAGGTTGTTTGTGCCACCTTGTTCTCAGAGAGACAGAGGGGAATTCTCCCCATGATGGATCAGGTGCCCAGTGAGGGGTGGAAGTACAGAAAGCCTCCCCAAGGTACACTGTGCTCTCTGAGGTTCGACAAGGCCAACTGACTGCTCCTGCTCTTGGATCATGATAATCCTGGGATTCTAGAACTCTTTCTGACACAGCTGTGGGCAGAGGGTCCGTGCTGTCTGTTGGAGTCAGTTGCCCTTGGCAACCCTTCAGCATCCTCTGCAAACTGACTGGGTGTGCACTCCATGCCCTTGTCCAGACCATCAATAAAGATATTAAACAGGACTGGCCCCAGTACTGAGCCCTGGGGACTCTGCTGGTGCCCGGCCCCACCTGGATGTGGCTCCATTCCCCACCAGTCCCTGGGCCTGGTTTTACATCCAGTGAGGCAGGGTCCTGTGCAGGTGATGAGCAGCTGGTGTCTCCAGGAGAATGTGTGGGAGACAGTGCCAAAGGCTTTCTGAAGTCCAGGGAAAACACATCCACAGCTTTTCCTTCATCTGCTGAGGGGTCACTCTGTCACAGAAGGAGCTCAGGTGGGTCAAGCAAGACCTAAGCCCATGCCTGATGGGCCTAATCCCTTGGGTGTTCTGCACAGGCCTTGTGATCATACCCAAGATGATCTGTTCCATGACCTTCTCTGGCACCGAGGCCAGGCTGACAGGCCTGTCGTTCCCCAGATCCTCCTTCTGGTCCTTCTTGTGACTGGGTGTCATATTAGCTAAACTCAAGTTGTCTGGGACCTCCAAATGGAGGAAGGTGGCTCAGTGAACACTTCCACCAGTTCCCTCAGCCCCCTTGGCTGGATCCCTTCTGGGCCCGTAGACTTGGGTGTGTCTCAGTGGTGTAGCAGGTCACTAGGCATTTCCCCTTGGATTATGGAGCCTTATTGTGCTCCTCATCTCTGTCTTCCATATTATCCAGCTGGATATCCTGAGCACAACTGGTCTCTCTTAAAGACTGGAGCAGAGAAGCATTAAGTACCTCAGCCTTTCCCTCATCCTTTGCCACTTTATTTCCTCCTACGTTCAATAAAGGGTGGAGATTTCCCTCAGTTCTCCTTTTGTTGCTGCTCTATAAAAACATTTATCTTATCTTTTGCAGCAGCAGCCAGATTAAGTTCTGGCCCTTCTAATTTTCTTCCTCCACTCCTGTAATATCACAACATGCTTTTAGTCCTCCTGAATTGCCTGTCCCTTCTTCCAAAGGTGATAAATTCTCGTCTTCCCTGAATTCTTGCCAAAGCTCTTTGTTCCACAAGCTCATCTTTTTGGCTTCATGGTTCCAGGACTGGAGCTGATTCATGTCTAACCAATGCAGAGGTGAGGTTTGGTGAGGTTTATCTGCACCTGTGTAGGTACCTTCAACATGTGTCAGTCCAGCTATCCAATGTTATTTACCATCCTTTAAATCTTACCTGTGCAGTCAAAATCCAGCAAACCACAGAGGGGCCATTTGTCAATAACTGAATTAATGTGTATTGCTCACTGTTCAGTGTATTGGATAGGGCAATGAAGACTTCGAGAGTGGAATTCCTACCGTTAAATAAAAAAAGACTCAAGACCTGAAGCTGAGCTTCTGGAAAAACTGGTTGTTGTTAAAACCAAAAGATAGGCTGGTAGCTGAACCACAGGTTGTGTTGCCAACCACAGACCAGGAATGAGCTGCTTCCAAAGCACCAGAACTGTCTGTCATTCTTCAGCAGGCAAAATCAAGGCTCTGCAAGGGCTGGGGCAGCCGTCTGTAACACAGTGTTCAGGACAGGCATCACAACAGCTGGGCCATTTTGGTTACTCACACAAAAACCAGGAGGATGTGAAAGATGTGAGGAGATAATCCACCCAGGAATCTGAAAAACAAACTTTTTTGTTTGGTTTCTGGTGTTTTCCCAAAGCTAGTAAGTTTCTGTGCTTTGGGGTTTCTGGCCCTAGAAGTGTCATTTTGGTTGACCGCTTCTTTCCATTTTTCATTCCATTTTCATCTTCCATGTTGCTAAGAGGTTTCCATGACAATCCTAATATTGGATTAAGGAAGACATGTTGCTGAGGGTAGTCTGGCTCTCTGATCTGGCTGAAACCAGCATGTGCAGCTCTGCTGTGAGTGAATGACACAGACATGCTGAAAACTCTTATCAACTGGCGTCAGTAACAAAGGATTATATTGTATCAGCAGGCTGCAGGGAAATAAAAAGCAAAATGCTACTTCTCTGATCCTCTGCAAACATAGTTTCATTGATTTTGTTGGAACTACACTAATTTCTACTGTTTGAGAACTCAGCCCCAACAAATTGCACTTGTTGCAGTAATTCCATGAAAAGCAATGTAATTAATATTGCCTGCATTGAAAACACCGTTGTTCGCTGATGCCAGAAAACATTAATTCAATTTCTCTTTACCCTAGAACTGGAGACACTCTGAATGGCATTCTTTCTCTTTATAATAACCAATATGCATATTTGCCTGCATGGCTTCTGACTGTGACTTGTAAGCTATTTCAAACAGCTCAATAATTACAGTTCTGCTACAGAACTATTACGCCTCGGGTGGGACTGATATTTTTCAAAAGGAATAAATGAATTATGATAAGGCTATCAATTACATCCGGAAAGGGTAATAAAAGGCAAATAGTTGTCTCTTTGTGTTTAGAGGTTAATTTATTATCCCAAGCTATTTTATTGATTCATGTTACAAAGATGTGCCTCGGGCAGTTTGAACCTTCATGCAAGGACGCACTGGATACAGAAACCACCCCCTGCACTTGTCTGGAGCCACATCTCAGGGCTGGGCTGCAGAGACAATGTCTGGAGATTCAGTCTTCTTGTTCAGGGTTTGCTCTCTCGTGGGAAGGAGGGGTGTTTCTCTTTTTTGTATGGAGAGCTGTTCATCAGAAACTAAAACACGACCAGAGATCTAATTTCTCTAATTTCCTCCAGCCAGTCTGTCTAAAGTCACTGCAGGCCTCGTCCAGGTTCAGAAAAGGTTCAGTCAAGAAACTTCATGTTTGGAGGTTATGAACTATCCCTGATAATCCACAAACAGCTACAGTGCTACGTACTTTAGCTAAACTGGACAGTTATGACTTACCTAGGAAATATATGGACATTCTAGGGGGAAAAAATGTTTAAATACTGCTTAAAAAACTATGATTTAAAAAAACCTAAAAGTTTTCCAAAGTCACTGTGTGCTTGAAGTCTTAGCTAAAAAAGCAATACAAAACAAAACAAAAAGCCAAACAAAAACCCCGCATTAATCCATAGGATTATCATCCATCTTGAAGTTTCCCTTCTGTCCATGCCTGGTCGGGAGCAGTGGGAAAATCAGTGGTTTTGGCTTTGCTGGTGGTGCTTCAAGTGGTCAAAGGAGTGCATGTTCCATCTCTTTGTTTATGCCAGAAAGTTTTATCACCTCCTGCTGCCTCACAGGGCACTGCCTTCATTGGGACAGACAGACCTCAGCTCAGTTTCTCAGCCCATAGGACTAAATATTTATTTGTGGGCAGTCTTACAGTTGTCACAGTGAGGTTAAGGCTTGTCCATTTGATGGCATCCCAGTTTTAACTCCCTACCAATTATGAAAGGGTAAAAGGAATGGTTGGGCTTTGGTCTGGATTTATTTCCAGAGCTCTAATGTAAAACACAGTCATGCAGCTGGGGAGAGAGTACTCAACCCAAATGATTAGACCAGCTGATTTCCCGGAAAATATTTGAAGCCATGGCTCTACCTGCTGGAACAGTGGGAAATGACACTGCACCAAAAGGCTGGTTGGAGAAATTGCCTCCTTTTGAAAAAAAGGATTTCCCTCCAGGATCCACAATTTAGCTTGTTTGTAATGGCAGAAATTCTCACTACGTTTTTGGGGTTACGTGGCATGAGACTTGAGATCTGTCTGTCCCTTTCCCTGCTGGAAATTTGTGTGCTGGGCTACAAACCAGCCTTTCTCTCTCAAGAGAGCTAAATGGGGACACCTATTAATAAATACCAGGACCTGCTCTGGTATTAATCTCCTCTGAAGTCTCTGATACTGGCTGATTAAGATGAGCTTAGTAACTGGCCTATTTTCTGATGAATACTAAACTTACAAAAAATGGGGAGGTGGCTCGTGGATAACTTTTTCAGGAGCATCCAGGTGAGTTAGGCACTTGTGAACACTGCACACAGTGTCACTAAGTTTCTATGAAGGCAACAACAGCTAAGAGCCAAAGTAAGCCCTTTGGAGTTTATATTGTACTGTGGTTCTTTAATATTTTGTTTATTTGTTTTGATTTTTTTTGTGCATTGGTTTTTGGAAAAGCTCTGACTTCATATCAGTCAGGTTAAATTTAGCCCTCCAGGATTTTTGCTAAATTTTTAATTTCTATAGCACTTCCATCTAATATTCTCAGTTCTGCTTTGCAACATTAACAAGCTAAGCCATACTGTTGATGCAATCATCTCTATTATTCTCTTTCTGATGCACAGATCACTAGCACATCTTCCAAAGCTGCCCAAAACAGTCAGTTATTTCACAAAGAACTGATGAGAAAATAGATTTTAAAAATATCATCAAGTCATTTGTGTGGCTTTATTAAAATATATTTTGGTTCTACAAACTTGTTTTCTATTCCAAATTCTTATATTTGTAATCAACATCATTTATGAGAGTGCAAGGGACCTTTAATAGGAAGCTTTCTGGTTTATGTTTCCTGGAAGAAACAGAAATTAATTTACTGCTGCTCTTTTATTTTGTCCTTTGTCAAAAACACTGGAACATTAAAACTAGAATGTTGAGAGAATGTTTAAAAAGACACAAAGGGGAGCACCTATGAAAAAACCATCTAAAAATCCTCAGTTGTGTTGTGAAATATGCTTTGTGAAGAGCAGCAGAGGGAATGGTTGCCTGGTCCATGCAGCACTGGGCAGAGTGACCGGCTCACTGTGACAATGCAGAGCTCAACATGCCAAGAGGCAGCACCTTTGCACTCCTGGAGCATTCCCCTGGCGGAATGCGTAGTATTCGTTACTACACGTGGTAGCGCAGTGCTTTCCTCCTGGATATTGAACAGGAATTCTGCAGGGGTGGAGTTGTGCTGGTCCTGGAGCCTGGCTGCACAATGCAGGGTTTACACAAGGCACAAGTGCACTGCCAGCAGAGAGACATCCTGACAGTCACCTCTTGTAAGGGCCTGCTTCAAGAACCCAGCCATAGTTCTTTTTCCACCCAATGACATGAAATTGTGCCTGTAAGATACCAGAACACACACATGTGCATGCATGTGTCCTTCTCTATCTAAACAGAAAAAAAAAAATGTAGCAGTTAACAGATTTCTGATATCTCTCCAAGCCTACAGAAAGGGTCAGCCTGGAAGGGACCACAGTGGCTCATCTGGTGCCACCTCCCTGCTCCAGCAGGGCCATCCCAGAGCACACAGCACAGGATTGTGTTCAGGTGGTTCTGAAATATCCCCAGTGAGGAGACTCCACACCCTCTCTGGTCTCTGTTCAGGGCTCGGGCACTGCCCAGGGAAGAAGTTCTGTCTCCTGTCCAGGTGGAACTTCCTGGGCATCAGTCCCTGCCCGTTCCTCTGGTGCCATGGCTGGGCCCCACGGAGCAGAGCCTGGGCCCTGCTCGGAGCCCTCCCTGCACACAGGGACACACAGGGCTGAGGGCCCCTCTCAGCTGGGGCTCCTCTCCAGGCTGGACAGCCCCAGCTCCCTCAGCCTTTCCCTGTCAGGGATGCTCCAGACCCTAAATCATCTCCTCAGCCTCTGCTGGCCCCGCTCCAGGAGCTCCCTGTCCCTCCTGTCCTGAGGAGCCCAGGACTGGACACAGCACTGCAGCTGTGCCTCCCAGGGCTGGGCAGAGGGGCAGGATCACTCCCTGACCTACTGGGAATGGTTTTCCCAATACACCCCAAGATCACAACAGCCTTCTACAGCTGTATTTAATTTGTGAAGCCCCAGCCCATATTTATACAGCCCATATAGCCCACACAGCTGCTCCTCCTTATGAGATGGCAACAACCCCAAGAACTCTTCAGAGCTGTTGGTCCTGTGTGTGTTGCTACTGCAGCATAAAACCAGTAACTAAATCTGATCTGAAATGGGTCTTGAGGGGAGATTCAGAAACCCTTCTTCAATCTCCCCCCAGCTGGTTGGTAGATTTATCACACAGGAGAATTTTACTGCATGTTAAAAAGGACAGTTAATGGAAGTTGGAAGGATACAGTGAGTATTTTTTTCACATTGTTAATTATTATAATACATGAAATACCTGGGTTACTGCAGCAAAAGCTCTTCCAATGATGCAAAGCAATCAGCATCTGAGAGTATAATTCTAGAATATCTTTTTAGACTTGTTTTACATGCAGGTGTGCAAGACAAAAGCATATTTTTTTCTATAGCGTTAGTTGCAAGCTTGTACTATTCCTGAGGACTAGACCCTTGTTCTGAGAAGATATGAGGATTGCAGTCTCATGATGAAGTAATTTCAAAAAGTAGAATTTTCTCTTCTTAAACTGGGATGGACATCCATCAAAGGCAAGGGATGTACCTGGAGTGAAGCTGTGTAGTGGCTTACATGGTGTCTGCTGGAGGGAATCATCCTCTGCACCAGGAAAGGGGCTTTTAGCTTTTGTGTGACATCACTCCACTCCTTTGATGCAGTGGCCAAAGTGAAGCTCTTCTCCAAGGTTTTCACTTCCAGTGAAATCCTGGTCCTTTGAAATCTATAACAAATCTATCCCACAGATAACTCGATAACTCTCCCGAGACCTGCAAGGTTGGCTTCTCTTGTCAAGAGACAGCCTCCAACAAGAACCCTTTAGGAACAAGTCTCTGGGTTTTTTGCTTATCCTACATCTGCTTCTCCTTGGGCGTATCTACAAATAGAATTGGATGAATACTACACATGATGTATGATTGGTCTCTGACAATTTCAACTGTAGCATCCTTGGAGGGGTGTAAAAAGTGGTCTTAAAATATCCAGAGGTAAAATAACCCCCTTTTTTTTTTTTTTTTTTTTGTTAAGTTCACTCAAACATTAAAAAAGAAGATTACCAGCCAGAACAAGCTATTAAATTTTTAATTATTTTATGCAAAAAATATTGAAATTCTTGCCTCTCAGTGCAGGCTTTTCCACTGGAAGACTCTTCTTGTCTCAAAATAAGGAATTTTAATATGAAAAACTGTTAAAGTAACATGAAACAGAGGTATAAAATACTGCCTGCCCATGGCTCTCTCTACTGTGACTTCAGTGGTAGCAATTTAAAAAAAGAAAGGAATTTTTTTTTTTGAAGTAATCTATTAGAGTGGAAACTAATTCTCTGATTGCCATGGAGGTTAATAACAGGAAAAGGCTGTTTTGTTCTTTTTGGTTGTCTGAAACTCCAGATGCCTTCAGACATCTTTATTGCTCTAAAGGAAGCCATAATGGTAATTTGAGGGTGAACGGCTGACATCATTCATGGCTGTAGATCTGCAGAGCTCCCAGGATAAAGACACATAAATATACAAGTGGAAATGTGGGAGATGGTAAGATCTCAGTGTTAAAGCTGGGAAGGGGAGCATGCTGATAAACCCATCTGAGGTACTGGTAGGACACACCAACTTGTTTCTAAAAACTCTGTGCACATGGTGAGATTACCAAGAAACAAAACCACAGATCTTTGGTATCAAACCCACTGAATATTGCAGGGCTTAAAAAACATCAAGAGACAGAATCCCTGAAACCTTTGGAAACCAACAAACAAAAAAATCAGCTTTCTGTGGCCAAAAGCATTTCAACAGAAGTTAAGCACCTGCTCACATTTGAGGCTCTGGGACACACTACTGCCTTTATTTTTTTGTTGTAAATGCGAACATTCCAAGTGAAGATGGGAGTGTAGGTGGGATCAGTACTGCCTGGTGGGGTTTTGACCAAAACCAAGGTTCAATATGTCAGTTTTCATAATGCCACTTCTCCCACAAATTGGTAAGGAGAAAACCTGAACAAATGCAGGCAGGAGGCAGCTTGGAAAACCCTCTTTAAGATAGGAACCATGTTCTCAGAAAGTTCCATCCTGACCTTAGACCAGTTCATGACTAAATCGCTCAAACCCCTGTGCATCAGCTAAGCATGATGGCAATTAATGTGTAGGTGGAAACACCTTATCAGCCAGGAGAGGCTGGTGGAAGACACGGGAGCTGAGTTGTGTTCTATATTTTTGTTTGCACGTAATGGCACCATTCTCTGAGGAAAAAAAGGATTTCATTTCTTTTTGAAGGCATTTTGAAGCAGCTGTGAGACTGCCTGGGGTGTCTGTTTCAACATTGCTGAAGTTTAAGTGCCTCACGCTAGAATTAAAAGTGACCCTTCGCTATTGTGGAGTCAAGGACTGGAATAGGAAATCAAAGAGTTCCCCTCTGCTAGCAGGGAAACATGCTTTCTCATTTAGAGGAAACAGAAGGAGGGAATTGGGTTTCCATAGTGATTCATGAGGAAAGGACATGGTTACCTGGAAACAGGACTGCTTCCATCCGCTGAAAAAGCCTTTCTTATATCTGTTTATTGGTGAGAGATCAAAGCTGGCTCTCCACTCACACCAGAGTCGGGAGGTTGGACCCAGAGCAGCTGCTCTGCATCTGATTTGAGCACAAGCAAGCAGAGCACTGAAAACTTTCAGCAGGACCTCCACCACCCAGAAATTACTATTTCTGTTTGTAAATCAAGTCTTTATTGTCAAAGGCTTCAGAAAAGTGGCCACTAATTCAGAATGATTGCTGCAGTCACTGCCATCTGTGGCTGTGTGAGAGCCATGACAGCATTTCATACAGCCAGTCAGCTGTACCCAGGGAGGAAAATCTGTTTTGAGCCTTTGCAGTTGTACTCTACAGACATTTACAGAGCTCACACTGCCAGCTGCTCATCTCCATGTGACTCTTCCTTCCTTGCACCAGAGGCTTGGTGGGTTCTTCACTTCTCAGAACAGAAGAATCAAGGAGGCAAGATTTTGAAAGACTCCAGTGAGGATCTAAGGAAATAACGGGGACTTATGGTTATCTGTGAGTTGCAAATACTGCCCAAGCACGTGAGTCAACGCAGGCAGGCAGCCAGAACAACCACAAAACTGTGGCTCAAATACAAAGAGTAAATTTATTTCACTACCTCGGTCACCAGAGGATCCCAAAGCAGCAGCTGAGTGGAGACACAAAAGTGGGAATGCCGGCACCATCAGGCCCAGTCCATCCCGGCTGTTGGCACCCATTTACCAAGGATGAGTCATTTTCCACGATGCTCTGACCTCCCTGTGCTTTTTATGATCTCTGAGCTTTGATCCCCTCTCTCCTGAAACAGGGAGCTCAGGCATGTCTGTGAGAGGGTCTCTGAGCCTCTCCAAACACCTACACTATGTCTACACAGAGATTCTGCTTCTCAAAGCAGCCAGAGGATAAACAACAATCAGCACAATGGATGGGGTTTCCCACACTGTTATTCTCCAGGTCTTGGCATTCCCAGCTGCAAGGTCACTCAGCAAACCTACCATCTTCCTCAACATTCTTCCAGTTTTACCCTTTTCCTCACAACACCAAGCATGAGTACTTTCACAAAGGACTTCGTTCAAAGCACAGAAATATTTCTAGAGGTCTTGGCAAGTCTTCTGGTCATCCAAGAAAAATTGGGTTTATAGCTAAATCACTGGACTATGCCTCAGCTTCCAACTTTTTCTTGAAGCTGCTCAAGCCTGGTCCTTGCAATATCTTAGTGTATATTCCCTTCCTCTGTTAGAACTAGACGCAACAAACTGTGCTGCTTTTCAGAATAAAGTCCTTCTTTCAGAACAAAATAAAAAAGAAAAAGAGAAGAATCAGGCAGATACCTATTTCCATAAACTCATTCTAAAAAGCTGTGAACTAGAAGTGAAATTAGAACTGCAGACATAAACCTCTGGTCAGTCACACAAAGGGTCATCAGAAAACACTGGAGTGGAAGCTGTCAAACACAGTTTGGCTACAGACAACAGCAAGGTTCAAACTCTATGTCTCAAAAGCTTATTTTGATATTTCTTGCTGTGAATTTTAAACAAAAGACTTTCAATTTGAAGGATAGAGTCTGTATCCCTTTTCCAGTGTTACTGCCTAAGCCATGCTTGGAAGGTTTGTTGCTGTGGTACCATCATCTCTAGCATAAGGGGGATTGGAGCTTGGCTGTAGGGGAACAGGCTCTGATCCCCTTTGCTCACGTGAGGGATATTTTATCCATGGGATGTCACAGGAGCCCCTAAAAGTCCTTCTAGTCTAGTGTTTCCTTGCAATCCTGCTGTCATTTTTTCAGCATGGCAGTGAAGGTACGGAAAGTGGAATAATGGCTTTAAGTCTTTTAAACTGGAAAGGAGCAGGAATACAGGTCCTTTAATTCCTGAGTGAGTGCTTCACCTGTAGGGCGATGGAGCTGCACCCAAACTCTGCGCCTTCAAAGAAAGGTCAAACCAGTTATCAGCACTCAAAGGAAAAGTGAGAGGCACTGGAGAAAATATGTTGTGAATCCTGCCCTTACCCAGATACTTATCTGTGCATAATGCTGTGCCCATATCTGCAGAGAGAAGGGGTTTTACAGATGTCCCTCTTGAGGGTGTTGCCCGTTAGTTTTCTGCAGGGCCTGCCACAGAATGTGCAGCCTACCCTGAATCCTGGGCAGGCACTTTCTTCACTCTCCTGAGCCCTTACACAGGGAACTTCATTTCTTAACACAGCCTTGGTAATCCTTCCTTCTGCAGCCAGGCCCTGAAAGTCCATGCTCAGAACCAGCTTTAAACTTACACGCAGCAAAACTGGGGAGGTGGATGTCTCTGTTGTGTCTCAAAAGTACCACACTGCAACATCTTTCTTGACCACATTTCTATCCTCCAACACATATTCTGCCTTGCTTCTGGCAGCTGTTTCTTTCCCATGCTGGGAAGAACTCAACCTAAAGAATAAGAGGGGTACAGTGAAAGATCCTGGCTGAGATCTGAAGAATGCCCAAACCTGAGAGTGGTATTGCCATTTTATGAACAAGACAAAGATGGAGTGGTAGTTAGGCACCTACTTGCCCTACAAATTCCTAGTTCATCTTTTGGATCCCAGTAAAAACCTCAATAATTCAGTCTAATATCTGTATTTCTTCTATTTATACAAAAACCTCCACAAAGCATAGAAGAGACCCCCTCTCTTTCTCTCTCTCTCTCTTTCTCTGTTCATTTAATAACAGAGAAAAAATAGAAAAAACTCTCCAGGGCCCCACTAATAAGTTAGGATTCTGAGCAGAGATAAAAGATGCCTTCTGCATTTCATCCCTAACTCCTGGCTCTTTGTTTGGCCATTGCTTAGGGATCAAGATATTAAGTTGTTTTCACATCTCCTACAGAGAACCTAACTCAGGGTCAGTCTTCAATAAAAACATGGCAACAGCAAAGGCCCAAGAACCTTCAAGACTTGGTGTCTCAGTTTGAAAGACAGGTGTCTGCTAAGGAAGGCAGAAGCCTCCCTTGGAATGGCAGATGCAACCCCTTTCCCTCCGAGTTATTATAATTTTGAAATCAAGGGCTTTTAGGCAAAGATGTGGGAAAATAGGAATAACAGTTCTTTACTATTATATATCTATATGTGTATAGCCAGTCAAACAAGCAGCAATAACCATGGCAGTAACAGCAAACAATCCCAAACCCAGTGCCAGCCTTCTCGGCTGTCAGGCCCTTTCCCCTCGGGTGCAGTTCCGCTCGCAGCCGGCAGGGGCGCTGGCGGCTCCCGGTGAGCAGGGCAGGTGCGATGGTTCCCCCGCGGCTGCAGGGGGCGCTCCGGAGCGAGCTCGGGGAGCACGCGGCAATGGCGGCCTGGGATCCCGGGAAGGGATGGAACAAAGGCTTCACAAACCCCAGACGGCTGGCCCCAGTGTCCGGCTGGAGCCTCGGGAACAGCAGGCTGGAACGGCAGGGACGAGCACAGATCCCAGAGGACAGACGAGATGTATCCAAACGGGGAACCCCCCGGAGGTCAGACAGGCAGGGCAAGCACGGCTACAACGCAGCGAAAGCTCGAAGCAGCAGCGGGGCAGGGCGGCCACAGCCCAGCCTCCAGCAGAGCAGGGGAAAACAGCTTTGGGATCCCGGCGTTGCTTCCAGCAGAAAAGAAAAAAGGCCGAAGAAAAGAACCAGCAGCTTCTTTCTCTGCAGCTTCTCTCTCCGAACGCTGAGAGCGAACTGACCCCACACCCACGTGAAACAAAAGGGTAGCCAGGTCTTTTGTTTGCTTTGAAGCACCCAGCGATTTATCGTCTTAGTAACAGAATGGGGGAAAATTCCTTTAACAGGAAAAAAACTAGGCCTCTTAAAACCCCAACACTTGGGGACAAGGTGATTTACCCAAGGTCCCACAGAAGTGTAGTCAAAGAAGAGGCTGTTGCACCTGTGAGTACAACTTCATTGTGCCAGATACTCCCAGTGTGAGGCCCCAGTCCTGACCTGTTACACTGGTTACAAGCTCCTTGTAGAAATATAAATATGTGGTCCAGACCTTGATCCATGCTCGTTTTCTTTATGATACCCAGTTTAGGCATGGGAGAACAGCAAAAATCTTGAAAATACAGGCACAGACTGAAAACAGGTGCCCCATAACTCACTGGTCTTCAGAAGAAAAGCATAGCCCTGAGAAATGGGAGAAAAATGGTTTAGCTAAAGGAAAGGAGCAGCAGATAAGAAAATGGGGGTAAAAAGAGGCAGCAGCTGAGCAACAGGATGAGGCACCTTTCCAGTCTGGGAAACAATCCCCCCTGCCACCACCACCAAGATCACCCAGTGTGTAGTCAGAGACATATGCTGAGGACTGGCGATCTTGCAAAAGGATAAGATCCCAAATTTGAACAGGCTGAAAGAAGATGTCCTCTTAATTTCCAGCTAATCCCTTCAAAACTCTCTCAGCCCTGATCACCTGGGTAGCTGAGACCATGGGCAGCTGCAGCCACCAGTGCTGACTCCAAGGTCTCAGCTCTTTGGAGGAAATATTTAGGGTCATCTTGTGTTTTTCAGTGTGTTCTAATTCTCTGGGAACCAGGCTGTGCAGATTGTGCTTAACTTTAATGCCATTTCTTGTCAGTTCAGTTAAATGAGGAAAAAAGGTAAGCCTGTGATTATGAGCTGGGTTCACTTGGAGACTATTTGCCTCAGGTTCTAAATTCAGAATTAGACTTAATTTAAGATTCTCTCTTTGATAGCTGATTTTGAAATCCTCCTGAAACAAACAGAAAAAACAGAAGTATCTATCTGGCTGTGTAATGAAGAAAACTAATCAGATTGAGCTCTGGGGTACTATTAACTTATTATTCTATTACACAATTTTCTGGTAGTTTACAAGATCTTCTTTATCCCATAATTATTTACTTCTTTGTTTGTTTGTTTATCAAGAAAACTTCTTTGTTTGTTTGTTTATTGACCACACAATATGGCTCAGACATATTCTTATGGCAATTACTTTCCTAGAATAACTTTATGCTCCAAAATGGAAGTATTTCCATTTGTCTGCTTAAAGATATGCTTCCAGGCAAACCTTCCACATTTCTTTTTCTTTTGGCAGAGATAAAAAGATTTTAGGTTAAGTACACACTGTAGTTATTCACACATATATATTGTTACGTATTTATTTGTAGATGTGTATTTGTGCCTTAGAAAATTGGTTTCCTAAATAGTTCCTTTAGCACCCTAATATGTTTAAAGACCTTGTTAACCTTCCATCACTGTAAACAAAGAATGTTATTTTCTTTTAAAATTTTTGCTTCCCGTATCACCCAAAAAGCGAACACTGAAATGTGAGAAATATGTGCTACTCCTAATGTGTTTCTGCACTCTTTCAGAGTTACTGCAACTCAGTGATAAGGATACCATTTATTTTTAATTTATTCAGTTTACTGTTGAGTCATAGCCAGGGTTTGATTTTTCTTCTAGTGAAGCAAATCGTCAGGGATAAGAAAAACACAGGTTCTTAGTAAAATAAGTAACCCCAAGAACTTTGACAATTTCTAAAGGCCCCCCACCACCATCTGTGCTAAGTGTGTAACTCTCCAATAACTGTGTTTGAAAGCTTTGGGCAGGTACAGCCACAGAAGTCACTACTGTCACTCAGACCCTTTGGAGCTAGCACAAGAAAAACTCCGTGTACATCACTTACTGGAGGCGTTATCTGCTAATCGATTCCCTCAGCACAATGTCAGGCTTTGAGCTTAGTCCCAAGTCCCTCATTGTTTTCATATCAGGCAGCAACACAGCACTGGGGGTGTAGAGAGGATGTGTGTGGAGCAGAGTACATGGAGGACAAAAGGGCATCCCAGATGTCTGGGCGCAGGGAAATGATATTTATTCTGTCAGCTGGTGGCAAATGAAAAAATGGAAAAGTTATATTTCTCTCTGGATAGCAGGATGCACAGAAACTTGAGATAAAATGTCCAAAGTTGCACCTTTGAGGTGTTTCACAAATAAATAATGAGATATTTTGCAAGAGGTCTTACTGTAGAGGTAGTCCAGATTCTCTCTGCAAGGTCTTCTTCAGCTCCAGCCAGCCATTTTTGCTGAGTGCTCATTCCTCAGCAACATGGCCACTGTTTGTATTGACTCAGAGAGCTGTCGTGAGACATCAGATCAGCAACTGCTGCAGCAAACTGCATAATCAGAGCAGCATAAACAGGCACTTCCTCCCTGATCCGTATTTATGCAACAGTCAATCTTCAGACCTCTTTGAAAGGCTTGTATTCCTAAGCAGGAGGGATTGCAGTGCCTGCACTGCCTTCAGAGATACGTGGACTTTGCAAACACCCACTTCGTAGGCTCAACCGAGTCCTGACAAAGCTCCTTGCACTTTGAACCCCAAAGTGATCTTTAACGTTGATGTGGGCAGCTTCTGCCTCAAGCTGCTTTGGTTGTGTCTTAGGGAGGCACATCTTCAAGTATTTGTATGTGGAGAAGATGTGCTGTACAACAGAGCAGCTGCAGCAAGGCCAGGATCAATGCCTGTAGTGAGGTGACCAGGATAGGATTAAGGATTCACTGGAAACCACGTATATTTGAGGTGTTCATCTGCCACTGTCTGCTCTGAACCTGAATTCCATGCTTCTCACAAGCACTGGTAACAACCCGAAGTTCCATCCCCTCTTTATGGACAGGAAAGAGAGGTGCACACAAGAATAAGGTCCTGTCTGAAGTCACATCAGCAGCGGCCATTAGCACATTGCTAATGCCTTCTGGCACCTTTTTTTTTCCTTACACAGAGATAGGTGGGTTTGTTCCTCTTTCCCAGCTTTGAGCACACTACAAAACTCCAGGCTGCCACAGAATTATCAAAAGGCAGTCAAGATTTATTGCGCGGTGTGAGATCTTTTATAGCACAGCAACTTCATGGTTCTTTCTGTCCTAAAAATTCTAAACAAATATTAACTAAGGAAAGTTTCCTTTTTACAGTGCCCAGAAGAGGGGCAGGCACTGATCTCTGCTCTGTGTGTGACCAGGGACAGGACCTGAGGAAACGGCTGGAGCTGTGTCAGGGAGGGTTCAGTTGGGTATCAGGGAAAGGTTCTTCCCCCAGAGGGTGGTGGGGCACTGAACAGGCTCCCCGGGGAATGGGCACGGCCCCAAGGCTGCCAGAGCTCCAGGAGCATTTGGACAACGCTCTCAGGGATGCACAGGGTGGGATTGCTGGGGTGTCTGTTCAGGGAGAGGAGCTGGACTGGATGATCCTTGTGGGTCCCTTCCAACCCAGGATATTCTGTGATTCTATGATATGCGGTTTTGATAAATTGCCCTCATGAGCACAGTTTTCTGCTTTTGTTACTCACGTAATTTACAGCTCCCAGATGAGCAGACTGCCATAAGCAACGAAAGAAAAGATGCTCAAGTGTACTGTGTAAGTGTTGTACAAAAGAAGGGGTGGGGGGAAGGGCAACCTGAAAAAACAATCCAAATGTAATCAGAACAGAGTGGTGGTTTTGGCATGGTGTCAGTAACTCCTCTTATTATGAGAAGATACTCAGATGTAATCAGGCTCCATGTCACAGAGAATCAAAACTAATAACTCTGATGCAAATGTTTGCAGGCTGGGGCTATAATGTTCTCAGAGTCTCTTTTGTCTGTTAAGTGTGAGGACAGCCTCACAGAGCTGGCAAAGGCTTTGAAAGGTCAGAGTACTTTGGTGATAACAACTACCTACTTGCAACTGATGAATTTCCCTTCTTATTCATTGTTGTAAGAATTTACTTTGCTTGTGATCCATTTAGTCCCTCTGCCTTCTGTAAAAAACCTGCATTTGTTAAATACTGAGATGGAAGATTCATGAAAAGCTTGTTTATGTGAGGTTGATTTCAAGGACTGGATTTGTGATTGCACTCAAATCTGCCCACTGGAGCCACTGATGACTCTGCATCATTAGTCTGAGCCTCCGCTGTCTCACACCTGACACCTGTGAATGGCAGTCACTTCTACAGAGCAAAATACTGTCATTACATGGTTTCAAAGACCTTGATTTGACAACATTTTTACAGATGTGGAATCTACAATAAAAATAAATGTGAAGAAGAAAACTTCACATTCTGTACATCACGTTATTTGGAGCTTTTGGTGGGTTCAGTTCTGCTCCATCCCATCATGGTAGCAGCTGTTTTTTGGGAGCACTTAAAATCCCAAGAAAAATCAGGCACCCTCAGTTGATATCAGCCTATCAGAATATTGACAGGTCAAATAATAAGCCCTGAAGCAACATATTCCATATTCTGCTGCTTATTTAATGATTGTTTCCCATGTTCTTTTGACCATTCACTCTGCTGCATCACCTTCATTCCTTCAAAGTGATGTTAAATAAAGTGAATGAGATTAAAGTGGGTGATGAGAGGTGGAAAGAGAAAGTGAGAGAAAGAAGAATCAATTCAGTTAATTAATGGCTGACAAATAACAGTAAAAAAGAAGCTTCACAGTTCCAAGGGACATCAAATTCAGAAAGCAGCCTGAAGAGAAATAATGAGGGTACCAGACCTTGTAATAAATAATTGTGTTGTTCTAATCTAGAGAAAGCAAACAACAGTAGAACTTGAAAAGTAAGGGTCAGATTATGGCTTTGGCCTTCTGCACAGAGTTCTTCAGGAAAAGACATGGAACTGGGCAAGAGGAGACACTGGCAAAACCTCCTGGAGCTGTTGTTGGTTTGCTGGGAGAGACGAAGTAGGTCCTTTACCTTTTCATCAAGTGGACTTCCTAAGAAAATGAAGTTTACACAGCTCTGTTCCCCTTGCCTGACAGCTCAGGAATTTCCTTGGCCATTTTCCAGCACATTTGACAGAGAGGAGACTCCAAAGATGTTTCATTTCCTAAAGCTTCACAAAGGCAGTTGTGTTGTGTTAAAGAAAGTCCTACCACTGCAGCCTCTGACTGAATACCCAAGCATGATTTTGGTGCCAGAAAAGAAATCTGATATTAGAGACAGATGTTAAGGAGCAGCCACCGACAGAAGTCTCTTTTCTTCTTCTGTCCTTAATTTTCCTCCATTTGTCCTTCTTATCCAGATTTTGAGTCCCCTGAGACACATGACTGCTGTTTTATCTTTAGACCACAGCCCCAGTCAGCTCAGATCTTCCCCATGATGCATCTCATAACACAAAACTATGTTCAGCTCTTACAAGAAGTAAGATGATAATTTCGCCAAAAAATGATATTATTTGTAGAAAAAACACAGCACAAGAAACAAACACACCAAAATCTTAGCATGAGAAATAGAAAGGATTCTAAGTATTCATGAGGGAGGCTGTCTCCCAAATTCATTTCACTGATGTGGCAATTGTGTCCAAATAATTTAGCACACCTTGAAAGCCTGGTAACCTGCCTGCTCCATGACTTCATCCACAGCGCTCACTGTTGGGCTGTTGTAAAAACTGCATGAAAATCAAAATAATACATCTGTCCTCATTAAATTTAAACAGCCATCTCTGGAGGTAATTGAAGGGCTGGTATGGGCAATTCTGCATTTCCATCACAGATCTAGGAACTGGGTTAGTGCTATAGTGCTGTAAGGACAATTTTAAAAAACAAAATAGATTAATTGAAAGGTAAGGAAGTGATAGATTAAGAAGAGAAGTTCACCCTTATCATAATTTTATGATTTTCCTGTTCATTAAGTACAAATTTGAACATTGCCTAATAATTCACGCTGCAGTTAAGTCAGATGATTTTAGCAGGAGCATGAATGAATTCACTAAAAAGTTGTATCTGCTTCAATTTTAATGGAATTTCACTTAGAATCAACTGAAATTTTCTTACTGAAGCCTTCTCACAGCACTAGTGGGAGCAAGAATGTTTGTTTTTAAGAGAAGGTTCTTGAGATGTATTTAAAACATAGTGCATTATTTCAAAGTCCAGCTGAAGGAACATTTTCAGTTAAGAATAAATAAGAAAAATAACTCATAATCCTAAAAGTATTTCAACACAGCTATATTACCTAAAACACCACTGAGCTTTAGCTGTGCAAAATCTCTCATTACCTCATAAGAAGATGATTCTAGAAAAGATTTTTTATTTTGATAGAAGAAACATTTTAGTATTCACCTTTCAATAACTCAGTTCAGTTTTCAATTCACATAAAACCAATTTCTTACCGAAAGAAAAGAATCTGTAATTTTGAGAATATGTTGCTTTGTTCCTCTGTAAGGTAGAGGTTGAGCATTTGCCTGAACTGCAAATCTCCTCTGCAGCTGAATTGTAGAACTGTAAACAACTCCATTTAAATGCGGGGACAAATCAAGGATATCAACACACAGAAGGGGAAGGGGTTTAATAGTTTCCCCTGAAGCACTTTGGAACATGTAAACTGGAGGAGTTTGACATCTAGCATGTGATATCATTAAGCACAGTTATTGCAGGATTATTTGATTTAAAAGTTCTCACTGTACACCTAAGCTTTCCATAAAATAATTTATATGGAAGAATTCAAGGTAAAAATTACCCATAGTGGTGCCATAAGGCTTTGGGTCCCCTTAGCAAATGCACTACACAGTTGAATGTTAAAGTTCTGTCTTTGAACAGGATCAGTGAATAATGCCATGAGCTTTTTAATTGTTTGCCATAAACTGAAAGATTCAGCAACTGAATGAGGTCGATGTTGTTTAGCTGCTACCTTTTTTACACATTTATTCTGAATCATGAAAATAATTGTTTCTGGCTAAGCTTCATCAAAGCAAAAGTGCCTCTCCCATTTTTTCCCTATCCATCAAAATACCTGTGCATGGCAAATTATGAGTGCTATACTTCACATTCTTGGAGTTTGTATGGCTTTAGTGGGTGTCACAGTAAATAGTGAATGCACACAAATCCTTTTGTTCTAAAGGGGTTTAGCAGAAGAAAATCAAGTGTTTTACAGAGGAGATTTTAACAGGCAACTTGATTTGGGGCAATTCTAATAACTCTAAGGAAAAGATTGAAATGAAAGAATCCAAGAGAACTATGCAGGTATCAAGCCTTTTGCTGTCAACTTTTGCAATTACAAAAATCTTACTCTCCCCTTAATGCTGTCACAAACGTGAATTACTGTAAACATAAAGTTAACTTGGCATGTTCCAGGTCATCAGGAGATATTACTCAGCAACACTTTTAGCACTTTAATGAAATACATTGAATTTTACTGAGCCTCATTGCTCTCAAGGGCACAGAATCACAGAATCATTGGGTTGGAAAAGCCTTCCAAGAACACAGAGTCTACCCTAGAGACTGATCAATCCCCACCTTGTCACCCAGCCCAGAGCACTGAGTGCCACGTCCAGTTGATCCTTGGACACCTCCAGGGATGGGGACTCCACTGCCTCCCTGGGCAGCCCCTTCCAATGCCTGACCACCCTTTCCAAGAAGAAATTCCTCCTGATGTCCAGCCTGAACCTCCCCTGGCACAGCTTGAGGCTGTTTCCTCTCCTCCAGTCCCTTGTTCCCTGGGAGCAGAGCCTGATCCCCCCTGGCTGCCCCCTCCTGTCAGGGAGTTGTGCAGAGCCAGAAGGTCCCCCCTGAGCCTCCTTTGCTCCAGGCTGAGCCCCTTTCCCAGCTCCCTCAGCCCCTCCTGCTGCTCCAGCCCCTTCCCCAGCTCCGTTCCCTTCTCTGGACACGCTCCAGCCCCTCAAAGCCTTTCTTGTCCTGAGGGGCCCAGAGCTGCCCCAGGATCTGAGGTGTGGCCCCAGCAGTGCCCAGCACAGGGGACAGTCACTGCCCCGGCCCTGCTGCCACCCCATGGCTGGCACAGCCCAGGTGCCATTGGCCTCTTGCCCCCCTGGGCACACCTGGGCTCATGTCCAGCCGCTGTCCCCAGCAGCCCCAGGGCCTTTCCCAGCTTCCCAGCCCCTCTGCCCCAGCCTGGAGCTGCAGGGGGTTGGTGTGACCCAAGGCAGGACCGGGCCCTTGGCCTTGTGGACCCTCAGACCATCGGCCTGGGCCCATGGATCCAGCCTGTCCAGATCCCTCTGCAGAGCCTTCCTGCCCTCCAGCAGATCCACACTCCCACCCAGCTGGTCATTTTCTGCAAAGTGACTGAGGGTGCATCCGATCTCCTTGTCCTGATCATCAATAAAGATACTAAACAGGACTGGCCCCAGTACTGAGCCTTGGAGAACCCCACTGGTGCCTGGCCACCAGCTGCGTGGGGCACCATTCGCCACCACGGGGTGTGGCTGTAGAAGCTTTACCCTGAGGCATAACCGAGGAAGAGTCTTTGTTGTTCAAAGTTTCCCTAGACTGTATCCAGCAGCAAATCTTTCAGTGTCTTCTACTGGATCAGGCTTTAATTGAATGGATAAAAATTAATGTGGGAAGCTTTTCCTATCTTCTTTTAACAGTTGTTGTATAAACCCAACTCCTCGTCTCATTAACTGCCTTTAGTTACATTATAAATACAAATATCTGAGGGTGGAAGGTTATTATCTTCTCCCTTCCTGACATAAGTAGATTGCATGGTACATCACTGTCCACTGGAAGCACTAACGTTATTGTGGAGGAAATTAATTGCTTAATTCCACTCTCTAAGATGCCAGCTAATTAGCTGAATAGCACCAAGCATTAGTTACCAGCTCTACGGTATTTCTTTGAAGCATTGCTCACTTTGTTAATTTTCTATGAAGTCATAGCTACTCCCAAGAATAAACTCTCAGCATCAATTGGCATTTAAGAATTTAAGCATAGTTGGAGGTATTTCAGATGTCATATCAACCAAATTGTTCATTCAAATAATCCCAGTCCCAAGATTAATTGTACTTCTGGAAGATGTTTCCGTATATAAACACAGTACAGATACATAATGCAAAGGGTAAATGATTCTGTGGTCTCCAAGGAAAATGTGAAATTCCTTTGGATTACACAGAGTATTTAATCAAATACCAAAAGTTCAACAAATTATATGATATGACTTATAAACTTACTTACCTTTCTTTAGAGAATACTGTTAATAGTACCAAAATAACACAGTTAATTCTCTGGGCTGTAACCACCGCATGTTGATTTCTCTTCTTCAGTTCTCCTCCAGTTCACTGTTGTCTTTCCAGCATTGCTGTGAGACTTTGAATGGTAAAAAGGCTTTATAATCTCAGCAAAGGTTGCCCCACACATCTACCAACAATATGAATCATCAGATGTAAGCCCATGTGCACACTTTTCCTGCTGTGGATAGGACTGGCAAAAGTTATGCTGAAAAACAATTAGAAAAAAATCGATTAAAGTCTGTATAGTTATTGTAGAACCAAAAAGGGTTCAGACCAATTCACACATCTCCATTTCAAATCGATGTTAGATCAGGAGAACTGAAATTCAAATTCCATCAATTCACATTTTAAAAGCTTTCAAATACTTTTGTCTCTATAGTATTTATTTCTTCCATGCCTTATATTTCAAAAATATCAATATGCTTGCTTTTTTCTCCATGTGTACTGGAAACTATTTTATATAGAGTGTTGAATTTTCTCAAGACATCTGTACATTTTAGTCCACAGATATTTTTACAGGCTTTTGTTTACTGTATCTGAATAGAGCATGCATGCTAAGGGGCACACCCCAAACTTGACTGTGAATCATGGAATGGTTCAGGCTGGAAGGGACCTTACAGCCCTTCTCATCCCACCTCTGCCATGGGCAGGGACACCTTCCACTATCCCAGCTTGCTCAGAGCCCCGTCCAACCTGGCCTGGAACACTGCCAGGGATGGGGCAGCCACAGCTTCTCTGGGCAACCTGTGCCAGGGCCTCACCAGCTTTCTAAAATAAGGTCATTAAAATTGCCAGCCTTGTTTTGTCGTAGCCTTGTGACTGTCAGTGCCCCAGGGCTGAGAGGATGGTTGGAAAACTCCAAGAAAAAGAACCGAGCCTGGAAGATGACGTGGTGGGTCTGTGCTTATTTGTCATCTGTCAGGACCATAATCTTAGTTTATATATAGAATCTGTTAATTAGAGCTGTAATGAACTGTTCAGTTCACTTTGTTCATGCAGTAGCTTGCAGACTTGTAGACAAAAGCCAGTTCCTGAAGACCCAGGGGACTAATTAAGTACACAATGTTTCAAGGAATTAACATCCTACTCAGATGTTTTCAGTGACAGTAAGTATATTATGCTGTCATTGCCCTGCCCCAGGGCGTCCTCAGGACAGGTTTTTTAAACACTCTTATTCTTGCAATCTGTTTTATCATTACCAACACAGATGTCAGGGATTCTTTAATAATTTTTTAAAATAAATCCATAGAAACTTGTTCTTCCCAAAGAAGTCATTGCCAAGTTTCTATGACCCAAGCTCTCATCCTTAAAATCAATTATTTGTGTATCAATTTAAACTATATAGACCTATTGTCAGAAGAGATTTTTTTTTTTTTTTTTTTTTTTTTTTTTTTTTTTTTTTTGCAAAGGATTGATGCTGATTGGATCTGTGGAGATTAAAATACCAACTAGACATCTTATTGCATATTGACAACTGCCCATTTGATCTTACACCTTTGCGAGTGGTGAATTTAGTATTTCAACTGTTAAAATGAAGAGTAAGCAGCAAAAAGTGCCAAAACTCTGGCTCTTTTGTCAGTTAATTAACATTTGGGAATGTGCCTTTGGTTTTCCGTATAATTTGACTGTCTTGGTGCTCTGAGGCAAGGATGGTCATGTTACCTGAGCCAGAAGAAAATGAGGAGGAGCACCACCATGTGCCGCTGTGGCAGTGTCTGCTTGCAAACTGAACTATGAGCCTTGGTAAAATGTGGCAGCATAAAGCCCAGTGACAGTAAAAAATATGCACCTGCTTTTTTAAACAAGCATAGGTTATCAGAGGAATTTCTAACCTGGAAGAACAGATCAGATCAATCTTTGAGAAAGTGTCCAAAAGTAACAAAAGGTAAAATAATTCAGAGGAAGTAGCAAGATTTCATCACTTCATTTCATTATTTCGTTTCATTTCATTTCATTTCATTTCATTTCATTTCACTTATTATTTCTAGTGAGTTAGTTCCTTTAAGCATCATGAGCTGGATTAGGAAGGCACTGCTCCATGTCTTCTTGGTGGGAGGTCAGTTTATCCGTGTGTTTCACTGCTCTTCTGCAGGGAAGCAGAGAATTCTGCATCTTTCCCTCTCTTTTTAGTCAGCAAAGTAGACTTTCTGATTTCAGAAGGCTTCCTGTGAAAGACTATGGGTAATTTGCATGTTTTTGGAGCCTTGGAGAGGATATCACAGAATCCCAGAACGGGACAGGCTGAAGGGACCACAGTGGCTCATCTGGTCCCACTCCCTGCTCCAGCAGGGCCATCCCAGAGCACACAGCACAGGATTGTGTCCAGAGGGGTCTGGAATATCCCCAGTGAGGAGACTCCACACCCTCTCTGGTCTCTGTTCAGGGCTCAGTCACTGCACAGGACAGAAGTTCTGCCTCCTGTCCAGGTGGAACTTCCTGGGCATCAGTCCCTGCCCGTTCCTCTGGTGCCATGGCTGGGCCCCACGGAGCAGAGCCTGG
The DNA here is from genome assembly GCF_965178545.1 of Coloeus monedula. NCBI lineage: Eukaryota > Metazoa > Chordata > Aves > Passeriformes > Corvidae > Coloeus > Coloeus monedula. Next base: position 13,211,087 of record NC_138784.1, read on the forward strand.
GCCCTGCTCGGAGCCCTCCCTGCACACAGGGACACACAGGGCTGAGGGCCCCTCTCAGCTGGGGCTCCTCTCCAGGCTGGACAGCCCCAGCTCCCTCAGCCTTTCCCTGTCAGGGATGCTCCAGGCCCTAAATCATCTCCTCAGCCTCTGCTGGCCCCGCTCCAGGAGCTCCCTGTCCCTCCTGTCCTGAGGAGCCCAGGACTGGACACAGCACTGCAGCTGTGCCTCCCAGGGCTGGGCAGAGGGGCAGGATCACTCCCTGACCTGCTGGCAATGATCTTCAGAAAGCACCCCAGGATCCCACTGGCCTCCTTGTCCCCAGGACACATTGCTGGCTCAGGGACAGCCTTGTTACCTTGTGCCTCAGGCCGACAGGAGCCTTGCTTCTGGTACTTTCAGTGGCAATATGAATTGAAGGATTCAGGATGTGTCACCTTCATTTTGTCCAGGTGTTATCAAAATTTACAACCAGACCTTCCTGGTTGCCTCCAGCCAGTTGCAGGCTTGTGCCTGGGAGTGTAAAAGTTCAGTTTTAGAAATTCACTCACGTACAGACCATCACCTGCCTGTTAGCACTCACAATTTAACTCATCTTTTGTCTACCCCAGAGGCCCAGTCCTGAGAAAACATGGTACTCCAGCATACCGAAATTGGCTCTGATCTCTCCTCTTTTGACTTGCATCACCATAAATCAGACTTGCAGAGACCTATAATATGGTTAGGGCTTCTGTGTAATGTCCTCTTCCCAGCTTTTGATAATAACAACTCTTACATGTTCTTCACTGTGAATGTCAGGAATCCCCAGAGCAAAGGTGTCTGGGAAGCAGGAGAGCCTCCAGGGGCACAGTCCCTGCCTGGTGGGCTCATGGTGGTGGAGTGCATTTTTGGGAAAGCCTTCTCTAAATACTGCAGCATAAGCCTCTATTTAATGTTAGGTATTATCAAGCATTTGTGTATTGAATTTCTACAGAGAACAGGCTGAGCCTGAATGTAGTTTGATTTTCTAACTTTCCTTTAGGATCACTGAGTAATTGACTTCATTTTAACATAGTTGAAATGCACTGGTTCCCTTCTAGCCTCCTTTTCCAGACTGTCCCAGTTAAAAAAGGGTTCAACTCTGTGCTGAATAAATGCTATTCAATAATAAGCTTTATTCTTCAAATATTATTTCATAACAAGTAGTATTGTTGTGAAGCAGCAGCCTAATTAATGTTCCTCACCACCTTCCTTTATTTTTGCTTCTTAGAGAAATCAGTAACCTTCAGAACAGAAGAATTTGCTATACAAATCGAACAGGAGGAATCTGGAAAGCACATCTCAAAAGTGTTTTTTTAATTTTCCTTGCTGTTCAAAAGTGCTGGTGCAGACTAATTTCTGCAACGCACTGAGTATAAAATACATGTGTACATGTGTGTTTCTGGGGTATACAGCTGATTTGTCTCACTGGAAATAGTTGGCTGTTAAGATAATAGAGTTTAAATTTCTCTTGAGGTGTGAGACCTGCCAATTCTCTCTAGTTCATGTAGATAAGCTTGAAAGATGACCTTGTTTTATGTTTTTTTAGATATGTTTATCTTTTTATTTAAACATACTGTGCTGGGAACCTAATTGCCAATAGAGAGAGAACTCTTAAATACATTTTAAACTGTTTTGTCCTGCCACATCTGAGAAATTAAACAAATCCTTACTAGAATATACTGTAATCTTCACCACCTCTTCCAATTTTAAATTATTATGGACAGAAGAAATAACACTAATTTTTCTGTTTGTCAATTTGATAAAAAAAAAAAAAACCTTCTCGAAGCTTAAGTGGACATAAATGGATGTGGGGACTGGGAAAGTGTGTAGGAAATGTGCCTGGGAAGTCCCTCCAGCAGCTGGCAGAGCCACATGGTTGGAAGGCATAGTGTAAATATATGCTTTAGGGAAGCTGCAATAAATTTCCCATTGACCTTATGGCCAGGATTTCACCCATCAGTGTTCAAGAAATCAAGAACATTAACCCAGTACAGTTACTTACATGTAGCTGTAATCAGAGTGCTAAAAAATATCAGAGCTCCTCATGCCTGCCCAAGGACAGACACTATCACTGGGACAAAAAGCTGGAAACATCTCCCTGTTTCCTCAAGTCTAGGAAATGGTATTTTAGAGTCTCATTTCTACTTAAAATAAATGAGCTTTTTCATGCTTTTCTTTTCTTGGTGTTTTGGGGTTTTTTGGGGGATTTTTTTTTTTTTTTGGGTCCTTCTGGTCCTAATTGATGATCACTCCTGAACTCTGTCCTCTGGTTTGGTGTGTTATATTTCTACCAACAGGAGGGTATCCTCAGAAGCAGCAATTCTGCTCTGTAAAGACACCAAAAAATTTTGCAGAAGTTTAAAATTCCGCAGAGATATGTCTGCTGTCCCTCAACATTGCTGCCAGATGGGACAGCAACATCAGCCAGATTTTTCTTAAAGCCTTGGGATGAAAAATACTGAATGACAGCAAGGGACACAATCTTTGCTTAAGAAACAAATCATCTCCTGATTTGTTGCATATCTGAAAGCAAGAGGTCTTTTATGATGATTTATAGGTACACATTGAAATTAGTTGCCCTATTCTGAAATAACTTGTAATTTTCCTGTAAAACACATGCTCATATGATGTTGAGAAACAACCCTGATTCAGTCTTCCTTCCCCCTTGATAGACTTCTCTTGTGTCCTGACCATATTTCATCAGATTCCTCCTTGCTTTTGGCATGTTTGTATCACAGCATTTTTATGAGCCATGATTTATTTTCCTTTTAAAAATAACTTGTTCATCCCTCTGTGATTTCTCCTGCTACTTTGCAATACTTTTACTGACAAGCAGGTTCATTTTGCTTGTGTTAGAGATATAAAAGATATTTACAGCAGCCACATTTTTAAATAGTCTGAGAGTCTGAGGAGGTCTCAGCCTTTTATCTTTATTTAACATTTTAGCCCGAAAATACCTACATGCCAAGCAGATGAGCCCTGTTATGTCAGGTTCTGCATGAAGAGAAGTAACTGGAGTCGCTTGATTCATCTCTGAGGCAAACTAGGGAGAAGAACAGAACTAGCAAAGTGGGTTTGGTGAAGGAAACAGTGGTAGAAACAGAATGAACCCTGCATATATTGATGACTTTTAAGTGGGAAATGCCACTGAAGTGATAAACCCTCCCCAAAGTGGAAGATTATTTAATGAACACTTAATAGCGGGCTTGATGGGTATGGTTCTCCCTATCCAAGGACCTTTGGATTCTTAGTGGCTGTGCTAGAGTTCACAACTATTTCTCACAGCTACAAGTACCAATAACCTCCAGGATAATATGGTTCCTGCACAGCCATGATCAGAAGGTGGGTTTTTTTCACATAGCATGTCCTGTTCAAAGCTTTCAGTGCCATTCCAGCCTGAATTAAATAGCTCTGTTTATTTTAAGTCCTGACCCATTACAGAGTAGCATCACATCATACAGTCACTGATTTCATTTGGAATTCTTGCTTTTTTTCTGGCTTCAGCCTCCACAGACCTGACACTGCACACCCATCAATGGTAAAAAACAAGACTTGATCAAGTGTGATAAGAAAAATAGAAATGCAAAGTATTATATTTGGGCAGAAATAATGACCCTCAGAAATTTCGGCTGGGAAATTTCTGGTATGAAACAATTGTGTAAAAGAGGATCTGTGGACTGCAGTAGATTCCAAGCAGGAGCTCCATTGAAGAGATAAAGTTATTCAGAAGAGGGCAGATACGGTCTGGTGTTGCAGGAACAAAACTAGGACCTGGAAAATAAGTGAAGTATTTACTTTTGTTCACAACTAGGCAGGTTTCACATGAAAAAGTGTCCAATTTTGGACATGATACTTCAAGAACAATGAAGTTTCACAGAGTACAGTCTAGTACAGAGCAATTTGTTCAACCAGCACTTGGAAAGGATGGTTTGCAGAGAAAAGTGTGAATGAGACACACTTTCTGTGTGTGAACCTAGACAAGGACTGAAGACGGATATGATGGGGTCTGAGATATACAAGAGGCTGTTATAAAGGAAAAAGAATAATAGGTTTCCATGTTTGGAGTAGAACAGGCAAAAAATAGTTTGCTTCAATTGCAAAACAGATGAGTAGCATATATTATTAGGACATTCTGGTATTCCAAGGAGGTTAAATGTTCTCAGCTTCTGAAAAGGGTGTGATACCTGAATAGTCAGGACAGCTGGAAAATTCTCCTTGGTGTACTTATTTTTTTCTTCAAAGTCAGTACATGCTTTTTGAAATATAACAGCTTATTTAGCCAGCAAGAAAAAGAAACTGGATTTCCTTGCCCTGAACTCACATTAACTTCCCTAAAGCAGTTATTGCAGCCAGCATGAGCCTGTGGGAAGTGGAGCCCTGAGACTATAATCAGTCAGCAAATGCACAGACCATTGAATGTGAATAAACAGTGGGACAGCATAAAGTAAACAGCAGCTTGGGCTTTACGCCCCCCAAGGCAAGCAAGGAACAAATTGATTTGAGAGGAAGCTTGTCAGGAGACATCCTCCCTCGGGCTTTCCAGCCAGCAGGCTAAACCACCAGGGCTAGAGGCTTCATTCAGGGAGTGCCAGCCACTCCATGAGCCCTTCCCAGGGAGTAATTGGGAATTTTTTTTCACGAGCTCACAGGGAAGTTGGGGTTGGAAGGGACATGAGAGACTGCCTGGTACACCCACCCTATTCAGCCTGGAGCAGGCTGCCTAGAACAGCAACTCATCTGACATTTTATGTAAATTAAAGTCCTCTTCAGAGTGTGTGTTTCTTTTAGCTCAGAGAAAGACATAAGGTAGCTGGTGGGGGACACAGCTCATTCTCAATTTTCATTGAGGTCCCAGAAAGCAGAGGATGTTTGCAATGTTTAAGTCGAATGCTGTAGCACATTGTTTTTTCTTGGTTGTATTTTCAGTGAAACTTACTGGGTAAAGAATTCCCTTTACTGTGTGCCCCCAGAGCAACTACTGAAAAATAAATGGGGTTATTTAAAAAAATTAAATTCTCAGTGATAAAGAGACTGAACTTTGAAGCAGGCAGAGGTTTTGCCTTATGAATGTGCTAACTTGCACAAAGACATGATTTTTGCAGTTTTTCAAAGGCCTTCTTAGAATTAAAAAATCTTATTAGAATTCTCCTTAAAATTGTTTCTTGAGCAGCAGTGTTTTCTGCACTCGTTTTGTGGTTTCAACAAAGTTAGATCATGGGTCTTTGAAACTCTTATGGCAATTCTATCTAAACTGTGTCAGGAAGCAGTGAGCAGTTCAGGCAGAAGTCTTCTGCTGACTGGAGTATCATTTTTTGGAGAGATTAAAATGTGTTAGTCTTATGACAGGAGAAAAACCATGGATGACTGCAGTGGGTATTCATCTAATATGTGCAGAGACTGGAATGAAACTGTCCAGCTGACACAAGTGAACATGTCACTGCTACATCATAAATATTTAACCTGTCTCTTGAATAATATGCAGGCACTCTCCACTTGTTATTTGGATCTAGATGGCTGCAAAGAGGAACCTGTTTTTCCAGCTCTTTCAGATTTGTACTGTTTTTACTTCCAGCTCCAGAAGAGCTCTCTTCTGATCTTTGCTGGTGCATTTCCCCACCTCACCTAAGCCAGCATTTATTCCATGCTGGAGCAGCAGAGTTGGCAAAGCACTGAGAGACAGAGCTGCCTTCTCCTCTCTCACAAACCCCTACTGTGAAAATACCAAAAATACCACACTGAATCTGTGTCTGAAGGTCAGTGAGGCTGTGAGGAGAAACACCAGAGTGCTTTTGGCAGGTACTTTGCCAAAGTCAGTCAGTTAGAGGTAAGAGAGGAAGCTGATGAACACATTTGATGGTAATAGAGATATCACCCAGAAGACAGCAAAGGGATTCCAAAGGTGGCTTGCACAAGCATTAACAGATGAAGATAAATGAGGAGAGAGAATAGCTTGACTTCCACATTCAAGTTTCAGAAAGATATCTGTAATAAGATATTTCTTTTCTAAACAGCACACACGAACCAGAGTCCCAGCACAAATGGGAACCTGGGATGCTATTTTTATCAAGCCCACTGTCAGAACTGCATTTCTGCCTGATTAAATAATATGACAGTTCACAGAGAAAAAAAAGTCAAAGATATTTCAGTCAGATACTTGGTCTTAGTGCAAAAGTGTTGAGTGGACTACTGAGGTGGGAAACCATCTTGCCTTTTTTTCCATAGTATCAGTCATATGTGTTTCTAGAATTATTTAACTCTATTCACTTCAATGAGGACTTAGTGAAAACAGAACTGAGGAGAGGCAGAAATATGTTTTTCAGAGGGTAAGGAATAAAGAAACACTAAAGAGTGGCACAGTTTCAAATCTGGAGTCAAGAGCAGAGAAGAACACAGATACTGCTGAAGGGACCTGCCAAGCCAACAAGGTGGATTTAAAAAGAGGAGTAGAGAGGGAATCACAGATAACTACAGAAGGGATTCAAGACTGATACTGGCTGTCTCATACACATTGTTAGGGGGTGCATTTATACTAGCTCAAAAAATCCTGAAATTAAGTGAAAATAACTTTTTTGAGAATCAGCCAAAGTTTTTATTTCTAAGCTTGATCAGGACTGAATAGAGTGACCCATCTGACTTGGAAAACTTTTCCTGCAGAGAAATATCTCAAAGGGGTGTTAAGAGGATGGTGCCAGACTCTTTTCAGTGGTGTCCAGCAACAGGAAGAGGAGCAATGGCTAGAAACTAAAACAAGAAAAAAACAAGAAGTTTAATCTCCACACGAGGAAGAATTTCTTTCCATGCAGGGTGGCAGAGCACTGGAACAGCTGCCCAGGGAGGGAATGGAGTCTCCGTCTCGGGACATTCCAAACTCACCTGGACATGTTCTGTGTCACCAACTCTTGATGGCCCTGCCTTGGCAGGGGGTTGGACTGGGTGACCTCCAGAGGTCCTATCCAAGCCCAGCTACTCTGTGATCCTGTGATTCTGGGAATGGTCTGCCAGACCTGTTGAATCAGCTCCAACCCTAATTCAGATCTCCTCTGAAAAGCAACTCACCCTCTTAGCAAATATTGTCCTCTGGATTCAGATGTGCTGGTGGAGGCAGGAGCTCCCAGATGTAGTTTTTATCTCTTTGAGGCTGCCATCCCACAGATCTGCTGGCAGAGAAGAGTGTGACTGCTCTCTGAAGTGCTGAAGAACAGTCAGCTGGTTTGCCACAGTCAATGCGTTCAGACCCCACAAACAAAACTTTGGTGTAAAGGGGGATGTTCCCCAACAGCCCCAGTTCTATCTTGGGTTAAATGACTCATCATCTTATCTTCCTGAGTAATCAATATTTTTGGCTACTAACTTGCAGAAGTAACTTTTTTGTAATTACATTCCTGAAAATACCATAGAAATGTAATTAAATAAAAATTAAAACAAACAGGATCTTTCTTATCCCTTTTGTAGGCTGTTGCGTAGTTTTATTTTGGTCAAATAATCACTTGGAGAAAAAAGTTACTAGGTTGACTCAATGATCTGGAAGGTCTCTTGCAATCTTGGTGATTCTGTGATTCTCTTATCTGCACATAATCTTGTAGAATACATGCAGGTCTCCTATTTATATGTATTTTAAGAGTTGTTATGGTAACTTAACTTTATTCAGTATAATTCAGAGTAGCAGTGACAGATCATTGTACTAGCAGATGGGGAAGGAACTAGTAATGCTTAAAAAATTAAATAATTTAAGTAAGAGCTGTGAGACTACTTCAAAATGCCATTAGGAAATACATTCTAATGAAATCAGTTTAGTTTGGTGTTTGAAAGTTTATTTGCTGCCATGAATATTCATGCAAGCTCCAATTTTTTAGCAATAACATTAATTTAAAAACTTCAAATGAATCATGCCAATATGTGTTTGCCCTGAAAGTATTGTGAATTCTCAGATGACTCTGTTTGCATGAATTTTCCCATCTATAAAACTTATTCAAGTCCTTTTTCTTGCCCTTTTAAGTGGGATTGGATGGTGGAGACAACCAAATGAATATCCTGGGATTTAAAATGGTAGCAGCACTGTATAAACATCAAATTATAAGTAAAGAATGACAAAGGCAAGTCCGGCCTGAGGCAGTTAATGAGAAAGTTGTGGGCAAGAACATGATCACATAAAATCCTTTCTAAACAATGTCAGCCAGCATATTTTGTAGAAATGAAATAAAATTATTCCTATGGCCAAGGAGCAAACACAGAGAGAGGAGGTTTATATTAAATTCATTTTTCAGCCACCTATGACTAAAAACTGAAATAGGGCCCGTTCCTCTTTTCCTACAAGGTTGTATCCCTGCCTTAAGATGATGACCTCTTTTGCTGTAGCGTGTGTAGTGTGAGCAACAGATTGTCTCACCACATTCCTAACAGACCTCAGGATATGGCTTTTAATAAACTTAATGCGTTTTTGACAATTACAATTTTGACAAAACCCCAGCACTGTATCCTAATATGTGATAAAGCCTTGATTCTGGGAAGCAGAATGCCTGGATCTAAGTGTCAATATTAGGTTACTCCCTTGCCTTGCTCTCAGGGCAGCAGCTCACAGACACGAAGTACTAAAATCAGAGCTGAACAAAACCACAGCCGGTATCTGAGCTGGGGGCCTCTGACCTGGGGAGATGCAAACACAGACCCAGCACCAGTGAAGGAAGAGCTGGCATATGAATTATTATTGATTATTACAGCCCTAAATTTTTGGGGAAAAATAGTTCATAACTCACTTCACGTGTAACTGAAGCCATTAATAGGAAGAGCACAAGGGCAGATCGTGCTTGAAAAACCCAGCTGCCACCTCTCATAAAGTATCCTGCTCAGCTGATGCGGGCATTGTCTACCTGGATTTCTCTAAAACTTTCAATATGGTTTCCCTCAGCCTCCTCCTAGAGAAGCTGGTGTGTTACAGTCTTCACAATGCTCCATAGTCCAGGTGAGCTCATTGTGGCCTTCCAGGACCTAAAGGGAGCCTGCAGGAAAGCTGCAGAGAGACTCTTGACAAGGGCCTGGAGTGACAGGACAAGAGGGAACAGCTTCAAAATGACAAAGGGCAGGGTTAGATTGGATATTGGGAAGAAATTGTTCCCAGTGAGGGTGGGGAGGCCCTGGCACAGGTTGCCCAGAGAAGCTGTGGCTGCCCCATCCCTGGCAGTGTCCAAGGCCAGGCTGGATGGGGCTCTGAGCAACCTGGGATAGTGGAAGGTGTCCCTGCCCATGGCAGGGGATGGGAGGGGATGGGCATTAAGGTCCCTTCCAACCCAAACCATTCTGTGATTCTGTGATGTTTGCAGACACTTTCAACTTCACATTCTATGATTTTTCAGGAAGGTAATTGCTTCCTTAGCACAAACTAAATAAATAATCCTGGAGGAGAAAGAACAAAGGGGTTTTTCCCTCTTCTAGATCCTCAGAGTTACACATAGAATTATCCTAGACTCAAAGAAGAGCTTATATTCCCTTTGCTTTAAGGTGAACATCTCCCACTGTTCATGTTGTACCCCCAAACTCTAAAACTGGTTGCCTTTAATAGACCTCTCTGCTCTCAGCAGCTCTGCCCAGGCTGGACTCCCACCCATCACTGGCAGAGAGATCTCAAATCTACGTGAGCCAGGCCCTGACCTCCTGTCAGTGAGGAGGAGGAGGAAGGAGCAGGAATACCAGTTTTAAACACAGCACTGTTTTACCCCTAGTGCTCAGTCCGTCCTGACAGACTAGGAGGGCACAATCAGGTAAAAATATTAAGGGATTGACTCTCTATTTATCAGTCAGGAACATGGAATACTGGGAAAATTGAACCGTGGTTTGCAGATGGATTAAATTGTTTTTAAGTGTGAGGTATCTTAAGATCTTGAAATTGCTTTTTTCAGAGCCCTCGCCTCTTGATAATATAGATGAATAATAAGAAGAATATGATGAGGACAGGTGAGCTCAAAATCACCCACTTTGTTTAGAACAGAGAAGTACCACATATTCCTGTCAGGTTTTTCATTTAGATGGAGATTTATTACAATGAAGAAATTGAATCATGTCCTCTGATACTGAATTATAGGAAACAGAATTTTGAAATTATGCTTACAAATGCCAAAAAACCATTCCCCCGGAACATGGTGAAAAAGCAGAGCAAGTATGAGGCAGAAAAACCCACCAAAGAAATGCCTCTCAATCATGTCCATTAACTACTGAAATTTAGCCTTTTCCATTCCATGTAGTGCTCTCAGATGTAAAAAAAAATGCCGCAGTAGCACTGCGTGCTGAGCGGATAATGAAGTTTGGATTCCCACCCTCTTTCATCACAAAGTCATCTAAATATCTAATGTTCTTCTAATGATATGTCCATTTAAAGCACAGCCAGGGCCTAAAAGCTCATAGACTTCCCACAAAGCACTTCATTTTTCCAGACCCATCAATACAGTCCCTGCCCAGCTACCAGAAATGTAAGCTTCATTTCATTTAATTGGCAAGAAAGACAAAGAAGAGGCTCAGCTCAGGTGTTTTCTGTCAGCTTCCTCTTATGCAACCAGATAGAAAGAACAGAGCACAGGTGATTTCAGGTCAGGTTTGGTATATTCAAAGGCCAATTCCTCTCAGGTTTCAACTGTTTTTCTTTGCAAGCAGTGACCAGGAGTTTGGCCAGAGAAGCAGGAACAAAAGTATGTAGAGTAAAATCAGCAACGTGCTTCGACACTTAAAAAGTTGTCTGATATTGGGGTAGGGGAACACATTCAGAAATTGTTAGAGGGTTGGTCATGCCTGGCTCTAGTCTGGAAAGAGAGGGAATGAGGAGGAATTATGTGCTCTGGACACTGCTTAGCATCTGGATGGGTGTGAAAGGGCTACTTGGCTTGGTTTGGTATTTCTTGGAAGTGTGTTCATATGGACGGGAAGGAATGAAGCACTGGTATAAAAAAAGCCCCTCTGGTTCAGAGACAGGGAGATTGGCTGTCCTGCTTGGGGTCAGCAGGAGGGAAGAGGCCTTCAAAGTAAGGAAAGTAGAAACTTTTCAAAAGGCACAGTGCAGCTCCCAGATTTCTGATTTTCTTTACTCCTCTGCATCTTGCCAGGTATGAGAAAGTCTCTCACCTTTTAACCTGCAGAGGTTCTTCACTTGGTTTCGAGATTTGGCCCAGTTCTCAAATACCTGCAAAACCCCTCTTGGTTTGGATGATTCCACTTTGCATTTTGACGTTCAAGCAGCAGCATTTCAGCCTGGCCCTGCCAGTCACATGCAGCACAATGTAAAGCGACACCTTGCTTTGCCAGAAAGCCGAATGATTTTGGTATTGCCTTCCATCAGTCTGGAAAGACAGTAGCTTGTGTGACTCCTTCTCTGGGAAAAGTATTCTGTGTGGGAAGGGAGGGTGGGAACAGCATTTTGATCCTGGGGAAGAAATTTCTAGAACAGTCTTTAGAGGATTTGCTTTATCCTTGGGAGGAAACACTTTGCTGCTGTCAAAAACTGTGCAAGTTACAGAATGTGTCGTATAAGCACATAAACATTTTGTGCCTGCCCATGGGTGACCCACTGAGGAACCACTAGTGAGATTCTTCATGAAAAGCCTTTTAAACATGTGGTCATTCTGCTATCTTTTATGTAGATACCCTCATTTAGCCCCACAAGGGTGAGTTATCATAGCTTATTTAGACCTATGGTAGAAAGTCTCAGCCTTTCCTCAGTTTTTTCACCCCAATGTTCATTTTCTCAAGCAATCATTTAGCCCACAGACTTGGATGCTGCAGGGTTTCTAATTCATCCACTGTAAGGCATTCAACACATGTTCACATGAAAATTCCTTAGTATATTCATGCCAGTAAAAAAAATCCAAACCCCAGTGTTCCATGCTGCACAATAGAATTAATGTGTTATTTTAAGCTGAGTAAAAGCCAATCAAACCACACTTCTTGAAGATAAAATTACTGAGGCTCTGAAAATTAATTTCCTGTTCAGCAGTGAAATAATTGAAAGACTGAAGGTGCTCATGAGATTAGAAGGCTGTCTACAGGTTCTGTCTGTGAACAGACTTTGATGCAAAACTCCCTGCAGAGACATTTTTTGTGACTTAGGCAGTTTCTTACAAACAGAGATGTAAATTAATCACTGCAAAATGCACACTAAATAATAGCATGATTGGTATAATTGCCTGAAAGTGGATGGCTAATTCTTAAGCGATCACAACATCGCAAACCCTGAAGCAGAACACTTCTGTATTTGTACTTTGTGTGCACAGCTTGGAAAATGTTTTTTTCAACATTTTCACTGTCATCATCCACCATCTGTCCACTATCTAGAGCCTTCCCAAAGGACTGGGAGGCTTCAGGATACATGGGTATGATATCCTGCATTACTCTGTAGGGACATAAACACCAGAGCATCAGGAAATAAGTTCTGTAGAGCTAGAAAGGAGACACACCTGTTTTTTCAGAAATCTCTCCATTGCGCTTAGGGCTAATCCTGGGATGGTTGCAGCATGCTTAGATACTCTGTCTGTCTTGCCTCTCTAAAAATTATAATTTTCTGCAGTGATAGGCTCACTATTTGTGCTGTTGCAGGACATGAACCAGGTCTCATAAAGCGCTGAGTGGTTGTGTAGAAGAAGAGACAGGAAGCCAAGCCAGAGTATACAGGAGACTCAGAAAGAAATCTTGGTTTCATCTTTTACTTGCCAGATCTGAGATGGTGGTTTTTGGCATTTTTTATATTCTCCACTGTTATGATCCAGTTTAGACCCAGGAAAGCAAAGCAAGCTAAGTCTCTGAGCATAAACTGGAAAGGACTTAGAAGGTTCAAAATATCCCCAGAAATGAGATTAAAGCCAAACGAGGTTAGATGTTGTTGCCAAAAAATGGATGTATTTTATTTAATAGTAAAAGAGGCAAAGAGAAGAGAAGGCAAAAGAAAGAGAGAAAGAAAAAGAAGTGTGCGTGGGGGGTGGGGGGACAGGGAGAGGTGACAGGGGTTAGGTGGAAGCAAATCACCCGTCTGAGGGTCCCAATGACGTCTCCTTGCTCCCCTCCATCTGCTCTGCTGCTGGTGAGGGTCCCCTGTCGCTGCCGTGGCCACGCTGCCACCCCCCAAAGAGGGCAGAATTCTGTGGATTAATACACACTTCGGGCCAGGTGGGAATGCCCACGTGCCTCTCTTGCAGGGGCTGGCTTGACACTGTCCCTTGCAACACTGAGGGGCTGTTGCATCATCTCAGGGGCTCTGCTGCAGGGTCTGGGGACCCCTTTGGGGGGGGCCCCTGTGATGGGCCATGTCACCCCTTGTCTGTGGATAAGCTTCCTCCCCCCTGGTGAGGACCCCTCAGTTGGGCTCCTGGGCACAGTTGGAGGATGGGCAGTCACTGCACCTCTGACCAGAGGCGTTTCCAACACACGCCCAAAGCCTCTCCTCCCCCCTGCCCTTTGGTGCAGGGTCTGTGCGAGCCTGGCAGCTGATAGCCCTGGGGCTGTGGTCCTCATCTTGGAGGTGTTAAGCCTGTGCTCAGTGAATGTCCTCAGCCCTGAGCAGTTACTTTATCTTCTCTTCATCAGCGAGCAGTGTCAGGCCTCAGGGCCCCATTCAGGGTGCGGTAGTGTTCTCTTCGGCTTTTGTAATACAGTTTAAAAAGTCCTTTAAGAAAATGTTTAAGTCATAAAATATAATATTTCAGTCTCTGACATCCACACCTCAATTTATGTACCAGAAATTTTCTTATATAATCAGTGAGGAAAGACAGAAGTTTCTCCAGTGGTAGTGCAGAACAGGATCCCAAACTTGAGTGTTTGCTCTGCCCTGTGGAAGAAAATCTGGCTCTCTGTGCTGAGCATTTAGGAAGACTAAGCAAGACAAACCACATCATAGCAACACCTATCTATCTCCTCTGGGTCCTGCATCCCTACTTGTGAAGTAGGAATTAATGTTCATTTTCCTCACAGAGAATAGACTAGGAAGTGCCCATATATATTCATGGTAGGACCACTGAAATATGTCTGTATATTGGTATATATACAAATATTTATATATATATCACTGTATATTTGCTTTTCAGCATCTCAAATGAATTCCTTTACTGTGTATAAAAGGTATTATGATACTAGAACTGCTAAATTTCGACCTTTTTTTTTACTTTTCACAGGAAAAAAAAAAAAAAGAAGATTGAAATATTTTTCCTTGGGAAGAGTTGGAGACTTTAGAAGCAAAAAGAAAATGTAGAAGAAATAGCATAACTGAGTCAGTCCAGGTTCCTAGATTATACTTATTTCTCTGTGCAGAGCAGGAACAATAAGAATGGATAAAGGAGTTCATCCATATTAACCAGAAAGTAGAGCTAACAGCAAATGGGAAAAAACAGATTATACTCAGCAGACTGTTGAAGACAAGCAAGAAAAAATTCTGTGTTTTGTCATTGACTTCAAGGGGATTGAGCAATGCTGCAGTTTGGCTATCTGTGAATAGCAGGGGTTGAGTGAAGGTGGTCATGGCTCTTGCAGATTCAGAACAGGCAGTGCCAAGAATGGCCAAGGAAATAATGAAATATGTAGCAATGAGACATTTAATACACCTGAATATGCACCGTCCCTTATTTCATTGACAACTTGGGTGCCTTCAGCACAGTGAAAATATCTTTGAGGATCTGCTGCGGGACTGCATTTAAAAGAGATCTTACAGATGTTGTGAGTATTACTTACTCCTGGTGTTCTTGCTGACATTTTAGGTCAGTTCCTTTCCTAGTGGTAGCTGGAGCTCAAACTTACCCTGCTGAGCATCTGGTGATTCATGTGATAAAACACAACAGTCTGAGATGACTTGGCATTGGTACTTTACAATTATAGGAGACAAGTGTTCAAGTTTCCTTCGTGGACAGGCAACAAGACAAATCCTAGATCGTGCTTTCAATACAGTGGGTGGGCCCAGCAAAGGGCAGAACCCGATCTTGTGCAGCAGAGGTTTGAAAGGTACCCCTTTAATACATTTATGATGTGTAGAAAATTATATCACAGCACACCTGTGAAAGAATTACAAGTCCTTTAGAATATGTGATGGGTGTTAGGAAAGGCACGCTTGAAGTTCATAAAAACAGATTTCCCACATCACTAAAAATGCACAGTATTTTCAGGCAGTCAACATTTCAGCTTGAAATGACTGAAAAATTATTAATTTTTTTGTGAGGTTTATGCTAAAAAAGGGAACTAGTGGTGATACAAACACTATCTTGACTTTTGGCCACACAGTTTGTATTCAGTCCTCATCTTCCTCAAATATGCCTCAATTCTCTTCTCCACCTTTGCTAAAAAATAAGATTATTCAGGCATTGCCCCTTTCAATGGCCTCCATAGAAATAGCTTATCTGCACAATGAATTGCTTAGCCTGAGTGACAAGTTTGAGAGGCTGGGCAGAGCACCTTTCCATTCATTTCTTTAGCACAATCCTTTTTATCAGCGCCCTCCAGGCTCACTCCACTCTGTTTGTGGGAGATAACAAATTGAGCAAATTTTTTTTAAGAATATTTTCTATTTAACAAACCATGGTTTCTGTCTGTTGTTAACCTCCTGAGCAGTGGGGAAGACAGGGTGACTTTCTAGGTGGTGAAATAGCCATTAAGCTGATAAATCAAACTTTTTTAGGACATTTCACATTTTTTTTTGTTGGCTGCCCAGGTTACTTTGAACTTGGATGGGTATTCTCTCACCAGCTGCCCACCACTCCCTAGCCCAGCCACAGGTAATGTGATATATTTGAGATAGTCTTGGCTCTTTCATGAAGCCAGCTCATGGGGTTTTGTGTGCTCCAAGAAAACTTTGGAGTTCAAAGCCTCAGTCTCTAATAACCACCTTCAAAATCTTGAGGAAAAGTGAAGAAAATCTGTGTCTGGAATCACAACTCGCAGAGCCCAGTTTGTTTGTGGAAAGATTCTGTGAAATTCTTGTTGCAGAGAGATCTGACCACTGTTTTCATTTCCATATGCATATTCATTTATATGCACAAATAAAACCAATAGCCTACTCAGTTTATTTACACACAGTACTTGCCAGCTGATCAGTTGTTTTCTCCTCTGTTTTGAAGGCCTGCAGGGCTTGTTATTTGATCTCTAGGAGCTGTCTTCCTCGAGAAGGCAGCTTCACTCTTCATCTCCTGGGAGGTAGCACTCAATTCAAATCAGATTACAAAAAATAGTAGCAACTTCCTGAAAAGAAGGAAAAGTAGCTATTAATGACTGGCAGGAAGAAGAGAGAACATCCTTTGAAGGCAATTTATTTTAATTCACAGACTAATGCACGTTTTCTTTAGCTGTGATGTATTTGAGATGTGGAGTTTCAGTTGGTGTGTCACAGCTGTGTCACCTCCAGGCGTCAGGGACTGTGAGGGGGGATCCTGCTCAATTTATAGTTCAGGCAACTGCTGATGTGAAACTGTCAAATATCCCAGCTATAAAATGTCTGCAAGCCAGTCAGTCTACCAAGTGCAGTTTCTTCCTCCTTTCACACATAAACATCGCTTCACATTAGATTAGCAAGTGTAGAGCTGAGTGGATAATTTATAATGAACAGTCTAATTATGTCTTCTTCTGTTATGAGCCGAGGATGAAGTGCTGAGACTGGATGTCTGAAATAATTTATATATTTCTTGGAAGCAATTTTTCCATGCGAATGTCCTGTGAGTAATTCATTGTGAGTAGTTGAACTTCAGCCCTGGTGGTGGTTGCTAAGTTATAGAAGTCACTGGGATTGTTTGTGTTTCTCTAATTAGATTATTTGTGAGTCCAGACAAAACATATTGAATTTAAATTTTTAGAACTGAAAACATCATGACAGCGGAATAATAGCTGGAAACTACCTGAACATTTGAACTCAGTGTGTTTGACATTAAAGCAAAGCCGCTT
Organism: Coloeus monedula; assembly: GCF_965178545.1. Taxonomy (NCBI): domain Eukaryota; kingdom Metazoa; phylum Chordata; class Aves; order Passeriformes; family Corvidae; genus Coloeus; species Coloeus monedula. The sequence goes on from NC_138784.1 coordinate 13,227,992, forward strand.
GAATAACTGGAAAATTAATACAAAAGACCCATACACATCATTATATTTACCTTTTTTTCCAATGAAAAGACTATTTAATGAAAATGTTTTCATTCTTCCAGATCTAACAGAACTTCTTTTAGCATCTGCATTTAATTTCTATGTTGCTCATGGAGGTATATTCCATTAATTAACTGTTCACTTGTGGAGCTTGCCAAGGTCCCAGACAGTGACATAAAACCCTGTCTGAAATGAAATTCAAATACCTCCACCAATGTCACCAGCACTGTGATTTCATTCTTTGTTCGGATTACCTTCATATCACAGAAGAATCATGTCTAGATCTAGGTTTGATGGTCCTATGCCAAATACTGGCATTTCTGAAAGTGAAAAGAGAAAAGCAGAGTGAGTAAAGGTCAGTGGAAGTGTTCCTAGAGGTCCCCGAGTGTCCTGCAGTGCCAGTGTGTTACAGTGCAGATACTGCAACATGCATATCAGACAACGAGGCCCGTGGAAAAGAAATAGATATGGACAGATTCTTGATAGATGTTTCAGAGATGTTTATTTCTCCAGCCTCATGGCTGGGATCTGCCAAGGAACTGCAGCAATCACGGGACCCGAGGGTCCTTGCCCGTGCAGGGGAACACAAAACAACCAATGGGGAACGAGGCTGACCAGGGGCAGGGAAACCCCGTGCCTCCCTCCCAGGGACCTTCTCTCAGGACCCCATGGCAGGGGGAAGGGACCCAACACCAGTATCAGGGGGCAATGATTGAATCACACCTGGGTGGTGGCTCGAGCTGGTTGGAGACAGTAATTTATCCCACTGAAGACTTCAGACTGTACATCTGAGCCTGTCTGCTGCTTTACCACCTTCTCCTCAGTCAGTCTTTAAAAAGACTGACTTTCCTTCCCCTGATATTTCACACTGGCTGCTGTGTCGCCTGTGCCCCCAGATCATTAATAAGGCAGTTTTCCCTATGATGCTTCTTTTCTGCACATTTGTAGGGATGATAAAGGCTCTCTCAGCATTTGGGCATCCTTCCCCTGTGTAATGTGTCAAATCCATGGCAAGGAGACTTTTACCCAAAGGGTAAAAGGGTTTTGGGCACACCCAAAACCTGTCATGGTCAGTTATTTACCTGTGCCATTGAGAGTGGATCACAATAAAGGGGTGTTTCAGCTCACAGATGTGCACTGGGCACCTGAGTAGATGGTTTTTTACCTTAATTAGCTGTGCCTTTTTTTTTCTCTTTTTTTTTTTCTTTTTTTTGTTATTTACTACTCAAACCCACCATTTTTTCTTATGTCACTGGTGTTTTGTAAAGCTCAATTAGCATTTGTGAATCCCAGCATTCTGGTAATAAAGGGCATCCATATGCTCAGAAAGAAATTAGTCTTTTTCCTTTGCTTTGGCCACAGCACTGTAGCAGTGGCATTTCTAAAAAGCTGTGGAATGCTAAGAGGGAAAGGAATGATAATTCACAGGTCCTCACAGCCCACGGGGAGGTTTCCATCAACCATTACCCCATGTTCTTCTCCCAGGGTTTCTCTGCCCAGGTCCCTCTGGATCCATCCCTTCCCTCCAGCCTGTAACTGCGCCACACAGCTCGGTGTTGTCACTGAAATTGCTGAGGAAGCCTTGATCCTGCTGGCCATGTCACCAACAAAAACACTGAACAGGGCCACATGGATCTTGTCCCAGACCTTTCAGGTTCATAGGCTGATTTGGGGCATTAATTTCTCCTTCCTGGGCCAGCTCTGCATGTCAGTGATGAGATCAGGTTCCAAACCTGCACACAGTCATTAGCCCACCACACAAAGTGTCACACAGGATAGATGAATTTCATGAATTTCAAGAATTGAGCTATGGTTTAACTCAACTCCTGATTAGGCCTACCAAGCCAAATTCCATGTTAAACATAACCTTCAGGTGCATCTCCAAGGATTTTCTGTGCCAATTGTTAACTGTTTGAGCTTATGGTTTTATAAACCCAGCAGATAATTCAAGCTGCCAGGAGCTTCAGGAGTCCACTTTAACAGGAGCTGTTAGAAAGTCAGAAAGTGAATGTTGCTTTTCAGAGATAATTAAAACTTTTCAGCGCCCTTCATAAAATATTCAGGAGAGTCCAACAGAGATTTAAATTAAAACACATTTGCACAGATTTTAGTGGTTGCCACCTGTGACCTGGCTGCCTGCCTCACTGATGTAATGGTGTTTTGGGGGATGCAACACCCTGGGGTTGCTCTGCAATTGGCTCCTTTCATCTTGTCCTGAACATGCTTCCAGCATGTTTTGGGCAGATGCAGACCCCCCTTAATCAAATCTTGTGCTGATAATGTAAGAAATATTGTCTTGTGACATGGGGACAGCAGACTGGCCTTGCTGCTGTGCTGCCCAGACTCCCCATGGGTGGTGGCACCCTTGTCCCCATGAGAGTTCACTGAGAGGGACCAAAGCTGCATCCAGGACAGTGTAAGTGTTGTCACTCCTATCAGTTACTGAAGCCTTTCGTAACAAAATCACAAAGGCAGTTTTAAATAAATGCCTAGAATCCTGGAATCAGATGCTGGTTTGGGTTGGGAAGGACCTTAAAGCTCATCCAATTCTACCCTCTGCCATGGACAGAGACACTTCCCACTATCCCAGCTTGCTCTAAGCCCCATTCAGCCTGGCCTTGAACCCTTCCAGGGATAGAGCAGCCACAGTTTCTCTGGGCAGCCTGTGCCAGGGTCTCACCACCCTCACGGGGAAGAATTTCTTACATATATCTTATCTAAATTTCCCCTCTTTCAGCGTGAAGTCATTTCCCCTTGCCCTGTCACACCAGTTCCTTATGAACAGTCCTTCTCCAGCTTTTCTGTAGTCCCTTCAGAACCTGGAATATGCTGTGAGGTCTCCACACAACCATCTCCTCTCCAGGCTGAACAGCCCCAGCTGTCTCCACTGAGGAAGTGCTCCAGTCCTCTGATCAACTTTGTGGCCTCATCTGGACTTGCTGCAGCATTAACATGTCCTTCTTATGTTGGGGGTACCAGAACTGGATGTAGTATTCCATGTGAGGTCTCACCAGAGCAGAGTAGAGGGGGAGAATCACCTCCCTTGCTTAAAAATATATTTAAGTGGTACATTTTACCCAGAAATAGGCAGAACAAACATGCTTTTTCTGCACAGCAGGATTCAGGAGTGTGTCAAATGCTGTTTTGGCATACACATGGGTCTCCTCATAAGGATACCTGAATACTTCCCAATCCCTACAAAACTAAATCTCAACAAAGTCTGTGGGAATTAAGAAAGTTTAATTCATTTTCTACAGATGAGAAACACAGTAAGCTAACTGTAAATTCCCTGCAGCAAATTAACTCAAAATCATGCAGTAATGGATGTTATTTTCACTAACATCTTTATTACAGCATCTCTTTGAGTCCAGAGCATAGCAGAGGCACCAGGAGATCCCATAATGAGTGTGCAGACACAATACACAGCTCCACAGGTAACTTTTTCTGTGTACTTCTATCCCAGAGTCAGGAGAAGAGATCATTCCTACCACAGCCTCTCAAGAAAAGTACCAGAGGGTATCTGCTGGCATTCTCTGATGGCAGCATGTGTCCAGTGGGGATCCATGGGCATCATTTCATGCTTCCAGGTGGTTTTGTTGGTTCATGTCAAGGCTGAAGCTGTAGAGGCAGAAATTAAGTCAGCATCCCCTTTTGGCTGTAGTTTATTTCTTTCACTTAATTGCTGGGAAGGTAAAACAACCACAGATGATTTGGGGTTTGGATTTTTTTTTTTTCAGGTTGCTTCTATAACATCTTCCTGATGGTAAAATATTGATTTATGGGATGCAAAGTGATAGCCCGCTGCAAAGAAACAGCACTATTCTTTCATTGCAAAATCTATAAAAGCAAAAATCATTGATCTTCTGCTTCTAAAATGCGAGATAATTCCTTTGGTAAAAACATCAGGCTCTCATCAGGCTCCTGTGGCTTTCCCCATTCAATCTGAATTTCTAAGCACTAAAGAAATCTCATTATTGAGAAGTAAACTAGCAGCTGCCTGGAAAAATGGTCACAGCAGTGTGAAACAGAGCCTGTACCACATTCAGCAGCCAGTTCAAGAATATGCTCATCACTTATCCATGAGGTGCATGATGCTTAAATGCCACCTACAACAGAGCTCCTGCTCTGGCAGCCCTTCTACTTCCCCTTTCTGCCTTTAATAAAGCAAAGATTAAAAGGCTTACAAGAGCTATTACTTTGAAAGTCATGTTTCCCCCAAGTGTCCCTTGCAATGGCACAGGGAACATGAATTCTATGAGAATATTTAAGTCAGTGGGTAAGGATGTTTAGGTTTCAGCAACCCCAAGAATGTTTAAATAATGTCTCTGAACTCTGAGATTTTCTTCTTGATACCATGCCAGTAACTTTAGCTTTCCATCCATCCCGACCTCCCTTTCAGCCCAACTTACTAGTTTTTAATTCTTTTCCTGTTCTTTCTCTCAATTTCCCCAGTGTGCCTTTTAACCCATCTCACTCACCTCAGACTGCAATCAGATCTTCATTTTTTCCACATTCCAGCAATATCCCACAGTTATTTTGATCATTCAAATCAGAAGAATTCAAAGATCCTGCTTTGATTTTTCTCTCAGTCTAACAGTTTTAAATTAAGATTTGTAGAAGGGTTGTAAACAGTATTTTAAAAGGTTCTTTCAAGGCTTTTAGTTCTATTTCTTTTGAACAGAAATGTGTTACATAAGCAGTCTAGCATAAGGAGAATCAGAGAGTAAGTGTATGGGGAATTCCTGAGAACTGTAGAACAAAGGTATCTAATGGGAGGTTACTTCAAAGGAAATCTGGGAAAAAGAGAAAAACCAGGGGAATACCATGAGGAATACCTCGCCCAGTTTGTTCCTACATGCCTGCAATTCTCTACACAGAAGAATACTGTACACAGGATTACACAACTGCAGTGTGCACATGGGGACACCCCCAAGCTAAGACTTTTTTGAAACTCCTGACAGGGAAGAGGAAGGAGTATGTTAAACATGGGTCAGGACTTTTGGATGCACAGAAATATCTGTATAAAATATTGAAGGGTATCTGTTGCACTGGTGGTGTGGCTCAGTGAGGGAGGTGATCATGGCTGTATTTTCAGACAAACTGAATTAAGCTGTAGGTCAGCAGTTGCTGAGAGGAGACTGGAAATGCTTTTTGCTCTGCGCAGTTACAGGTGTAAAAGCTCTGGGGATAACACAGAACAGGAGCCTTATCCAGTCCTCCATGCCAAATCCAGTTTTTGTTCCTGCAAGAGACATCTGAGATCTTTCCTGCTCTCTATCCCCCTCCATGGGAACATACATACACACACACACATGCACACACTCGCTCTCTCCCTTCCAGGCTCCCACAGATCTTTGAAGGCTTTACTTATCTGTATACTTTCAGAACTGGAAGTAAAACAATTCTGACACCTGAGAACATATTCAGTTTGTTGCATTGTAATTTTTATCTTTTGCTGCTCACTGCTGTTCACTGAAGAGCAGCATGCAAGTCCTTACCCCTTAAAAGATACACTCCTGCTAAGGATGTAGACATATTCAGGGGAAAACTTTGAATTGTTAGTGACTAGTGGTGGGTTTCCCACTCTGTAAGGGTGTTTTTCCTGCAGGAGATGATGCAGCGACACCCTGCCTGTGTACTCCTTCCTGAAAAGTCTGCGCAGAGCCTATGTCTGTGTGTTCAGGGCACACTTAGAAATCATGAACGAGTCCCAGGAGTTTTCCCTGAGGGTCAGTCAGGCTGAACTGGAAACATCACGCAGATACCTTCTAGGAGAGGAAAAAGGTGCCTTGAGGATGATGTTTGAATTCATTGTCTCCAAAAAGGGCTGAGGAAACACTTTGTTCTCTAGCCTGATATGCTAAAAGGCTTTTTAGCTCTTGGAAAAATTTGTCATTTATGCTTTGCTTTGCTTTTCTATTTATAGTGTCAGGGAGGGCCTTGTCTGCGCTCCCATTAGTGGGAAGGTGAACTAGATGGTCTCATAATTTTTTTTTTTTAGCTCTGTTTGGGTTTTGATGTGAATATGTATATGAGATTTTACAGCACAAGTACTAACATACAGATAGAAATAAAAGCTTTGCCTGCATTCAGTTTTCTTATTTTTACACTGTAGTGAAATCACAAGGAGGTGATTTATTAAGCAGCCAGAATAAAGTTTCTAGATGATACTTGTCTTGTCCTCTAAAATGGGAGTAAATGCCTTTTGCCCTTTCTAGGAGTGAATAGGGCATATACATGTTGAAACAGTGCAAACCCCAAGCTGAGCAGCTGTTGACATTCTGTTCAAATCCCAGCTGATTAACTACATCTCCTCATCCAGTGCCAACTTCCGACAGGTTCCACAAGCTGGACAGTGATAAAAGGGGGGAAAAAGAAGCCTGATAACTTCTCCCATAATTGCCACCTGCAATCCCAGAGAGCAAAAGAGAAATGAAGCCATAAATAGCAGGAAAGATTTGTCAGACTGTGCAAGATCAGAGCATTGATTCAGCCTTGATTGGGCTCCCCACTGCTTTCCTGTCGTTATTTATGTCAGGTTAACCTCTCCTTTTCAGCAGTGACATCTGTTCCCCATCTACTCCTTTCAGGGAACATACCGCGGTTTTCATTTTGTCAGCTGCTTTTCCATCTTCTGATTACTTTGGAGCAAAGCTGCTGGGGTGGGTTTTATTTGAATAACGCCTAATTCAAAATGAATGTGCCTGCTTTGAGATAGGACACACGATAAGGTGCAGTACATTCCATAAAACATACCAAACACGTACAAGATGGAATCAAAACTATCTGGACCTAACAGAGGAAGCAAAGACAGAGGAAAGAACAGGCTGAGCACCTGAGAGCACTGAGGTGGAAGCTCCCAGACCTGTGGGCAGGTCTGTTCCATACGAGGGAAAGGCGATCATGGAACACCATGGAGCTGCACAAAACAAGCAGTGTCACCCTCCGGTGTCTCAGCAGAATCCTACGTCCACTTGATGCTAGAACCTGCTTCTGGCCATCACTTAGTCCAGTGAGGTCTGACAGCTCTGTTTCTGAATTTAGTTTGGTTGTTCTCAGTGTGAATGGGGTCTGTTTTCAAAGGAAGCCTTTGTAAGACAGTTGGGTGATTCCTCTCCCTCTCCCTCTCCCTCTCCCTCTCCCTCTCCCTCTCCCTCTCCCTCTCCCTCTCCCTCTCCCTCTCCCTCTCCCTCTCCCTCTCCCTCTCCCTCTCCCTCTCCCTCTCCTCCCCCCCCTCTTGCATTTACAGCTTGCAGTGCTGTAAATTTAATTCTCGTGTTGAGTCTGGCCAAGGTCCCTTTAGCTCTTGATTCTGGCCTCCCCCAGGGCAGGTATTTCCTTTGTACATGATTTATGTAGTCTACCTATACAAATTCCAAGCTGCATAGAACAGTGTGTCTCGTCTCAGGCCAAGCATATTGTTAAGGACTTAAAGAGCAATAGTAATGATCCTACCTGAAGGAGAAAAGAGCCATGTGAGCAAGGTAAGAGAATTAATTATCAGCAAAATCTTATCTCTGAAAGAATATGAAGCTGCTTCCTTGCCCAGAGAGATCCATAAAAAGCCAGAAAATCTGAATTGGGTTAATGTATGATCTCCATGCAGACCACTTTAACCATCTCCCAGACACTTCCCCACCTCCCAGTTTCTTGTGATGTTTGACTTTATCTCTCTATCTTATTCCAGGTTTATTCTACTGTTATAAACCATTGCTGCTTGGGGGAATTAACATTAGAAAAACAAAGACTAAAAAACTTTGTAGAATTTCTTTGACTCTTACCTTTAGAAGGGAAGATATGATAAACAACTGCTAGTATCCCATTGTGTATGTTGTTAAATCAACCAGGCCATGTGACAAACTCCCAAGCTGAAGGCTTTTAAAATAATCCCAACATCTCATAGCAAAGCTTGTCTCCAAAGTATTCAAATTTTACCCAAATCCTCACAACTTCCTTCATAAAAGGGTTTTAGCTCATTCAAAAATTAAATTAAAATGTACAATAGGTACCACACCTACAAAGGGATCCTTCCCCTTGAGCTGACGGACACTCTGAACTGAGCGACAGCTTAATGGTTGCCGCTGAAACTACAGGAGCCATTTACTGTCTAATATTTCTCTACTGAGTTGTATAAGGTATTAAACATCACTGAATATATGTTAAGAAAAATGTGTTTAGGCATAATTACACAGAAAGATTTCCATGGAGGCTTCACATGGATGAGGAGTGTCTGTGCGTATTTATTTTAAAAGAACTTAATGAGAAGATGTGCTTATAGAAAATACTAAAGATCATTTTCTTGTTTGCCAGAACACGCTTTTCCCCCCAGCTCCTTCAATCTCTAGTACTTCCAGCTGCTCCTAATGATTTTCCCAATGAAACAGCTGTGTTTATGGGACTCTCTCATACTGTGATGTCTGGGTTACAAAATGTTCAACACGTTCACACGTTTCTCCCTGTGACAAACTCCAAAAAAAACATCCAGGCATTTTTGTCGTGTTTAGATTTCCAGTTATCCACTGAAATTAATGTTTGATTGAAAACTGATATGATTTTATCTGAGTGCAGCTGAAAGAAGCACAGATAAACTTCAGTCAAGAATGAAATCCTTCTCTGTTTTCATGACATTCACACGTTCTGACTTCAGGTTTTCAGACTCACAGAGCAAGAAAAATCTTGACTGTGTTAGTACAAATCAGGGATAAACTGATCCCAAAACCATGTCACCCCACTACTGGCTGTCTTTAGGAGTGCACTACCTCCCCCAGTTTCAGGATGCTGTACTATCCTAAAAGTCTTGAACCTTCAGCTTGGTCCCAGGCGCCTCCTGATTTCACTATTGCTTTTGTACTGTTTTCCAAAGTCAGAGAAAACAAGACACATGGGTCTTGCACAGTTTTTATTCCTCCTGTAGAGTTGTAAAAAAATTTTAAAAACCAATGCTACTAGATCAATGGTGGTGCTGCTGGAACCCAAATTAGCTTCAGCCCTGTGCAATATGCCAATTAGCAAAGACAAAAAGGGAAGCAATATCTGAGTATGCCAATCTTTGTGATCTCTTTTATGTGGAATTCCACTTCAAAGCACCTTTCTTGTTTGTTACCAGATCACTTACATAAGCATCTAGCAAATGTGACTAAAAATAAGTATTTTGTTATTCCTTCATGCCTCTGTCCTCAGCTGGTGAGAATCTTTCATTCATATTGTCCCTGGGAGCTCTTCAGAATGACACTATACAGTTCTCTCCTTGCTTTCAACTCCTTATTTTTATTCATTTATTGCTTTAATTTTTCTCTTTCTCATCTTGTGCACCTTATTTTTTTAGTCAACTCCATCACCATTTTTAAGGAGTGAGTGAAGGTGTCGAGGGGAGGACTGGGCAGGCAGGGGGGCCAAGAGGTTGGGTTTAAACTGCTTCTTTTATTCCTGGCAGTGCTGTTTCTAAAAGCAAATTTGGATTGCTTTAGGGTAACTGAGAGTTCTTCAATCTACAGAGAAAGTCAAAACTGTCACTCTGGACAAGCTGCCTCCCACATTAGCAAGGGGCTGGGATTCTTCCTCCCTGCTCCTACATGCAGAACTTGATTTCTCTTTCCCAGGTGCCGCTGAGGATTAAATTCCCTGCATTGAGCAGTATTTTGCAGTTGTACACTACTGTGGGCACTGCTGCTAGGAGAAAGTAAGCCCTGGTAATTCTATCATACAGCTTTGATTTGCTATGGCATTACTGAAACTGGTATGAAATACAGCACTAAAACAGAGGCAAAGTAAGGATTCTCCTAAACAAGATGCTTAGACGGCTGCCAAGAGAGCAGCTGAGATTAATCCAACTTTACCAAATGTAGGTATGCCTGTGAAGTACAAACACATATTCAAATGTCATCTTGTCCTTTAGTTTATTACTCTGATGGATTTGTCCTTGAATCCATCCACACATAACAGAAAAAGCAATTGCTGAGAGGGTGAAAAACTGCAAGTGCCTGTCTCTGCTTTGGATACTCAATCTGGGACCTTTTCAAGCAGTCAAGTTATCTGGAAACACTACCCAGATGAAGTGAATTGTCTACAAGAGCCTCTTCTGTAAATATGTGTCTGTCATCCTAAACCACTCCAAAGGATCAGAGGTGTGAAATTCAATATTCATTGGTGTACTGCAGGAGGCCCCACAAGGTCAGTTGTATTTATTTACAGCAGCCTGTCATTTATTGCACTGGCAACATTTTGCAAGAATAAACAAACTTGAAAAAAAAGCAGAATTTGTAAGAAGAACCTGCAGTGGAATCGATGTTCTGGATATAACGGCAGCACTATGACACAATAAATCCTTCAGACTTCCATGGATGGAACCAATGAAACGTGAAAGTCGTTCTGTTGGAACATTCTAGTATGAAGCCTTGGACGGAGTCCCAAGGTCCTGCTGGGTTAGGCGCTCTGCAGGAAAAAGGAACTGTGTCTGCCCTCAATAACAGTCAAGCTAAAGAGAAAATTAAACAGCAGGAAAAAGAAAAACCATGGCACAGTTTGTCTTAATTTCCAGACAAGGCTTGCAAGCTGCTGAAAAGCCTTCTGTCAGGGATTGGCCCTGGCCTGATGCCAGGCACCCATTGAAGCCTCTCACTCACTGCCCTTCACAGCTGTCCAGGCAAAAGGAAATATAACCAAGGGTTCATGGGTTGAGAAAAGGACTGGGAGAGAGATCCCTCATCAAATACCTTCATGGGCAAAACAGGCTTGAATTAGAGACATGCACTGAATTTATTATACTGACAAAATCAGACCAGGATAATGAGAAGGAAAATAAAACCTTAGAAACACCTTCCCCCCACCCCTCTCTCCTTCCCAGCTCCACCTCCTCCCCCAGTGGTGCAGGGAGACAGGGAATGGGGGTTATGGTCAGTCCATCACCCACTGTTTCTCCCACTGCTCGGGGAGAGGAGTCATTCCCCTGTTCCACCATGGGGTCCCTCTCATGGGAGACAGTTTTCCATGAACTTCCCTGCCATGAGTCCATCCCATGAGCACCAGCTCTCTGTGAACTGGACTTCCAAAACCAGGCCATGCAAACACAATACACCTTATTGTGTTACTTGTAGGAGCTCCTAGACTATATATTAGACAATTTTTTTAATAGAGACTCTCATTTACTTTGCTTAAACCCTCAAGCTGTCCAAGACAGAGGCCTTCAAATAAGTCTGAAATTTGTGAGATTTTCCCAGGGGGCAGCAGAGAAGTTGAGGTATTAATCCAGGCAATGAAAAACTAATCTGAAGGGAACTGTACATTTTAGTTTTTTGGTAAAATATTACTTAAACACTGTGCTTATGCCTTGGGATTCTGGGGAGTTTTATGACCTTAATGAATTTTACCTTTCACCATCGCTATTTTCTTTGAGACTACACATGTATTAATATAGTGGACAAAGTAAAAAGTAAATGAAAATATCTCGTATTGTAAAGTTTGGGAGATTTAACGAATCTACTTGAGAAACTGTTGGGGGGCTCCTCTTTAAGTATATTCAGCACTGGGTGATTGATATTTCCTTTTGAACTGATGATTTCCATCTCTCCTCCAAAATGTGTGATGCTCTGAGATTCAGGAATCCTTTTCCTTAGCCTGCCAGTGATCCCCACTGTGACCTTGATGAAATAGTTTAATTTTTGCCTTATATATATATATATATATAATTTTTTTTTTTTTTTAATGCTGTGGCTTTGAAAGACAAATGTGCCATATGAAAGCAAGGTATTAGTCCTGCTAGGTATTTTGATTGCACTAGATCAGATGGTACTAAGAAGAATAGGAAAGTCAGAAATAAATTCAGTAAGTTTGTCTTTCTCTGTAGCTGCCAAGAATAATTTATCAAATTCTTTCTCTAACCCAGTAACAAATCTAGGATGCACTTAAGTGGGAGTAGAAGCCAAAGCACCAATTTGCCGTTGTTGACTGTGGAGTAGCAGATTTCCGAGCAAAGGACAAAAATAGTCAGTGCAAAATTTGGAAATACATTTGGAGAAAAGGAAAATTATATCCTTCCCCAGGACGAGGCATGGCAATTTAATTAATATTTCTCAAAAAGTGGCTTCAAACGCTGATGAAATTTCCCAAGAATTTTAGCTATTTAAATTCCAGATCATTTCCAGCTCCTCTGATTCCATCTCGATCAATTTGGTAAGCTCATAAAAATCTAAATATTGGATTTTAGCCCAATGCTAGATTTGACATTTCCCCACCTCACCCTGCTAGGAAGAACAGGTTTGGATATTTTTTTCTCCCCCCTCTTGTTACTTTATTAGCAGTCTGTCAGTCGTGTTCTCCAAGACTCCAGGAAATCTGGTAGTTGTCTCTGACCTATCTTCTGTTAATGAATAATCACAGAGATGACTTTCAAGGAGCAGTGGCTGCATGTTTTATGATGCTATAATCTTTTTCTGGGAATTGTATGAAGTAAGAGCTGTCCTGTAGCTCGGGAAGTTCTTGTTGTCATTTTTATTTCCCAAGCTATCTCAGTTCTTCAGCTTGTCTTTTAAAATATCAGCAGCCTGTGAGCCCGAGCCAGCCTTCTGTTTTTTAACACGTGATGCTCCCAAGGCATAAACAACATAACAAAAATGACAAAAGGGTTTCAAAAGAGGAAAAAAACCTGCCAGCAGTGGTGAATGCTGTGTCTTCAACATTCCTAACACTGCAGGAAAAACTTTTTCCAAAAAATCCATGTAGCCACTGGCTGCAAAGCTGCCATGAAACCATTAATCAATATGTGGCAGAAGCTTTGATGGTATGTTTACACTTTTCACCATTAAAAATAGAGCCACACTCCAAATGATGACTGTGCACCACACAGTGAGGAAATTAACTGATGAGAACAACAGATATGAAGTACTAATTTCTTGATTATTTTTAATTACACTTAGGAGAAAACCAAGCAAATATTAATACCATCTGCTTTACCTTTTTTTTTAATAAGTTCTAATCAATCAGTCAGGTAGGTCTGTACTGGAGTCATATTTTATCACTGTTAGTGTTAGTAATAAGGGCAATCACACATCTTTGGAAAATTATTTGCCTCAGCTGAAAAATTAATTTTGGTCAAAAGGTGTTCCAAATTAAAAAGTCATAATAGAAGCGATCTGAAGCAGAGGCTCTGCTCACAGACACGCCTTAAACAGGGTGGTGACACAAATACTGTTTTATACTTCAGTAACAATCAGTTAATAACCCATGGTGACCATGGTGTCTTGGAGTTAAGCTGTGAAATGAAGTGTTCCCTTTCATTTGGTTTGTCACCTTCTGTGAAAATGTAAAGGATTAATTAGGTCTTCTCTGACTCTTGTTGCTTGCACCTTTAATAAAGTAAGATCTCAGATTTCATGGAGCATGGAAACACCATTCCCTACAGGTTTCTTTTTCAACACTTTTTTTTCTTTTTTGAAGAAAAAAATGAGATTTTTCATCTCTTGACTCAAAGCCTTAAAGAATAACCATGCAGCTAAACATGAAATAAAAAAACATACCAGAAAAAGCAAAGAATGTATGAGGAAACAAGTAGGTACCTCTGGCTTTATGCAGCAGCAGGTTAAACAAGAGAAACATCTGTGCTTACTTTTAGAATGCTCAAGGTTTTCAGACACTCTGGTCATAGGTGTGCTTAGTGCCAAGAGACACAAATGCACAGTGATCCAGGTTGTATACACAAAACTTTAGGATTCTAGGGAAAAAAAATTATTTTATCTCTCTCTTTATTGTTGGTTTAAATAAACCAAAAAAAAAAAAAAAAAAATCCCACAAGTATTTCATTCTTCCCTGTCAGAACATGGGAATGAAAGTGTTTACAGGAGAACCAGGGAGTGCTCTTTTCATTAACCCAATGCACATCTAATTTCAGTGACAATAAACCTGCCCAGGTTACCAGAAAGGTACAAAATTAGAAGCCGAGAGAAATAGGAGCTCACTCAGTTTCTATTCCTCTTCTTTACAATCTGAAACTGCCTCTCTGTGGTGTGCTGAGAGAGAACATATCTAGGTGCGTATTTCATGTATTTATGAAAAGAAGATGAGACAGAAGCCACTGCTGTGTGCAGGGAGCTCATTCTGATGTCAGAGCACAAGTGAAATGCTTTTGATACAGGTGGGGCTGAGAGTTTAAGGTGACCCTTTCCACTAGCATATTGTTTCCTGTTGCTCAAAAAACTTCAAACATTTTGACTATTTGTGTCAAAATTACCAGCCTGGACTAAGTTCATGTGCAGGGCAAGGAAAGTGTGGGGACCCAGAATGTTTCAACCAGAACTATTGATCTCTTTCTGAGGAAAAATGTTGGTTTTCAGTCAAGGAATCAAGAGTTTCCTTTCAGACTTTCTACATTTTGGACTAAGTACATGCAATTTTTCTGTGACAGATAGTTACAAGTATAATGTGCACCCCAGCCCATGCATGGCCCACCACTACCCATCTTCTTAAAACACAAAATATGTCTTAAGTGCCTGAAATGGGTACCAAATCCTGTCCCATGCAGCCATTTCTGAACCTCTTCTCCCAACTATGTGCAAGTATTTTACATTTTTTTCACTTTTCCAATTCCTTTGACCATTTGCTTATTTAGTAAGCTTGTCTTTCATTGCCTTAAACTTCTGTGAAGTCAAATTTTGTTAATTTCATGTTAATGTGTCTGCTGCTGGGAGCATGAATTAAACCAAAATGTGAAAGGCAGAAATGTTGATTTTACTCCTGGCTACATGGAAAGTTCTCTCAGTGTCTGGGTCCATTTGTTCCAGCTGGTAGTGTACAGCATGTCATGAACTTTCAAAATAATGTTTACCAAACAGTTTTGCAACACATACTAAAGCTAAAAAAAAGCCCAGAAATCCAATTCTAATTTATAAAAATGTGCAATTTGTAATCTAGTAGCTTGTTCATACAAATTACTGTAGTAGAAAATCCATTAAGTACTTTAAGTATAGTGTGGTCCGAGGAAGCTTTATTATGGGAAGTGACAAGGATGGTTCTTAATGAGTTGCAATCTGAATATTTTTTCTGACGTCGCTCTCTTCTAATTAGAGCTTAAAGATTTTTCATGCAAATGGTCTCTGTTTTGTCTAAATAGAAACTTTGTGAGATTGTGACAATCATCTTTAGATCTCATTTTCCCAAAAGGATTTTTGGACACAAGTACATCAATGCATTTGGGAAGTTTTTATGATTTGCTACCTGAATTATTTCAGAGTTTTCTCATTTGTTTTACCTCCCTTCTGGGGTTCTAGAGGCTTCTGAGTTTCCCAGAAAGCTGAAGGGGGAGTTTGTGTGGCTCTAGTTCCACAAATGGTTCCTGTACCTGTGAAGGTGAAATCTGGGCTCTGCAGTTGGGGTTTTTTTTCTCACTGGTCCATAGCCTTAGTTTGTCTGTACTAGCAGATTTTGTATTTATCTGTGCTCAGTTCCCATTTTATTTATATCCCTATCCCTCAGCCAAGTGTCTTGCAAAGGCACATTAGGTGATTATGTCATCTGTTACTTGGAGATTTCTCCTTCTGCAGAACTCTGTTCTGTTTCTAAAAGTTCTCTACACATCAGAACTCTTCTAAATAGTACAAATGTGTTTTCCTTTGAGTAACTCAAACCTGTGAACCCTTTGGGAGCCCAGCCACCGAAGGATTATAAATGTGTTGCACTATCAATTATTTATAATACTGTGCATGTTGTAATATTCACATCAATGGAAATAAAGAGATGATACATGCTGAACCATCAAATGGAGTTTTTCCTGAACTTTGACCACCTGCTCACACTCCCTTTAAGAGCTGCATCTTGAGATTTTCTGCAGCACTGAAAACCTGTGAAGAGTTTAAAAGTGGCTGGCATATTTGCCTGGTTAAAAAAGCAGCTTCTAAAGTAACACTCCTTCTCTCCATATGTCTCTTTGCTACGATGGCTGAATATTATGCTCAGCTTTCATGTATTTCCTGGGAATCCTCTAAAGCAAAAAATGGAAACAGACTACTGAGAAGGAATAGTGTCCATGGCTGCATTCATACAAATACACACAGTCTAGGTGTGTGCACTCATCCTGAGCAGCCTGAGGTGTCAGCCTGTCCTGCCTTCAGATTAAATAAGTAAGATTACTTCCTTGCAGATGTATTTGCCAAACTTCAGCTACAGGAAAGAGGTCACAGAATAAGCAGAGCTGGAAGGGATCAAGGATCACTGAGTCCAGCTCCTGGCCCTACACAGCACCATTTGTGTGTCCATGTCTGTCAGCTCTCTTTGAGAGTCAGGCAGACAAACTGTTGTAAGGGAAAACTTTCTTGTTGAGCTTTGTGTGCGTCTATTCTGTGGTAAGAGAGCAAGGGGTTATGAACATCAGTTTCCTCTGCTGTGTTCAGAGCTATTCCCTGAAACTGATTATTTTTGTCTCCCATGCATCAACACAAACTACGTGGAACCTTAAGGCTTGTTATCTTGTATCCTGCTAGAGGCTTATTAAGAAATATGACCCCTTGGGGTCGTATGTAAGACAAACACAAGGGTCACCAAGGCTTTGTTTCAAATAGTTGCCCTTCCCCTTCCACAGAAAAACTGCAGTTCTAGCAGCTCACTCTGACTCAGATCATTTGGCTACAAGCAAATCCCCTGCATGCATGGCCTTTTTCACAGAAAAAAGGGGAGTATTTAAGTACCTTGCTCTCCTAACAAGGTTCCAGATGTGGAAGCGATGGAAGCGATTTGATTCTGCTTCCTCTCAGTGCTGTGCTTCAGGCCAGCCTATTTCATTCCTATCTCTAGGGTTACAGAAGGAAGGTTTGTAGGCAGATGTTGCAATATTGAGGTTTTAAGCAATCAGTAGATACCAGAAAGGTTAACAGATCTTGTACCACAACCTCTCTGTATTCTTTTCATTGGCCTGTACTTAGTTTTGCCTCTGCTTATTGAGGGGCTGCTTTCTTTGCTGCTGCAAGCTCAGAATTACCCCGAAAAGAATGCATTTCCTACTCCTACCTCAGACAAAGAGGAGCTTGGAAAATTATGATTTATTTTCTTCCCCCTAAAATTTTCCTAACAGGGTGAAAATGGGAAAGAGGATGAGCAAGTCTTTATCTCTGAATGCAGCAGCTAAAAGCCTCGATGCTCAGCAGAATTAGGGGAAAGAAAACAAATGCTTTGGACTCCCCTGCCTACCTTCCCCTCCACATACACCAAGGAAAAGCTCTGAAAACGGCCTGACCAGCAAAAGGCTTTGCAGGAGGTGAAAGCTCAGTCCCCTGCCTCTCTTGTTTTGGCAGCCCTGGCTGAAAGGGTCCCTGCTGAGTATGATTACTGCCCCAGCACACCGCAATTATCTCCTGATTGCTGCCCTTCTCCCCACCAGAAAAGCTGTGAGAACAAAGAATACCTGTCCTGGCACACTACTACATAGTCCAGCTCACATTCTGCTTTATGCTAATTTTACCAATTAGTTCCCTTTACAATCCAAGGCCCTTTTCAGCCTTCAGAGTATTGAATCTCTGAACATTAAGTGCAGGTAAAATCGACTAATTTGTCAATTGTCTGTCGTACTAATTTGTCAGTTGTCTGTCTTACTGTCAGCCGTGGTGAGCAGAGGATGTCTGTACTGCTTTATACTCTGAGGATATTTGTGCTGAAAGAACAAAACACCTTCTCCCACCAATCCCTTAAATGAAAGAAAGCAGAAAACATGTCTGACTCCACTAAATTTATAATAACATCTTTTATTCTCTGTTTGATAGCAAATATGTAAGATCTACTGTCAGAAGGGCCTAACAGCAAGGGAGTATTAGCTAAAAGGGATGTGTGCAACAAGACAAGGAAAGATTGATCTCTAAAGCAGAAAGGTGGGGGGCGCTGGCAGGATAGCACAAGAGACTGTAGCTTTTGGGAGGCTTTATAGTTAAAAACACAAGTGGTGAGAGACTTCTCTTTGGAAGTTTGATCTTTGATGTGAGAGAGTGTTTCAGAGCCTCAACCTTCCCCTGTCAAGGTAGCTTCAGGCCAGAAACTTGGACATGCAGCAGCAGAAGTGCAAATTAAGTATAGGGTTAAGCTTTTGGCATTAATGCCTTGCTGAAAGTCAGGTGGAGACCTGACATGGATGTTATGTATAGAGGATAAGGCAGAGTCAGCCAAAGCTACTTCCCTACATGGCTAAAAAATGGTGGCTTGGAGAGATTTCACCCCTTTTTCAGACAGGACTAACCTCTTGTGGCACATCAAGAACATCACGTATCTACTTCTGGGGGAAGAAACTTTGTCCCATGAACCTTGGCTTGATAGAGAAGGGAGGGAGTCTGTCTCCACAGAGGAAAGAGGAGACTTCAGAGAGGTTCTCACTGCAACCTGCTTGGAAGTGGAGAATGGGGTGGTGTTTTCTGAGAGATCACATGGAAAAATAATCATAACCAGAGCTGTGGCTGGATATATAATTGTAGCTTTTGTGTTTCATTATTCTGTGCACATATGTTCTTTAGAACCTCTTTTTATTTAGAACCTCTTTTGATGTTAAATTTCAAGCCTAAATCCTCTCATTTTTGCGAAGTTACGGTGATTAAATGATGTTCTAAGGTATCTGTGCCATACACTGAACAGCAAGTGAAGCCTATGAGAGCTCAGTAAGCCTGAAGGTCTTCCTTTATGAAGTAGGACATGGGACTTCAGATTCCCTAGAGTGATTCACAGCCTTTTAGATGAGGATAATCAACAAACTTGGCAAGTAGCAATGGCAAGGTCTTGGTTTTGTTTAAATTGGGAGAAATTATAAAATCAGTGATGTGAGGGAAGAGTGTGGTGTGGGTATTATAGTGACTTACACAGAGCTCTTGTGGAAATTATGTGAGAAGGTGTAAGAATTGGTACTGCAACTTTTAAAATCAAAAATGAAGGATCCCAAACCTCTGGCTTCATGCCACTGCTGCCAGCACACAGCTTGCTCACCTGTGGCAGTGTGCAGTCCCATGAGTGAGTAATCTGAGGGGCGTCAAACCCAGCAGTGCCTTGCCAGCCTACCTGCACTTCTGTCCTCCAGCTGTCCCATACAACAGGCAAGCTGGGGATGCAGGCTCTGAAAGCATCACCGAGTTCTGTATCACGAAAAAGATCAGAAATACTGACTAAGTGTCACTGGCTTTGGGGAACTAAAAAGCTGCCTGCCAGTTTGGCAACAAACCCTCTCCTCTGAAAACAGAGAGCATGCTCTCTCAGGAGCATGCTGAAGGTACGCAGGACCATATGCTGTTTAATGTCATGAAAACTAGTGTATTGAGCACTTGACTTTTACAAAACCTAAAGCAATAAAAAGCAAGAGAAGACTGTGAGACATTTGGAAGAAGTCTGGCGTGTTCAGGAAGGAGAGGGGTGGGTTTGAAGGAAAAGCTGCTAAGCACCATCTTTTCCCTTGGCTCTCCCAAAGCAGTCAGCATGATCTACACCTCCCCATCACGAGTTGTGCAATCCATACAATTGTGGAGAACATAACAGAGTCTAGAAAAGAAAATTATGCAAGTATCTAGTCTTAAACCAAGCATCTTCCTCTATTGTTTTATCCAGTATAAGCAGAATATTGCATGTAGGGATGATTCAAGAGGTAGAGGATAATTTTGGTGGAAAGGAGAAGTGAAATGACAGCTTGGAGTCTTCACCTATTGTGCAAACCTATGATGAAAAAATTAGGAAAATAAGTGAGGTATTAGAAGTTAACTGTACAATTTTCCTTTGCTGCAGGCTATTGTTTGTAGTCTTCGAATTTTCTTTAAATGTTCTTTGTGTCATAGATTAGTTCCATGCAGATAGCAAGTGCATACTGTGCTTTTCATCCATTAACAGTCTCATTTCTTCAGGTACCACGTTTGAACAGCCCTCAGGAATATATATATATATATATATATATATATATATGTACTGCTTGTTAAAGAGGAGGCTTGTAGATACTGACTCTAATTTAAGTTAATCACTTCCTGCTTCATATTCCTAAGAAACCTCTCGTGATTAAATAGCCAGGAATGACAGTTGGGACTGTATTTATTTAAAAAGCGACTCTTAAATGGATGCTGGGTTTTTACCTGCAGGAAGTGAGGCTTTCAATTTTATAGTTTCAACTTCTAATGAAAGCAGCACTAACAACACTGCACAGTGACAGGCTTGTGGTGGCTTTTCCCTTCCTATTGCATGTCATAAAAGAAACTGCTGAAGTTAGGTCAAACTACTATATCAAATATGAATTTTCATTTGGTGCATGCTTCAATTCGGTGCAAAAATGTTTCCAAGGCAATAAGAATACTCAAGCCTGCACATACACCTCTGAGCACACAAAGCCAAAAAACAAACTTTGGAAATATCACCTTTAAATGAATGGTAGGTTCATCTCCTATTGCTTTAGCCCAGAAAGACCAGGTCTCCCAACTCTTTTTTTGAGCTATCATAATAAAAGTAAATAGCAAAACCTTAAACAGAGTCCTGGAAGGGCTCTTGGACAAGGCAAAAGGGCAGGTGAAGGATGGATTTTTAAGCTTTGCTATAGAAGAATTGTGGACAGAGTCCAGCTGACCCTGTGAAGAGTCAGAAAACAAACTTTGATTGCCCAAGTACCAGCACAGGACCTCTATCAGACCATTATTATCACCTGCCCTTTAAGGTGGATTTCCTGCAAGTTTACAGTTTGTTTCCAGGGGACATAAAGCCCTGCGTTATTCTTGACAAGCATTCTTAAGTTAGTATCAAATTAATATATCCTTTTGGACAAGGAAGGGTGGATTCAGTGGTGCCTTCATAAGGATTCAGGCTGAGAATAGTTTTGGTGGAGACTTGGTTTGAGGAGGAAGTGATTTTCTGGATGATTGACTCAATTCAGGACGTGAGTGGAGCTTTAAAGTAATGGATTTCCTCCGCCTTCCCACTGAAGGAGAATAATGAACAATCAGCCTTTTTTTAGCAATGCTAAGATTTCATTCATCTGGACTTTTGTTAGGGGACCCTTCTGAATCTTTGCAGAGCAGAGGCTATAGCACTTTTTTTCTGGGGATCCCTGACTCTATCAAGCCTGGTAAATTCTATCTATACTAGGACTTTGCTTAGAAAATCAGAGCCAGCTTTTAACGATGGACTAAGCTTTCCCAGTTAGCTGTTAGTTGACTTAATCCAGCCATGCTCTTTCTCATTAGAACAAATGAGCATTCTAGGAAAATACCTGTTGGTTGTTTGTGTCTATGGATGATATTGTGGTAACTGTAGCTGTTATAAATGTTGACAGTATTTTCAGAATTATCCCCTATGAACTAATACAGGCTTGCACTTGAAAAATATTGGGGATACATCATCACTGAGAGGACATCTGGGTTCTTTATGATCAGATTGGCCTTGGCAAACTGTGTTTCTGTCAGCTGGCTTTAGCTGCTCCTGGCACTTCAGATTCAGAGATAGGTGTTGAAAACGAATTTATTGTCCTGGGTACCAGCAGTCTGAATAACTAATATAGAGAAAACTAACTGCTGCTTTTAGCTAAGTTTCTCAGTGCAATTTCACTAACTTGGATATATTCCTGATGAGGACTGAAATTATTGTTTTATGATATAAATGTTCACTTGCCAAGCAAAGCTTCACTCACTATATTTGAGCTACATATACACTACTCAGGGATCTGCTCTCAGAAGAGAATAAATCTTTTAACCTCTCTTCTCAAGGTAAGTATTTCTCAACAGCCTTTTCTTTTTGTTCATGTTATTTACTTCAAATGCCTTGACCACATGTAAGCTGCAGAGTGGTTAGGCTGAAAATAAACTACACATATTTTCATTGGGTTTTTCACAATCTTCAATCTTGCCCTCTTACCAATTCTAGCAATGCTGGGATAAAATGATGATCAGATGGCTGAAATAGCTCTCCTATGAGGAAAGGCTGAGAGAGCTGGGGTTGGTCAGCCTGGAGAAGAGAAGGTTTGCAGACACCTTACAGTGCCTGGAGGGAGCCTACAAGAAACTTGGAGGGTGATTTTTTTATAAGGCATGTAATGATAGGACAAGGAAAAAGGGATTGAAGTGAAAGAAGGCAGGTTTGGATTAGGTATTAGGTATTAGTCAAAGAAATACAGGAGAGATTATGTAGTATAAAACTCTCATCAGACAAACATTGTGTCTAGTGGTCCAGGAAATACCAGAGTGAACTGGGAAAGTGGGATATCAACTGCTGCGCTCCAGAACCACTTATTCAGGCTTGAAAAACAGGCATCTTTTTGAGTTCCTCTTACATATTTATCTTCATTATGTGAAGCCTTTCTTGAAGCATACTTAATGGCTTATGCTTAAAATGCCCCATCCTATTGTGTGCTTGGGAGAAGCTCTTCTGCTCTCAGAGTTCCTGATTGGATCGACTATCAAAATTCCCATGAGCTGATGAGCTGTGACCCATTTCTTGGTTTAAAAAATAAACATATCCATTACTTGTCAACACTGGTGTTTTTAAAATTGCATGGAATTTTAGACAGCAGGGGTTGTTGAGTGATGTCATTGGGATGTCCAGGCTCTCCCTTGGAGCTGTCACCCTCTGTTGCTGTGCTCCGTGGTGACGTGCATATCAGAGCCGCCTTTTCTCTCTGTCTCAGCATTGTAAATTTGGTATCTGTTTTTTTCTGCTGCCTATCATTTAACATCAGCAAGAAGAAGAAGAAGAAAGAAGACTGCAACTCCCCCACACACCCACCCCCACAAATTCACAACTGGGCTCAGTGCTGTGTGAAGAAAAACTGACAGGCTGCAATTCTGGATTTGAAAATCTTTGTAAAGCTCTCCTGTAATTCCTGTGTGGAAAGGGGTCGTGTGCTAAACATAAACCCTTTCAGAAAACCTAAGAAGGGAAACAGAGTGCTCATAGCCAGGAAAATTAAAACCATATGAACTGATAATCTGATGGCAGATTACCAAATGGTTTCTATCAATTCAACCTGGATTTGAGACATAATCTGGTTTTGAGTTGGAATGGAGCTTCAGGTGATGCCAGAGGACATACAACACCTCCCTTTTGGTGGGGTGAGCGTGGAGAAGGACTTTATTTTGGACTGTGTTACAGAAATGGCATCCAAGGGAACCTTCTCTCGCATGCTCATTCAGAGCTGCAGTTCTGAATGTACGCAGAGCTTGGAATAAATTCATCAGTAGGCAGCCACTTTGAAACCCATTATTATTTGTTTTTCAGACCCATCAGTGGTGACAGCTGACTTGCTAACAGGTAATGCTATTTATAGACCTTCTTGTAGGTATAAATTGCTTAGCTCTAATTTTGTTCATAGTTAAGGTGCTAATATTGCTCATTCTTAAATACCTGGCAAACCATTTTCTTTTGTTTTGTCAGCAATTATTTCATGTGTAACACTCTAGCCAGTGGTTGTTGCCAAAGAGAAGCCTTTTGACAGAATTTTGGAACTTGCATTAAAATAAAATGGGTTGAGTTGTTATTTTAGTGGCTTTTCACGGAAGCTTTAATACATGCCAAAAAAGAAAAAACTTCTAAGGCATATACAGAAAAGTTGCTGGTATATAGATTTAATTTTTTTTTTTAATCTGACAGGCAAATTAATCTAGATTTTTCTGTCAGTATGCCATCTGCACAATCTCAAATTCTTCTGTCTTTTCAGAAAAAAATCTTTGTAAATTGTCACTTCCATAGGATTTCTACTGTAATGTATTTCTAATCCACGCAGTTATACTATGTATATTTAAGAAACTGCTGCTAGTTTAAGATGTACTCTTCAGAAAACAACGGAAATCAACATGCAAGGTAACAAATTTCCAGCCTGACAAAACAGAAAATGTTGAAAGGTTAGAGTTTGTAAAAGAAGAATATTCAGAATACCAAATGTGAGCTCTTATAGAGTTTTAGCTCCCAGAGGAGCAGTACTCAGTTGACAACAAAAGGAATGCATAGACAAATGCAGTTTATACTTTGTCTGCACAGAGCTCTGGCAGGGTGTCAGGCAGGAAGGTGACCCCCTCCTGCCCCTCAGCTGAGGAGGAGAATGGTCAGGCTGTGGGTGATGGGAAATGGGCACCTTTGCCATGTCCCCGTGTTGTGCCTGATCCAGATCAGACCAAAACCTCCCCAGCTTCTGAAGGGAGTTGTCCCTGCAGGTGACAGTCATAGTCTGCATGAACTGTAAGCTGGCACAATTATTCTGTTAATTGTCTTTTTGTCTTTGTTGATGGAAATGATTCACTTTGTGCTTTGAGAACTTCTTCATCCTATGATATAGGGACATATCTGAATATTATTTACTGTCTAAATTGATCTTTTGCCTGCACAAAGGATGTTTAAGGCAAAAGCATTATTTTTGATCCAAATTACCTTGTGAAAGAGCAAATTGTTTTATTGAACTGCTTGGGGCACCCGGGATCATTTCTATACCTAGGTTGCAAATGTTAAATCCTTTTTCTCGGCTGAGCTACTCCCTGAATTGATGATGGCCAGATCAATTGCAAGCAGGTTCTTCTAACTCAGGATTGAACCACCTGGCTGTGAAGATGAAGAAAGAAAAATCATTATTGTGACAGCTGCACTAGTGAGATAACTCATAGCATGGACTCATTATGCCTTCTGAGTGTAACAGAGTATAAAGGCAAGGCTATTGTAAAAGTTTCTTTAGGCTTTGAGTTCCAGACAATTAAAAATGCGGGGTGCATTAGTCATGTGGCCTCTGTGAGGCTGTGAAGGACAGGCTAAATATGAAATCTGCATCCCACATTGTCTCCTTTGGACCTGCTTATTCCCCATTAGGATATCATGGCAGTTTGTGAGCCAAGGCTGATGGTTGTGGTAAGAAGTAACTTTTGTCTGAGGTAGACAGTAGAAGAGGAGTGCAGCAGTGGGGCTGAGGAACTGAAAATCTCTGTCCTGAACCTCTCAGAGGGCTGCAAGGATGACAGCATTGAACCCCGTGAGTAAAATCAAACTCACCAAATGCTGGGTTGAAGCTGCTGTTCTACATCTCAAGTTGTCCTTCCCTGTGGAAAGCCTTTACTTTCTGTGTACCTAATTCTTGCCCTCAGTGGGTGATGTGCTTGAACAACTGAAAGCATGTTGAAGTAGTGCAGTAACACCAATGAAAACAAATTCCCTCTTCCCAGCCTTCTTGCCATACCAGCTGAGCAAACTGAATTGAGACTGGTGCTTCCTCCTGCTCATCCTTGGAGACACTGGTGAGCAGGCCTGGCCAGGAGTCTGTGTGCCCTGACTGGGGAGTCCAGGAACACAGGTTAGGAAATCACTGGTTTAATGCTGCAGGAAGTGGTTCATTGGTGGCATGTAACTCAGCTCCATGAGAAACTACTTATGCGTTAGAAGATATGTTTCCATTTCTGTGTCAGCATTAATCTATCTTGGTTTTTTATGCTGATGAGACAATTTGCTAGTTTGTCCTGAAAGCAAATGGTCTTGCAGAACTCTAGCCAGAGAGAAAATTTTATTCTTGAATCAGGACTTTTTGGGATTTAATCCTTTCTTGTGCTTGATGATGATTTTTCTTATCAATGGCTGAGGATCCCAGCTCTGCCTTCAGCAGGCAGTGCAATCAAACACTTAAATATTGAAGCTG
Organism: Coloeus monedula; assembly: GCF_965178545.1. Lineage (NCBI taxonomy): Eukaryota > Metazoa > Chordata > Aves > Passeriformes > Corvidae > Coloeus > Coloeus monedula. The sequence goes on from NC_138784.1 coordinate 13,253,610, forward strand.
ACATTGACCAAGACCATTTCATTTCCACTTATCTTCATTAATTTTCCTATAACTCCCTGCTCCTGTGCTGAGAGAGGCTGTAAGGGTTATTGCTATGTGGTGTTTGCAGCTTCAGAAGCCTGATTTAAGGACCATGACACCATTAGAGTAGCTGCCCAAATACCACCACAACAACCACTGCAGTTCCTGCAGGAGGGGTTTCTTCACTGCAGTGCAATGAAATGTAAATCTGCAGGGAAATATTTTAAAATCAGAGGATGTTTGACATTTTCATGGTGGTACAGTACATGTTTTTGAGTGGGTTTATAGTTGTTCCTCATATAGGGGTTTGGGGGTTTTTTTTCTGCTATCATTTGAAATGAAAGTTCAGAAGCAAGTGAATAATGCTGCTACCATAACATATTTCTGGCTGCATGGGCTGTCTTCAGAGATCTTCGACACCATGACCTGATCTAAATTTATTTTGTGCTAACTTTTACTGAGGTATCCTACAGCACAGGGGGCTAGCCTAGTTTTCTGTCTGTTCCTCTGTCTGGATTATAATCTGACTGAAATCCAAGGAACTGTGCTACGAGCAAGGACACAGGAAAGGTCAGTGCAGACCTTTGGACAAGTTGGACCAGAGGCTTAGGAAAAGTGTACAAAAACAGCACCTGTAGAATGATAATAAACTTTCCATATACCTGTTTTTCTGAAGTTGACCAAGACTAAAAATGTATGCTTGAAAGGGTTTTAGACTATTAACAAAGGTCTAGATAATAGCTGCTTGATAAAACCACGAGTTACAGTAACATTTCAGCCCATTAAACCTTAGGGTCACCTTATCCTCAGATAGAAAAATGTCTTGCAGAGTTTTACAGAACTTAATATCCAGCAGGAAGAGCCCTTCAAAAAAGATACAAGGAGACAGTAATTTTACACAACAGGTTTGTTGTGATCTTGCTGATAGCACAGTACTTTGCAGACCAGGAACTAAGGCATCTGAGGAGGAGAAAATAACATTCAGTATATTTTTGTCCCCATATTCTCTGTGTGTCAAGGTGCTTTAATAGGATTTAAACAGGTAGAGAACTGGGTAGTAGAAAGCAATTTAATGTGTACTTCATGTAGGAAGTATGGGAAGCTTTAGATCTGACAATCCACCAGAACAAAAGGGCTTTTACAGACCATGGGCTGAGAAAGGCTACGGAATCTGCCTGTTTTTCTTCCAAACTCTCCTGAACCTAAACACAGCAATCTGAGCTAGATCTGAGTAGAATAGGTGGCAGGTAGAGTTGCTGAAGCAGGTTAGTTTTGTAAAGCACTGGGAAACACTGGATATTGTCCACATTTTTCAATAAAGGTTCTGTCACTGTCCCTTCTCCTCCCTGAGTCCCTAAATTTAGACCCTGAAACGCATCCTTGAGAACAGAAATAAATATTGATGGTTGTTTGCATGGGAAGGTCTCATTGATTTTGATGGCATTCAGTGTCACCCTGTGCCATTAAACAGAGGCCATCTTTGAGGGACGTGACTACAGAATTTGGGGTTTGCATATAATTGGTGTACATTTCAGTGGCTAAGGGAAAATGTTATTTGAAATGAGCAGTAGCTTTACCAGGAGTGCTTAGAAAATGTTGACTTCTCGGCTACCCAGAAGAAAGCATTTTGAAGATTGCTAATGTATGGGAAAGTTCAAAGCATTTGATATAAGCTGATGAAGAAAAGAGGCCTTAGGCTGTGCCTTTGCAGGCTCAGTGGAAAGTAACATATTTGGGACTAAAGGAATTGCAGAGCCCATTTTCAGTGTTCAGCCCACTTGCACCATGATTTCCAAAGAGCTGCTGGAACTGAAAAGGAGCCTGGCTGCCTGGATTCCCTGAAAAAGGAAGCTCAGGGGTATGCAGGGAGCTGGAAGTGGTTGCAACTTTCAGGTACTGGCAGGATGAGACAATGGTTAGCAGAGGAAATAAGGATCACGTAAAAAGAAGAGAAGCAGATGGAAAATGCATTTTGGGGCAGTGGCTGAATAGCTGTGTAGCACAGGTATGGAAAATGGTTTACAGAACAAGTATATGGAAGACTAAATATAGAAAGGAGATGAGATTAATGTTCTGGAAACCAGCTGCAGATGATGTGATGTGCTCTGGACACTCTGTTCTCTGTTCTTGTATCATCCCCCTGGTATCCAGGCACTTAACTGGCAGATGACTCACTGTGTCTTTGTGCTGCAGCTTGCTTCTCGATTAGATAAAGGTAATTCTTTCCACTTTGGGAGTGATGCTGAAAAGGATTGATCTGTAAAGTGCTTTGAAGATACACTAACATTCACAGAGCCTCTGAAACCTAGGCTTTAATTGTGGAGCTGCAGATAATTTTAGTATATTATTGCAGCAACAAAAATGCCTAAGTGCAGTAATTCTAGTCTATGGTACATTATTTTTGGTGCTCCAGATACCTAAGATGATATGGAGGCTGGATAAATTGCTAACATAATACCACTGGCTTCACTTACACCTGTTCCACAATGGGGCTGAAAATTTTTTTCTGGTTGGGAATTAACTTTCTTCATTTCCAGTGCAGCTTTCTGAATGCTCTGAAGATAACTTGTTTTTTTAGCTGGTGTGCCACATAAAACTTCAAGGTTAACTTTGCTCCGAGTAACAAACAGTGAAGTAAAATGATTCCAAGTGAAATACAAATTCAAAGCTTCACTGTTTCATCCAGGATTGCAGAGCTCACACACCAAGCTCAAGTGTCACTTCAGAGGAGCTTTGTCCACAGCTCTTAGCCCATGGTTGTATCAGATCTCTTGGTGATTCATCTCACCTTTATTGACATTTTGATGTTATAGTTGGCACAGAAGATGGGTGTTGCCAGTGAAAAATCCACTAAATCCAGAGAAATTCTGGTAAATAGGGTTTTTATTGACCTCACACATGCTTGTGTTTAACCTGGACAAGGTGACTTTTCTGACCAGACAAAAAGTTATCTTTAACTAAGTTAGAGACAAGTTCAAAAAGTCCAGTGAATCACTACTGTTTACTGAAACTACATTTAACAGCTCTCTGTGTACCTGGTTTCTATCCAAAACAAATGCAAAATCAAAATAACTGAGTGGGACTGCTTGGAGAAAGCAGTCTTTTTACAAGAACCATTTCATTGTGCTTCTCTCTAACTTTTAGAGGTTGTGTGAAAGCACAAGGGCTGCAAACAAAGTGTATGAATCTTGTGACCTTTCTAACAGAAAGGCACTCTTCCTAGTCTCGATTCCCTTCCTGCTTGAAAATCTCTCATTGCCTGTTTCACCAGTTTCTCCTTTCCCAGAGAAAATGATGCACAATTCTTCACCTTTTTCAATTGGAATTGAATTAACTCTCAAATTCTTTCTTGATATTTTCCAGTATTTCTGTCACTTACATGAACAATAACAGCCAAGTGGTGGTGCTGCCTTTTTTGGCCCTAAGTGCTGTGATGGAAGCCTCAGCTATGTGAATTTGCTGGAGTACCTTTAAAGAGAAGGTTTGTCCCTTCCAATTTCTCTGTTTAGGTACTAGGTCTAAACATCAGGAACAGCCTCAAATCTCCTCACTTGTTTGGCCAAGAAAAAGGCAAAAAAAACCCCCATAGGTGCATCTTAAGTGTTAGAATATGACACTTAAAGCAAGTTCAGATAACCAAGCCCGAGAGTAGATTATTAGGCAGCTGCTGCTAAATTTGATTTTATTGCTAATGTAGAAAGACCTTATTCAAAAAAGAACTGTCCCTCTTTCTAGACCTAGTGCTAAGTCTTCTAAAATTCCTTAAAAATGTTACTGAACATTTAGACTTTTCCCCCCATTTTACAGATTTTTTAAAGGCAATCTGAAAAATAATTCTGAAGGGATTTTTATTTCAAATGGCTTTTTCTCATTTTAGTATAGTGTTGCTAGCTTAGAGCCTTTCTGATACTCCCTCCTCCTAAGATTTCTTGTTAAATAGGTTAAATCATTTATCCACCATAATTCCAGCATGCAGATTCCTCTTACAGGACTTGTCTACTCCATCATTCTGACTTTGAGGCAGCCAAAATTCCTAGAAACTGCTAAGAGCCTTGATCTTATCTTTAGTGTAAGCTGCTCTCATCTGTGACCTTTTTCATATACTCAAACCCTTGCCTTTTGCTCTCCGTATGTGCACACACTGAATAGAAAACAATAAATCAAATCTCAAATGTCACATTATCAATTTAAGGCAGGATCTCATCCATTAATATAGAGAGTGAATCCTTTTCTGTTGCATAACAGGTGAGTTAAAATAAGCAGGCTGTGTCTGAAGATACGTGGTACAAACACGGCACTCAGCTATTTGCTGTTTGTCTTCCAGCTCCATCTATCAGAATTACTCTCTCATCAAACAAATGAGGCTTTTATGGGTATTAGCAGGGGATGTGCATCTGCTATAAGCCATGTAGAGTCACCTGATTTGATTAGTGTGTTGAGTAATGCTTACATGATCTTATTACCTAAATGTGCTGTGTCCTTTTTCCTGTACACATATGGTAGCAGCCCATTTTGGTCCTGACATTTATGTACAGCATGCTGTAGATAAATGATTTAAATAGTATAGAGTGCCTCATTTTAGCAGGACCATTCTTCAGACATTAAATAAGTGTTAAGTATAGTGCTTCTGGGTGTGCCTGTGAATTGCACTTTCCCATATTACAGAACGTGGATCAAAGCTGTTCAAATACTGACAAAGTCTAGAATAATGGTCTTAGTTTGCTAAAAAGTGACTTTTTCATCAAATTTTGTTTAAATTAATCGTCTTTCATCTCTTTTTGTGGCTTCTTGACTGTTATACAGCAATCACCTTACAGCAATCACACCCTTATAATGAGAGTCATTTTAGTCCATATGTTAAATCAAAGCAGTTGGATTATTTAATTTCAAAGCCACTCAATTCCAGAGTTTAAGTAAATTGATATAATTTTTAAAATCCCATCTCCTTGCCCACTAAGACAAAGTTTTTCACCCATTTGCTAAGTATTATCTACAACCTACTTGATGTGTACAGGCTCTGAGTGAGATAGCTCCACTGAAATTTAGCAAACTCAATTTGTAATGAAACCCATATTTTTCCAAATAGTGAAATGGTAAGCACTAAAACACCTACCTTTTGAAATGTAGTCTGAAGCCTGCATTGCAGTGTCAGTGGCACAGTGCCTCACCCCTAGGAAGTTTTCTAGTGGTGTTGGACATACAACGATAACAAGTGTTTCTTAATACCTAGCACAGATTTCATCTTGCACCATCTCTTTGCAGCAGCAGATTCCTTCCCACATGAAATACCTGGTGTTGGGGTTTTAGGAGTTCTCCTAGTTTTTGGGTTTTTTTTTTTCTGTTAAGGGAATTTTCCCCATACGTGTTGCTAGGGGGACAAATTGCTGGGTACTTCAGAAAAACAAAAGAGCTAGCCAGTGAGGGTGGGGTGCATCTGGCTACTCTTCTGTTTCACCTCTGTGTGTGGGCAGTTCGGTCTCTGGCGTTCAGACAAGAGAGGGAGTCTGCTTTCGGACAGAGAGGGAGGCTGCTTTCTTCGGCTGCTTTTCCGTCTGCTGGATAAGCCCCAGGATCCCCAGCCTGCCTTCCCTGCCCCGCTGGGAGCCGGGCTGCGGCCGCCCTGCCCCCGCTGTTGCTTTGAGCCTTCTCTGCGCTGTAGCCGTGCTCGCCCTGCCTGCCCAGACCTCCGGGGGGTTCCCCGTTTGGATACATCGCGTCTGCCACCCAGGGTTTGTGCTCGTCCCTGCTGTTCCAGCCTGCTGTTCCCGAGGCACAGGCCGGACACCGGGATCGGCTGCCCAGGGGTTTGTGAAGCCTTTGTTCCATCCCTCCCCGGGATCCCAGGCCGCCATTGCCGCGTGCTCCCCGAGCTCGCTCCGGAGCGCCCCCTGCAGCCGCGGGGGAACCATCGCACCTGCCCTGCTCACCGGGAGCCGCCAGCGCCCCTGCCGGCTGCGAGCGGAACTGCACCCGAGGGGAAAGGGCCCGACAGCCGAGAAGGGATGGACTGGGTTTGTGTATTGGGTTGACCCTGAGCTGATGGACAGTCTTTTAGACTAATTACGCTTCTCCCAATTTACATATTTAAACCGCACAGAAAGGCGGGACTTCCCCTTTTGGTCGGAGGTCGCCTGCTGGAAGGTGGGGGGGGGCTCCGAGCCTCCAGGCCCCGCCGGGCCGGGCCGGGGCCACTGCCCCTTTCCCCCTTCCCCAACGCTGCGGCACGGACCCTGGATCACTGCGGGGGGACTGTCCCAGAGCCGCAGGCAGCTAAAACCAGCCATGGACTGCTCACAGCTAAACCCATCCAGCGCGGCTTCTGGGGACAGGCGGGCCCCTCTCCTCTCCATGCGGAGCCGGCGGAGTCAACGGGAGCCGGCAGAGCCTCCTGTCTGCAGCCAGCACACTCCGTGCTGAACTGAAGAGGACACCACGCAGCCAGCAGCACAAAGGGAGCGAGGCTTTCCCCACCGTAAAGCCTGAACAAGAACACTCTTCAACATGGCGGCGTCAGAGTCAGAGAGAAAGAGAAGTGAGTCCCGTGGGACGGAGCTGAGCATGGCGACGGGAGAAAAGAGGGCGGTGCCACGATTCTGGCACGCAGCTTAAAAGAAACCTTCTTGCATGCTGTGGTAAGAAACTGTAATACCACAAACTGTTTGTCTCTTTAATCCATTTGAAGAACATGGGGGGATGGAGTATCTTCGTGTGCCTGTGAAGATTGTGAAGAATGCCGATGCCAGGCTATACAGAAGTAGTAAGAGGCTGTTAGAGACTTGTGGCGAAGGAAAGCCTTTGTGTGCGGGCCAAAAGAACTTATCCTTAAAAAGATGAATAACCCCATGTGATGGCCCATGTTTTGTAGTGTGAAGGAACTGTGAGATTTTTCATGGGAGAGATGTTTTGCACACAGCAGATTGATTGTTTCTGGGTGGGTCTGCTGTTAGTGGCAGTTTGGGAACCACGTGCAACTGAAGGAAAACCCTTTTTTTCCCTTAAGCATAAGAGAGAGACTTTTCAAGAACTGGAACACTGACTAACATCCCATGTTCTGTTATCCCTTGTGTGAGCTGGGTAAAAGGAGAGAAGTGCTGGAAAGGGGGGGGGGGGGGGGCGGGGCAGGGGGATTTGCTTTAATTTTTTTTTGTTATTTTCTCTTTACTTTTACTTCTATTAGTAATCAAACTCTTTCATTGTACTGCAACTGTTTAAGGTTTGTGCCTGCTTTGCTTTTCTCCTAATTCTTATCTCACAGAAGGAAAATAAGTAAGTAATGAATATTTTTAACCAAAACCACTACACTTAATGATTGTTTGCTGTTACTGCCATAGTTATTGTTGTTTGTTTGACTTGTTATACACATATAGATATAAAATAGTAAAGAGCTGTTATTCCTATTTCCCATATCTTTGCCTAAAAGCCCCTTGATTTCAAAATTATAATAACTCAGAGGGAAGGGGGGTTGCATCTGCCATTCCAAGGGAGGCTCCTGCCTTCCTTAGCAGACATCTGTCTTTCAAACCAAGACACCTGGCTATGAACAATTTTGGACACAATACTTGGTGTATTTTTCTCCACCTAAAACACTCGCTTCCTGTGTGTGACAATTTCTCTTGACAAAGCCACTGGGTTACTTGCCTTGCCAGTAGCTGAGGTTTAAGGAACAGGATATGTTGCATTTAAAAGAGGGGAAGATTTAGGATTGTAAATCACTGCCAATGAAATGCTTTGGTGGTAAAGAGGAGTTAAATATCTGCTGCAGTTGGTTCAACAGCTGTACTGTATGAGAGGCTTACATTGCAAACAGTAATATTTGTGTCCACATATATTATATAATATTCTGTGCCATCAATAGCCTGCCTGAAAGGGGATTTAAAGGTTTCGTAACCTACAAATTTACCAGTTGGTTATACTAAAGGAAATGTCTCATTCCCTGTTACTAGGTCATTAATTCAATGTGTAATTGCCATATATAAGTACTCTAAATTCCTTCTCTATTAACTGGAAGAAAAAAATTAAATGAAAGCCTTTAAATTATGCCCAGCATCTTGATGAGAGTCGTGAAGCCAGGCTGCTCCAGTAAATTAAAAAATCCACGTTCTCCAGCTTTCATTTTCTCTTTTTGACAGTGCAGCATGCCTTGGAGTCCACAGATATGGAAAATAGTCCTGAGCATAAGGAAGATGCCTGCTGGGATTGCGCTGTCCAGCTGGGCTTGGGTTTTCACTCCACACTTGCAGAGGTCTGAAAGTACATGAGGATTATGGATTTAGGAGCAATCCCTAAAGTATTTACTCAAAGTAAGTAATTCACAAGCTGAAAAAAATATTCAGGCCAAACACTGAGGGGGCCAAAAACAGTGAAAAACAACTTCTCTCTTCTGGTGGTAGTGAAGAGGTGTTCAGGGAGGAACACATTACACAGGAACGTCCACTACCAGCAAGGCAAAGGAATGCAAGCACCTTCAAACTTCTACTTTTTCCACGTGGTATTATGCTAGAAATATCTATCTCCAAGTGGAATACAACCTGTAAAAATTCCAGTAGCTGTCACCTAACTGATATTTGCCAGTAGTGTACTCTGACAGAAAAAGAGGGTAGGAAAACACCAGTAATAACTCAGGTCTAATATTGCCTTCACTAGAGTGAACTGCTGCTACTTTTTAATTTCTGACTCATAAAATAAATTTTATTAAATTTATTCCCATACCTCTATAATTATTTGAAGTCTGATTGTTTCCTGAAAAAAAATGAATCACAAGTTTCTTCCCCTTTGATTGTGTCTGATGGCTGCTTCATACCCACTTTTGAGAACAAGTTGTGAAGGGCTTTTAGATGGGAAGAAACTTCTCAGCATTATGCATTTAAGGTTTGGGGTTTTTTCCTCAATTCCAATGCAACAGCATCTCTCTTCCCTTCTTGCTTTTAGTCTATTTGTGTACAGTTACACAACTCAAATTTCAATTTTTATGAGTTTTACTTCTCTGCCCCCTATTTATCTGGCAGAACATAATGCTTTTAGAAAGCTGATCTTTCATGGTTTCACCAAAAACAATTGGGCTCTAATAGCTAACTCTTTGCTAGTAATATTCTTTTACCATACTGATAAGTCCAATATTGTGGTGAGAAAGCATGGAAAGTTCAGTAGTTAATCCATGAAACTCTTGAATAATTCATTGCAGATAAGCCCTTTAAAATCCCATTTAAGTTGTTAATAATGATGAGTAGTTCGTTCTGAAGACCTCTGTTTCTAGTGTCTAATATAAAGTACAAGTAGGAAAAACTCACTACAGTCATGTTTCATCTGTAAAATTATTTCACTTACAGGAAAATGATTTTTTCTTATCTTCCAGTCTCTTTTCATCTCTTTCAGAAAGTACTGGATGTTTAAGAGTCACTACTGCCTTTACCATCCTACATGGATATGTTACTGGAAAAAGACATTTGACAGAAGGATATTCACAATATTTAATTCAAAAAGCCAGTAGTATACAAAGTGCTTTCCTCATGATTTTGCTGTTTTCCTCAAATAAACTGTTCTAAAATATTATAAACATAAACATCCAGCTCTGGGAAATACAGTATTGTTTTCCTGCAGAGATCAGAAACAAGTAAATTTCTTAAAATTCTTCTTTAAGGAGAGACCTCCCCTACTAAAGTAATGAGGAGTAAAATATGGTCCTCAAATATGGAGAGCTCCAGGGTTCAAGAAAATTAGTAACCCCTTATATCCCTGGTACTGTTTGCAGCTCTGTGTGGGGATGAAATGGAAAATTATATTTGTAGGTTTTATTAATTACTGGTAGAGGGAAGTGACCTTCAGCATCCTCAGCAGTGGACATGGGAGAGACAAAATTTTAATGAGGTAGAACTGGGTTTTAGAAAATTCCTGGAAAATTATTTCTTTAAAATTTATCCTGGAATGTGTTAAGCTTTTAATTATACTTTCTAAAATGTCAGAGTGAGATGGCCGAGGTGATAGTCACAGAAATGCTGGAGCAATACAGTGTTTATCCATGGCTCTGCTTCATAGCCTAGAGCTTGTATTTGCTCATCTGCATTACACTCAGGCTTACAGAACCAGTGCTATCCCATCATGGAATGCTCTAATAAACAATAAATCCTATCTTGGAAGTTAAATCTTTTGCTGTTCTTGTAACCTAGAATAATTCAGAGGGAAAGAGAACTCACAAGGACTCCAGTCCAAGCTCCTGCTCAAAACACTGTTGGCTTTGAGGTCAGAACTCTTTGGAGCTTAATCCAGGCAGATTTTGAAAGTCTACAAAGGCTATACAGTCCAAAGTTTATATTAATAATTACTTCTGGTTGGTAAGGGACCAAAATTCGAGTGACTCAGCCACAGGTAAGGGTCTTAACTTTCTGATCAGGAAGTTGTTCTAATGCTTTCAGGATAACACTTGTAGATACTTGCCATATAAAGCAAAGTAGTTGTGAAAAGAGGGCCTAAATTAGAGCTCTTCTCTGCAGAGATGGAAATACAGATGCTGGTCCTGAAGAGAGTGGGAGGCTGTGAGTAACAAGGGAGTGCCAGCTGGAGAGGTGCATACTCCAGCATTTTTGGGGTGTATTTTAAACAACTTTCTACCCTCTCCTCTGCTCGTAAAAGTGCTCACAGGAATCTGTCTGAAAGGAACACTACATTGTGTGAAAACACTTCTACAGCGTGGCCCAGGAAGAAATAAAATAAATATTTCAGCACTTCTGCAAAGTGAATTTCAGATAACTGTGGGTTATATTTGAGAGGCTGAAAATAAGCAACAGCAGGCAGGGGAAGTGGAGCCCAGGCTCTGGGGTTTACCAAAGGTGAGCTGCCTTCAGGAACTTGCTGGCCACCCAGTGCTCACTGCTTGCAGAGGTCATGGCTCTTCCCTGGAATGTGCTGCGGGATTAACTGAGGGGTTACAGTGTAAATGCAGTGTGCATTCTAAAGAAACATGGCTATGGGTATTAACTTCAGAGTTCCTCATCTTTATGTTATCACAGGTGGTTTGGTTGATTTGATTTCTGCTTCAAGTGGGTTTCTGTGAGAAGCAAACTTTGTTTCCAGAATAATTTAAACTTCTGCAGGGCTTTACTTCACAATCTTTTTATCTCTCAAACACCCCTATGACATTTTAAAGGCCTAAAGATTTCTCTTTAATAGTTAAGGCTATTCCAGTCTGAATTCTCTAATGATAAAAATCAAACTTCTTTCTGACAGACACACCTGTAACAAATTGTTCTACAGATGATGCTATAGAGAACAGTCAGAAGGAAATGATGTCATGAGGGAACTGACCAGGCTCTACCAGACTATTTGGCTTTATTAAATGCTTAGTGTCATCAGGTGTCAATTAAGGTGTCATCTTTCTTCTACGTAGTACATTTTTATGGCAACCATTACAAATAGTCCCAAGGAAATTTACTGACCGCCAGCAGGAAACTGGAGTTGCCCATAAAATAGTCAGTATGGCAGGGGCAGAGGACAAACGAAGCAGAAGGAAATATTTGGTTATTCATAAGTCAAACGACTCCTGAAAGACAGCAGTAAAAACAGTAGAAGATGTTCTAAGACAATGTGAGGCTCCAGGCAATGTGACTTAGCATATTTTGCAGTGAGATCATGCTGGTTTATGAGCCCCTGGCTGTGTTTTGGCATGGGTCTGGGAGGCATTATCCAGCAGAGGCCTGCTCTGCACTGCTGAAGGACAGAGCATTTTGGTGTCTCATCTCTGAAGAGAGAATAAGAGAAGGATTTTTCCTCTCCCATCAGCATCTCACCTGTGTCATAAGTTAACTGTGAGGGAAGGAGGTCTGGCATCATTTGTATTTTATTCTGTACCATGCCTGTTTTTCTTATGTGAGTCCTTTGGCCCAGCCACACCAAACCTCTATTTCTTTCCAAATAACTCTCAGGTGGATGAGCTGTTCTGGAGTGTGGTTTGAAACAGGCTTGTGCAGGCAAGCTGGGGATAGTCCTTGTCTACCTTTTAACCCCTGAACTATATGCTTCACTGTCTTCAGAGCAGCACAAAGCACAGAAAAAAACCACTCCAGCAGCAATTCCTGAGAAATAATATGTCAATTACTGGAAATAGCTTCTCTTGGAAGAGTAGAAAACTGATAGATTAATGTAACTTGAATGAAATGAGTGATTTGTGACTTGTTCTCTGGGTGGCTTGTACTTTTCCATCCCAATGTTCAGTCTGTAATGCGAGTTTTAAGTTGTGCACCGTATTGCTTTCATGGTTTTTTGTTGTTTGGAACAGCAGTCTGTTTGCCTTGCTCAGTTTAAAGCAGCACTATTTTTGTGTTTTGTCAAGTGCTGTACAAACACATGGTGAAGTCCCAGCCTTAAGGAGCCTTCTAACAGTAGAGAGAACAACCAATAATGGCTCTGCCAAGTCACTTTTGTAACCTCCATTTGTTAGCAAGTCTCAAACAGATGCTGCGTGCTTATAATGAAATTGAAGCTACTTTGTTTCCTATTATCTTGGCCCTAATATTTAGGTTTATTTAGGTCTCTGGCTCTTAAGGTTTTACAGAAAGGCTGAAAAATGTGAATCAGATGCAACCAGTTCATATGGTTAACAGTGGATACTAAGAGAATATCCCCCAGGGAATGTGAATTCCTTGTGCACCTATGAAAACTACAACTAAAACTGGCAAAAATCCCAAATATAATCATTAGTTGTTCTAGGATTCAACGCATGGAAAGTATTTTAGCTTTAAGTTCACGAGCCAGTTCCAAAAGAAATAATTATATGGCTGCAGTGTGGACATACTCTTTCCACTAAAAAGCTGTTATGGTGCAGGGAAGGGGACATAATGGGCTCCCTTTATTTTTAATTTAAGGGTAGTAGAGGCATCCATATTCAAACACATATTCAAAGTTCAATCTGCTGTTAAGGGAAAGTGGTCTGCAGGTCTCTAACCTCTATATGATATCTGTATATGTATATGATATACCTGTTTCATTATCCATAACTGTAGGCAAAAAAAGACCCAGGGAAGGTGGCAGTTTGGTATCTCACCTTGCTGGCATCAGTAAGAATTCTTTTTTTTTTGTTCTTCAGGAAGGAAGACAAGGAAAACAATTTATATGTACATCCAGGAGTCTTTTTTTTATAAAAAGACTTTAGTATTCATAGCAAAAATCACTGAATTATAATCAGTCTTTACTACTTGTCTCTGTTTCAGACACTTTAACTGTAATAATACATCCTATAAAATGCAATATTTATTTAATTCAACACAATTATGTGTGGATAAAATTTAAACAGGACTGTTGTCATTTTAATTTAAAGTATTTGGCAGGCAATTCAGTTTAATGGTAGTTGATTAAAAAAAGAAAAATGTTCTCTAGATTCATAAATCAACCCAACGTTCAATTTATTCAAAACACTGAATTAGGCACTCAGCTAGGGCACTGGAGAAGAAAAAATTACATTGCTTTCACTAATAGCTTTTTTGAGTATGCAAATTTTTAGTCAGTTTTAAATGGCTTTGCAAAAAGGAGGCTGGTGTAGAAATTAAAAACATAAAAATCCAACATTGTTCAGGTAGTGAACAAATCTATCTCCACTCCTGCCTCTTTAGGTTTTGGTATAAAACAAATTATTCTGACACCTAGTGAGGAAAATTTCAAATTGCCCAGTCTAAAAGCAGAAGCATAACTACTGTTTGGTCTGAAATGATTACTTATTGAAATTAATGGGTGTTACTGGTGCATATCACCATGGGAAAGGATTCCCTGGCATTTGTTACTGACTTCACCATGGCACCTACTAGCAAGCTTTTGCAGAATGAGCAAAAACAGTCTTCAGATTTAAAGCTGTTAAACTATTTTATGCTAGGCTCCAATCCCACAGGACTGGTTAGCCTATAAACCAGGGGGAAAAGTCTTGTAAGTTTGACAGAACTTTGATGTCAGTCTTATTGCTTGAGGTTCTGCTTCAGTCCTTGGGCTGGTGCACTCTGTTGTGCACCATGTGTGGAACACCTTGGTTCAGAAACACTCTTCACCTTGTGCCCAAATTCGGCTCTGCCTTACGGCCTCTGCTGTCCAGTCCGTGGAGTTTCCGCAGGGATCACATCCCCTGCCTTTTGGATGTTCCAGGAGCTCACAGCACTGTGAGTGTTCCCCTGGTTGTTCCATGCAAACCTCAAAAGGACAAGGCACTGGCTTTTGGAACAGGCCCAGTTCCACCTGGAAGCTGAGTTTTCTGTAACCTGGCTGCCCTTACTGTGCCGGGAGGGGGTGTGCAGGATAATGCTCGGTCTGGCTGCTTCTCACTCAGGAGACCAGCGAGGCACTTGAGCCGAAAATGGAACCCTGCTGAGGACTTGCAGCTTTTTCAGACCCGTGCACAAGGGCTGGGCAGAGGGTGAGGATGTGAGGGTTGTATTTAACCCTGTGGATGAACAAGAGCAAAACTCTTGCATGTTCTCATCTCTTATTCCCTCTACCTGAGGTTTGGGGAGGGTGAGAGGAATCTGGCTCCTCATCCATGCAGGTTGCCTGGCGATGGGCTCTGAGGAGCTGCTGGCAGGTCCAGGCAGAGCAAAATCACTGGCACAGCTCGCTTCTGAATGCTGCAAAGGAGAAGGGAACTATTGCAAGAATGCAGCCAATCTCCCTTTTTCCAAATGGCACCTCTTAATAGACACAGGCTTTCATTGGAAACTGCTATTAGCGGTAAAACTTTGGATTCCCTCTAATTAGGTAATCTTTTCTCCTTGTCTTCTAAGACAAGGATAAGACCTCCACAGTGGTTTGTTTGGTACTTGCTGTCCCAGCTGGGACAGCCTCCTCTGCTAGACCAGGATGTGGAGAACAAAGAGATCCTTTAAATCTCCTGAAGATTTGTTTCAGCCTCTGAAAGCCTACAGAAATCTTCTGTGTGTGAAACAAATGTCGAGTCAGGCCTGGTGCTATTCTGAAGGCCCAGGCAGCACCAGATAAGCATAGCAGCATCTCCTGACAAGCTAAGCTTTAATCCTGCAGCACTTTCTGGAAATGTTGGAGAAAATCCATGTCGTGCCATGTCGTGGCACTTTGAGGATGTGCCTGGCCCTGCCGTGTGTGTCCTGGCTCTCTTGGCCATCCCCTCTTTAGCCCTCCAAAACAAGTTCAGAGTGGCCACAAGCCAGGTTTTCTTGCCTCTCAGATACTGAAACTTGTAAAAGTTAAAAAAAAGCCATACTTGGGTAAATGTATTGCAGTCCTGTACTAAGGCCAGGGTGCTGGAGTTATTAAGGTAATAAATGTGAATGGATGTTAATAAATGTAAATATTTCGTATCAATTTGGTGTTGTGCTGTGCAGAAAAATAATGCTGAAAATGGTTTGTCAGTTTGATTTATGCACCTGTTTCCTATACAGCAAACTCTGCAGGAGTTTGTATTCCTTTAGAGCAAGATTATAGATGCAAGGGAGCTTAGGGAAAATCTCTGTTTTGTTGCTCAAACAAAGTAATATATTTAATATTATCAGAGGGTTGACAAGAAGAGCAGTCCCTTGATTAAATATTTACCTTTTGAGAGTTTATTGTAGAAAGCATCTTAAAGTAACATGCTATGAAAGGGCCCTGAAAGCACTCTGAAAACCCAGAAAAGAGTAACATTCATCTTGGATTAATCAAGAGATTTCAAAAACTACAGTTCACAAGATTTTTACAATGGAGTGTATTTTATAAAATGTTCCAAAAGCTATTTTAAATGAAGATTTGTACTATTTTTTTCTTACATTCTTTAATCAAAAATTCTGGTTAAACTGTTTTGCTGCACTGCAGCATTTTGAGGATTACACTGCATCTCAATTCTTCAGGGACAGATTTTTTTTCAGAATTTAACAATATCTTTACGTTCCCCACTCGCCTCATTGAGTCCAAGTGACACTGCATGGCCTTAAATGAGACTGTACTGCCAGTAAACAGAATTTTCACCCAGGATAGCTCTATAACAAACAATTATGTGATTTTAAATCCTTGAATTTTACATTTGTATTTTACTTTGTGTAAGTGTTTGACAACTAATGCAAAATACCTCAGTGGATTTATTTCGATGCAAAATCCTGTACACAATCCCCATTTAAACAGCGCTGTTATACTGAATGTGGAACACAGTTCAGGATGCTCTCTTTTGTGAGTTTTGTGGGAGAATTATCCACACAGCAGCTATGTCTGAAGCAACACACATCCCTTCCAGAGTTAGAGCTCTGTATCTAAGGAAAAGCCTGAAACAACTTTAAATAGGGACCAATGAAAGCAGATGACCTCTAGATCCAAATCCATGTGCTTAATGCCACTTGAAACTCAGCTTGACTTTTGAGAAGTTTGTGAAACTGGTAAGCAGGTGGTTCTGCTGAAAGCTTTGCCTTCCGAGTAACATAAGTAGTTCTGTAAGATGTGTCAATTTTCTTCCTCTGTGTGTGGGAAGCAGAACATTTAAAACCAATACATGCTATGCTCATGTTAATTTCCTGGAACAAAAGGATGTTAGTTGCCATTGCAGTGAAAAGAGACTAGGTCAATATCAAATAAAAGTACAAAATTCAAATTCAGCCTCTTCAAGGCTGAATGATCTATCCAAAGCAACTTACACAAACATAAATGCATGATAGCTGTCTTTTCCTTCAGGATTTGTTTGTGATCCAAATCCTGTTGTAAAGGATAGCTGCAAGCCTGCTGAAAGTAATTGGGAATCCATGAGTTTACTGTCTGATTCCAATTTGATCTCCCACACAAAATCCTTCTAAGTCTCTTTTTCCTAAGAATTATTTTCTGAATGAAATTGTATTCAGTCACAATTATACGTGTTGAGAACACTGCAAAATGACATCTAGAAAGTGATGCACTCTTTGTTGTCAATATTTGTTGTATGCCAGGCTGACCTTTTGGATGATAATCTTAGTATTTGTGGAGTGAAGAGAGACTGATTTTGTTGCTTTATTCTAATTACACTACAATGTAGCAGTACCACATGCTTTTGAAGGGTATTCAGGAACTGAAATGTCAGTAACACAAACAACTTTCCATCTGCTCCCATTTTAATCTGAATGCATTTGTGATTTTATAGAAGAAGGTCATTTCTGCAACTGGTGAAAGCTGATAATCAGTTAATCAAAATGCATTGATTGCTCTAATTACTGCATCATGAATAAGGTTTTTTGTGAACCTTACTCACCCGCAATTTAGTTTTGACATGTTTGGCTTTCTATCCCGGGCAAATATACGGTTTTCAAAAAACTTTGACTTCATCAAGTATAACTTCTTCATTGAGAGTTAGAGCCAGACCCACCAGTGGGTGCTGACAATGTTAGACCATCCCATTTATGTTAATTGGCTGGAAACAAACCAGTAAAATCAGTTCGGGCAACCTTGTGCAGAGCCAAAGCTGCTGCGTGTTACCAGAGAGCTGGTCTTGAGTTGGATGGGTCACAGCAAAGAATGAATATTTCATATAAACTAGAAACTTCTTTGGCACTTGGACTCCAAGTTTGACCTTTGATTTTTGCACAGAAGAAATTGTAGTTTTGTTACAGTTTTGGTTCTTGCAGCAATACTTCATCTATATATTTGTATTTGATTCTGGGCCATGGAGTCTGAAATCTGCATTTGTTCATTATATTTTTATGTAAATAACATTGCTTCATTTCTACATGTCCAAGTTAAATACAAATGAAGGTGTTCTAGTTTCAAAAAACCCCAACAAACAAAAAACTCCCAAAACAGCAACAAGAGAAAAAAAACACAAACAAGGGAAAAAACAAACCAAAACAGACAACAGCAAAAAAAAAAACCAAAACCACCTCTCACAGTACTAAGGAAATAGAATGCATACAATTCCAAGGGAAGTAATGAAAAAGTCAGTCAGGCTTTGCCTGAGTGCAACTGTAAGCCCAAAGGAAACTGATTCAAGGTTAAAAATATTGACTGTACTGGATAAGCGAGTACCTGAAAACAAATTAGTAAATGGTCGTGTATTCGTTCTGTGGATTGAAATCTAAGGTTAAGGATTAAATAGCTAAATAGCAATCACCTTCCAGGTATTGATATTAAGGAAGCACCATTTTCTAGGAAAAGAGCACATTTGCATAGTAGTTTAATTATGAATATGAATGTTTTTGCCCAGATGGGTTCAAAAGAAAAGAGCAGTGTCCTTTGGATGAAATCTTTAATGATGAAACCTTTTGTACTGAAACATGAATCTATCATTGTCTGACAAATACAAACCAGATCAAGTGTGCCCCATCTGAAATAATGATTGAGTCCTAAAAGCAGATCAAAATGAGTACTGAAACAATTAGCAGAAAGAGAGATTAAACTGTTTTTCATTATGAAAGTACCCCTATAATTTAATCATCTATCCAGAAGTACCAACCACGCTGTCAGAAATTGGCTCAGCCATGAATTGGAGGGAGGACAGCATGAAACTCCACCTTGGGGAATGTTCCACAGTAATTGCACTTTGAGTATTTTGCTCTGGAAAGCATCAGCAAATGACAAGGGACCTCTGGTCTGACTGGACAGGACAGTTGGTGAGCACAAGGAACCAAAACTGATTTTCCTGATTTTAATAAAGCATTTATGCGATGTTCAAAAGCTGAAGCAGACTTAAGGCTGACAAATTTGCAAAGCTTCCTTTGCCCGTAGATTATTAATGAGCGAATACCAAAGCTATTGTTTCCACCGGATTTACCACTACTGGAGATTAACCTGTTGGGATTTTGTCCAGAGAGAGCTCGAGGAAGGCACCTGGGGGACTGAAAACTGCCTTGGCAATCTGAGGAATTGCTGTGCCACTGCTCTCTTCCGTGGTGAGTGTGCCCATCCTGGGAAAAGGAAGAAAATCTCTGCTTTGAACAAGTGTATCATGAAGTTCAGACAGACTTCTGATTATTAGGCCAGTGACAAGAACTCCTCCAAAGGTCCAAGTGACTTCTTATGTTGGCAACTTGACAATTGGCTCCAGTCTTGTTGCTTAGTAGATCCTGTTGTGCCTGGATTCAAACTGCCTACGAGCAGAGAGCGGAGGACTAATTAGTAGAGTGCTAATTCTGCACTGCTCTGTCAAGTCATCCTGGAAGGGAACAGGACCATGGTACATATGGTCTGTCTCAAGCAGTGGGGGTACCAAATAAAAGTTTCTTCTGGCTTCATTAGCAGGCCCTGGACAAAATCTGGAAGAATTTCACAAATTTTGAAAGCAGAGAGCTAAAATTTCAAGTGCATTCCAATCTGGACCATGTGTCCTTTGAGCTGCAACATTTCTGCAAGACTGGCCAGCAAGATGAAGTCTTGAACCAGGGAAAAAGTGTGGAAGAGCAGTGAAATAGAAATTAGGTATTGAGTAACAGTAAAAAATTAAATACTTGATATGATTTGGAATTTCAAAGAAGCTTTCAAACAAGAAGTAGAATTATCTTTTAAACATTTGGAGTCCTGCATGAAAATACATAGGAAAACATTCTGAAGTGACAAGTGACTCGTTCAGATATGCTCTTGGAATAACATCAAATTCAAGGCAGTACAATTTTAAAATCAATCTGAGAGCAGAGCTCTAGAAGCTGAAGATTTGGAAATGAATTTTATAAACACCCCTTAAAATGTCCAGTGATGTGACATGGAAGTAGTTGTTGAAAACAATTTGGAAATTATAGTGGACTCTGACAGCTCTGATTTGATGTTTTTCCTGAGACTGGGATTCTGGTCTCAGAAAGAAGTGCATCATCTTGATTTTTCCAGTTTAGGAAGCGTGATTTCATGTGTGGCCAGACAGTCAAGAACTGCAGAAGTGTCCCACATTGAGCCCACGTGGATGGATGGTACCAAAAACTCCAGAGTCAAAAAAAGGTACTTTTTAAAGTTTCCTTTCAGCAAGTTATAAAAGTATAAATGTTTTTTTAGCTACAGTAATTATTGAGTGAGCTGGTTTAAAACTCCCCCTTCCTTTCTCCACCAAAAAACCAACCAACCAACCAAACAAACAAAAAAAACCAAACCCAAACAACAAAAAGATGGAAACACAGCTGGCTTTAGATGTTTATTTTTGAGCTAGGAGAGCTAATCCTCTCCTGCTCTTGGTTCCAGCACAGATTCTACCTTGGACCACAGAAATTCCTCACTAAAAGACTTTTTGACATTTAGACATGAATTAGTTTCCCAGAAACACTTTTTCCTTTGTGCAGCTCACGAAAGACAAGCAGGTAGGGGGTTATTGAGAATGGTAAGGCAGTTCTTGGTAGAACAAAAGGCTGGCAGTTGGCCTAATGCATTAAAGCCCATCTCAGTCCTTTTCCGTATAAAAACAGCATTGCCAAAAGGTTTACTGTTCAGAAAGCTATGCTACTATTTATTGCACACTTTGCCAATTAAAAAAGAACAAGCTTTATTCCTTGTTGCTTACAAAGGTAAATCTTTTCATCTGCCTGATACTAACAGCCTGTGCTAGCTCAAATATTGTCTGACATAAAACACATGTTTGTAAAAATACTCACCTGCTCTCCAAACTTGCAGGAGGCCAGGATATTTTAGGGTAAGCAACGGAATCAGCAAAGGCTCTTTGTTAGGTCTTTTCTGAAGCCGAGGCACTGGGGGGAACTAAGCATTTTTCAACATGAAATCTCAAGGTGAGACCCCTCAAGCAACTCTTGACTGCCCTATTTTCCATTCCTCCTTTTATTAAATGGTGGGTTTTGAGTGAGGAATCAAACACGTTTCAATCCCATGCCTAAAACAAATGGCAGAGACGTTTTTGAAGAGCTGCAGTCCATCATTACTTCCTGCTAACAGATAACACAGTCCTACATCTTCAGCCAGGTCGAATTAGGAGAGGTAAAATATGTGAACCAGTTGTTTGCTGGTTGGCAACATCTGGACATGAGCCCAGGTGTGCCCAGGGGGGCAAGAGGCCAATGGCACCTGGGCTGTGCCAGCCATGGGGTGGCAGCAGGGCCGGGGCAGTGACTGTCCCCTGTGCTGGGCACTGCTGGGGCCACACCTCACATCCTGGGGCAGCTCTGGGCCCCTCAGGACAAGAAAGGCATTGAGGGGCTGGAGCGTGTCCAGAGAAGGGAACGGAGCTGGGGAAGGGGCTGGAGCAGCAGGAGGGGCTGAGGGAGCTGGGAAAGGGGCTCAGCCTGGAGCAAAGGAGGCTCAGGGGGAACCTTCTGGCTCTGCACAACTCCCTGACAGGAGGGGGCAGCCAGGGGGGATCAGGCTCTGCTCCCAGGGAACAAGGGACTGGAGGAGAGGAAACAGCCTCAAGCTGTGCCAGGGGAGGTTCAGGCTGGATATTAGAGAAAATTTCTTCGCTGAAAGGGCAGTAAAGCACTGGAAAAGGGAAGTGGTTGAGGCACCACTACCAAAGCGTTCAAAAAACGTCTGGATGTGGCACTTGAGGACACAGTTTAGTGGCGAACATGGTGGTGGTGCTGGGTTGACCATTTGCTTCAGTGTCCTTTGAGGTCTTTTTCAATCCTTCACCAGCCTCCCTTCTGCCTTCATCAGTTTTGTCAGTAATATGCTGTTGCTCACAGGACATTTGACAGAATTTAACATTTACCTGCTGGCAGGAGACTATCACAGTGACCAGATTTTCGTCTACCATATGTATGGATCATAATATTGACGGGCATTGAACATTTACAAATTAGTAGGATTGTGTTACAGCAAGAAAAATTCATTTTAATATTTAAGACCTTCCCTTTAACAAGTGTAACTCAGTCTAAATTCTTCTCTTTCTTTGTGTGTGATCTGTGGTAAAAATACAGGGAGGGTTTTCCTCAATGATTTTGTGTTAGAAGGATACCAAGGTTTTCTGTAGCTGCAGATTTGTTTTGAGGTTTTATAAACGTTGCTTTTTAGAGTATTTTCAAGCATCTGCTCTCCTACTTTTGAAATTTATTAGCAAGCCGTAAAAATAAAGGAGGGGATTTAATCTCTGATACCCTTGGTATGAGCTGAGAGCACGGGTTTTGATATGAAGGTTCAATGAGTTCTGGCCCTGACCAAGAGAGGACTCAGAGATAAGCACCTATTTACCAGTAAGCTATTACAGAAGTATTGAAAAGAACACTTGAGAAGTGGACACAGACCTGTGAAGTTGTCCCGTTTATATGATTTTGAAATAAGTGCCAGTAAGGTACAAGTCTAGTTGGTCCTCACACTGGTATTTCTGACAAAATGGAGCAGAAGTAGCAGGACAAAACATCTCGTCCACATGGCTGTGGCTGCAGCATTTGGTTCCCATATATCCCCAGGGCTTTTAAACCACTGTTATGGTAGAGGGAATAAAACTGTCCTCTGATACTTCCCTGGCTTAACAAGCTGACCTTGAAGCAAAGCCTAATTATTGTCCTTATCTCCCCCTCCTTAAAGCTTTGCATCAGCCTCACGGTGTTATCATTTCCACCTTCCATTTACTATGCTTTAAAGCCAATATACCAAATTTACCAGCATGCTCTTGTTTTGTGCAGCCTTGGTGATGCGTGAGGGCTGTAAACTTACACCAGCCCAAGCTAAGGCAGTTTTACAGCCTCTGAGTATGGCCAGAGAAAGGCAAAGCAACTGGAGCACGGCAATGGGTACATCCCACCATTTTATATTCTGAGCTGCTGAGAGTTCTCCTTAAGTGCACTGATATGTGCTGGTTAAAATAACTTATAATTAGTTGATATTCCTTCACCTACAAATAAGCCTTCTTCCCTGAAGAAAATGGTTTTCTTGAAGGTGAAAAATTGAACCAGTTTTGTAATAAAACTGACCTGGGAGGATTTGTGCGGGGAGACAGCAATTACAGCAATTAATTACTTGGAAAGACCAGTTCCTCTCTCCTGCATTTCCTCATCTAGCTGGTTCACAGTTCATTGTCTTTTTATCTCCTTTATTTAAGTCCTACCCATACATCACTGTTATCTTCCTCCCCTTGCCCACAAAACAAATGAGGGAGCTCCTGGCCTGTCTCTTAGCAGGAGCATAATTAAGTGCCATCCAAACAGCCCTTTGTTTAACAGCAGCCTCAGAAATTGGCATTCAAAGGATTCAGTGAGAGGATTTGCTGCAAAAAAAGAGCTGGATTCGCCCTCTTTCCCTCCAGCTGCAATTCCCAGTGGTCATTGAGGGATGTCTCATTGGCTTGTCTAAGGCAGAAAAGCCTGTTTATACACCTTTGGGATTTGTTTCCCTGGGATCACAAGCACTAACTTACTTGAAAGATGAGCTTGGTCCTCAAGTCCCACCACACTGATGGGTTTGGAAATCATCCTGCATGGCTTGGTTCCTTGTTCTTTGCTTCCCTACAGCCTGCATGAGGTCCAGCCTTTCTGAGGGGAAAAAGTGGCCTTAAATTAATGTGCATGTTTTGTTTTGAAGAGTTGTCTCCTGAATTGTTCACCATGATGAAATCGGTGACCTTTACAGCTTCTCTGCCCCATTTCAATAGAGTTGCTCCACAGATAATTTTAAAAATAATGTTCTACATGAACTAGCCTGACTCTTAAGTCCCATTTCTTTTAAGTTTCACCTGAAGTACTTGATCTTTTCTAAATGACATTGGCTTTTAGCAGAACATTTTCCCAGCACAATCTTTGTCATGGCCCTTTTATAGTCAGCATTAGAAATGAAATTACCTGGAAAGCAATATTTCCTCTACTTCAGAGGCAAGCCATAAGCAATAAAATTACAAGCAATAAAATATAAATGTATCTTAAAGCAAAACACCTTGTGCTAGCTTGTTTCTACAGACAGAGAAAAAAAGCTGACCTTTAGGGAGATGAACACTTTGAAATTTCAGAATTCTTCAAATGTTTCTGTCTAATACTCTTGCCCAAGTCAAATGCTGAGTTTACAGATTAAGTAGGAACAATAAGTCATTACACTTCTGCTAGAGAATGAAGAGTGCTAAGGATTATTGGGGGGCTTTGGTGTGTGTTTGAGAAAAGGGTATCATAATTCAAGCTTTAAATTGGAAAGTCAATTTCTTTAAATTGAAAAACAGGAAGGTAGATGACTTTCTAAATAAATAAGCACATGCCAGCCAAAATATGAAAGAATATTCCAGGGCTATAGGGGTTTATGACAATAAGTTTAAAATTTCCAAATTGCCTCATCTATCAAGTAACTCAAAACTTCAGAGATTTAGAGTAATGCAGTGTTCTACTGTGAGATTAAGGTGATTTCTTTGTCATATGTGTTTCATTCAAAGACTTTAGACAAACTGAGATGCTCACAGCTCCATGCCTTCTATACATGTAAGTATTGTAGAAATTGTAGGCACCTCCCTTCTCAAAAAAAAAAAAAAAAAAACCAACGAACTTAAAAATCAACAAGAAATTTACAGTTTTACCAATGGTTTAAAAAAATTTTAAAATTACTTTCTGGATTTGCAGAAATATATAAACAGATGAGACTAAGACTGTATCAAACCTGATCTTAAATTCTGATAGGATTTAGCTGTGCTTGTAGTTTTGCTTCCATGCGTTCGACACAGTCTGTTCTATTAGAGTTGTTATTCAGCAGGCTTCTGAAATACACTGGAACTCACAGTAAACTGTGTTTTGCTGTTTATAAATAACAACATTTCATTTAAACTGAATCTCTACAAAACCTCAACAAATCATTTGAGTCTGTGTTATGCAGAGCTTGAGAGAACAGACAAGAATACAACATTTTCCCTTGGCTCAGAGTCAGTGGTTCTGCTGCTGTAATGTTAATAGGCTCAAAGGCAGCCTGTGATTCCTGCCCCTGATCCTTTTGCCCTGTGGAAGAAGTTGGAAGGGGCTGCTTGACATCCCAGATGTGAGTCCTGCAGGGAGGTCAATTTTTTTTCCTAGTTTTCCAGAATTCATAGCTGCAAACTGTCTGAATATGGGAGACTTGGGCTGGTTCCTTCATTTTTTGCTTCCCTGTATAACTACCCGTGGTTAGGCCACAAACTCAGGGACAGAGGGTGCAAGTGGGATCTGTGCTGGGCTATGGGGCACAGCTGGTTCCATGAAAATTGTCACAGATCCATCTCCCCTCCACCTATAATTTTCTACTTAAATGAGCATGTCTGAGCCACTGAAGAGGCCAGACTTAACCTTGTACACCAAGTACTGAGGAATTACCCTGTTGGGAAGGATGGATCTGCCTTCTCCACCTCTCCAAACAAGGGTTCCTGGAATTCTTAAAGTGACCTGGGAGATGCCATTTTGGACAGTCCATCTATGATGATAACTGCCACCTGTGTCTGTGGCTGGGATCAGTGCTGACAGCAGTGATGGTAGCTGCAGCAAGACCCTCTGCTGCCCTCCAATCCCTCCCAATGCCTCTTCCCACTGTCCATGCTTCATAAACATCTGCTTTCATTGAGCTCAGGTGGAGTCACAACTAAAAATTGTGGGATAATGAAGATCAATCCAAAATTCTTTGTACCTCTTTCTCCCCCCTGGGCTCAACATGTACTTCCCTCAGGATTGCTCAGCCTAAAATTAATCCTACGACTCTGCTGCCATGCAAACATTTCCACCTCCTCCATACATACACAGATGTTGCACCATGTGGGTCTCTGCACAGCCACAAAACCTACCAAACAAATTCCAGCCTTTTACCAAAGTGAAATGGATTTGCAAGAGGTATCTTGGAGCAGTTGGAGGGTCTGTTTTGGCTGATGACTCTCTCTCTAGCTACAAGCAGTAGAAATAAACCCTCACTAAATTTCTTACCAGATTATGTCAGAACCCAAGAGCTTGGCAGTTCATGAAGATTTAATTAAACATGCTTAGTTGTTTTCCATAATGCATTAACACAGTGAACTCTGAATCCTCTTCCTTCTCCCAGTGGAAGCCTGGAGGATTCTATGTTTGCATCTTTTTCCTCCTCTGTTTGTCTGCAGATCAGCCTAGGTCAGCAATGCTATGTGACGAGCTGAATCAAATCTTGCCAGGAGAACTCCAGCTACATTTTTACTTCTTCCAGTGATCTCTAAAGCTACTTATTGATTATATTTTTCTGTTGGTGGAAAAATAACTACAATAATTCAAGAAAGGATAATTACTTTTTGATTCTTTGCATTTTCTCCATGTCTGTCGCTAGCCACCTCTTTTCCCAGCCAGAAACACTGTTGCTCTCATTTCTGTGCTGCTAGAAGATACTTGGGTGTATTTTCTAATACTGCTGGAATGTTCAGTTTGTCCACAGATGCCAATCCTTGCCCAAATGGAGTCCCTTTGCCAGCAGGTGGTTTTGTGACACGTGTGGTGAGATAAGACAATTTTTGTCTTGGCTCCTGTTCCTGATCCAGCTCTGTAGGTTTATAAAGTCTCATAAAAGCAGGTTCACAATTATTTAATGTTTCTAACTGTCTTTTTATTCCCTGCAGAAAGGGAGCAATTCTGCCTTGTATTGACTTCTCCATGTTGCTATTGTATTCCCAGTAGCTTTCACAGAAATAGCCTTCCCTGAACAATATTAAGTAGTAGTGATTATGTGATAGTGTAATGTTGTATTTTGGGAATATCAACTCCCACAGTCTCATCAAAAGATGATGGGCCTCATTATTCTAAGGAATGTGTGGAGTAAGGAATGGCAGGTATTGCAGGGATGAGGACACCAGGATTCGTGCTGAGCCGATGCTTGCACATCTCTCCACAAAGCTGGAAGGGCAGATGTGTCTTTTTGATTTTGGGAGGCATTATGTGATGGTTATGGAAAATATTGGCATTTCATTTACTTGTACTGTGTTATTAGCTACTGTATAAAAAATGATGCTATAATTAATATCTGTGGTTATTATATTATCATCATCACCATTGTGTGACATCCAAAAAGCTGCAGCTTTGTCCTTTGTCCCCCTACCCCATGTGTGCAGTAATTCCCAAATGTGCTGTGGGAAGTCTGGATGAAAGCTTAGTTCCCAATGCCAGCAACAGGTAGCAGAAAACAGCCAGGCTACCCAGGAAAGTTAATTTATTTCAATGCATTCATTAGCCTGCCTTTTTAAGTAAAGAAGAGGGATTTTGGTGCCCAGCCATACATTGATATTTCTATTTTTGGTGCACTGGGCCTAGCCTCCTGCTGCAGCCCCAGAAAGACTTGTGTCTTCTGCAGCTCCTTCCCGTGGTCTGGAAGCCATTTGCAGAATTCTGGGGCACCCTAAAATGGCACAGGCCATCTCAGAATCATCCCTTGAGGCTGCTAAGGAGCTAATTGTGCAAACTGGAATTAAGGCCTGAAGCCCTAATTATACTGTGGAGTCATTTAGCATTCAGAGTTGGTCTCCCTCGTGCTCTGTGTCAGGACAGGACAGGAGGGGTTGGTGGGCACCTCCTCCTCCTGTTATTCAGCATGTTCTGCACTCAGAGGGTGCTGCCCTCCAACCCAGATTCCAGAGGCATCGAATCCTTAGGGATGAAAATACAACACAAAAATAGGAAATTGCGCAACGGAGCTTTTATGTTGGTGGCACAAAAGTTCCAGCACGTCAAAGACACTGTTATTGCTATTTCTATCCTGTTCCTGGTGAGGCCAAACATGGATCTCCAGGGAGTTCCCAGATGAGGATGCTGGTGGAATATGTAGGAAGGTGTTGCCTTTATTCCCCCCTCTTTCTTCCTGCCTTTTTCTTTCTTAAGCTAGCAGGAATGAAAAGAGTACACAGCCTTTCCTCAAAAAATGGACTTCATGAGGTGTTCCACCGGCAAACAATGATGAACACATAGAAAGACCTAAAAGAAAAATTACATTCCTTAAATTGACAAAAAAAACTTTTAAAAATGCTCTAAAATAATATTTAATTAGACCCACTAGAAGGTTTTTTTTTTTTTTTTTGCTTCAGCCTTTTGAGCAAAAAGTTGATATCCTTTGTATCAGGTAGCATATTTTCACAAAAAAATCCTGTGTTTTATGTGTAAAAATGAACAGCCTCCCCTGTTGGGATTCTGCAATCACAATGGCTGGTAGAGCACAGGTAACGTGAGGGCAGATTTCTGCCTGATTCCCATCTCTAATCCTGTCCAGCCTTTTCTCACCAACCCCAAAAGCTGTCTGCTTATGCTCTGCTTTTATTACTGGTATCTGAAGGTTTATTATCAAATTTAAGCTATTTAACAGCCATTCACACATTTTGTACATTTTTAATCCATATAGAGGTCAGAGACGCTGAAATTTTAAAACAAAATAGAAAAGATTAATTAGAAAAATGTTTAAACAAGGTATTGTAAAAGTTTGGGCATAAAGATGTATTTTCCAGATGTTTTTGTTCAAGTCTGCTGCTTTCTAAAAAGCCTTGTCTTTGACAATTGGGCACTTTCTGCTGAAAAACATTTCTTAAAAGATTTCTTAGCAGATTTGTTTGTGTTAAGGACATTATGAAAAGCAAAACAATCATCTACCATCAATATTGAACACATCTTTCAAATAATATAAATGTCTGGCATTAGCCTGGGATAGCAATTTGCTTTGGAAAATATGAAAGGTTTTCTTAGCATACCCACTCATTCTACATGGAATAAAAAATAAACCAATTTAACTGACTGAAAAGAATCCATGAAAGCATATTGCACTGTCTAATTCTAGTTTATCTATGAGATTCTCTCCTGTTCTGAGGACTGAAATGACCACATGAATTGACCCAAAAATACAAGTGAAACATCTGTGTCCAGTTTCACCCCAAGCTTACTGAACAAGTGAAATTGCAATGAAATTTTGATCCTTTTCTGGACAAACAAAAGAGCTTCCTCAGTTCCCATGAATAGAAAACACTAGAAACAGTTCAAGTCCTGTAAAGAATTTTTATAGCTTTTTCTACTTGAGCAATCTGAGGTTTCTATATAAGATCAAGACATAAAATCTGTAGTGAGATATTATCAAAGACTAGAGCCTAAATAATCTCAAAGTTTATCGAGCTTAAATAAACAGCACGTCCTAATATAGGCAACATTTTTTTACAGAAGTAGTATGTAGGCTTTTGATCAGTGAGTTACTTGGTATGAATATTGCTGTAAGACAAAAAGCAAGAATGTTTTTCTATTCTCTCATACTACTATGTGTGTCAACGTTTTAATATTTAATGTGAAGTCTTGTACAGAGTTTGTCCTTCCATGGATTAACAAAGACTCAGGTGGAGCTTTCTCAGTCTTCCATTTTGCTTGCCTCTGTGAAAAAAATGCCCCTAAAATAAAAAACATGTGCTGCATCAACCTTAAAATATTCTGATTGCAGAGAGAGATTTCAGAAATGAATTGAAATATAAGTACTGTGAGCTTTAAGTGTATTGTTATCTTTGCTCTTACTGAAGTTGGTGACTCCCTGCCAGCACTGACCAGGCAGGGCTAATTGTTAAAACTCTTCAAAATATCAACTTAATACCGACACAGTGCAGCCTCAACCTCCACAAATGACAGAATCCGCCTGGCACAAAGGAAGTGAACGATGCTGTATCTGCACCAGCTTCCTATACTGCCAAATAGTGGTGAAATGAAAACACAGGCACTTCAATGCCAGGCAACAGCAGCACCATTTTTTAACCTCCATATTTCGGTCCTGGGGCTGGGATTGGTGTGACCTGGGGTCTTTGGTTGCTGTTAATGACAAGTGCAGGTGAGTTCAATGTCTTGAGGCGCGTGTGATGTGCGGGGTGCTCAAGCAGCGCAAGGGTGACTGAAAACGTCCTTGTTCCTTTGGAAGCCGGCCCCAAGGCAGCGCTGGACACTTAACTCTGGGCCCCTCCTTGGGAATCATTCCTGAACAAAAGCAAATTTGCTTCTCCTGAGGATTAGGTGCTCTCTTTTGCCTGCACTGGTGTTCAAGGTTGACCTTAGTGGTGTAATGTGGTGCTGCTTAGCTCAAGTGGGTCAGCTGTGAGGGAAAATGCAAATGGCACAGATGGCTCCAGCACCCTGGGTGCATGATCCAAAATAAGAAGAGCCATTCAGCAACACTTTTATTAATTAGAAGTGTGATTTTCAACCATTTGGTCATTCCAATGAAACTCCAGGTGTTGACTAAACAAAGCACAGGACAGCGCTATCAGTGAAGGACAGCATTTGTGGTAGAGTGGTGAGCGATGTGGGCTTAAAAACACTAAAAAAAGATCCAAAGTAAAGCATCTCCCTGAGCTTAGCATCACTTTTGGCCAGCACAGAGAGAAGAGTCCCTCAGCCTTGGAAAATTATGCTGCTGTTTCAGCATTATTACAAGATGTGGGATCCCCAATCTTTTTTCAGTGATCTTACCTGGGGGGAGGGTGCTCCTGAATTCAGGTCCCATCTTTACAATCAGAGATTCACCTTCTGGGTCCCCTCTGTATGCAGCCCTTCAGGTAGTGTCAAAACTTGACCCAAAAAGAGGATGGTGAGGGGCTCCAGCCCGGTGAACATCCGGAGAGTTGTTGCACCCTGTCCCACACCAGCTGTCCCTCAGGGAAGACACAAGGGTGGAAGCAGCACATGGATGGAAAACCCCTTGAATCCTAGAAACAGAGAGAGGCTCAAATTAAAACCTTGGAACCGAACATGGGAAGACCAAAAAGAGAGTAGGGTGCCAATCTCTTGCATGAATTGGACTTGCCTCTACTAGCTGCTCCCATTTTCTGCTTTTTACTGGGAAGATTGGAAATCTCTGCTGGCAGAGCTGACGGAACCCCAGCACCTTACTGCAAAGTGATAACAGCAAAACTGTGATAGCAAAGATGAGCAGGAAAATTACTTTTCCTTTTTGGCCAGGGAGGAAGAATTATTTTTCAATTCTACAAAGAATATTGGTGTGATGTAGGAGTGTTTTGGGGATTAAGGTGGCAGGAGGGGCAAGAAGAGACGGAGGGAAGGAAGTATAAATAAACTTAATTAATGATGTCCACAGTTTTTTGAGTGCCTTGATGAAGCTGCTGATATAATTGACTTGAAGTCTGTCCCTTTTTTCTCATTTGAACTACATCAAAGCATCCCTTTCTATGGCATTCCTTGCTTACAAAGAACATAAATTATCACTGGCCAACTGCACTTTTATTAAGCAGCAAAGATTATTTCATACTGAAAGTCTTAACTACATTTAATGGAGGTTATGTCTAGCAACTAAAGGCATAGATGCAATATTTCATTTTATTCAACAAAGTTGGGAGTGTATATAGGCATGTAAAGTCAACAACTGTAATAAATATTTTAAATGGCAATAATAAGTAGCAGTGTTAAACACGTATGTATAAGAGATAACATCAAAAAAAAAATTTTTTTTGCTAGGATTCACATAAGAAGCCCATGTCTTTGATTCCAGATATTTGATTATGATCGAAGTTTAGGAAATCTAATAATGAATATCAATGTTGGGGTTTATTAGGCCTTAATTAACCTAAATCTCTCCCTTTGTCCATATTACTGAAGTTTACAACTCCTTATTGTAATATTTTTTTACTTTCCCTGTCACCACACTTCACCATTGCTTTGTCTGCTGCCTTCTAGCCCTGTCTAACCATTCTTCAGCATTTATCCACTATTCTGAAGCATTTTGTGTGCTGGGCAGGAAAAGTAGTATTCAAAATTCAATTGTATGTGTAGAGAAGGACAGGGAGGAGAGTCAGTGTCTACCTCCAGTGCCACTGGTGTTTGGAATTTAGCCTTGCCAGCAGGTTCTTGATTTTGAGTCATGAGTAGGTTCAAGGTGTCAGTATCAGTGTGGTGTTCCTTGTACTTTTAGCAAGTATGGTTAAATCTGAGTAGGAGATGCACATAGTTACAGTTCTGGTCAGTGCCTCTCCTTGGAGAGTTATCAGTTCTCTTTGAAGAGGCTCTAATCCCATAAGATCTATTTTGGCTGCAATCCTAATGTTCCATGGACAGTGGACTCTAAATTAAATATTTCCATGGAGGAAAGAGATCACAGAGATGTTACACAACCCTTGGAACGTGACAGCTCAGAGACAATCAAAAAATGAAGAGAACTAGATGACCTGAGACAGGCAGGCATTTCTCCTGCAGCGCTACTGCTGCTTTCTCAGAGGTGCACAAAATACAAAAGCTGGGCAGTGTTCTTTGCATATTGCTCATTTAATCTCCTCTGTCTTCTGAAACTTTCTCTGGGATGGGTTCAAGGAGCCAAGAGCAATCCCCAGGCTTTCTGCAGAGCCAGAATGGCTTCCAAAGTGCTCAGACCCTTGCAGCCCAGATGACCTTGTTGGGCCACCTCACTGCAAAGCTCTTTGTTCTCCTCTCAGCTCTGGAACAGTCCTGTTCATCTTCTCTCTCCAGCATTTCCAGTCCATCTTTTTGCTGTCAGGCCTTTCCAGTCTTCCCTTTGTCAATTGTCTCATTTGGGGAATTTCAGAAGCTGGTGGCTTGTCAGCTCTTGGCTGTTTTCTAATGGTTTCTCAGAAATGTAAGAGCAATACCTAGATTTTTACAGGTTGCCCTGACCTTGTCACGGGTATTGGTTTAAGGTTGAGCACTTAAGATTCGAAAATGCTCACTGGTAGAAAGGAAGGAAAAATTCAGAGGGCCTGCAAACAGTCAGAAGGTTTTATTAGTAATAACACACTTGGCACGTTAGTTCCTGACCTATTGTGGGGTTTGGATAAAGGGGCAGGGTGAAGGGAAAAGAGAAATTAGAGGGGTTAATGAAAAAGGGAGAAATTAATTAAAGGAAAAGAGAAAAAGAGAGGAAGAGAAAGAGAAAAAAAGAGAGAAAAAGGGAAGCAGGCTGCAGGCCAAATTATTGCTTGCTGCTGAATGTGACAGTCTGTTCAGATCAAAAGAAGAATTGGATTTCTTTTTCCTTAATACTTAATTGTTAAAAGGGTCTTAACCTTTGGGTGGATTTTGCACAGAGCTCCTTTTAAAATGCTTTATGTTTATTCATGAAAGTCCCAAGGTTCTTACAAAAGAAGTCCTTTTCCACCCCCATACACCAGTGTCTTTTGTTTTACCTGCTGTAGAAAAGGGATGTTTGTCTTTGCATTCTTTTATTTCCAACATTTTTAATACATAGGTTTCGGTTTATATTGGCCTTTTCAGAAAGTTGTTTGATTCAATTGTGAAACTGTAGAATTCTAGACCTTAGTTTCCTCATGCTGCATCCCTATTAGAGAAATATTCTTTTCTAGGAAATTAACCTTTACTGTCGCTTTTCTGACTGAATCATCAGCAATTATTTTGTCCCTGTGGAGTGTTTTCATGGCTCTCCAGAAATTTATGGGTAACTGTCTTAGAGGAGCACAGTCACAGAAAGGGCTTTATTTCTACATTTTGAAAAGTATTTCAGGCGTGCATCACTTAGGAACCAGTTAATGAGCCTCCACGAGCTGGTACATGGTCACTGTCTGCAGGGGTAGGTAGGGCAGTGAGAGCCCTGTGACAGTGAAGGAAGACTTTGCAACCTGACATTGTTCTGTGGATCCCCCTCTGGTAACTGGGAGGGAGCTGTTTCCAAGTATGTTCTGCAGGCAGCTAAAAACCCGGGTGTAATTCTTCCTTTTGGCACTTGTGTCACTATGACTTAGTGCTTTCACGAAATTAAGCATCTGTGAGCCCTGTCTTGTGAGTCCTCGGGGGGCAACTTCTCTGTGATGGCAAGGGAGGATGTAGTCATAATCCCTTTTTTCAGATGAGGTTATAATTCCCATTCTGGTTGGGGTCCCAGCTAGATAGAGGCTTATAAAATTTGTGGAATAATTATCAAGACATATATTCTATAGCTAGGAGACAGTAATTCCAGATCATAAAACTCAAAGAGCATTTAATCCATCTGTGTTAGACAAGAATGGGATTTATTGGCATAAAACCAGCAATCCCCTTTTTTCCATCCTCCAATTCAGTGCAGAAAAAAAGAGGAAAAGAAAGAAAAATGACTGATGAGCCCTGGCAAATCTTAGTGTTGACGTTTAAGATGTAATCCTGCTTTATCTCCAGTCTCACTGCCAGAGGTTGCCTGCTTTCTAGTAAAGGAATCTGCACCTTTAGCAAAGCAGTTTCTGGGCAGACTTCAATATTTTATTGGAAGCCAGTACCAGGTATGAGAATACCAAGCTCTTTACAGAAGCAACTGGCTCCTTTCTGCTGAGTTTATCTTGAAGCAACTTCCACCAAGAGGGCTGGGCAGGAAGCTGGGATGAGTTGGTGGTACCCTGAACACATGCCTGTCCAAGCTCTGTGTGTGTGTGTGTGTCATGAGGCTGCACCTTGCTTTTCTCTTGCACACCCACAGGCTTTGCCACCATGAAGAAACAGAACAGAAAAAAGGGGTAGAAAAGAAAAACCAAGGTTAAACATCTCGCAAAAGTTTCACCTCTAATTACAGTCTTGACAGAAACTCGGGGAGACTTGTTTGAGCTAAGGAAGTTAATGTATCCCTAATTGTGATCCCTCTGACCTTTCAAACTGGGAAAAGAAAATTAAGGACAGTTTGTCTTTACAAAGAGAAAAATTTTGCCCCTTTATGAAGTTCTGTTGCAGTGAGCAACTGATGTCAGCACAGCTGGAAGCAGCCATCACACACAGTGAGGACAAACACAGCGTGTTATCCATGACAGATTCATGAGATATAAACCATAACTATTTCAAGTAATTTCCTTTTGTTGATTTTACTGTAATTCCTCTGGTGAAGAGAGCCTGGAGTAAATTTTTGTTTGTTTGTTTCTAACTTCTTCAAAAATATTAACAATAATTTTCCTCCTTCACTCTTCCCAGAAGCAAGTGCTACATATTTGGACACTCAGTAAGGAATCTGGGTCCCATCTGATTTTCAGTGAGACTCAGTCATTTGAATGTCCAAACAAATCATGAAATAGGATTTGGGGCCCTGCTTCCATACCCACTGGATGGAAGGGTTTAACCCAACCACTTCGTTCTTCAGTACTGGAATTATTATCAGCTGAAGTTCTGTAATCCTGGTATAAATATACATAACATTATTCAAACACATTTTTAAAGTATAGCTAACTACATTTCAAGAGCTTGGCCCAGAACTTGGTAATTTTAATCATTTTGAAAGGGCCCAGTCAGGACTCAATTAAATGATATTTTCTGGTTTTGTTACTTCAAGAAAGATAATTTTGGGGGACTCATGGATATTGAACATTTGAGGCCTGTATGGTAGATTTTGGACATTTTCCCTTTTTGTGACAATAATATTTATAAATTCAAAACCCAACAAAGTGCTTACATTGAATACAGCTGTACCTGATTAGTGACATAGGCCTTTGGCTGAGGTAATTAAAATTAGATGTCAGAGTCCCTATATGGAAAAATATAGATCTGGAAAAGCAAAATAACCTATCAGAAAATTATGATGACAGGCTGAAGATATATTTTATGACAGACTTTTCAGAAATTTGGTTATATAATTTTTATGCAATTTTCCTTCTTTTCCAACCCATGTGTTGAACCATCCATTTAAATGTAAAGCCTGACCCCCAAATTCACACTACCATGAATAAGGTTAAACCATGGAGCCACAAGATGATAACTTCTTCCTGTTTCAAAAACTGTTGTCCTGATGCAGTGTTAAGATTTCTATCCATGCTGGGTACTGTGAGCCCAAATTTGATACACACAAGAAATAATCAAAATTTGTGATATCCGTATCATGATGTGATATTAAGACAGTCAAAATTTTCAGATTACAATTGGTTTTTTTCCCCATAGAATTTGAATGTCAGGGAAATGTTTATTACCTTGAAAATACTAGGATTTTTGTGGAGTAACTGGCAAGATGCTCACCATGGCTTGGTGATGTTACATAGTGACAAGAGAAAACAAAAATAAACCCCAGTAATTGAATTCAAAGGTGTGCTTGCTCAAGATTTCCTTATTTGCCCTTCAATGTTTTAATGGGAATTATAAAGCATAAACAAGAAAATAAAGCCCGAAATGAAGAGAAATCAAACTGTCTTTTACCCTTGGCCTCTAGAAATTCCCTTTCTGGTTGCAAAGCACTTGTTTTCCTTTTTGTTTTGGTGTCACTTAAATAGGTAAAGTGTCAGCCTTTGTGTGTGGCACTGCTGGGATGCAGCTCTGTGTTACCAGGAGATGACAAATGCTGGGTAAGAGAGGAATGTGAGCTGACAGATCACCAAGGTTTCCACTCTGCCCATTCTGCTTAGGCACTCCTGGCTCATCTGCAACATGCTGCCTAGAAGAACACCGGGCAAATTTGTTTCTAAAGTATTATGAAGGAACAGCATGAAATAAAGAAACTAGGAAAACCGCTAGTTTAAATGTTTAATGCAACATATTTTATACACTCCTGTTATTTACTTGACCTTTATTCCGCCTGGCTCTTCATGTATTTTTAAAAGCTTTTAACAAGCTGCATAGAGGACTGGCTGTATCTGCCCACTGCTGACATAAATAGCATGCCTGGGAGTGATAAAATACAAGCTTTCTTTAAAAGCCTTGCAAATGGATGTGTGGCAGAAGCAAAAGTTACTATTAAGCAGCTTTTAAGGCCTTTCCAGAAGCCATCCTTTTTATGCAAGTTTAGTCTCAGTGTTGAAGGGAACCTTTTACAACCTTTTGTGCAGTATCATCTCTACACACTCCTTCAGCGTGTTATTTCTCAGACTGCTCATCCTACTAGAGGTAATAGTTTCAGTCTAAGAGCCTTTTGAGACAGAAATTCCTCCGGTAGGTTGCTTAGTGCTGCCGCTGTCCAGCAGTGTAGGACATAATTACAGCTCATCTTCCTGTATCCACCTTCCCTCTGCTGTGCAGCAGCTGCAAGTGGTATGAAATGTGTGCAGGAGGTGCCAGGAGTTCCCCTTGTTCTGCCCTAAAAGAAGAGCTGAACAAGTATCTGGCATTTTTTTAAACAGCAGCAAAACATCCTGCCCCCAACGCTTGCAAAAATGACTGGAAGGATCTTTAAGCAGGAAGGTAACATTGCAGTGTATGTATTGAATTTACCACCTCGATCCTTCTAATGCAGCTATTTATTTTTAAAAGAACTCTGTCTTTTGATATGTTGTATCTGCATCTTTTCATTTTCTGCGTGTCCCTAAATCTGCTGTGCATGGAGAGAAGGAATTAAAGACCATAGACACGGCGAGGGAATGCTCATTTGTGAGATGGGAACGTTGTACTTTGTAGAACCAGAATTATAAGGGTTGAGCAGCTTTGACCCCAATAGTGAGGGGTGCCTGGCACCAACAACCCTCCCCTGGGAATGTGCCTTTTGGGTCTATATCACAAAGTGGAAGAGTGCCATGACAACATACAAAAACCAGTTAAATAATCTAGTAAATTGATAAAGGAGTTGCTGAGAGCGCCTATAAATGAGGAGAAACTGATAATGGAGGTGGGAGGGGGATAGGGAGCTGAATGCTGCTGGGTTGGGAAGCTCTGTTTCAGAGGGGCATGGCAAAGAGTGTCTGCATTTCCTGTTTGCTAAATAGTTCTGGGATAACTCTTCTGGTGGCCCCAAACAGCAAAGAAACAGAGGATGTACGAAATAAACATGGCCTGTCTTGTTAGAAATTGCATTTGGCAATGCCTTCCCCCCATACCGCCTTGGTGTTTCAAAGGTTTGATTGGTAGTAAGGGAAGAGTACCAGTGGATCACTTATTTACAGATCTCCATACTTTTAATCTGACAAAATCCGTATCTATGTGGTTGGTTAAGGAGCGATGATTGTAAGACTGTGCTTCATGTGAAACATGAATAAATACAAATAAATGCAGTTAAGGTTCCCTGTGGTTATTACACACTGGCTTCATGTGAGGGAAGCTTTGATAGAGCTGAGCAGGGAAGAACCACCAACTTCCAAATGTATTTTCATTTCGGTTTATTGTAACAGAAGCTGAAACCAGCCTCAGCTCAGGTGCTGGCTGAGGAGCAGCCCAAGTTATCTCAGCTGGAGGATGGACAGCATCTTCCAGCAGGATGGGATGGGTGGTGGGGTCACTGGCAGCCACTGGGCCTCTGTGTAGGCCCTCCCTGTGCCTGGGAGCCTCTCTGAGCACAGAATCCTTAAATCCTGAGATTTAAGGATGTAAAACAAATATGCCTGGCTGCCTGTTTATTTATCCACTCATCATGAGCAGGGCAGTTGAGGGACACAATCAAAAAGGTTTTGAGTGCTGGGACCAAGTGCTGTGCTTTTCCCAGCTGGGGATGTTGGATAGGTTGTGGGAACAGAGCCTAAGGCTGAAGTGCCCCTGGGTGCAGGATAAAGGAAATTATGATCCCCACAGTGGTGTCTACTGGAGAAAAATGAGTTGTGCATGTAGGAACTGGCACTGCAGAGAGAGACAAATGATAAGAAACTAAATTAAGTTGTCAGAATAATGATAGTGTACTAAAAGGAGAAACATCCACCATCTCTCTTTCTGCCTATAGCCTGGAGAATTATGTCTGAAAGGAACTTATATTAATGCTTGATGCTGGAAATGTCCAACTCAGATTTATGACATGAATCTGTCAGATTTACATTTGTTTACTGTAAAAGGGAAAACAATGTGAAGGGGATATAATGTGATGCAAACATCTGAGAAGAGAAAAATACAAGGGGGAAATAACTTCACTCTTGGCAGCAATCATACAATAATGGCTAAATGATTGCCACATGAGTGCACCAGATTGGGACCCAGCAGGTGCCACTCAGTCCTGGCCTCTGCTGCGGAGATCTGCAGTAACCCACTTTGGCCCAAGCCTTAGAACAACACCTATTTTGGCATTTGACTGCCCTGGAATCAACTCCCAGATGAACAGAAATTTGGCACCTCCTTCCTGTGTGCCTCACTTCCCAGGAAACTGAGGATGATACTAGGACAGTCCCTCCAGCTGCTGAATTCTGAACCCTTGGGTGGGAGCTCTTCCATGAGGCCCTTTCCAGGCAGAACCGAGCTCAGGGAACTCCTCTGCCAGTCAGGGCCTCCTTCTGCTATTTAAGGAATAAAAAGTTGTGTCATGATGCTGTGATCATGTTAACGTGCAAAAATATCCAGTACTAAGGACATTCTCAACCCTCTTCCTAATTAATGCCTCAATTAGTTTTCTACTTGCCACCCTCATCAGTCTTTCCTCACTAAGCAAATGACCATTTCATGTACTGGTAGAAGGAAACTCGGATACAAACCCTGTTAAAATTTCATTGCTATTGGCATCTTTCACATTTCAAGTGTCTGTATCAATTTCAATTCCAAGGAAAAAATCCAGGTGGCATTTCAGTAGTTAAATGCTCTGACTTGCTAGAAATTCCTTCATTGCATTTGCTACATGGCTGGGTTGACAAAGGTAACGTCTTGCTATCTTTACGCTTCAGCATCAAATAAACAAAAAGATTTTTCAGATTTTCAGATTTTTTAGTAACTGCTGTCACCAACACACACCTGTTGTGCCAGATGAGACAAAGCAATGCTGCTTTACAGGAGGAATAGCTCTCCTGCAGGCCAGCTGGAGAGTTTGCTGATCTGTGAATCAAGGAGAGCCTTTTCCCCGGGCACAAGCTGAGCTGGCCACCAGTAATGTTGTTTCAACCCATATCAGCCGAGTGGCCATCTTAAAAATCATGAATTTGAGAAGCCAGATCAGATGAAGCAAAATTTTTCCTAAGGTGTTATTGCATGAGAGAAAAATGGCAGTGTCCAGCTTCGATGACCTCCCTCAAGCACATTGCCTTGCAAAATCCTAAGCTGCACAGGAGAAACAGTTTAAAAATAATATCCTGCTGATGCCAGGCTGAGTCCTTTAAAAACTTAGTGCTTAGAGCAATTGAGAGGAGAGGAAGATTTCAATAAAAAGAAGGGAACACAGGCTGTTTAATAAGCAATGAGACAGGCCCTTGCCAAGGAAAATGGGTAGCCAGTAGCTAAATAAAAGAAGATAAGGAATATATTTCATTTGATGTCCTTTGACTGCAACTTCTCTTTGCTGTGGAATTATGTGCCTGGGATGTCCAGAGCTCCACCCCTCTCCATGACCAGGTAAACACAAACTGCCCCTGAATGGCCTATGCTACCTACCCATGGGTGCCCCCGGAATTCCCAAAATTCCTGTTGGAAAAGCCACCCGAGTAGAATACAGGGAGAACTGCAGCTCTCCCGTAGGTGCCATATTTTCTGATCATCAAGGTCCTCACCCACCCTGTGTGCTCTGGATGCCTTATGAAACATTAGTGCCAATGTGGACTTTGAAACCAGACTCAGAAGACTACTCTATGTACCTTAGTGGGATTCCCAAAAACAAGGGAATTTTGTCACCACAAAGCATATAAATGCATTAAATAAAAACATGTATAAATATAAAAATAAAAACATAGGTTAGAGGTTTCTTGTGATACAAATTTCTATATTGTCTTCCTAATATGATGAGGAATATAAAAAAACTATTCACAGGCTGTAGGTGCAGCATATTCATGGTAGTAACACAGAACTGCAAAGACAAATGTGGCACTCTTAAAATGGGATCACGAAGTATAATAATAGGTTTTCACAACATAGGAACAATGCTATAATGTAAATGAAATTAGTATAATTGGACCGTTACATGAACTTGAAAGTGAACTTGAAAGTAGAGACTATTTTAAGCATCCCTATATCTTGGGAACAATGATTTTTTTGGGAGCAGCTTTCAGTATTTTTTTTAACAACATGAATAGTACTGTATATAATCCCGAGTAAAGAAAATCAGCCAATCATAAAGGTCTGTTGAAACTAAAGGCAACAAAAAATTCTAGAATTACATCTTGAACCAAAATGCGAGCCTTTGAGAAACACACAGATGATCCACTTCCTGGACTGATGAAAGAAAGGCCAAAAATATATAATTATTTTTAAGTGACAAAGTTCCCAGAAGTTTTGTTTTCAGTTCAGCAGCTGCTCACTATTCACCAAAATATTTGTTTTTAAATATTTAAGGATTTTTCTTTCTCTTTTGCAAAATTAAAATTCTCTCATTGAAGCATTCAACCTTGCATGAACAGCTCTAATTTGTTACACCTGTTTACAGCTGTTTTACTAATGACCTGAGATACAGAAAATAACTTCCTAATGGGACATAATTTATTACAAGATCATCTACATGTGAAATTCTCTTGAAGGAACAGGGTCTCTGTGAGCTACTTTATAGAGATTTAATAGAAAGCAAACTGTGAAAGTGAGATCTTAATCTATTTTTTTCTTTTTTTTTGCCATCCTTGTTTAAGAAAGGCTAAAAAAATAAAGTCTGTGGAATGTTGACAATAACGTTACAGTTGTTGTAAAGGCCATCCCACCTCTTACTCACAAAATCCAGACACAATCTGACATAAAAGCTTTGGCTGTTGCCATTGCTCTTGGCTAGAACACTTCTTGGTTGGCATAAGAATAGTTAATTCATTCCCAATTAAACATCTCCCAAACACATAACAGTTTTCTTTTAGGAGGTCACAAATAGTAAGATTTAAAGAAATTACCAGCAAAATACATCAAGGTAGGCTTTCTTTCAGAAAGAGATCTCTCTGATTAGAAGACCTCTATGATTAGAAGAAATAATGAATTATTAAAGAGACTCCCTGAAAGCAAGAGTGGCATAGAGTGCACACTGGGGACACAAAAGGCCTTTAATCTCACCTGAAAGCCACAGCTCAGCATTTTGTCAGTGTGAGACTTCTCATCTGAGGATAAATAGATGTTCTGACAGCACACGTGTGTGCCTTGCTCGTTGGGAGCCACATCTGCAACCCCCTCTGGTTTGTTTGCTTGCTCTGAGAAAAAACAGCCAATTAGGAACTCTGCCAACCTAATGTAGTCTAACTTTCTAGTCTTGGAAAAATATGTTCTTTCAAGGCACTAACAGATGGACACCAAACATTATTGGTTACTTTGGGAAAACGATATTCCAAGCTTAAAAACCATATAAGGAGGAGCATACAGCCCTGTTTTTAGAGCACTTCCTAATTGAAAACTACCCTCAGCAAAACATTCACACATCAGTGCGAGTGAAGAGCAGAAGATCACACACAATAAATTGGAACCACAAGCAAAAAGACATCACTGCTCTTCTCTTCCTACAGTTTGTCCCTCTCAGAATGAGCGCATGCTTTCATTCTCCTCCACGCAGCAAAGGATGGAGTTCCCCGTAAGAGGCCAAGTGAAGACTGTCACCCTGGGGGTTTTCATTAAAATAATGCAAACGCACATTTATCTCAACCAAACACCTCTCATTTGAAAACTGGCGAGGAAAGGAGAGATCCCACAGTCCTTTAGCTGCCTAAAAAAGCAGAGTACAAAGGCACAGCTTTAATACCACAAACACAGAGCGAGCTTGGGAGCAGATGCTGCAGTGCAAGATAATTTTCCACAGCTTGGCATGAGGGTGTTAAAATGTTACTGAAAAACTGAAAACACCGAAGTGCTGCAGGATGAGAGAGCCATCTGAGATACAAGTCTTCTTTAATTACTATTTAGCATGGTGGGAATTGCATGGTAAATGCCTTCTAGCCTTCCCCTAGCACGCCAAGCTAGTATTTAAAATGATTTAATTG
Organism: Coloeus monedula; assembly: GCF_965178545.1. NCBI lineage: Eukaryota > Metazoa > Chordata > Aves > Passeriformes > Corvidae > Coloeus > Coloeus monedula. Next base: position 13,296,061 of record NC_138784.1, read on the forward strand.
TCACCTGTCTGCCTTGCAACCACCGCCTCCCTTTTTCCTTTTGTTCCTAAGTACCTACAGCCTTTTACAGTGTCACCATATTGCTACAGCCAGGATGTCTGCTTGACTCGTTTTGAAGACATTCAGCAGTAACCAGACTTAGGGTACTTTTGATGCATAACCACCCGTTAACCCTCAAAAGGGGGGGAGGGGAAATCCTTGTATGCTATGAAACAGAAACCGGTCTGTCAAACCCGAATGGTCAGTGTTGCTCTGCCTCTCCGCCCCTGATGGACCGTGCCAGGGCAACCTGATCCAGCAGCTGCTTTTCCTCTGCCCTTGACTCTTCCCGACGAGGGCAGCAGCTATGAATAATGGGCTGCTGAGGACACGGTTTTGCTCCGTGCTGAGTTAAGGAGCCTTTTGCGGAATGCCCTCGTGTTGAATCATTTACCTTGCAGCAAAATAACCTGACAGAGCAGGACACAGGTTACACAGCTTAACCAAAACAGCAGTGGCAGCTGGGCGTTTTCAAACCCCTGCAGCAAAGTTCATCAGGTCAGACATATGAACTTCGGTGCTGGTTTCTCATAAGCCATACTTGCTCTTTGCTATTTCTTTCCTTTAGAATTATTTTTGTTTACAGGCAAATACTGAGTTCCACAAGTGAAACAAGGTTCACAGTTGTAAAAGAAATCTTTCAGGCATTGCTGCCCTGCCTGGTTCCTTATGATGCTTTGCCTGATACGACTTTATGATGTCAGTGGTTCCCCTCAGCTAAGCTCTCTCTGCGCATCAGTCAGAGAAGAAAGGAGATTGTGCCTGACCAGTCCCTTTCAGAAGCTTGTGAAAATGAAGGGTTTCCTTTTCTACACACTTCAGTGGGCTGTGGCTCTGCCTCTCAATACCTGTGTATTAATGAATGCCATTAGCATTTATATGTACCAAGAAATGGCTTGCAAGCTCATTGCACTTCCAGCATATTAAGTGACAGAAGAAGCAATATCGCCCCTAACAGTGTTTTCCCTTAGTTCACTATTCTGACCTAATACAGATTTTTCTGTATAATGGGTGTTTTACAGAGAAACGTACTTTAACGGAGAATAAAATACCCTGTGGATAGAAAGCCAAACTTGCCTTAAGAAGCATGAACTCTAATTCCTTGCACTGAGGTTGTCTGCTGAACAGCTTGATACACAACTACATCTCACCAGGTGCCCACTGCCCTGTCTGTAAAATGGAAACATTTATATGTTCCCCCTCTGCAGAACGTTCAGAGATAACACTCTAGGAACAGTAGGCTTTGCTTACATGCAGCAGACCCTGTTACCTACTTAATGTTATCATGAGCAGGGTAAAATAACAAGCATGTTTACATTAACCATAAACTTTACTCCCAAAACTTGTCAACTTTTTGTCACTTCTCGATGACTACTCCACAGTGATTTCGTTAAGGGGCTGGGGACTGATTCCCCAATGGCAATGGTTCATGTTTACATTGAAACCTTTGCATTATCTGTGAGTGACACCCCTCAGAAAGCCTCTTCTCTCTGTATGCCTGCACCTCGTTGTCCTGATGATTAATGCTTTCTCTCACTGCCTGCAGTCCCTGAGGTGGTTGGTGTCAGCAGAATAAGCCAACACGTCACCAAATAAATCACTGTTTTCTTTACAGGGGAGCAGTGGTTTGTACCCATTCCCTCTCTGGCCAGCTCAGCACAGTGAGCAATTTTCCACACCCTGTTTCAGATAAGTTCAGTGTGGTGATAAGTGGAAGCAATAACTGCAGTGTCACCACACCCTGGGGATCATGTTTGCTTCTTCTGGGTCAGCAGCTCAAGTCTCTTATCAGCAGAGAATCTGTAAAAGCAAGGCACTAATGGTAACTGCCCACAATCAAAAGTGAGCTACCAGCTGAGTAAACAACGCTCAGCAAAAATGATGGCTTTTAAATTTTTACTCACTTTTCTGTTGTCATTGCTTAGAAATTTGCATATTATTTAAATGAATAACTTTGCAGTTCATACATCCAAAAAATCCTCCTAAGCTGGAACTTTTGACAAATGGGAACTGCATTTTAACTGAAGCATTCAATGTCATTCAATGGAACCTTGTAACCATTTTTCATTTTCCTACACAAGTGACAAAAATGATTTTGTCTGTCTGGCTTTCAGTCCTTAGCTTTTTTAATTTTCTTCCTTCCCCACCTCTATTTTCTACACTTGAAAAAGGGAGAAGGTTAAGTGAAAGGAGGAAGAAATGTACAAATGTAAGATCTTTGGTTGGTCATTCTTGGCAGAAGTATGTAATAAATTATTCATTTGTTCTATATGGTTTTAAAAAACAAAAATTGTTATAAGAAATTATGAGAACTTAAACTAGCTCTGAGACCATTAAGGAAAGAACTTTAAAAAGGGAGAAAAGTCAAACTGCAGTAGATGAAACAAACCCCATGTTGTGACCAAGCATCCTCCTCCTGGGTTCTGCAGGCCAGGCGCTTTCCTGTGGCCCTGCTCACTGTCCACCAGCTTTCTGTGGCTCCTTAGGCCACAGCAAATTCCACATTGTCACCTTCATGGATCCCTGGGGAAACATCTCTTCAAGGTGCCCCCTGTGACCTGCTCCTCTCCTGGTCTCTCCTCTTCCCAAGGGCTTGTCTGAGCTCCAGGGTATCTCCCTTCCCTCTCCAGAGACTCAGGCCACGTGGATCAAGTTGTTTCAATCAATATTACAGCAAGGAAAAGGATGCTTTGGGAAGGCAGAACAGAAGATAAAGTTTGGGATGTGTCAGATAAGGGAAAGGGACAAAAGAACATGATAGGAGTGAGTAGAAACATGCATGTGAGAGGCTTAGTTCATAATTTTATTTGGGTTATTTCCTTTGCCACTGTTTTTTTTACATGGTACTTCAGTGAAAAAGCTTTTTTAAGTGGTGCAGAAGTCTTGCATTCTGTTTTGACACATGACAATTTATAACTGCTTCCTATTCCTTGTAGATATACTGCTCCTCCATATTTCACTTTTATCAGTAGTTACTGAGGATAAAGGAACCTGGATAGTGTTGAGACATATTTTAAGCATAATGAAGGATTTCTTTTCAATGAAAAGCCATTTCTGTGTTTTAAAGACCAAAAATCTGTCTGTCTCATGACTTGGAAATTCTGTGACAAGTTTAGGAAGCTTTTTTCAAGATTTTCAACTCATATATGGCCCAACCTAAACCCATCAGAGCTGATGGGAGCCTTTGCACTGACATTAATGTGCTCTGAGTCAGGACCTGGGGTCTGAGATTACATCTCAGTTGTACCAACACCGTGCAGTGCTTAATTAAATGGAGACACTCAAATATGCAGTGAGCCACCCACAGTGAGGGCAGCAATGAGGGTCTTGATACCAAAAAGGAACAATGATTTCAGCACCAGCTTTCTCCAGTGAGCTCTTTTAGAGTTTTCCCAAATCTGGGAAGTATTTTGTTCCTTGAAGTGCTGAGTGCTGTTTCAGTCTGGTGTTCAGACACACTACAACTGTGTAATTCTTGAGGTTTCTTGTTTGTCTCCAGCATTCACTCTTATATTAAAAAGAGTTTAGAGAAGTAGAAGAAATGCTTCTTTCAGTCTCTGTTATCTGATATGGGTTATACGAATTTAACTTTGTTGTGTAAAGTAATCAAGTCTAATAGGAAAGCAAATAGTCTCACCACAATGAGTGACACTAATTTCAGTGGCTGAATTTAAACATGCCCAGTGTGTTTCTGCAAGACCTTGCCTTTCCTAAGAATTCAGGCATTCACCAAAATGGAGTTCTAAAAACTCGTGGTCAGTAAAGAGGTCCTGGACCACACAATAAGTAGGAACATGTAAATTTGAATTTTTGCTTCTGAACAGGCCTCCTTCCACCAGAGAGCAGAGATTCATCTGGAGAATCCTAAGCTGACAGAGAAACTTCCAGGGTGGTTTCTTAAAAAGCTTCTGTGCTGTTCATTGTCACTGCAGAATATCCAACCCTACATATTCAAACCACAATATATCTTCCTCATGCTGCCTTCTTTTCCTTATCTCCACGTACCTTACTTTTTTAATTCCAGCAAATCCCATTGTTTCTACTGGAAAATGTTCCTGGTAGTATAAATCACGGTCACTGTTTATATAAGCTTGCTTTCCTATTTGCATATTCATAACAAGGCTGAGAAGTAAGGAGCCATTAAAGCCCAAGCTAAATGAAAATATTTCAAACTTATAGGCAAAACATTTTTCAGATCCCTAATAGTATGCAGTCCTTCTTAGCAAGCAGTGTTGGTAAATTAGAAATTTGCATTAACAGCCTTGCTAATAACTTAATTTCCCACCCTCTACCCGGGAGCTCTGAATCCATAGAGGGAGTTAATTACCTATTGACTGCAGACAGTAGTTTTGAAAAGGAACTTTGGTCTAGTCAACATCTTACTGGTTTTGTTTGCCAGTAATTATCAGTGGCAGAGCTTAAGAAGCAAGCACAGGTTACTGCTAAGATTCCCACAGAAAATAATAAAAAAAAAAAAAGCATCTGGGTTTTTTTGATTTAAATTCAATCTGTCAAGGAGAAATGTGAGCTGGAAACCACAAAATGTTATGCAATTAAAAAAAAAAAAACCTCAAAAAACAGGAGACAGTTTACAACTGTGGAACATAAGTGGGTTGAATAGTAATTAAAATACAATTATAGTCTGAGAGGTGACTTCGGGAAAAGTCATGATCTGACTGAAGAGCTCTGCCATTCAGACTCATTTGAATCCTGTCCTGTTTTAGACCAAAATTAAGTGTAATTTTTGTGTCATTTTAAATAACTTTCTTTTCCTACCATATAATTCAAGAAATTTACTCAGTGTTTTAAAATGAATGCATTTATATTGATAAAAATTTATGAGTGTACCTAAATAAGTAGTGTCAGTTGAAGCCCTAATATTTTCCTGCTCTTTTATCTACCCTTGTATACATAAGTATTTATAAATATATATCTATATAATATGTAGTTTATAAATTGTGATAACTGAAGTGGTACAAAGGCCCACATATAAACTGTGCATCCATGAGAGCAATTTATAGCTTTTATCATATTGTCAGCAGAAATCTGAGCTTCATTCTTAGTTACAGACAGGTCTTTCTGCATAGCTGAAGCCAGCTGAGAGCACAGGCACTGCCAGCAGTGTGGGCAAGGACCTGCAGATTGCAGATTTCAGGGGGTGTGAGCCAGGAGATACATACAGCTCACACTTGTCCTCCAGCAGAGGAGCCAAGCCACACACATGTTAAAATGGAGAACACAGGACCTGCATTAAAGTGGGGAGGGTCATCCACACTCCTGAGGACAGTCTCAGATCCATACAATTTTTATAATTTTAATTAATCAATTAAATTAATTAATTTATATCTGAAAAGTATTGTCCAATTGGAAGAGCGGTTGGCTAGGTAATTTCTGCCCCATTGGAGCTCCCCCCAAATCTTTTAGCCCTACATTTTATTATGCTTGCCATGTATGGTGAAAAACAAAGTGTCCTTGCCAGGCTAAAAAGCAAAACTAAACAGAATTCCAAGAGGGTAGGATAATATGTGAGAAAGTGCAACTGCTATGCAAAAGTGACAAAGAGTTAGAAGCTATACAGCCATATATTAAAATCTGTAAAGCTACAGATATATATAAAAAGGGAAAAAAAAAAAATCTTCGGGCATGTGTCATCCCAGTGCTCTGGTGCTTTTGTGATGCCCTAGGCTGCCTGGGACATCATAGTGGCAGGAACTCTCCTGGGGTGGCAGCTGGTGCCCAGGCAGGTGGTCTGAGGTTATTCCAAGAACTTCACTGGGTTGAACTTTCTGTATCTGGAAAATTTCAATATTAGATTGAATTTAAAGACCCCAATCTCCCATTCTTTTAACATCATCTTTGAAACAGGCTCTCCATGCTAAGCTTCACACTTCTTTGGATGGGTTCAATTGGCATCGCTGAGCCTGTCCAAGCAGATGTGTTCAATATATCCCAGATTTAAAAATCCATGTGTAATAGATCATTTAAAAAAAAAAAAAGCTCATACCCCTGAATGCAAACAAAACTAAAGAGTAAAGTCTTCATACTACTGAATGTATTAAACACAATTATAAAGCTCTCACTAACACAAAGTAAGTACAGTTATTGGAATTTTTTTATCTTGCTTAAAGAATGTGTAGGCCTCTCCATCTCCTTTTTAACCAACAACCCAACACAGATGTGTTGGCTTAAACTTAATTTGGATAGAACAGATTCATCTGAGGAGTAGCTAAGGCAACCAACTAATTACTCATGCCAAGAAACTGAATTGAATTTTACTTCCCAGAGATTCTCAAGTGTTTTAGTATCTTGAACTATCAGACAGCTACAAAAATGCTTCATAGATAGTACACATCTCTCAGTGTAGCCATTTAGTGCATTTGTAAGTTGGCACTGTTATTTTTGATGACAATGACATAACGATTGAGGACTGTTCCAGTGCAACTTCTATCTAAAGTGCTGCAAAGGCTGTTTAAAGCCAGCAATGGAATGTGTCTAAGCATGATATCTCAAAATTCAAATAAATTAAGACACATTCAGCCAAGATAATTGAACCCTACTGTACATAAACTGTTTTATTTTTTTGAGAAGGCAACTTATATCTGTCATATGTACGGCATGAAATGTTCTCCAGTAAAATATCTGCAGGACTCACGTTGTGTCCAAAGTCTGGGAAGAACAATTAGCATTAAACAATTAGCACCAAGAAGGCTTGACTCATCACACAGGGCAATTTACTAGGGAAATTTAAAAAAAAAAAATAAAGGCAGAAAACACTGGGTTAAACTGACAGAGTCAGGATACAACCTGACACCCTGCTAGTCAGGGTAGCAGTAGCAGTCCGATAAGATGGTGGCTGCAGTCCTCCTGAAGTGGTGGATGTGGTTCTGTCAAAGCAGTGATCCTGTAGAAAGGGCCTGCTCTTCCTCAGAAGGTCCATTGGTGACTGTGTAGTTCCTATCCTCTGGGAAGCCCATGGAAAGAGGTGTCAGAATCTCAGATTATATCCACGCTGGGATGCTTGGTTCCTCCCTCTGGGTGGAGCATCTCACAGTGGGGTAATGAGTCATGAGGCCAAGTGTTGATTAGGCTCATTAACAGAAGATAGTCCGGAGGGAGTTATCTCTGAGTCAGGGGCAGGACAATGATGGGCCATTAACAGCAAGATAGTCTGGGGAGAGGAGGCAAGGAAACACTGCCCCACCTGATTTCAACAGCTCCTGAGGATGGTGATAGAATACACTGCAACCCAGGACAATTGTTTAAAGCAGTTTAGACCTGTGATTTCTTGAGAGCTCTCTTGCCTCCTATCCGGACACATCTGTGGGACTGAGGCGCCTTGTGCCTACACTGTGCAGATATGGCCATAGTCATACTGGGACACAGGGGCAATGCAAGTGCTGGCCCTGTGGACTATAAATCAAGGGTGATTTACACTTGATCCATGCACTTCAGAGAGGTATTCCAGCTTCTTCAACTTGCAGTCCCATCTCAGAATAAGTTTATGCCAGCAAACAGTGAAGTGCTACCAATTAAATCACTTGTTGCACACCCAACTCTCCCACTTTGCTTCTTCCCACTTTCCACATAAAGGGAGGAATCACAGCCGAATTTCCAAATGGAAGGCCACCTTGCAGGTGGCATCTTCTATAACAGGATTAACTGTGAGTAGGCTGAAGCCTCCCATTTATCTGTTAGCATAGCCAAGCACAGCTACACAAACTGTTGTACTGGCTCATCCCATTTATATCCAGGTGCTTTTCCTTGTTTCTTCTGTAGACAAAGCCTGCTACTGTTCTTCCTGTTTATATATAGATTTAACTGGTAGCCCAGATAAGTGAAATAGCCAGAATGCAGAAAGAAAAGTCGGTGTAATCATGGGTTTATCAAGTCTTTTTCAAGCTAAGCACCACACGATCCACTCTCTGTTCTTACACCCATCCACACAGATCCATTATATCTGCTGGCAAATATCCTGAGCACTCAGGTTGTGTAAGCTTCTCCACAAATTTCTCTGCTTGACTCTGCAGCATTCCCAGCTTCTCCTGTGATCCTGTGTATTTGGAGTGTCAGATTCTGACCATTCTGACTCATGTATGGCAGTGGTAGCCATCAAGTCAAACTCTTCAGTGTTGGAGGAAGAAATGCTGCATCTTTTCAAAAGAAGCACCCAGGAGAATCTGATGTTCTCAGTGGTGAATCTTTGTGCCTACTCTGCCTAGTTGGTTAGACGCTTCATACCCAAATTCTTCCCAGTGACCAAATTTGCCAGTTCAGGACTGGTCTGGATGAAGCCATCCTGTGACAAATTAGGCTGGGGACTTAAAATACTGCTGGAATTGCAGTGGCTTAGTGTGGCAGGAACAGGCTGTGTTACGAGGAAGGGAATGTGCTTCCCTGTCCAGCTGAGTGACAGAACTGATCTGCACCCCTCCTGAACCACACCTGCCTTCACTTCTGCCTGTTCAGAAACACACAGGCAGTAGTTACATACCTCTGTAATCCTCATTGTGCTGGAGTATTCCTCTTCCCTTCCTCTTCCCTTTCTGTTTCTTCCTTTTTATTCCTCTTTTTTCTTTTTCTTTCCTTTTGACATCTTCATGCTGTGCTTGTGACTGAGTGAACAGGCTGTGTGCAGGCTATTTTGTGTACACACTGCATCATTCCACACAATGACAACAGTGTAATTATAATGTTCAACAGAAAACATTGGCTGAGCAGACAAGGCTGTAATAACAGCCTGAGAGCCGAGTTTACCCACTCCCTCTGCTCCACCACCATATCTGGGTCTATTCCCAAGAGAAAAAATATCATGTTCACCCTTTCCCAAAGGCAAACAATCTCCTGTGATCCATATCAGACATTTAACTCAACTCAGGAATCTACCAACATAAACAAAAATATTTTCAGCACTATTCCAAGAGTAAGGAAACAAATTTGTTCATCAGCATTGTTTTCAAAAGCCCCACCTGAGCTATATTGACCTTTAGATGCTTGTGCAGGTGTTGCACCATATGTTCTTATATCACTTTTAATTTAATTAATTTTTAATATATATTACTGTCCTTGATGGGTTTAAAGGTTCCAGCCCCTCTGGTGCTCTCAAGGAGTTAACAGATCTAGTTAACAGTTGCTGCAGTGCTCTATTACTTTATATAACAGAGGACTTTATGGCTATATTTCGTTTAATTGAAGAATGTCCTAGAAAAGGACTAATGACACTTTTCATTATAAATATACCAGTTCACACTCAGAAAAAAATTTTACAAAGGAAGAAAACAGGAAAAAAGTTGATTGGAACCAAAAATTACTTCTGGCAATTAAAATTCTGTAGCATTTTGTTGATCTGTAGCTTGTATCTAGTCTACTTGCTGATATGATCCATCACTAGATCTTTTTAATTTAGTCATTTTGAAACTAATGGTCAAAACTATGCTCACTTCCACTGGATAAGTATTATTTCCTTCAGTAATCCCACCAAAATGACATTAATTCCCCGTGGAGGCAACGTGTTTACAGTATATTAAAAAATCTGACTTCTAGATAAAAAGGCTTTACATTGCCCTGAACCTGTGAGAAGACATGTTCTCTTCAGGGGAAAAAACCACAGCAGAAGTCAGGCACACTTTTTACTGGTAGGAAGTAACTTGCAATGTCACCACCGCATTTCAAAATGGGTTGTTTGACAATATCATGGAGAAATTCAGAAGGTTTGTGGCCAGCCTCCTGCTCAGGGTCAGCTCTGAGACCTCAGGGCATATTTTGACTGCATAAAGGATCAGGGCAAGCTTAATCTAACCCGTGGGGTGGGGGCTGAGTTAATGTGGTGCCTTGCCTAGCTAGGTTCATTAGCCCTGAAAAGGAGTATTTTGTTAATGTGGCTCTACTGCTCCTTACTCAGAGCTGGGTTAGGCATCTCAGCCTCTCCCTTCCTCATTTTCTGATTCCAGCAGCTGGGCAGAGGAATTCCAGGGAGATGCTGGTGGAGACACTGCTCAGCACATCTGACCCTGCGATATCTCCTCCCAGTAACCAACCCCACACACCTGGGTAAAATGCTTTGCTGCACCTTGGCTGGGAAAAGCTGGGACTGGCTGGTCTTCATAGGTTTAGACACTTTTTATGTCTCCTATGGATGGACATCTGCAAGTCTCCTAGGCCTTCTGGATACTCTGAACTTGTTGCTTTTATCTTTTTTATTTGTTTTCCCCTAGATAAGGGCCGATTTTCCAGCATTTTGTACACCTGGTGAACAACACCAGGCTATTCCTTCCGTAATAGCCACGTTCCGGTTCGTGAACCTCATCAATCTTGGGAGAGCTGTGTTAGCTGTGTTAGCAGAGTTTGTGCTGCAGGACCAGCTACAAGGTGCTCCTGTTGTCACCTGGTTTATGTGCCTCATGAATACAGTTCCTGCGCCAGCAGGTGCTCTGCTATTCTCATTTCACACATGGACGCAGCTCCTTCCCCCCATTGCTCTTTCTTAGCTGGGAATGGATGAGAGCACAATGAAAACTGTTTGGACACTTGGTGATTTCAGAGCCTGCTGGCTTGAAACTCATGCTGTGAAAATATCACACATCTTAATCCTTCAGTCTCCGGCATCCACAGCATCATAGCACAGGAAAGGAAGCACCACTGCTTGAAACCCAGCATGGGAGGGCCACGAGTTGTCACCGGCGGTCTCACTGCCTCCCTGTCCCTCCCTGGGCTGCCTTACCCAGCTCAACATGTCCCTCTTTCTTAATGTCACTGCTCAGGTACCAACTAGATTTTATTTCACTGTCTAAACGATTAACACATCTAGTCCAGCACACAGAAATCTGCTCACTCACATTTGTACTCAGTTGTGTCCAGCTTTAAAGCCCATGCCTTCCACCTCTGAATTTTGGGCTCAGAAGTTTGCCTAGTCTTTGTACTCCTTGTTGGCACTGGCATTTCCATAGGGTGGAATCCATTTAACATTGCCTGAAAACAAAATTCTCACAGAATCACAGAGGCACTGAGGTTGGAAAAGACCTCCCAGGTCATCGAGTCCAACCTGTGACCAATTCCCCTACCTTGTCACCCAGCCTAGAGCACTGAGTGCCACATCCAGTCATTCCTTGGACACCTGTGGGCATGGGACTCCAACACCTCCCTGGGCAGCCCCTTCCTGTGCCTGAGCAGCCTTTCCATGAAGAAATTCTTCCTGATGTCCAGTCTGAACCTCTCCTGGCACAGCTTGAGGCTGTTTCCTCTCATCGTGTCACTAATTGCCTGGGAGAAATTCTCGGGTACAATTCCTGATCTCAGCAGGACAGGGAGTTTTGCTGCTCCTCACCAAGCCCTTGGCCCACTTAGTCAGGTACCTCATCTCTGGCACTGCTGCTGTCTAATACTTCCAAGCAGCACCAAGACATTCCCTTCCTTCCTGTCCCTGCAGCAATCATGTCTGTGTCCTGAGATAGAAGGCCCTCACTCGCTAAGAAAAAAACCTAAATTGCTCGTAAAGTAGTGTTAGAGCTATTCATATATTTACCAAAAATATATTTAAAAATATAAGAATATACCAAAAACATACAAAAAAGAAAAATCTGTCATCATTTAACTAAAACAACTGTTCTGTCTTTCCTGAAACAGGCTTTTGGAAGCCAAAGAGCCCTGTTTCCATTTTCAGTGTGGCATTGCTGAGTTGTGTTTTCACTTCCCCACTGAGGGTGGAGGTCACCACAGACTCTCACAGGAAACCCACCTGGCAGCAGGGGCATGTGCAGCTTTCAGAAACTCCTGACTGTAAACCTGAGCTTGTTCTCACTCCAGGACTCAAGGTCTTTGTTGGGGTCTCCTCTCCCCGCCATGTAGCCCTGGGGGAGGGGCCCTGAGGGCACAGACACGGGGTTTCCCTGCCCCTGCTCAGCCTCGTTCCCATGGGTTGGTTTGTGTTCCCTGCGCGGGCAGAAGGACCCTCGGTCCGTGACTGGAACAGTTCCTGGGCAGATCCCCGGCCATGCGGCTGGGGAAATAAACATCTCTGAAACAGCCATCAAGAATCTGTCTGTCCGTATATATTTCCTTTCCACGGGACTCCTGGTTTGAGATATGCATGTTGCAGTATCCCCACTGCAACATAATGGTGGAGATTTGTGAGCAGAACGATCCCCGATCCCTAAGCGACTGATTTGTGTGAATAAACCCTGGAAACTTTGGATTCCTCTTCTTGGTTTTGTTTTGCTGTTCCATATCTAAACTATGGAGGAACAGTGGGAAGACTCTTGGCTCTCAGAGCCGCATATGGATATTTATCTCAAACTTAAAATGATTCTTGAACAATGATTTGTAAATTTTAGCTTGATTCAAGCTCAAAAAGAACTGAAACACTTCCTGGCATGGTTGTTTAAGAACTTTTTCTATGTTTCTTGGGATTTAATTATTACCAAGGGCTTTTGGAAAACCGTTTGGACACAGTTAATACTGGAGTCAAAATATATGCTGATGGAAGAATATTTTCGTGAATATTATTTAGTTACCGAGGCTGTTGAGTAATGTCAGCTGTGTCCTGGCGAAGGGAAGCCTGGCGCAGGGACCGTGCGGCCCAGGCCACGTGCACCGAGCGCTCTGCGAGCAGCAGCGAGGCAGTTCCCGCGTGCGGGCGGAGCCACGCGAGCCGCAGTGTCGGTGGCGGAGCGAGGCGCGGCGGGAGCGGCGGGACCCGGCGGTGCCCGCCCGGCCCAGCACAGCGCGTGGTGGAGCGAGCCCCGGGAACGCCCGACCGAGAGGGGCGGCGTGCGGGCAGCGGCTGGCGGCGATGGCGGTGGAACGGAGCCGCGCCCAGCCGAGACGCGCGCTGGAGCAGGGCACGGGGGAGTCGTCGCTCGGGGGCCCGGCCGAGACGTGGGTGCAGCGCCTGGCAGCGGCAGCGAAGCTGCGACCAGAGGAGGCGACGCACGGAGAACTGAGCGGCGCAGCCCGACCCGGCCCGCGCAGCCCCGAACGCGACCCCGGGAAGAGCGCGCAGGCACCAGCAGCTCCAACAATTCCAACGCGGGAGCGACTGAAAGAGAGAGCAAAGACACAGCGAGACAGAAAACAGCAACCACTCGGAAAAAGGAAAACATCATAGTACCTAAGATCTTAGGGATAGTAAAATGGTATAATGTTAAGCAAAATTATGGTTTTATAACAAGGTGTGACAACCAGCAAGACATATTCGTGCATAGAACTGCTATTAAAAAGAATAACCCTGAAAAATGCATCCCAAGCTTGGGAGATGGAGAGGTGGTGGAATTCAAAATTATACGAGGTAGAAAAGGGTTACAAGCATCGCAGGTCACTGGGCCTGATGGTGTTCCTGTAAAAGGCAGTATATATGCAAAAAATCATAGTCATGTTAGACAATATCTCCATTGTAAGCCCCCCCTACAGTCTCCCTTTCCTAATCCCACCTTTCCCTTTTACCCTATGTCCTGTTACCCCCAGTGTATTCCCAATTCGTTTTTTCATCCATGGTTTCCCTCACAAAACCATGCTTTTGCCAATTGTTTCCCCAAAAATCCCTTTCCAATGCCGAGTGGGGGATGAAAAGGGGGAGGGAAGAAGTTAAACCCTCTCCTGCCTCAGTTTCCCCACAAAGCATGCTCAGAGAGTCCTGTCTCCCTTCTGTCAGCCCTAAGATGTTCCACAGAATCTGTTTGGACATTTAAAGACTCAGGAGGGTGGCTTGTTTTGTCTTGAAACTGTTCTTGTTATGTTTATCCAGTTGTTTTCATTCTCCTTTTATTAAAATAAAACGGGTGAGGTGTTGGGGTCCCTCCCCCGCCGTGCAGCCCTGGCAGAGGGGCCCTGAGGGCACAGGCACGGGGTTTCCCTGCCCCTGCTCAGCCTCGTTCCCATGGGTTGGTTTGTGTTCCCTGCGCGGGCAGAAGGACCCTCGGTCCGTGACTGGAACAGTTCCTGGGCAGAGCCCCGGCCATGGGGCTGGAGAAATAAACATCTCTGAAACATCTATCAAGAATCTGTCTGTCCATATATATTTCCTTTCCACGGGACTCCTGGTTTGGTATATGCATGTTGCAGTATCCCCACTGCGACAGGTCTTCTCTTTGGAACCTTGAAGAGCAAGTGAGAGCAGTGTAACAATAGAATTATTGAGTATGGTCATGAGGCTCTGATTGTCAGCGTATTCCCAGATTTGCATGGAGTTTTAATGCACTTCAGAAGCTGGAGATAAGCCTAGAACTTGTGTGAAAATAGTAATTTGCTTTGTGATTGTCAGTAAAACATGTTGCTTCTGTGTCAAACTAAATTTCTCAAGATTTAGCTCACACAAAGGTGTACATCATCTTCTTGCTGAAGGCTTCCTGGACCCCAGAAGAAGGGAAGAGAGCTGGGATTGAGTGGCATCTCTGTAGAAGCTATTTGGATCAGCTACCTTTAAAAATCTTGATGTGATAATAACCCTGATAGTCAGAATGCTCATCCAACTACATAAATATGACTGCGAGCCCTACATTCAGGCATAAATAACTCTCTATTCCTGGAGTTTTCTTCTGCATGTTTTCAGCTAGGAAATCAAATTATCCATTTATTTGTTTTGTGGTACTGAAACAAAGCAAGCATGGGATGGTGAAGATGAGAATACAGACACTAATTTTCCAAATTTGCTCTTCTTGAAGGATAATGGGCTTTAGCTGAAAACTCACCAAGAATTGAGTTATTCCAACAGAATACAGGAATTTTTCTGTCTCTTTGTGGTGACCAAGTCCTCGCTGTGCTTCACAGGTGTTGGCTGTGAAGTTGTTATCTCCCAGAAAGTACCACGGGATAAGACTTCTGGCAATTAAAGCCCAATTCCCTGTCTCACCATGTTTGTGCTGGCAAGGCAGGGAGTGTTGTGTGTGAGTGGGTGGCAGGAAATGTGAAAGATGAGCTGTCAAGGAGTTTGGTGTGAGTAGGCTGCCTTCATGTCCCTGAATTTTGTCTGTCCACACAGCAGCTTTATTTGAAGCTGCAGCACTCTGCCAACCTTTGGCAACTGGCAGTGACCCCTCAAGGGAGCAGGAACAAGGTGGGTATAATCAGAGCAGTTTATATTTTCTATTTCCAGCTTACCCCATGCAGTGGAAGATTGTACTGTCGTGTATATGGTTCTTCTGGGGAATTATTTGCATCTGTTGGGGAATCTGTGGGGGTGCAGCCATTCTCTGCACCTTCTAAGGAATAAGGGGGGAAGACAGTCTGCTTTTAATTGTCCATGTGAAAACCTGTCCCAGAGAGGATCTTAGAATGCACACAGATAATAAGTCTTAATACACAGCAGGCTTTTCACGTAGCTATCAGCAGCACAACCTTTCTGTCTACATTTCAAATAGCAAATGCAAACTAGTAGATTAAACAGTGATAAAGCAAAGGTGGATAATTTTAAAGTCATATGAATTGCTCTATAAATGTCTGTTATCCTCAGTGAGGCTTTTGTGTCACTGCAAAATGCCACACAGTGTAGCAGTGTTTGTTTCATTCTGCAAAGGCCAATTCTCAAGTCAAGACAAATGACAGGTGAGTAGATCCTGGTGGCCAAATATTTGCCAAAAGTAAAATCAATCTTTTTTCCTTTCTCCTTCACTTTCCTCCCCCCTTTTCTGCAATAATTCACCTCAAAGCTAAGCAGAAGCTCGAAGTAATGTCCCTTAATTCCTGTGCCCCTTTACCCCAGGCAGCGTAATGCCTACGGCAATAGGTCAGGCCCTCAGCTGTTCTAGGAACCCTTGTTGACTTATGTGACCAATAATAAGTCCATAACAACTCCCCAGACACTGCTTTTAAACCATTATCAAAAGGTGAGTCATGGGAATCATCCTGTCCCTGACCTCCCCTCAGAGGGTGAGTTTCTTCCTTGGAAGAAGCAGGTTTTATCCCTTCAGCATCTCCATCTGCTCTCTCAGGTAACATAGGACCCAACTCCAGATGCCTCCAGGCCAAGCAGAATGCTGGAGACTGCCTTTCACTGGCTCTGTGGCAAAGGGGTAGATGGTTCCAGAAGCCCTTCCCCCCCCCCCCCCCCCCCCCCCCCATTTTAGTGCTGCCCAATTCTCTAACCACTTTGCAGAAAGCAAAACACGAATTTGGTTTGGGCTGAGTTGGTCCAGACTGAGCTCTGCTGCACATGCAGTGCCAGGCTGAGAGGCAGCTGGCTCTGTGGAGACTGAGGGGACCAGCTGGGAACACGCCCAGCAGTGTCACCAGGCCACTGGGGTCGGAGCTGGAGCAGTGGCCAAGAGCCAAGACCTTCACAAACCAAACTCGCTAGATTTGATAAGCCCAAAGGAAAATATGTGAGACTTTGCCCTTTTACTGAGCTGAGCTCTCAAAATTAAAGCAACTGCTGCAGTTACTAGAAAGTGGTGGGAAAAGCAGCAAGCAGAAACCCCTGTAGCTTTGTCTAATTCCTGTGTTTCCTGGAAAGTCTCCTTAGCTTCCCTTCTTATAAAAGGCATCCAGTCCTATCATACAGGTTCACCTTGAAGACGTTTTATTTCTGCCATTCTAAGTTTCTTTTGAAAAGAAGGACAAGGGCAGAGATGTGCTTGCCAAATGCAGATTAATTCAAGATAGTAGCAGTACATCCAACCCACTTATAGTGAAATGGTTTAGTATTAATCCCATCATTAGTAGTGTAATTTGCTAAAAATGTATGAGAGAGGAGACAGTTAACTAGAGCAAACATCCAGGGTTTAGAAGTGAATCTTGTAAGCAGCAGTAGCCTTTCAAAGCTTTTGAAATTTAATCAGAAGGAGGCTGACAATCTCCAATCACCTGTAGAACTTGTGTCTCTCTGTATGAACTGAACATGGGTAGCAAATCCACCTGAGGGGAAATCACCTCTCTTGTCACCTCTTTGGAAATATCTGATTTACCCAGGTTGGATTGTTAATTAACCCTCAGCAAGATGCCTCTTCTATAAATAGGTAAAAAAAAAAAAAAGGAACAGAGCATCCTCTCTGGCTCCTAGATTTGCAAAGCTGTACAGACTCGACTGGAATGAGCGTTCTATATGCAGGTCTGGAGGTTATCCCCTGTTATCCCACCCAAATATGAGATATTTTGGAAAAAAAAAAAAAAAGAAGTTTTACACAATACATACTGAAAAATGTTTTCTGTGACGTAGCTTATATGAGAGGACACATATCCCATACAGTAAAGGAAATTCAGTTCAATATCAGAAGCTTCTAACCTTAATAAGTGACTTCAGACCTTGCTAGCACAAAATCAAGGTATACTTTTGTTGCTTTGTTGCATTCAGAATCTATAATGCCTTTTTTTCAGGATTTTGACACTGGGTGAGTTGGATTCTTGGTTTGCCACTTTGAAATAATTTTTATACATTCCATGTCATGATTGCCAGAGAAGCTTCCCTCTCTCCCAAAACTCTGCCACAGACTTCCACTCTTCTCCTCCATTCCTGCCCGAGAAGAACCATCTCTGAGCTGGAGGCAGAGGTCAGTGTGTGTGGCAGGGTATGAAAGGGACTTGGGCAGCAGCAATTCAGAATAAACTTTCCCTATGGTAGGCAGGGCACACACAGTTCTGTGGGGGGAAGGAGTATTTAAGCATGGCAGAAAAAGTCGTGTTGATAGATTTGCCTACCTGCAGATGCTGAAATCCTGCTGAGTTTCAGGGTCTTTTACAAGCTATTTAATTGCTTTACCAGTACCCTGTTCCATATTAAAATAATCTTTCTCAAGATCCTGGGTAATTGCCTTTCTCTGTTTTAATTCAGTGATTATTTATTACTGCAGTAAAGCAGGAGGCCTGACTTTGGCTTGGTGTATACCTCACTGCAAGGCCCTGTCCCTACTCCAGCAAGTCTGCAAAAGCAATCTTCTTTCTTTGGCACCAATGTCAACTCACCCCAGCCCTGACAGGATAAGAAAAGTGGGATATTTCTTTATGACTTGCAAATGTTAAATTACCACAGCTTTGCTGATTTCTATTTGCATTTATGTTCATGAACTTCTTAATCCATCCAAGAAGGAAAATCAGCTTAAAGAAATGAAACTCTCAATCAGCATAGGTCAAAAAGGGCTATGAATTCTCCTGGTGCACAGCTGATGTGCAGTAACATACATTTCAGTGCTGGATTTGCTTTGGATTATGTGACCACAGGCTTAGAGCTGTTTTAGCAGTTCTGTGCTGGTGAAACAATTACAGGTCTCCATGGCTGTATCAGCAACAGGTGCTTTGTGTGGTTTTTATGAGGTCTAATTGTCTTTACACTGATGAATCCCACAGAACTCTCTTTCACCTAAAAATTACCAGATAAGCCACATCTCTGCCTAACACACACTGTGACTGGGGGTTATCGTGGACCAGTTCTGAACAGCAAAGCCAAGTTTACCCTCAGCTTTGTTCTCTCACCAGATTTGACTGTTGCCATCCCAGCAGTAAATCCTGAGAGTGCCCAGAAACACTTTTGAAAGGGTCCAAAACGCTTTCCTCCTTGTTTAGCATCACCATCTCAACTTCTGCATATCTCTTCTGGAAACTCCATTCACCTTTTTGGCAGCCCCTCTGCAAGCTACTTTATTAATAATGGATAATTTAATTTTTCTATTACTGACTTAAATAAAATTTTAAACACTGCATTAATGTGTGATGTATGAGATGAAAGGTGCTCAGTGGAAATTCATTAAGACTCGCCATTAATTTTCCACTCTTCCCTGCTGCCTCCATTTTGTATCTGTGGTCAGAAGTAATACTGACCAAACTTTCTTTTACTGGATTTTGTCATCCCTGGCAGTGACAGGTACCACTGTCAGCAGAGGCAGCAGCTTTACAAGATGAGCAGAGGAAACCTTTTCATCCTGAAGTCTGTGTTTGGGCATAACATGGAGCTGAGACCTACCCCAACCCTGATTCACAGCACATCTTGCTCTTTCTTGGACACCTTCTGCAGGGCTGTGCAGCCTCACCAAGCTGCCTGAGCACTTCACTTGGTGCTGTTTAATGAATTCAATGGGATGCAATTCCAGCTACCACAGCTGCAGCATCATGCAGGCACAGCACCTGGAAATGGTTTGTATATCACAGTTTGAGAGCCCTTGACACAGTGCAAGATGCAGTCAGAGGTGAAAGCTACTTCAGAGACTCTATTGATTCCTGGGTTTGTTTTGCAGGAATTGGGCCTGGTAGCTATTGAAAGCAATAGAAAAGATTCTCTTCTGCAGGCGGTACAGCAGGGTTTTCTGTGTGAGGACTCTGCCAAATTGATAGCTGTGCAAACCAAACTCTCTTTCATGGAGGAGTAACATTATGCACAAGTAGAGACAGTAGGAGCTCTTCCTTCTCCTGCCAATACACTGCATTTCACACCCAAAGGACATCATTTGCTGGGAGAGTAAATATTTTGCATGTATCCTAAATGCAGTCCTGAGTATTTTTACTGTTTGAGAAGCATAGAAAAAGACTTTGCTCTTTCCCTTAGTGTGATCCTTTGTTAGGTTTCGTGGTGGTGCATCCCACTCCTCCTTGGTCTGCACTACGATCTGAGTGACTGAAACACTCATTCACAAGAGATTTTAAAAGGCATGTGCCTGGGTTTCTTTCCTGCAATTCCATGTGGTGTTGTATAGTCCCTGAAAAACATCCTTTTTTCCCCTTCCACCAAATACATTTAAAGAAAACATTTTTTCCGCTCCTTATTCCATCAATGCTTGAGAAGAGGCCTTCAATCTTCCATCTCAGTAAGAACACAAACTTAATTACACTCCTCCTACTCTGACCAGCAGAGGTGAAGAGAACTCTTTAAGATATCTGGAGTATTTTTATTGAAATCAACAGCCTGAGATGAAATCTCAGTTGGATCTCGAGTGTCCATCGGGCTACGAGGGACTGGAGAGTGTCTCATGGGTGTGTTGCTCTCCTATTGAATTCAAGCAGGTTCCCACCTTATATTTAATACAGAAGTTGAGGAAATTCATAAATTCAAAGCAAGACAGAGAAGAATGTACAGCATTTCCAGAGAAGCTGAGCTTGCCCTGATCTCATTCCCAAGCTGTAACGCGGCTTCAGGCTCATAAAATCCAGCCCGGTTATGCTGAAAGTTTTATAAACTTCGTTCAGCCTGGGAATTAACTCAATTTTCAGCCAGATAACGTACCTCGATAGACAGTGTGTGAGTGGGAGGATGGATGTGTGGCAATGACATAGGTTTTCATATCTGTTTGAAGTAATACTTTAGAAAACAAGAACATTAATAACAGCTGGAAAACTAACTTCAGAATCAATTTTGTTCAACATAGCTTGGGTCGAATATCTGCAGGCCAAAGTTGGTGGGAGTTTGTGTCTTTGATGCCACAGCCTGGAAAGTGAAAGTGAATATTCTGAGTGCATCCACAGAGCGATCTGCTTCTTGGCACTCAACTCTTTCTCAATAGCTGAAAATTCCACAAGAGAGATTGCACATTTTTGGCCAATTTATGTCTGAGAGAGGATAAAATCTCACTGTAAAAGACAATGAAAAAAAAACCACTTATGTTTACCAAGGAAATAACCAGTACAGAAGCAAGGAAATGAAGGCTGTGGGAAGTCTCCCAGCCTGGTGCTGGTAGTGGAAAGCTCCAGATAGGCAAGGTGTTTCCAGCTTATACCTCACCTCTCATAGCTGCTCTGTCAGATTGCTCTTTCCTGATATTAATAATCAGATCAACTCTAGTTTAGGGCTGCATATTTACTCCTTTCTCCCTCTCTCTCTATGCCTATACATGATGATAAAGAGAGTAGTGGTGCTGCTGTACTTGCCAAACCCCAAAGTAAAAGGACTTCTGGTCCCTTGGTGTGTTCCTGGGAACCTGGGCAGTGCTGCTTTGTGCTGTTTTCGAGCAGTGTCCATGGCCTGGGAGCCAGGGAACCCCTGGATAGATGGCATGGAAATGGCGTGTCTGGAGTGCCATGACAGCTGACATACATGGGCAGAACTCAGCCTGTGAAACAGGCTGTGCTTATGCATATTCAACTCCTGATTAAATGTAAACTCATTATGTAAATGCACAGTCTTCACAGAATATTTTCATTTGCTGGGTGTTTTCTTTGGTAGATCAAAAATCACTGCCATGTTAAAAATCAGTCAGTGTATAAACGATGTCAAATCCTTCACGCAATGAAATAATTTCCAAAATTATATTCATTGTCATTAGGACAGTTTTTCCAGTAAGAAATCATTTTTTTAATGACATGACTCTACAGACAAAAGAAGCAGTTGCAACAATAAGGCATCATTCCTGTGCAAGAGCTGATTGGAAAGTTGGAAGACAAGAGCTCTGTGGTGTTTTAAATGATTGAATTTTGAATTACAGAAGAGACTGTAGCTATTTTTGACCACTACAAAACAAGCTGGTTGGTTTTTTCAGATGTATTATCAAATTCTTTCCACAGTTCATGTGTAAAGTGTATTAAAACTCTTGCATCCTGATTGAAAGAGAACTGTAGCTTCTTTTAATTATTGCAGGAAGAAAGGTTGTCCTTCAGAGATTTTTTCCTAAAACTACAGAAATGTAAATTTACTTCCAAGTTTCCCTTCACTGCAATTTCCTGCAAAATGTTGGCTTTCAGCGTTCTTCAGAAACTATGTTGCAAAGCACACAGGAAATGCTGGTTTTCTTCCTTATAAAAGATCTGTGACTGTTTTGAAGTCTTCTTTTAACAGACTGGGACACAGGTGGTTTTCCCTGAGAAGTGAAAGGGAGAAGCCAGGGAGAGACTGTGACTGTGGCCCAGCTCTGGAGCAACCCTGTAGCACCCTGAGGATGAGAACTCATTGTTTTCGTCATTCATTCTCAGTATCTTGGGACACCTTGACTCACACCAAGGCACAGCTTAGTGTGGTTTCAGATGAAGAGCAAAAATAATATGTGGTAGGCAAAATGTTGTGGTTTTGTGGTTGGACCAATGGCTCAGGTTAAATGAGGGCTTTTTACACTTGAGAGTAATTTCAGATTCAAGTGTGAACACAAATGGGAAAGGCCCTTTTCTGAAGCAATGCCCATGCAGATGTTCTTGCTCTGTAACAGGTGTGCACAGTTTGGTATTGATTAATCCTTTTAGAAATTATGCTATATTTTGTGTGGACAGAATGAGGGCATCCAAAAAATCTGAAGAAACAGCTCCAGCACAAGGGCTTATTTGGCTGGAGTCCTGCTGCAGATGGGCACATGAGGCTTTCCTGGGGTCTCTTCTGGAGGGCTGTTTGCTCTGTTTTTCCCTGTTCCCAGCATGTACCCGACACACAAGAGAATTAATTGTCAGAGCCATCCCTGGGAAGTTGCTAAGCAACATCACCGGGCCCGGCATCAGCTGTGCCACCAGGCACTTCTGCTGCCACAGGATGCCTCTGGTGCAGCAGATGATTCTGCAGTCCAGCAGGGAAATGCTCAGAAAACTTAGCTCACCTCCTCAGATCCTACAGTCCAGTCGAGCTCACCTAACAAAAATAACAGTTTTGTAATTCAGCTCTGGCTGCTTAAAAATTATTCCCAGTATAAAATTTGTGTAGTAAAACCCAGTTTATTCTGATAACAGCCAATCAGCTCAGATGTTTAAACCCATCACTTCTACTTGAGATGAGCTGATTGCCTTTATGATTTTAAAGTATTATTGTAGTAAGCGAACATATGTCTTGTCATCCCATGAGGCTGAAACAGGGTGAACACCTATTCAGTCACTGCAGTTAGTGTTATTCTTTCCAGAACTGTGCCTGAGATTTTCCAATAAATTATCACAGATTTTTTCAGCCTGGCATCCTAATCAAAGCCAAGGTTATTGGGGAACTTGAAACCTTTGGGTAAGCCAACAAGTCTTACAATCATTAAAAACACAGGACTGTGTACTCCTGTCACCCCAGCCTGATTACAGATCAAGAATTCTGGGCCACACCATCTGCCCTTAATGGAGCGTGTGCCCTGCGGATTTTGCCCTCTGTGTGGAAGGTTCAAGTCCTGAATACCCTTGAGACAGCAGCAAAACTCCTAATCACTAATACAATCCATTGTTATATCTATTCTCAGAATAAATAATTCTAGGGCTGCCAGAGGTAATAGAAACGACATTTTTATGGGTTAGTGTCCTGCAGTGATTTTGAGGTCTGACTGAAGACAATGGCACTTAGTGGGTTTGCTTTCTGTGTGAATTCTCTGTCATCAAGCAAACCAAAAGTCACATTGGAGCTTCTCTGCCTCACCAAGGGGCTCATACTCTCTTGTTCTTTTTGCCTGACTGTGCTTA
The DNA here is from genome assembly GCF_965178545.1 of Coloeus monedula. Lineage (NCBI taxonomy): Eukaryota > Metazoa > Chordata > Aves > Passeriformes > Corvidae > Coloeus > Coloeus monedula. Next base: position 13,319,350 of record NC_138784.1, read on the forward strand.
AAAACTTGTAGGAACTTAATTATTGGTCAAGTTTGGATGAACTTAGACCCCTCAGATAAGATAAACAGGCACTCAAAAGCTATGATTAAAGAAGCTTCTTCTCCTTAGGGAACCAGCCTTAGTAGCCAGTCTTAGCAACTCCAAAGAATCCATTCTTGTACATGTTTGCAGTCTATCAAAAGGACATGGATTTCAGCCTGAGGAAGGTACCATGAATGAATAGATTTGCATCCAAATCCTAGTCCCTTGTTAAAATGGTTTCCTACTTTTTTTTTGTTTTTATTATAAGTAGTATTTTGTATAAATATTGATAATTCTCATTTTCTACGTCCACTCATGACATCTTGTTATCAAGTTTAGTAATAACATTGTTTTAACATATTTGATTTTTCAACTTCTTTGAATTTTTGGATTCTCACAAATCCACATGGCCAGTGCAGGCATCAGCAGAGTGAATTTATGGTGACTGGCAATATTAATGTTTTATTTCCTTGTATTTTCTAGGTTTTTAGGAGGAGTTTATGATGCTGGAGCAGTTTGTAGGCTGACTCTGAAGTCACCTTTTATTTCATTTGAGTTTATTGTGTTTATATTCAGCCACATCCTGAAACTATTCTCAGCTAAAGTCTGAACAACATTCTATAGTGTTAAGCCACAATTTTCTGTGTCTTTTGATTTTCAAGCATATCTATACTGCCTTAGTCTGAAAGAGATTATGTGTGCTGCTCTGGGAAGTGGAACTACATCTCAGTGAAAGTAAGAAGGGTGACAGTGAAATAATCCCAGGGTCAATCACACTTATTTGATGCTTACAGCAGAGTTAAATAGTGACCAGCACATTGCACAGTGCAAGTACACTGGGAGAGTAATTCCAGTTATGTTTAGGTTAGTGGGAGTTTTATCGTTGACTTCAGTAGAATCAGGATTTACATTTTATTATTTGGGGGTCTAATATACTTACATCACTATACCCCATAGAAGGTTGAGAGAAATCCAGCATACTCTGCTCTTGTCAGTTTTGCTTTCCTCCTCTTTTTTCTCAGTGTTTGTTAAAATTCACTGTAACCTTCTTAGCTAGCCTTTAGTTTCTCATCTGTATTAGACAGACTCCATGCACCACTTTACTGTTCTCAGACTTTCTTCTGTTGAGCAGACAGAAAATACGTTTTTCTTCTTCTGCTTGGATGTGGAGTCTGGAGCAGCCCTGAGGCCACCCAAGATCCATGAAGGGGCAGCAATAGCACTGTGCCATGGCTGGCAGCTAAAAACTGTTCTGCATCAGCCTCTTTAGTGCACAATTGGTTTACCTTGGGGGACTGGTAATGACATAAGGAGCCTTCTCCAGAAACATGCTGGAAGGGGCCTCACAAGAGCATCTTGTTAAAATTTCCCTTTTTAGAGTGGAAATTGCTTTGCCTCAAAGGTCACGCCCTTTTCACATATCATTTAATCATGACCATGCAAGATGACTTATCTCTGAGGCTAGAAAAATATTTTGCCTCCTGATGTACATTATATTATAATGTTTTGGGTTTTTTTAAAAAGATGAGAAAAATGAGATGATATGACACCTTAAAATTTCTAGCAAAAGGAATCCCATATTACCTAAGAACATGAACATTCCAGATTCCCAGATAAAGCTCCCTACCCCTTATGTCTAAAGCCCCAAATGGAATTATGAAGAACACCATCAAAATGAAGACCATTTTCCCCCATAAAATGACTGCAGATTAGTGGCCTTTTCTTCAGTGTTTGCGACAGGGAGGTGACAACAACTTTGTATTATTAAAGCTAGTAAACAGAGAAGTCATTGTCACCATGGTTCTGCTTTCACCAAACAAATCAAATTTGTCCTGGTTAACCACTGATGGCACACTGAACATTAAACTAAGCGAAGAGAAGGTACAGGGTGAAATCCTGGTTCCTCTGGAACCACTGGACTTTGCAGCATGACTTGAACATCCCTATAAGGAAAGTTATTCAGTATCTTAGCAAAATCTCTTTTTTTTTTCCTTCTGTGCACTGTAGGAAAGCATCCTGATGATCAAAACTTCTGGGTTTTAAGTGTCTTTCACAGGCTTAGATGACCACTGCTGCTGGAATACTTAATATATCTTTTCCATAAGTATGAAGAAACAATCATTGTGGTAATGGGAAAATGTTGAAAGTACATGTAAAAATTGAGTCAATAAAGACAAAAAGGAGGATTAATGGAAGGCTAAATTGACCAAACCCCTTTAAAAGTAGGGTCAGTTTTCTAACACAATGATCATAAGTCAAAAAAGAAAATTTTCAGGTCAGCACCTGAGTTGATCCTTGGTGGTTTTGTACAAATAGAAAGCCTCATGTCTGTTCCTTACAATTGAACTCAGATTGATTTGAAACTCCTGTGTTTTGAAAAGTGGCTGTCAACTTCCTTAGTGAGTATTTACTTAGTAAAACCTAACCTGCTATTTAAAGTGTTGCAAAAGTGGCTTAACTGAAGTCTTATTTTCAGTCTGTTTAAATCAGCGACTGCAGTCTTGTGCAGAAGCACTTAAATCAATGTACAGCTGCCGTATCAAACTCCACCCTTTGAATCAAGCTAGATCAACAGAAGCCAGGTGCAGATCAATTGAACTGTGTCCACACATGGATTTGCTTGATGTTTAATGAAATTGGTTTAAAGAAAAAATCCTACTGAAACTACTGCCACTTTCCTTTGCAGGCAACACCTATATTATGTTAATTTATTTGGAACTAGAACTCCTCTGGCAAACGTATTGAATAGCAGGGAGAGCTCTGCAGCTGAAATGCTGAATGCCAGCCTGAATTCTTGGTCATGTTATGGATTGGACTAATAAATTTTTCTGCATGAAGCCATGTTTCTCCCTCAGTGAGATTTATTTAACCCATGCATTTGTCTTCCCAGATGGGTTGGGACTTAACGCTGTCCACATCATTGATTGTTGTCTTCCCTGATGGGGAAGACGGGTAGGTTTTTGCCAGGAGAAAAAAGGAGGCGAATGGGACTTCATGCTTCTCAATCTCCAGATAGGTGTTTATTAATTCTTATCTAAGGAGTACAAGCCACTGGCATGGCTTAGACATAGTACAGAGAAGAGAATGCAGCAAGAAAACAACTTATCAAGATTTCACAGCCTTTTTAAAGGTAAATTACCCAATGAAAGCTTAAAATGCAAGATATTTTCACTTTTTTACCAGTGTCCAACACGTTCCTAAATCACGTAGACAGGAGCTGCAGAATTCTGTATCCAATCATCCCAGACCACTATTGCTGCAAAATATGGAGTTAGTGAAGAAGGAGAAAGAAGCTTTTAACTACAACTTATCCTCCATTTTGAGGTTTTCTACTTCTATCTATTTACTTTGCAAATAGATGTAAAAACTCTAAATTTTTCACCCTGTGATAATCTCACATAGTATTCTATCACCTAATTCACACCATTGGAGATTCAAATTCTTCCCAGAGGCTAGGCAAATTTTCCCATGGACAAAGGCCAAAACCAGTACTGTCCAGGGGGGTAAAACCTTTCAAAACAGTCAGAGAAATATCCTCTGCATTCTAGGTTTCCACAGGACTGTTTTGTTGTAGAATAAAATGATTAACTAAATCCAAACAGGATTTCACCCTACGTTTTTGTGCTGTCAGTAATTGCATGGGCTCCTCACATCTGCAGTTATGTTCTTAATGAAATAGCCTGGCCTTTCAGTTTGAGTTATGAATACAAACATGGAAAATTTTAAATTCAGTCAGAAAAAGTGTCCATGTATTGTCTAGCCAGGATGTTCTGGTACGGTTTCCTTTGCATCTAGGAAATTGATGCTGCCATGAATTTATGGCTTCTGATGGCAGCGATCTTCAGTTTGTTACTCATTAAGTAACCTCAGTTCTAATTAAAGCTCCCACCTTTTGTACTTCTGGAAACTGTGTTAAGAATAATCATCCTTGTACATGTATCTATCCCTTAGTGAGCTGATATTTCTTTTCCTATCCAGAATTCATGGTATTTCTTCTATAAGTGACTCATTTTGGTGAATACCTTCAAAAGGCAGCAAGAAAGAAAAAGTTTAGATTTGCACAACCCCAGTTCCTAATGTCTAATCTAAAAATCACAAATCTACTACCATGAGAGATATAAACATAAAAAGCCAAATGGGTCTCTATGGCTTTGTCTAGTTTTTTTCCCCCCAAAATATGGCTGTTACTCTGATAAAAGCCATTGCTGTTCCCTGCACTTTCCTGGCCAATAGGCAATGGCAATTCCAGCTACAGTCACAGCTATACAGCTACTTCTGTTGGTGTTGTGCTCATCCCCATCACGTGTCCTGCACAGCACTCAGAAATTCAGTAGGAGCATGAAAAATTAGTAGTGGTGTGGCCTTTTCACCTACTTGACCTGGAATAGTGTACACATCTAACAGCTCTTAATATTGTATATGCTCATTATTTCAGACCAGCACTGCAGGGCAGTATCAGATTTCCCAGTGCCAGAGCCTAAAGAATATTTTCTGTGTATTTAGGAATTATTTGCCTGTAGTGGTCTCTTTGTCGATGTTCTGACTTCTAGTTTTCTGTAGGCACTCTGAAGGGAACTTCAATAAAAACACAGATATGGAAAGAAAACAGATGCCAGAGCCTCCACTCACACTGAAGATGTACCAAGGGCAAATCTCTCTGCCAGGCAGAGCCCTCTTAGGGCTGTTATTCCCAGCACAGTGTGAGCACACTGTTCTCAGTATAACACTGCTGCAAACATCCAAATGCTTGCAGATTTTTAAGGGGGAAAATTTAGAAAACCAGCTTGGATTTTCTGTGAGTACTTAAAACCTGTATTGGTATAGTTATCTTCAGTAAAATATCCATATACTGAAGGAATGCAACCAGGAGAATAAATAATCAGACTGGACATGTTTCATTACAAACATGGAAGTTCACAATGTCTTGTTTGTTGGCATCACCATGGAGATTCAGACCACTATAACCTCTGCAGACAGCCCTCCCTTATTTTGATGTTTTTCTGCCTCTTTCTCACCTAGACTCAGCTTTCCCCATCCCTTGTCTTTTGTACACATTTTTGTCCTGTCAGCTCAGTCTCTCAAATCAAAATATTTTCCCTTTTTCATCTTCCCTTCCTCATGTTTCTAGTCCCAGATCTTACCTTTCCTCTGACAGTGCCGAACATGTAAAATATTCTTCAGAAAGGATGTTCTTTGTTGTTTGATACTTCCAAGCCTAATCAACAAGAATGGAGATTTAATTGGTGGAACAGAGAGCAGCCAACAAGCTGTAAGTGATGCCCAGGTGTTAAAAAAATAAATTACTTGTGCCTTGTTAAGGTTTAGAGCTAGACACTATTCAGTGATCTCAGCCCAGGGAGAGGCTGACAAAGCTGGGGAAGAAGGATGTCCAGTGGTAAGGGACACAAAGAGGACAGAATTTACAGACCACAGGGACATCTGGCAGAACTCCCAAGGTAAGGAAATTCCTGCCCAGCTCCTGCTGCAACCTTTTCCTTCAGTCTTGCGCCCTCTAAAAATGCCTCCAAAAATGGTTTGATTCTCAAGCTACTGGTCCATGAGGCAATGGTAAATAGTCTAGGAAATAATTCAATTTTCAGATAAAATATGTTTTTAATTCAGATGGTGACCCACAAGGAATTCAGATGGTTGAGAGGCTTTACTGAGCAGCAGACTTAGGAACTCCTGCTCCAGAAAATGTTTCCATGGTTAATTTGACAATAAACTTTTTCTTGCCACATATGTGACTTTTGAGTATGTAGAAAGATTTTTTTTCAGTCTCAGATTTATAACCCGTTGGGTTGGCAAAATCTTTCACGAATTCCTTAACTGCGCACTTTGGCCTGACTTCATCTTCCATCCAAAGCATCAATTCTATTTCTGTTCCCCAAACCCATCTATTTTTACATGGGGGTTTTGTTTGTTACTCTCTGCGTGGTCCTGGCCGCCACACTCCCAGCCTTCGTTCAGTCCCACATTTTCCAGAGCATTGTCTTCCCAAAAACTCCTGTCTCCCATGACCCTGTTTCCAAGGAGCAGCTTCTCAGTTCCTACTATTGTCTTTAGTCTCCACCTGGCACTTATCCCACTGCTTCCAGGCACATACATCTTTTCCTTGTCTTTTCCTTTTGCTTTTCAGAGTATTCCTCCTCTTGTTGCTGCCAAACCCGGCTCCCTCCTGGTACAGGTTCTGCTGCTGAATCTGGGCTGAGCTCCCCTCTCTGCTCCAGACCCAGCCCTTGCCATGCTGCTTTTTTATGCTGCTGTTCCCCATCACTTTCAGCAGAAGCAAAGGATTCCTCTGTGATGGCTGTGTAAGAGCATACACTGTTGGTTTTTTACTGATAAACAAGATTTATCACAATCTGTTTGAAGGACTTGTAGTCTAGCATATTTGGGGAAGCCTTTTAAATTTTTTCAGAGGGACCTTTAGAAAGTACCTTTTTTCCCCCTCCATGTTCCCAAATGCTGCCTGATTCCCAGGATCTCAGCTAGAAGGTTGCAATTAGACAATCTGAAAGCTTGTCAAAGCTGCACACAATACGAGGCCAGACAATGCAGCTTAGACATAACACATTAGAGTGAGTGTTCCAGTTATAAAATAACAAGAGATGTGCATAATAGGGAAAGAAGTGAACGAGGGCAGAGGGGGAAGTGAAGGGCTCAAATTCCTTCCTCAGTCTCAGTGGTTCTTAAGCAATTGTATGGAGCTGCACTCTCCAAGTGGGTTTGAATTTGTTTCATTACTCTCTAGGGTGGAAAGCTGCTCCTTCTGTTCTGTTCCTTCCCCAGACAAACACCCTTTTTGCTATTCTGGGCTCAAGCTTATTTCTCTGTTTCCTGTAAAATCATACTCTTCATGCAGGCACGATCCCTGCAGCTCTTAAAACCCAGAGTCATGGTGACCTGATGTGATGCAGTTCAGCAAATAAACAAAGCAAATGGGATTTGTTCACAGACATTTTTCTCCTGAAGACCATTTTAATTCTTGTGACTCTCTCGGCTCCTTCAGCTGCCTAACTGCTGGACAGTCCCAGGCAACACTTAACCACTGCCCTATTTTCTTTATTATGGCACTCTCAGGCACTGGAGAAAAAGGACTCTGCCAGCTCCAGCTCTGTAGTGTGTCTGATAAAATTGATATTTATATTTTTCTGCAAAGCCATCAGGGAGCCACAGAAACATCCCTTATTACAGCATGCTCTGCCACCAGGACCCTTTCATGGGGTGACCTCCTTCCATAAAGACCCTCAGGCTGATGCACTTCTTCATTAGCAAAATGTTGAAGGGCCTTCTGGGACCTGAGGCTGTCCAGGGGTATCTGATCTAATTTCTTAATTTTAGTTATTGCTACAGGAGTGAAGGCACCAATTCAGAACAGTGTTTAGCACTGGGAAAAGGAGAACACATTCCACTTCATCTGTAACTATTTGGATTTCTTTGAATGATAGACAGGGTGCCAACCAGCACTGCACAGGAGACCTCTACAAATGTTATTAATTTAATATGGTAGGATAGTATATACAGGGGAGCAACAGAAAATACAGAGGCATTTATGCAGAATGTTCATTTTTTGTACTTAAAATTCTTTCTGCAGCAGCTCAGAGGCAGATGACACTCCCTATTCACCTCACTGGGAGAACTCAGGGTTTAAATAAGGCTTCTCTAACTCGTTAAAATTTCTTGGCAGTTTATTACCTCCGTCCTTAATTACATTCATTTCCCTGTGGAGATTCCTTTGAGAGAGGTTCTATATCACATGACTGCTGGAAGATTTCTAGCAATTCGCATTATTTTGTCATTAATTTCAGACTCAAATATTGACTCATTTTGGGAATGAGGTGACAATAAGAATGAATTTCTTCAATAAGAATTTCTTCAATAAGAATGATTTGTAGAGCTGGATGTATGTGTCCTGGGGTATAGGATATACTATTAATTCATTCCCCCTTGGATGACTGAAAAGTGTGCTGTCTAGAGGAACTCTCAAAGTTTGTGCTTCAGCAGCAAATCAAAAGGAATAATGTGATGATGGCTTAATGCCTCTGAAGATAATGGCAGTGTCAGAGACCCTTTAGCTCATGATGTGAGAAGCTGGTGAGAGAGTACAAGACCTGAATGCTGCAATTAAGCACAGGCTGAAACACTAAAGTTTGTAGATGGTGGAAGAGAAACCTCCTTTTCTCCATGTAAGCCTAAATACCACATTGATCACTGGATTGCATGCAGCAGTACGAATAAGTGGAAGTTTTTAACGTATCCAATTGGATTTGGATGCAAAATCCAAAAATAAAAAGGCATTTTCAGACTCATGGTGCCCCATCAGTTTCTAACCAGCTGTCTGCCAGCACTGCTGAGAAGAGATCCCAGTCTGAAGTCACAGCACAGCATCCCTGCTCCACCCAGGGCTTTCCTCAGCCTCACTCTTCAAAAAAAAATTCCAAGCACCTCTTAAAAAAAGAAGTTTAAGGAATGCTATGTGGATTCCCGTGACAGGAAAAGTCCTCCAGGCTTCCCCTACTTTCAAATCCTTTACTGCCTTCTCATCTGGTGATGAAAGTGCCTGTGCTGTGTTACCACAGCTCCTGGCAATTTCTGAATAAGTAATCCCCCCATGGCAGTGCGGTCCAACCCAGCAGGTCCTTGTGTTCTGAGACTTGAAAAAAATTCTTTCATTTCCTCAGAAATCTTTGGATGATGTTAATAATTTACCATGTCTTATTATAGAGGGCTACTGTTCTACCCAAAAGGGCTGTTTAATCAGGCCTTTCAACCATAATCAGATGAGAAATGCCTGCTTTTCCAGCTAATTCCCAGAAATAATGCCTGTCCATAAAGGAGGAATTGAGCCTGACATGAATGTACTTTTTGAAATCATATTGCTATTAGCCAGAGCTTGCTACATATCTGGAAATAGACCCTGCGATGCCAGATGGAACAGAGTCATTTGCTTTTATTTCTGAAGGCCTCCTAAAATTTCTCTATGCTAATTTAACTTTTTACTAGGACATATCTGGTAGTTTCTGTGTTATAGGTTGAAGGAGGGGGTGCTTGTTCAGTTTTCACTGGCAAGTTCTTTTTTCCTCTGCAAAATTTTTGAAGTATGTCTCTAGCACAAACGTTAAAATCCCCGGTGTCTGTTCCCTGCACGTGTTTCCATTCAGAGGGTTACAGATGCTCAATCACAGGAAACAGTCGTGGCAACACAAGAGACAGAGAAAATTAACGAGGCATTGCAAAGCAGAGAGAAATCTGCACGAGTACAGAACCCAGAAAATGGCAAAAGCACAGCTAATCTACATGGACTGGATATATGAACTTCCAGGTATTACTGACCTGTACATTTGCAGTGTAATTCCAGCACTGTTGTAGTTTGGCTGGTTTAGGAGTTTGGGGACAGATGCACCCTGAAAGGGAATCAAAGCACTAAAGAAATCACAACAACCATGTGTGTGATTTAATGTATAGATATAAAAAAAGTCAATTAAAAAGGAAAAAGCTGGAAAGGCCTTATACATGATAAATGTGTGTATATAGACTTTTTGTTTTTTCCCTCATTATTCAAGATGGAGGCAGGGAGGGGATATGGTGAGCAGAGGTGATGTCCTGGTCTGGAGCTTTTCCAACGCTCAGTACCTTCTCTGATCATTTGGCATTCCTCCTTGGAGAGCAAGGACTTAGGAGGGATTTGGGAAATGGAAACTTAGAAAGTTTGGTGGGTTTTAGGTGATGTCAAATTATTCCTATCAATTATTGTTTCCTCTTAATAAGTTTGCCAAATGCAAATGTAAGCGCAATGTAAGTGCTTGTAACAAACACTTAGACTTGAACTGAGGCATTTGACACTGTGGGAGCTCTGTATCCTCACTAAGAGACTTTACATGCAGAGATGATTTCCTTTCCCATAAGAAATAACAGAATTTAAACAAGCCTATTGCCCTGAATCGTGAACTTTCCTATTAAGACTCCTGTCATGTGCCATGTCGTTATACTCAAGGTCTGAGTGTTTTTGAGGAGCTCTGACTATAAAATAGGGACAGGGAATCTCAAATTCTAGGCGAGAGAAGGTGGGAAAACATGGCAAGGGACTGAGCCTGTGAAAAAGAGGGGATGGGCAGGAGCAAAATGGGAGCATCTGAGACTGAAATGAAAGCTAAAGGTAGTAAAGAAAAAGAAAAGCTGTAGATGGGTAGAGATCACAGTACCCCATAGCTCAGTTACCTTTTAAATCTTTATTTCCTTTCTGCCCCCCCTCCCCCCCCAACAGTGCATCATTCAGGTTATTCATGCATCACCTGGTGCCATTCTGCAAGAGCAGCTTGCTTCGATGAGTCCAGAATGTGGATTCACCAGCGCCTGTGGACTCTGAGAAACCAGAGAGGGTGGCACAGCAGCGTTTTCTGCAGGCACTCCTTCTCTAAAGCAAAGTGAGTGCTTTCCTGCAGAGAAACCATCTCTTTGGGGCACTTCAGTGTGCAGATAACAGTGTACTATCTGCAAACAAATTATCTCTATTGATCTGCCCAGTTAGGTGTGCCTGCCAACATGTCATTAACTCCCTGCTACGGCTGGAGGAACCTGAAACCGATAACAAGATTTAAATGCATCCTTCACGCCACGATTTCATTCCCTCAAGAAGAACCCCGTGGAATTCACCTTTTCTCTCTTGCTGGACCATTTCACATCCCAACTTGCTATACCTATTCCAGGAGATAATAAAGCATGTGCTTGGAGGGGAGAAGGTTTTGAGATGTGATAGTCATGGCCACTGGTTAAGCTTTTGTATACAAGTAGAGTAGAAACCTGTAACAACTAAAATGAGCTTGGTGGGAAACAAACAAACAAACCAGTACAAATATTAAAGCTTTTTTTCTGGCTTCTGCAAAAGATGCACTTTGTAACTGAGTTGGAATTGCAGCTGGGCTGAAAAGTTCATTGAGATACAGTCTTCACTGCTCAGCATATCTCCTTGAAAAGTCTGAGCTGTCTTCTTGCTCTTCTTGTGCCTAAATTTTTAAAAATAATTGCCTTAATACACTGTGTTCCCTAACATAATTTCTTTTTTTAACACAGACTAACTGCATCCTCTTTCTTTTTTTTAACGGGAATTTGAAAAATGTTCCAATCAGTTCCGGAGGTTTAGAATTCACTGTTGGTTTAGAAGACAGTAACCCATCGAAATTATTTCTGTTTTTATCCAACAGGGTAAAAACTTCCTCAGGCAGTGGGTAGAGGTGAAGATTCAGAGGTGTAGATTCAGAGGCTGCTTTTCTCTGCCCTCTCAGGAACTCTGGCAGTTGCAGAATGACATCTTTTGAAGTTCTCCAGTATGTTGCATTTAAGAAATCTATGTTAAATTTTCAGTTGCCTACAAAGCTCTTGCCCTTAATCCATCATCAGTGTCATGTCCCTTCCATGTCATTCTTCCCTAATACTGGTGTTTACGAGCCTTTTGTGTTTTAGCAGCTTCTTCAAGCCAGGCAATTGTGTCCTCATGAGCCTGGAAAGAGAGAAAAAGGTGGCACCATTCCCAAAGCCTTTCAGTCACTCTGGAGTTTGCTCCAAGTAGTTACCTCCACACCTTTCAGAGGTTTTGAAGGGGAGAAGGGCCATCAAGGCTTCCTGGTGCTGATTGCAGAAGGAATGGGCACAGAAAATATCACAAGATTAGAAGAAACAAAGGCAAGGCCTAATGTGCAGCTCAGCAGTGCAGTTCCTTGCCCCAGGAAAGTGTGGGTGACAAGAGCTGGCCGAGTTTAGAGAGGGCATTTGGAAGGTCAGTGTAAGAGAAATACAGTTGAAGGCTGTTAACTACAAAGAATGTTTGTGAGCCACAGGCTCTTAGAAATTGGAAGAATATCACAGAAAGTTCCAAATTTGTGTTTCACCAGAGGGAAGGAGTTCTGGCTGTTGTTGAAGAACTTTGGTCTGACCCAGGACAGGTGGTCTTACATTCCCAAGCAAGCAACCATCCTAACGAGAGCAGGAGGGTGGGGGGTTTATTTTCAGCTTGAGTTCTTTTCTAGAATGGAAGGTCAGAGTCCAAAATGGGACACAAAGAATGAGGGACCAAAGTTCTTCTTTGAGGTGTTTGATTTTTCTTCTTATCAAGACTTCAAATACCAAGTGTGCCTGGGTTCTTTAAACACAGCATGACTTCCCACTTCATCTTGCCTTTTTTCCCTCTCCAAACTAAACTCATCTATCTACCTAGAGAGTCCTGGATTCCTTTAAACTAACTTCAAGTACCTGGCTGAAGAATCTATATCTGGATCGAGGTCACTTGGCGGGTGCCTTTGCAGTCAGTGAACCTCCAGTGGGTGATTCATTTCCTAGGTGGGCTGCACCTCCCTCAGGAAACATGAATTAACTATGTGGGAAACCCAACATGACCTTGTTTCTAATTTAAGCACATCAGCTAAGTGTCTAATTTGTCAGGGCCTCAAGTTAGGTAGGAACAGAATTTACTACCCTTGTACCTTCTATCCTGTCAGAGATTAATTATGATCATTTGTCCTGAAAGTTATCAGCTCTTTCCAACTCCTAATCCATAGAAACTACGGCACAGCTGTTGTGACGTGGGTATAAAATCAAAATCTGTGATAAATAAAGGATAGATGCTTGGGATCCTCCATTTCCAGGTACTTTTCATATACAAAGAACATTATCAGAGCTAAAAGAGAATGAGTTTAATAGGCAGAATGGCGATATTTAGTTCCCCTTAAAATCCACAGTTTCGCACTATACTGCCAACAATGCAGGACCTGCCATAACATCTGGCTAATCTTTCTTCATTTTCTAAGCAGGGGAAGAAGGAGCCATCAGGATTTTATTTGCTAAACTATTGTTATATCTGTTTCTGTTGGAATTCTTGTCTGATTTAGTAATCGAGCTAATTTTGCGCACAATAAAATGTTGTCATGATGACTTAATTTTGCATTTTCCTAGGAAAAAAAAAAAAAAGCAGATCCATAAAAGAGGTTTTCTGTAAGAAATCTAACGGGCTGGGATTCTGAAAAACGAGCACTTAGCAATTCTTATTTGTAATACAGAGTACCACTATGGTTACCTCAGCTTTCCTTCTAGGAGCATGCAAGAACTTAGAAAATTATTCTACCACAGGCAGTAGAACTTTACAAAATACTGCTATGAATTTTAGTTTTCTCCTCAAGAATTTCATTAGATGAGCAAGAGCAGTTTTGAGTCTTCAGTTTTGGCAGCATCCACACAAACAGTGTGAGAGTTAAATGTCATTTCTCAGGATTTTACAGTTCAGTTTTCATTTGATGAAGGGATGATTCATATATACTTCATGTTTTCAGAGGAGGTTTATCCAAAAGGGATTTTTCTCAGCGAGGCTTTCATGCTTCCTTTGTCTGGAAGGTTCAAGTATCATCATTTCTCATATGAGAAGACTCCTGTCTGAGAATCCTGAGGCTCATCCCTGTTTATTCACAGGTTATTTTCCCTTTCTCTTGAGATGGTCACAAAACACCAACCAGCACAGGTCTTCCTACAAATCCTGGTGGTCACGTGTTTATGTTTTAGAATGACTGAAATCAGGGGTTTTATCCAGAAGCTGGAAGGATTTTGAAAACTCTTTCAGACCCCAGCTATTCTGAAGCTCTTCTCTCACCCAACTTTCTTCTCCTCTTTAGAAAACTTTGTGCTCTGTTGGAAACACCTAGAGAAACATTCCATGGGAAAGAAACCAGAGGAAAGGGAAAGGGAAAGGGAAAGGGAAAGGGAAAGGGAAAGGGAAAGGGAAAGGGAAAGGGAAAGGGGTTTTCCTGACCATTTCCTAAGGTTCTACTACTGTTGTAATACTCAATGAGTATGCACCTTTTCACAAAGCATTGAAAAATCTGGAAGCAAAGTTGATCAGTAGTGTCAAATATAAATTAATCAGACCAGTCTCCTGCTGTTTCCTGGGAAAAGGCTCTTGGTGACTGAAATGTGGCTGGAACTGCAGGTCTGGTTTGGTAGTGAGGTGCATAAGTAAGGTGCTGCATAAGGTGTGAGATGCTGCCTAAAAGAGCAGTATCTGTCTCCTTGAAACAGCTTTCCACACACTTTCTCTGTGTCACTCTAGATGGGATATGGCTCAGCTCGTTATCATCTACCAAAGACCACAAATATAGAGTAAAATTACTATAGAGAGTAAAAGCTTGCTTAAGAAAGAGCAAAATATGTTGTAGTTAAAATTTATTTACATACAATCCGTGCAGACAGGAATAATTCCAGGTATTTTTTGGGGAAGGGGGGCACAGTTCTTGGATTCACAATCTGAAGACCATTATTCTACCAGATTATTTTCTTGTTAATTAAAATGAAAGGTAAGAATTTAGCTAAATGTCCATCTCTTACTTTTTTCCTCATGATCTCTCACTTTTCCTTTTCTCATAAATAGCTGGATTACTTTTATCAAATAAATATTCTTAAAAACAACTATATCCATTCTATTTGAATGCCAGCTAGGAGAAAAATAGATTTTCTTTCTCTCATATTTCCATGTAATTTCTCTTTTTGAAAATATTTTTTTCTCCCTTTGTGAGTTTCTTCCTGGGAGTTTTATTGTAAATCAATACTTGAAATCTCCCAAAGAACACAACATTCCAAATAGGAAAAACAAAAAAAAAGAAAATAAAAAAGAATTTATTGTGATAAGTGCCTTCCAAAGAGATTTCTTTTTTTTATGAGAATATAAATACAGACCCTTTCATCAGAATATTATAACTCAGATCCTCATATGCCTCTGAGCCTGTCAGTATTTATAAAAGCAATGATGTGTCATTGCTATACACTCCTGATTTCAGCTGCAATTTAAGCACTCCAGGGAGGTACCAGCAGTGCCTAAATCATGAACTCTTTTCTCAAAGTGCTGTTTTATTTGGGCTGTTCCGCCCTGTCCTGCAGCAGCCTCCAAAATCAACGCTGTGCCCATGGGGACAGAGGTGATCCTTGGCTCAGCAGCTTCCCCACATTGGGAGCTGGGAAAGGATGGAATAACAAGTGTGGTTTGCCTTGCCTTGCCAGGAAGGATTGTCCTGTTAGGCACCACAGAGGGCCCCGGGAGATGCTGATTCAGTTTCTGATCTTTACAGATTTCTTGAGAAAATCATTCACTCTGCCTTTGTTTCAGCACTAAACTTCTGACAAAGCAGATCTTGGTGTTTTCTTCTTTAACTCTCATCTTTTTAAAGCACTCCTATTATGAGGGATTCCAGACAGGGAGATTAACTTTATGTGTCCAAAATTTAATCCAGTGGGAGCCTCATATCAGAGGGGATGTACTGTAGCAGCACTTGTGGAAATGTTAGTGGCTGTTCATCAATTGCTTATGTAATTCAAGGTTAGATGTGCACTTTACAAACAGATGAATGTCAGCCATATTTCTAAACAAAGAATGACCTTAGGAAATTGTGACAAATAGTATCTAGAGTGGAGTGAATCAGAATCATAAATTTTACTAATTACTTATTTACCAAATATGCATTTGTTGGACAGTCACAATTCTTCACTGATTTGGCTGACGATTTAAAAATGGAAACTATGTTATAATAGAAATATGCTGAATTCAAACGAGATTTTTCAACTTTTGCCTTCAAAATCAGTCTGAAGTTGCCAACTTCTTTTTTTTTTTTAAAGGAGGAGATTAAAGAATGAAAGATAGTGCTTCTGTTCAGGTCAGTGAAAACATTCAATAATTTCCACTATTCCTTTTACAACCTGTGCTAGGGAAAAAAAATTTTTAAAAATGAATTTAGCCCAGTGAAAATGTGAAATAGCAGATATTCAGCTTATCTAGCTTAGACTAGGCAATTAGCAATAAATTTGGCATTTTTTGTTGGTTGGACTGTACAGCTGGCTGGATGTCCATGGATTTTTTTGTAACCTAAACTACTAAGAAACTGTCTCTCCAGATTTCCAGAGCTTTAGTGCCTCGAATATAAGAGCAAATGTCAAGAACAGAGTCAATTTTCTCAAATAAACAACAGAGTGTCTCAAGATGTATAAGGAGCTGTGTTACTGTCTACAGTTATAACTCAGTGGAGGATTTCAACTTTTCTATCAGGGATGAATTGGATTATCATTTATCATGGTGTCATGCTCCTTATAAAAGTCAATGTGTTAATAACAGGATATTTTCACATTCCTTTTTCATTTAGTATTTCTCTTTCTGAGTCATTAATTATGTCTGACAGTGCCTGGTGTTTCAGGTCGTAGAGGTAAAATTGGCATACTTGGCTCAATTTGGCCAAAAATGAACCATTTCTACTGCCAAACAGAGTCCCACACATGTCAATGGCTCATACTGACCCTCAGGCAGGAGGCAGGAGTGAATGCTGGTCAGCAGAACTTGCAGAAAGGTTCTGGAGAAGGGAGGAGGGCCAGGGGATGATTCTTCCTGGACACCTTTCTGGTGTCTTATTTCCCAGGCAAGCATGAAGGTCTCATTCTCTGTCCCTTAAGGTAATGCCCCCTCTGTGCTGTGACAATGACACCTAAGATTGTCTCTCAGCATAAACCACCCTGTTGCTGACAGAGTCTGGGCAACTATGCACCTGCATCTTACATAAATGAGAGGGAATGAGGTTATTTTGTCTCTGTAAGAGGAAGGGAAGTCGCTCCATTCACGTGGAAGCATCCCCAACCCAACCTACCATCTTCCCTCTCCTCTCTGAGTGGTGTCACAGGGAAGAATGAAAATGGAAAGTTATTTGAAATACTGCCTGCCCACCTTGTGGTCTCAAAAATCCCCACATCTCTCCATCTCCTCTCCTTCGACTGCTGTTCATAAACCTTCGCTGAGGTTTCTGTTTGCCTGCCAATACTTTTCTCCCAGTCTGTACTAGGGTTGATATTTTGGCAAAGCAACTATTTTTTTTCTGATGAGGAGATGAATTGGACACCGTAGCAGCTTTTTGTCATAGGTAGCCCAAGTGAACTACAAACTTGAATTTAGCACAAACAGCATGGACATTCTTCAGAGACTGAAAAGTCCAGCACTAGCCATGGCTTTTTGTTGAATTCCCATCTCAGTTTTCATGGTGATGCTAATTTAAGCTACTGCCAAGAGCAAAAGGAATGAGATCAGCAATGAGATTTGCCTCTAGATGAAGCACATGGTATAAGTCTCTCCTAGAAATAAACATCAGACTCACTGAACTATGAGTATGACTTATAAAAAATAATGATTTTGTATAGCCTCTAGGTCTTCCTGCTGCTTCTACATTAGTAATTGGATCTTCTCAAACTCAAATAGTATTTCAATTGGTGCTGCTCTGTAACAACTTTGTATGTGCATCTTCTATAGAAAGGAAAGAAATGAACCTTAGAAATACATTCTGTAATAAAGGACAGAAACCTCCTTCTTTCTGGTGTTACTGAAAATGTAGTTAGGAGAACTTATCATGAAGGGCAGATGGGGGCATCATTTAGGGGAGACAAAGAGGGAGAAAATCCTACTAATGACAATTCAATACAGAAACCTCAAATTTAAAACATCATAATTTAGTCTGAAATCAAAATATTGACTTCAGTTTATGAATGCAGTAAGGGCGTGGGAGTATGGGGGAATCCTACTGCTAAAATACCGCTTGTCAGGAAATTGAGGCACTCAATATTTGGTTTGGCTTCATGATCCATACACTGTCATGCCATATCCCCTAAATACAGCCAGAGGCAATCGTAAGTGGCAATGTGACATGTGCTGTGTGCATCGACTTTGTCACAGCAGCATAATCTGCTCACTTTAATCTGCAGCTCTGGTCATGTTATATCACTCAGACACACGGATCTAGACATATTAAGATAAAACCTGGATTCTTGACCCCTTCCATCTTAAGTTTACAGCTCATCAAGCATAAAGTACCAATATTGTATCAACTAATTTAAGGAAAAAAAGTAGCTGTAACCTCCTAGTTTGTCAAAGGAGAAGAGGGAAAATACAGAAATGGAAAGCAATTAAAGGACATTATTGCAGTGTTATTTATGTTGATATCAGGTTGCTTTGAAATGCTGCTCATAAAGCTGAGCAGAAAGCTAAAACTGCTAGGTCTTATTTCTGTACTATGAGGTTTCAATATCATCAAGGGGCCTTTTCCTTCTTTAGCACCTGTACAGCCACCCAGGCTCCTGCAACTTCAGCTCAAGGGACTGAAAACCCAACTCGGCCTTTGTTCCTTTTCCAGAAAAGGTTCACAGTGTTTGAACCAATGGGAAAAAATGCTTCACATTCTCCCTGGAAGAAGCTTGGGAAAACTGTTTTTCCCATGTGGGACTTACCGTTTTTCACCTTTATCAGTGGCCTGTGTGAATTTGTTCTCTGCATGTTGGGAAGGCTTTTTTTGTTCCTCTTGTACTGTTCCCATGACCATCTGGATCCTGGAGAAAGGATATTGCATTCTGGGGTTCAGGGACTTGGATGGTGTTTGTGGACTTGTGTTGACAAGGTTTACACTTTTCATTCAGACACTCTTTCTTGTTCCTTTTGGGGTGTAATGGACCACAGCAGGCAATCTCCTCATTTTGAGTTAGGTACGCTGGGAGAAGGGCAGGCAGCTGGAAAAATAGGAGAGGATGCAATTTCATTATAGGATCTTCCTCTTGAATTCATTTAATCATTTAAATTGCATGGGTGTCAGACAAGGCTGCTCTGAGTGCCCAGTCAAGGGGAACTTTCCTCAAGCACTGAAGTTCTTGCACAATACTCAGATGTTTCTTTCAAAAACTGTGATTGAACAGTTTTTCAGGGAAGTACATTAAATGTACTGCTCCTCCTTTCTTCCTCCCTCGTGGACACAGAGCTAGTTAAAAGGCACCTGAAAAACAGAATAAGCCCTCACAGCAACTGAAAACATTAGGAAGATATAGACACACATGCACATAAAATCCAGAGGAAGTGACTACCTTTAATAAATTCTTCCAGCATTTGCAATTCAAATGTTATATTGGTGTGTGAGTGCCAGAGAGAGACCTAAAATGAAAATGACTGGGAAGTCACTATTTTTATTGCAAACAGAAAGAACGGTGCAAGGTAATCAAACAGCATACGCAATGAAAAGCAAATTAGATTTCTGAAACTCTTCCTATTTCTACTGATTCCCATGTGGCACTTGCAACATGAGCAAGCCAAACTGTTTATTTTATAAGTACCAGACCAAATCCCTACACCCTTCCCGTTCCCCTCATGCCAATCTAACAGCACAGGTGATGATAAATTGATTTAACAGCTGCTTTCTCAGCTGGCCTGCAAAGGGATGTCAGCTCCCTTCAGCTGCTTCTAGTGAAGAGGGTAAGCTAGAGAAAGGAGGAGGGGTGGTCACAGGCAGAATATAATTTTCTTGTTTGAACTGGGTAAGGAGCAAAATCAGGCACAGCCAGCTGTATTTGAAATGTCTGGGCTGCTCTGAGAAGTCAGCTGAAATTTGGGCAGTTGAAGAAAACAGAGATGAGGACCGCCTGGGATGTTAAGACATAATTATTTTCCTTTACAAAAGATAAGATACTCCCACATTTTGACCATAATACCCAATTAAATGTGAGAGAGGTGAGAAATATTGCATGGTTTATATCTTGGTAGCAATAAATAGGTAAATTGATCACCCCTGACAGATTGCCTGGGAGCCACTTCAACTAATGGTTCTCATTTCTCACTGTTCTTCAGCCTTTCTGTCTTCTAAGTATTTTTGGCTTTTTAGCATCAAGGAATTTGGCAGTGACTCATGTAATCTGTGTTCTACCCCTGCCTCTCCCATCATTTCCCTGGGTGATCCTTGAACAAGTTACTTCATTAATTTTAATTGGATGCTGTCATGAGAAAAGACTTGTTGCTGGGCTGAGAGTCTGCACTTATTCAATCCTTGTTCACACAAATTCCTGTTAATTCTAGTGGGAATTTTCTCTCTGTGAAGACTGCAAGATTTGCCATGACTGCATGTGCTTCAGAGGTGGCAACAGTTGGATAGGGTTTCTGGTCATGTGAAGGTTTCTTAGAATCTGCTATTAAGACTTGTCTTCTTGTTTGCCACTTGAACAAATTCAGGCCCTTCCCTGGCTGATTCCAACCACAGCAGGGACTGCCAAGTGAGACTGTACTCCTGTTAGCAGCTCTGCCCACTTCATTCAAACTTTGGGAAAGTCTCGGCCATGAAGGGAAAAGCACAAAATTATGTGTGCTTATTTTTTAACCTACCATTGTGAAGCAAAAATGAACAGCTAGATACAGTTCCCCTCTCTAAACGGGCTGTGAAGAGCCCAAGAGAAGGTGGTCAGGCTGACTTCAATTGCAGGAGAAATCCACTCAAATGTGATTCTTCTGCAGAAGAGACCAGAGACAGTTAAAACAGCTCTTGCAAGACTCTTAAGAATACTGCAAATAAATGGGATATGGAAACACTAGATTAGAATGTGAGTGTGCCTTATTTACATACCTTTGTAGAGCAAATATTGCTGTTATAATGAAAACTGTGACTCCTTGTGATTAAACAATATCCTTTTAAATACAGGAGTACTATAAAAATACAGGAGTCAGAAAAAAAAAAATTTTTATGTGTAAAATAAAGACAAAAATAATGATAATGATGCTTCTAATAATAACCATTAGTAGTAGTAGTATTCAATAATAATATTAATATTATGTTGCACTTGGACCCTCTGCAGCTCCTCCCACATTAATTTCTGATCCTCAGGAGTCTGGGACAAGGTCTTGATATGTGGGAAAGGGGGAGAAGAAATATTCTTGAATATTACCCTCAAAACTGAGAAACAGCTGTGAAAATATTTGTGACTTCTTTTTATTTACTCCTTTTCTTTGCAGATGTTTTTGTCCCAAGAGAATGTCCAGAATTCCAGCGGGCACGACCAGTCATGCTGGTGGCATTCCCTGGCTGCCCTGAAAGGGCTTCACTGTGAGAGTCTGCGCAACAGGATTCGGAAACCATGACATGTAAATGCCACCAAGCATTTGGGTGAGAGGCAGCCACAGTCCCTGTCACCATGATCGGCATGAAAGACTTCCAGCCCTCTAATTATGCACATACATTACACAGGAGCCCTGAGATCCTTATAACTAGGACAGGACAAAAGGACATGGCCTCAAGCTGTGCCAGGGGAGGTTCAGGTTGGACATCAGGAGGAATTTCTTCACCAAAAAGTTGTCAAGCACTGACAGGGGCTGCCCAGGGAGGTGTTTGGGTCCCCATCCCTGGAGGTGTTCAGGGAACAACGGGACATGGCGCTCAGTGCTCTGGGCTGGTTGATGAGGTGTGAAAAAATGGCTGGAGGTAAAATCAGAGGAAACTGAGAAGCTCTATTCACATCCTCACACAGCCTGCAACAGCACAGAAATTGTAGGGTAAAATACAGCTGCTGCTCCCTGGATGGAATGCAGTTGGAATGCTCACAAGCTATTCCATGATGATTCCCACAGCCACAGACTGCATCCACAGCACCTGCTGAGGGGGATGTTGTCGGTGTGTGTCCCTGAATAAGTCAGTCCAAGCACCCTCTGATCCAGCAGGACTGTTCAGGGAAAAGGTCCCCATAATGGGACAGGACAGACTGGTCAGGCACAAAGCATCTCGGCTTTCCTGGGCACTGACAAATAAATTAAACACTAAGGGTCAAGGAAATATCCCCTTCTCACATGACACAAGGTGGTGGTGGCTCACAGTTGTGGATGCTAGGAAGGGCTGGCAGAGGAATTTTCCTGTGCAACTTTTCTTTCTCATGAGAGGGCAGTTAGAGAAATCTAGCTTCTCACAGCTTCTCTGTGAAAGATTTCGTTCTCATGTGAACTGCATGGACAACAGTTTGAGAGAATGTAAACATTTCTACACCTGCAGGTTGTTATAAGAACTGTGAAAATTATTTTCCTTCTTTAAGAAAAATATTTGGAAAGGGGTGTCTTACTGCTCAACCTATCACCTTGAGAGGTGGTGGGTCAATAGGCCAACCATGTAATTTCTCTTTTGCAAACCATGCTATAAAAGGTACGGGTGATTAAACAAGGTCGCTTCAGCCATAAGCATCTGACCTGGACCTATGTCGTGATTTTCGCCGTCTCTCTGGGGATAACAGCAACACAAAGTTGGACTCCATGATCTTTGAGGTCTTTTTCAACTTTAATGATTCTGTGATTCCATGAACCACTAGTTTCTGTTTCCTCCCTTACTATTCCATGTGTGTTATTTGTTGAAAAGGAAAAAGAAATACTTTATCCAAGAGAAATCAAAATTTCCCCAATAGAATAGTCTTCTATTTTTATGATGATTATGGAAATGCAAGCTTAATATTATGACACCAAACGGCTGGTGCCTACTACTTGCAGAGAGTGATATTGTTTAATGTATTTCATCCTGAAAAGGAGTATCACATGCCATGGTTCACAGAATATCATAGGTTCATAGGTTTGCAACCATCCTTTAGTAAGGGACAGCAGGACCACAACATCCTATTAGGTTTGTGTGGAACAGAAAAGGACATTCATTTTAGAAGTCTCATGAAATGAAAAAAATGAAATCCCTTCATTTTCCATCAGTGATTTGTGGTGTCTTAATGTAGGTGTGCCACCCTTAAAGAGATATTGTTTTCCTCAGAATAAAGAGTGGCCCAAAAATTCATGGTTAAGGGGCTGAGATACCAAGTAACCTATTGTACTAGTTTGAAAACAAATCAGTGAGAGGCACCAAGTCAGAATAACAATTTAATGGAAATTAAAGAACAGGGAAAAAAAAGTAAAAGAAAACACTGTCAAACTGACAGAGTCAAGGTACAACCTGACACCCTGTTAGGCAGGGTGGTGGTAGCAGTCTGGTAGAATGGTGGCTGCAGTCCTCTGAAGCGGTGATCCTGTAGTAAAAGAGTCTGCTCTTCCTCAGAAAGTCCAATGGTGGCTGTGTAGCTCCTGTCCTCTGGAAATCCAGTGGGAAGGGTTGTCTCTGGTGGT
This sequence comes from Coloeus monedula, assembly GCF_965178545.1. Classification (NCBI taxonomy): domain Eukaryota; kingdom Metazoa; phylum Chordata; class Aves; order Passeriformes; family Corvidae; genus Coloeus; species Coloeus monedula. The sequence continues at coordinate 13,342,322 of NC_138784.1, forward strand.
CAGAGTCCCAGATTATATCCACGATGGGATGCTTGGTTCCTCCCTCTGGGTGGAGCATCTCACAATGGAGTAATGAGTCATGAGGCCAGGCGTTGATTAGGCTCATTAACAGAAGATAGTCCGGAGGGAGTTATCTCTGAGTCAGGCGGCAGGACAATGATGGGCCATTAACAGAAAGATAGTCTGGGGGGAGGAGGCAAGGAAACACTGCCCCACCTGATTTCAACAGCTCCTGAGGATGGCAATAGAATACACTGCAACCCGGGACACGTATTTTTGTTTCTTTCACTAACAAAAAGGTTTCTGGTATAAATAAGCAGGAGGAGACGGAGCAGCAGGAAGCAAGCAGATTTGTATTGAAGTTGGACTTCAAAGTGAAGATAACATTTTCTAATTCATCTCTGACCCAGGTCCTTACAGATATGGAGCAGTGTTACTCTGATGCTTAAATAACTTTAAGGGTATGGACAGAGATGGTTCAGGAGGATATGTAAATATGTGTCCTCCAGTCTGCCCGTGGCTGATGTCTCTGTTTTCACAAAGGAGAAAATGCTGAAGAGAGTATAACACAATGCATATCAGAGAAATGAAAACATTGTATGAGCTCATGAGACTTTCCAGAAAGTACCCAGACCTTGGTGAGCTCAGTGGTGCAGTTTGGTGTCCTGACTCTTGACACGTGATCCTGTGGCTGGTTGCCACAAATGAAGTGTAGAAGGGAGGATACAGCAGCACAGTGAGGGAGGAGCACACCATCATGGGGGAAGTGGCCATCCCAGTTTGCATTTCAGGCAGGAGAAGAATTTTACAGTGGAGTTAAAAATTTCCTTTTACAGTCCATCAGGAAGAAATCCTAAGAAGGAGGATGGAATACTGCTCTGGATGTAACCACTTATTAATACAGAGGGGATTTTCATTATAAGCCATGCCCATACAACAATGAAGATGCATTTACTGTATGCAAATCCTAGCCCAAGGATGGCAATCTAAAACCTGTGACCATGGAATATTGTGCAAGAAAAACCTATTTACATTACAGTTTTATAGATTGTTTTCTCTTGTGTGTCTGTTCTGCACTGACAGAACCCATGGAGTTGAATATAAAGGAAATCATAAGCAACTCTGCAAACTACGCTTCAGTCTCAGGGTTCCACTGACATTAAAACCCCTTTCACCCAGTGTCTTGGGGTGACTTTATGATGTGTATCCCATATCGCTGCCCTATGCCCAGAAAGTAATTCTTGTGCCTTTCTGTGCCTTTAAACTGAGCCTGAGAGGGGGAAGGAAAAACTGAGCAAAACTTTTTCAAAGCAGTTTGCAGCTTGTTCAAGGTCACACAGAGATAGCGACTTTTTTTTTTTTTTCCAGCCAGCTTTCAGCCAGTTTTTCAGTTTCTTTTTCTCCAGAGAGAGACTGAGAGTTGAACTTTTTTTCCTTCCCTGGAATGTCAGATTTTTTCCCTTTTTCTGTGGACTGCTTCAATATCAGAACACATCGGGAGGACTTTCCACCGAGCACACCCAGCTTTTGAAGTTCATTCCCACACAGGAGAAAAATCCCTTTGCTGGCTGGCATGGTTCAATGGTACATGGCAAGTTTCTCATTCAAATACTTTCTCTTGTTTTATTCCTTTTTTCTTGTTTTTCTGTGCATACTAACTTCACGGACTATTTCCAGTGAACTGCCAAGGCATAAACGATGTAAATCTTTATTATAGTATAAAGAGTAGGGAGATCCAACATCTCGGCCTTTTCCATATAGAGGCATGTTTTGAAACTTTCCATGTTTGAGGTCCTCTCTGTAATAACAAGGATTAATATGATGCACCTACAAAGAGATTACGCCAACGAATTACACAGAGGATTAGAGGGAAATCTCATTTCGTACGCCCATCAAAATAAAACCTTTTCCAACTCATCGAAAAGCAGCCTCCCTTTCCTCCCTCATTGACTCAAATGCTTAAAAGTCCTACAGCTACAAGAGGACTGAAAGACCCAAAGCTAAACTATATTCCCAGCAAACTTCTAACCAGTCTGTCCTGAAAAGGTCATCTATGGTGACAAACATGAACATGAGTCAGTCCCATGTGTCTCTCGTGTACCACCCTACAAAAACCCCCCAATGTGATGTCACTGTGGTGACAGAGATGGCTGTGGAAAAGTTCCTGCTGGTTTCTAGTAAGCGAAACGCAACAATTCAAATTCCTGCTCCTTTGGAGAACCTTAAAATACTTGACAAACAATATGTTCTGCAGCACATCTGGGAGACCAGATATTTTTGTGTTTATGTCGTGGATAGCTAAACCAAAACACGTTCCACTTGTCGAAGACCCAGGAAGGAATAAAAAAAAGGATTCCCAAGAACCTTGTGCTGTGAGTACATGAAAACCCACCCTGCTGGCTCTCCTCCCTGCTTTGGTTAATATCTTCCAGCAAAATATAATCATCACATGTCTGCATAGCTTCTTCCATGTCAAGGATCTCAGAGTCCTTTAAAAATTGAGACAATTCAGCAATAACAATCCCTCCCCTGAAGTGCAGCCATATTTGGAATGAAATGTAGCCACTGTTCAACAATCCAACCCTGTGTAATAATCTCTGACAGAAAGTGAACAGTGACAAAATTGAACTTGTGGGAAAACTATTAGCTGATATGTATTGTACAATAATTTAAACCTTAAATTGTGGAGAATATAAAACTTGCCCCAGCATTTGCTCTCTTTTCTCTTCAAACTTCCCATTTGGTTTGCATAAATCTACTTACATTGCAATTGTTCTTCCACCACTTTTTTTCTCCTATTCAGGATTCCACATCCAAGTCCAAATACTGCATCGAGCTGCATCTCTTTCTTTCATAACTGGAGGCTTTGGCTGGACACTGTGGCCACAAAGATGTACTTGGATTTTGTAGAGCCAAATCCTCTTTCTTTCTTTCTTTCCACTTCCTCCCTCCTCTCTTTACCAACACAAAGTTATCCAGTCCCATCCAACTCTGACTCTTTTGGAACTGATAACTCCTCTGCTGTGCACAGAATGACTCAGAAGTGTGGTTTGTCTTTTTACAGAGAACTGTGAAGGCACCTTTGCTTTTAATGTCAGACTGGGAGGCTACTCCAGCTATCCCTCTCTGCTTTACAAGTGCAGGTAACACAGCCTAACAGCACAGGCCTGTTAACCTTTTGGGAGCAATCACACCTTTTCTCCCTGGCAATCAGACAAAGAGAAAAAGCAAAAAGCATCTAAAGGAGAGTGGGGAGAGGGATGGCCTTGCTGAGCTAGGGAGGGACAATCCACACGCTGTGTAATATTTCTGTGACAAGTGTGAATGCATTTTAAATGTCGGCTGTTGTAGCAGAAACCACTGTCCACACACAGAAGCAACCAATATTTTTGATTTGCTAACACAAAAACACCTCCCTTCCCCTCTTGCCCTTCTGAGCAGCAGCTGCCTGGAGTGCATGAGGGGGAGAGAGGTGCTGCAGTCTGGCTTGCTTAGGATTCAAGTGGAGGAGAGAGCATTCTGAGTTCACGGTAGGCTGCTCTGGGGGAGGAGGTGTGAATGTCCTTCCCTCTGGGACAACAGGATTAACATTTGTGTGTGTTCTGAGGTGGATCTACCAGCACAAGCCCTTACCACCAGCTAGCATGGAGTGGCATCTGCACTGTGCAGTGCTGTGACCTACTCTACTTCCCTGGATGTGGGTTTGAAAATGAATGTGTACATTTATGTATATGTGCCTATATGTGTGCACAAATCACACAGATAAATGTCCTTGCACTATTAAAATTAACTATTGTTTTGCCTCTGTTATTTTCTGGTTTTATTTTTTTGGAAACCCCAGCTAATTGAAACAATACCCAAGTATTTATGTTGTAGGTAGTCCTTTTCAAACTCACAGCTTCAAGAATGTTTACAGAAGTTAGAATGTGCTAGTGCTTGGTTCTCATCCACTTTTTAAATATAAGTTTTTCCCTGAAAACAAAACATACAGAACATCTATATACACATATACAGCCTGGACAGCAACAGTGGGGCCTGCTCCCAAGTCGTTTCTTTGACATTTAGCTCTGAAAAACCATCTTTGGCAATTTCCAAGGACCATGTGGTAGCCAGGGCCATATCCAAACCATCTGAGTTTGGACTGCCCTGTTTTCAGTCAGCACTTTGACTTTTAATTCACTCCAGATGCCAACACTTCTCATCTGGAAGGATCTAATGCACCTTGTCAGCATGCAAGTCCCTCACAAAAGAAAACCCATGCAGGTTCCCCCTAGGTGACCTTTAAAGATGAGTTATGAAAGATGACTGAAACAATATTTGAAACACTGTCTTACTCATAGTATTTACCAAATGCTACATGGAAACGGTGCATTTCATGTCATAATAGTCCAATGAAAACTATGAAGAACACTAGAAGGTGAATTAGCCTTTTCAAAAATGAATCTGATGCTGACATGCTGTACTTCTGTGCTTACAATGCATTATCAAGATTTCCTGATGTTGCCAAGGAAAAACTTTATTTTAAACAGTCATACAAAGGATGAAGGTGCGTGGAATTCCCAGGATGGAACAATATGGCCTTGTTGGCTTTTGGCTTTTCATCTTTAGTGATGAGCACCTGAGAAATTTGGGGTCAGACCCACAAAGGCTTAGAGAAATGCTTATCTTCATGTATAACTCATGCCTGCAGATCATTGCAGAATTTGGCCCCTGACACAGTTGTTTCAGCACAGGATCTGTACTGTAAAGCCCAGGATGTGAACCTGTCCTTGCTGCCGTCAGTGGAACGTTCCCTGGGAGAAAAGTTAGTTTATGTGAGCCAGCAGAGTTGGCCTGCAAGGGCTAAAATAGCAAATTAGCAGCTCAGATGTTGTGAACTTTAAAACAGTGCCTTTCTCTAACTTCAGAAGGGAGAAAATAAAGATTCTTTGAATAACAGCTTTATGCTATTTTTCATTATTGTGTTATTTACTGTGGTATCATCCCGAGGCCCAAATGAGGTTCCCATTCAAGGTTTCTTGATACCACACTAAACAAATGATCACTGCTTGGATTCTAACCATCTTTTGTATTTTTATATAGAGCTTTAACTTCGAAACCTTGAAGCAGCATAGGCTTGATTTGGAACACTGCCACACTCAGTGGCATTGAATCCTAGCACCAGTTTCCAGCCCTGGTTTGGGCAGGAGTGATACTTAAATCACCCATCTTCTGTTTGGTGTCACCCTCCACACCAAGAGAGGTACTTGAAGTTTACACTGTGACAGAAGTCATGATTTTAAACAGAGTTTTTTATGAGACAGGAGTGCTAGAGCAGGAAGGCTAGAAGATATTTTTTTAAAAAGTATCTACCAACTCGCTAAAATATAAGATTGGTTTTACTTTATATTTACTGCAAAAAGAGCCATACAACATTAAGCAGATGATGATGAGGCTGTTGGGACACAAGCATTTGGTAGCTGCAATCTGGCACTAGAATGGGATGACAGAATCATTGATCAGGATTTGATTTTAATTTCTTGTCCTAATTTGCATTTCCTATTACTGTTTGCTCGATTTCAGCCCTGTGGGTTTGGGATCTGACCAAAAGCCAGTTGAAAGCTCAAACCACTAAAAGCCCAGCATTTCCCTCTTTCCTTCAAAATATCAAACAAAAATAAACACCCTCCACCCTGGTCCTTCCCCTCACATGTTTATCCACTGGAAAATGTCTGCTCCTCACGAAATAGGCATGAGTAACACAGAATTGTTTGTGTCATATTTAGAGGAGACTCTGGCCATTGCTTTTCCTTTGGTCACCCACAACAATGAAATGGGTGAGGGTGATAGTGTGTCACTCTCAGAAAGAGAAGCACAGAACAAAAGGAGTAGATGAAGCCTGAGTTCCTCACAGGAATGGCTTTGAATCTTTGCGTATGTGTGGGAAGAGCTTCCTTGATACCATCTGCTTGAAAAGAAAAAGAAAAAACAAATGAAGAATAGGGAACAGAACAGCTTGTTGCCCTTGTACTCTCAAGGTTTACTAAAATGGAGGAATCAGCAATAGTACAGGACCGTAAGAAGGAAACAAACAGATGAACTTGTGGTCCACAATTTCTCTATTCTGTAATTATTTTATGAAAAAATAACAACAGACTACCTAGCCATAAGGAGGTTTTTTTTGGTGTCTGGAACAGAATTAGTCCCAATGGGATGGTGAAGCCTAGTTTTACACAGCCATGTAATGAGACATCCCAGTATGAGAAATTGGCACAAGCTGACAGGGCATCTTCATTTCTGTTTGAAATTGTTGAACTTACAGTTCTTATCTGTTAAGGTGAAGAAAGCCGACTATGGCTTTTCTTATATTCCTGCTGGATCTGAGAAGTACATCTGTGATCATTCCTTTCCACGTGCAGGGCCTGTGCAGAAAGAGCACTCCACCTGCTCGAACATTCAAAACATGTAGTTCCACACAAGACTATGAATTAAAATGTGTCAGGGAGACTAGGGTTAAGAAATGACGCTTTACTTTCTCGAGAACATAATTATAGGGAATCAGTTCAGAACATCCAGATTAGGTTATCAAGCAGCCTAATTTAAACACGGTCCCATCCTCAGACAATAAATAATGTACATGTGGTGGGCATGACTCATCACTCTTGCAACAGTGTCTGGAGCTCCCTACTTTGCATGATTTATGCATTAAAATGTAAATGAAAAATATTTTTTTCTTATAATCTGAATTCATGAGAGAAGTCATTTATAGACATTACTTCGATTAGCTTAGAACTTCTCTGAGGTCATAACCAACTGTTGGGCTCTGGAGGTGTGATGCCAAAAGAAGGAGGGGGAGAAGGGGAAGCTTTAGCCATTTTTTGAGGGTTGAGCCCTCAAATCAGCGTCCATCCTCCTCTTCCCATCTCGGAGTTGCTTTAGTCTTTGTCTTGGAGCCGCAGGTCTGCTGTTGCGGCAGCGAGGGGCAGCCGGGTGCGCAGGTGAGCTCGAGAATGGCACTGAGGCGCCAGGAGGGCTCGCATCGCGCTGCCTGTCCGTGTGGCCGCTGGCGTCACGCCGTGTAAAAACCAGGCTCCCACTGCTCTAAAGACGTGCGCTTCCTCCAGGCTCCAAACTCCAGCTGCACGGCCGGCCCCTGCCCAGCCCGGGCTGGGCTAGTCTCTCGTGAGACGTGTGACTCAAAACTCTGGGGCTGTTTTCAGGCGGCGGCCGGGGTTCTCCCGGTGCTCCCTCCGTCCCTCCCGCCGGCACCTGTACGCGCACCGCCTTCCCGGGCCGGGCAGGGCTCTCCCGTAAGGAATTTTCCTAAGGAACCCCACAGCAGGTGGGCGTTCGGCCGCGGCTCCCGGGCAAGCCCTGCCGGAGGCACCGGAGGACGCGGCACCCGCTCTGATCCCTCCGATTAAACCGTGCCTAGAGGGGATTGCTTCTTAACAGGCTGCCGGATGCTCGCAGAGTAATTTAAAATCACCGAATCTCTGTTTATTAATATAATGCTCTTAAAACTGAAAGTACACTTAATCCCCGGTGCCCTCGTAAACGACTGGGAGGGGAGGGCGGCGTGCGGGAAGGGGGAAGAAGAAGAAAAGGAAAAGGGGAGCGGGCCCGGGTCGTAGCCGGGCAGGGACCAGCGCCGGGCTGGCAGCCCCGGGGAAGCCACCGCACTGTCGCCTCCTGGCCCGGCCTGCCCGGGGGAAGCCGATCCTTGTGCACCGCAGAGCGGCACCGCACGGCTCCGCTCCGGCCGCACCCGCCCTGCCAGCGCCCCCTCCCTCATCCATCCTCCCCCCAGCCCGGGGGGCGGGCGGTGGCCACCGCAGAGGCGGCAGTGCCGGCAGCGCCCGGGCAGCGCGTCCCTCCCCGGGAGCCCCGCAGCAGGAGCGGCAGAGGGGAGAGCAGGGGGCGCGCCCCCGCCAGGTTTCACCTCCATCGGTGATGCCACCAGCGCTGCGTCCACCCCCATCCCCGCAGGGTGCCGCCGGGGCTTTCCTGAGGTGAGTGGCCACCTCCGGGCGGCTCTGCCTGTCCCCGAGCCGGGACAGGGCTCCGTGCTGCGATGTCCCCGGCCGAGGCGAGCAGCCGGCTCCGTACAGGACAAGAGCACCGGGGGCCGGGGAAGTTTCCGTGCGGGACAGCGGAGGCAGCGCGGCGAGAGGCGGAGCACCGGCCCCGGAGCTCCAGCTGCTGTAGGGGACGCGTATGGGAGCAGGGAGGCACCTGGAGAGCCGGCCCAGGTGGAGCGAGAGCAGCTGGTTGGAGCAGGGGCGGGGGGAGGAAGAGAGAAGGTGGAGAAGCGGGCGGGGACAGGAGGGGATGGGGGAGCCGCAGAGGGGGGAGATGGGGAAGGAGGTAGCAGGAGCTCCTCCTGTGCATCGGTGCCTCGTCCCCCCGCTCGCCGGCTGAAGCACCGCGCTCTGCTCCTCGAGGTCGGAGGTGCCTCCGCCGCCCTGGGCACCGCTGCCGCACGCCGGAGCCGCGCTTCCCTTCGTGGTTTCGCCGTGCAACTGTTGGGAAAAGTGGCTGTGCGCGGGCAGCGACTTAGCGCAAGGTGAGCGTGGTCTGTCCGGGAGGGGTGTGCGGGGCCGGGCGGGGGTCGGTCGCGGATCGCGCTGCTCCGTTCGCTGCCGGAGACCTGCGGGCGCCGTGCCCGGCTCCCGGAGCGGGGCAGAGCACCTGGCCCGGCCCGGGCCGCGTTGTGCTGTGCGGCGGCCGCCGTCGCTCCCCCGCGCAGCGCGGTGGCAGCAGCGCTCGGGAAACTTTGTGCGGTCCCCTTTGTGCGCAGGGAGCCGCGGCGTGTGCGCGCCGCGCTGCTGCTCGCCCCGATCCAGCGGCTGGCGGCAGGGTGCCTGTGTGTCTGTTTGGGTTCGGAATCAATATTTATTTACAAGGCTCGGGTATTAATCACTCGTGCCGCGGAGAGCTCGTTAGTGGTGACTTGTTTCCATGACAACGGGACCCCTCGCAGCCTTTGGGGTTATCTATTTGCCCGATTTTCTCTCTTTTCATGTTCGTGCTGGTGTTGTGTTTTGCCACCGGGGACGAAAACAAGCAAATAAACCCTGCGTGATGCTGTGGCCCCTGTTTGCTTTTCCTCCAACGCTCAGCGATTTCCCCAGACTTAGTTAACGATACGTGGATGTGATTAATCAAATGTGAGAGTTATACAAGGTTTCTGAGTAGTTGTTCTGCTGCATTACCTCGTTTAGCTATAAAGCTCAAACTAAGACGTGGTCTGACTTGTCTCATGTTCAAAGGACTCCTGAGACGTGTTAGTACTAAAAGCTGTGATGTTACTAATCTTTTTGCTTGTGTGTCATTTGGCCACACAGAACCCTTTGAGGAGCATTGTGTTGCAGTCTCTGCTACAGCTGAGCTGGGAATCAGTGGTGACTTCGTGTGTAACTTTGTCATCGTGCTGTGGTGTGACCTTGACAGGTCTCTTAACTTCTTCCTACCCCACTCTGCTCAAGAAAAGGAAATGTCACAATGTCACTCACTTGCACCTGTGCTCTGAGCTAATCAAGCAAAATACTTCATCTAAGATGGAGTACTGTTAAAACTGAGTATATGAGTGTATTGTCTTCTGTTACAAGGAGTGAACATGTATTATACATTCCTTTTCCCTAATGGTAGAGGTAAAAATCCCCCTTTTTTAATTCCAGCCTTTATTTAACGTGACGCAGTCCTGCTGGTCTTCAAAAGATATGTACTGTTATTATCCAGCTGAAAACAGCGGTTCTAATGCCATTTTTAACTGCTTTCCTGAGTTAAATTCATCAGTCAGGTAAAAACAAGAGTCTTTAGCTTGAAATTTATAGGAGTAACCACTGTCACAAAGAGTACACATCCAGTGAGAAGATGCAAGAGTAAGGAAAGAAAATGCTGTAAAACTGAATGACAGTTATAATCACTTGCTTCAGTATTGCAACCTGAGAGGGACTTAAAACCTTTTTTTAGAAAGAATGAGCAAACATACACTTCTAACTTAACTATATGTTAGGTTAAACATTTGAAACTCTTCTCCAAATGTTCATAGTTTTGCAAGAGACAGTTTAATATATGGAGTTATGTTGAGAAGCATTGTGAGTGTGTAAGGAATGTTTTAGAATATTCAGTTCTGAAATGCTGCCCGAGAGATGTTCAGTTGTGACTGTTTCAGATTACAGGAGTAGGAAGTTATAATAGTAGGGGAACTTCTGTATGAAGCACACGTTCTTGAAACACTCCTTCTGAGTGAATAAATTGTTATAAAATAACTGTCTCTTTCATATTGTGAGAAAGAGTCTATCCTCAGCTCAGTCCAGCAAAGTGCTAAAACATATGCATCATTCCAAATGCATTAGAGTAGGCAAATCACACTTGAAGCTTTTACTGAAATACCCCTAAGGCCTGTGACCTTGACTTCTGTCTTCTGCTTCTTATCAATCCAGTAGCAAGATACCTGTCTGAAAATATTTCTTGTGAGTTGAGGACCATCACCAGCCATGCGTTACTAGTGGAGCAACTTTATGACAATCCCATAAATAGAAAGAAAGAAAGAAAAGAAATCTCAGTTGTCATCTTGTCTCCTTTGGATGTCATTGACTTAAATTTCCATGCTGAACAATTAAATTTTTACTACTTAGTGCTGCACAGTCAGTACAAGTAGAGAGAAGGTGATAGAGGTTTTACTCTCTGCTTTACATCCTCAGTAAAGCTCAGTCTTTTGTTATTGGTGGTAGTAAGAACAACAGATACTCCAGCTCATTTTTCAGACCCTAGTTGCCATGAGGGGGGGGGAAAAATTCTTAGTTTTATTTTTAAGACTGGTAACAGGCATCAAGAAAGATAATTTGTAACAAGCCCTTATTACTTTTATAGATATTTTCAGAACAATAATCACTTAAGGTTGTGAGAAGACATCTGATATGTAGAGCTGTCACTGATAAAGGGGTTTTGATTGAGGGAGTGGGGAAAAAAGTACACTGACATGAAGGCTAAGTCTATAAATAGGGATAATGATATTGGTTTGCATTGTGTTTTACTCAACATTATACCAAAGTAACTTGGCTATAATGTACACTGGTTTTCATAAACAAAAATGCTTCTAGTGGTGTTCATATTCAAGATACTCCAAACTGCTCAACCTGCCTGTTGCTCAAACTTCGCTGTCATGTGGAAATAGATTTAATATTCTTTGTTTCTCTGGTGCTGGAAGTCCCACACCTGGGATGAATAAGATACTGGCCCAGTATTTAGAGGGGGGGTGGTTGAGCTCCTTTCTCTGTAACTGATCTACTCTGGACAGGTCCCTTTACCCCTCTATTTAAACTTTCCCCTACCCCCATTAATCATCATCATTCAGTGTTGCTTATTTGGAGTGTGGAGTCTTGCTATGGGCATATATTGTGCCCAGAGAGATCTCTGGGGAAGCAGCAAAATGTTAGTGCAGCACAACAACAAATGGTAGCCAACATTTTTCCTGTCTCAGTCCTCTGTGCATCTGTGCACCAGTGATCTGAGAGGCAGTGAGATTGCTGGAGATCAGTGTGAAGATGTTGTGGAGGAATAACTTCAGTGCTAGTTCCTTAACATTCGTTTTGCTGAGCATATTTGAAGGAAACAGCTTTCAGAGAAGAAGTTCACAGATCTGTACTCCAAGGACTTGAAAACAAAAGAATGGCTCATCACTGCTTTTCCTGTTTGCTGTCAGGTTGAATGTACTGGTTTTCTGGATGGAAAAATAAGGCAGTTTTGAATTTAAAGTAGGCATATTGGCAGCAAGGGACTCGTGAAGGGCAGAGACCGGCGCTGAACATCCAAAGTGAAACGTTTTTGGGAATTTTTTTCTGTGTTTCTAGGAAAAGGTTGGGCAGGTGAGTTTCCAGGTATTATTTTTGAGCTTATAAAAACATAACTTCATTTGACAGGAGCAAATAATGGTGTTAGGTATGAGAGATGTTTCTGTTATTCCAGTTGGGAGCTCAATGATGTTCTTCATAAACTACTATAAAGTGTTTGTACTTCAAATGGTGATGTACATGATTTAGCTATAAGGTTTTTTGTTTAGTCTTCATTTCCAAATCATGTTAATAATCAATACTTCTGATAAATCAGTCTTTTAGATTGAGGCAGAATTGCTTCGTGTGAAAGGCTTGCAGATGAAAAACTGAATTCTAAAGTGATCTGTCTTATCTATGGTAGACTTACTTCTGCTTTTCATCAGAATTTAATGGCCAAACTTAAGATAAAACAACTAATGTATTTTTACATACCAGTGGAGATTTAAAATTCTCCTGTTTCTGTCATTTTATTCTTCTAAAAAATGAAACTTCTTAAATGTGAAGATGTAGAAAAGCTCCTTTTTGACGTTTCATTTATTCACCATATTCTTGATGAACTGTATATAATAATTTCAAAACTAGTTAGGCTTTTAAGGCCCAAATTTGAAACAACCCAAAGAAATCTGTGTTTTAAAAAATGCACTCTGCAGGGATACATCTCCCCCGTCTCTAAGATGCCTGATCACACACATGCAAATTCACATGCTCAAACTCCCAAGTCATTTTAGAAGTTTTGGACCTGGGTGTGTTTCCTACTTGTAAAATAGAGACATCAGCTCAAATTACTTTGACATTCAAGCTCCTCCCAGACCTGTTTTGCTCAGTGACTGTGTTCAGCAGCACCTCAGCCATGAGATGCTGCTGCTGCTCTGCCTTTTCCCTTCAGCTCCGGGATGGACTGGCAGCTCCTCCTGGCTGTGCAGGGGGAAGAAGCCAAGGAGTGGATTTGGGGTGTTCTCTGGGGATAGGGCAGGGAGAGGTGCTGCAGCCTACCCGCTTATCCTGCAGCCTCTTGATTTGTAGGCTGACCTTTCCACACCAGTGAAGCTTAGCAGGCCCTCCCAATTTTCTCACTTTATGCCAAGATGTCTGATGTTGCAGACAGGGAGTCTGTTCCTGCTCTATTTGGAGGCAAGGGCAGAATTCTCTCTGATTTCCATAGGAACAAGCTGTATTCCTAAACATACTTCAGTAGCTAGAAAGAGACTTCCTAATAAAGAACCAGACTCCCATAACACGGAACATGAAGCATTGTTCTAAGCTTCAGAGCTCTTGGCAGTAACATGTCTGCAGACCAAGCACTGCAAGCAGCAAATCTCAGGGCATTCCTGGCAGCACTGTGGAGGATTATCCGCTCTCGTTCTGCCTAGAGAAACAACTGAGGCTTCAGCGTGTTACTGATAAAATCTTACTTATTCTAATGGATGCCATTTGAGCCCCTCAGGTCATACTAGCAGTGGAACTCTAGGAGCTGTGAGGTGTGATGTAGTAGCTGTTGCACAAAGGATTTGCTACTTCAAGCAGAAAAGGCAGTGGGATTTCAATTTACCTGAAGAAGCAAAATGTCCTCTCCCACACTGATGTGAGACTCTTGGAAGTTACCAAGGAAAACTTCGGAATGCAATTCTGCTGCTCTGAGTTGCTGTACTCTAGCCAGACTGGTTCCTAACTAAAACTTTTTTTTTCCTTTTCTTCCTTCGGATGTTATTTTTTTTAAGGTGGAGACATTCCAGCCCTTATTTTACTGACGTTCCTGTGTTGCTGTTTCACAACAGTGAATCCTCTCCAGTTACAGGCTTTTCCTTTAAGAGGGGTTAAAATGAATCACCTAAAGCCTGTTGGAGGCTAGGGTTTCCAAAATGTAACTCACAGATATCTGTGATTCCTTCCTTTCCCAAATCCATGTATTCCATTAATTTTGCCACTAGAAAGGCACTGTTCTGTCCAAACAGAGCTGTCAGGGTTCAAGGAAGTGGTGGGAAGATATAGATTAGAGCTTTTGCCATTTGTGTTGCATTCCCGTACATGAGAGCCTCAGGGCTGCTTCTTCACACAATTTTCAGCTTGTGGTAGTCATTTTCTCTGGTTGTCTCCCATCTTAGACTGGTTTCTTTTTGTGGTGAACCTTTGGGAAAATCCATTTTTTCCCCTGTGGTATCTTAACAGCATCAAGATTTGTTAAATTCTTCTTTACTTACTCCCCTGCCCAATAATTATTACAGTTTTTAAATTAAAAAAAGACCTTTGTCTTGTAAAGCATGTAGCTTACATGCTTTCCCCTTACGTCACTTTTCAGGTAATTACTATTTTAACGTGTGAAAATGTAGACAGAATTCTAGAGAGAGAAACTTTTCCAAGGAAATTACATCCACTTCAGACACATTATCCTGAATGGCAAATATAAATGTTCAATATGCATTAAGATCCAGAGTTAAGTTTGGATTCTTCGTTCATGTATTGTTTTCTTCAGTATGACCATTGCATGTCATTGGACAGAAAGCTGCCAAGATGATAGACCAAGCTTCCTATCCTCAAGATACAAAACTTTTCTATTTCTAAGGGTACAAATATCCCAAAATGCAGACCTGGAACACAAGACTGCTCGAATGATTTACTTGAAAGCTGTTGCCCAAAATTTCATGGTCCTGAAGAACTTTTTATCCCAAAGGAGGGAGATGTCAAGCATGTGTGAACGGAAATGAATGGGAACTGAACAGCATCTTCACAGGATAGGTTTAATTTCTATTTTGTGGTGAGAAAAAGACATTCATTCTTGTAACATTCATACTGTCAATTGAATTCCCCTTATAGATTAGTGGTGAAGGAGCCCTGACCTGAATAAAACACTGGTTCAGTATCTGGCTTTTTGGGAGACAGTATCACTGACAGGGCTGAAATGTGAAAGTCATGGCAGAAATCAGTGAGTGGTTGTTCTCAGGACTGAAACCATTTTTAACAGGCAAGTTCAGTATAATGCTCATTATCCCTTTCAACTGTGTGAAGTTTTAAGAGTAATTCATTGTGATCCTTCTGTAAAGTGTTGTGATGTGGCAACATTTTGTTGATTAAGATATTGCTGGAAATTAATTTTTAGAAATACTATTGGCAGGGATTTAGAAACCTGGACTCCAGCCAGAAAGTGAACAATCACTGGAGCCAGCTATGCAAGGAGATTCTATACACATGAGTTGGAGATTTGTTAATTATTACTTTGTGTTGCAGCCCCTCTCATCCCTGTTTGGGCAACTCTGTGAATTCCTGTGGGAAACCTTACACTTTTGTGTAAGGGGCTGGCAGAGGGACTGCTCTAGTGCAGGGACATTGGCCAGGGCAGTGGCACTGAGCCATGTCCTGTCCCACAGCCCCTTAAGGGCAGGTGGCAAATGGAAATGGTCCCATGGCCTTGCTGCTGTTCTGCTTCTACCCTGTGGTTTTTGACAGGCAGCTCTGCTGCTGGAAGAGCAGCAGGTGCACAAATCACTGTGCTCACCTCTGCTTCAAAGATCAGGACCTGTCACTCTGCTTCCCATTTCCCTTCTTCCTTCTCACTGTTCATCTCCCAACTAGGGTCGGTCAGGAGCTCCCTTGAAACTCCAGAGTGTTTACCTCAGAAACAAATTTTACATAAGAAACCAGCTCACATTGTGCATTGCTGGTGATAATTGCTTTTTAGGACCCTCATACATAGAACTATATTGATAAATTACAACCTTGTCTTGCAACAATTCACCTTTATTTCAGAGTAGAAGGGCACAAGTGAAGAATTACTGAACAGGGCTCAAATATTTCTTTAATATGAAATAACTCCTTCAAGACAGGTATCCTGCTTTTGCAAGTCTGTGGACAAATTCCTATTTATTTGAATGGGAGCAGGGTCAAGCCCCATGTGCCTGAGGGCTGCTATTGTGAAAGAAAACCCTTGCTGAGTCCCCTCTGCAGGAATCAGGATGCAGTAAGCTTAATATAACAATGAGAAATTAATGAGGAAGGGAATTGGCAGCAATGGTACTACTTTTGCCTTTCTGCTCTTTATCATCAGGACCATGATCTCATTGCAGCCAGAGAGACATGGTGGGAATAGAGTCAGGGATGGCTGCACTCCTTCTAGGAAAGCCAGGGCAGCAAGGCAAGGTGGCCAAGCTGCTGTTTATGTGAGAGAGCAACTGGAATGTGTTGAGCTCTGCTAAGAGTGAACAAGTCAAGAGCTTATGGGTGTGTGAGGGTGACAGAGCACTGGAGCTGGCTTCACAGAGAGGCTGTGCAGTCTCCTTTTCTGGAGAGATTCAAAACCCACCTGGATGCAATGCTGGGGAACTTGCTTCAGGTGACCCTTGAACAGGGGGATTGGGCTGGATGACCTCCAGAGGTCCCTGCCAGCCCCATCCATTCCCTGTTTCTGTGATTGGATTTCCACACTTTTGTGTCATGCAGTCCATTTATTCAGTCTTTGTTAGACAGTCTCTCCTTTCTCATAGTATATTAATAGCAGGGAAAATTCTATCCATCATTAGTCACTTGAGCCCTAAGGCTGGAATCTGAAGTTTGCTGCTGGGTTGTTTTTGGGTTTTTTTCCTAGAATCTATTGAACGTGAGAGAAATAAATATGGATCTATATGCACACATAGCTCTCCTTAAAATTAATTTGTGTTATGTGTGTTCATTTTGTGCTTTTCTATTGGTCTGCTCTCTCTGTGATGAGAGCTGCAACAAGGCTAATGCTTATGGCAAATTTTGGTTCAGTTTTTAACCTTTATTACTATTCCCTAACTCCACCTAGCTTCTCCCTAAACCTTCTGAGTTTGGACTGCAGCGGGAAATTTTCAGTAGCATGAACATGAGTTCATGTGACTGAGAACTATTAATCATGCAATTAATTACTTTGTGTTGAACATCAGTAACATTGCTCCAAACTTACTGCAGTGATGGAAATAAAGTACAGAATAAACACGTTCACAAGGCTTCACAGTTTGAAACATTTAAGGCATTATTTTTCTCTTTTGATCACTGAAATGTAAACCAATAGTCTTAAACCAGTGATAATTATAGGCCAGCCTTAAAGCCTCAAGCCAGAGCTCCCACCATGGTTTTCTGAAGTGCCCTGTACTGTGCATGCGTCACAGAAAGCCCCAGTCACAGTTCTTGGTGCCAACTGCTTTTCAAGGAAAGATAAAAGAGGAGCAATATTCTCAAGGAAGTCAACACTTTTCTTAAGCAGGATGTGTTTATGTTACTGTCTTTTTTGATAATTAGGCTCAGAAAGCAAGCATTGTTTTTGCTACCTCCTGCATATTATAACAAACAATTAAAAACCCTGTGTAAAATAAATAATGTAAATGAAACTGTAGTGCGATCGCTCATCATGATCAAAGCTAAAATTTCTCTTTTATTTCTGAATTTGCTCTGCCTTCCCTGTTGTGTTGTCAGCCCTTTATCCTTTTTTTGGGTGGGCTTAGGCAGACAGATGGAAATCTTGTAATTTGCTATAGTTGCCACAGTTGGGATTGACTGTGTTTTGCAGTTTACTGCTGGCATGGGCTGGCTGCCCAGTAGCTGCCAGCAAACTTCCAAAATGAGCCAGGCTTCTACCTCAAAAGTATTTGTTGGGGTCTTCTTCCTCTTTGTGTCTTCCATATGGAGTGGTGCTGGGGCTGGTAGCAATGGTTTTGTTTCAGGCAGTACTGATCGGATCTTGGAAAATCATTTTCCTGTTTCATGAACCTAATTCTCCTTTCCCTTGCTTTTTCCTTTCCTTTTCATTTCTGCTTGGTATGAAGTAAATGTTCCGATGTTTTAGTTTCAAGCATGAAAACCAAACAAATGTTTATCCCTCTTCAACATTAATTTCTTTTCTATTTTTCTTCCTATTCAGCTGCCATAACAACAAAAAGTGCCTGTCAGTTGCATGGCCCTTATGGAGAATTGTATCTGGCACAGAGTGGCCCTCCACAAGAACATGTTTTTTTCCTGTGGATTGAGATGCTGAGCCCATGATATGATCAGCTTGTTTCCAGAGCTATCGTCATTGCAAGCCCTCAGAAGTCCTGTCCTCTTGCACAAGAGTGTTTTCCATGATTGAACAGCCAGAGACTTAGAGTTTGAAGAGTTTAGGAAAAAACACTAAAAAACCCCCGAAGCTTTGCTTAAGGGAGTAGATTACCTATGTCCTACCTTTATTTTCAAGGAAAAGACATAGTCCTCAAGGAATTTGTTATCTTCAGTTCTTAAGCCCATAATGGCTCTGCTATCACAGAATCACAAATTTTTTAATCCTCTTTCAGTAAGTGTAAAAAGTATTTTGTGATAAATACCTCTTGGGTTGTAAGGTGGAATTATCCTGCATGTTGTTTCTGTATCCAAGCAGTGCAATCCATCAGAATGATGGTTTTATTCATTTGGGGGAGCAGGAAGAAGGTTGTAATCAAAATTAATTTGTTTAGCTATGAGTAGCAAAGCAGACCCAGTAAAGCAAGCTGTGTGTTCTGCTGCT
Organism: Coloeus monedula; assembly: GCF_965178545.1. Taxonomy (NCBI): domain Eukaryota; kingdom Metazoa; phylum Chordata; class Aves; order Passeriformes; family Corvidae; genus Coloeus; species Coloeus monedula. Next base: position 13,360,628 of record NC_138784.1, read on the forward strand.
AACAAGTGTAATGATATACCAAAAACAAACACAGTGACCCAGCAAGCGTTCATAGCAAGAACTCAAAAATTCAGAGCCTGAATTTTGAAGTACCAAGTGATGATGGATGCAATGGAAATTAATTGGGATGGCAGTTTCTCTGGCCTTCCTTCTTCCCCCGTGAAGGGCATCCGTAATTTCCAACAGGGCTAAGCAGAAAGGCCAATGCTTTAAAATACATAAACCGACACCTAAACCTGAAATTTGTTCTGTCACAAAAGTGAATGATCCTTGCAAATGTAATGATATGAGTGGTTAGGAGCAGTTCTGGCACATAAGGAGGATAAAATAATGTCTGAGGAACATATTGCTTTAAGAGAGAAGTAGTAAACTGCCACTTAAAATTTTAAAAATAAATTCTTCTGCATGGTCTGGCTTTTTAAATGGTGTGCTGTGGCAGCTTTTGGTCCAAGCAGAAGATCACTAGAACACAAACCCTTCATTGTTTTGCACCATATAAAGCACGATACAACAGAAAGTAAAGCCATCAAAACACAAGTGATCAGCAGGATGTGGTAAGGCATAAATACCTATACAGTGTTAGAGTGTTAAAAAAAAAAAAAAAAAGGTGAGATCTCATTCCTGTTTCATTGTGACAGCAAAAGGGAATAGCTGCTTTCCTAGAAACAATTTAAAGACCAGTGTGACTCTTGGGTTGGGCAGATGACACAGGAGAAAGGTGTAAGAGTGGATGTTTGGGTCAGGTTAAGCATTCTTCTCACTTGTTGATATTTGCTGGGCTAGGTATTTTTTTATCTAAGTATAGGGAAATTGTGTTTCTCCATATATACCCTCTCAGCTTCTGGCTGGCTGCATCACAGGTACGTTCTGTCTGGCAGCAGAGTCACAGTTTTGTGTTCAATAGCTGTTGGTGGGAGTTTCTATCCATAGAATTTGTCTAATTGTTCTTGAATGGTAAGTAAGCTTCTGTTATAAACAGAAATCCAGGTAAACTGCATGCTGTGTGGGAAAACCACCTTCTTTTGTTGTTTTTCAAAGTGCTATCTGGTAATTCTTGTATTATGAGAAGTGATGCAGGATTGCTGTCTATTCAGTTTGTCAGTGCTTCTTGTAAATTTTTGTAGACTTTTATCAAATTCCTTCCCAGCTGAATCTTCCCAGTCTGTTCAAATGCTTTGCATACAGAAAACATTTTACACCTCTTACTATCCTTGTCATTTCTGATCCCTTTCCAGCTCTAGGGATGTAGAAAAATCATACCATGATATAATGAGCTTTTCTTCCCCCCCCCCCCCCCTTTTTTTTTTTCTCATCAGCTTCTGAAATTCTGCTACTGAGTACTAAATCACTACCTGCATAGAATTGATGTGCATTATTTCATTATAGTTTTCCTTTCTCTCTAAGATGCAGTAGCCTGCCTGGTGCTGAGGGAAAGGGATTTCCTCCCTGCATTACTTTGCATTTACCAGCATGAATTTCATTTACCATTTTATCCCCCAGTTCCTCAGTGAGTGATGGATCCTACTAAAAATTTCTGGGTGAAGGCAAAGAAGTGTTCTCCAAGCTGTGGATGCTTTGAGGAGGGAGTCAGCTCAGTGTAAGGGAAAGTGTGTCTTGGGACTTGTTGTAGTTTTGAGGAATTGGAACTCCTAAATTCTCTGAAATAAATTTGGTGAAGAAATTCTGTTAAGCCTGTGCATTTCTTTGCCTTCTGGCACAGAGTCCTTGAAGGACTGAATGGGCAAAGCTTGTGAGAAGAGTAGTAACAGTGGGAATGTGGAAGCTCTGCCTTACTAGTTTTCAGCATCAAGGGCAGCAGTGGCACAGGAAAAGAGACCTGGAATCACAAAAAAGAGATTGAGGTTGGTCTTCACTAGAAATCCATTAACTCAGAAACAGCATATTGATGTCAGGATGACACCGTGGTACTTGATCCACTGACAGCAGAGACACGCATGGTTGGCTTTTCTCAGGTGGCAGCACTAAAGCTCTTTTCCACCATGGCTTTGGGCTGTGTTTCTTGTGCAGATTTAAAGTTTCTGTGACAGAAAGGACTTTTGGTTTTTGCTCCCTGTGCAGCGTTTTGGTCAGCAGTAGGAATTGGGCTCCTTGGTGCTGAGAGAAGGGACCTTCAATGTGATCAAATTCCCAGTGTTCACTCAGACTGCTTTAAAACTATGTGTTCTCAGGGCTGCAGTAGTTGGGTTCCTGATATAAAGTAGTTTTCAGATGTGTCTCCTCACCAAACAAGAAGAAAACCTCTGAGGCTGTCAAATCGTCCTTCTTCTATAAACCATAAGTTTTGTCCATGTGGACACTAACCATGAGTGAGTCACCAGATGCTGAGGGATTTTCCCTCCTAGTGTCCTTACTGTGGCTAGAGGCAGGGTAATCAGCACCTCTTTGGGAAAGAAAGTTTCACTTACTGGTGTTGCAAAAGAGTTTGGTTTGTTGTGGAGTCACAGAGTGTGCTTAACCATCGTACTTACAAGGACTGCTCTCCAGGTAGGCCTCATGTGAGTTTATCTCGAGGAGACAGAACCATCACTGAGCATTATAAACAACAAACAATAGCAACTCAGATCGGATATGGAAGGAAATTGAGGTTTTTTTGCAACAGCCCTTTGTTGTAACATCTATGTGGTCACCTGAACAGTTTGGGGTGCCTCCATTTGCAAATGTGGTATTAATGTTGGTTTTATTTTTAGGGAATTTACCTTATTTCTTTGATTTACTGTGTAAATTCTAGTTCTTCCTGGAGTTGTTCAGACTCATGTTTAGTCATGCTATTTCTTTTAGGTTAAGACATAAGCTTTACTAGTATTAACCTTTTATATCATCAAAATATCTATGCTTTTTCTTTATTTGCCTTCTTTGCTGGGAAAGTAATCTACAGAATACATTTGCTTAATGGGTACCATAAAGGTATTCTGAGCTTCCAACCACCAGCTTTATACATAACCTTGTGCTGTCTTAAGATGCAGGGAATATTTGGAGTCATTTATCTCTCCGGGTTTTTCCCCCTCATTCTCTTTTTACATATTTGATTGGTTCATTTCAGCCAGTATTTAAGTTCTTCCTCCTTTTGTGCTGTAGGGGCATTCACTCTCTGCTTGTACAGGTTGTTCCAACAGCTGTATGACAGAAGAACTTTGGTCTGTGTCTTAAGGCACAGACTGATGAGTGCTTGAAGTCTTGAGATCTGTTCTGTTATCACGTAAATATTGTCCTTGGACCCTGGGTTAGCAATTTGATGTATGCAGGAGTGGCCTGGCTAGTGAGCAGCTAGTTAATTCTCCATTATGTGCTACACCTTGCTCAGTTCATTTACTGCAGCATTTTATTCTGTATTCTGCCATGGCAGAAGCAAAGTGCTCTTGAACCTCAGTTTAACTTCTTTCTTTTCCTTTAAGTTTGGAGGTCACGATTTGGCTAACCATGCTGACTTGGGTATGCCAAACACAAATGTATTAAGCAGCCTGTTTAATTTCAAGCTGATAGCCTTGCTTATCTTCTCCTAAAACCTTGTACGTAACTCTGAAGAAGAAGACTTTTGAATTAATTCTCTTCCTGACATGGTTCTCAGTGATGTTATGCAAGCTCTGGTTCTCACGTGCTCTTGTTAAGCGCTGTAATCCTCTTGTACTCCCTGCATCTGTCCTTCACATGGCAGGAAGTTATTGTGCTCCCAGTTCTCCAGAGGTCCATAGGCAACTTTCAGCATCAGAATTCTTCTGCTGGTAACAGTCTGGGCTCTTTGCAGTTTGCATGGTTGCTGTCCACTGTGTATAGTTGCATTTTCTTCACTTGGCACATCCTCGTTTCCTCGAGAAAGTTCAAGGCTGCATCTTCCAGTGGTCTTGCTGTGTTTCCCTGGTCTCTTGTCACTGCAGTATTCCTTATTTATCTGATGATGAGGCCAACCCTCTCTGTCACATTTGACTAAAAGACAATCAACTGCTGCCAGAAATAAGGTTTCCTAAAGCTGTCTCACCCTTGGCTGGTGCCCAGTGCTAGTAGATAGGATGTGACTCTGACTCTTTGGACTTGATGTATTCATACACAAGGGAGTTCTCTCCACCCAGTGGAGTCAGCAGCACCTCCTTGGTCTTCTAAATGGAGATGTTCGTATTGATTTGCATGTGGAAAGCCCCTCTCCACTGAACTGAGAATAGATACAGATCTGTGTGCTGCAGAATGTTTCTAAAGATAGGTGAGAGGTGTCCCAGGAATGTCTGAGTATCTGCCAGGGGAATTCTGCTTAGGGACCCTTAACTCACCCCTCTTCTACAAGAGGCATTGAGTGGGCAGCAGATTCCTTGTCCTGGTGCAATTTTGGTGTGGTTTGGATAGTTTTGTTTCTCTTCCTAGAATACCATTCTGTGCTTGATTTTGGAAACGAAGCACAGGGTGCAGCAGTCTGTCCCCCAGAGCTGGGCCCTTCAGAGGACTGTGTCTACACATGGGAAACAAGAGTGACCACACATGATCAGTCCATCAGCATGGGCCAGTAGGCAGCTCCTGCTTTAGGTAATGTGAGCTTATCCAGAAGTTTTGTTCCCACCATCCCTCTCTTATTAGTGTCAGTTATTGGATAAATACTCATCCCATCCTTTTGATGAAGTTGATCTTGGACAAGGAAGGAAAATGAAACAACAGAGCTCTAGTGCCCAGAAAACCTGATCCTTGTGTATTCATTACGGCCTGACAGTAGCAAGGCTGACATTTCAAATAAGGCCCTTCACAGGTATGTGCAGCATTGTTTAGCCATTCAATTTTAAACATTAAATTTTCAATACGTTGATTGGTCATGGTTGTTTAACCTTTGAATTCTCTGGAGATGAGAGACTGGGGGGAGAGGATATGGACACCATGGCAGTGTCCAAAAATACCTGCCCCATACCTGGTAGTCCAGTTGCCAGTAGTAAGTGCTAATGTTTTTTAACTAAGTACTTTTTCCTAAACATGTGTAAGAAATGCTCTTTTATTACTCAAAGGCAGATCCTTGTTCAGTTGTACTCTAGCCTGTGTTTTGCATAAATTTGCTTCCTGTGCGCAGCATCCTTTTCATTTCTGCACCCTTCTCGTTGCTAAGCGGCTTTCTCAGTTGTTGATCCATCGTCCCACTCCTCATTTTTATTAATATCCTATCTTTTATTAGATTCTTGCTTCCATTTATACAGTGCACTGTGATTCAGCATAGTTAATAGGTGATTTTTACTGAAAGGCAGTAAAAGGGCTTTTGGACTAGGTTTTGAAACATATTGTAGTAGGTTTGAAAATTAGATTTGTCACAGTTAGTATCTTGAGACAATGTAGCTTAATCCAGGCAGATTGCAGAAAATCCAGCTATTAAGTGGAGAACTTACATGATATTTAAAGTTTTTACTGAACATGAAGTGGGCATTGTGGTAATGAAAATCATTGCTTTCCTGATCGTTCGGGGTTCAGGACTGCACAAGGTTGTGACTCATCTGGCTTTTTCTAAATCTGTTCCTTCTTCAAATACACAAAAAATCCAGAAAACAGGTGAGCTTAGTCTGGTGGAACATGTTCTTATGAGGATCTCTCAAAAAAAAAAAAAGTCCTGTTATATCATATCTCATATCTCTCTCTCTCTCATATATATAAGCCATATATCCTGTCACATGTATTATATATGTACCATTAATAATATATATCACATTTATTTCTTATATATATTTATATATTTCATATATAACACAAATTGCATTTGCCATGTGCCATTATATAACATATGATTTGTGTAATCATATTGTCATATCTAAGATATCATGTGTCATATGATGTCATATGTGTCATCTGATACACATCACAGGCATCATATCCTGTGTATCATGTCACATAGATCACATCATTTTCAATCATTTTTGCACAAAAAACTGAGGACAGTTAAAGCACAAAAGTCCAAAATGCCATTTCCATTTTAGTGTGAAGTACAGTGGACGAAGAAACTTTCGAGGCAAGTTTTCTGTAATGCAGTTAAACCCAGGAATGTTGCAAACTATTTGGAATCGGTTTCTGATCCCAGGTGTTGCTTCCATGATGTATTCTGGCTTTGTCCAATACAGAATCCTTCTGGGTTGACCAAAAGGACTGACACAGTGATAACTTTGCAAAATCCAAAGGGTGAAAGTCAAGCTGCTGCACACACATGGGGAGTCTTTTTGTCAAGGCGCTATGAATATACCTGTCAGTTTTTAAAACCCTTCAGAAATACTTCCAAGGAAAAAAGAATATCCAAGAATATTTCTGGTAAGATGAATGCCTGAAAGTATATTATCTGAAAACACAACAGAAACCTTTCAAATAATGAAGGAAATCACTTTCACACCACTTGTTCTCCAAAAGTAAAACTTGTGGTCATACTGCTTGTAATTATTGGCAGAGTAATTTTTTCTTCTTTAAAAAGCTTCATCTTAGAAGAGCAAGACATCAAAGAGGTCCAAGTCCATTAAGAGAAGGAGGATCTTTGGTTTTTTTGCAGTCTGGCTCGTACTCTGCAAAGAACAGAGGGGATTGCATTGATACTCTAGGATTGCAATCCTGTGCCAGAGCTGTGCTTGTGCAGGGGAGGGTGTGCCTGCAGTGGCATGTCAGCACTGTGGTGGTTATTAGATAACTCTGTTATGCTGATTAGCCTGCTTTAGACCCAAATTGTTGGTTGCTTGTGAAGTGCTGAGCAACTGGATAGAAATTTTAGCCAGTGCACAGCTGAGTAATAAAGTACTACTCCAGGCTGTTGGGTGCTGTCTGCAGACTGGGCTTAAATAGATGGAAATTACCTGTATGCACACATTCAAATTGAATCATATTTGTAACAATGAAGAAAATGCTAATGTTTGTACCAGTAGTTATTTTTTGTTGTAAAGCTGCTGATTTTTCTGGTGAAAATCAGCTCTCTTTAGTTATCAGATTACCTTTTCCCAGTAAGAAGGCTCTGAAGGATTTAAATATTCATTTTTTGAGTTATATTATGGGTAACTTTTGTGTGAATTAAGTTTCTCATAGCACTGAGTCAGTGGGAGAATAAACACATTTTTCTTGATGTGAATGAGCAATCTGAGCCATATGTTTGCATGATAGAACAATATGAATTATACAGAATATACAAAGAGTTTTTATTTTCAATAACAAATTTCATTAAAAGCAAAAGAGCTTTAATGTAGCTTTTAGTGGTAAAAATAGGTGACATTAATATATATATGGTGCAATATAAATACTTAATGCCCATGATTATTTCTTTTCCTTTGGGCACAACAAACCTCTCCAGAATGTTTTTCATGCTCCAAATGCAAAAGCAAATTGAAACACAATGCAACTGTTTTCCTGACTGGAGAAAAGCTGGATAATCTAGATGCTTTTCCCTGGTTGTGAGAACAAAATGGAAGTTTCCACTAAACTTCCTGGTGGTTCTGGTGTTTGCTCCGTGAGTAGCCTCAGAGAGCCACTGATGTGCTCCTATCAGGAGGAAGGCTGAACTCAGCTGGTTCTTGCTCCCTTCCACCTCTAAGACAAACAACAAAATAAACACCTTACTCAGGTTAACTGGTACCACTTCCAAGCTCAGATATGCTCTGAAATCTTACTGTGTGTACTTCTGTGGGAGTTCTCCCTTTTTAATAGCAATATTTGCTTTCAAAACCATGCTGATCACTGGAAAGTTGGAAGATGTCTGTGGGTGGTTACACCGGTCCGGCTGCCCTGAATTTTGAAATGAATTGTTTTAGTTGCAGATGCTTTGTTTGTCCTTCACAGGACATTTTCCTGAGCTGACCGTGTTGCACAGTTGCAGCTGAGATGGTTCAGTTCAAACTGTTTCTAGTTCACTGCGCTGATATCCCCACGGGCCTCTTCTTAGTGCCTGCATCTCTCTGTCTTGTATTTCAGGCGTTTAGCAGCCAGTCAGAGACCTTCAGAAGCCAAGGTGTTGCTGCTGAATGGCGTTGTGTGGTCGGTTTTACCTGGCTGGACCCCAGGCACCCACCAAAGCCTCTCTATTACTGCCTTTCTTAGCTGGACAGAGGAGAGAAAAGATAATGAAAGGCTCTGGAGTTGAGATAGGGGCAGGGAGAGATCCCTCCCCCATCACTGTCGTGAGAAAACCAGACTCGACCTGGGGAAATGGGTTGAATTCATTAACAAAGAACAGGATAATGAAAAGTAAAACAAATCTTAAAACACTTGCCCCCCACCACTCCCTCCTTCACAGGCTTAACTTCATTCCCAATTCTCTCCCTCCTCTCCTCCCAGCAGCACAGGGAGTTGGGAATGGAGGTTAAGGGCAGTTCATCACATCTCACTCCGCTCTTCTCTGCACCCAGTTACAGCTGTGCAAGACTTAAGTCCATTATCCCCAAGGTGTCACCACCATCTCTGCTGGGCTCAGTCTTGGCCAGTGGCAGGTCTGTCCTGGAGCCAGCTGGCATTGGCTCTGCTGGACATGGGTGAGCCTTCTGGGAGCTCCTCATAAAAGCCACCCCTGTAGCCCTCCCGAAACCAGAACTTTGCCAGGCAAACCCAGTATCTGTATGGTGGGTGCTCACCCAGCTACTCTATCACTCCTTAGCTGGACAGGGTAGAGAAAACATGATGGAAAACAAGGAGGATGAGATAAAGTTTATTAAAGCAAAAGTGAAGGCTGGATATGCACGAGCAAAGGAAAAAGCCCAAAGATTTTATTCTCTACTTCCCATCAGCAGGCAGCATCCAAGGGAAGTAGGGCTCCAGCGCACAGTGGTTGCTCTGGAAGGCCAACATGGTAAATAATCAGTGATCTCCCTTCCTCCTCCTTTTCTTAGGTTTTGTATGAGTCAACGTCACATGGTTGGGAATATCCCTTTGGCCAGTTTGGGTCACTGGCCTGGCTGTGTCCCCTGGTGGGACCTTGCCCACCCCCAGCCCACTGCTGGGGGAATGTTGGATGCTGTGCCAGCCCTGCCCAGCAGCACCAACCATTAAAGTTACCTTTAATTGTCTTATTTGTCTCTATTCCTAGTCAGTTTTCCTTTCTGCTTGCTTTAAGAAACAATGCTTTCTGGGTTTCTTGATGGCTTGCTTCATGTGTTTGAAAATGCCAGGTATTTTCATGCTAGAGAAGCAAATGGGCTCACTCTTTCATATGCAGCAGGGATTCTTAGCACACTGTGATGTGTCAGTTCTGGTTGCCACCTCTTGGCTTCCCTGAAGAAGATTACCACTTCTCCACACGAATCTTGCTCTCCTCTCTGAGCATATTTTACAGTCATCTTCAGTTGAAGAGCCCTTTTTTGACAAGGAGGGAATTTGGAAGGCAGGCACAGTGCAGATGCCAAGCGTGGTTATGAACCTTGTTGAGAAGGGTGATGCAGAATTTGGTGCCCACAATGTTGCACTTTCAAGCTAAAGGCCTGACTAACTGAGAAATGCTTCCCTAAGTGTGATTTTTCTTTAATTCTTTTTTAATCAGTGCTGTGCTTCAAGGTGAGTTTTCTTTTTAGACCGAGAGAGATTTCTGTAGTTTAGAATGGCCTTCCCAATTGCTGTTAATTACCTTGTAATACAAGGAAGATGATTGATTGCATGACTTGCTTTGGAAATTCATTGTTCAAAATGGCCTTCAGAAGCTGCTATGCTTAGCTCTTACAAGAATGATGAAATTGCAGGTTTGCCCTTTTGGTTTAATGTAAAATATTTTCTTACTTCTTCAAATTAATGGGTGTTTCAATATTTCATTTTCTGAGTGCTTCTTTGAAATAAGGATTATGATCCAAGCTTAATTTCCTAATCAAAGACTATTGAGTTTCTCCCATATTTCTCACAGGACAAGTGATACTTTTTCCAAAGAGGACGCTGAGAAATGAAACTTCATTGGGAAGTGGGATGCAAAAGCAGTGATACAGCAAGGGCAAATCAGCCCTTCTGTAAAGCAAGAATAAGAGAATATTAAACTGGCCCAGTAGCATTTACTATTTATTTACAGATGATCAATAGAAGTCATTGAATTAAAAGATAACCATGCTGATAAGAGCTTTGGAGAATAACAGACATTTATATAAATAATGTAATAATTTATTGCTGTGATAATTACATAAAGACTTTTCAGGAATGAATTTTTTCCTTCAAAACATTTTCAGCCTCATTAGAGGAATATAGAAGAAATTTATCTATAAGGCAAACTTCTCCTCATGCCCGCATATCTTGAAGTCAGTTCTGCAGGAGGAAGACTGGACTGATAGGATCTTCTAACCTACTGAACTAGAGTACAGCCATCTGGTCGTTCTACCAGTCAGCAGAAAACTAGGATGATGAACTAAAGTTCTAGCAGCTGTAAGGAGTAATTCTGCCAACCAAAAAGCCCTGTTGCAGTTCCAGTGATTACTCCAATGTTTTGAGTCTCGTGCAGGTGGAATTTCTGGCCTTTGAAAACTATGTAAACCAGTTTTTGGGCAGATGACTTCCTTTAATTGGTCAGCTTACAATGTTTTTTCCTAACCTTTCATTGTGGCCAGGACAATCAAATTTCTGCATTGTATTATTGCAGAATGTATAAGATGCTAAAGAAAAATGAATTTTGTCTTTGCATGAAAGACCTTGGACTGGCTAAGCCTTCTTAGGAGGGCTGTGTTTACTTGCTACATTTTGCTGCAACTGTAAGGCCAGATTATGTTCTTAAAGTAGAATTTACTGACAGTGTAAAGTTTGTTTTACTTGAGGTTACATTTTGGATCTACAGCAGCTCCAACAGCTGATGCACTGGCTCTTCAAGAGCCCTTGGGCAAGCCTCATTTGCCACTGTTTTGGTTGCTGAAAAGGACACTAATCCTAGATGGTGATTACATGATAGAAATTACACCAAACCATGCTGCAGCCTGTGCCTGCCCTTTTAACTGATGTTGAAGCCCAGATATTAAAACATGAGGATTCAGGGATAAGGGGTTTACCCAATAGAAGGATTTGTTTGAAGAGGAAAAAAAATAGGACAACAAGGAGAATAGAGAGTGACATATGAGCTTTGCTGAAATGCCATGAAGCAGAGCAGTATGTTTAATAGTGGAGAAGACAGTTGATTCCCAAGGAAGCTGAGGAATGGACTTCTGACTTTGATTTTTAGTAAAATAATTATTCAGAATAAAATTCAAGAACAGGAAGGGCTTTTCAGATCTGGTAATTTCTGTTCACACCATTTTTGCTGGAGGGACTAAATAATGATTTAAGCAGCTGAAAGAAGTAGAGGATGGGAAGGAATAGAATAAGGTTATCTGGCTACCATTCCCTTACTTGGACAACTCTGTTCCCCATTACGCTGTCATTCAGTTTCTATCTCATTTATATGAGATAGAAATTAGATATTTCTATCATTTGCCTCTTAAAATAATAGCTGTCTTTTCCCCTAGAGTTGTCCAGCGATGTCTTTGAGAGTTGTCATTCCAGATAAAATAAGGAAGGCAGATTCCAGTCCTTCTTTCTCCATATCAGGCCTCTTTATGTGGAGAATTCTGCTTTGTAACCTGTAAGAAGTGGGTTAATTTTGAATATAAAAAGCTTCTGTGCTCTTCACAGAGTCCATTAGATTCAGTTCAGTTACACTGAAGTTCTGAGGATTTCACAATTTAATATATTTTGGATGTAGTTTACTGTGCCAAGACACAAAATTGATTGTCTGGGCTATGTGACTTCATCCATACTGGTGAGTATATTACAAAGTGGGCGTAAAAGCCCTTATGGTTAGTGAAAAGAAAATCATTGCAGAATGAGCATCTGTGGCAGCTGCCAAAAGAATTATATTTTTAATAGGCAAGAGGCTAAAATAAGTGTTGTTACAATAGATATAATATTTTGGGAACAGACCTTGAAAATGCCTTGAGATACCAGGATTAAAATAACATTCTCTCATAAAATTTGCAAGCATATTGTGCCCTCCCTGCTTTAGATGCTGTAGTTCCAGCTTTTTGTTTGTTTGGGCTTTTTTTAGTATGTTTTATGATCAGTTTTCTGTGCTCCCCATTTAAGGGAAATAGCTAAAACCACCTGTATTATATGGTAATAAAATTGCTGCTTACCAAACATAACTAATTTCACGTTGCTAAAATACCCCAAAGAATGGGTCATTAGGAGACTCTGAGAAACTGTTTCCTGTATAAATAAGGGCTTTTTTATGTCGACTTTGATGAGGTAATACATGTGATGTAGTGTTATTGCAGAGAGAAAATGCAGTTGTTCAGCCAAAATTTCCAGAAATAAAACATCTAATTTTTTAAATAATTCTTGGGATTTAAAACTCTGCATTCTTATTTTACTTCTTTACCTAATTTTGAGCTGTTCCTCACTATCTGAGGAGATTAAGTATGATCCTTCAAAGACATCTAAGGTTGTTTTCTGCAAGGATGCTTTTAAGGGATGTTGGTATCCCTGTATCTTTTCACCACAACCTCTCATTAAGCTGAGCTGTGTATTTAATTATACAGAGGTATAATTAAACTTTCAGTTCTTTGGGTCAGAGGCTTTGTAAGTGCATCTCAAAGGTGCAGTGGCTGGTATCTGGTTCCCATCAGAAAGTTGTTATCAACCTCTGACTGCCACTTTTCAGCTTTACTAATCCAGAGGCATCATTACACCTTGCAGTGACTTGAAAGTTGACTAGTTGACCATTACTAAGTTGGGTGCAGCAGAATTTCCAAGCCATGCTGGGAATTCTGTACATAAACTTCATGAAAGTCTTTTAAGCATCGAGTGAGTTTGTATTCTCATAGGTGATATTTCTTTTTCCCACCCCGACCACTTTCCGCACGGCTTTTTAAATCCGTGTTTCCTGTTTAAAGCATTAGGTCTAGGAACTTGATGTACAGTCCTCAATTCTGTTGTAGTCCTCCTTTATGACTGTAGCTGCTCTGAGCATCAGCTTCTTTTCTGTAAACTAGAAATAGTGCCACCCTTCCACTTGTCTTTTTTTTTTTTTTTTTTTTTTTCCCATTTGTTTGGACTCCAAAATATCTGAGAGAAGGAACAGACTGCATGACTGCAGTATTGCTTGCTGGTAAATAACTTTGCTGGGTTATGTATGTGATGCATGCTGGACTTTCTTCCTTACTTACCAAATATTTGGACGTAAGAGGTTCTGTTGGTGGTATTCTATATATTGGTTTCTAAGGAAAATGGGAAATCAATGTCACTTTTCACTTTCAGAGGAACCATTTCAGAAAGTTCTGGCAAATTGTTCTCTGTGTACTGCTGTAGTTATACACCTATAAATGGGAAGTGTTTCAGATGGAAGCCAGTTTTAAGGATGGAACTGTTTGGAGCTAAAATGTGGTAGTGATTGTAGTAGCTGGAAGACCCTGGATTATGCTGTGTGTGAGGGATGTAAACCTGCCCACTGAGCATATCCAAATCAATATTAAATGTCTGTGGCTTCACTCTGCAGCTGATGCTTCTGGTATATTCCATTTTGCTCAGCACCCCTGGGCTCAGTGATGAGAGGGGTGTTGGATGCTCAATCCATGGGAGGCCAAGAATCAGAATCTCTGTGGAATTCTGTACAAGCCTTGGGATGCAGCTCCTCTCGCACCCACCTCTGTGCACAGCATAAAATCTGCAGACACCCCAAGCTAGGCAGAAAATAAGCAGTTTTTACATCTTGTAAAACAAAGGGTGTGAAACAAAGTTTGGGGGCGTGTGATGTCACCACCAACAGCACAGCTTTGTTTTACCTGGTTTTTCAGTTCCAAAAATTGCACACTTAAAAAAAGAAGAAAAAGAGAAATTGTTGAAAGCCACTTTTCTATTGCTCTGCACGCTTTTTCTCCTTCTGCTTGGCAACCTCCACACCTGCTGTTCTGACTACTAAAAATTGTCCTTTCTTTTGTCCTGCAGGTATTTCTGCTTAAGAGGAGAGGACAAAGGATTCACTAGCATTTTCCTTGGTTCCTCTGCCTTGTTACTTTCAAAATTAAGTTTTTGTTAACAATTCGGTGTTCTTGGGGTTGAAAATTTAGGGGTTTTAATTAGAATGGCTGTGAGCTAGGATGGTAGCAGTAGTACAGCCACGTACTGCCCTTAAAACCAGCTTTTTAATATGTTTGTTGTGTACAGCAGTGAAAAATGGCATTTTCTGCTGCAGTGTGAGGCTGGTGTGTTCAGTCAGAACGAGGCAAAAGAACAGGTGAAAAGGAAGTTACTCCCACCTTCTACTGTGCATTTTTTTCTTTCCAACATTCCTTGGTTAAGGCTCCCACACAGTTTCCTTTTTCCTTAGCTGGTGCAGTGACAGCTCCTTTTCCTGTTGGAGTCTGCTTTAGGAACAGCCTTCATCTGTGATGTTACTGAGAAGCATTTCAGCATATGAAACATTTGCAGATGTTTTGAGGGGAGAGGCAAATTCTTTTGGAGTTGGACTTGCTGATGCTTGTGGGTCCCTTTCATCTTGATTCTGTGATTTCTCAGTTTACTCTACTGGATGGTTTTCATCATTTTCTTTAATGAGAGGGTAAGGAAGATTTGACCAAAATGTTTGCAGGAATTCAGAGTTGTTTTCCTGTTAAGGAAACTCTGAGTAGTTTCAGATTTACAAAATGAAGAAGTCCTGCCTTTTGCACATCGAAGTGTTATCCTTGGGAAAGTTGGAATAATGCTGCCAAAATACTTGCAGGGCAGATCCATCTATGTCAGACAAGCTATGCTTTGTGTTGGCGTGGTTAAATGATCCTTAGGAGGGGAAAAAAAAGAAGTACATTTTTTGCATTTTGAAATGCTTAATTAGATTGTAAAGGAATGGAGTAATAATTTGTATTTGTAAAAGGAAACATCCTTTCTAAAGTTGACAGAAAGAGGAAAAAAGTATTTATGAGAATTCTGATTTCCTTTGTATTTGACATGATTAATGTTTTTTGGAGTTGACTTCAATTTTTGTTTAACTTGCTCTTCATATTTTTTCACTTTTGAACAAAATAACATTTGAAAATGTCTACAGGCCCAGAGTGACAGAAGGTTAGAAACCCATCTGATTAGATGCAGATGTTGATAATTGATGTTCAAGAATGTGAGAATGAAATAAAATTTAGGTGGCACAGACTTTGCACAGGAAGGTTTATTTTTCAGAAGAGGCCATTTTGAAAGAAAAACATGTCAAAAAATGTTCCCAGAGAGACTGTAGGTAGTTTTTGGTTTCTGTATATATACAGCTGACAGCATATTGGAGAAACTGAAAATATGCTCACATTTTTCCCTAGATAAACTGCTGATATATTACTTTTTTCTCAAATGGATATTAAAAATACAGTAGCCAGGTTTACTGCCATTTTTACAGGTACACACATTCTCAAGTTTTTGAGCTATACTGTAAAGCAGAGATGAGGGATTAGATCTGGGAGTTTTTTTAAAACCTAGCTGTTATAAAACCTCTAATCTTACCATCAAAACTCATTTTATTTCTTAGTAATATCCTTAAAATTACTTGGACAAACTGTTTCACATAAACTAGTAGAAATGGTATTACTACTTTAAGACTTGGTAATATTTTAAATTAAAGCACATTTTCTCTGGTTCCATACCGAAAGTAACTCAAAAAACACAAGTAGAAGTTTCCTTGCATTTCTTTAAAAACCCAAACTTGATTAACAGTAGAGATTTGTAATCACTTAAAAATGTATCCCGTGGCTTTCTTAAACTCTCTTAGAATATTATTTCACAACAGTGTGTATTTCCTTCCCATTCCTGCCTCATGGGAGACCGAGACCATTCATAACTTCAGAGTGAAAATTCAGTTTCCTGGGATTACTGTGTTGTTTCGTGCATAGTTTGATAGTCTCACCCCGCCAGATTTATGAATTCATTAACAGAGCACTCGGTTGAGCTCCCACAGATCATAGATGTTGAGTTGTACAAAATCCCCTCAGCTGACTCAGTAATCCAGGTGTACATCTGAACTGACTTATTTCACTAAAAATAAGGATTCTGGATGACTACAACAAACCTTTACCAGCTGCCTACGCTCAGGCTGATAAAGTACATGCAAATGAGAAAATACAAATATTTTAGTCTCAGTGTTTTCAGAGCATTAAGGAAGGTTGCTGCTCTTGGCTGCAGAATGAATCTTGTTTAATGACAAGTGAGAAAGTTGCCACTAACTTGTAGCTGAAGTTAGCTGTCAGTGTCAGTAAATCATCACAACTGCAGCTGTTATTTTTACAAAGCTGACTGTCTCCACAAAGTAATTCAGGTATTTTTCCTCAAAATGCATAAAGTGGAGGGCCAGTTGTAGGAAAGACAACAGTCTAAAATTTTCTGACCTTTATCAGCAGTAAATCTAGGAAATCAAACATTTATTCTACCAAATGCAAATATGCAATGAATCACTTATTTGCACTACGGCTACATTATGGTATTATCTTTAATATCTTTAGATGTGCTATGGAGACAGTTTGGACTTTGGCTCTCAATAAAGTTTGTGCTCTCTTGTGGAACTTTCTCGTCAGTTAAATTTTGTGGTTATAAGGTCTGAATGCACCACTGACTGTCTAAAATTAATTCTCTTGTGATAAAGGGACCCTTTAACTTCTGTATCAGATTCTACTGTGCATTGTGCTTAGGTTGGGAATTGCTAAAACCCATTTCCAGCTTGGAGGTTTCTCTCAGGGTGTCGTGTGGGACAGTTCCCAACGACCAACTAAATGTGTTGGTGAAAAGGGGAAAGGGTTAAAAGAGAGGTAAAAGGAGGTGAATGAGTGCCTTTGACAGCTGGCACTTGTGGCAGGTACAGGTTTCTTGGCCTCATCACGTTAATAACAGCTTGAAGTTCTCAAGATGGCCTTCAGGCTGTACTTCAGAGCTCTATTTTTAGGATTCATGCATGTTGTCTCTTCATAACTGTTTGGAGAACAGCTGTGGAAATAATAAACATTGGGGGGGGGGTGAAATAAAACAAAGCAGTTCGTATTTTCAATTATAAAATTCATAAAATAAGGGGGAAGATTTTCATGGCCTAGGTAGTGTAATATATATTTGCTCACCTTTAGCAGTGCTAAAGCCCTGACTGCAAATGCTTGATCTGCTGTTGGGTAAAGACTGACACATGCCTAACTTCCAGCATATGTGTAGTGAGATGTTTTTAGGGAAGAGGCACTGAGTCATGTTAATGCTGCATTATAATCCAGAAGGTTTTCTACCAGCAGCTCCTTTTCATAGGCTGTTTTAAGACAACTGTCGATTGAAAACTAGTATCTGTTTTTCATAAACATTTTCTTGAGGTTGCTGCAGTGTGAAGCCACGTTTTCTTAATAATCAGGTTTTCTTTCATGCCAGTTATATGGCTTCCTTTGAAATAAGCCTGTAATTTCATTGTAATAGCATTTATGAGCACACACTGGATGTATTTTTAAGGCCTATTTAATGTGAGAAGTGAACAGAGCTGGACTAGGAGTTAGGTTTGGATCACAGCCTCTTCTTTTCCATCTAATTTTAAACATCTTTCTCAACCACTGTGATGCCCTGGTCATGTTCCTCATCCCCTTACTGCTTCCACAATGAACCAGCATTGTCTGTCATGTACCCACGTAGTTTTTTGTAGATGAGCCTCTCTTGGTTTAAAAGGGATTTACCTGTGTGTCTCTTGAGTAACTGAGAATTAGCAGAATCTCCATGGCTCTCTGCCTTTGGTAATGCTGTGTTTTTATTTACCTTGGAAGAACTGGCAGCTGTTGGGATGTTTATTAGGACTTTCAGGGCCCTAAGAAAATGCAAGCAACTGAAAACAAAATGATACCGAAGTTACTTGCACAACCTTGCTGTAAGGGATAGAGGCAGATAAAAGAGGGGGCATAGAAGGTGTAACAAGGATGTTTTCTTAGGAAAGATTGCAAGAAGTGTGAGCTGTTAGCCTAAGAAAAGGCTCAGTGAAGATACAGTAGCACTACTTGTATGTATTAATTCAAAGATTGATGCCAAGAGCTGTAACCAGGGTGTCTGTAGGTAAATCACTCTCCAGCTCCACCGCTGATAGAGACGGCTTAAAGCCGAGCAAAGGAGCTGCAAGCTGGGCATAGGGAAACCTTTCTAGGGAATAGAAACACTCTAGGGAACTGCCTGAGAAGCTTAGAAAACCACTGGTGGTGGGAATCCTGTGGACTTCTGCTAAGAATGGTTTAGATGTTCTTAATCCTATGACAGGAAAAAGGAATTAAATGATCTCCCGAATTGCCCTATTTTCTGTTCTATGCAGAGAGGACTTGTCAGGCAGTGCTGATGCATTTAATAAACTCCCTTGCTAGCTCCTTTTGTTCTTCCTACTAACCAAAAAATGCAAAATGTGCATTGTTTTACAGACATCTCTTCTAAACATAACTTTTCCTTCAAAGTCAGGGGAAGATAATTTCTTCATCAGAATCTTCCCTCATGAAATGGTTGTTTCTCTTGGCAGCTTTTCTTTGCAGTGATTCACTGATTCCCTTCAAGAAAAGACAGCTAGATAAAACTATGAGGATAACCAAAGCAGTGTACGTAGGAACAGAGTGAGAGCTAAAATGTCATGGAAAAGTAAAGTGTGGCACAATGAGCTGATACATTTCTATAGTCTCCTTGATGATAACATTACAGCACCTTTCCTTTGAGTGTGGCTCTCTTTGGATCATGCATGGCTGGGTCTGCTGCAAGGGAAAGCAATATTCTGAACAGAATCCTTATCCATGAGAAGATAGCAAAATCATGAGTGAGGGCCATTTCTTCTGTTCCAGATTAGACATGTCATCGTTTAACCCCAGCCTGCAACTAAGTGCCATGCAGCTGCTTGCTTAAAAATAATAATGATAATAATGATAATTAAGGGGAATAAGGACAAGATGTGGAAACACAGTGAGAAAAGGCCTCTAAAAATGCAATTCCTCAACCATTTCTTTAGTCTGCTTTCTGGTGTAGCTGCAGAGACAATTGTGATTTCCAGCAGAAAAGAGGAGGTAGTGTGAAGGTACGAATCTCAAAGGAGAAGGAAAAGGAAGGGCAGCATCCTTACCTCCACAGTGACCACAGAAAAGCTTCGAATGGTGCATTAAAAATGAAAACTGGTGCATTAGACCACCCTTCTAATTGATGGTTTTCTGAACTAGAAGAAAAACCTAATCACAGAGCCTGCAGGGCCTCAATTTTTATTTAAAAAATACAAAAAAAGAAATTGCAACTAAATCCTCCTTTCCTCTGTCCTTTGGATGTAATGCTCTGATGATCACATCAGTCTTCAATCAATAATAAATAATAATTTATTTATCCAGATCACTGATAATTACCCTGTTTCCACGCTCTCTATTGTGGCCTGACATCAGGAAGCACTTTTTATGATTTAAGCTCTTCCTTGTAGCATATCACCTCTTGTCCTGCACATCTCTTCCAGTGGCTGATTGGGCTCTAATAGCTCAGAGATGTCATCATGGTACTGCATGAAATACGATGGCTTTAGCCAGACAGGAGCATGTAAAAAACTCAAAAAAGGAGTGAACAGTTATTTGTATTTCTGACCCCTGAAAAATGGTTTTATTCTGTTTAATGATCACTGAAGCAATAAAATTACTGCTTATTAATTAAGTTATAAAATTGGAGCATTTCCCTACTGCCACAAATACACACCTAGATGTATGTGTGTTTTCATTTACACAGGTTCTGTCACTCTGCTGGCTCTCAATGTGCAGCGCTCGCTGTTCTAGTCCCCCACTCTGATCCTCCCAGCTGACACTCAATAAAATACAAGCATTGCATGATTTGGATTAAAATGCCAATTTCATTGTTGCCCTTTCTGTTGGATATAATTGAGTAAAATTTCCCTCTCCAAAAAGCTTCCAGATTTTTACCTACAGTGCTGTTTAAGGAATTACCAGTGAGGCTGTACTCAGTTAGTAACAGGATTGTACTTTCCAAGATGTGCACCTGATTTCCAGACTGAGTTATTCTTCCACAACTGCTAGGAAGCTTTTTTTGGTCATTCTCACTGCCTGCTCAAATTGCACGCTACTAAAGTGAGATATTTTACAAGCATCTACTACATTATGACTGTCTTTAAGTTACTTTAGTACACAATCCTGAGAGAAATAAAATTAACTTTGCCATAAGCCCACAGTAATCACATTAATTATATTTATTTCCTTAATTATTTACTTATTGGAATGTATATGAACCATGCCATTAATTTTGTCTGGATCAACATCACACTCACAAGCTTGTGATTACCTGGATTATGTCACTTCTAAAAATGTTCTTATATTTCTTCAGGTCCTCTGAAAGTTGTCATTGTTTTCCAGCAAACTGAAAAAATTATATGCACATCCCCCAGCCAGCTCTGCTGAAATAACTAGGTACAAATTGCACAGAATAGCCAATATTAAATTACAAACCTTAGTATCAATTCAATAATGTCATCCTGAATTATTCTTGGTATGGAAATATTTAATAGTCTCAGCTATACCAAACATCTTTGTCATCCCAGATACACAACGGGAGTGTTTATTGATCTCTTTTTAATTAACTGTTATGAAGGCCAAGATTTCCCTTAGTAATGAATCACCACCAGAATTCCTGCAGCTTTGGTTTACTCAGGAAAATATCAAGTTCCTTTTATTCCTGTCAATATTGGCAATAACTTGTTCTTTGTAGCTATTTTTCTTGATTGAAGTCCTCCATTCTCAACCTCTGGTTTATATTAATTATTACTCTTTTTTTAAATACAATTCCAACTTTAAGTCTGCTTAGTTTTCTAATTAATATGATATTCCTTCTGAAAAAAAGGAGGCAGCTTTTTCAAACAGTATTGATGAGAAATATTCTTACTTAGCATTCCTAGTTTACTGCACTTTTATTTTCTTTTTAGGGTTACAGTTTCAAATTGTTTTCCTCCGGAGGAACTGGCTTATTTTAAAGATACAAATACAGTGGTTTGGGTGTTAATCACGCTTGCAGAAAACAGTGCAAACTGTCATGATGTCTTCTAAAAGTTACGCTGACTTTTAGGTTTGTGAGCTGTTGTTTTTTATGTGCTAAGATGGTTTTTGGTGAATCTGCTTGCACCACACACAGCATTTTGTGTTTGTGAGAAATCTTTTGCCTCTCAACACGTTGTAGGTAGCACTGTGTCTCCCCTCCAGTGCCCACGTCTGTTACTCAGAATTCAGTTACTCATGGTGTGTTAATTTTCACCCCCTCCTCCTTTTGTTACATGCAGGTGCAATTGTTTGGGGATTTAACTTGATTCAGTAGGTTGTAGCAGACACCAACTAGTAAACCACATAATATTTATAGGATACAGCACTTATTTCATAAGGATTTGGCAAAATGTGTCTCTTGAGGTGTCAGGAGCAGCATAATTTTTACAGAAATTGCTATTTCCCTTTTTTTCCCCAAGCTGCTCCATTGTAAACACCTTAGAAGAATTTTAGCAGCGCAGGAGTTGGACTCACCTCACCAGCTTGCTGCAGCACCACCTGGGCCATCCTGCCTCGGGCCCAAGCTCCCAATGTTCGTGTACAAAGGCAGAAATTGCCTCTTGGTTGTGCCCTGAAGTCAGTGTGAGTCCAGGATGCTGAAAACCTCCAAGGCCCAGCGTTAGAAGGGTTTATCAGTGACAGCAGGACCAGGTACCACCCGCTCCTGCTCACCTTGGTGGTGACACCTGGGACAGTCTCTGCTGCAGCTGCTGTTGTTGAATCAACATGAAGAGGAGTTTGGACTCGCCCTGTCTGGGAAACACCAAGGAGAGCCTTTGTAGGAGGGCTGCCAGTCAAACCAAAATGCATCACTTCTCACTCCCCGTCCTAGGAAAACAACAAGTAATGATCCCGTGAGAGGCTCTGATTCTAACGAAAAGACTTTTTTGAAGTGTTTCCAACCATCTCAGTTGCTTGACCCACTTTCTGAGCGACTGCACCCTCTAATGGGGTAAAACAGATTGACTTTCAAAGCAGCCAATTTATTTTTCTGTTGTTTATTCCTTTCCAGCCCCTACACATATAATACAATAGCCTGTTCTTGTGAAAGTAAAGCACAGTTCTGCTGGATGCAGGTTACAGGGGACGTATGAATATTCAGTAAAGACTTCATATGATTCATCTCTACTCTGGGTTAATGAAAAGTATGTAAACAGCTGTATATATCCATGGTGAAATGAGAAAGGAATTTTAACCATAGAAAGGAGAATTTATTTCACTTGTAAGTCCAGAAAAAAGTATGATATTTTTCCTACTGTTTGAAGCCATCTCATTTTACCAAAGTTTTGTGGGGAAGTGACTATTTGAACGACGAGAGGAGATGAAGCAGACACTTAATCACAATGTTGCATCTTGTCCCACAGGTAATTCTCTAATGGACCAATGAAAGCCAACGATGACAAGTTGTGGTCAACAGTCCTTGAATGTGCTGATGGTTCTGCTCTCATTACTCCTGTCAGCAGGTAACTTGCGTAATTTATCTTGTGCTGATGTGTGCCACAGGGAAAATATAGTTGCAATTTAATACCGTCTTCTTACAAAACATACAAGATCAAATGATTGTTAATTGCATAATAAATAAATCACAGAATGGTTAGGGCTGGAAGGGACTTTCAAGGTCATCTAGTTAAGAACTGGAAGCTGGAATTTGAAATGGAATTGAAAATCCACTTTAAGAAGAAAGCAGACTGGAAAGTTGAAAGAGTAGCTTAATTTCTTTTGATATGCTATTTTTTCAGCTCACCTAAAAGAAAAGAATAATTTCTCTAACACCACAAAATATATCCATTTTGCCAAGTAACCATTCAGTGGAAGCAGAGCAAGTCAGGTTCCAGTTGTGTGTTTTTCTACGTGCACACCAGAGAATCTGAAGGATTGAACTTGCAATCCATGTAATTTTCCTGAATCTAAAGAATTGACTGGAACAGAGATGTTTCTCCTGATGCTTGGTAGTTCTGCTCTAGATGTTTGCTATTAGCACACAGAAAAAGGTGTGTGTGGAAATGTGCCAGCTGTTAGACTGAGAATCAGCTGAGTGCTCTGATTATTGGTTGTATTTGTTCTTCAGAAGTTATTTATGGCATTAGGGTTTTCTGTAATTGTGATTGAATGTTTAAAATACAATTTGAAAAGGTTCTCAGTCTAAGTAGATTTGGTCCTACAGGTGTTTAACTTGCAGTTCAATCTCTTTTATCCTCCATTCTTGAAGCAGTTTTTAGTACAAAAAGACTTCTTTTTTTTCAATCACTGCACCTTATTCCCTTGTAGTACATTGCATCCCCAGCCACCACAGTAAAAACTTTACCAGGCACCATGTTTCTTAAAGTATCCTTGTGCTCCAGCCAAAATTGTTACTACTCAGTCTAGGTCTTTAATATTCATAAAACATTAATATTCATATCCTCACCAGTCAGTTCAAGCATGTGTTTTGTTGCCCACAGTCTCATCACTTGTTTGCAGTGTTCAAGCTGATTCTTGCTAATGATAGCTCATTATTTAGCTCTGACACAGCCTTTTTGCTAATAGTGTTACAATATCATCAATTAGACCACTCCTCTGTTCATGTTAAATTGTTCTTTTCCTTTAGAGCCCTTCCCATGACATCCCCATGTTTGGCACTACATTCCTAATTATGGAACTGCCCTCCTCTTCTGATGGACTGGGATCAGGCACAGGGGCTGGAGGTGCTTCTTTGTTGTCTTCTAGGCTAAAGAAATTTCAAAAATCTACCTCCCTGGTGTAGGAATGAAGTCAGTTACCAAAAAGTCTTCAATGAAGTGATCAAACAGGGGTCAAACATCACAAAACTTTCCAGCTGCTCCAGCCTCTTCTGTTGATTTTTAAGGTTTCATACCTTTGCCACTCTTTATAGGGGACTTCTACTAGAACTGTCCTGAGATCCCACTCTTCCAACCCATTTCCTCAAGATGATAGGAATGTTTATGCTGGAGTTGAGTGGGGCACTCTGGTTGCACTGTGTATGCAAACAGCTGTGTTCAACCACTGGTGTATTCCCTCAAACCCAGATACAATACTACTGTTATGATTTTTTTCTCTCTCTCTTAAGAGTACTGCCTCTGAAGTGCAATGTTTTTATTTGAAACCAATTACACACAGCTTTTACTTCTTACATAATTTATTTATTATCGTTGATAACTGTCGGCTTTGTAAATGTGTTTCTTATCATTATGTTACTCCTTGGCTATTGGAATTTTATCATCTGATGGCCATTATTAGCATGTAGAGTCCAGGCTTAATTTGAAATCATCACAAGCCTTTCATGCCAGCCAAACTCTGCTCCCTCCTTGTGGAATTTTGCCACTGTCATCTGTAGGAATGGGTTTAGGTCATTGGTAACCCACAACACATTTTGCAGGAGGAAATTTATTATTATTTTTCAGCCAGCCAATGTAATTTTTCTGTCCAAGACAGATCAGTTTCCATAAAGAAGAAGTACTGGCTTTATGTAGGGAAGGACAGGGGGAGGAAAAAAAGGATGCTACTCTCACTGGAATGATAAGAACATCACTGGAATGATAGGAACATCATTTTTAACCTGAGCTGAAATGCAAATCTAATGGCAAGACTTCCTCCAAGTGCCCCAGATTTACAGGCTTCCATCTGTAAGATCTTGCTTTGCTTCCAAGTCTTTGGTATACTAAGATTCACAATCTTAGTAATCAGTTTCTGGGTTGAGAATACTGAAACTTGAGGTATTTTATTTGAGTGCTAGCAAGATCACAATGACATTTTAGGGGTTGTGAACACTTACTGGTTGTACTGGGCATACAAGGAATGCATAATAAAGGGAGGAGCACCATGCAGTCATGCTGGAAGAATGACTTTCTGACCACTAACTCTTAGACTGGCTTTGCAAATGTTGATGCTTATTCATTTAAAAGATTGAAACATATTTATAAAATTGGTGATGACAACAAGACTTACATTAACAAGCAAAAATTGTCAGATTATTTGCACATTACAGCATTTTTTTCTTTGAAGTAGGAAATGAACATCCATACTGCAAGTTAACATGTGGTAAAATGCATACTTATGAATATTTCTGTGGTTCCATATGGAAAGCTCATAAACACCAGCCATTCGGAGAGTCTTGGGGCTTTAAAAATTTAGTATCTAAATTAAAAATGTGCATTAGGCAGATCTCTAACTGCGACCAGATAGGGAAGAAACAGTTTGATGTTTCCTGGCTGTGTTGTTTTTAAGGTAAAGTAGGCAAGTCTTGTGATGATGAAGCATGACAGACTATTCTCTTGAAATCAGTTGGAACAGAGAGAGGAGCATCTGTATCAACTGTTCAATAGCAGTTTTCAAAAATAGCATGAGAATTGCACTTGCAACTCCACTTCAGACACAGCTGCACCTTTGCAACAGACAACTTAAGGCTTTTCCAGGTACAATACTTTTATCTGAAGTATTTCTATAGAAATAAGGTCCTTTGAAGCTGGGGATTTAAGCAAAGTTATTTTCAGAAAGAAAATACTTGGAAGAAAATAAATCCCACTTTTTTTATTGGCTCTCTGATCCACAGAGAAACAAAGACAGCAATTGAAATTACACAGATTACAATAAATTGATGAAGTGTTTTCACTGTGTGCTAGGTCTGGCTGGGATGGGGTCAAGGCTGTGTTTTAGGCTGGTGACCAAAGCACTGCTGGTATCACACCGCTCTTGTGGCTGGTGACAGGCTGGCACTGCTGACCCAGACTGGCCAAGGTGGTTTCTATACCACAGGGTGGATGCTCAGCAATAAAACTGGGGTGGGAGTTTATCCAGAAATTGCTCATGGACTGGCTGGCCACCAGTCTGCTGGTAGCAAGTGATTGTTTTAGCATCACTTGTGCTTTGTTTTTTGTTGTTGATGGTGTTGTGAAGTTTTTTCTTATTTATTATACAGTGTTTATCTCAACCCTTGAATTTTCTCTTTGCTCTTCTGATTTCCTGGCCCATCCCACTGGAGGGGGGAGTGAGCAACCAGCTGTGTGGTGTCAGCTGCCCAGCAGGGGTAACCTACCACACACTGACTTCCGAGTTGAGAATGTGATTCAGTCCCACATCATGCATTTATTTCATCACCAACACATTTTGCTATTTAAGGATTTGCTTAGGACCTGATGTTATCTTAGTTCTCCCTTCCTTCTGTAATGATGTTTTCATTCTCAGAGAAGTTTGGCGATTGTTTTCTTTTTAAAAAGTGCAAAGGACCACATAGGGATCAGGGGACGCTTCCACATGTGCAGTTAAATAAAGCACTTGGCAGTGACGAGCAAGCTTAACCTCTGAGGGGTAGTGACAGGACCAGAGGCCGTGGGCACAAACTGCAACCCAGAAGGCTCCCTCCAAACATCAAGAAATGCTTTTTCACTGTGAGGGGGACTGAGCACTGCCATGGGTTGCTCGTGGAGGATGTGGAGTCTCCATCCTTGGACGTACTGAAAAGCCATTTGGATGCGGTTCTGGGCAACAGGCTGCAGGTGGCCCTGCCTGAGCAGAGGATTTGCATGAGATAACCTCCAGAGGTCCCTTCCAACTGCAAACATTGAGGTTTTTCACAACATAATCCAACCTGGCACACTTTCATTATTGCTGTGTTAATTAAGGAGGGGTGCAGCAAAGCACTTGTTCAAACAAACTCATCTCTATGCAATTACATCCTTTGTGGATTTTGTGACAGAATTTGAACATGCAGATTTGTTACAAGAGTTGCAGAGGATGTTGAAAACCTGTGTCTAAACACATGTTTTTCCCAGGTAGGGCAAGAACAGGTAGGTAATTATTTTTCTCAATATATGTATTCCTTTAGAAATGGCTTTCTTCTAGCACTTTCAGTTCCTGGCTGAATTAATCTACAAAAATGATTTCTTCTTTCATGAAAGTAGAGATGCCAGCTATGTGTGTGCATACGTAAATGTTTACAGTGGGCTTTCTTGACTCAAAGAGCAGTACAAATTACCTTGTTGTTAGTTTAATACTTTGGGGTGTTTTTCTAGGCTCTCTCTCTACACACAAATAAAGAAGTGATCTTCACTGTCATAATCCTTAAAATTTGTCTTGAAATTAATATATTTTATAAAATTGACAAACAAAAGTGTTAGGAATAGGCTTTTGTTTTTCAAGCAAGGTAGAAAAAAAGGAGAGTTAGACAGATAAGGTGCACAGATGCAATTGCAGATTAACAGGGGCTCTGTGCAGAGGGATACAGCGCAGTTCAGCTAAATCCATGCAAGTCATCATGTGTAACCTCTTGGACTGGTAAACTGACAGAAAACTCATGCACCAAATTACAAGGGTTAATTCTGTCAGTCCAAAGTGACATAGCATTTATTAATTAGTGTAACCTTATGAACTGCAGCTGCCCACAGCATTGCTGAGCCTCAGTTCTGCAAAGGAAAAACATTTTGCTGCTAGGAGGATTCAGACGCTACTTCTACATTTCACTTCCCTCAGAGCTTAAGCCTTTTGGGGTGTCTGTGGGGTACATGTACCCTTGAGTGACGCTGTAAGGCCTACCATGACAAAAACTGTGAATGTGGAACCAAATAGTGTCTCCTAAAAGGCTTTCAGGAAGCTGCATGTGGTTGCTTATGGCCATTTTGGAAGGGATCTCTATCCTGCCTCTCTGCACAATTGAAAAACTCAGGGAAACTAAGATGATAAAAGTATATCTATGGACAGCTTCTTTTTTCCCCAAGTGAAAGTGATGCTGAAATCAGTGTAAAAAAGAAAAATGTTCTCAGAGCTGTAATAAACATGTTACATGAGAACTTCTTAAAGCAGAAACATAAGAACTCCCAGGAGCACCTGTACTTTAGTAGTTCTATTTACAATTCAGAGTTGTTCGGATTTGTAATGCTGTTTGTAATGACTGTTTCTGATAAAATATTCCTGATCAGAGGTTGACCTTTAGAGAAGAAGAAAAGATATCAGGAACAGTAAACCAAGTGCCATCAAACTTTTATTGCCGTTTCTACATAGACTTTTTGTTTTTATTAAGTCGTCCCAGGAGAATCAAACATGAATGTTGTTGTGTGTTATGGATATCCCTATATTTAGAACAGCAGCATGAAAACATTTCCCTAACTACTTCTGTTCCTCTTAAAGTGGAGGGCATTTTTTCCCTTCCCTTAAAAAAACAAACAATGGTAATCAGAAACATAGAAACAACAAAATTCAAAATACTGCAGAAGTCTGAACATTATTACCTTTTAAGTACTAAATGTTATAACATTGAAAGTTCTGAAATATTAATGTTTTTCAAAAACCAACCAACAATTGTTTAGCCTTGAAAACTGAGAGTTGATAACATCCAGATAACAGAAGTGACTGACAAAGCCAATGTTGTTTTTGTTTTACAGTGCTGTCCGCGCATTTTCGGGTCTGCGAGCCGTACACGGACTACAAAGGTCGCTACCACTTTGGTTTTCACTGCCCCCGTCTCTCTGACAACAAATCTTACATCTTTTGCTGTCACCATAACAACACAGTGTTTAAATATTGCTGCAATGAGACAGAATTTCAGACTGTTATGCAGATGAACTTAACAGGGAATGCAGATGGATATATGCATAAGTAAGTAAATGAGTTTTAACATACTCTTCACCAAACTGTTCCTGGTCTAATAACATAGTCTGAGGTGCACTTACTGATGGAAGCAATTAGAATAATTGCATATACAGAAAACCATTACTAAAAGGTTTTTTGTTGTTGCAGGGCTCCTAAAAGAAATAATATTTCAGCTTTGCTTTCTTTGCTTTGACGTGGGCTGTAAACATTGCAAGGAGAGTAAAAGTTGCATATAAATGTGACAAATAAAAGGTTACACACAAAAGTTAGAAAAGTCTCTTCCCTGACCCTAATTTGATCCAAACTATGTTTAAATGTGCGTCAGTAAAAATAAATCCCAGAGCTGTTCGTAGGTGAGAGAGGGAGTGAGTTGACATTTTCCGTATCAACCCAAATGCATTATTTGGAATCCCTGATGTTTTTGGATCTAAATCTCTTGTAGCAAATCACTGGCCTTGGGGAACAGAACATATTTGCTTTTATACCAACACTGTGTGGTCTCCTTGCCTGTTACCTGGGATACTTCCGTGTTATGCTGAGGGCTGTCCCCCAAGAAAAACATCAGTAAGGTTTTTTTTATAAAGAACTAGGAAGTAGCAAGTAGATCTTTCTTACTGATTGCCTATTTACTGGGACAAAATCTTCACTTGGGGTCAGTTTCCTATTTAGTATTTGACATCCTGGCCACCCTAATCTGCCGTGATTTCCCTTGGCGTAATCCCCAAGGCTGAATTCCGGTCAATCTGCTTTCCCTGTCATTTTATCCTGGTATTCAGCCCCTCCAGGACAAGGAAGGGGCAGATTAAAGACAAGAGGAATCACAGTGTATGGATTTCTGTTTGCAGCAGGGATTTTGGTGTTTCCTGTGGTGCCAGTCAGTTGGGGTGTTGTATTCATCCCTATGGAAGCAGGTGCAGGGCTGTTAGGAGACAATGATGCTGGAATACTGATGCTGGCTGGTCTAACTCACTGTGTGCAGCTGTGCTCAGCTTGTGGAGCCAGCAAAGCACTGCCTTCCCTAACAACCACTCCTCACATAGACCTGCCCAGAGAAATCTCAGTCTTGCATAGATGTAGAAGTTGCATTCTCTAAATTTACAGGTGTTAAGTGTCAATCACCCACAAAGATGGACAAAAATAGACTAGACCCTTAATAAGATAGCTTTAAATTAATGTGGATCTATACTGTCTCGTTACTTTATGTGCAGTTATGTCCTTCAGGTGAAATTTGCCTTGACTTTGTAGTGCACCTGGGAACATCATGATGAGAACAGATCACGCAGAACACTAGGAAGATACTGTAGTACCAAGTCGATTAAAGACCATCCACTTTCTCCACCTTTTGTGCAGTCCAGACAATCCAGCAACTGGCAGCACCCTCACCTGGAGCTCCCCAGTTCTGGCACATAAATAGCTCCAGGCAACCTGGCAGAGTTTATAGCCCCAGTGCTCCCACACAATGTGTACTGTTGTACTGTGCACATGCTAAAAAACCAGGATATGCTGCCCCTTTGAGTACTGGGCTGACCCTGCTCCCTCAGCAGCCCTGGATGTCAGAGAGGTTCTCACAGGACTCTCAGAGCATAAGGGCTCTGCAGGTAGTCACAGACAGAACCAGAATCTGCTGCACAATTAGAGTGGTAAAAAGAGCCTCAGGAATGGCCTCATGTGGCTGCTGCCCCCACGCTTTTCCAGGTCTTTGTCCTGCACACAGCAAACTTGTTTTATTCCCCTGGTGTTCTGTAAACCCTGCACCAGCAGTGCTGACCACCCTGTCTCACAGAGGTCAGGATGGTACCATCAAAGGCAGTTCAGTCAAGCACAAAGACAGTGCTTCAGGCTTTTCTCAGTGTCTCAGCAGCTACTCCGTGTAGTCATGACCAGAGCTTACTCAGGTAAGGCTCTTCTGCCCTTCCTTTCACCAGCAACCTGGAATGTGGAGGGCAACCAGCCCCTTTCCAAGGCAGAGGAACAGATCCAGGCTGACTGCAAAAGATGCCCTGGGACACAGTGCACCTGCACATGTGCACACACCACCAGAGAAATAAATCCAGGGCTCATCGTATCACAGGGCTGTTGTGTATGTGAGCAGTTTGGAAAAAAAAGGAGTTTGATGTTCTGTGAACTACAGCATTTATTTCGATAAAAGTATTTAGAGCAAAAGGTATTATATTAGTTTCCATGTAGAACTGTTTTTTAAAAGTCACCTTATTCAGCTGTGATGGTGAAAGAGGTACCCGTGTAGTTTTTGTTGGTAAGATTTGTGGTTGAGAACCACCTGCAGACTATTTACCACCCAGTCCAGGATTTCCTGGGGACATCAGCTGTGTGTGAACTTTGGCAAAGGTGTGTGACATCATACTGGATACAATAAAAAGCCTCTGGAGCTGTAGCGTAGAGAAGCTCAGGAATGGCACTGGTATTGCCTTGTTCCTCAAACATCACTTCTGATAAATCTGTCAGGACCAGGAAAATGAAGAGATGCTGCTTCCTACGTAAAACTCCACCAATGGAGTGAGGCAGACAGGAGAGAGATCTCCTCACCCTGAGCTCAGTAACTTTGGTAGAAAACTTCCTGGTATTTTTAGAAGGAGCAGGAAGAAGTGAACCCTACATGCCTACATTAAAAACATTGCAAAAAGCTTCTTACTTAATACTCTGACTTTATTTAATGTACACGATAATTTGGATTCTGATGCATCCAGGGTTCAGTTTACAGTGACAAAGTCAGCTCTTTGTTTAGATCTAATTTCACACACCACTGAAAAAAATTCTGATGAAATTGTACTGTGGCTGGGGAGAATAAGATATGGGAATAGCAATGAACTGAAAAAAAGGATTATAGTTTTCAGGGAAGACTGATTCAATATTATTGCTTGGTTTATTTCAGTATTATTATTTGGTTTATTTTTCCCCTTAGCCATTCTTGTGATCACCAAAACAAATTTCTGGTTTTATAACACAGTTGGGGGAAAAAGTTAATGAAGTGACTTGTGACTTCTTTGTTATGGCACAGCTGAAAAGGCACGTTTGTCTTCACCAGTCCCACAGTGCAAATATAACCATGTTTATTTACGTTTTTCCATTACTGTAACACAATATTTCTATGTTTTTTTAAGAGCAAAAGATGAGAGTATTATATCCTTGTAACCATGCAGATTAATCAGTCTATAATCTTTTTGAATGTGAATGATTCATTTAGTATTAAATATAGAAATACAAGCTATGTCTAACAGACAGGAAAAACTCTGTAATCCAAAGTATTTTCCCTCAGAACCATCTAAGAAATTGTTTAACTATTCTTAAACTAGATTCAAGTGAATACTATTTTTATCGAGTTTTCAGAGTCAGGTTTTCTGTTGTGCATGTTTAGGTGGATTATCAGCAGTACTGCTATGATAGGGGTCCTTAATCTGATACTGGAACAGTGTTCTGGTAGTCTGTGGTGTATCTATGTTTTTCCTTATCTCTTAGTCCAGTTTTGCAGAGTGGAATGGCTTTTGCACACCTCATTCCAAGCAATGTGAGAACAGCATAGCACCATCTTTCTCCAGGTACTGAATACTATTTGCTTAGATACCACTCAGAGCATCATCTTTACAAGAATGAGGGGGGAAAAAAAAAAAACAACAAACCAAACATCAATCCCACTACCAACTGTTGCAAAAATATGTAATTTGGCAGGGAAGACCTCTTAGGTAGAGCAGTAACAGATTCCTCAGGAAAATTCAGGATTGGACAAAGGCCTGGAGAGAATTATAAAAGAAAAATAAGGCAGGGGGAAATCTCATTTAAAGTGTAGATGCAGAAACTGCACTGGTCTCCTCAGTAGTCAGGATGTAACTTTGCATTTCCTAGGGGCAACACTTACTGTTACTACTCCAAGGAACAGCTCCTTTTAGGGAGAACAGGGGAAGAAACCATTCCAGTGACCGTGTGCCCACATTTAAACTCTGCAGCTGCAGAATTCAGCCCACAATTGTTTAGATTTGTTGGGTTTTTTTCAAACCTGAATTCCCAAATGAGTTATTTTTTGTTCATGTGCTGCACATAAAACTCAAGAAAATCTACTAAAAAGATATAGGCTAGTCCATAACCAGCTTGTCATCTGTCTCAAAAAGTGAATGAATGGGATAGATGCAACTTGATCAACCCTGTAATGGAACAAACCCCTTTAATTTGAATCTCAGCAAATTTGGAATCTGTTCACACTTTGGTTTTTGATAAAATTTGAACTTCTGCCTAAAAGAAGAGGAGAACCAGATTGCAAGAATAAACTTTGACAATTAAATCATTCAGGTCAGTGAAATGAGAGCAAGTCCTAGAAGTTTTTGGATTCCGAGTTCTGTGTTTCTGGCCTTACTGGTTTTCTGTGTAAATAAGATTGATTGTTTTCTAATGAGGACATCTTGATTTGCAGGACAGTTTTAAATTTTACTAAAATTAGTAGCCATCAGAAAAAATGTTTTCTACCACCTTAATAGTTGGAGAAACAGAAAACATCCAAGTATGGAATATCCTTCCGCGTACTGAACATACTACTTACTATTTTTGCTTGTGATTTTTCACAAGGCCCTTTTGATAGTGCTGTTGTGCCATTGTTAGTTAATATGAAGCAGCCTTTCTTTTTTGTACTTGTGAGGAACAGCTGTTATTTAGGAGGAGTAGATGAGTAACTTACATATTGGCATGATTAAAAAAGCACTGCTTTTAATTGGAACCCTCAAAATAGCTCTAATTTTCACTAATCAAAATTTTGGTGGATGAAATTAAATACCTAAAATACAAACAAATTCTTTTGAGTTCATGATAAGGAACATGATAAGAGGTTTCTGCCTCTCACCTTGTTGCCGAAACAAATGTTTTCTTAGTGTGGGTCAAATACAGCTCACCTGTATACAAAATGGATCCTTTTGGCATTAATGATGAGCAAGAATGGGATTTGTCCAAGTGCATTCCATCCTGACTTTTCCAGCCTTCACTTCCCTGTTTGTTTAATATTAACAGAAAACAGAAGAGTTCACCCCGATAGGAATAAATTTACTGGAAGTCAAGAGCAGCACTGCTGAGAAACCTGAATTAACCAGGTCCTGTTCTACTTTCAAGTGCCTGAACTGCAGATTTTAGTGCATTACATTAAGGTCTACCCTCTGTTGTGTGAAGTTAGGCTTGCATGTGTAAGTCTTCAGCAGAGGCAAAGAACCTGGAGTTAAGGGTTTTCAGAAGCATTATATTTTGCCTACTTCCAATCCTCCTGGAAATTTACTGATTTCTTTTTTTTTTTTTTTTTAATTCTAATTCTAGGCTTGTATAGTCAAAAAGTTATACAGGAAGAGAGCCATTAATAACTTGGACCTTCTTCTTGTTACTTAGTTATTTGAAATGGAGCCTCATTTAATGTAAGGGCATTATAGCCGTGTAGTGGAAAAATCATTCCCTGGAGGGAAGAATCAGTCTCTTGAAGTCCTGACAGACAGCAACTCAGAAAGTAAAATTCTGATTTCTTGTTTCAAATCC
This sequence comes from Coloeus monedula, assembly GCF_965178545.1. Classification (NCBI taxonomy): domain Eukaryota; kingdom Metazoa; phylum Chordata; class Aves; order Passeriformes; family Corvidae; genus Coloeus; species Coloeus monedula. Next base: position 13,394,680 of record NC_138784.1, read on the forward strand.
TGATTTTTTTAAAGTATAAAATGGAAGAGCCATACAATAGTTTAAATAGAAATGAAAGTTCAAAGCAGAGTCTTGAAATCTTTTGATCCAGCAAGGCTGGGGGCCACATTTTTAAAATATCAAAATATCCTTCTGGCTTGCATGTATAATGTCTTCTCATCCTTCTTTTCTTCTTGCAGCACTTCCATTGTGATCAATGTCCTGATAAAATATGATTCCCTCCAAGTTTCTCTGACTGGCTGTGAAAGGAGAGCATGGTTGAGTGTGTGTTCAGTTTTGAGTTCAGCTCCATGCAGATGTGGGTTGCCCACCTATTACTCTGATATAATTTTTCTCTGAGACTGCCTTCCTAATGACATTTTTTACTGACATCCCTTCAGCTTCCTCTTGGTTTTACAGTCTCCAGTACATGTACTTCCATATCAGCTCATGGGTCTAAATCAGCCTTTTTTTGCTTTCTACCTAACAATCTCATTTTTATACATTTCTTTCCTTCTCAGTTCTGACCTCATCCTCCCCACTCACACAGTTTCCAATCCAAACTGCATTTACTCCTGACAGTCATTTTTCTTTTAATAACACTTCATCTCCAGCAGGGTATTAGCACTTCCTCCCCTTTTTGATTTCCAGATTTTTGACCCCTTATACCTTTTCCTCCTGTTCCTCTCCCTTTCTTTTAGTATCTTGAGTCACCTGTCACAGCTTTACAGCTCTCTGCACCATATAATTTTCATGGCCTTTATATATATATACACATTATAGCTACACTGACACACACATTTCAGTGAGTACTTCCTGTGAAATGCATTGTCTAACACGATTTTGCCAATGTTCTTCCTTCCTAAATTTATTACCAGCTTATTAAGAGGTCTTTAGCAGCCACTCTGGAAAGCCTATACACAGATGAGAAGGACAAATAAAAATCCTTGTAAGAGAGGTGGCCTTAGTTTTTTAAAGTCATGCCTATAGCAGTATTCATATTGAAAAAATAACTAATTTTAAAAGACATGTGCTTAGAACAAGATTTTGTTTCAGCCATCTATATATAATTAATGAAACAAACAACCTTCATGAACTAATACAGTGACCACTACTGAGAGAACTTTTTTGTTGTCCCTTTTCTTCCTTTCACAGCAACTACAGCGCACTGTTAGGAGTGTGGATCTATGGCTTTTTTGTGGTGATCTTACTGATACTGGACCTTTTATATTACTCTTCAATGAACTATGACATTTGCAAATTTTACCTGGCCCGCTGGGGAATCCAGGGAAAGTGGATGACACAGGGACAGAGACGATGGATTAACCCTGCTCAGGACCCAAGACAGACACAGCCTCAGCCAGAGACACAGCCTCAAACTCAGCCCCAGCCCCGAACATCACAGACAGTACACACTTTAAAAGGAGATGCTTTAAGCCCACCCCTGGTGTCTTTTCAGAGTACATCTGCCTGGTAAGTAAGCTAAGCCATACTGACACATATTGTTTTGCTGTTTTGGAGTGTGAACAATTACCTGTGTTGGGAAGTGCCTGTGAATTCAGGCTGAGCAGCACCATTTCTAGCACATAATTCTTTTATTATATCATGACCTGTCCTACAGAATTACTGCTTAGGAGTAATGTCTGACTCTGGACTATATTAAGACATCTTTTAATTCTTTTTGAGAAACAGGTGCTGCCATCTTTCAGCGCTAAACAGTTTTACTACTCTGTAGTGCAAATAAACTACAAATCTGCATCAACCATTATAAAAGCCATTTTAATCTGGTCTCAAAGACTGATTGCTATGTGTATCTGTTGCTCTGGTTTTAAGAGACTGTAAAAATAGCGACGTTGGAATAGCTCCAACGTGAGATGTCACAAATCCACTCTATTTGTGGCATGAGACACAGAAACATAAAAACCAGGTTAGTTTTTTATATGCATAGCCAAAAAAGCTTTGCTTGATCTCATTTGACAGAGTGACACAAGTAGGCTACTGTAAGGTTAAATGCTATGAAACCAAGACAAAACCTCCCAAAAAAAACCCCTCAGACCAAAAGGGAGAAAGATCTGTGGGAGCAAGCAGAACCTGCAGTATAAATAGAAGAAATTAAACACAGATAGCCATGGGAAAAAATGACATGGAATTATTTTGGACTGGTTTTGCTGTAGAAAAGGAAAGCAAAGGGAGAGAGCTGAGTTAAACATTTCTCTGAAAAAGGTGTCAAGAAAGGCAGGGACTTTTTTCTTGGCAAGAAAGCATTAGGATTTGGAAGGATGCAGAGAGAGTACCAAGTCACCAGTGTATTTTAGAGGAGTTCCAGAAGGCTGAGCTTTGAGTTTTGGCAAAATAAAGTGATCTAAGAATGTGCAGGGTGAAAAAGATGATGACAGTTCCTGGAGATGTGGAGCACATACAGCCTCAGCACTGATCTCAGTCTGAAACCTCTGTGTATTGCTGTGTTGCAGATGGGACAATAACAGTGATGGTCCTTTGATTTCATCATTTGCCCCTTAATTTTAAGTGTAAATCCAGAGCAAATAGAGTTGCAGATTTGTTGCAATAGAGAAAGAAGTGATGGTTAATTTGGTGAAAGAGGAGGTTGCTTGGCACTGGAGGCAGTGCTGGATGTATCCCGTGGAGATCAGACTTAAGGGCCATTCCAGCAGCTTGTGCTCAAACAGAAGAGTTTGAGGCTGCTACTTAAGAGAGAGAATTGCTTGTGCTTTGTTGTAAGCATCCTTCTTTTCACTTCCTCTTTCCTTTTTCTTTCCTCTAAGTCTTCCAGCTTTTTTGCACACTGATTTCCCAGTCTCCAGCTGAAATTGCCATGTTATGTTAAGAACTACATTTATAGTAAAGTAATCGTATCCTGGCTTAATATGTGTATGTGTACCTGTACAAAAATGACTGCATCTGCAAATTTATGTACTATTAGTCTGCCATAACATTGTAAATTGAAACCATTCAATGTTCTTGAAGGCTTGATTGCTGGTTAATTCACATGACTGACTCCTGTTGTTCTGTTTCTTTGCTTTTCCCGAAGCGTTAAGCGGGCAATGTATGTTAGGATCAGGTGAGCATATCCCATATGCTCCTTGTCCTGTATTGGCAGGAGATGAGCATTGATAAGTCACTCCAGTAACACTCACTTCTTCCCCAGTGAGCTGTTTGTGCTCTCCTCAGTTCCCATAAAATTGTTCCTTTTTTTCCCCCTAGTCCTCTCCTTGCTCAGTGGAAGAAAAAAATAGATGTTTCCCTGTCAAAACCCTATTTATCCCCTGTATTTCAGCATGTAAAACACTACAGGAGGTGCCACATTTTCATTCTTGTAACCTGCAACTTTTGGAACTCAGAGCCCATGAACCAAGAGCACAGATGATTCAGTCTGAGTTGGATACAGAAAAAATAGCAATAGGCACTGGTGATCACAGGCAAGATGTTTAGCATGCAAAAGAGGATTTTGAGTAAACAGCTCCCTCAGAAAATGACAGATTTGTGTACTACAGCAATTGCTAAAAGAGTGGGGAGTGGGTTGCCTGGCTATTTATTTCTCTGTTAGATAATCTGCAGGTTATATAGATGAAAATATGGTAATTTTGACCTACAGAAATTAAGCTTTGTTTCAGAGGCTGATTTTCTGCAGCAGTCTATATTTGATGAATGACCTCAGTACAGTCTTCTCAAAATGTAACTATACTATCAGTGATGAAGTGCAATGGACCTACTGGATTTATAATTTCTATCACCATTTTCAAAATTACTGAATCTGTTAAAATACTGGTTTTAAATTTTCTATCTGAATTTCCATTATGCTAGATGATGACACCTGCTTTGGTAACACACCGGGTTTCCAGTCTAAAAAAATCAACTTTTCAGTTTATGTTGCCATTTTAATGTGTCCTAAACTTATCCCAGATTTTCAGTCTGAAAGAGAAAATAAGCATTTTTCTTTAGCATCTCACAAACACCGTGTGTGTGTGTGTATATATATATATATATCTATACAGGTGATATCATACCATAAGAATGGTTCCTGTGGACAGATGAGCATTTTGAAAATGCAGAATAGATCTTTTAATCCTGAGAGGTATGAATATACCCCCAGGCATAAAAAACTTAAATACTGTTAAAGACATTTTCCGAAACAGTTTGCCAGTTTTCGTGATGACAGATGTTGTTGAAGTTGTTAACTTCCTGTACTACATTCATCTGAGCACAATTAAAAATATGCCCATTCTAGAAGACACTACATGATGATAATAGGAAAGTGATTCTTGCAAATGCCTTGAGTACTGCAGAGAACTGACAGTGTAAGAAGCTGTCCCAAGAAGGATGTCAGGATTAACCTATAGTTTGTAAAGCAATTTTCAGATCTCCTTGGGTTTTAAAAATTATGTAACTGCTTTTTATTTCAGCATTTCATTCCTTGCCCTAGTTTTAAGTACCATGACTTGGCAATGAATTGGGTATGTCAGAGAGAAAAGCAAGTAGTAGTATAGAGTGGGTAGAACCATCCCTATGATGTTTAAACATTTTGTCAGAGTGGATCACTTCATTGTTTACTTGAGACAAAGAGAACCATGTATAGCCATAATATTATTATAAGTAAAGAGGTCTGGAGTCCATTAGGCAAAGCTGCTGCCTGCTCTCACAGTGTTGTGCAAGGACAGGAAGGAAAATCATTAATCTCAGGAGCATACAACCCCGTTTGGACTAATGTTGCTTCGTCCTGTAGTGTGTGGATTGTGCAGCCCAACTAATGCTGATTTCTTCTTTAGTATGAAAAGCATCTGAGGGCTGTCCAAGGCCTGTGTGGGCTGAAGGTCCTGGTGGATGTACCTTCTGCAACCCCAACGCCGTCACAGCCCGCGCGTGCCCGAGCTCACACAGCGCTGGCTTCCCTCGTGGGCTGAGGGGCACGAGCTGGGCTCTTCCACACTCGCTGGCCTGAGGGAGAACCTGCAGCCTGGTTACCTGAGCAAGCTGTAACAGCTGGAGATGGAACTGCAACAAGCAGCAGGCAAATTATTTCTACTGCTCAGCAAAGTAAAAGCCAGGGCGCTGATAAAACGAAACATCGCAAGTTGGGGAATCGAAATTCTGGCTGCTGAAGCAACTTTCTCTCACAACTGTGGGAATATTGTTAATTAATAGTAATTAAAATGGTCAGACTAGAAAGGAAGATCACATTAAGAAGTGTGAGAGGGAGACCTGATCACTCTGCCTTGTTCTGATGATGTTAAACTCCTCCTGCCCTCCATCAAGGATGCAAATCACAGGGAATAAATACTGTCTCGGAGTCCAACACCTGCCTCTGTGTTCCCTGCCTTTCTGCACCACAGCAGGCAGAGGCAGTGCCTGTGATCACACACGTGCTCTGTGACTCCCAGTTTCAGAAACCTGCTGCTTGTGTAGAATCAGGAAAGGTAGCAGCCCAGCAGGGTTAGCCCGTGTTATTTCCTATACACAGCTGGAATGGATTAGGCAAAGGCAAGTCTATTTTACTTTCCCTTATAAAATGCTGGAATCTGCTTTTGCTGTGAATTCCTCTGGGGCACTTTGTCTTTTGGACAACAAATGGAATAGCTTTTAGCTTGCTGCTATTCACCTGCTTCTTGACACCTCTTCAGATGACTACCAAAGCACCTGAGAGAATAAAGCCTGTAAAAATACTGGCAGAGTTTAGGAGCCAGCAGGTAACTGAGCCATGTCCACAGCAGCTGTACTAAAAACACATAAATATTTTGCCGGTGGCTAAAAAGACTATGTGAAAGAATTTGCTTTGATACCAAATTTTGAAAGAGGATCTAGACTATCACTTCAGTGCTTCCTTCAGTGGTTTCTAAGAGCATGATCTTACCTGTGTCATGGGACACTGGTGCTGCAGTGGGTCACTGTAAACACAGTCCACCACAATCATGAGCCATTGTGGTGACAGAGGAGTCTGTGCAGGGGCTGCTCTTGATTCAAGTTATTTGCAGTAACCAAGGGGAAAAAAGCTGCCTCTTTCCATTTTAAGTAAATAAGAAAGATCTCAACTTTACATTTGCAAAATCACTGAACAGGAATAGAATGGTGCTGTTTTAAAGATGCAAAATTTTGCGTCATAGGGCCAAGCACACTTTTTATGTAGAGCCCCCACCTAGACTTTTATGTTATACTCAGGCTAAATACGGTGAATCAGAGCACCAGTACTTGTTTGGGTTTTTTAAAAAGATGTAAAGAAATGAAATTGAATACTTACGTGCTTTTATGAAAGAACTGTCTGGGAATTGACATCACCTGGAAAATCTGTTTACAAAGATTAGGTGAGGCAGTTATCTACCATTATCTGTGTGCCTCCAGTCCCCTTGGAATCGATTGGGTTAGAATAACAGATACATTCAGCAGTATCTTCTTTTAAATATTCTTACCTTGCTTGCTGGGAACTACATAACTGTAAAAATAGAAATTAGCTCTACCCCAGCCCAAGCCAGCACATCAGGGCAGGAAATCAACAGCACAAACACACAGTGGGCTTGGAAGCAAACACCTCAAAATCCGCAGTGCTCGAGTCTTGTTTGCTTGCCTCGATACTACAACATGCAAATTATTGGGTGACTTTGGTTCTATCATTTGCATTTAAATAGTTCAAGTTACTGAGTGCCTGCTTGCTTTCTTCCTTGTGTTTTGAAATTAACTGTTACCATATGAAGTTAAGCCAAGATGCAAGGTTTTTTGTCTGCTTCAATCTAAATCTTTGTGTACATTGATATGCACAAACTGCATCTTTTGTTGATACATATGTAGTACATATTGTTCATTTCATGCCATATTCTCCTTTTCCTTTGGCTCCATAAATTATAGACCCCACATTGATTTCTCTGTATTCCTAACTTCAGCTTCATGGGATGCAGGCTGATTGATACTCCCTATTTTAGCTGTTTCTCAGCCTTTTCATTGAGTTGGGACTATTGCATTCATCAGCTTCAAGGAAGACTTTCTTTTAAAGGGACTGTACAGTTGAAGCAGTTTTAACTTAAATATGGTAATGAATTGTGAGAAAATAGTAACTAGGCCAAAAGGTTATCTGAATACAATTGCTGAATGAACTCTGCACACTGAGAAATGAAATCTAGTAAAATTACTGGAAACCAGATCTGAACATCTTCCATATTTGAATTTTCTCATCCACTCAAGACAGAATTTTTTGCAGTGAGCGCATTACCTCATCTCCATGATACAGATCTGGAATGACACCACTGAAGTATCAGATAGCAGCATAAAATTTATGTGAAATCAGAAGGCTCCAATTAAACCCACAATTTCACTGCATAATGTCACAACACTGTACCGTTACACAGGAAGGAGTGTGACAACCCAAATTCTATCAACCAGTTCCATCTCCTCTGTCCCAGTAGAAACCAGTAAACTTTAAAAGACTCTATAAATATTTTGGTAGTTACAGAAGTCCTGCCCCTTGCATCCTCTTAGGTGCCAGATGCTCAATAGCAATTTTAACAGCCTGTACCTCTTTTACATATTTTAAATATGCACAGAAAAGTAAAATAACCTCCTCACTTGGGTTCTGAAGTATTCAAGAGAAACTTTAGCATCAGCCAAAGATATTTCCAGTGGTAGAAAGAATTAAAGGGGAGGTGTTGAGGAGCTGATGATCTAAATGGACAAGCCTTATTTTATGCAAAGTGGCAACAGGATTTTTGAGTAGGAGATTTAGTGTAATTCATTGTTCTGAACTGAAAGAAAGCACTTTTCAAAAAGAAAAAAAGGAAAAATATATAGGCAGGATATTGCTCATCATCAGTAGTTTAAGCCCCAGAGAACTACTTAAAATACCTGCAAAACAACTATCTATGTACACTTTGTGCTTTTAACAGAAGGGAGAAGGAAAAACAAGATAAGAGTCTCTGAAGTAAGATGCCATTGCTTTCACCTTGGAGAATGAACTCCCAATGTATATTTTGGATGTCAAAAAAACAAGTAACTCCCTAAACTTGAGGAGGAACAAACAGGTAATAGAGCTGAAGATCCTGTGCTGACTTATTTATTATTCTCAGAGTTATTATTAAACAAAAAGCCATATGTAATAAATAACCCTTTTATGGGGTAGCAAAAGATCTTCTAAGTAAGCTAAAATTTCTGTGTGAAATGATGGCATATTATGGGATACCAGGCATTAATGAAAACATCAGAAACTTACGTGATATGCTCAAGGCAGGACCATAAATGGTAACAATGTCAGACAATTAATTTCAGTGAGAGCTGAGGTCAGGAATCTACCACATCATTACTTTTATTGTCCCTGTCCCCTGATGAGATCATGATGAAAACAACCACAGCAGTCATTTCATCAGAGAAGTGCTAAAACATGTCTGTATGACCTTGGTTTTATAATGATGCTTCACTGAACAACAAGAAATTAGACACAGTTTTTCATTATTAGCAAGATATCAGATATATCTTGGCTGTTTCAGTCTCAAAAGCAAAAAAAAAAACCAAGACACATTGAGATCTGAGTCATTTTACTCTTCATTGAGACATGAGAGAATGCTGTTGTCAATCAGGAAACAATTTTCAGGAACTTAAAGTGTTTTGGGCAAGTTACATGATCAACACTGTCATAAATACATACGGCACAGGCGTCTACAATTCACTGCAGACAAAAAACACCTCTGAGGAGAGTTTGAAATCCACATCAAAAGTTTCTCAGAAGTGTGCAATGCTGAGGAGATAAAACCAGCTTAGGACATGAAATGGCAGGAATGTGACACGTCACTGGAACACAGTAAGAAATGCTGCTAAAGTTAGTCCCACGTCAGGTGATAACATGATCCCAAAGCAGAACAGGTGAGGTGCATTCCTTCAAAGTGGAAATGAGTTTAATCAGCACAACATCCTGTAGCCTCCAGAGAACAGCAGCAGAGGAATAACTGGTTGAAACTTGGCACCCATCATAATATACAGGACGGTAAAAAAGATGTGTAAAAAGTGGTTATGCGTGGAAATAGGCTACTTCACTTCCCAGTAGCAAGTAGGATTATCTGTTTTCTGGTGTTTCTAGGTAGTGGGAAACTTTGCTTAGGCTCCACAGAATCTCAGAGGTGGAATTATGGGGGAGACAGACCTATTGACAGTAAATGTTAAAGGCAGCAATGGAAAGGTGTTTGCACAGTGGTTCACAGCAGAAAAATGACTGTGGGGCTCAAATCTGGAAGGGAACAAGCTCCACCTACGATTTTTCTTCGTGAAGGACTGGTGCTCTAGTACATCAGGGAGGATTTTATGCACAAAGGAGTCATCCTAGTTAGAGGAATTGTGTGTATTAATGAGCTGATCGTATCCCTGAGCTGAGCTGTGCTGAGCACACAGCACACAGGCTCCCTCCTGTCTGCTGGAAATCATGGCTGTCACGTGGAAAAGGAACTGTTTCATCAAGAATTACAGTAAATTAATTAAACAGTCATTAACTATATTCTGCATTGATTAGTGATACAGATTTTAATCACTCACGCAGAGGCAAAGTAATTTTCTATGGCGTTCAGTCTTTGGAAAGTGGTGAGTCACAGGGAGCTGCTGAACCCAGCACCTGTTACCTGCTCATCTCCAGCACTGCTTCACCAAAAACATTCTGAAGAATTTGCGACTGGAAGGCAGCCAGAGATCAGCCTTTCACTCACCAAAAACCTCCCAAACTTCTCTTATGCTGCTGAAGTTAACAGCAACCAGAAGAACACCTGCTTAATTTGCATTTTAAGACATTTTAAAGGAAATTACATGACGAACTGAGAGTTGACTCCATATTTTTTTTTAATATTCACTGAAACCTCTCAGAGCATAACAAAAATAGGCATCTCAAAAAGACCCCCAGTGTTTGCATGAACAACTAAAAGAAGACAAAAAACTGTCAATGCGTTTTTGTGGGTGTTTTAAAAATATTACCTAGCTGACATGCTCCTGAAAAAAAAAAGGGAAGGTTGGTTCAGCCTTGGGTTGACTCTTCCCGTCTTTTCCTTGGCAATACATAAAGCAAAAGTAGAAATACCTGAAGCAGTCCAACAATCATACTTGGCTGCAAGGGGTGGGTTTTGAAGGAGTTAAGAGACAAGTGAGATAATAGGAAAAGAACACCTTAAGCATTGGGATGATGAGGAATAATCCCCATCTTCCCATTCTGAGTCCTAACCTTGCAGTGTTTGTTACAACAATAAATTTCACCTGTGAGGGCAATAACTGCCTCCGTTTAATTTTTCTCCTTTTATTCTAGTTAAATAAGTGCAGACATGGTCTGGAATGTTTAAAAAACTCAGTAAAAATGAGCTAGGGGATTGTCTGGCTTTATTGTTCTCAGAGGCTGCTGGCTGGAGCTGGAGCTAGTGCTGTTGTTACCACAGGAGTCTGTGACTCCTTAGTAGGTTGTGGTGTGTTTATCTACACCGTGCTTGGGTGACCCAGTCAGCTCCCGGTGCTTCCATTTGGCAGAGGAAATGGAGAACTTACCTGGTTTTATCTGTGAGGGCCACACTGAAAATATTTGGCAATACTGCCATTGTTCTAATATGTGTAAAATTTTGTGATGGTTTGGGTAATAGCACAGCTCGCTCTCCAGTGCTCTGTTGTAGGCACTGCTGATAGAGAATATCCTGGAACTATTTGAAATACCCAGTGATACAGCAGGTAACTCCTCACCTTCAGTTTCTTATACAGTATGATGGCTAAACCAGAAAATGGAATTCTGGAGTGCACAGAGAGGAGATGCCAATTAGAAGTAGGGAGCTGTTGTCTCACGAGTAGTGGGGAGATTGCTAGAGGGAAACACCACTTTCCCTAGGCCTGTAGCAGGAAAAATCCTAGTGACAGATGGGAAAGCATTCTGAAAGAGCTGTGGAGCTTACATGACTTCTCAAAAGTTGGTCAAACTAAGAAGTTTTAGAAGCTCAAGGCTAAAAGGCAATTTTAACTCAGTCTGTAAATTCTTCGTGGTAAAGAGATTTAAGATAGCAGAGGGCTGTAGCAAACAAAGACAGAAAAAGATCCAATACCTGGATGATCTAATTATACAAATCTTTACTGGTGATAAAGAGCAGGATTAAACTCAGTCAATGTAGCCATCTAAAAGTCCTGTATCTACTAGTTATCCTCACGAACACATCGAAAGAGGCATTTCCAGGGGGTTATTCATTCCACCTATCTTAAGATGGATGAAATTGCTTGGAAGCCTGGCTTGATTAATTTTTTTGACATTATGCTGGAAGATGAGTTTAGAGGAGTCGTTTATCCAGCTGAAATTTGCCAGTGAGACTCATCTCCTCCAAACAGGCATTTCTTCTAAAGTTGGCAGTTGGTCAAGGAAGTGTCTTGAGATGCAGCAGAACACCCATTACTTGTAAATTTAAAATTGGCAAGGGAGCTTGTGGAATATAAGCAACAGTGGGAAGAACAGGAAGCTAGATCTGCATAGCTGGCCAAACTGAGCACCCTAAGAGAATGGCTCTTCAAAAGTCTGACTTGTCTGGGGAACAGGTGAGGCTGCAGTCCCAGAAGACTCACACCAACATCAGTTTTCATAGAATCATTGGACTGGAAAAGACTCTTTAAGGTCCAGCCGTTGCAGCAGCACTGCCAAACCCACGTTCCCAAGTGCCACATCCACGTGGCTTTGAAATCCCACCAGGGATGGGGACTTCACCACTGCCAGTGCTTGGCAGCTCTTCCAGTGAAGAAATTTCTCCTAATATCCAACCTAAACCTTCCCTAGTACCACTTGAGGCTGTTTCCTCTTACCCTATTGCTTATTACCTGGGATAAGAAACTGACCCCCACCTGTTTTCAGCCCCCTTTCAGATAGTCGTAAAGAGCAACAAGGTCCCCCCTGAGCCTCCTTTGCTCCAGGCTGAGCCCCTTTCCCAGCTCCCTCAGCCCCTCCTGCTGCTCCAGCCCCTTCCCCAGCTCCGTTCCCTTCCCTGGACACGCTCCAGCCCCTCAATGCCTTTCTTGTCCTGAGGGGCCCAGAGCTGCCCCAGGATCTGAGGTGTGGCCCCAGCAGTGCCCAGCACAGGGGACAGTCACTGCCCCGGCCCTGCTGCCACCCCATGGCTGGCACAGCCCAGGTGCCATTGGCCTCTTGCCCCCCTGGGCACACCTGGGCTCATGTCCAGCCGCTGTCCCCAGCAGCCCCAGGGCCTTTCCCAGCTTTCCAGCCCCTCTGCCCCAGCCTGGAGCTGCAGGGGGTTGGTGAGACCCAAGCATCCCATTTTCCCAGCATGGCAAGCTCATCATGCTTACTGAGCAGTCAGAAAACACAAACCAACAGCTGCACATCAAAACTCACACAATGTTTTTCTTCAGTTGTATCACCCTCTGCCATTCAGGACTGCAGGGGACAAACATGTGGCCTTCTTCCTCCCCACCTCTTTCTAATAAATGCCTGATTATGCAGCTGCTGCATAATAGCTGCTGATGCCAGTGTGACTGTGCAGTGATTGCATAATCACTCCAGAGAATGGGAATCTCTGGGCAAAGCCTCATCCCAGCACCACCTGCCCAGTACTCATCTGTCAGGTTCTGGGGGTGCAGGGAGCCACTGGTGGTAAAGATTATTTTTGTATGTAACAGGCTTCCAAATTTTCATGTGGAAGTGCTGTGAGATTATAGTGGACACAGGAGCATCCAGCAGTGGGGTCTGTTACAGCATGTGCATGTAAAAGCTGTTGTGGAACTAATGATCCTGAATTATTACAGCCTTTCTGTCTCTCCTCTAATGTCAAAATGCACACATGATAGCTGCAGTTATCACTGGGCAGCTGTAAGAAGCTTAAATTCTTGTCATGAAAAAATGAGCGTACAATAGATCCACAATAGGAGATATGCACACAGATGCAAAAAAAAAAAAAGGGCAAATAATGAAAAGTAATGTAGAACAAAACGAGAATAACTCACCAGCTGGCAGTCATAATGGTTCACAACAAAAAATTTCCATGTTTCAGAAATTATCATTCAAACCATGCCATACCAAGTGGAATTCCTCAGTCCTGTGACACCAGCCAAGCACCATTTTTCTTTCTCTGTGACTCAAGAAATGCTGCTCTGCAGGGGTCATACACTGTCACTGAGCCATGCACAAAGTTCCTGTTGCAGCCAAAGGACATTTGATACCCCAGCAGACGCATATCTAGATGCGGCTGTGAGACAGTATAAAAATAATAAACCAGTCACAGTTCCAGCACTGGCGTCAAAACACGTTTCTGTGTAAAACCAGCCATACAGCTCAGATAACCATGGAACAGAAGTTGTTTCCTTGTCTTTTGCACTCTGCTGAAATTGCCCAAGGTCCTTGGCCTCTTCTCTTTCCACATCACAACACAGCTCAATTTCTACTATCACTTTTTTACATAGGAAAGGCGGGGAGGAAAGAGGGAAGAAGCATTTGTGCATAAAACTGCCTTTCTGCCTCCAGTGTGCAGTGCTGTAACCAACAATGGTGTTGTGGCTGTTACCCTTCTGCTTCTGACTGCAAAGAAACAAAGTTAAAAATTATTTATTGCTTGGATGATTATGTGCAAGGAAACACATACTGGATCTACAACAGGAAGCAAAACAGGAACCAGGTTAAATTTCAAAGGCTGTACTCCTATTGGTTTTAGCTGTTGATACTTTTGTTAACATTAAAAAGCAGTTCAGTGTTGTTTTTTGAAATATCTTCAGAAACTTATTTTAAAAGAAATAGTTCAAATTTTCCTACTGTTAGAAAAGCCACACAAATCCAGTTGTGAAAAGAAAAACATACACAGAAAGAACAGTTGCAGGAAACACGACTGGTTTCATCCTACAATGAAAGCTCTCAACACAGTAATTACTACATATTTTCTCTTGAACTCTAAGTCAGAAGACTAGCCAGCCCTCTTAATACTGAAAAGTGAGAGCATAAAATAAAGCTCTTTGGTAAAAGGAATAACTAATTCAAAAGTACTTTTTCTCACGTCATTAATATGCATTTTCTTCCCAGAAATGACAGAATCTCCTGTATTGCGCAGGGGTAAATAAAAAAGCTAGTTTAACTTGGAGTAAATACGCAACTCTGGACTAAACCACAGGTTTGGTATTCAAAGTTCAAGTGCTGAAACTGATTCTTCCCTCCTAAATAGGTGGTTGTGCTGCAGCTGGAGCAATTTGAGCCTCTGGCGAGGCAGAGGGAAGCAGCACATGCATCTTGTCTCAGAAGACTGTTCATACTCGGGAGAGAAAAATGGAAATGGAAGAAAGAAAGGGGGAATAACTTCCTTAGTCAGATGAAGTGCAGAGGCTGAGGAGCAGTTCCTGCACCCAGAGGGGCTCCCTGGTTATTGGAGGCCAGCACAGGAATTGGGCACCTTCCTTCTCCTCTGCTGTTCTACCCCCCCTGCCCCTGCAGCACCCACCCTCCTACCAGGGGAACAAGAGCCTGGAGTATTTCTTAGTGATCCAGCTGGGATCCAGTTCAAGCAATATATTAATTTGATCTGCTTTGTAAACCAACACTGCTGCCTTCTTTCAAATAGAGTCTGGGAGAAACTCTTGTCCCCTGAACATCTTGTCCCCTTTTAACATAAGTCCCCTGACGTCTCAGTGGCTTTCAGTTTTATTGACTTCTGTGGGCCTCAAAAGAAGTCAGCACCTCAAAGCTTTGCAAATGGTACCAGAACAGTCCAATCTAATATTTGGCTGACCCCTTTTCCCCTTGCAGTATGTTTCAGCAGTGCAATTTCCACAAGAGTGGTTGGGTTCAGCCTCTGTTGGACATCAGGACATGCTAGGCAGCAATTTCAATAGCTTGAATTTTGCTAATGCCAAGATGGCAGAGACTGTTAGGGCAAAAAGAGCAGGATATTCACCTGATGTAGGCTGGCCTGGGCTGTTGTTTAGCTCAGTAGATTATTCTTGAATTTTACAAAGAAGCTAAGCTATACCTATATATAAAATGTCAGAGATTAAATACAGAAACTGTGGGCCAGATAAATAGATACATATCCTTACATCTGGCCACATTTCTCCTGCACTCACTAACTTTTCTGTACATTTAATGCCAAGGTACAAACCACATTGTCCTGTATAACTGAGCTGCATTTACCCTCAGCTGTAACTTGCAAAGACCTGTTACAACACTTAGAATTGACCATCCCCATAAGCAAAGATACTCTGAGCTATACTGAGTATAGCTTACACAAACAGCCTTTTCAGTTATGACCTTCATTTATAAATAAATTGATGTAAAAAATTAAAACTTACCAGGCTGCTCTGTAAGTGCCCTTCTTTCTGAATCAGGTAATACTGTTAAACCAAAGTTTTGGTGTTTGTGGGTGTTAAAAATATCCCTGTCAGTATTTTCAGTGCATTAGGGGACTGTGTAAGCAGGGAAAGGCAGTGTCCTATAAGCTACATCAAAAACCACATGGCAAGTTTTACTGCTTTTTATTCTTTATACCTCACTTTCAATTTCTAGTGGATCTGTTAAATTTAAATTGTCAGTCAGCATGAAAAGAGGCCTTTTTCTCCTATCATGTACCTGAATTTTAACACAGAAGGGCACACTCTTGTAAAGCCTCCTGTGCTTTCCACTGTGCTCTCCTGGATCCAAGATACATGGTTTGGCACTGCTGTATAAGAGCTCAGCAAACATGGAGAATATTTGAGTATCTGGGGTATGTCAGAGCCACTCTCTAGGAACAGATTTTGAAAGCTGGTGACAGCAGCTTTTGGGAAATTGGGATGAGCTGAAACCAGAGATAGCTCAGTCCTTACCACAGATGCAGAAATATTCAAGTTCACAGATTTTTTGGAAAGCTTTTACAGCAGTACCAAGAACAAATGGAGGATCAAGCCCTACTCCAGAAAGTGCCCACAGGAACATGCAGCATCTCTTGACACGTCCTGAGCCTCAGGGATTCATCCTTACTGCCACTGAGTTTGTGAGATAGGGGGAAAAATACATCTAGGACTGCACATGTAGATGTAGGACAAGAATCTGCTTCTCTTTCCAGAGTTAGCTGTGTTTGAGGAAATACCTACAAGCCTTGGGTTCTCCATCAAAATCTTTTAGGATGTTATGGGTCTGTTATACATGTTAATCAAATCTGGTCATGAATAAACATGAGGGAAGAAGGTTTCTAACCAGAACATGGAGACTACAGAAACCCTTCCACTTAGTGGTACTGGACTGTAAAACAGAGTTGCATACATTTACATACAAAATTGTATATTTGCATGTGGCGATATGGGAGTGAAGATGGTGTTAAGAGAAATCTGTACTAGTGCTGCACATTTTATAATTCAGTTTTTGGGGGTAGTAGGGCTTCTCATTTCCTAAGTTAGGCTTGGGGCTCTTAGGCTCCTGCACTATTGGTTTCTTTTGGAGCCTGAGGAGGAGTAGAGCAGCTCTGCAGAGGTGCCTGTTGCTTTCTGTTTCTAAAGGACCCTGAGGTGCCTCTCCAAAATTAAGCCATCTTACCATTCTGATGTCTGCAGTTAGGTGGGATGAAACCCACTTGGAGTATCTATGCCATTAAATTACACTACACACAGCAATAAATCTCCTTTCCAAAACAACGTGCTTGGACCTTAAAGAAGTAGACAAAACAATACTCTCTTGCCTCTAGCAATAGTTCCTCTCTTTTAAAATATCTTTCTCTATGACAGGAGTGCAATTAAAGCTATTTGGTCACTTCAGCTACCTGAAAAATATGTGAAAATGAGCACATTCTCAAGTGGAATAGTAAGTCTAGAGTTCCTTACATGATACCCACATTCAGTTTGGCATTATGATGCCTTGAAAAAAATTGAAGGCAGCTCAAACTGTTTACATAGCAAAATCGGGATTGGGGTTTTCTTTGTGAATCATACAAAGAAATTTTGGTTCAGGTTTTATCAGCTGTTTAATGGCTGCCACATGTTAGCAGGAAAATTCATCAACAATCAACCAGACTGAATTCCAGCCTCAGGCAATACATCTGATTCAGGCAGCCTAGTGACACAAGGGTTTCATAAATATCTGGAGAATTAGTAAGTCCAGCTAATTTTCAGTTTTACTTGTAATTGGTCATCCACTCTTTTAAGACTCTTTGGAAGGTCTGGGGTGTTTTGAGTATTTTTCTGAAATAACCTTAAGAGGAGGAAGAAAACCTTAGGAGGAAGAATTTCAGATCATGAAAAGTCAGCCTGCAGCTCTTCAGTGAGGAAAAACACAGCTTTCCAGTGATTATCTTTCAATTTATGTCCTGAAACCTTCATCTGTTCCTCCATTGAAAACTTGTAAATCAAATTTTGAATGCTTCATGTTTCCATTTAAAATAAAAACAAACGTCAGAAATTCTCCTGGATGTTTTTACTTTCCAGAAGAGTGTTCAGGAGTATCAACCAATTCAGGAAGTACCAAATGAAAAACGTTGCTACTAATTGAAAAATACTTGACTTTCAGGAACATAGGATTACTTCAGAAACCATTATTTACAATAGGTAATATTTATTTATGTTAGCAACCCAGCTGGTTTCAAATCACTGCTCTTTGCAAGTGAGTATTGTAAAAGATGGCCATTAGTAAAAAAGAGAGAAAATTGTATCCTGTGTGGTTTCATTCCTCTCCCACCCAACCCAGCTGATGGGACAAAAGATGTATTTAATTTGTACAATTATAGATATTCCAGAGACTCTAGAGGAAACCAGTTTTCCCTCTTAGCTTTGGTCTGTTGGCCAGGCAGCCATATTAATAACAAAAGTTAAGCCAGCTGCTGTTTTAATACCCGCAGTTCAGGGGAAAGAGCTGGAGGAAGCCAGTCCTCGCCTGCAGCAGCTCTCCAGGCTCCCCTCCAGGTGCCAGACCTCCTCCTGCATCCATTTGTGGGACAGGCCTTGGATCCAAGCAGATCTCAAGCCTCACTTACTGAAAGAGCAGCCAAATCTTTGGTAGTGTGACCAGAGGGCTGTACCAAAACCAGGCTGATCAAAACCAGTTCCTGGCTGGTTGAAATTTGTTTCCCAGCTCTCTGGCTTCCAGATCACAGTACTGTCCTAGACACAAGTCCAAACCTGTGGGCCTACCAGTGTGAAGCCCAAACGCATGTGTATGCAAAGTGTTCCTCTGAAAACCATCTCTGAACTCAGCATTAGCAATAAAA
This sequence comes from Coloeus monedula, assembly GCF_965178545.1. Classification (NCBI taxonomy): domain Eukaryota; kingdom Metazoa; phylum Chordata; class Aves; order Passeriformes; family Corvidae; genus Coloeus; species Coloeus monedula. The sequence goes on from NC_138784.1 coordinate 13,412,808, forward strand.
AGTCATGGAATTGAATTAAAAAGTAATTTAAAGAGGCAAACAAAGCTCCTCCACTGGTGTGATAACCCAGTCTCATGGGTGACTGCACACGGGGGGGACACAGCTGTTACTAATTAGAAGGTCTCAGTATTAGGTTTAGATTTATCTGGAAAATAAGCAGCAGTGGAGTTTAAATCTTTCAAGTTCTTGTCTTTCCCTCTGGCACAGAGACGAGCACTGCACCTCCCTTGACCCATCAACCTTCCTCTGCAGGGCAGCAGCATGACCTAGCGAGCAGGTACCTGCCTGACATCTGCCAGCAGCTCTCTCTGACCAAGCCAGCCTGTCCCTTAGGAACACAAAATATTCCCAAAGTTTCTAAAGTTCCTCTAAATCCAGAGAGCAGCTCTCAGAAGTGATGTGATGCAATGTGCTGTTTGGTTTATATCCCCCGAGCCCTTATGGGAGTTGCACAAGCTTAAATTGGTCTATTAGAGGTGAGATTCTTAGGAAATGTAGAGAGCAGTTTAAAAAGCACACTTACCAGCACTCACAACAAACTGTTCAGATGGAAAGTTCTTTAAAATTGCGCTGCTTCACAGGTTGATCTTTTCACAGGCTGATCTTTTCTAGCAAGCCCTTGTAGTAATCCATTGGAAGCAGTCTTTGCGACTGTTGAATACATTCTGCAGCGCTCCAATGTCTGAGACAGCTGACAGCAATCACCCTTTTAACACGTGATGCCCTTAGGTGATAATTAACACAGACAAGCGATTCTGCTGTGAAAGAGAACTGTAAGTAAGCAGGTGCCTGTTTCCCACCTGCATTTTCCAGGTGGAAGGGAGAACAGCCTGACAGGTGACCTGCACACCTTGTGTCTGACCTCACAGGCGTTGTGCTGATGTTAGCTGGTTGCAGCGTGAGCAAATGCACTGCTGTAAGCATAATGCAAGGGAAATTCAAATAATCCAAATGGTTTCTCTCCACCTGCAGAGCAACACTGTTTAACTCTGGTGAGTCAGGCATGTATTGCACATTCATTCCATTTAAACCTTACCACCATCCTGAGGTATGCGCTTTCAAACATATTTTGACATTTCTCTCCGTTCTTGCAGAACTGTCAGCTATGGTAGGAACAGCACTGGAGTTGAAATTTCAGTCTGTTTTTCAAGTTGAACATTTCCAGTGCCTGAATTTTGTTTAAACTCTTAAGCACCAGATGTCTGTCTTCCCCGAGCCAGCTATTAGTCAGAAATATTAGTGGTAGCTATCAGTGATGGTGGTCATTTTACACAGTGGCTGTGACAAAATTAATTTGCCACGACTTAAGGTCCTCCTCTCATCTGAACCTCATGCAGGTGCTGGGATGCATTTCACAGCTAGACCAGATGAGAATTTGTGATCCATCAAAAGTGAGGTTATTCAGCCTGGGGATGAAAATAGAGGCAAATCTAATGCTCTTTTATTGAAGATGGCAGCACCCAGGGCCACTGCTTAATGCTGAATTGTTCCTTGTCAATTCAAAAAGACCTAAACATTCAATCTCTTCGGTACTGAGCCAACCTGAAGCAATTTTTTCTTGTTGAAGTTTCCTCTGCATTGGAAAAACCTGAATCATTCAGCTATTTTGATGTTCTCCCAAAAAAAAAAAAAAAAGATGAGCCCCACCTAAAAAGTCTCAGACTTTCCACTTTCTTTCATGCAAATAAGATGGCCAAATTGAGATTGAACCAGCAGCATTCATTTTGGAATTTTGTAACTTTAAGAATTAATTTTGGTAACCCAAGCAACCTTTCAGTATCTATTTTGGATATAATGTTACATGCTCTGTATAACATAGCCATAGGAGTCTACAGATGCCAAACTATGGAAATTATTTCCCTGCTCTTTGGCAGACTCCACAGGCATAGGGGTTAGATTATATTCTATTTCTTTCTGGTCTGAAATATATTTAGACAACTGAATGGCTTTTCTATTAATGGTTGTCCTGCAATTAATTTCTCATATCCTTCCTTTCAATCTGGTGAGGCTTTTACAAAGCCTAGTGCTTTGTGCTTTGTCCTCCCTTGTCCTTTCATTTCTGGGGAAGGAGGGCACATTCCTATTTCCTGTAACAACTGGTGTAGCCACCAAAGGCTTCTTATTGCAGAGAGCTGTTTGTTAGCCTGGCATCCCAGCTCCTCCTGTGACCAAAGAGAGCAAAAGCTTTTCTCCCACTGACCAGATTGGAAGGCACTGCAGCAGAACCTCAACGGGTGCAGATCACAGCAGGTCTGCTCAGATCAGTGTAGTGCCATTTTATGCCAGAGTAAAACCTGAATCGTTGCAGATACCGGTCGCTTTCGTGGGAGCTGTGAGCCACAACTTGTGTAAGTCATGGATCCAGGGTGTATCTGAGGCCTGAAGGGACTGCGGTGATCAATGGCGCTTTTATGTCAACACCAACTTAACCAGAGGCCTTGTAATGGTGAATGTGGCAACTGTTTACCTCGTTTGTCAGAAAAATGGCAGAAATCTCTGAAAAAACTTTCCTCCAGAGGCTCTGAATCATTCCTTCATTTCATTCCAGCAGAACTGAGCCACCAAGCAGTTATTGCTGTCAAAGAGGAGGCAATCTTTTAGTTGGCTGCTGCCTTGTCAGGCAATGAAAATCATAGAACTACAGAATGATTTGGGTTGGAACAGACCTTAAAGCTTATCCAGTTCCACCCCCTGCCATGGCAGGGATACCTTCCACTAGACCAGGTTGCTCCAAGCCCTGTCCAACCTGGCCTTGGACACTTCCAGGGATGGGCCAGCCACAGCTCCTCTGGGAAGAGCAGCAGTGGCAGCCTGGGGTGCTGTACAGTGACAATAACCTCTGCAAAGGAAAAAAGGAGCAACCTGAGCCACCTCCAGAGCACTGCCTTCAGCTCTACATGCATTAAAATCCTGTAGAAGTGACCAGAAGTGACAAACACAGGGTTTCTGTTGCCAAGCACGCTGTGCTGGGAGACTGGAATATAGCATATGGAATATTCCCTTGCTCACAGAAATTAGCATTCATCTTTCTTAGGAAAATGCAGGTGTTTTTTATGGGATCCTGCTATTGCAAAATGATCTGAAGCAGTTCCTCCCAACCTTACTGGTCCAGCCACCAGTCAATCAATCAAGCACACGTCCCACTTAGCTTTTTGTAGGGGAAGAGGACCTTTTAGTAGCAACTGTCCTGTCAGGATTTAGTATCAGGGAGAGGCTGTGGACTCGGCATCAGACTCATCCAGCTTGGAAAAGGCGGGGTGAAAACTTCCTACTTGCTGCAAGAGGCTTTCAGAGCTGAGTGGGGTCTATGTGTTGCTGGCTCTGCTGTTCACATCCTCCCACTCATTCTCCCATAGCTTAAGACAGATGAGAGGAATTGGCAGGAAATCCAAGCTACTTACAGGAGTGTTATTTTAGCTTCTGTGCTGCAGACAAATATTCATGAACTTTGCTATGGTATTTGGGTCCAGGAACTCCAGTAACTCACTTTACACCACCTTGGTGACACTCTTGATTTTGCATTAACCTGAAGAAGGACCTGGCCAGCAGCAACTTTGGGACACTCAGGTAGAGGAAAAGAGGCTGATAGGTCCAACACGTTTAAAATTGCATTTTGTCCCGGAACACACAAATGCCTCCTCTGCTTCATCTCTAAACATCTATTTAAAAGCAAGCAGATAACTAAAAGAAACTGCATCCTGTCAAACAGTCTAGTGATTTAGATTATGGAGATAGCACATTAGTAAAGCATTTCACAGGAGGTGAACCACACGTGGCAATCTACAGAAGAGTGGGAAGAAACAGCTGAAGGTGCTGTGAAGGACAGAGGTGCCTGCAAGCCAAGATATGTGCTCATACTCTTCAGTTTCTCTCTCCCCAGGTGTTTTTTTAGTTAGTTATAGCTAAGTCTCCTGAGACTCTCTTCTCGATATGAACAACTCATTTTAAACTTCATCTGTGTGCAGACCTCACAAGAGGCCTTGCATGTTGTGTTAATACGCATTTCTACCAATATCAGAAAAGGACAGTGACAGAACAAAACAACTTTTTTTTTTTTTTTTTTTTATATATATATATAAATAAGGCTGTCTAGGCTATTCGATTGTTAGAAAGGAATTAGCTGTCAAACCTTAGCAGGTTTGTGACTGAGTTTTGTGTGAAAGCTTAAAAACCCTCAGAGTTGTAAGAAAATCGCGTATTTCTGTCTGGAGGTCCTCCCTGGATGACAGTACTGCAAAAAATGCCTAAATCTGAATTAAAATAAATCTACAATTGAGAATACTACAAGTTTTTCTTCACAGAAATACTTTGGTGTTGCATGTTCCTGAAACATTATGGAAACCATTTGTGCTTTATGTCTTCCAGAAAATTATATTGATGTGCCTCAAGATGGGAGAGGTAAGACCAGACTTCAAGGAGCAGCTTTCAAGAAAATCAACTAAATTATAAGAGCTGAAAAAATGATGGATAAGGAGGAGAGAGAAAGACTACAAGAGGGAGATTGAACAAGTCAGCTGAAGACAAGACACCATTCAAACAACTTGTACAGGCAAATGATATAGAAAGAGTCTCTAGGATAAAGTTGTCTGTAAGCAATATTTTAATTCTAGACTGACACTATTATCTCTGAAAGGAAGCATCATATTTGAGAAAATGCTCAGTAGGAAGAAAATTAAGTTGCTCTGGCAAATCCACACAAAGGTGGAAAACAACCACGAGACAAACCTTTGGTAGATAACTTTTCTTTGCCTCCCCATCCATCAATTGCCATTTGAGCCTAATCTAAGTGTCAGAATCCTGAATGTGAGTTTTTCCAAAGTTCTCTGGTGAACATTTTATCACAATAGGGTAGATGCTGGTGATTCACATCACTGTTAACTGTATTGTCCTATGCATTGCAAGGTAAGCAGAGCCCTTTCACTGAGTTAGACTACAGGGTAGCAATCATTTTAACCATAATGCACAGTTTTAGATTGCTGGCAATGATTCTGCTAAGACATCAAACATCTGAGCCCATCTTAAATTCAGGTTCTTGAAGAGGGCAACTTTATTAGGATGCAACACCATTCCACCCCCATACTCCTTGAAGCTGAAAGAGAAACAGAAGAAAAATCAACAAACTGTATATTTCAAACGCAATAATACCATTGTCCCTCTGCTTTACAAAGCAATAGTCCAATTCCCTCAGCCACTGACTGGCTGCAGAGTTTACCCGACTCAAATCTCAGAATCCATTTGGCAGCCAGAAATGCAAGGACTCTGCCACAGAAGGATGTGGAGCATTTGGTCACTAGGTTGCAATAAGTTGGCTTAATTTTCCACAGGATGGGGTTACTTTAAAATCATACAGTATCAATTACATAAGCAAATCCTGTGAAATTCAGTTCTTTAAGATATATACATGGAGAACCTGGCAATGACAAGCAAACAGAGGACTTCATCTGGAAGTCATAACACAAAGCCATGATAATGCCAATTTAGTCCTTCATGTCTAATATTTTGTCCTGCAAATCTGAGTAACTTTAAAATAATCATGTATTTTACCATGTAACCACAACATGAGGAGCACCTTGTTAAAGAGTAATCAAATGTTCCTTTTGTACCTCTTTGGCTGAATGAATTTTAGTCTTCTGTTGAAGAACTGAAAAGGGGCACTCTTGTCAGTGATTTAATTCGTGACTGCTGAGTTCAGGATTGCACATGACTAAAACCATGCAGGAATAAATAGCGTTGGAGGACCCAACAAAGCTGGAAACCACAGGAGTGGAAGTCCAGTCTTCAAATAAAGCCCAATCTCAGTATGATATGAACATGCACATGCCCCTTTTCTCTGCAAACCAACAACTAAACATGCCGGGTATCACCGAGTAGTGGCAGGCAGTGCCTAAAGGAACAAATTCATGGGTGGGACTGCCACCTTGCAGGCATTAGATTCCATCCTGTCCTGGGAAAGTGTGAAGCCTGGCCCATTCTCACTCATCACAGAAGCTCCTGCACACACTCCCAGCTTGTAGAGACCTAAGGGAGCTGCCACAGTGCACGTTATAACACAGCACCTCAAATAAAACAGAGTCAAGATTCTTTAGATTCACGCTGAACCTGAGAGATTTGCCTCATTTCCTAAAAAGAATATGTCATCAGCATTGCTAAAGTTCAAAGCACTTTAGCTGGGAACACAAAGGCCCTCCAGCAAAGACATGCTGTAAGTAGCTTGCAGATGCTGGCAGACAGTCCAAGCTGCCCTCTCCTTGAGGAGGAGAGCTCGATGGGGACAGGATCCATGCTCCTGGTGGTGGGAGACATGAGCTGTAAGGCAGTGCTGGGAAGAACTCCCAAGAAAAGCAAAGGAAACCGCATAGCTGGAGGTGATGCCATCCATGCCAACATTATGCCTCCTCCACACTTCCTCGTTGGCTCCAAGATCCATAACCCCTGCAGACACCCAAAAAAGTATCCACAGTAACCAGTGTGGCGCTCTGCAGTAACTGCTTGGTCCTTTTACCTTCTCCCAGCACCTGCTTTCATTGTGAGGTGATGCCTGCCACAGAGAGCTTTGGAAAAAGCTTATGTTCATAAAGGAATTTGTATTAGATACTGGTTTGTGTGACTTACTGTATTTTGTAAGGGTTTTTTTCCCTTTGGGAATTGTGCGTTATTAATGAGCAGTTTTATGCTTTACTTCTAGTACACCTATACCTGGTAATGGATGTGCTTTTTGTTTGTTTGTTTTCTTTTGTTCTCTATACAGAGCCAGTTAATATAAGGTAGATACTCTCTGGCTGAAAATCTGATTCTGCCTACCAATCAATTTAGGGATAAATCCATGTCATAGCTAGTGAACAATTTTTCATCAGTTGTGTTGTTATAATCACCTGATAGTCTCTCTATTTTAGCAGAATAAAAGATCCTGAATAAGACTGATGCTAGTTGGGCCTTAAATTAAAGGGAAATAGTGCACCACGAATTTCCCTACCACCATTTCTCTCAGCCCTTCTCTCTTGGTGTTGGGACACTGGAGAAGAGCACTGGCTGCACAAACAGCCACCTGAACACCTCAGCCACCTCTGTAGCTGTGCTCTGGTATCCCCCTGCATCTACTTGATCAAAATTACGGTGAACCAGATAAACTGCAATGAATTTTTCAGTTACTTCTGCCAAAAGAGACTGGTTCAAACACAGTCTTCCTCTAAAAGAAACGATCTGGACTAAAATAGTTGTATTTTCCTCCATGTCCATCCTGATATGGTTGGAAAAATAAGGGATCTAAAATTAAGACTTACAAAAGTGTGTAAGTTATAACCCCTTATGTGACAATGGCAGCTGTCTATCTCAGTGGCTATTAGTGACCTTCCTGCTCCAGAAGCCTCCTCCCCTGTCCAACTAACTTCCTCTCTTCTGTTTCACTGAGATTTGTGTCCAACCTCTTAGTAATTGCTGTGTATAACGTAGGACATAAAAAGATAAGTTATAAAGCTTGTGCAGGACTTGGTGTTGTACTTTAACCATCTTTTGTGCCTGGTTATCGATTTTACAAAAAACCAGAGTGAAAATAATCTGGCCTCTTAATGTATAATTCAGCATATTGTAGCAGCTATTTTAGAGACCTGTTTTTTATAGTTTTACTACGGCTGTAATTTCTGTATGAGGACTGTCCACTTGAAAAAGCAGCGAAGTTAACACGTCAAAATGATTTTCTAAAGTCAGTTCTATTCCACACCTGTGATTGTGTACGAAAAGTAAAGCAACAAAAACAAAACCTCAACCACTGGCCGGGACGAAACACCTTTTCTCAGCCTCAAAAGTTCTCTTCTGTAAAACAGACATTTCTTCTAGTCCTCCTTTTACAAAAGTAGTAAATTACTAAGAAGGTAATATATATACAGTACAATAGTCTATTTTGATAGTCAGCGGACTATTTTAGGCTAATTAAGCTAACTAGAAATTCTAGGGTTGCAGTGATTTCTCTTTATTAATACATTGACAATAATACTGTTTACATAACACTTGATGTTTGAAATCAATACGTGCCAGTGTCCAGTGATTTGCTAATCTAGTTTCTGGTCTAATCCTGTCCTATTTTTTGCAGCATTCTCTGACTTCATATTATGAACCATGTTGTCTTTCTAAAGTGATTGCCAAGTAAACCAAAAATGTGTTTTACACTGCTATTGCACTGCTCTCGTCTTTATACACAGTAGTTTTTATAAAGATGTCCTTAGGTTTTAATAAATGAGTGTAACGTAAACTAATCTCTGTAATAAAACTTGCTTTAGTGTTTCAAATGCTGTGTGGAATAGCTGTAGAGATTTGAGCTTCCAAGTGTTTCAATAGCTTCAAAACTCATGGCTTCCTTTCCATCTGCAGGAAATCCCCAGATACCAGAATTCCAAAGTCTGTACAAGGGTAAAATGAAGAGAGTGTACAAAGAATGGATTTAGAAATGGGGGGGAAAGGGGCCCCAAGAACCAAACCACACCTCAAGAAAACCACTAAGGCCATTGCATAAATCAATACATGTTCCATTTAGTCTGCATCACATTTCCAGCAGTTGTTAATACCAGATGTTTAAGAGGGAAGTGAGGGATACTGAACAGAGACTGTTAAGAAATAAACATAATCTTTCCACTACTCAAGGTAAGCTAAGAAGGACAAACTGCAACTGAGCAGAAAAAAAGCAACATTTTGACTTTCAGACATAAAGTACTCTGTCCCACATGGCTCTTGTAGTAGGTCCACCCCCCCCCCCCAGCTGAAGCAAACACAGTTTAACGTGCTCTGTACAAAAAGGCAGGACCAACAATTCGCAGAGAAAAGAGATTTAATTTGCTTTTGGCTTCCAGGCTGAAGAATTTGGACAGTTTTCCCCAGAAAGGTTTAGATTTTGTAAACAGTCTCTTGAGTCCTGTTGTCACCTGTTGTTTAGGAGGCATCATTGCCTACGTTCCCAAAATACTGAGGGTACGGAGCTGAAATTTCCACTGTCCCATTAGTAAAAAGGAGTGTTTTTGACAACATCACCTCTTGAGACAGATTGCTTCCCTTGACAGAAACAGTTCTTGCTCTGTCCTGCTGCTCCCAAGCTTAAGTTTTCCCCTGTTGTCCTGTCCAGCACTTGCTGTCGTCTGTCCTCATCCCAAATCCTTGATATCTGACTGAAGTTCTGGCATTTATACACAGCAGGTACCTTTTCACATTAGAAATTATCCTTTCAGCATCAGATCACTAGCCTCAGACTGGAGACTGTGCTGTAGGAATAGACCTAAACAGTCACAAATAGAGAAATTTTAAAGCCAAATTTTAAAGGGAGGATGGGAAATCCTTTGCAATGTCACTCACTTTGTGTGCCAGGGTTTATTTCTGGAGTTTCCATAACAAAGCACATCAGCTTTAAAGTAGAAAAGGATCCTTTTCATTAAAGCAACACTTCAGTAATTCTTAGGGGGTTTGTGACTGTAGGAGACTACAATTGCATCCCACTGTGCTGAAATTTATGGAACATATTGCAGAAAGAAAGAGGACAAAAAGCAGCTTTAAAAATACATAAATATGTAAAATTAGAAATAATTGCAACCCAGTCCCCTTCTCAAACTGCACTAGCAATTGTGAAAACATCTAAATACACAAGACAAAGGAAGTAAATCGACGGATTGGGTCTATTACAGCTCCCTTACCAAGTTTCAACAATTGTTATGATGTGCTTCTAGTAATTGAGTAAGAATTATATTAACCACATTATGCTCAGCAGGAACAGCTTTTATATACCAAGGAGAAAATTAAATATCTCTGGAATTTCCACAGAAGATGTTAAAACGCTGCTAGTGACTTACAGACTGCCATTATCACCAAGTCAAAACCAAACAGGAGCCTCACAGCCAGTTCCTTTAAACTGTTTATTCTTACTAGAAAGCAGAGACCTCGTTGATTTGCTGGTTGTTCACACATACAGAAGGACAGGGAGAGAAAAGAGAGATAAGATTTGATCTTTGTTTCCAAGAAAGCAACAGCCTGTCACTCTCACCCAAGCTCTTCCCAACAATTAATTTCATTTGGAAAATGGAAAATCATTACGGGGGGAAAAACATACCAATACATTAGATATGAACAGCTACTGCTGCTGCTTTTTTGTAGTTAGAATTAGCAATGACAGCTGGGTTTAAATCCTTGGCTTTGACAGCACACAAACAAAAAAAGCTTGATCTAGGTAACATTTGAGAATAGTCTCCCCTTAGCCAGCTACACAGATTTAATTTAAGGCATTTTTGTGAAATACATGGGTTTTGTTTCTTTTGACTGCCTTAAGGTTGCTGCTTAACAATGCCATTTTTTCATGTAGGACTATTGAAAACAGTTGAAAGCTTTGAAACATCTGAAAAGCTGTGTTCCGTTTGACCTCAAGGTTTTTGCTCCCCAGCATAGGACCTACCTCTTCTGCTCTCCAGTATTTGCTGCCCTGGGAATTCAGAATATTGCATCATTAATACTACTACTGTGCAACATCAGACTGTTCCCTGCACAGCCACCTTCCTCAAGCATGCCTGGCTTTTGTTGGAAGAATTTATGTTGCAAAACGCTGCTGGGGTGGGTGGGAGCACAGTAGGAAGTGCCACCTCCAGTGAGTTAGTGATAGCTGGGGTGTGCTGTATAAACTCCATTATCATTTTAACCACACAGTCCACCTCCTATTTCCCTGGATGAATGTACTTCCAGCAGCCACCAGAAAAAGCCGGCTGGGAATTCATCTAGCAAGGAGACACAGCATCCCTGTGCTGTATCTGCTATTATTATGCAGATGGAGGAGCTCAAAGACATTTCACAACCTCTCTCTCTTTTCTTTGCTAGCTTCATGAATGTTTGTTAAAGAAATCATCTCCAGCTGATAAAAAACCTTAAAAGCCCCAAACCCTAAGGAAAGAAATCATGCAGTACTGTGAGTCTCACAGATCTCATGTTTTGTTATACTACCCACGGAAATGCCACATAAATAAAAGGCACTGCTTAAGCTACAGTCGCATTTTTGTGGAGTTTCTAGGCGGTAGCTCAGTGGCACACGAGGTGTCTTCTGTTTGTACCGTGCAGTCATCGTTCCTCCTTTTCACATCTTCTCCCGCCCTGCCCATAAACAACGAGCACTCTGAGCATGGCAGGCAATGTTTTTACACTACTGGAGGTGCTCCCACCCTCCCTGAGATCCAGCCATGCCTCATGGCCCTCAGCAAGCAAAGGCTTATCTGCAAGGAGCAAAGGCTTCACCTTCTAAGGCATTGCTCCTCCCAGTCTGTGCATGGAGGCTTCTCTGCTCAGGCAAGGCATCACTGACTGCTGCCTTTGGCTGGGGACCTGCTCCTTTGCCTCAAGTCCTTCAGCCTTACGCTGACAAAAGGGGAACCACAAACATTCAGAAAAAGCGCCCAGAGGTGGAACTGATTCAGGACAGAAATAAAGCAAGAAGACTTGGACTACTTGAACATTCTTGCAACTCCTTCTCCCATTTTCCTCTTTCAACTCCTCCCAGTTTCCAGTATTCAGACAAGAGGAAAGCAGGCCATGGGAGAACCACTGGAATTAAGAAATCTCCTTTCTTCTCGACCATGACATGGATACGTAGGCACTAAAGCTTCCAGCAACCTTTTGCAGAGACACACGTTCCTTGCTGGCAGGAATGGACAATTTGGGCAAATCCAGTTTTCCATTTCACTTCTCCTTCACAACACTTAAAGAAGGAATATTTTGGCCGGACTGTGGTCTTTCCTCACCAGCTGCAAAATGCCATTCCCTGCTACAAGCAGTAACCTGTGTAATCACTAGAGGCTCCCAAACGCAATTCTAACACCAGCCCACACTGGAAGTCCAGCGTGCCCTGTTCCAAGCCTTGTTCCTGAAAGAGACTCTGTCGGAGCTGTGTAAAACTTGCAACCTGATGCTATGGGCAGATTTTTACATGGCTGCTTCCCAAGGTTTGACCCAGGGTCCCTCGTGCTGTCCTTTCCTCCAGGCACAATCCCTGGAACACTGCCCTTGCCTTTGCCAGATCTCCGTATGTTGCAGGTGTGGTTTTCCAGCCCCACCACTGCCCATCTGCCTCACTGCATCACCAGGCAATGAGGCATTTCCCTCTCTTTTCTGGGGAGCCAGGAACATCTGCATGCCCTAAGGGTCGGAAGCAGTTTTTTATAACACTTTTAAGTGTGAGCTTTGCATCTGTGATTCAAACCCACACTCTGCTGTCCCAGTGCTACCCAGTTTGCGCCGCAGGCTTGGGCTTTGGCTTTGCTGCAGAGATGAATTGAGGAGACAAACCTCAGCAAACTGGCAAGTGGCAAATAAATTTGTAGCAGAGTAGGGTAAAACCAGCAGGGTCTGAAGGAAGGCCAAGGCTGTGCCTGGTGACCCTGAGCAGGGACCCCCCTAAGCTAGAGGGAACCCCAACCCCCCTTGCCAGCCCAGCTGTTTGCACATACCGAAGCAGCAGCCTCAGACCTCAGCCAGGCTCCTTTCCCAGGCAAAGTCAAACATCCAGAGATCACCTCGGATCAAAAGGAGCTGCCACTGGCCCAGTGCATGTGAGCACATACCAAGGATGTGTCTCCAAGCATGAAGAATGGCCTGGCCCAGGCCCAGAAAGTTTCAGCCTGCTTGGCTGAGGGACTCTGGCTCTCCTTCGCTGTGCCATGTCCCAGCTCGAGCCACTGGCTTGGCCATCCCCTTCAAGCCTGTGTAACTTACATCATTAGTTCCCTCAGAGCTGCTATAGGAAAACGAGTGCTACAAATGGCACTGAAAGACACACAGAAAACATCAGAACTAACAGGAAAATATAAAACTGGGTGGCCAGTGGCAAGGGGCTTCTGCAAAAACATGAAGCCTTTGCCAAAGCAATTGCAGGATTTTTTTTTTTTTTGCCATTTCATCCAGAAGTTTCTCATCCAAATAAACCCACCCTGGCATACCCAAAGCCATTGGCTTTAGCTGAACTGCTCATGGGTTTCCATGGGCTTTGTAGCTCCAAGGTGCAGGTCACAGAGGTTGGGTGGAATACTTTGGTGGCAGCCAGGCCTTAGAAGGTCAGCATCACACCTGGAGCTTGTAGGGCGTTCAGAGAAGGGAGTATGAAGCAAAAGGCTGGGCTATTTCTTGCCATATACTGCATCAGAGAGAAGACACCAATAAAATTGCCCAGCCTGCAGAATATTGCACAGTCTTTTCTTCTGGCCCTCCTTGTAGGGACTTCTTCGGTGTAAATATGAGGGGTTTCTTCTAATGCCTTCATCTGATCTCTAGGTCAACAGAACAGCAAAGCTTTATGAAAACTGCTGTGGCTGATGCATTCCCAGCATCTGCTGCTTTAATCCTCCCTTGTTGGAAAAGAAAGGAACTCAGTAACAGTCTGCTAATTAATTCTGCAACAATACTCAATAAGGAAAAGTTTGGTTTTAATAAACAGAACAGAACTCCTGATTTAATGCAAACATATTTGGTCAGAAGGACATCTCAAAAATATTTATGTTAGAAGCAAGAACAAAGCAATAATAACCGCACTCCACAGGAAGTATTGCTTGCTGTCTGGTGATTAATAAACCCCAGGAAAGAATAAAATGGATGGTCTAAATTTTTATTCCCTGTTTCCCATAAACTAAAACACACAAAAGAAATAAATGCCTATGGTGAAACCAAAGCCAAAATTTTGTTGTGAACTTATGTTATTACAGGAATGTCTTGAGATGCCCCTCCCCAAGGAGCTCAAGTGATTTCTTATAATGGTGATAAAGAAACAATGGGAAGACTTCTGAAATAGTGAAGACTTACCCAGTTTTTATAAACTGTCTGTCAAGCAGAGGAACATTTCCTCCCCTGCTGGCCTCTGTGGTCACAGCTCCAGCAGAAAGCAGTGGGAGCTCAGGCATATGCATCCTCAGCCAGCAGCAGCAGTTAGTCCCTATCACAACATGCTGAAGAATGTGCTAAAATTCAATTGCAATATTTCTCATTAAAACATTTAGCTCAACAGGATATACAATGTCATATGGGCAGTAAAAGTTTCAATTTTTTTTTCATTATCCTTTGTTTTTCAATAAACTGTTGGAAAACAAACCACAGAACACCCCTGGATGTTCATCTCAGAATCTTTCTTTTATCTAAAATATCCTCTCTCCAAATCTGCCTGACAATATGCTCTGAGAAATCAATCTGTCATCGAGAATGTGCCAGACGCATTTTACGACCCCAACGCCAGACCACAACTAGAGGCTGTGTGGGTTTTTGGCTGTCAGAAGCTTTCTCTGAGCCCTTGGGCTGCACAGTTCAGCTCTCACCATCTCAGGCCTGTTGTGGTCTAACCCCAGCCAGCAACCAAACACCACAGTCACTCCCCCACCAGTGGGATCGGAGAGAGAATTGGAAGGATAAAACCCAGGATACTCGTGGGTGAAAATAAAGACAGTTAATAGGGAAAGCAAAGGCTGCCCACACAAGCAAAGCAAAACAAGGAATTGATTCCCTGCTTCCCATGGGCAGGCAGGTGTTCAGCACCTCCAGGAGAGCAGTGCCCCATCCCCTGGAAGGGTGACTTGGGAAGACAAACACCATTGCTCCAAATGTCCCCACCCTTCCTCCTTCTTCCTCCCCCGTAATGTACTGAGCATGATGTCACAGGGTCTGGAACATCCCTTGGGTCAGCTGGGGTCACCTGTCCCAGCTGTGTCTCCTCCCAACCACCCAGACACCCCCAGCCCCGCCCCAGTGTGGCCCTTGAGGGGCAGGAAAGGCCATGGCTCTGTGCAGTCCCCGCTCAGTACTAACAACATCTCTGTGTTATCAGCCCTGTGTGCAGCACAGATCCAAACCACAGCCCTATTCCAGCCCCTGGAAAGGAAACCAGCTCCAGCACAGGACCCTCAAAAGAGGCATGTGTCCAAGTCTGGCATTGCAAGGCAACAACCTGGAAACCTCTATGAAGTTTTCACTTGCTATGACACAGATGACAGAGAAAGATGGAGTCCATATGAATTTGCAGTCAGACACTGGTTTAAAAACAAACAAAAATATTGCAGTAATTTAAATATGTTTGTCCAGACCTCTCTTCCACACACTATGGATACAAATCTGACCCTTGCACCACATCAGGAAGTTTTGAAAGGAGTCATTGAGTCATCTCTGTTGCTGATGTGCTCTTTTTGAGTGTCAGCTTCCTTTCCACAGGCAAAATCCCCCAAGCCCAGCTGTGACATTTGGGTGCTGCACCCATCAGTCACTGCAGACACTGCTCCTTTCTTGCACCACAGCAGCTGGAACATGGAATCCTCAGCTGGCATGTGAAAACTGCCTTTTCTACACAACTGGAATTGCTGTAACAGCCTCCTCTGCAGCGATCTTTTCTGGAGGCTGGCTGAAGTGTAGAAGTCACAAATATATAAAAGAGGAGGTGGAAACATGCAGTATCAAAGCAATGGGCAGAGGGGGGTGTTTGCTTTTTAGTTCCTTGGGGTTTTGCTTTGTTTTGCTTTGGTTTTTGAACAGCACAGGGACAGTGGAGTCTGTCTGGCATGACTCAAAGGCAAAAGAGTTGGCAAAGCACTGAGAGATCCCAAGTGCCAGGAGAGGGGGAGGTTGGAGCACGTGGCAGTCGCAGCAGAGCTGCAAACTCCCTCATGCCCATTGATTTCACTCAAGCAAGTTGTTCACCTGTCCCACACAGGGCTCTGCTTATTATTAGCACTGGTCATGCTGCAAGTTTCTGTGCCAGAGTCCGTGGTGTGAAATGCCCAAAGGAAGCTCCACTCTGTGGCAGAGGAACTACTGGCACACCAGCGGATGCCTGCACAACATCATGACAGCAAAAGACTTTGCTCCAAGTCCAAGATGAAAAGGTTTTTTTAATTCACTTTACTCTTCCTTTTTTCAGTCTGTGCCTCTAAAATGAAACACTGACTCTTTATTTCTCATTCTTTAGGTGCTGGATGCTCAGTAGTTACCCCTCATACCCCCGTGAGGGCTTTGGCTGCCCTCCAGGACCATACAGCAATAGATGGAAACTACAGGACACAACAGGAACATTGTGTGGCACAAACACCAAACTATACACGTCCCGCACTCCCTGATTTTAGTCTTAGCTCTTAACGAATTCCCAGAAAAATTGCCATAAACAGATAAAATCCCTAAGAAATCAGAGTTACCAATGGTAGTCCAGGAGAGGGATAGGAAGGTTTTGGGCAATATATTTCATCAACTCAGCAGAAAGAGAGGTATACAGTAAGTTACTCTTGCGACACTTAAAAAGGCAAGTCTGAAAAAAAGCAGGAGGAGATCATTTTGTCATTCTCAGTGTGAATCCCCAAAACAAAGAGTTTTATTCTTTGAAATAGAAAACAATCATTTATTCCAGCTGTGTTCACATCCTTTTTGCCTTGCAGGGTTAATCTGCTGAAAAGCTTTTAGCTAAGATTAATGTATATCCAGCTGTCTCTGGACTTTTCTGTTTTATCCAAAAATTAACACACAGCAAACAAACAAACAAATATTGGCAATAACATATTAGCAAGAAAAGGAATATTTCAATTCAAACACAATTCCCACAACGTTGCCTTTTATTCTGGAAGAATAAAGTGAATTTAAATTGTTTGCTAAAGGGAGAAAAAAATTGAGATGGGGTGAAAAAAGGTACTCTGCTAATTTATAGCATTGCTCAGAAGACAAGGAGATTAAAGGGATTAAGAGCTGAGAGTTTAAGGTTGCTGGCTGCCTGCATGGTACAGCTAGAGATAACGTCGGGGGGAAGCTGAGGCTACTAATGCCAGCAATGGTTTCACCTCATACCAGCAAACCCCTTAAAACCTTCTCCAGAAGAATACAACCTTCACTTCAGTGTGTTCAATCACTTCACAATGTGTTCAATTGCCCCAGCCAATTCCTGTTCTCCTGCACAGGAGGTTAATGGAGCAGTTGTTTGCCCCTAGATAGCTGTTAAGGTCCAATCACTAAAATTTTTAGAGAGGTGTCTCTGCCCAAATTCAGGTGCAAATGAGACCATATGCCAAAGTCAATAGTATGGATTTTATTTAACAGTAAATCAGAAAGAGAGAGAGAAAAATAGAAAAGAGGTTGGGGAAGAGAGAGATAGAGACAGATTAAGTAGAAAATATCACTACTCTGTGGATCCCAACAGTGTCCCCTTGATCCTCCCTATCTGGTCTATATGGTGGTGAGGGTGCCCCAAAATAACATAGGGTTCAGTGGATTAATATACATTTGGAGCAGGTGGGAACACCCAGGTACCTTGCCTCGGGGGTCAAGTTTGACACAATCTCTTGCAACAGACCCTGGATCTGTTGCATCACTTTGCATCGTGTGCAGTGCTTTGCTGCAAGGCCTCAGGAATTGTCCTGAGGGTGCTTCAGGGGTCTTTGATGGATCATGACCACCTTAGCAGCTAGTTTTGCTAAAGAAATTCTTTGCCAAAACACCACAAAACAAAAAATAAACTACCATGGAAATGCACTTATCAAAGCTGAGAAGTTAAGCATGAACATCCTTAACCAGAACAGAGAGAAAAAGCCTACCAAGACAGCACCAACAAGCATAATTTGATCTGGCCTCAACATGCCAGTTTTTAAGGTATCTTTCAAGTCCTGCTGGATTCCTTGATACACTGTCAAATACAACCTGTGTGTATTTGGCTTACTATTTTTTACCTGTAGCTCTACATTTACTTGGTCACCATATGGAAATTTTTTCAGGGCAAAGTTGCTGTCATTTCACAGCTGACACTCCAAATATCACCCTTCCTCACGAAAAAGGAAATTTTATACTTTTTAAAGCACAGTTATTGTTCCTCTACGTTTAATTAACCACCAGCAACAGGCCCTGTGATGGTTTTCTTTCTGAGATTATGAGGGACCCATTTCCAACTCTATAGAAAAAATGCAAACAGAGGCAAGGGCAACTTTCCAGAGGAGCACAACAGAATAGTGGAAAAAGTCTGTGTTGTGGTGGGAGGTTAAATAAAGGCTATGCAGAAATGCTGGCCAGTCTGAGTAGTGGGGATAAGGTCAAGCCCATAGGGACTAAAGAGAATTCAACTTTTTTAACTGAGAGTTTTTTCAGAGAAAAATGCTGCTTCAATTCTACCAAAATTTGAAGAAAAAAATCTCATGAAAATGAAGTTGGACCTTATTCTATCACAAATGCTTCAGAAAGACACATTGCAAAATGGATTTGAAAAAAAAACCCTCCAATCTTTCAGGCTGTATGTACCACATTAAATTTTCCTCTAAAGCTTAAAATGGAAATAAAATTAATTCTTGCGCACAGACTCTGCAAATACTGAACTTGGTGTGAGGAGGGGGAGCTTCCCCAAAATCCCAGCTTTTTTTCAGAGTGAACCAAGCTGTTCTCTGATCAGCACTGCAAGCGGATATATAACTTTAGATACTACTCAAGTCCTTGTCTGTGGTGATCCACAGAAAATGTGCATCTGTTACAGCAAAAGGGAAGTTTGATTGGGACTGAAGAAGCTCAAGTTTTCAGGCTGGGTGTTCCTTCTGTCAGCAGCTACTGCAAGAACCAGGGTGAACAGATATTTTCCATCACCTTCCTTTTGTGGGGCCATAAAAAGATCAGTCTTAAGTGTTATAACATACAAAACTTTTGCTAGTGTTTTTTCTAAACAAAGATAGGAAAGATTTTTTCAACATCAACTTACTAGGAAAATCTTTCAGGATGATTGATTCTAAAAAGGTGTAAATGCTGATAAGGAACAGGAAATTCAAACTTCATAGAAGCTGTGGAATTATTCCCCTAATATGCAAGAACAGTTATCAGAGGAACTCTAAAACATGAATCTGTTTACTTTTTGGGGGGCCCTGACTGTGTTTCCCTGTGAGAGCACAAACCTTCCCACATCCAAACCAACCACCCTAAGGAGCTATTGAAAAATTGTACACAAAGAGGGAAACACATTCCAAACTGTGCCAGGGCACTGCAATAGCCAAGCAGTTCCAAATGGCCTGATAAAGGTACTAGGGCTGAGTTATAACAGACATGTTTTAGACTGTACCAAAATATCCAATTAAAAAAATAAAATAAAGACAACGACAGAGTGAAGGACCTTAAAAATGTGAATGTCACGGACAAAATAATATGTAAACAAAGCTAAAACTAGTAACAACATGACATTGTTTGAATTTGAATGCAGGTATAGTGCGTGTGGAAAGCAGCACATCACCTTTAAATAGCATTTCACTTCTAAAGGGAAATAAATACAAGAACAAAAGAGAGACCACAAAAACCCCTTTCTCACAGACATCCAGGTTGAAAAGAGGCTCAGATATTGGTGCTATTCCTGGATCACTGCTACAATACCACTTCTACCTCCTCCTTTTTTGTTCATTAATAGTTGTTGTTGGTTTTGCTTGAGAGTGCAGCAGTTCAGCAACATATCAGACACACGTATCCAAAACCCTGAGGGTTTAAGATGGATTAAATCAATGAATATCTCGTCAATAACGCCAAAGTCTGGCAAGTATCAGCAGACCAATGAGAATAAGAGTATTTGTAATCTTCTAGCCTTCCTCCCAAATCTGTCGAGGCTCTTCTGTACCCTCTGAAGTGCTGTAAAATTTATCCTCAGGAAGAATCCCAGGCTGATGGTTCATCTTTTCTTACTTCCAGAAAGCTGAGCCTACCCTGAAGCTGTGGGGTTTCCATTACAGCACCCTCCCCTGCAACTGGCCTACTCCTCACAACATCTTCTAGCAATTTTTTCTTGGCAGGTTTTCTGCAAGGAAGCAGACTGCAAGAAGCAGACTTGTTCTCCTAAAACACATCTATATAAAAAAATAGTTGGGGTCCTGTGAGTTCAAACAAATACTCCTCGACTGTTTGTCTTTGTATGGAAAGCTCAATAACTGGCTCCTCTGAAAAGCCAGAGTGCAGATGTTGAGGTGTTGCTTGAAAAATTCAGCTTCTGCTGTTTCTCAGCGTTGGGTGCACACCCTTCCCAGCACATGCGGCCTCACAGCAGCACACACCCAGCCGAGGCTTCAGCAGCTTCACAGGTCAAAATAAACACAATAAACCACAGAAAATTCAATATCTGCTGCATGAAATACTTGCCTTTTCTTCAAGGGAAGCTCTGTTTAACAGACTTTCTGCTTTATTTTTTATGACAGCATCTGTCTCGTTTTATCAGGCTTTTTTTTCCTGCAACATACAGAGCCTTCTGCGGCTCACTTTCGAGTCAGATTTGGTGCTCACTTGCGCAGTTAAAGCAACAAATCATGAAAATAAGATGCTGGCAAGCAAGCAAGGGATGGAAACTGTCCATGTCTGCAGAGCTGACAGGGTATGGTTCCATCATCTCTATCCACCAAGGGCTTACTGGTGGCATGGCAACACACTGGAATCACTTGGATGGGAAGCAATACCCCAGATCAGTGGAATTCCCAAAACCTGGAAGAGATGCAGAGATGCCCTGCAGTCTGCTGCTTCCTCCATGGGGCCCCAGGATTTCCATTGGTAGCATCGTCATTATCACTGCCACCTTCTCTGCAGCTTCATCTTCTCATCCCAGATTGCTGACAGTATTAGGAAATGGTAATCTCTATTTGCTGCCCACTTTATTTCTCATTTACCTTGTTTTATTTTTACTTTGTCTTTTCCTTCTTCCTCCCTTTATTGCCTTTTTTCTCAACTGTGTAACTGCATCAATATTTAAAGCTCTTTAAAGGTTAAATTACATGTATAAAGAAAAGCAAGGCAGCAGGCTAAAGATATATCAATTACTATTGCCTCACGATAACAGTAATGACAAAATACAGATCAGCTGCAACTTCTAAAACATTTCCCCAAAAAGGATGGGTTTTTCCTCTATCAGCATTAAAGGAGAATTTCATGCCCCCATTGTGGCCTGTTTGCTTTCTTCTGTTTCCACTGTAACACAGAGCCCAACAAGCTTGTGTGCCAAAAGAGCCACAGACAAAAGCCCCTGCTCTGTCCCTCTGCCCATCTACTGTACATGCCCAGATTACCTGGAGCATTAATGAGCTCTCAGCTCAGGACTTGCTATAATAGCATAACTTTGTGAGGGCTATGGGTGATTAATTAAATACAGCTCAAAGCCAAACACACTTCTGCCTATACTTTCCAAAATTTTAATGCAGGTACATGACATGTGGAAAGCAGCACGTCACCTTTAAATAGCATTTCACTTCCAAAGGGAAATAAATACAAGAGCAAAAAAGCAAACAAACAAATAACAACAAAAAAAGCCCTTTCTTACAGACAGTTTTCCACCAGCATAGAGAAAGCAAAATGGAAGAAAGAAAGTCAATGCCCTGGACTGAAATCCATCCCATGCAGCGGACAAGTTGAAATGTAAATACAGCAGTTCCAGACCCACAGTGCTGGCAGGAACCCTGGGGGGTCACCTCATCTATGCCCAGGGCACAAGACAGGACCAAGTCCACCCCAACAGACTGGCCTGACCCACACAGACCAAACCCCAGCCAGGGAGAAGCCTCCATCCCCCAAGGCCAGATGCTCCTGCGCTCCCCCAGCCCTGCACACACTGCCCAGGGATGTTTTCTGAGCCTGTGAGATTCTTCAGAAAGTCATTTACCACTCCCCAGGTCTGTACCTGGGGTACGAAAGGACAGCTAACTTATTCCTTTTTCATACAACACCACTAAGCTGATCCCCCTGCCAGCCTGGGGATGATACCATCCCACTGCCTGACACTTTACCATTGAGGAACTGGTCACACTTTCACTTAAGATGCTAACAGGCCTTGTGCAGAAAAAAGAGAGCAGTCGTCTACATTTATTAACATTGGCTCTTTACATATTCTCACTAAATAGTTTTTAAACATCACTGAGCAGCTGCCACCCAGGACTCACCTTTCAAAAAGTGAAATCCTGCCACACCCTGTCTTTCCAAGCCACTTAATCCCTCTGCCCATGTTCAGAGAATCCACCCAGCCATCCATGTTTATCAGCCAGTCACCAAACAGGAGGAAAATGTTCGGTGTAGGGGATGGAAGTTTTCCCCAGCAGACACCGAACAACATCTGTGCCAAGCCAAATAATCAATGGAATGGTGTGGAAATATCATTCCAGACTGGTTTCGTCTGGAAGTATAAATTCACATTAAAGCGGAGCCTCAATTCAAATGCCCTGCTATTTTCAGAAACACAGTTTGTGTTGCAGGTGGCTGGTGCTGTCCATGCCAACCTGCTCTACTCCTCCCAACAGCTCTTCACTCCTCACATCTCCACTGTGCTGCCCAGGGATGAGAGATGCCTTTTGAAAGTCACTATCACAGGGAGAAGAGACAGCCACGAAGATAAAACATGCATGAGAATTGGCAAGCTGTACAGAATTTTTCCCAAAGGTGCAGAAATAGGAAGCTGGGAATAATTTACTTGGAGGCTAAGCCTAGCGTGAAGTTTGAAGACAAAAAAGGGCCAAATGCCAGTGAGAAAATTTATTGAAGGCTTCTCTTGGACCACTGTGGTCGCAGTCTGGTGCCTCCTCGTGGTCACCTGCAGCTGCAATGACGGCCAGTGTTTTCCCAATATTGTGTTACAAAATGTTGTCAGACGAGATTCACACCAGCCATGGGGCACCACACAGCTGTAGAGGCAAAGGGACTCGGGCAGGACACAGAAGCTCACAACAGACACAGGATAATTGCTGCATTTCAGTGAGCTGGGCAAAACAAAGGCTCTTTGGTAGAGTGAAATTACTGATGTCACTAGCAGAGGTAAAATGCAAGTGGGTAGGAAAGAAAGAAATCCTCTCCAAACAGGATTTTCAGTGGTTTTGAGGTTAAAAGAAAGGTAGGGGGAAAAAAAAAGATGTCTAAAATTGTAAGAATCAATGTATTCAGTATACTTACATATTCAGCTGGGAAGGCTTTGTAGCTCTGTGTCCTGGAATTGTATTGGAAAAATTTAAGAAGAAGGAGCTTTTTACATCTAAAAGATGGGATGTGAATCAGCAATGCAGCCAGCCACAGACATAAAAAGTAGGAAGACAACATAACATCCGTGTATTTTGGTTTACCTGCCACAGCTGTGTGGAGGAAGAGGAGTCTCTGTAGCTTCTTGGCCTCCAGGGTTTCACAAGGTTTAAGCTTTTTGCCCTAACCTCTGCATTAAAAGAAAATCTACACTGCAGCCTCCAGCCTTCCAGAGCTCCTGAGGGAAAAAAGGCCACTGAGTTCTCCAGTCTTCCCCAGGATTTGCTTCTGAGAGCTTAGAAACTGCAGGTTTGTGTGCCTGGTTTGCACTAGGGCACAAGGAGCCAAGTGCAGGGGTAATGCTCTGCAGATGGTGCCAGATGGATGCCAGACAAACTCTTCCTTTACTGCCCAGGACAACTGCTAAGCTTTTGCTTCCTGGTCAAACTTCCAAGGCATCCAACAAGAGCAATTTACTAGCTAGAGGGATGTGTTTTTTAAGTGCCAATTCAGGTCTTAAGTTTGCTTATTCTCCTCACGTAGCACAACTGGCAGAAGTAACAGAGCGAGATCAAAAGGAAAAGAAGCTACATGAGAAAAGACGAAGTATGAAATAATGCTGGTAACAGACAAGCTGCAATTCATGATCAAAGGAATGAATCTGGCCAATAAAGAAGTATCTTCCCCCGTTTCTGAAAGGAAGAATTTGTTGTTTGCCCTCATATCACGCAATCCTTTCAAGTGCAGCTATACTTGGGTAGCTGAAAGGAAAAGAAAAATAACAGAGCACCTCAAATTTTGTCTATTTTGCTTTAATCACTATGAAAGAGGGTTCTCCTGGGATCTCACTGCTTTCCCATTCGTGTTATGTATAATCCACAAAACAAATAATCAAACCCCAGAGAGAGCATTTTCCATTCCAGCTGAACAAGGAGAGTGTCAAAACAATGTCTCCTGACCATTACCAGCTCAAAGCAAAGGGCCCTCAGCAGCCTGATCATCCCTGTGTGCCCCACACATTTCCCCTCCACAGTCACAGAGTGGATCTGTGAGACAGAAAACTTCCCATCACCCTCTCCCAGGGAAGGCAGCACCCACCCCATGGGGCTTCCTGGTCCCTTGAATTCAGCTGGAGCAAGAGGCTCAGAGAGGGCTTGATGAGCAGGTGGTGGAAGCACATGGAAAGAAGTGGTTTTTCACCCATACAAACTGACCTCAAAGCCTGAGAAAGGAAAAGTGCCTCAAGCCTCTCACATGAGCAGCTCTGCAATGAGAAGGTTGCCTCCAGGTCTGCTGCTGATGCTCAGGTGAGCAAAAGAGATCGCCCCACTGGACTCCTGCAGCACCTCCACCTAGGAATGGACTTTTGGGCCCCAGGGAAAAGAAGAAATCTTCACTGCTTGGAAAAAAACCAAACCAAACCAAGCAAACAAAAAAGAAAACAAACAACAACAAAACAAAAATTTGATATTTTACTGTTCAGACAAAGGCAAATCAAACCAGATATCTAGAAACCTTCACCTTGAGTTTTAAAGTCTCAAACACCATTCACCTCCCACCTTATTTCTTAAGGGCGATAGAGTGCACCCCTCTGGCCACAGGGTGCTGTGGAGACTGGCAGCATCAGGGTGAAATCTAGACTGCCATGGCAAAGACCAGGCAGCAGCAGAGTTTCTGTGACACATGCCAGGCCTCAATGAGTTGTTGATTTCCCCCTTTCCCTCTACCCCGTGGCAGAAACGGGTCCAGGCCCATCTCCCAACTTCAGGCGAGGTTAATGCCAGAAGCAGCACCAGCACCACCTTCCTTGGTGTGTGCAGCTCTCTTGTGCTCTGACCTTTTATGTCAGAGTCAGAAAAATGTTACAGCATTTCCTGCTGAAATGGATGGTCTCCCAGCACACCTGAGCACGGAGATTTTGCACAGAGAAGTGCATCAGCCTGACATCAGCAATGACTAATGGGCACTCTGCAAACCTGAGCTTTCAAAGGCTTCATGTTCCCATGGGAAGGACCAATTTTTGCAAAACCTGGGCTCATACTTCTGTTTTACCACAACCCAATGTGCAGAAAACTTTCAAAATCCGAAAGAAAAGGCTGAGAATTTTAGATTCTGCTTTGTTTTTCAGTGTCAGCTTTGAAATACACAGGATGTCCTTGTGGAACAGAAATTTCCAAGTAATTTGATGTTTGCATGCCAAGAATTTTCAGTGTGATTGTTCCTGAACAGAAGGTGAATGTTAGTAAGCACATTAAAGGGAAATATGCCAGAACCATTGGAATTAGTTCCTCTGTTCCTGCTGACAATGGCCAAGACACCCCCACAGAAACCCAAACTTCTTGATGCTGCACCACCAGAGAGAAAACAGCTCCTCTGACAATCTCTGCTGTGCTCCCAGATCAAACAGCTTGTTTTAGCTCTTCTTCCCTCATATATGAGCTCTTACCTATTTAAATAAACCACTCTGAGGCATCTACTATTCTTTGGGGTTGCACTTGACTTCTGGGGAGTTCCCACCTCTGTACAAGCCCCTTGTACAGCTATTGTAGCACCAATCATTCCAGTGTAAATTTGGACTGAATATGTTTTTATAAATGCTTCCTTTATGTACATTGGCCACCTGATAAATAATCAGCAAACAACAAGTGACTCCTGGTACCCAGGCTGGTGGTTCCTGTCAGGTTTGGGGTTTGTTTCCTAGGGCAGACTGCAGTTACTGCTGTAGGATAATATTTTAAAAAATCATTTCATACTTGACAGGATTGAAGAGAAAATACTGTTCAAGCTCAGGCAGGGAGCCTGCCATTGTGAGACAGGGCAGGGTTTACACTGGAGAAAGGACAGCATGGAGGCAGAAGGTGGGAAATGGAATAAAGAAAAAACAGAACCCCCATGTTTTCCCTTTCTGTGTGCCGAAATACAAGGCACTCCTTTTTCCTTTAATAGTAAAGGTTTGTACTTCACAGCATGTGCTTCTACTAATGAATATTTTTAAACTAAACATCCTCATTTGTTGAAAAGGTTTTTGTTCCTATCTAGGGTTTTTTGTTGTCAATCAGTTTTTCTTTAAAAGTACCACCAAAGAGAAGTACCACCAAAAATAGGTCTTTAGGGGAAGAAGGCCCTCAGTGCTTGATTATTGAGGCCCTTTGGTTAGAACAGCATTTGCACACTTCAGTAATACCCTCCCAAGTCGTGTAAAACATTGATAAGACACATTACTCTAAAAAATTATCCTAGAGACAACTTTCTTTTTTCATTCAATACAAGTTTAATGTGCTTTCTTTAAGAAGCAGCAGAAGAATAATTTTTATTCATGCTCTTGTCTCTTTACCAATTTCTATTAAAAGTCTGTGAGTGTCAATGTCAGAGCCACTGGTTTTAAGGAAAAAAACCAGAAAAGAAATCTTGACAGAAACCCATCACAGCCAAGCCTGACAAAATCTGAGCCACTTTCTGTTGCTGACAAAAATCTGAGCAGAGCTGCAGCCCCCACCCAGCAGCACCTTTGACCCGTGGAACAAACTCTGAGAGACCCGAGACACGTGTCCTTCTGAAATGCCACACTTCCCCTTAACATGGAATTTGACAGCATTATAGCATTTATAATTCCTCAGGTTTATATCTGCCTGCCTGCAGTAAGAACTTGGAGATACAAGAGTATAATACAAGAATATAATCCTTGTTGCAAAACTGAGCTCTTCAGAACTTCCTGCACCAAAAAAGTCCAACCTCGATTAATAATTCATCTGCCCAAGAAAGGAACAATATTTGCTTTACAGTACAAGTTTGGGGGCTGATTTTTATGGCCTGGAATGTCTAAAGAAGTATTCGTAAAATAGCAAAATGTGAGGCATATCCTGGCAGGCTAATTTTAGAAAACTAAATTATCAAGTTTTAACATTAAAGCTAAAGCTGGAGCAGTACAGGATTAAGCAGAGACACAATAACGTCACCATTTTAAAATTCGTTAAATATTTGCTCTTTAAAGTAAAATTTTACTTTTGTAATCTTTGCATTCAGAGAAGAGTTTGGGGAAATATTCATGCACACAGTCTGACAGCTGAATCACCTCCTTTTGCTGTACATCCCATTTGCTTTTCCTGTACTATTCACTGCCACAGAGACACAGTGATTTAACATTAATTTAATTTACATATATTAAATGTGCTCAGAGTATTTGCACAGCTTGACTAGAACTATGGGACCAGCTTTCCAAATTCAGATAAAATTTCCAAATTCATGGCAAAGCCCACAGGATGCAGCTATTTTGCTAAGCTGGCTGTGGAACAGAGTCACTTCTTAACTCCTCAAATTTAACTATTCATGGAGAGTTAATTACTTCTGTTCTGCATATCAGCAACAGCTGACAAGCCTTATGCATTAACATCTCTTTCCTTTGTAAGAGCCTTGCTCTGCATCTGTGTCTGCCTCAAAGCTTTACAGAAGGTGTTGATCAAGAACGTTTTCCTTTTGAAAATCATACAATTGGACGATTATAAAAAAAGATTGTCACGTTTTGAGAGCAGAGGGAATCTGGACTTTCACAGTCACCTTTTTGCTCCTTGTATCAGTGTAGATCTAGGTCTGAAGTGCTAAGTATTCCAGATCCCATTCCCTGTCTCCCTGCACCACAGGGGGAGGAGGTAGAGCTGGGAAGGAGGGAAGAGTGGGGAGAAGGTGTTTCTAAGGTTTTATTTTACTTCTCATTATCCTGCTCTGATTTTGTTAGCAATAAATTCAAAGAATATCTCTATTTCAAGCCTGTTTTGCCCATGAAGGTATTTGATGAAGGATCTCTCTCCCAGTCCT
Source organism: Coloeus monedula (assembly GCF_965178545.1). Taxonomy (NCBI): domain Eukaryota; kingdom Metazoa; phylum Chordata; class Aves; order Passeriformes; family Corvidae; genus Coloeus; species Coloeus monedula. Next base: position 13,440,570 of record NC_138784.1, read on the forward strand.
TATCTCGACTCATGAACCCTCAGTTGTATTTCTTTTCCCCTGTCCAGCTGTGGAGGGCAGTGAGCGAGGGGCTTTGGTGGCTGCCTGGAATCCAGCCAGGACCAACCCACCACACCACAACAGGACCCAGTGCCTGGCAACCAACAGCCAGCTTTAGTAGAAGGCTAAAGCCACCAATCTATAAAGAATGGATGTGAAGGAAATCAGGGGATCTCAAGAACGTTGCCAGGGTCCTAAATGTCTGTAACAGTAGGAACATGTATGATTTAATGCATGGAACAACCTAGACCAGCCACAATCCATTTCAGCACAGAAAGCCAGAAGGGAATTTGTGTAGTCTTTGCCAGTCTCACCTGAGGAAACTGGTTTTGGTCTCCAAATGTGGTGATGTCTTTCACTCTGAGTCACACTGAGTAAGACACACAAGCACCACTATCTCCCGTTTTAGTTTCAGCAAGCAACCAGCTGAGACCTAAGGCTTTTATTAGTACAGTATCAATATGATGCAAACAGCAAACCAGTCTGCTTCTGCAGCCCCTCAAAAATACCTATACATGAACCACGAGTTCTGTTTCCTATTTACCTGGATTTCTCTGTTGTATTATAAAATCCCTTGTATAAATTTATGAAGTTCTATCATAGATTTCAAGTCCTTTTCCTCAGCAGTTTGCAGGGTTGTGTGCTGCGTCCCCAAATTCCCTTGGACTTCATCTTTGGGATGGCTGGAAACCTTCAACTCTGCAAATTGGTGGCATATGAATTGAAGCAGTTCATTCTGTGCCACTAGTACTCCTTCAATTGTGACTTTTTAAATTCAGCAGCCTGTAGTAATCTTAAAATTTCAGAGGGGCAGTGGCCAGACCTCTGCCATAGATGTAAAGAAAACTGGAATAAGCAGCAGAATCCCAAGTACAGCCACTCCCTAAACTAAAGCACATCAAAAACCACTTGGCCAGGGGCATCAAAACAAAGTGGTACAAGTACAGTAAGAGGCAAATGCAGCTCTAAACTTGTGCATGACTCACTCTGAAAACAGCAAAAATTTAATCAATAACCTACTAAGGAGTCAAAAGCCTTAAAAGTCAGCTGCAAATGTTAAAAAAAAAAAGGTGGAATTCATATAATAACAGCAAAAACTAAAATATTATTGTATTGTCAACACAGTTTACAGCATAAATCAAAAATGAAGCCCCATTGTAGCTACTATGAAGAACGTTCACTCTATCCCAGAAAAAAAACCAGCACAGTCCTGAAGGAGAATACCAACATTTCCCTGCTCCCTGTATCTTTTTCAGTAGAAGCAGCTACATCAGTCTCTGGTCAACCAGTACATTCAGATCCACTGTCCTATCATCTTTTTAAATTCACATTCATAAAGCAAGCAAGAAACCATCCCCTGTTGTGCTGTGTAGGCATCAGAGTGGTCCAATATGTTAAAAACATCCTCTCATGGCTGGCTTAGGAAGCAAACCTTTGGGGCTGTGACTTTCCCCAGAGGAAGGGCTGCAAAGGCAGGAACACACAGCTGGTTGTGCACTGCTGCTGCCATGGTAGAGGAGCGTTGCAAAGGGAGACAAGCTTCTAACTCATTTTAGGAAGAGGGTATGCATGTGGAAAGTGAAGAATGGCGTATATTAAAAGAAAACTGTGAGAGTGAGTAGGAAAGCAACAAGAACTGGCAGAAGAAGCAATAACAGAATTTGCTAATGAGCCATCAGCTGCTGCCAAGGTGGGGAAGCACGGTGCCCCTGAGCTGTCACCATCGCCTCAGCAGAGCTTGCTTCTCCCAAACTTCTTTTCTTCCTCTCTTCTCCATCAAAAGAGTCCTGAGGGACTGCAAAGCACAAAGCTCAGCAGCCAGGCAAGCCTGCCACAAAGCACTGACAGCTCAGAGACAACATCTCCAAGCAAGCTTGGGAGACTTTTGCATTCCAGCATGGAGCTGAGCTCGATTTTGGTTACCTACATGGGCACCATCCTTCAGCCAAGCCAGCCTGAAACCTGGCACAGCTTCTCCTTCATTAAGGCTCTCTCTCTATTCAGGCTTTTTTCTCTCATCTCAAGCTGGATATGCAAGAGTAAACCACAAATGAGAAATCTGTTTATTAAACTGTGTTAATAAAAATTACTGTGTCACGTGTCATCTGTCTTTGTGTATTGAAAGCAAATGGTGGAAGAATTAAATTGATGTTCTATAATGCCAGTTTGTGCTAAATAATACTCCATGGTAAAGGTGTTACTTAAAAAGCGATTGGAAAATCTAGTGCTAAGGCAGTTGACAAAGTTTTGCTTAAGCACCAGTTAAAAATTAGGAAATGAATGTATGATTTAAAATATATTTATAAAATTCTGTCATCTGTATTTTCCATTGGGCCAACATTTGGGATGAAGAGCACTCTTGTAAGTTGAAGTTACTGTCTGCTAAAAGCATTGGTCTCAGAGAATTTTATCTAAGCATTTTTTGGGGTCTGAGTTATCACTCTTTTTTTTAAAGCAAAATAGATCTAATTTCCCATTTACAAAGCTCAATCTCTGCTTGATCTGCAGTCCAGATTTTGCAGCATTGTGCTAATTCATGAGAAGAAGAGAGATAAAACTGCTAGAAACAAAAGGAAAGGCAGCTTTGTTTCACTGTGTTAGGAGCAGGAAATACAAGGAATTAACAGGAGAAATAGAAAAGGCAGGGCAGCGGGAGAGAACAAAAATTTCCCCTGGCTCCCTGCTTTTCAATGACAGCTCCTCCTGACTATCCAAAAACACTGCAGAAAGACTCCGGAGTCCCACAGGACATCAGCTGTGCAAAGATGGGACATGAACACATGGTGAGTGGCTGTCTTTGTCTGCATGGATTCAAGCAGCCTCTGTGCCCACTCCACATCCCAGGCTGCAGGGCTGCATCCTAAACCCCTAGAGCAGAGTTCTAGCCTTTGTGGCAACCCTCTTCTTCCCCTGTGCCCTCCCCTAAATTTAGGCAGGAACTTACAGCAGAGCCCACTGGATTGCCTCTCAATTCCTTTCAGGAAGAGAGCCTCTAAAAAACCATTGATCACCACCACCTGCAAGCAGGAGAGGATTGCAGGTGGGGGTTTTTTTTAAACATAATAAAGGCTCTGTTTCCCACTGAGTGATATTATTCTTCTGTCTCCAGGGAATGTGTGCACAACACAAAAAGGGCCTCGATTTTACTCTTTACAACTTCCATCTCATTTGTGATGCCAGCCTCTCTCTTACCTCTGTGATGAGACTCCTTCCTTCCTCCATGATTCCAGAATTCCTACTACTTTTATGATGCCAGGCTCTTTTCCTCCTCTATGATGCCACACTCCCTTGAACATCCAGGATGCCAGAAACCCTCTTACCTCTGTGGGGACAGAATCCTTTCTCCCTTCCTCAACCATGCCAGACTCTCTCCATCCTCTTTGATTACTTCCACCCTCTATGCAGCCAGACTCCAACTTTCCTCTGTGATGTGAGATTACCTCCAAGCTCTGTGATTCCAGACTCCTTCCTTGTGCTATGGTGCCACACTCCCTCCACCCTTTCTGATGGCAGACTCCCTCCTTTTTGATACCAGATTACCTCCACCCTCTATGATATCAGACTCTTATCTTTTTCCAAAACTTTTAGAAAGCTAAATGTTGTTTGTCCTCATTCAGAAGGATTGGATAAAGTTAAGGATTAATTTTAGCTAAGTAATATCCCATGGCCAAGTGCTTATGGATGTGCAAAGAACCAGGCAAGAGTAATATAGGAGCACTGTGTTGCCAGGGAAGGGACAAAATGACTTCGATGTTTCTCTCCATTTGTAATTCCTGTAATTATCTCATAAGGAAAATAACCTCCAGGATGTCTGAGTCAATGACAGCTAAGTTCAACCACAGCTTTCTCAGATCAATTTTGTCTCGTAACATATTTATCTGACATATTTTGTCCTATTCTTCCCCATCCTAACCTTTTGTCCTCTTCTTCCCCATCTGGTGACAAAAAAGGTCACCAACATGCAAGTTCAGTGCAACTCTAACGACAACAATTAGATGGGGACTTTATTTGGAAACAAGTAGGACATTGGTGAGTACAAAAATTAATCTGTTGGATGTTTGAGCACTGACTCTCAGGAAATTATTACACAGCTAAGCACCACTTCATAAGCTCTTCTGTTCCCCATAAACCCACTCAACTGTACCAGCACCAGGACTGGAGGCTGGCTGAGTATCTAAGCAGCACTAAAAGGTGTCCCTGCAGAGCCCTTGGCACAGGGACTGTCGGGAGCAAAGCGTGACAACCCATTTCCCAGGACAGGGAAGAAGGTGGAGACAGCACCTTCACAGCTTCAAAATGAGAGCAGCCTGCAGCTATTGTCTGGTGGGCAACACCAAATGGTTGTTGGGGGTCCAAGAATTAACTTCCTCAGCTTTGTTTCTTAAGCCTTCAGGGACAACCATGCCTTGTGAACAGCAGCAAAAGACTTTTGCCTTCCTTTCAACACTAGAACGTCCCTGTGGTAGTGTCTGGATTTTATCACAGCACTACACCTTGCCACCTTGGATCCTACAGAAGGGGTCAGCTCTTCAGACCTCACCCTTGGGCCAAGTGTTTCACTCAGGGAGGCTCTCTCAGAGCATTTCTGTGCTGAGCAGCAGCAAGGTTTTTTAGCATCTGTCTAGTGGAACAGGAGAAAACTTTTTTTCTTTCAGGATTACACAGCAATTCTGTGTGAGGCAGCATTAGTCTGTCACCCAATGTCAAAGCAACAAATGGCAGTGTCTCTCCTGAGGGCCACAGACAAGCTTAATCTATTCTGTCACTCCCCTAAGCCTTCCCAAGCACTGTTGGTTTGTAATTTATCCTTTTAGCCTTCCTTTAAGTGTCCCAATAGAAAGTTGCTTTTCTTTCCTCTTAGGGCTGTCTCTCCTCAGCAACGTCAGCTTTTGTGTAAGTTCTGTTTACTGTAGGAAGCAGCTACTCCATTCCCTTCCCTTTCTCCTGTTTCGACTCTCCAGGTGGCAACATTTCCTGCGCCTTATTTTGGCCACCAGACAAATGGGCAAACTTTCCTGCAGAAATATTTCTTTTCTAGTGAAAGCAAGTATTCTTTTACTTGAATGTGCTGGATGCACTTAGTTTCTTTTTAAAGATACACTTTAGTGTAACCTTTATAGAAGAAAGGGAAAGAGACCAATAAATAAAATGAATAAACCATAAAGGCATCTTTTCCAGAGTCATGGTGATGAAGGGGAAAGGGTACTAAGGAGGTCCAAGGTTATTCAAGCAATTCTAAAACGTTCCTGAAAGAGGCACCAAAATTAGGGAACACTATATTGTAGGATGCAGAGGTCAGGCACATAGATCATAGACTCAGCCCCTGGCATCATAGGAGTATATTGAAATTTTAATATCTTAGAAAAAAGAGAGCTCAAACAAGCAAACCCCCACGCTCTCCAGTTGCTGGGAAAACAGCATACATTAAAATATGCTCCAAGAAGACACAGAACATAACTGTTCAGGAGGTAAAAACCCCAGAGTTTTGCTCCTCAGATAAGGCTTTTTAGCCAAGTGGAGCACATCAGCATCGTACAATTATTGTTGTGAGAATAGCAGTGTAATGCAATTACAGTTAATTAGGAAATGACTCAGCATGACCATGCATAAAGGATGAATTAATCACTCCTACAGTCTCTGGCTATGAGTAGTCCAGTCTCAAGTGTGAGAAGCAGCACCCTTCTGTTACGGCTAACACTGAGATACAAATTTAAGACATATTTGAAATTAGCTGACAAAGTCAGTGTCAGTCTGAAGAGGCAAAGTCATTTAGGAATGGCCCATCAAGTCGACTCAATGTGACAGAAGATGACTTGGATGAAATTACTTTGTACACAGGGGCTGGAATTAGAAAGCAGGGAGCAAGGCTATGCAGGCAGAGGTGCTGTCAAGGACTGGGATTCAGTCAGACACAGGCAGAAAATAGCATCTCTCACAATGAAGAGGCTGTGATCTGGAAAACAAATGGGTCCACCAGTTACCTAAGCAAGAGGACTAATGTGAGGGAAAATATGTCTCCCAGAGTCATGTTTTACTGTTTTTCTAAAATCCCTTTGAATCTGATGGACAAATCTTCAGAGCAAGGACCAGACCTTTCCAACATCTACCAAAGGAAGAGAAGTGAATTTTGAAGTTGAATAACAGACTCTTTCCCCACGTAACTTGTGCAGAGCTTACAGCAAAGACACCAGCAAACCTGATTTCCTCCTATGACAGATCATCACCTGGCTGGTCTAGAAAAGCCAGGAGATGGAATCTTTTTGGTCCTCAGCAAAGCTTTCACTCCTGCCTCTCCCAGGCTCTTTCTGGACAAACTCTCCAGCCACAGCTGGATAAACACATGCTGTGCTGGGTGAGCAGCTGGCTCAGGGGTCAGGCACAAAGGGTGACGGTGACTGCGGTGACACCAGCCTGGCACCGGTCACTGGTGGGGTCCTGCAGGGCTCCATCCTCGGCCCTGTGCTGTTCAACATCCTCATTAATGACCCAGATGCAGGACTCAAAGGAACACTCAGTAATTTTGCCATTGACACTAAACTGAGAGTTGTTGACTCCCTCAAGGACAGAGAGGCCCTGCAGAGCCCTGGACAAATGCCAGGGCTTGGCAGTCCCCAACCTTTGAGGTTCCACAGAGGAAAGTGCTGGATTCTGCCTGGGAATGGGAGGCTGGAGAGAAGCTGCAGGAAGGGACCTGGGGGTCCCGGTCAGTGGCCAGTTGGGCATTAGTCAGCAGTGGAGCTGCATGGCCCTGGAGCCAGGAGGGACATCCCTGTCCTGGGGGCACCAGGCCCAGCATCGCCAGCAGGGCTAGGGAGGGATTGTCCTGCTCTGCTCTGGGCTGGGGTGGCCTCACCTCCAGTGCTGGGGGCAGTTTTGGGTGCCCCAACATGAAAAACACATTAAGCTATTGGAGAGTGTCCGGAGGAGGCCAAGAGGATGGGGAAGGATCTGGAAAGGAAGCCGTATGAGGAATGGCTGAGGGCACTTGGTCTGTTCAGCTGGAGAAGAAGAGACTGAGGTCAGACCTCACTGTGCTCTTCAACATCTTCATGAGGGGAAACATTGACCTCTTCACTCTCCTGACCAGGGACAGGACCCAGGGAACGGCTGGAGCTGTGTCAGGGAGGTTTAGGTTGGATATCAGGAAAAGGTTCTTCCCCCAGAGGGTGCTGGGGCACTGAACAGGCTCCCCAGGGAATGGACACGGCCCCAAGGCTGCCAGAGCTCCAGGGGCGTTTAGACAACGCTTTCAGGGATGCACAGGGTGGGATTGTTGGAATATCCTGTGCAGGGCCAGGAGTTAGACTCAATGATCCTGGCAGGTGCCTTCCAACTCAGCATATTCTATGATTCTATGAAATTAGACCCATGATATTGGATGATGAACATTTTTCTCTTTTACACACATGTAAGTGACCTTGGAAATCTGTTTATGCTCACCCAAATTTTTTTCTCTTATATGTTCTGTATTTGAACAAATCACTCCCCTCAGTGACTATCTCACACAGTGTGTTTTCCAGCAACACGGGCCATCAAATGCTTTGACCCTGTCCAATCACAGAAGCCAGGCAGGGGTAGAACAAAACTCCTTGGATTGCACAGCTGCAGCACATCCCAGGACACCATAAAAATAGAGATGGTTACAAAAAAGGAACTGGCCTCCTTCCCCCAAGCAGGATTCAATTACAGAGTGGTTAAATTTAACTGTGGTTAACTCACCTCATTCCAGCCCCCTGCCATGGGCAGGGACGCCTTCCACTAGGCCAGGTTGCTCAGAGCCCCATCCAACCTGGCCTTGAACACTTCCATATAAAATGAACATTGTCCCATAAACCAAAGTTACCAGAAAAATAGGACTGTAATCTTAATTGGTCCAGATTCTGGGACTCACTGTATTTGGTTCAGTTCAAGGCCAAAATTAACGTATTTATCTTAAAAACAAGGCCATTTTAAATTCACTTTAAATTCCTAATATCTGAAAACACCTCAGATCTATTAAAAAGCAAAGTTAAATTTAATCACACTGCAAAAGAAACAGCCAATTGTATTCCAGTTCTGACATCCTAGAATATATTAAGCCTTAAAATTTTATTCTGGTTTTATTAGGCCTTTCTAAACACTCTGTTATGACACTTTTAGGATTTAGGATTTCCTAAGTGTGGAAAATTAAGGCTTTTTTTCCTTTGAAAAATACAAGAAAAGCCAGTCCTCAGAAAAAAAGCACACAGGGTTAATCTTTAACTGCAGGAACCCATGAGAAACCAGATGCTGAAATCAGGTGAGTGCAAGTATAAATGACGTCAAACTGCTCACATTCAACAGACCCATAAGAGAGGCTTTTGGAAAGCATTTTTAAATCCTGGCCAGAGACCACTAAAAAAAAGCCCCTGGTGCAGGCAGCAGTGATAGGGAATTGTTGTTTTGATTGAGACAAAAAAATCAAGATCCTGTCCTCATGTAGTAGTTCAGATCCCCTGGCAACCTCCTTAAAACAGGACTCCTCAGCTTTCTGCTTTGTCTCTAATTTGACTATTTCCTCCCTCCACTGCCCCTTGGGAATCACTTTATATGATTTCAGTTTGGAAAGACACCTTTGCTCCCTGTCTTTAATTTCCTGTAGCATTGCAGCATACTGGCATACATCACATCTCTTCAATTTCAGGTATTCAGGTACCACACAGGTGGGCAAAATGCACTCCCAAAACATCATGACATAAGCAAGCATTACCAGACCCAGGCTCATTTTGGCAACAACAAAAAAAGGATCCGTTTGTCACCTTGTTTTGATATTGAAAAATGCATTTTTCAAAGGGCATCTCTATTTATGCCTCTTAATTATAAGCACCATTGTAGGGCACAAATGAGACAGTTCAACAGCCAGCTAAATGGTCTGCACACAGAGCTGCTTAGAGATGCAGAGCTCACATTGGGAAAATGTATTCACCATACTCATGATGCTTCTCTAAGAATGTCAACGTACTGCCCTAAAGCTCTAGAGACAAAGCTCAGCCAGTGCACAGCGTCAGCAAGGAAAATGAGCCTGGGAGGACTTTTTATTTCAACAACTCCGTATCCACATCAGCTAGTTCCAACTTAAAACCCCAGGTCACAAAATAAACACAAGGGTTTTACAACACAGTGGTTTCAGTTCAGAGCATCCTAATACGTGAATAAGGAGATTCTTCTTCTCAAACATGCCTTTTTTTGTAAAATTCAGTATAAAATGCTTGAAAAGCTTGAAAAATTGTAGTATCTTTACAGAGCATAATTTTCCCTATAATTGTTTATCATTCTCCTCCTGAATTGTAAGGGAAAGTTTCTTCATGAGAATTTATAGTATTCCATTGTCTTCCCCAAAGTTCTGGCAATTTATAACAGCAGAAAACTTAGCTAATCATACACAAAGAATCAGAAAAAGAGCTATTGAAAATCCCTCCAAGTTCAAAGCCTAGGAAACCATACTTGCATGACAAAATATTAGAACAGGGCGGTTCTCTTTCCTTGCCATCTCCTAAATTTCCCCATCGTCCTGCGAAATATTTCTACAACAGAATTACTGCGGTGAGTGAGCCAACAACTGTAATGATGGAAACGAGATGGAGTCTGCTCCATCACAGAACCCTGACAGCATTTAGGTGCATGAAAAATACAGAACAGTGCAGTCAGACGCACTTACCCAGCTTTCCCTGGAAGGAACTCAATGCTGTGAGGTGGGGAAAACATCTTGAGTGCTAGGAAGGAGTCAGAAGGCGTGAATTCCGTGCCTCCCTCGTGCGGCTGGGAGCTATACTTGGTGATCAGCAGTGACAGCAGGACAAGTGCACTGCCCATGCTGCAGCATGGGCTGACACAACCCAAGCAGCCCCGGGTTTCTCACACAGGAGAAGTGCCAGCAGCAGTGGGCAAAGGTGTAGAGGAAGGGTTGAAGTGTTTGAATAAGTCTGGGAGCTATGAAATGTATTTACACAAAAGCAACATATCTGTGGATTTTGGTAGTTGTGCAAAGGGCGTTTGCCAATTGAAAAGCTGAAAGATTTACTAGGGGCAATAGCACTGGCAGGAGATAGCTCCTGCTAAGGAGAAAAAGTAATAAAATGAGTGCTAGGAATGTAAATGCCATTTAATTAAAACCAAGAGCTCTGGGCACTATTTAGAATTAGCTGTAGAGGTGCCTTCAGACCAAATACCCAGCTTAACACAAGTAGCTGGTGTGTGTATTCAGTCTCTGACTAACAATTTCATAACGTTTTATAACAGAAGCCTTTTTGTACTTCTTTCTTTTTGAAGAATAAGCCAGATAATGAGAATATTGAAAACCATTTCAAAGTTGAATAACATGAAACTCTAAGTGATCCCTCTAATGATCCATTGCCCCTCCGTGAGAGGCATCATTGCTCAGCAGCCTCATGCTGATCCACCTTTTGGATACCACTGCCTGCCCAAAGCTCGCTAAAAGGTCATGCTTGGTCTCCAAGGATGCAATTTAAAACTTAGCTCTGGAAATAACCTTTCATCTTTAATGATGTGTTATAATCCCCCTGCAAAATACCAATAATTTGTAAGCCTTGTGGAGGTAATTGTGTTTACCCAAACCCATAAGTCTGCAGTATTGAAGTGCTGGGGTTTAGATATCGGTGGCCAGGTCCCTGTGCAAGCACATTCATTTTCCTTTAGCATATTGACTTCTTCCCTCTCCACACATCTTCCCTTGTCATTTAGAGCCAAGGAAAGTAAAGCTATTTCTGCTGGCCTTCCTCCCCCTTCCTGCTTTATTTCTGTCTTCTTTCAGAAAAGGTCTTCTGTAAAGGACCACTTCAAATTAATGTGGCAGAAAACAGCGCCTGCTGGCAAATTCAAAGTGTAGAAAGACTGTGAATTTACCATATCAGTTACATATATCCTTGCACACTGAAAATTAAGACATTCAGGATATGCAGTTGCCAGGAAAACAGATGTAACTCTTGGCTGATATGATGGTGGTCAGCACTTCAGAAGAAACCAAAGTTCAATAGAGCTGTGAGCAAAGGCATTGGATCCCGGACATCTCTCATGTGAGGGAGCAAACCTGCACCCTCATGTAGCTCTCTCAGTATATCTGATGTCTTTCCTAAATGCCATGTCTCAGACTTGTGTTCTTTCAAGTGGGAAAAAAAAAGGCATCTAATATTTCTCAAAAAGAAAAATTAGAATAATGCACATGCTCTAAAGCGCAGAGGAAGAATCGAGAGTTCCTGATATTTATTTCTTAAACATCCAGCATTTTCTAAGTGTTCAGGATTGAAAATCACATTTATTTCTCTCCTTTCTGCCTCCTGTTCAGACAAGCAGCAGTTATCCAAAACCACACTGAACAGACCAGTTGGTTGGGGGGTTTTTTATGTAAAGCAGTAAATTACAGAAGGTTACATGCAGCAAGAAAAGAGTTTATTGCAGTCACATCACCAGGAACCAAAATAACATGGCATGAACAAATTGAAATTAGTTACAGGGACTTGCTACTATTTCTACAGTGTTGTGCCATCATAGATGAGATTAAATCATGACATGGTGGGGAGGGGGAGGGGGAAGAGCTTCCTCTAATCTCTCCTGTCAAATTACATCCAGGTTAAGAAAGGAATTAAAGGACCTCCTTTTTTCATTTTCCAGGAAGATAAAGGCAGCCAGATGACCCCACACTGGGGGCAGGGAGGCAAGATGGGATTCTGGTCTAACACCCACATCGTTGGACAGTTAATGCAGAGAAATCAGGGGTTACAGTCTGAGGTGTCCTGGCAGAATTTTGGATGCCCACAGGAGCAGGCAGAGATGCATTTCCTGCAGAAGGGTCCTTTCTGTCCTGGCTGTGTATACTTGGGGTACCTAACCTAGCTGAGATCCCACCTGTGGAACTTTCCAGGCTGTGGACACTTGTTGTCAGCACCTGGCAGATATTTCCATGAGCTTTGTGTTTTTAGAAAGGGAAGCCAAATCTATCTGAAAAACTAGAATCCCCAACATATGTTCTAATCCATCAAAACTTCATCCCCTTCACAGAAAATGAAGATTATGCAACCCAAATTTTTCCTGATTTTTTGGGGTTTTTTCCTCCAAACATCCCAGGACAGTTATTCCTATGCAGGAGAATCACCATTAGGACTTCATTTGTCCACAATTTATTTTTTGGAACAGGCTCTTGTAAACTGCACTGTAAAAAGAAATCTAGGTCTATAGATTTTGAGGACATGATTTCCAATCCTGAGCTTAATTGTCATAGATCACTTCACTTCTGGCAAGAGTATGATCATCCATATCTTTGCTCTTTTCTGCAAAACTTACCTGAAAATTTTGCAAACATCAGTTCAGAACTGGGGGCAGAAAAAAAAAGGCCACCACTCAACTGCACCTCAAGGCACATGGTCTGTGCAGGATTTTCCACCTCTCTTCTTACCTTACTACATGAAATCTAATCACATTGAGCAGTTGCTTCAATATGCACAACATTCAGCACTAATTTCATTAGTTAAAATTCATTCTCATCAATAAAAACACAGATGGCTCCTAAAAGTAGCTGCTTCTGTACCAAACTGTTCTACCCATCTTCACCACTCACTTTGCAGGCACTGAACAGAATACTTATAAAATCTGGGCTCCTTTGAGGCACAGCACTGAAGTAAATGCTGTCATTTGATTCTCAGTAGCATTACAATGACTTTGATTCCAGGGGTGGTGTCAATGGAGCTTTCTGAGGTCTTCGGCGTGAGAGCAGCATCTCTAAAAGCTCTTAGTAACACCTGTAAATGAATCCACCAGCATCTACTCTGCCATTGTTTAATGAAGAGTCACTTGCTCCCTTAGGCTTCCAAACAGGAAATTTTACTACATTTCATGAAATGTCTTTAAAAATTGTAGTTGTGATGAAACAGGCTTGCCAGTTTGCAAAAAACCTCTGCCACTGTCACTCTCTCTGCAACCGACATTGGAGAAGGTGATAGTGGCAGGTTTCCTTCCCTGCCTGCTGAGGTGGACAGGGGCTGGTGCAGAAGGTGTCAAGTGAGGCACAAATGCTCAGTGATTTCCTTTTTCATGGCCTTTTCTGCACATGCTCTGCTTTTCTGCAGATGTCCAGTAACGAGGCAAGCCCTCACAATACTCTGGTAACAGAGTGACACAGCACTAATGAAACACTTGGAATGGCCATTATTCTTACAGAACTAATGAGAATTAAGGGTGGAAAACCGAGACTGAGTCATTCACACGCTGAGATATTCATCCAAATGAGATCTACCTATCTGGTCTGCTTCCACCAGCTGCTTTCGGTAAAGTTGGATCAGAAAGAAGATTGTCTTAGAGTGAGAAATGGTATGCAGAATAATTAATCCTTTTTTTCCTTTACTTGTTTACAAAGTACGTTCACACGAAAAAAAGCACTCTCTCCCTTTTTCCTGTGTTCATACATACTCTTATTCTTCTTTCCCCATGTAAAATATTAATTTACTCAACAGCTTGTAGCTATAAAACATTAGACTAACATCCATCAGATGTTATCAAAAAAGCTACTGATCAGCCAAAATTATCTCCGCTAGTATTCAAATTAGCATCAGAGTGATAAATGGGTGTTAGTCTGAAGCGGCTGGTCCTGCAAAGCATGAATGGCTAAAAGGTCTTAACAGGCCACCACCCAAATTGCCTGTGTGCCTTGCAGCACCTCAGCAACAGTCAGGATGTCATCCACTCCCCAGGAGACAAAGTTTAATAGAATTTGAAGAGCAAGGGACTGGACTTCAGAAGAGAGTTTCCTGTTCCATCAAAACCCAAATATTATTCATCTTTACAATAAAGAACATTATAATGAAAAAGCCATGCACATTCTAATATTTAATTAGGGGCAAAAGTATTTCAGCAAAATTTCCTCATCACAAAGACAGGGATAGAGGAGAATTTAATTACAATACTTATTGAAAATGTGTTAGCTTTACAATTCTCTCTCCTTCTGTCACAGTTCTCCATTAGGCATAACAAAACATCTCACAGACCAGGTACTCTGATTAGAACAGCAGCTTATGAATATAATAAAAGCTGTTGAGCATACTGCAAGCAGCAAACCTTTCCAAAAAATCTCTCTTTGTCTGCATGGCAAATTACCTCACCCCATAATTGTACTGATACACTGAGTCTGGGCTGCTGAATATAATAGGTGGCACATAGGGCTTTGCTACTTTTCTTTGTGTCAGATGTTTCCACACACAGACCCCTCACTCTCACCAGCCACTGCTGTGGTGCAGCACATTCTGTCAGCTATTCACAGTTCACCCTATGTGACTGACCCTTTAAGTCACTGATTAATATTTCTCCTCCCAGAGACCTTTCAAAATGGCTGATTAGCATTTTTAGAAGAATTTTGGGAAATACTCCATTACCTGGTTATTTGATGGAAACTTTTTTTCCCCCACAAACACAAGTCCTTTCTACAAACTCTAGAAATGGAAAAAATGAAAAAGGTGAGAAAATAGTTTCCAATCTAGCAGGTCAGAATGTCATATTCATTTGTTTTCAAGTAGTATTGATAATAGTAGCAATAACAGCAGATGTGAGTCACAGAAATTAATGTGGTAGTTGTGGGATGATTTGAGCCAAATTTGGAGAGAGTGCATTGCAATAAAAATCATTGCTTTAAGAAGAATTTGTTTCATGTATTGTCTTACACCTCTACTGAATAAAAAAATACCACAAAACCCTGCTTTCCTTTACCACTTTGAATTAAAAAACCTGTAGCTTCTTATCTTGAATATTAATTTCATCCAACGGGTTGCTGTGTTTTAACCAAAGATAATAAAAAGTATTGAGCCACGTTGGGTTTTATGAAGTCAGAGACAAAAGTTCATTAAAGATTAAATTCTGCAGGCAATCCATCATGCTGCCTTGAAGGTAATTTTGAATTGAGCTATTCCCAAAGCCTAATACATCTTTCTACCCAATTCACACACTCTTGTTTTTCAGCTCCCATTAGGAGAGGTTACCAGCACATTCCCCTGATTACACGAGGAACCAGCTGCCTTGACACTTCTTGAAACACCTCTCAGTCATACTGGGAATGAAATTGCTTTAGAATCCATGACTTGGGGAGCATCGGTGCTTCAGCTCTTTCACTGCAAATCATGATTGACTGCACACTGTTTAAGACAGCACCTAAATAGATAAAAGAGAAAGCTGAGGAAAGATAAGATCAGAAACTCAACCAAAAAAACAGGCTAAAAAGAAAAAAAAAAAAAAAGGAAGCAGAATGTGTAACTTGCCTGAGTTCAGAAGGAATGAAAAGCAGAACTGGGAATTGAAAGCAGAAAGCAGATCTTCTGGTCTTAATTTGAAAATATCTGTATCCAGAACTACCTTTCCCAAATGCGAATTGATAGAGAAGCAGCTGTTTGATTTAGTCTTCCTTCTAAGGAATATCTCACTGTAAACAAGATGATAAACCAAGGCAGGGTCTAATCAGGACTGAGACAAGGTCTGGCAGGACTATCAGTCTTGATGTTCCAAGAGATTTTTGAGGACTCAGTGCGGGGCATGTGGTCCCCAGTCCAAGAGTCTGTCTCAAAATTAGCTTTACCCACCAGTTATGGTAACTGGATAAAATACATCCCTAAGGGAGCTGTAAGAAGCTCCTGTTCAAGCAGGTGGCAGGGAAAAATTTAGCTTTAGATGTAGCTGGGCTTCAAAATCCATGCTAATCTTCACCCCATCCTCCCCCCAAAAAATTAAGAACAAAAAAAGGTTGATGATAAATCAAGTTTAGGTGAAAAAACAACCACCCAAAACCACGGAGAGGATGTCCACAGTCAGTTTAAGGCAATCTGGCTTTTTTATGAGATTAGAGCCATTCAACATAACAGCAAAGAGCCTTACGACAACAGAAGTCCTTAACTCCATTTATGCTCCAGCAGAATTGCAAAATCAGTCCTGACCTTACTACAAGAGAACCACATCTGCCAGTTTTTACCCAGCTGTGTCTGGAATAACCCAAGGTGCAGCCTGTCTCCGTGAAACCGCTGAGTAACTCAGAGCCCTTCGCAGCTGTAACCACGCCCTGCAGCTCCTGCAATCAGCCCGTGCACTCACACTGCTCCGGTGTCCAGACACGATTTCAACTCCTCCTGTCCTTCCACCAGAGCTTGTTTTCCCCAGGAGGACCATACAGTCAGAACCTATTTTGGTGGCATCCTGTTCTTTTTTATTTTAATCACATAGAACACATTGCTGGGTTTTTTTCCCTACATATTTAGAATAATTTTCAAGTGTGACTGTAGCAGTTTCTCTTCGCCACATCAGTGTCTTTTGTGATATTTGCCAGACTAAACATCCCTCCTAATCTGCAAGCTAAGAAGCTTCAGGAAGATAAGGGCTACTGGTTCTCTGCAGATTTAGATCCAAAAGATCTGATTTCTGTTACTGAGCTTCAAATTAACCACAGCAGGACAGAAAGACTTTGCCGTGGAAAGGCAGACAACAAAGAGCACAGAGATTCATTCACTGACAAGAAGATATTTCGTGGTAATAGATTAATAGGCTCAGGTATTTACAGAAAGACAGGGTGCCCAACTTCAAGAGACAGTTTCTTCCTTTGAAAAACATCTCAGATCTACTTCTAAATACAATCAGCTGACAACAGCACTAGGCTGCTGCCTTTACAGCACCATGTTTGACATTGACTTTTCCACTGCTGAATGGGGATGAATGGGTGTAGATCAACAGTGGTGGGTGGCTCTAGACGATGGTCAGTTTGGAAGAATAACAAAAGCAAAGGGTAACCAAGAGTAAAGGAAAAAAAAATAATATTTAAAAGTGCCTTTGAGATGAGGCAGATGGAAGCTTCCCCAGAAAAGCAGAGGGAAAAGCAGCACAGTTAAAACTGAAGCAGAGACTGAAGATTGCACTGCAACCAGTGTTTCATTTCCTGATCACACGAGGAAACGACGAACTGCTGCCAAGGAAACTGAACTGGATTTTTTGTGAAGAGATAGTAGGAACTAGGACAAACCAGGCAGGTAACTGAAACACTGGGCCCCTACAGACTTCAGCTCAGTGGAAGAGAGTCTGTGTGAGACTTGACTTGGTACCCTGGGCTGGAGGTCAGAAATAGGTCTTGATCCCAGTTCAAATGTCCCTTGAGGGATGACACACATCAAACCTCAGCTCTTTGTTTCATTTTAGTTATTTTTAGGCATACTCTTTGGGGGCCAGTGGTATTTGTCACTCCACAGGCAGCATACCTCCAGTACAGAGCCAGAACATAGCGACGTTATTGTCACATAAAAGCGATGACGTCCAAAGACAATAGGGCATAAAATAAAGCAGCAGATGGCTTGGGGACTAGAAGAAAATCCTAGAAACACTTTTTACTGAAGAGCAAGAAGAAGTGCTGCAGAAGAGCCAAAGGAGAAAGCAACAAAAGCTGTAGGTGTTACCACAGCACGTCCTGTCTCCACAGTGAGCTGTAGTACATGAACGGGACAGGGCAGAAGACAGACGGGAGTGGGAGGACTGTCAACACCAGCAGATACAATCTGCATAACATGCAGCCTGATGTACTTGAATATTCACCTCTCCCTGTCAGGGGAAATGCCAGACATGCTCTCAGAAGGAGTTCTCATAAGCCTTCTTGACCTGGGTAAGCATTTCGTGCAAACTTCCCACGCTGTTGTATGGTGGGTGCAAAATTCTTATACTATTTCCTCTTTTCCAGACACATGGGCATAGTCCTTAGTCAGGTTTCCTTTGTCGACAGGTGTTGCCCAACTTTTCATTATTTAAAAAAAAAAAAAAAAAGTAAATTTCAATGGTTTTCCATCTACTAATCTTCTTACAAAAGCAAATGAACATGGCATGAGCAAACAAAGCAGAACAAATGCACTGTAAAACCTAAGTATTAGTAATCTTCAGTTAGGTAAGGGAAAAGAAGACAGGTAGATGACATATTCTATATATTTATGCTGTAAGCTGCAGCACTGTACAGAGCAATCCAAGCACACTTCAAAGGAGTTGGGTCTTGCAAACCTCCACCAGCCTGGTGCAAAGGATGGGGTAATTCCCCTGCCAGCAGCAGAAGTGGAACCAGTTTGCTCTGAAATGCCCCTCGCTTCATTCAGGCCATGAGGAGATAAACTGCCTTAGCTGCCAGTGGTCTGAGTGGACAGCAGGTTAAACTCAGTGATGGCAGGATTTTTTCCTTTTGCTTCTGGTGTGAACAGATAAGCAGTTGTGTGAGGGGTGAGATAATCCACTGAGTTGGCAAGGGCGAGAGGTCGAGAAACCCCATGAGTGTTGAGGAGGAGTTTTCTTGCTGCTCACAAGCAGAAGGGAAAGTTTTCTCCCAGCTCAGCATCAGCAGTAGCCTCCTAACCTTGCTCTTCCTGAAAATTTGTCATCTGTAGGTTCCAGTGCATGGGACAAACAAGCACTGTGTATTTTCAAAAACAAGAGGTCGCTCGCAGTGCTTCCGGAGCATTAATGTTAAATAAAATAGAGTCTTTATTCCAAGGACTAGATTTTTTTCCTCTCAGGATGGTGCAAAGGCCCTATAGGAGCAGAGGCTTCGTGCTCCCTCTGAGTGGTTGCCAGGATTTGTCCTTTCATGGTCACAGTGACAACAGCCTAGAGGAGGCACTGAGCCCACGTGGGGGCACGTGCAGGTCAGACCGTGCTTCACCCACACACTCACACAAAAGCTCTGTTTCGGGCTGAATTACTGAGGTTTCTTACAGAAAATTTGTGAAATTGCTTCCCCAGTAGATTTCAAATCTCTGTGTTCCTTAGGAAGGCTCAAGGCATATTCAGACATCCTTGTCATACTTTAACCAGTACATCCACGTTAGAATAATGCCCTATTTAAACTAAAAAATGGCTCTAACATGCAGACACAGCTCAGAAAAAAGATAAAAGTTGTGCTGAAATCATCATTAAGAACAGCCTATTGGCTAAAGTTGTAAAATGGTGGCATCACATTTAGGCTGTCCTATTAAGGATGAAAAAATACAGAAGTCAGATAATGTAATGAAAGTCACAGATTTAGAAAGCTTAGCTGTGCATAAAGTCCTAATAGCTCTAGTCCCTATATCATCTCCTTGTGAAGGAGGAAAAATTGACCTCACAGTGACACTCTGCATGCAGAAAAAGAGAAAAAAAGTCCTAACAGACAAGAATTCATGTCACAGATTAGAGAAAAATATACAGAAAGGGTCAGGCTGTCAAGGAAGCTCAGTAAAACATCCTTTTGTGGAAACCAGATGGTCTCCTGTTCTAGTGAATTTGGAAAGGTTGATTGGTGCACCACCACCAAGCTGAAAACCAGAGGTCTTGACAAATATTTGAATATTTTCTACCTTTTCTAGTTATCATTGTTTTAGAGTTCATGTCTCTAGCTCAGAGAAGCCAAAGGTTGTCTTTTTTTTTCTTTTCTTCCCCTCTCCCCCCACCTTTTAAATATTTTCTTTCTAACTAGATGCAAATAGTTTTAACACCATGATCACATGTTAACTCCTTCAGGGGGAGGTTCCTGTCTTAAATAAATTATTCAAATGCTGAGATGAACTAACACAGAGAACCAGTCTGTGGGGCCCTCCCATATATGAGAGATTTGGTGGGTTGCACTTTTGATTATTAAATCTTCCTGACTGTTGAACAAGATGGTTTTGTTTTAAAAATGAGCATACAGCCTTTAGCATCTTGCATGTTTCAATGTCTTTTTTTTTTTTTTTCCCCTCCAAAATCAGTTTCCTTTCCGTGCTGACCATGTGGGAATTCCCCCTCATCACTCCCATAATTCTCTGGAATTATTACAGTATTGGAATACAATGGCATGTAGAAATCACAACTTCAATCAGGGCCCCATTGCAGCAATCACAGCAATCTACACAGTTAAAAATATTCCTTGTTATAGTCTAAATACTGGAAAGCATAACTAAATCATGTAATTTCGTAGCCAGGGAAGCACAGCTCCAGGACATTCAGAACCAGCCCCCTGGAGCTAGTTAGCATTTTCAACATTCTTCAAACAAGACTCAGTGCTACGTGACAAAATATCCAAAAAGAGCAGCTCAGTTTTCAGACATTTCTGTCCCACCTGAACCGAAGTCATTCAAAGAGTCTCTGAGCTGAGCACCACATTATGCACCTTTTCTCTTCCTCAGACCTGTCCAGTACAGCAGCTTCAGAGTGGCTCTCCCAGTATTTGGCATATAGCTGCTATCATTGCAACAAGGAATAGATCCCATCTTCTGCAATGGCCCCCAGTGGCCCATAACAAATTAGAAAAAATAACAAAATAGAACTAATCCTACCTTAAATCTTTTTCCTTCTGCTTTTCCCTTCTCATTTTCAGCAAGTCAGCTCATCCAGGTTTGTTTATGGGTGCTTTGATCTTCAAACCAGCAAAATCTATGTTTATTTCTATTTCCATCCCTATTCGACCAAGCAGAGAGACAGATATTTGACATTAATGTTTTGCTTAAGACCTGTAGGTCTCAGTACCTTTGGAAGGTGCTAAATGAAAATAGGGGGTTTGTTAGTCACATGGAGTTGATACAAGATGATGACTGGTAAATAAATACATGGCAAAAAATCCTCCTCCTTTTATCAATAGTAGTGATGATACCAGACTCTCCTTATTAAAAGGCTTTCCCTGATGAACAAATTCATTTAATGCAGAGCACTGAAGAGTGAACTTCTGGATTGCTTTAGGAATGTGACAAGAACAATAATGCTCTTTAGCACAGTCAGGGTGGGGAGACAGACACGACATTGCTTTGCTATTTAAAACTTTAAAAAACTGTTTTACTGAGAAATCAGTGAGATTCCATGATATCACATGTTCTTTGAAGGATGGTTTTAGGAATTTTCAGAGGTTATTTCAGTATTTGGCCGTGCATTTGCCCCTCTGGCAAAACATGATACTAACT
Organism: Coloeus monedula; assembly: GCF_965178545.1. Taxonomy (NCBI): domain Eukaryota; kingdom Metazoa; phylum Chordata; class Aves; order Passeriformes; family Corvidae; genus Coloeus; species Coloeus monedula. Next base: position 13,461,539 of record NC_138784.1, read on the forward strand.
TGGCTAATAACACATCCCAGAATACAAAAATTCAGACATGTTTGAGTGAGAGAGAGCTCAACAGCTACATTCCCTAAGTATATTATTTACTCTTGGCTTACTCCGTTACAGGCTTGCAAAGGAAAATCCAGATTTCCTACACTGCACTTCTTCTCCAAAGTGCAGTGTTCACACGTGGAGCTGAGACATCATGAAAATTCTGGAAGTGTTTCCAGAATCATCAAGAGTGTTGCTACCAGGCAATGGTGTAAATAATTTTGTAGCCCTACAACCTCTCTCAAGAACAGTTTTTCCTCCACTACCCTTACACAAAGCTTACTTCAAAAACTTATTTTTCTGGCAGCTGGATACCTTGAAATTTTCAGCCAGGCCACAAACACCTGTTACTTTTTGCATTACTGCTCTATCAGTGCAAACAGCTCTTTTCCTTTCTCATGCCTGCTACTCTTCCATCCCCACACAGAGAAATGCTCCCAGCTTTGTGCCAGAGGCAATTCCATTAATGCACTCTTACTTCTTCTACCTACACCATTAAAGGAAATGCTAAATAATAACAGAATCAACAAATGAAGCCCAACTAGCATATTTTCTTTCAGAACCCCTTCTTGCCTCCCCACTCCTGCTCTCTCCAGGACAACACCCCAGGAACATACTCACATTGCCTTCCCCCTTGCACCTGAGCACCAATATTTAAGGTCTCTGCATCCTGGGGGGTTCCTCCCCAGCAGTGAAGTTACACAACATTGCTCAGTGTTATACAAGGATTTTGAGCAACTGCTGGCTCCACTGAACAGTTTTGCCGATGAACTGCAATGCCTTTGGAAAAGAATGTACATCTTTTCTTAAGTCCAAAGCATTCCTTAGAGATAAATAGTTTTGTGAGCCATGAAAATCACAGGATCAGGTAATTTGTGCTGATCAGACACATGATCAGTTGATTAGCTCCAATTTTAATTTGGAGTTTGAGTTCTTAATTTTTGAGCCACCTGCTCTCAGGGACCTTTCAACACTTCCCATAAGTTCTTCAAAAGAAATACTTGAGGTGCTATCACTGAATTTTGTGTAAATACCTTCCTTTCAGGAATTAAGATCTGTTTCACTTGTTACAAATACTGGAGAAAGAAGAAAATGAGAAAATCCATGTGCAAGAACCCTTGGAGACAGGAAACCTTGGAGGAACTGCAGTACAGTGAACCCTGCAGCAGCACAAGATGTTCCTGTGCACACTGAGTAGAAAATTTCCAACAAAATACTCTTTTAACCAGTAATTTTTCATCCCCTGCACTTGACTGGTTATTAAAAAACAAAGCAGTGTGTTTAAAAATTTGCCCAGATGCTTTTTTGCCATGATTTGCATTCAGAAACATGCACTGGTTTAGTTTTGCTTTGACTTTGTTTATCATTGCCTGTCTCTCCAGTGAAAACAATACCTGATTTCTGTGGGCAAATTTTCAGAGCTGCAGCAGAGAAGTAAAAACATGTAAAGGCAGAGAAGCAATAGAAGGTTGACATTCTTTACTCTTTTGTTCCAATACTTGAAATTAAGTGTCATTAATTCAAAGTCTGCATGGATCTGCCTTCCTGTTTGTCACCCAGTATGTCAGAACTGGATCTTTCAACTTATCATTTGCTCCCAGAAAAGTTAAAAGGTGGCTTAAAAACACTACAAGAAGAAACACAAAAAGAGGAATGGGAAAAAGTAGACATGCTACTGTCAACATCACCCCCGTCCTGAGATCCCAAAGCTCTGGCTGTTTGCAACCAACAAAAGTAGGTTTTTCTAAGTTATATGGGGAAGTGGATGGACATTTATTTCATTCTCAGTGGCAGAAGAGCAGGTGCATGGTGCTGTGTAATAGTCATGGGTATTAAGGGAATCTAGAGGCACAAACACTGTACTCACCCTGAATACAAATGTTTAGGTATTGATATAAAAATCACTCATTTGTATGGTTTTGCTTCGGGTCCTGGAAAATTCAGTTTGGCAGAGGCTGGCATCTGCACCTCACAGCTGTGAGATGCCACCAGTTTCCTGCCTGGATACAACTTGCTTCACACCTCTCACCACATTCCCCAAAATAGCCCTCAGTTTTTTCCTTTTTCACCTGGAGCAATTAGGACTGTTCTGATGCTCACAGCAAGCCCCCATGGAGCACCCTATTTTCAGTTATGCTTACATACAGATGAGGATAAAAATAATTCAGGAGGGCAGGGTAATGAAGTGTTTCCTTAAAGAGATTCCAATAATTCATTTTGTTTTCACTGCAGTGACCCCATGGACAAGTTTGCCACACAGCTGAAGTGCCTTAGTCATAATAACATGCTTGCACCAGAGCACCTCCTACTCGTGAGGACCACCAGCTGTTAAGAGACCCTTGATATCATACATATCTGAAAGCAGGGCAGCTCAGGGACAAAAAAAGCCTTTCAGCATCAGTGAGAGCCCTGTCTCTGCTCACTGCTCAGGCAAGAACCTGCCAGAGAGCTGTCATGGAGCTGGCATCGTGTTACTCCCATCACAGTGATTCCTCTGTGCTTGGAGATGTGGCGCTGCTGCTGCCATATAACATGTTCTGTTGTGCCAGGTCTAATAAGGGTTATGCACTAACTGTCCCCTGCAACAAGCATTGTCCTAAATCACGCATAAAACCTGCAATAATTTTAAATATTGCAATAGGTTAAAGCATTATCCAAAACACATCCTCTCAAAATACTGACTCCTCCCAGTAAATAATGGGCACACCCAGAATAATCCACGTTTATGACACCTTCAGGACTTTGAAAAAGCTGTGATATTTGCACAGAAAAGAAACAAAAGCATACACAGTTTTAAAAGGGTCTGTGATCTCTAAGAACTGCCAATTTTTCTGTATGAAAAAGTAATGAGGCCCAATTCTTTCTTTCAGTGCCCCATCAGGCTGCACAGCAGTGCAGTGGCAGGAGCTGTTTAGTCCCTCAGTCCCAAGAGTGGGTGTGTGCAGTGGTTTGTGCCAGTGGAAGGCAGAGAAACACCTCACACCTAACACTGCCACTCACGCTCCTAACTGGGAGGAAAAAGCATCCATCTCCCCTCCAGCACCACATATACCCTCCAGACACAAACCAAAGCCTGGAAAGGGGGCAGACACCCTCTTTGGGTCCCCCTCACCTTCAGCTCTCCAAGTTCTGGAGCAAAGCCTTGAAAGAAGCAAACGGTTCCTAAGGATACAACAGCATAAAATTGAATATTCCAATTCATTAAGTGCTTTTAGGTGTCTGAGGCCATCATCCGGCCAATGCTGAGGTACCACTACCAACCCAGACATCCTCCTGCCTCTTTGACCCTCCACTAGAAAGGAAGGTGGGAAAGGGATGTAGAAATACAACTGTTTTCTGACTTCCTGCCAGCGAAATGCACGAGGGCGTTTCAAATGAATTTTTTGGAAAAGATTTCCCTAGAAATGTTGTGGGAGGACTTGAAGGGAGATGAGTGATACCCTTGATTTCATTTCAGGAAAACCATATGCTGAATTGTAGGAATTAATTTTCCCAGCTAATATTTTGACATTTCTACAATATGGTCAAAATTAAAACAATAATAACTGTATTTGGCTTGCTTATCCTGCATGATGTCTGAATGTATAGCACTGGGGGGAGTGCAGATATATTCATTAGTGCAGATTTGCACGAGATTAAAGCACCAGTTGTGTAGAAGCCATGAGATACAGGTCAGAGTCTTCTTACACTTCTGAGGAGGAACCACAGACACAACCCCTGGGAGCACCCAGAGCTCCACAGAAGGGAGCAAATCCTTAACAGGAGGCTCTGCTCCAAACCCGTGGCCATTTCACCCTCTTGTGCAGAATATCCCCGTTACTTCACCCAAGGAAGAACATTCTGGTCAAAATCAAGCCCTCCCCTGTGGCAAATTAGAGGCTTTTTTTCACATGTTTGTGCATCCATAGACCTCCAGCTCTGACCCAGGCAGGATGGTGCAAAGGCTCCAGGTTTCAGGCTGGTGTTCTCGCTGGTCTTTCATATAGGACTGTTTCCAATTATTGCTCTGGTTTTCCCTCCTTGATTCATTAATTCACAGGTATCAAGTCTGCTAAGAGTATACTCTGTCATGCTTACTTATACAAATAGCATGGGATTCCAGTGGTCTAAGTAGAAATAAAATCACAGATTAGAAGTAAACAAAACATAACTTGACAAAGCAACTGCCAAAAATACTTCCATAAGCACTGATCCTGTTCCTTCTGAAGCTGACAGGAACACTGACATACCTACCAAAGCTAATTCAAACATTACAGGAAAACATTATCTCACTAATTTACCCTAATTTGAGGGAAGCTGCTTGGCTTCTCTAGAGGGCTACTGAAGTGACAAGTTTCGGCCTTTACATCCTGCTAACCTGACTGGCACCAGGTGCTATCTATTGTTTCCCCTCTCAGGAATCTGTATACTAAAAAATCATCACTTTCTCTTAGGAAGCCCTCAGGTCTGGCTGCCCAGGTTCACTCTGGATTTTTCTTTACTGGACACATTTTAAAAGTGATTTTAGAAACACCAACATACTGGACCGGGTCCATCCCAACATCTTCCAAAATAGCAACCCTGTCTCTGACCAACACAATCTGTTTTCTTTCTAGCCTGCCCAATAGTTTGGGTTTTGTGTATCGGCCCTGCTGGATAAAGGTTGTGATCTGATGCCCACTCAATTTCCTTTTAGAGATTGTACTACTCATAAAACTAAATCTACCCTATATCCACTCATAATTAGGTTGCAACTAAAACTCATAAATATATCATGCAACTCAGTTTCTTTAGTTGGTTTGGTCCCACAGGGCCCAAAGCAAGCAGCAGCAATAACAAAAATGAGTTTCCATTACTGACACGAGAAGACACAACTCTGACAACACAACATCCACTGATGAAGGGAATGTCATATATCACCATGCAGCCTGTAGGAATTTCAAACACTGTGCAGATGCCAGACTGAACTTAAAGAAGCAACAGAAATTAAATTCTACAAGTACTGAATTTTATCTCCTGACTGGCAGCCAGCTGCTGCTTACCTCAGATTAATAGGCAGTATGACAATGCTCACATCCAGCCTCAGGTGAAATCCAGAGGGAAAAACATTTGTCCAGCAGGTGACTAAAGGAAATGTGCATGTTGTGAGTTTTAATTCTTTGGGTTCTGCAAGCAACTTCAAGATGTTTTTACTAAAGATATTATGTTCTTTACTCTTGAATTCAGAGGTTACACACATTTTCAGCCATCACCCGCACCCTTCCTTACCATACAAACAGCTGCAGCAAACCATTCTTTAAGTAAAACATACACTGAGAAACAAAAGGTAGTTCAGATCATCACAGCACGTTGTAAATGAAATTCTAAATTGGCAGATATAACCAAACTACCCCCATGAGGGCATAAACATTGGTGGATGCATATTTCTAAAACTTCTGGCAGCAGTATATCTTGAATGGAAAATATTTCCTTCTTTAGCAGATCATTTAGCAAAATTCTAGTACAGAACTTACTATAGCAAGGGCAATAAAATATAATTTTTATGTTCCATAAAGTTAAAATCCAGGTCATTTTTTTTAACAAAAAGTATTAACTTCACTATCACTTCTGATTCAGTGTTTCAGGTAGATTCTCCTCAATTGCTCACAGCCTAAAACCATTTTCATTAAAAAATTGCCTGAAATACATTCCATATTTCCCCGAGCTAATACTATCCTGCCTTAATGATAGTCTTATGTCTAATGCATGAAAGAAGTACCAGGAGATATTATTCTTCTTTGTTGCCCCTAAGAAGAGTGGCTTTTATATAAGTCAGAGCCGTTTAAAAGCTGTACTACCCACAGACAGCTGGGTTGAAGGAGGCCTTTAAATTTGGTCAGAGCCTTTTAAAAGTCATTACCTCGAATTACAGATGAGCTGGCACATTTTAACTCAGCATCTTAATGCTTTGAGTCCTGCCAGAATTCCCAAGCTCTGATGTGTACACACTCTGATCTGTGCTGCAACTCTGACATTTTAAACCCCACCAAGCCAGTGCAGTATCCCAGTCCAAGGGAGGGCTGGGGGACAGAGCACACACGTTGTTCCACGTCCCTGTGCTCCCTGGGGTGTTATTTATTCTGGGGAGGGGCAGCCCCATCCCCGAGCCCAGCAGCTCCTGACACCAAAGGAGGGCAGACAAGGAGTGAAGGCACAAACCCAGCCAAGGGCCGAGCACCTGCACACTGTTTTTGTGTGAGAGATGCTGGATCAGAGGGAGCAGAGGCAAAGGATCTAAAGATCCATCATGGAATCCTGTCAGCTCCAGAGGTGAGGAGAGATGTTGTGCAGCAGGTGTGCAGCATCCAAAGCAAGCTGGTGCTAAGAGGAGCTCACCCACTGCCAGCGTCCAGGCAATTCTGGCCGCAGGGTAGAAAAACACTCAGGAGAAAGTATCAGAGCTCAGGAAAACACACGAACATCTGAAGCATTCTTTTCTCTTGTGAGATCAGGATATGCATCAGCTAACTCTTTTTATTTGTTTCCAAACTAACAGCATGAGGAAGCAGGTGCTGCTAACCTCAACTGGGTTGAGTTGTCCTTATGCCTATGTAGTCCCAGTGAAATTAATTATTATTTTCAAAGAGCAAGATACTTCTTTACAAAGAAAAGTTAGAATCAAAACCGAAGGAGTTTGCAAACACTGTATATGTGGACCCACATTATCAGCCACGATATTAAAAGAAAAAAAAAAAGGTTTAACAGTGAGATTAATGAGAAAATATGTTTGCTACAGACAATACAACCAGAGAGTGAAGGAGGTAACTGCTGACACTTCTTAGTTGCATTACAGGTGAAAAGTGCCTGGCAGAAGAATACTGAACTGTCACAGTCAAAGCAGTAAATGTCCTCAACAATCCCCCAGGAAAAAAATCCCTTTGCCATAAGGAATGCAGCAAACAGAAAAAGATAATTTGATGATGATAAGGTGAGAATTACCAAGAAGGCAGAGCAACCTGCAGACTGAGCTAATACTTTGTCTCGAATTGAAAGGCTAAAGAATACTAGATAGTCCCAAAGCTCTGCAATTTAAAGCAAACTGCATGTTGTGAATAGTTTCTCATAGCAATAGTTGACAAAGGGGCAGCAGAGGTTCACAGAAGCAAAAACTTTCTCTGTATTCAATGCCTTTCAGCATGGAAAATTAGATGAGTTGATATATAATTTGGTATTTAATATACCATTTGAACATCAGAAATGTAAGGCAATGTTGGCATTGGGGGATGATAGTGGCTAATGAAAGCAAAAATTACTTGTAGTAGAATGAAGGTAATTTGCACATCATTAATCTTCCTGCCCCATAATTCAAATGCATAATAACAGCAGTCTCTCCCCATGTCTCAGCAGCAGCTGAATAACAGTGCTGTTCTGTAATCTCATGTTATGTATTCAACTCTTTTGGAGGCAGGGCTGATAATACTAACAATTATTGAAATTCCTCAGTATTACCTGCACAGAGCCCTGCTTGTGGTTGCTTTCAAAACCATGCCTTGCTTTAGCCATCTAGATGGATTCTAGATGTCTTCCTTACAGGAGATAATGTTTTTTCAGATTAAAACCTTCAGACGGGATAATTTACTTGCTTCAGAAAACGTGGGCTTGTGAACGGGAAATGTGTTTTTCTCCGCTAATCTTTTGGAAAAGCTGCTACTTTCTGTGTGAGTGTGGCAGCTTGAAGAGGGCAGTAGGTGCTTCTTCATGATCCCATGTTGTTTTTGCCATCAGCAGAAGAGTTACGACATGAGAACTGAAAAATCACCAAAGCCTCTGCCTCGTTTTGTCTCGCAGAGTTGCCGGGGCTGAACTGCCAACAAACTCACCATCTGCTTGGTGCCACCAAGTGTGTTCCCACCTCGGGAAGGCTTCACGCCTGTTGGCGGAGGACAGCCAGGCTGTGTACATCCCGAATCTGAAGTTTGGGATCTGGAGACTGGGTTGGGTTAGATAAGAATGAGACAGTCTGTGGGAAGGTGATTGTCCCGCTCTGCTCCATGCTGGGGCGGCCTCGCCTCGAGTTCTGGGAGCAGCTTTGGGCACCACAACATAAAAAGACACTGAAGTGTTAGAGAGCATCCAAAGGAGGCCACGGAAGGGGAAGGGCCTGGAGGGGAGGCCATGTGAGGAGCAACTGAGGGCACTTGGTTTGCTCAGTTGGAGAAGAGGAGACTGAGGCCAGAGCTCACTGTGCTCTTCAACATCCTCATGAAGGAAGCTGAGGGGCAGCTTTGAGCTCTTCTCTGTGTGACCAGGGACAGGACCCGAGGGAATAGCTGGGAGGGTGAGGCTGGGTATCAGGAAAAGGTTCTTCCCCCAGAGGGTGCTGGGGCACTGAACAGGCTCCCCGGGGAAGGGGAACAGCCCCAAGGCTGCCAGAGCTCCAGGAGTGTTTGGACAACGCTCTCAGGGATGAACAGGATGGGATTGTTGGGGTGTCCTGGGCAGGGCCAGGAGCTGGACTCAATGATCCCTGTGGGTCCCTCCCATTTCAGCTGATTCTGTGATTCTATGAGGATAGAGAAGAACCAAAACAAGGATGTGCGGGAGGCAGAGAGGAGTCCAAAAGCTGGGGAAGACTGAGGCACACCGGGCCAGGATTCCCCCCAGCACTGGGCTGGGAGTGTCAGTCCCAGGCTCACTCTCACTGGGTTCGCTTCCCAGAGAGCACAACTGCCCTTCATCACCATGATGTCATCAGCCCCAGAGCTCTCTGTGGCAGCCCGAGGCTGGTCCCAGTCAGCATCACATGAAGGCTGCACCAAGGAAAGAGTTTGATTTTCTTTCCCACAACTTCAGATAACACACACAAACATACTAGAAGTCAGAGCATATCAAAGTCAGAGCAGCAGGCAGCCAGCAGCAGGGATGTGTAAAATTGAAGGCATAGTGGGGGATCTGAATTAATTTCCATTACACACATACATGAAGACACATTTTTGAACATCTGATCACAGGCAGGTTTTCCACAGGGTACCTCTGAAGGCCTCTGCACACAGGAAACTCCTCATGGACAGCTCTCCTCCTTCTGCTGCCTCTGCCCCATCTCTGTTTCCTGCCTGCTGCTCACATTTCTTCTGAAACCAGAGCAGTTAGCTTTTCACATGGGGCCTCTATGACATTATTGCCAATGGTACTGTACTATTTTAAAATAAATAGCCTCTGGCCAGTGAACAAATCCAGAAATTAATATACACACAGACAAGCTTGATTCCAGTTGTGCTCAGTGTATCTGCAAATCCAGATACCTGAGCCTCAGGTGAGGATGTAATTAGTGATCACCACTGAAGCTGGTTTTACATGAGCAGGGATCAGATAGGAACACACATGGGCAAGGAAAGCTGTTTGTGTATTGTTATTATAACTATTATTGCAACTTAGTGGCCAGATCTAGGTTTTCTATACACAGGGTTGCTTGGTTTCACCAAAAAAGCTGTATAAAATATTTCAACAATAAAAAAAAAGGATTTCCAGTCAACCTGCACCATTTCTTTCTGCTAGAAAAACACCTGTTTAATTTTATAACAGGATAACTAATTTAGAGACCTTTTAAATGCCAGTAAGAATTGTTCCATTTTTAAATAAAAATATAATTTCACACTAAGAAGTCAGCAAGTTTAATTTCAAAACTCATGAAAACCAATCTCTTCCAGAGTTTTGCCATGGAAAAGGCCAGAGTCCATTCTACAGAAAAATGCTGATGTGATGGTGACAGTTTTCTGTAGTTTGTATGCAAAAGCCAGTGTGTTAACTGAGCAAGCTTTCTGAAAATAGCACTCCCTGACCTTGAAGATTTAGGAGTTTTTGGTTTTAAAACTGCTTTGGTGAGTACATTGTTCTCTCCAATAACTTGCAGCTTTCTGATGAACTCTGTTATTTCTAATAAAGGGTCTTGGCTAGTTTGATTTTGAAGCAATTGGTGATTTTTACAGGGAAAATTTAAATGTGAAACTCTCAGGATGTAAAAAAAAAAAAAAAAAAAATCAGTTTTCAACAAGATCACAAAAGAAGAAGTCATTATATCTTGATGTCTCCATCAAAGGATCCTCCTCATCCTGCAGCACAGGTTTCTGATACTCAGACTTTCTTCTATGCCTCAGGCAACCACAGACTCAGTGTGAAGGCAGGCAGGGAAAAGAACAGCTAGGTACAACTCTAAAACTGAAGTTAAAAAACTCTTGCTTTCCTACCAAGTTGAAAATCATTGCCTCTCTTTGAACCTCTATAGCACAACACATTCCACCTGTTCCAAAATTTCACTGCTTTCACAATTATTATTCAGGAATAAAAAAAATTGACCTTGATTTTAGATATAAAATATCAGTCTGAAGTATTCATATACACATATGTATGCATATGGTAAAACACAAGCATAAATAAATAAATTTTAAAAATCCACGTTTGGTCACACACAAACTGCATAAAGGGCATGCCATGGATTCAGTGTCCTGTTCACCCCATTTTCTAGATTAGGAATGGGGTCATCTGGATGGCTGTCAGGATTCACAGAAAGACTGCCACGCTGACACAAGTGCCTGAGATCTCTACCAGTCATTACAGCAGTGAGGAGATCCTGAGAATTTAGGGGGAGAAAAGCCTGGGGCTCCCAGGTTGGAGTTTCTTAGACTGTAATGGTATTTGTCAGCACGCAAACATTTCATTCCCCCTTCCCAGCCATTTCTTAGCAGAAGTGAGTCAGAGAAGGGAGCCAAACCGAGATATTATTTCCATGGCACATTTATAAATACTCAGTTCCATAAGACAGCAGATTCAGAGAGCACTCCAAAGGATTGTCCTCGTTCAGGCATAAGACATCATCGTGGAAATATGCCTTTGGCTGTGGCAGTGATTTCCCTGGATTACATCTGAGTGTACGCCAACAAGCTGGAAGGGTTCCATAGCATGGGAGTGAAGTGTTTGAGGCATCCAGAGCTGTGCTTTAGCACATGTCCCTGCCTAAATCCACTCAAAAGGGAGTCCTTTTGGAGATGGAGAGGTAGTCCTGCAGTGAGAGGAAGCAAACATCATTTGTTGACTGCCAGCAGTGCCTCTTGCTGTTATTCAAGTTATGTGGAAATTAGAAACCTACAAACCAACAAGAGGTGAGCTGAATGTAAACAGTTTCTGATGTTAGCTGAGAAAATCTCAAAAAATTCAGAAGTAGCAACTCCAACTGACCTTTTGGAAGGCCTTTAAGTTCATCTGTTTACAAGCTAAGGAAACAGATGCACTTGGATGGTTTTTTTCACTATTTTACTGACAATTAGGAAAGGAACTGGACAGAACTCAGTGCCTAAGCCCTTGAGAGTGAATAGGTTTTGAGAAAGGCCTTTTATTATACCTTTTTCATTTCAGAGGCTGAGCACCAGAGAAAACAAGATTAAACAGGTAGAGTTGGCTTTGGCTATGTCTGAAGCCCTTTCACCTTTGCCTCTACTAATGCTGTAAATCAGCACAGAAGCATGCTTTGTGCCTCCAAACGGATATTGGAGAAAATATCTATTTGCATGAGAAATTTGATAAAGTACCATGGTTAGCTCAGCTATAATAGGGGATTGTGATTCCAGGCACATTTCAACCTCACTGCCAGGGTGATTTCTCTCTACAGAAGAGATTTATTTTTCTGTTGCACTAACAAAACTAAAGAAATCCAGAATAGAAATGAATAAAATATTAATCCATTGTAAAGCGTTAAGTGGTCTTATAGCAATTCACTTCAAAATCCCATTTCCAGCTAAATTAGTTTTAATTTCTTAATTAAATATTCAATCAGAGAATTAAAAAAAACATGCCCCTGAAATACCTTTTTTCCTTTCTTTTTAAGTCCCAGTTACTCCTTCTCCATTGGCTGGCAGGAGAGAGTAACACATTAAGGATTTGAACTTCTTGGCCATATCTGTGCAGATCCCACTCTCCCCACCAGCTCACATCCCAAGTTGTGGACAAACAACCACACAAGTACCCCTCCCATGGGTACACAAATATTCAGTGCGGTGTTCCTTCCCTGGGGTCTGTGTTGAAACATCATTAATGACAGTTCTGTCACATGTTCAGAGTGATTCTTGCCCCATGAGGTAATTTAATATTTCCACTTCATCTTCACTATTCTGAGAGCACACAGCTGCTCACCTCTTATGTCTCAGCTGAAGGGTGAAGCTGATTGTGAAGTATCAATGACATCACAGCAACAACATGTTGGAGAAAGGGGCTTGGCCCAAGGAAAAACAAAAGGCTTGTAAAAGTAGCATTAAAGATAAACTGGACAACTGCAAAACAGGAATACCATGGGAGCAAATGGAATGGAACCAAGCAGAAGAAAATTTTGATAAAATATCCAATAGAAACAGAGCAATGGTGCAGTTTGTCCCATGGAATAGCTCTGTCCCTCCCTGCTGCAAAGCTCTAGCACAGAGCAACTCAACAGGCTGTGTCAGGAAACAATTCTGTCATGGTAGGGTATAATAAAAGTATATAAATGTATGGGGAATGTGTGTTGTATTATTTTATTCTGTGGTGAAATCCTCTAAGGAGGTTCAGAGGTGGAAAGCCCAAGAATAACTCAGTGAGTAGAAGGCAGGTAGGGGTAGCACACTGGGGTAGCTTAGAAATTCAGTGAAACTTGGATAAAAGGTAAAGGGAGAAGGAGGTACAACAACCCTTCTTCTTCAATGGGTTGCCAAAACCTAACATGGACATAACATGCATGAGCTACTGTGAAGAAAACTACCTCAGCCCAGAACCTTACAGAATATCTGTGCAGATCAGCTAACTGGCATTTCTGAAGCACTTCAGGGGCCTCAGGGGAAAAAAAAAAAGGGGGATTTATTATGTAAAGTGCTTGTTCTTGGGAATTACCAGACAAATAGAAATGACAATAGGGAGCTTGGCAGTGGCTAAACACTCCCAGGGACTCCTCCATCCTTTGCCATTTGGATCCTGAAAACAAAGCTTGTAAATAGGAGAGCAAATGAGCACACTTGTAATAGAAGAGGGGAGCAATGATGTGATGCTCGGTGGCTGCCACAGCACGGCTGGAAATTTGGCCTCATCCCATGCCAGCAGCTGCTGCGTGCCCCAGAAAAAGGAGAATATTGCTTAGTAATTAAGGGGTGGCTCTCATTCCACATGTAGGATTTGGACTGGTGGGGGAAGCTCTTTGAATCCCTCTGGCAGTAAACTGGCCCAAAAGAAGAGATTCTGCAATCTTTTGTTGGACGCAACTGTTCTCTGGGATTTTTCCCTCTGTCCAATAAGTTGTTGAGCCCCATTCTACACCTTTTGTCATCCAACAACTCTGTGTTTACTGAGATCAACTCAGCTGTGTGTTTGCTGCCTGCCTGCATCACTCTTTCCATGAGCAGCAGCCTCCCAGCCCCTTCCTCAGACATGATGATGTTTCTGCTCCCCCTCAATAGCTGTCATCTGCCAAATCCATCGAGATGCTGAGAAATCAAATGTGCCCCCTCCAAACTGCCCTTTCACTACTGAAACTGGCCCAGAAGTTTCTATTTTCCACATAAAAATACCCTTTAGGAAGACTTTTGACCAGGCATTTAACTGCCTTTAAAACATAAGTATTTTATTCTCCTCAGTCCTCCTCCTTTCACGGAGGAGAGGGGTTGAAAATGAAAAACTTCAGTTCCCTTTATTAAATGCCTGAATCATGAAGGGAACAGACAATAAGGAAGGGTTTTTTTCTCTGCAGGGAAAGGAAGTGGAGGAGCAGAGGAAAAAAAAGCAGAGGAAATGGACAAGAGAGGAGAGATAAAAATAAAGCTATTTTGCCTGATTTTGCATTAATTTTCCTTTAATAGGCAAACACAGCATTTCAAAGTAAGTTTTCCTTCAGAAGCCTTTCACTAAGAACTGTCCCGTTTCTGTTTCTAATAGACTAAAAGTAAATAGGGGTTTTTTTCTTTTGCAATGGTTTATAGCTAGTTTATTTATTTGTGATATAGCAGTTTAACTTGCTATGCTCGATTAAACTGGCTTATGGTTTCATTCTTTCATGCTTTATAGCTCTGGCATTAACTGATCTAAAAAGCAAATTGCACCATGAGAGCAAAAGAAGCAAGTTATCCTAAGAATAACTGAATAAACCATTTGATATGCATGCAAAAATATGAGAATATCTTTCCACCCCTGCTATAAAATGGCAATATTGCCTACTAGCAGCTATAAAAGGTGCACTTTGGTTTCAGGCTTCCTGCTTTTCTGAAGGATGAGCATGACAGCATCCTCTTGCTTCCCCACATCCACTTGTGTACCAGGCCTCTGGGAGAACGCTCATTTTTCTGCTTCAGAAGGAGCTTCCCAGCAGAATTACAGGCTGTTCTGCATTAGAAAGATGTATTTTGTGTGACCAGTTCCAGATATATTGGTCTGTCTCTTTATGCAGAAGCAGGCACAGCTACGCAGACTGCAGTGATGGATCTCCTCCCTCACCGCCGCTTTCTAAGAGCCACAGGCAGGGGTTTCCAGCTATGACCAGCTCAAAAATAAATGAAGGCACATGGAGAGAGGGCTGCTAGGTCAATGTGTGCTGGGCTGCTTCTGTTGTGGCTGAATTTTGGATACCTTTGACTGGCACTTTCCTAGAGGGAATCATTAATCCCATGCTGATCTCTCTCTTTCGGGGTTTTTATTACTCACCGTTGCCATCCGGCTGCCTCCCAGAAAAATAGCAGCAGCAACAAGGTCTGTCTCTGGGGCCATCCATGAAGTGTTGGGCACTGTCCTCTTCTCTGGGCATGGTCAGGATGGGGCAAAGAAAGTAACCTTAATCTACATTTCCCTCTCAAAAAGACTGCTTCATTGTAAGATGTTTTTGCCTATTTTAATTGACAACAGTTTGGCAGAAGAAAGGAATATCAGCCCTGACATCATTTTGATCTCATGGCAAAGAGATCAGGAAACACAGTCAGACGTCCCCTATATTAAGTGCAGTGGAAATATTCCTATAGGATATGAACTTCAACAGAAAAAATCTGTCCTGTTTTGGCAACACCTGGCTAACATGGTTAAATAATTTTTTAATTACATAGTTGGTTCCTGGAAAAAAAAAACTGCTGAAAACATGGTCAGTACCTTTAGGAGTCTATAAATAGGCAGTAACTCAATTAAATTACAAGCGTCCTTCCTGGGTAATAAAGTGCAAAGCTCCTGCAGCTGACTCTTCTCTCTCCTTCAGCTCTAGGGAGGCAAAGTGGCAGAGCATCTTCCAGCAGTCTAACGAAGGAAGATATTTGTGGAAAAGCAATAATAACACACACTCCTGCCCTATGACCAGAGACAGGTCTAAAGAAAGCCAATTATTGTCAAGCCACCTTTTGCTGACCCAAAGCACAAACTGATGGCAAAATCTTAGGGCAGGTAAGAGGATCTTAGGTGTTTTACGGATTTGGAATGAGCACACAACCAGCCAGGGTGGGACAGCCCTGTCCTACACTTGTGGTGACACAGTCAGCTGAAGCCATGGGCTGCCCCCTCACTCATGCCATGGCAGCAGTGCCACAGGCCAGGGTTCACCGACCTGGAGGATGAACACCAGACAGGAACAACTTGGGTTTCTGTGGTCTCACAAAGACCCTTCCATGCACAGCTCCAGGGCTCAACTCCAGCCCCTGAGGTTCACGCTGTGCCCAGTGAGGAGAGCAACACAACTGAGTCCTTCCATCAAATTATTTTATGTAACATTACACAAGGATTGTCACTTAAAAATAAAGACATAAATTTTCAGGAAGTGTTTCCATGTCTTCTCATCATATTTTAGCACCTATACTGGCATGTTATTATCAGCCAGGATGAGAGCAGAGGGGCAGAACCTCTTGTTCCAGTGACACCACAGCACCTGGGGTTGAAGCACTTGCAGGCAGGGATGATTCCTCCTTTAAAAATACTGACAGAGGCATGAAGAAGGCAACTGCCTCTCTTCAGCCCCACAAAAGCTCTGGGAGAAGTTCACAACAGCAGCAATGTCAGAGATGCCTCTTTTCACACCCACACTTTTATTTCTTCCCCTGCCCCTGCCTCCTCAGAGCTCCAGAGAGGGAAGGACAAGGCAAGGCCAGGCAAAAGGTAAAGATCTGCAGCCAGATTCTGCATCTTGGTGTATTTATTGATATGGTGTAGGATTAGATGCAAAGCTTAAAGGGTGGGAAAAAAAACAAAGCCCAGAAGAAAGGAGAAAAATTGCATACAAATAACTGATAATGGCATTAGAATCCAAGTGGGAAAGAAAGGTTAGCAGCTCCACACCTCTGTTTTGTTTGTTTGGTTGGTTTTTTGGTTCTGTTTGTTTGTTTGGGTTTTGTTTGCTTGTTCATTTGTTTAAATAGCAAGGCAGTAGAGTATCCTTTGAAAGCAGATAAGCCTGGATATTTCTATTAGGAATTATAGAGAGAACATCCTTAATGGTGTTATTTTTCTAGACCGGTTATCAGACATTTACTCTCACCTACTTGAGGCAATCATTGAAGAATTAAAAAATACAACTCAGTCGCTGCTTCAAAGGCCTTTTTTTGGCTTTTGTTGTTTTTTTTTTCCCCAAGGGAATACAAAGGAACCACTATCACCATGGCTCTTTCTGTGGTAATTATCAGGAATATACTTCAGACACTGGAATCTGGAAAACAGGCAAAAAAGGCTGGAAGTGTGACCACTGTGCCTTAAAGAAAAATAATCTCCATAAGGTGGCTGTCTCAGTTGTCTTGCTTAGAGTTCACAGGATTTCCAGCCTTAAGATTTTCCCAGGTTTGAAAACATTTAAAGCAGGATGAAAAGATTTCTGCTTCTGCCTGTATTGCATATAGTTGGACTGCCTTCATTTTTCAGGGGGTTGTTTTCACAGCTGACCTCTATCGGATTTGACAGATCCATGGTCTCATGTCCCAGTGCACAGCCACCCCATCACTGCCAGGCAGGAGATTCTACCCAAGCAGAGCCATCCTCCAAGTGTCTAGCACAGAGCAGCTCTGTTAGGGGTGCTGGTTTACACCAGTGCTTTTTTCTTTCCCTTTGCAAATTAAGGGATATCTCTTCCTTGATTTGTAATCACAGAGAAATGCAGATTTGCAACTAACTATAGTCTTTCTGGCAAACCCCCACCCTCATGGAAAGTTCTTCAATTTAGCATGTGTTTGTTCAGATTTTCACTTCTCGTATCATAAAATGATTCCTGAAATGTCTCATTTAGTGGATTATTCACCATTTAGTCATTATGTTCATTTGGGCACTTTGAAAAGGGATTTTATACAGATTTTCTCATGCAGGAAGGCAGATGAGTGCACAACACACACCCTCCACACACACTGTCAGAAACTACAGAGAGCTAAGAAGCAGCATTGCAAAATGAAAAGTAACAGGGCCTAAAAAAGCTTGAAAAACAGGTTGTGCTGCAGCATCTTCCCAGAGTCCCCTTCCCTCTGCAGGAGCAGTGCCTGCCCCTGCCATGGGGCTGTGGTGGGATGTTTTCCTGTGGAGACCACCCTTGGCCACCCCTGCTTGCAGCACGTGGCAGAAGGAGCACCTCACCTTGGCTTTCCTTGCTATGAAATCAATCTAGTTTGCAAAGCACCTTCATTTTTTTTTAAATAAAAAATCTTCATTAGAAGGCAGCAAGCTAAAACAAGCATTAAAACATATCCTCACAGAAAGATAATCATGAAATTAAACTCACAGCAACTGGATTACTAGAGCTGTCAAATCACAGAAAGAATAATTTCAGAGAGGAACATACCTCCAGCTATTAGTTAATTTTCCAGTACACTAATTCAGGCTATTTGCTGATGGATTTTGCCATGTCTGATTACCAATCAGTTAAAAACCAAACCCCTTGCTTGGAAACTACTGGTTGTCCACAGCCATTTCTCTAAAGATAATGCAAGCAGGATTTCCATAATCTGCTTGCTTCTGCTCCCCGATAGACAATTAATTTTTAAACCACATGTGCTGGATTTGCTTCTGTGCTTGGATGAGAGCAAATCAGAGATACTGGAATGTAATAAGGAAATATTCTCATTTGTGGTCCAATACTCTTTGCTATGTGCAAATATGGCTAAGTGTGTAAAGAGGCTGCCACTGAACAGTCACCACAATTATCTGCAGCTGATCAAAAATAGCTTATGAGCAAAACCAGAGTGAGCATTTCATGCTGCTACTAGGATTGCAAAGGAGTGTTTCTTGATTGGACTGGCTCCAAGCCAGCAACAAATGGATTTTCTGGAGCCACCAAGTTTATGATGGATTTTGTTCCAGAGGGAAGTTGTGAGGAGGAGGAGGTGGGATCGCCTCCCAGATGCGTGTCCAAGGCTCTCCCCTTAACGGGTCAGCACCCAGGTGCCCACACTCCTCCCACTTTTCCTTCCATTTGTGTCCCATGGGTGGAGTCTGTCACTCGGTCACACGAGCACTCAGTGACGATCCTGCTTGGTCTAGGAGCTGCTCTGGAAGGCATCCATGCAGCGTCCCCACGACGGCAGACTCTGTATTTTGAAAAGGATTTTCCAACATGCTCTAATTTGGTCTAACTCCCACTGAATTCACAGCTAAGTCAGTGGTGGGAGTCTAGGCAAAAGAACACCCACGGGCCACAGAAAGCACCTGTTTTGGACAGTGTCAGTGCCTCCTCTGGGTAGAGGAGGTAGGAGGGAAGGCATTGCCTGCCTGGCACACACTCCACCTCTCCTTCCACAGTCACCTCTGAGAGACCTTTATTCTTCTGCCTCAGTGCTGTGTGGTCACTTCCTCCTGTGCATTACCACCAGTGCTGTCAGCATTTCATAGCCTCTTTAGTAGGAACAAGGCAGTGAGAAGTCAGAGAACAGGATTTTCCAGCCTGCTCAGTGAGGCTGTTTGCTGCTGGATTTTGATACACTTGGTTGCCAAGACATTAAAAAATGTCTTTGGAAGTGCTGTCTGCCCGCCAGCATTTCCCCAGTGGGTATTGTCCAGAGCATTTATGTGACAGCTTATTTGCAGTTGGACTCCAGCAAAGACCCAGGCCACCTTTCTCAGGCTCTGCACCAGCAGAAGCAGCCCAAGCTGGGACCTCAGAGCTGGCATTAAAGCACACCACGCTCAGCCTGCTGGTCACTGAGCCCTTTCCTCCAATGGACACAGACCTGTAGGTTCCCAACCATCCATCAGGGTCACGTTTCCTAGCCTGTGTTACTGTGTCCTTCTGCTGTCAGCATCTGCTTGGAAGGTAAGTCAAGAAGAACTGTGAGGCTGTTGAGAAAATACAAACCTTCCCTGCACACCCTCCAGCTGTCCCCCCAGTACCAGCCAAGTTTCTTCTTCCTCCAGGCTACCTGCGCCTGCTCACTCTCCTCCTCCAGGTAAAACTCAAATCCACTTCCCTCCTTGTCCTGCCACGACTCACAACTGTCCTGGGGTTTTTGCTGCTCCTCCTCACAGGTCACTTCCTCAGAGATGCTGCCACCTCCTCTCACCCGGGGAGCTAGAGGCTCTGGGCAGGTTTTACTCTCCCCAGGAGATGGCGAATGACTGTGGAAAAAGAGGTACAGAAAATGATAGCTCCCTCATCCCACCGGGGGCTCTGGCAGCTCCACTGCTGAGAACAAGACAGGCTGAGCAATAAAAAACTGACAAGCCCTGATTAGTAATAAAGTAATAATAAAACCATGCCAGCTGGCAACAGCATCGTCTGTCAGCAGGGCTGGATTTGTGTGGAGGGAGCCTGCTGTCATCTGGGTCTGGAAAAACACGGAGTCCCGCAGGAATTGTGGTGTGAGGATGTCCCCCCACCCTCATCCTTGTCAATAAAAGTCCCTACCTACAGACACCTACAGACCAGCCACAGCACCTGACACACTGCTGGCCATGCTGGCCACCCATTTGGGCAAGGCAGTCACTGGGCCAATGGTCTGCAGAAGGAAAGGCTGTGATTTTAGGGCTCGCACTGAAGAGCTCAGTGATCTTACTGACTCCCACCCTCTGAGTTGGGCACAGATGGGTTCACAGAAGACACACCTTGGCAAACGGATTTCACATGCAAGATGTGCAACAAGGGCCTGATGTGTGAAACATGGACAGTGACTCACAACTACAGATATGACATTTATTAGAGAAAAAAGGCCATTTTAGAGCAGCAGCCACTCCTTGGAATCACATACAAGCACAGTCTGCAGGACTTTGTGCTCCTCAGGTATCACCTGTAAACACTGCCTCAGGCCAGACCTTTTGGATGCTCAATGCCTCAGCTCAGCTAAATAGCAAGGAGGTAACTGGGCAGTAGTTTCACATTGCCACATATCTGATAAAGCTGAAAGAGCATTGCAAGAGCAAGTCACTTGGGTGCAAAGCCTTGCCCTGCCTGCTGAGCATGCCAGACCAGTCCAGGTGAGACAGCGCAGTGGGCTACTTTTGTCTGGATGACACCACGATGTTTTCAATAAACTGCTTCAAAGAAGAGAAAAATATGCAATGACTGATCTAAAGAGACCTGAAGAATCCAGTTCTTCCAAGGATCCCTCCACAAAGATGACCATCCTTAATATGATCAAGCTGGTAACTTTATCAGTACTTTAACATTCATGTTTGTGTATGCTCACTTCTTATTAAACACTACTTGGGTTTACTGAACCTGGTGACAGCTGGTACCACATATAATAGCCTAATCTGCATAGATGTTAACAGTCTGCAGAACCTACTTTTGGTTTTTTTTGCAATGAAGCCTGAGATTTTTATGTTTTCCTAATTCTAATTATGCCTAGGGTGGCCACCTAAAAACAGAGACTAGACAAGACTAAGAAAATAAAGGTTGGTATTTATTTGAAGGACCTTCAAAGTACACCCCAGGGAATCAAAAGGCTACACCAAAAATGGACCCTGGGTCACAAGTTCTTCACACTTTTATAAGTTTGGTCCATTTGCATATCAGGATCAATTCTCCAGTTACAGCCCCAGTTAATGATGTAACTATCCCAAGTTTGCCCTCCTCTTCAGAGGCCTTAGTGTACATATACTGGGGCCTGGGACAATCTAGGTATTCCGGGAGAGCAAAATGGCTGGAGTGGCTTGTTATGTCTAACTAGCATGAGAACAGTAGTTAACAGGCTACAAAAATTAGCCTGCTAGAGTTACACACTAGGCAGTACAGACTTTGAAAAATATAAAAGTTAAAACTTAAGGCATCACTAAAATAAAGGGAGGAATTATTTCAAAGGGCACATTAAAAGATAATGGAAAAAATGTCGTACTGATGCCATGAAGATTTTTGCCTTTTCTTTTATACCCCTGTTATACCTTTTACAACTTCTGTATTCCTAGTGCTTTTTGCCTACATTCTTGGTCTTGTTTGTCAAGCTAAGAGACTAAACATTTTAGAAGCTTTGTAATTAGGGATTAGTGCGCCCCAGACCCCAAGGTCCTCTCCAGAACACATTCTGTAAACTAAGATAGAACCATCCAGGGGAAGGTTCCTTGGGGATGGGGGCTCACTCGAGCCTCTCATTGGGGAATCTTTGATAGATATGCTAATTAGTAAAACCTATAATGTTATACCCAATGTTGGGGGGGGGGAAAAAGGCACGGACACAGAGATAGATTCGGTGGGGTGCATCTCGATGCATACGACCTAGATGTGTACACCTAAGGATCCTTAAAATAAATACCAAGGTAAAATCCCTTTTCCCCTTCTAACCGTGTATGCCTCTTGATTTTAAGACCAGGAAAAGGCATCAGTACCAGCTGGAAGGAGATTGTGGCTTTGGAGTAGGAATCAATTTTCTGGATTTCATATCGCTTTTTCTACTCACACACTGGAGCTGCCTTTTCCCACCTCCACTCAAGAGAACAAGCAGGGACACAACTTCTACTTTATTTTTTTTTATTATTTAAAAAACTTTTGGTATAGCAGATGACACAAAATGTGTTAGCTGCCCACTTCTGCAGAGATGCACAGTGAACTTCAGTAACATGCTATGAGCTGAATTAAATTGTCTGCCAAAAGCAAGGAAAGTTTTCTAGACAATCTGTTATTTGACACACTGCAACCAGTAAAGCCTGTTGGACCATCTGCTCTGCATAAAGTGTAGGGTACATGTTTTACGTGGTTCTAAACTTAGCAGTGAGCCAGAGTCAACATTTCCACAGTGGGGATCCCCTACAAGAAGTTCTATCAACAGCTCTTGCCCTCTTGGCTTTGTGTCCGAGATCCAGGAAAATCCCTTTCCCCAGCCTATTTCCACCTGCCCACTGCCAACCTGGCACACCCAGGAGAAGCTACACTGCTGCACACACAATTCCTACCAGTGGGCATCCAGAAATCCCCTGTACAACCACAAAAAATCCCAGGATATGACAACTGCACCAGGGGAAGATGACCTCTCTGAAAATTCCAAACCCTCCCTATTCAACAGTTTCCTGCCAAAAAGGGAACACAACCAGGAAACTACATACACACAGACACACATATCCCAGCTGCCTTGCATCAAAAGGTAAAAGGGGGAAGGAAAATTAGCTCATTACTGGATTGGGCTGTGCTTCTGCATCCCTAACACACTGGCTCAGTCAAAACGTTATCTGCTATCTTTGATATTTTTTTAATGGTGGAGGAAGGATAAAGAAATTCTTCTTGCACCACTGAGAAACATTTTAAATTCTTATACACAGTAGCCAGCTGGTGTTCCCAGAGTTTTTACACAGCTTTTTTGCATTTCAAGTAGGGCTTCTCTACCAGACACCTTCCCAGTGACACCCTGATGACTCTGAGCATGGAGAGGGGAAGGAGCTGTTGCATCACCTGAGTCAGCAGCACAAGGGGGGGCACAAAAGGGAGGAAACTTGGGGTGGAAAAGGAGTCAGAATGCCAAAATACTGAAATATGTAGGAGGAAGCACACATAGAAAAATGGGATGCTAGAATGAAGCTGTAAATTGAGGTTTATTCATTTCCTTCATAATTTTACTCCGTGTGTCTGCAGCATACCTGACAAAATACAAGTATCTGACTGCAGTAGAGGTCCTTATCTTACTATGACACTATCATAACAATGTGATCCAAACTATCCAGACTTTTTCCTATTTTGTAACAGAATTGTGTTCTTTAGATATGTTTAGAGTCAGATCACATGCCTGTATTTCTAGTAAAAACATCCACAAGAAGAACTACTCTGGTACTTGTGGCTTTTTTACACTGTGCATTTCATTTTTCCTGGCTTTTGATCCTTGAAAGCCTGACTAGTGCTATGTTTACAGACTTTCAAATATTTACTATGTTCTCTTGAGGCCAGCAAATGGATTATGTGACAGGTGGTCTTTAAAGACATCTAACCTCAGTGAAAAACCGGACCTCATCACCCCCCTGGACTTTCCACCAGGAAAAAGATTTTTAAGGAAAAGGGGGGAAAAAAAAAAAAAGGAAAAGGAACGCATTTTCATTACACCACTGGCATTTCAGATCATGTGTTTCAACTTCCCATTGACCAGCATGGGCACAACTCTGTAGCTGGGCTCCATTCCCCAAGGAAATTGAAGCACCCCATTTCCAGGGGGTTGTGGGATCCCTGCAGCCCAAGGATGAGCTCGGTGCAGACTGCAGCCCTCTGGAGCAGGTAAATCCCAATGGCACCTGGAATACAGTGCAGGGAACAGCAAGCACCCTGACTGCAATTCCCCAGCATTTCATGGCTGCAGATTTAAGGAGCTGCCATCTAAGCACCAGTTACAGTTCTACACATTAATCAGTTTCTGACCGAGCTCCTCCATTCTCCCCGAATATTTAGCTGCCATTCTATATTATTTCATTGGCTCCTTGCTGAGGTGTGTGAAATGCATTACATGCAGCCTGAGAAAGGGCATCAAGGAAAGGAAAAAATCCTTAGTACATTTAATTTTAGCCAGTGGCTGGAGCAGAATGACTTATGGGGCTCTGGTTGTAAAGGAATGGCATGGGAGAAAAGGCTTAGAAAACTAAGGGGAGAAGTGAATGGCGAAGGAGCCCTGCTGCACTTTGTTCAAATCAAAATGCAGAAAACCCAGAGGTGGTTTGTTGTGTTTGGGGTTTTTTCCCTCATTTTTAAGTTCTACAAAGTACATTTGGTTGATGGAGGAGATGGGACAGCAGAGATGTGTCAGTCCTCAGTACTGCTGTCTTGATTTCGTTATCACTTGTCTCAAAACTCATCTCTCCATACCTCAGTCTTTACATCCTGTTCACAGTCTCACCATCCTAGAAAATTTTGAATGGCAGAGGAAACCCATCCATCTCCACAGCGAGCAGAAAGGCTCATACACACTAAATTGTGTCCTCCCAAGTAACACTTTCATCGAGTCTTTATTAAAACATTAATTGACTAGGAAAAAAAAATCACTTGTGGAAAAACTGATGATGGCTTTTATTCTTTGGGGAAACTTTAGCAGCCTGTAAGAGAAAGAACAGCAAGGTCCCTTCATACAGACACAAACACAGCTCATGGAGAGCTCATGGAGAGGAAGAATTTGAATGAGCTGCTCTCATGGTTTGAAAGCTTAATTGCCAAAGAGACTTACAGAAGCCACTGCAGGGATGGCTCCCTGCAAGAAGCAACACAATAGAAAGAATAAAGAAAAGAATAAGGGAAGGGGGAAAATGAGAAGGGAGGAAAGGATAAACACTAAGAATAGTCACTCCCACCCATCAAGCAAGGTGGAGGCTGCCAGCATTTTCCATCTGGAGTTCCCCTGCTCCATTCCACAGCAGCAAGGGCCTGGCTCCAGGGCTGCAGCCACATGAGGGGGTTGACAAAAATGTCAGTGTAATCCTGACAGGACTAGCTTCCAAGGAGGAGAAGGGGGTTTGACAACAGGGACAGCTCTCCAATTCCCTTTCTCAGCCTTTTCAGGCAGTACCAATCTCAGTCAGTGGCTTGATGCTGTTAATGAAAGCTTCTGTGCATCTGCATTCCCCTAAAGTCACCCTGGTAGCTCTGCCCCTTCCACCTGCACAATCCCGGCCACTCCACCTCCAGAAATATGTCTTTTTATGGATGAGTCTGGGTATTTTGGAAAGACTGGATGACAGAAGGATGACAGCAAGCAGGAGCTGGGAACCCTTCAGATCTGTTCCACTTCCCGACTACTGCTGTGACCCAAAGCCACAGTGCCACTTACCTGTGGGACACGGGTGCAGAAGCTCCTGCAGGGCTTTGGAAGGGACCTCAAAGATCATCCAGTTCCCACGGCCCTGCTGTGGGCAGGGACACCTTCCACTAAACCAGGTGTGTTCTTTTTTAGCTCTTTCACTTTATATTTATTATTAAAACCGTGCCAAGGCTGTGGCTATATCTCAAATGTAAATAGTGCGCTTGTATACTACATCAATTTATGGAGTGGGTGTCTGTGTGATGGATTAGTAAAAATCTACAGCATGTTTTAGGAATCAAACACAGCCTCTTTATCAAAGTGTTCAGACACGTCCAGTGTTGTTATAAATTGGCTCTCAGCATAAAAAGGAGATTAAAACATTAATTTTTTGACTCACCATGTTTTTGATTCAAGCAAATTAACCATCCTTTTTCCCTGTATGCTGTCAAAATAATGACTTGTTTATAACAGGTTTAGGCAAGCTGGTGTTGGAAAGGGAATATGACCCTTTCTTTTATTAAATATAAAGATCTAGACTTCCCCTGACGGAAGTACAAGCACTGGATTTATTTATGCCAGAGGAGTAGAACAAAAAACTCAGAGCACACAGAGAAAAATCCATCAATTTCCTCGAGCAGTAATAACCATCTAACCAGGGCAGCACCAGCTAATCCTCCCAACACTGGAGGCTTTTTCCTAACCCAGGTCACACACTGGAGTCACACACTGGAACTGACTTCTGACCACCAGCACAGGGCGAGAGCTTCAGGATGGCTTCCCAGGGGAAAAGGCCACTCTGCTACCAAATCACTGCCCAGCCCCTCCTGCCCCCTCACCCCTGCTCTCCACAGGCCACATCCTGGGTTTATCTGCTCAAGAACAATTCATTCTACAGCAAATGCGTGTTCTACATGCAGTGTTACAGCAACTTAAAATTCTGTGAAGCAAGAACTTCTCAGATTCTCCCAGCCGATTCTTGGAAGCCCATTAAGGAATCAAGCCAGGTGTGTCTGGGGACTTGCAAGTGAAAGAACCAAGTATTCTTTACTTAAATTGTCCAGAACAGCACACACAACTAACATTTGCAGGGGAATCAGGCGATCTTGGTAGCTATTGGCACCACACATTGTATTTTTCTCTGTTAAAAAGTCCCAAGCTAATTCTTGGTGCAGAAGGGATTGGTCTCAGGGCAGTTTACACAGCTCTGTCCCCCAGCAGCTGTGCACTATTACCATTTTCAAAAGACTTATCAGCATTGCTATCTAAGGATCTTCCCTGGGCTGTGGGATCCAGAGGTAGACACAACAAATTCTCCTCTGTAAATGTCAGCACTCGCACTCGGCGAGCTCTGTTTTCCCGTTAACACACAGATGGAGGATCAGACCAGAGATCAAATGTCAGAGCTACCCATGGCAGGAAATTAAATCAGTATACATGGAAGCAAAAAAAAAAAAAATACTGAAACTTTTTTTTTCCTAATTATATCTCTAGTTTTATGCCACATGACATAAGTTTAAGGTCAAGGGAGTAGATGGAGGTTTTGAAAGGAGTTCTGATTTAAATCCCCCAAGAAAGACCGAGGATGGCCATTAATAAATCATGGCTACCTTGATGCATCCAGAGGAAACTGCTGGCAGGCTGGGGATGGAGGCTGGACAAATTCAGCTGGGAGAGCCTGAGGAGTTTGAGATGACTCAGCTGTCAGAGGTGGTGGGAAGCTGAATTTACTGCTCTCACCCATGGTGGCCTCTACCTCCACCTGCTGCAGAGCCCAGCCAGCATTTGCCCACCTCTTACTGCAGACAAAGTGCAGATACGTGACTTCCTCTCACAACATATTTAACATGGGGATTGGCATCTCTGCTAGCCAAAGTTTGTGTCAGGGCTGCAACTGGAGCTGGACTTAGCAAGGAAGTTTGGAACTGGCTTAGCAAGGAAATCAGGGCATCTTTCCACAGCTGGGCAGGAGGACCCCCTGTTCCTGCACAGTCTCACACCAGCATGTTATGCTGAATGCCTTCTCCATATTCAAGCAAATGAGCACTGAAACATTTATCAAACACTTGGTAAGTTCAGATATCATTTTTGCTACCTATTAATTTGGTGTCCAATTCATGTCCTCTTGTCTGACAGCCACTGGCCACCTCTCTAAAGAGGATTTGGAGCTTCAAGTGTGTCTCAACCTTCCCACTTGGGTGGGTCTTTCTCCTCTCTAGTTTCCCAAATGACTTCCCAAAGCAGGAAAATGGGGAGGATGCAACAACTTTCAAATTCACCTTCAGGAGCAAAGAACGCAGAGTCCAGAATAAACACACATTTAATTTCTTTGCAGCATTAGGGGTACTCAGAGAAAACAGAAGGCAGGGTCTGGAACTAGAGCCACAGCCCCAGAATTACACAGTACACTGGCCATGGACACACATTTGCAGTTGCTCAGGCTGCATATGTGAAACCTTGCATGAGCAACATATTTGCTGTACAGTGTTAACACAGCAAGTGTCAAACACCAGTGCATGCCCAGAAACAGTGGCAAACGGAGCTGGGAATCCAGAAATCACACCAAGGCCTGCTAGGGAAAAAACAAACAAACAAACAAACAAGCAGCTCAAGCTCTTGGCCTTGTTCTTCATGCTTCTTTGGTCCCATATTTGGAATACAGGCAATACAGAACTCGCATTATAGCCTTCGTATCTCCGTTCACAATATCTGTGGGTACACAAAGCAGAGACAGCAGAAGGAGATGGGAAGTGTTAGCAATCCCTGGAACAGGATGAGACTGCACCTGCCAAAGACAATCTCCCGCCTTCCCCCAATTATAATGTGAACTTGGACAATTGAATTGCAACAGGAAGCAAAATAGGAACTACAGAGGTAGAAACTAATAATTTATTAAATTAACTTGAGGAAAAGGGACTTTTGCTGCACTCTCTTGCTGGAAGACAAAGGCAGATAATGCAGAGTAAGAAATAATTATTCACTAGAAAGAAACAGAGTAGATAATTTAATAGGGTTTTATCTTGAGGTTTTTTTATGATTATTCTATGTCAGGAATCATGTTGGAATTACCTGACACCTTTTTTTTTCCCCCCTGTAATATTTGCATGATGTTTTGCTGCCGTTGACTGCATTGGTTTTCGGTTTGGGGGTTTTTTGTTTGTTTGTTTAATTTAGTTTTCAGCTTCTTTCTTCTTGGCTATAAACTGCTCTTGTATTTAAAAATTGTAGTGGAAGAGGGTAATGGATGCAGAGGGTTTACTGTTCTTCTTACCATGCTGTAAATCACTGGGAGAAAGACTAACAAAGAAACACCAGTAAAATGAGATCCTTGAGGAATCTCAATAGTGTAGCTGTAGCAAGGACCCCTAAATCGTATTAAATTCACTCACTAGCTGAGGATTTCCCCAGTGAAGCTAAAAGACTCACGGATGTTGGCACCAGTAGTTCTTATACTGATCAACTCTGTGTTTGAGGCGGTGCAGAATAGCCAGAGGGGAGGAAGGAAAGCACAGATTTATCTCTTTTCACACAAAAGGTGGATCTCAGCATGGAGACCTGAGCCCACACAGATTACTCTGTTAATGTTCATATAAATAAAAGGTCTTTAGCTTTCCAGGCTCCTAGCTCTGTGCAGCACAGCAAAAAGCCCACAATTCATGAATGCCCAGCATGCAAACTGCCAACATCACCAAAGCATTAGTGGGAAAAGAGAACAAAAGGAAAAACAAAGGAAGCCCTAAATCCTCTCTTCCCCTCTCCATGATGCCATGTTATGTACCCAACATATGCACCCACTCACAAATAACTAACAGGGAGCTAGAACTGGAATAATGCTTTTTATTTTTAATAAAGATTTGACTTCCTTATTCAGCAACAAGCTTGTGGAGGAATGCTGGGATTATGTGCCCTGCAAGAGGTCAGCACCACCCATTAATTAACTACATCCCTCATCCCACCAGGAACTGGCACCAAATTTTTCTGTGGAGTATTTTAATTGGAAAATTGGATGGGTCCAAATGGAGCTTTTTTGTCTGTTTGTTTTTGTGGTGGAGAAAGAAAGAGAAGCATGCATGCACATTGATTCAGCGATGGAAACATTCACGTGGATGAAGAAGACCAAGATTCAGCTCCCAGGTCGGAACCAGGCATAAAAGCAATTAAAAACCTATAACTTTCATTTTCAGGAGACTGCCCCATCACTCTTCTGGGTTTGAATAGAGTGACCAGTGTTTCTGATTTTGCAGACATATTCTTCAAGGTATTGTCCCACAGAAACAAGCTTTTTTTTAATGCACTGAAAGTTTTTATGAGACAGGAAAATAGCTTTGCCTCCAGCTCAGCTGCTGTAATTGGAGCTGTCACTGGTTTAAATCTTTAACAAATACTGAATTACTAAACAGTTTAAGTTTAGTGTAAAGTTACTAAACTTATAATAATCTAACTTTTTTAGTATAGAAATAATGATTTTAAAAAAAAAAAAAGTTATTACCTCTACTATTCATTCTGCATGAGGAGCTGTAGGACAGCCATATAATGAAATGTGTCAGTGTCATTTTCAGAACCTGCTTCCTGCAATTACCCAAACTTTTGCTAAGCTGGGATATTAGCAATTCTATTCCAGGTAAGTTTGCATGTCATGACTCACCTTCAGAGTTCACAGGAAAATTCAGAAGACCTCCCTCTGCTAGCAAGTCCAATGCCAGGTTAACGTTGTGAAGCTGTTGGGGAGAGAGAGAGAGAGAGAGAGATTAATATAGCTGACAATATTTTCTAACCAACAGAAGGTTTTAGAAAGTATTTCTCTTGTAGCTGAAGACACTGATTCATAAATATGTACTCATATTCCTCTCCTTAGTTTCAATGGAGTGCTCTTCAGAATTTCTACCAATTATCATACAAAATTAGATGGATGTAAAATCCATCTCCAGAAAAACATGTCCCATGAGGTGGGCAGGAGAATCCATTTATTTAAAATAGACCTTGCATGTGAAAGACTTGTGTTAATGAATGTTTCCATGGGGAAAACAGGCTGGATTCCTAACTGGATCTAATGGACTCAGGGAGTTTATTTCTGGGTATTTTTTAACAATGCCCACATGCTTACCACACTTGGAACAAACCAAAAGGAAAAAGTTCTCTATATTTCATTCAGAATTGCAAAGATCCAGCATGCTTATGAGCTAGAAGTTTCTGCTGTACTTCTAAGGGTGTCCATTCACATTAACAGTAGCAACGATATCCTTAATAACACTCATCAGAAGTTAAGCATGTGTCTATGAATGAAGGCTGAGGGTTTTTTCTCATTTTTCCTCACTGCTTTTTCTCTCCCTTCCCCACATAAAAGCAGCACCACACACATCAGCAGTGGTTGTAGTCAATATTTTAGAAGTAATATCCCCTTCTAACAGCTTAAGGGCAGTTTACTTGGCTGGTAATTAGCAAGTTCCCTTCCTCTAAATGAGTAACAAGAACTGAATGAACTTCAGATTGTCTCTTCTTGCCTTCCCTGAGCTACTGGGCAATTTATCCTTTGGGACGCTGCTGTTCCCTGTTGTGTTGTGACAACAAGCACAGGAGTCCCCCATGCATAAGCCCAGCAAAACCTCTGTGCTCTGAAGTGAAGCAGCAGATTTGTGTTTCACCTGGTTCTCTGGCTTACAGTAACTAAGACTGCCTGTTTGGATCCAGGTTTGTTTTGTTCCTCTGATAGTCAGCAGCCGGGAGAGCTTAAGACCATAGAGCTCTGCACAGTTTGTCGGTCAGAATGAGTAAATCAAATGTTTCCTTAGTGAACCAGCACAGGCCAAAAGGGCACATTTCCCTCTCTGGAATGCATTGGAGATTTTCGAGGAATGACAACACGCACATTTCAAAAAGCATCCTCAGACAGAAATACCAATTATTACCCAAGAAAGGAAAGCCTTGCAAAATAAGGTGCTTTGTCCAGCTGTGCTTCCAGACTCAAAGGAGCTGGACAGTTTTCTAGGATTTACTGCTGGACAGCAGTCAGGACATTTGGGGTGTCTCAGCTCTGGGCCCGTTTTGGCAAAAGTACCAAGTTCACACAGTTTTGATAAGCACACGAGCCCTCCTTCATCATCATCTTAATCTCCTGACTGCAGAGATTTCACCCCTAATTTCAGCCTGAACTATTTTGTGATCGTATTCTTTGTCACAGACTATACACACCTTTCTACACTCACAAGCACCCAGAGCTGCACTTCTTTACAGCTACTTATAACTGCCCTTTTTTTGGCAATAAACACCCCAAAAAAACC
This sequence comes from Coloeus monedula, assembly GCF_965178545.1. Taxonomy (NCBI): domain Eukaryota; kingdom Metazoa; phylum Chordata; class Aves; order Passeriformes; family Corvidae; genus Coloeus; species Coloeus monedula. Next base: position 13,492,947 of record NC_138784.1, read on the forward strand.
TGCAGCAAACCCACCCACATGCAGTGTTGTCTTCTTGCACCTCAAAATTGATCCTCTCCTGAATTTCAGTCACGGAATGGTTTTGGTCAGAAGGGACTGTAAGGTGGATGCACCACACTGATCCCAACAGTGCATGTGGTTGTCATCATTCTCACAACAAATGAGATCTTTTAAATCCCAGCAAAGGGTACATCTTTATCCTTTACTGCACCAATTAACGTCTAAAATGACATGGAGTTAGAAAGCACTGAACTGAAAGACATGTTTTGTGTACGAATGACAGCTGAACTATGGTCCATCGATATTTTCAGTTGTAGTGTCATGCCACTTTTCGTCTTGTAATGAGCATCAGAGGAGAAACAAATGGTAAATACCACTGTGGCAAACTGTTCAACAGTAAGTCCAGTCCTTGGGAGTAACTTTGCTACAATGAAATTACTACAGTGTAAAGAATTGTACTGAAGCAGTAACCAACTCCATTGTACTCTTCTCTGATGCCAGTAAGAACTAGTAAGTCTGAGCTTTGATTTGTACCAGAATTTTAGGGCTATCTCATTTCCAGAAAGAAATCTGTGAGGCTAGAATAGGGCTGAACCAAAAAGAAAATGGTTATTTATGAAATTTTAACTGAGAAAATATTCAGTGACCTCCTCTGAATAAAGCTAATGGAAACAGTAAAAATTTCTGTCCAACTCAATGGGAACAGACCAAATGATTTTGAAAATCATTTCAAAATCTGAGTGGAAGAGAAAAGGAAGAAAAACAACTCTAGGGAAATGCTTTGATTATGTCTGATTCAACCCCTCAAAATGTATTTTCCCTGTTCTTAGATTTAAAAAAAAAAAAAAAATCTGTTTTTCCTAATTCATTAAACAGTTACCAACTGACAGCAACGAAATTTTGACAACATTTGAACCTAGGTCTCAAACAATTGTGCTTTTAAACTTTCTGATGGAAAGCTCCATGGGAATATTTATTTGTTAATATAGGACCTCTGAGAATTTTCATTACAAATAAATATTGCCCAGGGGTATTAACTGTGCTAAGGTTGGGAATAAGATGAAAGCTTCATCTGTGTGGGGAAGCTGTAATGCAAACCATGCCAGAGGAGAGATTTTCTTCTCTGGCAGCTCTCAAGTAAAAAAGATCTGACACATTTCACTTCCAGAGATTTGAGCACAAACCAGGAAAAATAGTTAGACTTTCAAGATTTTCAGAACTATTCAGTGACCCAAATGAAAAAGCCTATCCTCACCAGAGACAATCTGAAAATACCTCAAATATCTCAAAATATATCAACATTCCAGACCTGTGGAGGAGGCAGCCCAGCACACACTTCCCTCTGGCTGGTGACAGCTTTTACTTTTAAAGCACAGATGAAATCTGCCTGGTAGAGGTGGAAAAAGGTGCCAAGCAGGTCTGGCTGAGTATGTTACAGCCCCCAGCCTCGGGGGAGGAAAGGATGTAAACACTCAAGAGCTTCCCAAACACAGAAGGGGCCTTCAAAATGTCTTGATTAAGGTATATTTTTAGGGCAGCATAAAGAGACCCACAGGTATCAGTTCTGCTACGCAAGAGGTGTCATCCTCTTCAAATCCTTGCTTGCAGGACAGACTGGTAGAAGAGAACACACCCATTCCCCACCACACAGAGCCCTGGATTTCACCAGAAGGCTGCAGAAGCATGGCCATGCCAAACAAATGCAAGTAACAGGTGTTTGCCTCCTATGAGATGCTAATTTTGAAGAGGACACCGACCTGTTCTGAGGTATTTTGACAGCACCGAGTGCCTGTGTTGGCACTGTCCCAACCCCCCCCCCCTCCTGCAGACGCTGTGGGCACAGGACCTCACACTCAGCAGCAGCAGTGGAAGGAAGAGGCAGAACACACAGTTAGATGGCTCAAGCTCTAAATAATTACAGAACAACCTACCATCTCTGTGGTGCTGGCCGGGGTCAGGAAGAAACTCCTTAAATTCAGAAAGTAACCCTCTAGTTGTCCAGTTAAGAGAAGTAAGATAACTCCATCTGAAAACTAGATAAGAATTGCCTGAAAATTATTTGGCTTTAGTAAACTATTCCAGTAAATGCCATTCTAGCAATAAAGGAATTTAAATGTTACTCGGGCAAGCAGACCAGACAGCCCAATGACTCAGCTCCCTCAACCTCTTCCACAGTGAACTTCATATTTCCTTAGATAAGGCTCCCAAATTCATACCTGTGAAAATACAGCCTTGTACAAGGACAGCTATTAAAACAAACTATTCCAAATATGAAAACACTTCAGATGAGCACAAATGCATACGTATAAATAAAAGAAAATTGTGCTTAGTGATGTATGACAGAACACCTGAAAACCTTCTTTTCTTACAGTTGCCCACTGGGAAATCCCAGTAGAGCACCCTGTTCACCAGAGCCCAGGGAGGTGATCCTGAGATGCCTGTGGAGCACTTCTCTTGCAATTTCATGCTCTAAAGAAGCTCTACATTCAGAGGATGGGACTTTGAAATGTGATAAAAATAAGGCCTTCATACCACGAAGAAAATGCAGCATCAACAATCACTAAGTACAGCAATCAACTTGGCTTTCATTTTAATGCTCAGAACACCTTCATTTCCATCCTGACAAAGAGAGCACCCTTAGGAGCTGGGCAGACTCTGAAAATTACTCCCTGTAGCATTACAAGGGCAGCACTCAATACAAAGGTTGTATTTTTGCATTAATTATTAGCTTCAGAAACTTCAGAGACTGAAGCTTGATATCTTAACCTAAACCCAGAAATCATTATGTTGCCAGATTTCCAATTACTGTAATAAAAAGGAGAATTCCTAATGGTGAGAGGAAACACCCAAATGGCTGACAAAACATGGGTAACGTGTAGCTTGGAGCACACTACCTGAGATTCGATGTCTCTCACATTTAATCCTAATTTTCCAACATGCTGGTCGACAAATTGCAAAAGTGCCTGAAGAAAAAAGAAAGGGAAGAAAGGGGGAAGGAAAAAAATAACTTTTTCGGTATTCAAGTTTGGCCTAACAGATTTTGATGTCTACTAAAAAAGTAAATTACCTTTTTTACAGCATCCAGTTTATCTGGAGCACAGCTAAATAATTCATCAAAGGCATCATCTTCTGTATCAAAACAACATTAATTGATTTTATTTTGAATAACTGACAGATTAGAGCTTTAATGTGGCTCCAAAAGGAGAAAGGTATTTACAACTTACAAGCCAAGGAGGAAAAGAGTAGCAGGGAGGCAGAGAAAGATGCTGCTTTTAAATTTATCAGAGGACAGGATGACAGGCTTCCCTTCAGCCTGACCACATCAGACAAAGCAATTTACTTCATTCAGCTCTGTAATTTTCACCTGCAGAGGTTCTCCGTTTGTGCTGCCACCAGTCTGAGCACTGGCCAAGTTTCACATCACTACGGTTTATCTCTTTTCACTTATATTTTTTTTAACCCTGAACCTCTGGGATAAAATACAGGGAGCAGGGAAGAGCTGTATGTTGTACTGCTCTCCCCAAACAGAAACATCTGTGACACTGAATTTGCAGAAAAAAACCCTCCTCCTTCCTTCAAAAAACCACAAGCAAGATATGGAGACACTGCCCTTCCTCTGAATATTCAGAGACCTCAAAAATGGCCAGTTCTGCCACCCAGTTTGAAGTGGGCAACGAGCTGGTGCCAGCAGAGCTGTGCCAGAGAACTAGCAGGAGTCTAAAGGCTTCCAAGGAAATGAGATCCATCCAAGCGCCAGCCTCACCTCCCCTTTCTGCCCAGGTGCAGCAAAAGCAGGATCCATCTCCTCACCCGGCCACAACACGGCTCTGGTTCAAGCATGAGCAAAGTGTTTGAAACACCCCGAGCAACGAAAAGCACACTGGCAGCACAATTAAATGGAGAACCAGTTTCTACAGCACAGAAAAGCAAAGGCAGCTTGGCTGGAGGGAAATTCCTCCCAAGAGACAGTGACAGAGAAACCTCCTGTGTGAAAGGGTTTCCTCAGGTTTCTCTGTTCTGCCTGTTTGGGGGTTGCTGCAGGAGAAGTGTCAGGGAATAGGTGAATCCATCACACAAATCACAGAGAGCCCTCTTCTGGAGCCACGCTTTGGGATTTCTCTCTTTGCTAAGAAAGCTGTGTCAAAAATAGAGAGAGAGCATCTTGAAGAGTGAATTGCAGATTTCTCTTCCCAGCAGAATCAGCCCACTGAAAGAAACACCTAATTATGGGTTGGGGTTTTTTCTTTTTCTTTTCTTTTTTTTTTAAATTTTCTTCTTTTTTTTTTTGTTTGGGGCAGGGGTGAGTGATGGAGTTTTTTTCACAATTTCAGCCCACACTAGAGAACACTCAGTGGAATAACTGATAACTACATATTAAATGATATAGTTTGCACCTCTGCAAAGGATGAAAATGCCAAAATAAAGGGCACAGCAGAGAATTCAAGCAGTTGCCTTGGTTCTCTGGGGATGCAATGTGCTCCTTTGCAGCAGGCAAGAGCAGCTCATGCTGAAGCCTGAGCAGTGCCCAGACCTTCTGCAGGCTTTGCACACATGGACATTTTTCACCTCAAGTGTTTCCCAGCCCTCAAAAGCCCTAAGGGTAAAAGCTCTGGGGACGCTGGCTTGACTGAGCTGCCATCCACAACTGAGTACCAATGGATTTCAAAATCTCATTTGCAAACTGTGGGAAGGAAAGTACATTAAACTGGTAGCAACAGGAACCACAATTCTGAAGCCTTTATAAATAGTTCCAACAGTGAACATGGTCCATGCACAAATCCAAGCTGCATTTTGTCCCCAGACAGGTTTCTTTTTTGGGTCATCAACCCACCTTCATGTCCTGTCTCCCCACCATCACTCATTGCCTGTAGTCCACAGGCAATGTGACCACCCAATTGCCAAGCTGCATTGTGTTGCTATGAACAGGCATTAACAGAAGACATTTGGAGAAAAACACTGGGAAAAAAAAAAATCCATGAATCTCCATTAACTTTAGTGGGAGCATACTGATTTTATCATGAGGTAAAAATGGATCAGGACATGGTGTATAAAAGCACATAATGAAACACTGAACTTGGCAATGCCAGCACTTACTTGACTGCGCTTCTACATTCTCTCTAGAAGTGCAATAAAAAGCAAGAATTAGAAAAATGATTCAGCTGACTTGATCTTATTCATAAGCTTTGCTTATCTGCTATCTTGTAAAGCAGGAGATAGAGTTCAAAGTGGCATTAACTTTATGTCAGAGTGACTTTCCAACAGACATTTTTAAGTACACTCCATATTTGTGTAGGGTCTTGGAAGCATATGAGATTTTAACTGGCCCACACACCAATGAACATTTATTTTACAAGCACAATCCTCAATATCCTCTTCCAATAAGCTGCTCATGATATTAGAGCTTGAAGATGTTCTGGCATATAAAAAATGGTAGCAGGAAAACCTCTTTCTAGTCCTTAGAATGATGCTCATATTTTTTCAGTATATAAATGATATCCTACTACTTAACTCCTTTAATAATGACAGTACCTCACACACTCAGCAAGCTAAAACATTTCTTCCACAGTAAAATAAGAAAAGAACTGCCTCCTTTCTCTTTATTTAAAGACACAACAACAACAAATTAAAACTGGATTTAAACCTTTGTGGCTTTAGAAAATCTCCAATTTAGTCTGGCACAGGTAAGTTTACAGTACTGGAATTTTATTACTATATTTGCTATGAAATTTCATGGCAATGACAAATGCTAAGCTTCAGAAATAATCATAAATATTGCTTTGGAGAAGTTTTTATATAGAATAAATAAAGGTATTGCACCATAATGCCAAATGTGAAGAGGGGGAAAAAAAGGAAAGAAACCAGAGAAATAACTCACATGCATATGCATGTCTGGGCTTACACCTTTTTCATCATCATGATCCCAGCTACTTTTTGTAAGGGGGAACACACCCACAGTGTTTCATTTCTGATTGACAGTGTAAAAACCAGATATATCCCCTCTTACTTGTTTTCTGTGATATATTCCACCGCATTTGATGTCTTTAATCCTGTGGAGGTGGTCTGTTGAAAGGACAATAAACAATGTCGGGTTTGTCACACAAAAAAAATTTTATAAACAAGAATGAGGCTTTCATGACCTGTTTGCTGCCTTAAGTGATTATCAGAGGGCATTTACTCAATAACTCCAGTACAATTAGTACAGGTACTTTGAGAGGTTTCTGCTTCCTTCTGCTCTCTTCAGTCTCCAACAGGAAATCTCTTACTTCAGCATCAGAGGAAGTCCTTGGGGTTTGCTGCTCCTCCCTTTCAGGCAGTTGAAAACATTCTGTGTTTACATGCTGGTGGTGCTAATTTTTGAAATTATATCCCAAATTGTGGGATATTTGATATTCTCCTACAGTCTCAGAATTGACTTAAAGAAACCAAACAGAGGAAGAAAGTGTGCAGATAACTGCTTGTAGAGAAAAATACCAAAGTGTGACCCCAATGGAAGGGGAGTAAAAACTCCCATCACCTAAAGAAAGAAATCTTCAGCATTAAAAAAAAATATTATGATTTATGAATACAAGCTTCTATTTTAAAACATTTAGAGATAGTAACAGAAGAATTTCTTCATTTTCTTCTTTACAGAGATCAACAGCTACTTTCAGTTTGGACCATTCCTTTGTTTGACTGAGGAAGAAAAACAGCATCGTGCTTCTCCCCTTTTAAAGGCAGACTATCCTAAGTGAAAACTAAATCTAGTTCAACAAACTCAGAAATTGAAAGGCATGGTTCACAGAACACACAAGTATCTCTTTCACAGCTGCACACACATTTCTCCTAATTCTAAGCAGATCAGCCTTCTGAAAGGACTCTAGGGTCTACTGTAACAAACACTGAGACTACAAATACCTCGATGGTGATTGTTTCCACTTGAACGTTTGGAGGCAGAGCCAGGTTGGGTTTGAAGTGCTTTGCTATTGCAACCAGGAGATGCAGTGTGCTCAGTAAGTCCTTTGCCAAGATAGCTGTTGAGTGTAAAGGAAGAAAACAATGCTCAGTGTGTAAAACAAGTGAACTTCCCTCCAACATCATGAATTCTCTCTATGCAGAGGACCCCAAAGTCATGGAGGGCCATAACACAGGTGGGACATCAGACTGGGGTTTATACAACATCAAAATTTAGCTACAGTACAGCTTAAAAGTGAGACATACAGGGATGCTGAGGGCTCTTAAGTGGTCCACAAGCCACACACTTAAAGGAGGCAGACCCAGGCAGGGTCAGATATTTCTGTCTCACTTTTGATTCAACTAGTAATTGAAAACAGGTTGTTTAATTACTGTTCTGGCAGTACACTCCCTCACAGCAGCCTTATAGCACAGGAAGCCTGTGATGGATAATTTTCTTCAATTTCACTTCTGCACCTACATTCCACACTCCATTTCAGCTGACTTTCTTCCAGCTGCAAACACTTGGCCACGGCTTCCATAATCACAGAGAGTTTCTGTCGCTGTTTTTTTTCTGTTAATGCAATCTTGTCAACATCCAGCTTGAGAGAGCCTAAGTTTTCTTTTACAGAGGGTCCATAGGAAGTAGAAGAATGCATTTCAACATCATTGTAGGGAAAAAGAAAGTGATTAGAAACATAAAATGACAGCAAAGCACACAAAGTCTTGTTTTAAATGTTCAGTACCATTCATAGCTCTGCAAGGAGAGGACTCAAGTCAGTCCTTGTAGCATCATCCCCCAGCCCTACCACTTTACATTCCTTCTACAGAAATTGAAGGAGTGAGTCCTTCCTGTAGATAGTGTACAAAGTCAGTATCAACTCATATATAGAAGAAATCCCAGCTCATCCTCAGGCAATTAAATTATGAAAATCAGCCAATCCTGCTCAGATTGCTGCTCTCAGCCTCGGTGGAAAGGAGATAGATTTGAAAGATGTCCCCAAAGAGAGCAAAAAGGGACAAAAAAAGTAGTAGGGACAGGAGAGATGGAGAAATAGAAATAGATAACAGGCTGCTCCAGGAGGTTACATCTTTATACAAGCAGCACATAGTGCCAAAAGCCTCTTAGATTTTTACCAGTTCCAGTACCAGAACAGTTCTTTAGACCCAGAGCTTTCAATTTTTTTTTTTTTTTTTTTTTTTTTTAAGGCAGGAAAAGGTATATTACAGTGCTGATTCCATCCAATGTTTCTGGTAGCACCACAAGCCACCTTTGTGCTCCTGGCTTACAAAATCTTCCTTCCTTTCAAAAGCACTGAATTTCACACTTCATAGTTAACCTTTTGATTATCTCAATGAGCAGCTAATAAGAATTTCTTAGAAGTAAAATAACCATGTAAAACAATAGTGGGAATTTGTTCAGAATTGTGATTATCACAGCTGACCCCCAGTGCAGTGAGAAGTGATGGCAGGTCCCCGCTACTGCGACTCCTGAGGTTTATCCTCTGACTGGAAAGTTCCTCCATGAGATGTCTGCAAGAACTAAACTCAAAGGAGCAGCTCACCCAGGAGATGATGAAGTACCAGCCCATCATACAGGTCTTCTTCCAGACTTTTAACTACTATGTGCTCCTCTTTCAGGGTTTTGTTAATCCACTCAATCAAGAACTGCAGGGGAAAGCAAAGCAATCTTATTCCTGCTGTTTAGACAGTACAGCACTCGGTGCTATATTCTGTTTCACCTCTCTCTTATCTCACATCTTGGTTTGCTTTCAATCTCCACCTCCTTTGTGCTTTTTGGTTGTTTTTTTAAAGGGTTAGTTCTTCCTAATTTTCAAGTGAGATAGACATCTCACTAGTTATATTCTGATGAACTCTGTTATACAGCTGGGGAGAGAGACCCTCTTCCCGCTTCCACCAGGGAAAAGGCTGCACAGTACACTTCCCATCCCCTGCCTTCATCACACATCACAGAATTCACACAAATTTAACTGCCAGGCAGAAGTTTGTAAGAAAAGAGGCTTCAGTCATTCTGTGGGTAGTTTCTTGTACTCATCCATGCTACTAGCACTCCTCCCTCTCATCTCCTGTTTTTTGTTTTCTTTTTCTTTCTACAATATTGTACCACCCGATCTCCAAATACCTTGCTTGGAACTTTCCTACATGGCAGTCCTCCCACTGGCCTTCCAATATCCTTCCTGCCTTTGCAAGGGGAAGCTGCTCAGGAAGCCAAGGTCTGGCTACAAAGGGAGAGGAACCACATGTGGTCCTAGACAGGAGAACAAAGCAGCTCCTCAGCACTTCTCCAAGCATGTGTTTTATTCACATGTGTTGAGAGAAAGGGAACATGACCTGGCGAAGCAGAACAACAAAGCAGTAACCCCAGCTGGCTGTCAACATGAACATCCCTCTTGTAAGAGGGAAGGGTATTGCTTGTATTGCTGGGATTGCTATGAGTGAGTGTCTGGAGTGGATAATATCCTTCTCACTTGCTGTAAACAGAGGAGAAAATTCATAGCAGATTCTTGTAAGCTCGCCAACATTAACAAAAGTGTAAGAAGGGCTTGAAAAGAAAAGTTTCTGAGATGCTTGAAACTGCACAAGAAATAAAGAGGCCTGAATTGAGAAGCTGTCAAACTGTAATACATGTCCTCTGATAAGAAATATCAAGAGCAGAAAGCTGTGCTCTTCAGCTGATGCTTGGTGACACTTTGGATGTGTGAGGAGTAGAGCAGTACCCCAAGCACAAGAGTACAGCCAGAGGGAAGTCAGAAAAGCAGCAAGTACTGCTGGGTACAGACCTATGACACCCCTTCTTTTCTCTCCCAGGTCAACACAGCCACATCCACAGCCTGCAGCTCACACAGTTCTGCTTTCTGTCCAGTTGTGGGGGCCCCACTCAGGTGCAGAGCAGAGCCTTGTGTCTAAAAATGAGTAAACAGGGAAAGCAGAAAGGGAATACTTCCAGAAGTTTGCTGCTGGCTTCCAAATGTACCCATCTTCTATGCAGCTGGATATTTATAGCAACTACAGGGAGCCATTTTGTATTTCTCAGTTCTCCAGAGCCACCTCAAAATGAAAATGCAGTGAAACAGTCTCTCTCCCACGAGAGTTTCTTCACTTCCCCTGTTCTTCCCTTGAAGATTCCTCCCTGTCCCTGTCTCCATCCCAGCTGCTTCTCTAGAGAAGCCATCAGATCTTTAGATTAAGAAAGCAATCAAGGGGCACTGATGGGTACCCAGAGGACTTTGTCTCCCTCAGGACACAATTTCCATCTCCTCATCACCCAACAAAAAGAAATTAAGACAGTGATGACCATCATTTCAGGAATCTCTGACAGGAAATGGATTAAGCACTGAAGCTCACAGAAATCTTCATAACTGAGGAAAACTCTTCATTTTTGGCTGTCTTGAAATAACAAATCCAGTCTTTCTGTAGACAACAAAATTGCATTTTGCAGCACCACCTTTCAGACTTTCCCTTTTGAATAACAATATTTTGAAAGCCTGACACAAAATCAAATCTTTTTGATCAAATGTGCACAAATACCTAATACAGAAACACACCTACCTACATGTTTATAAATGCTACAAAATGCAAACAGCACAGACCTTAAGCTGCTTTTTGTAATATTTATAACAATTTCAGCACCTCCATAATGCAAGGAGTGCTGGTCTCATAAGACACATGCCATTTTCCTTCCAGGAAATGTCAGTACTTGGACTGTGCTGGTAGAGAAACACAGTGATTGAACACACCGGGGAGACCTCTAAATTAGATGGAAATAAAGTACTTGCCTGTGGAATAGGATTCATCCTTCACAGTTACCTCAAGCAGACAATACAATGGCCTGAAAGCTTTTATCCTGAATTCCTGGTGACTTGCATACACTTCATCCTATCCCCCTCTGCTCTCTGCTAACCTTGCCAGCTGAGCCAGCTGCTGGTGAAGGCTGTCACAAGTCAGTAGAGCAATCCTAAATGTTACCATGGGATCAGTGCAGCAAACCTGCACCTGCCTGCACATCTCTCTTCAGTCACAGCAAATGCTGACATGGGTCTGCTTGTGGTCCCAGCCCAGTGTTTCAGCTGGATTCTCATTGCTGTTACGTTATCATCACAATGAAAGAGCAACTGGGCACTTCTGGTGTGGCTCACCCAGCAGAGGTGTCACATCAGAAGCCACTCAGGTTTATATCTGCACTCCACACCCAGCAGTGGTCACTGCATTGGAAGCTTGATCCTGTATGGCCCCAGCCACCTTGACACCGTGCTGAAACAAAAGCCCTGCTTCACTTGTGTGGAGCCCCAATGCCAAAAGCAGAGCTCATTCCCATCTGTAGAGAGTGGGGAACTGGGGTCAGGGAGCTGGGCAACTTAGTGGGCTGAAAGAGGTTAAAGAACCAGGTCCTTTGTTTCCTTTAACACAACAGGTTGAAACAACTGGTGAGGTGAGAGTTAAAATATGCAGTAAATGAAGTGGTACCAGTTTCAATTCTTCCAGTTTGGGGCTTTTCCTTGAGGTTGGTTTTATGAGTTTCCTCTTCTCACCTATGGAAGGAAGCAAACAAGATCCCTCATAATTATCAGATATGACTAAAGTAAGTTTGTAGCTAAATCTCCTACCAGTTTCATATTCCAAATATGGCTAATTGCCATATGTAGAAATATTCTTTTTTTTGTTTTAACTAATTCCCCGTGAGCAAGAAACTGGTATAGCAGACTATTAAGTCTGTGGTTGGAAATTATGCTTCAGTGTACTCCAAATCAGTAAGATCTAGATGGACAATTCTGGAAAGAGGAAAACACAAACTTGGTCAGATTCTTATGTGTGAAACTTAAATTTCAGTTAAAGAACCAGCTGGACTTTGTGTTGCTTCTTCATGATCTGCCCCCAAAGAGTCAGCAGCCAAATACACACACAGAGCTTACTCATTTCTGGTACAACCATGGGATCACTGCTGAAAAATACACAATTCATTTGTACAGCACGTTTTCTGTTTGGCCTTTCAGGTGGTTCTTTGGCCTTTTTTCTGTCCTGGTTCATAAAGCACAAACCTTTAGCAATGACATCCTCAGTTAGGAATCGATCAAGTGTAGAAGGCTGTGTAAATGCATTTAAGAAGTCTGGATCCATTGTTTTTAATCACTCCTGGTAAACTGGTAAAAAACATAGGGGGGAAGGGAACATGAGTAAAGTAATGTAAAGATCAAAATTAGTGCTAAGAAGAAAACAAACAAACCGAAGGGGTTTTTTATTGGTTACTATTTCATCATTAGCTGCTTTAAAATAAAATCTAAAAATATATTTAAATGTGTACAAAGAAAAAGAAGATATAAACAGTTTTAATTTTTTTCTGTTAATCATCAAAATATAAGAAAAAAGACCTGAAGTACTAAAACTTGCTTTAAGTACATCTAAATCCATTTTCCCTTTATTGGATATTATTAGTATTAGACAAGTAAAATCCTCTTTCAACTGAAGTGAAAAAGAAGCTTTCAGTCCCTACGTATTAATGGATATGTGCTAGAAAGTACAAAAACTACCAATACTTAAGGAGTATTAAATCAAGAACCCAGTAGTTAAATTACTGTCACAAGTTTATAAATACAAGCAGCTTTCTTTATTAAACCAGCTGGTACAGCTGTGGGGAAACAAGGACAGATGTTGGAATCTGAATAGCCTCTTACAAACTCCAGTACAGAGTCATAGAATCACTTAGATTGGAAAAGACCTCTAAGATCATTGAGTCCCACTAAACTAAACCACATCCCAAGTGCCACATCTGCATTGCTTTTGAATCTCTCCAGGGATGAAGACTCCGACACTTCCCTGGGCAACCCCTTCCAATGCAAAAATTTTCCCTCTTGATGTCCAACCTGAACCTCCCCTGGCACAGCTTGAGGCTGTTTCCTCTCCTCCAGTCCCTTGTTCCCTGGGAGCAGAGCCTGATCCCCCCTGGCTGCTCCCTCCTGTCAGGGAGTTGTGCAGAGCCACAAGGTCCCCCCTGAGCCTCCTTTGCTCCAGGCTGAGCCCCTTTCCCAGCTCCCTCAGCCCCTCCTGCTGCTCCAGCCCCTTCCCCAGCTCCGTTCCCTTCTCTGGACACGCTCCAGCCCCTCAATGCCTTTCTTGTCCGGAGGGGCCCAGAGCTGCCCCAGGATCTGAGGTGTGGCCCCAGCAGTGCCCAGCACAGGGGACAGTCACTGCCCCGGCCCTGCTGCCACCCCATGGCTGGCACAGCCCAGGTGCCATTGGCCTCTTGCCCCCCTGGGCACACCTGGGCTCATGTCCAGCCGCTGTCCCCAGCAGCCCCAGGGCCTTTCCCAGCTTTCCAGCCCCTCTGCCCCAGCCTGGAGCTGCAGGGGGTTGGTGTGACCCAAGGCAGGACCGGGCCCTCGGCCTTGTGGACCCTCAGACCATCGGCCTGGGCCCATGGATCCAGCCTGTCCAGATCCCTCTGCAGAGCCTTCCTGCCCTCCAGCAGATCCACACTCCCACCCAGCTGGGTGTTGTCCATGAACTGACTGGGTGTGCACTCCATGCCCTTGTCCAGGTTATCAATAAAGATATTAAGCAGGACTGGCCCCACTACTGAGCCCTGGGGACACCACTTGTGACTGGTCACCATCTGGATTTGACTCCATTCCCCACCACTCTCTGGGCTCGGCCTTCCAGGCACGCAAGAAGCAAGATGGTTCTTCATAACCTAAATGCGCATTGATTTAATTGCCAGAAATCAGAATTACTTACTGCAACTGTACTGTGGCCTGCAAAGGTGAAGGAAATTACAGGAGGATGAGGGCTCTTGACACTCATAGCAGAGCATGGTTTACTCCATATCTGTTCTAGCAGGAGTAAGAGAACTCATCCTTCCTAACAGCCCAAAAATCTCTGGAAGTCAGAGCAGAGCAGATGTGATGACCAGGAAGACTTTTACACTCCTCTGAGTCATCAAATCCCAGCTGCTGCTGGGCACAGGGTACCTGGGGCTCAGCTCTCTGACTGGGAGTGCTGCTGTTTGTGAATGGGAAATGCTCTCTCTGAAGTTCAGAGCTACTGGGCCACTGTAGGAGAGGGGATGTTGGCCGGTTTTGTGCTTTTTTTAACAGAAAATGAGATGCTCCATATTAGAGGCTCCCTCGGGAGAGGACTCCCACTCTCTGCCCAGGGTACCCACATTGGGAGCCCAGTCTCCTAAGGCTTCCTGTGAAATTAGTGGGAATGTTACCTTTAAAGAGCAATCCAGACCATTTAAATGAGTAGCTAAACCTAGCTTTAGGAATGGAGTTCCCTCCATTCTGTTACCAGAGACAGCCCTGGCTACTGCTGCAGGTGCCTGAAGTGAGATACTCCCATGACCCAGAGCAAGGCACCTGCTGAAAATGCTGTGGCACAGAACATCTCCAAAGTGGTATTCCTCTGCTTGATATCTTTATACACCACAGTGGTAGCTTCACAGCAGCACAGTGCTGCTCTGAAGGCGTCCACATATTTCTTACAGCTCCAGTCAAAGTGCATTCTGAACATGTGTTTTAATACAGATTTTGCCAAAGCTGAGAATATTGGTAGAAAATAGCAACTGGGTGCTTTTGCACATCAATCTGGTAAAACAAATTGCTACAAAACTGCCAGCAAGGCACTAGGAGAAAGGGTCACAAGAGAATTAATTTCATTATGGTGGTGGCAAAACTGAATGCTATCTTTAAAAAGGTGCTTGATATAAAAAGATAGGAGAAATAGAGTGATATAGTGCCTGAGGAACAACTGAACTATCTGAGATAAGACTCCCCAGATGAAATTAACTGAGAAAAGTTAATTAATAGAGAGCAACCCGAGGACAACTTACTTTACTTACTTTAAATTAGGTTTCTGACAGCTGTGATGCCTTGGGGAAGTCCTGCTCATAACAGAAATGGTCTGTGTAAACCACAGCTTACTCTCACTCAGCTTTGCAATATTCAACTTGTGGGTCTCTTACTTCCTTCGACTATCAAAGTGGTGTGTGCTGTCTGCCACACCCTTGGGCTCTTTTTGGCCAAGGAACCTGAACATCAGAAGCCACTCTAAAAGCTGGAAACCTGTAAGGAAGGGCCTGAAATTCAGAATTTGCAATAATGTGGCATAATATCCTCTAGGGCCTCAGTCCTGTGTGTCAGGCTACCCTGGGTAAGACTAACTTGCCTGGTATCCAGTCCCTTCCAGTACCTTAGGGAAAAAACCAGAACCCCAAAAACTATAAGCAGTGCAAGGATACAGAGGTACTTCCCCAAAACTCGTTAACAGTGTGCAGCTCAGCCTTCCTAAAGCAAACCTGGGGGCCTGGTCACTAGAAGCTGTCAATACATTTACTCCCCATGAGCTTCCCACTCACCCCTTGAACATAGGCCTGTGTCTGTCTCACCACTCAGCAGTGAGAAGGTGAAGAGCGTGGCCCTACATCACATGAAGCTCCATCTCCTGTTTCTTGCTCGGACCCACCAGCTTCCCCCGAAGGCACCACGCAAAGACCAGCTGATCCCCATTCTTCACACCCCTGTGTTAATGCTCCATGTTTCTACTGCCCTACTACCCCAAACCCTCCATGTCCATCTCTTTCCAAAACCAAGAAAAGACAGCCTAGAGTTATCCTTCCCTGGAAAACCAGGCACCTTTGGTAGGTAGCACCTTTAGTCATCCTCAGTGCTCTTTTCTGAGCTTTCTCCAGCACAATCACAGCCTTTTGGAAGTGTTAGGAACCAGACTTGCCCAGATTTAGAAAGGTGCACTGCAGCATTCACAGTGCTCTCTGTTCCTCTCTTCCTAAGTCCTGTTTGCTTTTTTTCATCACTGCTGACACTTCATTTGGAATTATCTATTAGCTCTCCAAGATTTTATTCCTAAGTAGCAACACACCATTCAGAGCCCATCATTTATTGTGTTTCAGATCACATTTATCAATATTGGTTTCCCACAGGCATTTCAGAGCCAGAGAACTGCAGTTCTTCAGCATTTAATAGACTCATTGCTTATTACTCGTAATTAGCATTCACAAGCAGTCCTTCATGTGGCATTGCAGCATATTGGTGAGGCTTGGTCCCAGACACAGCCTTTCAAAGAATAACATACTGCAGGAACAACATAAAATGGAACCTGCCAGGGTTGGGACACCTCCTTGGGTGAGATGTTTAATGAGAAACAGGAAAGGTCGGAAGAGTTGGTTCTCACACACAAGTTTCCATATTTGCTGCAACCAGCCCCTGCCACCCATCAGTAAAAATTTGCTGCTCAGAGCTGTGACTGACATCCTGTTTTTTCCAGCCCCCACCCTCCTGCACAAGTTCTTTATCAGTACTTGGAGAGGAGAATGTTGTAAGAGACAACTGCTTGAATACTGACTGTACAGGCATTTCATTATGGCATCTTTGAATAAAATAGATGTTTAATTACGGGCTATTCAAAGGAAATGACATTCTCTGAATGAAATGCTCTTTCTCTGAGGATGCCATGGATGTACAGGCTTTGCTTTAAAGCCAAGGGGTGTTTGACTTTTTGTGGGCCACCTGCAGTGGCTGCCAAGAAGTGCATTGTTCTTAGGTCAGGAGCCGGGCTATTGCACAACCTTACAATGTCACAACTACTGATAAACAGCTAATTCTCAAGTTGGGTCAGGGCAGCTCACTTTTCCTCCATGAGTCCTCACAGAGTCCAGCTCCCAGATATCCCCAAGGTACCACAAAAAGCACTAATGAGCAGTGGTTTCTGGCTTACAGCTGTAGAACATACACAAGGCATTTACCAATGCTACCAAACTGTTTTATTTCCTGCTTGAAAAGGCAAAAGCCCTACTCTGCCTTAGCTCAAACACATTTCCTAGGAATGGTTGCCCAAGTAGATCACACAAAGGAGGGGAAAAAAACCCCAAGTGGGAATGGTAATAGGGGTTGGGGTAATTTCTGCCTTCGGAAAACCAGAATTAAAACATAAGTAAGAAAAAAAGAGCATGTGCATTGTTCACCCAGTTTAAAACTTATTTTCACTTCCCTGTGTAGCGCCAGACTTTTCAGGAGCCATCTTTGCTAATTAGCACCAGAAGAGATGTTATCTTAGTAAGAACAATCCACACAGACACAGAAAATATTCCAGTTAAGAACAATAATTATGAAAAAAAGCACCCAAAGGAGTCCCATTTTCCAAACTTACTATTCTCTCCTTCAAGTAACTCTCCAGAAGCTCTTCCAAGACCTCGTCCCAGGACTCAGGATGCAGTTTCTGGGGGAGAGGGCTGAGCCCAGATTCGGAGGTGTCCCATGTAGGGCAGCACAAAGCACACAAGGGGAAGTTGTGCGGCGGTGCTCTGCTCTTAAAAATGAAACCACGCTCCCCTCCGGAACTTAATCGTCTGTGTGCTGGTCCCAGCTGCAGAGACTGAAATAAACAGGAATACAGGTGCAGGAAACATGCAGCCCTGCAAATCCTGAAACACCAGAAACAATCAGAAAACTATGATCGTTCTTGGATGGCACTGCCCAGCATGACTGGGCTACGCTGCCCCTGGGGCGACTTTTACTTTGTATATAATAATAAACTAGCCAAGAGCAGACAAGATCATGTTCCACTACACCTTTTCCTCATGCTCCTTCAAGAGCATTTTATAAAGCAGATCAGGACTACTCTACCTACCTGGCAGGAGAAGAAACCTAGGCAGAAAATTAATTCATTTGTCCTTAGAGAGGTAGTTGGCCACACCAGGGCCCAAAACCCTCATGTGAGACAAGAGTTATCTCCAGCAGGCAGTGCTGCTGCTCCTCCTCCCCTTTTACAGCATTGATTAAAGAGGAAGGGCTCCTACAGAAACCACCTTCCCTGGACATTTCCCTCAGATATGAGTCACATTTATTAACTCTCCCAGCCAGCAGAAAGAACTCTGCAGCCCCCCATGAACCCCATTAAGAGTAGCAGCCAGTCATGCTAATTAAGTTGGTCTGGTTTAACAAGAGAGTGACTCCTGTGTTTAGCTGCATGCCAAAGATAAGAATGGACAGTTGGCATGAGCTAAATGGGATAAAAGAAAGTGGGTTGAAAACAGATTTCTAAAAGGGCAAACCTACTTTGTCAGCAGATAACAAGCAAAACAACAAAACAACACAGCAATTTAGAAAAGAGACTGAGTACCTTCTTACCTACTCAGAAGTTCATGCTGCAGTCTACACATGTAGTAAGTCAAAACCAAAACCAAGGTGTTATTGGAGACGTTATTGGGAACTTTGGACATTTCTAGTTTCATATCAGCAGGCAAAGGGAGAAGGAAGAACTAAATGTTGAGAAATCTTTCTGTAATTACTAGGTTTCTCCATGCTTCAACTGGCAGCACAAAGGACTTGGAAGTCTCATTCACAACTACAGCATGTCGGTACTGAAGTCTGAAACACACACGATGGACAAGCACCTATTTTCCTCCAAAACCTGATGTTGTGACCAGTGCATGGAGCATTCAGACTTGTGTAGAATAGCAGCAGTCAATCTTGTGTGAGTTGTATTTGATTTCATGCCTATGATGCCTAAAGATTTTTGCTTTTTATACATTTTTCATGTATTTGTAGCTTTGCAGACTGTTAATATGCGTTTATATAGCTCCTGGTATTTTTCCTACCCTTTCTCTTAGATTTTAGTCATAAGCTAACTCTTTTAACATTCCTGACATTCTCTTGAGTCTTATTCCCAAGAAGAGAACCTCTAACAAGGACATTTTGTTTTGCAACCAGAATCTGAGGAGACATCACAAGAAAATAGGGCAAAGAAGCCCCTGGACCAGCTCCAAGGGGCTGACCCAGGGGTGGGTGTTTCTGTATGTTCTCAAAGCACATCTCATGCACACACCCCCACCACACACACCTGGCCCCCACATGAAAACAGCCACTGAAGAACAATTCAAGGATTCAACAGCAATAACAAGTTCTGATAATGCATTTTCCTGCTTCTCCACACAGCGCTGCTGTATTGGAGAGGCGCTCTACACTCCCTCCACACCACAGCAAAGGGAAGCTCACCATTCAAAAGTTCTCCCCACAGATTTTTCCATTGAGAGGGAAAAAAAAAAAAAAAAAAAAAAAAGTAGAAAACATAGTGGTCATTATTTGTTTATTTGAATAAATAGTACAACTGTCAAAACCCATGCATAAACACTCCTGCTGTGAATTTTAGCAAACATAGCATTGCATTGTAACTTGCTTACAGTACACAACTCTTATCACTAAGATGGATGTCTCCAACATGACAAGTCCAGAATTTTATCTGCAAGGCTGGTTTTTAGTAGTTAGAAATCCAGAGTAAACACTGTTAAAAACAGTAGAAAAGACTTAAAAAATACATTGATACTGAAAGCACTGGGGGCATGGGGAAGAGGGGTAAGAAATCCTAAAAGTTTTAAAATTATTTTAAAAAATCTGCCACTGTCGGTTTTTCATCTTGAAAAAGAGAATGCAGCTGAGGACTGAGTTTCTTCTGATGCATCTAAAAATCAAGTTGTATGGACTGGAAAAGACAGACATTCATTAAGCACGTACAAATGCAGGAGCTTTAAAGCTGCACAGCCTTCAGCATTCCAGATGAACTTCAACAGGATTCAGACTGGTACCCATACATAAAACCCCAGTAACACAAAGACGTCATGAATAACATTTTTAACACTGACTCAGCTTTCTGAGAGGCAAAGAATTATGGTACATGTGTCACAGAAAGGCATGACAAAAGCAGGCATTCAGGGAAGCTTTACCTACATGGCTCCTCCTGGAAACTGGGCTGATTGGGATGAAGCTACACTTCAGTTCAATCTGCCCTGCTCACAACTCTGATTAACAATAAAGACAGTGTCTACAGAACAGTGAGCTGGCTAGACAGCCAGGAGCCAAGGAATGAAAAAAGTATTTTCCCTGTGCAACATCTACCACCAAACAAGACCACAACAGAACAGGCTGTGACACCCACCCCCAGCCTGACCCAGGCAGCAGCCCCCCCGACAGGGATATTAACAGAAGGAATGCTAAAGGAGACCCATGGTTGTAGCAAGGGGACCAGAAACACATAATTCAACAATACAGACACTCTTTTATAACCTGCTCATGTGCCCTGAAGATGCCAGCTGTAGGATCCCAGCTCAGAGACAGCCATTCCCCCTTCCAAGGCCAAATCACCCTCACCAATCTCTTCGTTTTATCTTCTGATTGATTTTGATATTAATACTGCTGGCAATTTCAAAAACCAGACTCTCAGGAGGTCTTTCCCAGCCACTCAGAGAATATAAAGAGAGCTGGCACTCCTCGTCACCTGAAGGGAGGGGGGTGAATGACAGTTCTTTAACAGACTTGCTTCCTGCAAATAAGCCTGCATTAAACTAAAAGTTTGAGAGACCTTTCAGTTCAATGACCTTCCAGTTTCATGATACCTTTATTTCTCAGCACAAAAGTTAGACCAGTTTCATTCACCTGCCAGGAGAGCTGTCCCACCAGGCTTTAGCATCTGTGCAAGTCTCTTATTATTGGTGCTGTGGTGGAGTTCAGCGGCCTCATCTGAACTTCACATCCACTTGTTCCAGGTTCAGTATAAACAGTGAGAGGTTAGCTCCTTCCTAAAGTACAGGCAAGCAAAGATTCCCCAGAGAGCCTTGCAGAGCAGAGGAGATCAGAATTTTTCATGCAAAGAAAGGGCAACTTCCTTCCACCTTTTTTTTTTAGAGGTGTGAGGGGAGGTGACCCAAGTAATCCAAATACTGGAACTCAGAATCCAAAAATACAAACCAAATAAGCAGAAGCTCATTCCTCTCCCTTTGAGACGAAACAAATGTTTGAGAAGGGAAGGAGAAACATCCCATTTGTAAAATTATACCATTCAAATATCATGTTTCCTCTTGAACCTGCACTCAAAGGCAAATAATGTTTGGTGTAAGAAATCTATTTTTAGGGAAAGAAGATGCTGACTTACAACAGGACTCAAGGGAGCCCATGGAGCAGAGCAATTCTACCTGCTCTCCTTCAGGGCACTCTGCTTAGTGTTTCACCCAAAGGAATGGCTGCCCATAGAACAGAAGTTGCTGCTGTGAACATAAAAGCAGCAATCAAATCTCTCCTCTCTGTGCTTGAAGGAAAAGTGTGATATTGAACGCATATTCCACAAATCATTTACTCCGGAAATGCCAATCCCATTTCCTCCACAAAGCTCGCCTCAAAAATCCACTCAGATGGCTCCTGTTCCAGCACAGCCCCCAGCACACAGCGCTGCACCACCCACATCAGCAGGCAGGAGCAGTTCCACACATGAGACCAAACTCATCGTTCCCCCATTAGTTTCAGAAGGACTGGGGGAAATGCACTAATCCAACCTGTGCCTATGTGATCAGCTCCTGACCAACCTGACTGAAGCTGCCTGCTTAACGGGTGACAGTGGCCCTAGCAACCAAATTTCTCCTAGATAAGAGATTAAATAAAAACTAGACATCAAAAGATTAGTTGGTCATCCCATTGCAAGACTTACTCTGTGTAAACACTGAATGGAAGTAACACTGAGTAGAATGAGGTGAACACAAAAACTGAAGCTTTTGCCATTAGCTTCAGACAGAGCCTGTAATTCCCCTCAGCCCAACCCACCCAACAGAACACACAAAATCTTATTTAATAGAAAAGGCTCAGCTTCTAAACAAATTCCAATGCTGATTTTCTATTGTTAACACTTAAGGCTGGAAAACCATTAAATGCCAGTTGCAACCAAGGAGTATGCAAAAGAAAGTCTTCTGCAGAAGCAAAGAGGCTCGAGACACAAAGGGAAGGTCTCATGTTTTCCCTGCTTATAAAGTAGTTAGTGGTGTATTTCCTTCCTCAAAAGAACATTTGTGGATTATAGCAAACAACTGATCCATCTGGTAAAAGTGTGAAATACCTACACGTTTTCAAGTGACCTAGAGAATACACATGCATCATTTTTAGTGGGATTGTCTTACAAACAGCTACAGAGAGAACACATCAGCTGTAGGAAGAATGCATGAAGTACATAGCATAAGGCACAATGGGAGCATGCAGAGGGCGTGTTTATTGTAACTTCTGTCTGAGGAGGTTGAAGGATGAAGAGACCTCAGCAGCTTCCAGCATCACTCAACGTTCTTGTACTTCGTGAAAAGGTTGTACAGAACCCTGAGGGTAGACTTCAGGTCCAAATTGACAACATCTGTGGAAGAAAAGGAGAAATCCTTATTTTGCATTTTGTTTTCCCCTCGTTTGTCCTGACAGGAACAGAAGTCCCCACATCTCTGAGCTACTGGAATCAGGAATAAAAAAAAAAAAAATCCACAGAGTTCTGATCTCCCTAAGACAAGCCTTTTAAATGTCCTGCATGATGCACTTCGAAACAGCTTTACTATCAATCACAGCTAACTTCTCTCTGGGGAAAGTAATTCCCCCTCAGCTCAAATTGGCTACAGAGAAATCAGTAGAGATCAGCAGAGAAATCAATCTCTGCTTCTGCCAGAGACCTGGGATAAAGGCTTTGGGAAATACTCCTGATGACTTTCCTGGCCATGGAAGGAGTGAACAAGCAGTCACACACCTCATGAGGTACTGAACCACAGCAGTGCAATGATACAGTCCATGAACTAACAAAGCCTGAATCCTTAGCAGACTCCAAGCTTTTTATTATTTAATATCCCTCCTTATCATGCCAGGCCAGGGAACAGGTCTGGAACAGCTCTCAAGAAAAAGCTTTCCTGTTAGCACCTCTCCACCTATACTATAATAAAATGCCAAGAATGCAGGGATTCTTGAGGGAGGCACAGCACAGAGAAAGCTGAAGAGGTAGAAAGAAAGCTTGGATATATCATGTAAGAAATGAGGAGGAAGAAGTAAAAAATATACAGTGAACAATAACATATGGAAACAGAAGTAAGGAAGAAGAGACAAAAAATCATCAAAATTCCTAGGAAGACAGCAAACTGTTAACAGATCAAGTGCAATTAAGGTGAGGTGCAAGGGAAACCCCTACTGCCTGCTTTGAAGAATCATTGCCAGGACCTCTCCATCCCTCCCTTCCCACCCCACAGTGGATACCACTCTAACCCCCACACTTCATCTGGTACATCCAGTGATCTTTCAAACATTCTTTCTACCCCTTTTTTCCTATATTATTTTACATATTTCATTTATGATTTTCAATTTGCATTTGCAGAAGAATCTTCTCCTGCCCCAAAGAAAGATCCTAATTGCTGTGAAGTCATACACCCCGGAAAAAGAAATGCCCTATATGGATAACTAAATACAAAGCAGGCTTCTGATTTTTCCAGGTATCATGGAAAGTTGCTTACTACCACAGAATTTTCAGTAAGTCAACAGCCAGAATCAGCACTGGTTCCTTTGTAACAAGAGAGTTTCCTCAGAGACTGATTTAAAATGTAAAGTTAGCCACGGGAAACCACACTTTGCAAGGGCCATGCATTTCTAAAGCTGGGAAACCAAGGCAAATACCTGGGGATGAGACCACCATCAAGAGATTTGTCCCACCGATGCTGGCAGTCACTTCTGTTTGCTAAACAAATAAACTCACAGCGCTGGCACTATGAAAAGGCCAAGAAAGCTGGCCCAGTCAGCTCTCTAGGGGTCAGAGATCCACAGCATGTATTTGCCCCACTCCTCCCAGCTGACTCTCTTTGTCCCATGCCATCCATTTCCAGTTTCTCACTGAAGGCAGGATGGGTCCCTTCCCTGGGCCACTGTAAACTCCCTCTCAGCTGACACGGCCCAAAGTGGTCAAGTCTTGCAGGGTTCAGACCCTGCCCCATCACAAAAATAAATAATGGACCCAGCTCCTTTATTCAGTGGTGCGATGACAAGTAAATTTTGGGCCAGAAGAAACTATTGTGGCCACAAGGTCTGATCTGATGTACAACAGACTTTACCTTGAAAACCCCGCATTGAGCTTACAATTAAAACACAATCTTAACACTGCATGTTTTCTTAATTTTCTTTTTGTTTTCACATCTTCCAGTGGTGGAAATTTCACCTCCATTCCTTGACAATGCAGACCAATGGTTAATAACCACTGCTGCAAAATTTATACTGTAATTCCCATTTGCCATTTTCCTAAGTTCCAGACCTTGTTATGTCTTTGACTGCTGCATTAAAGAGTACAGAGTGTGAAATGCATCCTCCCTGTGTGGGCAATTGCAGTGTTCCTTATTGATCAGTGTCTAACAGGCATTTCCAAGAATAAGCATATTCTCAGCCTCCTGTTTCTTATCATAAGATAAAACATGCACAGCCATAACATTATCAACAACAGCTAATAAAACGCTAACTGAAAGTGGCCATACACTCTAAAAGTAGTTTAAAATAATCCATTAATTTCAAACTTTCACATTCCAAAACAACCTCATTAGAAGATACACCAAATTAATACACCACAACGTAGTTCTGCTGCAATGACTCAGCACCAAGTTCTGCTGCTGGCCCAATCTACTGAATTTGGCTGGAAGAACAAGAGAGGAGGAGATGACCTGTATGGTCCTATTTTTGTTTACACCTGTACACAGACACACTACAAGACTTAACAAGAGGTCCTTCTTGCAAGCACTGCAGAAAGCACAGGCTATAGGGATAAAAATTATGTTTTGCTCTAGACAACATTTTTCCTTAAATCCTGCAACTAATTAAACTGGTTGGACAGCCAGGCCCACCACCTCAAATCCTGGGGGCAGTTTTGGGAACCTCATGTCAAAAAAGACATTGAGGGGCTGGAGCACGTCCAGAGAAGGGAAAGGAGCTGGGGAAGGGGCTGGAGCAGCAGGAGGGGCTGAGGGAGCTGGGAAAGGGGCTCAGCCTGGAGCAAAGGAGGCTCAGGGGGAACCTTCTGGCTCTGCACAACTCCCTGACAGGAGGGGGCAACCAGGTGAGGATCAGGCTCTGCTCCCAGGGAACAAGGGACTGGAGGAAAAGAAATGGCCTCAAGCTGTACCAGGGGAGGTTTAAATTGGGTACTGGGAAAATTTCTTCAGCAAAAGGGTTGTGAAGCATCAAAACAGGCTGCCATGGGAAGTGGTGCAGTCCCCATCCCTGGAGGAGTTTAAAAGCTGCGTAGATGTGGCACTTGGGGATGTGCCTTAGTGGTGAACACGATGGTGCTGGGTTAATGGTTGAACTCAATGATCTTAGAGGTCTTTTCCAACCTTAACAATTCTATGATTCTAATTCAAGAGGCATTTACTACCCAGTTCATGCTGTGGATTCACATGACAGGTTTCCCAGCCTATTGATGAACAAACAATGGATCAGAGTACGGCATTAACAGAGCACAACTATACACAGAATTTTTTTGCAGAGCTTCAGATTCTCTGTCACAATGAATTATTGTTCTGTGAAACATGTATTACATGACTGCCAAGATCTTACAAATGACACTACAGTGACAAGCCATTCCCAAGATGTGACTGTCCTCTCCAAGGGAGCAGTTTTTTAAGAGTCACAGCCAGTTTTGCAGGTGGTTCCAGCCACACAGACACCACATGAGCACACTCACTCCAACAGCTGGGAACTGCTGCTGGGAATGGCCACACATAGGGATGAGGAAGGAAAACACACAAGAAATTGTATATCCTGCAGCACCAAAAAGCAAAAAAGGAAAGCCATACAAGGTAATTTGCTCTCCAGCCAAATTAATTAATTATTACATTTTCAATCAGTAAAACACTTAAAAGCATGTTTTGCTGTTTATTGAATCTACACAAGCAAACAAAAGATCTGCTGTAGTGTTTTACCATTCATGATAGCATAAGGATGTAAGAAAGCCTTCTGGAAAGGTAACCTCTTCTTGTTTTCATCATCCTTTTCAGTATTTTCAGCATTCTTCAGGAGCACTTGTCATCCCCCAGTTTACAACAACAGTACTGACAGGATATATAAACCATTTAATACTATCTTTAGCCTTTTCCCCCCCTCTATAACCAGCTCCACTGTTTGTTAATCTATTTACTATCACCACTTTGTCTCATTTTAGGTCAGGCCAAACATTACTTGGAGGCTCCTCATTTTCCTTTGTTGTGCAGAAGCTTTTAACACATACATAGTCTGTAACACCAGGAATAAAAATTGCTCATTTAGCAGTCATAAAGTTTTAATTCCTCTTTTTATCCCTAGTGTAAGGAACAATGCAGACCTCATCAATAATTAAAGTTCAGAGACTTTAAAGGGAAATTTCAAGTTTTTACACTTTTTAGTTCTGACTCCCGCATCCACATAAATCAAGATCATTTGCTACTGGTTCTCCTAAAAAAAAATCCCTGAAGCCTTCCAGTTATCTGTCACTGAAATCTGATCACAGGAGTCCAGACTAGCAGCAGCTGTAAGAATTACAAGAATTAGACCACGAAAAGCTTTCTGCTTGGATTGGTATTGAAAGCACCAGCTGAATTTATAATGTAGCACTGAACAGCTCCTGAATGACTCACTAAAGCTCCACTTGGACACCTCAGTGAATCTGCTCCAGACAAGAAGCACCGGTAGGATATACCCCAGGCACAGACAGTGAATCCTTTGGAAAACTGTCAAGGGGCCCATTCACAGCTCCACTTTGTGGTACTATTGCTACTTCAAATGGAATTGCACTTTGATGACTTTATACACAGTTCAAAGCCACGTGGCACATCCATACCTTCAGGGCGAGCTTTTGGCTTCTTCAGGCCTCCATCTTGCATCAGCTCAAAAGCAAAAGAAACATTATGCACCTGAAAGAGGTAAAGTGTTTAGACTATCTGAGTTGTATAGGCAACAAAAACCTTCAATCAAATTTTTTAGATGCTTTATTCTTTGCGTACTTGATAATTCTATTTAAATCAATATTAAACATTTACATGTTTAAGCATGGCAGAAAGTAAATACGAGCCACTAAGAAATGAAAGCCTGTATCATAATAGGGCAAATACTCACTTTTTGATACAAAGTAATAAAAGACTTCCAGATATTCAAGTGTAAAAATGGGATTGGGTCCCACAGGGACCAAGAAACCCCATTAAACCCCAGTTTCAGCCTCTACGGCAGAGGCCAGAGAGCTCCCAGTAACAATTAAAACAGAGCTGCATTTTTTATCTCTTGCCTGTCCCCAAGTTCAACAACAAGACATCACTGCCATCCAGGCAACAAGGAACGTAACAGAAACAAGCAGAGATGACAAATACACCTGGGCAAGTAAGAAAGAGGAAATGAGGACACCACACAGAATTATTTTCAAACAACGTTAGTCTTTTCTGTGTCATTATCAGCTGTGCAGCAAGCAACATCAACATCCTATCATGAAGGATCCAGGCTGCTTGCTTTGTGCTAATCTCTTATTCTCACGGTGCTCTGGCTTCCTCTACTTGAAAATAGAGACAAAAATCAAATTGAGTTTGTCTAATGAAGTAAATGCTTTATAAAGTGCTTGGTGGGGGCAGTTCCTGGGCAGGCTGTGCAAAGAACCTGCAAAACAAGCTACACACAACTGTACATAAAGAGCTTCTGAATAAGCCCCCACAGACCACACAGGAGCATAAATTCAGAGGAAAGAAAATGGACAAAAAGAAAAAGCAAAAGTAGGTGTCTTCATTTAATCTCTCCTCTGAGGAACAAAAATTATGATTTAAAGAGATCTGCATAGCCGATTTCTTGTCCACACACACTGACACTTAGGCAAGGTAATTAGCATTATGAATTCTGTGCAGTTTTGTTACTGCACATGACAGCTCTGGAGATACCTAGCTTATTACTCAAGAGTTTATTAATCTCTTTTACTTGCTGCAGTTCCTCCTCATTCATTGTGACAAAACAATCACTTTCAACGTGGTATTTTTTCCCCCCAAAACACTGAGCTTTCCTCTTCTTCAATTTACAAATTCTCATTCCTCAAGGCAAAGTCTCCACACAAAACCACAACATGACTTCAGGAACACT
Organism: Coloeus monedula; assembly: GCF_965178545.1. Taxonomy (NCBI): domain Eukaryota; kingdom Metazoa; phylum Chordata; class Aves; order Passeriformes; family Corvidae; genus Coloeus; species Coloeus monedula. Next base: position 13,520,810 of record NC_138784.1, read on the forward strand.
GGGTAATCTTTATGAATTCCAACCATTAATAATCAAATTGTTACCAAACAGATGCTAGCTGCAGCTCAGCACCCTGCATTTCTACAAGGGCAAAAATTCAAGATAATGGGATAAAGCAGCAAGAGAAAGCTATAAAGGATGTCAGGTGTAGTAGGTAACCATCCCTCCCAGAGATGCACCTTTGCTGAGGGGCTGACACAACAATCTGTGTGGAAGCCATTATGAAAACCGCATTTTAAACAGTGCTCGCCTTACAAAACATTCCATCTTTTAACTTTAGCCAGTGTTTCCACTCCTGACCTAGCCCCTCTCCTGCTGCAGCTCAGCCACCACAAAACTTGTCCTCTGCACAGCAGAACCTGGCAGAATAAAAAGCAGGGGGTACATGCAGGAATGCAGCAGGTCGAGGCTCAGGGCATTCTGATAAAGACCAAATACACACAGATGCACGTGCAGGTCTGGGAACAACTGCAGACAGAGGCAAACTTTTGGTGATGACATAAAAACACAGCCTAAATGCTTTTCTCATCATTAACACAAGGAGGGACATAGGAGAATGGAGCAAGTGTGGGGTTGAGAGCAAGAGACCTACACACACAAACACTTCAGGCAGTACTACGATCTAAAAATTACTTTGATTATGCAAAGTACTGTACAGTACAGAGCACTCATTATTCTGTTTATTCATCCTGGATATTCATGAACTTCATGTGTTGTTTGATGCCAGTAACAGAATACCTTTCTTCCTCAACTATGGGGAATTTACCCATTTATTTCACAAGCAATTTTTAGTGGTTTTAACCATCGAGTGCCACAGCCAGTGCCTCTTTGCTACAGCTCCTGAAGAGACTACACCAGGTGCTGTTTCACCTGGCACATGGAGAAAGGATGCAACAATTGGAAAAAATACCATGTGATAATAATGCAGAAAGAACATAACCTGGAGTTTCTACCCACCTTTTGATCAAAACTTTCAGGTGTTAAGTAGAAGTTGTGAAGTGGAACAAAATAGTCTTCAAGGAGGCCCATGAGCAAAACCAAGTAAACACCATCTGCAAACTAAAGAGAAATATGAGGAGAAAGCATCTGTTTGTACATCAGCATTCATAAACAAGGAGAACAAAGAATGCCTGGCCCAAATTACATATTTTGATTAATTTTTTTGCTAGCATGAAAAGTGTGAGATGGTTCAGGAGTCTGTTCTTGCTTCCCTCATGTTCATTTAATTGCTTGAGGAATCTTGCCAACTTCACTACAGTAGCTAAAAAACCCCAAACTTCCTGGGAATCATGTTTGCACATTATATACACCCCCAGCCCTACAACTACAGTAACCTGGTCATTTCAATCACAATCCCTCTTAAATCATGCATGTTAGACATTCGAATCTTTGCCCTTAATCAAAATCTAATCAAAATCTGAAATTAGGTCTCCCCTGTGATGCATAGGGAGTTGAATTTCATAAAAGATTTTTCTTCCCCCATGTCAAAATAAATTGTTTATGGTTTCAGCAAATACTAAATAAAATCCTACATATTTTCAGCCATCCTATTCAGTGTTCCTATCAGACCAGATGGCTACTGACTGGCTAAGGGGGATAATGTTATGCAGTTCAAAGCCTTCTCACTTGAGATCCTGATATGGTACATGTGATATCCTCTAAAAAATAAATTCTTGGGTACCTCTAAGGCATGAAGCAACAATTTCTTGTGACAGATCAGATCCAGTCACCCATTTATTTCAGCAAAGCAGTAAAATAGCAGTGAATGAATGACTGGTATTATACTAATCCAGGCTCAAATGAATTACCCATACTCCTGGTATAATTCTCTGGATGCTGCAGTTATTTTTTTGCTGAGACAATAAGATAACCATCTCTCACAGCTCAGTAAACTCTGGAAAGAAGATCTGCTTCTGCTTAGCCAAGCCCACATCTGAAAATTTGCAATTTACACAGATTACATACAAGATGACAAAGCCTCCTACCTGGGTTTCCAACTCTGTTACTTCCAAATTCAGTTTATTCAAGTGTTTGTTCACAAAGGTGATCAGAGACTATTGAAAAAAACCAGCAGAAACAGCGATGTGAGACACTACACTCAGTGTCAATGTGAAAGTGTTAACCTAACCCTTAAAGACATTTTTAAAAACATAATATGATGTGTGGTGCCTGCTTTTGCACAGCTAAGTAGACAGAACTGATGTTTTGGTTGCACCAGATGCCAGAACTCAGCAGATGGTGCTGTTACATGCAGCTTTCCTAGCACATTAAGCAAACTTTAGTGTCCTGGGAAAAGGCTGTGATGACACTGGTGCCCGAAGATGAAGGGAGCAGTAGGTGCATCCACTGTCCCCACTAATTTTTTCAGATGCTTGAAGAAGGTGTCAACAGCACGGTGCTGTCCACACAACTCTTCCTGGAGGGATGTGTGCAGCCAGCACACAGATTACAGTCAGGATGTAGCCCAGGTCTGGGATTTCTATTCCAGATGCAAGATCCTGCCACTACAAACCAGATCTGTGCTAATGGATTGAAGCACAGAGATCTGTCAGCCCACTTACACCGCTGCCAGAAGGGACACAGAGCTGCATGTTACCACTTTTATTGTGTGGAAAGAGTTAAGTTAGTTCTTTATCCACTTAAGAACACTTTCCTAAAAGACATTTCAGACTGAAAAGATAAAAATCTTCCCAAGACTTCAAAGCATTATTTTAAATGCACACATCCTCTATTTCATAGAAGGGGAAGGGACAATTTACAACAGTGATCTTCACATACTACTCTCCTAAGAAGCAGCTTAACAGCCAGGCTGGAACTATCTGATGGAACTACATGGAGTCTCTCACATATTCCCCCAAAGCAGCAAGAGCTGGCAGAGAGAGATAAACAGCTACATTACCCCTCTGCTCTAACACAAAGAGCCGTGTCAAAAATATGTCTGGATGGACATGTTGTGCAATGATGCTCAGCCTTAAGGACAAACCAGGGGAACACAAGAATAAGTGCTGAGCAGAAGAGCCCTGGATGAAAGCAGGTCTTCTGTAAAAGCTCTATATTCAGCAAACTTCTTTATGGGTGAATCATATTTTAGGGTACTGTGGAAAACATCACCTGGCTTTGAAACAGTGATCCTTGGGGATAAAACACCCTTTTCACTACTTCAGATTCCTCTTCTGTTATTTGCTGGGTGTTTCTGAGTATCTTTCCAAAAGCACAGGAAAAAAGTGCAATGTGGAAAATAAAGCTAGAATTTTGCTTTTTACCTTTTTGACTACGCTGAGTTTGTCTGGCGCGTGATCAAAAAGCGTGTCAAAGGCATCGCGCTCTGGTTTGGGGGAAAAAAAATGAAAATCAAAACACCTCCAACAGCCAAGTGCAGGAAGCAGGTTACCTGCCCAAAGCTTAATGGTTTTTTTCCTCAGAAAGTCACATAACAGAGACCCAAGCTAAAAGCCAGCACCTTATTTTGGTGTCTGGCTACATGCCAGAGCAAACTGCCCCGGGAATTTTAGAGGTACCTGAAAATAAACATATTCACTGATTTCCCTTTTCTGCCATTCAAAATTGATACACAAAATATGTGGGTGAAAGAAAAATTAAAATGAAACAAATTCTGCTTATACCCCATTGTAACTTATATAGCTATGGTTGCATCCACACTCAGCATCAAATTCAGATATTAACTTGGTTAATTTAAAATTATTGGTAGCACCCCTGGCATCAGTAAAGCTTGTAACTCAAGATAATTCTGATTCAGCAGTGTATGGAGAGCAAAGCCTACAGACAGTAAAAAGATTTAAATTATGTTTCTGCCTTCAAAGCACTGTCTATCAATATCTAATCCAATCTGTTTTCAATATAGTTTTTTCCATTATCAAATACTTTTTATTTACAGAACACATTTTAATAGTTTCCTACTGTTAAATAAACAAACATTTATTATCTAAATTCCGTTGGTATCTGAAGATTTATTATTTAGCCCCTATAGCTCCCTGACATGACTTATTTTCCAAGTGCCTTATAATTATTTAATGTAGGTATGCTGCAAGAGAAGAAATCATAGTGTTCACATATTATAATGGGCAAATAAAGGAAATAAATTACTTTTTTTCCCCATCCTTTACCGGGGCACACATCTTTAAAATGAGAAATGACTTAATGCCACTAAAAAAAAAATAAATGCAGAAAGGAAAACCTCTTGGCAGCAACACCAAAAGCTATCAGTTTTGTTTAGAAGACCAGACATACATTTGGTAAGGCCTAAACTCTAAAGTCTAGCAAATACAGAGGAGATAAGATTCTCCATGCAAAGGAATTAGATAGGGCTGACTGTTTGCTGAAGGTGGGCAGATAAACGCAGTTTTGGACCTTGTGCCACAGCCCTTTGCTTCAGCAGTTTTCATGTATGAACTAAACAGTCATAATATGAGGGAGGTTTAACTCTCATTTCTGGGGATCACAAAGATTTTTACTTGAAAGCCACCAAGAAACAGTCCTAGGAAACATTGCCCTGTGCAGCATTTCAGCTCTGGAATCATAGAACTGTTCAGGCTGGAAAAGATCTCTGAGGTCACCAAGTCCAACCATTCCCCCAGCACTCCCAAGGCCAGCACTAACCCTGGTCTTCTAAATAAAACTGATCACTTTTGGTGCTGCTGCCACATCCACATGGCTTTAAAACCCTCCAGGGATGGGGACTCCACCACTGCCCTGATAACCCTTTCCCTAGTTTTCCCTAATATCCAGCCTCATCTCCCCAGCACAGCTTGAGTCTGTTTGCTCTTGTTCTGTAGGAGCAGAACCTGACCCCCCACCTGGCTGCCCCCTCCTGTCAGGGAGTTGTGCAGAGCCACAAGGTCCCCCCTGAGCCTCCTTTGCTCCAGGCTGAGCCCCTTTCCCAGCTCCCTCAGCCCCTCCTGCTGCTCCAGCCCCTTCCCCAGCTCCGTTCCCTTCCCTGGACATGCTCCAGCCCCTCCATGTCCATCTTGTGGAGGGTTACTATTCATTACTTACAAATTAACCAAAACAACACAGACCAATCTAAAGAGCTCAAGAATGGTCCTACCCATTACACTCCACATCTGCATGCAGTAACAAAACCTGCTCCCCTGCAATACATTCCAACCGCATGGAATTGCTCAACCCCATTGTCTTGATCTGCTGAAAGAAAAAGTGACCAGATTTCTGTGCCTGACACATATAAATCAAAAAATAAATAAAAAATTCAGAGTCAAGTTTGTTACTTACCAAATCTTCCCATCATCATCCTGCAAGTCAGAGCATTCAAAGACATGAAGTTAGTCCATGAATAATCAGTTTTGGAAGACAAGAGTACGGCCCTAACAAGAGCCTTTCCTGAAATATCCAGAGGGCCAACCACTTGTGCAAACTGAGGGGGCTGAGCACATCACAGACCAGACCCAACGTGCTGCAGGAATGTCTCCAGCAAAGCACCAGTCATGTCAGGGAAATCCACTTGCAATTAATGAAAATGCTTAATTACATTTTACGCATAATTATGACTTGTTTTCCATACTTTTTATGATGAAGGGTGAATGACTAAATGTGCTTGTGTGTGCATTTTCCACAAATATAATCTAAACCGAACATCTTACAAGAAGCAAAGCCATCTATTTCACTTTAGCCTGTTTTCTCTGAAGAAAACATACATTATATGTGAATATTATGTAAATAAAACTGCCACATAATACATACATAGCCAGTGACATCATCAGACATATGTACATTTTTATCAGCTGAGAATCAGGCCCTGATTTGCACAGAGGAATTTGAAAGTATTCAGTGAATGTGGGATTCTGCTTATCACTGCATTTTCCATAGGTTTACGTGTACCTGGATATGCAACACGTTAAACAGCATAACCTCTTAATATTGTGTAATATTAAACAGCTCCATAAAATATGTGTATAAACACACATGCAAATCTGCAAACATCTTCCCTGCTAAAAAATGTCCAAGCCCCAGCCTGCAGATTACATCTTGCAAACCACATCTGGACAAGAGCACAAGCTCACTGCATTGTTCAAGGGCATAGGAGAGAGGGGAGGAATTTTGGCCCACAAACCTGAGCCAGAGCTCTGATCCTACAAAAACCACTACAAGACCTTTAATGTCCACACAGAGACATTATGATCTCATTTCTGAGTGCTTCCATCTGAAAGATGTTCCTCACTAAGCACCACATGGTGCTTCATTTATCTTCAAAGCCACGGGAAGCTGAGCCAACTCTACAGGGAGCCAATACACTGATAAACTGAGGGATGGCTCATGTAAGCCCCTCTTAGAAGAGCTGCCTTCAGGCCATGTGAAGGAAAATCTCAGCTTTCAGCTGAAACCCAAATGCATTGTCTAGCCTTCCCCTTATAAAAAGGGCTGTAAAAATATAAAGCAAAGTAATCTGGTGCAAAAACTGGAGAGGGAAGAGGTTTATTTATTTATTTTTGCTGAGCTCTTCTCCCCTTACAGTTTTAACTGTATCACTTCAGTTTTGAGAGGTATGTTGAAGAATTGCCTTTTGTCAAACTAATTCTTCCCCAAAATATCTACATATTAGTGCTTCACTTGATAGAGAAAACAGTACTAAGCAGAAAGCAGATATATATAGCTATGTCCTGTAGGCAGGGGGGAAAAAAAGGCTCACAAAAGTCACTTTCAGTTAAAAACTTCTAAGACACAAGACTTCTAAGTGTCCAGAGGACACTTCTCCCTTGTAGCATACTTCCAGAGACCAAGTCATTTCCATATAGTTAAAAAAGCACCACATGAAGGGATTTCATTAATTTAGCAAGGAAAGAGGAAGATTAAACTTCTCTCTCATCTTTAGAAATGGTCTCACATCCTGCACTGAAGCATTTTGTGCTTACTCTGTCGTGGTTGTCAGCTCCTCCGAAATGTGAGTGGTCTGAAGGAGGCCTTCACGTTTCTGGAAAGGAAGATGGAATTAGCAAAGGAGAAGCTCATCAGGGGCTCATTCAGCATCTTTCAGAACACCAGAGGGCAGAACTGGATGAATTCCCTAAGTTTCACAGAGGCAGAGGTGAAACCACTGACACAGGAGGATTCACCCCCAGAACAGGGGCACTGATCAGGCCAACAGCCAAGGGGATGTTTGGGAAATGTATTTATACACCTATATTTGCAGCCAACTACCTCACTAACAATTCTCCTCAGACCAGTGTCAACACCATGCCTAGAACACAATTTAGAGTTTGTCAGCCCCGTCTGAGATCCCCGCAGGGCAGCTGCTCACGTCATGGTGCCAACCAGCAGTTTGCCACATCTGGCAGCCTGACTCTTCTGGGACTGAAATGACACAGATGGCTATTCCCAGGCCAGGGCTCCAGAGTGCTAGCACAGCTCTCCTAGAGCAGGCATGGCACTGGGGCCACTGCCACACACCTGACAGGGACACATCCTCCAAGGAAACATAGGGAGCACAAAAAGCTCAGCTAATGACTTCACAGTGAATAGTATCTCCCTGATACTGGATTGTCTCTCCTTGGCATAATTTTCTGCATGAATAAGGAGTCTCTACCCAAGAGAAATAGCACACGTTGAGACTCCATTTCAAAACACCTCCGAGGCTGGCAGTGCTTTCATCTGAGTGAAAAACTTGCTTAACATCTCCATGGGCTCCTTTCAAAACTATGCCTGAATGGAGGAATTTCTTTCCTCCCTTCCCTGTGCTCAAAAAGCTGACAAAAAGAGCTCAAATCTCAGCAGCCATCTAGGAACCAGGTCTGTCAGAATGGCTTAGGGGAGGGTTAAGAAAGCTTCCTAGCTCAGGTAAGCAGGGAAACCACTCCCCAGGCACAAGTTCTGCACACTTTTACCATCTCAATTGTTTTCACCAGCTGAAACCCAAGCAAGAACTTATTAGGGAAAACAGCTTTGAGGAGAAACACATCCTTCCCCAGAAGCAGTTTAAGAAATGAGAAATGAGACCTAAAAATCAGCAAGAGGGACTCCTGCCCCTCCACTTCCTACTGAAGAAATGAAGGCAGGCAGACCTGCTGGAAGGGAGGGAGCCTGGCTGAAGGCATGGGGGGAGCTGTTACAGCTCCGTGCCCGATGGGGCCCTGGGCTGGGTGCTGCCAGCTGGCCACGTCTTCACATCCCTCACTTCCCTATCACACCTCTATCTCATCCTGCTCCCCTGAGGGAGCCATGGGAATGGAGCCAGGAGGTTTGGGGGAAAAGCCAGGATGACAGCATGGATGGAAAAATGAGGAAGCATCTGACAGGGCAGTATTTTCCTGCATACAAAACAATGCTGTCTTTATTCCATCCCACCACATCTCTGCTTTGTTAGCACAGGGCTCAGGACCTTCCAGGCATCCTGTACCCCAGGGAGAAGATGCTGTAACCTGTGAACAAAACCTGTGTGACTAGTGATGACTAGTAAGTAATGCCTCCAAGTGCCTGATAAGAAAGAGGAATGGATTCCAACACTGGCTCCCCAGCTGGTGGAAAAGGAAGCACTGCCCCCGCTCCCAGGCAGCTGAGCATGCTGCTCTCACAGCAAGCCTAGGTCCCCTGACCTTGCAATCAAAAAGCAAATGTCATTCCTTGATAACACTTTGATTCCTTCCACCACTGGCACCAGACACATTTGTTCTTCATCCTGCCTTGACTCTGACCTTTCAGTCTGCAACTCAGACTAGAAGGGAATTACTGTAAAAAACACCCCAGATCTCCCAGCAGCACCAAGGTGGGGCATGCTGCAATTTTAAGAATAAGGCTGAGGCAAGCTAAGCATAAAAGATGACAGTTCCTGAGCCTTGTAAAAATAACCAACACAGTGAGCCTCAAGGACAATTTTTACACTTCATTCTGGGAACTTTTTTGTTTTCCTGAATTAGGGTGTTTCTTCACCATGCAAGCTTACATTTTGAATAGCAGGCAGTAGAGTCAGCTGGAAAATCTCAGTATTTTTCAGTTCTTACTGGAAGCACCACTGAAACCAACAGAGTTTCTCTCCTCCCTGCCCTCACTGAGGAGGGCTGGAATGACAGGCATGTGTTGAGTGACACCAGCATTAAAGCAGGTATCACCCTAGACTCTTAACTCAGCACTTGGAGTAGCTACTCACAGGATTTTAATTAGAAGGCCCACCTAAACCCGTGCTCTGCTGGGACCCTTCTTGAATAACTTGGGCATATATTGCCATGGTCACCCGATTTCCTATTTCACACAAAGAAACCACAAAGAAAACTAATTCTGGAGGTTGATTTTGAAAAGACTTTCAAGTTACTTCCAAGTAACTACATTTCAGGAACTCTGCTCTTGAGAGGGGCTACGTCATGGAGGCCATTATGAAATAATAAAAACAAAAGTGTTTTTCCACTGGGTTGGTCTTTTAGTTGTTCCACATAACACAAAAAGACAGATAGATAGGTAAAGGTTCTTCCTGCCAAAGAAGGCAAAACAGGAAGTCATATCCAAAATGCTTGTGGGTTTCTGAGCAAACTGAATCGTGCGGGACCAAAAAAGGATAGTGCATTGTTTGACAGATCCAGATTGAACTACAGATCTTTCTCAGACTCTAAATCAACTATTTTAAATCTAAAAAAATATATATACAGAACCTTAAGAAAGTCTCCATCCTGACACCTCAGGATGCTAAATGAAGAGAAGAATTTAATGGAAGGCTAGAATCACCACTGAACTGTGGAGATCTGGATAAATGTTTTCCATGTAGCACAGTGCTGTCATATTATCTCACTTGAAGGATCAGGACAGTGAAAGTAAGAGAAGAAAGAGCCCACAGCACTTACAGGAGCTCATAAGGGGTCCTGCATTGCTCTGGGATGGGCTGTGGAGATGCACACAACTTGGCTGAGCAGTAACTTGCTAAACCAGTTTATTTTCATGGTGTAAGCACAGTCCTTTTGGGGAAGAAGCACCTCGGGGATCTGCACAGTGTGAGGACAGTTTAACAAGTGGATAAAGATAATCAAAGTCAACCACAAAAATGAGACTTAGCAAGTTTTGAAAATTTCAGTGTGGGTGTGTTCTTGCACCATACTCCCACAGCATCTTGCATGCTTTTCTTGCTGCAGGGTCAGTTCTGAAAGACTTGCACAGAAGTCTCTTAACAAACTGTTTATTAACCCCCTCAAATGTATTTCCAAGCAAAAAGGCATTTAAAAGAAAACCTCTCAGTTAACACCTTATGTTAACTGTGATCTAGTTTGACAGAACCCTATTCATTACTGGGATATGTAACCAGAGATCATTTAACAACAAATTGGTAATAATAGCAATAATCTTCTGAATAGTAGTTTCCTTACGTGGATTAGGAACAATATTAACCTCATCACCATTCTGTTTGCCATTAGTATAACAAAGCTAAACAAAATGCATTTAAAGAGATCTGTGCTACAGAACCAGCATGTATTTTTAAACTAGATTTTGGGCACTGAACTACAAAAATTCAGCTTACCAAACTATAAGGCAAAAGTTCTCGTTCCAGAACAAACATGCTCTGCTTCATACCACCCCTTGCTTTCCATTTAAGTAAACAAAGCTGGAGAGTTGCAAGATTTTCCTAGCAGTGGATTAGGGGCTGAGACAAGCCTCCTCTTGCTCAGGGCCAGCTGCAGCCATGACCATCTCCAGGACTCCAGGCTCTAGATCCAAGAGCAAGAGCCTGTAGGATTTGACTTAACTCCCACTGTACCTGACACCTTCAGGCACTCCCTTGGGGACACAGGCGTTGCTCTCTCTCTCATCCCTAGATTCTTGTCAGCCTTTATGTCACCCTGTCATCCTAGTCTCAAGATCCAGGTACTCTGGTGAACCAGATGGTGTCTCCTCTATATCTCTCCAATAGGAAAAGAAGTGTAAACCTTCTCCACAGCATTCCCTCTGCTGGGGAGGTGGAGGGTTCTGAAGCTTGAACTAAGGACAAGGAAAAGGAGGCTTTATCTCTCTACCTAATGTTTTTTCCTGACTTTGCAGTTACAGAAGACACTTCACTGTACTGGGTAAAAGGAGGTTTTTAGCATCAGGGTGTAAGAGAACTGCTGACCAGCTTATATTTACATATTCCTCCTTCTCTTTCCAAGACAGTCAAAAGAAAGTTAAAAAGAAATCAGTCTCCTATTTACATTCATGTTACCTTATAACTAACTCACTGTTGTTAAGTTCTGACTTCAGTTCTGAAAGAACTAAAGCAGTTCAAAATCACCTCCTATAGATAATACACACATTTATTGTGAACCAGGGAGTATCCACCAATTTCTCATTTAACATCACACCCTGCACCTCTAGGGCATCCAGGCAGGCAGCCTGGAAAACACCATTACTTAAATACAAAGCAAAATGGGGCTCATCTAATCAACCACCCTGCATCTTGTAAGGGGATCCAAGTTTTCAAAACAGGGTGTGGGATCACTTTATCTTCTTTATTCTTGACAGGAAACTCACTGCAGCCTGACAGCTGGAACAGTAAATGGCACTTGCAGAGCGAGTGCCACAGCAAACAGGAGCAGAGTGCCAGCTGGAATGCATCTGCCTGGGGTTCAGCAGCTGGGAGAAAAACTGGCTTCCCATGTTACAGATATGAGAAGCTTTCACTGGCATAGAAGGCAAGGAAAAAGCAGAAGTACAGATGCTTGAAAGTAGAGTCTTTGTAGAGGGAAAGGAAACGGTCGATACCAAGCAGAGAAAGGAATAACTAGAGCAGTATCTAGGGCAGGGGGGAAGCAGTCAGGGATCCTTAGGTCAGATCTCTTCTCCATATCTAAGGAAAGCTAATAAAAACACAACACTGTGAAAGAAATGATGAAAGTGTGTCAGGCCCGCCAAGGAAAACAACATGTCTAAGTCTGCACATGAAGTCATTGGGGAAAAACAACACTGCTAACAAGCATTCCAGACTAGGGAGATTCTATGTGCTGAAACTCCTTCCTGTGCTGTTGAGGTTTCAATGGCTTCTCTACAAAAAATGCATAGCAAGAAAAAATGTACTGGAGTGACAAATGGCAGGCCCAATGCTCCCTTGTACAAAATCCCATTGCATACTTTCAGCTTGCTATTGCAGGAGCAAAGGCTGGCCCCAAACCTACTAAAGACGTGCTGTTCTTGGGGTCACATGTAAGCACACGCAATCCAAAAATGCATTCCCATGGGTGTGGTGGCCTGTTAACCCCCTGACTCTGTATGTTCCCCCTGTTCCCTCCCTAGCCTTGGCCACTCCCTCCGTTTCTCCCTATTGCCTCCTGTACCCCAACCCTGCCCAGGGATAAAACCACCCCACACCCAGACCCTGTTGTCTCTCTACCTGTGAACATTGAGGGGACGAGGTGTGATTAAAGCCATCCCAAACCCTCAAGAGAGACCCTTCTCTGCCTTCTTTACCACCCCTGCGCTGTAACGCTGCTGCTGCCGGAGCCAGACCGCGGGGCTGTCCCAAATGGGCTCCGGGATGCGCCTGATCACACAGCCCTGGGAAACCCTCGCTGAGCTCGCAGGGAGCAGCAGCCTGCTAGGCAGAGTCCAGCAGTTACTACACATGGGCATGGGACTCACTAAACAACTGGGACACATTTTCTAAATGACAAGAGATGGGAGGCCCAGGACTGCACAATCTGCTCTGTTCCTCCCAGGAGCTGGTACTCACCCGTACAACCACCACTTGCACTGACACATGCTCAGGCAGCCGGATGGGAGCTCGGAAATGCATTGCCAAAGCCACCAGAAGGTGAAGAATGGAAATCAGATTCTTGCCATGGATGGCTGCAGGGAACAAGGGAAATGAAGCAAGTAAAATGATACTGAGGCGTTATTTTAAACAAACAGCTCTGGGGGAAAAGGCAGTGACAAATGCTTTTGGTCAACACAGTCTTTTTATCTTTCTTCCTCTTTTTCCTGAATTAGTAAGGCCTACAATGTAACTTCACAGGTAGCAAAGCCTAGATTCAGCCCTTCCTTTAAGCTTAACTTACAACTCCAAACCCTCTCTGCTCAACACAGACAGGCAGACCCAAACACTTGCTTTTCACTGTGCTGGAGGATGCTGGAGAAAAGCGCTCTTATCAGACTTCCTAAGTGATAACAAACTTTCTAAGACAGAAAATATAACAGAGTCCTTACAGTCAACATTCCACTTGATTGTCCAGCCATGGGGTCGAAGTAAATCATGGACAGCTTCCAAGACCGTCTGCAACTTCTGCTTCTGACCAATTTCAGATTGTGTCACCTCTGCCACATTCAGTTTACGATCAGCCAATTTTTCTGCATTTGGAAAACAAACGAAATAAATAAATAAAAAGGACAGGCAAGACCAGATTAAACTGTGTGGGAATAACAAGCACAAACCACTGGAGTCCACTGGAACTTTTCTAGGAGAATTCTTTTCCTTGGAAGGAAAAATAGCTGGAAGTAAAACTTTCACCAGAGCATGTCAGTTCCAATAAAAATGTGACAAAACTGGTAAAGTCTAGCTGAACATGCTCATCAATCAGGTGTCAAAATATGTAACAACTTTCAGCTAGACATCAAGCTAGCAGCAATATAAATTATACCTCCCAATTTCTTTCACTGCAGAAAAGCATTTGGCACAACACAGCCTTCACTATGCAAGGAATCTGCAGAGGTGTACAGGACTTTTTTAAAAAGTTAGTTTAGGACAAAAAATTGGAAATATTTTGTGTGAACATTTACTTCAGCTTGATAAGCTTTATTTCAGGTTAGCTGAAGGTATGAATTTAAGCTAAAGCACATTTTGCATCCTCAAACCCTCAAGACTCATATGACCCAGGCAGTGGAACTAATTTAAAAAGTAAGTTGGTACAATCTTGTCATGTTGTTGACATTGTCACATCATAGTTGATTACTTCCAAAATGAAATCATGCAGGAAAATGTGTAAAATTCCACTACTAACATTTCAGTTCTGTTAACATAATATAATTATTTGTGGCCAAAGTTGTAGACAAGTCATTCTTCTCTTCCTCTGTATTGTGGCCCTTGCAAAAGAGACAGGAGCTAAAATTCTCTAAAAAAAGAAAGAGCAGGGAGCTGAGGAAGGTGGGGTAGAGCCCTCCAGCCATCAGAGCAATGAGAACAGCTGATCTCTGTTCTCTCTCCACACCCATGAAAAATGTGGCCAAACTCACTGTGCTGATCCGTCCAGGAGGTCAGGACAGGTTGGCCATATTCCAATTATACACTATTCCACTCATTAAAACAAAAAAACATGCTTCACCAAAACTGCTTTCACAAAATAAGGCGCTAAAGAATCTAAAGATTCTTCCAGAAATGTTTCAGAGTTGTCAAAACCTATCATTCCAATAATGGATATATTTCTGCTCTCAAGTTCAAGACATGCTTCTTCAGGATGTTTTATCCAGCTGAAGATATCTATTTATTTTTTCAAAGTGGCAGCAATATGAAAGTAGTCCAGTAAGCCAAAGAGAAAAGACTTGCAGGTTATCAACTAATAAATACTTTGACCATCCTTACTGTTTCTAGCAATCTAAAGTAGGGAAATTTTAATCAATATTATTTTATCAAGATTACCAAAACAAGCAAATTAATTTTTCAGTCCCATGTTAGGGCTTCTACCTATTCTCAGCCCAGGTTAGCTGACAGTCAGCAAACAAATTTATTTCCTTTCACACTGGAATCTTGTGTACCAAGCCATTTCAGCTTCTCTGAGTGGCACTACTTGTCCCTTGCTAAATTAACTAAACAAGGAGCTCCACCTCGATCAGTCATTTGCTAGCATCTTGTTTCAAACTGCTTCAACATAAGCCCAGCGACAAGCTGTTGTCCTTAGCGACACCCAAAAACAAGGGGTTATCAAGACAAAACACCTTTCACTCAAAAGGAATAGTTAACTACCACTTGAAGTTTAATTTCTCCAGGCTGAGCCCCTTTCCCAGCTCCCTCAGCCCCTCCTGCTGCTCCAGCCCCTTCCCCAGCTCCGTTCCCTTCCCTGGACACGCTCCAGCCCCTCAGTGTCTTACATACACACACCTGTAGGTACAACTAAGCACCTTCTAAATGTCTGCAGGCTTGAGGCTGGAGCCATGGCTCCACAGGGAGCATGAGGAAGCAGTGATACCTGAGACAGCTGCAGTGAAACCCACTGCCAGCTGCAGAAGCAGAGTTATGAAGCATGCTATGAACTATTGGATTCCAACAAATATTCCCCAGCTAAAATTACCTGTACAACGCTGATCTGCGCCACATTTGGAGGATCCTGGCTGCAGTCTAACCCACAAGTGTTAAAAGTACTCTTGTTTCATTCCTCAAGTTGTTATTTTGAGGGGTTTCAACTGCATGTGAAGCTAACTGCCATTAACCAATTTTAAGGCTTGTGGATGTTCATCCAGACACCTGTCATTTAAGGGGCACATGCAGAAAATCCAGCAAGTAGCACCCATCAGCACCAGGTCCTCCTGCCCCACTGTGACACACACCCCCCACAGCCCAGCCCACTCTTGAAAACACAGCACAAGTGAGCTGAGGGCAGTCTGGCTAGGAAACTGTGGATTTACATGAGACTGGAAGCCTCAAGCCTCCTTGTCGGCTGAAAGCGTCCCCATAAATCACTTCATTATCACAAGTCTTCTCCAATATGCTTCCTGCATCAACACACACATTGCAAAGATGGAAGGGGGCTGCAAAATCCCAAATTCTCAACTGAGTGTACCCCCTCATGTGTCATTCACACAGAAGTGCACATTTTGAGCACATACCTGCTGCCATGCATTCCCTTTTTCTCTTTTTCCCCCCCAAAATAATACTATCAGGACCTCAAAGCAGCTCTCAGCCCAACAGCTTTCAAAACCAAACCATACTGACAAAATTTTGCACTGCACAGCTTCTGCTTGGCACCATAAACACAAACCTCTTCACTCCTTTTCTGCCCTTATTTCAGCTGTCTGGACTACACTTAGTCCATAAAACAGATACCTAGGAATCATCTGGATTTCCTCCCCTCTCAGAAGGCAGCCTGAGGAGAACAGATGGAGAAGCTGAGGCTGCAGCTTTCAGTGAAATCAAGCATCTCCCTGAGACGTTGAGTTACTGCACAGACCTGCTGCTGTGTGCAGGAAGAGGTTAATTTTGGGCCCTTCCAGTTCTCTTGTGTGAACTCACCCAGCAGCTTTTGCAGCACCTGCCCATCATAAAGGTCCTCTTCAAGTTGTTTGACAATGATTCTCTCCTCCACCAGCACATCATTAATCCAGTCAATTAGAACCTGCAAGCACAGAAATAGGAGGCAAATATCTAAAATCAACTGAAGTATGTTCCTTTCGTTCAAGGCAGTAATCAGGAATATAAAATACGTGAAGTGCAAGCATATTTATGTATTTCCAAGTTGCAGAGATAAGACCTGAATGTAAAAAAAAATACAATAAAAGCATCTCATTGTCCCCTATTGTTTTTAATTCAGGTCTTCACAACAGGACAAGGCATTTTATCCCCAGCTATTGCAGAATACAAAAGTCCAGAATTAAGATCTTGGTCAAATGGGTCTGATAATCATTTTACAATTTTAACAGTTCCCATATGCTGACTACCATAACATAAAATCATTCAGTCACATGTGAAACAGGAATGAACATAAAGAACCTTTAAAAAGAAAAGGAACCGAACTAAGTTTTCCAGGTGCCAAAGATAATAATTTCCAAAGAGTTACAGGAAAACAAGCCTTGACTGAGGCTGGTAGTAGTGCTGTCCTCCAATTTATTACTTGGAAAATTAAATTGTTTTCACAAAAATAACACAGTTCTGTGGGAAGAGACACAATGTTAATTCCTCCTACGTCCTTGGTTCTATAAGAGAAGAGTATTGCCAATCACAGATGTGAAAAATCCATTAACCAGAGCCACCTAAAAACAATAAGCTTCATTTAAAGATTCTGCAGTCTTTAATTTGCATCATATAAAGTTGTGGATTCTTTAAATTTACTTTCTGCTTAGACCCCATATTTCTGCCTCTTCTTGGCAGCTGTGATGGCTGAGAAAGTTCTGGGGTTTGAATAAACAAGAGATGGTAAAACAAAAGCAAATGAAAACAATATATGCAGGCTTGCAGTGGAAAACACCCACCTTGGGAATCCTAGGGAACACAAGCATTTGAGTATGTTGGTCACAAGGACATTTAAGTTATTCAGCCTGGCTACTGATGTTCATTCAACCTAAAAACCTCAAGTAAATTTGGCTAGGCTTAGTGACCATGAAAAAGTTTACAATCCTAACATGAAATACTAATGCTTCATGTACCTCTAGTCGTATCTTTAGTGCTTCCAAAGCATGCTGAAAATATGCAGGGCTCAAAGTCAGCTCTAAAAATAGGGACAGCATGTAAGTGGCAAATTTTAGCCAAGTGATTTGGCAATTGCTCAATCCATGGAAAGCAAGGATCAGCATCAGTGCTCACCTGTGTTAATCACCTTTGCCCTCTAAGCTGCCCAGAGGGACTAAAACCACAATAAGAAAAATGACTCCTCCAAAGACCTGTCTTTGAAAATAAAGGATTTCTGATAAGTTATTCACTATTCAGTATCAGCAACTTGTGTCAGAAGTGTTCTTCCCTCACACATGAACAGAAAGAGGGGAGGTGATTGAAGAGACGTGGATACACAAGGATGAACTCGGCAGCAGCAGCATCACCCCCCTGCTCCCCTGTGACAAGTCAGCAAAGAATTACCACAGCTGGAAGCCAATGAGAAGCACAATATTATCTTTCACCTCAAAAACTTCACCAGTGACACAGAAAAACTAGTCCCAGATAACAAGACATCATCCAGAAAGAGATTTTCACTTAGATATCCGTAGAAAATCAACTGAAGAAACCAAAATCCTAAAAAGTTTAGATCTTCCATGAGATTTATAGAACAAACTTTCAAAAATTATCTGAAGCTCAGCTGAAAATATCATTAAATAATCAGATCCCATTACAGTCCCTATAAGAAGAGGTTGGACTTCAAGAAGACCTCAAAAGCTTTGTTAAAGGAAGACTCAGGATGCTAAACTATTTGAAACCATTAATAAACATTTTATTTTGTGTCCTGTGCTGAATGGTATTGAAGTCAGAATCTAGAAAATGCCAAGGATTTAAAATTAAAGAATAAAAGGCAGGATCCAACAACCCACTTCCAAGAGTACAGGTACACAGGAAACACAGGTATAGGGTCTTAAAAAAGGAAAATACTTACACTATGTGCTAATTAAATGTTTCACAAAAATTTAGCACTGAAAAACTACAGGCAAAAAAGCTACAAAAAAGAGACAAATTAAACAGGTCTAGCCATACTTGTTTTATGATTTTAATAGTTTAGTACCTCAATCAAAGAAAAACATCTCAAAGAATGTTCTAACTTCTCTACTATTCAGACTACAACTCCAGCTCCACTAGAAAAAATGAATTTGCAAAGTTAAAGAAACCAATCCAGGTGGGGTTTTTTAACAGCTGTTGAAGACTGGAAAGTACTGTAATTAAAATAATCCCAAGCCTTTCTTGATTTCTTGATTGTGTCTTAATTAGAAGCCTGGAAAAAAATTCAGCACAGATTTTTTTTTTTTTTTTTTAAACTTTTACAGAGGAAACACCATCAATTGCTTATTGAAACAAGCAATGTGCAGGAATCCTTTCTGACCCTGCTCATGGAAAGTCAGCTCTCTGCAGCTCTTTGTAATTTCTCCTTCATGAAAAGGCAGAAGCAGGAAAGATTCAATAACCTGAATGCCTGAAAATTCTAACAGCCTGACACAGGCACACAGGTGCTTGGAGGGAAGCAGACAAGAGCTTTTCCTATGCATGGAAAGATGCTTAACCTCGATCTGTCTGGTCTCACACTCCTCTATCCATTCCTTCATTCCTGTGCCTGCACTTCTTACAGCTGCAGCTCAGTATTGCAATTTGGGCTCATAAAAAGCTGCTTTTCTCTAGCCTTCTATAATATTTGGGGCTAGTAGTGTGGTTTTAAAAATTGAATATGATATTCTTATGTCCTCACAACCATGCCTGACATTTCATGCATATCTGCACTCCTCTAAAGCACTTTTGAACTGGGCCAAATGCTCAGACACAGACTTGTAGCTGTAAAAATTCAGAGGTCAAGGGCATAAGGACCCCAGAGTCAATGCTGTACAGCAGTGAAAAAAATGCAAAACAGCACAAAATACATGAACACATCTGGCACAATGGGAAAACAGGAAGCCCAGCCACCAAAAACAGCACAGAAAGAAAATCCTGGCTTCAATGACCCACTTCCCCTCAGCTTCTGGGAGAATTAGGAAGCAGAGATCAAAGGTATAAAACTGGCTTCAGGGCTGAGCATGAAAATTATTAGCAAAAATTCATATTCAGGCCTCTTGACTAAGCACTGGCATCCTGTAAGCAAGGGGAAGGCTTCTTGCTGCCAAAAGCAGATCTCAGAGCATTTAGGGAGCTTGGTTTCATCTCGTCACATGTGAGAAACCACATTCAAAGGACAGTGGCTTCATTTTGGTTTTCTCTTCACCTCAGTAAATCTAAAAAAGCCATAAAACCAGACACGGGAAAAGTTGGTATCTTCCAGGACAGTGAATGTTTTACTTTTCAGGCAGTGTTTAGAGCAGCAATGTTTGGATCTGCATAAAGTTTAGATGAATCTTTTAAAGGCTAGAAGTTGTTGCAGTTATAAGCCAATCTTACAGAAGTGCTTGAAGGAAGGAAAAGCACCTTACAACTGTGGCTTGCTGCCTTTTGTCAAGGCACTTTCAGATGGGACCCAATTCTTGCACACAGATGTTCTAAAATTTTGCATTCAATTAGCAGAAGCTCTTTTTCATATTCTTCCTACTGAAATACTGAAAATGAGCAAATATTGGACAATGAGTAAAATAAGCTCACATATTTCAGGCACTAGAAATGGAGCATTTTGTGAATACAATATTTATACGTACATATAAATAGAACCAGTAACTCATCTCTCTTTCCCTGAGCTGAATTTTCAGCTTTAGGTCTGTTCAGCCACATACCAAATTTTGATTACACACAGGGCAAATGAAGTGAGTTTAAAAAAGCTGCTGGCCACAGAGGGAATTGTGTTGAACACTTCATCCTGATAGATTGTAACTGTTTTTAGAAAACTGTCTATGGTAATAACAAACAACACTTCCAGGCATATTGTTTTTCATTTGGGCAAGAAGACTTAAAGCAGGTATTTTCACATCCCCAACTAAGCAGCCTTCAACAAGGAGTTTCTCTGTATATTTGCTTTACTAAGAGTGAGGAATGAGGCTTTTTGTTGTGTTTTTCATCTGCTGGTCTCTGTATTACCACAGTGCTGTGGTAGAGTCTGTCCCTCCAGAGTTACAAAGGCTCTGTCAAAATCACTTCCAAATGCCCAATCCACAATGCATACAATTCCTATGGCATGAGGTCAGCAGAAATTAAGCCAACATTTGGTGGAGACAAAGAGGTACTAAAGCAGCATCAGCAGCAGATATCTCTGCTGCTTCTTTGCACTGAGATCCATTTAGCCCACTGCATGTGACTGGCAGGACAGAAACACTCAGCATCAGTGATGGCAAACCATTGGCATGTCTAACTCTGGTGCTGAAAGAGATCTGGGCTGGCCCCAACGAAACTGAGTCTCTGCCAGCTTTGAAAAGGCATGAGGCTCTGCTGATGCTATTGGCACATTCTTCTCTGAAGGGAAAAAGAGAGAAAGAACCACTTGGAACTACAAAAACCTCCGTCTATTCAAGTTCCCACTCCTCACTAGTCCGTGGAGAGCTCTCTTTTCAGGCTCTGGGGGACAGACACTTTTCTGCTGGCTGGGTTTCTAAAGCACAGCAATTCTCATCCAGCACTGGGGCTTTGGAAAATGCCATTAACCACCAAAGAACAGAAAATGAGGAATAAATTACTCTTTTTTTTTTTTTTTTGCATTATCCAAGCTCTGTAGTATAAAATAAGTTTTGCCAACATAATTCAAACCTCTCCCTGGCTTACAGGTTCACACCAAGAGAGTGTGAGCTCACACCAGCGCTGCTGAATCTCTGTAAAAACTCTAACTGCTGAGAGGTATGCAAGTTGTTAGCAATTAGCTAAATTACACAGGCACTCCACAGAACACATCTCTCCTTTGAGGATGATCCCAAGGAAACAATCTCCAGTTCCATGCTGCTCCCTGCACCAGGTCATCCCATTCCATTGGGACCTCTCTCCTTGTGCAAGTGTAAACTGGCCTAGTGACCCTGAACCTGATTCTGCAATGCACTTAAACATATCCTCGAGTGCTGTTCTGGCCCTGATTTTCATTCCTCCTGGAGGTTCTCAGGTTTTTAATCTGAAAGAATATAACCTTGCTGGACTATGACATCGAGGGAAGACTCAAACTTGTTAAACTCAGCAGGACAATTCACAATTTAAAAGCAATTGCAGTTTCAGTATCAAGTCTCCTGAATCACAGAGTACATCTGGTTCCTCCACTGCAGAGACTCTTGTTCAGCTGATAATATCACTGCTCCAGTAGCAGAGAAACCACATTACATTCTGAGAGGGTGATGCAAGACCACTGCACCTTGGAGAGAATTAATGGATTTAGGTACCAACAAAGAAAGAATGTGCAGCCACTTAATTTAAAACCACAACATAATCCCGGCGAATTAGAACAACAGAAATTTGAGCACAGCTCCTTGCTAAACTCAGCCTGATGTGGTTTTGTGATGCTAGGCACGTTATTGTAGTGGTAATAACAGATCACTGGGCTTGTTTTAAAGATGTAGCAGGTGAGCAGTTTGCTGAGGCACTCACTGAAACTGTTCACTTTGGGGAAGCAGCCAGGGTGCATTAGGTTTCCAGCAGGGAATATGCCCCAGCTCAGCCCCCTCTCTGTATACGGTATGCGCTATCCAAAGTTTTCATATCCACACAGACAGAGCTGTACTGTCGTTTCCAAGAAACATTATTTCTACAATTCTTTTAAAGAAATAAAGGGAAAGTGTAGTGGGAAGTATAACAGCAGCACAAATACCTTTTTGAAAGAGAGCACACTTTTTCAGGCTTGCCATCCCTTCTCCTCCTGCTTGAGCTTGCACCATGTTAATCCCAACAACTTTCTGCATATAAAAGGTTCTCCTAAACACAAGTCCTTCAAGATCAAGTCCTCTGTCATGCCAGGCAGGAACTACGGGCACTGCTGAGTCAGGAAGTCTCATTTAACATCAGCACATCTGGGCACACCTTACCAACCCCTTGGGCAGGTGTGTCCAGTGACGAGACAGACTCAGAACTACCGGTCCCTGACCCAGCACACAGGTAAAAACTGAGAGCAGAATGCAGGGCAAGAAGAACCTCAGTTCCAACTTTCCCATGACACAAGACGTCCCCTCCTTGTCCCCTAACATTTCAGTGCTACTTTTTCTTCTCCTGAAACCTCACTAATGTTTTCCAAAGCTCCTTCCCAGCTTTCACAAACAGAAGGAACCTACATTTTGTGTGCAGGGACTGCAGACAGACCCAAGCCAAGCACTGATCCTTGCTGTGATCATCACAAGGATAGAAATGGACAATGGAGCTCTACTCCACTACTCCACAAGCACCTGATATTCAGCCTTTCCTTGTCCCTCTCACTGTTGCTTTTAGCCTTACCTTGTTGTTGACCTTCATCTCAGTTTTCACAGCTGTTTTCCAGTAACAAGTTGCTATTCCTCAACTGTGTTCTTGGGTGACCAGCTTATAAATTACTCCAGCTCACTAGTTAAAAGATTTGAAGAAGGACAAAAATTTATTTCCTACCTTGATCAGTTCCTTGAACTTGGGGTCTTCTTTTGAGTTAGGATCGATCATAGTGCGTTCCTCATTCTCCTCTGTTCAAGTAAAAGGGGAAACCTTAGCAAGATCCACTTCAAATGCGCACTGCTGAAACTGCAACAACTCCTGACCATGAAGGGGCTTGTCAGCTGATCGAGAAATGGCAGTGCCTACTCACCCTCTTAGCCAGGGTATGTCCCATGACCCAAGTGTCAGGCAATTTTAGAGACACACAGAAAGATAACACAGCCCCACTTCCCTAAACCAGGATTGTTTTCACTGACCTTCCCCTGCTCGGGCCCTGCCATATGTAGAGTGCTTCAGGAAAATCCCTGTCCTCATATGAGGCATGTTCATATTAACACACCAAAAACCCCAGTGGGCTACTTTTCTCCTCCTCCTCAGTTTGTGCTTAACTTCTGTTTGAAAACACCTGTCCCAAATTACAGAACCTGGAAGAATATGATGAGCTTAATGCACTACACTCAGTGCAGCTCTGAGATTTGGGCTGAGAGTTTGTGCCTCCACCCTCTGGTTTCCTCAGAACTTGGTCACACGTGCGCTCCTGAGTGCAGGAACTCCTTAACCTTCGGTTAGGCTTAAGAGATAAAATTATCCTGCCTTGTATCAGCTGTACTGGTGCATGGGGGAAGAACATATAAGAGACTTCCCAGGTGTAAAGTCTTCTATTTCTTCTGCTGATGAGATGAAGATGTGTGAGAAGTGCTCTCTAACGGCCAGAAGGCAGGCCATATGCAATCCTATTTTACTACTGATTGCTCAATTCTTTCTATCAGGACAACAAAGGAGGGGTTTTGGTATGACCACTGGTCAGGCCATTGTCACACTGCTCAGTGTGACCTGGCAGTGACCAGCCTACAGTGACTTTCCACTGCAGTGCCCGACTTCACTGCTGTCAGACAGGAAACATGGCACATCCTGGACACAAGACTGACTACACACTATTTAATAACCAGTATCTAACTGCTTACCTTAGTCTTCACCCACAGATTTGGGGTCAATATTTTCCAGGGCTCTTCATTATTATTAAAAAACAAAAATAAGACCATGCTGTCTGAACACACTCAAAAAATTTCCATAAACCAATGAAAAAACCATGAATTCTTTTGCTGCTTTCCCCCTCCGTTCCTTTAGTTCCTCATTACTGCCTAGGGTGAGTCAGGCAGTCCATCATAAGGAAGTGACACCCACTACACACCCAAAACACTAACCCCGAGCAGGACTTGACCCATAACGGTACACGATTCACCACAGAACTTGGTTAACATTCACTGGTGATCATGTCTTTGCAGGCCAGGCCTTCAGCAGTAGTCCTGCATCTCCTAAAGGCATCCACAGCTTTACTGGTATCCAGAAGAAAATCACTGGAGACACTCCTGATCCAGACATATCGACACAGAGCAACCAACACTTTGCCTACATCTTAGAAAAAAAGTACTCTGCATTTCCTTCTACTCTCCTAATCAGAAAATCCAAATGACTAACACTTTTCTGGTTTTAATTTGCTGCTTTATTATTTGTCTTGATGTTTGATTTACAGTTTCATAATTAGCTTGCTTCAGCTAATTCTGTAGATTAAGAGACATAAGGCCAGGACAGACAAAAGCAGTTTATTTCAACAAGTTTTAAACCCTTTTTGCTATTAAATTATGCTGTTGCTCTTGTAGGGACTCAGGGAGGAAATGGGGATGGACATGGGAGAGAGTCCATAAACCACCTTGCTTGGCACTGCTTTTCAAACTCCATTTAGCCTTTCTAATTTCTAGTCTACAAGTACCATGCAACCTTTTTCCATTGTCACTTCCAATCCCCTCACTTCCAGCTGGGCAACCTGCATTCAGCAGTGAAGCCCTGATGTGGGGGCCAGAGTGGCCCCCTTCACAAACCATCTCTGCAGCATGAAAACTTTACCTAATAGTGTGTCTTCTGGATGGATGTCCACGGTGCTTGGGTTCATCGGCGCATTGATGGCATTTTTACCTTCTTCTTGGAGGTCACTCACTGGATAGAAGAAAAAAACCAAAAAGAGTGTAATAAATGCACAGTTGGTGTCTATGTAGGGCTTGGGGACGGTGTTCATAATAAGAGACAACATCTGGTAGATCCATTTCAGAACAGGACCACAGTTTATGGCATGAAGAAGCGCAGCCACAGTGGAAAATAAAATTGAAGTAGCATCCTTTCATAGCTTCCTATTAAACAGAGCTACCACACAAGTGGCTGGAAAATTTTAGCAAGAAACCCAATTCTGTGGTAAGAACAAGCTGAGAGTGCTTGTTTCTACAGAAGGAAGGGGTGGGAGCTTTGCCTGCAGGATGGCCCCAACCTAGAGCAGACATCACAGTGTGAAAACAAACCCCTTTTCTGACAGCATGACCACCACTCATCACCCCCCTTTGTAACAGCAGAACAGGAGGAACTGCAACTTGCTACTGGCCTTATTAAATCCTCAGAGAATCCCAGGGAGACCTACCAAATAAAGATGAAAAGGTATTTAATTCCAGCGTTGCCACTTGATAGAATAGATGTGCCATGATCTGGTGAACACAAATATGATTTTTTTTTTTTTTTTTTTTTTTTAAATTTCAAGCTCATTTTAAACTTACAACTCTCCTTTGGGAAAGTCAGTAAAGCATACTTCATAAATAAAATGGATGTTAAAATACTTCCCTGCATCCTGCCATATGGAAGGAACTAAACTTGAGGACAAATACTGAAGAGTCCTTCAGTGTTTTCACAGAGCTTGACAGTAAGAAAAGCACCAGCACTGCTGTAACACTTCCACACCCTCCAAGGCACATCTCCCCTTAAGCTCAGATAACATTTGTTTTAAGGTGTGATATTGAACTAGATGGATATGAATTAGGAGATCCAAAAGCCCCATCTTTTCAGTGACAGTTCTGTGTAAGCATGAACTAAAATGACTTGTGGCAGCATTTGCAGTAGTGCAATCTCCTTTGAGAAGGGTCCAAGTCCCACACTCCTTTCAGAGAAAAGCAAGAATTTCCAAATACATAAGGTTTGCTAAGCAAACTTTTCTCAGGAAAGAAAAGAAGGAACAGTTAAATAATGGTCACAGTATCCCTTCAAGCTCTCCCCTTCCAGAGCAGTCACTATTCCCCTTTCCCACTGGAAAAACAAACCACAGGCTTGTCATTTGCATGCAGTCTGAGAAGGTTACAAAATCCTGCATCAGAACTCGCTGTTTTCCTGCCTAATAGAAGTGGAAAAGACAGAGATTTTACTGCCACAGAGGAGGGCAGGGAAGAAGAATACACTGCAATCCCCACTCCTTCCCTCACAGAAAACTGGAACAGGTGCTTAAGACAAGTTCACACATTTCTTAATTGCAGTCCCAAGAGCTTACTTAATTCTGGTTCACAGCATGATACTGAACACCACTAAAATCCTCATCATGAAATGCAAGCAGCAAACCCCAGTCTCGTATTATGATACCTGATGGTAACCTCCTGAATGAAGATGCTGGTAAATAACTTAAAGTACCCCTTTTCTGCATTCCTTCTCATTTTCTTGAAAATGTCCACAAACAAAAAAGTCAGGGAGCAAGAAGGCCTCATGGAGCAGATCAAATCAGCTCTAACAACCCTTACCCAGCCCTGTTTGCATTGCTCCAAACTAGAGCTTTCTCACCCCAACAACTCCTACACTGTGATGCCACCAGGAGGCACAAGACAATTAATGTGGAAACTGAAGTTCGATTTTTAAAACTGTTCGAGGACTGTAAGTGCCCAAACTTCAGTTAAGTCAGACTTATTTAGGAACTACCAGCCTTATTTCTAGATGTAGCACTCTTCATTATCACAGCTGTGCTGTCATTCTGGGAATGCCAAGTATTCAGAAAGTTCAGGGCATCGCTGTTCCCAATGCTCTGCAAATGCAGAGGAGAGCTGCTACGTTCCTCTGGGCAGTGAATGCATGGCACAGTGTATGCATATGAACAAAATGATGCCAGAATACTTTTAAATGCAGCTAAATCAGATTTATTCCCAGAAGCTCAAATAAGGTGATGCATGTACTCTTTTATTTTAATATAAAAATTATCATCTCTACTCTTCCTAACAAAAATACCTTGTCTCTGAGCAATTTACCAAAATGAAAGAAAACATTCATGCAAATTTGTGTATTAAGCCCCCATCCCTCATGCCATGAAGAACCACATAAAACCTTTGTGCTTGTCTTCAGACCTTGTGTAGCTGTGCCAGATCCCATGGGACCAAAACACCCTCTCCTACCTCTGCCAGCAAAGCAAGGCTCTGCCAGCAGAAAGCTTCCCGAAGCTGCCTCCCAGGGAGAGCCCAGCACACCAGGTCCTCATGAAGAGATTCCTGCTACAAAGGAAGTGTTTCCTACCTCCTTTTTTGCGCCTCTTACACAGCAGTCCGGCCATCCCAGCCCCAGCAGCGCAGACAGGAGAAGCCCATGGGGTGTCTGAGCGCTGACGGAGTGGCAGAAACTGGATAAGGGACTGCCACCTCCAGACTGCCAGACCCCCCCTAATTTGGGCACGGTGACACAGGAGTAGGCACTAAGATCAGCTCCCAGCTGCTGGGGACAGGGGGCCAGGAGGGAGGACACAGCACTTGGCCGTGGTCCCAGCCAGAATCCCTCCCTGTCCCAAGAGAGCCAAGCGCCTGCCTTGACCCACCCTGGCTGCCTAAGAGCAGGCACCTCCAGGATGGTATTCTCTGTGCATGGAGCTTCCCAAGAAAGCCACCTGCACCCTCTGGTGAAGGCACAGCTGGGTTTCCACAGCTTGCCCAAAGGAACACACAGGTTCACAGAGGCAGCATGCAGACAGGGACCTGCACTCAGGAACATGAACGTGCCAGGGCATTCCCCTCACCTGCAGCACTCCAGAAACCTTTCACACTGTGCTAGAACAAATGCTGAGGACTTTTTCCCTGCTCACTGCCCCCAGTATTTACTTATCACTGCTGAGCAAAGAAACAGAAGCAGGAACAGGAAACAGAGCCACAATGCTGGAAAGAAAAGAGAACCCACAAATGAGCAAGGAGAGGCAGTTAATAGTCAGGATGGAGCAACAGGTACATTTCTGAGAAGAACCTGGCAGGTATTTTAATGCAAATTTACAACAAAGAATGGCTTTCAGCCCATGCTTTCACAAACCCAAAGGTACTGTACAAGATTATGGATATTAACAGATTGGCAAGTGCCAACCTCCTTGACTTGGTACCAGCAGCAGTGGTTTTGCTGTGAGGTTTATACCAGAGCCATCCATGCAAGAGGCATTTGACTGGCAGAGCAGAGCTGTGCTTGTACAACGAGTTATAGTCATGGCAGATCCCACATAAGGTATTACTGCTCCTTCTCTGCCCAGTCACAGGGCTCCTTTCCCCTTCCCCTCCTCACAGGGAACTCCTTTCCCCGTGGTGATGGCGCAGTTCTTTTGCTCCCTACCTGAGAGTGGGGTAAAACACCTTTCTCTAAAGCCTGATTATTCCATTTCAGAGACCAGTCACGGCAAACCTGCAGCAGGGGAAGGCAGGAAGGGGTAGGACATTGAGAACAGGCTGAAGGAGCATTGCTTAGTCCAGGTTGGCTTTCAGCAAAAACCATATGTTTTCCCCTGAAGTAGAAATTTAAATCCACATGTAAAAGGTCACTTCTTTACCAGTCCCCAAAAGCAGCAAGGTTTCCTGGCAGCCCTGCAATATTTTGACAATCTCTTGGCAGTGTCAGCAGTCAACATGATTAAGTCACATTGGAAGCTGTGCTGGCCTTTCAAACAGATTAATAGAATGAGCAGATCACACACACACACAACACAGCACTGTGTCTGTAAGCTGGGCAGGCTGTCCCAGAGCATGGGATTACAGGCAAACTGCACACAGCACAAGCCGTTAGCTGCAGAAAGTTGGAAGTGCCACCTGAGCTGTCAAAGATTTCTCAAAGGCCAAGTGATGGCCTTTAAAGTCAGCAGGAGCACTATTAAAAAAAAAAAAAAAAAAAAAGGAGAGATGCCCCAGCTTTCTCCTTTTTTAAAAAAGAGAAAACTGGTATCAGCAGCTTTCTACCTTCACTCTTAATAATTTTTAGTGTAATTTTAAAAGGTATCAATAACAGCACAGTTCACTTCAATCTCTGCCATTTGCAGCCTTGTTATTAAAAAACTGACCACAAGCCCCTGCATCTTACAAAAACAGATGGTAAATGCTGCTTAATTTTAGCTCTGGTTATTTCTGACTGCAAGGCCGAATCCCACCCTGCAGAAAGGAGCAGCTGCTGTGACACTGATCCTGAGCTCCTGTGCTTTTCTTTGCATTCAGCCAGTGCCCAGCGCTGCCTGACCACAACTTTTACATGATGCACTTCCACCTCATGATGCAATCCTAACTTTGGAAGCTGTCAGGCTGCTTTGCTGTCCTTGGCTCCACTGCAGAAGATCCCTTCAGGTAACTTTGTCCTCCTCTCTGGTAGGAGCAGCACATGGACAGCAAACATGCAATGCCCAGGAAGCTCCCTTCCTGCCCCCAAATTCCTACTGCTTCCCAAGTTTCCTTCTTCTCACCAGAGCCAAACTGTGAGCAGCTGCACTTTTTCAGACAGTGACTCACCTGCCTGCTACTCATATCCTTATAGTCCAGAACACCACGTGCAAAATAGAAAGCCCACATTCAAGACCATTCTTAGCCCTTTCAGACCAGTGACACAACCCTCATTCACTCACATCTCAGATGAGAATGGGGATACAGGACAAATCCCCTTAGTCAAGCAGCAAACCCTTGCATAAAAGATCAGGTATCAGCTGGAGCTCCCACTTTCCATGGGAGAAGTCAGACCAGAGGGCAACAAGTCCCTGAAGACTCTGCAGTGCCGACCTCTTAACTCGCTCCTCTGCCTATCACAGGCCAACGCAGGCAGCCATGCACACAACAAATTTCCATCTGACAACTAAAATTCTCACAAAAAGTCATCCTCATAACTGCAAGCTTTCTAGGCACATTTAACAAAAGGCACGTTGAATAAATCTCACAATTTCTAAAAAAAACCTGATAAGCAGAAAGGTTTCAAAACCAGGCCCAAACATGCTGTTACACTGCACTCTTTTTCTAGAGACGAACCACACACAGCTCAGTCTGCTACTGCATTACTCATCACTGCACATTTACAAAAGGCTCTCCGATCTTTTGGTAGAGGCTGCGGGAGAAAGACAAAGCAGCCATTAACTATAACAGAGAATTAATAATCCCAGGCAGATCAAAGGCAAAGACTTGACCAAATCCACATAAAAGCACTGTATCAAGGGACTGCATTCAAAGCAGAACTGTGGTAATAAAGCAAATTATTTATACGCCTCAGCAGACAAGGCACTCACAATGGCCAGACTCTGGTACATAAAGAAATGGAAAGATGTATAAAAAAAAGGGGAAAAGCAAAACCAAAGGCAACTTTTAGGAAAGGGCTGTAATAACGCTTTTGGTTTAGTTGCAAAGACCAGGCCACACTTGCTTAAATGGATGTGTTAAAATTTACACAGGTAAGTGGTCTATTCTGTGACTGCCAGAACAGAGATCTCCCCTTTATTTTTGCCAAAGGTAAAATATGTATCTAGCATGGTAACAGCATATTCAACACTTGAGCCAGCCGGAAATGTTTACGAGAAGCTTGGGCTCTGTTTTGTTTGCGAGGGTGAAATACTGCTTTTGCATTTTCACAAATGAGAATGTTCTTATCTTTCTAGGGAGTTGTTTGGGGGGTGTCTGTGAAAAGAGGATTTCCATTTTTTGGCAGTGACCCCTGTGATGAGATAGCCAGTATTAACACAGCTTCAGCTGTCCTGGCCTAGCCCTGCACACGTACCAGCACTGCTGAAAAGAGGCAGGATGGGAACAGGCAGAGATGCAGCATCTTAGGAGAGAGAAGCACTAAACAGAGAGCAGTGGCCATAAGAGGCTTTCAGCATTTGCAGCACTGGAAACTAAACACCAAAGCAATCAACAGCTCTAACACCCACTTACTAACACTGAACTGGGAATCCTTCAAAATTGGTTCCGCCAGGCATTAAAGCAAGATCCAGACTTTGACAGAACATACAGAGAGCTATGGAACTAAAGCTGAAAGTCAAACATGGGATTCATCCTTTTGCTGTTTCTCATTTCTTTCATTATTGCCCTAAGCCAGTTACGTTGCTGTCTTCATCAGGCACGGATCCATCACGGCAAAGAGGCACTCAGACTTCATCTTGAGCCCCACCTGCCACTCACCCCTTCCTTTTGTGGGCATTAGTGGTTCCAGAAGCCACATTATGTCACAGAGCGAGGAAACTGTGTGTCTGAAAACTAGCCAGATAAGAAAAGGAAAAAAAAGTGAATTTTCACTGTGTGGACACACAAGCAATAATGCTGGGCAAAATTAATTAAAAGAGCCAACCAAAAAGACTCAAACAAACAAAACAAAAACCAACCAAACAAAAAATAAACAAACAAAAAAACCTTCACCCCCAACCAGCAGAAATACAAGTGCGGACAAGAATGGTGCTTTAAAGTATTTGTAAAGTTACACTTAAAAAGGTAATAGATGGACAACTGATAGGATACAAGAGCAGATTACTGACCTGCTGACCTAGTCAGCTCTGCCTCAGTCTCCCTGCATTGCCCTTACAGTGGCAATCCCACAGCTTGAAAATGGCACAGCTTTTTCGTCACCTTTTCTCGTGCCTGAGAGGTATAAGTACATTTTTAAGCAGCGACCAGCAAACAGTTCTGACATTCTGTTCTCCCTGCCTGAAATGGAGCAACACTCCCCTCCTCTAAAGTACCTACCCCTTACCCAGCTCTCCTAAGCACTAACATCACACCACAGCTACACAGCTTCTACACTCCAGGACATGCACTTGCTTTGTCCTAAACAGATTGCTTCAATCCCAAAATTTTTGACTGGGAAAAGCCAGGCAAGAACTGAAACTTGAGAGAACCCTAAAAGCGGCCAGGGAAAGCTACACTCCTCCCTCTGCACACAAACTCCACTTGAAAATGGGGAGAACGTACTTTCTCAGCCTCCCCCAGGCACAACTCCCTCCCTACACAGAAAGGGTCATTTCTCCCCACAAAGTAATGGTGGAGGGTTATGTTCTCCTAAGGACACTGCATGAGTACCAGAACAACTTCCAGCTGAAAGGAGGATGTGGAGTCAAACCTGACATATGAAAGTAGAGGGAAAGACAAAGTCTGGTAAGAAAAGGACTTTGGGCTTGTGTCCACTCCGAGTAGAAAACCTTCAAGGCCTTTTCAATTTACTGCCATCCATTCTCCATGAAATACTGTGTTCTTCTAGAAAGTCCTTAGTGCTCTCTCAGGCTTTGGTGTACTCCCACAAGCAAAGCTGATGAGCACAAGCAGGTAAAGGAACAGCACCTTCATGTCTAGGAACTCAGCCCAAGATCCCAAAGGAAGCAGGTTGATTTCCACAAGATGCCAAGCACCAACAGGCTCCTTTAGCCAAAAGCAACTTCAGAAACCAGAATCAACTCACTGCTTAAGGTATCCATATTTAATGGGTCCAGTGAAAGCAAACCACCAAGGGAGGGAGAGCAGAAGCTGTCAGAAGCAGAGCTAACAGCACTACTCTGGAAGAAAGACACCCAATCCATTCATTCAACTCTTGTCTTCTGCACCACGAAGAAATCTGAGAGAAAACAGCACTTCAGTTTACACCCTCCTACAAGCTCTACCTCTGGATCCCACACACACATCTAACCCTGCAAACTTTATCAAGCAGAACACTCAGCTTCAAAGAAAGTCACTACTGCAGCTCAGGCTAGCACATTTTACAAGTGACCAGCTTTCCATTCCTCCACCAGCTTCCTTCCCCCTCCTCCACATGGTTTGACATTTCATTTGTAGGTAGATATGTGAATGAACCCCCCTTAGTTATCTGCCCAAACCACTTTTACCTGCCTCGGCCTCCTGCTCTCCCCCTATCCTTCACACAAAGGATGAACAGGTCACCACCACCACCACCACAAGTAATCTACTGTGCAAATATGAGAACATTTTATGCTGCTCACTCTTCTGGACATGTCACGAGAAGTACAGAGTAACAGACTCACTTCTGAAGGCCCTGATGGCAGGTGAGCAGCAGCAGCAGAAAGGCTCCGTCTTCCACAGCTGACAGCACAGAGCACAGCAGCCAAACTTCAAGGGAATGGAAGGGAGGCTACAGATACTACTTGCATTTCAAAAAAAGCAACTATTTTGCTCGTGCAACATGATTCTACAGGAAGAACGAGCCAAGATAAATGGTTCTGCCGACCACAAAAAGTGTACATGCTTCATTGCTGCAGCTGCCCAAATGTCACCCAAAAAGACAAGGAAAACCCTGAAAAACACTCACATACAGCAACTCCATTTGCAACACACACATTGGGAGTTTGGGACAGGCCATGCTCCAAACTAGAAGCTTTACCCTGAACACTCAACACACAGTTTCCAGTGTACCATATCCCAAGGTTGGTCATGCCCAGCTCTACCCTTCCTGTGTCCTACCTGCACTCAGGGCAGTAAGGCAGTGTATTAAAACTGAGATGAAAATCTGTGGAAGTAAATGCTATAAAATGTAGGGAGTTTTTCTCAATGGTTTCCAGACATGTCATATGGGGAAATTATTTTACTTGTTGCTTTGAGCATCAGAGGAGCCTGTCAAGACAAGCACTTCAGTGAAAAGCACTACAGACATCACAGTGAAAGTCTGGAACTCAGACCCCACAGTCAGATAAATGCCAGTCCGTGAAGGGAAGGTACAGTGGACATAGTGGCTGCCATAAAAGCATTTAAATCTTTAACTCTGCCAGGTAAGAAATAAGAAGTAGGAAATAGACATTTAAGTAAGAAATTAAAGTAAGAAACATTATTTAAGTAAGAAATAGACACCAGCATTTCCTAATGGAGCTGCTGCAGACTGTGTAGAAAGAGTGGGGCCCTCCAACTGACTTTCCAGTCCAGTCTCCCAAGCACAGC
Organism: Coloeus monedula; assembly: GCF_965178545.1. Lineage (NCBI taxonomy): Eukaryota > Metazoa > Chordata > Aves > Passeriformes > Corvidae > Coloeus > Coloeus monedula. The sequence continues at coordinate 13,554,614 of NC_138784.1, forward strand.
CCTCAAGGGATATCAAAATGCAATCATGAAACAAGAGCCAGCCAAAGAATCAAATCAAAACAAGTCCAAAGCACAAGAAAACATCACATTTCATAAAGTATCAAAAAGACTTGCAGCTGTTATTATTCATAGTCAGCACACTGACGTTTTACAGGATTTGCAGTTCTAGCTTTCTGTGGTCTCTTTTAAAGCCTTTGCCCTGGTAATGCCAGGTCCTGTGAGCTAGAAAAGGTGGTGTCTCAGTGATGCTAGATGTCTTAAAGACTTTCAAGCTCAGTTACAGGTCAGTCCCAAACCAGCTTTCTAACTACACAGCCTCTCCAACTCACCCTCACAAAAGAAGCAGCCAGAGCAGCAGCCCAGTGGAATCCCTGCTTTTCTCCTAACAGATAAGACAGGCAAAAAAGAAAGAAAAAATACTGTACTCTTACTAGCATCTCATTGAAAAACCAGTAAAAGGTCTGTGATGAGATGCACAGTTCCACTGCAGAGTGTTGCATTCACATGCTCGTAAATCCCATAATGCTTAATCCAATAAGATTTCATTCTTTTCATGTTTAAGAAAAGCCCTTAGTCCAGCCTTGGAAGCATCTAAGGGAGCCACAAGTGCATTGGGCAATACAGCATGGAAATGACCTCAGCAGGTCTTTAGCTGAACCTCCTTCTCAAAGCAGAGTCAGCTCTGAGCTCAGACCAGGTTGCTCAGGGTTTCTTCTTCTTCTTCTTCTCTTCCTGCCCCAAAGCAGCACTTTCCACTTGTCCTTGAGAAGCTTCTGTCAGCCAGTTTCTCCTGCCTGTTCATGTGTCTCCCTTAACAGCAGCCCTGCCCTCAGGGGCACCCAGCTCAGTGTCACCTGCACATGTCACCAGCTCCATCACCTCCTCCAGGGCGCTGATGCAGATGTTGAACAGGACACATCCCAGGACAGACCATGAGACAAAGACTTCACACAACACAGGTGTAGCCAGGAGGATCTTTTCCCTCCTCTTCTTGCATCTGTTCTTACTCTGTCAATAAATACAGTGCATATGAAATCTTTCACATTCCCCAAACAGAATCATCTGGCCAGCTATGCTGCAACATGCCAAACTACCCAACCCCCCTGGAACAACAGTGCCCATCTCCTGTGCATTCAGTGCAAGAGTGAAATTCCCCAGCTCAGACAGTTTCAGATTGTTTTTGCAGTCTTGGAGAAAGCTCTTACCAACCACTGGATCAACAGCAAATTAAGAACTCCACTGAGGATGCCTTCCACCAAGATTCTGGGTACTACAGCACCTACACCTAATGCTATTCATGTCAAGAAAGTCCCTCACTAAAAGCTACAATTTCTTTTACCAGATGGAAACGTGGAAACAAATATGTAACTTTCTCCCTCAACCATACGGCAGAGAGTGGACACTATGGCCAGTCCCTCTCACCTTCCCATTACCATCTGTCTCTTTCACTGACAAGGGACCCTCAAAAAACTCAGAAACAGAGTGAAACTCAGAAACTGAGAGAACAGATTCAGAGAAACCTTCCTTGGAAGGACCTACAAAATTCAGGTTGAGGCTGGACTGTTGCTGCACTAGCTAAGGTCAGTCATGACTGCTTCTTCCCTTCCACATGCAAAAATAAAACCCAACCAGTTTGTGTGGCAGACAGCATCAGATCTGCTTTACAGGCAGCACATCTGGTTTGCTCCTGGCACAGCAGGACCATTTTGCAGCATGACATCCTGGACGCAATTAAAATCCAGTTTCCCAATGATAGGGCTCCATGACCCAAGCTTATTTAATTACCTAATTTAATTACCTATCCTTCCAGTTGCAGAGAACGATGAGGGAAGTAACAGGAAGAGCCAGCAAATCAATCAATACCTGGCTCCAAGTCTGGTTAGGGTCTTGAATTTTGGATTTCTTTGGTCATGGGTCAGTTTGCATTACAAAGCCTGCTGGAAACAGATGGGGTACCTCTGTCTCAAAGGGGGACAGAGTCCCTTGGGAGGCAGTTCAGAAGGGCAAAGGGGTCCAGGAAGGCTGGACATTCTTCAGGAAAAGAGTTTATCACCTTTGAAGGAGGACAGGCAATGCAGGAGGACTACAAGGATGTCATGAGGTTATGCAGGGAGAAAATTAAGAGGGCCAAAGCCCAACTAGAACTTAATCTGGTTACTGCCATAAAGGACAATAAAAATGTTTCTACAAATGCATCTGCAGCAAAAGGAGTGCTAAGGAAAATCTCCACCTCTTATTGGATACAATGGGGACACATAATGAAAAAGGCTGAGGAAAAGGCTGAGGTACTCCATGCCTTCCCTGCCTCAGTCTTCAACAGTCAGACTGGTTGTCCTTGTTGTACCCAGCCCCTGAGCTGGAAGACAAGGTCAGGGAGCAGATCAAATCCCAGAATCAGTTTTGGGCCCCTCATGGCAGAAAAGACATTGAGTGAGTCCAGAGAAGGGAATGGAGCTGGGGAAGGGGCTGGAGCAGCAGGAGGGGCTGAGGGAGCTGGGAAAGGGGCTCAGCCTGGAGAAAAGGAAGCTCAGGGGGGACTTTCTGGCTCTGACAGGAGGGGACAGCCAGATGGAGGTCGGGCTCTGCTCCCAGGGAACAAATGATCAAACAAAGAGGAAATGGCCTCAGGTTGTGCCAGAGGAGGTTCAGGTTGGATATGTAGAAAAACATCTTCACTGGAAGAGCTGTCAAGTACTGGAACAGCTCCCCAGGGAAGTGTTGGGGTCATCATTGCTGGAGGCACCTACAAGACTTGTATATGTGGCACTCAGGGACATGATTTGGGGATGGACTTGGCAGTGCTGGGGAAATGATTGGACTCGATGATCTTTTGCAACTTAACACCAGAATTCTAAGCAGAGCATCAAGATTCCTGTCAGACCAAATTCTACAGTGTTACCATGCCTAATTTTCCAGTGGAACCAATCCAGTGTAACAATACTGGCGGCCATACACGGGCAAGAAGGCAAACAGCAATCCTGAGGTGCAATTTCATAACCCTGCTCCTGTGGGAGAATGTTAGGTGGAAAGTGCGAGTGGTTACTTTTTCCCATCATTTTTGACAAAAATCTTGTCACTTTTGCAAAGCCTCCAGGTCCATCTGCTGGACTAGGCAAACCAGAGAGTAAACAACACTATTCTATTTTAAAATGATAGAAGCGTCTGCATCTCTAATAGTACAAATGCATGCTTCTGCCAAACAGACCTAGTGGAACAAGGCTTTCTGAGCATTACACATTCTTCTATTTAAAGACACTAAAAGACACCATGCCTCTATGCAGACATCTCCTCATCCAGTTCTCAGTCTACTTCCTTACTCCAAATAAACTGTGTATGCAACCATCCCACAGCTAATTAAAAATTAGCAATAAGGCCATATGGCAGCTATAATGGAAAATACACTGTTTCTTTTTTCAGTGGATTTCATTATGATTCAGCCACACAATGAAAGAAGCACTAAAGAAGCAGCTGGGATTCCAGGAGCCAGAACAGTCTGCTTGTTTTATAACCAACATGCAGCATACATTGAAAAGAGTTTTTATAGCAGTCTATATCTGATTGCCAGACAGGTCTTGGGGATTATAAAGAAACCTTTTTTGACCTGGAGAAACAATCATTGAGAGGCAAAACTGAATTCCCAGTTTGTTCACCACCAGCAAAGCCAAAACCAGAATCCAATCTCCCCTCTCAGCCTAAGGCCTCTCGAGAGGGGTCTGCAGAGAGCTCATGGAAACAAATCAGTGTACAGGATTTATAATTAGGAGCCCCATTGTTCCTCCAGGAGGAAGTGACAGTGATTTAAGGGCCCAGAGCATACAGACCCACTGCTCCCAGTACATGTTGCCAGATGTGCATGTTCTCTCCACATCTGGTTTTCAGAGCAAAACTTCACAGGATTCAAATTACAAAAGGCTGACACCACGTGTTTTCCATCATACTTGTCCAGCCAAACTAGACATACACAACAGAAGTCACGAATTTTAGGTTGCAGCTTTCTACTTGGCCATTAGAAGAGTACAAATTAGGAAATCTATACCTGAGCACAATATGCTTCACCCTGGGCAGATAGATCACTAAGAGGCCACTGGCCTATTAGCTGTGCAACACAGAGGATTCTGTTCCCAGTTCCCATTAGTGCTGTGCCCATTCCCAAAGGCAAACGGGGTTTGCTCACACAGAATTGGTGGTTTAGACCCCCTGCCCATGGCCCCTGAGCAGCCTGTCCTGAGCAGAGCTTCAGCACCCAGGTTCAGAAACTCCTCCTGAAGGCAACCTGGCAGAACCCCTTGAAAAGTGGTGCTCTCCCACTGATCACACTCCCACTCATTCCCTTCCACCTCCGTCCTCCTCACCACAACAATTCACAGCTCCCTCAGCACAGGGCAGAAGTGCTGATGCAGCCTGTGACAACAACCAGAGGCAGGTATGCTACAGCCACCACAGAATCACAGAATACCCTGAGCTAGAAGGGACTCACAAAGCATCGAAATCCAACTCCTGGCCCTGCAAAGGACATTCCAACAATCCCACCCTGTGCCTGAGAGCATTGTCCAAATGCTCCTGGAGCTCTGGCAGCCTTGGGGCCGTGCCCATTCCCCGGGGAGCCTGTTCAGTGCCTCAGCACCCTCTGGGGGAAGAACCTTTGCCTGATACCCAACCTAACCCACCCTGACACAGCTCCGGCCATTCCCTGGGTCCTGTCCCTGGTCACACAGAGCAGAGATCAGTGCCTGCCCCTAAGGAGGAGCTGCAGCTCCTGGTGAGCTCAGACCTCAGTCTCCTCCAGCTGAACAGACCCAGTGCCCTCAGCTGCTCCTCAAAACACTCCCCTCAAGGCCTTTCACCATCTTAGTAGCCTCCTCTGGACACTCGTAGCTCTCCTCTGGACACAAGGCCTCTACCAGGCCAGCAGGCAAAGCAAGGGCAAGTCCCCACACACCACAGAGACCCCAGGGAAAACCTGCCACGGAGGCACAACCCTTGTAAGTGAGAGTAAACAACTCGGTTGGGCTGTGCCCTGAGAAGAAAGCTGAGCTTCATCAGTGACAGTGCATGTCCACAACACAACTCACAGAGCAGGCAGAGAGCAGGCAGAGGGTGTACGAGGGTGGGGATAAGCAACTACCAAGGTCACCGTGCACAAGAGCTCAAGGCTGTGCAGAGCAAGGCATGTGGACATTGTGAGAGCTGAGCAGAACAGAGCTGGTGCCATCATCCTCATCCTGACACTGGCACAGGTCAGATCACTCTCTGGAAAACACCTCAGTGACCTTCAGGTAGTTGGCTTCTGTAACAAAACACCCAGATCCTGTTAGCTCAAAGAACCTGGAAGTTACGAGGTCAGCACAAGGAGGAGCCTTTGGGCAACTGTTGCAGCGGGGATACTGCAACACGCATGTATCAAACCTGGAGTCCCGTGGAAAGGAAATATATATGGACAGACAGATTCTTGGTAGATGTTTCAGAGATGTTTATTTCTCCAGCCGCATGGCCGGGGCTCTGCTGAGGAACTGAGGCAGTCACGGGACCCGAGGGTCCTTGCCCGTGCAGGGGAACACAAAACAACCAATGGGGAACGAGGCTGAGCAGGGCCAGGGAAACCCCGTGCCTCCCTCCCAGGGACCCTCTGCCAGGGCTCCATGGCAGGGGAGGGACCCCAACAGGCAACATGATTGATTTCTCTTCCTTCTTCCTTGCCGACCTCCAGGTCTCCTAAAATGACTGAGAGGAGCTTGAGGGCTGAAAAGAGAACAAGACTCCAGGGTTGAGAAGGAACACACAGCCCCTCCTGCACTGCAGGAGTGACAAGGATCACAAACCGATGATGTTACAGGGGAGGCAGAAAACTCCTCCTTGTGATACATGACAGTGTCTCTGTATGGTCACATTCCCCTTCAAGACATCATATCCCAGGAACCCTGACAGAGACAGCCTTGGGAATCTTGCAGGCCAAGGTTTCTAGTGATGCCTGAGAGCTCTGTACACTTGACTGGCTCCTTTTGGAAACCTGACAGCAATTTGGCATCCAAATCCCACATGGGCAGCTCTGAAGTAGCTGGACTGCCCCAGCTACACACCTGAATCTCCTCGGCTGTGACCATGACACTTGTGTGCACAAGGTACACAACTAGCTTTCCTTCCAGCTGAACAGCAAAGCTGTGGCTGCTGAAACACCGATTCCTGCAACCAGCAGACTCTGCCTTGCCCTGGGTTTGCCTCAGACCACATAAGCCTGCATCTCTTAGCAGCAAGTTGTTCTGACATGCTTTTGCAATGAAAAAAGCTTGCCAGCTAATCTCCCAAATCTCCTAACATCAAAGTACAATCCACAGCTCAGAGCAGTGCATTGGAAAACTCCACCAGCGTTGTCTGTTTTCAGATCAGCTGGCCTGTAACAGTTCTTGAAGTACATAAAAAGGCTTTTAGCATTGCTCTGCATAACTATACTCTCTCTTCTGGACTGTCCCATTGCCGATGTGCAAATCAGGAGGATGCATGTATATTAATAAAGTGATCTAAATATCACAACTCTTATAAACACGAGCACACAGTCAGTAGGATTCATGTATTCATGATCATGCACTGCAGAAGACAGCCTGATGTCCTTGCATAGATTCACCAGGGAGATCAAGAGTCCCCCCTTCAGAGAGACTTTCCAGGAGTTGTGGCTTTGCAGCTCCCCCCATTCCCATCAAGGCCATGTGCAGCTCTCCATACATCAGTCTCACAGGGCTCTCACCCACACACTCCTTGGAACACAAACAGCCAGATGCCCCCGTCTAAAAGTCTCTCTCCAGCTGTCATAATTAATAAATCCTTTAGCTATCATTGAACGATTGCTCTGAAATAAGGGTAGACTTTAAGGAGAAAAGGATTGGAGTTCTGGTTTTGGAAAACTGGAAGTGTTGATAACCACCCTGCTAAGGTTTTATGATGAAGCTTAACAGTATTCTTACAATGAATCTTATTTTAAAGATTGCAACTCTGGAAATAAAATGACTATTAAATGTCTGTTTTCCTTAAAGGAAGGCAAGGCATTTCTTCAACACACTACTGAAGAGCTATAGAACTATTTTGTGTGTCTTGCTGCATTCTGTCTGGATGAAAACTTGGAGCTGTAATTCCAAACTCTCTTGCCTCACCAGGAGACTGTGCCTAAAGCTGCAGTGGGTGAACCACCCTAGCCTAAGTGCAGCTACAGGAGGAAAATATGGGGGTTATGATACTGTTAAAAGCACAATTCTTGTGCATGTAAAGTTCATTTCAGCTGAGACATTGACACAGACTATATTCCCAGTACAGCTTTTGCCAGAATAGAACACAGAACCCAAAACAGCATTGCTCTACCAAGACTAAAACCAGACCAGGTCAGGCCTGAGCCCTATGGGAGAAACAGCAATTAGGCTACACAGGTTCCAACTGGAAATTTAGGTCTGTGTAAGTCAGTGGTAGAAAGGATAATAAATCGAGCTTGAAATATGAATCTTGATATGTTTGCACAGACTTTCTATATATACACACATATCTGGAACAGTATGTAGCTTCAATATAGCTACATGCAAATTCCTTTCTTAAAGAGCAAGTAATTCCACTTAACCAGCACTCATGTTGTCTGCTGTGGGGATATTTCAGCAGCAGTAGCACATCACAATGCACAGACACACTCCTCCAGCCAAGCATCCTCTCAGTCTGCAGCAAATGTACTTGTGTGAAACAGGACCACAGAATCAGACCCTACACATTTTGTATTTGTCTCTCCATCTGCCTAAAAATTCGCTGCCACATCCTTTGAGTATGGAAACCAAATTAAGAAGGGCGTGAGACACCATCAGCACATCTCATGGAGACACAGATGCCAAGAACAGCACTTTAGCCTCCCTTGATAGGCACAAAACTTTCCCCTTATTCAGCTCCTGTTGCAATAATCCCACCCTCTCTCTCTCCTTCATTCCCCTCTCCTACTGATTTCCAGGCACAAATAAATGGCACTTTTCTCACCGCTGTGCCCACCCTCAATCATGTCACTGGGACACAACACTAAGCAATTGATTGTTTTATTTCTCTCACTGACTCCCCATATAGGCTATACACACACACATAGAGTCACAATAATAGAAAGCTTATTTAGCCAAACACCTGCTGCCCAGATCTTTCATACAGTGTGTTATGAGGAAAAGAAAACCAAGCTTTGCAAGTAGGCTGGGAGTGAAGCTTGCAGCAAACCCCGTCCTTTATTTCAGTACAGCAGCATCACTGACAAACAGGAAAGGGCAGATTTTTTCAATTTCCTTTTGCAGATGAAGTCGAAACACAGCACTACCTGAAACAGTATATTTTACAAAATCTGAAAAGAAGCTAAAGAATCATCTGGCTTAACAACTGTATCTTCTATGGGCCCTGCCAGAACTCCCAACAATTTTTTAAGGTATTTAAAGCAGATTTTGGAACTCTTGAACAGGTGGCACATCTTGAAAGACCAAATCACAGAATCATGGAATGGTCTGGGTTGGAAGGGACCTTAACACCCAAATCATTCCATTCCCCTGCCCATGGGCAGGGACACCTTCCACTATCCCAGGTGTCTCAGAGCCCCATCCAACCTGGCCTTGGACACTGCCAGGGATGGGGCAGCCACAGCTTCTCTGGGCAACCTGTGCCAGGACCTCAGCACCCTCACAGGGAACAATTTCTTCCTCATATCTAATGGAAACCTCAGATACACCAAGACAGAGCCATGGAACAGTAACACCAGGCAAACTTAGATACCTGCAGATTTCCATGTGGCCTAAATGGGGGACAAGGGGAGAAGTAAAAACCAAAGTGGTCGCAGAGCACTGGAACTGACACATCCCCACTTTTCTAGGGATGGGCATCGTGACTGGTTGTAAGATTAGGAACACAAATCTCCCTCCATGCTCTCCATGGCCTTTCCTGTCCTTTCTTTGGCCATGTCCCTTCCCTGAGGACTCTCTAGTAGTAGCATGGTAGGGTTGAACTCACCTGCTGCTTTTCCTGCTGCAGGACTCCACTAAATACTCACAGGTGACCCATTTTGGCACAGCCTGCAGGCATTAATAATCAGCAAGACTTTTCTCCCTGGGGCATTTTTACCCAAACTAGGGGTTAAAAATATTCCTGGGAAGGAAGAGGAAGGGAGGAGCCAAACAGACAGTGAGATCACTCACCCACCTTCCATAGGAAACCAGGGTAAAAACGGCTTCCCCACGAGCTGCTCTTTCTCTCGAGTCAGGGCTGCCTAAAAAGTCTGTTCATAAAAACCAGAAAAACGCCAGAAAAACGCAGAAGCATACAAAGTGTAACAGTATAAAGCAGAGGTTTGGGGTAGAAATTCAAACAGTTAAGCAATGTATAGAACTTGACTTAAAACACTGATGAATTTGACCAGTCTTACCCCTACCTCACCTCTCAGCATAGCCACAAAGCATCACAGCACGCAGCTAAGGCAAGAGCAGCAGCAAAGCTGTTTGCACGCTGAATTACAGAGTTTGAATGCTGCCACAGTGACCATCACCAGCCTGCTACGAACCTCACCCACCCTCCTGTCACACAGCCAGGGTGGCAGCTTACACTGACCACCCTGACAAGCCTAATGAACTCTCCTCTCCCCACAGAGCCTCTCCAAAAATGCATTGCAGCAAATTATGAATTAGTCAAAAAAAAATTTTAAGTTTAGATGCTCATGGGTTGGCAGCCACACATCATGGTTATTTATGACCTGTGATTAAAGACATGAAAACCACAAATAAAAACCTTTTCAGTATCATTACAAGGAGCTTTGAGCTGTGTCGCTCAGAAGTTGTGCTCAAAAAGGAAAAGGATTGATATAAGTGAATTTTAGCTCTCACACAGACCCTGTTAAAGGTCACTGTATGAGCACAGCTGGGATACTGACAGCTGCAATAAAAAGGCAGAACGTATAAAGAGCCCTCAGGCTGGAGCTTTTGGTGCTGATGGAGGCAGAAGAGGCAAGGATGATTTCAGACTGCAGCAAATGAGCAGCCAGCATTCCAATTTGCCATGGAGAGGGCAGGATTTGCTTTGGGAAGATCGTTCTGACCTCTGCTGGTCCCCTCAGGGAAACCCAGCAGAAACCTGGAGGAAGGCCAGGAATTCCCAAGGGCTGAGCACATGGGGAAACGTTGACCACATCGGCTCCTATAAGGTCTAGCAACTCATTCAAAGAATGCCTCTCAGATGAGCTTCCAGTTTGCATCTGCTCCACACTCACATAAAAAAAAAAAAGTTTCTAGCCCTGAAATTTGCTCCTGAGGCTGCCCAGGCCCTACCAGAAGCCACGTTCAAGGCTCTCTTCCCCTGGTGCAGACCCCCCAGCTCATCACTCTTGGCCCTCTCCGGTAGCACAGCCATGGCTAGGACAGCCTCCCCTAGAGATCTGCCCCACAAAGGGAAAAAAGCCATTTCCCTTCACAACAAAGGGGCTGGGCCGCCTGAAGCACCAGGCAATGTCACACCCACCAGTGGGTCCTCAGGCTTGCAGACAGTCACATTTCAGACTGGAAGGAATATTCACACGAAAAGCTGCCCCTCGTGTTGCAGTTTCCTCCCCATGACACTGACAGAAGCGCAGCTGCGAGGCTTTGATGTGGTTCCCCGCCAAGGACCAGGCACAGCAACCAAAAGAGGCCCTTCCATTGCCATGAGGCGCCGTGGCCACCCAAGTAAGTAAAACCACAGGCAAACTCAGCCAAACCAGCGGGTGGCTCCTGCTGAAAGTGGGCACCTCAAGAACAGGGCCTGGTGATGTTGAAATGCCTAAGAAGGGAAGCTGCCAACGCGTTTCAGCTTAGAAGTCACCTTTGGCACGCGCTTTTTTGGAGCACGCGCCAGAGAGGAGTTTTTTCCACCATCTTCCTTCGGAAGCAAATGAGATCATCTCAGGAAGGCCCAACCGCTTCGGCTGCTCCTCGGAAGAACCACGTCAGGGAAACTTGATTAAAAATAGATAATAAAGGAAATACCAGTAAGCTACACCAAAACAGCCAGCAGAAGGGAAGGGAAATGATTTTCCTGAACCAGGTTTCAAGGCCTAATATTGTGTTTTTAAATATTAAAAAGCTGTCTTTTGAATGTTTCTGGCAATTCATAGACTCAGTATGGGCAAAACGTGCTCAACAGCCAGCTGAAAGGAGGCTGAAACTTGAATTACATCCCTACGCTACGCACACCAGACACTAGGACAAAACCAAGGCCAGTTTGAACCAGCCATCAAGTCACAGTTGCATTAAGCCATAGGGCGAGGACACACAGATTTCCTGCTGGCAGATCCCAGGAGTCTGGGGATAGCACGGAGGCAGTTTCTCCACAGAAACCAGTACTGGTGAGTCAGGGAAGCCAAAGAGAGCAGCACACACCATCCCCAGAGGACATTGCGCTCGGAGGAAGGGCACACTTTGTGTATTCAGGACCGGGCCAGCTTTATCAAGTCTGGCAAGGAGACACCCCCCTATCTACAACAGCAATAGCGGCGCTATCTCCGCACAGCCCCTGGCCAGGGGCCGGCGGCTCTGGGGACACCTCACACACATGCCCACACCCCAGGTCGGGGTGTGCAACAGGGACCGAGCCCCTCAGTGTGGGTGCTGGTGCATTGGGCTCGGGCTGGGGAACTTCTCCAGGCTCTCTGCAGTGAAGGGGAGGCTTTCACCTCCCTGCCCAGCTGGCACCAGCAGTGACATCCCACATGGACACACTCATACAGCCTGGGGTACGTGCGCCCATGCGGAGTCCTTGAGAGCCAGGTGGGTTTGATGAATGTATCTGGTTATGAAAATTACTCTGGGCAAAGTACCGGCATCAACACAAAGCTTATGGATGAAGCAGACCTGGAAAGAAACACGGGTGGACTTAACCATTTCCTCGTGGCTTCCTCAACTCTCAGACCACAGGAAAATGACAGCCACAGTCTCACTGGTCACCAGAAATTTATTTTATAGCACAAAGCGGGTTCTGGGGTTACCTTCCCGGACGTACGACATGAGCTGAAGTCACGCTGCCCATCGCTCCAGCCGCTCCCCATCGCTGCCATCCATCCCCCATCGCTCCAGCCGCTCCCCATCGCTGCCATCCATCCCCCATCGCTCCAGCCGCTCCCCATCGCTGCCATCCATCCCCCATCGCTCCAGCCGCTCCCCATCGCTGCCATCCATCCCCCATCGCTCCAGCCTCCCCCCACGCCCGTCCCCGGCCGCGTTGTGGCTCTCGGGGGCGGAGGGCGGGCACGGCCCCTCCGCGGGGCCGCCGAACAAAGCGCGGCTCAGAGGCTCCGCCGCTGCACCCGCGGAGGAACGGGACGGGACGGGACTGCGGAGCAGCCACAAGTCAAGCCGGCCCCGAGCACGCTCCTTCCTTCCCTCCGCGCCGGCGAACTCACCCTCCTTGGCTTTCTTCTTCCTGGCCAGGGTCCCGCCGAGCTTGCCCAGGAACGACTCCTCTTTCTTCATCCTGTGCGGCCGCAGCGTCGGGGACCGGACGGGCGCGGCGGACATCGGCTCTGCCGGCAGAGCCCGCCCGGCCCTGCCCGATCCCGCCCGGGGGCTGCGGGGCCCGCGGAGCCGAACCAAGTCCGGGAGCGGGGAATCACTCGCCCGAGCGAGCGGGGCCAGCCCGCCGTGTGCGCTCACAGCCGCTCGCAGGACTGGGAACCGCTGCAGCCACAGCGCCCTGCCACGGCCGGGAAGTCCGCGGGAGGCGGGGGCGGGACGAGCCCCGGACACCCCCGGAGGGCCGGGGGCGGGCACCGGGAGGCTGCCCGGGCCCTCCCGAACATCACCTGCGGCCAGGCGGGCGAGCCCCTCCTGCGGGGCACCTGGTGCGCCGGACCCACGCGGGTGCAGGAAAAGCGGGTAAAAAGCATTGCAGGAAACAACGGCCCCGATCCCACCACAGCCGGACCAGAGTGGTGTTAGGCTTCAAAGTACACAAAGATCAGACACCAAAGAACGTCCTTCCTTAAGAACAATTTTATATATTCCACGTTTTGCAACAATTGGACACAACTGAGAGCAAACGCTCAGCATGGGCCGTTTGCCAGGGCACAGCAATTCCTTGCTGGCTTCATTCAGATGTGCCTCCTGATTTTGCAGCCATGCGCCCCTTCTGTCAGACCAGCCTGCCTTCTCCTCCTGGCATGTTGCCGGTCAGGTCTGACATCTCCTCTGTGGGAAGATCGAGAAGGGGGCTGTAGGTTCTGTGTTTGCCAAGCCCCCACCTCCCAGGTGTCCTAGCACTGCTGCTGCCATCAGCACGGGGGGTGTGCACAGAAACGGCCCAAGCCAGAAACTTGGTTGTGATCCCGCAGGGAGAATTTCTTATTCCTTATCATTTTACAGCAGCCAGGAGAATGATAAGGGGTTGTGGAATACACGTTAAAAGCAGGTCCTGATGAGTTTATAATGTTTAGGCTCTGATACTGTTTAAGCCCCTGAAGTGGCTCCGCTGATTTTAACGGGACTGCTGGGTCCCCAAAGTCACACACAACCTTTGGCTGTGCTCCTGCGAGCAGCGTCTCTGTCAGCAGCCCTTGGCCCAACAAAGAACCGCATTCAAATCACCACAGCTTGGCTCAGGATCTGCACACCCAGCTTATATGCAACAGATTTGCAGGCTTGACCTGACACAGAAGCAACACTGCAGGACACATCCAGAGCAGAAGGTAGCAGAGATTATTTTCTGAGTTAGTTTCACTAGAGATTTAACCCAAACTAATCCCCTCTGTCACCCAGACCCACTCTTGTCCCTCACCTCCAGTGGCTTTTTTACAGTCATTTTGGCAACTAAAAGAAAAACCCAACCCAACGAACAAAAACCAAAATCACCCAGCCCAAGCTTTTCGGTGTGACTGAGCACGGAGTCACCCGAGGGCAAGTGCCAGCAGAAGGGAAGTGGAGGGCACACATGACCAGGCTGGAAAGACTCTTTCGAATGGCAGTGCAGACTTCTGTGAACTTTATTGAAACTGTTTCTTTGGAAGAACAGATAAATTTCATTTCCTGCAACAACAGTGTGTTGCCCGTAGAAGAGGCTTTTAGACTGCAAATGAGAATTTACCAGGGGTGGGATCAATACCAGTTAAAAAACCACTTTGCAAAATGAAATAATTAGCAAGGATGTCAACTGCATTCTCCTGGCATAAGCCACATGAGACATTTTACAATTGCAAGCTCAATTTTCAATTCATCAATTACCTCAACTGATACAAAACCCACACATTAATGTTGATCTGCAACAGGACTAGCAGAGTGGATATTTTCATTTCATAAAATGCATACCGAAGTCTTAGGTTACATTTAGCTTTAAGGCAGAATGGGAAAAGCATTTTATCCAACCTCTGGGGGGAAAAAAACCCATAAAAATTGATCAGTTCTCATACCAGATTTTTAAAATGAAATTGCAGTCAGAAAATGTGTCAGTATAAACTTTTAGCAAGAAAGCAAACAAGCTGGTTAATTTACACACACAGACCAAATGGTAAATAAAACTTCCCTGATTCCAGTACAGCACTCAAGATGTAACCACTTAAAAGAAAGTATCTTTTAATAATTGAAATAAAGCCACACAGATAGATCCATTCACCTCTGACTTTGATGTCCTATCTATTTATGAAATGCTTCAGTTGGTAGCTAAGTAGAAAAAGCACTCAGCCTATTGCAAAGCGAAAGGAGGCAGGGCTGTTTGAGACAAGAGAGAGCCCACAGCAACAGAAAGTCAATTACACTTCAGAAACACCGAAACAAAACTTGGAGCCTTTTTAGGACTCATCAAACAAATAGGGCTCTTCTAAACAGGAAATGAAGAGCTGTCACCCCTGCTTTGATCAGTGTTAGTGTGCAGTGATTTAACTGGCTAATGGCCACTAACAGGGACACAGCTGCTGCTGCACCAGGTCAGTGGCCTGCAGTTCAGAGCAAGCCCAGCTATGTGGTTTAAACCCTCCATAATGAATGAGATACCAGCCCTCTGCAGCCAGAAAATTCTCTCTGGTACCTTCCTCTCATTAGGGAGGAGATTCCTATATATTTCTATAAGAGTATATTCAGTATTTCAATAATGACTGTACACCCATTAAGAAAACTGCCAGAGCATAAACACGTCATTTTAGAGAATTACATTGAAAAGACTAAGCCTAGTTTAAAATGTTTTTATTTTCAGTGCTGAACTGCTACTTTAATATTTAGGTGAACATTTAAAAGTCTGAATCCACATTTGCTCATTTTAACATTGCTCACCTTCTTTTTGATAGAGGTGTTTCTTCCTTTACTTTAACCTCATAGCATTTTATACTGCTTTCAAAATTTTAGACTACCTGAGGTTACTGTAATTAGATGTATCACAAAATAACAGTGACATTGAATATATGGTCTCTCTTCTTCAGATATTGAAGCAAGGCAAACCCACCCACTTAAACCAGCAAATTATTGCAGCCTTGTTCTGTTCTAACACCACCTGTACTGACTTTCTAAGATGACAGAAATTTCAAAGACATAAGACACAGTTCATTTTTCTTCCTGGTCTGCCAGATGAATGAAAATGTGCTGGGGTGTGACTGCTGGTGTTTGGGTTAAGTTTCGTTGTTTGGGGCTTTTGGGGGGGGCAAGGTTAATAACGTTATTTATTAAATACTGAGGTAGGAATGTACCACCTTACTGATGCCACTGATTTGCTTCAGAGTGCCTTCTATCATGTATTCTATTTAACTTAAAAGCTTTTACAAAGACAATTTATTCCATGCAGACTTTGGCTCTACCAGCTGCAGACTGGGTTGCGTTTTTTGCTTAAGAAGAAAGCACAGGATACACTCAGCACAAATTAAGGTAAAATTATCCAACAGCATTGCAGTTGCTAACAGCGATTTACCATTGCTCTCATAAAACATACATCCACTATTTCAACAAGTTTGCCATGGTGGAGAAGCTGTGCAAAAATTCTCCTGAAAAAGATTCCTACTGAAGCTGTGGCTGCAGGCTCCAGCCCTCTTGAAAACAAGACAAGAATAGCAGAACAAACTACTGTACACTCAAATTCTGTAATTTCGGGATTATTTTCTTATGCTCTTCCATACAAAGTTTAGGATAATCTTTCAGACATCTGACCAGCTCCTTAATAGTCCCACAAAGGAGTCATGGTATTTTCTTTCCCCCATAACATCACAGTAAAAATTCATACTTTTTCATGTGAGTGCTCACCCAGCCCAGAGAAGGGAGAGCTAACCTGACCCCCCCTGCACTTTTCCATGTGATCACACATGGGAGAGAGACTTGAACACTTCCCTCAAAGGGCACAATAGGGACAGAACTTTCTACACAAATGCCTGACAAAACCAGCAGGTGTTTTGCAAAAGTAGGAAGTGCTAAACATTAGTTGCTACACCTCTGCAAAGACTGGCAACTGTGTTAAAAAAGGCACAGAGTGACAGCAAAGGTACTTACATTGAAGCACGCTTCCATATTATTGAGGTCAGCATAGTAATTTATTTGTAAAGCTTCTATTTTCAAATCAAATACAGTTATGGCCTTAATATGGCAGCAAACCTGCCCTTATATTCTCACAACCTCACAAGTTTCCTCTTCCACCTTCCCTAAGCCCCCTAGAAACTTACTCATTAGCAGCACCTGATACCACCAGATTTCCAAACATAAAGTGCAATTTCAACTTTTTAATATAACCAGAACAGCTGGAAAGCACCCATGCTCTGAGAAATGGTGATGGAAATATTTGCCATGCTTCTGACATGCTACTGCCACCTTCTCACTGCCTCTTGGGTGCCCCAACACACCACTGAGACGCTTCAAACCTTGTCCCAAAACTCCTCTCCTCCCCAGGTCTCCCTCAGCCACCAGAAAGGGCTGCTAGTAGTGAATTAAGGTCACAGCTGAAGGGACTCTGCGACCTGGTGGGACCTGCAGCCTCAGCACTGCTGACACGAAATCAGGAGCCCACGAGCACATCCCAGGTGTGCTGTTTGGGGACACTCCTCACCACCTTGCTGTCCCTAACAGCAAGCAGCATGCCTGAAGAGCAAGAGCATCTTCACTACTCCACAGGTAAAATGATATCCAAAACTGCCCATTTAAGCAAACACCAAGCTTCTGATTCACAGTTCTGACTGCAGGCCTTACTCCTTCTATCCTTTCAACTCTGGCCAGAAAAACAACCACCAAGAACATGGATTCATATCTTTCCAAAGCTGTTCTCCCACTGAGCACTATGGCAGCTACTACTGGAATTCTGATTTCTACCTTATCCATTTTAAGTATCTGGACCTCTGCAGCAAATTTTAAATGGAAATATATTAATCATACCAATATTCCATAGAAGCAACCACAAAATCCAGATGTTTCTTCCAGAAGAATTCAGAAATACTTTCTATACTGGATAGCCTTTGTGCACTTGTGGTACGTCGTAAGAAAATGTTACTTTTCAATCTAGTGCAATGCCAGCAGGAAAACAGTGACCCAGGCAGAGGCCCAGGGAACATCATTTTGCTCCCTTTATCCCACTGGATGATTCTCTGGCGAGTGGCACAGTGTGGTCTGTCAGAAGACGTGCTCAAAGGTCTCTTCAGCCTTCAGCAGTTTCTTCCATTCCTCCCTTGTTTCTCACAGAGGTCAGAGCTTAATTGTGGCCTGGCTGCTGTGTGGTGTGCATACTGAGTTTGGGGCTCTTCCCCTAGGCCTGCTCAGCTCAGAACACTGCTGAGACCTCTCAAACAGCCAGCTGAGCTTGGGGCTCTTGTGTCATACTAAAGAACAGCACTTGAGCAACCTTGAGTAAAACACGGTGTGCACAAAATAGAACTCTTAAGGCAACAAAATACAGCTAACTTTGAACTCCTAGGAGAAAACCCTAATAGTATTTTAGTATCTAAACATTCACATTAAAAATATTTTCATATGTCAAAATGTTGATAGTCCTGGGAAAAAACCTAATAACATTTGTTGACATTCTTAACATAGTTTCATATTTTATCTCATAACAACAAAAGAATCATCAAAAATCCTTGGTTAAATATATACTTGCTACAGTATCTGTTAGATAAACACACTGAGAAAGTTTTTTCCATCAAATTTTGCTATTTGAAGCAGCTGACTTCTGTCATTCACACAGTTTTGAACATCTGTAAGCCTACTGCTGCTACTTTATGAGGAGGGAAGGATGTTTAATCAAGCAGAGCTCTGCAAATCCAGGCAGTCCAGTTTTTAGCCTTCATATTTTAGAGGATTATCAACTAAACCAGATTTAGTTACTCTATTACACCAACAGCAATACAGACCAATGCTAAAGCAATGTATAAAATTGTGTTCTCTTTAGAAAGAGTGGAGTCTGAGTGCTGACTTGACTGGGAACAGGCTTTCATGGCAGTCCTGACACATTCAGCAAAGTCAAGTCGAGCACCAACATGTCCAGAGCTGTGTCTTTAGCTGAGAAGAAAAAACCAGGAGTTTAACAGCTTCTGTATTTTTGTTCTGCCGTCCCAGAATCTTCTTTGTAATGTGATTTTAAACCTGCCAACACTTAGTAACAAAAAAGGTGAATGTAGATGCAGGGAAAAGTGCACTCCAAGTTCAGCACGACCACACAGGATTGATACATATAAAAATTATCAGTATGCAACTACCTCCAAAGATGTTGGGACCAAAGTAGTGAATAAGTCCATCCTTATAAACTGGAATATACTCCAAGTGATAAAGCCAGGGGTGACTTGGAAGTGAAATTAACATCCCAACAAGTCAGTAGAGAGACAAAAGGGAAACCAGGTAGTTCCACACATTCATGTGTCTGGAGTCCCTTTTTGCAACTGCTACAAAAAGCTGGTTTTGCAAGACATAAATCAACAGCTTTGCTGAGAGCATTAAGACACTCAGAGCCCTGAACCCTTCAAAATTATGATTTTAGTATTTACTATGCTAGACAGATGACCTGAACTTTTACAGTATGCAATTCAGATTGTAGGATGCATTTAAACAGAGGTGATTCACAGTAGTGAAATATATTCAAATCAGAACATTTTAATTCCTTTAGAACCATTAAAAGATATCATTTTTGACTCGTAACAGCTTTTCTAGGGACTTGTGGTTGGAAGAAGGTAGGCTGTGCAGGCCAAAACTCTGATGATATGAACAATATTCAAGAGCCAATATCTGATACAACTCTAATATTTCAAGTAAAAGCTGTAAGACAGACTCCTACAAACACTCTCCCATCTTTGATAAGAATCAGAGGTACAATGAACCTTTAGAGCATAATTATTTAATGTAGCTTCTTGTGGAGTCCAAGAGGTAAATCACTCAGCTGTGTGTCTGCATTTCAAGGAAAAAAGACCATTTTGAAGTATGTTATAGTCTTGATTTCATCTCCAGAGCACAATTTCATTTACTGATGTAAAATATTTCTGTATTATAGAAATCTTATTCCTGCTCCAAACTGAACACCATCACATATCCTGAAAAGAAACAAATAATAAACAGTGTAAGTGATACAAAAGGTACTGATGAAATTAAAATCAACTCTCCCTATCCCCAAATTCCCAACGTTTTAGCAGACAAAGGCTTTTTTAAATAAATGTTCTGACAATCTGTCGTCCGTAGGGAGCATTTGTATTTCCAAATAAAGCCCGTAATTTTGAAATTGCTATTATACATTCACACTGCCTACAGAAACATAATCCTGCTCCTGTATGAAAGAATCTCACACAATACTCACAGACAAGAACAGGGCTCCTGAAGCTTTTTTTGTTGCATACTATAATATTTGCTTGATGCAGGAGAATTGCTTGCTAACAAATGAATTTGTTCTTCTCTTTATCTGTAAACTTGTTTTCATTTTTCAAGCAAAGACATTAAACTACGTATTTATCAAAGACATCAAACGAGGTATTTATCCAATCATTTGGGTTTAGAAGGCTTAGGAAAACCCCACAAGCTGTTTCCCCACAAGAAATGAAGCTGCTGCACAGCTGTTTATACATTTCAACAGCTGCTCTCAAGTTTAAGGAACTCTGAAGCAAAGTCTTAACCCAGCTGTGAAACCAAGGTGAATAAAGCAGGCTGGAAAAGCAGCACTGAGATGTCTTTGTTGGCACGGAATAAACAAAACTACAAAGCAGAATTCTCTCTAAGAAAGCAGAACCTCTAAAGAAGTCAGTGTGCCAAACCAACCTGTCTCCAGCCTGTACTCCCATGGGGAAGCAGTAGTTGAGCTCCAGCCTGGCGATGTTTCCCAGGCGCAGCACGATTCCGGCGCCGTAGGACCAGCGGATGTACTCTGCCAGCCTCTGCAGGTGCGCCCTGGGACCGTCACCTGCAGTCAAACACCAAGGCATGAGAAGCAAAGCAAGACAGCAGAACCAGAACCAAACTGCTGGGATTTTAGCTGGACTGCTGGCTGGTCTCTATGTCCTGCTGCAGGGTACCTACTAGCAAGAAGGAGGAAATGAGTATTAAAGATTTCAATGTCTTTACTGCTCTCTTCCAGTACTTGAAGGGAACTTACAGGAATGATGGAGAGAGATCATGGGCAAGGGCCTGGAGTGACAGGACAAGGGGGAACAGCTTCAGGCTGACAAGAGAGTAAGTTTGGATTGTGTATTAGGAAGAAATTCTTTCCTGTGAGGGTGGGGAGGCCCTGGCACAGGCTGCCCAGAGAAGCTGTGGCTGCCCCATCCCTGGCAGTGTCCAAGGCCAGGTTGGATGGGGCTCTGAGCAAGCTGGGATAGTGGAAGGTGTCCCTGCCCATGGCAGGGGGGAGAACAAGATGAGCTTTAAGGTCCCTTCCAACCCAAACCATTCTGGGACTCTATTCTATCATTTAATGGGTCTCTACTATTTTAAAGTGGATTGAAGTATCTCCCTCCCATACAGATGTCACCTTTCTTACATCAAGTGAGGCAGACATCAAATATCACTATATTCTAAAACTGACTGAAATCATACTGAAAAGTCATATGTTAATACACTGAAATATATATTGAATAAAGTTAGGGATGGGAGGAAAAAAAAGAGTCCCATCAGCTACCACACCCTCATCTAATGCCACCACTTTTTTTCAGCTCATCCCAGTAAACACCAGAACCTCACTAAAACATCATCTTTCATTCTCCCTTCAGAATGGTGTTAGATAGCAAGTGTTAATTACACACTGGTCTGCAAACATCACCAGTTCACAGACACTACCATTACCCTCCTGGCTCTCTTTCCTACAAGTTGTGCTAGAATTTATGGGGTGAGCTAAATAAACTACTGCTAATCTGCCAAATATATAAGTTAAAAGCAGCAGGTTTTTGACAGGCACCAAAATATATGCAGTAAACAAAGTGCTTCTGAGTGAACAGACACAGAACAGCTCTCCTTTGTGCTTTTATATGAAGGCAAGAGGGGTTTTTATTCTGTTCAGTCTTACCATAGTTGAGATTGCAGAGATTTCCAGCATTAAGGAAGAAATGTGTTCGGAAAAGATCCCCAAAGCCTCCGCGGCCAGGCCGGAAAGGGAGAGGGGTGTAGAGATGAACCCCTCCAGCCCAGTAGGCTTCTCCTCCCAAATAATCACCTGTTCAGGCAAAATGTTGGAATAAAGGCATTTACTGTGGAACATATTATAAGAATCACTTGTTAAAGGTACAAAAACACATCTGTAAGTTGTTTTACATTCCACTTTTACCCTTTACAACTCTTCCCATTGGCTTCTAACTCTCTCCAAACTCACTACTATTAGTTAAAAAAATTAGCACTTACACATTTCTATAAACCTTCCAAGGGAAGTGCATTTTTCTTCATTCCCTCACTAGAACAGCCTGAGGCATGCACCTACTCATAGTAGTTCAACAGAAGGACCTCCTGAACACCTCTGCAATACTTTCCTTGGTTTTAAAACTGAGAAATTGATACAATTGAACAATTCACTTCAAAATATAATGGATATTGAATCCACTGACAACAGCAGAGTAAGGAATAGAACTGAGGAAGCTCCTGGCTCTCCAAACACCTCTGTTGAGCAGATTATCTTTCCCCTAAGGTACCTGAACACAGGCTGTATCAGAGACTTGCTATAACCACGTTTTGGAAACTTTTCCAGCTTGAAGGTTGCTTACTAATTAAAATGATGCACTGGAAGTGTGCAAGTCTGAACACACACATAGTTTACAAAATTAGTAATTAATTATGGTTTAACTAAGAAGTATCTGGCTTTACCCCATTGTGAACTAATCTGTAACAACATATCAAAGCCGTAACACCTCTCCAAGTACAGAATGAATGTAATTTTCAGGTTATAGGGAGTTTAAGGACTCTCTGTGGCTCTCTGTTACCCACTAATATTTACAGTATTGTCAGAGGAGTGGGGTTTAAAAGTGTCAGACCTTCACTCTGGGGTCCAATGCTGTACATACTGAATCCACGCACACTTGTTGGTCCACCAAGGTAAAACCTAGTGAATACAGATAAATTTAATGTAATGCTTCACTCAAAGGTAACTTTGTAACAGGTTTAGTAATGTGATCTTTAAACACCAGCATTAGAAGGCAAAATTGGGTACAGAGTGAGCAGAGTGACAATATGGCTTTGTGTCTGAATAAACCTATGCCTGCTACAGGATTTTGCAGGAGGTAAATACCATTTTGCAACCATAAATATGAGCAGGCAGAGCAGCTACACAGCAAATTATAAATTTTTACCAGCCCAATATGAAAATGGCTTGAGTATGAACATGCAAGTATAGCTAACTAGAAACATTTTATTCTCCTCAGAACTACTACTGTTCCTCTCTTGTGCAGAGTTTTCTGTATACATTACCTGTGCTGACTGGAAAAAAAACACCCAGCCATTTAAAAAACTTGCCTGTCAGCTATACTGGATGGCTTGTCTCCAATAGGTACCAGCATTCCGCCCCAGAGTGATGCTGAAACAACCTTTGGAGAGAAAAAGAAGTTGTTTATTAGTACTCATTCCTTAATTTCCCTGACAGGATGAGCTAGATTCCATCACCCCGTAACAGACAGAGCTCCCATCAGTCTCCCAGAGTTACAGCTGCTCACACCCTGTGGATATCACAGCCTGTATGTTGGATTTTCAACAGATTTTCAGGAAACTCTTGATGGTTGCTGCCCTCTTTCTTTCATGCAGTGCTGTGCCTTGAAAAAGTCAATACAGCACATTTGAACCAGATGCTACTTCCACAATGGCTTAAGGGAGCACTCAACCTCATCCAGCACCTCTTTTCTTGAGAATTTTCATGTCTCAAAGTAAGACAACACTGCTGCCATCAATTATTCCTGGCAATTTGAAACCCACAGGAGACTAAGTCCAACAAGCAGCTGCCAAAAATGTACAATGATGACCTGTCTGTAAATTAGCCTTATAATTAAATGAAACCACCTTCTGCAACTCACTATACTGACATCAGATAAACATAGAGAGTTACTCTTTATCTATAAAAAGTAATTCTTGCTACTCAAATCACTGTAACAAATAGATTTAATCATTTGCTTGCTGCCTGTGTACAAGTACTACTGCCAGACAGTGAGATCTATTGTCAATAACTTTGGGATGCAAATTATTGTAACCCTTGATTTTTAAATCTTCACGATGCAAGTTGCTGTTTAATTCCCCACTCAGCTCTGAAAAGAATTTATTGCACTATCTCCATGTGTTAAAAAAAACTTCTAAATACAGTTAGAAATATTCCTGGGATATGCTGAAATTCTTATTTCAGTTTTTCAATATTTCAATTCAAAACCCTATTTCCACCTAAGTCTATGCTGTTGAAATCAGTCTTCCTATTTCTTCCCAATAACTTTACACACAAGACATAATTACATGCTATGAAAACAAGAGCATGTAAGATGAATAGTTACATATTTATAATTTCAATTATAAAGAAAACTAAATCAAGATTATTCTGAATATTCATGAAGGTTTCAAAACTTTTAAGTTTTTAAAAAACTTACAAAGTTTTTGAAAAATCCCTTCTAAGAAAGACCACAAAGAACAGACATGGCCAGCATCACTTCTGGAAGGAAAATCATTCTTGTGGTCAACTGTGCAACAAGTTCTCTCCAAAATTCCCACTTTTCAAGTGATTGTGCAAAGCAGGAACATAAAGTTAAAAATAAAGGTAGTCCATATTCCAAAAAACAAAATCAAGTTATCTATTCCAGCCACTTTTCACGATCTTTTCCTAATCCAGGATGAAAAATAATCCTTATATTAAGCCTAAGACATAGGTTTAATAGCCCCAGATAAACTTCAGGACAATTACTAAAATATCTTAAAAAAATTACCGAATCCCAGAGAAGTTGCTTATTGAACTGAAATTCAAAATCCTCTTTCAGAAAGCTCACATCTCCACCTGTGTAGCCAGCCAACTCCTGCAAAGACATACATTTATGAAAGTTGCAACATATATTACATGGTTCTTCCCTTTAAAAGTTCAGCATGTCTGCATCAGCACAGGCAGTGTTTTTCTTTACAAGAAATACAGAAACACTGGCATGAGGGCGCAGATGAATTTTGGACCAAGGCATGTATGAACCTCAGAATATGAGCTGCATTTTTTTCTTTTCCAAATATTAAACCAACTATTGCTTTCTAAGCCATTTTGTAAATGAAGGCAAGATAGAATGGAGCTGGAAAATTCAGCATCCAAAATCAAGACTGTATTCTCTAGACCTGAGAAGGTTTCATGTGGTGAAGAAGGGCTGAAGAACCAGACAGCTGCATGACACAATGTGTTATTTTCAGCTCCCATGAAGTGAGTGAACTAACTCAGTGTTAGAGGAAGGATCTAACAAATGACACATTACCTAAACCCTGAATTACAACCACTTTTCTCACTCACAACAGTTCACTGTTGCTTACAGTAGCACTTTTACTTCCAATGGCATTTCAAATCTGCCTCTAAAGCACTACAGAAATTAATGCTTCTGAAGTATTACCCATACAGCAGAAAAGCCAGCTTTTACAAAGGCTCTGACTGTAAAAAGCATTTTCTGTGCCAAAATAATACATGCATATGTCTTGGAGAGTTATTTTTACCCAGTCTTTCATTTTAGTTCTCAGACTTTCAAATTTTGTAAGTAGCAACAGGACTACAGCCTGGCAACCCGTGGATGACAGTGTTAAAAAAGAAGGGCTAATAAATACCCACTGAAAGTGTAGTGCAAATACTGCCAGGGATAGTGTCTCTCAGGTAACAAATTATTTAATGCTGGTGGAGAGGCTGTGCTCTTTGACCAATGGCATACAAATGAAAATTTGCCACCATAAAAAAAGTTTCACGATTTTGAAAGGCACACTCAGTAAATAGAAAATGTAATTACCGCTCCTCATTGTCTCCTAGTCAATTTTAGACTAACTTCTAACTTTAGACATTTTTAACATGAGCAGCAATTAGATAAATTAAGACTCAAACACACAGACAAAACCCAATAATAGCATAAGTGATTTAAAGCTACCTGATTAATTTTCAGCAAAGCACCTCGTTTTGGCAAGATTGAGGAGTTCCGAGAATCAATTACCATGGCATGCTGAGGAGAACAAAAAAACTGGGTTTAGCTTCTTGTATCTGTTGAATACCTCAGAGTGACATTATTATTTTCCTTCAAAAAATGCGCAAACAGCAGAAGACAACAGCTCCAGCTAAGATTAGTGGAGCTTCATGGATTTGGGAACAATATCCCTACAGGCTGGCTTTGACATTTATGGGCCACATGAAATGCATATGTTTGTATCTTCTGCCCATGGCATGCACCAGAAACAGAGCAGCAGCCCAGCTGCAAACCACCCATCTGCAAAGAGTTGATCTCCTACAATTTGTAAGCTACAAATGAAAGATGGCAAGTGACCAGAAACTGGGAGAGGGGAGAATGTTTACAAAAGGCTTAGGATGAGGAAGTTTACTCTTCCTGTCTGCTACAAAACAAGGCAATTCTGCAAAAAGAGATGCCAGGTGAGACAGAGGGAGAACAAGCCAAAGCCTGACAGTCAACTAAGATTCCCTGTTCTCCCCTAGGGGCCTCCTGGATTATTCAGTGGCAATGACCAAACACAGCAAAAGATGTTTGAAGGAAAACACATTCCCTCCAAAGACAAAAAGCTCCTTTGGTATCACTCCTAAGTATGAGATGACTCAAAGCCATGAGTTTTTAAAAAATTATTATGAGAAAGCCTTACAGAGAGAGAGGATTTCAGAGAGTGTCCACTTTCCTCTCGAACAGAAAAGGATGCTGTTCTAGCAAGGCAGCCAAGCTCTCTCCACACACCCTCCCACTTCAGTGTGTGAGTGGTCTTCCAGATGGGAAACTACAATAAAGAATTGAGTAAGTCATGAAAATAATTGCTACAAAATTAAAACAAGTATTTTTTTATATTTAAGTCTATGGCTTTCTTCCCAAACTTCTTGAAACAAAGAGAAACCCTTTTCCATTTCAGAGTAATGCTAATTCTGCTCCAGCCAAGAGTTAGATGCACACTAATTAATCCATTCCAAACGAAAAATAACTTGAATTGGGCTGATACAGTAAGCTAGGCCACCAGCTGCCTCTCTGAAATGACAATGTAAAAAAAAAATGAAGAAAAACATGCTGGCATTTTTATATGGCCAAAATGAGATCGAATTGTAACAAAAAGTCTAAGATGCACAACCTCTGTCATTTTCAAATCACTGACCTCTTTCAAGTAAGGAGAAGTCAGCTCTGTGCATGAGTGATTCCATCACTCAAAAAGTAAACCAAATATGTGCAAGAGCTCAACTGAAATGTGCATGAAGCATGTGTTACACTTGTGCTACACTCACATTAAATTCTGTTGATACTCCTCTGTCTGTTTCTCGAAGAGAGCTCCAAGGGAACTGTCCAGTTACTTTGTACACATTAACTGAAAAACTGAAACACAACATTACTGGCAGGTTTGAAGAGGAAATATTTAAGGTAGAGTTTTGAATAATCACAAAAACTTAAGAAACCAGCTCTGCTACATCATTACCAGATCCTCAGGAAAGAATAAACGTAATTATTACTCCATGAAAGATCTTATTGTTTTATATTCCTTCACTAAAAAAAGTAGTGAAAAATGCATCCCCTACTTTCTTTCAAAGTTTCCAGGCTGTGGTTTGAAGAAGGACAGGCCATATGAAGTTTCCTTTGTTCCATAGGAGAACTGGAAGGTCACCTTTTCTGCACGTCCAAAGAGATTTGGGAACTTGAGCCCCAGCACCTACAGAAAATTTAAAAAAAAAAACCAAAAAAAACCCCAAAACACTAGACAAACAAACAAAAAACTCCCCACATTGTAACATTTTATATAGTTTGCTGTCTTGCATCTTAATCATATGCTGAAAACAAGAACGTAATGAGAATTAGAAATTAAGACATTTAAAAATACTTTTAACTGAGTATGGTTTTTTCCTCAGTTAGATTTCTCTTTGCACCGGCAGCAGAAGCCAACAGTGCAAGTTACAGTCAAACATCCAACTTTTATTGCTGTTTAGTAGCTGCTGACTTAATCTGCACTCTACTGGGCCATCAGTTACTTCAACCAAAATCTTCAAGCCTGTCTCAAAGCCCTGGGGAACAAATCTTTGGCACAACAAGCAGCTGCTCTGCAACTGCAGACTCTCACACTGATCCTCAGGAAAACTCCTGTCAGGGAGGGCTCATCAGAACCAGAGCAAGGGAAAATTATCACTATGGAGACACTTCCCTGTAGTTTTGTTTTGAGGAACAAGATCCTTCTGAAACCAGACCTGATGGTGGTGCAAGACACTTCTACAATTCTCCAGAAACTACTGAAACACTTTTGCCTATTCTGACACAAATCCCTTGCATCTTCCAGGCAGTTCTCGGCCCTCTGGCAGAAAAGATGGAGCAGGTTTCCTCCAAAGACAGACACTAGCACTGTACTATTGTTGTGTATTCTATTGGAAAAGAATATTAAAAAGCTCCCAAATCCTGACTGCCTTTGTTTGACAGGTGGTGGAAGCAAATCAGTAACCTGAGCTTTGTCATGATGGTTATTACACCATAAACAGAAAAGGCTTTTAGTGTGAAGTACTAGATGTATAAGCTTCAGATGAATGTAAAGGATTAGAATAAATAAATCTATTCAGCTCTTAAGGAAACATAATCTGTGTTGCCAATACCACTGTATACAAGTCATGTTTTTATAGCATTCACGAGTTTTAGTTCTCTGTGATAAATTAAGAAGCTGAGCACAAAAAGAGAAACCCAAGTAGCTGTCAGTCAGTTTTGAGCAGCACTGGAGGCAACAGGTAGGATTCCCTGCTGGATTCCTTCAGGCCACAATACCCTGGACCTGGCTCCAGGCAGTGGAGCTGCATAAGCAGCTCTCAACTCACCTATTTCCAATTCTCCTTGCACATGCAAAACAGCATCACCTGAGTCAGGCAGGATCTTATCTAGGTTAAAAATATCCCTAAGAGGAAAAGGATGAGTCCCTTGATCTGGCTTATCCACCAGTCCCAGGCACAGCTGCCCTGTGCAAGTGAGAAGGCAGAAAGGGTGCAGCATGAGCACCTGAAAGCACAATCTGCTCACAGCAGCACTTCTGGTAAAAGCACATTCACAGAGCAGCAGTACAGCTGGTACTTCCTGTGGCAATTGGTCAATACTGTTCACACAAGATTTTAATCTGATGCATCCTTAATTAAGTTATATGAAAACAAGTTTCAAAGTTTGTATAATTCATGAAAACCTTGTGTTCTACAGCCCAGAATAACTGATACTGGGCTAAAAGAGAAAAACAAGAACAATTTCTAAGTCAAACATAAAGCATTTTGACTGAGAGGAAAAATACTTAAAGTACATCTCATAGAAATGAAATGCCCAATTCCTTACTAATCTCTCCAGTAGATAAAATATCTTAAAAACTTACCATGCTGAGTTGGAAGCTACAGCATTCTCCCCTAGCTCAAAATAGGCTTTTGCTGAATGAAAGCCTGACACAAAGGCCTCACAAAGTCTTAGTAAGGCTGGATCAAGACTGGATCACCAAATCCCTTGCTAGGTTTGAAACTGAAAGTAAGAGAAGTATCAAAAGGCATTACTAATAATTTGAAATAATCCATACCATGCTGCCTTCATTGTTGCCAACCATGGTGTTATAGCTCCCAGTTAACCTTCTCAATTCTGTTACCTCAAAGGTCACATCTAAACCATTTGGAAGGGCATCATCTCCTAGAGAAACAAACAAAATGCATGCTATCTCTAAAGAATTATTTGAAAAACTGCAGACAGAAGATTACTTGAATTATTTGAAAACTGTTTGAGTTAAGGCATAATAAAAGTCCACATTACAAAGTGACATGGCTTGACAAAAGGAGGTCTGGATGTGAGTGCAGAATTTGGTTTAATCATAGGATGACTGGTTTGAATCATTTCATGTCAATGTGATGTGCAACACAAGTACAGGACACATCTTCAAGCTTTCCCTCACATGTTCCTTGAAACTGTGGATTAAGGAATGCTTACTGTAATTATTTTAGTGCTGAAAATTCACTCATGGACAAGCAATCTTCAAATACACGTACACATATATGCAAACACAGGCAAATAGATCTTCCTCATAAGGATAACTGACATAAACATATTTGTATCCACAGCACACCCATGTGTTTATCTAAAATATAGAAAGGTATATACAAGACTAAGTTACATACACAAAAAAATGTCCAGCCTCTTACACAGGCAAATATATATATACTGCAGGTAATATATGAGAAAAGAGGTGAGGATTAATGAGGGAATACACACCTTGACAGGTATCAATCAGAACATCCACCTGTCTAAAGATTCCGAGACGAAGCAACTTCTCACGAGCTTCATGTGATTTTCTCATCACCTAGAGGATGAGAAAACTAGTTCACTCATAGAATCAGAGGATGTTTGGGTTGGAAGGGACTTTCAAGGTCATCTAGTCCCTTTGAGTCTTTCAGGTTAATAAAAAATAACGAGGATAAATTAGTTAAAATGCAGGTGAGTTGTAAAATACTCACAGATTTTGTATATACAGATACATATGTGCACCTTCAAAACAGAACACAACCACTTTAGCACTTGCATCTGCAGAAATAAATTAAACCCAGAGCATCTGGCCCAATACCTTCATACCTTTCATTAGTTTGCTTCCTAATTACTTTAATAGTTAAAACAATTATTCAGTTAGGTTCCAGTAATTACAACTTATTTAGGGGGCCCCTGTTCTTGGCAAAACTTGACAGTTGCCCCATGTCTGAATGGAGTGGCCCAAAGCAGCCAAAGAAGAGGGAAAAAATTTTAATTAATTTTCAAACAGCAGGTCTGATATTCACTACAACACTTACATCAATGAGATTTTTAGCCTTGAAAACATCAGAGATTTCATACATGATGATGTCATCTTTGGTCCTTCCAAGTCCATCGAAGTGCACATGCTGAACCACCACCTAAACACAACAAATGTGTACACACAAGTATTGAATTTGCATCTAATAATGAGGATCAAGGTCACCAATGCACAAAAATTATTGTGAGAAACCCTGATGATTCCTAGGGCCAATTCCTGCCAACCCACATTATCAGAAATCAGTGCTATCTACGATTCTGGGATGTTGCTCCCATAACACAAAAATGAAAGAGAACTCTGACACCAAAGCTAACACTGGCTGTAGCAGAAGAAACTCTGACAGACTGCAGCTGCTGGGATTTTAGTTGTAAATGTTGTATGGACAAAGAAGCAACTGCAGAAATCACCTAAGTATTAAGACATAAGATAAAATATGTAGTTAGTTGTAGTTATTTGCTACTTCTTTTATCAGCTATACAGAAACAAAGAATTAAAAGAAGAAAATCAAACACCAAACAAGTGTACAAGCCACAAATATTTAAATTCTATTAAAATCATCACTACCACAGAAGCAGTGCAGTTTCAAATGCAGATGAAGAACACTCCCATTATGAGGTTTTATGCTTTCATCTTGATACATAATCAACTGACACAATTTTATTGTAAAAACCACAGCACACTCCATGCTACCTGGTACAAATGGACTACAGTGATTCCATTTCCCTTATTTTTCCAAGCTTTCCAGTGAATTTTAATTTTAGGGGTAAATGTCAAAAAAGATCTGCTTCAAAGAGTTGTCTAGGATTTACCAGGCTGCCCAGGCCAGTGAAGACCCCTGGGGGGATTAAAAACCATGTGGATGTGGCACTTGGGACATGGTTTAATGCTGGACTTGGCAGTCCTGGGTTAACAGTTAAGACTCGGTGATCTCAGAGGTCTTTTCCAATCTAAAAATTCCATGATTCTATACCAGAGTTTGTAAAAGAGACTATGCAGATTATACTACCTCTATCATAAATACCTGTATGACTCTATGTATTCATGTACAATAAAACAGCAAAATAACAGCAACCTAGTACTACCCATTGTGTAAAAAAAAGCCTATCAGCACATGTACATAATGAACTAAATAAAACCCAGCTCTTATCACCAACCTTTAAGTGAGGACGACTCTGAACAACACCAAGGAAAATTTTAATAAAAAAATAAGATAACATGGTAACTCACCCCTCTAGCATGACTAAACATATTATGGGCCAAGCCACACATGCTCTTGCATGTAAATTACATATTAAAAAAGTGACCATCCTCTGCTGGAGTCAGTATTTCCCTTAGTGACATAACTGATGTGGTGGCATTTTCCCCTAACCTGGCTAATGCTGCACTTGAGCAGGTGAAGGGCAGGTGCTTGCTCTACTCCTAAGCAGCAGTGGAAACCTCATATGAGAAGGAGAGCAGCAGCATCTGCAACCAGGTTTATTGGCTCAAAGCTGAATTTTAGTGACAACTCCTGTGGTAGGGATAGAAGAAATGGATAAAAGAACAGGAACCAGATAGCAGCAGATTAATCTCACAGTACTAAGTGTAATTCTTTCACATCTCAAATCATAGCTAGGAAAAACAAGAAAGAAAGGGTGCCAAGGCATTTATTTCTCTCCCCCCAAAAAAATCAGGAAGTTGTTCAGGCACTTACATCTTTGTTTTCAAGAATTTCCTGCTTGGTCTCAGGTTCAACTTCAACCAGTTCAGGTTCCTCTCCCAAGGCACCAAAGTCTGGCCCAGTCATTGGAAGAGGCTCCAAACTCTGAAAACATAAAAGAAAACTGCATTTAATAGGGTACATGGATTTATGATTTGTGCCTTTTGTCAATGAGAAAAACCCGTGGTTCTCAACAGTGTGCCCATCAAATCCTAAGGGAAAAAGCAAAAGAGAACTAAAATGAAAGGAATTACCAGAACACTTGACACCTACCTGCTTGCTGAAATTTTTAATGAAAGCTAAATAGCTTCCACACGGAATGATTTCTGAAAAATACTCTGCATTCTTCCAAAAAACAGCCTTAACTTTTAAGACAAGCTTCCTGTGCAAAAAGATGAATTCCACTTTCTTAAAAAGAATCTAAAAAAATCAGGCTGTCACTTCTCTAGTTTGGGTTTTAGGAGGCAGAAGAGTATGAATGTCGAGCAGTAAAATAAAAAGGGTGTTCTCAGAACATTAGTTTGCTTTGCATGTGTTTATTTGTCTTTATATTTCAATATTTCTTTTAGAAGTAACTTTTCAAATAAGGCTCAAGAACCTCAGGCTCTGACCATCAGAGCCAAACACTTCAATCAAACACAGCATGGCTTTATTTACTGTACCTGGAAGAGTCTTAAAATAAGACATATCAGAATAGCTGTTTTCCTGAATAGTAAATTGCTGTTGCATATCAAAATCCAGAAGCTTCACAAAGTTCAGACAAGTGTGAAACACTCTGTATCCACACAATGTTGTCTAGCAGTTCACACTACAGATGGACACAAACCACTAAAAATTTTGCATCATCAGTCACAGTACTTATACACTCTGGAACCAGCTCCCTTCAGCAGCTGCTCTTCAGCCTTAAAATGGAACACTTAGACCTTTAAGTTCCTTCTTCAAGCACTGGTTTGTGTATCTGTTCATCATGATTTCAGACATGTGAGGCCTCACAGCCCTCTCCAAGCAATGCAACTCTCCAGCCTCCACTTCTCACCGGGGCAGCTTCTCTTTGCATTGGGCTTTTTCAGCTGCTTGGGTTTGGGTTTTGTTTGGTTTGAGTGGGGTTTTTATTTTTTTGTTTTCATTTCCACAGTCTCGTTCTTGCCAGCCCACCCCCCTGGGGAGGTCAGCTCTGGGAAAGCCTCGGGAAAGACCTGAAAAAGACCCAGGTTTTCTAATACGAAGAAGTTTTTTACTGAGCAGGAATTTTTTCTCTGTTGTGAGGGTGCTGAGGCCCTGGCACAGGCTGCCCAGAGCAGCTGTGGCTGCCCCATCCCTGGAAGCGTCAAGGCCAGGTTGGACGGGGCTTGGAGCAGCGTGGGATAGTGGAAGGTGTCCCTGCTGATGGCAAGGGGGACGAGTGACCAGATGATCTTAAATGTCCCTTCCAAGCCGCCAGTATCTATGATTCCATACAAGACCCAGAAAGGAGCTGGGAAGGGAAGGCGCCTCGGAGAACCGGGACGGGCTCCGACCCCTTCTCCCGGCGCCGGCCCGGCTGTGCCGGAAGCTCCGTTCTCGGAGCCCGGAGCGGCTGAGGCGGGGCACGGCCCCCGATCACGGCCCCCGATCACGGCCCCGATCACGGCCCCGATCACGGCCCCGGCCGCGCTGTGTCCGGCCCGAAGGTCGCGGCGGGGAGCGCGCGGCCGTGCGACCTTCGGGCGGCCCCGGGGCGGGTGCCCGGGTCCCAGCCCCGGCGGGTCCCGCCCCGGCGGATCCCCAGGGCCCCGGCGCTCACCCGAGCGTGCACAGTGCCCATGATGGAGGCGGCGGCGCGGGCGCGGCCTCGGTGTCTCCGGCGGGCTCGGGGCGCTCAGAGCCGCGGCACGGGGGCGGCCATGACAGGCGGCCCCGCCGGCGCTCATTGGCCGGGCCGGCGGAAGGGGCGGGGCCAGGGGGCGCTTCCTGCGGCCGGAGGTCACCCAAAGGCTCGGGATTCACCCAAAGGCTCGGGATTCACCCCAAAGCCCCGGGATTCACCCAAAGCCCCGGGATTCACCCAAAGGCTCGGGATTCACCCAAAGCCCCGGGATTCACCCAAAGGCTCGGGATTCACCCCAAAGCCCCGGGATTCACCCCAAACCCTCGGGATTCACTCAAAGGCTCGGGATTCACCCAAAGCCCCGGGATTCACCCCAAAGCCCCGGGATTCACCCCAAAGCCCCGGGATTCACCCCAAACCATCGGGATTCACCCCAAACCCCCGGGATTCACTCAAACCCCCGGGATTCACCCCAAACCCTCGGGATTCACCCAAAGGCTCGGGATTCACCCCAAAGCCCCGGGATTCACCCCAAAGCCCCGGGATTCACCCAAAGGCTCGGGATTCACCCAAACCCCCGGGATTCACCCCAAACCCCCGGGATTCACCCCAAAGCCCCGGGATTCACCCCAAAGCCCCGGGATTCACCCCAAACCATCGGGATTCACCCCAAACCCCCGGGATTCACTCAAACCCAGGGGATTCACCCCAAACCCTCGGGATTCGCCCCAAAGCCTCGGGATTCACCCAAAGCCTCGGGATTCACCCTAAACCCTCGGGATTCACCCCAAACCCTCGGGATTCACCCCAAACCCTCGGGATTCACCCCAAAGCCCCGGGATTCACCCCAAACCCCCGGGATTCACCCAAACCCCCGGGATTCACCCCAAAGCCCCGGGATTCACTCAAACCCAGGGGATTCACCCCAAACGCTCGGGATTCACCCCAAAACCCCGGGATTCACCCCAAACCCTCGGGATTCACCCCAAACCCCCGGGATTCACCCCAAACCCCCGGGATTCACTCAAACCCAGGGGATTCACCCCAAACCCTCGGGATTCGCCCCAAACCCTCGGGATTCACCCAAACCCTCGGGATTCACCCTAACCCACAGGATTCACCCCAAACCCCTGGGATTCACCCTAAACGCTCGGGATTCACTCAAACCCAGGGGATTCACCCCAAACCCTCGGGATTCGCCCCAAACCCTCGGGATTCACCCAAAGCCTCGGGATTCACCCAAAGCCCCGGGATTCACCCTAAACCCTCGGGATTCACCCCAAACCCTCGGGATTCACCCCAAACCCCCGGGATTCACCCCAAAGCTCGGGGATTCACCCCAAACCCCCGGGATTCACCCCAAACCCCCGGGATTCACCCAAACCCCCGGGATTCACCCCAAACCCCCGGGATTCACCCCAAACGCTCGGGATTCACCCCAAAGCCCCGGGATTCACCCCAAACCCTCGGGATTCACTCAAACCCAGGGGATTCACCCCAAACCCTCGGGATTCACCCCAAACCCTCGGGATTCACCCAAAGCCTCGGGATTCACCCAAAGCCCCGGGATTCACCCCAAACCCTCGGGATTCACCCCAAACCCTCGGGATTCACCCCAAACGCTCGGGATTCACCCCAAAGCCCCGGGATTCACCCTAACCCACAGGATTCACCCCAAACCCTCGGGATTCACCCTAAACCCTCGGGATTCACTCCAAAGCCCCGGGATTCACCCTAACCCACAGGATTCACCCCAAACCCTCGGGATTCACCCTAAACCCTCGGGATTCACTCAAACCCCCGGGATTCACCCCAAACGCTCGGGATTCACCCCAAACCCCCGGGATTCACCCTAACCCACAGGATTCACCCCAAACCCTCGGGATTCACCCTAAACCCTCGGGATTCACTCAAACCCAGGGGATTCACCCCAAACCCTTGGGATTCGCCCCAAACCCTCGGGATTCGCCCAAAGCCTCGGGATTCACCCAAAGCCCCGGGATTCACCCCAAAGCCCCGGGATTCACCCCAAACCCTCGGGATTCACCCCAAACCCTTGGGATTCACCCAAACCCACGGGATTCACCCCAAACCCTCGGGATTCACCCCAACCCTCGGGATTCATCCAAAGCCCCGGGATTCACCCCAAACCCTCAGGACTCGCCCCAAACCCTCAGGATTCGCCCCAAACCCTCGGGATTCACCCCAAACGCTCGGGATTCACCCCAAAGCCCCGGGATTCACCCCAAAGCCCCGGGATTCACCCCAAACCCTTGGGATTCACCCAAACCCACGGGATTCGCCCCAAACCCTCGGGATTTGCCCCAAACCCTCGGGATTCGCCCAAAGCCTCGGGATTCACCCAAAGCCCCGGGATTCACTCAAACCCAGGGGATTCACCCCAAACCCTCGGGATTCGCCCCAAACCCTCGGGATTCACTCAAACCCAGGGGATTTACCCCAAACCCTCGGGATTCGCCCCAAAGCCTCGGGATTCACCCAAAGCCTCGGGATTCACCCAAAGCCTCGGGATTCACCCTAAACCCTCGGGATTCACCCCAAACCCTCGGGATTCACCCCAAACGCTCGGGATTCACCCCAAAGCCTCGGGATTCACCCCAAACCCCCGGGATTCACCCAAACCCCCGGGATTCACCCCAAACCCCCGGGATTCACCCCAAACGCTCGGGATTCACCCCAAAACCCCGGGATTCACCCCAAACCCTCGGGATTCACCCTAACCCACAGGATTCACCCCAAACCCCTGGGATTCACCCTAAACGCTCGGGATTCACTCAAACCCAGGGGATTCACCCCAAACCCTCGGGATTCACCCCAAACCCTCGGGATTCACCCAAAGCCTCGGGATTCACCCAAAGCCCCGGGATTCACCCCAAACCCTCGGGATTCACCCCAAACCCTCGGGATTCACCCCAAACGCTCGGGATTCACCCCAAACGCTCGGGATTCACCCCAAAGCTCGGGGATTCACCCCAAACCCCCGGGATTCACCCAAACCCCCGGGATTCACCCCAAACCCCCGGGATTCACCCCAAACCCCCGGGATTCACCCCAAAGCCCCGGGATTCACCCCAAACCCTCGGGATTCGCCCCAAACCCTCGGGATTCACTCAAACCCAGGGGATTCACCCCAAACACCCGGGATTCACCCAAACCCCCGGGATTCACCCCAAACCCCCGGGATTCACCCCAAAGCCCCGGGATTCACCCCAAACCCTCGGGATTCGCCCCAAACCCTCGGGATTCACTCAAACCCAGGGGATTCACCCCAAACCCTCGGGATTCGCCCCAAACCCTCGGGATTCACCCAAAGCCTCGGGATTCACCCAAAGCCCCGGGATTCACCCTAAACCCTCGGGATTCACCCCAAACGCTCGGGATTCACCCCAAAGCCCCGGGATTCACCCCAAACCCTCGGGATTCACCCCAAACCCCCGGGATTCACTCAAACCCAGGGGATTCACCCCAAACCCTCGGGATTCACCCCAAACCCCCGGGATTCACCCCAAACCCCCGGGATTCACCCCAAAGCCCCGGGATTCACCCCAAACCATCGGGATTCGCCCCAAACCCTCGGGATTCACTCAAACCCAGGGGATTCACCCCAAACCCTCGGGATTCGCCCCAAACCCTCGGGATTCACCCAAAGCCTCGGGATTCACCCAAAGCCCCGGGATTCACCCCAAACCCTCGGGATTCACCCCAAACGCTCGGGATTCACCCCAAAGCCCCGGGATTCACCCCAAAGCCCCAGGATTCACCCCAAACCCTCGGGATTCACCCCAAACCCTCGGGATTCACCCCAAACCCCCGGGATTCACTCAAACCCAGGGGATTCACCCCAAACGCTCGGGATTCACCCCAAACCCCCGGGATTCACCCTAACCCACAGGATTCACCCAA
Source organism: Coloeus monedula (assembly GCF_965178545.1). NCBI lineage: Eukaryota > Metazoa > Chordata > Aves > Passeriformes > Corvidae > Coloeus > Coloeus monedula. The sequence continues at coordinate 13,592,412 of NC_138784.1, forward strand.
ACCCTCGGGATTCACCCTAAACCCTCGGGATTCACTCAAACCCAGGGGATTCACCCCAAACCCTCGGGATTTGCCCCAAACCCTCGGGATTCACCCAAAGCCCCGGGATTCACCCCAAAGCCCCGGGATTCTCCCCAAACCCTCGGGATTCACCCCAAACCCTTGGGATTCACCCAAACCCACGGGATTCACCCCAAACCCTCGGGATTCACCCCAAACCCTCGGGATTCATCCAAAGCCCCGGGATTCACCCCAAACCCTCGGGATTCGCCCCAAACCCTCAGGATTCGCCCCAAACCCTCAGGATTCGCCCCAAACGCTCGGGATTCACCCCAAAGCCTCGGGATTCACCCTAAACCCTTGGGATTCACCCAAACCCACGGGATTCGCCCCAAACCCTCGGGATTCGCCCCAAACCCTCGGGATTCGCCCCAAACCTGCGGCATTCATCCTAATCCCACAGAATCATACTGGGCACCTTAAACTGAAAGCTGGTGCTGTAAATCACTCAGAATTGTTGTTGCTATGATTAGCATTACAATCATTATTACTATTGTTATTTTACATTACTTTGTTATCTCTATGTCTGTATATATTCATAGAAAATATAGATATTATATATTAGTTACACTGTACATTACTGATATATTTACTATTTGTTTTTAAATACATCTCTCAAATAGAAATTATTTTAGTGTATTTTCTATTCTACACAGAACAAATTTTTTCATACATTATTATTATATTTTATATTATTTATATTTAGTTATCTGCTAAGTTTTAGCTCAGAAAAAACGCACCCTTTGTTTTCTCCCTTCAGATCCAACTTTCTCCGGTTTTTAATTGTTTGTTTAAATGGAACAAGATATTTGTAAAATAACTGATTGCAAAAAACCAACCAACAAAAAAAATCCCCACCAAAAAACCCCAAAAAGACAAAAAAACCCACAAAACTTTAAATTGAAGTGACATTCAAGACCAGCTGGAGCATGAACAAGCATCTCTCAAACTTCAGAGTAGTACTCTTAAAAAAAAACCCTCAGAACCATCAAACCATCAGTAACATCAACACATTCTGATTTAACTTGCACTAGGGTGAATTACACTCAAGAAAGCTCAGAAAGCATGGCAACAGAGAGACTGTGTTTTTATTTTAGAAAAAGGACACAGAATTGGAGCTGTGCCCAACAGAAAAAGTGGTTAAAGTTGATTTAAATGTAGTTAATAGAAGTATTCCAACACAGACCAGAAGCAAAACTTGGCATTCCTGCTTCAATTCCAACACAAACTGGTAAACTAGGGAATGAAGACAATTTAAAACAGTTCTTGTACATTTTAATTGTAGTTAGAGTAACACTTCCAACTTTTTTTTGCAAGTCTGATGATATATACATCCCAGAAATGAACAGAAGAGTTGAAGTAAAGTAGCACCAGCCTTGTCGAGTACAGAAATGGAGAGCTCAGCATGTCCTCCCCAACTTAAAATTCATTTGAATGTTCTAAAATGCATCACTTCAAGCTTAGGGAAATCCCAACTGAGAGACTGTTTTAAAGGCAGGCCCAATTCAAGTGCTACATTTTGCCCAAAGCTCACACTCCCATGTCCCAGATCCTGAGCATCACAATCCAACCCCTTTCCCTGGACCAGAGGCCCCCAAGCAGCTCTTCCCTGGGTTACACAGAATTCCCTCTTGAAGGAGAAGCTTCCCAAGGCCACACACTCCCCCCAAATATATGTGCAAGTCAACCTTAAAGCCATGATTGTTTCCTTCTACTTAAAAATTGCACAAGACCTGATAAGCCATCGGAACAGCAGTTAATCCTAAAATCTCCTTCCTTCCCAGATGTACTCATACTAATGCATCATCTTTGTTAAAAGCACGCAGAACCTTTGTAGTGGAAATGGTTTAAGCTGCCATCTCTCAATAGAGGTATGATTTGGCTAAGTTTTCAACTTATTATTTGAGACCTTTGCAGAGCTCCCTGGATATTGATACTTCCACCAAGTCTTACACATTTGCTGCTCCTGACAATCTTGGGAAACTTCCTTTGGGTTATCCTACCTCACTGGAACAGGAGGGACACCATTCTTTTTCTTCCTTTAGCAAGAGGGAAGTGAAAGAAGGAAAGAAAAATCTCTCAAATTGGACGAGAAAAAAAATAAAAAATGATTGGGCAACAATTAGAGAGACAACCTAAATATCATTCACCACTTGCTATACACTGATTTTTGTTAGTATCTTATATGAAGTTTAACACCTCCACATCCACACAGTAGTTTGCTACTAACCACAGCCACTATTTTACCTACTTCTCAATACTTGATCAAGTATTAAGACTTTATATTAAGTTCCAAAAAAAAAAAAATTCCTCTGAAATCACTGCAACTGTACTTGTTTACACTTCAGGGGAATGTTCCCCATTTCTCATCTCTTTCACTTGAAGTATTTCAAGAGGGAAAGAGCCACAGAGGAAAGGTAATATGAACTGCAGAATACGTACGACAACCTAGAATAATACTGCTCCTACAGTATCTTGTGCAGACAACTTTCCAAAAACACAACACTATGTTTAAATATAAGGCAAATGGACACTGGAGGCCACTAAGAAACTCACTTGTGTATTCCTCTTAAGGGAGCAGAAGTCCAATTTCATTTAAGTGCTATAAAAGTAATCCTAACACATAATATTGTTAAGAATTACATTTTTTTAAATGTTCTGTTATCTATGCTTGTTTGTCTAACAATCTGTTTACAGAATTTACATTTTTATGCTGAAAGTAATTTTTAAAATAAAATTATTTCCAGAGAGACACAGTTTAACTACAAGTCTCAGTACAGTTGATTGAGCTGGTGCTTTGACAGAGTTATATTCTGTTACTTAGTATAGCAGCCACTGTTTTCATAATCCTTAAAACAGTAAAATTCCCAAGGCAGATTTGTCAGGAAGCTGTAAACAAGGAATTTTCCAAGACTTATTGGCAATAAACAAAGTGATCCCTAGTCCAGCTTTTAAGTTTCTCTGCCAAATTTCAATTTTGGAAACTGTGGAATCTACTTCCCAATTAATCCTCTGGAGCAGTTTGGAAACTTGTCTCTGAGGAAGAGTCAACATCCATTTCCAACACAGACTCATCAAGATCTGGGAGAAAATTAGGATAGGACTTTAAGTCTGACTGCTCCTGGATATCAGCAGGAGCATTTTCCATAGCTGAGTGCATGAAGCATGAAGATTCCCAGAGCCAGCTCTGGATGTGTGCAGAAGAGTGAGGCATTTTAAGGTGGCAGTATGAAGAATGAAATTCCACGGTAGATGGGACAGTTTGACATTTTCTCAGTGATGCATAATTGTCTTTCCTGTTTAAAAAGAAGGAAGAAAAAGGAGATTGTTAGTGTTTCAATGGCATTTTTTTTAGTGTTTACAAGTAGCAAATACAGTTGTTCAACATCCCAAAGGCCATCTCTGCATTCCACCTCACAATCAGCTCATTATCACCAACCTGAACAACTGGAACAGAACTTGTCTACACTCTAAACCAGCACCTGATCACCAGGTTAGTCTTTTCCAAGTCGAGGAACAGGAAGCTGAAGTTTTATCCAAGAACACCCAATTTTTTTTTCTTTAAATTTTTCTCTCCTCTCTTGCAGTGCTTTTGGAAAAAAAAAAAAACAAACCCAAACTACAGAAACCCAACAAAACATGCCACTAGCCCTCTCACAAACAATACCTCAGCTTGCCATACACACACATTTCAACACTGCTTGAGCTGCTTTTCCTCAAGAAGAAAAACAGTGTTTGTGTTTAAACATGATGCAATGACCAAAGAACCCCTCTTAGAAGTTGTTTCAGAGACTAACTTGTGATTGTGTCTTCCCAAAGCCTGTTTCAGATTAAGAGACTCAGGATTGGTAAGACTGGAATATGAGAGACTGCTAAATAAGGGTAAAAGCAGGAAGGTGACAATTTTGTTGTGGAAAGGAGTCAGAAATATCATTAAGAAAAGAAGGAAGACAAGACACTGGATTACATGTGCTACCAAGTAACTGAAGAGAGGACAGTAGGATGATAGCAAGTATATACCAAGAACTACATTTCTGCTCAGAGAGATGGCCTCAAAAGCCAGCTAGTGTTATAGAAGAAAAGGCTTTAACTGCTTTCAAACAGAGAGAATTTCTACAACTGCATCATTTGCATGCAGCAGCACTTCACTTTACCTGGCTGTACAGAACAGCTTGCTTTTAGCCTGGGAATAAACTGTGGCAGCAATGCGAAAGAGCTGTTCCTGCATCCATCGAACATCAGCAGGCATGTCAGGAAACCAGTTTACCAACCTGCACGCAAAACCAAAAGATATTTTTTGTATTGTGCAGTAGATTTAATCAGCATTTTATTTTCATACACCCTGTCCCACATCCAAACCAGTTTTTTTCTCCCCAAATCAACTCCCCTACCAAGGTGCCCATTTCTTCCCAACCCCCTGAGTTCCCCTCTAGCCCACTCATCTCTTTTCTACAAGCTAGGAAAAGGGGCAGCACAAATCACTGCATCTCTGAATGGCTGACCAGTGTGTGCATTCCACACCCTGTGACCAACACAGGAATCCTGCAAAATATTCCTGTCTCCAAGACCTTTGTGGTAGGAATTTTCTGGTCAGTTTAAAGCAAGGTGGAAGAGGAAGGAAGAACAAAAGAAAAGCACAATGGAAGAACTAAGAGAATGCAAAACAAGAACAATGTCACAAATGTACTTTTTTTTCCTTATGATACCCTTAACAGAAGTCAGCTACATCAGAGCGGGACAGGGAGGAAAACCCCACAGAGAAATCTGGGGAAACTTGCTTCCTCCCCATCCAACAAAAAAGGTACACAAGTGCCACATTCAGTGGCACAGAAACAAAATACTTCACTGGAGTTCTATATGGTTTGATTAACAGAATTGCTTTTTCAGGATTTTCTAAAGATAGTCATGATATCTGCAGCTCAAGGACTGGAATTCCCTTAAGCAAGCACAAAGCTTAGGATTCATGGTGCATTCATTGAGCCTAACTTCTCCTCTACAAGAATTGAAATGTATCAAATTAAGCCCTGCTTCAAAGGCACAACTTCCAGTCATCTTAAACAAAACTGATAAAAGAATTTATATGGTAAGTAAACAGTGGATTTCACTCCTGAGTTCAGAAAGAAGCACTAGAAGGATGTGGAGAGAGTTCAGATACCCCTGCAGAACACAGTCATGAATAATGTGCTCCTGGAAAGCACAACTAAGGGTGCTCCTTTTGAGCAATTACAAGATAGCTATTGGTAATGTGAGTGTATTATTTAGGAATCTTCTTAAAATGTTTATTTATCTAGCCTTAGACTATACAGGCTTTAGGAGGATGCATCACATAGGCAGAAATAACGGGTCTTTTGACAGTTACCTGTTGAATTCCAGAGTCCCAGAATGCCTACAACACTGAAAAAGCTCTCAATGAGTACACTTCCAAAATGATGATAATTCCAGCAGAGTTCATTACAAGTTCCTTACCGTAAAGCAACCGAGTAAGCAGACTCCACTGGGAGTGTGTATGGCAGCATCAGGTAGGATATCACCCGCATTGGGAAGAGTTTCGAGAACTGAGCATAGAATCCATTCTGTTCTTTACAAGCTTCCTGCAGTGCTTAAGAATAGTTATTTGGGAAAAGATGTTACACTATTTGAAAGCAGTTTCAATGATTTTTTTAGAGTTTTGTAATACCCTGTTAACATTATCAAGTGTTACTGAATAAGGCTCAGTTAGAAAATGAAAGAATTAATCTCAGGGCACTCTTGCCATAAACCTTCTCTATCCTATTTTAAAATATGGGAACACAGACTCACGCCACAGGGACAAAACACATTATCCAAAACTTCTGAGCAATAGATCTAAGAATTAATGTGGGAAAAAAAAATCAAAATTTGTCACTCAAAAGTTACAGGAGACAGCTTGAAGCATGCACCTTTACGAAGTCGGGGAGGTAGACTCTCAAATATGCTCTTCTCCAAAGGCCACGGGTTTTGCTTTAGCTGGTCATTTAAGGTGGTCATTTTCAAAGTTTCTACTCTGTTATTTTCTGTCAATTTTCTTCTGTTCACATGGTCAATGTGGTATTGTGCAGCCTCATGAGGATTTCTTTTTGTGAAGGACAAGTGGATATAAATTGAGTCATTCAGAATACCTGAAAGAGTCAAGAGCTTTCACTTAGGTTTGATCCACAGGTCTCCTGAGTTACCTGTACAGCACCTGAGGTGCTGTGTGTCTGTACAAAGACCTGTCCTGAGGGAATATCATCATCTACCCAATGTCAAATGCACCTGCTCCTAGGATCCCACAAACGTTTAAGCACAGTGACGACTCTCCTCAAGGTTTAGGTCTTACTTTAAAACCGGCTCTAAAGAAAAGGAAAAAAAAGTGAACAATTAAGTGAAACTGCCCTGGAAACATACAGTCACTTTCCAAAGTTGTTTTCCTGCAAGAAAGCAAAGAGTTTAAAGGAGAAGAGGAAAACTGATTTAATACGCATTTGAAAGCAAACACCTAAAACACATGAGATATTTGGGAAATTTGACATGGCAGGTATTACATGAGTACTTTGAGACATTGCTACAACAGGGTTGAAAAGGAAAGCAACTAGGTTACAGTATTTTTTCAGTTGTATCCAAAGTACAGATCTAAATCAACATGGGTTGCATTGCAAAACCAGTGCCAACTAAGAAATAGCACTGGTAACTACCTTAGAAACAAGCACTAGATCATGAGTACAAAGAGAAAAATACAAGAAGTGTATTCATACTTGGTTTTCAGAAAACCATTACAAAATTATATATGAAAAAAGACTACCAAATTTGACTAGGATCTATATCTACAATACAATAGAACCTACACCCTACTTGCAAGTACTAGTAAAAGACAAATGTCAAAAGAATATACAGTGAATTTAGCAAAGGAAAATATTTGGAGTGTCACAGATGGGGGGGGGGGGATTAATTCCTACAATTGAAATAACTTAATAAGAAAGGTGATGCATAATGAATGACCTTGGAAAGGCTATAATTATCATTGATTAAGCTTGACTCAAAACAATCCTGTGAGAGAATAAAAACAAAGTTGATCACAGGATTAGCACTGTGAAAAGGAGGACAGTAGTGCCATACAGAGAGGACATGGGGCAGAGAGACCAAAGAAGAACTGCAAGGAATGTCAGACATTAGTGGCAGATGGAAACATGCATACAGGAAACCTGTGGGTGCAGGACAGCAACACAACCCAACTTAGCACAGACACCCACAAACCAGGGGCTCTTTGCAGAGCTTGTGCTTTAATCACCTGGTAAAAGCTATAAAGCAGGACACTCTCATTAAATAATAATAACAATAATAATATTATAGAAAATCAAGCTCTTAAACAGAACTGTGATGTTCTTCAGTGAATTGTTTCAAGAAAACTTGAATATTCAGTGACCAGGCATCAGCAGAGTACATGAATGGCTGCATTACATCCTGCAGCTGGTACTATCTGTAATAGTGCTAAAGTCCCATTTCCATTCCTCTGATCTGACCCAGTACCAATTTGTTTCTGCATCCAAAGACTACAGGGCCTAGGCATATTTAACACATGGTTAACTCCATCCTAATATCAAGTTACTGTCTTGAACTTGTTTGTCTCAAAGCTTGCAGAGCAATAATATTATCAGTATAAAACATGTTATTAGAATTCTAGGAGTAGAGTAGCAGAACTCATAATGCTTCTTCCTAAACTTATCTGGGTGTTAACATCTGCTCCATTATAAGTTGTCATCTTCTAAAGTCTTTCCTCATATAGACCAAGGTTTGTCTGTGACTGAGTTTCTATTGTTGTTAGCCAGCTCCCACTTCTGGACCACCAGAAAGTCACTTGGATGACAGCAGAGAGGAGGCAAGAGCAGATACAGGTTTCAGAGGAGTGGGAAGCAGTAACCTATTCCCATCCTTCACAATTAACACAAAGCCAAGTAATAATATGATTTGCCTGGAACTGGGATTCTTTGGAAATTTCACTTCACATTTACTTCACACAGGTTTGACAAAACTCCAGAAGTTCAATTTTCGTACGGTAGCACAACTTACCTCAGGTGAACAGTTACCATACCTATGGCATTTGTACAAGAACTAAACGATCATGATCCCTCCAAAAGCCTCAAAGACCAACCCCCTTCTTAGCTACACACAACCCCCTCACCCTTTTTGTTTGTTTTGATCTGGGGTTTTTTTGTTTGTTTTTTAAATCCAGGTTAAGACCATATCACCAATAATTATCTAGGAGTTTAACATACCATTCTTCTTCAAGAATTTAAGAGCATCCAAATATCCCTGCTCACAGATCTCTCCAAGTACCTGCAAATATAGAGTAAATGAATCAGACAAATAAAAAGAGTTTCAACTTGAGATCAACAGTTTTGTAGAATGAAAAGCCACTTTCATCCACTTTCCACTCTTGTAAGAAAAAAATCACCTCAACAATTGCTGGAATTCAACAGATTCAGGTTAATATGGCTACTGTGATGATGCATACGTGATCATGTAAATTAACTTATCTTTCAGCTGTTACAGATGCACTGAATTATTCACCTAAAAGGCCTGCATGCAAACAGTTTACAAGACTTCCCTCCCCTCTTGTTTCCTTGATTAGCCCTTCAGAAGCTGCTAGCAGCAACAAAACAGGGTGTTTGGAGTATGCCAATTCCCCTCCTTCCCTCACAGTGCTTCTCACTTTCCAAAGCTTTGAAAGATCAGATGTGCAATTCTGATGCTCATGCTCAGACTTATCTTGCCTATGAAAGTATCTTTTGCCAGATGCAATACCAGCTCACCTATGCAGGGGTATTCGTAAAAAAGAAAAAAGAAAAAAGAAAAAACAAAAACCCACATAAGTAGAATTTAAAATTTGTCTTGAAGTGGTCAAAAAGCACTCAGTTATTAAAATGTATCTGTAGCAGTCAGAAAAATTGCTTCTTTGCTGTAGTATATCCCAAGCCAATTGAAAAGGTCTGCTTTTATTTTTTTATTTTTCCAACTTCCACAACAGCAATTCAAGAGCATTTCCTCCTTCAGACCTGCAACTAACAGCACTGAGCAAAGTTTAAAGGCAACTTGCCTGTGCCAAGTATTAATTAAGACTTTTACAAAACCATGAAGCTTTAGAACTTCTTATAATTTCTTAGCAGGTAAACATGAAAGGACCACAAACTGACAGTTGTTATTTCCCAGTGTTGATTTTATGATAGAATCCTGTGATAATTCCCAAATAAACAGTGAAAGCCAGTAGCAGGATATGCATTTTTGGTCTGAGAGAGACTAAAACCAAGGGGGACATAGACAAAACATGAAAAAATAGAAACAAGATACATCACCAGAGAAGTTTATGTGACTGGATGAAAAAAACTTTCTGCAAAAGCTTTCACATGGACAGCTGAACCAAAGGAAGGCAGGGGCTGACCTTGGGTTCTGGTGGAAAGAGTGCTTGTGTTAAGCGATAAAGGTTCCCCAGGCTGAACTGAATGCTGGTGTTGGTCACGTTCATCTCATGGAAGTTGGCTGACTTCCCCTTGGGACAGATGTCACACTCCCCAGCGAAAGGGGACACTGTGATGGTGTTCTTACACTCATAGTGAGGCAAGTTGTCACTGATTCCTCCGTCCACGTAGCGCTACACAAACGAACAGAAACAACACATCTGAAAGGCAGAAAACTGACCAGCAGAGTCCCCATGCAAGAATGAAACAGCACTTAAGGCTGTAACAGAACAGCCTGTGCTTGTGCTCCCAGGCTAAACAATTAGAGTGGCATGATTTGCTCTCTAATGCCAATAAACATTCCTACCTATAGTTCCATAGATGGCCCAAGCATATTTCGTTTGGGATTTTTCTCTATGTTTTTTCTGTACCTTTATGGCATTTTAAAGATGATAATCCTACTCAGAAAAACACTCAGAGGAAAGCAGCTCTACACTTCAAAGTTTAAGTTCTGAGATACTAAACCATTCTAACTTGAAAGTACTCTTCATAATTAGAATTTGATAGAAAAGCACCAAAAAAGATTTGGACATAAGGAAAGTGTGAGTAAAAATGGACAGTGCTTCAGAAACTTTGCCAACAGTCACAGGCATCTACTGTGCTTTGTGTGCAAGTTCCAGGTTATGCTTTTGTCTCCTTCACATTGAATGGCCAATTTCTGTACTTTTAGTGCATCATCACCTCACACAGTTGAAGATCCAAGCTCCAAAGTGCTCTGTTTTGGGGTAACTGCTGTCTAGTGCAGCAGCTGCAGTGGCTACAGACAGCCCCTCCACTAGCTCACAGCAGTCAGCTTTCCAGCCAGGCTACAGGGAACTGGCTTGTTCCCACACCAGCAGCTTTGCTGGCTCAGAGGCTGCATTTTCCTCCTTTCTAACAGCTCAGCAGACCTAAACTGTAGGTCCTTGTCAAACATAAATGTAACAGAGCAGTGATTTGAGCAGGAGCAACCTAGATTATCAATTTCAGCTGCCGATACTCATTCTGAGAAACACATTAGGAATTAGGAAGAGGACAGCTCATGGCCTCTCAGCCTCCCAGGACACTCTCTGGACCATGTAGCTCCTGCCAAACTTAAGTTGTGTAATGCAATCACTGAAGTACAAGTGAAATCCCCAAGTCCTTTGTGGAAGTATCAAGTACAATACAACAGGTCTGGCAAAGGAGGACCCTTCCCATGAAATTATTGAAAGGTGGAAGTACGTATCTGAATCACTGTTCTACTGCTCTAAATGATTTTCATGATTCAGAGTATCTGCTCAGCTGTGCCTCCAAGTCATTCTTTAAATCTAAAAGCACTGCTGTGTTTGAAAGGAGTAAAAAACCCAAACAAAAGCCATCGCACCCAAAAGCTTTTGAATCGGCAGTTAGATACACCTATTAAATGTCATCGTTATCAAAATAATTGCAAAGATTAAAAGGATAGAAGGGTTCCTTCCTTTCCTCAAAATATGACCAAATTAAGCATCACTTGAGTGTTTTTGTACTCTGAACTAAGCCTTTTAAAATAACATTGTTGTCTGGTGACAAGAACTGAACAGCCAGATTAGCCTGGATCCACCTCAACCTTGGATTCAGTCCAACGTCCTGTTTTCATAACACCTTTAATCTGGAAGAGTTTAAGGAGACATACAAGGTTTAGAAGTACAGATAAAGAAAATCCCTACACAGTTCTAATCACTTTTGCTGAAATTTCAGCATGAAGGAAAAAAAATACATTTCACATCTATTCTTGACCTTTTAATACTTGCAAATTGCCTTAAGAACAGGTTAAAGATGTTTAGAGTTTTCTTTCTTCCTTCCCTTCTCGTTGTGCAAGGAGCACCACAGTTGGAAGGAAAGCAAATGCAAGTGAATAAAACAGGGTAACAAAAAGCCACCAATGTCACTGCCTTGATTTGAAATGCAGATCTGCTTCCAGACGTGTAATTAAAACACCTACACAACAAACCATGCCAACTTTCCTGCAGTTTTTGTCTCTTTAATGGAGGATTTTAGAGAGCCCAGTAGAGCCATGAAGTATTAAGAGGTTTTGTAACCAGCAGTTCCTGGGAAGCAATAGAACATACTAATATACTGATATTTTACCTCTAAAAAGTGAGCTTTCTTACACTGAATACAAACGGCAGAAGGCATTAAAAAGCTTTGTTTACACCTAACTGAACACAGAGCTTTAATCCAGTTGTAAGGCAGATCTACCCACAGTCAGAACATGAAGATGTACAATAAACTACACTACAAGAATTTTTTTTTTGGAACAATTATAGGTGATTCTTCCTGTAACTCACTTCCTTCAATAAATATTTACCCATAAGTTAAAATACTCGTTGTTTTATAATACCTTCTTCTTTTATTAATGCATCTTAGGGGGGAGAGGTGGGAGAGAGAGACAATATGTGCGTGTTAAGATACACATAGTATCTTCCACACATTCAGTGTTTCTTTTTTTGGAAAGTTGTTACAGCTACAGTACTAGAAGCTATGATAAATGTATTAGCTTTACAGTAGGATAACAAAAAAACCCACATACATTCTCTCTTAATATTTTCAGAATAGCTAGAATTATTTTTAGATCTTAACAATAGAGACTTACCACACCTCTAAATGATGGTGGAATGAGGCCACAATAAATAGGGACAAATGAACTACAGATTAAAGCCTGTAAGAAAAGGAGACCATATAAATTAAATGTTAATTGTTCCATTACTGACATTAATATTTATCTTTTTTTTTTTTTTTTAAGATATTAGCAAAAAACACCAAGCAATGAAAAAAATCCCAAGTGAGAATACTTGAACAAAAAAATGGGGGGAAAAAAGAGGGTATGATCAAGCATTGTTTTAAACAGGATGAGTGTATTCAACATCTTTTTTTAATCATACTCCATCTAAAAAAATTCGTAAGACTCACTAAAAGACCATTTCTAGAAATGGTGATCAGCAAGGAAAAGATTATGATCATTCATTCAAGCTCTACATTTTCTGAGTAATCAAAGTAATAATGACCGAGGACACAAATGTCAGCATCCTGGGATCATATGAAATTAGCTTTGTAATGGACATTACGAGTTTTTAAAAGCTATTTTCAACTGTTTCTTGATCATTGCTTTTATAAGAATGACCTTAAAATCTTATTCACTAAGGATATAGTTTCATTAGATCCACTGCACTTTAAAGGCATTTATCCCTTTTCATGACTGATCCCTTGCACCTCCTCCCTAAAACAGTTCACAGACACATTGACTGGGAAAACCAGTACGTGAATCTGGTGTAAAAACGCCTGAACTCCTCTTTAAAACACTGTCAGAGTCACAATACCTGAAATGCTTAAGTAGAAATCCAACAGATGATGTTAAAGGGACCTAGGATCACAGAAACTTTTAAAAGTTGCCAAGAAGAAACATACCTGTATAACTTCTTCTTTTGAGTTAAAATTAGATATCAAGGCATTTTTGCCATCTGATACCCTGGTTAGTGAAATACACAGTCTGCCCGATGACAACTGGTGCGTGTTTTCTGGAAGATTTCTCATCAGCCCATCTCTTATTATCTTTATCACATTAAAGGAAGGATGAAGAGGACCAAGATTTCTCTTTCTAGCTTCTTTGGCTAATGCCAGAACATCTGCACAAGCCTGAGCTGAAAAGAAAATGCATTGCATTTAACAGCAGAAGGTATCTCAAAAAACACAACCCACACTTGGACTAATAAAGCATATCTAGAGCTCCAACTCTCTTATTGCTAGAGTGAAAATTCAAGAGCTTTTTAACAGACTAAGTAACTGTCCAACATGTTTAAGGAGTTTAGGAGTTGTCTGAGAGACAAAGAAATCATTTTAGACTTTCATAAAGAACTCCTGGTGAAGATTAAGCTACTTATATGCCATTAAGATGTAGATTCTAAGCCTAAAACACCCCTATGAGATGCTTGCATTAGGAATTATTCATCCCAGAAACACAATCTTTGAGGAAAAAAAAAAAAATATTAACCAAATTTAAGGTTTCAGGGCACCGTTTCTCCTCATTGATCCAAAAATACACTAACGGGAGCATGAAGTGGGATGTGGTAGGAGTGCCAGGAGGGAAGTTTTTAGAGCAATGGGAAAGGAATGTGGAGGAGATCCATGATACATCACACAGGTCTCCACCTAAATAGGTACATTTTTACAGTAACAGACACATTGATAATTTTTTCTCCAGTTAAATCTACGTCTGGGAACTTCAAACCACTACAGAAGACAGGACAGTTCTGAAGAACACTAAAATCCTTTCAACATTTAGTCACAGGAGGAACAGCAGCTCATCCACCTGCAATGTTTTGTTTGAACTTAGAATGTCACATTTTTCCAGGGCACACTTTGAGGAAATTGCTTGTCAGCTTGGTAAAGGAAAGGGGGGGAAGGTCAAAGTAACACCTTATCAACCTGAGTGATAGGCTACAAGGTCTTCTAAAAATATTTTCAGAACTTACATACTTGAGCTTACTAGAACAGATAAAATTCAATTTATCAGGCTAAATGTGAGCACTGCACTGGCAACAACTCTGCTTAAGCCTTTGAGCTCAGATTAATTTCCAAAAATACTACCCTTCTACAATGTTATTCCCCCCCAAAATAGCAATAACTAAACATTTATCATTCTCAACCAAGAGTCTATGTCCAAAAGAGCATTTCTAAAAAATCTGAGGTATCAGACACACTCCATTTTTACCACTTCAATTCTTTCATTCCATCCTCACAGAGGGAAATCTTGGGCCACAAATCCACTGACACCAGTAGCCTGACCCCACCTCCCATCCTAGAAGACAGCAAACAATTTAGACACAGCTCACTGTTCATGGTCAAATATATGTTTACCTTAGTAAAACACATTTTACACACAAATAAAAAAATTGCTCAAGTCACATTCTGACGAGTGACTAAGTTATCTCCAAAAGCAGAATGAGGCAGTTCTAGCAGTTCTAATTTTTCATGCATCCAGATATTCATTACTACCTCCCTTTTTTTATTTAGCAATGCTCAATCTTCTAAGCTTTCTAAAGATAGCCATATTACAGGAGTCCAAAATACTGAACTACCAGAACTCTGGCCAGGAAGCCTTCAAGCATACACAATAATTACCTTTTCCAAAACAAGTATAGTTTTGAAAGCTTATGCACCAAGCAAGTCACTTGCTTGTTCTACAATACAACCTATCAGCAAACAAATACCTGCAATTTGATTTGGCAGTTTACCCATTGTCTCCACATACAAGAATTTCTATGCTTGAAATTCACAGGGAAAAAAAAAAACCAAAACATATTTTGTTTATTGTAACCTATTTTAAACAGGAGAATGGCTCCAAATCAATGGAAAAAAAAAAAGAAAAAAAAAAGAAAAAGTTCTATCTAGGAGTATGTGATTATTAAAACACTGAAAATTTAAAAAGCTTTTTGTTATTAATTCAACAGACTTCAAAGTAGTCCAACTTTTTTTCCTTCTTCCTTCCTCTTCCAACAGGACTAAAATACAGTTGCCTCTTAGGCTGGTGTATTCCAAAATAGTAACTTCTCCAAAAGGCACCAAAATAGGAACTTCTCCAAAAGGGCTAGAGCTCAAGCCAAACTGGCATTTTAGGCAGACCTTGGTCCATCTGTTTTATTTTTGAAACACAGGAGAGCTAAAGAAATTAATCTTCCTAATAAATGTGAACTGTTTCTCGTTATAGTTCTGTATTACTATTTTTAATTGTTCATTATTAATTTGTTTCGCAGAGTAAAACCTGAGATGTTCACTCCACAGAGTAAAACCTGACATTATATTTGCAGCCCCCACTAAACCTGCTCTCTTTTAAGTGCCCCACTGCAATGGATGATCACAGCACCTTCAAAATACCAGATCTCCAGGGCATCCAAGGAGTGCAATTTTAATATTCCATTTTGGAATAGCCTGGAATGCACTTCATCCTCAAAACAACACTCCTGGCTAAGCTTCCCAACCTCCCCCAAATTTAGTGAGAGAAACCTCTTTGTCAGTCTGTAAAAGTACCCTTTTCTTCCCCATTCAATGGTTAATAATTATATTTATCTACATTTGAAGTTCCACATACTATCTATCCAGCAGCTAATCTGAATCACAGAGAAAACCCTTCACTTAAAACATCTGGCTACAAGGCAGTGAAAAACAAAATATGCTCTTCAATTCCAGCCACAACCCCTGCTCACAGATGTGCACACTCAGTTTTGTGTGCACCAGCACACAGACAGTTCAGGGCTGGGTCCTGCCAAGCCCCAAACATCTCCAAGGATGGAAATCCCACAACCTCTCTGGGAACCTGTTCCATTATTTTACCACCCTCATGGCAACTGTCTTTTCCTTACACCTCATCTGAATTCACCAGGTTGCAGCTTGTGCCTGCTGCCTCTCATCCTTCTGCTCAGCTCTGGGAAGAGCTGGGCTCTGTCTACTCACAGTAAAATGCAACTGTGAAAAAAAACCACGGGACTTACTTACACCTCCAACTGCAGGAACAACAAATACTGCACAGAAAAGTGTATCAGAATAAGAGAGGCATATGATACAAAGTCACAAAATACATCCTATTATTATAAAACAGTGATTCTTTAGAGGTTGTTTACCATTCTCTGCTTTCACACAAGCTCACAAAATCCCACAGCTAGAAACTCCCAGAATTAGCATGGGAATACCTTATTAGATTTTCAGTTTACAGCAATTCACAGATTTTAGAACGTGGGTGGTCGGAATTGTCTTCCAACATTCACAAGTGATGCTTTTTTTTTTTTTTTCCCCCAGTAGAAACACACTTGCCCATGGAATCTGCTACCTTGGACAGTGACCACACACATATTCTATTAGAGAGAGAAAATAAAAAATCTCAGCTGACATATGAGATTGGTATTAATTGGGAAAGGTTATAATTTGAAATCTACAACTCTTAATTACTAAAGTGCTGAAAGATTTAAAAGCTTTTATTAACTCATGCTGCCAAATAAACAATATACATTTTCTGGGCTTAAGAGTTCTTCAAATATTTAAGACAGCTTCCTTCTCAAATAATTTACAATGACTTAAGA
Organism: Coloeus monedula; assembly: GCF_965178545.1. Classification (NCBI taxonomy): domain Eukaryota; kingdom Metazoa; phylum Chordata; class Aves; order Passeriformes; family Corvidae; genus Coloeus; species Coloeus monedula. Next base: position 13,609,051 of record NC_138784.1, read on the forward strand.
CTTAAAACTGGGTATGTTCTAAAAATACCAGCTATTGGGGAAAAATATGATTTGTTTTAAAAGCTGATACTGGGGTCACATTAACTCAAGTGTGTCATATTTGGACATTACAGCAACATTAAATTAAGTAGCACAAGTTTACTGCTAAAGCTTTGAAGAAATTAAGCTTATGTGCTAGAGCTCAGTGGCTAAAGCAGCAGGGGCAAGCATTTCACAGCACTGCTCTCCTGTACTTACAGAGAACTTCTGCTTCTTTTAGTCAGTGGATGTTTTTCCTCAGAAATTTAAAAGCAAAACCCACAAACCTCTCCAAATTCAAAAGAGGTACTCATTGTTCTCCTCCTCTTCTAAGAGGAAATCTGAATTTACGAACTCCTCTAGTTGTAAACCAGGCAAGGGTACTGCTAGCAAAAACAACCAGTGCAGAGTCATAAATGAGACTTTTTGTTTTACTCAGTGGATTTCTTTAGTATAAAGAGAAAACCACTTTCAGCATTCCAGATATTTCATACAGTTTTTTAAACTACAATCTAGTTGCTATCCTAAATACCTTGATATTTTGACAGCTTTTATCAAGTTTAATTCATTAGAAAAATGTATATTCATGAGCCCTAAATAGGTAAAGGAAAGGTGCATTTTTCCCACTGCTAGAAAATAAGTGTGCATTTCACAAAGCACACTATATTTAGTTGCAAACTAACATCTTTTATCCAGCATAAATACAACACAAGATTACCTCTATTATTTAAATGGCAATTAAAATCAGTGATTTTAATCAATCCACTGTTTCTAATCATACACCTAAAAGACCTTTGCAACATACACCGTGCCCAGATTAAAGAGGAAAAGCACGTTAAAGCTAAACTAAGCCCTGACCTTAACTCTCCTAGCCTTACCCCAGAAAGGAGCAGCTTTGGAAGAAGCAAGATAAAGCTATCCAGCGCTTCACGTGCAGGGAGATGCTCTATTTCCCAACGAAGCGCAAACACTTTGTTTACAGCTGATGACAGGACTGGCCCACTTGCTTTGGTGGGTGTTAGGGCTCAGCTGCCTCCCGCTCTCCCAGTTAATTCCCGGACTTTGGACAGGGGCGGTGAGAGCAGCCCCTCAGAAGGACATACACGGCAGTAACTCCGACCTTTCGGCTACGCAGGTGTGGGAATCGCATCGGGCATCGCCAAGACCATTCCCTGTGCCACGGATTTTATGCCACCCACGGGCACATGTTTTAGGGGCAAAGAGAAGCAGAGAATCGGAGCCAGCCCGGCCCCACCCGGCCGGAGGGACCCGCGGCCCGAGCGCGCTCCGGGGCCGCGCCTGCCCTCCCCCGCCGCACCGGGCCCTGCCCGCCGCACCGGGCCCTTCCCCGGGGCTCGCCCCGCCGCTCGCCTCGCCCCGCTCCCCCGGGCCCCGCCGCTGACCCAGAGAGCCGCCCCCGACGAGGACGGCTCCGGCGAGCGCTCCGGCGGAGGCGCCGTAGATGTGCCGCGCGTCGCGGATGACGTGCGGGGCGCGCTCCTGCAGGCAGGTGGCGGCGCCGATGTGGTAGACGCCCAGGAAGCCGCAGCCGGCGAAGGACACGCTCCAGCCGCCCTCGCGGTCCAGCATAGTGGCCGGCGGGACGCGTGCTGAGGCCGACGGGGACACGGGCGCTGCGGCGGCGGCGGCGGCGGCTGCCGGGCGACTGAGCGGGCTCAGCGGGGCCGCCCTGCGCGTTACACGGCGGCCGCGCCCCCGCCGCCGGCCGCGCCGCAGCCAATCCCGCGCCGCCGCTCGGTGGCTCAAGGCGCCCCAGCCAACCAGAGGGCACATGCAAATAAAGCCCCGCCTCCTCTCGTCCCCGCCCGGCGCAGGGCGCGCTCCCGGCGGGTGCGATCCGCGCCCCGAGTCCTGTGTCGCTCGTTCCCCTCGGTCCCCTCAGAGCTGCCGGTCCGCTCAGACCCTTCGGTCCCCTTGCCTCGGGCGGCCTCCGCCGGTCCCCCAGCCCCGTCTGTCTCCGAGTCCCCGCCCCGAGCGAAGCGGTCCAGAGGGGCGCGGCCCGCCCACCGCGCTTCCAAAGCCGCACAGCGCGCGGTGGTGGGGTCCGGAGTTCGTGAGGCACCGTGGGTCTGGGGCCAGTGAGGCACAGGGGGTCCGGGGTCAGTGAGGCACAGTGGGGTCTGGGGTCGGTGGGGCACAGTGAGTCCGGGGTCAGTGAGGCACAGTGGGGTCCGGGGCCGGTGAGGCACCGTGGGTCCGGGTCAGTGAGGCACCGTGGGTCCGCGGTCAGTGAGGCACAGTGGGTGCGGGGTCGGTGGGGCACAGTGGGGTCTGGGGCCAGTGAGGCACAGTGGGTGCGGGGTCGGTGAGGCACAGTGGGTGCGGGGTCAGTGAGGCACAGTGGGGTCTGGGGTCGGTGGGGCACAGTGGGGTCTGGGGTCGGTGGGGCACAGTGGGTGCGGGGTCAGTGAGGCACAGTGGGGTCCGGGGTCAGTGGGGCACAGTGGGTGCGGGGTCAGTGAGGCACAGTGGGGTCTGGGGTCGGTGGGGCACAGTGGGGCACAGGGGGTCAGTGGGGCACAGTGGGGTCCGGGGTCAGTGGGGCACAGTGGGGTCTGGGGTCAGTGAGGCACCGTGGGTCTGGAGTCAGTGAGGCACAGGGGGTCCGGGGTCAGTGGGGCACAGTGGGGTCTGGGGTCGGTGGGGCACAGTGGGGCACAGGGGGTCAGTGGGGCACAGTGAGTCCGGGGTCAGTGAGGCACCGTGGGTCTGGAGTCAGTGAGGCACAGGGGGTGCGGGGTCGGTGAGGCACAGTGGGGTCCGGGGTCGGTGAGGCACAGTGGGTGCGGGGTCGGTGGGGCACAGTGGGTGCGGGGTCGGTGAGGCACAGTGGGTGCGGGGTCAGTGAGGCACAGTGGGGTCCGGGGTCGGTGGGGCACAGGGGGTGCGGGGTCGGTGAGGCACAGTGGGTGCGGGGTCGGTGGGGCACAGTGGGTGCGGGGTCGGTGGGGCACAGTGGGTGCGGGGTCAGTGAGGCACAGTGGGTGCGGGGTCGGTGAGGCACCGTGGGTCTGGGGCCAGTGAGGCACAGGGGGTGCGGGGTCGGTGAGGCACAGTGGGTGCGGGGTCAGTGGGGCACAGGGGGTGCGGGGTCGGTGAGGCACAGGGGGTCCGGGGTCGGTGAGCTGGGGTGCCGGCAGCTGGGCGGGCGGAACGCGCCGTGTGATCCGCAGGTAGGAAAGGATTTGGGATCTGCCAGGCACGGCGGGGCAGCGGGAGGCGGCACCGCTCCCCCAGCCCATGCGGGCCGTGGGAGGTGCGGGCTTAGCAATTACCCCGATTATCCACGGCTCAAAGGAATCCACTGTGCCAGCGTATGCAAGCGCTCGTATTACATGATCTTCTCTGTTTAATACTCCTGAAATTTAAAGAGAAGAAAGTTCATGATGATAATAACACTAGGCTTCTAATGGGAAGATTATAGAATAATTTGCTTTCAGGTTGCAATTTCAATCTGCAAACAATTCTGTGTTTTTACATTTTACAGAGTTCAAGCAAAGCGGCAAAATGCCATCTGAAGTCTAGAACAGCAGCTTCTGGCAGAGTTTTGGTAGTACCAGCTGACTGTTGCATCAAAACCAAGTGTCAGGTACTGGTGGACTTCTGGAGGTCTCATAATCTTTAAGAGTCTGAAGACCTCATGCTTTCAGCTCTGCAGGCTTAGTTTCCTAAATAATAGTTCAGGTATTTCTGTGTAGTGCTGCATTGCAGGCCAGAGATATGCTCTAAATGATTTTCTGCTCAAGTCCTCTTAAATACATCTGAACACATCCAGGTAGGGTTTAGCTCCCTGTAAAAGGGGCAGGTTTCCTCTAAAATTTGTAAGAGGAACTGGCATCTGTATGTGACTTCAGTCACCACAAACCCCAGAGTTTCCATTAGGCTCACCCTGCAGTGCTAGTAGAGATTAAGTAGCTCAGAAGGGAGTTCCCAACAATTTTCTTGCCCAGCAGGGAGCTCCCCAGAGCTGGACTATGAAAATAAAACAGAGAACAGCATGTCTGAAATCCTCCAGGATTTAATTGCCTCACTCAGTACTTCAGAAATCCTCTTTAGCTACCTGCATGCAACATTGCATCATAACAATGGGATGTTATAACATTTCAAAAGAGTCCAAGAGGAGTTCATGCTTTCCAAATACACCTAGGAGAGGTTATGTTGTGAGACCTTTTAGTTACGGAAAGCATGCCATGAAGAGAGCAGAATTCAAGCTCTTTTTCAATCTGAGTGGTCTTGAAGCCATAATTCTGCCTCTAAGTGAGCACCACAAGCACTAGACCATATTTCCAGTTTTCCCACTTCGAATTTAGCTTTCTAGCCACTTCTGTCTTGTTGGGCCATTCAGCTTCATCCATTCACCATTTCAATGAGCAGAGCAGAGCAGGCAGTGTCCTAATCCCAGTCCTGCCTGTCTTTTAGGTGCTTCCCTTCATTTAGGGAGAAGGAAGGTGTGAGATTGAACCCCTTTCAGTTCACAGGGAAGGAAGACGATGAAAAGGGAGATGAAACCTCATCTTCCTAGAAGAATCTTATTTCATTAAAAATGTGATTGTGACTCCTGGAATTTTTCCATTCTCTTCTAAAGGACAGGCCCAGCTCTGCTGTATTTTTTAATCTCTTCATGTGTGCTCTCATTTACTCAGACCTTAAGTGTGGGAGAGTACCATTTCTTAATCCATGTTTTAGAAAATGGACACCAAGGTGTTCAGAGAGGGACATTTCTGGACATCTGCAGAAGTTTGACAGAGCCAGTTAAATGGCAGGCAAGCAGGGGATTTTCAGAACATTATCAGATCAATAGGTTTTTCAGGGCTAAGCTCAATTTTGCTGCTAGACATCAGCTCTGTTTAAAAATGTTTTTTTATCCCTAAACTGTCAATAGAAGGCTGTTCCTGAACCACATTTCTTGAATAGTCAGGAGGAGTCTTATTTCTCCTGTAAAATGGCCAGTTCATAACCATCTGCTCCTCTGCTTTGTGTCCTTTGACATTAGTATCTCCTATATAACACTGACAATATTAAGAGTGCTGAGCTTTATTCCCTTTATCCCCCATTCTCTGGCCGTCAGGGAGCTGAGCTCCTCTAGCTTCCTCTCATGACACAGCTGCTACAAATGCTCCCCAGCCAGTACTGCAACTGGTCCTTCAGATGGGGCTTCTCTAGAGCTCTACACAGCCCTTGCTAGGGAAGCTGAATCACAGATTCTGATTGCTTGTACTGTGATGAACTGGTAAATCCAGGTAAATCCTTCCCTATCTCAACTTACATCAATGTTTTTAAATGTATTGCAATTCTCCCAGTACACAGTACCAAATTTGTTCCCAACACTGGACTCCCCTCCCCACATACACCCAGCCTTTTTCAGTATCTGTGTCTTCTTGGGCTGCTTCTAACAGATAGTGCAATTTCTCCATTACATCACCTCTAGTTTAGAAAAAACATCTCTTGCAAAAAAAAAAAAAATCCCAACAAACAAAAAAATTTAAGCTGAGGTGCATAAAGACAGCATGGATCCCATCCAAGAAAGCTGATGCAGCCTTGTCACAAGTACTACCAACCATACTGCAATTGTACAAGATGCAGTTTCGAGATTTATATCAAGTTGATATCAAGTTTTTGATCAAGTTTATATCAAGTATTGTTGACAAGTATCAAGTCCTGTTTTTATCAAGTATCATGTACTATATGCTGCAATCTCTGTTGCAGACACATCTTAAATGTTTTACTGAAACAAGTCCAAAATAATTTCCCCCTAATTCCAGGAATATGAAGTAAGGACTGAAGGGAAAATCAAATCTATTTCAGTGGGGTTCTAATCTACCAGGTAACTTGCACGCAGCTTGCAAACTTCTGTAAGGAGACACTGACCCAGCCTGATGTCTGGCCTGTAAACTCAACAGGCACACCTTCTGTCTGTCATTTAACCACCCTCCATCCGTTCCATTTAGCAGCTATGTTAATTATGATACAGCCATGCCATTTTCCTAAGATGTGGACTAAATAATGTCTTTCATACAAAAAGAGAGAAACTGATAGTGCACTCGAAAGGTGCCTTTAACTGCTTAGAAGAAAGGTACCATTGAAGTACCTGCAGGTAGCTGAAGGCATATAATTTATAGGAAAAGGGACCACATAGGATGGAGCATCAGCAGGATGTGACAAGCAGTACTGGGCAGGTGACAAATTATCAGGTCTGAGGTCTTGTGTAAATCTGACAACAATTTCTGTCATCAGAAAGAGAAGGAGGTCCAAGAAGTTATTGCTAAGCTGTGCTTAGAAACAGCAAATGTTTTCTATGATTTTTTTTTTTACTTTCAGGTATTCATTAATAAAGCATTTTAAGAGAGATTGATGTATCACAGTAGCCTTTTCCATGGGGGAGGTGGAGAGGGATACAGTAGCAAAATTGGCCCAATTATCACTCAGCAAGGCTGGTTCCAAAGTTGGAGAGGAAGTCTGACTTACTGAGTGCTAAGCCAGATCTACAGCCTAGAACTTCTCCAGAAGGATAAGGAAGTAGCTGCTAGAATTTTTGGAGCCCAGGACACTTGCCAGTGCAGTTTGTCATGTGTGTGTGTGTCCTTGTCAAGTGACCTTGTCAAGTGATCATCTACCTAATCCAAAATTATTAAAGCCTCATCTCTGCCTATCACCTTTCTGGGAATGCTCTGCTGTGAAAATTTTCTGCAGAAACACAAAGCATTTGTTGGCAAAGTTTAGGTGCCTTTGGTGAGTAATGCAGCCTTGGCCCACAATAGAAAGCCTTGCTCTCCTCTGCCTGAAAGGATCCAAAGAGCAAAACCAAGGGATTGCTTTACACTCCCTTGGAGATCTCTTATGTGGGATGCTGCAAGTTTACTCCTCTTGTTTCAGTGCATGCAGGCGAGAAAGAATATGAGCTCTGCTGTCTTTGTTATTCAAGTAACTTCTGTTTATGTTCCTCTGAAGGTGCTAATTTGTCACAGAAATTATAATCAATAACAGATACAATTCTTTTTCTTTTGTGTGATCATCCTACCAGGGCTGGATACAAAAAGGGAAATTCTACTGGATCAATGGCCAGGAGACTGTTAAACAGCCTTTCCTCTTTAAAATGCATGAAGAACTACAGGGCAGGAATGGAGAAGTGTTGAGTTACAGAGGGAGGTAAGCTGAGGACAAATACAGACCGTAACCTGGACAAGGAATTTGTTACATTCCTGGTGCCAAGGTCTCACATGCACACTCACCACTGGCAGAGCTGTACACTGGGGAGCAGAGACAAAGAAAGGACATTGAAATTGTCCTGCCAAGATAAGTTTTAATCGTTTTTAGTCTGTTTGCAATATCAACTGAAATCCCCTCACTACACTCTATTGTAAACCTCACAGAGAAACTACTCTTGGCACAAGCATCCTTCCTGTTCCATTGGCTTCCAGTTCTGTTCAAACCATGTGGACCAGCAAAGACTCAGCCACTTGGTGGGGATTTTTTTCTCTTTGCCTGTCATATGGCCCATTAAGCTTGCAAAGGTCTCAGGTTAACTACTCTCAGGTTACTTCGGCAAGAGGTTGTTTTAGTGAAAGCTGCTGACCTGTTTTTCCCTTGGGCCTGATCTTCTAACATTTGAGTAAGGATTTGTGGGTTTGGGTTAAGCTTCTGGGGACTGATTCTAAGTCACTATTGTTGTGCATAGTAAAGCTGTAGAAACTTGAGAGTATCAGCTCAAAAATTGGTTTGTACATATCTCATACAGTAGATGATGATGGAGCAATTTTAGTGCAGCTACTGAACTTCACAGCATAACCCTTTGAACTAAGCTAAGAGGTCTTTTCTCTGACTTTCAGTTGTGACCATGGACTAGCAGACTCCAGTCTGTTATCAGCTATGAAGATCTGTATGAAAGGGTAATAAAAAATCCAAATCCAGGTAGATAAAGCAACCTCTGTTATTTCCCATAGGCTTCTGCCATGATATTTTCCAAAGGAAAATAAAATAAAAAATGAAGCATCCATTTCACATACCTTTTGCTAGGATCCAACACCAAGTCATTCTGTAGAGGCAGAGCTCTGTGCTCTCTGTGGCTGAAGCATGGGGGTCTAGCTTTTGAAAAAATCTCTTTACAGGTCCTGTTTCAAGCTGTGTGCTCCTACAAAACTGGGATCTTCATTGTGGAAGCTGTATGGGAAGTACTTTCTCTGGTTGCTTTGTCTTTAGTACTTAGTGTACTACTATCTGGCTTGTGGTTTACTTGTGGAAACCATTTTGTGACTATTGCTGAGCCCTAAAATATAGGGGAGGTTCTCAGATCTAGGTGCATACCATGCCCTAAAGATTCTGGCTGTTGAAATGCAAATTCCACTGCCAGGCCTTTGTTCCTCTGGGTGAAGTGGGAGGGAGAAATGTGGTAATGCAAATTTAGAAAAGATAATACAAAGGATGTATTAACTAAAAAAACCATACTGAGCACATTTGCCTTTGGCCAACTTGTTTGCAAACAGGTCTCTCTCAAGAACATGCTGTGACAGCAGGCGGGGACGAGCACCATACAAGGGGCCCATGCTGGACATCACTGTGCTGCTGGCCAGGGTCTGCTTAATTACAGTGCATGTAACACACTCACCGATCATCAAGAGCTTCCACCTCATGCTAAAGGACTGAAAACAGTGACTGAGTGCTGGCACCAGAGGCTTGCTTTGTCATCTTATTGGAAAAAGCCTCCAGCACTCAGCACATTTTCGTATCTGAGGGTGGCTGGAAACCAGTGTAACTGGTTCAGGTAGGAGAAGCAAAGACTTTTCATATCTTGAATTCCTTGGTGTGAGCTGTGTTTTTCCTTCTCAAAGGCAAACAGAAAAATCCTGAGAGTTAAAATTTGCTGCTCAGGTCTGATATCAAAAGCCATTGCCTTTATTCTTCATAATTTCAAAACTATTGCATGGAACAAGGAGCCTAGAACTATTTCACATGAACATGGTCCAAATACTGTTTCACGTGAACATGGTCCACGTTTATTTATATTTTCACTTTATTTTTGTTTCATAACTTTGTGGCCTGGTATGTATATTGCAACAGTTTATTGCAAAAAGATCCCGTGCAGCTTTAGACATCCTTCTAATGAGACACAGTCATGACCATGCCCAGTGCTAACTTGCAACCTTGGCTTGTTTCTTATTAATTACTTTTGGAGGATACATTGTTTTTATGGCAGAAAACTAAGAGAAAAGAGTACGGCTAACAAACTGGGGGAAGTTTGGATAACCTCCAGAGTTAGATTTTCAACTCTGAAGAGCACAAGCACCTTTTCTGTTGTACTAAGACAACCATTTTCTTTCTGAAGCTATGTCACTTCTACCTTAGCTATATTATTATTTTTAATTACAGTTATAGATGTTACTGTACCTAATAACTTCTAGGTGGAAAACAGTGTTGCATCTCTGAGATCTAATATCTTTTCATAACAAGGTCTAGTAATAAGCTCCTTTTAACAGCTGCTGAGACAGATTCTCAGCAAAGTCTCTTCCTTGGTCTTGACCTAAGAAAATATTTCAGTCCTGTAATTGCTCTAAAGACTAGGTGTTTGTCTTCCCAACTCTAAGACCAGCAATATTTAGGGAATTATTCTAGATATGGATATGTATGTAAGGAACACTTTCTCTGGCAGAGATGTATTTCAACCTTGTCTTGCACACAGTGATCCATTAGCTAAGAAATACACATGATTATTTTATAGTCACCTCCTTTCAGAGGTTTCTGTTCTGCAGAGAAACAACTGGTCCTTCATTCAGCACCCCTGAGAGGCAGAAGCTCATGAGAACAGTGTGAAACTAACATTTGTCATTAAAGAAAATTATTGTTTGTGTAAACAGAGACCACTAAGCTGCTTAGCATGCGTTAGCACCTTCTTAACATTTGAAAATGTGTTAAGAAATTCTAGAGAGGAGATTATGGAGCTCAACATAGGTGAAGATGTTGTCAACAGAGTGTGTGGGTGGGATGTAAACATAAGGGCTGTGCATAAATATGGGTCTTTGTTAGAGTAGTCCTGGTTCTCTTGATTCTTTAAATACCAGGGATTAGAAATTCCTGGATTTTTTTCCTTCCAGTTGGAGAAGGGAAAGAAGTCATACAAACCCAGTTGCATCTTGCAGGTGGCTAAATCAAGCCACTGGCTGGGTGACAGAACCCTGCAATGCCAGCACGAAAGGGACAGTGACTTCACAAGTGCCACAGAAAGTTGCCGAAAGGACTTAATGCAGTTTGCCTTGGAAAGCAAAAAATTCTAGTGAGCTTTTGGGCAGCAATGCCAACTTGGGCAGTCAGTGCCAGCCCTCTGCCACCTTTGGCTGCTCATATGAGCATCAGTGCACAGTGGACTGTGTGGAGGAGCTGCACTGCCAGGAAATAACTTTTTTCCCCTCTGTTTCCCTCTGTGTTTGTCTACTTAGAGCATCCTGCTGCTGAACAGTGAACCACCTGTGGCCTCACCATGGAAAAGCTTCCTTAGGGCTTATGTAAACCAGGTGACCTGGGGAAAGTCATTCCCTGGCACAGAGCAGAGGGGAACTGAGGTAGGAAGGGAAGCAGCCTCAGCAGGGGTGATGTTCCCTGTGTGCTGCACAGCATTTAGGGACCTTTCTGCTCACTCAGCTGTCCTGCAGGTTTGAGGGACTTAGTGAAAGGTACCCTTGTGTTGTGAAGCTATTGGACAATCGGCCACTGCCCATTGTGGTCGCACTAAATTCATTCTGTAGCCACCAGGCTTCCTAAAAATTGGGAGGAAAGAAAGAAGAGACAATTTAGGAAGCCTGCCTTTCCCCTAAAAGGGGAAAGTTCCTGTTTGTGGAGCTGGAAGTTTGGAGCAGCTGTTCCAGAACACAGCTTGAGGAGAGTGGCTAAAGTCATTAGAGCTGGCCACAGTTTCACCACTGTGTTCCAGGAGTTGTCCTAAGTGACCTTTCTCAGGCAGCACCTGTTTTAATCATTGAATTGTAGCACAAGAAGGAGGATTTGGGAAAGGCTCTTTGTCCTGTAGCTCTGCCTTAAGAGGAATAGAGAGCTTTTTCTCTTTCTTTGTGGGGGAAGGATGTTATTTAAGGCCAGTGAGGAAGATATGTAAGCTGTGCATATCTCATTGGTTCGAAGTAAACATCTGTTCTCCTCATCCTTCTGTCAGTTGTGTTAGGCAGCCACCTGTGCAAGGCCCTGGCTGCTGTGAATCTCATTTTGAAGAGTTCACCATTCTTCCCAAATGTTGCCCAGGAAATTTAGACACAGCCTTAACACTAGGTAAATTTTATCCCAAGGGATCAAGTGTTTCAAGAGAGCTGATGAAATGGTGAAGGCAACAATATCTAACTCCTTTGGTTGGTCTAATTTTCACCTAGATTGATTGGTTTCATTTTCATGTAGATATGATCCAATTGTTTAGTAGGCAAATGATCAGTACAGCAGAAACCAAGAACCTGTTAAGCTCCCCACTTAACCAGGAATCCTAACAAGTTTAAGGAGGATATGAGGGCTCTGCAGAGGGATCTGGACAGGCTGGATCCATGGGCCCAGGCCGATGGTCTGAGGGTCCACAAGGCCAAGGGCCCGGTCCTGCCTTGGGTCACACCAACCCCCTGCAGCTCCAGGCTGGGGCAGAGGGGCTGGAAAGCTGGGAAAGGCCCTGGGGCTGCTGGGGACAGCGGCTGGACATGAGCCCAGGTGTGCCCAGGGGGGCAAGAGGCCAGTGGCACCTGGGCTGTGCCAGCCATGGGGTGGCAGCAGGGCCGGGGCAGTGACTGTCCCCTGTGCTGGGCACTGCTGGGGCCACACCTCAGATCCTGGGGCAGCTCTGGGCCTCTCAGGACAAGAAAGGCTTTGAGGGGCTGGAGCGTGTCCAGAGAAGGGAACGGAGCTGGGGAAGGGGCTGGAGCAGCAGGAGGGGCTGAGGGAGCTGGGAAAGGGGCTCAGCCTGGAGCAAAGGAGGCTCAGGGGGGACCTTCTGGCTCTGCACAACTCCCTGACAGGAGGGGGCAACCAGGGGGGGTCAGGCTCTGCTCCCATGGAACAAGGGACTGGAGAAAACAGCCTCAAGCTGTGCCAGGGGAGGTTCAGGTTGGACATCAGGAGGAATTTCTTCATGGAAAGGGTGGTCAGGCATTGGAAGGGGCTGCCCAGGGAGGCAGTGGAATCTCCATCGCCATCCAAGGAAAGCTGGACATGCCACTGATGTGGCAGCTCTGGGCTGGGTGACAAGGTGGGAATTGGTCACAGGCTGGACTTGATGATCTTGGAGGTCTTTTCCAACTTCAGTGATTCTGTCATTTACAATCAGCAAGAAAGTTACTGTGGACTCCCAGTGTCACCAGTTGTTGAAATGCCATTACAAATCAACAAGTCCCTATTTACAGGTATTAGGATTTAAAAATAATTGCCAGGTCTAGTTCTTCGATTGCTGCAAGTCATTGTATTCACTTTTCAAATGTGCTGGTGAATTTGTTTTAGAAACCAGCAAACTGTTCTGCTTGGATAATACTTTTTATTTTTAGTCTTTCCCTTTAATTCAATGATGTTTTTCAGCAAGAAAAACAGTATAAAATTTGTACCAGAAATTGTACAGGAGTCCTGACATCTTTCCCTGCTCTGCTCTACTGGAAGACCAAGGACTTTTCACTTCCTGATACTTTGTATTTCATCCCTTTTGTCTCTTGTACCGTTCTCGATTGCTCTGCTCCTTCCTCCTCTGCTTCCATGTCTGTATGCTCCCTCTCTTCCCTTCCTTCTCCTGCCACTTCTCTGATTTTAGGCTTAGCCGATACCATTAGCTTACTTCAGAAAGACAAAAGTGAAAGTTTGCTGGGTTAGAAAGCTGAACTGAAGCAGGTAAGCAGGTACCAGAGGAGGCTCTGCCTCCTTGGCATGAGCCAGCTGGTGGCTTGGTTCTGTTTGCAGCCATACAGTGGGGTCAGTGCAGGCTGCGGGTGCTGAGGCACATTTCCAAACATTTTGTGACTTGTGGGCGGCCCCTGCTTCCCTCATCCAGATGTGCAAGGGAGAGGGCAGAGCACTGTGCCAGCTAAAGCTGGTTAGTGGGTCAGGGAGCTGGCTCTGGCATGGGAAGGGACTGACCTTCACCTCTGCCCTCTGCCATTCCCCAAACAAGAAGCCATGGGAACCAGACTTCTGCTATGCCTGTTCTTTCAGAAGACCAGAGCCTTTTCAGTTTCTGTCTGTGCTGTGACCAGAGTGACCAAGGGCTGGGGGCTTTTTGGCCTGTCCATTCTCCCCCGCCCATTCTGCTCTCTGTATATCCCAGGCAGATGTCCCTGATGTGCTCCTGATGTCTGTACATGTGCCTTCTGAGAAATGCTGATGAGGACCATGCTGGTTACATTTTTAACCATCTTAAATTGTGTACAAAACAGTAGTAATTGACATCTTCTAAGGCCTTAAGTTCTTGTCCACGCACTGGAAAGGCAAAAAATAATTTTCTCTCCTTCCCTAATCCATTCTAATTTACGAATCTAGGTCACCATGTCACACCACCCCTTTACTCACCATTCCCCCCACTTCTTTCCCAGCTGCTCAGTGTTGGTTTGCTGTAGGGAATTTGGCTGTGGCATGATGCCAGTTATGTTGTGAAACAGCCAGACTGTTCTTAATTCCTAGCTGGTGAATTCAGAGAAACTCTTAACTTCAACTTTACCCACAGTGATAGATCTGTCCTGACTTGTCCTGTGAAATGAATAATAGTCCAAAAATAGGAGTAAATACCGTGTCCTTTCCCTAACTAAATACTGACTTTGGTCAACCCAAGAAATAACGTTTGTTTGCTTCAGTCCATTTCAAAAGCAAAGCATGAAGTTTGATCTCACTGAACAAGATCTGAACAAGAAAACTCCCTAATTCAATTTACCCCTTTCCAGAGAACTGTCACTGTTTGCCAGCCCGCTGCCCACTGATTTCCACTGAGCCCTCCTAAATGTGCACACACCCAAAGAACAGTTCCTGTTGCGTTTAGCTGAGCTGTGCTCCTGGTTTCAGCCAAAGATGATGTCCTGACTGCCAGCAGATCAACCCCTTCTTTGCCATCTCAGAAAGGGGATGGTATGTTTCCTGCTGCACAAGAGACGAGGCTAATACTGATTATTCCCAGGATTCACAGCAACGTCACAGGAAGCTCATGAAGACTGCAGTACATGCAGGCAGAGGATTCACTATCCTTTAACAAGTTCTTACTTTTTGTTCTCCAAACTCAAGAAACAGGCATTTTCCTACCACAGCTGAAGTGTTCCATCATCTCTGGAGGTTCTGTGGAAGGGAGGAGATAATTTACACTAATTCTGAAGAAACACAACTGCTTTACTGCCCTCCCCCCTCCAAAGCTAGGCATGCAGAGTATAAGTGAAGATTAACCAGGAGACTAGGGGGAAGAAAGAATACAGGTAGTTGAGATAAGTAATCTTATCTTTAGATGACCTCTTTTAATCTTATTTGTTGCCAAGATCAGCATAAGCCCAAGTTCTGCATATTCAGAAGACAAAAAAGCAACACACTTAGTAGTGTTAATCTTTATTTTGCATTAAATTTGCCAAGCAGAACAAGAAGCTTGATTTCATGGGGGCATTTCAAAGTTCAGCTAAATAATCATGCCTTATAGACAGGAACTTTGAGTGTACCATCAGGATAAACTGTTTCTCTAGCATAATTACAGGCACATATTTTGATATTTCTCTACTCACAGACATCCATGTGGCTTTGCCTACCTCCATTTTACCACAAAAAATAATACACACACACATATATATAAATATATATATATACACAGAACAACTAACAGCATAAGCACCAAAATACAGTTTTAGGTCTTTTACCGCATCATAGGTGTTTATAAACTGAGGTGTTAATTTGTCACAGCTTAGAATCAATGGTTTAACTGCATAGACACATTTATGCTTTATCTTATGTGTTGCACTTTCTAACCTTGGTATCTGCTTATAGTTTTCAGCCTTTTCCTGAGTACCAGTGGAATGCTGTTCTGTGTGGAGCCATAGTAATCCTGGCCCCAAAGAGCAAGGTGCAGCCTCTGGAAATACCAAGACTCAGTCACGAGTAGCTGCCACAAATGTGAATACAGTTCGTCTCAGTCCATGCATGTGGGCTGTTCCCTCAGTTCTGGCAAATCTCAGATCACCACCTTTGCTGTAAACAAGTAGATAGGAGAGCATGCTGCAGCCTACAGCACGTGTTTCCTCATCCAGAGCTCTCCAGGCGTCCACTTGATGGTTGCATTTCACATCTCTTGGTTACAGAGATTGAGGTATAGAGGTTTAGTAACATAATTGAGATTACAATAGGGAACAAATGAACTAAAGCTTCCCCTTTCTATTTGCTAACTAGCCATGAGGAGAGGTTATTTCTTAAGGAGGTTCTTGACAGCTGTGTGCTGTGAAGTCCTTGAATGCCCCCCTTTTCCTTGCTTTTCCTTGAACACTTTGCCCTTTTCCTTTGCTCTTAGCCTTTGTAGGCAGCAGACTGCTTGCCCTGTTTCTTCAACACCAGGCAGCCCTCCAGCCTTCCTCCAGCACATGTTGCAGCTCTGACCCCATTAATCTTGCCAAAAGGCTTTTCCAAGTGGAACATTGAGAATCACTGGACTTTCTCCTCTTGACAGGGGGGAGCAATCTATTATCTTCATGGAAAATATCTGTTAGCAATGGGTAAGTTGTGAAAGCAGTAATACCCCAAGGGCTGTCTGACCCATGGAAAATTAAAAATCCAGAAAAATACTTTACATCAATGCCTTCTTAAAGAGACATTAAGAGGTTTATTGAGTTTACAGCTAAAAATATTTTTGTGTAGGGAACCATTGATGGGTCAAAAAGATTAGTTATAATTCTGTAATTCTTTCAAGGACTATGTAGAGGCAAATCACTCCTCCTGGATCAGTTTCTAAATTGGTGGGGTAGGGGTGTAACTAGTTTGAAAGAGTCTTTAGACAGTCACTTTGTAAAACACAATTTCATATCATCTACATTCAAACCCAATGTCCCACAGAAAGAGCATGTGGGAATTCTTCCCCATGGTTTTATGGAAAGGTCCAGCTGTTAATCACTGTCTTAGGGTTACTTGATGATGTGTATCACATATCGCTGCCCTATGCCCAGGAATTATTTTTGTACCTTTCTATGCCTTTAAACTGAGCCTGAGAGGGGGAAGGAAAACCTGAGCAACACTTCTTCAAAGCAGTTTGCAGCTTGTTCAAGGTCACACACAGATAGAGACTTTTTTTCAGCTGCAGCAGGAGAGCGAGGAAGCACCCGGCTTGCTGCTTCCCAGTCAGCTTTTGGCCAGTTTTTTTCAACTTCTTTTTCTCCAGAGACTGAGAGCTGAACTTTTTTCTTTCCTGGAATTTCGGATTTTCTCTCTTTTCTGCTGGACTGCTTCAATATCAGAGCACATCGGGAGGATTTTCCACTGAGCACAGAGGGCCTGGCCCTGGGCCAAGCCCCAGCTCTGAGGAGACCAAAGGGAGGACTCTGACACTTTCCCAGTTTTTTCTCCACAGCGAGAGATTTTATTATTTAGCATCATTATCCCTTTTCCCACGTGTTTGTTAAATAAATAGTTTTTATCTCTTTCACTTTCCTTCAAGGAAAATTTATTTTTTCCCAAACCTGGTGGGGAGGGGTGGTTGCAGCCTGCCTTCTCTCAGAGGATATATTTCTAAATTTGGCCAAACCGGCACAATCGCTCACTGATGAAACCTAGAAGTATAAGAGATCTAATGTCAGATGGTGGCCTATTGTACAAACCCTTCCCACCACATATCCCAGACAGCTCACAAACACTTTAGTCATCCTGAGTTGCAGACACTTCAGTCACCTCTCAGAGCCCAAGACCTCAAAAAACCGTTCAGAATGCAGCCAACACTGATAAAACATTCCTTCAACTCATTCCTCTGAATTGGCTGTGATGTCCCGTACTGAGGGGATGAATTCATTCCCTTCCTTGCTGTCTCTTGTATTGACAGCTTTAGTGAATCCAGAACTTCAGTCTCAGTCTTCTGATCTGCTTAAACATACAACATAATTCATTTTCCCTTCCTGAGAAATTAAACCAGACCAAAGCTGTCCTTAACATTTACCAAATCTCTTGACTGAATCCACAATATGCTGCTCCCTATTAAACCTAGGAAATTTGTTCAGTATTCCCATCCTGCTCACCATATACTACTAATTAAATATTATATTAAAAATCCTTTTATTTTCACAGAATGGAATGGACATTAAATTGTCTCCAAGAAAACCAGATTTCTGTGGGTTCCCTGAACTGTGGCCCATCAGTAGCGCACAGAGTCTAGCTCAAAGAAACAGTGCCTGCAGTTTCAACAGGGACCAGTTCTATGAGGGAATGTTCCTAATACAGGTATTTTTCTGCCTTTTTAAACCTTGTTCTGTATATATTTGGTATTTCATCCATGGATATTCTGCCTACCAGAAGCCTCACTCCCTAACAGAAGATCATTCTCATCCAAGCCCTTGCTGTTAACACATTTTGTTTCCTCCTTCCAATAAAACCTCTGAGTTTACAGGAGACTGCAGGCTATCCTCTCTCATCGTGGTCTGTTTTGTGACATGGATGAGGAGCCACAGAAGCAGCTAAAACAGCACAACTGAGAAGCTGGCACAGAAGCAAATTAGCAAGAATGAACAATTGAGGTTGGGGCAAAGAAGGAGATGGGGAGATAACTGACCAAGAGAAGGTATGGTGGAACAGCCATCTGAAATGTTCTTTAGCTTTTTGTGGGATCTGGGATATGTGCTGTCACTGCTTCAGAACAGAAATGGTAAAGTTTAATGTACACAAAAGATCTGCTTTAACTGAAATTATGAGACAGTCCCAATTCTGTTGAAAAATTTTGTCTTTTGTTAAAAAAAGCATTCCTGATGTCAAGTAAGTTTGATTAATTTGTAGTTTCCTGGAATGACAAAGTAAGCTACATCTTCAAAGGAATGCTGCGAAGCAGCAACCAATGCAACCAAGCTTGTCAAATGTACATTTCATAATTAGAAAAGGGTACAATATAGAGAAAGACTGTATAAGATGACCTTTAAATCCTGAAACAACTCTTTAAAATACCAGAAAACAGGTTATAGAGGAGAACATTGCATTCAATAATGTAATTTTCATGAGTTGTTTGAGGCATGTATCTCAAGCATATTTGAATCTGCAAGTACAATCTACATACTAATTAAAAAGTCCTTGCTGCAGCTCATAAGATCCAGTTAAAATCTCAGAATGTTGTTTGACTTGCAGTCCATTTTCTGCGTTTCCATAGTTTGATTTTTCTATGTGACAGCAGATTCAAAGGACCACAGAATATTACCTCTGTATTCATTATTATTAGTGCAATATCAAAATATAGCTTCTCTTTTTCTCATTCTCTTTTGCCTTCCTTTACAGAGAAGGGACAAAAAGCAGACTAAGACCCAACAGTTGGTGCAAAACACAAGGAATTACGTAAACAGATCTTTTTTGCTTAAGGCTTTGCACTTAAAACTAAGTTTTGTCATAATCTAGTGGGCAACATCTCACTAGACATTTACAGGAGGAAAAACACACTGCTCAAGTATTTAGCTGACATAAATTGTCATAGAGCAGAAAGTGGATGGTGTTATAGTATTTACAATTAAAATGTGACAAGTAGTCCAGTAAATATTGTTTTGCTTTATCCTACAGTTTTTCCTTTGTGATGCCAACAACAGCAGCAATCTGGAAAGCAGGTTTGGAACAGATTAATGCAGTCCTATTTCCAACAGATAATTTACATTCTCAGTAGCTGGAAGGCACATACACAGGCAATGTGGGTGCTGGTTTCTCAATTGCAAAGCCAGACTTATTAAGCCAAATTGTCCCAGCTTGTTAATCTTTTTCCAGCTTCATTTACATGTAACAGCACAGAATGTAATGCTGGTATAAATCAAGTTAAATCAACGCCAGGTGTAAGAGAACTAGGAATGGACTTAATTTGTTGGGCAAGAAGGAACACTCCCTTTCAGGTCAAATTTTCAAAATCTGGCAGGCTGAATTTCTTGCTAAATTCTGACAGCCCCATTCAACATGTGCCTGGCTTTTATAAATGCTACAGTCTAATTATAGGATAGTTTAAGCAAGAATTACAAAGGTTGGATCATGTAGCACCTAGAACTGGGGAGGAAAACAGACTCCTTTTTATTGTCAAAGTGCCACTCTTTCTTCTGTTTGTTGGCTTTCTCCTTGCATATGCTATTTACCTAGGCTACAAGGTATCCTTTTTAACCAAATCCATTCAAATCCATATTTCATCCCAAGCTTGCTTCATCCCTGTGACAGACAGATGGAAAGCAATGCAGTTTATGCTCAACATGTCCCTAGTACTGAGGGATGGCATCTGGTAGTCACAGCTGTAGCTCTCCATTGGAAACCACCCTCTTGACAGAGAAAGAAGCATCTGAAGTTGCATCAGTCACTGCAATTTCAGTGTGTGGATGCAAATTTCACCGTGTGAAATTGCAGTGTAAGAAACTGTACACTTCTTTTTTAATTGCCAGGAGCTATTTACTGATCTTTACCCATCACTTGAAAATGATAGTTCTTTCTTCAGGTAAAGGTCACATCAGGAAGGAGTAAACAGTGACTCCACTCAAAGATAGTGCTCCATTTGAAAACTAAATTAGACAAGAATAATGCAGGCTGGTTGTTCAGCACAGCCTGTAGTGAACACACAGCGGTGCTTTGGAGAACCTCATGGTTTCAGTGCCATTCACACTGTAAATACCTAAGCAGCTTAGTAAACATTCTTGTTTTTTGAACAGAAGGCCCTCCATTATGAATGAGAAGCAAAGCTGGATACTGGATTTGGGTGCACGTGTGAAAGGCAGATCAGAGGTACCCAAAGCATGCTTCCTGCCCAAATGTGCCACCACAGCTGAAGTCTTTACGTCCCTTGTGGCAAAGGAAAGCCTTGCTTTCAACAATAATCCAGAACATCACAGAATCATAGAGCCACTTGGATCTTTTAAAGGTCATCTTCAAATGACCCTGCAATGAGCAGGGACACCTTAAACTACATCAGGCTGCTCAGAGTCCCATGTTTCCAGGGATGGGGCATCCACCACCTTTCTGGGCACACAGGAGGTAGGAAGTTAATGCTTAAATAATGCATAAAGGACAATAATGTGTATTAGATGAGTTAAATTCACACTGATACAAGTGAAGAACATGCAGTTTGTACTCACACTCAGCTCATACTCAGCCTCAGCTTGAGCTTTTGAGCAAAACCAAGATCAAGCTGTACTTCGGAAGACTATAGCTGAGCAAGAAAATAGGTCAGGACTTGAACAATTTCACTGTTGCTAAAGTTTAGAGAGTGCCCCTGTGCATTTTCCTTTTCCTAGTGACTGTTTCAAAAATGACAACAGAGCTGTTGTGAATCATAAGACTCTTGGCACATTAGTTCCAGCTGTACCTCACTACGTAACAGCAGCATGAACATCCCAGCAGCAGTATGAAAAGTTAAGGTGCTCTGGCTTGGCATTTAGAGACTGATAGAACAAATTTCTCCATACCATGCTAGCTTGAATAACTGGGATTGGGAAATTCTGTTCTGTGTCTCTGGTTCTGACAGATCTGAAGTGCGTAAGATGTGTGGAGCTGCTTTTGCAATTGGAGTAAACCCCTGTCCAGATGATGTATCTCTACAAGGAAAGTAGAGAAACCCCTCCTACCACAGCCTTTCAGAACACACAGCACTGATTTAAGTACTGGCTTGGAGCTAAGCTGACCAGGAGGCTTTTTTCTGTATTAACAGCAGCTGAAAGTCTCATGTTCATGTGCACAAAGCTCCTTTAGGACTGGCTTCTGGCTTACTTCATGTTGATTTCTCAAAGGCATCCAAAGAAATCTCCTTTGCTACCCATTTCAAAGTATTGGCAAAGATTCAGTGGGAGCTGAATCTCTCCTGATTTCTGTCTGCTATTTGATATTTTGCTTAATAGAACATCTTCAATTATGTGTAGCAGACCTTCAGTTACAACCTGAGCTGTATTTGTTATGAGTACTCAGTGCAATTCAAGACAGTTTGAGAAACTCTCTTCTGCGGTTTTTTTAACAACAAATAGAAGAATGAAGACCACAAATTTAATAAAAAAGCATTACCTGTAGGGCCCTAGAGCTAGATACTAAATCCTGGACTAATCACAACCATATCACTATGCCAGCCAATGACCCCAGCACTCTGTCCAGCACCAGGGGGAGGAAGCCAAATACTCCTGGGCTGCACTTCTGAATTTTCCCTACTCCAGGTCCCAAAACTTTTCTAGCACACAGCTTCCACAGGAAGCATGGGTGGCTTTCACTCTCACCCAAGCCCACCACTAAACCATGTCCATAAGCACATCTACATGTTTTTAAAAAAGACTCCAAGACACTAAGATATTCACTACATTTTATAAGTACAGAAAGAAAAGGTTTAAGAACTTGAGTGGAAACATCGAGTGAATTAGAGCAAAACTGGGATTAGAAGCTAAGACTTCTATTTCCCATCTCCATGCTTAAACTTGAGAACAATACTCGCTCTCCTGGAGTACATCTGATTTGTCTTGGTCCTCTTTTTAGAGACTAATCTTACATCCCTAACTCCCATGATCAGTCCCATGGAAATGAATGAGAAAAGATTCAGGACTGAACATTTAATTTGCAGTCTTATGGTTTTGTAGCCTTTCTTTTGTTAACCCAGCACCTGTGCTCTCTTAGCACTCAGTACTCAAACTGTGATTATAAAAGCAATTAGAAATAATCACAAGTACCTATATTCCAAAGGCTCAAAATTATATTTGGCAAACTGAAGTTATAATGTATGGTGAAAGAAAAACATGCATAATTTGTCAGCCTAATTAATGAGTCTGGGTAAGATAAGTCGTATTACACCTGAACATATGACATACTCTTGAAAGACTGTGACCTCTCTCCTCATTCCAGGTCCACCCACAGGAGATGACTGCAGCCTTTAGCAGAAGACATGTTACATCTGAACTATTTTTGGGTGCTTTCAGCTGATGATGCATCCAGGACAATCCTGATACTACCGCATGCCAGCAGATACTGTACCACAGCCCTTGTGACTGATTGTCTGAAGAACTATATTCCTAGCTATAAGCATTAGGATCAGGGTGGAGCTGGAGGTGGTCTGGAACCAAGAATCTCTTAACTTTGCAATAGTCAGCTTTTAGGTTTGGCAGCTGAAAGATGAACTGCCTAATTTCCAAACCCAGCAAGTGAAAGTTAAAAAGCCTTCTTTTCCATTGTGTATCACTTCAGAACTTGCAGGGCAGAGTGGGCTTGAAGCCTGGCACGTAGAAATGTACAGTAGAATGTGGTTTGTTAACCTCTTACAGACACCTGGGCACAGTGAGGCCACTGTGAAGTAACACTGCTGCTCTCACAGAACCAGCTGTGGTGCCTTACACACAGAGAGGGTTCAGGGAGGTTTTTGTAGCTACACCTGGGTGACTGTTGTTCCCTCCATGCCTTATGCAATCCTTATGCAGGTGATGCTGTAGGCATTGCTCACATCTCTTCCTGCTCCCTACTGAACAGACTTTTTGTGGTAATGTCATGGTTTAACCCCAGCCAGATCCAAGCCCCTGGCAGCTGCTCGCTCACTCCCCCACCAGTGGGATTGTGGAGAGAATCAGAAGGGTAAAGCTGGAAAATCCATGGGTTGAAATAAAAACAGCTTAATAGGGAAAGCAAAGGCTGCCCACACAAGCAAAGCAAAACAAGGAATTGATTCCCTGCTTCCCATGGGCAGGCAGGTGTTCAGCACCTCCAGGAGAGCAGTGCCCCATCCCCTGGAAGGGTGACTTGGGAAGACAAACACCATTGCTCCAAATGTCCCCACCCTTCCTCCTTCTTCCTCCCCCGTAATGTACTGAGCATGATGTCACAGGGTCTGGAACATCCCTTGGGTCAGCTGGGGTCACCTGTCCCAGCTGTGTCTCCTCCCAACCACCCAGACACCCCCAGCCCCGCCCCAGTGTGGCCCTTGAGGGGCAGGAAAGGCCATGGCTCTGTGCAGTCCCCGCTCAGTACTAACAACATCTCTGTGTTATCAGCCCTGTGTGCAGCACAGATCCAAACCACAGCCCTATTCCAGCCCCTGGAAAGGAAACCAGCTCCACTGCAGCCCAAAGAAGCACAGGTAAGAGGAGAGGAAGAGACTGCCTTCTCCCTTCCCATGCCATACAAGCCTGCAGGGAGTGCACTTTGCACAAGGAGCAACAGGCATGGTTGGAAAGAAGACATGTCCTGAAAATACTACAGTGGCTGCCACCAAAAAGCCTTAGCAAAACAAGGGAAAAACAAAGGCTGCAATTTCTCAAGTGCTAACAGCTATCCTGTCTGCAATCCACTCACATAATAAGAAATGTTACTCAAACTCATGTATAAAAGATTATCTCCCTCCCATTGTGCAGTATTCGCCGGCTACTGCACCAGTGTCTGCAATAATTGTGAGGTGGATTTGCTTAGCCCTGTGCTCACCAGGCAGCAAGATCACAGCCCACACTGCAACCTGTACTCTCTGTGAGCTGTAGGAATGACATTTTGATGTCTGGGTAACTATCCTCCTCCTCAAAGCACCTGTTACCACACTTTCTTCCTCCTTTTCAAGTTCTTTCCAGACACTGTGCTTTCCCACTGCTGAGCATCCTGCTAGAATCCTGCAGCTGCTTTTCCTCAGAGTAGCTGCAGCAGCAGTAACAATTGGTAGGCATCCAGGAGATTTACACAGCAGACGCTGTCACTCTGGACTGCCTACAATTACAAAAGAGGAAATAGTCCCTTAAATTTCCTTTTTCTCCACCACACACCTAGAAATGGGTGACTAGAAAGCAGCTCAGGAGACAACTTTCAGTCTCAGACAACAAAGAACCAAAACTTCCCCTGAAGATGGAAAAGCAGCTCTCTAGCTGTATGATAAATCATATATGGTACTACCTGCTTTGTCTTGAGAATGTGAGGCATGCTCAGCCCAAGACAGTGCTGGATGGCTGCACTGTGGGGGCTGAAGGTCACAGGTAACTGCTCCAAAGGTGATGGCCGAGGACAAGGAAAGAGGATTTTGCATTAGTTGTAACCTGTAAAAGTTATCTTCTTACAGACAGGATGCCTTATTGCTACTTAGTGTCTCAAGCAGAATGAAGAGTTGCTTACCCCAGAGTTGCTCCAGGAGTCAAAAGTAAGACACAGGTGTAAGAACCATGTGACTTGCTTAGTAACCTGGGTAAAGTGTTTCCCATCACACTTCTGGAGGTGTGTGTTTTGAGGCCCAGGTGATGTAACTCCCAATACCAGACTTCCTGGGAATGCCTTTGAGAATGAGTCTTAAAAACAAACCTAAAACAAAATACACTTTTAGAAGCATAATACAAATGAGTGTTTTCTCATTATTTCTCATCAGGGACAACTGTATTTGCATTAATTCTAAAGCAGCTTGCTTTGAGAGAGGTAAATTCAGAAGGAAAAATAACTCTCAGCCCACAGCAGTAAGGCAGCCACATCCAGTTCACCTTCTATCAGTTCCTGTGGTGCTGCAACCATAACAACCACAAAACTCTCACAGAACTGGTTTGGTTTTGGTTTTTCGTCTGGTACTTAATCGTTACTGGCCACCTCAGGTACCTCAAAAATAAACTAGCTCCACATGAGATAGCTGTACAACCTTTATTAGGCAGCAAGAAAGAAATTAGCATGTTCAAAAGCCACTCAGTCATCTGCCTTTCCTAGTGCACTGAATACTAACAATTATGCACATTATGAATATTTCCAATCAAACCTAGAGCAGATTAAGTTAGAAGTTTTCTTTCCTTGTGGCTCAATCCCAGCCATAAACAGTTATGCTACAAAAATTATCCCAAATTAAAAATTAACTGGCTTATTGAATAACAGTTGCACTTAAAAATAGCCACAAATTCAATGTCATGGGAGTATAGAATGCAGAAACACATGTTCAGGTAGCTAAAGCCCACTGGGGAGACATTTACAGCTATTCAATATTAAACTATCCAAGGTATCCCATAATATTTTGCCTAGTGGAATTACCATTGCACAGTTTGTGCTGGGGGTCTACAAAGACTGCCATTTTGACCTTTCAGGAAAGCAAAGCAGTGCTGACTTATTTGCTGCTCATCTTCCTCTCACATGACCTTTCCTTTGAGGCACTGAAAATATCAGTGCATCCCCAGCTTTTTTCCCTTGAAACCATACCACAACTTGCTGTGTATTTTCATTACTCATCTCTTTGTGTTCCCACCCTCATTTCTTACACAATATATGTGATGCAAAGTGATCACACGTTTTTTAATTCTGTTGAAGCTGGTGGTACGGCAAACTCATCTTGTCTGGAAGTTCCTGCCTGGCCTGTTGGGAAGGGTGGTGCTAGGGATAAAGATGATACATGATGTCTACATGTAGTCATAATCCAAGTCTGCTGAATGTGAAATGACCTACGGTATAATTATAGAAACACTGTAAATTTGTGAAAGATATTCTCTAGTAAGGACCTGCCTCAGAGCTGGCACACCAAGTGATTTGCATTGATCCTGAATGTAAGACTGAGTGTCTCCTACAGCCTGGGACGTTCAGCAACTGGCTCTGTCCAGTACTAAGCTAAGAACATTTCAGAGAGAAATACAAACCCTTGCCTCCCAATTGCATTGATCAGGATCACATCAAAGAAATCATGATTTGCATTCATCTCATCTCCTAGAAAGATGATGTATCTTGTGATTAGGTAATGAGAGGCATGAGATTTATCTTCGGACAGCCTCGTGAGGTGGATTACAATCCTTGCAACATTTTGACAGGTGGAAATTAAAGTGAAGAGAGACTGAGTTAAGTAAGGTTACACAGAAATCCCAGTAGAAAAGAGACCATATTCCTTAACATCCTGGTTATAAGACCAGAGCACTCATTCCTGGTTACAGGTACAAGAAACAGAAAAAAGCTGGTGAATGCTGATTAATAGCTCGATCCTCAGCCTCAATCACAGCAGAAGAATTAAACGCTGTGTTAGGATCATGTGCTCAAACCTCCCATGGTTGTGGCTCACATTTGGTGTGAGTCAGTGAGAAACATTCCTGAAAGTTCATGTCTCCTCACTGAACAAATGCCAGTGGCCAGCAGGCAGCAGCGTTTTGCAAACGCCAATCTGGCGCATTAATCCAACATCACATGCTGTTATTAGGGTAACACTGCAGCAGCTTCATGTAATACCTACAGGAGCATTTATGAGATGTCATGTCTAAAGATGAATTGCAGTTAGCTTTTGTCTTCCTGTGCAGTTTATCTTTCTGTGAACACACCCCTCCAGCCTTGATGCAAATTGCTGCTACAATGTTTTAATACAAAGGTAAGGCAAAATATTGCCAGATTTAACTTTGTTCATCAGATGGATTTTGAAAGCTGAAACTCCATGTTTGTGTGAGCATCAGTGTGCACACACCTCAAGACAGGGACATTCTTTACAGTATCTTCAGCTTTAGGCACATCTGGCAGCAGCAGCAAGGAGACACCTCCAGACTCTTCAGGAGTACAAAGGTGTAGGAGCACTTTGTGCAGTGACAGACCACAGAAATACAGACATACCAAAGCTGCAGAGGAACAGACAGGCTTTTTTCCAGGGTTAAATTCTCTTTTGCAAATCTGAAAATGACAACGTTTTCCCAAGGCTGGTGTTTCATTCTTCTTCTAAGATCTCCTTATTTTCCTCTTAGTTGAGTTTTGTACAGAGATGGGTCTACTGAGGTTGGTCCCAGTTTACATCACTGTGAGAGAATCCAAAGTTTTTTCACCACCATCACTTTGCAAGCCACATATTCTGATTCACTCCACGAGTCCTGTCTAGTTTGAGGGTAAGTGAAACACTCCAGGATGGTTCATCTGTTACAGCACATTTGATTTTTATTTAGTTTTAACACTGGATCATCCTCAGGTCATTTGCATAAACTCTTGGGTACCTGAATGAGGGTCTGCCAGCCTCACCCTGTTTGTGAATGATGAAACCACTGACTGCAGTCTGTTTTAACAGGGAATTCCTAAACAGTTTCCATGCATTTTGTGGTCCACTTGTCTTGGAATACCCAGCAGATCCAATGTGACTCGGGTATATCAGATCTGAGTAAGCACCGGGCCAGTGATCTGCATGCAGGCATTAAATCCTGATGTTTAATATCCACATGCATACATCAGCTGTGCAATTTGTGCACTACAGTTCCAACATCCTCACTTACTGCACCTGCAACACAGAGACAATCATCCCAAGTGCAGTTAATCCAGGGGACGTGGTTTCTCAGCTGCATTCCAACTTCTCTTTCATTTGAAACATTATATGGCTGGGTTTTGAGGTTTCTTTTTGTTTTGTTTTGTTTTGTTTGTTGTTGCTGTTGTTGCTGTTGTTATTTTTTTTTCTAACACATCCCTGCGAAGCATTTCCAGTCAATGAAATAATATTTTTAAGGATAGATTTTAACATACTTTTCCTGGCTGCTCTAACCAGGGCTTTAATACCTGCAGTTTATTTTTAGCATGAACAGATATAAGTAAACAACAGTAAAAGGATTGGTTGATGCTGGTGGGAAGGACTGCAAAGCCTGAATGCAGTTACTGCTCAGACATTTGAGCTGCTAGTTTTTCTGAGGTTGCTTCTGTAGAAGAGAGAGTTTGACAGAACACACAAGCTCCAGCTGGTTGCTGTTCACAATTTAGAAAACTCAGTGGAAATCAGCTATTGTAATTTACTCCCTAGCACTTAGACATGTATTTTCCAAGTAACTGTGCCTTCTTCCCTTACTTTGCTGCTTCTTTATATACCTATTTTATTTATTTCAAATGTACAAATCTGCTACAGATGGTTTGAAGCTTTTAAAGAATTTCTGTTGTGTTTTAGCACCATCACAGAAAAGTTACCTAATTAAAAAATAAAGCAGCTGTTATAAGACTGGTAAGAGTAAACTAAACCAAAGTTCTTCACTGACCCTTCCAGAACTAACAGAAGTATTAATTCTGTTGAAATACTGCTGGGTTTTCATTTATTCCAAAGCAGACAGCCACACCAGCCTTTCTTTTGGCAGCACAAACACATTTTAAGGCAGGTTAGATTTTTTATTATACTTTCCCATCAGGCACCAATAGGATGGTGCCCTGAACAGCAGCACTGGGGCTGTCTTGTGAGTAAATCCAGCTGGGAGTGCTGCTGGAGTTCTGTCCCAGGAGCAGTGACACTGGAGCTGCAGGAGGAGCAGAGATAGGGGATGAGCAGGCAGCAGCCACCGCGCAGGAAGGGCTGTGTCCTGACTAACCAGACCCCAGCAGCGTTGGGGTGGGGGTGGTTCCTGCTGCCTAATGACCACCGAACAAATTACATTAATGAGTCAGCTCTGATGGAGCCTGGGAAGTCCAAGGCACAAACTGGAAGTGGCAGGGGATATTTTGGGTACCGCTGAGTGCTGAGGCCTGAGCCCCCACTCGAAAGATGTCCCAGGCTGTAACGACAGCTGTTACCCCTGGATACAGGAGTGGCATCCAAGAGACTGGGATGAGGGAACCTGGATAAAGAGCATCCTGTGTGGAAAGTAGGTGTGGGCTTAAACAGGAGTACTGCAATGAGCAAATAATCTGTGTTGTCGAAAAAGCAGGTGTGTTCCCCTGTCTGTTTTACCCCCCCGCCGTGGGTCATGCCTGGGCAGGGATGAGCCCCCGGTGCACCTGGCAGCTGCTGCTCATCCCCCTCCCCTGCACTGCCCAGCCTCCCACCTGCCCTCTCCGAGGCCTTGGCACCGCCACAGCGCCCGCACCGCCGCGGGCTGCATGGAAACGGGGATGGCGGCAGGTCCTCCCTCCTCCCCTGCTGCCTCTGCCGCGACCGCGTCCGGAGAAGAGCGGGGAGGAGAGGGGCTGTGGGGCTGGTGAAGCCGGCAGGGCGGGCATCCATCCATCCATCCGTCCATCCGTCCGTCCATCCATCCATCCGTCCATCCGTCCATCCATCCATCCATCCATCCATCCATCCATCCATCCATCCATCCATCCATCCATCCATCCATCCCTCCCTGCATCCCTGCATCCATCCCTGCATCCATCCATCCCTGCATCTATCCATCCCTGCATCCATCCCTCCCTGCATCCCTTCATCCATCTCTGCATCCATCCATCCCTGCATCCATCCCTCCCTGCATCCCTGCATCCATCCCTCCCTGCATCCCGGCATCCCTCCCCTCCCTGCCGGCCCGGCCGCGGCTGCGGCTGCCCCGCAATGACATCACCGTGCGCGGAGCCCCCGCCCGCCGTGCGCGGGGCTGTGCCGGGGGCCGGGGCTGCCGCGCCCGCCGCTCGCCCGCCCCTTCCCTCCCCTTCCCTTCCTCCCTCCCCACCTCCATCCCTCCCTCCCTCCCCGCCGCCGGAGCGCCCGCGGCCCGCGCACCTCGGCCTCCCCCGCGGCCCGCAGGGAAGAGGATGGCGGAGAGCGAGGCCGAGACCCCCAGCACGCCCTGCGAGTTCGAGAGCAAGTACTTCGAGTACAATGGGGTGCGGCTGCCGCCCTTCTGCCGCGGGAAGATGGAGGAGATCGCCAATTTCCCGGTGAGGGACAGCGACGTCTGGATCGTCACCTATCCCAAATCAGGTAGGCGGGCGGCGGGCCGGGGCTGCCGCGGGTGGTGGGGCGGCTCCTCCTCCTCCTCGTCCTCCTCCTCTCCCCGCTCGCAGGGCAGCCGGGGCCAGGAGCGGGGGCTGGAGGTGCCCCGGCGGCCCCCGCGGGATGTGGGGGCGAGGCCTGAGCCTGTTCGGCACCGCGGGTGTGCCCAGGGATGGTGCCCTGTGTCCAAGGATGATGCCCTGTGTCCGGGGATGGTACCCTGTGTCCGGGGATGGTGCCCTGTGTCCAAGGATGATGCCCTGTGTCCGGGGATGATGCCCTGTGTCTGGGGATGGTGCCCTGTGTCCAAGGATGATGCCCTGTGTCCGGGGATGGTGCCCTGTGTCTGGGGATGATGCCCTGTGTCTGGGGATGGTGCCCTGTGTCCAAGGATGATGCCCTGTGTCCGGGGATGGTGCCCTGTGTCCAAGGATGATGCCCTGTGTCCGGGGATGGTGCCCTGTGTCCAAGGATGGTGCCCTGTGTCCGGGGATGCTGCCCTGTGTCCGGGGATGGTGCCATGGGGCCGGGGATGCTGCTCTGGGCCCGGCAGCCCCCGCAGCTCTGCAGAGTTAAGAGCCTGTCCCGGGCACAGAGGGGCTTCGGAGGCCCTGTGGGGGACCCACGGAGGGTGGGTAGACGCCAGCGGCCAGCGCTGCCCCGGTGAGCCCGCCTGGGTGGTCCCGAACCGCTGGAGGATGACGATGCTGCTCGGAGCAAGGGAAATCTCGCTCAGCAAAGATGTCGAACGGGGAAGGTCTGTGCCTTAAATGCGAATGTCTGCTGTGGTGCACAGGTTCGGTGTCTGCTCCACAGCGTTCCCTCTGTGCTGCACTCCCGAGGCGGCTGCCTAGATCGTTCTGGGAGAACATGTGCTCCAAGCACATTCTTGCTGCACTGTCTGATACACCAGAAAGGCCTCCTGTTTACAGTACAAGTGCATGTGGTGTCCACTAAATGCATCCTTTGGTTGCTGTATACTGTTTGGGTGTCTGCTTGTAATGCCATATTTCTTGATTTTTTATCCTCTCCATTTCCAAGCAAAAATAATTAAAGAGAATTATCATGGATGTAGTGCTGCCTGCAAAGAGACAGACAGTATGGGTGCTTTGTACCCCACCTGATAAAATCAGATAAAGTCTTTTGTAAGTGCATTCTTGAGTGACTTTTTTCCTGACAATAAGATGATCTCTTTCTAGGAAATCCAAAGTCCGTTGGAGATAACAGATGTCAGCTCTGTAAATGCCCTTGTAAAACAATGTTTCAGTATTGTGGGCTTCTGGCTTTCTTCATTGTTTGTTGTCTGAATGGCTAATGCTCTTCAACTTCTTGGTGTGCTGCTTCAAGCATGCACATTTCTACAGTGTAGCATCTATTGTGTTTTTATAATTTCTCAAGCAGTTTCAAGCATTTGTCTTTACATTTTTTTATATATTTTATTACTTACTGTGCTCTTAAAGACTGGCAAGGGCTTGATAGATAACACAATAGATAAGGGAAAGTATGGAGATGGATGGCCCCCAAAATACTAGGATTACGAGTAGACAGCTACATTTTAATAGTCCTTTTAGACTGTCTTTTTCAAGATTTATAGCATGCAGCACCAATATTATTAAATTCTTCGTGGTTTAAGATTCCTGTTTTGAGAATCTGTGGCTACAATGTTCCTATGTTAGAATTGCACCCCAATTTCATAGTGGCATCTTGTTAAACATCCTCAGCCAATCTCAGCCAGCCACAGTATCATTAATAGCTGGCAGTAGCTTAGTTTTGATGGCTAGACAGGTGGCTGTGGAAAGCCAGCTTGCATAATCATATTTAATTTGCTGTTTTGTGCATATAGCAACATAATATTGGATCTTTTGGGGCCCCAGTGACAGGGAACTGCCCGCTTACAAAACATGCTACAAGAGGATTTACTGATGGTCACTGGGAGAAGGAAAAGATGGGTGAGAACTGGGGCACCAAAACTGAAGGTGAAGTATTGACAAGCTACAGGAGCAGCCTTGAGATCAAAATAGGATTTCATTTGCCAGGAAAGAGAATGCTTGGGTGGTGAGTAATCTGATGTCCTTGTTGAGGGAATAGGCTCTAGACAATAATAACATCTTTGGGCTCCACCTTTTTGTAGCCCAAAGTCTACCAATACCCTTGGATGCTTCTTTTGTCAGCTGCTGCTCTGTGGCTTACAGCTTATTTAGGGCTTCAGAGGGTCTGGTGGCTAGGGACAGCAGAAATTTGGCTTCCCTAGGATGGTTCCCACTGACTTAACCAGGGTCATGCAGAAAGTCTACAGCAAAGCCAGGAATTAAATCCAGAACCCCTTTACCCTAACTAAAACTTGATCTTTCTGCCTCTCAATAGTGTTGACACAGATTTTTCTCTTTACTGGATCTAATCAGAATTTTCATGGTGTTGCTGAAATGAATAAATGTAGGTTCACAAAACAGATTTCATGCACAAAATGTAATTATTTGGGGTGAAATGCTTTGGCTTATTCTGGTAATATTTACAGGTAGAACATGGCTGGGACCACTTATCTAGTTTCTGTGAATAAATGCTGTTTGAACAATACTTCAAGAAAGAAAAACACACCAATGTCGAATAGGTCCAATGGAAAACTTTTTTCTTGTTCCTAAAGAAATCAGCTTTGTTCAGTGTAGCAGCAGCTCTCCATCTGCTCAAACTGTGGAAAATACCCAAAAGAGTCTGTGTGCTGGATGTGTGAGAGGCCAGAGCCTGTGGCTATGAGCAGAAGGCTCCAGCAGTAGTTGTTGACCATATGGTGGCTTATCTGGCAAAGACAATCCACAAGTGGCTTATAGGGCCAGGACTGCTTCAGCTGTCCCAGGGACTGGTGAAGTGGTCTGGAAGCCATTTGGAAGACACTGTACACTGCAGGAATACACAATGCAGCTCCAAACAGGTGAAATGCAGGTGGTGCTTGGAAATAGTTACATTTATTGGTAAATTGGGAGTGACCCAGGAAGAAGCTGTTCCAATAATGATAGAAAATCAAATGTACCAGTGGCCTTACTGGGAGTAATGTAATAAGCCTAATGGAAAGTGACTCTGCTTTAATGTGATTTCCACTGATGGATGGCTGAATAATGATATCCCTTGTATCTTTAATTATTCTTAACACCTGTGCCCAATCAATGATAACAGCTTTTGGGAGCTTCTGGACTATGAGAAACTTATGCCTAAAACCCAGAGACTCACTTAGATACATGAATGTGTCTATGTTTTTACATCCAGTGCTACTGTAATTATAGAAAACCTTTCTTGCCGTGATGCATAATTTAAAATCAGGTGTGCTACTGCTCTTGAAGAAGTGAAGTCAAAAGTTCCAGCTTTCACATAACTCTGTAGTGTAGAGTGGGCAGGCTGAGTGGGACATACAGATTTGCAGGAGGAAATGTAAACCAGAATGCCATTCTCTATAGCATTGGAGCTCACACCACAAATAAGATACAGATGCACAGATTATAGGCAGCACTGTCTCTGTCACAACTTGCATTGCAGCCTCTCATCCTGTGGACTTTCTGTACCTTACTTGAAAATTAAAAATCTCATCTATGAACTTAAGCTACAAAATTAATAGAGAAGCAAATTTTTTCATGGTATTCCCCCAGTCACCGTGCTAAGAGCCAGATTACCTGTTTGCTAACATCAGTGATTTTGGTGGAATTAAATTGGCCCCTGAAGTGTAGTGTTTAGTTCAGGTTCACTCAGTGTTTTATTGTGTCTTACGGTGTCATCCTGACTGAATGTGATCTGTCCATGTGCTTACTCAGAAGAGGTGCACAGCAGCTCCCTTAATACCATCTTGTGTGTGTTCTAAATGAATGTGTACTTTGCATTCTTGGGTCAAAGCCCACAAGTTCATGCCTTTTGCAAAACTGGTAATTTGAGAAACTGAGCTATTTACATTAATAATGAAGCTCTCTCTCCCATGGTGATTATTTTGCCAAATAATTTTTTGCAGTTCTGTGTGGAAAAATGTCAATTGTTGAGCAAATATCAGCTTCAAGTCCAGCCACTTCATGAGAACTTGCATTTGGTGCCAGACAAAGGTTCAAAAGAGCAAGTGTTGCCTATGGCCTTACCTGTCTGGAGGTGGTTTTTAACAGATTCTCAGTTTCTCTTGTAGCACTGGATTTTTGTAACTACCATTTGGCTGTTAGGCAATATGTTGGCTCTAGACCTTTGCCTTAATGAAGTGCCAGCAGTGAGTATGTGGGTCAGTCCAAGGACAGCTATCATGTGTGTATATTTACTCTCCTCTTTTGAATTCTTTCACACTCACCTCTGGTGTTACGTGAAATGAACCAGGGTGAGTCAGTTTGGGTTGTCCATTTCATTATTTGTTTGAGAGGTTCCATGTGTGCAGGTCATGGCATTGCATATACTGGGGGTTCTCTGTTCTCCTCCTGTTCTGTGTGCCTCTCCCACTGTGTGCACACCTCATTTATCCTCCTATTTCTACCGCTCCTGAATCCAACACTATCTCTTGCTGGGTCACCAGGGTGCGCCAGTCCTGGCCGATGGAAGAGCTCTGTCCTTCCTGTCTCTTACAATCTCTCTGCATTCTTCCATGGCCCATTTCCCTCATCCCATGATCCCTGTTATGTTCTTCCCATGCAGGGTCTCTGTGTGCCCTGGGGTTTTCTTCTGTGTGGGGAAGGAGCTGTTTGATGCATTGGCCATTACAGCTATGACAGGGACAGCTGTTAAACTGTGAATGAGAAACAGAGGGTACAATATAAACAGCAGTTTTCATGTTTGCCTGACTGCCCAGTTAAAGTAATAGACTTCAGCTCATCGACATCTAAAATATTCTTGGCACTCCAAAGTTACTACACTTAGGGCAAAGAGAGGCTTGAACCTTGATGTAGACATACATACTTTTTTCTTTGGCTATGAAGGTGGTTTAAGGATTTCTTATCCCTGGCTTCTTGTTTCTTCCCCTTCCAGTCAGCCTTGGCTGTCTGTGGGACTACGTTATAAAATCAGGTTGGCAAAATCTTGAGTAAAGAAATGAATTATAAAGAAAATGTACCAAGTGAGTGTGCCAAAATCTCGCTTTGTTTATCTTGTACAATCCTGCCTTTCCTGTTTTCCACAGACTATAAAAATCTCTTGGCAGTGGGGTGATATTTACAGGTGAGATTGGTATTACTGTACTTCCCAGTAACAGTCTTATTATTCAATATACAGAGTATTATTGCTTGACTAAGTTCAGGTGGCTGCAGGTACCCAGACGTGCACAGGTCGAACACTGCTGACAGTCAGTCCTGATTTGCACAGTCATAACTGCGAGGAGAATCAGGCTGAAAGGTTGCCCAGGGATGTTCCTGAGCTGTGGGAGATTCGGCTGGGAGCTGTCAGAGGGACGTGTGGCAGCTGCGGTGGATTGCAGAGGTTTCCCTGCTAATGGCAGGTCTGAGTGGCCTTTGTGGCAAAGGCTCCTCAGGGGACACAAGCATCCATGTGTGTTAAATTAGTTGACTTGCCTCAATTTCCAGTGTTCTCCTATGGAACTTCTCCCAGCAGTTTTTTTACTATTATTTTATAACCACAGCTTTGCAGTTGCAAAAGAGCCAGATTCTGCTATGCTGGATTTATAGTGCTATAACCTCTGTAGAATTTTGTTGCCTTGGGCTTAAACCATCTTCATTGAAAGAATTAATGCAAATATTACTGGCCCAGAGGCATGCCTCGAGAAATCATGAGGCTGGCTTAAAAATCAAGACATTTTTACACAGAATACATTTGGGATTCTTTTCCTTTCACTTCTGGTTTTTGAAATAATATTATACCCTGTGACACCAAATGATGGGAAACCTCTGTCAGTGTCATGAATCTGGATGAATGAGTTGATACCTTTAAAATCAGAATATAGCTTGTAACTTTTTCTCTTTGACAGTAACATCACAGTTATTTGGTCTCTTTAAGCAATGTATAAAGCTCAGATATTGTTCTGTTTTAATGGCAGATGAATGTGCATCAATTCCCATACCAGCTGGCCAGCATGAATGGAATTCTTACTCAAACAGGAAGGGAACAGCAAACTGCATTGTGTGATAGAGATAAGCTTTGTGAGCTGTCTCTTTCGGGACTGATGGACAGGGTCTATATTTGAATCTGATTTCGTGCTTTTGATGACTGAATCATGTTCCTTCCACCACTGAGAAGAATAAATACTCCATGGCTTAAACTCACCCCATTGAGGACCATTCAGGTGCAGAAAGTAACTTCTGCAGATTAATATTTCTGGGGGTTAGAGCCACTGGGTTCCTGTGCTTTGAAAGTCCTTCTGAAATGGGTGTATCTTTTTATTTATATAAAGCTTAAAGTACCTTCAGGTATTGACTCAGTCTTAAATGCTGCTAGGCAAAGAAATTATAAATAAAATTATCAAAACATACGTAATTGAAGACAATGTTAAGTTTGCCAATGATGCATTTGACTTGATTTCAGTGTGAGTAGAATTAAATAGGTCTTTGTGTGCCTCAAACTTGAAATAAAAGCGGAGAAAAAAATCTGCAGTTAAGGGAAACTCCTTTTATTATCCATATAGCAGTGTTTCTCTCACGACCCTTTTATCAAACCAGTGAAGAGATGTTACTAGAGGCAGAACAAACAGTTCAGAAGAGGAAGAATTCTCCAGTTATCGAATAGGTTTTCCTGGGTCTTTTGCAAATGTAGCATAATTGCTTCCCTGCTGTGAAGTAGTGCAAAACTCAACTTGCTTTTTTTTTTGTAAACAGGCATAGGAAAAAAATAAGCAAAAAAGCTTTACCCAGGTTAAAAAGTGTATTCTGAATATGTGAAATCATTATTGACTGTATTAAATGATAGTGACCTCAAAGACTAAACAATTAGAAAATGGTGTAGATCAGCCAAACCCACCAGCGAGTTGTTCTCATTTCATGTTCGTCACAGTGAAGTTATTAAAGAAAGGAAGCAAAATGCTTCATTTTTTTATTCTTATTATGCAGTCTTATTAAATGAAGACTTTTCTCTTGTTCAGTACGTTAGGGACTCATACACCCTGTGCTGAGGGGAAGGAACTACCCCCTGTATTGTCCCAAAAAGGCTGCAAGTGATGCAAGCTTATGTACCCTGGGCATGCAGTGTGACTTTGTGGCTGCAGATTGTGTGACATGGAATAAGCCATATAACCTTTTTGTCTATGTTTTCCACTAGATGCATTTCTTCTCTACCAGAATTTTTCATATATCATGAAGAGCAGTTCCCATGGACAAGCATATGTCACCTACCATATATATTTTTGTAGAGAAACTAGAAAATTGCAGGTCTGAAATTGAATTAAGCATTTCCTCTTGTCCTTCTGCTTGAGCCGTGGCAGAAGAGCCTGATCCCCCCTGGCTGCCCCCTCCTGTCAGGGAGTTGTGCAGAGCCAGAAGGTCCCCCCTGAGCCTCCTTTGCTCCAGGCTGAGCCCCTTTCCCAGCTCCCTCAGCCCCTCCTGCTGCTCCAGCCCCTTCCCCAGCTCCGTTCCCTTCTCTGGACACGCTCCAGCCCCTCAATGCCTTTCTTGTCCTGAGGGGCCCAGAGCTGCCCCAGGATGTGAGGTGTGGCCCCAGCAGTGCCCAGCACAGGGGACAGTCACTGCCCCGGCCCTGCTGCCACCCCATGGCTGGCACAGCCCAGGTGCCACTGGCCTCTTGCCCACCTGTTGATGCAAGGCAATCAGAAACACAGATTAACCATGCAGTTACAAACCCGTTTACTGCTGGTCAGGGTTGCCAAAGTAGCACAGAACAGCCATAGGCATTGCTGAAGCTGGATTGCTCTCTACGTGCAGAGCTGAAGTGCACATTAGTAATGATGGATGTCAGTGCTTCTATGGGATCACCTGTGCTTTCTGTCAGAAAAAGTGTGTTCTCTTGAACCATTTTGCTGCAATACTGTAACCTGTTGCCTGATATCACGGGGAAAAACCCTTACGACAGTATTAAAATGGTAAGATAAAAAAGCAGGTCTTTATTGGAAGCTTCCAGGTGCCCCCATGGTAATGGGCACACCCAACATCAGATTTCCACAATTTTTATAAGTTTCACAAATGGTCATATCTAGCAAATATTGTCCAGCTAGAAGAGCAGCTAGTTCAGTAATTTTCCCCCAGGTTCTGCCCTGAGTTGGTGCAGGGGCTTCTTTGTCCCATTTCTTGTTGTGTCTTCTCAGATTCTGGTTGGAAAACAAAATGTCCTTGTAGGTTCTCTTCTTGAAAACAAGACTAAACAGTATTTCAGGAATGTGATAGAAGATTAGCTTATTCTAAAATCTAAGAGAAAGGGTGGGAAAAATACCAGGAGGTATACAACCATGTATTAACAGTCTGCAAAGCTACAAATATATAAAAAAATGTATAAAAAGCTAAAATCTTTGGGCATCAAACCCATGGTGATATCAATTGGCTGATCCCCTTTTATACTCCCAATCAGATCTCATTCCATTTCTGATTCTGAAGAGCAGCAATGGAATTGGCTGTAGCTGGCTTAAAGCAGCAGCCCGGCAGACAGGGGGAATGACTGTGTGCTAAATGAGGGGGGACATAGGTACCTTGAGAAGAATGGTTTTTGCTTAGTGCAGCTATAATTTAAGAGGGATTCTGTGTGGGGTGAAATGCTTTACTCCCTGACCTTAGACAAGCAGTAGCTGACTGGACAGGTTGTGTAGAGGGCAAACAGTGTTTCTGGAAATTTGGAAACAAATGTGCTGCTTTTTTTATTTGTTGTATAACCTGTACCTACAGCTGTTTCATTTTATATTATTGGTATGCTGCACTCTTGAAATTTGACCACCTAATACGTGCAAATGCACATTAGTGTGTAGGCAGGTTTTGCCTAACAATTTTCCTGGAAGGGGTTGAAACTGAGGCAGAGAATTGCATTTTGAGTAGTGACAGACATCTTCTGGCATTATTATATGGAGAGAGGAGTATGTTCATGGCAAAGGGTATGAGATCTACCTCAACACAAGTGTCTAATAGATGTTCCCTGTTGTTTCCTGATTTCTGATCCTATCTCAGTCAGCAGAGCTTGATGTGAAGCTCTGCATTTACCCACAGACCATTTTATGACTGTAGAGCAGAGCACAGAGTGATAGAGTTGTCCTAGAAATCAGTGGTGCTAAGGGTAACTATGAAGTTCCTTTCAATGTAATGAAGTCCTTGAGCATGATTACAAAACCCAATGGCTTGTCATTACAGCAAAGTTCTTTGCTGCATTGTTGTCCTTGGTACAGTGTGTGAAAATGAAGGGAAATTAGAAACAGTGGGAAGACTTTCAGCTGGAGATTGTGAGCTCCTGCTGGGGTAACGTGTTATGTAATTTAGGGATGCTTTTTTCTGTGGGCTCTAAAAAATGGGGGAATGGGACTGCCAGAGGATGCAGGAGGGCAGGATACAATTGAGGTAAGACTGGCTTAAGGGCATCTTTTCTATGCTCCAGAGTGGAGCTGAGATTTGGAACTTTGCTGATGCGCTTTTGCCTATCACTGTGGGGAGGTACCGCTGCTGGTTTACACGGGGACAGTTTGCCAGGAAATTTTGAGATGCTTGAGACAAAACCTGCCCTGTAGCATGTATTAGCCAGTAAGAGATCTCTTCCCCTGAGAGTTCCTGTCCTGCTGGCCAAGCCTTTGTTATGGCTGCACAACCCAGCGCATTGCTTTGTTGTCGTGAAAGCTGCGGTGCCTGAGCTGGGTTGTGAGGGTGTCCTCTTTTAAAGGTGCCTGTGCTAGTGCAGGACTGTTGGTGCCCTTAGCCTGCTGTTTGTCATTCCTGGTAGAAAAACAACCTGCAGAGTATTTTGGGTGGATGCATTCTGGTTTGTCCCAGGCAAAGTTTGCTACGTGAGTTGATGCCAAAAGTAGAAACTCCTTCTGCTAATTTGGCCGATCTAATTTTAAGTGGATTGGAGTAGTCTGTGTGATGTTACTCCGTTAGTGATGACACCTGGTGCAGAAATTATGAGCATCCACAGATGTGGACAGCCCAGCTAAAGCTTCAAGAGAAGAGTAAAATACTTTTCCCTTTGAATATCTGATACCAAGAGAGGTCTGTAACCAAGCAGTAGCAGCTGTCTGTGACAGACCTGTGACAAAATCCAGGACACCTGGATATGAGGAAATCATGGATGTCAGGACAAGCTTGAAGACACAAATCATGACTCTTCAACCAGAAGGCATATGAAGGCAAACTTGTGGCCTGTTGTTTTTAACAGGAGATCTGTGGACCTGACTCAGTTCTTAGAGCTGTTAGGATGCTTCTTACCCAGCCCTTGCTGCAGAGCATGTGAGGATGCTGTGGATTATTAACAGGGACAGAAAAGAAAGACTTTTTGCCCCAGCTGTCCTCAGCAAGAGACCTCTGCCAGCTGGTACAGACTGAGGTAGCCATGGCTTTTATGGAGGGTATGTGACTTGAGCTATTCTTTTGGTTTTATAAAGTCTAAAGTAGGAAACATAGAAAATCTGGTTATCTGCTTCACCAGGGCTACACTAGCTAACTAGTGCACTAGGCAGAAGCTCTGGCAGGCTCTCATCCATGCTGTTTCCTTGCTTGCACATTCCCTGACATCTCTGTGCTCTTCCGGTGTGCTCCCAGCATGGTGTGGGAGACAGCTGGAGCCAGCGCTGATCCCAGGAAGAGACGGATGAATCTCTCTTCTTTGGGGAATCATTCCCTGTGGGTTTGGGTTTGGCTGTGCCACAAATCTCCCAGAGAATGGGACCTGGTGTGTTTTATTTACCAGTGTTGCTCCAGTTTTAGGATCCAAAGGAGGTGTTTGTCTCCAGGCTGGTGTTTGGTGTGGACAATAGTGGTCACCTGCCTCGCTCTGCGGGAGTGGGGCTGCCCCAGCTGTCAGTGCCAGGTCTCAGACGCTCTGTGGTTGATGTGCACTTCCCATCCTGCCCTTTATTGAGTACTCAGTGTGCTAATGTAAGGGAGAATCACGACTCAGGCCGTTTTTTTAAAAAATAGTACTAATGCATTAGCCAAAAATAGCCCTGCTTTGTAACCAGTTCATTAAAGCAGTGCTTTAGGATACTGTATTGGACATAATGGCAATAATTCTGTGGATAATACATGTGTGTAAACATTTCAATGACAGCATTTTTACCAATCAGAAGGTAGGTTTTCCTCCTAAATAGAATAGGGTTTTCACAGTGTGCTGTTTATAGCCTCTGGCAAAACATACTCAAAACACAA
Source organism: Coloeus monedula (assembly GCF_965178545.1). Classification (NCBI taxonomy): domain Eukaryota; kingdom Metazoa; phylum Chordata; class Aves; order Passeriformes; family Corvidae; genus Coloeus; species Coloeus monedula. The sequence continues at coordinate 13,650,034 of NC_138784.1, forward strand.
CTCAGAATTAATGGACCCATGTCTCCAGAATTTAGCCTGTTGGTTTTGGTTTAAAAGCTGGTAGCTGCAAGCAGAAAAATAAATGGATTAGGAAGTCTAAAAATCTAAGACTGTGCTTACTGAATGTTGCTGGAAATTGTGTATTTAACACTTATTTTTAATCCAGTCTTACTTAAGTTGTTGCCTTTTACTTTCAGTAGGTCTGGATTCAGGTTCCTTGTGTACCACAGACTCCCATGACAGATCACTATTGACTGTGGGGCATTTAGGCCATATAAGAAGGGCATTAGTCTTACAGGATGAGTATTCAGTCCTTTCTGAAAATTGGACCCTCTAAAAATATTTAATTGGTCAGTCAAGAAAAATAGTGTGACAACATAGCATGACAATTTTAGTCTTTATTCTGAATCCCCAGTCTCATTTAGGAAAACAGAAGAATTGGAAAATATGGCACCAAGGTATATACATTACTTTTATTTTTGAAACCCTAGCTGTTAATGAAAACCTCTATCCTGAAGCCAGGTGGAATTCGAACATGTAGGAAAACTTTAACATACAGACCTCAAGAGGAGATACTTTAATGTTTTGGAAATGGTTTTTTCTTCTAATGGAAAAATCTAATTTTCCCTCCAGTATTGTAGGGTGAAGATGAATCTGTCATACTGTCCTGCAGATTTACACTGGAATTAGCCAAGGGGGAATGAGCTTGCAGGCAATTAGAGCAATGGTGTGAGGCTCTGCTGTACAGCACTTGCAGGCCAGTCTGGCAGCTTTAGCAGCCCTCATTTTTAATGGGCACTTGTATCTACCAATGCTATAAAAAAGTTATGAGTCATAATGGATCTGTTGCATTGGGTTAGCCAAAATTTGGTCAAGCATTGGCAGATAAAATAAAGTACAGCTAACTAGGATTGCTAGATTACTAGCATTAGTATTTCTTTATTTTAATTTTCCATGTGGTTTCCAAACAAGGGGCGAATAAAGGGAATATACCAAAGGCCTTTGGGCTGCAGGTTTGTCCCATCTTAGCTGATAAGAAAGGAGACACTGAAAGAAACTACCTTAGAAACCACATAGAGAAGTGAAATTCCACTGAGAATCTTATGGTTTTATATTTGCTACTTCACTTCGAACACATCTGTGATATCCAGTGACTTCACAGGAGTGCCAGTGGCCAGGAAGTGTTGAGAGAAGCCAGAGAGCATCTGCACTACAGAATATTTCTCCCTCCCACAGTGACTAAATTTGACATGGGAAGACAGCTAATGCGCAGAAGCCAGAAGGAGTAGCCGCGGTGTTTCCAAGTCGTGTCTGTCTCACTGCTGCAGCAGCTCCTGAAGAGCAGAGGCAGAGTGGCCCTGGACTGACTTTGCTCTTGCTGCTGAGGCATTGGCCATGGCAAGGGCACAAAGGAAGAGTTCCCAGTCTCAGGGAGTGCTGGGGTGTGATGGGATTTTTAATGAGTCCTGGTTTCTGTGCGCCATTAGGTAGCACAGGAAAGCACAGCACATCCCCACCAGCGCACTCTCCCGCTGCTGAGACTGGGCTGCTTTCCTACATGCTGTTATGGAATGACAGCAGGCTAGAAATACAGGTTCACAGATCATTTAAAAAGGTCTCCTAAAAACCTGCCGATTCTGGAAGGCAGTATCTTCTCACAGCTGTTTCCCACCCCCTCTCTTTCCAGATACTGTGTGATAAACTGGAACACTCTGTGTTCTCCTGAGGCGTTTTACTGACAGCAGAGGAGCTTGTCAGGAAGAGGATTGCTCAGGTACATTGCACCGGAGTTCCTCAGATGCTGACTGGCTCCATTTTAGCTGGAATTCGATAAGTGTACATGAATTCCATGTCTGTTTTGGCAATATGACCTTGGAGGTAGCAGGGTGAGCAGTCTTCCTCCAGGAAGAAATGCTGCAGATGGAAGAAGAAAGGGAGAATTGCAGGGAACTTGTTAATGTGGCATTTGGTGCCTCGTGTCCGAAGGCTAGCAGTTCATCCTGTTTTTCAGTGATTATCCTTTTGTGGTTATCCTTCTGTACCATCCCAAGTGAGGCGTGCATGTACATGTACAGGTGTTCAGCAGCACAAGGAGGAGACAATGAAGATACTGGAGGTGCACAGCATCCATTGCCTCAGCAGGGCCAGAAATCTAGGGAGTACAGAGAGAAGCTCTGCATACTCTTATTTTCTTTTTCTATTTAGCTTGCCTCACCTTTTTCTTCTGTCCAATAAGTACTATAATTTTCCTTTTACTAAGAAAGTTTCTGTGACATTTAGATCTGGCCAGGTTTTGTGATAGACTGGGATTGCTGGCGTTATTCACACAATCTCCTTTGATAATCAATCTCCGTTTCAGGAATTTACCTTCCATCCATAAAACGATGGTTCTTGCAAACATCCAGAGAGATCACTAAATCAGCTGGGTCAAGTGGCAAATTTCTGTATGTTTTACACACAGGTGGGGCTGCAGCAGAAGACTCACATCCCATCATGCTGTGGCATTTTAACAAATTCTCCTAGTCCTAGTCCAGACTTGGGCTTCTCATCATGTGGATAGGTTCAGTAGCCCAGTTTATTTGGTTTTCCAGCCAGCCAGTGTTCCCAGGGTTGAAGATCTTGCCCTAGCAGCCAGGTCTGGAATTTGGGCTGCCTGTTGCTAGGTTAAGTCATCTTTTCTAACTCAAAAGTACATTCAGCTCTGATATCTTTAATTTGACTTGGTTTTAATCCTAGTAGAGATGTGAGGAGGTCATACATATCTAATCATATACATAAAAGCTTTTAGATTTTTTTTCTTTTGAAAAAAATAAGCCTCTGATGCTTTAATTTGTTCTTTTAAACAGGAAACCATTTAAATGATAATTTTTTTACCTGGAGCTCTTGGAATGTGTGTGTATGGTAAATAATAATTGATTAAGGGCAATGAGTTAAACAAAAGTCTCTGTTCCATCAAAAATTAATTCCCTAGTTTCCATTTGTGTTAAGACCCTGAAATTCCAAAGCACAGTAACTTGAGTGCTAATGTGGAAAAAAGTCAGGCTAATAGTCACCCCAAGACATACAGAGAGTGACAAAAGAGAAAGCTAGCACAGAGTTCATGGGTGAGGGAAATTGGGATCAGTGATCCTGCTGCAGGTGTAGGGAGGAGAAGTTCCAGCATACTGGATAGTCCCAACATTTGTCTTTCAATGTGTCACTGGTTTTGGTGGAAACACATTTAAATGGAGACCTTTGAGCTTCCAAAACCCCCACTTTGGGTGGGATATATGTCATTTCCCACCTCTGCAGTTCTCCATGGCAATCAAGCCAAGTCTGGTGCATAGCCAGAGGTCTGAGCAGAACCAGGTAAGGCCATGGGGGCTGTGCTCCCTGGCCCTCACTTTTCACTTTTCCAGTGGACTTCGTGGTGATCTGGTGGGGAACGTGCTGCTCTCCTGGAGTGTCAGGGTGGTTCTGTCTCGACCCTGCAGCCCTTCTATATTCAGAGGCACAATAGAGATGGCAGCTTTTTGCCTAGAGAGCAGCTGAGCAATGAAAAAATAGTTTATTGTGTATCCCCACAGAGTTATTTCTTTTGCTTTCATAGAACAGGGCTGCTGTAATAGCATTTCTCTTTGCAGGTGGAATTGGAAATACTGAAATAAATTATGGAGAACCAGGGTGTTTCCTGTCAGAATAAATATTTAATGAGAACAAGGGTTGTGCTCATTCAGAGTCACAAGAACTGATATAAAAGTACTATATGAATGTTAGTTTTAATGCATAAAATATATGCTCGAAATTAAAAATGCAGAGTGAACAGCCTCAGGGGCAAGTGTGTATTAAGTGTGTGACAGCTGTCTCTGTGGGTGATGAGAATGTAAATGTGTCTTCTTTTTTTTTTCATGGCCCACACCTTTTACATTTACCCACCAGTCAGCAAGGGAACAGAGCAATCTTGAAGTGCTTGCTATCCAAAACAATTCTTGGAGGTGTGTGTTCTTTCACATTGTGTCTGGGCTGTGTTTACTCCAACCATTACTCCAAACTTAACAGTTTCTGTCTCAGATTAAACAATAATCAGATTAATGAAACACTAGGGGGTTTTTTTGTGTTGGAACAAAATACAGGATTGGTGCAAAGGTGCCTGTTTGTGTACACAGACCTGTTAGTTAATGTGAATTAACTAGAGACTGTTACAATGACTTGCAACTCACAAATTATTTTCAAGTTCAAATGGTCATGATCTCAGAGTTTGCAGTTCATCTTTCCAAGGACTGGGATGTTGGGACAGGCTTGGCCTTTGTAACCAGTTCTGGAATCATTACTTGTTCCTTTAGACAACACGAGATAGGGAATAAATCCTGGTTTCATTTCCCTTACTGCTCACAACTCTTAAATAATGGGTCTGGATTTTGCAGTTTTTAGGACGTCCCACACCCTTGGGACTTTTCATCTGAACTGTGGGGTCCCTCCCCTGGCTTGCTGGGATCTCTCCCCATTCTGTTCCTCCATCTCACCAAGAGCTTTTCTCTTCATAACCCTCTGTCAAATATCTCTGTATTTGCCTGTTTTGAGAGTTCCCTACCTGCCTGAAGGTAAAGTCACTTTGAAATAGTTTCCCTGTCCAAAGGTCTAATTGAAGTACCTATTAATTTTCCAAAGTGCAGTCATTGGCCATCACATCTAATGGTTGCTTTGTAAATGTCCTCAGAGTGGGGAGAGATAATGCAATTGGGGCCTCTAAAGCCTGTGACTGACTCAGTGTGCAGGGATGTGCTCGGGGCTTTATCCACTCCATAACCTGGATGCATAAATAGACTCTCAAATCATTGCATAACAGGGGCCTTGCCTGCAATTTAGAATAAAGGTCTCTCAGCACAGCCACTAATGCATTTCGAGAACTTGAATGACCTCTGTTCGCGTCATTTTTTAATTTCTAAAATGGAAATAGTACTGTTTTGCCAAGGTAACATTTATGGGGTAAAACTTTTGGTTAAATGCTTTGCAATTCATGGGTTAAACAATTTGGGGGCAAAGATATTTAAATCGTTATTGAATTTAAAAAATCTCAGGTCTTTTGCATGAAAGATCTGCATGTGTTTAAAACTAAGGGAGCTGACATACTACGTTAAAACAGTAGTTACAGACTTAGCTCACAGCAGACTGCTGAGGACAAAAATTGCTGTTATTTCTCTGTTTAGGTCTCCCTTCGTATGGTTGTGTTTAGATAAGAGCTGTAATACAATCTGTTCTCTTTCATTGTTTGGTTTCTGAAGGCACAGGCTTGCTGCAGGAAGTGGTATATCTAGTGAGTCAGGGAGCTGATCCAGATGAGATTGGACTAATGAATATAGATGAGCAACTTCCAGTCCTAGAGTACCCTCAGCCCGGTCTGGACATCATCAAGGTACAATTTATTGCAAAGAAAGTCTTCCAGCATTTGGGTATCTTTTTGCTTGTTTTCATGTTCATCACTTCATTTCATCCTGTGTCCCTCTCCTTTTCATCGCCAGACTTGTTCAGAATGTTGCAGTGATTCGGAGTGTTATTGGCTTATTTTAAATTGCTTTTTTTAAGCTTTATTGTATTCTGTTTAGTACATTAAACGTTTCTCCATGTCCTAAATATCTTGGCAATGGGTTTTCTGAATCAAGGTTCCCGGCTTCTCTTGCTTACGTAAACAGGAGCTGGCCAAATGAGGCAAATCTGCTTTGATTCCTTCCCTGAATTTGTGAAGGAGGAAGTACAAATGCAGATATCCATGGATCTGTGTTCCCACTGCTCCAAATTTACACATCTCAATCTTCAGATCCACAGATCCTGGTTCTCTATAGACTCTGTGGGTGTAGTTTGAGGGATTTGGAATATCCTGCATGAAATCCCACGCTATTAAGACTCCCTTGAGGTCCAGCTGCATGGCACATAAGTGTGATCTTGTCCTTGTGGCAACCACTTCTGACAGAGGCACATCTTGGAATTACTAGGCCAACTGTGCAGGGCCATCCTGTAACAGCTGCAGTGCTGCTTGAACTGAGCAAGCTAAGGCTGGCAGGGATAGAATTAAGCTGTGTGTGGTCAATGACAACTGCAGCCTCAGCCTACTTTAGGCTGAGAGTATTTAGAGGTCAGAGATTGCTCATTTTCGTCTGTGATGCCTAATCCAGCAAGACCTCAGTGCTACCCTGATGCAAAAAAGTGGTGGCAATAGTAAGAGGTTTAGTTTGAGATTACACATTCTTACCTATGCCACGTGCTAGGAGCCTGATTCAGTATGGATTTATTCAGTTTTTAATAGCAGACCATGATTTGTGTCGTATGACAATTTTGTCTCCAGTTACAGAAAAAATATTGTTTGAAGGATGTTCACACACTCAGACAAACCTTTGGGCATAATTCAGAGGGTAAAATTTGGAAAAAGGGGTGGTGTTTTCAGAGCTTCTAATATTTTTTAAGGATTTTTAGTGGAGGCATCACTGCAGATAAAGTTAGTTTGATATTAAAAATCTTCAGCTGTTATATTCTCTTTCTGAGAAGGTCCTACAAATGGAAGTACTTTGAAAACAAAAGGGATAAAAATCCAAAATGATAAAACCCCCAACATATTATCCAACCTTTTGATATTTAAAAACTAGATGTAACTCCCTGACCTGATTTCGACCTGCAAGCTCCTGTTAATTCGGGAAGTGAATTTGTGAATGGAAGTCCCTGTAGTAAAGGGCTTCAAGGGTGATAGTTCAGGACAGCTCAGGATGTGCCTGAAGCAGTGCTCAATAGGAAACGATTCCCTCTGCTTTGTTTTAGGAACTGACGTCCCCTCGCCTCATCAAAAGCCACCTGCCCTATCGGTTTTTGCCTTCGGACCTCCACAACGGAAACTCAAAGGTGAAAATGAGCTCGTGTTTGTTGTAACTCTACTGGCAGCAGTTGTGTGAGTGCTTTGGGATGAGGAAAAAGCTTTCAACAAGTTGATTTTCCCCCCATCACAGGTAATATACATGGCTCGCAACCCCAAAGACCTGGTGGTGTCTTATTACCAGTTCCACCGCTCCCTAAGGACCATGAGCTACAGAGGAACGTTTCAGGAGTTCTGCAGAAGGTTTATGAATGACAAGTGTAAGGAGCTGTTCTCTCTGCACACATTTATTTTCATCTCTGCATTCCTTCTGCAAGTACAGAAGTGAACTGGATAAAGGTGCATTTGTTTTGCATATACAGCAAGGAGGTTGCTGCAGATAGTGCTGCGGGGATTTAGATTTGTCCATGCAAACTATGAGCCATGCTTTTTGTAAATATTTCCCTTTACAGTATTTGAGCCCATGGGTTCAGCAGTTTTCCACCTGAACCAGAGCAAAACTCCAGTCTACTCTTCTAAAATTCAGTTTGCAGGCTGCCAGGTACCTTATAAAAAGTGGTGAATACTCCCAGCATCATTTGATTTCAGTTATTCCTCACTGTCAGCTGCTCCTCAAGAGTGTTTCTGGTCCTCAGGTTTGGAGTTGTTTTCCTGGTAATTCCTTTAATATTTAAATTTCAGCCAAAAGCTCAAGGTTCATCCCTTGCAAGTTGACACAAAGTTCTCTAGTTTGCATGGAGTGTACCAGGGAGCTCGAGTGAGACCCTGTGAGAAGGCAGCTGCAGGCTGCTGCTGCCTGAAAAATGCAGCTCTGTGAGGAGAATGCAATCACCTGCTTTGCAGGAGCTCACCAGCTGCTCAGCCAGCTGCTCCTTCATGACACACCCACCATGCTCCCACTCAGGCTGCAGTGCCTGGAGTAGCTCCCCTGCACCAGCTGATAGGGAGGGCAAGCCCCATGTTCTCACATAACTGACTGCCCCTGGGCTTTTTGCCAAGGGATTGCCACACTCTCTAGCTTAGGAAGAGGAAAAAATTCCTACTGCCTTTTATTTCTCTACAAAATCTCCTCTGATACCTTAATGTGACACTAAGAATTCACCAGGTACCTTGAGCTCTGAGAGCAGGATCTCCTCTAGATCCAGAGCAGCAAACGTGGAATTTAGGGGACCTGATACTGAAGGAGCTGTAATACCAAAGGGAAGAAAAAGGTAAAGCCTACCAATGGAGGTTATTTAACAGGCCTTAAAAACCTTTGCTGCTCCTTATCCTGCAAGCTTGAGCAGGATTAATGCTCTCCTCCCATTCCAGCCTACCTTCAGTTTTCCATTTGCATTCCCTGAGAATGAAATGTTTGCCTGTAGCCCATGATCAGGAACTTCTAGACCAGAGACATAAGAAAGACACGTTAGAAGGTTCTAAGACAGAAAGGTTGGGTGCTCTTTTCCATGTAAGTATCCCAAGAGTTATTTGTGTCTTGATCTTGTAGCAGCTACCTGGCTTTACCACAACCTCCCAGAGCCCATAAAACATCACAGCATGTTCTGTGGCCATAATTGTGCAAATGGGATCCTTATAATACAGTAAATTTAGCACTCAGCTGAATGTTTGCACCTCGTGGAAGCAATACAGCAGAATCCTGGTAACTCAAACATGTACAGTGGACAAAGAGATCAGTTTCATAGGAAAATAATTTTTATCAACTGACCAATTTTCAATTTTTTTAAAGGAAAGATTCCATTTTTGCTATTCTCATTCCACAGACCCCTTAAGAAATGGATTCATGAAGGTAACACATCGGTGTTCCAGTTACCAGAATCAAACAATTCTTTTTCAAAGAGAAAAGGTGGCTTCAAAATACCCTAAAAAACTTTTTTCAAAAAATTTTCTACAGCTGCTTTGCTGAAAAGATAAAATTTGCCAAAAAAATATTGGGAAAAAATTGGAAGTCTTCTTACCATATTTGTTTAGCTTCTGCCTTGATTATGTGAGTACTTTGTGGGTATTAGTCACTGGTAACAGAGAAATATGCAAAATGCATTTCTCATGGGGTTGTCTTCTAATATTGGCAACAAAAGAGATTCTTGAGGTTGTAAGTAACAAGTACCAGTGGCTGAACCTCTGGTAGAGACACACAGATTGACTGAGATCAGTGCAAATGTGGACTTAATCAGAGAAGTGGAAAACAAACAAGTTTTGGGGGGAGGGTTAGGTCTTCCATCGCATGGGTCAAAATGAGATACTGTTCTCCTGGGGCTATGAGCTGCTCCAGTTATTTCTTTTTTTTTTTCCTTTTTTTCCTTTTTGATGATGGCTTAATAACAGAAATGTTCATTTTCCTCATGCCAATCATAATATCTTTGTAGTAGGATATGGTTCGTGGTTTGAACACGTGCAAGAGTTTTGGGAACACCACATGGATGCCAATGTACTTTTTCTCAAGTATGAAGATATGCATAAGGTAGGTTAGATGTAGCAAAATGGTGCTTTAATCTCATTTAGCATCCTAGTTTTTCAAATACATGAAGCACAAAATTACATTTTTGTGTCCATATTTGGGCTCCCTAATGCCTGATAGCATTTTTAAAGCACTGGCTTTAAAAATTCAGTAGCTTCTATGGACTTTAAGCACTTTCATATACATAGTAATTTACTGGGGAGTCTGCCTGCATCCATAGGCACTGAACTACTTGCAGAGAAGGCAGCAGTGTGAAACTGTTCAGTACTTGCTACACTCAGCCTTGGACATTCATTTAAAAAAAAAGTCTTGCTGTATGTGCTGTTCCAATGAGGAAAAAAAGTATATAATCAATATTTTTTCCTATGCATTTGGCATTTATAATGATTATTTGGTTGTTCTTACTGCTTTCTGTGAAACAAATTTGAAAACAATGAGGGTATGATCATGTAGGTGGATATAATTATTGGGTCCTTACTGTATGCTGGCTAATAAATCCACATTAGTCAGAAATCTGGTGAAAATGGTATGTATTTCTTATTGCAGTAATTCATGTTTGAGAGCTAATGAAAATACTTCAAAATGTTTATTTGTCTGGAAAACTAATGCAAACATAGGAAAAACCCAGCTCCTCTTTCTAAAAAGACAAAATCAGGACAAGACTCAATAAAAATCTGGGTAAATTATAATTCCAGCTTTACTGAGCCTTCTGATGGAGTGGGGTTCTAAAAGAAGGCATAATACAATCAGAGTTAGTAAAGTTTAGTCGAAATTATTTCAAACCCAGGGTTTTGAATAATTAATGTATTGCTAGCTGTGCTCACCAGCTGGTGGCATCACAGCATCCTTCTGCTTCCTCATAAATATTGCTATTTTGTTCTTGCAACTCATACTGAGGAACCTTGGACTTCTGGAGATGTAAATTAATGGTTATTTTCAGAGGCCACCTCACCAGCTCCTTTCCATCCACATGAATGCAGTCCCAGAACCTGACAGAGGAAGAAGGGCTCTCCAAATGGTTTTAGTTGTTTATTTGACTAAGGTGAAAATCAAAGTAATTTTTAAATCCTCTGAAATGCACTGGTATTCCAAAGGGATCAGTTAAGAGTGGGGTGTTCTCTGAAGTGGGAAGCATCACAGTTACTTTTCAGCTGTTCCCTGTTCCAACATCTGAACATCATGGCCATGTTCTCTGCCAACCTGTCTTACTCTAATTGCTCGGAATGTGTTTCTTTTCAGCAATTTGGAAGGTGGCAAAACTTCGAGGCAGTGGTGTTTCTGCGACTTCTGCACTTGTATTTTTCACACTCACTGGGATATAGCTTACTTTGAAATGTTTAAACTCACTAAAAATGTAATTTTAAACATTGTGAAATAACCTGGGTTTTAAATGCTCTCTTACAGGACCTAGCAACAATGGTTGAGCAGCTGGTGAGGTTCTTAGGAGTTTCTTATGACAAAGCACAGTTGGAATCCATGGTGGAACACTGCCATCAACTCATTGATCAGTGCTGTAATGCAGAGGCTCTTCCTGTTGGCAGGGGTATGTTTAAAACCCACAGCAAAACTCTTCTTGGAGAAGTTGCAAGAAGCAGATTAGTGACCTCTAGGGTGTGTTAGATGTTGGCAAAATATTGCCATGTAAAAGATGGGAGGGAACTGACTGTTGGTGCAATTTGGGGGCTGGGTTCTTTTGAAATCAAGTTAGGTAGAAGTGACAGGAAAGGATGGAAGAATCCAAGATTAACAGTGTAATTTCAGACCACTCTGTCAGAGGGTCTTTGTCTTGCTTCGGTGGATTCAGCTCTTCGTGCTGAGAACTCTGCACTGCTCCTTCTGACCTTTGGCATGCCAAAGCCCATACCATCTCATACAGTTTATCCTGGCCTGAGCCCTTGGGTTGAAGTATATCAGATTTTCTAGAATAGCAGATATTTCTAATGTGTAAAATTACAAGGAACCACAGCTTCTCTTATGAGCCTTTTATTTTCGTTACCTACCTCAGCTGTGTAAAATGTCTTTATCTTCCAGATGTTTATTCTGGTGAGATCTTTCTCTAGGAACCTGGAGGTGCCATTTGATCTGTTGATCCATCTGTCCTTTGATAAGGAATCAAGTCCTTTCAGTAGTCTTTGAGAAGTGTAAGAGTGAACTTAGGGTCCCTCAAATTATTTTCTGTGAGCTGCTTTACAGCACTTTTAGAAATGAGAGAACCAGGTCAAGATGATCAGTTCCTATGTTACCCCAACATATGCCTTATCCAAACATAAAATCACTTCATACACTAATTTAATCCTGTTTTATTTGGAACTTTCCCTTGTTTTCCACCCATAGTCCTCTTAGCACTTTATGATACAGCATCATACATGAAGCACATGTTTATCATAACAACAAAGTCTCTCAGAGGAATCAGTTTGCAGGTTATTGTCCCTTTTTCAGGGATTATGAGAGGAATACTTTGCTCTTAGATGTCTGTGTGTAGCAGCCCTTTCCATACTACCATTTTCAGCCAGCCTTCATGTGATCTGCAAATAATACCAACTGTAATACTTATAATTGTTTTCAAATCTCTGATGAAAATACCAGATATCATGAGACCCTCTTGACTACTAGTTCTGTGTCAGCTAGTTATTTATTCAGTTATCCCACATTTGGTTGGGACATCCCAAGGTCCTTGGATAAGGTGCTCGTGTGGGTACAAGGCTTTACAAGCAGCGGGGTTGTGTTCTCCTTGGTGGCCCACACGTAGCCTCTTATTTCTACTGGCTACAAACGTGTCAAAAGGAAGCCTTCATGTTGCAGTAGAGAAGGAAGGGAGCTACAGCACTTAATGTGATATTTTGTCATTTGTTTGCTGTGTGCTTTTCAGTATAAATATCCTTATTTTGAATTTCTTTTCTTTGCTGTCTTTGGCTTTTACAATATTTTGTTTCTCCAGAATGTAGCTTCATTAGCAGTGCTTTGTTCCTTCTCTGTTCGTTTCTGTGACAAAGAATGGTGGCAATGACATGACAGCTGATTGTAATTTGTTTCAAATATTTTTAATTTGTCATTAGTTACATTTACTTTATTATTTTGCTTTGTTTTAGTTCTTCATTTTTTTTTTCTTTTAGCACATTGATCTTTACTCTGAAGATAACCCTGAACTGCTGTGAAAGCAGAACAATGATTAGATATGTTACTTGTATTTGACTCTAATCACATCATAATTTACGCAGTTGCATGATTCAAATCATAAACCAGGTGGGTGACTTTTTGACAAGCTATCAATTCATATGGTAAAAAAGAAAACAATTGTTACAAATAATCCCCTGTGTATGTATGTCGTTTGTAAAACTTGTCATTTGTCCATACATGTTGTTAGGGAGACTCAGAAATAAAAGGCTTTTCTTTACAGAGGAAGAAAACATTTTATTATCATTATTGAATGGGAAATACAGGGTTCTGTGTTTCATGCTGTACTTTTTGCAGTTGTAGTTGCCAGAGCAAAATTTCAGTTAATATCAGATGTTTATGATTGTAATCACTTTCTTAATTTATTTTTTAAAAAATACATGAGAAATTTGGTGAAAACAATATATGGGATTTTCAGTGTCAGGTTATTCTGGTCTTTGGATCCTGAGAAGAAACCAGGATACTTTCATACCTTCAGGAGTTACAGAAAAGCCCTGATTTCATAAAATGTCCCTTGCCACACATGCTATACCATCATGTTAATAAGTAATGTGTAGATGCTTCAGACAGTTTTGTCTTTGGTCTCAATTATAAAGTTGCTGCATAAAAGCAATGGTAATTGAATTAAATGGGTATTCTTATGCATCAAATGCATAATTAAACTGCCTGCATGTAGCTTTGTTCTTGCTGTTATGATTGAACTCTGGTAGCACAGTCCCAATTCTCCTTTCAGTCTGGATTTTGTCTCTATCTCCAGCATAAATGAGAAGATAATTGGGCCTCCCAGTCCAGTTATTCCATGGGGCTTATTTAGCCATAAGTAACCCTGGCTGGCTTGGAGTTAAATATATTTTGGGCTGCTTTGAAACAGTTGTTAAGGGGGCTGCTGTTCTTGGCTGGTAGGTTCAGCAGGGTCACCAGCTTATTTTACTGATTGGGTCCAATAGAATGCTTCCTATGAGGAATATGTCCAGTGTCCATATTGCATCCCTCAAAAGCTTCCTATTCCTTGTGTTCAAAATTAAAATGTCAGTGGCACAAGTTGCATGCATGGCACTTGTTCTCTTCCATAGACAGAAACTCGTATTTAACAAACAAATCTCCCCATGTTGAGAAATGGAAGTTAATCTGTTGGACTTATCTCTAGACACAAAAGAATAGAAATTAGCAATGAAAATATTACACTTCAGTAGTCAGTTTTATACGCCACATTCCATGTACCTTTTGGATAGTTCTCTAACAAGTGGGTGCTGTAGACACCGTACTTTTGGAATGTGTTGTTAGCTCTTGGAATTATTAAACAGCCATAGCTTGCACTGAAAGCACAAATCCACCTTTAAGTGAACACCCAGCCCAAAATCTGTGTTCATTTCTGATTAAGGCCAGAGTAAAGTCTCATACAAATCTGAATTCTTCCTGTGTAACACTGGGCTGGTGCAGCTGAAGAGGTGTATGGTCCATATTTTAGGCTTTGCAAGGGTTGTTCCAGAGTTTTGGGTGACACAGTGAACAGCCTTAGGTCTCATTAAGCTTTCAGTGAAAGCCCAGACTGATCAGAATCTCACAGCTGATACTTGGTGCCCTGCACAACTAGACTGTAGGTATTTGGTGTCCTGTTACATGCACTCTCTGACTTGTGTTCTTTTCTGTGTTTCAGGACGAGTTGGGCTATGGAAAGACATCTTCACTGTTTCAATGAATGAGAAATTTGATTTAGTTTATAAACAGAAGATGGGAAAATGTGACCTCACATTCGATTTTTATTTATAAAAAATGCATGCATATTATATCCAGATATAGCTAGAAGTGCTTTATGCATTCATTTATTACCTGCTGGACAAACTACTGTAGCTATTATGTGTAATAAGATTTAAAGAAAGAAAAACAATCCAAGTAAACCTTATCAGATGCAATTATCTTTGATCCTGAACAGCTGTTTATCTTCTAGTATTTAAGTCCTTTGTCCCCATGCAAGAACTTCCCAGACAATACTAGAACATTCAGCTGTTATGGAATGTATTATATACGTATAAGGTATGTATCATATATGCAACTAGAATGTACACCTTTTCAGCCCCACATTGATTATTTAATGTGTTTTATAAAAGCTTGTCACTAGAACCTAAATAAACATCCGTAAACCAAATAAAAATTTATTTCTGAGGGAAACAAGTAACAGGCCAAAACAGTATGCTAGAATGATCTCAGGGGTTAATCGTCACATTTATTTTTATAGCAGGTATAACCAAGTATAAATACATCCCATTCCAAAATAGGAACTGATCCCAGTGGGGTTCACATTAGGTTCTGCACACCCTTATCTGTGTGATTTGAGTAGGTTCTGTGCACTGACACACTCTGTGAGACAGGGCTTGTTCTGATTTACAGCTGTGATTCTCAGCCTGATCCCAAATCCCACCCATGCCTTTATGGAGACAGCCCCTGATGGAGGCAGTTCAGCTCCATGCCCAGGGTCAGCAAACAGAAGATTCTTAAGCCCTCAGCTCTAGGTCACTCCCTCAAAATGGGGCTTAAAAGCCAGGAATCTGGTGTGGGGACTCTCCTGAGGAATCCGTCTCCAGCCCATATCACTTTACTGTGTGGATGTTCTTCTCCCTTTAGGGGCAGCCAGAGAAGTTAAGGTGCTGGATCAGCTCCAGTTCCACCAAAAGGTGAGGGCACTTAGCATTGTTTATGGGTTGTTCTCCTGGACTCCACCAGACCTAAGGGCAGGATCTGTGCCAGTGTAAAGCAGGCAAAGGGAACTGCAGCATCTGAGGAAGAGAGTTGATGGATATGCCAGCAGGTGGGAGTATTGCACAAATATCCATGCACAATAAGTTCCAGGAATTGTTAGCCATGACTGATCTGGATTATAATCAGGATTCAAGTTTATTTCTCTTCTCTTTTTTACTCTCTACACAAACAGCCTGAAGCAGGCTACTATCACTACAGAACTCTCCCAAATTATTTTATTGTTCCATTATGACATCTATGCTTTTTAGGTTCTCAACTGCAGGAGGCCCATTTTTGATAGTCAAATGTTCAGGCTCACCAAAAACTGTGAGGAAGGACTAGTTTTTAGTGTTTCAGTTCTGTTGGGAAACTGTCAGTTCAGCACTGGCAAGTGGTGTAGCATGATGTGGCTTGACAGCACTTTTCCTTGTATATTTGTGAGTGAAAATGCTTTCAGTGAAATTTTATTTCTATTTTTATATTTTTAGTACTGTATGAATATTAAGCACTACACATTATACTTCTGTGCTTGCTTGCTTACTGAATAAAAGATGTGTTCTGTGCATTGTGGCTGCTCATTTTCTTGACCTCCCACTCAGGCCGGGTGGTCTTTGCAGACAAACTACAACAAACTGCAGGAACACGGGAGAAGGAGAATTCCCTCTCGCTACAGAGGAAGACAAAATTTCCCCACAGTTTCTGCAGATTTGAGTCAGAAGAAAATTTCCTTAGCACCAAAAAGCTACTTAAATAGCTTAATCCCAAAGGTGTACAAGCAATACAACCTTACTGAGTGCCTAACATTTGTGAAGGCACCAGGGAATGCTGCTCTGGTCCCCAGAGCCGCTTTTCTTTGCTGTAGCCGATGCCCAAAAGCCAGGAATGTCCCACAACCCCGTTTCTAACAGCCAGGTCCATCCATACGCCATTGCCTGTGCAGAGGGCCACCAGCTGCCACATTAGCTGTGCTGGAATTCCACCTTTGGATCTCTGGTACTTGAAAGCATTTGAGTTTTTTTATAAAAATCCAGAGGTAGTAAGCTCCTTTCTCTTTTCGACGACTTGAACTTTCAGGACTCAGCCAAATGTTACCAAGATTCTGCACAAGCACAGACACCCCCTGGCCCAGATTGTCTGTGGAGAGAATGCCTCATTGGTGCCAAAGCACTGCAAATTAAGAACAACAAGACCAGAAAACCAAGAGAATTTCTTTTTTTCTCCCCTCAGCATTCCAGTTTGGTGAGCTGCTTCTGCTGAGGAAACGGCTGCAAAGTTTGTGCCCTGTCCAGGTTTGTTGGAGTCATGAAGGTTCAAGTGTTCCTTGCAGTGAAGTTGGGCAGGAAAGAGGAAAAACAAGAAAGCTGAGGAATAACCAGTAATGGTTCTCAGCGCTTTTGTATAAGCCTCACAACACGGCACCAATAGTTCTGGCAATAATTACATGTAAAGGCTTGAGTCACCATTGTAATTGTCTTGGGGTGGTAAACCATCCACTTTTGCCTGGGCTATAAATACCACCACTTAGTAGCTACCAGCAAAGGTTTAAAGAGAGGATTAAGGAACCACTTTTGTTGCTTCAGTCAAAAGAAAAACATTAAACAAAGATTCAACTGAATCAAATAATATTAACAAAAAAAAAAAAAAATCCCAAACCCAGCGATCACACCTGTGGGAAGGGCACAGTACAGCAATGATGATGTGTAAATCTCACTGTGTAATCTCACTATGTAGTCCATTTGATTTCTTTACTGCAGGATCTGCAGACTGGTGTCCTCTAGTGTTTGAATCATAAAACATGTGCAGATGAGTATTTTCTGCTACCTGTCACAGTGTGTATCATGCAGAACAGAAATGCACCCAATAATCAGCTTCATTCTGGCAATGGAAAGAGAATCAGCAAAAATGAGCATCTTTTTAAAAATAGAACATACCTGGATTTCAGCTTAATGAGGTTTAGACCTCTAGTGCCAAGTCATACTCCAATACAAACTGTTGTTTTAGCTTCAGACAGTGGCAAGAAAGTCAAGAAAACTGATGCCACTCCGGTCTGGTCTATCAGCTTAAAAACCACCCCTGTTAAAGATGGGAGAGTGATGGCAATTTCTTCAGGCAGCCTGGAACAACACCTCCTTACAACTCTCAGGCTTGAATGACATTTAGGTTCATGTAACATCCAATATCCTTCTGACAGCATCTGAGCTGTGTGGTCTTTAAAAAGGAATGTGAGAAAAATTTACAAAAATGCAGGACAAGCCTTTGTGCTTTAGAACCCCGACATATCAGAATAACTATTAGCAGCACAGGACTCCTTACCATAAGTTGGTTTTAAAAAGAGTGAAGAGCTAAGTCAGAAACATTAGGTTCTTTTGGTGAGCTGTACTGTGACAGCAGGATTTTTCTGGATTTTGCCACTTCATCCACGGGCAAAATTGTAAAGCCATGCAACAACTTTTGCTGGAGTTCTCTCTGTGCACAGATGATAAGCCCTGGCAATGCATGCTGGAGTCGTTTGAGAAGCTGCCACCTCCAGCTGTCCACACTGCCTCTCTGCCAGGAATGGCCACCACGGAGGAGAGACAGCAGAAGCAAATGTGTGCTGGTTCCTCAGTTGCTGTAATTTACAGGCTGACATTAACTTGAACAGATGTGGATGGTGGTGTCCGACAATGGGCTGTGCCAAGAGCCAAAGCACATCCTCAGGTGCTGCCCCGGGTTGGAGGTGTCCTCCCAGGTCCTGGTCTGAGCTCCTCTGTACCAGCCCTGCAACTGGCCGGAGGTCTCTGCTTGGGAACAGTCTGTTTCACACACAGGCTGAGTTTCACCTGTGAAAGATTGTCTGTAAAGGTGGAAGCGTGTCCTTGAGCAAGAAGGAGAGACAGATCCGCACTGCCACATGGCGTGTATTAACTAAAACCTGATTTTGGGAGGAATGCTGTTTTGTAGGAGGGAGTGCTGCAATGTGTGACAGCACACAAGATGAAGAAAGAAAGGCAGCCTAGTGACTGCTCAAACTGATCCCAGTCACAGTCACTAATACGCCGACTGGCTTGATGTGTGTGGTACGAGTGATATTCAAAGCAACTGCCACCCAGACATTAAATCCACTGTCACCATCTCTGTCACATACTCAGCTTCTGCTAGCCCTGAGCATAAGATGACAATTTAATCCTCGCAGCTGGTGCCACAGTGTGTTAAGTCTGCAGCCCTTGCAGTCCTTACATCTGCTTCCTTTTGGTTTTGGAGGAGAGTCACCCATAAAATAAAGGAGAGCTCTAAGGACTTACAAAAAGTGAACCAATTGGAACAAAATAAGAACTAGGGAAAATGTTTAGATTTCAAGCTCCTCTGGGAAGACAGTTCTTTTGTTTCAAAAGAAAAAACCATCATTTTTCCCAGGTGTCACTCTTGTTTGCTTCTGCCCATTATTCTGCACCTCCCCCCCGCCCCCAGCGGCAGTTCTAACCTTACTGAAACAGATAATCCTGGAAATGCTGCAGGAGACTTTCAATAGCTGGGGTTGCTACCACCCCACAGCTGGTAGGATTTAAACTCACAAAGAAAGACCCACAGTGGGTCTCCAGTTTTAGTTCTTTAACCACCCTGCTCCAGCCACACATGCTGAGGGGTTGGTCTCTCTTAGCAGCCAGACCCTTTTGGACACGTTCCTTGTTCCCTCCTCAGTAAATACCAGTGAGATTAGAGGCTAAAATAGTTCTGATTTGTTTTTAGTATTAAAGATCTGAATAAGCCTGTGTACTCTAAACAGGATGAAAAAGGAATATAAACAAAAATATGGCATGGGTCAATTAAAGCTGTAAACATTTGGGTTTTAACCATGCAAGTATAGATCATTTGGTGACTCTTTTACTCAGTAATCTGCAGCAATTTACATGAAGTCTTTGAAATAAAGAAGAAATTTCAAAACTACATTTTCTAGCAACAACTATGTTGCCATATACAGCCATTACATTCCTGTGATCCTACACACTTCTTCTCAAGTTATTGTCTCTAAATGAGAACTATCACTGAATCACTGAAATACTGAATTTGTCATGGATGTTTGAAAACAGCATTATCATTTGGTTGCTGATGCATGGCCAGCGTGTCTGGATTCTGCAACACACTGCATTTTTTTTCCAGAAAGTGGCTACAGTATAGTTTTCAAGTAATCTCCCTCAATCTATTAAAAAAATACATCAAAGCTCAGGGATAGAATAAGGCCTTTTTTTTTTTTTTTTTTTTCATGCTGGACTGCAGTGATTTATGTAGTCCATTGGGGAGAACAGGAGGCCACCCCTAACTGCCCCTGATGAAGAAGAATCTGGTTTATGCATGGTTTAATCCACAGTTCTGCTTGACAGGAGTTCTTTCACCTTTCCCCTGAAGTACCTGAAACAGAGAGGTTTTACAGCTCAGGACCTCTATAGGCCAGCAGTCTGTCCCTGTAGCCCAGCTTAGGGCATGCCCTGATAATCAGGATGACCTGCTAAACACTGAGGAAGAGGTGCTGATTGCAGCAGGGCAGACCAGAGGGCATCCTGTGTGCTACTGATCCTCTTTATGTGATGTGTTGTAGGTTGGCTTTCACTCTGGGGGCATTTCTGCCTTTGGGATGCAAAATTACATAGTCGTGATATACAAAATTCTCTTTTTCTCTAAAGTAAAATGCACCTCCTGTAGGTTATTTTACTCTGCTGCATTACTGGGCAGGGCTCTTGGAGGTGGTTTCCAAATTAAAGACATGTGCTGGAATCCAGAAAACTGTCACACAAGGACAGGTGACATGTGAGAGAGAATATGGTATCTGTAGTATTGTTCATTCTTTCTAGAGAGTGCTTTCATGTTTGTTTGCTTCCATTTTTTATGTTCCATAAAGCAAGTGTTACTGCTGTTTTCCCTGCATCGTATAGAGGAGGAAACTTCTTTGGTCATCCTCTGAGTAGGGCAAAGGCTGGATGTAAGCAGTTGCTCTTTCTAGAAGGAGCCTTTTACCCTCGAGCCATGGAAACAGGGAAAAGTAGCAACTGCAGACTGAGAATGTATTGATTAAGGATTTCATAACTGGAGTTAGTGAGGTGAGAAAAGGATGGCAACGAGAAGACACCATCTTTACAGTGGATAGGCTGTGATTTGCACATCAGGATTTTTCCTCTGGCTGGTGAACACTGGCAAAGAGGCTGCCTGCTTCCAATACACAGCTCCAGGAAGAGCTGGGAGGTGGGAGTCATTTGCATGAAACCTCTACTTCACCCAGAGTGTGGATTTCAGGGTGACTTGCCCTGTGTGTTTGTGGTATGGGTAGGTGTGCACAGCTGTGTTGAGAGAGAGAAAGGAGTGAGGGGAAGGAAAGAAGTGTAAGAAACTGCCCTGCAGATCCCAAAGTCGGAGAGGAGGAGGAGGTGGTGGTGCCCTGGGCATTGAAGCAGAGATTCCCCTGCAGACCTGTGGTGAAGCAGGGATTTCACTGCAGCCGTGGAGAGGACCGTGCTGGGGCAGGCACCACTCTGGACCCACATTTTGCTAGCCTCCAGGTAGCCATGGCCTGAAGGAAGCTGCAGCCTGTGCAGAGGCCATGGCCTGGAGGAAGCTGATCCATGCTGGAGAAGATGCCTGGCAGGAGCTGTCGCCCTTGGAGAGGAGCCTGTGCAGGAGCTCTCTGTGAAGGACTCTAGCCAGTGGGAAGGACACGCACTGGAACAGGGGAAAAGTGTGAGGGGGAAGGAGTGGTAAGGAGGCCTTCTACATTTCTATTTCTGGTCTAAAAGTGACCAGAAATAAAACATTGGCAAGATTCATCCATCTTGTAACTATGGTGAAACATGGCTCGGCTGCAGGAGCTACACATACAGACACTTGGGAAACTCTTATCAATTAAATTATTGAAATGAGAGCCAAATCCCTTAGTGGCTATAAATGCTGTAATTCTTCTTAAGATAGGAAAGCAAGCAGAGCTGTTCTGATTTATGATAACTGAGGATCTTGCTCTCATACTACTACGAATGTACTTAAAAATATAAGCAGTGGATCTGATTTATGACATTTTATGCACTGCTGTGAATTCCAAGTAACACATAAATCAGGAGCAATTCAGTGCAGATAAGTTATTCTTGATTCATGCACTGATATTTTGCAGGTATAAAGGCAATGTAAATGAGAAGAGAACCAGGCTCAGTATTTGATGAAACTTGAGATCTGTTTGCTCTGTATCAGTAATTTTGACTTCTTATGGACCACGTGCTATTTCTGCAGGGTCAGTGGGAAAGGCAAGCTGAATTACACCTGACACATATACTTCAACCAGAAAATATTTAGAGTCCAGAAAAATGCCAGCTGACAGTTGATTGGCACATATCAGAGAGAGGAGGAAATATGTTGTACTCTCTGACTGTCACTCAGCTTGGAGAGAAACCAAACTTCTGATTTTGAATTACATTTGTAATAGAGAAAACAAGGTCTTGAAATATTTCCTTTGAAGTCTGATTGGGTTAACTTCATAAGTATCACTAGAACTACATACTGTGATCCAGCGCATAAGAATGTCAATATTCAAAAGTGGTTTTGTGACTAATGATTATGAAACAGAATGGAAAAGATAGGATGATAGCACCATCACCTGGGTCACCCTTGTTTTGTCAGCACTTAAAACCCTTTACAAAGGGGAAAAAGCAAGTGCCTCATCATACCTGAATAAGCTTTCGAGTGGCCTGTTGCCTAAAACCAGAAAAAAACTTTAGGCATCAGGCCTCTGTCAAGGTTTTGGTCCATAGATTGCCCTGGGCTCTCAGATTCCTCCCTGGAGCTCAGAGCATTGTTTGCAAGAGCAGTTTGAGCTGGGTGGTTGCACAGAGCAGATGCAGATCCCTCAGCTTTGCCGAGCAGGCCTTCCTGGAGCCACACTGACACCGCTCCGGCAACGCCATGCAGTGCCGTGTCTGATTGCTGCTTCCCCACTTAATTCTTTTGTTTGTACTTGCAGTGTAGTTTGCTGCAGATTTCCTGGAAAATTAATACTATCTCTTCATGAAACAGAGTAATTGTGTAATGAGCTTGTGTCTGGTATATGCATTTTTCTCTTGCAAAACCCTAAAAGTCAAGATCAACATTTAAAGCAGCTGTGCTGCTTAATAAAATAGCAGGTTTTCTCGACTAAAAGGTGGTGGTTTTAAGTGTTTTTAGAGTACTTTAATGTGCACAGACTTCAAGATAATGGCAGAAAACATTTCCAGGTATAATTCTGTGGTAAAAGAGTTAGTCTACTGCTCCAGCCTCCTACTCTAACGTGCGTATCTGAAAGTACTGACGTAGGAGATAGTATCCACCGCAACCACAGAAATTGAGACCTCCTCTCACCTGGTCACTGCTGTCAGCAGGACATGTCTCAGCCTATTCTTTTATTAGCAAATCAGTCAAGAAATCAGTTTTTGTCTCTCTTGTTGCTGTGCTTCTTTTGGTGTCCTACACTCTTGTATTCTCATAACCCAGGGGATACCATGGCCAGGGTGCAGACTGCAGAAGAACTCAGTGCCTTGCATGCCCCTGCCAAGACATCACACTCCCCACAGGACCTCATTTTACACACAACACAAAACAGTTGCATGGCAGCAGGCAGCATTCAATTTAATCAGCTGCAGGTTGTGTCCACAGTCTTGGAATCTTAGGTCAAAATCCCTACTTAGGGTTTGGGACGTATTTTCTCCACTACATGAGGAGAAGTCATCTGTCAGGCACACGATGTTTGCTGGATCCTGTGGAATGAGCTAACCAATCTAGTTCTGCAGATGGGAAGAGGGTGGAAAAAGGAGCCGTAGCCCTGCTCATGCAGCTCTTGTTCCTCCTGCTTGTATGTGAGGAAACAGGATCTTTATTTCCTTCCCTGCTCTGGGGTCCATTGAACCTTGAGAGAGATGCCTCCTTTGGACTCAGTTCTGTTCTGAAGTCACCACAAGACCACCGGTTCCAATTACAATGGATGTGGTACACATCTCATCCTTTGGCAATTTCTTTGGAATGACAATACCCTTACCAAAGAAAGCTCATCTTCTGGACAAGGTTTACAGTTTGTTCCAATCAAGTATGAATTTGCTGGTAATCCCAACCTGCACATTTCACTTGCAAGTCATTTTTAATTATTATATGAGGCTGCCTCCATCACAGTTTGTGTCACTTTTCCTCCTCTCCTTGCCATGGAGTTTTAGATTTAGGGTCAGTTTCGTTGTAGGAGTAAGCTGTGACAGCTCTATTGATTTCACTGGAGCTGTATCCAGCTGTGAATTTGAATGCTTTCTTTTGTCAGAATGGCTTGAAGTCAAAATGAAATGTGCAAGGTGTCCATGATTGTGTACCTTCATTGTAAGGAAGGGATGAGCATAAGAAAAAAATTGGCTCTCGTAAAACTGCAGCAAAGCTGTAAATAACAAAAAGCTGTATTTTGCCATCTTGCTTTTTGCAAACAAAGCTTCTCCTGAAGGCAATTATGTTTTGTTTAAGAGCAGATCCTAAGCTTGGAAAAAACATAAATACCTATGAACTAGCCCTAGACTTCAAATTTGTGTAAAAAACCTCCTTTGATGCAAGTAAAAGGTAAATAAATGCTCATAACCATGGCTGAATTTGGCTCATCATGAATGAAGAAACATCAGGACAAATCCTTTGGTCTTTGTTCAGTTCTTGTTTGAACCTAATGAGAGCCAGAAGTGTCTTAAGTAATACAGATCATCCCTGTACACTCTACTGTACCTCCAGGTACTTTCACTCTCACTTGCTGGTTGTGCTTTTAGTGGGAAAGGAGCTGGCATTTGCTGATACAGGTACCAGCCACAAGACCCCTGCTGCAGACAATGAATTTTGACTCCACTGCTACATGGCATCCCTACCCAAAGGTCAATAACTGAACAAAGCTTCTAAATTTTACAGAGCAATGAATTCCTCTCTGTGATTTGAAGTGAGACTGCTGCTGTCATGGAACACAGTTGTGCACTCTACTCAGTTTTTCAACTCTTAAAACTTAAGTGTATGTTCCAACTTATCTGTAGTATGAGGAAGGGAAACCCTGGAATCTTTAATTACTTACAGTTGTGTTTGGCTATTGCTTTCAAAGCTGTGGACTTATCAATAACTGATTTACTTATACATTTATAGAAAGTTACATTATACATTTATACAGTTATAGAAATGAACTGATTCATACTGGGTTCTCAGAAGAGAAAAAAAAGTGATTTTGTCAAACTTAGGAGTATCTGGATGACTGCCTAATATATTTCACAGCTACATCTGTGAGCTCTGTCCCAGATCCCATATTTTTCTCCTGGGATATTGGACAGATCTTACTTCAAAAGATAGTTGACAAAGAAGATGAACTGGAAAAAAAAGCATTTCAGATGCTTGATGTTGGTCAGACTTTGACAGTCTCAAAGAGTGAGTTCAAGAGGTGTTGAAACCTTTCCCTTCTGTGTAGCAGAAGTGAAATGTGATGCTGTGCTGGCAGGGCCACACTGTGTCATTGCTGTTGGTAACTGTTTACAGGCTGCCCCTGTTTATGTCAAGAGCAAAATTTCAACTGGGAGCAGGTTTCCAGACCAGTAACATCAAAAAGGTGCAAGACATGGTCAAGTGAAAGTTTCAGAAAACTTGCAAAAGTGATGTGACCTAAATTTGACAACTGGAATGTTTGCATGAGATTTTGTCGGTATAATATGTCTCTCTATGTGAAAGAGTTGCAGTTTGGCAGCAGATTTTTTTTTGGTTTAAGAGAAGATCTCACAGCTTAAATTCATATACATGCGGTGTTATGAATATGCATAGATTAGGTTGTGAACTCTGAGTCAGAGACCAGCTGGTTTTTGTCTGCACCAAGAGCTTCTCTGCTCACTTTCAGAATTTGTCACCTTACAAACCACCATCAGATTGGACTTGAAGGAGCACTGGGTGTTTATATGATATCATGACTGACTCCTATCACAATCAGAGGAGGATTCTGATGCACAGTCTGTGCCAGCATTATTGTACACTTCCATTTCTGTCCTGAATGTGGAGGTCACTAACTTTTATATTTATTTTTTTTTCCCCAAACACTTGACTCTCTTTTGTTTGTTTTTTTCATTTAGGTGAACTGATCTGTTCATTGCATTTTAAACTAATCAGTCTGTAATGTGTTAAGCCTATTTCAGCTGAGGTTGGTGTTGATTTCCTTGCTATTACTAAATTATCATCAGGAGGACACAGAGACTCCTGAAACACTTCAAGAGTGTTTTGGTAGAAGAGAAGGATGTATCAGTGAGATTGATGAGAATGAAAATCCTTCCATATAAACATATGAAAGTTCACAGAGCTAAAGCTTTGAAAAAATTTATATTACATGATGAAAAGACTTGTAGGTTGCACGTTTTTGAGAGGGATTTAGCAATATTAAATTAATGCCCTACGTAATTCTAGACAAATCATTGGGAAGTAACAATGCATAATGTGCAAAATAAAACCAAAACTATAAGATAAATTTATTTTTTGCTGTTTAAGGGACTAGTAATCCAAATGAAATATTTAAAAAACCTGATATCAATGTAGGCCTTATCCATGCATACTAAAATACAGACCCCAAATACTTTACAAAGTTACTGTGCCATATCTTGACTTCCTATCAAAGTTCCCTAAAAGTGCCAGAAGTACCAACATGTCTAAAAGGTAAGCAAGAGTTCCGTAGTTTGCTGTCAAATTTCTCCTAAACTGTAATTGTGAATCACTTGTGGGTTGTGGAGCTCTCAGTCCATAATGTAGCTGCTAATGTGAGCTTCTAGTGATACAGAAATATGCTACACTTTTTCCTAAAAATGCTTTTTCTGTACATGCACGTGGCGTAGTTGCCATAGGAATGTTACCCAATTGCTGAAGGGAATGGTCTGCTAAGCCACTGATGTGCTGGTGGAAAATAGGAGCCTTTAAGACTAATCAGTCTGTTCTCTAAATTAACAATGGAAAGTTGCTGTGTATCGAAGAAATTGTAACTGATTGATTTAACTGTGATTTGAAAACATGCCACTCAGCTTGGCATGTCTTTAAGTGAAACATGGAAGTTAAGCCAGGGGACACACTGATGGAAAAGTTATAATGTTTCAGGACTCAGTACTTTTGTAATAAATAACTCACATTCATCTTTATTTCCTGTAATTTTTCGTTAATAAAGTTGTGATGACACCAGCCGTGTGTGTGAACTGGGATTAAGTTCGACTCTTCCTTCAACGAAGTAAAATAGAAAGTTGTACTCTGCATGAAAATAAAAATGCCAAGCAAATCTGTGCTGTCACAGTAACTTTCTTAGTGGAGCACGAAATATTTTTCACTGCTCCAGTGAAATATAAAGGGTGAAATTCTGCAAGAGGATCTTCAGGGAAATTCCTTTTCCTTAAGTTTGTCCTCTGGGTGTATATGATCTGGCCTTCAATAAAGAGTCGTCTCAAAAAATATTCCATAAATTTTGGTCCAGTTTTGTTCCCAGCAAGTGCAAAGCTAAGAAAACTCTCAGACAAAGAGACAATGAAGGAGTGTAATACTGAGGATACAAAAATGGGATTAGGACTTTGAAAGGAAGCAGGAGGAAGAAGAGGAGCAGCAAAAGAAAAGAAGAAAAAGGGAGGCACCTAAGCCACTTTCTCCCAGAGAGACAGGGGAGCTTAAAAATTCTAATTAATTAGTGAAAACTAATTAAATAACAAATGACAGAACTTTCCTGGAATAAATGGGTAATCTTTTCTTTATTACATGCAATATAATAAAATGTAAAGCTTTTTGTACTCTTGGGGTTAGATTTTCTTTCAGTGCTCAAGGAGAATATGTGTTACTCTTGACTTCCTCTTAAACTCATTAAAACGTGGAGAATGAGGACCGTGCTTAGGCAGTCCTGTGCTTTGGCCCGCTGGTTTGTTCGGGAACTTCTCTGAGGCTGTCTGCTCTGCACAGAGGCTGGAATGCTGGCCCGGGGGTTTTGCTCGAGCTGCCAGGCACAGACCGAAGTGATTTCCACGGGAGGGCAGTGCAGGTGCTGTTTTCCAGAAGTCGGAACGGGAGGAATTTTCAGAGATGCTTTCTATTTAAAGCTCAAGCTGTCCCGCTGAACTCACAGGCCGAGTTGACAGTAGAGTTTGGCTTCTAGGACTTTACCCCACAAACAGAGATCTGACTAAAATTGCACAAGGCTTGTCAGAAGTGGTTAGTTACGGCTGAAAGCAAAGGAGGATGTGCAGAGGATGCAATTTGGCACCTGTACATCCTACTTGCAAAAGTAACTTGGCTGGTAGTTGACTCTGAAAATGATCTGCTATGGTGGTTGATGCAAATCAATAGGATGGGGAAGCAAAAAGCAAAAGCGAGGTGATGTATTTTCATTTTAAAAAAGATTTTAATACTTACTGGTGACAAATGGGTGGCAGGTGTGTGCTGGGGAGAAGGGGAGGAGAAAACATGATTGTTCTCTGAAGAACATTTGAGCAGAGGAGAGGGGAGAACTTGTGCTATAATTTCTCCACCTTGGGACTCACAAGTACTCTGTCATTCCAAAAGTCAGATCAAGCTGATCGTCCTTTGTGTTGTGTATGGCAGACAAAAAAAATCCTTCAAGAAAAGTTATTTGACACTAACAGTCATCACATTTGTGGTCGAGAAGCAATTGCCACGTTTCTCAGGGATTCAGATTTGTGATAATTTTCTCCAAGAGCAGAGCAGAGCTGTGAAGAGCAGCCACGACAAAGGCAGGATCCAGCCACTTTCTTCCACTTGTAGTCGTTCACATGCTAAAACGAAACTCTCTCCCTGATATTCTTACAGTGGGCAATGGTACTGTGAAGCACTTGTGGTTTATGTTCGTCGATGACTTGTGGTTTATGTTCACCTGGTCCTTTTTATTATATTTATTTTCAGGTTGAGCAGCCACAGCTGCCAAACTGACATTAAGTCAGCTGGAATCACTGCTCAAGGAGAAAATATGTTGACCAGGGTAATAATAGAAACCACATGCAAGGGTACTAATTCATTTCAGATAAGTAGATGGGGGTCTTGATGTACTGATTTCAATTTAGGAACAAGTTTTAAAGGATGTGGCCCTGTTGTTGTATCTTGAAGATCTATTCATACTTGTATGATTAGGGGTCTGTTGTTGTTTGCACATTTTTTATTAAGCTCAAGGAATATTTTAAAAGCCTCTCTAATCCCCACTGTGAATCCCTTTTTAGCCTCAAAACCCTAAGAACTCTCCTCTTTCAAGCAGTCTTGCTACAGATCTTGGTGTAGGACTGACATAGTCCCACTGTGATTTTATTTCATTATGTGCTTGAGTCCTGAGCAAAGACACCTGACTTTTTTAAGAGACCAGATTCCTTGTGGCAGCACAACTTCTGTAATTGCCCAGCGCTTTGCAAGGCTTGTGTAAAACCTACTGTCACATGAGAAGAATGGTATTTTAGGCATTTTTTTCACTTTTTATGCAGAAATACCCAGATACCCAAGATCTCAGTCTACTTAAATCTCAACAAAAATTTAAACAGCACAAATCCTCTCTTATAAACCAAGGAGAAAATGGTCGTGTGACTGTGGGAAATCTGGATTTTTATTATTTTGTCTTTGCAGAAACTGGGCCATGAAAATTTGTTTATAAACATCATGGTATTTTAGTATGTTTGGGCATTTGCAAGTTTACCTAATGTCACTTATCACTATCATTAGCTTAATAATAGTTATTATTTACCAGGACACAGAAGAGTATTCCTTGCCTTTCACAGCCCTGTGTGACAGTCTGTTGGCTCTACCCTAAAACTGCTCACAGAATAAGAAATACATTAAACATAACCTGATGTAAATTCCTAGGAAAATCCAACCTCCTGCTGTGTTTGGCATGGACTTGGCCTGTAATTTGGGAGAAGGAAATAAAATCTTTCTGATTTCACAGCTGTTATTGCACCTCAGGGCTGCAGTTGTATTTGCAACCCATTTGCTTCTCTTCCACCGAGTAGGACATCTGAATATATCCTCGCTCTAGCCTGAATAAAATATTAACATATCGCAAGGCTGTTAGGACAGATTGTATCCAAGACAATCTTTTCTCGCTCTAGAAAAGCCTATCAATCATAACTTGGTATAGCTGTTATTAATGCCATAGCTTTTGTTCATTTGGCTATATGCACTTAACTGAAGAGCAACGTTTACATTTTTGTGTTGAGCGTTTCCTATCACAAAAGAAACTGCTGAAATACCTTGATGTTACAGAATTTATGAATTGAAAATATCCTCCAAAGTTCTAATTAGAGCTATATTTATTTGACAAGGTCCTGTGGTAATTTTTTAACAGCATTGTGAACTAGAGCTGTTACATGTATTTTAGTACATTAACAGAAAGAATGATTAACTTCAGGCAAGGTTGCTGCTACCTATGTGTCCCAAGAACAATTCAGTTAAAGAAGTAAATATAAATGCAGGATATCTGGATGCATGATGTACACAGATAGTCACTCAAATACACTAAAGAGTTCATTTACCCTTAAGTATGTATTTGTGTCCTATCACAGCGGTTAGCCTCAAGCCAAACCTTATTCTGCTTCTGTTTGGATGCACATCACCCATCAAGGATACATTTATATTCATAACTCTGACTGTGTTTTTAATTTGCACATGTGTGATAAAAAAATTAACAAACAAACAAACAAACAAGCCCCCCAAAACACAACCCTTTCCTTCCAGGAAACCTGCCCCACCCTGCGCTTCCCATCAGGCCGCAGACTCCGTCAGACCTTCCCCTGCTCTGGTGTTGGAGTGTGTCCAGAGAAGGGAAACAGAGCTGGTGAAGGCTATGGAACATGAGGAGCCCTATGGGGAGTGTCTGAGGGAGCTGGGAGGGCTTAGCCTGGAGAAAAAGAGGCTCGGGGGTCACGTCCTCACCCTCTACAGCTGCTTGACAGGAGGGTGTAGCCAGGTGGGGATCAGACTTTTCTCCCAGGCAACCAGTGACAGGACAAAGGGAAATGACCTCAAGCTGCACCAGAAGGTTCAGGTTAGGTATTAGGAACAATTTCTGCCCTGAAGATGTGGTTAAGCATTGGAACAGGCTGCCCAGGGAAGCAGTGGAGTCACCACCCCTGGAAGGGTTCAAAAAACGAGTGGATGTGGTGCTTTGCAGTATGGTTGGTACTCGTTTGAAGGCTGGGGTTGAAGATCTTGGAGGTCTTTTTCAATCTCAATCATTCTATGATTATATTATTCACTGACCCGGCTGTCCAGACTCCAAAAGTAGGGACAGGATTTGCTTCCCACTTGCAAGAGGACACGGTGCCATAGAAAGGAGCCTTTATTTTCATGACATGGTGTTCCTGAATATTAAAAAAAAACCCCAACTTTGTTCAAAAAGAGCTTGCAACTTGCAACAGGTTTTTTCCATGTCAGCAATAAGACTCTCCTGAAGTGAGTCAGTCCCTACAAATTATAGTCTCCTTAAGAAAAGAATCCAGCCACTGTGAAAAAGAGTTTGTCAGAGTGCAAAGATGTCTCTGTACTGCATGTGCACATCCATTTTCTGTGGAGGTCCTTCACTCAGAGCTGTCTGGTGGGAGTGAGAATATTATATTAGCCAAATTTAGACCCCAACAGTTTCTATTTAAAGATTACTGAAGTACTGTGATTGATTCACATTTACAATCAGGCTGCTCATGTAAAGAAGAAAGTAAAGAGGAGTGAAAACTGATTTATTTTGTGTGCTCATTGCACAAATTTCAAGGTCCCTAAAAATTGTTAATGGATTGTAGAGGTCTATCAATACAAAAAAAGCATCAGACCCATATATTCCACTCCCTCCCTCTACTTTTATCTCCCCTCCCCCATTAATTTTTGATTTTATGTTTATGAGGATCTGAAAATAGTCTAATTCTTTTCTATCTGGTTTGGGCCTATCTTTACCAGCTGGTAAATAGGAAATGTTCACTGTAGGAAGCCAATACTCTGCAGAGTGTAAACAGATGGAATCAATATAAAGTGACAAGTTAGACTGTGCTACTGAGAATACAGAGCCAAAACTAAGAGCATAACAGTCACGATACTTATTTTGTTCCAATTCATTTGGTACTGAATAGCACTTCATATATGCACAGCTGTGTCCTTCCATTTTTTACTTTCTTTCTTCTGGTTTGATGATGACAATTTCAAAGAAAAACTTTAATTAAAGATTTTACACAGAATGGCCCAAAGTAGAATATAGAGAAAATGAGCACTGATGTGTTTATAGCACAGAGAAGAATATTTTTCAGGCATTTATTTCCTCTCTTTCTTTTTAACAAAACAAACAAAATCTGATGGACGTATCTCACTGCATGTAGTATGCTGGATTGATAGATCTTTGCAGATTGAAATCTCCCATTTGGAGATATGGACCTCTAAATCTTGCCCATCAGCTCCTTTCTTCCTGCAGTACCTGGTGCAGCAGGCTGCCATGAAGGGCAGGAAATCAGAGTGTTCATCCCTGTGTGAATGTGCTGGCTGAAGATAAAGGGACAGTCAGACACAGAAGCTGCTGCAAAATGCTCTAGACTATCCTGAGCCAGCCTGGAAGCAGAGTGACTGAGGGTCTTCCTTCTCCTGCCCTCAGGTGCTCCTCCTACACTCTCAGGACGTGTGTTTCGGAGAAACCTAAGGGACAGTTTGTGGGCCAGTGAGCTTCCAAGCTGTGCTGTGTTGCAGGGTTTGCCTTGAAAGCACACCTGAGTTCTAGTCCTTTTGCTAGGGAGGGTACCAAGTGTTATAGTACAGGTTTTTCTTTATTAATTTATGCATTTTTGACACATTCTCACAAAAATGGAAGAAAACAGCATGTTTTACCACTCTACCCCCAACTTATTCTTTGCAGCGTATTTCTTGATGCTGCCATTAAAATTTTTGCTATTTTCACTTTCTTGGCAGATAAGAACCCCAGATTTCCCATATGTTGTTTATTAGGGTGGCTGTATGGCTCTAATGAGGGGCAGCAGCCACAAGTTTGAACACAGATTTTGCTTCTGAGCCTCATGTCAAGGGCGAGCAGCTTTTGTTTCCTTCAGAAGAACCACCGGGTCTGTCCCAGCCTCCTCTGTGCACCTTACAAGGCAAAATGCATGGGACAGACTCAGTTTCTGAGGAAAATGCCTGGAGATGCAGTGGTTGGCAATACCTGTGTGGGTAACAAAACGAATTCCAGTGATTTGTGGCAGGAAATCATCTCCCAGTCAGGCGCAGTGTGCAGAAGAGAGTGCCTGGAAGTTCCCCCTCGTGATGCCTGTAGGGGATGTGTTTTCACTGGATATCCTACGTGCTCCTGAAGAGTAAGAAAATATTTAAAATATTAATTGTCTTCCCTCTTCCCAAGGGAAGCCTGAGTGTTTTACATGCATAAATGCTGCTGAAACGCAGTCACTGCTGGGGTGGGGAGCAGCAGCCAGCTGGCACGTGTCGGTGACAACAGAGCATGTTATGCCAAAGACACTGTGGCAAGGCCTCGTGGTTGCTGAAAGTGTGTGATATCACCAGCAGCCCAGAGAACAAACAGGAGCAGTGCTTCCAGTGGCTCTGCTGAAAGAGTCTGAGGGCATAAACTGCTGTGTACATGGCCTTTCTAACCCATAAGGACAAATGGTCGCATCAAGCTGGCAGGAAAACGTGCCACCGGTGCCAGGCACCACAGCATCCAAACCTGTGCTTCACTCATGAGATAATACAGTTTGGGTAAATCTGATTGCAGGGAGAAAGGAATTGAGATTTCTGTGTTTCTTTCCCCATGAAAGCTTGGATTTGTGGTGGAAATATTTTGCCAATCATGGCAAGGAAGAGAAATCCTTGCTCTGGTGAAGTCTAATCCTTTCTTAGAATTTCAATTTCCTTTGTTGTTTTATATCTATAGGTACCATAGATTTAAATTTCTGTAGAATTATAAGAAAATAATTTTTCAATGGATAAAATCTATTTTTCTGTCTCCATGTCTTTAGCCATACAAGCAGGGTTGTCTTCTTCCACCTTGTTTTGGCAGGCAGAGATGCCAAGGAGCAGTCAAATCTGCCTGACTCACAGCTTCTTACTTTGGGCAGTCTTTGCTTAGCTCAGGGGACGGTTATAGCCACAAAGAGGCCTATTCGTTCTGCCAAAATGCTCTGCAGTGCGAGGACCAGGCTTGAAATATTGACTGGACTTGGAATGTTGACTCTTTTGGTGAAAAAAAACCAAAATATGGAACTTTGGCTCCACTGAAGTCATTTCTCTGTGATCAGGATTCTCTACAAGGACTTTCCTCCTCCTTTCTCCTAAAAGTAGCACTGCAGAGCAGATGCAGCTGAGCTGAATTTAATTGTCTCAGGCAGCCACACTCGAATGAGTGAGTAAGGAGCAGTGGCAGGATCTTTATTATTGCTGCTGTTATGTGAGCCAGAGAGAACACAGCCTGACTCAATTCCCCAGTTGCTCCTGCAGAAAAAAGCAGTTAAAAAGAGTGATATTTTAAAACATGGCTTTGTTCTTGCAAGCTGAACAATTCAACACAGAACAGAGTGAGCATGGAAGAATTCCAATGCTACTTTTATTGTCAGTTCTCAATTTTTAAGTTTACTCCAAGGTCCAGGCTGCTGAGATCTTTAACAGACCTGGAGAAGGCAGTTACAGTCACTAGAATGTTAATATATTTGTCTTTTTGTCCCATGTGTACATTGTCTTTTGACCTCTATCTTCTTGATTTGAGGAATTTTTGGAGAAGTGGAAAAAAAAAGAAAAAAAGGTTTGGTATACGTAGAACCAGTTAATACTTCACTAATATTCTGGAGTTCATTGATACTTTGGAAATGTATACCTGGATTGATCTTTTCTTTCCAGCAAACCTCCAGGTTTTAGTACTGAAGGAAGAACATCCTCTGCCTACTTTTTAAAATATGTGAGTCTGAAATTCATTTCTTTGCCCAAAATAGTCTTGAAGTTTACTAGTGCCATTTGAAGAGAAATTTGCCTTAGAACACTGAGTAAATGAAAAATACTCATTTCTCAGGGAGTGTTATTGCAACATTTCCTACTGTGATAGGGAAGGTTGTACTGTATTCCTGTTTGTTGGAATCATCTGTAATTTGTAGATTGCAGAGGATGTGGAAAACATTATCAGGTGCTGCAGACTTTTTGACTGGAGCCATGCAGGATGGATAGAGAGGAACACACCTCAAGGTGACCTGCTTTAGGATGAAGGGCTCGGAATCTGAAAGTAAGTAAAGAAGCAGCTGTGATTTTTCTGTGAGAGGAAAAATAACAATAAACGATGAGGCCTCTGTGATCTTCTGAGTGACAGTGGCTGCAGGCTGCAGCAGCAGGCTAATTTGACAGTTTATCTTCCGTATGCAAGTTGCAGCCTTCAGCCTTTCTCTGACTAAATGGATGCAATAGTATGCAAGGAAAAATGTGTTGGTAATTCATTCCAAAGGCATGAGCCCCTGTATCAGATTTCATCCCAATCACCTTGAGTTTCAGGATGGGGGTTAAGATACTGGAGAGATGATGTGTGACTGCCCTTGCCTGCAGTCCCACAGGAGTGGCTTTGGGAGTGAATGCTCCTGTCCTCAGATCCAGGACGGGGTTGGGAGGTCTGCATGGCAATGTTTGTGCCTATTCCGCTCTGAAAGTTGCACAGAAGAGATAGTCAGAACCCAAGAGGCTCTTCCAGGGGAATAAGTAGTGAAAAGAAGAAAGAATTTTCCTTACTCTGCTTATAAGAGGTGTTATAACAGCCTTTTGCTTCACCCCTTCAGTTTCTTGGTCTGACACAGGATATATGAAAGATTAAAAAAAAAAAATTATTCAGCAGAATCAATGTACCGAGGGGATAGAAGGTGTGTGCAGGACATACCTACAGGAGCCAAGACCCCATCCCTTTTGCAGCTGATCTGAATTTGTTGGTTTCTGAATGAGAAAGTGGCTCCCCACTCCTGCTGATATCAGTGAGCGGTGAGAGCCAGGAGCTACTGCCTCTCAGGGGGAAAACAATCCTGATAACCAGGCAACAAGTGAAACCCTGCCTTTGGAAAAGGAAACATCTCTTATCACCTGCATTTCAAGCCTTTGCTGAATTCCTGCAAGAGGCTTGAATATTACTGGGTTTTTTCCTGTGGGGTGGAGGAATGCTGCTATTTAAACAGTGGTACCATTGCATATCTTCACATCCTGTGCAGCTTGAGGCAGTGAACAGGGAAACGTATCACAGATACTGTGATGTTCTTCCTCTTGCTTTAGCACGGTTCGCATGTGAAGTGATCTGGTGAAACGAAAACTCATTGAGTGTTGAATCACTAATCTCATAAGGTTTAACAAGAGCAAGTGCTGGTGCTGCACCTGGGTCAGGGGAACCCCTGGGTTCAATCCAGGTGGGGATGAGCAGATGGAGCAGCCCTGGCAGGAGGACTTGGGGGTGCTGTGGGTGAGAGCTCAACAGAACCCCCCTGTGCTGGGCTGAGCCCCCAGCGTGGGCAGCAGGGGAGGGGGGATTCTGCCCCTCTGCCCCGCTCTGCTGAGACCCCCCTGCAGGGCTGCATCCAGCCCTGGGATCCAGCACAGGAAGGACAGGGAGCTGCTGGAGCCAGTCCAGAGCAGGGACACCAAGGGGAGCAGAGGGATGGAGCAGCTCTGCTGGGAGGAAAGGCTGAGGGAACTGGGATTGTTCAGCCTGGAGAAGAGAAGGCTTTGGGGTGACCTCAGTGTGGCCTTGCAGTGCCTGAAGGGATGGAGAGAAACAATCTACAAGGGCTTGTAGTGACAGGACAAGGGGCAATGGCTTCACACTGACAGAGGGTGGGTTTAGATTGGATATGAGGAAGAAATTGTTCCTTGTGAGGGTGCTGAGGCCCTGGCACAGGTTGCCCAGAGAAGCTGTGGCTGCCCCATCTCTGGCAGTGTTCAAGGCCAGGCTGGATGCAGCTTGGAGAAACCTGGGATAGCGGAAGGTGTCCCTGCCCATGGCAGAGGGTGGGGAACGGGATGGACTTCAAGGTCCCCTTCCAACTCAAACCATTCCATGATTCTTTGATCTGTTGGAGTCCAGAGGAGGCACCAAGTGGAGCTGGGGCACTTCTGCCATGGAGACAGGCTGGGAGAATCAGAGTTGGTCAGCCTGGAGAAGAGGAGGTTTTGGGGAAGTCCTTATTGTAGCATTTCAGCGTTTAAAGGGGTCTATAAGAAAGATGGGAACAGACTCGTTATCAGGGTCTGTTGCAACAGGACAAAGGGTAATGATTTTAAACTAAAAGAGGGGAGAATCAGACTTGATTTAAGGAGGAAATTTTTTATAGTGAGCGTGGTAAAACACAGGCATGGGTTTCTCAGAGAGGTGGTGGATGCCCCATCCTTGGAAACATTCAAGGTCAGGTTGGATGGAGCTCTGAGCACCCTGCTTTAGTCAAAGATGTCCCTGTTCATTACAAGGGAGTTGGACTGGATGAGCTTTAAAGGTCCTATCCAACCCAAACCCTTCTATGATCCCATGATCCTACACGCTCTATTTCTGAAGAATATTTAGTTTCATGATTGTGAATGACTTTCTGTGGATTTTGGAGTCTGTGATATCCATCAGGAAATACCACCTGAGATACTCTTTGGTGAATAGGGACCTAAAAGAAAACAAAGCAAATTAGGATGGTATTTTATTGCTTGAGGGTTTGTTCAGGTTTTTTATTTGTATATTAATTTCATTGAGAGCGACTTCCAAAGTATTTTTTCTCATTTCATATTGCCTGGCTACACTATTCCACTTTGTGTATTTTTTCTGGTTGGGATACTTTCCAGAATTAGTTATCAACAAAACCAGTTAAATAATTTGGTAGAGGCAATTATACAGCAGAAGTAATACTCTTCTAAAGCAGGCAATCAAAAAACAAAAATGTTGCTTTATTTGATAATAAACCTTATGTTTGGCATTGCAATCTGAAAGGTAATAAATTTATAAAAATGTTGCCACATCCCATAAGTGCTGCATGATAAAAAAAGAACACAAATTTTCCTTTTGGGGATTTCAAACTCTAAAATGAAGTTTTATCAGAAAAACTTCCAAAGCTTAACAGATGAAAGTAATGGTCCTGAGTCACTTTTGTGTTTAGCAACAGGACACCAGACACAATACAGAGATAAAATGTAACCTTTACTTTATTTTCTTACTGATGGAATATTACACAAGCAACTTCAGAAGAAGCCTATTAAATTTGAGGATGTTTAAATACACCCAAATTATATCTGAATTTCTACTTCTAGATGAACCATAAAGCAGATGAAAGTGTATTTTCTTCTCAAGTACAAGCTGTGAGACAGTTAATAGTATGTTTAAAGGAGGATATTACTGCCCTAGTCAAAGGAATAAAGTATTTTGGTTTTTTTCAGAGTGTCATTAAAATCATGGATCCAATTCACTTCTGAGCTGAAAATTTTGCTTGGGTCCAGTTAAATCTCGAGGACAAGATAAAACAGATGAGTGTGCTCTGCTCCTCTGTCTGCACATTTGTTAATGCAAAAAGCTGAACGCTCTGTAATCGTCATGCCTGAAGTGAACTCTGTTGACTTATTTTGTCTGTATCATAGTTGGGGCAACATGGGCAAGTCAAGGACTTCAAATCTAAATGGCTTCTGCTATTTCAAATGTATTCATGTCTCCCCCTGAATTCCTGTTATATGGGGCAAGGACAATACTTTTTTTGCTTTTTGGGAACTTTATTGAGTCTCTTGCCTGCTCCAAAAATCTGTACTTCTGACAGTAGCCATAATGGCTGTGAAACTGGGGAAATCCAATGTGAACAGCAAAAAATCTGGAAATTCCCATGGAATATCTGGGTTCCCAAGATTTTCACCTCTGAAATTCCTTGAAAAAAATCAGTAGCCCTTAGGCTTCTAAGGATTTTGTTTAGCATATGCAGAGCAGATAAGCAGGGAGGCCAAGTAAGTGCTAATGGTCTTTGCTTCCCACTCAGCTCCCATCCTCGAGGTAAAGGTTGGAGTGCCATATTCCAAAGTCAGCAGGGCAAAAATCTTGGAATCTTCTACTTTTGAGGCTGCTCTTGAGGTTTCTGTGAATGTAGAGGGCCTCTGCTTCAACGCCATGTGTCCAGGGACATTCTAGGATATTGGTTGCTCATCTGGCTGCAAGGCTGTGTTTGATATGATTGTCTGTCACATTTCTCTGGACACTGCACCTCTCATGGCATGGACCTGTGCCTGTGACTTTTAGAGAGCAATTTATTCTTATTTGATAGGGTCTGTGCTCCTGCTGATCTTCAGGTTTCTAGTTCTGAATTATAGTAAAATATAACCCATTTAAAATTCTTCTTGCTGCATTGATCTCTTACAAAAAAACCAAACGCACAAAACCAAACCCAGTCCCATTCTTTGGGCCAAGTTCTGCCACCAACTTTCTTCCTGCTGTGCCTTCACAGTGTGGTCTTCTGAATTGATTTCTGCTTTTTGGACTCTGCAGCTGTTTCTGATTCAAGCCAGAGCCTGCCAAATATTTGCCTTGGATCGATTAACAAGTGTTTTTTCCCATAATCCTGTTATGGTTGCTCTGGGCCATGGTGTCGAGTCTCTCTATTAACTTTAATTGACTTTGGACCAGTCGTGTAATTATTAGGAGGTTTTTTCTCTCAGGATCCTGACCTGAGGCATGGCTCATACATATCTTTTGGGCTGAGGAAATACACTACACAGTATAGGGGAAATACTCATTTTCAGAGATGTGTTTTGGATCCGCAAACACGGCCAGAGAGCTCTGTTTGCACTCATAGCACTTCTTTCAGATAAGTCAGACCAACATTAGAGAGATGAAGCAATTGTTTTACCTCACCAAAAGCTTATTAAAAAATTTCTGGAAAAACTCCAGAAGTCTGACAGTTCTGAAACTCAGATTTGTCTAGGAAGTAGTGAACCCTTTTTGAATGGCCCTCCCATCTAAAGATTTACTTGATTACATGGAAAATACAACTCTCCCTAAGACCAAATCAACTTTTAGGTTTTCAGAGTTGATACAGCTACCCATTTCCTTAACATTCCACTGATATCCTGAATTTACAACAACCAGATGATACAAACCTTCACTATCAGATAAATGGCCAGAATCACAGAAACAAAACCACCTGAATTCTTCCTATGTGTGATAACTGGGTTTAATTTAAAGATCAGAGGAAGAAAAAGGATACGGCAGCAGTTTTTAAATATTGAACTTAAAAGCTTTTTCTTAAAAGTCACATGCTCAAGATGAAGCTGTCCCTAGGCACCTTTAATGTTCTCATGTGGCAGTTATGCAGCAAATAACTCAAGGTTATTTTCTTTGGCAGCAATTTCGGAGCAAATCTTTGTGTAAAGAATGATTTCTTTTCCTTGAACAATGGGCTGGATTCATAAAAAGTATAATGGGTACATTTGTTTGTTTTTCTCTTTTAACAATTAGGAGTATCTGTATGTGTGTAAAAATAGGAAGCAGGAAAATAATGAATAGTAGTACTTATAATTAGCATATTTTGATACTTAGAAAACCAGAAGCCATTTCTATGCTTATTAAATGTGCATTGTCAGCTTCCATTTTCTGAAAATTACTAACTAAAAAAATAATTTCAGATGAGGTGTTGCTTAAGGAATATATATTGAAATTAAGATAAATCCAGAGTTTAAAATGTGTAGAACATTACTGGTGTAAGTCTTATCAGCACTGAGGTAGGTTTTAGGGAAAACTTGTGCAAAGATGTGGAAACAGTGTATTCAAGCAAGTATAGAACATAAACAGGTACTGGAATGGTGTTTTCAGGTTATAACCTGTGAAATTATTTACATTATATAAATAGAGAAGTCATAAAAATAAATAGGGAAATTATTTAATGACAGGAAGAGCAAGGCCATCCAAAAGCTAATATGAAGTACCCAGGGCTTGTTGCTCTTCCTAGTAAGTGAAAAGATATTAGTATATCCAGAGAGCAAGCAGCTGAGGACAATAATTTAGGGTTTCTTGTTTTTCCTCCTTCTCACTGTAGAGAAGGATGGAAGAGACTGCTATGTACAAAGCCAATCTTTGGGAATACCTTTCTTGGTCAATAAATCTGTGAAAGCAAACCAATCATTGTCATGATTAGAAGCAAGAATTTGGGGGTTTAATTATGTTCTCTTCACACACCCAGGTGAGGGCAATAAAAAGTCTATTGATTTTTATCATGAAAACAGGCTCTGGCCCAGTTTCAATGGCTGCTGCCAAAACCAGCTTAATCTTCATTCATTACACATCCAGGTAGTACCCTGCCCTTCTGTAG
Organism: Coloeus monedula; assembly: GCF_965178545.1. Lineage (NCBI taxonomy): Eukaryota > Metazoa > Chordata > Aves > Passeriformes > Corvidae > Coloeus > Coloeus monedula. The sequence goes on from NC_138784.1 coordinate 13,690,532, forward strand.
GGATTTGTTTCATGGTGTGCAAAGCAGGGTGGTGATCCTGGCCTAGCCATGGGATCCTGTGTAAGAAAGTGGAGCATAAAGAACAGAGGGCAAAAGTACAATTTCAAACCAGTCATTCCTTCTGTATTTCTATTGCTAATCTAATGGGATTCTCTCTCCAGCCTAGATGTATACAGAGGCATAATAAGCCATTTGCTTCAAAGCAGCAGTAATTGAAGGAGGGAACCAGTGGAAAGCTCCTGGCAGAAGGAATGATTTTCATGGGACAATCCTCATGGGAATGGTCACAGATGGAAGATTATGACTGAAGAGCATTTCTATTTTATAGTAAGGCCATGATAATTTGTGGATGTAGCCCTTTATGTTGTAGCTTGGTGGTTTTTTTGGTAGATCAAAAAGTAAACTGTGATCAGGAGCGAGTTTCAGACACTCCTAGAAGGAGCCAGAGTATCATTCCTGATGCTGAGATTTACTATTCACCTGATCTTTCTCATGACATTCTCATGGCAAAATCAAAGTGTCCATCCCCAAATAATCCTATTACAAATGTTCTTGAGGTATGCCTTTAATTATGAATGCAGGCATGAGAAGTTTGAACAAAGTGGAACTGAATCTCTCCATTTTATTACATATGTTTCCACCGTGCCTCACATGTGTCCGAGTACTGCCTGTACATTCATGCTGTATTCCCATATGTACAACTCCCAGCTAGTATAATCTTAATCCCTTTAAAATTTCCTTCAAAATTAATTCTCAGATAGTCCTCACCCTCTAGCAAGACACGAAGAGAAGTCTTGAGGGGAAATAGGATGTGGGGGGAATTTCAGGGGAAAAGCAGTAAAGTCCTCTGTGAATTATGCATAGACCCATGTTTTATTTGCATCACAAACAGGTGTGTGGTTTCCTGTGATAAAAAGAAGAGCCCTGTGTCTTGGGCAGGATTATATTTTTATTAAATTAATTAATTACAATTAATTGTTACAAATTTTAATTTTTTACAATTGATCATCACAAACTGAGGCGAGAGACAAGTAAATCACTTCCCAATTTTATTAAGTAAATTTAGTGTTGTGATGGTGAATTCCTGTCTTTCAGTATCCCACAAAAGCAATGGAATTATGATGATCTTAGCAGCTAAATGTACCTTTGTGTTTTGCCAAAAAACCCCAAAGAATAGAGAGGAAAACAGGGTGTGTCACAGTGCAGGTCTCTTTTCCTGTCCCAAATGGAAATTGACAATTGGTTAACCAGGTTAACCTCTTCTCATTATCACTTAAATAGTCCCACAGACTGCAAGTAGAATTCCCCTGCCTCCTCCAGTCTCCCATGTTGATGCAATTAGAGGGTTATAAGTGGGTGGTATTTACCTTTATTTCCCTAAGACCTTGGCCTCTACTATGAGGAACTTCTAAAGGGTTAATGCCCCAAAGATGACCAGGAAAAGTCTGAAAGAAATAGAACTTTTATTTTCATTTACTGTTGGAAGCCAAAACCAGAACACAGCTTCACATCCGCTGCTCTCATTCTCAGGATGTTGGAAAACTGTGCAAAAAAACCCCCAAAGCACCATAATTGTGATTCAAGGGGTGGTGTGAATGCTTTAGAACTTAATGTTAGCAGACAATCTGTTTAACCTTTGAGAAGGGAGTTTAAGAGGTGTCTGCATCATATGGCGTAGCATCTTCAGTAGATAAATTCAAATTTAAAAGTGAGGCAATCAATTCTTCTCGGAACAAATATATCAGGACTAACTAGACATATTTTTGTAAGACATGCTTTAATCGAAAGCAAGATTTATTGTATTTAGAGACTAATTATGGGGATAAATGCAAAAAAATTCAAAGAAAGTTAGTTGCCTGTCATACACAAGATGTGCTAATGGTGCCATTTTAGCTGTAGACTTTATGGATCCTCTTTATGCGACAGAATTTTAATTTTCATTTTAAAAACTACATCTTTCTAAGTTCCTTGCTTAGTAACATAAATAATGAGCTTGAGTCACAGCAGTGTTTTCTGAACAGACTTTCATTCTGAAAGGTGTATGCAGTGACTTCACTGCCAATCAAGGGAAATATCTAAAAAGTAAATGCTGCAATCAAGCTGTAAAAGTTAATACCATGTGGAAATGAGTTCTAACTGCAAAGTGAGGTTTCCATTTAATCCAGATGAAGTTGCTGCAAATTTCCCAGCGCACTATAAAATTCAGACAACTTGCTACAGAGTTTAGGTATGACTTGCCGTAAGTTACACTGGAATTTGACTAAAAATATCATAATAGTCTCATATTATTGGAAGAGAAATGTGTGGATATATTAAAATTCACGTTCATGTAGATGGCCAAGAAAATGGCACTTTATGTAGGATTTGAATGCTCTTCCTGATGCCCCTCAGGATCCCATTGGCCTCCTTGCCCTCAGGACACACTGCTGGCCCAGGGACAGCTCGTTTTCCATCAGGACCCCAGGGATTGTCCTTCCCCGGGTGCAGGACCCTGAATTTGTCTTTTCTGGATTTCAGACAGTTCCTCTGCCCATCTCTCCACCCTGCTGAGGTCCTTGGGAAGGGCTGTGCAGCCCCAGGGGAATCAGCTGCTCCTCCCAGCTCTGTCACCACCTACCCTCTCACCCAAGGCACTGATGAATAAATTAAACAGTCCTGAGCCCAGTATTGTACCCTGGGGGACACCCCTAGTGACAGACCTTCAAAGAGACCCTGTACCAGTGCTTATGATCCTCTGGGATTTGATGTTCAGCCAATCTCAGTCCACCTCACTGTCCATTCATCCAGTCCATACTTCCTGAGTTTGCCTAGGAGGAAGTTGTGAGAGACAGTGTCAAAAGCCCTGCTGAAGTCAAAGAAGACACCATCCACTGTTCCCCACCCTCATCCATGCAGGCAGTTTCATCATAGAAGGCAATCAGGTTGGTCAAACATGATTTCTCTTTAGTGAATCCTTGCTGACTACTCCTGATCACCTTGTCCTCCATGTGCACAGAGGTGGCCTCTAGAGTTGAGGGTGGCTGACTTGCCACTAGTTCCCTGGGTCCTTCTCCTTGCCCTTTTTGAAGACCTGGGTGACATTTGCTCTCTTCCAGTCCTCAGACATCTCTCCTGATTGCCACCACTGTGAGTCACCTCGCTGTGGTGTCCGGCATCTCCCTCAGCATTTGTGGATGCATCCCATCAGGGCCCATGGACTTGTAGCTGTCAGACTAGCCTGGATGTTCTCTAAACCGACCTTCCTTGATCAAGGGAAAGTCAACAGGCACATTTATTATCAAAGACCATTAAGGATACTCTCTTCCATTTTCTGAAAATTTACTTTTACTGATGGATCATTCTGAAAACATGCAGACAAAGAAAGGGAGTTATTTTCTAGTGGTACCTTCTGTTATTAAACCTAATAAAGTTGCCTGTTGAGATTATAAGCTAGCTCTATTAAATTTTAGAATAAAACAAATGCACAGATTCATTAGCACAGTTTTGAACTACTGATCAAGTTTGAAATACAAGAAAGTCGTGTTTCAGGTTTGGTTTGACCTGTTTGTAAACAAAGATATATCCAGTTAACAAAAGCTGTCTTGAAGGGTTTTAGATGGCTTTATTTCTTTGAAGCCGACAAAGCTCTGGACTTTGCTAAGACAGTTTTATTAACAGCACTAATCTGCTAGAAAATAAAAGGGAAGGAGCAGAAGGAGAAAAGACCTTTTCTACAGTCTTCACCAGCAAAACCCTTTCTCCAGTCCCCACCAGCTGAGTGCTGCACGGCAGAGTGCAGTCTGGTTACACTGAGGGGGCACCCACAGAAAGGGCAGGGGAATGCCAGTAATACTTTGCAATACCCTGACAGAGAGCAAAGCTGAGCCAGGCATCACAGGAAAAGAAAATTGCCAAGCTCTGAGGCCTGGTAATCATACCCACTACTTTTATGAACCAATTTCATGGATCTGATATCTTGTTTGTGTTTACAGCCGGTTAGCAAAAGCAGCAGTTCTGTTTTATTTCGTGTGTTTCAGTCTTGCTTAGATTCACAGCATTGAAACATAAGTATTAGAACTCCAGATTCCTTAGGCTAACACAAAATGAGAGTGCATCAAAACTGTGTTTCAAGATGTGAATTGCTAGATCACTCTGTCAGATTAAGTTCATTAATGACTTTGAGTAACAGCTAGTATCAGTCTGACAATTATTTTCTGAAATAAATTATAAGCAGATAGGTGCTACCACAGAAACACAATTTCAATGTGTGGTGGCAAGCTGATAATAGAGGGTGGAGCTGGAATACTCATGGCAAATGACCTCTCTAGAGGCCCTTAGAGGTTCATTTAACAGAAGGTGGTTGTGAAGTGTGATGGTGGAACATAACTGTGTTCTACCTGCTTCATGGGAAGGTGAAAAGAAACAAAAGTTTTCCAACATTCAACACTTTGCCTTTAGACCATGAAAATTCTGACTCTCTAGGAAAAGAGAAGCTGAATCAGGAATATTCTGCACAGGCTCCGTTATACAGCCCTGTAACTGGGCTTTCTCAACCTTGAAAATCCAGGAGAGGAGGGAAAAGCAAGGCTATAGGGATTTTCGACATCTTGACCCTCATTCTTCTCATCTGTCTTGGTTGGAGCAGGGTGCTAATGATGCCAGGGTCGAGGATTTGATTCCTGCATGGGCCTGTATTCCTCTAAGAGTTGGACTCTATGATCCTCGTGGGGCCCTTCCAGCTCAGGATATTCTGTGAGATCTTTGATAGGGAGGTCAAGGTCTGGACTGGAAGCACAGTGCACCTCACCTTACAAGCCCTCTCAGTGCTGCATGTTTATTTTGGGCTTTCTCAGGTCTCCCTATCCTGTATCTTCACCCTGCAATTTCATCAGCTTAGAAGCAGGTGGGGTACTTGTAAAAAACTCGGGGGGGGGGGGGGAGGGGTGAAGAGAAAAGCCTCAGGGATGCTCTCCCTATTCAGCAGCCTGACGTGAGCCAACATTTCAGAAAAACAGACCAGTCTTCCTATTGTTTCATGAACCTTTTAAAAATCTGCAGTAAGTCAACTTTCAGGCATCTTACAAGTCCCATTAGCAAAAAACCCACATCCACATAGCTCCTTTGCAACAACCCATGAATTAAAATAAAAAACAACCAAAGAAACATGTGATATGTTTAAACAACATCTCCTTTAACTACTCCACATCTAACATTGTCCAGTGTTAATTGTGCTAACAACCCATTTTAATAAAGAGAACTTTGATGATAGGTTGTGCCACAGATGGCTCCAAGCTTACATCAGGACAGGTGTTATCAAGCAGGCTGATCCACAAAGTATTTTTAGCTCTGAATTTTGAAGCAGAGTTATTATTTGAGAAACTTGCCTGACTTGTCATTTGAAAGCATGTGTTTGGGAATACTGTTTTGTAGTGAGCTTATTAATTAAACATCTGACCGTCAGAGCATGCCAGGGTAACCTATTTGATCAGTTCACAACGAAGAACATTTGAAAAGGTCTCGTAAAAAATGCACCACTGTTTTAAAAGCTTCATGAACTTGGTTTTTCTAAACAAAACACCATGAATTGTATTCATTACAGCGCTGCTCAGCCTATCAGGACATTGAAAAAGCCTTCAGAGAAATTGATGTCAGTCAGAGTGGATTTGTGTCTTTGGATTATTTGAAGTCAGTCATAAATGGCTTTATATTTCCTCTGCCAAATGAAATTTTTCAAGAGCTAATGAATAGGTAAGAATCATATTATTTTCTTAGGGGACATTTTTTAGCACTGCTGTCTTATAACTTTATTATTGCTTCCTGTGACTACCATCATTAATTCATCTTACTTGTGCCAGTGTTGCAGCATATATGGCACAGTATGCAAAAGCTGATATAGCAGGGTAAAAAAACCATTTTTTTCTTGCAATGAGATACATAGGTTTAATGGAGTAGAAGCTTTAAGTTACTGCTTTCTAATTCTATTTGCTCACTAATTTGTATTTAATTTCTAAAGGAAGCATCACTTTCTTGCATTCAAAGATGATGTGGGATGGTGTGAATTTGCTGGAAGAGCAGCTTCATGACTGTTTGCACCATATTTGCATGGTGACAGTGCGGCTCTACAAGCCTCTCCATTTTAAATATGAGGGTGTGGCAAGGAAAAGAAAGAAGTGAAACTGAAGTGAATAAATGAACTTATGGTGAAAGTTTTCATTCCACACTGCTCACTGTCAGTCACTGGAAAAGACAAATGAAGGGGCACTTCTGTGCTGCAATGTCATACCTGGGAATTTAAATTTAAGCCAAAAAGAGGCAAAAATCTTTTGAACTTAGGTTCTGAAATTGTAAATATTTTTATTGAGACTTCTTTATAGGCTGAGAAATCATGCCAACTACTGAATTCATGCCAATGTACTATGTTACATCAGCCAGGCATCTTTGTAGTACTATGACCAAAACTCAAATCATCTTATGGGCAGAATAGTGTACAGAATATAAACACTTTCCAGCCCAGCCTCAAGGATCTCAGCAGACAGATTTTAGGCCACAGGACACTTTCCAAAATGTGGATTCCTGACTAGCTTCCTAAATTCATATTTTCCTTTTTAAGCCAAAATATCATAGGGCTGATTCTTTTTTTTTTTTTTTTTTTTTTTTTTTTTTTTTTTTGTGGCTTTTGGTTAAATCTAGTCCAGTATCTCTCATGATTAATCTCTCATACTCAGAAACCAAAAGCTGTGAGAAGAAAACTGACAGAATAGACTTTATACTTGTTGGCAGCAGTGCCGAGGGCATATGGCCAGCCAAGGAGAAAGGAAGAACAACTTAACTCTTACACAGCACTTTTACTCCAAAAGATTGCTTTAAGCTTACCCAGGCACCCAAATCAAACATTGTGAGGAGGTTAGTAACCAGATCAGGAATTAGTGCTTAATGTTTCCATAACTCACAGTTTATCCATTTGACTCGTTGAAGGAAAGGAAATGTCCATGTACATAATGAGTTGGGATATTTTTTCTGTCTCTGCACTAGTTAGCTGCACAGAGCTCAGTGCAGATATACATTTTGCAGCAGCAGGTGCTGTAGGAGAGTGTCATCTGCAGTAACCATATTGCTTTGTGCATTCAGCAGATAAAGCCGATTTGCTTCTAATCACTCACAGTGTGATATAACAATGACCAACTACTACTTTGTCAAAAAAATGCTATTATGGAGGGGTTTTTTTCTCAATTAATGTCACTTGTTAGTTTAAATCTTCAAGTAAATCTTACTCTTAAGGGCAGTTGCATAATGGAAAGATTTCTGCATGCATTCTTCCACTGGAGCTTTTTTCTAGCATTGAAAAATATAGTGACATTTTAATGATGCTGTAAACAGAAATGTTCAAGCCTATGCATGCCATATCTCTGAGGTGATATTTCCCAGATAATGCAATTCAAAAGCTCCACCAGGTGAATGGAACAACAGCAAAAGCTCCTACTCATCATCTAATTTTAATAATGAAGTAACTTAATTGTACTGGATAATAAATGTAAAAGCAATTAATGGGCTAGGGACATGATTTCAAAGTTTTTAAGATTTTCTTTAAATAATATGACATTTGTTGTGCCAGGGATCTGTTTGTAAGAAATAATTCATGACAGCATTTGATGGTTGTTTGGGGTATTTACATCTCATGGGCACCTGATATAACATTCAGGGCCCATTGAAGTGGATTCAGTTTTGCCTGGAGACTTCAGCTACAATTTTATCCTTGCCTGGTTTAGAATCATATCACCCACACATTTTCCTCTCTGTGTGTCCCCTCTGCAGCACGATCAAGCACATCCAAGGCACCATTGAGGTGTTCTTCACTCAAAGAACATCACTCATCAGAGTCCTGAATTCCCTGAATTCCATCACTTCTACTCTTTCATTTAGAAATAAAACATCATCACTTGGGATTATGTAAAGAGTTGCATAAACTGAAGGAATTAATTCATTCATAATTTCTCAAAATGTTTCAACATTCCCTTGTGGGAAACACTGAGGTTATATCTTTGAGCTTAGCTGTGGATTTTGTCCCTTCATGGGCAAGAGGTGTGAGAGAAGGGTGTTCTTGTCAATGGCTGGGAGCAAATCATGCATGACCAATATGAAGGGTTTGCCAGCAGAGGACCTCACTTCTGAGAGTTTTCTTGTGGCTGCCAGGATTTTTAATTGGTGACTTTTATTTGTGATATGAGGTAAATCATTATTCTCCGTTGGTCAGGACTTTGATGAACATAATATCAGTTAAAAACACAAAGACAGTTTTCAGCAGCAGAAGCAGTTTCTGTGTTACCCTCATGCTTCATTTCTTCGATTTATGATTTGGATAAAGGTATCAGATGCCAAGGCACTGATGATTAAAAATATCTAAATTCCTAGTATTTTTTAAAGGACCAGTATGGGATGATATATCACATGTGTTTGCCAGCTATCCATGCTGCTATGGCTCTAATCCGTCAATTCTCTTGGAAATATATTCTTCTGAACTTGGACATATCCATAAGCATACTTCCAAAAAGCCATACCATGCTGAATTATTCTTATTACTGTTATAATTTAGCTGCCCCCCCATAGCAGATAAAATGCTGGATTATCCCTCAAAAAAGATGCACATTTTTTTCTAGCCCTACAGTGGAGCAATATTTCTATTCCTCAGTAATTCTACCTATGACTTCTAAATATTGTACTTATTGCCCTTCTAGCACAGCTTGAAATCTGAAGGCCAGTTTTATAACCATAAAGAGGGAATGTTTTGAAATTTAAAAAATGCTCTGAAGTCCCTTCTCAGTTTTTGTTCCAACTGATTCAGCTTTATCTAAAACCAAAGCTTAACACTGGTGAGTTCCTCCCTGAGCTCCCCACCCCAGCTTCCAGAAGGGCCAAATTCATCCCTTTCTGTGATAAAATCTGCCAGAGAAATGTGCTGTGTTGGCCAGACACAGACAGTACTGGAAGAGCTCCACAATCCACTCCTCAATCTGGAATACATGGCAAAACCACTGTACCTTGTGGACTGATCAACAGCACCACAAATGGGAGTGAGAAACGCCAGACCTTCACACATCCGCACTGGTGTTTCTTCCTGAGTTCCCTCCAACTCTCCCAGGATTTTGGCAGCTGTCACTGCTGAATCTGAGAGGCAACTGTAGGATTACTGAGCAAGGAGGTGGAAGTGGAGAGGTCTGTTGCTCTGATTGACACAGCTTTGGCTGGTTGCTCATTTTCAGTGCAGAATTGCTCTCTACAGTGTGATTTGAGGAATTTAGCAGCCCATAGACTTTTGAGTGTGAAAAGATCTCAGCTGGGGGCTCAAAATAACTGTTGTTATCTTGGCCTTAATTTTAAAAATAATCTGCTATTTCATACTGTTTGTTTCATATTCATTTATCCAAGACAATAATCAGACATGAAATATCTATCCTTCCCACAGCTTTTCTTTAATAACCCATTCCTCAACAGTATTGCTGGCAAAGCCCTTCCCTGAAGGGAATGAAATTACTTCCCTGGTGAAACTTGAATGCCAGCACTGCTTCTGTCTCCATTTATCTTGAGTCTTTGGTGCTTAGCCCTTCCCAGCCCCTGTTTTGGGCTCTGGGGAGTGAGAGATGCTCAGCCCTGAGCTGTGGGGTGTCTACAGCGTGCAGGCAGCACCACTGGGAAAAGTCAGGATCTGTCCCCACCCCGTGGTGTCAGGTTGAGGCTGATCAAAGCCTGGATGCTGTGATTCTTCTAACTTGTGTTGCTAAACTTTGTTGGCTGTTTAGCTTTGCTGGCTGAGCTTAACAAACTGCTGGGTAGTCCAAAACCAGGAGGATTTTTGTAAAAAATCCTGGAAGCTTTGCATACCTCTGGGTAGTTTTTAGTTTTGTCCTTTGCATCCTGGATTAGCAAATGCTCTTAATACCATCTGCCACCATTTTAAGGAGCATTATGAGTTTTAAAAGCTTTTCTGAGGAGACTTTTGTAGGAAGTCAACACATTTCTGGTAATATCTGAGGGATGTAGTTTCCTACAAAGAACCGTCTGAAGCAGGAGTGCATTTAGCCATTGGATCTTTCTGCAGTGCCATTGAAACTGAATAGGAAATATGCCAATGGTTTGGGGAGTTATGGGAACAGGTCCTTATTGATTTTTAAGTAATTATTTATGAAATATGATGCTAGTTATGTTCCAGAATTTTTAACGTAGTTTAACGTTTCCAGTACTTTTGATGTTTTCAAATTTGAGTACAACGTACACCATAACATTAAAAACAGAGCAATAACCTATTCCCCTTAGTTAGTTTCTCTGCTGTTATGTGTAAATAATGAGAAGAGATGCATTAAATACTATCTCATTGTAGACATGTGTAATGTGAGTGTCTACGCCTGAACTGCTCCTCCTGGACTCCATTTTATAGTCACTGGAGAGGAACAATGGGCAGGATTCATCTAATCAGTTACAGATGCCTGCTTTAGGAGGAGATGAATCCTGTCCAGAAAGGGCCTGTTTCTCCCCAATGACTATAAAGGGAACTGAGAGTGGCTCGCTCAGGTGCAGCCATATACATTTGGTGAGATGAATTCCGCAGTTAGGCATTTGGAATGGAGAAAATAAGTTGGCTCAGTTTACATATTTAGCAACAAAGAAAAGCTTTGCAAGCTTACTCTAATGATGAGAGTTGCACACATTGGCATCATAGTGATGATGTGATGTTCTAGTTCAAAATTTTTCTTGGAACGTAGGGTACTTTTATAAGTCTCGAAAGAACCCTTTTCTTTTTTTAAAGATTAGATTTGGACTGAAAGCCACAGGTAAAATTGTGTGGCAACAATTTTGAGAAAAATTCCAGGGTCCTGGGAGCACCTTTGAAAACAAGCAGACAATTCCTATGAGAAAACACAAACATAAGTAGTAAGTTCCCATTTGTTGTGTGAGTCACCTGTGGCTACGTATTTACTGAAAAAGAAAAGTGTATCCACGCAGAGATCACCCTCAATTGAATTCACTTAAAAATCTCTTGGCAATGCTTTCTCCAAGTGCATTCTTATTTCAAATCCTATCAAACCTTAAGTCTTAATGAGGTGATTTATTCCTCCTGCTCTGAGAAGAACACAGTGAGTGAAAGAGGGTAAGACATGAAAGCATTGCAAACTCTTTTTTCCTCTAGCAGAATAGATCCAGCTAAAGGAGATGAACATCTCTCCAGTGACACTGCTCTTCAGAAGCTGTGTAGATGCATCCAAGATATTTATCCCTCTTTAAAGCAGGCTTTATGCTTGATGAGGTATGAGCAATTATTTTTAGGTGCTGCCTCTGTTAATTACCATTGCAGCTAAGCATTTGTCTCATATCTTCTTCAAAGTCATCTGCTGGTTGTAAATGTTTGTTTCCTGTTACAGCAACACACAGAGTCTGCTTTTCAAGTTTCTTTAACATAGATGCGTGCAGCTGGGGACTAAATAATCTGTAACAACTTCTCTGATGACCAAAAATTATTGACCTCCTACAATCACTTCAAGTTGTGTCAGCCAGTTGTTTAATCCTCCCTGTGGCTGCCTTTGAACTCCTGCTGGTTTTTCTGTATATTCCATGAAATGTTGCGAGAGTTGGTGCTTTCACAGAAGTTACACTGGTGTCAGAAAAATGAATAAAGAATATAACTTCTCAGGTACTGCTAAGTGTTTCCCTGTTTCTACAGACAAGGACTGCCCAAGTCCCTTGTGCCTAGCACCATACTGGCAATTTATTTATGCTTTGATTATCGATTATGAACTGCAAATCTCTTAATAAAACTTGTAATTAACCTTCCCTTCCTATTCTGGCATATTTTCTCTGTTTGTCATTGTGGGACTTCATTAGAAAGCTTGTTCTTTCCTTATTCTTCCCACTCATGCTGTATTAGTGGCCTGTTCTCTTTGTCATTTTACCATTCCACTTACTTTTCAGTTTTCTATGGTCACCCAATCTTTCAAAGTTTTGGAGAGGGGTTTTTTTCAGGTTATTTGTACATGTGTGCATGTATAAATTTATATAGATATATATGGAGAGGGATGTGTTTACTCTGTTGATCCACACTCACACACACACAGACACATGTACATGGATGTGTGGGCATAAAATATATGAATTGGACAGGGCTAAAAATCAGCCCCTGCAAGACCTCATTGGAAGCAGAGCTAGCTGAGAACAGGTTATTGCCTACAAATCTATTGAAAGTTTCTGTTATCTGGCTCAGTTACTCATCACACTTGTTTGATATCTGCTACTGCCAATATAGGGATCCAGATGTGTAAGCTTGCAGCTGTTGACGTCCCTACGTAGACTCTACCATTATTATCCCAGTGTTGTAACCTGATTGAAGGGTTCACTTCCAAGCCAGGCTCTGTCCTTCTTCTCCTTCTCAGAAAAGACTCTGAGCCCAGGTGGATCAGCTCCACTCATCTACCATGATGTGTGGCAGCTCCCAGAAAAGCTGACTCCCTTATTGGTGATAGGAAATGTGATACCTACTGGCTTTGACACTTCATGGAGAAGGAGTGCAATGAAAAATGTTCAGACCCACGTGATCAACACAACAAAAGTCCTCTTGGACATCATATTTTCTATTCACACTAAGATCTGCACAGTAACATTTAACAAATACTGTCCTCCTGCTCAGCTGCAGTATTATTCTTAAATATTTATGTTACTGGGAGTATGTTTTCAGCTATTGTGAAAAACCCATATAAACCAAATAAAGATATTTCTCCCTGTCTTAGAGACAACAAAAGGAAGCTTCTTGCTCTTTTTTTTTCAGGAGATAGAGGTAGATTTGAACTTGAATGTCTTCTGTTACAGGACTTAAATCCATTCATGTTCTTATCTAAAAGATTTTGAAAGGTTCATGCAGCATCCTTCTGATTTTTTGAAACAACACTGCCCAACCCACAAGTAATGGCCTGCTCCCTTTTTCTTCCAACTGGTGTTTTTTTCCAAATTGCTCTCGGTTGTTGGAGTCTAAAATGCCACTGGTCCCTACCTTTTTAATCCATATTCTGAAAGCAAAACCTCAGCCTAGCATTGTGGCTTTCTAATGTGCAAGCTAGAAATAAAATATTCCCTCTAGCTGTACTACAAACTTGACTTTAAAATGTTGAATTAGATTGAAGTTTTATAAAAGGATGAATGAAGCACCCTTTGATATTCCATTGTGAGTCTTGTAATATTTTGTGATTTACTTAAATGCTCAGATGCTAGAAAAAAAATTGTGATGCGTTTCAACACCAAAGAAATAGCACTAAACAACTTCTCTAGCCTCCAATAATCTTTTCAGAGAGTTTCTCCATGTATATAGAGGCACAGAAATGAAAGGTATGAAAATAATTTGAGTAGGCAGTATTTGGTATAAATTACTTTTGCTTTTTTAACTAAAAAATATTATTGCTCTTTCTATTATTTTTTTACATTGCATTATATTAAGGGAATTCTTTTCTAGCTCTTGTGTTGATAATATGTGGTGTCTCAGTCACCTAAAATGTTGGCATTTGTGTCATTTGAAGATGAGACATCTTTTTTTTGATGACTTTCAGAGTCATATTGTGGCATCTGCTGAAAATTTGGAAATTTAGAATTGCAGCATCAAGTTGTAGCCTTTCACCTGCATTATTAGTATTCTTCTCCCAGTCTCTTCTAAGAGGAGATTGTTCACATCAGGACAAGGAGTTCGGATGGTACTGGAAAATCTCCTTACGCTTGTTCTCAAATGCGTCAGGTTCATCAGAGAAACAAATCTTTGTTTCCTGTTCTGTTTGTCTCCTGGTTTGTCTCCTGTTCTGAAACATGGCATGAGGCAAACTTCAGTGTTCAGAGTTCTAAAATGTTTCAAAGAACACAGTGGGTTTAATACTATATCTTAAAAGTACAGAGCATGAACATCTATTAAACGTCACCTGCTGAAGGAGACCCAGTGTTTGTGATTGACATTTCAGTTAAAGGCAGGCATTAATATAAGCAGGATAAAGCTACACCTTAACCTGAGATGCAGCATTTTGGAGAAGCAGGACAAGTGTCATGGGTGTGTACATCCAGATATGGCACTTAGCCATGGATATACACCCCCTTGGTCCCTGAGCACACAGGAGGAGCCACAGACAGGCAAATCTCTTTTGATGAAGAGGAAAAATCAGCGTGACAGACAAAGTTACTGAGAATCAGAACTGTGTAGCAATCATTGTAAGATCACATTATGGAACACAGAGTGCCCTCATGTTTGTAAAAGGCTTGTATTTGCATTTTCTTATCTGGCAGCTGGGCTGTAACACCATGTATGACACTGGCAGTGCAGAACCTGCTGTCCCACAGCTCACTCTGCTTTCAGCAATACCTTCATCTGGCATTTCCTAGACTCTGGATTCCTTTCTGTGTTTAGTTCTGGAAGATGAGCTTTTGATAAGACCTGCTTGTCCTTGCCAGTTCCACGGCCCTCACGCTGCACAGAGCTGTGCTGGGATGCCTTTCTGTCCGTGTTGATGGAGTGCCATGATATGTGTGTCCCACACTGGCTTGTGTGATCATCCCTTTGGTGGACAAGCTGTATTCTTTTATTACTTTGATTTGCTACATATTGCACTCCCTAACTTGTAGACTCTGTATTTCTAAATTGAGTGAGCAAATAACAGTCTGAAAAAATTAAAGCTCTCAGTCTGGTTGACACAAGCAAAAGAAGCACTGGGCATATCTTCGGAAGAGTGGTATTTTTTATTAGACGTTTTTATATAGATGATGTATCACAATTCCTTTCTAATATAATTACATAAAAACTGTTCATTTTAGCTCTGCAGTATTTCATCCATATACATGTACATGTATGACCTTAGAAGGAAAGAATTCACTTAGCAATTTATAGGAAAAGAAAATCAGTTTCATACATTGCAGTAGATAATAATAATAATGCTTACAACATTCAGGCAATGATTCAGTAATGCACTTTACTGCTATGATTTTTATTCATTTGCTGAACAGGACCATTACTGAATGCAGTTGTTAACAAAGGCAGAGGTACTGGAGATGGTGGAAAGACAGGCGAAAGAAAGAACTGTTTAATCCACAGCATCTGAAAGCTCCCACTGTGAAGGAAATACATGTAAAATAGTTTATATTTATACATAACATTTTGGGGCTTTTTTGTTAGCATAGATCAGTACATCCCCAGTCACGTCACCGATGCTGGACTGACTTAGATAATGATCTGGGCAACTGAATTAAATCCTTTTGACTAAATAAAGTTGAACTTGCAAGGTGGCCAAATAAGTAAATGTTTAATAAATCCTGAAGTAGTATGTCTTAACATTCCCACATTATCTAAGTTTCTAACAAAATCCAATTTCTTTTTATCATAATAGATATTTCACTTTCATGGGTAAGATCTAGTCAGTCTGTACAATTGTTTCTTGTGAAGTACAAGCTGTCTTTGTAGCTTCAGCACCAGATTCCCTAAGTTATTTACTGGGGGAGGTAGGTACATTATCAGGTTTTGCTTCCATATGATTTAATGCAGTGACAAGAGTCTCTAAAGAAAATTCAAATACCAGATAGTAGTTTCACAAGACCATTATCTTTTGATTGCCAAACTTTAAAGTATTTCCCAGACCAACTGATGAAGTAAATAATTGCTCATCCTCTATATTATTACTGCCACCCTGGATCTCTGTGGAGGACTAAAGGGAAACAGAATTTTCTTAGGGTGAATTTTATGAACAGAAAGATATTTGTCTAGTGCTTAGCCAGGAAAACCGAATCACTGAAGGAACTATTTACTCCTAATTTTTCTGTTATTGCTCCAAAGCCTTTATTCCACTTTTTCCTCTTTCCGCCCATTATGTCTCCTCAGGTTTCTTTGGAGACAATAAAGAAACAATCTAAAAAAATATGCAGGCTACTGAAACATGTGCAGCCTGTCAATTACTGTAGGCCAGGATGGTCTGGCAGTGTAGAGTGACATGTTTGAATCAGAGTTGTTTTAGTAAATGTTTGTTCTTTTTTATGTTTGTGGGGAAAAGATCACAAGAAATTACCTTCATCAGCTTTTACATAACCTGTGTGTTTCAAATGAAAAATAAAAGCCTTCCAGGAGTTAATTAATTGATCCAAAGCAGACTGGACAGATTGAGTACCATAAATTTAAAGACTTGCTTGAAGAAAAAGAACCAGTAGTAAGTTTTTATTTTTAATTCTGTAATCATAGCCTCTTTTATACTGACTGTGGCAAAACACTGGATTGTGTTTTAGTAAAATGTTGTTCTGTGTACAGTTTTTAGCTCAGTTAGTAAGTTCACATTCATTTTAGCAATCAAATAATCCTAATCATCACTTCTAGAATCTATTTCTGAAGCATCAACTGCAAAGCAATCTCACGGTTACTAGTTTTGAAAACTCCAGCAGAATCTCTAGCTCACCCCTGTGAGTGCAGCAGAGGAACAGTAGTGGTATTTCTTAGCTTTTTGTTGTCAGATCCATTTTTCTGATATTTTGCTGTATCTTATTATATCTATTATTCTTTATAACGTACATTGGTTCAAATGGATCCGAGGGAACACCATGGATCTGTGTCAGGGGAGGGTTAGGTTGGATATGAGGAAAAGGTTCTTCCCCCAGAGGCACTGAACAGGCTCTCCAGGGAATGGTCACAGCCCCAAGGCTGCCAGAGCTCCAGGAGTGTTTGGACACCGCTCTCAGGGATGCACAGGGTGGGATTGTTGGCGTGTCCTGGGCAGAGTCAGGAGTCGATGGTGCTTGTGGGGGCCTTCCAGCTCAGGATATTCTGTGATTCCATGAAAAAATATTCTATATGCTACACAGACATTGCATATTTCCCTGGGCACAGCTTTGGCTCTTCTAGATTTGCAGCTGTCGTACAATGTTTTCCTTTGGAACCCTTCACCCAAGGAACAGAGAGGTTATTTGCTGAAACCCACAGGCAACACTTAGCATGCCTGTTTTCCCTGACAGAAAGAAATACTTTTTTGCTTACTGAATTATTCTAAGAAATCACCTAAGCTGCAGTTTGCAAATCTACTTCCTAGTATAAAGAAGCTGTTCATAATTTTCAGTATCAACACTCTTTTAGGTTTGCATTAATATGTGAACAGACCCCATATTTAGCTTTGCCTTAGGTACTCTGGAGAGTATTTTCGAGAGATACCAAAGTGTCAAGAGAGATAACAGAGATACCAGATACCACTGGTGTCAAGAGAGATACTAGATGCACAAAAAGAAGGTTCCATTGAACAGCCCTGAATGGTGTGCATTGCTTTGAAATATATGGATATTAGGAGCTGAAACAGGATGATTTTCTACCCTGATGGCTCCAACAACAGCAATATTTGATGCAGCTGCTCGAGTTCACTCCAGCCGGTTTTTGGTAGAACCAGAACCTGGAACCAATCTAGGTCCCCAGCCAGCTAAGACAACCCAAGGGGCTTCTTGGCCTCCTTCCTTTCACCTGAAATTTCGCAAAGTACAATGTTTGGTCAGATCTGCTATTATGCTGAGACTTTTTTTGTCAAAACAGGATCCTGGTTTTGTTTCTTCTCAGAACCTTCTGGTTTTAATACACTCAATTTACACATGAAAAACACTTTAAGTGCCAGTGCTACAGACAGACCCTAAAGCAGGTTTGGTAGGCCAAATTTCAACATTATTTTCCCTTCAGCAAAGACATTGTCTTCAAATTATGCCCTGAGTGACTTGAGTGCCACTTGCAATTCACTCAGTTCTAGTGGGTTTTGTTTTACAGGACTGAGAGGAGGAGCAGACAGCAAAAGCTCAGTGTCCTCAGCAGTCATAGACGTGCCTCTTCAGTCACTTGCAGAAGCACATCTCTATGAAGGGAGATGAGGGGATGCCTTCCTGCAGCCACTTTTCAGTCAGTTTTCAGAACAAACATTTTCATGGGTGAGTTTTGGGCCTGATGTTCCACAATGCTTTGAAATTACTACACTAATTTTTTAGGTGAATATAATTTTGTTTTCACTTAGTTTACAAATATCTTACTGGAACAGATGAACTAAAGAAATCTGCCCTTCTTGTTCCAGCTTGTAAGTGATAACACAAGTCATTTTCAGTAAATGTTAAATTTGTCTTTTTAGTACATTTTTCCATGTGGTAATGCTAGCAAAACTACAGAAACTCTTTTTTTTTTTTTTTTTTTTCCTTACCAACATTACTAATTCATTCAGCTGTTAGGTGGAGGAGATCCTTTCAGATAAATTAATGGAAAATTGGAAAGATTTTCCTAAAGTTTTACAGTCCTGTGATCCTGAGTATGCTGGCACGATGAATAGAAGTCCTACAGCTGTGTTGTCCCTCTCTGCCAGACCAACAATTCGGGAGGCAAGCTGATGATATGTGAGTTGTAACAGGTTTAAGTCCTTTACTTACCATAACTTTCTTCCTGTGTTTTAATTTGCAGCTATAACTGGATGTATTGAGTGCTTTGTTTTGCCTTAAGGATATCAGAAAGAGAAGATTGGTGGAAGAGATTCCTCATTCCTCATGTGGTCAGCTTGTGACTTATTTAGTTACTGAATGTTGGAAACTCTTGTGAGTTTGACACTATTTCAGCATTTCAGAGGTGAGACAAGACTTTTCTCAACAAAGGAAATCTGTTCTGCAGATTCATGATATTATCAAATACTATTAAACATTAACAAACACAAAGAAATCCAAATTAATTCATCAATGTCTTTCTTCAGTAGACTGTTGTTTTAAAGAAGAAGGAATTGAAATTTAGTATTCTCAACATAAAATTTAATTTTCAACATAATTTGGACTCCCTAAAGTGAGAAGTCCAAAGAGCTACAAGCATGAAGAGCACGGGGTCAAAATATCCATGCCCAAAAAAAGAGAGAATTATATTAAGCATTTTATTGCAATGACATTACAGTTATATAATCAGGTCAGTTTATAATCAGGTCTAATCTACTGTCTCAGGAGCTCTGATTTTCTCTGCTTATAGCCTGTGACTTTCAGAAATATGTGGAGATCTTTCTTACCTTTGAAAACATAATAAAAAAATCAAAGAAATCATTTCCAGTCTGACCCTCAC
This sequence comes from Coloeus monedula, assembly GCF_965178545.1. Taxonomy (NCBI): domain Eukaryota; kingdom Metazoa; phylum Chordata; class Aves; order Passeriformes; family Corvidae; genus Coloeus; species Coloeus monedula. Next base: position 13,709,607 of record NC_138784.1, read on the forward strand.
AACCTGGTGTCCTGCTGATCATTGTGTGCGAGGAGCAAACATAACAGCAACAATAGGAGATGGTTTCTGGAAAACAATCTTTGATCCTGAAATACGAATGAGCCCGAGCGTGATCAGCGCAGCCAATTCTACCGCACGCGTTTTCCTTCCTATAAATACCCGAAGAGAAAACTTTGGGTGTAATGCACCGGGTTCATGAAAGTCATGTTCCCAGCACAGTGTGCTATAACTATGTGCTTTCACCATTTGTCAGTTTTACAGCTCTGTGTTGTGTAGTATATAATTAGTCATTGATCATGAACAAGTAATTATCCTTTGAATTACCTGGCACTCGACAGTTATACAATTTTCTAAATAATGTTTCTACCATTATTTGTGTCAACGAGAGATCAGTACCGTAAGAAAAGTCAGGAATTGCAGCCACTTTGAATGTGAAAGTGGCCCTTACTTGAAATTCGAAACATTACCTCTAAGAAAATAATATAGAGTAAGGTACTGAGAGGCAAACTCTTATGGTTGAATTCATTCATCATTGTGGTCAACGGCTGCTCTGCTTTTGTTTTAAAAGAATGAAAGAGAAGCCTTGTGAGATCAGTCTAGGAAAATGCTGAGAGCTGAGGCTGTGCTCTAGCAAAGTGCAGGGAGGTGTGGGTAAAACCCTTTTAAGATTCTATTGGGGTGAACACTGAGCACATTTGCATATTTGCATTATTAAGCTGTGGCATTGCTGAAAAGTGCAGGTATTTAACAAACCATATGTGCAACATCATAGATGGGATGAGTTTGGAATCTTCTTATGGGAGCAGCCTCTAAAATACACGTCTGAAAGACAAGGCTTGTGTCCTATTGTCAGAGGCATTCAGGGACATACAGTCGTGCAGTGGTCGTGCTTAGAAAACAGGGTCTCCTTCACACCATATTATTAATTCTTCTGTAGTAAATATCTCTTAAGGCACCTGTTCTTAGCAATATTATTCATCAGGGTCATGGGGAGTTGATGACTGCTCTGGAGAAGAAATGTAATTCTTGGAATAAGATGAAGCGAGAATTCACACTCAACAACGATGACCTACTCGACTGGAGAAGTATTTGGTATAGCTAATTAGGTTAGAATGGCTCAACCATGGGTGAGGAGATATTTCACAAAATCTCCTTTGTTGTAATCTCCTTTTAGAGTTCTCACTCTATGATTTAGCCTGACTCCTTAAACTCCTTAAACACGAGGCATTTTGCCTCGTGTCTTTTCACCAATCTATATTTCTTAGTCCCAAACGTGCCTTTAATTTTTATGCTAAATCTTATTTAAGACATCCTAGGAAAATGTTGTGGATTATGTAGAGAAACAGTGGATGGCACTGTTCATTCGCTACTCTAATGTGGTAAGAAATGCCAGTTTTAAAAAGGCTGTATTTTAAAATAATAAGAAAAAAAAAAAAAGACAGGTAATTGACTCCTCTAAATGCATACACACTGGCTTAAGACTATCACATCTGTGCTGGGAATGTTGTAACCTGATTGGGGATTTAGCACGGGCGCTTTAAGGGATGCAGGGCTTTTGAGCGAAAGGTGATGAAGTGACTGAATTACATTCTGAATTCCAGTGGTTCAGCTACATCAGTCTTATTTATTTGAAATGATACTTCTGCTTTGGGGGGCTTCTGCTATAATTGGACTTTTGCATTGATGTGACTCATCCGGAGGCACTTGAGGACAATACTGCCATCGCTACAGCAGAATAACTGGCATGCTTGTCCCAGATGGCTTCCTGGGAGATGGCATTCAGACTGGGGAGAAGAGGGAACAATTTTTAAGGGCATTTGGAAGCCTTTCATGGATTAGACTCACAAAGCAGATGTTGCTGCGTCGTGTTCACAGCCATTTTCTCTGTGAAGGCTACACTTGTTTTAGCTAAACAGAGCTTCACAACTGCTGGAAAATGGTGACTCTTTCCCCTCTTTGTCACCCCTCTGACATTTTCTCTCCTGCAGTATATATGATGTGGATTGGATTTCTGAAAAGAAATGAAAGCTTTGATTTATTTTCTTATTTTTCCCCAGAAGAAACGCTTAAGAAGGAGGCACTTGATATGTTCAGTTACAAGTGGGTTTTTTTTACTACAGGTATTTTTTTTAGTGTCTTCCCAATAGAAATGGACTAAGTGGAGTTCAGGGAATGCCATGTGTCCCCAGGAGCCTACTGCTTTCATCCAAGACTGCTCCAAAGCTTCATGGACATGAATGAAATCCTGGAAGGTTAAACAGCTCAGGCGAGCAGTGACACAGTGATGACAAGGGGCTCTGATTCTTGAGCACTGCTAATTTACACAGGAGAGATTTCAGAGGGTCATTTAACAGGTCCAGGGAATAGCAGCTCGAGCTCTCCATTGGAAGTTACCCTCAGAATAACACGAGAGGCTGAGCAAACAGTGTGTCTGGATCACAGCCAGGAGCATTAACTTAGCCTGCCAGGGACTTCAGTTTGCATTCTTACATCGGGCATTGGATGAAGGTAAACCAGGGATTTTATTCATGATTTCCATCTGATTTATTTGTGCAGTGGCTGTGATCTTAGCTCCCTCTTCCACCAATGAAGCTGATTTGACAGGTCAGTGTCAGGTGAGCCAAGTTTCTTCCCAGTATCCACCATATAATTTAAGCTTTAATTACTCGGGGTGTTCACAAAGGTTTGTATCCTTAGACTCCTTCTAGAGGCAATAGAGATCTTCCAGGTAATGACACAGTGCTTAAATTAGGTTCCTGTTATCTCTGTAGTCAACAGAAGGAGCCTGGGAAGGCCAGTTTCCAAGGATAGCTTTCTTAATAATGCCCTTAGCTGTGTATTGAAAGGAAATTTATTGCTTGGATAGTCTTTGCCTTAAGACATTTGTATTATGTATTGTTCTCAGCCTCCCAAATTATTTTATATTCTTATTTTTTCCAGGTTATACAATAAATAAGAGGATAACAATTCTGACAGAACCTTTTATAAGATGCTTTTGGATAACTTAAAAATTGCCATTCCTCCTGGTGACTTTAAGTGGTAGCAGCTCACATGTATCAAAGGAAATACAACAAAGACAAGAAAAAAGGCAAACAGAGCTTTCAAAAAGTTACTGTTATTACAAACAATTTTCTGTTTAACATAAAGAAAAAATATGTGTAAAAAGGAGACTTTCAGATAGGCTGAGGATACAAGTTGTTTTTCTGATGGTAAGTACTATCCTGAGCTGATCTTTGATTTCACAGGGATGTATTCAACATTTTACAGTTCTCAAAGCATTGCAACAGGAGAGCAAACACACATGGATCATTCATCACAGACTCCAGGATTCAGGTACAAACACTGAGCTCACTTTACAGGGCGCACAAGGATTGTATCTCATTGCATCACCCAAAAACTGGGGGTTTGCCAGTGATGACAGCTGAAGAGAAAGCTTGTGATCTTTGGCAGAATCAGCACAGCTCATTGTTCAGGACCTGCACTTGAATGTTCTCAGAGGATCAGGAACTCTGGCACATCTCATGGCTGTGACTACTGCAGGCCACAGCCACACCTCCACGGCACCTGTGGCACCGCTATTGGTGCCCAGGCTACAAACATGGACTACCTACTGATTCTCCTCTCTTTTTAATTTGAATATATGCAAATGCCTGCCTAATCATGGGGGTGGGGGGTGGGTGGGGGGGGGACAATGACACAGCAGACACCAACAAATTGTCCCTTGTAATGGGATAAGCTTCTTCCCAAAGTATTTTTCCTTGTGTTTGCATGATAGCCTCCGTGTAGGGTTAGAGTCAGGACACAGGCCTTTCCTTTCCTTTGACCCAGACAGTGCGTTGCTCTGATGTGTTCTTGGAGGCATCTCACTCCCTATCTTCTCTCCTTTTTTTGCTGGTATTCCATAAAACAGAATGCCCTATGCAATGCTCACTTTTCTGTCAACAGCTCTCAGGACAGCAGTATGCCCTGTCTTGCTCCACATTCTCCTCTGATTTCCTCGTTTCCTCTTAAATGATGTGACCTTCCTGTGTTGCTTATGTCCCCCAGCTCCTCTCTTTAGTGAGAATTTGTGACCAGTAACGGAAAATAATATTACAGGAAGTCTCTGGTAAAGCAAATCTGGCCTCTGCTACTACAATGGTGATTTTGGACCAGTGACCTGTAACGGGTGGAATGTTGATATTTCCACATCTTTCCACCTGCAAGTTCTTTAACAGGTTGGAGTGGTTAAGGTGAAAGATCCTGTTCCACATGACCTTCATCTTAATCCTCAAAACTTCTAGCAGGCTGCCTCTGTCTCTGAAACACTTTCTAAATTCCTTTTTGCAAGACACTAGGATATATCTAAGATCTTATGGTTGGCTCCTTCTATGTAATATTTTTTGGGTACTGAGTGTTCCGGCAGATGCATTCCAAGATTGGCTTCAATATGAGCTGTACTTCAGTCAAGAAATCAAACCTGGTTTTTTTCTGCAAGTTGAGTTTGTCCTTCCTGTTGCTGAGGTCAAAAGATCTTCCAGAAATTCCTCAAAGTTATTTTTACTGAGGTCCAACACCATTCCTACTGAAAGACTGTCAAAGCAGAGAGCTGGCAAGATACAAAAAATTGCAGATGACTCACCAACATGGAATATAGCTCTGTCACTAGGACACAGTATGCTAAATTCAACAGAAATCAGCGACCTCACTAATAAATATCTCCATCCCTAACTTCTGCTGAGCCACCATCTGGAGTTTTATCCACACCTTCAACAAACATCCTGGCACCCAGACCTGGTGTGTCAGAGTAGAGGGTTAGGCTGGCTTTGCTAGGCCTGTGTGAAGAACTCTGTGAGCCAGCCCCAGTGAGATGGGAATGTGCAGGGAGCGAGCTTGGTGCCTCACACAGTTGGGAAATGTTTTTGTGGCTTATTACTGAAAGGTGGAAAAAGGACATTCCTCTCACTGCACACTTCAAGCAGCTGGGCAAGATGTAGTCTGTGGCTAGCCCAGAGGAGCACATATGCTCATTGCTTGGCTGGCTGCTAACACATGGAAAAAATAATGGATCTGCCTTCCCAACCAGAAGAATGAAGAGTGTCTCTCCCTTTTGCGACTGTAAGCTTCCCAATAATAACTGTGTCTGAAGGCCCCTAGCATTCCCCAGTTTGACTGAAATTGCTAAATGAACACCAAATTTAGGGGAAAGGCTGACAGATGTGGATGAAAAAGCTGGTTGCTTTATATTCCTAGGAAAGCAAGGTGAAAGCAGTGCATGTTGGAGGGGAATATAATTTAAAATATAAGCTTGCCCAAAATCAGGATAGATTTCAAGGATCCCTAGTGACTCTTGTGTCTCTTAACAGGCTTTGAACTCTTTGTGACTCTGTAATTACTGCCTGAGAGCAGGAATAGATTTCTTAGAAATATGTCAGTAACTCTCCATTTCTTCTCCTTCCCTCTCTTTAAAGCTAGGTAGTGTCTTTGCATTTCTGCATGGATTTAGGAGAAAATTTTAGCCAGTTCTTTAAGAGCCAATATGAACACATAGCAATGTTAGGTGATTTTTTCTTTCTTTATTTGTTACTGATATTCGTTGTTCAAGAAACCTGCTGATATTTGACTTTTATCAAAGATGGATACAAAAGAGGTTTTAAGGGTTTCATCCCCTTAGTGCAATCTGTTGGTAGTGTTCTTTCTTTGTTGAATAGAAAGCCAAATTTTTCCTGATGCCTCTCATTCTACAAATGCTTCAGTAATAGGAATTCATACTACTCCTGGTATTTTTTTATATTGAATCTCACATTGTGTTCTGGGCTTTCATATTCTGGTCGTATATACTGTGCTGGTATGATTCACTGATGCACCTCCAGCTATCCTCAAGTTATTTTCCCTTTAGATTCATTTCCCCTGAGACTACAGTTCCTTGAGAAGGTAGAAATCTACATTTTTTTTCCCCCTCTTCTCCTGCTTTCTTTTTGTAAATGTCATAACTTTGTCATTCCATCATCATTCCTGCCTAAGCTGTATTTCACCATTTCAAGTAGTTTCTCTGCATTAACCAGGATAAAATATAGAAAGACTTTCCCTTCACTGGATTTTGTGGCATCAACAGGATGTCACTGCCACATTCTGATGGTCTTCTGGACAACCCTTGTTCTGCTGTAGTCATTACTCAACCAGTTACAAACAGCTCTTTTACCCTCAGGGAAAAAAGAGTTCTCCAAATCTCCAAGAGCTTCAAATCTAAACACTCTTGTCCCTGTGGCTGATGTATACTAGTCATCCTACCACTGTACCACTGATATTCTCATAGGTATTTATCCCCTGAACTCTAAATAAGGCTTAACTTACTGACCTGTAAGATTCCAGGGTCTTCCAAGAACCATAAAGGCTTTCAGGTCCTGCTTTTTATACCACGTTTCTTATATTCATGTGCTGACAACCAGCATGCTTGATCCATCCTGTCTGGTTTTGTCTCCTCTGTGATCCTGTAATGCATAACCCAAGCCCAGGTAATTTTAGGTCCTCAGCTAAGTGGCTGTGATTAATCCCTTCCTGTGAGCTTTTCTGGCAGCTCCTTTCTTCAGTCTGGTCTAAGGCTTGCCTCCTGGGTTATAAAGCTGATGGACAAAGAGAGCTCTTCTGTGAACAAGATCCTGACAGGGAAGAGAGATTTTAGATGACACCCTGCAAGTGTCACTCACTCACTTCCAGAACACAGCCAGCCTTTGCCTCAGGCTTGAACTTCAGCAGGGAGAAAGGGTATAAAGGACATTTGAGTTTGTCTTCATCATCTGTCCTTTAATTACCAGATTGTTTTCTCAGGGATATCCATGGCAAGGCCCATGTTGATAGGCAGGAGCATAGAACAGCTGGTGATGTTTTGGCCACCTCTTCCATTCAGTCAGGGCAGCAGATTTCTCAGAAGACCAGGTGCCTTCAGCAGATGAGTCCATCTGAGATCCTCGTGAGGGAGTCACCAGTCACTGTCATCTTTGATCCCTTTATTGCAGGCTTAGAGTTAATCTGCTATGTGTTGCTCAGATCAAAGTAAAACTCTTTTCATTAGCATATTTTTAGAATAAGAGTCAAAATGTTAAGATTATCTTCAAGTTTAGGGACTACTATAAAACACGCTCAATAAATCTATAAAATGAGACTGCTGAATATTTCTGCATTTTGCTTATATGGAAATACATGCTCTAAAATTTAACAAATATAATTGGTCTAACTTTCCTTTTCATGAGTTATAGTAAATCCATAATAGATGTAAAATAGATACAAGTAGGACATATTTCATACACTTTAACTTAATTTCTTTCTGTCTTTAAAAATTATTAAATATTTAATTGTTATTTATTTTAATGGCTCAGTGAGGAAGCTTGTGGTATTTCAGCAAGAAGGGTATATAGTCCATATCTATGGACTTTCTTGTAGGGCCCAAGAAGGAAAAGTATTATGAACATTCTTCCAAAGGTAAAAAGCATGGAAGTGATTTACTCGGGATCCAGAAGGACAGAAAATGTCAAAAGACAATTTTTTTTCCTTTTAAATTCAATGGAAATACTTTCATTAACTTCTTTCATGTTAGCTTAGCCATCTCATGTTAACTGAGGAGGTATTAAAGGATCAAGGTGGCTCCTTAGCTGATGGAGAAACTTGGGCTCATTAGAAACTAAGCCTGTGATCTGGGGGTCTAGCATCTCCATTAGCAAAGAAAATAATTCATAACAGTATCAGTCACTTTTAATTTTTTTTTCTGTAAAGGAAATATTTGCACAACACAGGCCTTGGAATCAGTGTGTGTTCTAACTCGATGAACCTATCGCTTTGTTTTGCATCTAAGTTTCTTCCATGGCTGTGTCTTGTTTGTCATTAAAGCAGTTCTTGCTCATTATTGCTGAATCAAATGTTTGAAACTACAAAATAAGTGACTTGTCTTCATGCACTTTCTTTCAATTTTGTAATCAAACAGATTGAAGACCAAACTAACAAATAAGCCCAGAATAGAACTGTTGATGAAGTAATTAAAAGGCTGAAGGACAAAGAAATACAGCAGGCAGCAACTATTGAAGATAGTAGCACCAGAAGCTACTGAACAGTTAGTATTTGTGATTTCATTGTTCTTTTATTACACCAGGGATGATGCATTTCTCAAGTTCTGGCAATGCACAAAGGATAAAACATCACCATGTACATGCAGCCAGGGGTATGTATCACTATTTCGTGACGTTCTTGGGCCCTGTGAGCTCAGCAGAGTCCAGCTCCATGGAAAACTCATGAGGTTCAGCAAGATCTATGTCAGGGCAACCCCTGGGATCAATCCAGGCTGGGGATGAGCAGATGGAGCAGCCCTGGCAGAAGGACTCAGGGGTGCTGTGGGTGAGAGCTGGCCCTGCCCTGGCTGTGTGTGCTGGGACAGAACCCCCTGAGCTGGGCTGAGCCCCCAGCGTGAGCAGCAGGGGAGGGGGGATTCTGCCCCTCTGCCCCACTCTGCTGAGACCCCCCTGCAGGGCTGCATCCAGCCCTGGGATCCAGCACAGGAAGGACAGGGAGCTGCTGGAGCCAGTCCAGAGCAGGGACACCAAGGGGAGCAGAGGGATGGAGCAGCTCTGCTGGGAGGAAAGGCTGAGGGAATTGGGATTGTTCAGCCTGGAGAAGAGAAGGCTTTGGGGTGACCTCACTGTGGCCTTGCAGTGCCTGAAGGGAGCCCACAGGAAAGATGCAGAGAGACTCTTGACAAGGGCCTGGAGTGACAGGACAAGGGGCAATGGCTTCACACTGACAGAGAGCAGGTTTAGATTGGATATGAGGCAGAAATTGTTCCCAGTGAGGGTGGGGAGGCCCTGGCACAGGTTGCCCAGAGAAGCTGTGGCTGCCCCAGCCTTGGCAGTGTCCCAGGCAAAGTCGGATGGGGCTCTGAGCACTGTGGTCTAGTGGAAGGTGTCCCTGCCTGTGCCAGAGGGGTTGGAACGAGCTGATCTTTAAAGCCCCTTCCAACCCAAGTCATTCGATGATTCTAAGACTGCCCAGAAACTCTGTCCTCCTGCTGCTGTTTATGATCATTCAAATGGGACATGCTTCCCTGCAAGAGTCCTTTTCTGTCCTGCTTCTGCTGACTGAAATAAGCCTGGAATGAATAAGGATGAGAGCTGTGTGGAATAAAGTGGTTAAATGGGTTTCCTGGTCAGAACTGAAGTGACAGACTACCTTATGTCTCTGGTAACTGCCTGGGCACGTATGTTTTCAGGTGAAATGCAGTCTGAAACTGATTCTCCCTCACTTGTGGTCTTTAAGGATCTCTGCAACTTTTGTAAAAGAAAGGGGGTTTGCACCTCATTGTCTAGGTAGAATTCCAGCTGGGAGTTTTCACATTCTTCCTGCTTTGATTTCCCTGACACTTCTAACGAGAGGTTCATCAATCCCTGCCCTGGCAGCACAGCTGCTTTTCATCCTGGCTATGTAGCTGAGCAGGTGAACCAAGGCTGTTGGCCACCTTAGTGCACATTTGACAGTGCTGCTCTGATCCACAGCTTCATCTGGAGCAGCCAGGCAGCTGCTGCATGGCTGGGCAGAGCTGCTTTTCCTGAGAGGTGAAACAGGTCACTCCAACTGTGATAGCATGGTGTGATAGTGGTAAACATAAAACCATACCTGTTGTCTGATTTGTTATTCCAGGCCAAGCCACAGAACTGGGCAAAACTGTCCCCAGCATGGAAGTGGGTAAGCTTTGTTTATTTGTATAACATTATGCTGCCATGGCATTATGGGAGTGGGCAGAATGTACCCTCTGAAGGGTAATTATCATGGTATGCCTGAATAACCCAGAAATGCAGATATATCATCACCAGTTAGCCTTTTCAAGGTTATTCTGTTGGTTCTTTCTGGGTTTTTTAGGGAGGGTGTCAGAGGACAGACCAGGTCTGCTCCGTGGGGCCCAGCAATGGCACCAGAGGAACGAGCAGGAACTGATGCCCAGGAAGTTCCACCTGGACAGGAGGCAGAACTTCTGTCTTGAGCACTGGAACAGAGAGAGGGTGTGGAGTCTCCCTGACTGGAGATATTCCAGACCCCTCTGGACACAGTCCTGTGCCACGTGCTCTGGGATGGCCCTGCTGGAACCAGAGGGTTGGACCAGAGGAGCCACTGTGGTCCCTCCCAGCCTGAGCCATTCTGGGATTCTGTGTGAGTACCAAAGATGTGAGGCATGTTAATGAAGGGGGAGGCCAAACTCCAGCTCCTTTACCAAAAAGCACCCTAGTATCTCTGGCTTCACTGACTTGGCTTTTCTAGTAACTGGGCAAGTAGGTGCAGACCCTTTGCACCCTTGGACTTGTCAAATTTTTAATACATTTCAAAATCAGAAAGATGGTAACTGCAGCTGGTATTACCCTGGGATAACATCACAATTTGTGGTGTGACTTCTCTCTGGTAAAGGTTTCCATTATCTCCTCCCTGTGAGGTTGTCGTCAGTCCTCTTCCTTTAAATAAGACACACACTTTGCCTTTTGTGAGCACAGAACAATGACCTAGACATACAATTTAATATGACTTAATCTTGCATGCAGTTTCAGCAGAGTTTTATCAGGTTTTTTTCTCCAGATGAAAGTGCTAATAGTTGAGACCATAGTCACCAACATTACTGTTGTGGCTGATTCTCTCCAGCTTTGATTGGATTTGTACAGCCAGATTTCCTTATCGCTAATATTAAGCATTTCATCTGATGGTAAATACTTGTTCAACTGAGCATAAAATGTGCTTGCTTATCCAGAAGCTTTACATTCATAGAAAGGAATGATAATTTGCTAATTATTCTCAAATTTTTAGCACTCCTTATGCTGTTCAGCTATTTAATGATTTTTTTTTTTCTTTTAATCTGTATAATTAAGTAAAATATAATGGCAAGAATAATCACTGTAGGAACACTTGGGAAGTCAGGACAGAGCTGTGCAGGATAGTTATAAAAAATACATCCAAATCAGGAGTTCCAAAGCAGCTGAAGGAAACAAAAAATTTTGAAGAAAACCCTCAGCAGCAGGAGGGGCTGCAACTACAATTTTCAGGGAAACAGGAGGTGGGAAAAGTACAAGAAAACCAGGGTAGGTAACACTAAGAGGGGCACAGTGGGAGACTGCTGCCACTCCAGACTGCTGCTCCTCTTTGGTGCAGAAATGTAGAGGGTCTGCAGAAAGAAAGAGGAGGGCACATGGGAGGAAGATGAGAAAGCTCCTTGCCAAAACAGTTTACCTCAAATGGATCCTTAAATCTGCTTTGAAGGAATCATGCTTCCCACCTCCCTGCAGTTCTGTGTGGTTCTAGGGCCTGAATCCATTCTGCAGCATTCCTTGTCCAGGAGTTAATTGTGGCTTGTGAGGAACAGTGACAGCAGCAAATTCTAGAAATGACATTTTTCCTCAAGTTTGCTAAATGAGTTAATGTGATTTCTTCTGGCACTTGTTGCTTTCTAGGTGAAGTTCTGTCTTAGCCTGTCAGTCAGTGTTTTTGCCTAAAATGCCAGTCTCAGAAATATAGTCCAATTTTGCTCTCGGACTCTTCCTGGACAGATTTGAAGTTGTACACAATAGGACTCTATTCAAATGGCTTACTGTCAATGCAAGGAAAAGAGATAATTTTCAGTGTAATTTAAAACTGAGCCACAGGATAAAGCACCCAGATATTTATTATTCAAAACAGCATGTTTAGAAGAAAAAAGAGGCCATTTTAGAACTTACTTGATTTCTCATCTAACATGTGTTAGAAGATCATGGCATGCCAATGGATGACAGTCAATTTAGTCTACTGTTAGTAGATTGAAGTTAGGGTTACCAGATGCAGGGCTGAGTTATCTGGATTTTGTGGCAATATTGGAATTCAACAAAAAAAAAGTTAACAGCCATAAAGCATGAAACAAACCTTTCCTGAGAGATCCAGAACTGTTCTACTTCAAGTAAAGGCTATTGGTGAAATTAGAAAGAGATCAGTGATATGATTTTAACACACTGTCTGTATTCTTTGGCTCCTGATCCAGCTAGCTCAGGCCAAGAGGGAGGCTGAAAGATGTGGGATGTGAACTAAGATCCACAGGTAGTTGCTATGGAGCTGTCACCAGTAACAGATTGCAAAAAGTAACTGACTGATTGCTCTGCCTCGAGCAGATCCTCGTCCTCAGCATCTTGAAACTCTTACTCACAGTCTTGGAATTATATTCTATCCTAAATTGTAGTGGATGGTTTTATAGTAGTGATGTTGCAGCAACTTTTTCTACTCTGCCTAAAAAGCCAGAAGGCAGTAACCAGTCCTTTCAGGAACAAAAGACATTAATGCCCAGTTTTACTGGCAGTACATACAGTGAGAACTCTGTGGTGTGGCCTGGCTACACATTGGTTTGTGGACTTAATTTAAAATACTGCTTTTGGATGTTTAAGCTGTTAAGGAATGTTGCTACTAGAGAATGTTGAAATGCTGCTGCCTACAATGTAATTGATGGTTTTATTAGGGTATCAAGAATCCCGGTAAGGGAGCAAGGTTAACTGTTGGTATAGGTACAGATGTGGTGTTTTCCACCCATAAAAGGATGATGTGGCCTTCACTGATTTACTATTGCTAAAGAGTGAATAAAAGAGGAATATATTCATAATTTGGGAGCAGATTTTTTTTCATCTCAGCTACTTGCCTTACCCCATCAGTCATTTCACTGATTTCAAGGCACTGAAGGCAAGGGTTTTCATTTCCAGCCCTTAAAGATGAAGTTCATGGAATCTGAGCCAGTTGCTTAGAGTGGAAGCCTCAGTGACGACTAAAGCAAGTAAGTAATTATTCACTCCCCGTTTCTTTTAAAATGTATGCTTTAGGTTTAGATTTTGTGGGTGAAATTCTGATACCACTGAGGTCAAAGACAGTTTTGTCATTGGTTTCAAGGCCTGTTTTAACTTCCATATTGTGCCTATGTAATTTTTCTCAGAGGCTGCATTTACTTTTTTCATGTTGTTACTACTATTTTCTGCTGTCATTATTTCTCTTTCAGGAGTAAGACAAGAGGAAGAGCTGACTTGTGGGTGGCTGACATAATGTTCAGGTTTCCCCTCATTCAGGCCTAGAAGTTTAGAAGTTTGTGAATGTAGTTTGTGAATTTAGCCAGCTAATCAGGTATCCACCAAAATATATGCACCTTTACATCCAGTAGCACAATAAAAGATGTTTGAAGCAGGTTGACCTCAGGGAAAACGAGTGTGCCAGCTCTTTGATTTAAATCAAGGATCAACAGTGTTTTGTCTGTATTTAAAGCTTTTGCCAATTATGAGAATCACAGCTTTTCTTTCCATATGTTACTATATCGCATAGTTGTAAAAGGAAGTGTGACCCACATTTAATATAAAGTTAGTCTCAGAAACCAGAAGGCAAAGAAAAAACCCTCCTAACTTTTTTTTTTTTTCCCAGTGATTTGTGATTCACTGGGGTAGAGGGTGGTCTGTAGTTACAGAAAAAGAGTCCTGATCTTCTTCTTATAATCTTTAGTGGGAAGATAGCATAAGTGCAAATGTTCTTGACTATATTTTAATAGAAACTCAAATAAAAAAAAAAAAAAAAAGAAAGGATAGTGCATGTCTGTAGGGGAAAGTGGGGTTTAAAGGGTAAAATTAGAAGAAGTCAAAGTGATGCAGTGAAAACTATTTAGTGATTCTTTTGAGCAGTTGTACAGGCTCTGTATGCCAGCATAAGTAAATCTTTTAAAAAGAAAAGAAACGTTCCTTTACTGCAGACCATTACCTTAGTGGTTTTTCTATCAATCAGGAGTTGGATGTAGTGAAACGACAGCGTTTACATTTTTCTTTGCAAGTTTTTCCCATTTTAAAATCTGTAATGAATTTCTTCACTCCTCTTTGTGACTCATATGTTGCAGAAAAGTTCTAAAATGCTCAAGAGGTTACACAGGACGCTTTTTCTCTTTTTTACCCACAGAAGCAAGGCAAAACAGGCTCCTAGAGTACCACTGCACAATGAGCAGAAGGAATCAGATCTCAAACAGTCACCAAAATAGACTTTCTATGGCCTAAAAAGTACCTTAGTCCTTCAGGACTGGAGGTACGTGAGTGCCCTGCTGGGAAAGTGGCTGATCCTGCTGGGCTGTGGGATAATAAACTTGTGACAATACAAAGCTCTGTGTGTGGGACTGAACCTTACCAAAACATCAGGCAGAAGACTTTCAGGGATGATGCTGTGTTAAGTCAAGGAGTTTTGATGGCAAATCCCCTGAAACAGCTCACATTGGTTCAGACTGGAGCAGGGCTGTCTTCAGTTTGAGATTTCCTTCTTCATCTTGTGCTGGGGAAATTATAGCAGCTGAGGCCAGTACTGCAAACTGGGTGGACACCACTAATGCTGCAGACAGCTGCTGGACTTTGTTGTGCTGTAAAGAATCCAGTTGCAGAGTTTCTGGGTTTGTTTATGCTTTATTACTGTGCTGTTTATCTTTAATATACTTTCAATATTTGCTACACTGCAATTTCATTCTTGCAGATGGGAGATTGAATGGGCCAGGAGCTGCATTATGTAACAGCCCAAACCACAGAGCAAATGATGCCAACTATCACTGCATGACTGCTGAAGAATATCTCAGTCACCTTAATGATAAGCTGATGGATGTCTCTGGGGTAAATACATCGAGCTTTGGCTCGCTTTTGGCAGTGAAGCTGGTAGCTATTTTGATCCAAACATTTGTTTTAAAATGCTTAGGGTGGAAGCCTCAGTGATGACTAAAGCTAGTAAGTAATTATCCATTTCCCATTTCTTTTAAAATTTATGCTTTAGGTTTAGATATTTGTTTAGATATTTTGTTTAGATATTTGTTTTAAAAGTTGGTTTAGAGGAGATGTCAGGAAAGAGGCTCTAAAAATTATGTTGGATTTCAAGTCTTCTGTGTTCTCAGAAACTTCCAGTTCAAATACATTCAGTTTTCAAGGCAAAACCATTTTTCGTTCTTAATTGTTTTCTCTGCAGCCTCTGCCAGGAAAATACATTCCGGGTTATTTTTTCCCATCCTTTTGTGAGCACAGCAATTAAGTATTCTGCAATTAGAAAAGAGCATCTCTGCACTGCTCATTCATGGAACAGCCCATCTATTCGTGAGAATGATCATTCAAGAAGGTGTTCTTAGTCCCTAAAGTTTGCAACACGGTGATCTTAATCAAGAGTTGATTGTCCAGCTTTTCTACATTTGCTTATTATTTTCTGTAAGGCAATACTACAAATGCTTTGTATTCTTAAACTGCAATAAAATACTTGCCTGTTGCCAACACAAGTCGAGAGCAAACTTTTATTTATGTTCAAAAAATATGCAGTAGACTTGTTAAATATATTTAGTTCAAGATATTTAGCTAAATATTCCTTGTTAGGACACCTATTCTGCCTTCTGTGAAACAGACAGTGACAGTGACAGTATCAGCAAGTCCTGAGCAGATTTTTGCTTCCCTTGAGGAATTCCTGTACCCACTGGGTTTGTCGGGAAGGAACCTGACCTTCATGTTACATTAGCAAGCATTCTGTCGGCTGTTTCACACCCAAGAAGCTAAGGAGGTACTTCCTTGGCTCTTGCCATCTCACAAGTAAGCAAGGAAAAGTTGCACAGCACCTACAGTAACCTGCTGTGTTTACAGAGATGAATATACAGTGTGAACACTTGTAGTGGCTATAAACGAAGTTGTGATATTAAAATACATCTTCATCAAGCTTAAGTGGGGAGCTCTACCAAGTTCTCAGTGATTTATGACTGCATTCATTTAGACACTGAATCCGTCGAGTCTGGGTTAAAATGCCAGAACTACCCCTGGTGGCTGTTTTAATCTGTAAGGTCAGACATATAAACTGGTGCCTGAGCTGAAGCCTTAGAGCTGAGTGAGCCTCCAAACTGGACAACTTTGCTGCATCTCCCAAGCACGCAGAGCTGGGGACATGGTTTGGGAACCAGCTGTCCTTTGGGGTGGAAGTGCAGGCAGGGCATCACCTGTCTGAGACAGTGTCTGTCAGTTCTGGCACCAGTATTGTTGCCAGAGTCCTTCACAGCACGGGAGCCTCGTGGGCACCAGGAGCAGACAAGATCAGGAGAGATGCGCAGAGGCCTCATGGAGTGGGTGGAGGATAGAGATAGTACAGCTGCAGCATCCCTCCCTGTGAGAAGTGATACTGCTTAAAATGTCCAGAATTTTAAAGTTTGAGCTTAAATTTAATGATAAACAAAATTTAAGCCGTAAAAAATTCATTCTAAAAGCTCAGTGTGAAACTCTGTTTAACTATGCAAAGAGAGACAAATTTATAAAAATAATGACAAGATACAACAGGACTGGAAAAGCTCCTGATCAGCAACTCATCTCCGCTGTGGCAGTGATGATGTGATATATACACATAGGCTTATTTCCCAGTTTTTATTTGTCTCTTACAGCATTACTGTTGGCTCTGATGGTAGTAATATTTATCTGCTTGGTTTGTTTTTCTTTTTTCCTGAATTGGACAACTGAGTGAATCAAGGACATCAGTCTGAAACAAGAAAGGAAACTGATGTTCATGGAATCATTAAAGCTGGAGAAAAACCTCCAAAACCATTGAATCCATCCTCTGACCAAACACCACCATGGTAGCTAAACCATATCACAAGGTGCTACTATGTCTGCCCATTTTTTGGAACATTTCTAGGGACGGTGAGTCCTCCACTTCCCTGGGAAGCCTGTTCCAATGCTTAACCACCCTTTCAGTGAAGAAATTTCTCCTGTAATCCAACCTGAACCTCCCAAATGATGACTGAATCTTGTTACCAGTTGGAATCTGAGATTACCAGTTACCGCTGTGCTCTCATTTCTGTTTCAGTTTATACTTACCTAGAAATGGAAACATTCCGACTTTAGCTCCAGAACTTACCCATTTCAAATATTCTTGCTGCTTCAGAAGTTTAACAAAGAAACAGAGATGGAAAGGCTGAAGATCATTTGCATTTTCACAGTTAAGTGTTCAGACTATTTTATTGGTCAATTGCTTATGTTTATGGAATCTTCTCTCAAGAAGTGATTCTTGAGAGAGTGTGGGAGTCCTTGTGCAGCACATGGATTTAGTCAGATTTCTGTGCAGTGTAACAAACTGATCTGAGGCTCCCATATTCCTCTGTGTGTTTGGATTCAATCAGAAGCACCAACCAGCTCCCAAAATTTAGGCACTTGCAATGGTGGCTGAATTTGCTAATGGTTTTTTGCCTTACTTCCCATTTCTAGCCATGCCTTGGTGACTCACGAAGATAGTTTTGGTCTATGTAATTGATGTAAATCAAGGATAATCTTCCTGGAGTCACTCCAGGGTATAATTGTTTCTGAGATAATGAACATTTCCTTCTATGTGTATAAATGATCCATGCCAGCTCTTGAGTTTGAGGGAGAATTGAACAGCATTGATTTGAAAATAAATAGGGAATTACAAAATTTAAAACATCTTCTCTAACCTGCAGCCAGGGAAATAAGGCAATATTTAAAGAACTAAGTTTACACAGATGTGAAGTAACAATCTTTAGTGTGTATCTTGGAAATTAGAAAACAAAACCACTACCACCGTGAAGAACAACAAAAGGGAAGGAAATGTGTGGAGATTAAAGCTCCCACTAACGTAAAACATACTAAGTTGGTTTTTTATTTTTTTCTTCTCTGTGAAAAAAACAGATGATAACGGATGCAGAGCTAGCTTGTGATCACACTCATTACTATCTTGTTATCAAAGCAAGAACCAGATGGCATGACCTAGTAAGGGTAAGAAGAATGTTTTCTTTAAATAAATAAGCAGCACTAATAGATTTCAGAACATCATGCAATGTTGATCTTCAGATTCTATAAATATTCAAAGAGACCCGTGCAAAATAGCTCATTAATGATAAAAAACTTACTCTGTAATTAAAAAGAAATCCACTGTTTGAATAATATGCAATTTTTTGCAACATTGATTACGTAGTAGATGCTATAACAGTTATTTCTAAAACTTTCTTCATATCCTACTATTGTTAGTTTTATTTAATGTTTCTGTTGTAAGAGGAGTAATGGACTACACCTGAGGCCTGACCACTGAGGCACAGCTTTCTGCTCTGCTGACACTCAGTGCTTCCCATCCCAGAGAACCATTAAGGGTGATGCTTACACCATGCAAAAAAACTCTCATAAATCTGTCCTATAAAAATATTCCCATCTTTTTAAACTTCTCGAATAGTTGAAATATTTGGTCAGTAATTCAGCAGAAGAAAGAAATGAATATGTTTTTTTCACTAACAATGTACATTAAACAGTAGTACTGGTAATCTCAGTTTACAAATTGACTGGTAAAACCACCAACAAACCCAACCAACCAACCCAAACCCAAAGCAAAATCTAACTAGTATTAGATATAGAATGAGTTGGAGAGAAAATCTGCAGGTCTGTCATTTTTTCATTTTTCAGACCATTACCTGATCTAGTTGAAAATGTCCCTGCTCATTGCAGGGGATTGGACTAAATGGCTTTTCAAAGTCCCTTCCAACCCAAAGTATTCTATGATTCTATTATTTTCTGTTTCCTTCTCAATTCCCATTATTTATTAAGCTTGTAGAGAGATCAGACATTTTGTCAAACTTGTTGGTTCTTGTTAGTGATGATTTCTTTTGCATTCCAGAGTTTTCAAGGGTTTGACAGTGAAGGAAATGGCATGGTACAGCCAAGGGACTTGAAGAAGTTCTTGTTCCCATTTGGCATTCCAATCACCCTGGAAGGATCGAAGCAGCTTTGGGCAAGGTATGACAACTCTAAATAATTAGGTCTTGCAATAATGCATCTTTTATAGGATTACAGAGCCTTTGGTAGTGCCATGAATAACAATAGGTTACTCTGCACAAGAAATCTTTTCTTTTGTTATGATTGTGACCTCTGTACATGACACTGTGTTACAGGAGGCTATGTCTTATCATATTAAGTTCAGTTAGATCCACCAGTTTCCAATGAATTCAAAGATAGGACTTCCTCTTGGCTTCAGAATTTCCAATCCCTTTAATTGAACATGCATTTTCTTCTTGGATGGAAATGTAGGTCACTGGTTAAATTAACTTCTTTTCTGTCAGTTTTTCTTACACACAAATGCCCGGCTCAGTTTCTCCTGGGTTAAAGTCAGTTCCAGATATCTCAGGTCAGGTGGGAACTGTAAACAGAGCTTCCATCCAGGAGGTCCGTGGACAGTCCACTTTGCCCACCTGTATGAAGGCACAGCCTCTTCTTTTCAGAGCACTACGTTTGCTCACAGTATTTTCAACCTAAATAAAAGCGACACAGTCAAAAGAAAAGTGCCACACACCAAATACTTAACAAAAGAAAACAAGGCAATTTCATGCTGTGTAAAGATTTCAAGTAATGTCGTGAAATGTTTTTATAGATGAGTAATTTGTTGGGAAGTGGGGGGAATTTGTCTGCCTTCAACAAAGAGGAGCTGTGCTATAAACTGTGTTTGCAGTGGGATAGATGCCAGCTGTATGTGACATTATATAAAAAGCTACCTTCATTACAGGTCTATTTTGAAAAGTCATCACTCTAATATAGAGAATCTGAGTGTATTGCATTTTGGTTACAAACTGCATTAACTATATAGATTTTTCTTAGCACTGATTCATCTATGAATTATTTTCTACTCCATTAGATTTTACTTCCCATTCTTATTCCTTATTCCTATGGCACATTGAAGAGTGTCCTTTTCATGCAGTTATCTGCTGCATAACTTCACTCCCATCAGCCACTCCTTTTAGAGAATAACTAAAATCTCCTACATGCCTCTATGTCTGTAACTTGAATAAAGGAACTAGAGTGAGGCTGAGGCTAAATTAGGCATTACCATGCATCAGAGCTCTAGCAGGGGGAGAACCTCCAGGGGAAAAAGCCTATGGAAGGATTTATACCTAAGAAAATATGAAAAGTGTTTATGAAGCTAAACGTGTTTTTCTGAAGGAGGATTACACCTCTGAGCATCTCAGACTTGTGTGACCACTTTGAGACACTTGAGAATGGATTTTTAGGAGGCCAGTTCCATGCATCACAAACCAGACCCTGAAAGGCTGCAACACTGAGAGCTGGAGAATACTCCTGACAATTTGTGCCTCGGGGTAGTATTTTTAGAAGCGACTCTGTGATTACAATGCATAAGCCCCATCTTTTGAGTCTCACGTTAAGTCACTCATTCATTTTCAGTGTGGTATGGCACCTCTGTAAGGAAGGGAAGTCAGTGAGAGCTAAGCTGTTAAGTCAGTTAAGGACATCTGTAATGCCTTTCTATGGGGAACACATGAATATTTAAAAAGAGCATTTCTTTTTCAAGGTATGATACAGATGAAAAAGGATAACTAACTCACCGAGAATTTTTAAGAAACTGGGGATAGAGTTTCCATCCACTGACACAGGCTCAGCCAACACATCATGGACGACAGCCATGCACATCCACAAGCACATTAGAATAATAAACAAAAGAAGCATTCAAAGCTGAAAGAGCAGTGGGAACAACAGAAAATAAAGCTCTGCATGTAGAAGAAATAAAAAATCAGACCCAGTAAGTTATTTATGAGCTTAGCATTTAACTTTCAGCATTTGTGTTTAGTTTGTCAAGATGACACTGCGAGGAATACAAATACAATGTTACCAAAAAAAAGGCTCTGAAAAAGAGTCTTGGGAGGTGCTGGACCAAGATTATCCATCGTGTTATTCCCTTGATTTGCTGGAGATAAGCTTAGCTTGTGTGCACTGGGAGGCTTCTTTCACAGATATTTTCCATGGATTATATCTTTTACTACACAGACCTTATGGCAGCATCACTACTGGCAAACCAGAAAGTCCAGAGACACTCCCAGACTGCTGCTGAACTGCCAAACCTTTGCCTTGTGACAGCTAATGTTTTCCCTGCTCCCTCCCAGCACTGGTTGGGAGCAAGAATGCCCCAAGGACAGTTTCTCCTGGGCAGTTTGGAGGCAGCAGGTCCCTTTGGGTGGCTGAGAAGGTTCACTGGCAGAGATGTGCCAGGTGGCCCCTGTGCCTGGGGCACTCTCTGGCCTGTTGATTGGCATCATCTCAGCTCGTGGTTCCAGTCCTAACACTGCTATCAGCTCAGACTGAGTGAGAAGAGCAAGTGCAGGTCCTTCCCCATCAGACTACCTCAGGCAACCTTGACTTAGACCTGGTTATGCTCACCAGGGCTTTCCTTGCTGCTGGACGGAGTGGGTGTGTAGGACACCGTGGTCCCGTCTCACTCCCTGTCCCTTGGATGAGGGCCAGGTGACAATCACACTCGGCTTCACCTCTAGCAGCTACTTAAATTGCTAGGAAATGGCTTTGGAGTGCAGCAAAACCAGCCTTGACAAGGATGGACCCTGGCTCCACATGACAGGCACACGCATCTCATCTCTGAGTCCCTGCCTGGAACAAAATCAACACTCACAGTTAGTAGGTCGCTGCTCCTGAGAAGAGCATTTGACAGACAAATGACAAAATTATATTCTGCTTGCAGTGGAGCCTAAAGATCTGTGCTTGCCCCCGTGAGTCAGCAGTGATTAGCCTGCTGCTCCTGCTGCTGTAAGATTCCCTCACCTGCCAGCAGATTGAGGCAGCAGGAGAATCCTCTGCCCCACCACAGTGCTGTTAAAACTTTGCATTTCTGTGGATAAACACCACCTAGATGCTTATCATGTTTCTTGCTCGTGCTTTCACTCTTCTCCTGAAATGTATTATATTTTTTATTTTTTATTTAACAGTATAAATCCTCAGGAGCAAAACCCATGTGAAAATATATCCTCAGGAGCACAGATTTGCTTTCTTTTGTGTTTGGAAAGTGTCTGGAAGTTGTAGAAACTAATAAATTATTGTTGTAAGAATGATAATTCCCGATGACATTGTTGGTAAAGTTGATACACTCATAAACAGAGAAGAGCAGCCCTGTCTTGCAGATAAAGAGGCAGCTTGGGAAATCAGCACAACACTGCCCCACAAAAGAGAGAGAAGCCTGTAAGCTCAGGCTTTTGCCTTTTTACCCTGCTCTTTAAAATTTTGTTTCTCAGTATCCCAAATAGGCTGAAAGAGGAAAATTGTCCTTTCTTTTCAGCATCACATCTCTCCCACCTGCATTGCAGCTCTCTGGCATAAACTGCACTTATGACACCCGCAGGTATCAACGAGAGTTCTACCTGTAAAGAATTGTATAATATAAAACAGAGATGGTGAGGCAGCTGCTGTGCTGCAGGCATTGTTTATTACTGTATTTGTAACTGTTTGATGTGAAACTGCCTCATAGTGGGCTTTTCCACTCCATTTTTTGTACCAGCCCATTGTCTCTAGTCTGACTTGGATGAAGAGCTCCTCTGGTCAGGAACCTTCTATTTCTTTCCTGTTAGTGCAATGCCAAGTGTGAGGCAGCCCTGCCTCCAATGCTATAAATAAGAAGCAGCTCTGCGAGTCAGGAAGATGCTGTGTGCTGCAAGCAGAAATTATACAGCGTGGCTCAAAGATGCAAATATCCTCCTGAAGCAGCTGGAGAGTGATTAAATCAATGGAGAAGACATGCCAGGTAAAAATAAAATAACCATGATGTGAGATGCTGGCAGGTCCCCATCCTTCAGGATTATTTCCTTTTGTGAACCCACAGTAACAACAACCGTGGTTAGAACAGCAACAATACTCACAGATACACACTGCTTAACCTTTGTCTGGAGAACCAGAAATTGGAGACTGGGTCACATAAGACTGCATGCAGTTATGTGCTAGCAGCTGGGGCCAGATGCTGCTGGTTGAGGTAGAGCAGCTTTCTAAGAGATGGACGTGGAATATTCTGACCCCTGCACTGGGGGTCTCTCATCCTGAGTGCTGACAGTTTGGTTTAAACATGCAGAAGGGACTTTTATAACCCTTTCCAAAATTGCATTCTAATTATTTGTTAGATTCTGCTTTTCTTGATTTATATATATATAGGACACCCAGTTCTGATTTTAATCCTTTGAAATTTGTCATCTGCAGCTTTGTCTGGAAATAAGTTCACAGTTTAATCGCTCATGGTCTGCAGAAGTCTTGTTATTGATTATTGCCACCTTTCAGTTCCGCTGAATGTTCTCTTTTTGCCTCCCACACTTCCTCACCCACCTCCTGGATAGTGGGAGCAGTCCTGTGCTAGCAGTGCCTGTCTGGTTTTCTCTCTTGGAAATCTGGATGTGCAAGAGAAGTTGAATCCAGACCTCTGAACTTCTCAGATTTCATGTAAGGCCCTGGAAAGCCATCAATTACTCTAGAGCGGAGTCGTTGTCCAGAGGATGAAATCCATGTGTGTGGAGGCTGTGAAGGCAGGAATCCAGTCCAGTGTCAGCCTCCTGCTCCAGAACCCCCTCAGAGAGCTGACACATGAGAAGCAGAGGTGGGGACCATCCCTCTGACTGTAAGGCTGGTGTAAGGAGATCAGCTCTTGGTCAGCAAAACCGATGCAAAATCAAGCCAGGGTGTTCCACGAGGGCCTCAGTCCACACCTCCTTCTCAATGCACTGGAAAACTCATTCCTTTCACCTGTCACATTGGGACTGGGAAGAGATATTTGCCTGCAGTGTCAATTTGCTGTTTACAGGACCCACTTCAGCAGCACTGGGAGCAGCACCCGCTTCCCCTTTGGTGATCGTGCACAAGCCCTCACATTTTTCCTTGCCCAGTGGCTGCATCCAGCTTGTGTCCTTACTCCTGGCTTTCTGCAAGGGCTGTGAACCTCACACTACCAGCTTTGGAGCAGTTTCAGGGCCCTGTGATTGCACACTGTGAGGCAGACAAAAGCTCTGGACATCTTACAATTCAAAACATACTGCCTTGCACTTTTTTCTTCCTTTTGCTTTTGGAACAAATTGCCCAAATTAGAAACAGACATTGAACAGTGTGCAGTGGCTCTGCAGCTCTTCAAGAAAAAATATGAAACATTTGCAAGAAAATATTACTTTTTTGGCATTGCAGCTTGATCTATGGTTTTAATCCTCATTTTCTCCACGTAGATATTTATTGCTGTAAGTGGAATAATTACCACCTGGAAAACTTTTATTAGACCAAAAAATGTTGAATGCTTCAATTTTCCAGAAATATGAATCTCAAAATCTCAGCCTCTACTTTCACTGGGACTTCTGTGATTCTGTGAAGATTTAAGTGGAAGATGACAGTAGTGATGAAGAGTGGCACTGAAAGTAAATATAGTTGAAAAGGGTTGCTGAATTTTTCTGCAATGAGTGTACAATGTGGACCGTATCAACCCTTCAAAGCCCACCCTTGCAAGATGGAAGGGGCTGTGCTGAATAGATTTTGGGGCTGGCAGATCACTGTCTCACTGAAATCACAAATTTTCCTTAGGGTGGTCAGCTGGCTTTGGCTTTTAAGTTGCTGTCCTGCTTCCTTGGTGTGATTCTCCTGGTCTCTTGCTGGGCCTCAGTCCCCATCCTCCTCCACCACTGCCCCTTGGCTGTAAAGCTGTGGGGTTTAAGCAGTGGCACGTCAGCTCTAAAAAAGCAAACCCTCCTCTGACAGAAGATTTTAGATTTGTTTCTCTGCTGGAAAATCTGCAGGATTCTGAACATAATAAAAGTTAGAACTCAGAGATGTAATTAGCAGGCGTTGGATCTCTAGGGTCTTGTATCTGAGAGGAGGCTGAGCTGGTTAGTCAGTAATTAGGAACGTGGAGACTGAGGAGAGTAAAGCCAGCAGGAAGGCAACGCAAGTGCACCCTGACTGCTGTGCACCCTCTTCAGAACTCTTCCATGCTCTTTCCAATCCAATGTAAGCCCAGTGCCATGTGGTATCAGGAGCAGGATGTGAAAGAGAGGAAGGAATTAAGCAGAAAAAGAGAGATTTGAAAGTGAGAGAAAAAGTGATAGCTCTTTAGGGGCTTTTAGAGCCTCTAAATCACACGGGCATTATTGCAGTTTCCTTGAAAAGCCTCACATCATGCCTTGGAATATACAGTGCCCAGATTAATCATAAGGAAGCTCACAAATATTTTCTGGAATATTGCAGGAGTAGGAGCTATCAAAGTCTTTAATGGCATGAAACCAAGCCAGGGTGAGAGGGCAATCCATGCATTTACAGAAAGTAAGTTGAAGGAATATTGCACTCGCAAGGAAACTTGAACTTTTGAAAGACACAGGTTTCATATAGGAATGCAGAAGGAGGAATCCTTTGAAGAATTTTTAGCTGGTCTTAAAATAACAGATCAGTCAAGTAGCTATGACATTTCAGAGATTCCATTTTAAAGGATCAAATCAAAGATCCAAAGATACAGAAAAGATCCCAGGAAAGTAGGATCAAAAAAAAAAAAAAAAAAAAAAAAAAAAAAAAAAGGTATGCTAGAAAAATCTGTTTAGTCAAGCTGGGACAGTCAGAAGGAACAATATGGAAATACCAGAAGGGGAGAAGGACATGCTGTCTGTCAGAAAAGGAAACAGAAAAAACTTAAAGAGACTCTTCAGAGCTATCTGCAAATAGCCAAAGTGAAATATGTGAAAATTGATAGATTCACATTATGTCCAGGAGTTTTGAAATTCTTCATCAGCTATAGGAAATACAGTTATTTTGCAGGGCCTTGCAACTGGAAAAGCAGAAGCAAAAGAGAATACTCTCCATATCCCCAGATCTATGTGATGGTGCACAAACATGCAATACAACAAAATACCACTGAGAAATGCTGTGCAAGAGCTTCACAAGTGGGCTGCAGACTAAGAATAAACAACCTCTAAATTAAAAACTGGTGCCCAGACACTGCTACCTCCAAGCACACTGTAAAATATCTGGCCCAAGGATCTCTCCATGTTGAGGAAAGACTTTAGAAACTGAGGATGTCTAGCAAGAATCTAATTTGTATCAAAGAATGGAATGAACTTAATTTGAAAAAGATGAAGAGGGTAGTTTAAATTTATAGGCAGAAAGAGTTGTTGGAGTGAAAGCTCCTCTGGACTCAGGCCCAGAGGGAAGCCAAAGCACAGGGGTTGAATTAAAACCTTTGTACAAGCTGAGATACTTGAAGCCACACCAAAGTGAAATAGAAATATAATTTTTTAACTTCAGTAGAAATATATGCTAAGTGCCTTAAACATTAAAAAGCTGTAGCAGAGACCTTAAACACAGTTCTTGCTGCAGCAGGGTTACCTTTTCACAGAATTCTTTACTTTAGACAAAATATAGATAGAATTGCACTGTTCACATTGTTTAGATAGAGTGTTCACATAAACAATAAGAGCTGATAGAAACTGTACACACAAATCTGTGTAATACCTGTGTAACACTTGCGCAAGACTTACGACTGTTAGAATTACACTAGGATAGGTTAAGAAAAGGAAAACTAGAATTGTGTGTTAATCTTATTGGTCAGTTAACAAATATAATCCACACTTCTGTAAGAAAAAGTATATGGAGCATATAGAACATATAGAAGAAGCTGGTTTTGCCTGCTGTTGCATGTAACCCCCTTCAAACTCTGCCTTCAAGAAAGCTGTGAGACTATGAAATAAAGAACTTAGCAGAACAGCAGCCTTCCCTGCTCTTTTACCCTGGTCTGAGAAGGAAGGGTACCCTGTCAAAGCTCAACAAGAGTTAATGTTTGGGGTTTTTCTAAACATACCCATGCCTCAGCTTGGTTAAAGCATTGAGTCTGAGGAAGGATCCATAAACCTAGGAGATCAGCACCCAGAAATCTTTAGTGTCAGAGAAAAAGGGGACACAGAACACAGAGCTGTATTTTCACGAGCAGTTTGTGCTGCTAGGAGCATCCCTCTGGTTATGAGAGAGAAGCTTGCAAAGGAGCTGGATAATTTAGGAGTCATAGTGGGAAGTTTGAAAATGAGCCAGTTAGCATTTCAAGATGAAAAAACAAGTGACTGAGATTGTTCTTGGGACCCAGTCCTTGTTTCAGGACAGCCACTGTCCTGTAAAGGATGTTTTCAGGTAAAAGGGCTGCATACATTTTTATGAATATCAGTAATTTTTTACAAAAATTTAAAATCCAGATTGTTCTGCTGGATCTAAGTGAACTTCCTTGCATTTGACAAGGTGTTTAACACCTTGCATTTTTAGACCACGCAGCAAGAGGTTTTGCTTTCAAAGATTTCCTTTAGGCCTAAAGTTCATTCTTGAGTTTTCACAGGAAAAGCCATTCACTTGAAGAAATTTTCCTGCCTAAACGGGAGACATCAAATAGAGAGAAAACCAGTAGGGAAGCTGAAAAAACCATCTGAGGGCCTGAGAATGTGATTAGACAAAAATGCAAATGTAAGGGAGGAGAAATATCATAAAGGATTAACTGTCAAAAATATAAGCCTGAATCATTACAACAAATATGCCACTCACAAAGACAACAAAGGTGTCCAGAGGCCACTTTGCACAGGAATGTTACATGAGAGTTCATTTCACACAGGCAATCTGTGCAAGTAACTTTTGATTTACTACATAAAATGGACACACCAGGCTGTAAATCTGGGAAAAGAATTCCCAAATTAAAAGCATTAATAAAGCCAACCTCTGGCCTTACATATAGTGGCACTAGAAGACAGACAAAATCTTCAAAAGATGGCTTACAGGCAGCATTATTTAAAAAAAAGGAAATGTGTGGCCTGTGTTTCTAGGACACCTGTCAAAACCACAACTGGGGCACAGACTGAGAGAGCAAAGCTCTGGCTCTCACTAATATGGAATATTTCTATAATCAGCAGAGCTCTGCCCTCTGGTTGTAAGGAATGTCACATATTTGCTAATCCACCTGTATGGTCAGAGCTGAGACAAACCATTTTGTAGGCAAAGGAAAGACCAGCTTCCAGAAGGTGAAAATAGCATGAATTTTAGTGGTTTGGGGGTGGGACGGGGGGGGGGGGGGGGGGGCAGGGGGAGGGTAGGTGAAACCATTCAGCCTGATAATAAAATTTAAGTTGAAGAAATACCTGCTAATCAAAAACACTTTCTAGAGTATTCAAGGAGTCTCCAGATATTTTGAATAGTTCACTTTATCTTACATTCATTCATTCATTTTATCTTACATTAATCTTAAGGCACTTTGGTAGTTAAAGTCAAGGTTGAATATGCAAAGAATGAGCTTGTGCCTACTCTAAACTCTTGAAACAAATTGCAGAGAGGCTTTTGATTGAGTCAAGATGCAGAGAATCACGTTGCTTGTGTTCCCAAAATTTGATCAAAGTGCCTGATGTCAGTGAAATGTGACAAAATGAAGGGAGAGCAAAAGTCAATTTTCGAGGCCCAAATTCAATCATGTGCCAGAAGTGATAGAGAAGTTTGAAGGTCCTGATCTGAAGTCCAGCACATGGATATGGATCAGGCCTTGCTCTACTCCAGTTCTGGTCAGGTCCAGCAGGTTTTGTTGAAGTAGTTGTCTTGCTGTGTCAGAGTTTCAGGAGACTCAAGAATTGCAGGGCATTATGGTGTCAAACCCTTATAATTTTAATGGCTGTAATAATAATAAACATTTTGTAACTGATCAGGACAGGCTTTAAAAGAGAGAAGAACTATGTTTTGCATCTGCAGTTCTGAATGGAGAGAGGAACCAGTTCATCTCCCAGGTAGCATTTCTTTATAGCAAGAGGCCCGAGCCATGCAATTCCATGTATAAATTAAATGGAGGGCATACTGGATTTGAGGTTTGTTTCAGAACAATTTGGCAGTCTCTGAACAAATTTTATGAACTTATCACACAAAATCTTTCCCTGCCTCTCCACCCCTGTTCTGCGTATTTGTTTGTATCTTTTTGGCCCAGTTAACAAAGGAGCTAAAATAAACTTCTGCTTGTCTTTCAGGGATAAATTCAGGGATTACTTCCAAGATTTCAATAACGCCTTTCATAAAGGATAAAAATAGAGATGGCTATGTAAAAATATGTGGCCTGCACAGGACTTTACAAGAATTCAACCCTTATCTTGATGATGATCATTTCAGCAGTTTTCTAAACAGGTTTGTATGATTATCTCCTTAGGACCTCTTTGTCCACACCCACCAAAGCCTGTAAGCTTCTACTGAGTGTTAAGTAAATGAAAAACTCTGTTAAAACTAATGGAGATGCCCACATGCTTAAAACTGCAGATGTGTGAAAAGTACTTTTGTATAATGAATTGATTTTGCAGGCAACAAAAGTTAAATGACTTTTTGAAAAGTATGCTTTGAGTATGTGCATTTGTTTTCTAGGTTGTTTCACCTATTTCATTTCAGTTTAACAGAGCAAGGGTGTGAAACATCTTGTTCAAAATGGAAACACAATTAAATCAGGTTATAAGATAACATTAGCTTTCACGTGATCCAGTGCTGCTGCCATGACAAACTATCCTTTTAATTCTCTGTATTAATAAGAGAAAGAAGAAAAATCTCTATTGTAGAGGCTGAAGAACACAAAGGACCCGCTCCAGCATTGGGTACTGCAGTTCTCTGCACCAAACCAGCCCCCAGAGGTCACATGCCTGGCAGCACTGGGTTTTGTTCTCCAGTGCCTGCCAGACCAGACTCATTTTTGAAATAAAATTAACAAAGTCTTTTCACAGTTCACCTTTAATTGGGTGATCAACTTTTTATGAATTGAAACCTTAATAGGAATTTGCTGCTTGTTTCTTTCTCAAAAACCTCTTGATGATAAACACCTCCATTCATTGTAATTTTGTGCAGATTATTCCTTTCTTGATCCAAAA
Organism: Coloeus monedula; assembly: GCF_965178545.1. Classification (NCBI taxonomy): domain Eukaryota; kingdom Metazoa; phylum Chordata; class Aves; order Passeriformes; family Corvidae; genus Coloeus; species Coloeus monedula. The sequence goes on from NC_138784.1 coordinate 13,739,293, forward strand.
TAGTCTTTTCTAAATAATACAGAGTAGATTAGCATATGCATTTAGTTTTATTACTAAAATTTTAATGCCCACTTGGCAATTTATTTCTCCGCTTAAATGGTGTTGATTATTTCCTTTTCCACACACTGTCTCCAATATTGGAGCCAGCTTGACACGGGGAGTATGTGGGAGTGCTGTGCAGCTGCAAGATGCAAAATCAGGGCTCTTGAATGTTTTTTTTTCTTACTAGCAGATATGGGGTCTATAGTTAATTTCTTTTCCAGCCTGTTTTGTAAAGCTTCCTCTTTGTTTTACTGGCTCTCCCCATTAATTAGACATTCTTGTAACTGGATATTCTGGTGATTGGTAGCTGAGGCATTGGTACCCAATGATTTACTGTGGAAACAGATGATAAAAGTGCGTTACAGTAATTCATTTTTAAACGAGAAAATCAGGGTTGTGTGGTGGGGCCATCTCCTCGGTCAAATCTTGGCTCCCTGGGACTTGCCATGACCATAATTCTAACAAAAAAGCTGAGTGCAAGACTGTAAAAAGTACAGGCTTTCCCCTGCAGCATAGGAATTGTCCACCTAATGCATACGTGTGAAGAACATAGTTCTGATAATTGGTTATAAAGCTATTAAAGTCTTTTATAAACCTCTCCGTAGATGGTAACTCTAAGGTCAGTCTGGAACAATTCCACGGGAGCCAATGGACCTGTATCAAACATGCCTGGTGTAAATTGTATTCTGGAGACTCTCTGGTCATCTTTTAAGAGCAGGAAATTCCACAGACTGGCTGCACTGGCTTAATACTCGGAAAACGAGGGCAGAGCAAGCCCCTGCTCCTGTGTCCATTGTGATGATGAACTCTACAAGCTCACTGGACTTGTTTGGAGCCCTTGTTTAAAATTTATCAGGTGCCTTTTCATTAAGAAACCACAAGTCACAGGACATTGAAAGTAGCTTTTCATGTAATGGTCAGTGCTATTCATCTTGTCTTAATTTTTCATGCTAAATAACTTTTATAGTCACATATTTTGTGTATATGTGAAGCTTGCCTGAAGCGCAGCCCTTCTATAGTAAAATATGCGAATAAAAATTAATTTAATTTGGAGACAAAGTCCTCTGCAAAAAAAACCAAAACATTTCCAAATCATATGCAAGATCTCATGATTCCCCTTGCCGGTATCTGATGCAAAAATATATTCACTGCTGTTACCTGGAGGTATCTGCAGTCAGCTCTGTAACCCGCTCCATTTCCAGTGTGACAGAACACGGAATTCTCCGGTGTCTCTGATCCAGCAGATGTTTCAGGTGACAGACAGAAATTCGGGAAGCTCTGAGTGCAGCCTGCAGAGCCCATGGGCTGGACTCCCAGGTACGGGGTGGGCTCCCAGCTCTGGGCTGGCCACAAGTGAATGGGAGAGAAACCCTTGCTGGACACCTCATACCACCAGGCACCAGCAGCAGGGCCAAATGTACCAGCCCTCTGTGCAGCTCAGTGGGCACCCCAAACTGGGGAGGGCCTGTGCCTGAGACTGTGAGGCTGAGTCCTGCCAAGAATATGTAAAATAATTCTCTAGTGGCCTGCCAAGCCATGCAAAGTGAAGTGCAGGTTGAGAGGGAAGTTAAGCCCTTTGCCATAACCTTAAGCAGAAGCATTGCATGGAATAAAGTTTGGTTACTTCTGTCCTGGGTTGAAGTGTATTCCATTACCATCCCCATGAGCTGTTGAAATCAGGTGGGGCAGTGTTTCCTTGCCTCCTCCCCCCAGACTATCTTGCTGTTAATGGCCCATCATTGTCCTGCCACATGACTCAGAGATAACTCCCTCCGGACTATCTTCTGTTAATGAGCCTCATCAACACTTGGCCTCATGACTCATTACCCCATTGTGAGATGCTCCACCCAGAGGGAGGAACCAAGCATCCCAGCGTGGATATAAGCTGAGACTCTGAACACCAGAGACAACCCTTCCACTGGATTTCCAGAGGACAGGAGCTACATAGCTACCACTGGACCTTCTGAGGCAGAGCAGACCCTTTTCCTACAGGATCACTGCTTCAGAGGACTGCAGCCACCATTCCACCAAACTAGTACCACTTCCAATGTGGTAGAGAAATCATGAGTATAGAGCTGTGTTGCTACATCCACAAAACCAACCACAGAGAGGTTCTGGATGTCCTAGCATGGGTCTGGCACCAGCTTAAATGGCTGCATGTGGTCCTGGTGCTTCCTCTCAGAATGATCACAACATTTGGGAGGATTAAGCAGCACTTCACCGGCTGTGAGTGAAAGGTGTTTTTGTGAAGCTGAAAGGCAAGGGCCTATTACCACAGGCCTGGGCCCTAGGGTATATCACCGTGTCCCACAGCCATAGGGAGGAGGAGGAGAGAAGATCCAGCCGGCAGGAATTGTGCAGCAATATTGATTGATTTCATTATTTTACAAACTCCTTTATGGACCTTTTTCTTCATAGTCTAACTGGACAAAGGACCAGCCACCCCTTGGGGGTGATTGGCTAAAATCCTAAAGCATCCACTGTCAACTTATTTTTCTACTGTATCATAAACAAGACTTCTCAAGGTTGCAGGTGGCTTGGTTGTGTACATAACTCTGCTACCTCTTCTGTGAGAGAGAAAAGTCTCTCATGGGCTTAGAAAATAGCAAGAAAATCCTTGCTAGCAGCATTTTTGTATCTACGAGGGCCAGTACCAGCACGTGGCACCAAGAACATCCATTCCTCAACAGAGTCCATTAGGTTGTGTTTGCACTGTGATGTGAAAGAGAATTCCACGGACAAGGCTGGGAGTCTCCATGTCTTCCAGCCACCTTGGGGATGGTGAGGCCATCAGTAAATGGTGATCAAAACACTGTGCTGTGTTTAAAAAGCAGGGATGAGCCTCTGGAGATTGGCCTGGATCTGTGTCTGAGACTGTGGCTGAGTTTAAATGACAGGATGGGTATCTCAGACCTGATAAAAAGCTTGGGCTGGAACTAACAAGATTTATACACTGACACCACAAGCATATCCTGAAGTGCTGCTGCAGTACAAATAATACATCATAGTAATTAATCAGTTCAGACAACATGAGATAATGATTGAAAATTATTGATATCTCATTCTGTGTTTTTCCCTTAGCTTAGGAATCAGCATTCATGACAGCAAGCTCTCTTATTTTGATTTCCTGAGAGCAATTGAGGGTGGCAGAGCATCTGAATACCAGCAGAAACAAAAGCAGGCTGCACCACCTGCAAGCTTTGCAGTGCTCATCTTAGAACAAATGCTAATAAAGGAAACATCATCTTAGGATTTGTAGTATAAGGTAAGTTTCATCTTATTTAATGTCCATTTTTTTCCTGCCTGGCTAGGTACTACCCCAAAGGCTTCAAAACTTTTCTGTTATTGAGTGCTACCAACAACCTTGGCCTATGTAGAAATATCATCTTCTGACAACTGCAGGCTTCTTAATTGATTGTATTCTTGTAATTCCACAAAGCAAACATATCAAATCAAGCCTAGAGGTTTTGTGAAGGTAAGATTTGGAAAGGAAAAAGCAAACAGCAAATTATCAGGGCCTTTATCTCTCCCCCCAAAAAAACCCATTCCTCTTCCAGTTGTCTGTAAATTGTGTCCCAAGCCTGTAAATATCACATCTTTCAAGCAGCTCTGTTGAGTTTCCCGAGCTGAGACTTGTTATAACTAGATATAATGTGCTACTGCAGTCAGGCATTATGGTTTTATCAGGCAAAAGGAGCATGTAGCTACTGAGAATAAAGACATCTGATCAGATGTGAGCACATTATAGTGGTTGCAGAAGCTATCACCTGTCACCTGGGGCTCTGCAAGTATCTGTATTTATGCCCTGGGCCACTTCTGATTCTGACACAGACAGATAAGGTGCGTTAGCTGTCAAGTTGCAGGTTTCCTGGTTTCTCCACCTGTAAAATGAGAACAATAAAAATAACCACTTCCCCCTAGAATTTGGAAAGCTCTGAATGAAAAAAAGCTGTATGCTAAGTAGTCCTAGACCACTGTGTCGCAGTCCACTGAAATGCAGCAGCCTCTAGAGGAAATAACTCTTCCTGCCACAGCAAGATTGCTATCAAGCATGGGAAGGAATAATCAAAAAGACCTTGAAGGAAACACCACCATCAGCAAGAACTCTAGAGCCATGTCATGGCACCTGCATGGCCATGTCAGGCCCAGTCCAAGCTCATGTTTTTAGAGGCAGACCCTGTATCCCCAGAAATGTGGTCCTGCCTCCTGCCTTGGTCAAAACCAGCACTTTTCTTCTGCCCAGTGACCTGGAACATCAACATTATAAAAGCCTGACCAGCTGTGTGTGGCCACGGGAGACCTGCTGCCTGCCCAGGGGAGGGGAAGGGACCAGTCCCTGGGGGATAATGAGGCTAGAAACACCCTGTCATTGATGGCTTCAGTTCTGAAACTTCAGTCTGTGCAATCAGAAATAACACAGGTTTCAACAGACACACCACTAGTGATGTCCCTGGAACTAGCACCCAAAGAAAAATCCCGAGATGTTTGTTCCAAACTTATTGGGGTCACATTGCCACAACTTTGATTCACAACCAACCGACCCACAGCTTTTCTAGACTTTGGTATTTCTGCCTCTCACTTGAACTGCTCTCTCACAATTTCTGCCGCTGCAACTCTTCCCTAAACTGCTTCCCCTGGGAAACCTTCAGAAAACTCCCACAAGGAAGAGGCTGGGAATTTTGTGCAAGGGAGGATGAGAAGAAAGATAGCCTTCAGGATGAGCTGGAGTTAATGAGGATGAAAGGCTATTGAGTCCTTTATAGAGCAGAAAATGAACTTGCCTCACGAATAGTCATGGTGGGCGGGTACAAAAAGCAAATTGAATATGCTCAGGTGAGTTTAATTAAAAATATTTTAATGTAAATTATTTAAGGCAGCCCTCTAATATTTTTGTTGGCTTCATCTCTTCTCTTAACCACCAACTTTTCTGGATTATTTGGATATTTGCTATAATGCCTTTTCACTTTTACTGCAGGTTGTTATTTATTTCCATACTTATATTTACACGTCAGAGAACCACAAGCTATTTTTAGCTCATTTCAACTCTTTTTATAATAAGAGAAAGATTCAAATTAAATGTAGTTCTGAGAAATGTGTTTTGTTTCTTTGTGTGAAGAACACCTGCAATTAAAAGGTGTATGGATCTCAGGTGTTTCCATGTGAACTGCTAAATGGCTACTAAAAAAACCTACTCTTTTAGAATGTCTAGGTTTGCTTAAATGATTTGAATTCTTGCTTCTCAGGCATTTTCTCTGTTGGAGAAAGATGACAGTGGAGTAAGTACTGGAATTTCAGCAAGTACTTGGCCATTTCCCCTTTAAATGATGAGACAATCTGTTCAGGCACATTCTCAAGACCCTCAGCTTTTGTGAGTATTTCACAGTACACTGGAAAATGTCTTGAGAAATATAAACCACCTCAGACATCAGAAGAGCTAAAAAGCTATAATACATTTCTTTAAAAGATGGGATTGGATGTGTTAGCAATGACTAACTAAGCATGTGATTCACATACATTCACATATTCTCACAAAGGCACCTGTATTTCTGGTGGCTTCTGCCTAACTCCACGAAACCCTTACCCTCTTTCAAACTGCTCTAATATGTTAAATTGTACACTCACTTGGATTTTGGTCTGGACGTGCACTAAGCTGAAAGCATGACCACGGATGCAGCCAGATCACCCCACGTGGGTGATGCGGGACATGGGATATCCAAATATGCTCAATTCTCCCTGATGTCTCCAGATGGACTGGCAGAGGCCATACAGAAAAATGAGTGGAGTGGGAATCTCAACAGGTTCTTGGTGCCAAACTAGAACAGCAGAGTAGGTGTAGCAGGAAGGTCAAATACAGAGATTAGTCGAGTACAGAGAAAATCTTGACTGCAGTCATGGACAGTGTCTTCTGATGTTCTGAATATGAGAGTTGCAACAACTCAAATTAAACCAGATTTGCTGTTTCTCTGTGCAGAGGTCAGTGCCAACAATGTCTCACTTGCTGCAGTCTGCAGGAGCAGATCCTTCATAAACATGTCCTGTTGTCAGTGCAGCCATCCTTACCATGTTTGCAAATAACAGCAAGATTATCAAATGTGTGAGCCAAAGAAGTCTCTGTCCTATTTATTTTCACAGTCCTTTCTTCTGGCTTCTCCCGTCTCAGCCTGCTTTTCCAGCAGGAAGCAGGTGTGGATAGATCTGAGTGTTCGGGAGTCCAAATGGCATTTCCTTACAGCTCGCTTCTGAACCTGGCAAAGGGTGTGAAAGTTGGTTACTAGAAAAGAGTATTAACTTGCAGCTTATGTCCTAAGAAAGGAACCATGTTTCATGTTCGAAAGTATGTGCTCGAAGCACAAGTAAAATGAGAAAAAATAATAATCATCGTCCAATGGCAAACTGTACCTCTCTATTGCCATGGCAATTCTGGAATGTTGTGCTAAACAGAGCTATACAGTGATTAAACCTTCTGTCAAAAAGCAGAAGCTGGAAAACCAGTGAGACCTGTCTCAGCCTCTTCAAATCCTGAGTCAAAGTCTGTCAGGTATCAAAATTACAGGGCTTGAGTGATGCACAAGAGAAGGAAGAGGAAGGACCACAGGTTTCAAATGAAGGAGAATCCATGAACAGCTCCAAAAGTTTTCAGTGTGTTTCTAAACTTTTGTGATGTTTTACAGGCATTTGTAGCTGGTTAGAGACTTTGTGTGTCAGCTGGCAATAGGCAGTTTTATGGAAGTGCTCATTGTAAGTGTAGCTTTATTAAAATTTTTATAAGGTTGCTTAAATGTATTTTATTCTTTGTAAATTTAGCCTTAATATTTATAGTAGTGCAACTGTTATTTTGTCCTTAATAATAGTTATTGAAAAAATAGTTGGGGACTTAAAAATATTTATGCTTTCAGCTTATTGAAATTAAAATGCATTCTTAACAAATAGATTACATAGTTCTCATGTATGAAATAGTGGAACACTTTGTATTTGCAAATGCCACATTTCCCCTTTCTTGCTTTTATGCTGGAATAAATTCAGTAAGTTTCATCTGAGTCATATCAGCAGAAAGACCAATTGTATGAACTATAGCATACCTGTATAATTATTTAAAGAATGAATTTTTGTCCTGTAATATTGACCCACCAACAAGCTCTCGGGTTACCTTTAGAACAGGCAGCTGCTTTTGTTAGGGAAGGGTTGTCGGGGTGACGTCTTCTCCTCCTCCAAGGAGGTGCTAAGTATCCTTAACAGCTCGTCAAGCTGCACAATCGCTGGGGTCAAACTCCCCAGGACTGTGTCTTTTAACATGAAGTCTCTTTTAACAGTCCTCCAAGACCTCGAATAATTTGCACCTCAACTCAGCAATAAAGCAAGGTGCCTCGACATCTTTCAAGAGGTACTTGGTCCATGACAGGGCTGGAGGTTGAACTGCTTTTTAAATGCTTTTTAAAATACTCAGCGTTCACCTTGAACAGCTTGTTGTGCTGTGTTAGTGGTAGAACGGATAAATCCATCATTAAAATCCAAAATTAATCCACAAGGGAACATTTTTGAAAAGACAAAGCAAATAAAAACCAACTTTGCAGTGCTGGTTCAGCTTTCCAGATGCTCTGAAATCTTTTGTTTTCATTTTGGGTTCAAACCAACATTTCCCACCCACACCTTTACAATTTCATCCCGCCCTGGTTCACACGTATTCCTGGGCTCCTGTGCAGGTTGTGAGAAAAGGCTGATTGTTAAATTATTCACTTCATCCAAACACTCTACAATTTTAGCCTGTAAAGAATGTATGTAATTTAATGAGGTATGCAACTCATTCAGGCACATTAGGAAAACTGATCATTATGCTATACAATTTGATCACTGAAGTATATTAAACAGTAACAAGTAAAGTATGCAGCTTGATCATTAAAGTATGGAAAATTTACTGAACCAGTAAAGTATGAGCCTGGGATGACTTTTGTCTCGCATGGCACCTCATAAATAAAACCCATAACCACAAAGGAAAACATTCACCAACCCAAAAGCTGTACAGGTTTAAGTTGTGGGGTTTTTTTTCCTAGAAAACAGCTGAATAAGGAGAGATGAAAAAAATCTTGTGGAAATGATTTCTAAATGTTTTGTGTGTCATGTGGGTCTTCTGATGGCTTTGACATATGTTGATGAGCTTCACATTATGATTAACTCTCTGGAATAGACGTTACAGCATCTGTATATGAGCAGGATGCCCACTGAAATACATCACTGTAGAGATGTGAGGCTGTGCTGTACAAAAATAGAATTAAAGAAATGAAAAGCTTTTTAAACAGTGTGATTGCAGCTCAATATTCCAGCAGGACAGAATCCTGGTTAATGGCACTTAGCTTGGATGTTGCCAACTACCTGCAAGGGAGCTGAGGGAGGAGACAGAGAGGGAACTGGCTTAGGTGGGATTCCATTAAACCGCGGTGGATTCTCTAAGAGTATTTGTAAAAACCCAGCCCCTGGAGCTATGAACACACACTTTTATTGGCTGGCCTGCCAGTCTTGTGATTAATAAGGCCTGAGTGGAGATCTGGTTTGGAAGTGGGCAGTGCTGTCAGAACTAATGAAACATGCAGTTGGGATTCAGGCTTCCCCAGGAACAGAATGTCCTTCCCCACTGTGAGCTGTTCCAGAGGTGCAAGCAGAAGAAGTAAAGTGTTAAAAGCACTAAAACTAGAACAGCAAGGTGCTCATCCAGGATCAGCACAGCTGCCTGGAGACGTACATGTATGGGGAAAGAATGGATTATGAGCAAGGCCAGACAATTTACTCTTTAGCCTTCCTGGAGCTGAGGCTGCTGAGTGATTTGCTGGAAGCAGAGTAAACCTTCCTCTGTCAAGTCCAGCAGTGAGGAGAGAGAGGGCAGCCCAGATTAAGATGACAGGCAGAAGTGACAGAGGACCACTCCTGCCTGTTCAGGGGCAGGAACTGAGCTAACCAGGGGTTTGCTGACACTTGTGTCTTTCAGCCAACAAAGGGAATTACGGGAATGAACGGAAACAGATGAAGCAATGTTTTTGGTTTTTTTCAAAAAAAAGTCATTTAATCTAAAATGATGACATTTGGAAATCAGATTGAATTCCAAGACTTCTTTGCAGAAAAATCTGCAGAACATTTCAATATCAAATCAGGCATTTGGCTTAGGTTAGTCCTGAACTTTCTGTTTCCACACTAAATTCTCTATTTTTGTTCATGTTTAGCCTCCTGTTCTGAGTTTCTCTGCAGTCTGTCTCATGCTGCCAAGTGCCTTCTTCAGCAGCTGAGTGCCTTTTGTTTTCAGCCAGTGCCATCTAATCAACCTGCCTGCAAAGCTGCAGGCTTGTGTGCTCATCCATAATGCTCTGCCTGCTTCTCCTTGGACCGGTACCTGTGAGAGGATTCCTCCCTCACAGTAAGTTTGCATCTCTTCTGGAAGCCTGGCACTGTGAGAACTGTACCTCCAGGTCCAAGAACTGCCGTTCCTGCTATTCCTAAATCAGCAGAGAGGACAGCACTGACACGCCAGCCCCACAAATGGAGAGTGGCTGTGCCGTGACCCTCCAAACACCCATCCGCCTGCAAGTGATGAATTGCACAGAGTGCAACTCTGCACTGAGTCTGTGCTGCTCAAAACCCCCATGCAACAGAGCAGTGACATCCTCAGTCTTTCCACAACCTCACTTCCTACATTCCAGTGTGCTACTGTCCTAGCCCTTGCTCAGACGTGGGGACCTGAGGCTGATTTTGCTGACCTGATCTGCTGTGAAATCGCAGCAGGAATACGTAAAGAGCCTCACTGTGACTTCCATTTCTTTACCCCCTTCTACATTTCATATTTATTTAATACAACAGCTATTTTAATTGCATTGAGATGAATGTGGGGTTTTTTCCTGGCAAGACAGAGGCATGTGAGCCACCTTTGACTCATTGTGTCGAATCATTTTGTCAAACCACCGTATGCTTTACATATTCCAAATACTCCCAAGAATATCTTATCCTGAAAGTGTGACCTCAAAACATGAATCTATCCACTGCAAATATTTGGCCAAAAGGAAAATGGCCCATTACAGAATGACCCTCAATGGAGTTTTCATCTTTTATTTGTAGTTGGGTTTATTATTGCAAGCTCGTGTTGCACAGCAGCTATCAAATCCCCAAGAGGTGTAAATCAGCACTCAGGCTAAGGGAGCCAGACTGATCACTGCCAGATGAGGATACAGCTCTGTGTGTAAACCAGGGATAAAACACAAGCTTCTCTACAGTGCTGAGACTCTGAGAGCTTGAACAGGCTGGCTGGTGAATTACTGGTTATGTGAACATGAGAAGAAAATAAATTTCCACCCCAATCTATGCTCAGGAAACTAAGCCTACTGCTTCCACACATCTCTAGGGAGGAGCATTTATGTAAAATAACTTGAAGATATGTGCTGTGAGGCCAAAGGAGGACCCATGGGCTAAGCACAGAAGGCTCTAAATCTGTGTAAGCTGCCAAAAGGGTGATTCTTTCTGGCCAAGGACATTCTCACGCACAAAGAGGAAAATGCATTTTATTTCAGGGGAAGATACAAGGGCCTTCTTATGTGAGCTGTTTCCCAAGGTCTTTGCTTTCTGAGCTTTTCCAGAAAGGGAAGGCCATACTTGTGACAGGGCCGTGAAATTCTGGACAGGACCAGAGAAATTCTAATTTATCTTGATGTACTGATTTACTAACTAATTAAGAATTCCTCTTAACTGAAAAATCTTCCAGAAACAGGAAGGAGCTGCAGGAATGAAGCTTCACTGAGCAGGTGTGGGTGGTGGAACCTTCTTTTATTACTAATCAGCACAGTCATGCCATTTATAGAAAAGGACATGAGGCTGTGCAAGGAACTTTCTAAGGAAGAAAAATACAACCCAGCTTTGAAGCAAGTGAGCTACCTAAAGTAGCCCATAAGAAAATCCTTGTAATAATGCAAATTTCCCTCTCAGTGAAAGCAGGAGGTGAAAGTGGATTGATAGAGTCCTTCAGAAAGGACAAGAAAGACTGTGAGTGGCTAAGCAAGACAGTAGGTAACCTGGACATCACCTACAAGTGGTGCTGGGCAGATGCTGCTCTGAGGCCACAGCGTGGTCCAAGGAGCTGCAGCGCAGGAGAGGCTTGGCCCTGGATTCTGAAGTGATACACACACAGAGCTTGCTGGGATGAGCCGGGCACATGGCAGTGAATAGCAGAAAATCAGATGTAGAAGTAAAGTAGCTGCTTTTCTCTCCTGTGGAAATTCCTCTGGATGTGTCCTGTAAGGACTGCTGGGGCAAACACTGCACAGCCCTGAGGCAGCTCATTCCTGCTGCTCCCTTTCATCCATGAGCTGAAAGTCAGACAGAGAAACCCACACTGTGTCCAAGGTTCATTTCAAATGGAGAAATGCCACTTAAATATCCCAGTGCCCTGCCCAGAGCCTGAGATTTTCATCTCCAGCTCCATCATTTCAGCTGAAGCTGATTATTTTAGCTCACAGATGACAGTCAGGGATACACTCTGAATGTACATGGTACAGGAATTTTCAATCCATGGTTTGCAAGAGCAAGTGATGTATTTTTTTATTGGATCTCCAACCATTTTAAGATTAAAGTGTGCTAGGTCTCCTGAAATAAACAAAAAGTTCTTGAGATTAAATAAATTAGGAAAGCTTGCACTTACGAAACATGTTTCTTTAAAAGATTACAGAAGTAACACTTTCCCCAGGACTTTGGCTTCATTAGAAGAATTAAAAGCAGCAGTACAGTGCTTTTTAGTTGCAGCAATGTCAGACAGCCTGAAGGTGCACTGCAATCTTCGTTTCTATGGCACAGTCCAGTTTTGCATGTGCGTGCACCATTCCACTTCTCCTAGTTCTTCCTTCACAATCCAGCCCTAGTGCCTGTCCCACACACTTGTCTTCTGTAAAATAATACTGAAATAGTGATTTTTTTTCAGTAATACCAAAAAGTGTTATTTGCATCTCAAGATAGAGGAGTTTTTTCTGATTAGGAAGCAGGTTTCTTGCAGTTCTGTAAGAAACATATTTTCTTTTCCATCCAGCTATAATGATCATGTGAGATGTGACAAGGAAACAGGAGCGCAGGACCAAAAGCCATCTGTTTCTTTTTTGGTGTTTCATATTGCATGGATCAAGAAGGTGACAAAGATTCTATGCTTCAGCATGGGGGTATAAAATGCGATCGTAATATTTAACATGTTGTAAAGAAATATCTTTGAACCAAAAAGACTTTTTTTTGCTGTTGTTGTTACTTTTTTTACCAGGACCTCTTACCACAGCTATAGTAAAACTGGCTGCTACTTGTGTTTGTGAAAACTTTGCTTTCAAGATATTTTACATATTTAGTTTAGACAGCACAGTGGGTGGAAAGTCAGCTTTCATTCCCAAAAATAAGCAGCTTCTTCTTCAAAATTCTGATAGTGTTTTTAAAATTCATTATTATTCTTATTCTTTGATATTGTGCCACTCCTGAGATTTATTTTATAAGTAAAACTTGGTTTAATTTTAAAAAACTGAAGCTGCTAATCCTGGAGGTTGAATGCAAACGTTGAATAGATTTCATTGATATTCAACTTATTGAAATGTAGCCTTTCACATGCAGTTAGATTTTGGGCACTTTCACGTATGTCCACATCCGAGCCTGGCAGTGCTTTATTCTGCAGTTCATTACAACCAACAGCCTTTTGTCTTTTGTATTTTTGCTTGCCATATGACCCACTCCTGTATTTACCCAAAGTGTGCATTTCCACCCTGCAGAACGTGTCATTGTGGGAGTTTAGGCAGTGTTATCTCCAGTGGCAGGTTTTAAAAGCCATACAGCAGTGTTAGAGCTGAAAAACAGGGAATTGCCCATATCTTGTGCTGGCATTAACTCACTTCCCCCTGCCCCTTCTCACACATTCTGTACCTTTGCAGCCTTCAGCTGCATCATTTCGCTGCACTAACCCTACTGTGGATGACCAGATTAAAAAGTACTGCCCTAAATATACCTGAATTTAGAAAGGAAAGGGACATAATTGCCCTCTCTTTCATCTCAGGACTGAAGTGCCTTTTCAATCACAGAGATTTCCACTGCTTGCTAAGGACTATTCAGATGAGAAGAATAGTTTGGGATTTTTTGGGCTAGTTAACACTCACTTCCCTTTTTTCTGCATTAACAGAATAACCCTCTTTGTAAGATCACTGAATTTTTTAGACCAATTTTTTTCGTTTAGGTCAGTCTTGGAATCCTATGCTTTTGTTGGCCTGTCACCAGACTTATAGTCTATTTTTCTTCCCCTTAACTACTTGCATAGCCCCTTTTCTCTTTTGTGGTGCAAGCCAGAATTCCTGGAAGCAGGTTTTACTGCCTGCGGGATCTCAAAGGCTGCCTTCTCCATGGATATTTCCCTCTTCAACTGGCTAAATGCCACACCAACGATTTATAATTTATTCAGTGGATACATTAGTGATTCTCTGTGTATGTTTCTTGTCTAGACTGAGGAAGGGCAAAAAGTCATTACGCCTAAAACTGCTTGGGAGCTGTCAGGGAGAGCCATCCTCTCACAGATACCAGAAGTACTGACTGCTGGTTTTAACACAGTTGCACAAGAGTTTCAAGATATTTACTCTTCAAAAGATAATACAGTATCAAAAAGAGGAGTTCTGGGATGCATGTAACTGACATTTCCAGTGGCTGACTGAAGAACAAGTAAGAAAACTATATTATTTTGTCTTGTTAATTTAAGTGTAAAACTGGGTAAATTGGCTGTGGCTAGAGACATGTGTTTGCATACTCCTGTGTGTAGGCAAGCAGTTCAAAAATTTGGATGAAATGAAAATGTTTTCAGACTATCATTCCATGAACATTTGTTGCTGCATTTGTGTGAGATTACTTTTTTCCTTATCTCTGAGTATGATAATGAACTATAATAATCACAGGGTTTCTGAAGCAAAGTCATGGAGATGTTATTGTTAATAGGAAGGTGTGAATTTAAAGCACAGTAGTTCTCTCTCTCTCTAGATCTTTATCTGTGTATTTTCTATTTTAAAAGTTTCTCTTTTTTTCAATTTAAATTAATCCACTTCCAGTTGATGTGGGGAAAAAGCCTGGGATAAAAAGTATTTCCATGGGAGCTAACGCAAATTCCTTTTTCCCAATAGCTATTTTGCCCTGCCCTCCTTGGACAAAGAAGGGGGCGAGCATTTGACACTTCCCAGCCACCTCTCAGTTACTTTTCTTGGTTAAAGGTTTCACCAGATTAGCATTAATAGTTCACATAACCTTATATTTATCATGAGTTGCTGAAGTCAGGGCAGCACAAACCATCTGATTAGCCCAGTGCTAATCTCAGGGGAACCTGAGAGGCCAGTTTTTTCCTAAGAGTCTTCTTCAGCTGAGCTTAAAATTTAAAAAGTCTTTGGTTTATCTTAGCCAGTGTTGGTTCAATGTGATTTTTTCCTTCCCCCAAGACTAAGGTGAAACAGAGGGAACCTTGCCTAAAAGATTCCAGATTTTATTTAAAATCACTCTTGCCTTCCTGCCCGTGAATGCATCTGTGCCCTTGGGAAGCAAACTGAAGGACAAGATACAGATCCTCCACGCTTGTTCACATGATGTGACACCAGAGAAAACTGTTCTGGTACTTTGCTCATTGCAGATACACCCTCTGAGTTCTTGTTCCAACATTTGGGACTATAAATGGCAGACAGCAGTGGGGCCTACTTTGCAATCGCAGCGACGTGATTGCACAGTCTGCCATGTTATCAGGCATTGCTATGGAGGTGTGAAATTGCAGATGGAAGCACTGAAAACAAACTAAAAATATTTTCCTTTTCCCCCTCAAAAGTAGCACAAACCCCCCCTAAAATAGCCTGCGTAGACTCATCCTAATAGCCACGCTTCTGGTGAGCTACCAAGTGAACTGAACTTGAAGCCTCAACATCAGGTGAAAGCAAAAGTGGCAGTGTGGTCCTACTCCTTGCTCCTCCCTCTGAAACACTGGGCAGAAGTGCCAAGGTGGGCTTAAGGCTGAACCTGGCTGAGGCGGGAGAACAAACACCTTCCTGAGCCGTGGAAAATCTCTTGGTTTCTTTCTCTTTTGGAAGCAGTGAGGCAGCTGAAGAGTCCTTCAGGCTAGATCTTGTCTACTTTACACTCAAGAAGAAGCAAAAGGACACGGGAGCTATTTTATACTAAAAAGAACCTCGGAGAAGTGAAGAAAAAAATCTTGATAGAAGCTGTCATCCATAATAGTAACTAGAGGCAGGCCTGAGGAGCCTCATTTATGTAAGCACCAGCCTCTGTGTGAGTGAGATTCAAGCTCTGTATTTCCAGCGATATTTTGATTTTGACAGGCCCCTCAAAGATATGCCTACGTAGATCTATATGAAGACGCCCCAGGAGAGCCTTCCAATCTGGGGAGAGGTTTTGCCACTGCTAATCCAAACCCCTGTCATTCTGACTGTTGCCATTGCTCAGAGTTCTTACAGAGGCATTACTGATAGTCATAGTCTGGGTGACTTCACAGAAAATGTCTTCTTTATCCTTTCCTGGATGATGGCCACTTACTGTTTGCCATTAGCAAGGCTCAGCTGGAGTCTGTCTCAAGTAGTAGATGAAGAATTTCTTGCTGAAGTTTGGCTTCTTGGTCTTCTGAATTTGATACTGTGACCTTTTTCATGAAAGGCTAAGAATGGTAAACACACTGCAAGTGAGGTGTTGATTAATATCTTGCCTAATGACATCCCCGTTTTTATCACAGGCACTTTTCTTCTCTCTGCTTGAACTCCCTTGACTTGCTTGAACTATCTGCAATCCCTCAAATGGCTAAACTTCCCTGGGTTTTGAAAGAGTTTCCAACTGTAGCGAACCCAGTTCATCGGGGTATTGTTCTGTTTAATTGAAGTTTGTAATACACTTTGAGATCCTCGTATGAAGTGTGAAGTGTAAGGACAAGCGCAAAATAGAATTGTTTATAATTCATAATGTGGTAGCAGCCAGGCCAATGGGGGAAAGTTGAAAGGAAATTCAAAATGTATCCTTTGCCCTTTGAAGTTTGACTGCAGCTTGGCACATGCATCAAAGAGGTGACTAGTTCCTTTAGGGTTTAAGTCTCTGCCGAAAAAGATCAAATCAAAAGCAATCTGAGGTTCCCAATTAGATCTATATTAAAAATCAATAATGAAGACCCTAAAAAGACATACTGATGGCTGTTGAAACAGTCACGAAGTGAGTGCAGCTCATTTAAGGGCAGGCTGTGATAATCTTTGCTTTGATTAGTAGCTTACATCACGAGTCCCATTTTACTCCGTACTTGTGGAATAAAGCACTGCTCAGTGGGAAATCAGCCCAGCCTCAGCCTTATGATTCCATACATAGCTCAGAAGGTGCCAGGCCAGCAGGGGCAAGAGTGCCCAGCTCTTCTGTACAGATAGGGCTCTTGGGCATACGCCATACATGATCCTAAAGGCTGTGAAGATTTTCTATGTGCCCTGTTTCTGATTTATTTTTGCCCTGGGGGTGAAATAATTTGTTGGTGCAAAAACAATAACCGAGGAACTTTAATGGCCTTCTGAGATTGTGGCATCACTCAGGTGCACCCTATAGCATGAGAAATCCCCCTCAATGGTACTTAGCCAGGATGCAAGTGCAGCATGTGTTTGATTTACATCTCATGTTGAAGTGTTATTCTTCTATACTGCAGCTCAATCACTGTGTCTAATCATGAGGTTTAGTAGTTTAAACAGCACACTAAGGGCCCAATTCAATTTAAAAGTGTCCTGCTTTTTCCTTTTTTCCTTGTTCTCCCAGTCTCATGCAAGCTTCTGCAGAGAAATTGTGAATTTTTTTTTTTTTTAATAAGATGGGCCCTAGGTTTTTTCTATTCCAAGGCATCCTCTCCCTTTCTTTTTGATATGTTTTTTCCATATCCTTTGTACACAAATAAAATTTCTGTGTTCAAGCATAATCAGGTCCCTGAGAACAAAAAAAAAAAACAAGCCCAAATTACAAAGACCTAATAGCTGCAAAAGCAGCACACAAAATAGAGGCAGCTTATCTGTGGTCACCTCACAGAGCTAGGCAGGACTGGAAGTTGAGATTTTCCAGTAGGTGTTTTTGGTGGCCTGTCCTAAAATATTCTGCTGTATTTTCCCACTTTCTGGTGGATGCCAAATTATAGCTGTTAGTGCCTGATGGTCTAATTGATAGACTTGCCATGAAGGCTAGTGATCTGAGTAAGGTAAGAGGATTAGGAATGCAGTAGTTTTGTTTCATTTTGGCATCAGTACTGGTAGCTTCTATCAAAAATGCACTTTGGTCCTCTCCACTGCCATGCTGGCCTCAACCTAATGACAGGATTCACAGAAAAGCAGGAAAATCATTCCAGAAAGAAAAATTAAACATCCCCCTTGCAGAGTTGCACCCATGTTCTATACCACAACCAAACCTACAATAGAAAAATAAAATATTTAGAACTTTTCATTGCCTGGAACATGCTTGAGTTTTCTGACTACTTCTACATGGAAATGTTTAGCTACTGAAAAAGAAATAACAGATTGAGCAAATTAAAGATGCAAACAAATTGTCAGGGCTGGTAAATCTAAACATTTGCCCATTGTAAGCTCAAGTATTGCATTAACTACAGGTTTTTTCTTAGAGAAACCCAGACAATTAGCTGCATGTATCCTCTGTGATCTGATCCAACTTTCAGAGAGAGCAACAGAAAACTCCTTGTTGCTATTTGTAAATGCTAGATTGGGCAGTGTGATACAATAGGAAGAGAGCTTAAGTGTCCCAAAAACTTGGGGCTGTTGGAAAGATCCCAGCCAACCTGAACATTGATCATGATGAGTGTTCCTGCAACATTCATTCCATGGAAATGTTTGAGGCCTCAGCAAGCCCGCACCAGTGAGACCCTCCAGGCAGCACTGGGAAATCTCACTGAAACAGAGGTTATATGTTGGATCTAGAAGCAAATGTAGCACTTGTGCATATATTGTAGAGTGCTGGGCTGAGGTTTTGCTTCTACATCTCCCCTGGTCCTGCTGAGGCAGCAATGAAAGACACGGATTGCCAGGATCCTTCCAAGCTATTCCTTCTGTGGCTCTGCACAGGATCACTGCAGAACCACTGAGTCCCCTCAGTGACAAATCAATCATTTCATAATTCAGTGACTTTGCACTGGTTTGTGTTTGGTCTGAGATGGAATTTCAGTGCTTTTTTTGAACACGGTGTCTGTTGTTTAATAACAAAGGGCTTGGAGAAGCCATAGTGATTTACAGATTAAGCCAAAATAATAAAAAACGGTCACAGCCCATTAAATGAACACTGTCATTTTGAATACACTAAGAGTATACAATACACTTTTTTTACCTAGAGTTCTGAAGACCAAATTCAAATCAGACTTAGAAGTGACTCAAGTGGTTGTAAGGCCCTGGTCAACTCACCCAACAAGACTTTTGGAAAGGCTTACAATGGTTCATGTACTCTGAGTTGGACACACAGGAAAATAAGTTTTTGCTGTACTAACAGGATATTTCATGACCTGTTTCTGTAGTCACTTTATGCAAGGACTTTCCTCCCTCCTTTTTAATCCCATGATAATAATTGCTTAGTATTTATTTGGTAAATCCTTCAATTGCTTTAACTGCTTGGGATCATGTTCTGTGAGCCAAAGTTACACAAATGTGGTAAATTTGCCACATTTGCTAAAATTTGGGAAAACACAAGAGTTAGTGGTTTAAGAGCTTTTGTTGAAATAAAAACTGAGCTAGAAGTAAAATGTGCATTGGGTGTATATTAGGATGGCCCTGACTTTCAGCAAGTTTTGCCTCTGCTGCACACCCAGAACTGTAAGGAAAGCCCAGAGGTGGCTCTCACTTACACTGCTGTCACTAAAAACATCCAGCAGCCAGGACTGGTCAAGACATGTTGTGCCCTTGCAGCTCTCCCTGCCACACATTTCTGCTCCCCAAGCTGTGATGAAGAGGCAAAGGAGCCCCAGCACAGCAGCTACACATAAGCTGTTCCCCTCTGCCCACAGTACTGCTCCAGGGCAGAGAAGATCAGAAGAGACACAGAAATCTGGCTCCTATGGCCCAGAAAGGGAGGCATCAGTAATAGCATCCCAACCGAGTTATGTAGTAGGAACAGTGCCAAATTCCAAATCTGCTCATTCAGCAAGCATGCTACATTTTTAGGCTGTTTCTGACTGTGCCTAATTAGTTTAGATACGGTTAGTAGCAGCATTTTATAGAGAAATTGCATTACCAAACTGTTTTTAGATGTGGAATGAACATATTGCTATGAAGGTATGAAGAAAGCATCATTAGGAATTATCAAGTATTCACTACCAGTAGGGAGAGTAAGGTAAAGCCATTAAGTTTTGCCTCAAAGTACCTCATTATCTTACATAAGGTTTCCTTTATACACAACCTCGATACTGTGAAATTCCATCCCAATATTCTGGCAAGGATAAAGTAATAATATTTAAGTCCCTATGCAGCAGTTTCAAATATATATATTTTTTTAATTTATTCTATTCAGAAAAAAATAATGAAGATCTCAATCCATGTCTGAGCACCTTTACATAAGGTAATATTCTGAGTTAAATTTCCTCATAGATTTCTCCAGTCCATTCCACCTAAGTATACAGATACACATCAAAAGGAATCATAAAAAGCACGAATAAACCCCTTTTCTTTTGGTGGCAGGCACAATTCCTTCTCTTTCTCAAAAGCCTGAGAGAATAAACAGCCTAAGGCTTCACGGAAGCACCCAGGCTCTGAGCAGTGAAAATAACCCAAGTTGCAGTCCCCATAAATTGCTTTCTCCCTCCATTCAGTCTGCAGGGGTACTCAGTACTTTGGGCTGGAAACTGCATTTTTTGTGTAACCACTCATTCCTTTGCCTGTGACGACTCCACTGACATGTACAGCTGGCACCCAATTACAATAATAAATACCAGGGTAATGTAGGGAGAAGCTGAGATGGAGATGGATTTTTTGAAAAAAGAAACAGGTGGTAGATCAGATCCAGAGACTGCCAGAAGACTGGAGCTTGCCGCCTTTGGGAAAGTCCCTTACTCATCACTCCAGTGTTAAAGTTCTGGAATTAATTTTGCAGTTCAGGGTACAGCAATGTAAAAACTTGAGGCAGGTTAAAACATCATGTCCCAAGGAAAAATAACCCCATGGTTCAGCAGTGGAACCATAGAAAGGTTCAAAACCTGGTCACACAGGAGGAAGTGTAGGAAGGGGTGGGTTTTTCTTAGATGCCTTACCACTCCCACTGTTGGCTTATGCATTCAGTCATTTTTAAGAAAAACTTCACTCTGAAAAATGAACACTGAGCAGAATTAAAAATGACTGGGAAGGAGTTGAAACAAGGCAAGCATAACACATGTGAAAACACTGAGCAGAAGTAACACTGACTTCAGAATCAGTTTAAAATAATAAAAAGTTAGGGCTTTGACAGTGATTAAGTAAATATACCATCTGCACTTCCCAAGAATATCAAAATGTTATAGGTTAAAATAATCTTGTGTAAACAGAATCTTGCAATAATTTGTAAACAAGTATTCAGCAGCCAGTCACAGACTAAGGCATTATTACAATCCAGCATCTTTCCTTTCTGCATTACAGTTCTGCCCAGTTGTGTTCATGATTCTGTCAGTAAATGCCAGTCATTTTCATCCATCTTTGTTGGCCAAGTCCTGGACCACAAGCCATTTCAGTCCCAAATGCTGCACTGCTGGACACCAATAAAGAAAAAATTAAATTCTAAGATAAAGATGTATGAACTGTTAAATATTGCAGATTTCAGAGAAGTCAGTTGCATTCATTAAATAATAGAAAATTATAGCTAATCTAAGTTTCCTGATTGAAAAATTTCATGATTTTCTACTAGGTGAGGTTCTGTATCCTCTGCAAGTATTTAGGTACCTTATATTGCCTCAAACAGCAAATACACACCCATGTATTCTGAATATCAGTGATTCTTCATCTAGATCCAGGAGAAGTTTGATTTTTGCTTAACTAATTCCACAATTTTAACAAACTAAGAATAATAATCACTTTCTGTTTAGGAGTAATTGCTATTCAATTGCAAGAAAAAAAAAGAGAGTGGGGCCCTGAACCCATTTAATGCTGTGTGCGTTAGGACATCCCTTGGAACCATAACTCCTTCAAAACACTGATCAACCAGCAGGCAGGATGCTCAAAGGCAGTTTCAATAAGCCACCCTAAGGTGGCTTCTGAGCCTCCCGTTCCTCTGGATTTGCAGGAAGCCACTTTGGCGCCTCCTAGATACAAACCTGCTTAATTACCCCTCAGAAATGCTGTTTTAAACCTTATTTAGGAGTGGTGGGAGTGCAAAATATTCTGGCACTGCCACACAACTGAAAGCTGAGTCCCTGTCCGGTCCTCTCTGAAGGCTGAGGAGCGAGATCAGTGTGGCTGGATCAGCATCCTGCCTGAGGCTCCCTGATTATCACTGCAGCTTTTTGACTGCTTGGACACCGCCCCCACTCCAGACTCACACTCAGGGGACAAGGAGTAAAGTTCAGACTCCTTTGCATTTGGTTTTTATTTGTCATATCCTGTACGACGTGATGATTACCATTTGTGGTTAAAGCAATGGCAGCAGCTTTCAAGTCAAGCTCTCTAACCTGACATGAGCTAGGCAAAATAAAAAATCAAAAAAAGCTACACTCACAAAATCAACACTAAATCTTCATGGATCTAGATCAAGAAGCAATCTCTGATTCCATAATCCTACCAGACAGGTATGAACCTGCTGTTTGACACGATATCAAGCAATTTGTGGCAGTACAGATCCCTTTATCTCCTAGGTAACTTAATTTACTGAAATGGAGAAATTAGCTTTCTACTAACTTCTTGTACTAACACTGCTATTTATGGCTGTTCTATCTGCAAGAGGTCATCAGTGATTTCTGATGCTGGGTTGTGAACAGGGAAAGGGGCAGACTGATCTGAGTTTGCCAGGAAACTAAATACAACCAGCATGGGTACACAAGGACACATCAGCTCGCTAGCCAGTTGCCTGGTTCAAATTCCTGAGTGTATCTAAACCCAGAAATAACCCTCAGAAATTAATGCAATATATTCTTTCATGTGAGGGCACTGAGAATATTTGAAACTGCTGAAGTGCTGAAAGACGTACCAGGTGAAACATCTGAAAGATGTAGGGGACATGCACCTGTGTTTTAACATCAGGTGAACCAGATGAACCCTGCTCCAGCTGGGTTCTCACTTGGGCAGGCTGAACATTTCTCCTATGGAAATTAAAAGTTAAAATTCAAATCTCCTCATGGGCACTGTAATATATATCTGAGGCTTTGCACAGCTGGGTGATTGGATTATTTCCTCTGTTTCTCTGAATGCAGCTCACTCAGGGAGGATAGAGAGGAAGATAGTTCACCTCCTCATCACCTCATCTCCAGACAGTAGTGAAAGCCTTTTAAACATGTAATTTTTGTAAATTAGCTTCTCTGCACATCGGTGCTGCCCACTCCCAGTGGAAAGTGGACAAAACCCCTGCATATGCTGGGGTTCATTCAGGGAGACAGTATTAGCATGGCAAGAGTATGAGCTAATAAAGGAAAGTTTGATTTTCTAATAGTCTGGGAAAATTAAGAGTGAACCCAGATCATCAAGTTATTTTTTAAAGAAATTTTAGCAAGGTAAACTAATGGTTTTACTTCTTTCTCACTCAAAGCACTGGAATAAGTTTTTAAGTTTTCTCTGTGTTTTGTAAGTTCTTCATGAGTAAAGCAGTGACATAACGGAAGGGAAGTTACCCAATATTTTAGGATACTATGATAGAACTTGGTCTTCAAAAATATCTTATAATTATTTTTTCTGGGCATTTGTACAGTAGGATTTGGTCAAATGCAGGAAACTGTAGATAAAGACAGTGACTGATTTATAATTTCAAACTAATAAGTTAATTGAGTACGGGTGTTTTGTATCTATTCATTAGAAAGCTCAAAATAGTTTTAAATTCTGACAGTGGTCCTGTGCTGTGGATTAAATCTACACAGTGAGGGAATTAATTTTGCATAATCCATTTATCAAAAAAGAAAAAGGCAACAATTAACATTGTCAAAATAATGCCTCCTAAGACGTCTCCAAAAGCAATTCATTTAAGGAAATTATTTTAAAGTTTTATGCATTTTATTACTGGCACACTCTTAACTTCACTAAAAAGGTTTACAAGACCTACTATTGAATTCTCTCATTTGCCATTTTCCAGTTGTATTACTTCTAATACATTTGCCTTCATTAGTCAAAAAAAAAGGAATCCTATTTCTCAGTGCATCTTTTTCCCCTGCTTGCAGTGCCATATGTGTATTCCTAAGGACATGTTCATATGGACCAAGCATTGAGATCTGAGCAGATGCCAGCTGTGTGTGGATACCACACCTTTCTCTATGCTGCAAATGAGTGGTTTGGCTGCTTTAAGAAACCATCAAAGGTACTGGCAAAAGGAGGGTTCAATATGAGTTTGTGGAAATGCAACTTTACAGAGCTCGGTGGCAAGGTTCCCTCTATTACGTACTGTACAGATTAAAACATCCACAGGAAGATCAAATTAGAAGCCATTTGGAATGACTTACAAGGAAGCTGGGAATGCAAGAGGGTGTCAGGGTACAAAGGATGCAAAGATAAGGGTACAAAAGGGTTTAGCAGCATTTAATCACTTTAACATTTGCAAAGAAATTCAGAAGGGCTCACAATAATTATAGCAGTGCCTTAGCTACAGTTTTGAGGTAGTAACATTCATACCATAATCAGTTCACAGGTAAAACCTACGTGTGCAAAGGCACCTATCAAAGTTCCCTTTGGGTTCAGTGAAATACATCAAATCCCCTGGCTTTTCCCAAAGGAAAGGGCTGCACCCCAAGGCCTGTGGAAGTGTGGGGTGGGGGGATATTCTTGCTGTCAGTAACAATCCTTTGTGCATCACAAGCTTGAGGGTTTGGAGCTCCACAACAGGTCCCACTCAGAGGGAGGTGCTGGCACAGTCACTGCAGTCCAGGAGAGCTCAAGGGACCTCACTCAGGACTGAACACTGTTTATAGGGTCTCAAGATGATTGACTTTGGTCACCACTAAGTTTCCATCCTGGCCAACCCAAGCTGGTAACTACTGTGCTTCTCTTGCTCTAAGGGCAGTATCAATCACACCATTTCACTCGGGCTATAACTCACAGTGAGGCTGTTTCCCTCGGGACATGATTCAGGTTAAAAAAAAGGAGAATTGCTTATCCTTTGTTTCCCACCTTGGCTGGGCAGCTGATGGTCCCACCTCTGCCATGCAAGAGCTCCTGGTACAATCAGTGAATGCCTCACAGCACCATTGGCTTCCTCAAGGCATCATTCAACAGTTTGGTCAAGGTTTATCAGGATTTTCTGAGATCATAGAGCAGGTCCAAGGATGGGAAAGGGAGGGGGACAGAGCAGGGATGTACCCATCACAGTCTATTAAAATTGTTCTTCTACATCCCTCAGTACAGTTTAGAAAAGAAGCAATTTTACCAATAAGCATTGTCTTCTTAACTGCAGAGAAATATTGCCAGTGTTAGCCACGAGGTTTACTTTTTAAGGATACTAAATATATATATATATATATATACACAGAGTAAATTGCAGGTAAAAATCTCTGGTTAGATTACCAGTTCTAGAAAAAAATCTCTTTGAATATCTCGTGAGGTACTTAGACCTTGGCAAGGAAAAGAAAAGGTAATTGTTTGACCATTGAATTCTTGTGATAATTAAAGGCTAACATGCTCATCAGAACCTGGTTCCTGGATTTATATCAACAATTAAACACTTACCCACTCTGAAGAACTGCTAGATAAATATTTCACTGTCTGGTTCCTAAACCCATTTTCATCAGAACACCAAAGGGCCCCGTCCTTGTCAGCTCTGCTGATTTGGTATCTTTCTTTCTCCCAAGTAAAACATAAAGAGAAGTCAACAGATACTATGGGGGGAGAAAAATGCAGCAAGCTATGGGTGTACAAACACATATAAATATGTATTTATATCTCAAGGAAAGTCTTTGGAATTGGGAAGGGTAGCCGAAAGTAATCTTGTTTTTCTTATTTCTAGTGAATGTATGAACCATTGCATGAATCTGAAAAATTCTCAGTGCAGAACATTCTAACACATGCAGTTTGTTTTCCAGGAAAATGCTTTGCATTTGGAACTTCTCAGGAAATATTGCAAAGATTTTAAGTAAAAAGCTTTGGGGAGGCCTAAGGTTTGATATTCTGTATTCTTTCTCTTTTAGCTTCTAAGATTTGTGCAATTTGTACTCTACTAGAAAATAAATACACTTGGAATTGGATGTATTTGGAAAATAAGCATTAAAAAATGCTTGCTAGACTTTTTCTCCAAAATTGATGCCTATCTGCAAGTCCCTGAAAGTGCTGCTTTGTTGTTGATTACCAGAGGAGACTGAAACTGCCATTATTTAGGGATGTTCTCCCACACTAGATCATTACAAAAATTCCTAGTTCCATTAATAGAAAACAGTCTCTTTTATTATTCCATACAGTTTATATAGTGAATTAATCATTCATATTAATTAAACAATTAATTGCTACTTCGATACCTAAGATTAACACAAGTATCACATGAATTATTTTACAAGAGGGCATATAACCAAGCAGAAAAAATTAACTACTTAAGATTATTGGGTATTGTTGCTTGGGTGGTTCTTTTCTTTGTTTGCTTTTTGTTTTCCCCAAATCTCCTATACTTCCTGTTTGATAACTGGGTTTAATTTTGTATCAAATACAGCAAGGCTTCTATCCCTGCACTGGTTTCTGGTGTGGAGTGCAGCTACTCAAAGGGGCACAGGAGTTTTGTCCCTTTCTCTGCCATTTTCAAGCCCCCACTGTGTTCAGGACAGGCAATGCAGCAAGGGGATGGATGTCTCTGAGCTTCCCCACACATTCTGCCAGAGGATTTTTCATTAGTTCGGCTGGCAGGAGTATCAAATCCAACAACTCCAAAGGGATTAAAGAACAATCTTTTCTCTGTACAAACAAATCAAATCACGCTGGGTTTTCTTACTGAGTTCTTAAAGGCAGGGATGTCACTTACCAACTGTTTATACAACCTCGAAAAAAAACCCAACAAAAACTCAACAAACTGAATTTCAATTACCAGCATTTTGAGATAACCAAGGCAATCTTTCATATTAAAATTGCAAACTGCTGGATGGATAAATTCTGTAATAGAAGAGAAATTGGGGATTTTTTTGGCAGCCACTCCTGTTTTCCAAGGG
The DNA here is from genome assembly GCF_965178545.1 of Coloeus monedula. Classification (NCBI taxonomy): domain Eukaryota; kingdom Metazoa; phylum Chordata; class Aves; order Passeriformes; family Corvidae; genus Coloeus; species Coloeus monedula. The sequence continues at coordinate 13,765,643 of NC_138784.1, forward strand.
TCATCCATGCAGCCAGGAGGGGCTGGAGAGAACCCCTGTGCTTCCACCCTGAGATTCATATGGGCCATCTTCTACATGGACGACCAGCATGCACCCTGCAAGGCTAGAAATAGAGAGAGCTTCAGGAAAAAAATCGAACTTCCTCCAAATGCAGTCATTTGTTTGATTAAGACATTACTATGTGAAGTGCCTGTATCTCTGTGCAATTACTGTTTTTATCAGAATGATATGCAGCAGGTCATGAGCAGTAAGGGATGCTCCAAACATGGGAAAATGAAAATCAGATTTAAGAAAGATCCATTTTCTAAAAAATAATTTTCTTCTGTTTTTGAATGTTTCTGAGCTAAAGGCTGTCATGCAGTGGAAAGAGCATTATTATGCTGTGAAAAGAGTCATAAGGAGAATTTTGTATTATATCAATACTTAAAATATGCAAATATGATACCTTCACAACGCCCCAAAATTATGCTTGGCATGAATTCTTAGCAACAATACAAATATCATCATCTTCAAATAAGCAGGTATAACATGCTGCTCAAATAGCTGTAAAAACAACCTCATCACAGCTCTGGGAGCATCCAGATTTCATCTTTGATGTAGGTAGATTTTAAGTAGGAAAGAGAAGAAAGTTGTCTTAAGCATCAGGGTGTATTGGGATGAGCCTAAATGGGATGAGCAACTACATACTTAACGTGGAAAGGAGACCTGCTGGCGTGCATTTACAGAGCTGTTGTCAGTATAAAAATGGGGTTGTGGTGCTGTGCAGGCACAGCTATGGGGGCTGAGTGCCGTGGCACAGCCTCCTCCTTCCCTCCCAAATCCCCATTGAAACAAGGTGGCCTCCTGTGCCTTAGGTTAGCTAGAGTCTGTCTTGGTCACTACACCTAAATTGGCTTTGATTTAAAAACGGGACAGGAGGAAAATAGTAAAACTAGTTCTGACACAGATGTTTCATTGTGGGGTAGATATCCTTTCTCACCTCCTTTCAGTGTAAGTAATTTCACAGGGCTTGATCTTGACCTCCTTAAATCAACAACCACTCCTCTGGCTTTGGTAGATTTATGTCAGCATTAGAGATCAGGATCAGACCTCAGCACTCCATTTTCTTTTATTTTTCTTCTTTTTCTCCTGCAGGTTTAAAAAAAAAAAAAAATAGCAGCTCTTCCTGCTCACTCCAGAGCAAGGGTGGCGGGAGGGTTTTGCCTAAGGAACAATGCATCTTTCTCTGTACACTGTACAGAATTCCCATCTTGTGCATTAGAATAGACGTTGAAACAGTTCTAATTAACATTTTTAATTTGCATTTTAATTGCCTGCCGGGGTGTGAAATGACAAGCCTAGGTAAAGGAGGATTTTCCTTAGTTGCAGGGGTTTGCACAGTCCCAGCGAGGCTGAAGCACCCTGGCCACTGGTCATCTTGCAGCATTTCCTACAGCTAAGGCGGGGCCTGATCCAAATCACAGTCACTTGAGTTGAAAGGATTCACATGGGTGTTTGTTTGCTTGTTTATTGCTAATGAATGGGACTCCCACAATTATTTTCTGTCTGAAGATACACATCAGACCTTGATTTTAAAATTGCCAGTTGCAAAGAATCAGTGCAATTATTCAAAGGTTGTTTTGGTGGCTAATTACTCTCTTTGCAAAGAAAGTACCATATACATATATATGAATACATACATTTTTAAGATGGTGTCCTTGTTTCAGATATGAATTTGCTTCTGTGCAGCTTCCAGCTGGTGCACCCTGCAGTTACATAAAGGTCACAGCAAAATCAACTTAAATCTCTTCTGTTTTCAGCAAGACAGAGTGAACTTCCCAGATTTTCACCTCTTAGAACAAATTTTCCAGCTCTTTCCCCATTTCCACAGGCTCTCCTGGAGTCAATTTCAGCTCCCCAAATTCATGCTCAAGTCAGGGATGTCTGAACTGGGCATTTTCAAATCTCAGCCATAGGGATGCCAAAGGCAGAGGAACCTCCCTCTGCCAGCTTTGCCCTGTCAACTGCTGCATTTGCTCTTCTAGACACACCAGGCACTTTATGCCAGCCAGAGACACAGCCAAGGCCTCTTTTTTTAGAGCTCTTCTCCCCAAGGCAAGTCACTCCATATCCTTATGATGAGGGATACAGCTTTACACACGTCCATGCTGAAAGGTAGAACTGATTTGCTGTGCTTCATTTTCTAAAAAAACTCCAGACCAGAGTGTCTCTGTGGGACATCCCATCAGCATTTGCTGCAGTCCAGCACTTGGTTCATCTTTAAAGCTTCAGTGACACCTTTTGGGGTGGGGGAGGCAGGTTCCTGCTCAGGATGCAGCAAGTAATTCATGTCAGGACAGGAACCAGTACCCAGATGACCCTGCAAAACATATAGCCTCTTCAAGGTGATTCCTTATTTAATGACATCGTTTGGTGGGTTTTAATTCATTTATTGTGTGCCATGTTGAAATTATGTCATTCCTGTTTCCTCCTCAAAATACCAGGCAGAGGTGCCAAGTCATGTGCTTTACAGAAGTCTATTACCAAGTCTATTACCCTAAGACTAATTCATTTGTCATCCAAACTTGTAATCTCATAAAAAGATATCAAATTAGTTTGAGAAGATCCATTTACCTTAAACCCACCTTGATTAGCATTTAATTTTATTAGTCTCTTTTAATTCTTTATTGCTAAAGCCTTGCACAATCAATCCCATCACCACTTTTTTTTCCCAGGGATCAAAGTCTGGCTAATGCTCTCTTACTTTGGCCATTCTCTCTCCCTTTTTAAGATACTGGCACAATTTCAGCCTTCTCTGGACTTCTGAGACTTCTCTCATGTCCTAATGTGTCTGAACATTCATTCATTATTAGTAGTTTTAAAAAACTACCTTCTCAGATACCATTCTGAATCGAGAAATTTGGTAATTGCCATTGAACATGCTCTTTCAGGACTGCTAGTCTTAAAAGAAACTGTGTGCAATGTCCCACTAGCACCACTGGCTATTTTGTCTGCAACAGCAAAGATATTAAGATTCCACCATTTTAATAATACCTCCTATTTCCATTTGTTTTTGTATTCTTATCATTACTGGTTTAAGCCATTGATAGCCCCTTTGTGCATTTGTTTTACTTGTTCCTTTTTAACACAAATTTCTCCCTTCATATATCTTTTTTCCGAGTCTGCTTTTATTTACCCTCCCAACCAGGGTGGGGGGGTTTTTTGAAACTAATTTGAGTCTTTCTTTATTCTGGGACTGTTCTTTGGCAAACAATTAAACAGTTTGCAAATACCATCTCTATTTTCCTGCTTAAATGTTTTTCCTCCTCACTGGTGTGTTAATATTTGGCTTTGTGAAATTTCCTTTTTGAAAGACAAAGAGTTTATCTGGCGTGATTTATCTCCTTATTTTATGTTCACCCAGTGGATGTGACCAAAGTTGTGCTGCTGATATCTCAAGCTGCTTCAGGACCCTCATTCTGTGAACAAGTTCTCCTTGTCCGCCAAGACGAGACATGATGTAGATGTCCCTGCTGGAAGTAGCCTTTCTGTCAAAAAATTGCCATCTGGGGACTTCAGAAATTCTGGCGGACTGAAATTTCCACTTTTTACCGTTTGGAACAAGCAGCCTCACAATGACAAGTGCGGGCTATGCTGCAAACAATATTGATACGTGTTGAAGTTGTAATCTTCCTCTATAGGGATAACTTACAAAGATCAATTGAATTTCCTTTTATGACAAGGTAACCCACCTAGCTGATCAACGGAAGCTGGTTGATGGAATCTTTTTGGTCCTCAGCAAAGCTTTCACTCCTGCCTCTCCCAGGCTCTTTCTGGACAAACTCTCCAGACACAGCTGGATAAACACATGCTGTGCTGGGTGAGCAGCTGGCTCAGGGGTCAGGCACAAAGGGTGACGGTGACTGCGGTGACACCAGCCTGGCACCGGTCACTGGTGGGGTCCTGCAGGGCTCCATCCTCGGCCCTGTGCTATTCAACATCCTCATTAATGACCCAGATGCAGAATTTGAAGGAATATTCAGTAATTTTGCCATTGACACTAAACTGGGGGCAGCTGTTGACTCCCTCGAGGGCAAAGAGGCCCTGCAGAGCCCTGGACAAATGACTGGCTGGGCAGTCCCCAACCACATGAGCTTCCACAGGGAGAAGTGCCAGATTCTGCCCCTGGGATGGGGCACCTCTGGCTGTACAGACAGACTGGGGAATGAGAGGCTGCAGATCAGCTGCAGGAAGGGTCCTGGGGGTCCTGGTCAATGGCCAGTTGGTCATGAGGCAGCAGTGGCCTGGAGCCAGGAGGGACATCCCTGTCCTGGGGGCACCAGGCCCAGCATTGCCAGCCGGGCTAGGGAGGGATTGTCCTGCTCTGCTCTGGGCTGGGGCAGCCTCACCTCCAGTGCTGGGGCAGTTTTGGGTGCCACAACATAAGAAAAAAACATTAAGCTATTGGAGAGTGTCCAGAGGAGCTAAGAAGATGGTAAAGGGCCTTGAGGGGAGCCGTATGAGGAATGGCTGAGGGCCCTTGGTCTCTTCAGCTGGAGAAGAAGAGACCAAGGGGAGATCCATCAGAGTCTGCAGCCTCCTCAACAGGGAAGCGGGGCATCAGGAACTGATCTCTTGTCACTGGTGTCCAGTGACAGGACCTGAGGGAATGGCAGGAGGCTGTGTCAGGGGAGAGTTAGGGGGGATGTTAGGGAAAGGTTCTTCCTCCAGAGGGTGGTCAGGCACTAGAACAGGTTGCCCAGGGAAGTGGTCACAGCACCAAATCTGCCAGAGTTTAAGAAGCTTTGGACAACACTCTCACACACACGGTGGGGTTCTTGGGGTTGTCTTTGTCCTGTGCAGGGCCAGGAGTTGGACTTTGATGATCCTTGCAAGTCCCTTCCAACCCAGGATATTCTATGGTTCAGCTGAATGTACTGGTGTGCAGTGTGTATCACCTGGAGAGACACCAAAAGCTTTACTTCTTAGGTCTAGTGGATGAATAAATATTCCAGTTGACTAACTTCATAGTTGCCAGCATCAACATTTTATAGTGTGAGCCAGTTTTATTTCCCTTTTGCCCAGTTGATCTTTCCTAAAGAGATTATAAACAACTTAATCAACATTCCTGTCATGTGTCATCCTATTAGGTTTCATTAATATCAGCTAGTTCTAATGCACGGTTCTAAACAGGCAATTTCTATTCCTTGCATTTATTACCTGGGCTTTTAATCTTGATACATAATCAATTTAGGAATTTCTGCACAGCGTAGTCTGTCTCTATTATATATGCCCAACACTGAGAGTTTGAACAGTCTGAGGGTTTGTTAGTCCCTTCTTTTCAGATAGCTCTGTTAATTGAAACCTCTCCTTGCAGCTCCAGACAGCCCTGTCTTCTGCAGGAGTGGAGCTCTTCCAAGCCACGCACTTTCTCTGTTGTGCTAAAAAGCAAAAATTATTTAACTTATACCTCCTAGTTAAGCAGCATTTTCACTGTCAGGTCCTTGCATCTTCTGATTTCCTTCATTTTCCTCCAAGCAGACACCCCTCTCCCTCAGTCCCCTTTGGCATGTAAATTTTACGAAGTTGCATCATGAATCAGTGCAGCAGAGTCTTCTGTTTTCAGGAAGTATCATCCTTCATGCTGTGGTTCCGCTGTCAGTTCATCATTCTGGTGCCAGCCTGTCCTTGTAGGATATTTTTTCCTCCTTTTCTCCATGCGACAGGAGCTGGTCTGCCTCCCTGGATCTGTCTTTTCCTGCTTCTTCCAGGTACCCAGTGAGTGGATGCTCTCTGCCTTTCACTGTCCCAGTACACAAAATTTCTTAGACTTCACTTGTGGAACTAGTAAAAAGGCTGTGCACCATATTTACTTATCAATCATCAACTGAACATCTTCTAAAGCAAAATCCTTCCCCTAAGAAGGGACCTTTTTGCTTGCTATAGCTCCAGTTCTTGCATTTGAAGTCTCATCTCCCAGCTAAACTTTTCCCAGGTGTGCTGGTTTGGGCAAATTTGGAAATATATCCTCTGAGAGAAGGCAGGTTACAACCATCCCTCCCCCATCAGGTTCAGGAAAAAATGAATTTTCCTCGGAGGAAAGTGAAAGAGATAAAAACAATTTATTTAACAAACACACAGGAAAAGAATAATAATGCTAAATAATAAAACCTCTTGCTCTGCTGAGAGAAAACCTGGGAAAATTTCGGAGTCCTTCCATAGATCTCTCTCCTCTCTTCCCCTCAGAGCTGGGATGGGGTGGGCCCCCTCCTCCAGGGCCTCCACCTTGGTGGAAAAAGTCCCGATGTGTTCTGATGTTGAAACAGTCCAAAAAAGAAGAAGGGAAAAAAAAAAACCAAAGTCCCAGGAAAACAAAAGTTCAACTCTCTGTCTCTCTCTGGAGGAAAACTGGCTGAAAGCTGGCTGAAAAGCAAGCTGCTTCCTCCCACTCCCACCGCTGCTGAACGCAGAGAGGAGCCTGTGTATCTGTGTCCCTGAAAACAAACTGTAAACTGCTTTGAAAGAGTTTGCTCGGTTTTTTTCTCTCCCCCCTCTCAGGCTCAGTTTAAAGGCACAGAAAGGCACACAATTAATTTCTGGGCATGGGGCAGCAATATGGGATACACATCATAAAGTCACCCCAAGACACCAGGGAAAGGAGGCTGCTCTCAAGCAGCCAGGCAAAGTGAAGGTTCAGCGTAGTTGGTGTCTCTCTTGGCTTCTTCAGCTCAGCCACAAGTGAGCACGGTGCAAAGATGAACATGGCTTCTCTTGAAAACATCTTGAAAAGTTGCATAAACCTTAGAGTGAGGTCATATAAGGATGCTTTTGACTCATACTTGTTGAGATGCTCATTTTGCTGAGCTCAGTGCTCATTCTTCTGAAATGGAGTGGGACCAAGACCAGCACCTGCTTGTTCAGAGCAGGTTTTCTTTTTGCTCTCCTAAACCAAACGAGGCAAATTGAGCTATTGCACTGAAGACATCAGAGCACCAGAAATACAACCAGCAGACCCCAGGGTTTTGCTGTGGCTCTCTGTGTTCATTAATATTTGGAGTGGCTGGGACAGCCAGATGGATGTGATGGCTGCCTGGAATCGGCCACCACTCCAGACATCACCCTGAGGGATGCCACTCTGTAGCCACATGGGCCAGGGAGCAGCACAGGTGGCTTCCCTTGGGAATACAGGACTTGAGCTTTCCATTCTACAGGACAGAGCGTTTTACATCATCAGGGTGGTCCAACACCAGCACAGATGCCCAGAGGGGTGATGAGCTCTGCATCTTTGCAGGTCCTCAAAGCTCAGCTGGAGCAGCCCCGAGCAGCTGCCACTGCTTCAAGCAAGAGGTTAGAGTGGTATTTCCAGAGGTTCTCTGACCTGAGAGACTTGACAAAGAGAGTTGGGTCATTTAGCTCCTCACAGCTGGTTTCACAACCTCGGGCTTCTGGCAGAGCCTTGTATGGATTCAGCTGAGCTCTGCAATCCCACTGGTATCAGCACCCTCTACTTGTGGGAACAGCTCTGCAGTTCTCCGAAGCCACGTACACAGGAAAGGAAAAGCCTCTGTGAACCCAGCAAGGAGTCAGGAGAAGTAACTGCCTCTTACAACTATAAGGAACTTTTAAAGAATAAAAGGAGTCTTTATTTTCTCTTTATTAAGTAATAAAGAACCACATACTACCTTCCTATTTCAACTCTACATGTGGGCTGCGAGTTCCTGATGATTTTTAGACCAACATCACAATTGCAGAACACAACCACTGTTAAAAATGCCAAGCAGAGACTACTGAGACAACACTGTTCTTTAAAGTATGCTCTCTTTTTTCACTCAGAAACAGGAAAAAAGCCAATAGGGAGCATGAAATATCACCATCACTTCTGAGAGCCCCATTCAAGTAATTTGCTTTCATACATTTTGTTGCTTTCCATCTCCCAGCTTTGAGTTCCTTTTGTTGTTTCTAATAGATAACACCAGCTTCAAAGTTTGGAGGAACTGTTCCTCTTCTGCTGCTGTTGTCCTTTTTTCCTTTATTCCTTTAGAAAATGTTGGGTTTTTTTCTTTTTTTTTCAAGTTAAAAGGGGCTGCTTTAACAATGCATGTCCAGGATCCAGGAGAGACAGGTGTCTTGCACTGTGGCATCCTGAGCTCGTGGAGAGATGGAAGGACCCTTTCCTGACCAGCAAATGCAGCTGCACCCTTTCCCCTCCATCTACCAATCCTTGTGGGCTTGGCAGAGAAGGTCCTGCTATTCTGATTAAGATCTGTGCACTAAAAGCTCCTGCACCTTTATATTAAGGAATGGCATAAGCTTTATAGCAGTTGGATTAAAAGCAGTTAAGAAATCCCCTACTTTTAACTTCGAAGAGGGCACAGAAATTCTGAGTTTATTGCAGCGTTTGTGAGTGCTTGGTGGTTCCAGCTGTCATGCAACCAGCTCAGTGTTGACTCCAGCACAAACACACTGACACAGAGCTGCAGGCAGCTGATGAAGTGTCTTCATCATAGTTTGCTGAGTGCCTTGTCTATATTTTCATGATTTATTACTTCCCTGACTTTCTCAGGTGTTAGAAAGAACAATGAATCAATCCAGGCGTTTTCAGATGGGGACTGCTAATTGCATGAGCTCTGTTTACCGCTGGAGAGCTGCAGTTTTGACAAGCCTCTTGACCCCATGTTAGTACATATGATTAATTATTGTTAAGGGCATCTGCAGAAACGAACTGGATAGGTAACACCTCAGAGCTATTATTTCTTTCTGAACAAGCAATAAACATAATTATGTTTACACTGTGGTCCAACCAGAACAGGTGGGGAAAGAAGGTGCTTTTGAAGGTGTGGGGCTAAACCATCACTGCCCAGAGATGGGCATCCAGAGAGCACAGGCTGAAGTGATGGGGGAAGCAAGCTGGAAGCAGCTCCTTCTCTTGACTCCTTGGCGGCTCCACAGCAGCTTTTCCTTTCCTGTGTATGTCACTACAGAGCACTGCAAGCAAGGGCAGAGGTTCTGCATCCCCTGGTGTGTGACTGAGGGGTGGAAAGCACCACGAGCAGGCCACAAGGTTATCGGGATGGCAGATGTTTTGCACCATTTCACAAACTGATGGAACAAACTCTGATGCTGTGGACCCCACTGGGCAATTTTCTCTGGAGCTTGCCCTGCCCTGCCATGCTTTACCTTGCTGTCCTGCTCTGCCTTTGCTCTGTGTGCTATTGGTATTCATTCCCCCAGAACAGGGCTCTTCCTTCCCAGTGGAGGGAACCTGCCACATATGCACTTACTGGCTCACCCAGAGAGGCTTGGGGTGATGCCAGGAGTTGTCCCCAGGCTCACCCCAAGCAGAAGGACCTGTCTCCTTGTCCTACACCACTCCTGGCTTGTTGCAGGTCTTTGGAGCTAATGCTGCTGGGGAAAGTGTTGGGGTTTGTCTGTGGGCTCAAAAACAAGGCCAGGATGGGTTGACCCTGGTACTTCACCCTTGGGGAGCCCACAGAGGTATCCAGAGTGGGGGTGTCCATGGTGAGGTCCTTCTCAGGGAGCCCCAATGTGAGTGGTGTGAAGTGGCAGGGACCAACAGGAGTGACCGCGGGAAGCAAAGGAGCTGGTGATAAAGGCAGAGTAATCAGTAGCTGACACATGTGAAGCAGCATTTTAAAATACCACATAACAGACACAACCTGTGCCATGCAACAGCCTTATAAAAGAACAGAAAAAAATAGAAATTCAGGTTTAATTACCCTCTCCACTTAAACTGCTTTATCCTGCATAATTTTATTATTTCTAGAAAATTTGGCCCAGGTCATTATGGTGGGAGGTAAATTTTGCAGGAGACTCTGAAATTTACCACTGTGGGTTATTACACTGCACAGCTGAGAGTATCTCTCTCTGCACAAAGCCCTCCTCAGCACGCTGGAGGTGCAGGGCCGTGCAGGACCTGACCTTGCTGCTTTCTGTCCCTGCCCTTCTGTCTGTTTTGGTAGAGCAGCAGCTCTACCAGGATGAAACAGAAACCCAGCAGGGACAAGCCTCTCTCTGAAGTCCACAGCACACAACACTGGGGCCACCTGGCTCTGTGCCCTGCAGAGACACAGATGGAGTCCCCTACTCCCCTCTATGGGTTCAGCCCCACACACCCACTGGCAGGGTCCCCACCAGGACACAGGCAGCCACTCCACTGTGGAAAAGGGAGCACTCATTGAGAGAAGGCACCTCAGCTTTGAGACCCCTTCTCGCCCTTCCAGTGGCCTCTGTGGAAAGGTTTGTACCACCAATTTTGACACCTCCTAGTAGTCCCAATTTGCACTTGTCAGTGAGCTGGGCCAGCCCTAGCCCCCACAGCCAGGCTCTAACTGCAGTGGGGAAGGAGCACTTGGGGCTGCACTGGTGGGAGGGTGCTTTAACTTCACCTTCAACTCTCCCCAGCCTTCCCTGGGTGTTGGGCAGCTCATGTGGTTGGGCAAAGCATTTTCCTTACTCTGATTTTGAAGCTTGATTCTACCATAAGCCACTGCAACATGTTTATAGCAACCAGCATTTTCCCATCTGGCCCTCCTCAAGTTGCTCATCCCATTCAGAACACAGAAAGAAAGACAAGAGAAATGTAAGGAGAGTACTCAAAACAGCCAAGCCTGCCTGGGTTGTTGTTTCCCATGGCTGTCCCCCTGTCCCCGAGGCCACGCAGAGGCAAGACCAGAGTTCTGAGGGAGAGAATGGGCTCTTCTCCCACGGCAGGAAGCATCTGCCCACTCACCAGGCCCACATGGCCCTGGATGGGAGCAAAGAGCACAAGGGCACGGTGTGCACAGAGCCAGTGACATGTGGTGAGGTTAATTGCTCTGCTCAGTCTTAGTCCATTGTGCTCTGGAGAGGGAAGACACTTCACTGGGCCAGGGGAAACAATGCCGACCGATTTGTGCAAAAGAAAAGTCCCTTCCTTTAATCTGTTTGAAAGCTTTTGTGCATCAAAGTCCTGGCCAGAAGAGCTATTGCTGATATAATTGGTGTGGACAGTTGCAAAAGTTTTGATAAAGACCTTTGTGGAAGAGCTGTTCATGGGAGGCAAAGAAGGGTCATGGGTTGGGCAGCAGCTAAGACACAAAAACCCCCAAAGCGGGATGAGGGCTGTGCCAATGTCACACAGCTCCATATCCCCCACAGCAGCATCCTCAGCTCCCCACAGGTGGTGGATGAGGTACCCTCAAGCAGCAAAGCCCAACCAGGGATGATGAGGATTGCCAAGGGCATCGCCAAAGCCAGGGGAACAGGACAGAGAGGGGGGAGAAGATCCCCAACATGGACAGAGTGTGGGTAAGGCTCCCTGAGTGGAAGGGGTGATGGTTGTGGTAAGTCCAGATCAGTTCTCACCTCTTGAAGAGAAAGCCCAGCTAGAACCATAGGCAGCTCACCACAGTGCTCCACTGGGGGTTACAAATATATGCTATTATCCCAAAAAACTCCTAAAAATATGAAGATATTGGATAAAAGTCAGCAGAGAAAGCAGCAGAGAACTGTGCCTAAATGCTCAGACAGGAGGGATGGATGCTCAGATAGGAGGTCCTCTTCTGGCACTGCTGCCTCTCACCAACTCCCGAATGACACATCATCAAAAAGAGAGGAGGGGAGCGTTTCCGAGATGGGAAAGTAAGAGGGTTAGAAATAGAATCTAGCTAGAATTGAAATTATTTTAATTTCTGGATGAAGTGAGTAAAAAGCAACATAACGGGCAATATACAAAATAACAGATGGCACAAAAGAGGTGCATATAAGTACTCCTATTTTCACTTTTCACATAAAAAGAGAACAAAGGGACAGTCAATAAACCCAAGCAGCAGCACACGTACAAGGATAAGTGAAATACTGTTGTTCTAATGCACCGTGCATAACCATCCAGGGTGCTCACTGTTCCAAAATACCACTAAAATTGCAGATGCAGAGAGACTTGCAAGAAAGGGACAGGAATGTACCTGAAAGGAAAGATCATTTGCAGTTATATTTGCTCTGTGTGAGTTACTTGAGCAGAAAGCAATAATATGGGTTTTAAGAGAGAAATTCTCACACAAACAGCAATAAATGGGAGGGGGACAAAGATCCCCATGGGCAGATTATTCCAAAAATTGCCTTCTAAGGAATGTCTCGTTCCTCCTTCCTCTGAAGTATTTGCAGTGACTGTTGGCAGCTTTCAGTGACTGGAAAAGACAAACCACTTCTTATCTCCTCTGGCTCCCTCCTGCAGCAGAACTAGAGCACTTTCCCACCTGCTGTGTCCACAAACATGACCCTGAGACAGGGGTTTTGATCCTTCCTGGGGCACCAAAAGCAGCTGCTTGGGTGGGTGCTGAGTTCCAGCCTGCTCCTTCCTTCTAGTCAAAGAACATTTCACATCCTCACCCGTATGTGACTGAGGGAGGTAAAAATAATCTTGTCATGTTTTTTTTCTTTTCATTGACGTGCAGTGATATCTTCCCTATTCATTGCTGAAATGAACCAGAATTAATCTCAGCCAACAATTCTGCCTGGTGATGGGAATGCACATATTAGTGATACACATCAGCACACCTTCCTTCAGGAGAGCTGCTACCTGGATAAATATCAGTGAAAGTCAGCAATGAGGCGGTGGGGCAGGAAACTACTTGAGAGGGCATCCCAAATTTAAATAGAGCTGAGAGTGGCACAGCCGCATTTGTGGAAATCTTCCTTTTCATGGCCTTCCTTATCTGAGGTACATCAGAAACTCAGGTCTTTCTGTGCCCACAAAGTTAAAATAAAAATATTCACCTGGCCTTAGCCTCCCTCCCTGTGAAGATGTGTCCTTACACCCAACTTGCAAACTGTCCTTCCCTCAAACGCTGTCCACTCCCAAAGGATGGCATCCCAGTTCCTGACCTCTCCAGAGCTGTGCTGCAGCACTCCCAGGGTAGGCCCCTGCCTCCCAGGCACACCTGGCACTCTCTCCCACCTATTACAGGCAGTGGTTGCTGTTTTCCCCTCTCTCTGCAACCCCAACATCGAGCCCGTAACCCTGTGCAGGAGATGGGGCGGCTGGAAGCTGGGAGACTGAGCAGGGCACCCTCTGCCATCTGTCCCCAGTCCCTCTGCCAGCTGACCCCCCTCCACAACAACTTTAATGTCCCACAGCCTGGCTCCTGACCCTGGAGAAGATGGCATTTATTCCAACACAGAGCTGATCACATGAGCTGGACATTAAGAGACCTTATTTTTTGATGTGTGTTTGGTTTTTTTTTTAAGACTTTATTTGTCTAACATGCTTGACCAAAAATTACAACACTCAAGTTATGCCAAAATGATTAAATAATCTTTAAGCTTTCATACCTCAAGTACTTTAAATGATATTTTGAAGTAACAGTTGCTTTCATATCCTTTCCACATAAAAATACACAGTATTTGGAAGATACCTTAGGAAAAATTATTTTTAAGAGAATAGTTTATGGTTGACATAGAAATTTTGCTGAGGCTAATAAAAGGACCTCTTCCCCCCACTTTAACATTTAAGTGCCATGAGAGAATGTAAACATTTCAGACTTTAACATACAGCCAATTTCCTGCCACATTTGTTGCAAACCACTTGAATTGTGACTAGCTAAGCCACTTTTATTCTAACCAAGCTATTGTTCATCTTCCCAATGATGACAGGAGTTCATATTCAACTATGAATTTCAGTTCTTACTGATTTAGGAGCTGATCCTGAGATTTCTACACCAGTAGCTCTGACAAAAGTGGCCCCATCTGAATTCATGGCAGACTGCTCATGCACTTGTGAACCACTCACCCAAAAACCACTTGCAGGTGTCACCAATTGTTTTGGGTTTCATTTTCAGGACAAAAAAGCAGCACATTTGTTTAGACACACCCAACAGATTACAAGAAATGACAGACCTGTGACTTGTCATGTTTTCTGGGGGTCTGGTGGCTTCTTGTGGGTCCACAGCACAAGTCAGTTACCAGGCTCAAACGTCAGCTCCCAGCAGCAGCTGGAAGAGCTGCTGCACATGGGAAGCCAGTGAAAAGCAGAGTTTGTGCCCACCTTGCTCAGAGTCGAAGCTCATGTGGCCTCGTTTTGCAACACAGGTATTTTAAATTGTTTAAGTGTATAATGTACATGTAGCTGCTATGTGAAGCTCACATTTACATCCATGTAACACACAGAATTCTCCAAGGCATTTGTGCAGTTGTGGGCTATGCACAGACCTGCAACCAACTCTGAGCTGGTAGCGCTGTGGTCTGCCCAGTGTGTGAACAAGATTAATGTCTAGATGCTGTCAGCCCCAAATTCAGGATTTCCACAAGGCAAAAGGATATGTTTGTTAGTTCAAAGCAGAAATCCATTTCTTGCAGGACATGTCTGAAGCCCTTGTTTTTTTTGGTGGCTTTGTAATCAATTCTTAAGCTTCTGCCTAGGACAGGACAACACCTCTTCTAACTCTGCAGGAGAGCTGCACGGCAGTACCCTGGCTGTGGACCATCCCAACCAGCTCCCAACACATCCCCTGCTTTGTCTGGAGCCAAAAGCAATGCAACAGATGGGTTTCTACTGGGTTTGTCCTGGGCCTCTCTCAGCAGTGTCCATGAGTGGGCAAACAGCAGTACCAGGTCCCCTGAGGTGACCTCTGCTCTGCACACTTTGGTGTGTACCCATTACTCACAGCCACCCAAAAGTGAGTGTCCAAACTACACCTCAGGATGATGCCTTCCCCTTGACATCTATGTTTCCCGGGGACAAAATTATCACAATGACATTTGACCACTCCTGACCAGAGCCAAATTCAAACCAGTAATCTCATCATTGGCTGCATGTCCCATTAGCAGGTTTTAAACCAATGGTCCCAGTGGGTTTTATTTAAAAAACCATTACTAATCATTGGGTGGGCTCTTTGTGGGTTTTTTCTCTTTTTTTTTTTCCTTAAATACAATCACTTATCGCTTTACCATACAAAAACACAGTTATATTTTTTCTTCTTTTTTAAGGGAAATGTCATCCTTTTTTTCTTTAACAGGTGAGGCCAGGTTACAAATTCCTGAGTTTATACTGCACTTAACACAGTCTCCCTTCTTGAATGTTGAGCTGTTTACAGCATGCTGGCAATATGCACCATTTCCCTTGCCATCTGTAATGCCAGATGTAGTAAAACTTCATTTCAGTACAGTGAATTAGGGCCTCTATTGCATTGGTTTTGAATAGATGCAAAGACTTAGACCTGGAGGACTTGGAGAAATAGCTTTCCTCCTGTGACTGGTCATTTGTGCACCATCTTTTATATTTGCCATGTTGATTAAGGGAAAACATCTTTACCATCATTTTTATTTTACCAAGAACTCACTGGAAAACATCTGAAATGAGGAAATCAAATCCTAGTCTAAACACTTACGTTTAAACTGCAAACTTTCTTAAAGAAACACTCCTTTGAAAGACATCGTTCTTTTAATAAGTCCAATATACGGTATGTACAAAAGCCCCTACTAGAGATATATATATATATATAGATATATATATATATGTATATATATATATGTGGAATGCATTCACTTTTCTGTGTTCACAAACATTTTAATGGTGAAATGTTAGTCTTTAATTGTTTCTGGCACCAAAACGTCTTTGTTGCTTGTCCACTTTTGTTACTCTAAGTTTATCTGTGAAGAGCTAGCAGGGAAAAAAAGAAGGATTTTGCTTTTTTTTGTTGAATGGTTCCCTATTGGGATTCTCAGCCAGCAATATAAAGTTGCTAATGTGTTGGATACAACTTTAAATCCTCATTATAATCATGTGTTCCTTGGAGTAGGTAAGTCAATAACTATAGGCGGATTAAGTGGCTGGTAATTCACAGTGCACACAGATGCATTCACATAGGTGGTGGTTCCATCAGCCATGACACCATAACCTACAAAGGAAGAAAAATTCTGGTTACTCTCATTATTCATTATTATCTTTTTTATTTTTTCATTACTTTTATTACACAATGGTAAGTGCCACATTTTTTATTACTCAGAAGGAATTTAAAAATTCTCTTCGTGCAAAACATAAATGTTCCCTGAATCAATACCATCTTTTTCCTACATCAGAACTTTTAAAATTGTGTAAGAAATGCAAAATGGGCCCTCAGGAGCTAATGGCTATTATCTCTGGCAGCCAGCTCACCAAACCTCCTTAGAAAGACAGATACTTTTCTCTGCAAAGATTTTTTCTTAAAACCTTTTTAGTTTTGGAAAGGATGAGAAGATAGAGCTTAAGCAATTGCAGAATTTTAAGAAACATGCTTCTGATCATTTAGGCTTGCAGTCATCAGTGCAGCAAACTTTGGGCAATTCTAATCTTCCCACCTTTTTTTCCTGCCCTGTGTTGAACATTCTTTAAGCAACCAGTGAAGAAAAAGCATTGCTTCACTAGGGCAAGTACGTGTGCAAGTGCATCCGGGCAGGATTTGCCTAGTAGGAACCTCTTCTTGCTATGCCTTTGAGCTTGTTGACCAAACTTGATGGAAAGTCACTAAAATGCCTATCCAGGCTGAGAAAAAATGGCTTTATTAATGCACTAACAGACAAGGTGAATTCACACCCTAAAACACTGTACCATTTCTACAGGAGAACACACACGTTCATGTGTCTCACCAGTGGTGAAAAGCTTCAGCTACATCTCATGTCCAGCTAGACACCCAAGGCAAACAATTCCAGAGCTAAATCTGCAGAAAACCAAGCTTTCAGCTCTAATGCCTGTAGAAATACAGTGAAATGCTGTTTCAGAAAGTGAAGAAGAAGCCCCTTGACAGCCCTGATGTTATGAAAAAGCAGACACATTCTCCATTGTCAAAAATCTTTTAATGAATCACTAGGAAAAAATATAAGCTTGGTTACATGAAAGCTAAAATCTTAATATTGGAAACTTTCACTGAAATATTATGTTCAATATGAAGAACTGCATTCATCATCAGAAATGCATTATTTTGGGGAAATTACTTGGTAGAAAGCATTTGTACTAAGATTCAATCTCACCTTTGATGAAGTTAATAGTGAAATGTATTCATTGCTATATACATACTGAGTTCTGGCTATTCAAATCCTAGGTACCTAGGACCCCATGGTTTTTCTGAGTGCAATTTTGTGTCTTTCAGAAGCATTGAAAGTTGCATAATTTGCAAACAAAGAAACAGTAGCCAAATTCTTTTCTTTTTGGTTCCTTAAAATACCCTGAATAATGCAGAGCCTCCTGCACCTCCCATGGCAAAACCACACTATAATTAGGGACCAGGGTGGGAAAAAACTCTGTCAGGTTCCTGTCACAGGCATTTCTTTAAATCCCTTTCTGTTTGCCACAGAACAACTGTTCTGAGGAAAACACAAAATGCACGGAGGACAGTCAGCACCATGGCTGGGACTTTCTTTCTCTTCAGCTATGTGTTTGGAGAGAACAGAATCAGCCTGCTAACACACTCCTTTTGCTGGAAGATTCCTAATGCTGCAGCTTTCAGTTCTGCCCTACTGCTAGCAGAGTTGCCTTGGCCATGACCTCAGTGGAGTACTGGCTGTAATGGGAAAACCGGGATTTTAGCCAGAGCCCCTGCCACACTGCTTGTCCCTTCCATGGGTGGTTCAGCAGCAAGCCCATGTGCAGAGGTATTTTTGGCAGACATGGTAGTGCAGAGAGGGAATAGGGAAGAAACATCTCTTATAAGCATCTCTTCCCCCCAGATGTTCAATAAATGACTGCTGCAGATGTAGCTGTGCTCGCTCAGAGGAAGAACTCATCTGTTCAAATCATGCATTCTCTCTACAAAGTGCAGCTTCGTTTGCACAGGCTGCCTGCAATGGGAATTCTCCTCTGCAGAGATTTAGCATCCCACTGAAAAACAGGCTCTGCAGTTCCCCATTTGTTTTCTCTAAATTATGATAGTTAACAAGAAGAGTACCTTGTTTCTGTGTTTTGATACCTAGTGTGCCAACTTCATTAATTCACAGGATTTACCATTCTATGGAGGTGCCATTCTCTTCCCTCGAGAGACAAAGTTGGGCTTGGTTTTAGCAGATGTGATTTTGTTTACCTGCCTGAAGCTTCATGGCTTGCTGTTTGATTATATCCCCTACAACCCTCTTGGCTTACAATTTCTGAAATGACAATGAGCTTGAACTGCATTCACCAGCTCTCTCTGTTGGAATATCAAAGACTGCTCTAGCAGCATTATTTGCTTACTCTGTGATTTAACAGCACTTTGGACATTAACCAGGCATTAACAGGTCACCGCAGATGAGACACATAAGGAAAATGGACCTAATCCTTGAGCTATAAAATAATGATCTTAACATCTTATCCATTAATTTTACACCAGCACACCTCTCAGCGGTGTCACTTCTAATGTGCCATGGTGAAAGCCCCCAGGAGCAAGTAAGAGAGGGACTTCTTGGGAAGGATTCTTCACAAAACCAGAAGTATCTGAAGGCCAGCTTCTGCGGTTTTGCCATTTCTACACTGGTGAGACCCACAGAGACCCTCCAGCAAAGGCTGGAGCAGTCCCAGCAGCAGAAAACTAGTAGTTGTGGAGTACCTTTTCCTGCCAGTGAGTTAACACTGCCAAGCACTGAGCAGCTGATAATGCACACTCACGTGCCAATGGTTCGCTCCTGCACAGCCCACTGCGTTCTGCTTGGGGTGGGGGCACTGCTTGAATTCTTGCTGCCTTGCTTTGTGAGCAGGACAGACAGCATCTACCTCTCCCTTTGCCTGGGGATGAACTCCCGCTGTCACTGACTTCAGCAGAGCATATCTGTCACCATTTACTGGCTTGTGTGAAGGGAACCCAGTTTTTTTCCCCGATAAATACCAAATAGTCAAGAGAACCACTTGTTTTGTCTAGGCATAAAATGTTTCCCCTGCCAAAGCAACTAAACGCATCCATAAATATTTTGGAACTTCTACACAAGTCAGTGGTGGTATCCCTCATGATTTCAACTTCATATACACACTGATGGGGAGAGACAACCTTTATTGTACAATCTTGAAGATCAAGCCTTAGAAGCACCCCTCAAAGCATTCCTACCCCGTTTACAAGCACAGAAGCCGAGACACAGAGATCTGACATGAATTATTGTAAAGCACAGATTCTGCTGAGGAAAATACAATCCCTCCATCCTAATATTTAGTCACTTTCTGTACCTAGTGGACTTGGGTTCTAACTTTAAAACTCACAGTAAAACTTCACTTCCCTGTGAAGGAAGCATTGACCTGTTTTACAGAAGTAGAAAGTGAAAGAGAAACTCAAGTGCAAATATTGAAATGTGGCTATAAGCCGATTTCACCTCTGAATATGCAGCTAAATACGTATCTGAATTCTAGAAGTGCTTCAGTTCAGACATTCAAGTTTGAAAACACTGGTTAAGCCTTCTCTCTTTGTGGTTTCTAAATACATATATATAAAAAGAAATGTGTTCTGACCTTCATGGATATGTCCAAAAACATGAAGCCTTGGCTGTATTCGTCTCTGGACTGTGTTCAGCAGCTCAACGCATCCTACCCGTTGCATTTTCTTAGGAACCCAGTCTAGAAAACCTTTGGAAAAGAAAGGAAAGCTTTAAGAGAAGACAGGTAATCAACAAAGTTGTGCTGTTATACAGCACTTTTGAGATTTCATGTCTCATGCCTTTTCACAAACAGCCACAGAAGAACTGAAGTGGCAAAAACTGTGTCTGCCTTGGTAAGCAGAAGAGGAAGGAAAGAAAAATACTGAAGGAAAACCATAAAAGCTCATCTGGATAAAAAGGACTATGATAACTCTTTCCAGTTGTTTTTCAAAGAATAATCACTGCAATCAAAGCATTTTTCACACTGTTGTTCATGGGATAACTCAATGCTTTACCCATTTTTCTTCCTGAAGAGAATGAGGTGCAAAGAGCAGTAAGTCCACAGCGAGCCTCTAAAGAATTTAAATGAACATTTAGGTATTTAAAACCAGTCCTGGGACCTACTTTTTTAGATTGAACACTTGAACTGATGTAACAGAATCTGTGCTGCCAATAACACAACTATATTGTTAACACATTGAATCATACAGTAGTGGAGCTCAGGTGAGGAATTTACTGCATGCCCCAAAAATAACATCCTCAAGTTAAACCACTTTATGGCACAGCAAGTCCCACTTGCCTGAACTGATGGATCTCAGATAGGAAGAGAAACTCAGGCCTTTTGCAGAAGACGTATTTAAGTGTTGCATTTATTTGCACAAAAATTGTGCAAAAATCTATTTCTTACAAAAATAGACAGAAATGTTACATCAACTTGCCTCTTTGTCTAAAAATACTGCAGGGGGATGTTTACTGCCAACTGAAGTCTCATGTTTCCTTCCAAGTAGTAGTATAAGGAGGATGTTGTTGTATTGGAGTGTTTGCAACAACCAATCTGTTTTCTTCCTATTGTTCAGTCATTTTCATCAGGCTCAAATTTGGAAACCTAAAAGACAAAATCTTCCTGCTTTTATTTTGTTGTTCTGATATTTTCCCTGCGCGCCTGTCGTAGCTTTGCATCTCTTGGATTTGCTGCAGTAGTGTGAATATATTGTGCCTTTAGCCAGAGGTACAGAGCCTGGACCTGGTTTCGATACATTTACTTTTGATGTCCACTCAAGCGTGGCTAAGCAGCCAACCAACTGGCTTAAAAGACCAGAATTGTGGTCTTTTCAATTCAAGCTCTTGGAAAAGCTCTCAGATTCACTAGAGCTTCAGGGTAGGTTCACACATTGAGAAATACCTCTGTAGCTGCCAGTGCTTGAAAACTGGGCTCGGTAAACTGTGAGGTTTTATCAAAATGGCAAAAAGTTTGCACTTGTTTCATAGCTACTCGGAGAGCTAAGCTCAATTTTCAGAAAAGAGTTGGGAATGGGGCATCCTAAGTGCCAAAAAGAGGAAGCTCTGATCATGGCCAAAGACTTGAAGGTGCTGCTTGGCACCTGTCAGGGGATGTAGAAAAAGAAAGCCCTGCTGAACTACAGCCAGATTGAGCAATGCTCTCTTCTGCTGAACTCACTTGTGCCATCAAAAGGAGGTGAAAATTCACTGGAGAAAACAGTATTTATAATGTCAAAGTGAGGCCAGCAATTCCTCTGGAATCCAGACATGCTTTTTTTTTTTTTTAGTAAACATATTATAACCATGGGTTTTACTACTCCAATGATTTGAAACAGTTAATTGTCAAAATGTCTGTGGCAAATATAAAGCCAAAAGTATTTCCACTTCAAAAACTTCACAAACAAAAATCCATAAAATTAACTTCTCCATTAAATTAAGCATTATTTATGTTGAACATGTTTTTGTTTACATGCATTATCACCCTTCTGAAGCCTTCCCATATGTTTGCAGCTTATTATGTACACCTGACTACACAAACTAAGAATAATTGATTACACCTAGCTAACAATTAGAGTTCATCTTAGGGGTTTTTTAATGTTTGGTTACTTGAAACAGGTTTCTGCAGCTGTCAGGAAAGTATAAATCTTTGTCACAGACTATCAAGCAGACAGCTGCAAATGAAGACTTAAAGGTGAAATTAAATTAAAAACAAAGAAAAGAAAGTGAACTTTTGGAAGAGAAATAA
This sequence comes from Coloeus monedula, assembly GCF_965178545.1. Lineage (NCBI taxonomy): Eukaryota > Metazoa > Chordata > Aves > Passeriformes > Corvidae > Coloeus > Coloeus monedula. Next base: position 13,787,208 of record NC_138784.1, read on the forward strand.
AAGAATCATAAATGCAGATCTTTAGGAAACAAAAATATGCTGATATAGAAATGAGCATTAACACTGACCTCATAATCACAAATACTATATTTCATAAGCTATGAAATATATGGCATTTCTTTATGAATAATAATAAGCAGGTTACTAATAAAATGGTCAAAAATAGCTGGTTTAACCTTTGCTTTCTCATCCTGTGTGAACCTCCCAAGTATCCCTGCTCTGGTTTCATCCCAAAGCACTACTCTAAAACAGAAGAGAAAAATTACTTGGATTTTTGTTACATGGCTAAATGAAAAACAAAGTTCATTAACTCTTAATGGTACTTCTGCATCTAAATCAGACCTAAAATCTATGCAATAACGTAGTATTAATTAGCTTAGGAGGATGCACACTTTTCTGAAGTCAGAGAATGAGAAACCAGCACAGAAAATGGATGATGGGCAGAATTTAGGCAGCCATGCTGGATAAAACACCCAGAATTTGCAAGAGGACTGATTGCTATTTATGATCATTAGGAACAACTCTAGTGAGTTGTAGATCAGTAGATCAGAACAACAGGAATCAGCTTTGTGGTTAAAATAATTGGCTAGGAGGGTCAAGGAGGATCCTATCCTGTCTCCCAAAAGGTCTGTGGACAGAGCTGCACAATAAGGTGGTTCTGTAAGTTAGGCAAAGTGTTAATTTCTTTGAAGTGTCATATATTTGTTGCCATGGGTGTCAGGGAGACCAACAGCTCCTGCCCTCAGGCAGAGGGTTCTGTGCCTGAGCCACCTATTAATGCATCAGTAAGAGAGAGACAAAGGAACAGGAACTTCTAAAAAAAAAGAAAATTCTTGGGGGATGGTTGAAGATAAAGAATTAAAAAAAAAAAAAAAAAAATAGAGAGAGCACATACTGAGCCAAGCAGATGGGAGGAATTCACATTACTCCATTACAATCACTGGAGATGGGTGGCCCTTCCTCAGAATTACTGCAATTATTAATTTACTTTTCAATTACTAAATTTTCTATTAAATTTATTACTAAAGTCTGTCTGCTGAGTGCCAGCTCTGCAGTGCTCTTTAGGGGTCCTCCTCCCTCTGTTGATCCCAGAGGCTACTGGAGAGACCTGGTGGCTAAAGCAGCAAGGTGGTTGAAACTCTCCACTTTCCAACAAGGGATTTCAAGTGAATGTTCACTCAGCTGAAGGCTGGATTGTTTTACAGTTGGTTAGCTGGCTTCAAAAGGGGCTTTCTAAGTCTGGAAAAAGCTTCTGAAAAAGTTTTAAATATGACTTATAAATAAAACTGCATGAAAGACACAGCATCATGCCTTGGATTCGAACAGGGATTACCCCCATACTAATGGCTTGGAGCTGATATCTCTTAAGGGCCAAAACACTTAATTTCTGACATCCACTTTTACAATACATGCTCATATTAAAATCAGTCCATGGCATGGCATGAGACTCCACTTAGGTGAAGAATCAAAACACAACCCCCTAACTGTGAGAAACCCTGCTTACAAAGAACTACTTTCCCCCCCCCCCGGATTAGTGAGCAGTGGAATGCAAACATTTCTTTCTAAAGAAAACAAAACACAAACCCTTTAGATACTTTCTCCTCCGAGCTCTGAAAGAGAAGAAAGGGTGGAAGACGAGGGTTTTAGCTTCAGGAAATTGGGGAATCTAAAGGTTTAAAGAAACCAACTGCCTTCATCTCACACAAAGCACAGTAAGACTCAGCAGAACACTTGAGCACATGCTTCTTGTTCATGTCCATTTACTAAATTAGCGATAGTCAAACACACATTCCCATTAAATATAGACTGCTATATGTTAAATAGATCGAAAAAAACCTTAAAAGCCTTGAGCTTTCACTGAATCTGGACAAATTTGTGTGATTGTATTGTTTCTGTAGCAAAGGTAATGTCAAAATTTTCTAGAAATACAAGAAATCTCTTATTGTAGATAGATAGCTTTTATATCACCTGTATTAATATTTGGGAAATGCACATGCAAAACTATTTCTTTTAGATGTGTTCATGTTGCCAAATTGTATTACAGATAAGCAGTTCAACAATCCTGTCCAAAGAACAGGCAAACAATGGGGAGCATCTGGATTTGTGAGGCAGAAGATGCACCAAGTCAGTATGATGAGGAAAAATAGAGATTCTGGGTACTTGTTGGTGGGAGAATGCTACTGCAAGTCAGGGAGAAAGTGATAAAAAATAAGACCCTAATCCAGCATTTCTCTTCAAACAGGCTCCACTCTTTCAATCTAGTAATTTCACCAGTGGCAGATTAGACATATGCATAGGAAAACTAGACCCTGCTTATTTATAAAGCTCATTATGGCTTTTTATGTTAAGGTTTTACTTTTTAAGCCATTATTTAATTTAAGCCATTGAGCAGAGGTGACACAGGTAATCATGAGCTGAAGTCCTGGAGCTGCTGAAATCAGTATGCATGTTGCTTTTGACTTTTCTAAGTCAGGATTGCACTGTTTTTCTAAGGAGAGCCATCAGTTACCATATAATCATCTGAAACACACAGCTAAGAGCACTATAATTTCTTACCGAGAGGTGGTCCATGTGTTATAAGAATATCTATTCCATCTGGAATAAGGTTCCATTTCTCTAATAGTGCTTGGCCTCGTGGAAGATTAAAGCCCCAGCCATAAAACCAAGGTTGCCTGCCAAGAGAGGAGGAGAATGTCTTCAGCGGTACTTCCATGTACTGGTTATCTAATTAAAATACTGAGGTTGACTCTTTACTACCATGGAATTTGAAGACACAAATAGCATTCTTTTTCTTCTTTGTGTGCACAGTAATCCCCTCTTTCCATACAAGCAGCGTTGTTTAACTTGAATGGCAAATCCATGCAGTCCTCCCCACTTCCAGTAGACAGCATACAGTAAAATATTCACAGTATTCCTCCAACTACTTACAAGCCCTGGATACCAAGACCTCCATGTGTGGATTATCACACTGACTCTCACAACATTTAGAAGAACAGCTGTCTCAGACACCTACACATGATTTATGTTTCACATTGGCTCCCAGCACGTTTGGCCCTTAGCCTATGACCAGCTGGACAAGGACAGACCCTGGCACCATGACAGATCCTGCTCCAAAGTCAGAGACATCATCTCTGCTGCTTTGTTTCCCTAATTGGATACATCTCATCAGAACAAGAATGCTGCTGCTTCTCTTACAAACAAATTTCTTCTGTCCTCTGGTGTGTTGACTTGCTTTTAAGTAAGACTTTCCATATCCAGGATTTCTTATCAGACAGGCATTTACATTTTTTAAAACATACTTATGGAGCAGTGCATCATGGAGCAGCAGGACGGTAACACTGCCAGTCAGAACACAATTTATCTTCCTATCCCATTGATTAAAAAGCTATATTTCACAGCAATTATGTCACAGTGTTAAATTATGTCTTGCTGCCTAGGCTCCAATTCTAGGTCATAAAATTGAGGGGTTAGTTTTAGGCTGGAAGTTTTAATAATTTTTTGACTGACATCTTCTGGCCATACCATATTTGAAGAACAATGAACAGAAGGCTTTTCTTCCACAGACAAAAAGAGGCTCAACTACTGATGACTGAAAGGCTTTCTTTCTCATCCCCTGCCTCTTCATCACATGCCCTGGATAACCAGGGTCTTGAGAAACAGGTGTCCCAGGAGAAAAAAAAAAAGAAGATGAAACTTTGAACATCTGCTATTGGGACCAGAAACGTAAATCTCAGCCTCCAGAAGCTGTGATGAGGGAGGTGAAGAAGAGATGCTAAGGGTGTGAAGGAGAGATGCTAACAGCACTAGCTGTGAAGCACAAATCATGTTCTGAGTAACACTGCTCAGGCCAAGGCAGCTGGCTAAGATAAAGACACATCCCTGTATCAGGCCACAAAGTCACACTTCTCTGGTTACCTGTTCAACATTCCAAGCAGCCTTTTCTCAACTTCCTGCTGCCAGGGTCTAGAGGGAGGCACAGGGGAGACATTATCTCTCTAAAATTTCCTGAAAGGAGGTTTTAGCAAGGTGGGAATCGGGTCTCTTCTCCCAGGTAACAATCAATAGGACAAGAGGAAATGGCCTAAAGTTGCACCAGGGGAGGTTTAGATTGGATATTGGGAAAAATTCTTCACTGATAGGTCAAACCCTGGCACAGGCTGGCCAGGCCAGCCAGGCCAGTGGCTAAGTCACCATGCCTGGAAGCATTTAAAAGATGTGTAGATGTGGCACTTGGGGACATGGTTTAGTGGTGTTAGGTTTATGGCTGGACTCGATCATCTCAAAGGTCTTTTCCCAAACAATTATAGGAGTCTCCTAACTGGCTTATTGTTCAGCAAGGTACCAGTAATGTTACCATGTGACATTGCCACACAGCAATCATACAAGCTCTGTGGAGCTGGATCAGCTCCTCCTTACATTCAGCTCAGCACTGAGAGAAGGAAAGTATTTTTACCACAGAGGAATGCCTTGAAAACAAAAACCCTGAAGTTTGTGAGGTGCTTGGATATTACAGAAGTGGGAGGCTTCGTAAAAATATACAGTGGTTGGCTTTTTCTAAACTCTTCATCCTTTCCTGCCTTGAGATTGCATTCCACACCTAACATGCCACGTGTATTTCTTCACCAGGACAAAAACACACAACTGTTTGGCAAATCATCTGTAGGCCCAGGGCACATTTTCCAGCAGCAATATCTCACTGACAGAAAATATTTGCAAGGACAAATAAGTGGCAAAAGAAGTGCCAGCACAGTAAATCATGTTTTTTAACTCATGGACAGTTTCAGTGGATATACATCCCTGCTTCCACCCCTCACTTGGTCTGGTGCTGCTGGGCTGGGACAGGATTGACCCCGGTTCCCCAATGGGAAGTGAGGGGAGGCAACCATCCCACAGGTATGTCAGACACAGAAAAGAAACTGAGGGGAAAGACCAGTGTTTGCCCAAGAAGCACAGGTCAAAAACTCACAGAATAATTATTGTAAGACTACAGTAAAGCATTTTTAAAGATAAATAATCATGACTGCCACAGGTCTCACCAAAAGCCAGCTTAATCCTGCTGAAATCCAGATGACCACAAACTGCATACGCAGCTGTGAGAGCCTCTGCCTGCCTCTGCCAGGGCTGGACTACACAGGGCCACTTTCTAAAAAAGCCCATTTCCACTTATGAATAGGCATGATCTGCTTATTAAGACAAGAAGCACTTTCCCCCGTCCCTCCCTCCTCCCTCCCTCGCTCCCTTTGTGGTGACTGCAGCGGGGCTGGTAAGTTATGCATGCTGGAGCTGTTCTTTTGTGAAGGGGAGATGTTACAACTTGTGTGATTTGCCATTATGCTGTCTTTTGTGACAATCCCGAGATGGAAGGAAATGTCTGGAATATTTCTGGCAAAAAAAAAAAAAAAAACAGGTCCAAGAAAGGATTCAGCAGAGGATATTGGCATGCTTTACATTGGAGAGAAGACAAATCACACACTTCAATGCCCCCACCCCCAAAGCAAAAACCATCTTTATAAGCACATAGGGATTTTATAAATCCCCAAGTCCCTTCTTCTGAAAATTTATAACAAAACAGCCATCAAAGTTTCTGAGTAGGGAAAAAGCCTTCTTCTCTAATACCCACTAATGAGTCCATGACCTGGGTATCATGCAAAGACAACTTTGTCTAAAATTTGCATTTATGATAGAACCTGAAAACAAAGTTAAATTGTTTATATCAAGCACTGAATTTCTGTATTCCCAGTTAGTGCATACTCAGGAAGAGTGTAATTATTTTTACAATGTATTTTTCAGTAATATTTTACATTTGACAATGAAAATATTGTCATGTATGTTCTACAAGAGAAAAATCCACTATGCTCAAAAAAAAAAAAAGAAACCAACCCAAGAAAAATTTATTTGGCAATTAAAGACATACCTCATTAATGTATTTCACCTTTGAAGTGAAGCACTCATCTGTAGAAATGTACTTTGATTTAGGACTTACCTTTTTCAAATGAACAGTTTGAGTGTCTCCAACAGTCTACTGAAATTCAACCATTTTATTATTTTGATAAGAATAATGATTGTCTACATGTAAGACTCCAGAGGAAAAATATATCGGAGGTGAATTTGTTTACAGCACAATTAACCTTATGTTTAAAACACATGCACAAGTTTTGCAGGTCAAATAATCTGCCACACAAAAAGGGCTGAATTATCAGAGTTTGTGCTAGCAATCGGATGTTGCTTTATGTACTGAATTTCTATCTTTCTGTTCTAAAGTAACCATTGGAATAATTTTCTTACAGAATGATAGTTGCTATGACAACCATAGCAAATTTTCCTTTTCTGAAACAGATGTCTCATTTAGTTGAAAATTAGAATGTGAAAAACCCATGGGAAAAATTAATTCAAACTTTAACAGAACACTGACTACAATGTAATCTCTTATAGGTTAACCCCTTAACATCTTTCTGCACTCCTATAGTAACCTTCTCATAAATTCTAATTAAACCAGTTTAACCTCCTAGGAATGACCTTCTTAGCTATCATTAGCACTTTAGTTGTCTTTGAAAGGATCATTTCTGTTATAATAGTAACAGAAAAAAGTCATACTGAAAAAATAATGGTCAAACATATTACCACCCTAATTATTTATTAGGGTTTTTTTTTTTCTTTTATTCAGCTACTACTGGAAAGAGCTAACATGTAGCACAAGAATTCTTTTGTCATTTAAATGGGGCTTTACTTAGTTTTACATGTGATCTACTGTAAAAGGTGGTGATGCAGCACACATATTTGACCTGCCATTTATGTAAAAACTGAAGGTTTCCCATTTTCAAACCACTGGTACCCATCTCAATCTGACAGGCAGCCATACAAACAAGGGATACTTGACTGGGGAGAACTATCAGTGCACATTGATTTTTCTATTACAAGCAATGAGAGACTGAAATTCGATTCTCCATTACCTTGATTCAATTTAAACATTTTAACTTAAAGAATGGCTTCCTTCCTTTCCAGCTCAAGGGGACTCTCCACAGTACCTGGGCATCCCTGCAGACAAACAGGGCAGAAAACCAGTGGGCACTCCCAGAAACACCCCCCATGGCACTGCCTGCAGGGCTGGGGGGTGTCAGCTAACACAAGAGCTGCAAGATTTACTGCAGCAGCTGCCTCTAGGCTGCCCAGAGAAGTAACACAAATCTTGCCACCAGTAGGCACCAATTACTCTCTTTGACTTCAAGGGGAAAGCCCAGTACCCACAGAGAGCTCTGGGTGGTTTGACTGAACAGCACTGGTGTATCAATGGGATTGGTGGGCAGCATCCTGCAAACACTGTGGTAGCAAAAAGTGCAGAACTGAACACAATGGACCCCCCGATTTCTATTGTTTCCTATAATTTTTTTCTTTTTCCTGCAGCTGAAAGGCAAGTCCTCTCACTAGAATTCCTTTGCTTACCAAATAAATTTCAAAGGTTCACAAACACATGTAACTTGCTCCAGTCTTTTCTCCACAACTGTTGTCACTTTTCTTCTACACGAAAATAAGCAGATATTGGTTGGTGACTGTCAAGAAGCTCGGTGGGAAAAGAATGGACCAAATCACCTTTCTCTACCTTGCTCCTCTTCCTGAAAAAAGCAAATATTCCATATATACAAGACTGGACTACCCATGCTGAAAGCCATACTGGCAGGAGTGACTGGTCAAGGGCCATGCAGCACAAAAAGCAGATTCAACAGTGTCAAACATTGGCAAAACTCCAACACATCCTGATTCCCACCCCAAGAAAGCTCAGTGTTGGACATTTAAGTCTAATTTTTCCTGGTCTTGATATAATCTTACTATCATAGCTAGCTACAGTGCTGTGAACATGGGTGTACAGTACTAAACACACTGCTTCCCTTCCCTGTCTGCCTGGTGTTCTGGTTCTTCAGGTGTTCATATTTTTACATTCCCCACCACTGCATAAGCTGAATCTACCCAATCTCTGCATTTGCCTTTAGCCTTTCCTCAGTAAGTAACTAACTATTTTATTGAGTATTTCTATGATTTTTTACTCTACTTTCCCTCCAAGTAAGCATTCCCAAAAGTTCATATTTTGGGGGGGTTTTTTGGTATCGGCCATTTCATCTAAAATAGTTGTGAAATAACACGGATTTTTCTGTCTTTTCTTCCTTGCATGCAGAATGGCCATCCAAAGCAGAAAGGACAAAAGCAGCTATCAGGCCATTGGTGCTAAGAATGACTGGCAGGGCACTGTTTGTTTATAGGCTTTGAAAATTCATTCAACATCTTGGAATCTGAGCCAAACATAACTGAGATCTAAGGAAAAACAGGTTTCAGAAGTCTTGAGGAGCATGAGAAGATTTATATTACTACTAAATTCCATGTGAGGGAGGCAAGGGTGGTGTGATTTTAGACAACAGCAGTGTGCAAAAAGAATTAAACTATGCAAGAAAGAAATTTAAATTTTCTTATTCTTAATATTGAAACCAGGTCTTTTTTAGTGAAAGGTAAGGCCTTACAACTAATAAATGGAAATGATGCAACTCAGATCCTCTGCTGGACATAACACACAACTCTGCTTCCATGGGGAAGTTTGCCTTACTTGCTTTGCATCCAAGGTTGTCATTCTTGAAACTGAATCAAATTAAATTATTGTTTTCACAAAAGGAAAGAAGGATAAAAATCTGAGTATGGCCCTTTGTCAGTAATTATTTCTCTTGCAATTCGAGTTACACATGAAATCATTCATCTTTTGTTTAGTAAAGGATTTCGTATGGCTCTGACTGCAAAGAAGAAAGAATGAGCTATGACTAATAGGAACTGATCATTTCTAAACATTAATCTGTTATAAAACAATGAAAAGTAAAATGAAATCTACTTTATCTTCATAATAAGAAAACGAGAAGGTAACAGGTAAGGAGTAAAATTAATGAAAGATTGAATTTAAAATATGCCAGTACCAAATGCAGATAGTTTATCTCATTCTGCTGGAAGGCAAATGATAATACCCCATCTGATATTTTTTAAAAATAATAAAACAAACAAAGGTAGAAGCTAATTTGGAATAATTAGTCAAAAGATTCAATGCTGAGGACGCAGATGTAGAACTGTACAGACCTTCAGTATAGTCTTAGGGATTTCATGCAGAGATAAGGTCTTGAGTCCCTGATGTGTCGCAGACTGTTGCCTCAGTCTCTGATTCTCAGCATGTAAAAATATAGATACAGCCAGGTTATCCAGCCCATAATTCAGGTACTGATAACTGGCAGTCACAGAAAGAAAGGTTAGGAGAGAAGAGGAGTTAACAGCCCCTCTGTTCACAGAACAGTCACCATCTCATTTTAAATGTAAAACTTGCCATGAATGGGCCAACCTGGAAGGAAAAAAAAAATTTGAGGCCCAGCTATGCATGGCATCTTTATGGTTATTCACTGTCAGATGCCCAGACAGCTAAAGAAAAAGGATGTTCTTCCACACTTCCAACTAGCTGGTGTTTAGTCCCCTAAGACACTGCAGGTGTTTGCCGTCCTAGGAGCCCTTTTAGGGGCTCTCCCAGATGAAACATGACTAAAATATGTAGGATATGTAATAGGTGCCCTGAGAAACAACAAAAAGGCTATCAGAGTAGCCACTGAGTTACTGAGCCCTCCACTTACAGCCAGGCCCAAGAGTTACTCCGTTTAGTAATTCACCAGGTTTACATTCTTGTCTCAAAATACCAGGAGTAATTAGACCATATGGACTAACTGTCTGCCAGTTCTTTTCTGATTTTCCTCCCTTTTTTTTACCTTCTTTTACTTAAAAAATTCAAATCCACTTTGATTTAAACAAGCATAAAAACACTTCCAAAACTAATAAATTATTGCAACATGTGTGCATATATGCATGAAGTGCATTATTTTTCATGTTTCAAATTTTGCAACAGACGAACTTACTTCTTGTTTAAAAAAGCACATACTGATACTTCATATGCCATGTGTCTACCTGAAGTGAACAAAATCCAAGAAATCTTAAATTCCATATTTACGATTTCCCACAGTCCTAAATTCATTCCACAGTGCAGTCGTGGAAACAAACTGCTGCAATATAACTTTCTATACCAAAAAGCTACATGTTTAACAGCTGTCCTTCAGCTATCTAGGAATCTGAGATACTTTAAAAAATGTACTTGTCTGATGTAAATTACACAATTGGAAATATTTGATGCACACAGGTGCATCCCTGTGTTTTAATATTGAGAGAGCTTTGTCTGAACTCAGGAAAAAAAGAGAGTTTATGACCTTTGGAAGAAGGGCAGGCAACTCAAGAGAACTACAAGGATGTTGTGGGTTATGCAGGGAAAAAAAGTAGAAGGGCCAAATCCCAGATAGAGATTAATCTGTCTACTGCTGTAAAAGACAGTAAAAAAAATGAATAAATACATCAGCAACAAAAGGATGGCCAAGGAAAATCTCCATCTTTTATTGGATGAGGGGGGGAAACATAGTGACAAGGACTGAGGAAAAGGCAGAGGTACTCCATGCCTTCTCTGCCTCGGTCTTTAACAGAGAGGTTGTTCTCCTTGTACCCAGCCCCTGAGCTGGAAGACAAGGACAGGGAGCAGATTGGAGCCCCATAATCCAGGGGGAAATAGTCAATGACTGCTACACACTGAGAGACACACACAAATCTACAGGGCTGGACAGGATCCACCCAAGAGCTGTGTGTCATCACAGGGCACAGGCAGGGAATCAGCCCCAGCCAACGTGGGTTTGTGACAGGCAGCTCCTGCTTGACCCACACAAGCTCCTTCTGTGACAGAGTGACCCCTCAGTAGATGAAGGAAAAGCTGTGGATGTGTTTTCCCTGGACTTCAGAAAGCCTTTGGCACTGTCTGTCTCCCACACATTCTCCTGGAGACACCAGCTGCTCATCACCTGCACAGGACCCTGCCTCACTGGATGTAAAACCAGGCCCAGGGACTGGTGGGGAATGGAGCCACATCCAGATGGTGACCAGTCACAAGTGGTGTCCCCAGGGCTCAGTACTGGGGCCAGTCCTGCTTAATATCTTTATTGATAACCTGGACAAGGGCATGGAGTGCACACCCAGTCAGTTCATGGACAACACCCAGCTGGGTGGGAGTGTGGATCTGCTGGAGGGCAGGAAGGCTCTGCAGAGGGATCTGGACAGGCTGGATCCATGGGCCCAGGCCGATGGTCTGAGGGTCCACAAGGCCAAGGGCCCGGTCCTGCCTTGGGTCACACCAACCCCCTGCAGCTCCAGGCTGGGGCAGAGGGGCTGGAAAGCTGGGAAAGGCCCTGGGGCTGCTGGGGACAGCGGCTGGACATGAGCCCAGGTGTGCCCAGGGGGGCAAGAGGCCAATGGCACCTGGGCTGTGCCAGCCATGGGGTGGCAGCAGGGCCGGGGCAGTGACTGTCCCCTGTGCTGGGCACTGCTGGGGCCACACCTCAGATCCTGGGGCAGCTCTGGGCCCCTCAGGACAAGAAAGGCATTGAGGGGCTGGAGCGTGTCCAGAGAAGGGAACGGAGCTGGGGAAGGGGCTGGAGCAGCAGGAGGGGCTGAGGGAGCTGGGAAAGGGGCTCAGCCTGGAGCAAAGGAGGCTCAGGGGGAACCTTCTGGCTCTGCACAACTCCCTGACAGGAGGGGGCAGCCAGGGGGGATCAGGCTCTGCTCCCGGGGAACAAGGGACTGGAGGAAACAGCCTCAAGCTGTGCCGGGGGGGGTTCAGGTTGGACATCAGGAGGAATTTCTTCATGGAAAGGGTGGTCAGGCACTGGAAGGGGCTGCTCAGGAAGGTGGTTGAGTCACCAGCCTTGGAGGTTCAGAAGAGGTGTAGATGTGCTTAGGGACAAGGTTTAGTGTTGGCGCCGGCAGTGCTGAGTTTATGTTTGGACTCGATGATCTTAGAGGTCTTTCCCAAACTAAACAAATCTATGATTTGTTCCAATTTACTCTGCTTTCTTAGTGGTGAAAAAAATCCTTATTCTAATTCATTCTAAAGAATGCTAATTTATTAAATGAAATAATTTATGAACAGCAATTCCAAAGGAAGTGTTCTGATGTTAAGCAGTTTCACAAGTGGTAAATTACTTTTCCCTTTAAAATCCAGTCAGGGAAAAGAGAAAGAACTCAGCTGTTTTACAGTTAATTCCTGTGGCAGTGGTTCTATTTACAGTTCTTCATGTAGAGTCACCATCTCCTTCTCAATGTAGTAACACCTTTACTGTGTCAAAACCTGGGGAAAATGCACACATACAAGCTACCACGGAGTAGGGAGGCTGATTCTCACCAGGTGTAAATGGTTCAAAAGCTGGTGGAGCACTGCCAAGCTACTCCAGCTGAGAATCAGCTCCACATAGACCCACTCCAAACTAGTTGGCTATTTGTGTTTCTCTTGGACTATTGCCAAAGGGCTCATCGCAGTGCCCAACTCTGTTTACATCTTTGAAACATCCTGAAATTGCTGCTGTCTGAGACTACAGCACAGACTACCGATAGAGCTGGTAGTCCTTTTGTTCAAGGAAAAAATGGGGGGGGAAAGCAGCAAAACAACAACAAAAAAGGCACTTTAAAATCAGCTCTGTCTCATAAAATTAAACTTTCAAGCAAATGTGAAAAATAAAGAGAAAACTGCTGTGGGGGATAGCAATTTCACTCTTGTGGTTTATGAACTGCAGGAAAGTGAAGCCAATTCCCCATAGTGAGATTATAGGTCTCCTTTTCTACAGGTCTTAAATTAAAAACCAGCTGAATCCAAAGTGAGCTAGTTTACTGGATCAGAAGATTCAATTATTTCTGCTAAGTAACTGAATGTGAACTACTTCCTTTTAATAATATACAACTAATAATTACTGCCCAAGAAAGGACTTTTTCCTACCAAGCTAATTAACTAAAGCAATATATTTTCCCACTGCTCTCAAATTTAACTAAAGCCAGGAACATCGAAAAGCAAGTAAATGCAAATCTCCACTCCCATGAAGAAATACAAAGCCACGCAATGTGTTCAGACATTACAAGAAATAGGATTTGCCCTAAATTGTTATGTTGAAATCAACATAATTTCTGGTCTATATTCAGCATACATGCACAAGTGTGTCTTGCACACTTGTACAGACATGGTGGGGAGCTTTACTGCAAAGTGGATGCAAAGCACTTTTGGCTTTGTTAACTGCCTAAACTCCCCCTGCAAGAGGTCACAGTGAAATGTGTTAAAGAACTGATCCACATCTCTAATACACAACATGCAAGAGGTGTCTAAACTACTGATTCTCCACTGTTGTGATACTCTGGGATTGAACTGTTCCAGACTCCTCAGCCCCAGGCAATGCTGGGAAGAAATTTTATTTGAGAGAAAACAATTTCTGGAATGTTCATCAACAAGAAAAGAAAAAAAAGGAATATTCTAAACTGCTGTGACTCAGGAATACCTAATAATTAAAATTCATTGCATTGGTTTGACTTTGATGATATTTATGGACTACTAGATGTAGTTCAGTCTACATTTTCATTCATTCACATACCTATTGCAGAGTTTAATTAGTTAATAACAGCTATACTCATTCAACATGGTATAGAAAATCCACTTAGAGTTAACAAATTTTTATTTTCTTCCATTCATTTCTTTCAGAAATGTGAACGATTCTTGCTAATTCATTTCAGTCACTTAATTTGTATGGAAGCATTCATTAAAAAGACCTCTCCTGAATTCTGTATGATTGCTCACATAAGCAATAGCACCTGTATACTCAGAGCCTGATGAATGACATTCACATCTCCTGTATTTTCAAGTCATGCAGAAAAAAAACCACTTTCCAAGACAAATTTATCACATGAAATACACCAATTTAAGCTAAAAATTTCTTTAGTTAAAAAAAAGAAAAAATAAGGAGAAAAATGATCCAGTGATCAGTTCTGATGCTAAAACAGCCAGAATGTTAAATCTCACTTTCTGCCTCTGCAAAACCTTTCACACTCCAGAAGTTCCGTATTGTTCAGTTCTCCCCACCACTTTCCCTGAACAGCTGAGCTCAATACATCAAAATAATTTTGCAGGAAAAACGATGCTTATGATCTTTCATATGCTGCAGACTAAACTACAGTGCATTGTGGTTTTAAGTCGTTTTAGAAGCAGCACTTCCAAAATGGAAAATGGCTTCTCATAAGTATGAAAGAGGAAATAAAAATATCACTCCAACATTCTGTTGAAATACAATTAAACCTGTATCTTTGTGCCTCAGACTGATAATATACTTTAACAGGATGATGAACTTTTCTTTCTCTCTCCTGAACATGTTGCTATTTCTAACACATCTGTCATGTCTTGCCTACCTTACACTGAATGCCTGAAATAAACTACCTTCAGCATTCTCGCCACAGTAATACAGCCACATCAGGTAGGCTTAGATGCCAAACTTCTCTCAAAAATTTTTGAAACCTGAGATGCCTCATTTCTAAATAATGAGTAGAGTCTATTATTCCCACTGACTACTTTCATTTTTTCAAGAACCATCTCAGTCTACCTGAGTCTACTCACTTCTATTGCCTGCCTCGAAGTCACTAATTAAAACAGCTCCAAATAGTTCCTAACTTTAACAATCAATGGAATATCTACCACTTTTAAAACATATTTCTGAGCAACCAAAACCCAACACTTTAATACACTCACATCCAGGATTTCTGCATCCATCCAAACAAAACTCTAGTACAACATGAAAACAAGCCACATGCTCAGAAATCTATGAAATCTGAAGTTTGCAAGAATTTTAGAGGGAATTTTTCTTCAGGAAACAGTAGAGAAGCAAGTGCACTTCAGTTATTTGTATTTTTGTCTTTTGACCAAGTGAGAGTGCAGCAAGAAAAGAACATAAAAGGATCAGGTATTTTACTAAGAAAAACATCTAGTATGGTTTTGTCCAGTAACAAAAAATTTGATTCCTTATGTATTTTTGTTATGTGGAAGACACCAAATAGGTTTTTTGATTTGAAAGGAGACATAAGAACTAAGAACTGGAATGGTCACTTTGAGGCAGAAGTTCTTATTCTCTGTGAATTTTACAGGGAGTGAAACCCACAGTGTAACACCTTGAGCTGCTGCTGCTCTATATGGAAGCCACAATCCCAGCTTGGGAGGTTTATTATGTTAAATGAAGTCAATATTTTATTTTAATACAGTTTCATTTTAATTGATGTTCACCTCAATGACTAAAAATTTGTAGAAGGTCCTGGAAAGTAAACATTAGGTGATTCATCACCAGCAAAATGAAAGCTTGTCCCACTCTTGAAATGAATCTATAAATCTTCACTGATAGAAACTGAATTCAGTGAGGAATAAAAGAGACTATTACAGCTGTTCTTGAAAAGATGGAGGAGGAAGGCACTGAAACAGAGACCTAGGCCTGGAGTCTGCATGGAACCAAAATAAGGCTGCCTCGGTTTGGCCCTTTGCATGCTCTTTGAAACTGCCCTGATTACACATGGAGGTTACCAGCCTTTCTATGCAAACTGCACGTGCACACATGCACACACACAGAGAAAGAGAACATTTGACAAGGAGTCAAATAACAAAGTCACCTACTCTGCAATAAAACACAAATCAGGCAAGAAATAACAACTCAGATGGAGTGACACACCCCCAGCTAAGCACTAATGACCACACTGGACACGCCTTGAGTAAAGACACTTGGCTGGAATAGTCCAGACAGCTGCAGTGCACCAAGAAAAGAGCCAACAGGTTGGAACGAAGTTTCAGCTCTCCCACCAAAGGGGGATGATGATTTGGAGAATAAGCCCCCTGTCAAGGCTGCTTTGGGCTGATACTCACTCATGCAACCTGCATGTCGATGTCCTTTAGACTGGAAGGAATTCAGCCATCTCCTCTGACAAAGCTGGAGCTCGCAGGATGGGCCTCACCCCGTTTGCTAAACTCAGTAAAAACAAGACTTGAACAAAAAGAAACTGTTCCCCACATACACACCCTTAACTTTCTTTCCTCAGTTCTCAATTTTGGAAAGACAATGTGGCACCAGAGCTGTTGGTCCATGTGTAAACATGCCAGACCAAATCTGATCAAAGCTCTATTGGAGGGAAGCTACTGAACACCAGGAGTCCAGCCCAGGCATCTGTCACTGCAGGACAAATGGTCACAAATCCCTTTCTAGGCTGATATTAATATTTGCTCTCCCATCTTCCCTGACTGGAAAATTAAGAGCTTCTGAGGTTCAGAAGGCCCTTAACAAAAGAATGAAGGAGGAAATGAGAATACATAGACACTAGAAAAAAAAAAATTACTTCTGCAAAAAGAAAAATGAGGTTCTGTTTCACAGGAATAGATCCCTCCAGAAAATTGAAGCCAAGTAAAAATCCACTCTGGATAATGAGTCTGGAAGCAATCTCATCCAAAAGGGCTTCTTTAAGCTATCCAGGCCAATATGTAATTTAGAATAATGAAACTGTCATATGTTTGCAAGAGAGTTGTGATTGTCCCTTCCTTTCCCACATGGTGGAAAATGGAAAAAAAGTGCTGAAAGAGATAAAATGCTCTCCGGCCACCTTGTATGCCTGTTTGAAAGACCAAAGTTTCTCCTACAGCTGTATATATCTGCTTACAACCATTATGGAAAGTCAGTTGGTAGGAAAAAGATCTTCTCCTTCTGCCACTTGCATTTCTTTTGCTCTATCAAGTAAAATGTGAACTCTTATCCTGTCACTAATGCACAATAATCCGCCTCTTAATAGAAAGGCCACTGGCATTCTTGCCATTTTCCACAAGATCAGAGCATACACACAGAATACCTTTTCTTTAGCAGATGCACATCTTTTCTACAAACCTCAGAGACCTGTTCTCATGGTGATACATAAATGCCCACGCACCTTTATAGGCATTTGTTTTTACATGGTAATTCTGAATAACAATTGTAAAAGGAATAATATACAGTGGACTCATTCAGCCAGCACAGCAGATCTTGTGCACTGACTGCATCAGGTCTTCTTGTGCAAACCCAGTGTGTAATTGTGCAATTAAAATCTTTGGCAGTGCAGAAATGAGAGTGGATGGTATAGTCTATCTTCAAGCTGTAGCTTGTACTAAAACTCTTACCTGCAAAATAATACTGGGGGGGGGGGGGGGGGGGAGGTGATGAACTACAATAGAAGGCTGAAAATCTGTAACTCAAATACTCACTAATAAATTATTAGTATGGTTCCATGAATGATGTCATCATAGAGTTAATACCCTGTCTGATAACACAGAACCCTGTCTGATGACGAAGACCTTCTGCTTCAAATCCACATTCAAACTTCCACTGTTATCTCAGTTCCCTGACTTCTGAACCACCTGTTGGGACCATCTATTGCTTGTAGTGGGTATGATATCAACAGCAAACTCCCTATTGTAAGGCCTTTGTTGATACCTGCCCATTTCAGGTGTTTGCCTGACACACAGTTCTAGCTCCACAGTGGGAATGACAGAATCAGGGAAAGATGGCTCAAAAAGGACTTCTGGAGATCTTCAGTCCAACCACTGCTCACTACCTTTCAGCACCACTAGATCTGGCCAGCCACAATTGTCTAGCGAAGTCTTGGAAACACCTAAGGATGTATTCTCTGCCACCTCTGCGGTGTTCCTGCTTGCTATATTTTTACTTCTATGATATGATTTTTTTTTATTACTGAAAAATAAATTAAAACCCTCTAGAAAATGGCTTCTTCCTTAGGAAATCTTAGCCATCCAAAATATATTATATGGTATTATTATATAGAATTATTTGGGTTATTCGATCTGCCAGTTTGTCTATCTTCATAACAGCTCAGAACAAAAAGGTTGTTTAAAAGTACTTTTTAACCAGAAGCTTTCCACTTTACAGTAAATGTTATTGAGGAACTAAAGTCTTCTCTTTTACATTCACTGCAACTACGGCTACTGTCTGCACGAGATTGTTTCCAGGTTTGTGAATATGTTGTGTCCATGCCCTGGGTTTTGCTGGGATGAAACCAGAGTGCACCCTTCTGTGACTTGTTTTTCCAAAAAAAAAAAACTAGAGTGTCCAGGCTTTATAATGAAGAAGATCCAACAGTTCCCAGCATCTGGGCTGTGTGGAAGGAAGGAAGTGCATCAGGAAGATCATTGCCAGCAGGTCAGGGAGTGATCCTGCCCCTCTGCTCAGCCCTGGGAGGCACAGCTGCAGTGCTGTGTCCAGTCCTGGGCTCCTCAGGACAGGAGGGACAGGGAGCTCCTGGAGCGGGGCCAGCGGAGGCTGCAGAGATGATTTAGGGCCTGGAGCATCCCTGACAGGGAAAGGCTGAGGGAGCTGGGGCTGTCCAGCCTGGAGAGGAGCCCCAGCTGAGAGGGGCCCTCAGCCCTGTGTGTCCCTGTGTGCAGGGAGGGCTCCGAGCAGGGCCCAGGCTCTGCTCCATGGGGCCCAGCCATGGCACCAGAGGAACGAGCAGGGACTGATCCCAGGAAGTTCCACCTGGACAGGAGGCAGAACTTCTTCCCTGGGCAGTGCCCGAGCCCTGAACAGAGACCAGAGAGGGTGTGGAGTCTCCTCACTGGGGATATTCCAGACCCCTCTGGACACAATCCTGTGCTGTGTGCTCTGGGATGGCCCTGCTGGAGCAGGGAGTGGGACCAGATGAGCCACTGTGTTCCCTTCCAACACGACCCATCCTGGGATCCTGTGAAGCACATTGCATTCTTACCAATGCCCTGCTCATCCAGATCTGGCAGCCAGCCCTGTATGGTGCACTGCGAGAAGCATCATGCCCTAGGCCGAACAGAGCCACCCTTTGCATTCAGCAATTGCTCTGGACACATTTTAATATCTCAGTATTCCCAAGTTTCCCATTAGGCTTCTAATGTTTTCATACTTCTCCTCCTTATCATTTATGGTGCTAATCCATGGTCCAAGATAGGGGTGTTGCAAGTACTAATTCCTAAGCAGCTGCTTTTGTGCATTGCACGTTGCATTTCAAAATGGCTGCTCCCTGCTCAATGATAATACCTGTGTAATTAACAATTAAGACAGTTACATTTTCCTTTGTGAGTAGAGGCTCAATCTAGCACTTGAATTCTTGCCCTTGGAGCCCAGGAGAGTTAGAGCATTGGCTTCTGAGACAAAACACTGTCCCATTTGTTCTATACAATTAAAAATAACCACTTAGTTTTAGATAACAATAGAGGAAAAAAATACCAAGTGCTATTAAAAATATTTAACCGCACACAAGTGGTACATATTTAAAAGACCTTAGAGACTGGCATGTTATGCAAACCAATCAAGCTTTCATGGTCTAATATGCAACTAAAACATTTTAAATAGAAGTAAAATCTTATGTGTACAGGTTATATATAAAAATGCAGATGTTTACAGGCAATAGACACTAAGTTAATGCTGCTTGGCTTTCACTCAGACCTTACTCCAGTGTTCTCAAAGTACTTTGCGACTATTGATTAACCTGTTTTATGAATGAGGGATATCTCTAGCTTCTAATTATTTCTACAAAGGGTGATGTAAGACAGAAGGTCAGTGCTGTAACTAGAAATGGAAAGTCTAGGTGCATATTTTCAAAGCAGAAAAAGAAAATTATTTTATGATACTCAACTAGCAACTGCATTAAATTTAACTTTCTTATTGAGTTTTGAGATCTTAAAGAACTTTAAATTTTGAAGTCCTGACTATGTTCATAAGTATTTTCTAATGGACAGTCTTGACTATGGTCATAAATATTTTCTAAAGGACTAGCTTGATAAGGGAAGGTCAAAAAAAAAGATTCACCATGTAAAGTTCAGCAGATTTCTGTTCTTTTTAGAGATCACATTACTATGATGTAGAAAGAAACTGAGATTGATTGCCAGAGAGGCGACGACAAACATCTCCTTTTAGGGCAAACAAAGTATAGAAACAGAAATGCCAAACAGTAGTGCTCTGTAGGCACAGGAGTGTACTACAGCCTGAAATCTAGCAGCAGCTAGTTAAACCCTCACAAAATTTGTCTTCCCAAGCTTTCTGACTGGTGGGCTGGCGGATGGGACTCTGCTACTTCTGCATCTGCTGCCCTGATAGATTAATGAAAGGCTGCTATTGCTACTGTTGATGTTTCCACTGGACATGTCATCAATCAGCGTGGCAACTTCATTCAGCATTGCTGAATAGTGAGCAAAAAACCCCAGTTTGGCTGGAAGACTTTCATCAAGACTCTCCCAGATGGAGAGAGCAAATATCTTCAGGAGACCTCGCAACACTCAATATCCTGGACCATAAGGGGGTGGGAGATGAGTTAGTAACACTGTGGAACATGGAGTGTGGAAGTGTAGCTATAACCCAGAGTTGCAGAAAAGATGGAAAGCGTTCTTTTTCCTTGAAGGATAGGTCATGGCAGATAGCTGAGGCAACTTGTGCAGAGTGACAAGGTTTGCACACAAAGGGAATGTGGTAGACCTGATTTTACAGAAGCATTATTTATGGGTTAGCGGGTGGACAAAAGGTTTTCTCACCATGTTTTTACAGATCTAATCATGCACAGAAAGTTCAAATGGTTCTCTTTAGCCTCTACATAGTGCTACTTCATAGATAGTGTTTTGCTTTAATTTAATTTCTCTAGACTTCCATGCGACTTTTGGTACTTCACTGCCTGGAAAATTATTACTGACGCTGGAAATATGGTGCCTGGTTATGAACACTGCAATGAAGACATGAGGTTGCCAGACATATTGTAAACAGAACATAATTATAGTATTTACAGTTGAACATCAAAATGGGAAAAGATGCCAAGCTCCATTTCTCAGAAGTTAATATTGGGACTGAGACCATCTAACATCTTCCCAAATAATCTGGAAAATTAAGTAAACTGCACATTGACTGCATACACTGTACATGGAAGAGGAAGATGAACTACAACACAGTAGGTTGGTAGGTTGAAAAAAACCCCAGAAAGATCTGGAGGCCTGAAAGGGAGAAAGAGAAGGGTGCATTTAAGAGGAAAACTAATCTAGACAAATGTAGAATAAGCATACACAAAATTAACACCCATCTCAAGTAACCAAATGGGGAAAAAGTTAATTTTCATTAAAAAAAAAAAAAATCCAAGAGATTTCACAGTTTATTCACACCGAAAATTCACACTGGGGTATATGCATCAGGTTTGACAACTTGTTTGCTACATTTCAGCCTGACACGATTTTAAAAGGAAGAATAGATTCCCTCAAAAACCTGCCTTTTAAAATACGTTTTTACTTATTTTAAACATGTATGGAATGCTCGTGAAAGACCCAATTTACAGGCCCATCGGCAGAAATAATAAACGGCAATGTGACATCAGTAAGAGACACAGAAGTAGCACATACAAGGTCCTGGGTGGAAGTCAGGAAGCCAAAGTCCATCTGCCTCCAATACTGTCAAGGGGTTCTAAGTGTTCACTGTACAGTAGAGCAAAATATATGAAATCTTAAGATGCCACTGATTTGTTGACTTTAGTTTAGAAGCTCAGCTAGACCTTGGGGAAATCTATTACTTTATAAAAGAAAGTAAGATTCTGAGGGATATGAAATAAAAGACCTTCACAGATGCTGAAATAAGCTTGCTGAGTTAAATGACTACTGTATACACTAATGAACCTCAAATATTATCTGTAGGATAGAAATTGTCAGAAGAATTACCCTTGCAACAAAATTAACCTGTAATTAGACAAACTCACCAAGTATAGAAAACATATTTTATGACACAAAAGCCCCCTACATGGACTGTTAAACAGCTGCTCCTGGCTGAGAGTATGAAGAGCACACCATCTTTTTCCCCATCATTATTTGGTTGACCATACCCACAGTACAGTACATTATTTTGTCACAGGAATGATTCATTACAAGAAAATATAAAAACTTTATCAAAGTGAGTGTTACTTTTCTTCCTAACACAGCAATCCAAATACAGCTGGTGCAGACAAAATGGCTGATGTGATAGCAATCAACAATATTTTTTTTACGTATGCTTAAAAACCTGCTTACCAAGGGGAGCCATATATTCTGAATCCCCTCACCGTCACTTCAGAGTCTTGAAGATAGATGCAGTTTGTTAGAAGAGACTGTACATTTTCATAGCTCTCTGGCTTCAGCTTAGAAACAGAGGGGAAATAGTAAAAGTCCTGCTTGATTAAGTCAGCCATGAATTCCTGGTCAAAGGTCAATTCATGATTTCCTGCTATCACAATCTTGTATTCATAGGGCAGGCTACCTAAAACAGTGAAAAACAAACAAATTACTTGTTTTATGGAAAATCTGATAAAAGCAAACAGATAGACAAAGTGTTATCGATTCCTGTAATATGCTCACATATTTGAAACAATCGAGCCTACCCCTACTACATGTTATTGTAATTCCTGCTGATTTCAGGTAAATGACATTACTGTCTTTTTCATGGCACACTATGATTTAGCATGCTTAGCATTAATGTGTTGAAATTACTTTCAACTCATCAACCTTAAAAACCAGTCTGCAGACTTCTGCTCTACTATTTACTTCTAGTTAATTGCCATTTGTGCTGCAAGTATCATTTACTGTGACAGTGATGATAACTCTTTGACAGAAATTAGGGTTCAAAGAAGATCAGCCGTAATGCTTCATAAAATCATGTCAGCTCTCTTCTCCCAGAGCTGGGGTCTTTGTCAGCCTGTACTGACGAGGTCTAACACTCAGAACTTGGGTCAGCCAGAGAGGTCTCTGCCCTGACATTAATATCAAGCCTTCAAGCAAGGCAGGGATTCAGTCTGGCTGTCAAAAATCCACATCCCACAGTGAAATCTCACCATTTGCCTCTATCCCATGGTTTTTTTCCTGCTCCATTTTCTCAGTGACTCCCTTAGATCCATGGACTATAATTTAAAGTGACTCATGTTCAAGAATATTTTACAACCCCTATTTAGTTAAAAACCTTAGAACAACCTCCTGATGAAGGCAAGAATATATATGCCCACACACGTGGGCTCTTCCTGAGAGCAGCACTGAAACAGAAACTTTCCACCTGACTCCACATTTGGTTATTCACTGGATTCTGCCCCTGAGAGCTGGCATCTCCTGTCTCAAAGAGCTCAGCACAAACCTTCTAAGCACATCTGGGAGGAAACAAAGACAGAAACTGGGCAAAACTGCATTCATTAGCTTTGTTTCTGCACTGTTAATTTGTATCAGGATGAAGACGATCAGGCGATTGGGACCAGAAAGAAATATTTCATTGAAAATTAAACCCACCTTGCATAACAGCAATCTTGTGGGGTTTTAATTTTAGAAATGCATTGTTGATAACATAAAAATCCTTAGCAATGGCCCAAGTTTAACCTGGAGGCGGGCTATTTAGAGAATGCAAAAAACCAGTTAATATGCAATGGCAAAAGTTGGCATGAGTAGGACTTCAGAATAAAATGCAACAGTGTGATTCAGAGCTATGGAAACAGAAGACACAGCAGTGCTAGCCCAAGGGAGATGACACAGCGCCGAACTTTGCCAAATGAAGACGTGGGTGATTCTGAAATAAGAGTTTCAGACACTTGTAACACCTGTATTAGGGAAGCTGATGGTACAGGTTCCACTCTTTCCTATGGACCAAATATATATGTGTCTTTAGAATATTTAATAAAAACCCTTCTCAGATATTTATAATTACATGTTAAATATTGAAGATTCAATGATTTACCTGAAAGACTTCTTTATTATGCTTCTGAAGCACTTGGCATTTTGCAGATGTGTACTCCATCTCTAAAAGCTTTCCAGGTGTGTGCACATATACACACACAAGTTAAAAATGTTATTTATGTGCTGCAATATGTAGGGGCATCTTCAGGCCTTAAAGGAATAAAGAAATCCTGTATGCCACAATATTGTTACCAACTCCATTTCTGTTCTGTTTGGTAAATCTTTTCCAGCTCATCTGATCCATCCATCTAGCAGCCAAGAACCTGTATGAGCTGGTTATAGTTGTTGCTTCCACTAATGTATTTATGTCATGTTGCTGTCTGTGGGTGTTACTTAGGCAAATTAGCAAATTACTCTAAATGTACAGTTACATTTATTATAGTGGCGGCCACAAGCACTGCAGTAGTTACAGGTCTGTCAGCTTTTCAATTAACAACTGTGGTTTTGATGAGTATGCAGCTCAGTTGTTTGGTTTTTTTCTTTCATTCCACACCAGGCTACGGTAAAACTATTTCCTTTTCTTTGTCTCCTCAACTATACTCTTTACTCTTTAAACCTTAATTTTTTTACTAACAGGGTATTTTCTGCTGCTTGTTCATAGATTTAGCAATATTTTGTTCAAACTTTGTTCCTTGGAAGACTTTAGACTGTGCTTTGCTTTTTACTCTGAGTGCTCTTGAAGTACAAAGTCAGACTTAGGTATAAATCTTTGAAACCTTGTTCCTGCCTAGGCACTGCTGTTGTGAAGTTATGTGTAAGGAACAGATTTCTGCAGGATTTGTAGCCCTGGCTTCCTTGGCTAGGAGCAGGACATCCCCAAGAGCACATAATCTAAGAGCTGTTGTACGGCTGTGTTCCTATGCATAACCCTAGAACACTTTTCCATTTTTTATCTCAACAGCTCTTGATTGCAGATAATTCAAATGCTTCCAGGTTCATCAGTTATTCCCACACCTCCACCCAGGATGGAGTAACTTCACTCAAGACTCTGCAGTGAATCTTTGTGGCTATGGCACCCTGGCTGTGTTAATCACCAGTGGAGCCAGCTGAACAAAGAGTGACCTTTCTCCTCCATGTAGCACTTGCGAGACCTCCTCTGGAGCGTGGTGTCCCATCCTGGGCTCTTCAGTGACAGGAAAACTACTGAGAAACTGAGGCAAGTCCATCAGAAAACTGTCAAGGTGGTTGGGACAAGGGGAGAGACTGAGATCTGAGGCTGTTCAGACCCAGAGAAGATGCAGGGCAGGCCCTACTGCTGGTCTGCAACCACCTGAGCTCAGGAAAAACACAAGAGCAAGTTCTCAGAGGTGCAGCAACAGACACAAGTGGGAACATGCTACAAGGAAAGAATTTTACCGTGAGGATGGTAAAAAATGGAAATAAGTGCCCTGAACAGTGGGAAATCTCCTTCCTTGAAGGCAATCAAAGTTCACCAGGCCAAGGTTCTGGTATCTAACTACGCCTGCTTTGAGGAGGAGACTGGACTCAATGCCCTCCAGAGGTCCCTCCATTCTGCCTGATTCTCTACGTCCCTGTCAATCAACACTGGAAGACAAACCAGAATTTTAAAGAGCCTGCAATGCTAAAAGAAATCAAAACCTCATTTTGTGTTGTGATTGCAATGGAAAAAAATCTATGTCAGACAGGCAATTTAACAGGACTAGAGAGTAAGTTCCATTAACTCTGGTGTAAGTTTCTCATCCTATTCGTCTAGCAGATGAGTAGGACTAAATCCCCAACTGATAACCAATTAACATTTGATGCTAGCATATGGCTTTGCTGGTGGGCAGGTAGCAAACTTGTTATTAATACAGAAGCTCTGTGTATACAATGATATTAAAGAAAATTTATGGCTGTCACAGGAATTCTGCACACATATCCAGGACAAAATTAATTCCCCAGAAAAAAACTAAGGCAGGAAGCATGTAAGAAACAGATCTGCCCTTCAGGAGTGCCAAGAAACACATGCAAGAACATATGCTACGGGAGTCAAAGATGTAAATTGGAAAAAAAAGAAAAAAAGTTATTAATTTATTAATTTGGGGGAAGTTACATTTTTTTCTCTGATCTCCTCTTTTGACCAGCCAAAACAAGGCAAGTGTTTTTGTCCAAAGTCCAGGGATCCTTCTGTTCTTGGCACCTGAGAAGATTCTGCTAAAATATGCCTCTAATCTGGACATAAACTGCAACTAGAATCGGTTGGAAAACTTTTACCTAAATATTTTTCTGTATTAAAATACCACTTGGATGGAATGGGATATATTTGGAAATTCGCACAGTCTTTCTGACATTACCAAGGAAACAAAATGAAGCAAAATGTCCATTTAAATTATTTTGGGGTGAATAAAAATTTCATTTCTAGGCAAAATTTCACTTTTTTTTTTTTTTTTCCTAAAGTAAGGGTTGAGTTTTTTCCTCTTATCATGTTTAACTTGCAAGAAACTAAAATTATTTTCCTCCATAATCAACCTCTATCCACTTCATCCTATTTGGATTTGTAATCAAACATTTACAAATCAAAATCCTGTCAGAAACACACTGGCTCAGATTCAGCCCTGGGCTTCAGAGCTTTCTCTTCCAGGCCACGTTCAACTTTTGCCTTCTGCCAATTTGGAATGGGGCTCCAAGCCACCATCCACTCTGTCAGCCTCTATCTTAATGTGGGAGAAGAGATTTCTCCTGTCCTTTTCCTTCTTCTCAGCTACGTGGGTCTTCATCTTTCCTGCTTTATTTTCCCCTTTCTGTTTTGTAATCTCCCCTTATATGCAGTAAAATGCTGGAGACATATTATCTTCCCCTTAATTTAGCAATTTTAGCAAAAGGTATCTTTTTTCTTAGGGAAAACATGGAACTTGTAGAAGTACAATGCTTTAGACTTCTGTATTCTTGTCACTCCATATCTGTCTGAAGCTGCCCAACAGGTTCAAAAGCCATTTACTATATAAAGACCCCAAAGGTAATTATGTCCCCTTGAATTTCCTGAAGGTGCCCAAGGTGATTAATGACCAATCTGAAGGAGAGGTTTCAAAGGAATGAGGCTACTTGAACCCACAGCAGGTCTACAAGACAAGATCCAAGAAGTCAGGCAGCTGTGGCTCTGCTCCCAGAATAACTCATCACACAAAAAACTCAGCCCCAAATTTCCTCCATCAATGTAATTTCTTGGTTTTTGAGATTATTTTTCTATCAACAAGCTCAGGATATCATATTTAACTTATATATAGCCAGATGTATTATCATCTTACTGACTTCTTCACTCCATCTGTGGAGTTTTTGTCAGGTTACAACAAACCTTCCTCAGAAAGTTTCTTTGCTTTCATTTGTTCAGTATAAGAATGTGACAGCAGTCCTGGTAATAGAATATGTATGGGAATATATATATTCTTTAGCTAGGAACATCTTTGTTTATTCCTTTCATTACTGCAGATTACTAATTAAGAAAATCAACCGAACATCTAATTTTTGCATGTTTATGCACCAATTACAAAATTATTGTGGCAATTTTTAACTTCCAAACTCCAGTAGGTTCTTTTTATGGCGAACATAATTTTCACAAAATAACTTGAAGTGCTGGGGAACCATTGCTTGAACTACAGGCTTGATAATGCAGCCTGCTGAGCAACATTGTCTGTTTGCTATTTCTCTGCAGCTGAGCTTGTTCAAAGTGGGATTCTGTGTGCTTAAGGGCTCATCCTGTTCTATCAGCAACCCAGTAAACCAGATCAACACTGCAAATAATCCAAAAGCAAATTCATGATGTCCATACACCAGGCTACCCTTGTACCAAGTGAGGCATCTTTATCAACCTTGGACCTCCTCTGAAGCTCACAGTCGTTATCAACTCCCAACTTTGCCAAGCTAAATGCAAACTTGTACAGGCAGATGTGCTTTGCTTCTCTCCTGGTATTGTACTGAGCAGAATTTTTAGTATTCATTAAAAGAAGTGACAATCATGTAAGTGCCCACTTAATGCTTCTTCCCTCTCATTTCAACCTTTTAGAATACAGCAGTGAGTGATATAGTGGAAAGACTGCATAACTGTCTCAGATTGCTTTTTAGCATCTTTTTGACAGTTCTGTGTTTAAACACTGAGGCTGATGTCTGGGAAACTCACATTAACATACTTTTTGTATGGTGTGTAATCTGGAATAATACTGTAAATGAACACTCCCTCCGAAGTCATCTGTAACCTTCCAGCTCTAGCCATTCTTGCATTGAAAAAGCCAGTAATTATACCAAACATTAGAACAGCAAACACATAAAACACTGCTCACGTTGGTAAAACAGGATTCCTTAAAATAGACAAAGGCAAATCAAACTAAAAAACCACCTGATAATAATCCAACTTAGACTCTTTGATATACTGTGGTGTTTTATAGACACCCACACACATGTAATAATTGGTCAAAATTACTTCTAAAGGAGAAGTGGCTTCCTTTTAGCTCAGTTTATTTAATTACCCTGTAATTATGCAGAACCAGCCCAATGCATAACTAGGCCATTAGAGTAGCTGCAGTGAGTCAAGACAAAAGGTTACGTGGATCTGCACCTTCTGGTCACCTGGGGTCTGTAAGAGATGTCTACAAAATTGCATGACTGCAATGTCTGCCTCAACTGAACCTTCCTTTAATGTGTCCCCTTAGATTATGGCACTTGATGGCTCGAAAGCCACCAACTATGTAAGTCACAGGGTCCGTTTTCATAAGTTGTTGGGGTTTTTTTTACTTCCTGGGATAGTTATAGTCTTAAATTTTCTGAGGACATAAATTCCTACCACAGCTTTTCTGCCCCCTGAAATAATCTAGTTTTGGTTACAGCTTGTATCTGGGGACCACAAAAGGGAAGGAGCTGGGAAAACTGAGTTAAAAAGTAACAATTAAAAAACGTTTTACACTTCCTACATGGATCTCTGTGCACACTGATACAGATTCCTATTCAGATCTTCAGGTCCCACGGAGGCGCTTTCAGCATCTCCCACTTGTCACCTTCTGGAAGGGAAGACTACAAAGAGCCGTGTGTCATGTCAGCGTATGAGGTGCACGGCACTAATAACCATGTTTAATGTTTGTGTACAGTGCTGCACAATAGGTGTTCAAAGTGCTGTGCTGAGAATAATTAATCCTCCAACACATTCATGTGGTAGGTGGATCAAGCATCATTTTCACAATTTCACAAGGGGGAACAATAAAGAGGCTGTCAAATCTGAAGATGACTAACTAGAATTTGGTTGCCTGTCTTCCTCAGGCTCTTTCAAATACCTCTGCCAGAGGCAATGACAGTTCACAGAATCACATCCCAGATCTTTCCAGTTCTGTGGTTGTTCACTTCTGGGCCACACTGCCTTCCTAAACCTACCTTTGTCTGCTAGTCTGGGATAAGACTGGGTATTTTTATTCACTTGCTCATTTGAGGGGTCAGGGGGGGTCTCAGTATTTATGAAACCACAGACCCAGAACCCTGAAGTTTGGCTACTTTCCAATGCATTAGTGGAAAGAGGCAAGCTCAGTATTAGTACAAGAAATACCCCAGAAGCACACATGTGTTTGAAAGGAGGAATTAAAGGAACAATGCTTTAGCACCCATCACCTCTACAGCTTCTCACCACTGGCACAGGAGGTGTACATAGAAAACAGTTGCTTTGGATCATCTGCCCAATACAGGGATGCAACAAACATTGATGCTGAGACTCACAAAAGCCATTTTAATATTCTGGAGCTCCTAGGACATCCTAACTTGCCAGAACTGGAGAAATACTGGGAGAGGGTGTTGTAGTGCACTTTTCTGTGTCTGAGCCTTGGATGTACAAATGCATCCGAGCCACTGTACATTTAAGAAATGCAAGAAAAACCAACACTTATTTTTTAGTATGCCCAGTCTTTTAAAATTGACATCTGTTCTAAATCCCTACACAGTTCAATGTTTTTTACTGCATTTCCAAAGCCATTCTTTTGTAAATAGATAATTAGTGCTTAAATACTTCTTTCAAGGGGTTTCTACATTAACATTAAAATAGTGTAATTACCAATGGTCAAAATGGCATGACTACAATATATAAAATCTAATTCCTTTTGCTGCTCTGAAGCTGATTTTTTTCATCTTCAACATGATTTTAATCTGTTTTAAATGTATTACTGAATTTAAAAATATACCTGTTAAGAGAGGAAGAAAAATAATTACCATCATTTTGCAAAGCAAAAGTAAAGCTAAGCCTAGTGACCACAAGTTTTTCTGAAGATCTTTTATCAAGAACTTAAAAGCAGAGATTATATTTATTGACAAATATCTGATTCTGTCTACAGAATCTAATACTACAGGATTAGATCAAATACAATCAAATTCTAGAAACAGCTAACTCTAGTAATGATAGTTACTACACTTGGTAGGCATCTTCACTCTAAAATATCTTTTGGTCTGAAATAAAAATATTATCCTTCGTGCTGAATTTGCCTAGGTCAGTTCCTGAAGTGCATGTCAAATAATGTAATCCTTTTTTTGTGTCTGTGTGTCTGTGTTTGTGTGTGTACAACATGCATGTAATAACATTTCCAGGAAAATACTCTGAAAAGCTAATTATTGTTTTCCACTACAAGTCCAAGTCACTTTCTATTTTTTTTATTTCCAATTTACCTTGAACTTGAATCTCAAATAGAAACTCTGTCTTAGAAATTGGAAAATCTCAAGCAAACACACTGAAACCATATACATTATAAAATGTGATAGTTTAAGTAATCTTTCCAATCCATGCACAGAAGAGAATTCCCAGAGAAAAGATGGAAGTACGTGTTGCAGCTTATACCACAGATCAGCTATTTAGTTAAATTTCCAGGAAAGTAACCCACAAGCTCAAAGTGACAGTGGGTCCTGGAGCATACACAATTTGGAAATGATATTACAGGCTTGAGCAGAGGGAATTACATGAGTAACTGAGCCAAGCAGGCAATTTCCAGTGCCAACAATATGGGAGATAAAAAACAGAGATGGTTTTGGAGTCAGTGTTTGACAAGTGTACTAAGGCAGGGCATGCATCTTTGTATTTGTCCTACAACAGATTTGATTGATATGCAGGTAGGAAATAAGGGAATAAATAAAAAAACCGAAAATAATGAAAAAGCTGCAGATTATTTTTGTCTGTTTGAAGTGTTGTCATTAAAATCCCCTGAACATGCTGGAAAATTAGCACATGTTTGAAGTCACACCATGCATTCTTATAAATTATCAGAAAGTTCTGTTCAGTCCTACCATAAAACATACCTTGTACTTCGTTTTTTTCTGATTTTCCAAAACTGAGCTTTTAAATTTGGAAGAAAAATACAGTAAGAGAACAAACTAGCTAAAAAAAGGAAAAAGTTGAAATATGATAACAGGAGAAGGGTCAGTTCAGAAAAAAGAAAAGGGAGGACAATGAGCAGGTTGGCACCATTTGTATGCTTTGTAAACTGACTATTCATCTCCTTTTCCTTCAATTTTCCAAGTTACTCTGAAAAACATCAACAAAATAGAAATCTCACCTGCAAAATACATCATGATATTTCATGACTGGGCAATAAGAGGACCGATGAAACTGAACATAAATTTATGCAGAATAATTCAAGTACTGGAAAAAACTACACAAACTACAGATGCAGTGATGGCTTCTGAACTAGGTATTACCATTCAGGAAAGAGTTCATAGAATGGTATTAGGAAATTCTGTGAAAATGCCATCTCATTGTTCTGTTAAAAACAGAGTAATCCACAGCACCAGAAAGGAAAGGAGAACTAGGAAATTTCATTATGCCAGGGAATAAATCTGTAGTGTTCTCAGAACATGTGCAGTTCTGGTCTCACTCTTTTTAAAAGGATGTGGAACAAAGAGGTACAAAGAGTGACACAGATGATCAAAGGCATTTAAGGACTTCTGTACAATCTTCAGCCTGAAAATATCCTAAGGGAAGATATGGAAAGAACCTAAAAATTCTGAAGCAGAATAAAGGATGATAAATTGTTCACTTGCCTCTTCCAGTATTGGGAAATACCAAATCAAACTAGTGGATGACAGGTTCAGAATAAGCACAGTTCACCACACCAGCCCTATCATATTCTGGAACTCTGATGCAAAACTGTGTCTGTGCTCAAACTTTGCACAGATCCAAAAGGCAATTAAAAAACTCAGAGAAGAAAAATCTATCTAAAAAATAATAATTTTAATAATTAAAAATTAAAAATTAAAAGTAATCCTGGACTGCCTACCAGAGAAGGCTGAGAAAATAAATACATCCAGTGATCACCAACATTTTAACTCTTCCACAGAGCTAAACATCAACCCAGCCCTAGTGAAACCTCAACTCTCTCCCTCAGAAAGGGCTTAGAGAAAAAGACACATGAGAGAAAACAATTAATTACCACAAAGAACAAACTGAAATGAAGTAGAGGACTTTAGGGGTCACAAGTATAAAACTTGGTGACTAAAGGGCAGCCAAAACAGAGCACCTGGGCTGCCAGTCCCAGGCAGGGACAATACTGGGATTGTGAGCAGCATCATCTGAGCTGGTACCGGCCTTGCTGGGTACCCACGGACAGTCAGAAAAAGAGAACAGATTTTAGGGGATGACTCATGCAGCCAATGTGCCTCTATTAGCACAACACTTGAGCATGTGCTTGATAGAACCATAAGGCCCATGGAAGTTAATGATGGTAATGTAAAATAAATTTTCCATCAGACACGCACAGGAGTTTTACATAAAGCGCAAAGATAAAATCTGAACTTGCTGAAGGGCAAGTTCATCTGGAGAGATGAAACAGAGATAGACCAGAGTGGCACAGACACAAGAGGGTATGGCAGAGCAGAAAACTGAAAGGTAGGCACCAACGCTGCACATGAAGACATGGAGCAAAAGCAGGAGGAGGATTTGTAACTCATGCTTGGGGGGGAGCTGAGATCAAGGGAAGGTGTATCAAACCTAGTGTTTACTGCAAGGCATAAACAAAGTCGTAATCTAATGACAGCAGCAGACATGGATTAGACAAAGAACAAAATAAGTGGGAAAGCAAGCCCTGTGCATGAAGGAATAAACGGGGAAATCTGGCAGCAGCAAGGAAGGATGTCAGTGGAGGAAAAGTCGGTGCCAGAGTCTGTCAGTTACTTTCTCAAGAAACCAGTAAAATATTAAGGAAGAAGAAGAAGGTTGGGTTGGCTGTGGAGCTGCAAAATTATGGAAGGTACTGGAAGCAGCTATCTAGAAAAATCAAAACTGTTGGAGACTAATGTCTTCACAAAAAAATGGACAACCAGCAAAACCTTCTGAAATTCCTTCTCAACAGGAACGCTTTTAACCATTCTCCCACTTACTGCAGATTTTGCAAACACTTAAGATATTCAACAGCTGGTAAACTGTTCGTTTAAAATAAACAAACAAAAAAAATATTTAAAATTTAAGTTAAATCTGTATTTTAAATTGCCAAGAAATGAAACAAAAACCTTTTAACTTGCTAACTTTCTGTATCTCAAAGATGTTCTTGCAAAAATATAACTCGAACCACCAAGATCACCTTTTCCCAAGCGCACGCTACCATGAAATTGGAAGCATGCCTGAAAAGTCAGAAAATTAAGCCCTTTTTTTTGGAATAAAAATGATGAAGAGTACATCACAGAAACGCCTTGGGAAATCTCCCTACCATTCTGAGAGGATTTCAGCTTACAGACATCTTCAGAACAGTGTACAGCTGTGACCAGCAGGGAGGCAGATGGAGAACCAGAGACAAAAACTGTGCAGCAAGCAATGTGCACAGCCCCATCCTTGCTCACCAGCAATATCCCAAAGCACTTCTCTTCCCACACCAGCAGATAAATAAAATCAGGATTATTTAGAAGGGGTAACCATATGGTTTGAATAATTTGTAAATGCTATTTTCAGCACATTACTATAATACATGGCAGAGACCTACAAAATAGGGTCAAAACTTGCTGTTTTATAACCAACCTGTTCCATTTGGGTGCAGAGACAGAGTTGATAGCTCTATATCAATTTATTACTTCCACATGCTGTTCCTATCTTGAGAGTCACAGAACAAAACAATTGTTCCATGTGGGGCATGTTATTGGGTTCCTGAGCTCAAATAAATATTTATCAGCCTTCCTGATAATTATTTGCTTGTAAATATTTGTTTAAATTGTGAAGTCCTGACTTTCCTTTTTAAATTCCATTTCAGCCTACATGCATCTGTCTGCTTTGTGCTGTCCTAGTGCAGAATGCTGCAATATGTAGAAAAAAAAAAAGGAAAAAAAAAGGCAGGAAAAAAATGCAAAAATATCAACTACAAGAAAGAAAATCGACATAAAAACTTGAAATCCGTTACCCTTAAACTGTGTCCTTTCCCTCTCCAACTCCTTCATTCCCTCTCACCTTTTTTTTATTAATGAAGTCTCAGAATCCAGAAGCCACTTTTATTCTAAATTAAGGTATCTGCAATGCTGCAGGAACAGCACTGATGAGGGTTTTTGTCTGGATACAGTGCATGCTTTCCAATTTTCAGGGTCTCTTTTTTTTTTTTTTAGCATATACAAAACATTGCAGAAGCACATGTAAATCATCACTCTCTTGCCCAGTGGAACAGAATTTCAGTTACCAATGCCAACAGTTGCCTACAGAAGGCATCTACATCTGGTCTGCTACATCCAAGGCAGCAACCACAGGCACACACGGTTTGCTTTGTTTAGAATTCATCTCTGTGGCGCAGCTGAGCCTCAGATATAAAAAAATCCCAAACCTATGAGCCCTTTGGGGTTAAACAGACAAATGTTTTCAGTCACAACAACTTTTTTGGGGAGGCAGCAAAGCTGTAACAATGTATGGAAGAGATTTTATGTAAATCATTAAAGGCCTCCTGACTTCAATTGTTGCTATCACCAAGAAGTTGCTTAATGTATACTTGAGAGTGTGAAGGCAGAACAGATGAATAGTCTCACAAATCCTATTTGCTCAGTTGGAAAAATGCAAAAATATTTTTCAAAACTAAGGAAAAAAAAGACTCTGATTCCCGCTCACTGCCATTCAAATTTAAAAGTCAAATTAATATTCATGATTTCTGAGTGGGTGAAGGTTTTTAACTGGGAGGCAGAAGGGGCAGACACGATCAGTAAACAAATTTACTTTCAAATCCACACAGAATTCAATACCTACCTAGCCACTCGTTGAATTTTTTTACTTCACTAGGAAGTCCCAGCTCAGTAAAATCACCAGCATGTATTAACACATCTCCATATGGCATTTGGATGGGATCAGTTCTTGAGTGAGTATCAGAAATACAGACAAATCGTGTATATCCTGGAGGCTTGGGAGCGTCATGGGGCACCGGATCAACCCTGCAGGAAATGCATCATAACAAGGTTATAAAGTATTTACGTACTTCTTAGTGTCTGCTTTGCAATTCTAATACTGCTTTTTACCTTTACAAAAGCTTCCACAGACTTCTAAATCTGCCTGATGGAAGGATTTATTAAAACAAACCTAACACTAATGGGAGGTGCAAAAGATCTTGATGTTTGCATCACAACATTTTCAGTATTTGTTGTGTAGATAGATTAATTTAAAGAGATTAAGGAAAAGAGATTGGACTATGGCAGTAACTCTGACACAAATACTTACAAATAAATCAAAGGCATTGCCAGTTTCAAAGGAATAATACTACCCCATTTCATTGTTTAAATATGATTACACTGTACACAGGGAAAAGATTTATTTCAGATACATAAATGCATTTAAATGCATTTTTTTTCTAATTATAACTTCTTTTCTGCAAGTAACTCAATTCCAGCAAATTTAATTAACACATTTTGGAGATATGTTTCAGTGTGTTAATGTAAAGCAACATAAAAACTCTCCTAACAGCTGTAAATGTACGTTAAAGCCTGACTATTGTCAGGACAAAGTGACAACTTTCTGGGCTTAATTACACTAAATGAAATCAGATGCTGTGAGGGGTGAGGCTGCATTGTTCAGAACCCAATCTGTACATTCAAAACTGAGGAAACTAAAAGATATGACCCAGTTTGATGAGGTTCACTTATAATTTAAAAGAGGAAATCAGAGAACACCTCTCTGCTATAGGAGGAATACTTATTTTCAAATCAATCTTTTTAACCTGAATCCATATTTTGTTTGAATACACAGAAGCAAATCTATATGCAGCTATACTGTATCTGCTACTCCAGTTAGGGAATTCTGCTGGAATAAAATCAAAAAGGTAGAGATGCAAGAGTTATATTTGTGTCACTAGAAACCAGAGAGATATACAGAATTGTTATGAACTATTTTATTTTTACAACATTTCTTTTGAAAGGACAAATAAAATTAGTTTTGTTCACTGATGCAGTACACAGTACATATTTCTGTCCCTTGCTGGTTGTGCTTCAATTCAGGAGCTTACTTTTACATAAACAAACCCAGGAAAAAAAAAAAATAGAGATCTCTGCTATTAATAATATTACTTCTGTTTACTAGGTAAATTTTCAAAAATCATTTTATTGCTTAAAAGACATAAGAAGACATAAGATAATCTTTAATCACTTAATCTTTTCTCTGTGTCAAAAAATTCTATTAAATTTATAGGCAGATAAACTGAGGTGGTTTTGACAACCTCACAGGATTAGTGAGAGGATGAGGAACAAACCTAAAACATTGAAACCTTGTTAAATACAGAAAAAGGTCTTAGCATTTTCTACAATGTCACCAGAGTATGAACCAATTATTTTGTACCCATCTTTCCCATATAGGAAGAAGAAATATTGGGTTTTTTACAGCAAAACTGGAGGAGCAGCCTTTTAGCACAAAGACCTTATAGTTGTCTTTCTGAAGTTCCAGGTTTTGAGCAGAAAGTAGCTAAATATGAGCTGAGGAGTAAACCCAGCTGTGATCACATCCTACCTGATGAACGACATGCCAGGGGCATATGTAAGCAAGGATGTAGTGGGAACTCCAAAACTTGGGTGGCAAAGAGTGCAGTGGACTCCAAGCAGCTGGAAACACCTCAAGTAGGGCACATGGAGAAGAGCAGATGAGGGAAAAGGGTTGAGATGTTAAAAATGCCTCTGTTTTGGAGGAGAGAGCTGCACAGGACGAGCTCTAGGGGAGGCAGCGGGGGTGCAAAGGAATGTGGGCGGTGAATGGTGGAGTTTAGACTGGGCAGTGAGGGTTTGCCCTCAGGTGGGAGCTGTGTGAAGGACAACGCAGACAGTTCACAGAGTTAACCAGGAGGGTCGGATAAAAACGATGTGGGGCTGACCTTGACTATCACTGTAGATGTTCAAGCTAAAAGGATTAAACATCAGTCCAGTAACTGAATTATTGCTCTCCCTGCCCAGCACTTCCCAATGTGAGTTACAGATGGCATTACTAAGCCAGCTTTAAATCATGGATACTACCTTGGCAAATATAAGGATATGGACTGGTCTAAAATACTACTTTTTGTGGTAGGGTAGCCTTTAAGGCAGGTACTGCTTCTCCTTCAGAAATCTTTTAAAGCTCAGCACAGCAGTAAGCTGGGTGTTAGGGAGTAGTGTGCATTTCACATAGGAAGCTGTATGGAAAGAACAGCAGACTTACCATGGCAACCCCAAGCAGCACATAATGCACATGCTTTGGATGGGGATGGGGAAGGTGTGGACAGCATTTTCCTGGTTGCTGAGGTATGTGTAACTTTTAAATTCTGGCCAGAGAATTTTCGTGGGAAAAGTGCATCAGTACAAAAAAAAAACCCAAATAAATGAGATGCAGATTTCTCATGTTGAAGTGATATGCACACACTGAGACCATATATAGGTAAAAGCATATGTCAAGTTTCGCAAACACATCTAAGTTTTATTACTGGAAATAATTTCTGAAGGCTCAATCCCCATATTCTTGTGTAACGCATTCCCACAGCAGCTGTCACACCAACACCCAATGCACAGCTTGCAGCACGAGCAGAGGAATACAGATCTGCTGATTATTTTTGTGCAAATGCTTTTGTTTTTCTTTAGATCAGTAGGAAAACTTGCAGAGAAACTGAAAAGCAAAGTTGGAACATCTCAGAGCAAAAACACTTCTGGAGGTTCGTTTATACGCTAGATTTCAGTAGTTCATGAAGGAGCGAGACAGGCACTTTCCAGAAATGACTGATGGACTTGAAAACACTGGCAGAATTTACCCCCCTTCTTGTCAGAGGCAACCCAGTCATCTCACAAGCACAAGGATGCCGGACTACAACAGATCTAGGAAGGGCTGTCAGCATGTTCTGGGAGCTAAAACGTGAAATACGAAATCCAAACCTGCACAGAGGACCAAGGAAGAGCTGCAAGACTGAATCCAGAAGAAAAGAAGCACACAACCCTCCCCCTGAGTGGTTAAAGTAGTTTACTGTGAGTTCAGATGTTAACAGGTCTACGTGAAATGTTTATGATTGCCTGCAACATCACTAATGGAGGTATTTTGAACCATGCACAAAGACTTCACCTCCCTGAAGTTAAGGACAAAACTTGCACGCACAGAAGCAGGGCTAAGATTTCACCCACAACAAACATGTGAATAAAAGGTGCTTTTGTCACCCTTTTTGCGTCTACTTTTCCTTTCTTTGTTACTATTCTATTCACTGGTAGAAAAAAGAAAAAGCAATCCT
Organism: Coloeus monedula; assembly: GCF_965178545.1. Taxonomy (NCBI): domain Eukaryota; kingdom Metazoa; phylum Chordata; class Aves; order Passeriformes; family Corvidae; genus Coloeus; species Coloeus monedula. The sequence goes on from NC_138784.1 coordinate 13,825,503, forward strand.
GCTGGTATTCAGAAACATTATTTACTATTTCTGTACAAAGAGAAAGCATAGGTCAGATTGTGGTACATGTTTCAATTGATTTGGCCTGTTTTTCTATTTGCACGAGCTTCTTCAATAGTATTAAGCATTCATGAGAGATTGCTAAACTCTTCTGAGGAACTATTTTCTAGGGATAGCTTATTTTCAAGTACTTGCTTGGGTGCTGGGTTTCTATCATGTAGTTGACTGCCTAAGCCTCCAGTAACATGATTTCTTGCTGGTTAGAAGTTTAAACAGCATATTGTTGAGAACCAAGTGAATACTAATAAATAACTTGTTTTCAGCCCAGTAAAACACACTCAGCTTTTAAGACCAGGAAACAAATTCCTGAGCGCCCAGGAGCTGTCTGAATATCCACAAAGAATAGCTAAGCCTCAACAAATCAGGCAACCTGCATTTGGCATTTTCATTTGTAAAAGTATTTCTGAACCCACATTTGTTTGTTTGTACTTTTTCTACCATTTGCCAGCTCTATAAACAAAAGATGTTTCCCAGTGCTAACACTCAACTCATTTTACTGTTTGCATTTCAGTAGGATCTAAAAAACCCCAACACAGACCATAATACACTGCCCCCAAAAACTCAGTGTTTGCTCACCATCTTGATATACGTGTTAGTCATCAGATTTGTTTTATATAATCTAATTTATACCAAAGAAGTGTTCACTAAATAGACATACAACATTCAACCAGTCACAAGTGCTGAGTTTTTTAACTGCAGACATCATGACCTATGTTTTTAAGTTATCAAATCATATTAAATACCAAAAAAGTAAACTAGGTGGCTATTTGTTCAGTCTTTCTAAAGGAAAAGGGTTCCCTTTTAAAAAAGGAAAACCAGCCATCTGATCTACAGATAAGGCTGCTTCTCTCTTTAATAAACACAATAAAATGGTGCAGACATTTTTATTCCCTATAAAAATATTTTACAGTAGAATTTTATACTTAATTTATTTGTAATAGCTTTAGTGTTTTGCTCTTCCTTCTGGCTTTAAACTTTATGGCAGATTTCATTTCGTAATTATAATTCTCCACTTTACGTTACAAGTAAATCATCTAGAGCAGTTAATTTTACTGATGTTGTCATTATATAAGAAGTCAGAAACAAACATATTATTTTAATTACTCTTTAAGCACTTGGCATTTTAAGCACATTGGTAGGAAAGTAAGTTGTCGGATGGGTGCCCACAGTATTTTATGTATTGATATGATTTTTCCTTTGTATGCAGCTGTAATATAACCAACCAAACAGAATGTGTGCTGTACAGATCCAGACTTGGTATTTTCAGAAGCTCTGTACATCAATATGCAAGTGCACAAAGCAAACAAACATTATAAGATTGCAGAAAGTATTATCCTTGTAGCATCTCGTGTTTTATTGCCACTGCTTGTTTTTTATTTCTCTTTTTAATACGTAAGTACTATGCATTACACTTACACCAGTAAAGAAATCTTTCTCCCATCTTTTAACAAAGTACTTTTCAAATGGACTGATTTTGTGTCATTATAGTAATTATTATTAGAAAGCAGCAAAACAGTGTTCTTTGAATTCTTTTTGACTGGTCCATCAAATACCACATTGACAAGGCAATAACCATTCCGAAGGCTGTGCTAGAGCAATAACAAAACTATAATACTTACATTTGCACATGTGGGGGCTGGAAGCGTCCCTGGTTAATGTTGTAGAACGTGAAAGCCTGTGTGGGGTTGGAGCTGTACTCATCCACCTCGATGATGAGCCGGCTGTGCTGGTGCCTCCTGGCTGCCATGATGTGGGACTGGGCGAAGGCCATGTCTGCGCGCGGGGCCGGCGCCCTCAGGCCACCATTTCTGCTATCTTCCTGCTCCAGGGGCGAGCACCATGACAGCCCCCGACCCAACCAGCACACTCCCCTTCCAAACACCTAGGGCAGATTGGAGACATGCAGCATGACTGTCGGACACTTCATCTGCTTGGAATTTGCTTTAATACGAGGTGAAGACGGAGGGACAAAGACCGACTGCTCAAAGAACCCATTGCAAACCTTTCCAGCTCAGTGACCTCATGGATAAGGGGTGGGAAGCACGTCATGAAAGTAAACTTGCTACAGAACATAGGGGCAACTTGCTCAAGTATTTCAGACTTTTAATCCAAACCCAAAAGACAAGACAGTCATTCAGAAAGCCACATCAAATCATAATGTTTTTCCAACACAGTCATTTACTTTCTTTTTTTTCATAGAACTGATGAACTTTTATTCCCCATCCTCCCTCAAAAAACCCCCACCAAACCTGAAACTGAATACATGACTATGCACAACTCCAATGCAAGTTAATTGAACAAGAACTAGTTTAACTAAATTTTCCCGGACTCTGTGACATTTATTACAGAGAAGCATTGTGAGTGCCTGTTCTTTACATCAACAGAAGAGTGAATGGCTTTCCATGCACTTGATCCTGGTTTTACATTGTCACTGAAAGAACTCCTTGAGGAGGACACAACTCCTTGAGTGAAGGACACAAATATGAAGAGCTCCCCTCTTCAAACAGTTTTCAGTCAGTACTAGCCCAGCATTCTAGATTCACAGGAAAACAGCATGATTCCAAGGCTAACACACAGTTAAATGTTACTAAATATTAAAAAATGTAAAATCCATACAGGTTTTATGTTTGGGAATAAATTTTTCCCCGAAGGCTATGCAAGTCTAGAACAGCAGTACTGAAAATGGGTAGGGGAAGAACAAAGTGAAACCAACCGGAATGCAAAGAGTATCCCCTAGAAACAGCAGAAAGTAATTTAAATGTGAATTTTACTCTTATTTCCCAGTTTTAATAAAAAATGGATTATAAGCTATAAAGGTGGGTATTTTTACAGTATAACTTTGCATCCTTTTTAAAAGTTGTCTGACTTAAATATTGACTTTCATGCAAGCAGGGACTCTTTTCTTCTAGGGAATACAAGCAATCTGATTCAAAGACATATTTCATGAATAGCCACGCTAGAATGCAGCAATTCACGTAATATGCCGAGTTTTGGAGAGCAGGGCTAGAAGTATTTTCGGTGGCCATGCTGATGTGCCTTTCTGCCATTCTGAATGGATCACTGTTGAGAGTGATGGATGAGGGAGACCTTCACAGTCACTCAAATATTTAAAGTTATTTAAAAGTACTTAGGTCCAATTCAGTTTAGTGGCAGTCAAGCACCTAAGCATCTTTAAAAATCTGGGCTGCAGCCCTCTGCTTAACTACCACAGATGTTAAGTGCTCCAAGAAGTGGCAGGGTATTTTTGTTTGGGGAAATCTTGTTCTCAGGAAGCCAAAATGAAAGATTCAGCTTGGTTTTTGTTACTGGCTGAATGGCTGTAAGATGATGACAACTTGCTGTCACTAACAAGCCACAGCAAAACAGCCTCAGAATAAAGGAGCAGATTCCTGCATGCCCTCCCCTAGAACGGAGTGGCAAGGAAATGCTAGAATAACAACAAAGAAAATTTGGGATTTCAAACACTCTCAGATGCTGCGTTCAGGCTACAGAAGAAGCAGCAGCACAAAGGAATGTGCCAGAGCAGGGGGAGGGAAGGGAGGCATGATCCTTGTAAGAATAATCAAGTATAAATTGCTGCATTTAGGAAATAAGAAATTATGACAGCAGATGTGAAGAACCTTCCCTAAGGAGCTTCCTGTATTAAATAATGCATTTGTAAAGAAGTTTCAATAGTCAAGGTCAGAGATTTTATGGGGGGCAAACTGTTCTACGTGAACCTACTTCTGTTTGAAAGAAACTATTAGAACTGGTGACCTCTAGAAATATTCTCCAGTAAGAGAAATAATTTATGATTCCACATCTCTACATAAGGATTTCGAACTACCTGAAAAACACAGCCTTTTTTTTACAATTCAGGGATTATGCCCACTTTACCTACAACTGAACTGGGGTTATGAAGGAGTTAAGGCACTGCCTTAGGGACCTAGAATCTCCCTTTAGCCTTAGGAAGTTCTCAGGAGCCCACAGCAGCTGAGGAAACAGCTTCTGTCAGCCTCCTCTTTGGGTCCTATCCTTTACAATTTATAAGTCAGATGTCAAATCTGCTGCAGAATCAGCAGATAAATGTGGATGTACCCCAATACCCGCTCTTTGGCTCTCTTCCTCTTTCTGAACAAGTGGAATAACAATTACTAACGCAATCTAACTCAAAAGACAATTTGAGTGAACAGAATTTGTTTGTGAACAGAAACACATCCAGTACACCACTCGACACATCCTTTAGTGCTGAAGAGATCTTTTAAGCAGGGAATCAACCCTTGCACACAGGAAAGTGTGTGAATCACACCATTAGGCCAGACTGAGAGAATGGCAGCCATGGGCAGTCAGCAGAAAGTACACTCTATACACAGGTGAAAAATGGGAAGACAACCTATTTCCCTTGATGTAAAAAAAAATGGAAGGGGAAAAAAAAGATACACAACAGCATATTGAGCCTTCTGCTTAGTGACAGCCACTCGCTGCCAACCCTGGACACATAGAAGCCATAAAGACAAGAGAGGGAAAGAAGAAGAGGGAAGAAGAAGAGGGAAGGGGAAGAAAAAGAGGGAAGGGAAAGAGGAAGGGGAAGGGGAAGGGGAAGGGGAAGGAGAAGGGAAAGGGGAAGGGAAAAAAGAAGAGGGAAAGAAGAAGAGGGAAGAAGAGGGAAGGGGAAGAAAAAGAGGGAAGGGAAAGAGGAAGGGGAAGGGGAAGGGGAAGGAGAAGGGAAAGGGGAAGGGAAAAAAGAAGAGGGAAGAAGAAGAGGGAAGGGGAAGAAGAAGAAGAAGAGGGCAGGGGCGGATTGGAAAGGGGAAAGGGGAAAGGGGAAAGGGGAAAGGAGAAAGGAGAAAGGAGAAAGGAGAAAGGGGAAAGGGGAAAGGGGAAAGGGGAAAGGAGAAAGGGGAAAGGGGAAAGGGGAAAGGGGAAAGGAGAAAGGGGAAAGGGGAAACGGGAAAGGGGAAAGGGGAAAGGGGAAAGGGGAAAGGGGAAAGGAAAGGAGAAAGGAAAGGAGAAAGGAGACAGATCCTGCAATAAAAATAAAATAAATAGCAATCGTAGGAATACCCAGTGCTAAACAGAAATCATCTATGTAACACACAGGATCAGTAAGTGTAATTCAGTAGCAAGCTGATTTCAAGCTCATTTCAGAAACATACACAGATGTCTTTGAACCTTACCTTTCAGTCTATGGTTTTCTTCCTGCATAAGTGATTGGCTGACTACTGACATTCTTGGTGTTCGACAGAACAAGCTGTCTCCTTCCAGCTTGACTGATAACCAGACTGACACCCATTACTCCCCTCTTTCTGTTTCCATTTCCAATAGTCCCCCAACTCATAACTTTTTCTCTCTTTTAATATGCTGAAATGTATTGCTTTCCCAAACCACAGTATAAAATGCAGCAGGGAAATAATTATCTGCTTCTGTAGCATGCAAGTTTTAAAATTATATGCCCAGCATTACCAACACAGAGAGTTAAGACTCAAATCCCCACAGCAACAACATGCTAACCATCCTCTTCCCCCAGACTTATGGAGCTGCGGGATGTCTGCCAGGGAAAAACAGAGAAATGTAAAAAGGACTGCAAGAACATGAATACTAAAATAAATATCACAAACCTGGCTGTTGGAATCACAGACTGAGAAAAAGCTATTAAATCAGCTAAGCCATCTTCTTACTGAAGGCAGGAATGTTCTCTGTACATTATTTTCCTGCTGTTTTCTCCAGCATGTGCTCAAATGGGCCCCAAATTCCACTGCGTACAGTGGACACTGCTCCAGCCTTCAGAAGGCTTCACATCAGGCCATGAACTGTGCGGGTTGAAACATCTCTCCTAAAGAATTACTGGACTAGGGAGATAGGACTACCCAGACATATTTAAGTACTTTATAAGGTCCTCAAATAAATCTTTGTATTAAGATTTTTCTTTAACTTTTTTCAGCCTGAAATTTCTGGTGTTGTATCTCACACCTTTCTAGTATAGGTAGCATAAATATTTCCCCTTTTGCACAAACTTCCCAGCCTTTTTATGCATCCTATTTACCTTTTTGGGTTTTTTTTTCTCATTTCAAGCCAATGTTTTATTTTAATGTCACTTCCCCACTCACAGATTTTGCTTTATTCTAGGCTCACTCTCATGTCCACTGTCCCTCCCCATATCTCACTCCACTGTCCCCACTGCTCTCTCCATCATCCACCTTTTGTCTGAAGTCTAAAAACACCACTGACACTTCTTGAAAATAATTCCAGCAGCACACAATATGAATCCAGACTTGAACCAACATGACTCAAGCAGATGTCACTGAAATAATAATTAGAAACCAAGATAAAATATTGATGATGAAAATGATATTAAAAAAAAAAAAGAAGTTATGAATTGGGAGAAAACTATAAAGGTGTTCTCTGCTGAGGAATGAACTTTGCTAAGTTGCAAACATCTGGAGGTCAAGAAGCACAATGTGACTGTGGCACATCCCAGCAAGACCTGAACAGGGACAGTTGCCAGATTTTTCACCACCAGTCAGACACAGAAAGAAGAGAACACTGGGACTCTCAGCAGTACCAAGGCCAGGGGCAAAGAGGCAGCTACAGAAAACGTTGTTCATTTTGCTCAGACAGCCTGACAAGCTGGGGTTTGGAGAGGCAGTGAAAGAACAAAATGTAGTATCAAAAAAAGAAAAAAAAAAAAAGAAGCATTTCCATGAAGCTATAAAACATCAGAGCTGTATTTTTTTCAGGGAAAGCCAGTAAGACAAGAGCAGTAAGGTACCTTCAAGAGGAGTGTGAGACCACACGGTGACACACTTGCTTCTCGTGCAAAGCTCGGACACTGCTAACCAGGAACTCTTCCAAGAGCTTTAACAAGGGCCCAGGTCTTCCCTATACTACAGTGCCCTTCACGGACCATCAGATTATCCCCTACAAGGGGAAGTAGACCCTTTATTTAAACCCCCAAACAATCATTACAGAGTACTCTGCATCAATGGTCCAAATTGTCACAGTAACGTTTTTATAACCACCAGCTTCGCTATCACAAATTCCTGCTTTTGCTTTAACCTCCTGACAAATGCTTGTTATAAACTGACCACCAGTAAGGGAACATACTGAGATGAGAAAAGAAACCACTTACTCTGAGAAATAAGCTGAAAATACTAAGGCTTTTTGCTAAAATACCCATTTCAGACAGTTCAGATAGAGGCCAATCAATGGAATCAATCTGCTATCTTCAGTTCTGCCACTGGAAAATGAATATTGAAATAATCCTAAAAAGGCATTATTCTGTGGGAAAGGATGAGCAAGGGAAATCACTCTGCAGATGAAAGCCTTTCCAGAGGGATATACTCTCCTCTTTCTCCTCTTCCTCTTCTGAAACAGAATGCAGGTCCTGGGAAACCAAAACCACTGAGCCTCCCCTTGGCAGCCTGGTGTGCTCACCTGAGAAATGAGGACTTTAAAGGGAAGGCAGTACAATCGAATGTCATGGAGTCACTTGTGGATTTTAATTTTGATCCTTCACACTTCTACCGATGGAATCATTAGGCTTCCTACACTAATATGATTTGTCGGAGACAGGAACATTTCCCATTGCATTTAAAAAATAACTAAAACTAAATATGCACTTCTAAGCCTTTAAAAAAAAAACATCTGAGGTGGTTTTCTGCGCCAGCAAATCTAAACTCAATAACTGTTGTCAGTCAAATAATACTCAGTTCTCTGACCGTATCTTTTCCCTGGAAGTCATAGCTATTTCCACCCATATAAGCAAAACCAGGGGACATAATTCAGAATTACCTGTAAGCCTCAAAACCCTACTGGTTTTGTCCTCTTCCGTTTAGAACCTCATATTTCACATATCGATGAATACTTCAGTGCCTCATCATATATCTCATGTATTTGTTAACTGCAGATCTACAGGGCACTGAGCAATCTGGTTTCTAACATGCAAAAAAATCAGTGACTTCAATAAACCTCCTATTTCTCTATAATTCCAATCACCTTAACCTGCATTAAAAAAAAAAACCAACCAAAAAGCAACAAAATCCTCCAAGGTATTTCTCACCATTCTAAAATACATGTCATTGTTCTCCTTTGCAGGTTGTAACGACCTGTCACATACAGTATGAGAAAATTCTTGACTGAATTATTTTTTCCTTGAAATTAATTACTTCCTTTGCTCTCAAACATAAATATTGCACATTTCTCTCATTATTTTCTTTATAAAGAACACTAACATACTTGTGAGCTTTAACTGTCATGAAAGGATTATATGGACACAGCAAGTAGGAAATGAGATAAATTAATAAGGTTTTGGGACTATGTGGTAATATCCACTTCCTTGAAGTTTCATCCAAAAATATACTGTACCTACTGTACACCAAAGTTCTGAGCAGGCACCCAGGAAACGGTGCAGACACTGAGTTCAGAAAACACAAAAATGGCACATTTACCTAAAAACCGAATTCTGTACTTACTTAAAGCAGTTACCACCTAGAAACCTTCTTTGTCAGTCTTATTTTGAATGATTGTATGATTTTAAATTACTTTTTCTCATTTTCCTACTTGGTTCCCAAAACTATGCAGCAACTGAATATTCTATTTATGAAGATTTAATTATATTTTGGCTCATTAGCAGTATCATTTTCGGAATCAATTTCTCATCCGTATGAATAAACTGTTCATTTATTCAATCTGAAAAATCAACACAACCTGATAATATTGCTTTGTTTTCACCTTAAACTTCTGCTTTACCATATAGCCAATATATTTGAAGCACTGGAGTGCTCGAAGATTTACAAATAGACTAAATATTTGTCCAGGCTAAATGCATTATTGTAATCCTACATACGATAGTGCCTGAATGTATAAAATATTGTCATATTTCAATGAAATATTTAAATGGATACATTTTTCTTAAGTAAAATCAAATCTTTTTCCTGAAAAAGATACTATTTTTGCTCAATACTACCTTTAGTTATCTAAAAACACCTGCAGGGGTAGCTAATCTATATAAGTAATTACCTCTAGGGAAGGAAATTTTAAATAAATATCTAAGAGCCACAGAAATCATTCCTCACTCTAAAAAATTTGCCTTAGTCTCTGGCAGGAATACATAATCTACTATGTTACTGTAAACCATGTGTGTATACTCGTGCAGGAAAAATTAGAAGTCCCCAAATTATAATACTCATTTTAAAGGAAAATAGCCAAAAATATAGGTTATGTGGGGAAATTACAAAAATGGACATTCCAACAGGAATAAATTAGGGTTGTAGAGACTTGATTCTACATTTCAGTCTGCAATTTGGGCATGTCATCTGGTTAAACTCCTGAATCTCTCAAAATATTATTGACTGAGAAGAAGACTATGTAAGTACTAAAACATATTTAAGACACAGTTTGGTTTAATTTTTAATTGAAGAAAGTTCTTTTTCTTTACTGTAGTGTGACAACTGGCCACATCCTCATTTCCTAGTCTAGTACAAGCCCTGCTGGCTGAAAGCCACTTGCCTGTGACACTCACTTTATCCAAACTGATTTCAGTGCAAATTGTGTAGAATAAATTCACAGGGTCTTCCCTCTTCATGCAGCAGCACCTCTCGGCTGTGGATTCATTTCTACTGCCAGTATTCTCATCTGATTTCTGAAAGAAATCTGATGTTAACAACCCTTGAGAGGACAACAGCACAAAAGAGAAGTGGTCTATGTATCCCCGTAGCTCAAGATGAATTAAATGCCAAAGTATCAGCACATATGTCAAAGGTGGGATGTAGAACACAGCTCACGTGTTAATATATTTATAGTGATACTACTTCTGAGATCAGTGTATCTTTTTTTATTAAGGCCTGAAGATAAATTATAAAATCAATCAAGCAAATCCTTAACAGCTACAATTTTGTCTTAGACACAAAACTTTGAAAATTAAGTACACTGTCATATTACTTTTGCTGTTTCCACTTTTCCCTCATTTAGCTGCATCTATCCCATTGAAACCCTTCATGTCCTCTGATTCATGTCCACAGAGGGACTCACTGGGTTTGTTACCTTTATTTTTCCAGGTATTGCCTCCAGGACTGATGTAAGGAAAAAACAGTCAATAGTCACTCCTCCTACCCTGAAGTCATGTCCACAAAGGGCCCCCCTACGAGATAAAGAAAGGCTGCCCCTGAATTGTGGCTCCGAGATCTGTGCACTGTCCATCAGCTGATTCACTAGCTGCTTGAAAAACTCCCTTGAAAAATTTTATTTGCACTGGTGAAAAGATTTTCATGTGACACAAAAAATGCTAAAATAAAACTACACAGTTTAGGGATGGAAAGTAAACGGCGATCAAAATGTAAAAATATTTGGGAGGAAAATAACCAAGTCCTGAAATGAACTCATCATACTTTTTTTAAATTTTCTTTTCCTTTCTGTTTTATTTGATCAACATGGTGAAATCTGAACACTTTTTTGATGTTGACAAATTGTTGAAATTGACATTTTATTGTCATTCTTGTTGAAGGTACAAGATGGTTAACCTCTGTCGGTAACTAATCTTTAATCTACCCCATTCCCACTACATCAGGCAAGGGGTCTTGAACTTTTACCAAAATCTACTCATATTAGGGACAAAGTGTTGAGGGACAAAACTCAGAACAGCAATACAGTATAGAAAACTTCCAAGTAGAAATGTTTTGCTTTTCTACCAAAGAACCAGAAGAAAGGCTGTCCCACAAAGCCAAAATAATCCTTTCATTGCTATATATTATGAGTGTCCACGGACCAGGTGAAATCCAGCAACAAATGATGCTGAACACTGTACATCCCTACAGTAAAACAGCCTCTGCCCCAGATTACAGTCTGCAGAAACTCAACAAAGGATATGGGAGGAAAACAATGTAGCACAGGAATGATCGGTGCAATGGCAGCACACTGTGTTCCTTCCATTTTCTTTTACGGAGAAGGAAAAAATAATGCAAGATTAGCATCACAAAAGACAAAAGTGGAAAGAAGATGGGATATGATAAGAGTCAGTGAGAGGAGGGAAAAGGTGATAAGGAATAAAGTGGCGTGCAGGGTGCTGGAGTTACACAGCACGTTAAGTGAAGTGATGCGATTCCGAGAGCAGGCAAAAAAGGAGGCTTGTGCAAAACAGCCAATTAGGAAAGCGTGTAAAAAACAATCAAAAATATCAGTCACCATCAGCCTCCTTCATATGCTACTTGTGCAGCTGCTCTGATGGCTTCAATCTTTGGTTCAATGACAAGACCCTCGATGTCATAAGGGAAGCTGGGCTGACTGCATGGCAGAGGAATTCAATTTAAAAGGTGAAGAGGACACGCCACAGAAAAAGTGAGCTTGTAAAGAAAAGTGATATACACTAAATACAACAATCTTGGTTTTAGCAGAAATGTACAAATTAGACATATGTAACAAGTGAGGGCTAATACTTGCAGTTGAAATGTGTATCTGCATTACACCTCTCAGTCTGAGTAAAGATGAATCCTTACTACACTAATATTAGTCTGACACAGCATACAGCATATTTAAATGATATTGTGAACTCAATCTTTACTCCCACAGTAAATCATAACATTTTAAATAGTGACTGAATGGAAGATGCTAAGCATTTTGTGTTTAGGTTACTGTAATGAATCCCAAATCAGTTATGACTGCAAGTTACCACATGTATACCATGATGGCTAATTGTTAATCCTAATACAATTTCCACTGCCTTGTCAAATCACGGCAAAACTGTCACACTTGTTGACAGTTTCAACAACGAGGTCAAGCAGTGAGCAGTCTCCAGGAATGAACTGCTTTACCTCCAGAGGTGTTACTGCAGAAGCAGGGGACCAGCCAGTACTGTAACAGCTCTGCCACTTTTTGCAATAGATCTTATCAGGGACTGTCACTCTGCAACCTTGCCCGAGCATCACATTCTCGTGCTATTTTATTTGTAATAACATTGACTGAAAAGATGATTTTCTAAGAGGAAGTTAAAGGATAACTATCCAAAGACCTTAAAGAACTCTCTTACATTACCAACTTTGCTTATATTTTGAAACATAACCTAGAATATCCAGGATTTAAAATTAAGCATTTCTTTTAAGTTAGAAATAACAATTAGAGACCACTTTGCTTCCAGTGCTACACTGAGTCTTATTTTGAAAGTTCATACTGTACATTGCAGTATTCTAATATTCCTTCATGTAACTGAACATGTAGAAAGGTTCTTCCTTCAGTTTACCTTGCACATCCCCTCTGAATTATTCAAAACAAGATTCAGCAAGAATCAAATGGACTGCACTGAATTATTTTTATTATGTTTATTAACCAGCTGAGATGAAAACTGTTCTCATGGATGAAAAACATTAAAATTCTCAATTATGAATGTACTTTCTAATTACTATTTGATATTGTTTCCATATGTCTGAAAAAAAGAAACTGACTGGGTAATTGACTAAGCAGTTACCTGGTTTCAGGGGATTTGAGTCTCCTTCCTTGTAATTTAGTGGCAGAACTCTAGCTGACTTAAAAACCAATGATCTCTTTATACACTTTCACACATTCTACTAAACAGAAAAGTCCACTTCTGTGTAACTCTTCAGGTCAGGAGGACTGCACCTGAGGCAGCAGATCTGAACATGTTTTGTTCCGAGAAGGACATTAGTCTAGAGGATTTTTTCTGATTTCATATAGTACATTCAATTAAACAAATAGGATCACAAACAACACTCTATTCTATGAACCATTAACTGAAGAAGCAGAAATGTCAATGTCAGAATCATCTATGAACGTATGCCAAATCAGAACTCCAGTCTGCTTTACGTTCCTGCTGACAGTTCCCATAATGAGCATGCAGTATTAAATAAAAACCATGACCTGTTTAAACAAAGATCAGAGCACCAGCTTTATCTTTGCATTCTCTAATGTTTGTTGTTTGGCATCACAAACTAACACCAAAGCAAGTCTCTTACTAATAGCTGCCTGGAAGGTTTTCATACAGGGTGTGAGGGGATGGCTCTTGTCCACCAAGAACACTCATGTATCTTTAAAACGGGCATTTTACTTCACTCGAACATATACAGGTATTCTCTGCAGTTACTCTTCTTTGAATTACACTACAGGAGAGCAGGAAGACAAGAAAGGAGATAGAGGGGATAATGTACAAGCAAGAAATGTTAAAGATTGTTGTGTCTCAGATAGCTTGAGACAATGAAACAAACTGCAAGAGCCAAGCTAAAACTGTTTAAACACACCATTGAAATTTCATGGGTAGTAACTAATATTAATCAGTTCACATATGTACCATACATGGGATAACTATTACATTTAACAGTTTCAAAGAAATCCACATACAAATAGAAATCAGACGTTCCCCCCCCCGCCCCCCCCCCCCATTTTTGTAGTACACTACCAGATAATTTACAGTGTCTGGCATCACAAAACTGTTTATTACGAATAGGTGCAACACAGATTGCCATTTTACAATGACTCCCTAACTGGTCTTCTCAAAAGATGCGTGATTTTTTGGAAGTCAAATTTCAGATATACACTTTTAAAATGCAGCCTTGCGTTTTAAATATCTACCTTAAAAAAACTGAGACTTCATCACGAGCCAATCACAAAGTTTAATAATCATGCTTAGTTATCAGCTTATCCAAAATATCCGAAGCTCCTTTACACTACTCTAAATAAACCAAAAAAATTCATTTAACTGAAGTTGAAATGGCTATCAATACCATACATTATCCGCAGATCTCTTAATGATAATATTGTGAAGGTACAGACTGCATAAGCAGGAATCTTCAACTACTGATTGATCTTCCGCCAAAGAGAATAGAACGTTTAAAATCGGCCCAGTCTCTTCACGTTTCCCATCCGTACCCTCTGTGTTACCCACGGACAAGTATACCCATTTATTATTTATTGTTATTTAGTATTCCACACTACTCATCTGAAATTTCGAGATTTAAAACGTTGGTCCTAAGAAAGCAATGAAAAGAACTGAAATCTCTACCTAAACGTCTCCAATCTTTTTTTTTTTTTTGTCTGCTCTACTGCTTTGAGCGTGCTGGATACCAAATAACAGCGCAATAAATTACATGCAAATCGGCATGAATCCTACCAAACTTATCGAGCGGTTTCCTCCCGGAACAAAACTTTGGAGGTCACTCAATCCTCTCCTACGACAAAGGGAAGTTCTTCCTCTTCCATCACCCCTTCCCCCGGCTATGCGAGGGGAAACTATCGGGGAAGGCGCGCACGGCTTTTCCACGGGGGCTTCCTTCGCGGTGTTGGCTGGTGACACTGAGCACGGCGGGGGGGGATGCAAGGGACAAGCGGCCGGGGCGCCCGGGGGTCCCAGCCCGGCCTCCGCGGCAACTCTGCGAACAAAGTAACTTCGCGGCTGGGCGGCGGCGGGGCACGGCGGGGCAGCGGCCGCGCTGCCCTCGCCAGCAAGAGCTCGCACGGCCAGGGAGAGCAGCCCCCGAAGGGCAGGCAGGGTCCCCGGGGCGCGGTGCCAGCCCTTACCTTGCTCCGCACCCCGCTCCGCACGCCCGGCGGCAGCAGCGCCGCGGGGCCGGGGCACGGGATGCTGCGAGGCTCCCAGCGCCTCTCCCTCCGCCTCTCTCCCGATCCTCAGAAAAGCCCTTCCCCCCCCCCTCGGCCCCCCCGCCCGCCTCACTCTCTCTAGCTTTGGGGCATTGATATTATATATATATTTATATTTTCATTTTTTTTAAGAAGCCAAGGGGAAGCTTGGTTGGGAGAAGCAAAGCCCTGACGCGCTTGGGGGTGGGTAGGTGGGGGGTGCGCCTGGGGGGGTTTCAGACCCTCGCACGGCAACACAGGCGGACCCATCCCCCCCGTCTCCTCGGTCCCCAGCCGGGGGAGGCGGTCGAACCTCACCGCCTTCCACCGATCCCGCACCGGGAACGGGCCCTGCGCGCGATCCTCCCGCCCGGGGCAGCCTCCCGGAACCCAGCCCCGACCCCATCCTTTCGGGGGCAGCGGGGCGGGGGCTCCCCCCCAAATACATACCCTGCCCGCCGGGGCTGCTTTGAGGACGCAGGATTTTGTGCGAGCGATCGTCTCCTTCTCCGGGAGCTCAGCCTCCCCTCCCCCCCGCCTCCCCTCCCCCGCCTCCCCCACCTCCTTTGGGGGGCCAGGAATCCCCCACTGCCGGCCCTGCCTCCTCCCCGCCCGGCCGGAGCGGTGATGCGCCGGGGCCGCGGCGCTGCATGGCCCCGGTGCTCCGTGCCCGCGGCCGGGCTGCGCTGCGGCGGAGCGCGGGCTGTCCCCTCCCGCCGCGGGCGCGGGTCAGCGGGGGCGGCGCGGGGCCGCCTCCGGCGGGAGGGGAGGCTGCGTCCTCCGGCCCCGCCGAGGGGCTGCGTGGCCCGGGGCACAGCTGAGGCAGCATCCTTGGGTAGCCTGTGTGTGCAGTCGGGAGGCAGGAACTCCGCGCCGGCTTTTTGCGGGGGGGTCCCGGTCGTCCCCATCCTTCCCGCAGCGGTCAGGGGGAAGTTTCGCTGCGGGACTCCGGGGGGTTTCTCCGGCCATCTCCCCGGGGCTAAGGGAGCAGCCGCCCGTCCCTTCGGCAGCGCAGGTGGTGGTGGGCGAGAAGGGCACGGGGGCGTCGTGGGGGACTCCGGAGGTCCGGTCCTGGCGGGGCACAAGGGGACACGGAGGTGGCCAAGGGAAGGTCCCTTCCCTGACAGCGCCTGGTGTATTTCTGAGGCACCGAGCACGCACAGCTTCCCTCTGCTTCAAAATCAGGCCATCGTCGAATCATAAATATATAATATTACATTCCTATGATATTATGAGTAGAGAGCAGGAGAGTTAAACGCATGCATTGAGGAGAGGCAAATTACATGTAAAGGGTTTTACTGCACAACTGCAGAGCGATTCTCAAATGAAAAAAAATCAAATCCTTACAAGAATAAATTTAGTTCCTGTTCGCATGTTCCTGTATCGCCTGCTAGGCAAGAAAGCGTGCTGGATATCCAGCAACAGTTAGTGGAATTACATCTGGGTTTAGTACACATGGTGACTTACTGCTGGTCAAACAGCCGTCTGCAAATCCCGAGCTGGAAAATACCCGTTCTGGACAAGAAAATTGTACCTTGCACATTTCTTCTATGTCAGGATGAAACAGACAGACCTGGGAAATGCTCTGGAGGAAATAAAGGAAACCGTCTACCCCCACGCACGGTTCTGTATGACCGAACAGAAGCCAAACTCGCACATGGGCTCTGCCCGGGGCAGGGGGACCCCTCGGCTGCCCCCCGAGAAGTTCCCGTGTTCTGGGCATAGGCTCAGAACCCCAAAACTGGACCTGAAAACCTTCCCCCACAGCTTCCGTTGCTGGCAAAACATATGTATTCATCTTGAAAGTTTGCATTTTGACATGTCAGCGGTTTTGCAACAATATAAATGTGCTTGAAAAATTTTTGATCGGCCTAATGGTTAGGACCTATTAGAAGCTGAAGAACATATTCACAATCAATTCACTTATTCAGATGCATGAATACAAGCTTAGAAAAGTAATTACAGGCACCTTTTTTTGGAAATCTTGAGGCTGTGTGGTTTCCCCATGGGAAATATGAGTAATAAATTCCTACAGAAAAAAAAAAAAAAGAAGCAAATGTGCTAAGCATTGTTCTTATTTATTTTTGTCTTTAATATTAAAAATTGTTGATTAAATGTTCCAGGTGCGGCAAGGATGGCTGGATGCAAATCCTTAAGTTTAACTATTCTTTAAAAGAACAAGCAGAAAGATTTGATTTTGGTACCTTAGATCTTCTTTTCACTTTTTAAATTTTACTTGTCTTTTGTAAGATAAATGGATTTTTCTTGTTTGGTGAGCATGTAAACATAAATCACATAAATCAGTATTAGCAGATCTGGCTATTTTGATTTTTCAGCTGAAGGTTAGCATTGTATCTATAGAGTTAACATCATATCTATACACATTAAATACATCTGGCTTTGGTTTAAAATATTTTATTCAAAAAAATTAATTTCTCACCCTCTATTGTTACAAAAGGGTGAATAGTACTTGACATTTTTAGTTGTTTATGATTTGCATCAGGTTCTCGTTGTATGAAAACTGACATTCAATTAAAATTCACTTGAGGTCATTTAAAATTGTTCATTAAAACGATCTTAAATATGCTTGATGTGTTTCAAAAGTATCTTTGCATTTTAAAATATTTTATGATATGACTGAAATAATGAGATGGGAATTAAATTGGAAGCTTCTGGTAGCCATGGCTTTGACAATCTTAGAGAAAGTAGATCTTACCCTCTCACACTTGAGTTTAGCTGTAGATTGACAGAGGAAAATAGTCAATCTTACTTTTTCTTCTCTAATGTTGATTTTTCAGCTTTAATAGTTCCTAACTGAACTGCTCAAATGGATTGAAACAAAGAAGATATTCACCATGCCTGCAGAAGAAACTGCAGCTCTCAAAAATTGCTTTCCTGCATCAGTTGCATCCTGTTCCATCTGCTTAGCCAGGACCTTCAGTCAGGCCGGTGGCGTCACCTTCCAAAGCTCAGAAGCAGCAAACGTCTCTTTGATTGATTGTCTTGACTCCTGCCAGTGCACCACAGCAAGGGGAAAGCTCAAGTTAGCTGCAGTATCAAATGTCAATTGAAGAGGTGCAGACAAAATTTCAACAAAATGTTACTTGATTTTTTTTTAAATAATTAGTCTTTGGGGAAGATATTATTGAATAATGTTGTCCAGCAAGGACAGTATTTGGAGGGATTCTGATCAAATTAATAGCATAATGAAACAAGGGACCCCTAAATAGTTACCCTTGATGGTACAAAGAGATTGTTACTTTGAGGTGGAAGGGCTTATGTATCTCATTTTTGAATGATTAGTTTTGAAGACAGAAAATGCTCTATTTGAGCACTTAGGTAGCAGCAGACAAAAATTTATTTCAGCTGATAGGAGAGGGAATGATCCCCTTATCTAAAGTGAAAGGCAGTTGGGCAAATGAAGTTCAGACGATCACTGGGGAAGGGAGAAATGGATAATAAATATAATCCTGTATAACAGTGCATCATTTCAGCTGAATTTTTGTACTTGATTTGGCTTCTTGGTGGTTGGCAATTATTTATGCGTAGTTTAAATTAAACCTGTGCTTCAAAACCATCCGTTAAACGAACAAATCCAGCCTACTTTAGGATTTTTTTTGTGTTTCTTGGGCCGTTTGATTTTTACAGATAAGAGTTAGTGCAGAATTCTGTCAGCACAGTATCACAGCTGAAGAGGAGCAGTAGACCACTGCTGAGTGACAGCCTATAGCTCTGAAATGTGCCATCCATCCTCTCTTAGGTTCTCCATTCCCCATCCCCTGTGCTTCTGTGACATGTCAGACTTCTGCACATGCCCTGCCGAGCTCGTCTGTGCCTGTGCACTCCAGTCTGCACTTCGCAAGCCGGTCTGACTCACGCTCCAACAGTGCTTTCCTGAGGGATCAGATGGAATGCACGTGTGCAAGGAACAGCTGATCTACACAGTCTGGGTGGTCTTTGCCAGGACATGAGGATATGTGGTGTACCTGAGCTCTGAGGCATGTCTTTATGTCCATGAAACCTGGACAAATACAGAGAAATATGAGGTTGTGCCTGGGCATGGTTATCACATGGAGAGAATATTTTGTCCAGGATGGAAAGACCTGTTCCTCAGGCAGTGGAACTTCACGCTGCTAACATATACACACACAAAAAAAAATTTAAAAGTTTACAGGTTTCTTTGCTAAATTTTACATCTTTACCACAGAAATTTGAAAATAGGTCTGATGAATGACTAATATCTCATAGTCATTTCTTTAGTGGGAAGGAGGTCTCTAACCTGTGTGATATTTTTAATGTAATAAATACACAGCTAGTTCTTAACACTAAACTTACCAATCAAATCAGCCTCGTGTAGTTTTCCAGTAAACCTTAGTGATCCCCTTTCAGCTGTGGTTAGGTGTTCCCTGCAACTCCTCATAAAATACGGAGCCGTGGTACTCTGCCTGTGGGGAAAAAGCCTGGAGCCACATAGTGATGTATCTGTTCAGCAGTGTGAAAGAGAAATTCCCTATTCACAGCCCCGCACAGTCAACATTGCCTGCTGGTAAACTTTAAATTGCCTGGGTTGCTTAATGTCGTGATTAAAAGCCATTTGTTTCTTTCTTGTCTTATGCTGTGTTTGGCAAAATAGAAGGGACAAAAGTCTCACAATTGCTTGCATGCCCAGCAAACAATTGTACATTGTCCAAGTGTATGGGTTTTTCTCGTTCTTAAAAATATGGTCTAATAATACTATAGATACCTTAGGACCTTTTCATTTGCCCACTGTGAGCAAAATGAAAAGCTGAAGTCTTGAATACCAAAGCACAATTCTGTGACTTGTGAAACTGAGTAGGTATATCCAGCAGCTACAGAAAAACGACAGGACAAAACCTCAAAAAAGCCATCGTTGTTTCTTCCCAAAGCTGCCAAAAAATGGCTTCAGAATGATATTCAGCTTTTAATTAAGACAAATGAGAAATGTCACAAATTATGCGTTTTACAGATCACAGCAAATCCAGGTAGAATGTTCACTTAACATGAAATTTTCTTGAAGTCTACTATGTGTCAGAGGCTGAGATACTACAAATAACTCTAGAACCTGAATAGCAGTTGCTTATTTTCCTAAGAGCAAGATAAAATATCTGCCCCCTCCTGTATTAAAAATAGAAAATTAAGTAGAGAGAATAAAAAAGAAAACGAAGTATTTGTATTTTGAAATCCGTAAAATTATATATTTGGAACAGCTCTAAGACATGAGCTGCCTTTCAGTGTTATAAATTAATAAATATTACTGAGAGGCCATTTATAGCAATAAAAGACTTTTTGTTTAGTTGGTTGGTTTTTATCAGTGATATGTATTCTTCAGCTCAGGGGAAAAAGTCCATTTCAACAATTAAGTGGACATATTTGTGCTCCTATTTTAGGAACATATTCCTTTTATAGGCATTAAACACAGTTTACTACTGGAAAACTTTCATTTATTATATCTGTTTCATGTAGCGTCTTTCATGTAAACATTATGGAAAGGATTTAGTGTTGGATTTAGAAGTTGGGGTTTGGGGTTTTTGCCCTTTGTTCTCATTTTGTATTTTATTTCTTTTGAGAACTCTTTTTTTTTCCCCCTTTCAGGAAATTTCACATAATCTTTTCCATTCGTCATCAGCCAGGTTGCTGATTACCAGAGTAACTGCCAAGCTTTCAACTCCTTGTCATCAATGGGCTGTGAATGACAGACAGCATTAATGTTGGCAAGCTCCCACTCTCCTTTTTGCCTTTCCCAAATGTAATTAAACTGCACTAATACAGCAAAAGAAAAGCTGCAGCTTTATTTTACTCACCCTAATAACATAACAATTAAATCAGAGAAGCACACAATTCAGTCAAATAAACCCATCATGACAAGGAAATTCAGAGGTAAAGGAAGTGTATATCTACCATTTAGAGAGAAACATGAGTAGAGTCTTCCTTTCCTTTCCTGGCACTCCAGCAACTGCACTTCATTGACCTTCGGTGAGACGATGAGTCCAGCATCTGAGGAACCACTCTCTTACAGCCTGGGGAAAGGCCTCCAGTGTTTCCTATTCTGTTGCACCTTTGGTTTAAGCATAAAGGGAATAATTAGCTTCTCCTACAAATGATCTGCTCTCTCCCTGGTAGGTGATGGCTGGATAAAAAACAGAAAGGATGAGGGTCACAAGGTACCTGTGACCTGCACGCCTTGTCCACCAGAAGGACATGGCATTCTCCTGAGCTTTGAGGAAGTCTTGAGCCTTTGTTTTAAAGATGTAGTGGCTAGACCACAGCCAGGAGTCAGGAAGAGGGAAAAACCAGAGTCCTCACCTCACTTGCAGAGCACTGTGCAAATCTATAGAACGCACAGATACCACTGAAACAGATAAATTATCAGGAGATTTATATATATATATATGTTTCCCTGGACCAAGGCCAGTGAAGGAGTTACTGGCTCATAGAAAAGCAATGGAATTTCCCCATAAACCTCTCATTTCTCACAGCAGTGTTCTAGGATGGGAAGCAAGCACTCCTAAGGAGGCTGAGAACTGCCTGCCATGAGCTCTGTTAGCACAGCTCTGAGGCTGGCAGGAGAGCCTGTCTCATCCTTCAAGCCATCCTTAAAAGTAACACAGTTGGCTTACAAGACAAAGCAAATTTACAGCAATGCAAAGGAATAGTTTGACTAAATGCTGACAGAAGAAAATAAAGACTGTTACACAACTAGCCAGAAACAAGGGGCACCATACTCAAAAGGGAAAAGCCAGGACCCTCTTCAGCCTATATTTGGCCAAAGTAGACACAGCTTCCAACATGACAATCCTTAGGCCGGCCTGGCTAAACAGACTAAGTGAGTGAGTCTGTCTGCTTGTGCAATTTGGGTGACTAATGGTGACTGTTAGCTGACAGGTGGTACCTTATAAATCTAGCCTGTGCCAAAGTCTCTGAGGAACTGTTCAGTACATACTGTAAGCAAATATGTAAGTTCTGTAGAGTAAGTAATTTACAACTCTGAACAAATTGTCCTACAATGCCAAAAGCAGTTCAGTATGATGATAATTTTCCAGAGGAGGAAAACTTTGGCTAAAATCATCTTTTAGACAAAATTTAAAGCAGGATGTTATGCATTACATTTTTTGTAGATCTGGAGCTGGGGTGATTTTTTACATGTTTGATAATGTGGCTAAAGTGTAGTGAACAGCAAAAAGGAAAAAAAAGGAGCCATGTAAAACATAAAAATGCAAGCCCACTGGAGAAAAAGCATAGTTGTATAAGGGGAAACACTAGAGAGATGGAATTGGAGGTTTCTGTTAGACTTGTTCTGATATAGTACTGTTGCTTTAAAAAGGCAGTTGCAAAATGGCCCAAAAGACCTTTTGGTTGAGTGTCATGATTTTCTTCTTGATTCAGAAAAGATCAAGGCTGCAGTGTTCCAAGCCAGCTCCAGGCCCTCAGAGGGAGAAACAGCACATCAAACACCTACCTCATCTGTTTTTACCATCAAGCAAAGAATGAAGAGACCACAAAGGACATGGAAAAAGCATATCAGAAGGGCACAACTGAGCCTTCAGCTGTTCTTGCGTGTCAACCATAATTCTTGTTAGAAAAAAACATGGCAGATTTGGTTCCTGCGTAGAAACTACCTCGAATGCTTTAAAAGTCTTGCTCTGAGTTTCCATGAATAGATGATTCCCAAGGCTCTGTAAAAATTTAATCTGATTTTCAGACTGAATATTAAGTGAAGATTGGCAATAGAAATTGGCCCTAAAAATGAGAGAAAATGCTTGGGAATTTTGCAGCATTTCCATGTGGTGGCCTTTGATTGTCATAAGTGGGCAGCTACATTTGAGGCACTGCTAAAGGAGGCTTTGGTCCAGGATTACTCCTGGCTTACTCACTGCACCTAAATAACACCCTGGGCACATGTTAGTATCTTTGAACAAAATTAGATATATTTACAAATAGGTTGGGATCAGCCCAAAGCTGCTGTCCTGAAACTGCACCCAAAGCAATGGGGATTGTGTTAAAAGAATGAATTTAGGTCTGGCACATATAAGAGTGGGGAGGGAAATTCTACTCCTAAGATCTTTGGACACCAGAGAGCTCCCCAGAGACTTCCAGATGTGCAGTTTTGAGGGAATTTAATCCTACCAGAAAAGGTTTATTCCCGTATTTTGCAATATTACATAACATTTGCAAAAAAGGGGAAGGAAAATGCTGTTATTTCAATGGTCATTGTGTGATTTACTATTCAGAGATGAAATGGTTCTTTTGACTTTTTCTCTGTTAACTGACCAGGGCTACAAGCCTCATTTTCAATTAGACACTGATGCTACTGTTTATGGACTGGATATTGATATAGGAATTAAAATTACTTAAGAGGATGACAGTTTATTAAGAGTCAAAGGCTAAACTCTCACTAGCAAAATTACCTTGTGTTCTGCAAGTGGTTAAAACTGTAGACTATATTCACAGCTACTTGTAGGAAAGAGGCTTCTGATGGGAATGGACCAGCAGTGGCTCTTCAGGTTCCAAACCAGAGGGGCAACTTAGCTCTGCCACAGACTGGAATAACTGGTGCTATGGATTTGTAGTAACCCAAACGCATGGATTCGGGCTTAACGTTGACTGCTATTGATGTCTTGTCCGAGTAACTTCATTGTGGGATTGATTGCAAATGCCAGTCTGAACAAGCAAGGAGCAAAAAAACTGATTGTTCGGGGGAATGAGCACGTTTGGGGAGAGGTGATTTTTTTCCTCCTCTCCTGTATTTTTTCAGAAAGTGCAAATCTAGTGGAACAGTTGCTCCAGGGATTCCCAAGAAACGGAATTATTCCCACAGAGAGAATCTGCTACCAGAGTACTGTGCTATTTGCAACAGCCTTCCTGGAATATAATCTGTCCCAGTGTGAGTGAAAACTCCTGAGGTTTTTTCACCTGAGTGAAAACTCCATTCACAGTGGAACAGCTTGGAGTTTACCATCAAGTTCTGTATAAAAGATGGGAAGAAAGCAGTAGATTGTAAGCTTTATTAGCTGGCTCTAGATCTACTGTAAAAGAAGGATGTAGTGTAATGTTATCATTTAAAAACTGCTGGCTATTTGAGCTGTTGTAAAGTGGTATGATTTCCTTTGTATGAGCTACAAATGGATGCAGAAGTTGCTAGGAACTGTTGAGACATAGGAAAAGCCTCTCTTGAGCAGGATTTTGCTAAGCAGATCTTTCTGATATTTTTAATAAGGACTAGCATTTATTATTTGCTTGGGAATTTTGCAGTTCCCAAAATTACATAAAGATCACCTGGGAAGGCATTATCAGGGCCCTGATTACACTGTCTTAATGTCCCTGACCAGCCCCATCTGAGCTCTCTACCCACATTCCTTGAGAGCCCAGGAGCTCTATTTAAGCTCAGGCCCAGCCTTTTCTTTTCTTTCTGAGCTTTGTTGGAGAGGCTGGGGGTCAGAGCTATGCTGTGCAGCCAGATTTGAACCCATGTTCTGATTTCCCAGCTTGACCTGAACCTCCCTCATCATCACAGCCTTGCCTTAGGATCTGAGTTCTTTGTTGGACCTGGCTACCATCTCTGGATTTGTACCTCCAGATATCCTGGAGTACTGTGGGCTGGAGCCTGGCCAGTGAGGCACCTGCCTTGGTGGCCCCAGCATTCCCCTTGGCTCACCTTCCTCTAGGGAATAGCCCTGCCCAGGTTGCTCAAAGAGGATTACCTAGATTTGAAACTTTGGGGTGGGTAATTCCCGGGTCAGGGAAGAAGTTTTGAATCAAAATGTTTGTGTAGATTGTGAGACTATAGAAAATATATTAAATACCTACAATCTTGGTGCAACAATTTCTGATAAGATAGTGGAGGAATTCAGAGTGGATGCTGGAAGTTCTGCTGGCTTTCTTATCAACAAGAGGCAGAAATTAGCATTTTGTTTTCCTTTTGAACATGTGGGAGTTTAGGCTAGTGCTTCTCACTCTTGCTTGGAGGCTGAAGACTTTGGGAAATCTTCTACATGGAGTTCTTGTGGAGCAACAATTACTTAGGTCATTCCAAAGCCCTTAATTCCAAAGGGAGAAAATCCAAAGTGTCCTATGCTTGCCTATTTAAAGACAACCTGTGATTAGCAGGACTATCTACTAGTGATCTTCCTAGTGTGTGAGCCAGGAGTACTTCCCTGCCCTTGGGTGGGTGCTGTGCCGAGACAACACCCAGAGCACATGAGCCCTTCATTTTCATGGAGAGATTCAAAGGAAGCTTGGAGTTTCTCAGCTGGGGAGATCAGGACTGCAGGGGTGTGCCAGAGATTACTCTTTTTCAGTAGCAAGTGTCATTCCTCAGACAAAGGGGATTTGTTAAAAGCATCTTAAACCATGTTTGATTTCACTGGATCTAAGATAGTTCCTAAGTTTCTGGCAAACTTTGGAGATGATTATGTCCTCCCCACAGAACACATCACAGATGGAACTACTTGGAACTGGAAGTTTGAGTCCCTATCACTGCTTTGTGAAGTCAATGCTCATTTTATCTGTGATAATCACTGAGCAGCTGAATGGTTTGGGGAACTTCCAGTTCAGAAGAATTCCTGAAAATATCTCACTTAGATTTGATTTGGACTGGAATCAAGTCTGAAAAGCCCCCTCAAATTTCCATTGAACTGTGAATCTTGCTTTTGAGCCAAATCTGATTGGAAAACTTAAACTGGCTAAACGTTGGATAGGGCCCTACATAGATCTGATGCAAATGCAAGCAGTGTCATTGAAGATAATTTGGGGTTCAGCCCTGGAAATAAATTGTCATGTCCAACTGAGAGCATTTCCAGGGATAAGATTGTTTCCCTCTCCCTTTCTCCTCCTCAAATTTGAGAGAATATTTGTCAACTTCAAAATAGCAAAGGCCATTTCAATAGGAAGCCCTCGCCACGCCCCCCCCCCCCCCCCCCCCCCCCTTAGGCCACAATGTGTGGGGTGCCTCAGCCAGAAATTTCTGCTCATACACCTGACACTGCTCAGGAGTCTCTGGTGTCTCTGCAAGCAGCCTGAAAGAAATCTGAGCAGTGAGTGGAAAACTCCAAAGACAGGGGCACTGAGCTACAATTTGGAGTAGCATATGAAAACACCCTAATAGATAGGATACAGCTGCTTAAAATTATGTAATTTGTATTGAGTCCTCTAGAAAGACTCTTCTACTTTTATTTCCTTTTGAAGATGACATATAGGTTTAAACCTGCTATCCTAAGCTGCAGTGATAATTGAGGTTAACAGATACAGCTGCGAATTGCCTTGAATGGATCCCAGTGCCTCCCTTATAATTCTAGTAAGCCATAGGAAGCTGTAAAGCTTCTTCATGAAACGCTGCAGTAAAAGTGATGGAGATCCAAACAAAGTTATTTGTCCAGAATCAAAGATAGAAAGAGTCTTCTTTGAGTCCTCTTCTGCTCAGGCCAACAGGGTGGCATCAGAAAAACAGCTGACCAGCTGGTTTCTCCTCCAACTGGAACAACCTGCAGTGGCCAAAGTTGTGAGCCAGCAGGCAAGAGGTGTTATAACACACATGTTACTTGCTAGGATAGTTATGATAGTTTAAGAACTAGTTTCTCACTTTCATCCACTGCATGGATCCAGTCCGTCATCTTGTTTTTTGCAAATGGACTGTAGGGAGAAAAAAAAAGAGGTTGGCACAGGGAGATGTGGATCCTTTCACTCTAAAGTTAAGGAATAGGGACAAGCACAAAGAAAAATTCCACAGTACGAACTTTTTTGTTCATGGTGCCAAGAAAAGGCATGAAAGATTATACTGTTAAGGTTGGAAAATAGGAATCTCATGCCACTGATGTTAGAACCTCGGAAATAATGTGTCAAAGATGTTGGAACATTTAGAATACAATCTTTTACTGTTTCAATGTCATCAACATGTTGTTCTCGCTGTTTTCTGAGACAGGAGAATTTATTGAGTCAATTTGTCTTCAGCATGTTAAATGTACTGTGTGTAGGAGGGCAAGCTAACCTTATTTATACAGTATTACAAGGGAGAATGCTAACTCACTTTTGCACTCTTGAAAACTGTATTTCTTCTGACAGAAAAATACCACACATTCAACACTCAGGTAGGTGTGAGAACACTGTTTCTTAAAAGAATGGCTTCAACAAAGAGGAAGTATACAGTGGGGTAACCCTACCTGTGGTGTTGAAGCTACACAGAAAAGTTTATTTGACTCTTGTTACTTTGCTTAAACTGCTCTCACACCAGGTACTCATCCATCTTCCCTACATAAATTATCTGTCAGAATGAGACCCTAAGATATCTTTTCTTGCTGACCTTGAATTATTGGTCCCTTTCTACTTCATGCGTTGCTGTAATCTTCTCAGCTCCACTTTTTATAATTAATTTTTGTTGCTCTTCATGATTTTTAGGAAGAATTTTTTCTCTTTTTCTGCTTTGATATTAATTTTGTTGCCCCTTTCTTACAGGTGTTGATAGAGCAAATGAAACTCAACCCTTTGCATTTTTCTTATCTTCAACCCTGGCCACTTCAAATCTGCTGTGTGACCCCAAGGGTCTCAGTTCTCCAGCCTGTTCCTTCTGACTGAGCTGGTTTTGTGTCACTGTCTGGTACAACCTGTGCAGTAGAACATCCCTCTCCACTGCTGCACATACTCAAATCCAACTGGAAGCTGAGCTACTTTGTGTTAATTCCACATCTTGCTGCAATATTCAAGACACTCCACTTCCCTAAGAGTTGCTTCTGACTGAGGTGCTCTTCATGCAAGTGATCTTCATAGTACTGAACTTCTGGGGCTGTTCTTTTCACATCCCCTTCCACATCGGTAGCTGCCAAGTACCTTTGGTATTTTCCCTGTTACTTTTCCTATATACCCATTTCCTGTACACACACACAACTGAGATTGTGACTGTTTGTATTCCTGTACCTATGTTCCCTGATATTTTCCTGCAATCAGTTTGAGATCAGTGGCTGTTTATTTGAAATTTCACCCTGAAAAATCTAATTTAAATATGTGCTCTTTACATTTTTTACTTTTGCCCTTTTCATTTTCCCCTGCACACATTTCCCTTCTCAAAGCAGATCATTCCTCCAGTCTCATCTTTTTCAACCCTTACTTTTTATGTTTTCTAAGCAGCTTTGTATTTCCTACACTTTTAATGGCTGTTGGTCAAACCTCAATATGTACATTTCAGCAGAGCAGTCATCCCATGTAATTAAAATATTTAACAGCCCTTTTACCCCCTAGCGAAGGTAGGTTTGGTAATATTTCTAGATGATTAATTAATCCTTAAAAGCCTTCCTGTCTCTGAGAAGGATGCCATATGTTTGACTTTCCCCCCCTTCAAGCAGAGGTGACGTAGCTGCTTTTGCTAATCATGTGAAAGGTGGTATCATATGCAGAGAGAGGATAACAAGCAGGCTGAAGCCAAGCTAGTCTAAGGGGTTCACAACTTGAGAGGCATGGTCTGACACCTCACTCCTTTTTCTCCCCACTCTGCCAAATATTTCTTCAAAACACGACTGGCTTCTTCTCTTGCTAAAATAGGGGTCCTTGCCATACTGCGTCTCATGTCATAGATGCTACAATCTGTTCTCCTTTGGCTTTGTAACAGCAACTTTACTTATTCAAGCTAAGCCACTAGAAGCCACAGTCCTTGGATGTCAGTCTCATAGCTCTGTCTCTCTTTCCCTCTCCTCTTTAAATTGTTGTATTGGCTTTTCACACTGAGCAGAACGTCATCAGTTGCCTTTCAGCACTCACTGCCTGTCTGGTGACATATCTGTCAGCTTGAACCCAGCAAACACCCTGCTTCTACAAACTGGTATGGACCATCCTCCTTCCCTGCTCTCTAAAACCAAACCCATGTGCCTGGAACATGGTGCTTGATGTTTTGCCTTGCAGCCTCACTTATCAGCTGCACTGCAGTAATCTTCTCATTCTCCTGAATCTTGCCATTAATGACATTAAATGTCCAAAAGAAGCAGTCCACTCCTTAAAATATCAAAACTAGGCTGGTGTTTTATGGAGATGTACATCTTGTTGTCCACGGTGGCATCTCAATGAGGAGCAGTCTCTCACTGAAAATTTTGTCATAGTTGGGATATTTGCGTGGTCACTCTTGCTCGCATGGATCCTTGACGTCTAAAAATATCCTAATCTAAATAACTCTCTTTTCCTCAGCAGAGCTAATTGTAAGGATTCTGGTCACTTAATTCACTAATGCTTGAAAAATTTGGTTAGTCTGGAACCCTTGGTGTCTGGCAAATTTGTTAAAAGCCATTAATGACTTGTGGGGGTACTCTGGGAGAGATAGATTTGCATGTGCACACCGAGAACATGACTGCATGAGTGAAAACCCTAGAAAGAAGCTTTTAATGTTTGTGGACACGATATTAATTTGTTTTATTGTTACACATCATGTTTATCTCCCCTCACTGTCATTCCTGATAATGTCGCCTCACCTTCTACTACTTTTATTGGGTGTAATGCATTCTTATACCAGCACTCCCTCAAGTTTCCATGGGTATAAGATTGCAGGTGGCAGGAGATTTCCTTCTCCTGTCTTTTGTAGTTCAGATTATCACCTGCCAAAATAGGCCTAAAAAAAAAGTGTATGTATCCTTTGAACATACACAATTATGTGTGTAAACTGCTTTCAAGAAGTTCTACAAGTTTGTGGATTTGAGAGGTATTGTAACTTATCACAAGGCAATTGAGAAAATAGTTCTGTATCAGTGTGTATAGAGAGAGAAGTTGGATACTTCTTTTCTCAGTTTTATTGCCCTTCTTGAAAGAACAAAGAGCTCTGGTGGCAGAGGTCACCTCTGTATCTGCATTTAGGACAGTGGCAAGCATTCAATACAGTCATTGGTGGGCAGGCCAGCTCACAAATAGGGGTGCTTTAATAACATGTCTAAACTCAGAACTTGGGCACTGTGAAGGTCCTCCAGGGCTCACAACGTGAATCAATTTGGTAATAATGCTGGGTACTTTATAAAAGAAAGACTAAACAAAAAGAAACAAATAAAACCCCAGCCACCCACCAAAAATCTCACTTGAGACCTGAAATTTGGATATTATTCAAACCACAGATGGAGGGAGCAGTACAACTAGTAGCTGTTGAAATAGGTCTGGAAGTTGGAAGAATCTCTGCTTAGTTTCAGTGATGCAAATCCTTTCAAAGGCAAGAGCTCAGTGTGCTGGAGCAGGTAAGATGTGAGTTTATTCCTCTAAAGTGGATAAAATGACAGTGACATAAAAATATCTTTTTGATATCTGATGGTGTTAGGTCTTTAGCTAAAGTGTAATTGCACTAAGAAAGCATGACTTGTAATGGGACACTGCAAAATGAGGTCTGTGCCCACTGTAACCTTCATGGGTTTGAGTTTTACTGTGAATGTAATGAATTAGAGCTAGGTTTGTCTAAATATGAGCAATAACAAGCGAGGTACTTAAAATTTGGGGTAAAAGAAGAAAACAAGATGGAGTTGCAGTGTCCCTGTAAGCTTTGTGGAGCAGGCTCTCATTCTTTCTCAGCACTTGCACCATGCCCAGATTAATAGAAGGACCCTAATTATGGATCTGGAGCAAGAGAATAGAAGATAAATTAATCTTCAAGAGACCCAAATCACAAAGCAATAGCATCTGAGAGGAAAATGTCATTAAACATGCTGCAAACATGCTAAAATTAAATCTACTAAGGGGATGTTTAGTCAGAAGATTTTACAAAGTTGGGTGCTTTGTCTACAAAATTCCTATTACATTCTGCTTGTATATTAGGCAATGATTTCCAGCTTCCTAAATTTGTTATTTGTTTAAATTTTCCTAATTACTTTCCTAAATTTTGTTTCATTACTTCCCACAATGTTAAACCACAGAAAAGAACATCTACAAAGTGAATTGTGCTTATCACTATCCAAAACAAGAGTATTAAAAAACCCCTAAACCTGTTAATTCTGCAACTGCTGAGGCATCTGTGCTGTAGCAAGGTCACCACAAAAACTCATAGAGTTTAGTGACTTGTTTTGAGTCATGCAATCTTATGCCTTGATTTACTTGGACTAAAAAGGAACTGAATGAAGAATGGAATGGAATGGAATGGAATGGAATGGAATAGAATAGAATAGAATAGAATAGAATAGAATAGAATAGAATAGAATAGAATAGAAGAATAGAATAGACTAGGCTTTTTTTCCCCTGAAAAAAGCAGTTCCAGGTGGAGGATGAAAAAGGGGAGTAAACAACCTCCTGGAAGAGGGAAAAATATATCTAAATAGGAGAGAAATTGAGAGATTTGCGTTGTTACACAAAGGATTTCTAAGCGATGCTCTGATGTGCTCTTAAACTTTGTCTTGTACCTAAAGTCTCCGTGAGGCAAACCGTGAGTTCATGCCTCTGATGCCTGGTTCTCAGGAGGTTTATGGATTCTCTGCTTTCCAGGAAAAGCCCTAACTAGAGAGAAGATGATTTTTTGGAATAGACCTATCTTAAAATCCCCTTTCATATTTTTCCTTTTTCTCCAAAACTGTCCTAACCTTTAAACTACCCTAGGCCGCATAATAACCTCAACTTTATTTGAAGAACTTTCCTTATGAATCTGGCCACTTCTTTCCAAATCTACATTCTCCAGAAATAAAACACTTCAGGTCAAACAGAATGTTTCCTTTCACTGGAAAAGGAATGTTTTTCCTTTCCTTAAAGCTAAAAGTGTAACTGTGGGTCATACTGAAACCAAATGTGCATTAGATTCAGCTACCAAAATCATTTATTAACACAGCTCTATGGCAGGGTGTTTTTCATGGCAAATCAACAACTGTAGTGTGCCTTAGGACCTTTGGATGAAAGGGATTGTAGAACTGGAAGGGATCATTAGGTATATTTAATTTGCCTTTAGTAGCATGATAGAGGAAATAATCAGTGTATTAAACATACATGAAATATTTTTGGAATGTGTAGTCTGTTGGAACGGAATGAATAGTTCATGTTATTAGCTGGAAAATGAAGTATATATAATCCACTGTGTGTGGTTGTCATCAAAGCCCTACTAGGAATGCAAGACTAAATGTGCTATTTTTACCTTCTTTTTCTTTCCTGCTTTGTTTGTGGCTTTGGCAGAACAAAAAAAGACCTGGATAAATGAGAGAGATTGTTTTGCATTTATCATGATTGCGTTTGAGGTGCTGTCTCTAGCATGAAGGCACAATAAGCCTTTCATTTATTATTTGCATTAGAGTAGGGCATAGACGCCGAGGCTGATAGAAAAACCCCACCTCTCAGCACTCTGTGCTCATGGGGAGGACCAGTCTCTGCATCTGAAGAGCTTATGATAAAGCAGTTGTGGCAAATGATGAGGGGCGAACAGAGCCACAGAGGAGGAACCCTGTGCTCACCCTGCCCGTGGAACATCATGCCAGTGCTTGGTTTCTGCTCTGCTGCCTCCCCTGATCCTTAATAGATGTGGATCCTTATTGGATGAGTGTGATACGCGAGTCACTAGAAAGTGCACTCATACGTACCTGTGCTATTTTAACTTTGTTGTGACAGAAATTTAAAAATAGATATATTCCTTTCACCTTCCAAATCTGACCTGGCAAGAACATTCATTTTAAAAAGCTGGCGGTAATGCCATACAAGACATTAATCAGCCTTCAATCCATACCCTTCGTAAGAGAAAATGGGATGGTACATGCCTAGTCTTATTTTATTTCAGTATTTTAACAACAGATGCAATGCTGCCTTTGTTATTATCCTTTATTCCTCAGACAGTGTTCCCCCTCCTAATTATTACTTGTCATCTTCAGTAAGATTGAGAAATGGCATTTTTTGAGCTCAGGTAAATATCAAAGCAATCTCACTTGTAGTGACAGAGCTGCTTTCACTGGGGAGTGAAGTGTAGTGAACTAAAAAAAGAATTTAATATGCTTTCCAAATTAAATAATGTATTAATTTCTGCTGAACAGAGGTCCCCAGCCCCCTTGAAAACAGCAAGTCTTGTATAAATACCAGCAAAGTTTGAGGGTGGTTTAGCAATCAGTAGCTGAGAAGCAAAAGGTGGATCAGGGCCATCTCCTTCGGCTCTAAGTTGCCCATCATACCCCATGGGTGGGCTTTGCCCAGGACACTGGGCTGTGTCCTTTATCTCTTCCTTGATTTTGCCCCTTCCTCACTGGCAGTGGAGCACATTACTGACCCTGCTCCCACTGTGTGAGCCCCAGCTTTGCTCCCTTGCCATCCATCACAACATGCAGCATCTTTCTTGCCCTCACTTGCTGGAATCAGGATATCCCCGCTCCCTCAAAAATGGCCATGTTTCAGCTTTTGTGATAGCAGAGATGTGTTTGAATATAGAAATTCTAAAGGTTTGAAAATCAAAGGCAAGTTAAAAAACAGGTGATTTCTCTTTAGTATTTCCTTTAGGCAGATACTCTTTTGTTTCAGGTACATGTTTATTTAAAAGGAATAGGAGAAGATAAGAAGCTCATTCAACTCAGCAGTTTTAACCTCTTGGAGAATTCTTCAGGACTGTGCTGAAAAATCAGTGCATTGAATGATTTTTTTTTTCTGGCAACATTATTTTTTTTCTCTCTGAAACATATTTTTTTATTTCAGAAAAGCAACAAAAAATCCAAAATCCCAAACAATTTTAGGTAGAATTTAGTGATTACTCTCTGTAGCATGGCTTAAGGTCATTAAAAGCAGTGTCGCTGAGAGCAAGTGTGGGCACAGAAACCTGTATTCAACCACTCTCTACAGAAAAAGCATAATTAAGGCATTCTTATCTAGGCAGAGAGAAACAGACTCTCAAAAGTGCTAAGAAATAAAGGAACAGTCCCTGAAACTGAGAAATTTCCAGGCTGTTGCAGATACAGTGGAACTGACAGACCTGGCCAGGAATTTGCAGTTTAAGAACTACTTTAAAAAAAAGAAAAAAAAAAAATCTAATTTTGTTCATTAAACTCAAATCCATTTTATTTAAATCAATGAGTGAAATCATCTGTTTCACTCCTGGAAAAAAAAAAAAAAACAACAAGGATCTGCTTCACAGGCTTAATTTTTCTGCTGTTCCATTTCTCTGTGTATTATTCCTATTATTTCCAAACAAGTCAGTAGTACTCATAGGTATCCTTTATTTTTTAGACCAAAGTGACAAAATATCTTTTTCTTTTCCATTAAAACATGAACAATAAGCTGTTTCAATCAGAACTCAGAAACAGCTACTCATCATTATTTTCACAGTAAAAGTTTAAGTTCTTCTGCACCACGGAGACGACTCAGGGAGCGCTCACATTCACACGTTCTTCCTAATACCTGGAATCAAGGTCGAAAATAAGAATAATCTGTCTTTAAAAAAATGTTGTTTAAGATATTTCCCCCTCCAAACTTTTTTCTTTTTATTTTTTTAAACAGGCTCTTAAAAATATTTCGTCTGGAGAGGGATATCGGGAGGGCGTCTCCTGCGAGGTACTGACCTTTAGTTTCCTTTTTCACTCTGCTTTTTACTCGTTTTTTTTCCCCCGCTTTTCAGCGGACCCGGCCCCATCCCGCGGCGGCTCCTGAGGCGGCCCGGCGGGGCGGTGGCGCCCCCTGGTGGCACGCGGCGGGAGCGCCCGCGCCCGCTCGGCCTCACCCGGCCCGGGCCCTTCCCCTCAGGGAAAGGGCTCAGGTGGTGCCAGCGGAGCTTCCATTTGGATCCTGGGATGGCAAATTCTTCACCGAAAGGGTAGTGAAGCGTTGGGACAGGCTGCCCAGGGAAGGGTCTGATTCGCCAGCCCTCACAGTGTTCCAGGAACTTGTAGATGTGGTACTTAGTGTGGAAAAATTCACAACACCAGAGGTTTATGTCCAAAAGGGAGACAGAGGAGTCCTGTAACTTTACTCGAATAAAGGGCATTTCCCATGGGATCCCTCAAACTGTTGGGGGTGCAGCCCCCTTTTTATCCTAATTTCCCAGACACATCACCGTCTTCCTTCCCCCACTGGCTGAGGTACTTGGAAAGTACAGATTTCCCAAATCTCCCAGTCTATGTCCCCCTCTAATATGCAGTCCCCCTTTTTTGTTCCTCTAATAACAAAACACTATTCATAATTCTATGAAGTCTTTGTTCTTTTTCTCTAAGTTCAGGAATTTTACTCAGCCTTGGCTGAGCAGCAGTCTGTGTCAATTAGCAACATTTCCTAGAACTGACAGATTCTTCCATTAGTTCCCTATCTGTAAGTTCCTGGCCCTATCTACAAGCAGATTCTCACCGTTTGTTTGTAAAGACACATTCATCTTATTCATTTCATTCGGGACGTGGTTTGGTGGCAGGGCTGTCAGCGTGAGGTTACTGTTGGACTCGATGACCCGAGAGGTCTTTTCCAGCCTTAATGATTCTATGATCAGTCACCAGGAGATGACCAGAACTGCTGTGTTTCCCGCAGCTCTGCTGCCCATCCTCTCCTGGCTTTGGCAGCCCTGCAGGGAGAACCTCACTGAGCTGAACTCCCTGCCTGGTGCTTTCCTGAAGTTTCCTCCACAGGATAGTTGTGCTCATCCTGCTCCAAAGCACCTGATTGCTCAAGTGCCACTTAGCTAAAATCTGGGGAGCCAAGAAGATCCCCAAGTAAATCACATCTGTAGGTGAAGTAAGAAATGGCTCTGTTTCCTTTCCCTCCCAAAAGATATGAAAGGGGATAAATGAACTGTATGACACACAGACTACAGCCCAAACATGTTTCTCCCTTTTTCTTTCAGGCTAACTGGAAAATCTAGCTGCTTCAGACATTTTCTCACAGATGTGTGGTCAAATGTTTGCTTAAACTATGGGCTCTGTGCTCAGATGGGGTCCAAAAGATTGTCCTACATGGGATTAGGGCCTTGTGAAAAGAAGTCCTGTAGGAGCTTGTCCTGTTTCCAAAAAAAAGGAAATACTGGGTCCTTTGTCTGTTTCAACTTTTCAGGTAACCATGTCATAGCTGGGAGAGTGAAGGTGATGATGACACTGCTCAGATCCTTAGCCCTGGAAACCTTAAACTCGCACTGAAGTATTTCTGCTAAAGACCACACCACACACATTTGTAGTAGTTCATCTCTACACTTTACCAAGTTCTCGATCCTTATTCCCCTTGTTTTTAATACTTAAGTGAAAATGCTAAGCAGAGCGTGACCTGAGACTGAAGAAACACTGTGTCCAGGCAGTGATAAGTAGGTAGGTGGACAAAACCACAAATTGCTCACTCAATCTATCGATCGGTCATTGGATGACATCTTCCAGGTCGTTCATTAATCACTGATGTGGCCTCAGAAGTGATGCATTAAAAAGTAAATACTTTATGGAATTTTTTTTTAAGGTTTTGAGACAGTGTTTGAGGCTCTTGGGGAAAAAAAAAAGAAACGGGAACATTTGACTCATTAAAAAGAGTCGTATTCTTTTATTTGGCAAAAGGATCAGAATTCCTGCTTTTGTAGAACTTTCCCATTCTTTTTCCTTACCCACAGGTGAAAAAAGGCACCACAGAAACAACAGAAATCACCAAACCTGTTTTTCTCCGTAATTTACACATTCCCTTGGAAAAGAGAATTGCCTGCTTTGTTTTACTTGAAAGGTGTTCCATCTATTTGGTTTTTTAGTGGAGAATAGATGAGAAGTAAGCAAATGAGAGGATTTCTTTCTCCATACTTACATTGTCCTTTTTATTCCATGGAAGAAGACGGTTACAGACCATTTCTTCCCACACACTTTTATTTCGAGTTCTGTGCCCTTTTCTTTGAGAAGAAGGGGTTTAGAGATCACAGAACTGAAATAAATGCCTCCAAAAATATTTTTTTTCTTGCAAATATTTCTTCCTGTGAGAAAGACAGATGCAAGACAGCAAATAACAGAAGTGTTTTCTTTTAAAGGTGGTACTAGGAATTAAAGTAGTGCTTTTCTTAGGGTTACAGATAACTTTCCCTGAAGTGGCTGCTGGGGTTTTTTTTAAGTTGTTTCACTTTTTCAGTCAAAAATCTGAAAACCGAAATTTTCCCTCAGAATTTCAACCGAGGCAGAAAAAAAATGTGAGAAATTTGGCAGGAACAAAAATCCTGCCAACCAGCTTCCATAGTTATATGAAGTGGAAAACGGAGCCATTGCTGGTGCTGCTGTTTCTTGCCCAACTGACATCTGGTCTGCATGGGAAAATTCACACTACTGGCACACAGGGTGTAAATCAGGTGAGATCCTGTGTCCTTCTTGCCCTTTCTGTAATTAGGAACTCAGTGGGGCTATGATTTCTAGGTAAAGCCTGTGTTCCATGACTCTCCAGGTCAGCCCTAGACGTGAGGCCATCCTAGACAGAATAAGTGCCTCCCTGTGAGGATATACCACCTTGAGAGGAATGAAAAAGGGAGCAGGGAAAGGGAGAAGCAAACCAGGAATTAATGTTTGCACACCAGTGTGGTCAGAAATACGACAATTACATACAGATCGAGGCTCTTTGTGCCAAAAAAGCAATCTTATATTTTTAGGAGTTGATAATTTTTCAGCTTGTGGCAACATTTAATGCTAATAAAACAAAGTATTGTGATTATTTGAAGATTAAGCTACTTCTGCAGGTGCATTGCTCAGATATCTCCTTAAGCAGTTTCCAAGCTCAGTGATGTCCTGCTCTATGTTATTTCTCCATGTACTAGGCATGTCCTGATATGTTTAAAGCCCTATGAGAAAAGTGTGACAGAAAATGTCTAAGGGGAATTATTGCTGGGAAAACCTATTCTTAAAGATATTTCATTACCTGTTGGCAGAATATATGCTGTGGCTTTCTGCAGTTTTGGTGGCTTCATCGAGATCTCTTGGAGAGCTTGAGTGTGAGGCAATAATCTCACAGTCTGTGCTGGCTTGAGCCTGGAGAGAAGACTGTCCACTTTGTAGAGGACAAAGGACATAAAGCCCCACTGAACCTGCATTCTTGTGGACTCATCATGATTCTTGGGAAAGTGCCCCAGAGAAGCTAAAACAGTCAGTGGTGTCTTGTCCTGGGTGCGTTTAGTGAGCTGGTAGGCTGTACACACAGCCTATGCTCATGCAGTTGCATTAATCCTGTGTAATTCCAAGTACATGGATTAAGATGTCTCCTGGGTTTCCTTCATAATCTCTAGAGGAAGGTTTCTCCCACCTCCTCACCCCTCCTCTCCCCCCGAATCTAATTCAATTCTTAAGTAAGGAGCAGTGCATCTCCTGAGGATGGTTTAGCTCACTCAGGTGGCTCAGATGAGATGGAATCAGATCACCGTTTCTTCTTTAATAGAAGTGCCAGGACAGGCTCCATTGCACCTGGATCACACAGCAGTGAGTGTCAGCTGCTGAAGAAATTTGGGAAGTAGAAATATGAGACGAGGAACAACAAAGATCTGATCAGTCCTTTCAGTGCTGGAGAAGGGCAGGCAGGGCAATGCTGACACACACATGACCTTATTCTGGCAGGCAGTGCTTGCTGAGTCAGCACTGGCTCATATCTCCTCGAGTGCCGGCCAAGGAGTGCCACTGCCTCCCCATCTTCTCCCCTCAGTCCCCTGTGCTGCTCACTCCAGGCCTTCCCTCCCTACAGCAGGCTTGTCCAGAAGCCCATGGCTTGCTACTGTCTTCTGTAAAATGAGTATTGTTTTTCTCCTTCAGGGAAGGGTCAGAGTTATTTATCTCCACCGTTTTTCTTCAGAAGTGGCACAGAATTGAAGCATGGTTGTGCTCCACAGGGGTGAGGGAAACCCAAAGTGGAAGCTCCATTTACAGAGAAATTGAACCCACTGGCAGCACTTTGCTGCTTCCCTACCTGCACTAACTAGAGGACAGATTTGGGGTTAAACCCTTTTTTTTCTTCTTGAGCTTAGTTTAGGAGTAGTGGGAGTGTGTAGCAGGATGTGGTTCCTTGATCACTCAAAGCACAGCCTTGGCCACTAGACCAGCAACAGACAGAGCCCTTGGGGCCTGAGCAGCACCCACAGTGCCTTCATGGCCGTCCCCCCACCCACATCCTTCAACAGCATTCGTCTGGTTTGCTCCCATGCATTGTTTGTGCTTTTAAACCCAGCAGATAATTAGAAATACTCTTGCAAATTGGTTTGAACTAAAAAGGCTAGTGCACTCGATTCTGGTTTCAAAAGGAATTCTAGTTAAAGCATCCCAGCTTCCACAGGGAGGCAGCAGAATACCTGTCAATTTCTTTGCAACTTTTAACTTGCTGATGCCTTTTTTTTCTTCTTTTAAAGAACTCTTTGACCCAGTATATACATTGTTTGGATTAAGATGTTTTAAGAATTTGAAGTTCAGATGAAAATTCTTTTTTTCTTGCCAAGATCAAGCCTGCCAAGGTCAACATTCCCCTTATTTCCCTCTGAGCTGCCACCAAAATGATTTACAAGTTATAAAGAGCCAATTTTGAAAGAAATATGCTTTTAATTAGAAACTAAAAATCAGGGTGACTCGTTTGAGACAGTATAGTTACAGTTCCATCAGTATTTCCATTATTTTCAGGGATTTATCACCTCAGGAGAAGAAAGCATTCTACTCCACTGAAACTTGGAATTTTAGTCCTCAATACTAAAAATATAAAATAAGTAGAGAATAATACTATCAAGTCCAGCATTTCCAAACCAGGAATTCAAATATCAGGGAGCAGACATTCACCCTACACCCCAAATTAGGTTATTTGCTTAAAAACTTGGAAGTTTTAAAATGATATAAATAGGTTTATTGTTTGTCTTCTGCCTTGTGAGACTTTATGATCTCTATTTTCAAAATCTTTCTTTGCAACCACAGGGGCTAGAAACTTTCTGCTTTTTCCCTTTTTCTAAATGGAAGTTGAGACTTTTTGTGTGCTCGCATGAGCCTGAAAGCTGAATTTTGGAAAAAAAAAATTCAAATATCAAAACTCCATATCTTCACTAAATTCAACTACATGTAACTTTTCTGAGCTGCCTATATGTTTGGAGTGGCTTGCTAGGAAAGAGAGTCAGAAATACTTCAAATAAAGCAGAATGGACAAGCCAGGAATATTTAAATTGTGTATTTGCTTCAGTCATAAGTGGCTGAATTTAAATCTACCCTTCAGAGAAAAGACAGATTTTCACTTTGATTGGTTTTGGGGGGTTTTGAATGCAAGCAAATTCATAATTTCTAACTGTTAGCTTTATCTACAGAAGGGTATCTCATTGCTAGGAGCAGCATACATTTCTTTCATACTGTCCTGAAATAGATATCAGTCTGCCTCTGAATTTCACTTCACAGGAGACATCCCAAATAAGCTTTCTCAGCTCCTTTGCTCCATGTATTTGCAGAAATGCTGCTCTCATGAGGAGTGTATTAACTGATCCAGGATGGCAAATCCTATGTTCCTAGTGAGACTGGGGGGTTTTGACTATTCTCACAGGTTCACTGACTTGACATCTTCTTTGGCTATCTCCTGGAGACTGGATCTTGCTCTCTTTGTGGTCATTACTTTGCAGCACCATGCCAGATTTGCTTTGTGCAACCCTGTCTACTTGGGAAAAAGGAAGAGGAATATTTTATATTTTTCTGTCCCTCAAAATTCTGTGGAAATTAAAAGCCTTAAGAATTCTAGTGCATTTTTACCACATGTAAATATTTTCTTTATATGCTTTTCAAGCCTACAATTTTCAACCCTACAATTCATGTCCCACCCAAACAATGGGTTCCATTAAAAAAAATCTGGTGAAACAGGTAACAGGTAGAAAGAGGTAGAGGTAACTGCCCTGCAACAAACACAAAAGTCAGGGAAAGCACCAAAGGGTGGCTTACAGTCATAACCAAGGGAGACTGTGAGCTTGTAACCTCGAGATGAAAAGCTGCAGAACTGATTACCAGAGTTGTGAACTGTGCAGTCTCGTTGGAACATGGCTATAGGTAGAAGATGAATGATACAATTTGAAGAACTGGTAGTGTAAGGCTCTGGTGAGGCACTGGCTTCTTTCTCCAGCTCTGACATTGCTCTTGCTGCTTTGGAGGTGGTTCATTCCCAGTGTAAGCTGTTACCCTGAGCCTAAGGGCAGGGTTAGATGCCCCAGAGGAAGATGGATGGTGTGGCATTAGGGAAGAGCCAAAGGAGAGCTCCAGCTCCATGGTCAGTGATAAACAGGAACTGAAGGATTGGACACAGCCTAGCAGTAGCTAGGAAGATGCCCCAGAACTTCATTTCCACAGCAACAGCTGGAAGAAGCCACCAAACTGTCAGTCCTAGTCCATGACCCTGGGAGTGCTTTAGGTCCCAGACCCTGGTGGGGCCTGTCCAGTCCCCAGGGAGAGAGGGTACAATCCTCGGGCTGTGCCTAGAGGCATTGATGGGACTTTGATACTGTGATCTAAGTGGAAGAACAGCTGCTGGGCATGGAGGGTGTGAGTCTTTCTGAGCCTTTGGTTCCTCCTCAGTGTAAGTGATGATCTTTATTTTGCAGGATTGCTGGGACGGCGAATGCATTAGTCACTGTTCCGGTGAACTACAGGAATGTCTGTTGTCAGGTAATTTATTACCAGTCTTTCCTTCTTTGCTGCTTTTTTTCTCCAATGTTTGGAATTGGTGTCATTGTGGCAAGTCCTCCTGGTAGTCACAATTATATTTAAAATAATCATGTTACAGTAAAAGGGCAAATGTACGTCAGAGCCTGAATTCAAGTAGGGCCACTGAAACATAGGACCATTGTGTTTCAGCAGTAATGGGGAGCCAAGAACCTGACAATAGGGCATCAATGAAGATTTTTGTGATGTTTTCTGTTAAATAGATTCAAAGGCTCTGATTCAGGCTCAAGAAATTCATCTGCCTTTAAAATAAGCTGATCTATTTTTCACATCATAGCTGCAGTGTTTCTGTTCTCTGCCCTCCCTTTCACTTCATATGTAACCACATTTTGGTGGTAGATGAAGTGATTCCTATATATAGCATGCAAAACACTTTGTGATCCTTCCAGGGAATAAATCCCAGATATATCAGATATTTATTTAGCACAGCACTTTTTAGTAGGATCACAATCAGGAGCACAGCCTTGGAGCACTTTCTGGCTTCAAGCTCAAAGCTGAACCTACCGAGTGTGGCTTGACCAGAATGTTTGAATAGTAGACATGCTGAGAAGAAAAAACAATTTTGTCTGCATCTTTGTTGCAGCAATGAGCTCCTCACTCTGGATTAATTGCAGTTTCCAAGGAGGCTGACAGTTCTGCCCATTTCCATAGGAAAGGAAATACCAACGAGTACACTCAAAGGAGGCCCTTTCCAGGAATTTAGGATTTGCTATACCTATCAGGTCAGATATCCTGTTCCTAGCAGCTGTCAGGACATGATGGTTCAAAGGAAGTTGGATGAGTTTACGTAGCCAAAGCATGAC
Organism: Coloeus monedula; assembly: GCF_965178545.1. Lineage (NCBI taxonomy): Eukaryota > Metazoa > Chordata > Aves > Passeriformes > Corvidae > Coloeus > Coloeus monedula. Next base: position 13,867,468 of record NC_138784.1, read on the forward strand.
TAACTAAAGATGGAGAGAACTGAGGTAAGCATCTCTCTGCAGTGCAGGACTCAGCTTTCTCCCTGTAGGAGGAGATCTGATTACCCCTGACTTATTAAGTTGTACAGCTGTAATGCTAGTAGCAATCATATTTAGGCTTCTACAGCTTTGCCAGGTCATTACATTGTCCCTTTCAGTTACCTGTTCAGCCCCTACAATGTTTTCCAAAGGTTTTATAACCAAAACAGAATACAGCTCAATAGAGAGACACAATGTAAGTTTGTGTGACCAGTTATGTGATTATTCTGCAATGTATTTTCTGCTGGGTCCTGATTTTTGAAACAGATGGGAAGTGGGCAGAGAGCTGAAAGCCTTAGGACCACTCAGCTTCAGCTGCTTTCCTGCCCACCAAATTACAAGGTCAGGCCTTCCTTAACACTTCTGAAAAGTGCCATATGCTAGAGATACCACCAGTCCTTTCAAGTGTTTATTGACTTCAGAGGCCAGACATCTTAAATTACCCTGTGCTAAGTGAGCTACTGAGGCTTCACAGCACTGAGTATTTTATTCCATGTATTCTTTCAATGTGCCTCATCTTTTGAAAGCTTACAGCATTAATTAAATTTGTTATCTAGAGCAAATGGACCTAAGGTTTTCTAAATTATCCGAACATTAAGAATTTGCTTACTTCTCATCTGCCTTCCCCTTCTCCTTGGAAATCATAAGTCATGTGTTGTGCCCTAGTGCTGCTTCCTTTCCTCTAGGAATGGGTTGACTTGAAAGTAGGTTGATAATTCAGTTGCACTTATCTTTAATTATCTCTACAGAAAAAGTACTCTTGAAAATGTTTAGTAGGCAAATAAAACAGAGAAACACTAACTTATTTTGTACCTTCCTAAATTTGTATATCTGAAGTGTTAGGTACAGTAGAGGGAGAATATTTATTTTAAATTTTGTTGTGGAAAGGTAGAAAATTTAAGAATCTCTATTATTCCAAATAATTTCATTTTAAAATGGAATGTTCCTTCTTTAAATCTCTTGAGATACCATACATATCCCCTAGCATAGGAAAATCAATGGATAGAAAGGTTCCAGTTCAGTTTCCCCTGGATGTGATCAAGTACATTCAAATATTGAATGATAAATAGGCTAATTTACACATCTGCCAAACTGGCATTAGCATTTTACTAACTCCCTGCAGTGTCATGAGGTTTAATTAATGGTTGTAAAGCACTCCTCTGAATGAAAGGTATGACTTTTTACATTTGAGATTATGTAGATCCATACGTTTCTGCTGTATTTGTAACAGCTGTCTAGAAGACTAATGGCTTTGCAGATTTACTGCTGTGCTCTGCTGCTTTCTGCTAGCCTGCACTTTTTGCAAGTTTGGTACTGGTGGTAACTTTCAGAGATTAAGATCAATCCTAAATTTGTTTTCAGCTGAAAGACATCTCTTAATTGTTCAAGGAAATTTGCTTGCATTCTAATAACTGTAACTTACGCTGTGTCAAATTAATACTGAGTGCACCACATTATTCACAAGAATGGTGGTTTTCAAGTAGCTGTGGAAAAAATATCAACTTGTGCAGCCTCAATGAGACAACCCAGTGAAAAAGTGACACCCTGTCTGACAGCAGCATCACTAGGTTGGCTGCAGGAGCAAGATAACATGTGCTGGCATCTCTACAAATAGCTTTAAGAAGAAGATGGGTAAAGTGACAATTCAAAATATTCAGTTATTATCTGAAGGCTCTTTCTCAATTTCTGCTTTTAGCTCAATGTGGTCTTGCATGTTACCCCCTTGAGACTGCCCAGAGTGTTCCGGTGAGATCACCAGGCCTAATTAAAGATCATGAAGTGACCATCTTACAGAGGTACAAAGGACTTTTTTTAAACTCCTTATCCTCTGTTCTACTCTATTATTCTATTACTCTATTACTCTACTGCTAATTTGGTATAATTGCCCTTTTTGGGTGGTGGGAAAGAAAGAGATAAGAGCGAATGCATAGCCTTAACTTGAGCAGCAAAAATCTGCAGCCTGATCAAATACTCACTGATTTTGGCCTTTGCCTTTTGGAGCGATCCACATCACTCAGTATTGTTGACTTGGTCCAAAAACAATACCAGTTTTTTCTATTTTTGATCTGAAAACTAAAGAGAGATAAATAGAGGATGTGGCTGCCTTGGTCATCCTGGAAGTGTCCTATCCCCAGCTCCCACAGAGCTGTTGTGTCCTGTCTGAAACCAAGAAGACTTCACAAATCTGCAGCTGAGCCCCAAATAATCCATTGCAATGCTCCACGCCTTATGCCAAATGGACTCAGTGGTCTCCTGAGGCTGACACAGCTGTCACATCTTGACAGAATGAGTAACAACCAGGTTTTTTTTAGTATTATCCCATAATTCTATCAGATATATCAGTATTAAATACAGATTGAGGCAGGGTATCCTAGGCCTATGCAACTAACAAGTGGATTATTTTACTTGCAGAAGGATGTGACTTTTGGCCACATCAAGCAGAATGATTAACCCAAAGTGGCATTATACATTCTTTATTGTTTTATTGATCCTAAATATTGTGGACTGCCAACAACAGCCATTTCTGCTTTAATTATTTTTATTTGTATTGGCAGTGTAAAGATCAGTCCTATAGAAGCATATATACCTAAAGTGTTTCGGTTTTTTCCTTGCCTTTCCTTAGGATAGCAAATTTATACTGAATTGTGTTTAGAACCCAGCAATTCTCTGGCATGTATAGCCAGAAATAATCCTGAATCAATCCAGATGGTGACATGTATTTTGATAATTCCTTTACTCCCTTTCTAAGATAAGCATGGTGTTTGAGATGCATTTTTTTAAACCAGCACCTCTTTTCTGAAGAGCTAGAAAGCAGCCTTGCAAATAATTCCCACCTCTGCATCAGTGTTGGAGCAGGAAGCAATGGTGTACCAGTGCTAGCGAAGGACTGAAAAGTATAAAATGGTCTTTGGAGCTTTAATTACTGAGCAATTACTCACCCCACAGCAGGTCAGCAACAAACTGCAATCACCATCATTCTATTACTCTGCTTTTAAATTGCTTCATTTTCCTGTGAGAATCATGACAAAAAACCACTGTTCAAACCTTTTGTGAGCTATGTGTGACAGCAAAAACATTCCAAAAGAGAGAAAAACCTCAATATTGGTGACTTTAATGAATGTATCCTGAAAAGTAGTGAGTGATGACTCTATGGAATGTTTTAGGATAAAAGTTGAAATCACAAATAGTACCTGGGAGTATGTAAGAAGGAAAAAGACAGGACAAGCAAAGAAAAGCGTCGCTGCTCTTTTACACAGAAGAACACATCTAAGGGGCTGCAATTCCTATAAGTAGGGAGAAGTTGCTCCTGTAGGATGGGCTTTTGCTCCTGCTAACAAGACAGTAGTGATGGAGCTCTTTGCCAACCTCCTTCCATTGACAGAAGCATTCCTAGGGACAGAAACCATGAGATCTTGGTAAAGCACCCAATAAACCCTCTATTTTCTTTTCAGGGAAGCAGCTAGAAGCCGGTAGGAGTGGGATATGCCAGTGGGTAACCCTCCTCTATTCTGGGAACTTCCCAGGGGCCCTGCAGGCTCTTGCTAGGGAGGTGTGGTGGGTTGACCCAGGTGCCCGCCAAAGCTGCTCTATCACTGCCCTCCTCACTCAAATGGGCAGGGGAAAGAAAATATAACTAAAGGGTTCTGGACTGAGATAAGGACAGGGAGAGATCACTCACTAGTTACTGTCATGGGGTAGAACAGAGTCAGAGAAATTAATTGAATTAATTTATTAATTTATTTCTCATTATCCTGCTCTGATTTAATTGGTAATAAACCCAAATCTTAAAACTCCTTCCTCCACTCTTCTCTTCTTCTTGGGCTTAATTTTATTCACAAATTCTCTACCTCTTTCCCTGCAGTAGTGCAGGGAAACCAGGAATGGGAATTGTGGTCAGTTCATCTCACATTGTTTCTGCTGCTCCTTGCTCCTCAGGGGAAGGGCTCCTCACACTCTTTCCCCACTCCAGTGTGGAGTCCCTTCCACAGGAGACAGTGGAGTCCCTCCAACATGAGTCCTTCTCTCAGGCTGCAGTTCTTCACAAACTGCACCAGTGTGGGTCCTTTCCAGGGGGTCAGTCCTTCGGGAACAGCCTGCTCCAGTGTGGTCCCCCACAGGGTCACAAGTCCTGCCAGCAAACCTGTTTCAGCCTGAGCTCCTGTCTCCACAGATTCTGCCAGGACTCTGCTCCAGCACAGGCTTCCCTCCAAGTCACAGCCTCCTTCAGGCATCCCCTTGCTCTGGCGTGGGCTCCTCCAGGGGCTGCAGGTGGATCTCTGCACCCCCAAGCCCTCCAGAGGCTGCAGGGGCTCAGCTGCCTCTCCATGGGCTGCACCATGGAATCTCAGGGGAATCTCAGCCCCAGAGCCTGAAGCAGCTCCTTCTTCTGCTTCTGCCCTGCCCTGGGTGTTTGCAGAGCTGTTCCTCTCAGGTGTTTTTACCCCACTCTTCTCTGCACCCAGTTACAGCTGTGCAAGAACTTTTCTTTTGTTCTTAAGTCCATTATCCCCAAGGTGTCACCACCATCTCTGCTGGGCTCAGTCTTGGCCAGTGGCAGGTCTGTCCTGGAGCCAGCTGGCATTGGCTCTGCTGGACATGGGTGAGCCTTCTGGGAGCTCCTCATAAAAGCCACCCCTGTAGCCCTCCTCCATTACCAAAGCCTGGCCACACAGACCAAAATCATGAAGGGACAAGTGCTGCAGCCATGCAGTGTCCTGTGTCACCTCCCCAGGAAAGAGAAGAGATTCAGCCTTGGTGGCCTGGGTCAGACTTGTGCAAATAATCCATTTGTACAACTGAATTGGAGGAGAATGGAAGAGGGAAAATAACTGTAGACATTTTAAAGCAGAGAATGAAAAATTAACTTAATAAACAGAATTGTGCCATAATATTGTAATATATCCAGAGAGTATCTATGCCTCCCTTGTGTTACCACCCACAAAGTTTGTTTGTAGCTGTGTGGCACAATCTGCAGACCAATTGAAGGATGTGTCATGCCACTGAAATCTGCTGTTTTATGACTTGAAATTACATCTTTTGTTTGACATTAGAGCACATTTGTACTTCCTGAATTATTTTCTGTTGACATTTCAAGAACTGGATGGTGTTTCTAAGTAAAAGTGAATCCATCCATCCTCTGTCAGGACCAATTCACTTTTAGGCAAATAAAATACTATCATTCCTTATCATCTTTGTACTTTAACCAACTGTTCTTTAATCTGTATTCAATATATTCCTTTTACCTGAAATGCCAAATAGCCCTGATGCTACAGTTTGCAGGTTCAATAATTTCTTTACTAACCTTGATTTGCCTTTCAATTTCACTGATGAACTAAGAGACCAATTTGCAAGCAAATGGCCTGGGAAACAAATGCAAGAGCATTACATCACACAAAAGCAGTCCAGTTCTTCTGTGCAGTCTGTGTTTTGTACGATCCTATGTGGCTGTATCAGGATGCAGCTCATGGACAAGCTGCAGTGCACCAACAGCCTCTGTTCCTTGAGCAGGTGAGAGGGGAGTGTCCCACTTGGCTTTGTGCTTGTGTTAGATGCTAAGCTCTTGAGGTTTATTGGCTGTGGACCTTTCTTACTGTTTGTGAGATTTTGGCAGGCAGTGACTGTTGAACAAGACGTGTCACTGCCTTTCAGCGTCCAGTCAGAGCATGCATTCCATCAGCCCCAACATGAGGTTGGGTTATCCCCACTGGTCTAGGGAGACAAATAAGGTCATAAATAGTGGTTTGATGGTTTAGTACTGGTTTATGGCTCAGCCCTGCAGCCAGCCACTGCACAGGGAGCTGCAGTGTGTGCCCAGCGACATGCACCCACAGGCCATCTGCTTCTGTGCTGATGTGATTTATAATGTAGCTAACAAGCTTCTATTATGGATAGAGGTGTCACAATGTGTCCATAGTGGTCCATCTGAAAAAAAAAAATAAAACCAACAAAACTCTCTGTGAATTGCAGTTTTTTGTTGTGGTTTAAACCAGCAGGCAGCTAAACACCGCACAGCTGTTCCCTCTTCCCCTCCCCCACTGGGATGGGGGACAAAATCAGAAAAAAGGTAAACCCATGGGCTTCCATAAAGACAGGTTAATAGGACAGAAAAGGAAGAGAAAATAATAATGAAGATAAGAGAATATGAAAAACAAGTGATGCACAGTGTAATTGCTCACTACCTGCTGACTGTTGCCCAGCCAATCCCTGAGCGGCAGGTTCCCATCCTCCAGCCAATTCCCCCAGTTTTATTGCTCAGCTTGGGGTCATATGGTCTAGACTATTCCTTTGGTCAGTTGGGGTCATCTTTCCTGGCTGTGTCCCCTCCCAGCTTCTTGTGCAACCCCAGCCTCGCTTGCTGGCAGGGCAGCAGGAGAAGCTGAAAAATCCTAGATTTAGTGTCAACCCTGCTTAGCAACAACTAAAACATCAGTGTGGTATCAACACTATTCTCATCATAAACTCAAAACACAGCACTGTAGCAGCAACCAAAAGAAAATTATGTCTATCCCAGCCAAAACCAGAACATTTTTTAAAGTGTGCTTTTAAAATGGCACAAAGTACAGTAGGAGCCCATGATAGAGTCTCTTGAGAGGCAGAGTCCGGACCAGTGCCTGCATTCAAATGTCACTAGTCTATTCTCATGTCCCATTTAGGTTAAAATATTTCATGTTCTTGGTTTTGAGACAAAAAGTTTAGACACACACTGAATGTCTCATTCAATAATGTGTTAGTGAGTTAATTATACTGAGAGAGCAAATTTTATTTTAGTGGCACCAAAAGTTTCAGCAAATGTCAAGCAAGCTGCAAATGAGGCAATTCCAGACTGGACTTTTATTGAGTTAAATGGATTATTTCCTTGGTGCCTTCAAAGTCTTCAAATATGTCTGGAATCTCTTGCCCATTTCTCTGAGTCTGCCAAAGCCAGGTTATTAAAATGGCCCATTTTCCATAATATCGTCCTGGGTTTTTCTCATCACTCCCTGATTATTATAAATTGCATGGCATGATATTTCAGAAGATTAATATTCCATCTACCCTGCACACTGCCAGAGGATCAAAATATTTGGCTGCTCCAACTCAGACTTAATCTGCATGATAGGCTAACCCCTGTAAACACCCAAGTTGTTCATGGTGGGCTGGTCTACATGGGTGGTTTACACTGGTGAAAATATCCATATTCAGAGACCTGTGCCACACATTGACAAAATGCTCTTAATTCTGTTGAGAGCTTTTAATTGTGTTGAGATTAGTAGCACTGTGACAGTGGAATAAATACTGCTGAGAATCAAGTTAATTTTGTCTGTGCTACCATGTTTTGTTAGCCGTCCAGTTATATTGCTATATTTCTTTTTTGTCTAGTCCCATACATCTGCCTGAAGATTCCCACTTCTGGCCATCTGCTGCTGCACACCAGTAAATGAGAAAAAGGACCTATTCCTCCTTGAAGGGGAGCTAGCATTAGTCCAAAGTTTTTTGGGACACCTACCCACAAGCCTGAATGCATTAAGGAAATAAAATAAATCCCATCAGTAATAGATGGCAGCCAGAAGTTATATGGTTTCTGTTTTTCAGCATCCTATCTCAACAGCACAGTCTGTATCACCTTGTTCACAAACTCTTCAGCTCTAGAGACAAAGGGGAAATAATGTTGGCTCAGTAGTGAGCCAGCAAGGAATAAGTATTACATGGCAATTTATACTCTTTATCTGTGACAAAGGTGAGCTTCAACTCACAGAGGAACATGCTTCTGGTTATTTTTTACACTCAGAACTAATCTGGACTGTAAATACTCAAGCACAGTCATGACAAAACAGTGTAGTTCACTTAGAGGAATGGCTTGTGATTCCTCTTCCTCAGTATATTTATAGTTGTAGACTTTGCTGACCAGCTCTGCTCCAACTGCTTCTGGTCACCATTGATGTCCTAAGGGAAAGGAACAACATTTAAAGTGTTTTTGCGATGTGTATTTCTACATCTCTGGATCTCTCACTGAACAGTGTCAGCATGCTAAATTCACAACTTGGTGCAACCCCACTGTAATACCGTAAATGAGGAATTAATTTGGTATATTGTATCTAAGTGGTTACTGAAATCATGGTGTGTAGATTGTTTAATCTTTTGTTTATCCTGTCCTGAATCTAAATAATCCCCAGCTTGAGAACTTTTACTTGCTAATGTGGACTCTCTTCAGAAGTTGTTTCCCAGCTCAGCTTTGGTCCCCACTGTTTTTTGGTCCCCAGTTATACTGCTAAAAAACATTGAAACTGTGTGTGAGCAAAAACATATTATCTGGGTTTTTTGTGTCGTTGAAGCTAACAAGACCAACCAAAAACTGTCCTGCTGAGTTTCAAACAAAAATTCATTCTTCTCTGTGGCCAGGATTCAGAACCTGAAACCTCCCAAACCATCACAGAAATTTCTCTTGAGTCTAACAAGGCTTTGAGAACCCTCATCTGGTGTGGAACTTGTAATTCAATTGGGTGGAAAAAACCACAGAGGCAAAGAACACAGATTCTTAACACAGAAATTGTATTTCTAAAGGACTTGGCTGTACAGACCTTGGGAAACAAGTTAAGACCAGCTACATAGTTCCATTAATCCAGACTTACCCCTTCCATACATCTGAAATTTTATCATTACTTTGGGAGTCTTCCCCTTACATCTTGTGTCTTGCAAGGAAGTTGCTGTATGTAGTCACCACTGACCACACAGCAGCAATGATTGCTCCAGTGCAATCCCCATCTCTCTTCCATGTTCTCCACTGAGACCCTGTTCCTGGAGCCATCATGCTGCACTTGTGGTCTCCTGCACAGGAGATGTCCTGGTGAATAGTGAAGGGTCAGGAGCTGATGTCCCCAGCACATATCCCTGGGGTTTTCATTGTGATGGTCCTTCAGAGAAGTAATTTTACTTGGCTGAGCACCTTACAGTACCATAGACTGTGGACCTTACCCTCCTCACTGCCCTACTTCTCCCTTGTTTTTTGGAATCTTTGAATTAGAAAGCTGTGATAAAATAATAAATAATCTCTTGGGGACATTGAGGAGCCAATTTAGAGCAGCACAATACCCAGTGTGTGTGTGCAGGTCACTCTGCATCACTAGCCTAAGTGCCAAGGGACACTTTTTGAAGCAGATGTGTTTATCAGGGTAAATATCGACCCTAAATAGTGAGGATTATTATTGGAACTTAACTGTAAAAGGCACTCTGAAAAAGGCTCTGGATATTCCAGTTGAATGAAGCTGTATATTTTTTTAGGTATAATGGTCTGAGTTATTCTTTATGCCAGTGCGAAGCCTTATTATTAGGCTCTTAAAGATGAAACCCTCTATTTTTTGAGTGTCCAACCACAGTGAGAGTCCAAAGTGCAAATTGCCCCAATTATTTCAGTTGCTCTCAAGAACCAAATTTGCTACCAGATATTTAAACAGTCAAGAAAGGGACAGTTATTGTAACCCTGAGAGAGTCCCACTGAAAGACACTCTATCCAGTGGAAAGGAAGACAAAATATGGTCATAATGAAAACCACCCTTTCTAGTAAAGTATTACAAGTGGAGTGAAAGTATCCATACCAACTTCTACACTATTTCTTTCTAAAATGGACTGTGAGATTCAGTTCTTCACCTAACCTGATTTGTTCAGCAGCAGCTGTTAGCTTGACACAAATGGAGAGAAACAACACATTCTGAAAAGTAATCAGTTTTGAAATATGAATACATGCTAGTGTCTTTCTTCACTTTTACAGAATAGCATCTTTTATCTGAAGAGTTCAAAGCATTCCCCAAGTAATTTATTACATCTCACCACCTCCTCTCTGAGGCTTTTAAATATTATTCCTCATTGCAGAAGATGGAAAAATGGAGAAATCAGAAAAATTAAGTTACTTTCCCAAGACCACACAGTGAGTCAGAATCAGAGTGAAGAGTACAAGTCTGAAGTGATAACTTCAAATCTGCCATTCCAAATGCTAGATTGTAGCTTGTCTGCGACATTCCCTACAGCAAGAGGTAATAACTTTCTGAAGAACTGCTGTAATTCAACCTGCAAGTTACTGGGACAGATGTGTTAATTACTGGATGAAATTCTGTCACCTAGCTATTCAAAGGGTCAGACTAGATGGTCAGAAAGGTCTTATCTAGTTTTAAAATAGAAGAGTCATTGCCACCCTACTAACCTATTTGCCCTTTCTCTTCTTCCAACAAAAATCATCAATTAAGTCTTGTTGAAAAGCTTGCTATGAAACTGCATTTTTCAAATCCAAGGCGTATTATGCCAGAGGTTAGCAAAAATAGCTTCAGAAATCCTGAAAAATTGACAGATTTAATCTATCAAATCCATTTTTAATTTTATTTTGACAAAAATTCACACTGGGGCTGACAGCTCCTTGTAAAAACAACTTTGCTGACTGCAGTTTGAAACACACATGCTATAAAACCTTGGGAACAGGATTTATAATAGAAATCTGGCAGTCTCCTAACTCTACCAGTATTATCACCATGTGTGACAATAATATATTAGGACCATACTTCAGAGCTCCTTCATTATGTACTGACATATGGAGGAGAAAAGAGACCCTGAAAACTAGAGAGGACATAGAGTGTAGTCTCAGCTGTGCATATTTATCATCTAAATCAAGTGAAGGCTATTTATTGACTTATTGATTCTAATTCAAAATGAGAACTTAATTAAAAGTTTAGTTCATTACCACACAATTACATGGCCCTCAAGACATTTCCAGGCTAGTAAAGTGCACATTTAATCATGGGGTATATTGGATCTTCAGTCGTTATAAATCAGACATTAGTGGTGCCATGCTAATTTACGCCATCTGGGGACAGGGCCTATTAGTTTTCCATGCAAGAGACATTTGTTAATGTTTTCAATAAGGGAGCTACAGTTTAATGTTGCCCTTTGCTGAGCAATAGTGTTAACTTCCAACCAGAAGGCAAAGCAGTGACGAGAAATTTACTCTTGGTGCCATATATACCACATACATATACCAGCCTCTGCTCAAACAGCATGAAGGACTGTCTGCCAAAATTATAACACCAGGCCCCAGAGAAGCTGTTTTGCCTTGGAAACAGGCTTTGGTGACTCTGCTAAGAGAGATTCTGGCAGAGAACAAACTTTTTTGCCAATTTCTTCACAGAAGCACAGCACTCATGTATCCATGATGAAGCCAGCACCTCCATAAACGTGTTGTGCCAGTTCTGACATCCCTTTTGATTCTCAGCCTCACAGGGCTGCACCTACACCTCCCAGCTGGTGCTCCTTCCCCTTGACACAGCCAGTGGAAGAGTATGGTTATGTAAATTTGCCTTCTGAGGTTCTTTGAATGCAGCAAATTTAGGATTTGTCCCTGCAAAGGAACAGATTCCTAACTATATTTGTATTCACATAACGCAGCATTCCAGGGGTCTAATCTTGAGCATTTTTGGGTCTTTTTGTATTTTTTGATCATTTTTACATATTTACAAATGGCCAGAACTGGCAGTCTGGGAATCAAATTGTGACAGACTTTCACATGCAGGTGTGAGATGTATAAAGCCATAGAGCATTTGAGGGCAAGTTTTGTGTATCTTCAGTGACTGAAGTTCATTCTCTAATAGAGAAGCTCCAAAAAACCTGCAGGATGATACTATGCAGTGTGATCCACAATAAAGGTTTGAAACCTTCACTTTGCCTGGCATCTTTATTCAGCTAATGCTTCCCACCTCTGAGCCTTCTAAAAAGAATTTGGACAGACAATTTCTACATATGCTCATATTTTGGACTCTCAGCATAGGACTTTTAGCAGTACTGTGGAGTGGGCTAATGTCAAAAAACACAAATAACTTTTACTGTACTTCTGACCTTAGGGACTAAAACATTTTTGCAGATTTTTCAGCTTATATGTCTTGTACTTTGACTGACTTCAACACTTGAGTCAGACACCAGCAAGGAAGCAGGACTAGAAAGAGTTTTCAGTCAATTCTTGGCTCCCAGCTCCCAAGCTGTTACTCACGGTTAAAAGGAAGTGCAGCTGGCAGGGCAGCAGGTGTGGGCTGACTGAGCAAACAGCACAAACTCTACCTGTTCAATCTGAAGCAAGGGAAGAGCAGAAGGAAAGGAGCACAGAAGGGCACCAGACACAGCCAGGGAGCTGCATTCAGGCATTTGTCAGCCAGCAGAGGTGAAGGCCGTGCTGCAGAAAGCACAGTGATTATCCACCACAGGTACATGTGCTCGTGTGACTACTGTGGTGGTGGCCACAGACCCAGAGAAGAGAAGCCTTAAGTGACAGAGCTTTTGAAAACTCCGTAGCCCAAGGAACATCCATAAGGAATTGACTGGGGGAATAGGCATTTTAATAGCTGCTTAGTAGGTGCACCTGCTACTACTCAATGCTCAACCAAACAGTATTTTCCAGCTATTGATTGAGCACATCCCAGAGCTGCTGAGGAGCTGCTTTTACATAATGCTGGATATTGAGTGTGACTGCTCTTCTCTGTTGCCTCGGATGTTTCTGTAACAAGGAGACACAGACTAAGCTGGCCTCTGCTATGTTTCATTGCAATATCTCCAGCTGGCAAGAACCCATGTTTTACCCACTACAATTAGAGTCACGGGTTGTGCCTTTCGAGTGCTCACAGCTCTGAGCCATCACTGAGTTTGTAGCAATAGCTACATGAGACATTCTGCTGTCTCAGATCCCACTTACTGTTTCACTAATTGTCTTTTCTTTCCCTGCTTATGCTTTTCCCTAGGCTTCATTTTGATAGGTTGAGATCACACAATGTGTTTGTGTGTGGCCAGTAAATATTACTGGAAAGGACAGAGGTGTGAGTAAGGATAAAAGAGTTTGTCTTGCAGCCCTTCTCTGTGTCATAGCTTGTAGACAAGAGTCAGTTTTCATTTTGTTTCTTTGCTTCTCTTTTGGCTGTCTGGTTTATCCATCCAAGAAAAAGAAGGGAAAAAAATTAGAAAATAAGTTTTTTCCTAATCCCCTTCCAGAACTTTTGGCATTTAAGAGAGAATTTCCCTGACACCTTATGAATCCTACTGAAGCCTGAAACTGAGTATTCAGGACAGTTTATAAAACTGCCATCATTAGGCATGTTAACAGAGCAATGCAACCAAGCAGTTTATCAGTGCTTTTCAGGTTTGCAGAAACTGATCTGATGGGAAAAAGCTCATGCTAGATAAATTTTACATTGATTTCAGAGAGAGTCCTAGTATTGAGGGCAACTGAACATTACAATAGATGAAGGGGGCAGCATGATTGACACCACTTGGAATCTTTAGGAAGCAGTTTGGATATCTTTCTAAAAGATACTCTTTCAAACTGGCTTTGGCATGAATGGTCCCTTCTGGCCAAGGAATCTGTCCAGAATGTATCATTCATTCGGCTCTTTCCTTCATATGTAACAGGCAGAATAAGTCCTCAGCATGATCATGATTTGCATAAAGATAATGGTTGTAATAAAAGCCTGGGCTTCAGGGGTTTAGCTGGGTAACCACTGGGGTCAAGAAAGATCTTTTTTCTCTCACTATACAATTAGCCAGATGTACTCTGGGTTAGTGTTTGCTTAGTTCCTCTGAAGCACTGGAAACTGGGCATGCCTAGAAACCAACTCCTCCCTGGTGAACCTTGCAGTGGCCCAGGGTTACACTGAGACTCCTGTCTGGAATACTGGGGGAAGCAGTTTGCTCAGACTTCAGAGCATTTCCTGCAGCACGAGAGCATGCCTAGCTTGGTCCATCTCACTGTCTTTAAATGCTCTCCCAGCACCTGAGAGGCTTTGGAAATGGAACAAACTACAATAAAGATTGGAGTGACTTCTTTGTTTCTAAGCTCTGCTTCTTGCAACACCATTTCTGGAGTTGTAAATGCCTTTCTGTGCTAATCTGGGGAAAACAATATCAAGAAGTTCCAAGGAGGGAATATCTACATCAAATAATCAATAGTTTCCTATAGCCTTCAACTCTGCTACTGCATTTGTCCAGCCTGTGTAGGTGTAGCCTACCCCCATCCCATCACCTTCAGTCCCTCTGCCAGGACTGCAGGTGTGCAAGCCCAGGCACAGGAGAGGGAGGTTGGAGGAGCCTATGAAGGTCAGTGACATCAACCACACCTGAGTATTAACACCCAGCTCAGACAGGCTGTCTGCAAGGGGTTGCAAAGCAGCCTTTCTGGGAGAAGGCTATAGCACCCACTGTGAATTGGAAGAGATCAGAGGTGAAGGTAGTTTTGAGCTTGTGTTCAGAGTTGCTGTGGTTTTCAGGTATCTAAGCTGTGTGTTGATCCGCATTTATAATGTGCTTGTGTCAGATTAATCTTTACTTTGTGGGCACTAAGAACTGTGTGTATTATGCAGGCCCTTAGAGAAATAGTAATTGCTGGGCTAAATCTTTCCTATGTTAGTATATATTTATGTAAATATAAAACCTATCAGGCAACACAACATAGATAGGATCCTTCTTTCCTAACCTCCAGTGACTTAATAGAGCAGGAAGAAGCCTAACAAGGTTTGTCAGGAGGTACTACTGAGATCTGGTGGCTGTGGCAGCTGAATGCTGCATAAAATGTAAAACTCTTAATACACTGCAGAGTGCTCAGGTTGAGTCATTGACCTTTTGCTATGGCTCCTTTGGCAGTAAAACTTCCACCTTTGAGACAAAGTAGGGTTTTAATACAAATGAGTTCTCTAATACAGGGCTCCTGCAGCTCAAGAATGGGTCCTGATTCTTTCATTACTGTACGCTGTTGGTTTTAGTGGAGCTGCTCACAGGAGTTCGTCTCTCTTAATCTTGCCCAGTGCTGGAAAATTTTACTTTCAAACATTTTTTTACTCAGTGTGACTTCCTGTGGCTACTCTACTGCACAGGTTTGTTGGCTGTTAATGGACTGGCCCGTAAGCTAATTCTTTCCACGTTCTACACAGTAGCTTTTTTCTTCTTCTTTTGTTAGGAACTTCAATAAAGATGGATTTTAATGCTTTTTTTAGCTGTTGAAACCAAGGCTAGGGGAATATATCTAGTGTACCTAAATTCCTAAGGCGGCTCCTTGGCACAGAACAAGATCTGATTTGCAGTCTTCCTTTCTTACTGCTACACAACGATAACACAAATATAGTAGAAACAGGAGATATTTTATGTATAACCAAAAATCTGTCTTGGGTAGAGTGGGAAAGCATCAAGTTTCTTAGAACTGAGTGCCATGAGATGAATGTCTGCTCTGAGGCACTTCCTTTCAAACCATTCTTTCAGTATTTTCATGTGTTCTTATAACATATATTTGGGCAGAGTGTTGTTTTTTCAACAGTACTAAAACAGAGCTGGATTTGTCACATTAGATGTTTACAAAATCTTTACCCCCTCTGCCCCCTCCCCATGTATATTTGTTTTCTTTTTAGTCTTACTAGCAGAGCTGCCTCAGAATTTTCAAAATCTAAGAGTTTTCCAGAAAAAAATTCTGCTAAATACTGCTTGTTTTCAACCCTCCTGCAGAGTGCTAAAAGACAATGGAATTTCTTTTCACTAGAAAATTTCATAAAGTCTAATTGTTCTTAGAATTTTTGGATGTTCTTCCAGTTTTTTGGGGCTCCTACTGGACCTTGGGTTTTGTGCTGTTTGATATTTTTTTTTCCTTTGTAGGCAAAGATAACACCTGATTTACCCTTAAACCTGCTTCCTCTAGAACTTTGTCACCTTTCAGTGACTCAGGTGTGCAGGTTCCCTTCCTTTTTGAAGGGAACAGATGGTCCAGTTACAAGCCAATTTTCTTATAACCACAGTAATTCAAATACACATTGATTCTTGGTCCTGTCTTTCCTAGTGACACTGCTATGTTGTCAGTGACATGCCAGTGTGTGACACCAGGACAAACGTTTGCTCAGTAGCAGCCAATATGCCTGGTCTGGGGATCATAAGCTAACTTACAAACCCTACTAAAGAAATGGGAATTTTAGTTTAGAATATGTTTAGTTTAGAATGTATGACAGTTAAATATGAAGTGTTACCTTTAAAAGAAAATCACAGATGTCCAGTGTTACACCAATTGCAATTTGTTTCTCTAAAAATATTTGAGTTAGGATACAGTCTAAAAAGGACTTATATTTTTCTGACCACTAGTAAAATTTTCTTTACTGAACCGTATTCATTTCAAAAATTTTAATCAGAGTTGCTGCTACCACCTGCAAGGTTTAGATTTGGTTGTTTGCTCCACTGTCTGACTAGTGTTGCAATGATCTGTAAACACAGGGGACATTTGGAGTTAATAAAAGGAAAACATTGAAGCTTTGATCAGGGGAAAAGCAGGAGATGGGTTTTGTTTTCGAATTTCTTCTTCATGATTTTACAGTTTATTAGCACCAACTTAAACAAGTTAATAGGTTCAAATTACAACAAAATAATTGCAGTTTTTTATAGAGCCACTATGAAATAACCTCCCTCCCATTTCAACCTTTCATCTTAGTCTCATTCTTATCTGTGGACTGCCCCTTTGCCCTCTTCTTCCACTTTGCCTGAAAAATAGGCAGAAAATACAGTTTACATTATGTCTGTACACATGTCTAGGTTTTTTTAATATATCCCCAGAGGAAAGTGGATAAATAAATATCCATTTTTCAATAGCTGTAGAGCATTTGTTTAACATGGACTAACTCCCCAATAACTAGTAGAAGATTATACATGCAAATCTAATTTTCTGGCTAACTTAAGTCTCTCTTGGGAACCTTGGTGACTACTTGCAAACACTTTCCTTGAATCAGCAGTATCAGCAAAGATACATTATGGTGCTAAAAATATATAATGTAAAAAGTGAGCTAAAAAGATGGAAGAAGATTTAGAAAGGAGGAGGAGATGGAAAAGGGAAGTACTATAAAGGGAAGGGCATCTATAAAGAGAGAGGGGTCTAAGCCTTTTACAATAGAGGCAGACTGAAATAACCATGGTTTCTTCTTTGAGTCGTGAGAATAGCTATTTTCTTGTTTAAAAGCTTAAAGAGCTATTAAGTTGGGCAAATCACTGGTAAAACAGCTGGAAATGTAAATAGCAATTTAAACAGTCCATTGCCCCTCAATCCAAATGTGGAATGTGCAGATCTACTTCAAAAAAGTTCCTCTGGTTTTATTATATTGTCAACGGTAAGAGGATTGAGTAGGCACCCTTTCTCCATGGGCTGAATGGAGACAGTGTGCTTTATTTAGAAAATCCACAAAATTTTTCCTTTTCTCATTTTTCTCCTTTTTCCCCCTCTTTTTCCCCCTTTTTTTTGCTTTTCCTCAATTTTTTTTCCTTTCTTTTTTTCTTTTATTTTTTTTTTTTTTGCGAGTGAGCAGACGAGTCTCTAATTTTCACACCATTCTCCCTTAGAGACCTCCTTCAATTGCACCATTCTTTCATTATGTGGAACTAATGAAGTGCTCTGCAACCTTTAGGTCTCCAAAGAATCCATTCCATTGCTCTAGGAATATAGTCCTTAAATAAAACATGTTTCATTGGCTGACTTCAAAACACTATTCTTATGGGGGAGGGGGGATAAATAATTGGCCTGGAATCACTGTGTGAAAAAAAGAAGAAATTACATCGGACAATGCTTTTAAATTATAGTTACAGTCAAAGGATACATTCAGCAATGGCAGTTTGGGTTCTTATTCCTAGTAAGCTGCTAAAATTGGAATATGATTTCTTTGAAGCTCCAAATTGCAAATCTTTTTATGACTATTGTCTTTTCAGTGTCTGCATTCTATTGAGAATGAACGAGTTTTGTGGTGCAAGAAATAATGCAGTAGCAGATCAATAAGACTAATAATTCAGCAGCTGAGTTGGAAGGCTGGCTGCTTGTGTGTTTTAAAAATAACACCTCACATTTCATACGTTGCTTTTCTTCTCCAAAGTACCCACCAAACACTAACTCAGTCTGTGGCTTGTTTTTCAGCGTGTGGAAGCACAGACCTGTATTATCCATGAGGTGTCAGATGCCTTATTCTCCCATGAATATTTGTGGGTATGAGGGTAGCTTATTTTCATCTGCCATTATGGACTGTGGAGAACAGAGTTATTTCAAATTTGTCAAAGTCTCTTCTTTTTCTAAGCAATGTCTGCCCTCTGGCATTTTTAATTGATTTGCCTTTCTTCTCTAAAGCTTTTAATTGGTCTGAGCCCTGTTTTCTTTCCCCTGTCCTAAAACCTTACAACTGAAATATGCTCTCTCATATTATCTTTGTCTGCATAATCTGCTTTTAAATAAATAAAAAAAAAAGGGTGTGGGAGGAATGGCAACAGGGGGAAAATAAAGCTATAGTTCAATGTGAGATTGCCTGTGTGTGTTGGGTTTGTATCTAAACCCAGCAAACAAATGTAAACATTTAAATTTTTTTATTAGGATTCATTTCCTTTCACACTGCTTATCTTTTGGTGCTTGATCTAATTTGTAGCATGTTGGATTCTGGCTTTTGTTAAACTGAAATAACACCATCAGCATGATTATTGTTATAGTACTGGCAGAAAAGATTTGCTGGCTTAATTTCAGTGAAAACTAGATGTCTGCCTTTAGCTGTAAAACAATTTATATTTATAGAAACTGTTGTAATCATCTATTTCTGAGTGAAAGGATTTCTTGGAGCACAACTGTTCTGCAATATCCAGGACTTATCCCAAATTTGTAGTGTAAATATAATGCATTTAAGCTCTGTTGAACAGATTAGGAAAGAAAACAGTGCTTAATGAATGTGAGGCTTTAATTTTGGGGTGGCTAAGGACAAGTTACAGCCTTTAATAAGCTCCCACTATATTTTGGTAGGACAGCACACTGCACTTTGCAGTACTGAAGACAGGAGAGCAGCAGTCAAGAATAGGGGGTAAGTTTTGCCAAGGTCATTAGTAGCAGTAGTTGCCTAATTGTGGAGCCTCTTGAGTGGCCTGATTTCAAACATGCACAGAGCTTGCAGTGGCTGTGTCAAGCCCCTCTTACGTGTATAATGGAGACACCTGAATGAAATTCCTTCCAAAATCCTGGCTCTAACTCTATTTCTGGGTTTTCCAAACTTCCTGTGGGAACCTGAGAAAGTAATTTAACCTCTCTCTATGATCTTTCCCTTATCTTTACTAGGGGAGAATAATACTCCCCTTTACTGCGTTATGAGACCTAATTCATGAATATTTATTAATCTCTTTATACAGAAGAGAGTTGTACAATACTGGCCCCATCATAAATAATTTTTGAAACTGCAAATTGGAGACTTTCTGGAGTTTCTATAGCTTGATACAGGAGTGATTATGGAACTGCACCCTCTCAGTTCTTAGTGTGGAGTGAGTTTTATGTAACTTTGGTATCCAAAGACAGAGTTCCTATTTTGTTTTCTGCCTAAAACAGAGTGCGCAGGCTGATCAGCTGTGGCTGGCAAGCCATGGAAGCACCAAGTGAGGCACAGATGACTCTGAGTGGCACAGATGGCAGCACTTGCAGTTGTTGCCCAGCTGCTTATGGTATCCCTCCCCTGCAGAGAGAGATGTGGCCTCTACCACACCTCAGTTGTGTTCCCGTTGAACTGAGACGTGCAGTGTAAGCCTCCCACAGGGCTGGCACTGCTGTTCTGCACTCTGAAGAGTTTTTCATCTTGCTGTTTAGGTCTGGAAGGGTTTGCACACCTTCAACACAAACTTGAGTGTGCAACTGAAAGTCAAATAAAGCCAGCAGAAAGCTCTACAATATTCTGAGTTGTGGGGTCGGACTTCCAGAGGTAGAGAGCAGATGAAAATTGAGATCCCGTTCAAGCATTTAACACCCTGATTAAGCACTAGCTGGAGACAAAGCAGACAGGGAGAGCTGTAGAAGGTAGGTGCTGCCATGTTCTGTGTCAGCTCCATAAAAACATGTAGATGAAGTTGCCTATTTCTAGGTAACAAAAAAGAAATCTGGGATGCTGTGTTTCATGCAGGTTCTGAATGTCAAGAAGATCTTACATGTACTATCTGCAGTCTTGACACATAGATATATCTAGATACATCTAGCCTTTTTGGTGTCCAAAGATTCTTTCATTTGAGAATTGGTGACACAAGTATTGATTATGTTTGCCTATAATTCTACTGTATTTGATTGAAATTGATTCCAAATTATTTCAGATGTGTAATTGAAGTTGAAGAACAATGAGAATTTACCTGAGAGCTTTCAAGCAGTCAGTAGCTTGTGCCTGCTGTATTTTCATTTTGTGATAGTATACATTTTTGTGATTTCATCAGCTCTCTGAGCACACTTTTATGAAGTCTTACTGTGCTGTTATCTTCTGTAAGCTACTTTCACTGTAATTTACCATACCTGTGTTAATCCAATCCATCTCTCATGACATAATAATACTAACAAATGGCAACACTAATAATGGGTGTGCACTGTGTATTTCATGTAATTCGAAAAGAGAAGTAATGAACACATGAGACTAAATCCTGCTGTCTTTATTCATTCAGCCATGGCCTTTCAATTGAACAAAATAATATGCAGGATTAAGGTGAGTGGAATTTTACCCTTTCTATATCAAGGCCTCCTGAGGAAGCTGCATTTAATTGTATTTGATAATCTTCTCTTTTATTTGCCATTTCACACCAGCTGAAACTGCAGCTGCCTGTCAGGAATTGAGTTTGTCTGAGCTTCAGCTATCTCATAGGTAGCTTAGTGCACTAAAGTATAGGCTCCTCTGGAGAGTCCTTAGGGAGGAGAACTCATTTAGCAGAAAATTATAATTGGGGTTTCCAAGTGGTTCTGGAATCATTGCTGTATATCTTGATAGAATGATGTATTTGCAAAGCCTCTGCAAGTATGTAACCAAGCAGGGTGTGCTTTTAAGGATGAAGTAGGCAACCAGGATACCTTGATTCCTGGTCCTTTTAAACATGATTACTGGGAAAACGTGTGAGATATACACTCTACCGCTGAGATGCAGCACACTGGCAGTACGAGGGGTCTGGGGAGGGGTGTTCCCCTTCTGTGCTGCACAGGGATCTCTGCTGGGTCCTTCACAGCAGTGCTGGGAAACTGGGCTGGTGTTTGTGCCAACGTGGCCTGTGAGCCACGGGCTCCCTCACAGCAACTGCAATTACCTCTGCAGCCACAATGGGACTGAAATAGAGTCCTGGGACTTGGGAAAAATGTGCTAGGAGGAATGAAGATCTGTTGACCTTTCGTTTTGTTAAACTCTGGTTAGAACTGTAAAAATCAGCATACATGAGTATATAGATTTTTTGTTTTATTTTCTTTTAAGAAGGGGAGGCAGCAGTTGATGGGGTAGAAAAGTCTGAGGCAAAGATTTGAGCTTCAATATTTTCTGCAGTATCTTCTCTGGTGGAAGATTCTCTTATACCACAAAGATCATGATAGCCTGGTTCCATCAGATTTTTCTGTGTTAAGTGCAGCATGATTCCACACAAGACATGGTCTCTCCTATTGCTGCACAGTTCTGTGGGAACTGAATTTTACTTGTAATATTCCCATTAAAACCCTAAGCATGCAACTGTATCCTTAGGTCTAACTTTTATTTCTCATTTCCTTCATCTAGTCTTTACTAAAACATGTTCATTTTCACTGGTGGTGAGGTTCATAATAGTGCTCAGCATTAACATTTTAAGCATTTGAATATCTAAAAATGTGAGGAACACAGCTAATATAAATTATAAAATAATATAAATTCTAAAATTAATATAATTCTACATTTTGTATAATTCTATTTCATAATTTATTATAAGTTATTACAATTATTATATATTATTAATTGAATATAAATTATACAATAATCTACTTGGTTGTCTTTACCGGAATATTAACTTTACAATGCTGCATCCAAGTATTTCAAAGATCCTATTGTGAGATCTATCCTTCTTCCTTAAAAGACAATGAGGAAAAATAGTCCTCTCCCTGTTTTGAACTTTTCTTGTTTCGGAAGCATTATTCTGTTTACTGGGAAACAGTCGAAACTTTTATTTGTCACAGTCCTCAGCTAATCTGACCACGGCTAGAGATGGGAAAGAGTTACTACAGGACCATAGGAGACAGGACCCTGCTTTTTCTCTTTCGGAACCTTTGATTGTGGTGTGGTGCTGCTCTGAAGGTTATTTCTCACCAGGTGAGCCCCACAGTGCTCATGCTACAGGACTACAGCCCTAACTTTCCGCTGCCATCCACCTGATACTCACTGGTCTCTCCAGGTGACAGCTAGAGTGTTTTATAGTATTTTTTCACAGCTGAAGAGGCCAAGGCTCCAGTCACAGCAGGGGAGATGCAGGCTCCCTGATCAAAGCCCATCTCAATTCAGCTGCATTGAATGAACAGAGTAACTGAATTAAAATGCATTTAATTACAGTACAAATGTATTTATATTTCAATATAGGTACCTACTTTGGAATAAAACTTTACTTAGCCTATACAGGTTTTGTCTAGGATAAAAGTTTTTACTGGTAATAGGCCAGGCTTACTGGATAAAGTCAGGGCTTGAACTCAACCACATCTTCAGTAACATGCTTCTTGTTTAAGATTAAGTTTATATGGCAATGGGCTCTTAAATTGTGGATTGGGTGCAGTAAAGACTGTAGCTAAACAAGGGGATGAGTACGTGTTTACACTTGAACTAAAATAAGCACTTTGATTTTAGGAAATCTGTACTACATAGCTCCCACTCCATAGCTGGCTTGGACTTGGATTGGTAAAGGGATTGATGCTCTGACCTGGTGCTTAGTCCTCCAGCTGTTTTTGATGGAAGAGTTTTTTGTTGCTGCAGTAAATTGAACAGATGCTGCAATACAAAACTGTCTAAGCTTCAACAGCATTGGGCTCTCTACATATTACAGAAAGTTAAAGGGAAAATCTTGAGAGCAGCTTTGGTACTGTGGGCCTCCCTGAAGAATGCAGCATTTCAAATCAGTACACAAATCTCACTCTAGCTCTCAGTGGCTGGGTGGGTAGGGAAGGAGGAAAATTGCAGGAGCTGGCTGAATTACAGATAATTTTCCTTCCTGTCTGCAAGAAGGTGTCCTGAGAAATAACCTTTAATTGTTTGTGGAATTGTGGAGTCAGGAAAAAACTTTATTAAAAAGCTTCTGTTGGAATTTTCCTGGAATCTTGTTGCTGCTACTAACATTAAAAATGAAATGGTTTTGGTTCAGGAAAGGTTCAAAAGAATTATTGCAGGAGTCTTACAAGATCTTGCCATGATTTGGCAAGATGTCCTGCCAACTCACCCACATCTGCAGCTGCTCTGCCAGGCTGCAGTTGAAATTTGCAGCCTCTGGAAGTCCTGGGGCTTCTGTGAGTACTTTTGGTTTGTGCTGATTTTTGGGCTATTTTTTTTTTTTTAATAATATTTTTGAGGGGAGAGAGGGCAGGTAGGCAGGGCTCTGAACTGGAAAAAATTTATATTTCACAATATTAAGTCCTCTGTGAAGCTGAATCAGCTTTTGCCTCTAAACCGCTGCCACAGTGTGTTCCACAGAGCAGAGAGAGCTGCCCATGTGGATTAGAGCCATGTTATTTCCCACAGCTGGTTTTGAGCTGTGCTGAAGGATAAAGGGACTGTGAGTGGAGGGCACGGCCTCTTCTCTGTATCCTGCACTATACAATTCCAAGCCTGCTGAGACAGTCTTTGCAGAAGTCTATAGGCAAGAGTAGTCCTGCTGATAAATATGTACATGCTTCAGTGTTCCTTGCATGTTCAGGGCCTTGATTAGACCAGGAAAGCAAACTGATAGCTGACCACAGATCATGGGTACAACAGAAAGCACCTCAGCCTGAGTGGCCAAAGTGCTTTGAAGAAGAGATCAGAGCTAGCTGTAGCCATTTTTGAGAAAAAGTTCACTTTCAAACAATAGGCCAGAAAATGTCTTCTAAAACAACCCAAAAGCTTTCTCTCATCTGTTGAGTTACTAGAATTCTGTTTGCTGTCCTGTGCAGTCCAGAGCAGTTAATGACTATCCAGGATTTAAGATCTAAACTATGATAAGCCTAAAATACATACATCACTACTTTCCTCTGAGTTGCTTGACATTTTTAGAGTGTGCAAACCTGGGTGTTCAAGAGGATTGCATGTTAGAACAGCAGCAATGCAACACATTCCTTGGCAATCACAATAATCAGTGAGATTCATTGTGAGAGTAAGTGAACTGCCAATGCTAAGATACAGTGGCAAGTAATCTGCAGCAGAGTAGGAGCCAGAACTTGTACTAGCACAAGTCACTGTTTTGAAGGCTTCAGTGGAGGAGTCATTGAGTTAAAATTTTCCTCCTGCTCTAAAGCTACTGGATGGACAAAGAGCAATTGGATCCTTTTTCCCTTGTTATTTCCCTTCTGGCTCCCTTATGCCCCCACTTCCTGAAACCAAACCATTTCAGAATGCCACCGCCCATCTCCTTGTGAACAGAAGGACACATCACCACCACTTCTAAAACTATTTTGGCAACAGAGTTATCAAATAGGACTTTTAGAAGGTATCCTTTTCCGCTGTATGTTTCCACAGGTCCTTGTCATCTTCTCCCACCCTCTAAAGTATAATCCCAGAGCACTTAGTAGGCGCAAACTTGTTTTGTGATTTCTCTTGCAGCTTTTACAGGTGTCCCTTACTAATTTCAAGAGAGACTGCAGTAACCAGTCTCCTGTACAACGAAGGTTCTAAAGTTTTGTCCAGGTCTTTATGCATCAAGTCCTTACTCACCTGTTTGAGATGTAACCTTTATCTTGGCAAAATATGCTTTTACTAGGATGGAGTGAGTACCACTAATGGAGAATGTACTCTACTTTTCATGATGATGGTATTTTCCATCTCTTCATTAGTGTTATCTTCTTTCCCTCTCAGTGGTTATAATTCAAGCAGGAGGGGAAAAAAAACTACCATCTCCATTACTCTTTCTAGTAACTCCCTCCTCCCCCTCCTCTTTCTAGCTGTTCAAGCATTTTTCTGAATGGAAAACTGTTCATGAGACAGTTAGGAGGAAAGAAGCTTATGGATTTGTAGACAGTAATGCTCAGTGAGGTGTTTTGAGCCTTATGAGCCTCATGATTCACTGTGTTAAAATAATTACAGGTTTAAGGAAAGGCTTTTGCAGGAGTCTTCATCTCTTTTGGCACTGTGGCAATAAAAGGGGAGGGACAGTTGGATGAAGCAGGTGACAACTTTTGGAGGACGGTGACACCATAGAAAGTAGCTGTCCTCAAGCATGAGGTGATGTCTCTCTTCGAAGTCTGGTACTGATTTACACCTTTTTTTTCCCAGAATATCCAAATTTACCACTACTTCCACAAGGTTTCACACATTGTCTCACTGATGGGAGAGTGAGATAAAACTGATTGTGATCTCACCAAAGCTATGGAATAAATGTCCCCTCGTATCTGTTACAGCAGCTGCTACGTAATTCCCCCTTCTCTCCAATTAGGGAAAAAAAAGAAAAAATATCCCCGTCCTCTTATTCGCTGAATTTTCTTGTGCAAACCTTTTATTATGAATTATGGTGGACTTTTTTTGTTGTTGTTTTTTACTCCCATGTACAAGAACAAATTATTGAATTACTTCAGCTGCATGTTGCTACTTGACTTCTGGGAAACTTACATGCTGTATTTTCCTGGAAAGAAGTAATACAGCATTGAGTATGTGGTGCTATGCACCTCTATTGCCTGTTAGTTTCAAAAGCTTCCCCAAAGTACGTGTAGAAATGCAGAATAGTCTATATTGCTTTGAAGAGTTGGGTTTGCATTGTTCCTTTCTTCCTAGTGGAAAGTATTTTAGTAAAGCTTGGAGATACATGGTTCAGGGTTCAAAGTGTAAGTGCTCCCAGCACAAATTCCGGTACATGGACTCCTTGTCCCCTATCCAAGTGGACCAGGTCTCTATCAGTTCTTTGAAGTACAGTTCAGAAAAAGAGATGAACTGAAGTTAAAAGGGTCAGGGTTTATGTGCCTCACTGGCCTCATGAAAGCCCTAATTGGGGAGAGACAAAATAAGTTTAGTATGTTCTTTTGAGAGGTGCTCTATTCATAAAGTGGAAGACAGGCCCTGCTAAAGTGTGCTTTCACTGCAAATGGACAAGATGAACAGAAGGAAGGAAGAGAAACAGAAATGGAGAGGTAAAGCAATTGGTTCAAGTTTGCACAGGCTGTTCAGTGACCGCTGAGATTCCCAGCCCTATCAATAGCTTGTGCTGCCTCCTGAGGCAGCAGTGGCCCCAATATACAGGTATTCATAAATAGCAAACTGGGAAACCAAACAATTCTGCAGATGCTGTTCTGTCTTTTTGAAGCACTTTTGGAATGGTGCATCTCTGTGAGAGAAGGTGTTCTGAAGGTGGGAGTACTGTTCTGCAATCACAATTCTATTTATGCTCTTCCCTGACATGCAGCTTTTCAAGGACCTTGTATTCTGTAAAGAAATGGATCCTAATAAAACATACCTCTTGTATTATTTAGCATTATTATTATTTTATTGGAATAGTCCCCAAAGCTTTAAGGGCATTTGTATGGAAGAACATTATGAGCCCATTAACATGCTGCAGGCTGCCCAAAGGTTTTCAGGCAGAGCTAAAGTACTTTGGTAGAGAGCTGAAACACTGCAGGTGCTTCCCAGGCTGGGCTGGCTCCACCTGCAGCTCAGGCAGCTTTTGCTTACCCCCTTTACCCAGTGCCCCCATTGGAAGAAGCTGCTTAGTCATTACTTGTAATATTAAATTTTTCAAAGAATCATTTGTGGAATTGACACAGGGATGATGTTAGATGATTATAAACAAGCACAGGAACATAATTACAGGTGGGAAAGGTAGAAGCCCACAAGGATCCCCTTTTCTGAGATGTGTCCCTTAGCAAGGAAGACTGTGAAAAGACCCATCTGGAAATATTCAGCCTGGCATTGTAGATGATGTTCTTTATTGTATGTGATAATCTTGACTTACAGTTCAGGCCCTCTTTTGATAAATACTGTACTTTTGTATTTCCTCATGTGTTCTATCTGTCAGGATCTTGGTTTAAGGAAATACACAGCAAGCTTGCTAGAAAATGGACACCTGATCTGAATGATCTTTAGCTTTCAGTTGTATGCCACCCTCGGAGTATACAAGGACATATATAGACAATGCGATATTTGGATCAAGGGGGCTTCTGTTCCTGAGTGCCATACAGGTGTTATAGATTATAAATGTATAGAGTCAGGCACAAGTGTGGTGATTTCTGTAACTCAACAGATGCAGCTAACATGACACAATACATGGCAGAGAGCGAGTCACCAAGGCAGTGAAAGTATTTTGTTACTTTAGCAAACTTCTTTATTGCACTGTGGCTTTTTAAAAAGTTGAGATAGTTGCTTTTTAGACAATTCTAGTGGATTCCTTCACGAAATGTAAACTTTTTGGACGATTTATCCCATGATAAATTTTAGTATGATTCCATGAAATGGAATGAAAAGGCCAATTGTGAAGTATTTTTAAAAAAACAAATAGGAAAAAAAAATATTTAGCCTTACTTTTCACCTAGAACAAAACTCATTCGTTCAAAGTCTTGGAAAAGAACGGCCCTTGGGTGGCTCTTGGTCACGAGGTGGCGCTCCAAGGCACCGGGTGGTCCCTCTGGGGACCTCCGCGGCACGGACGCGCCGTGTATCCATGGAAGACTCGGGCATGGAATCCAACGCTGCACCTCAGCCGGGTCACACAAAAAAATAAGCATCGGGATTTAAACTAGCAATACCCCTAACCCCACCCCTAAGGGATTAAGGACGGGAATGCCGAAAGTAGAGGTGTAAACACGCAGAGAGCAAACAGCTTTGGCACCGTGCAGTAGCGGTTTAGTTTTATTGGAGGGTAAAGACCGTGGTGTGGAGTTCTGCTAAACATGCGGCTGGGCTGAGCAACTTTTCGTACATTTCCTTCCCATCTCTTCGAGCTTGAAAGTACTTAATTGTGCTACTTTCTGGGCAAGGGTATTGTATCGAAATATACGTACATTTGGGAGGAACTTGTCAAAAACAGGCATCTAAGGCTATGACAGGGTGTATTTATCTTCCAGATGCCGAGTGAAGCTCGCTCACGACAAACAGCCAGCCTCGCAGGGGAATTAGGAGTTGAAAAAATCTAAAGTAGCAAAGCATTTCAGCAGGGGGGTATCTGTGAAAGAAAGGTGTAAAGCAAAGAGAGGCGGCACGGCCGTACCAAGGGATGTCTGCCAGCTATTTCAGTCCTTTAAAGACAGTCTGGAAAACTAGGGTCATGGAGCTTGCCTCGGAGGGGGGAAATGTCTCATGTTTGGGTTTAAAGATGAAGGATTTTCGCCTCCAAGGTGCTGGTGACAATGACACTTATATGACCGTCTGCAGCAGAGATGATTTTGGGGAGAGCATCTCCCCTGGGCCGGGCCAGGGGGTCACCTGCGGAGCCGTGGTTGGCCCGAGTGCGGGGCTTGGAGGAGCAAAACCAGGGCTGGAAAGGGGCACTGGCCTCCGCAGCAAAGCCCTTAAAACGCTGGAGGAAGCCAGCGGCTGGTGATGATCCGTGGCAAGCGGGAACGGAGTTAGCCGAAGCTAGGAGGTAGGCAGGGGAGCGGAAAAAAAAAAAAAAAAAAAAAAGTTGTCTTTTAGCCTGAGCCCGGGAAGGGGGAAGGATCCCTGGCCACGGTTGCCAAGGAGATGGGCAGTGTCCGCCGGCCTGTCTGCCCTCACAGCCGCGGCGTGGGGGTGTCCGTCTGTCCGTCCGTCCATCCCCTGGCGGCGCCCTCAGAGCCGGCCCCAGCCGCGGGGGGGCGCAGCGCTGAGGGGGGCGATGCTGAGGGGGGCGATGCTGAGGGGGGCGATGCTGCGGGCGCGGTCCTTGCGGGTCCCTGCGGGTCCCTGCCGGCCCTACCTGTCGGGGCAGCAGCGGCAGCGAGCCGGGCGCTCTGCCACGCCGGGCAGCGCCGCACGCCCCGCCAGCAGGCACCGCCCGGGGCAGGGACCGGCTCCCAGGCGCGCCGAGCACCCCCTCGGCGGGGCGCGGGGGCAGCCGCGGGGGCGGCTCTGCCCCCGGCCCGCCCCGGCACCGCCCCCGCCGCGGGAGCCCCGGCGAATCAGCGGGGCGCTGTCAGGGCGTCAGCGCCGGCGGCTCCGCGCGGCCGGCCCCGAGCGCGTCCCTTATCGCAGACAGGGACCGGGGATCGCATCATTATCATGGGCACTGTTTGCTTTTCGCGGCGCTGCTGTTTGCTTTTCGCTCTCGCCTGGGCCGGCAGGTTGGCGGGAGGCAGCGGGGGCGCAGGTAAGAAGAGGGGGCTCCGCCGCCGTGCCGCCTTGCCCAGGCGCGGGCGGCGCGGAGCCGCGGCCCCGGGGGGACTGTGTCTGTCCGCTCTCCTCTCCCCGCTGTAAGGTGTTGAGGGGGAGGTCACTTCTCGCTGCTCATAGCGCCGAGGGTGTTGGAAGTTGCGGTGGGGAGGCGTTTTCTCGCGTGTTTGACACAGCCGGAGCCGAGGGATTTTTGCAGGGAGAAATGGGGAAGAAAAAGTTACTTTCCTTGAGTGCCTACGAGATAACTCTGTGCTGAGCCCTGGAGACTCCGCAGAGCAAGCGTTGGCTGGGATATCTTCACAGGTTTTCCCTATCTGCGCATTAACCCGAAGACCTGGTGTTAACACCGGCGCTCATATCAGTTCAATAGCTGTAATGATACTTAGTCTTTGCTTCGGTGTTTAAAAAAAACGAACCAAAAATCGAACACCCCCCAATCCTATCTGCTTTGGAATGTTGCAAGCCCAAAGTGATTTCTGAAAGAAATGTATGTGGGCTCTGAAGTTGTGTTAGGAGAAATCTTTTAAGGTGAAGTACGAGCGGGGGCAGGCGGCGGGGGGGAGGGTGAGGGTGTGGAAAAAATCCCTGTTCCTCGGATAGAGGAATTTAAATGTAACAAAATGAACAAAGTCAGCCTAGAAGTTCTTGAAGTCGAGTACTGCAATGTGAGATGTGGAGCAGAGCAGGGGCTCATACTTGGTTTTGCCCTTTCATTTGACTCATTGGCATTCACGCCTGACTCCCAGGCATCCTCTGGTTGCTGTGAAATGTCCCCCTTGGCTCAATGCAGTTTGAGTTTTTGACGGCTTTATAAAGAGTCCAGCTGTCACTTTTGCTGATCTTGATGGGAGATGGGTGCCGGTTTAATGACTCAAAAGTATGAACCAAAGCATTAAAAAAACCCGAGACCAAGCCCCCCAAAAAACTTCTTTTCTCTTTGTGCTTGACTGAATCTGTGCCTGATCTGGGCAACACCTAAGCTCATTCACATAAATCACAGCTAGATCTGAACTGGTTTAGCGGTAAAAATAAAGGATTGGACAAGAAAGAAGGCAACAGATTACAGCAGCTCTGCCTTACTCCGGAAAATTACGACGCTCGGTGTTCTGTTATCCTCTTTCTTCAAAAAACAAAAACCAAAACCCCTACAAAAACAATAATACAGAGTCCGGGCAATTCTCTCGCTGGGATTCCAGAGGTGCCCCGTGGGGCCGCCCTGGTCTGCAGCGCTAAGAGAAGTTCTCTGCTGTGTGCCATGCTGCAATGTCTGCTTATTCTCCCCTCTCTAAATAGCCCCCTCCTGCTCCCGGTGACTTTGAAGGATCCGTGTGTTATCACTGGAGATGGCTGAGTGAGCACTTCTGAAACAATTAGCGTTAGGATTTCAAGCTAACAATAAAACTGTTTTCACTTTAGTGCACCTTTTTGAGGATCTGTTAATCTAATTGGCATGAAACCAACTGCACATGCCTCTCGCTGGATGCCCGTCTCCCTCCCTCCCTGCCTCCCTCCGCAGCACCCCTGTCTCCTCGGTACTCCCTAATCATAAAGGGGGGGCTGTGCTCTGTGGAGCTCTGCGGGTCCCTCTCCGGCTGCTCACCCGCTCCCCTGCCTGCCTGCCCGTGTCCTGCCGCGAGCCCCGGCTGTGGCGTGAGGCGGGGAGGAAATCCCTGGGAGGTGCGGGATTGACACCACGGCCGCACTGCCGGCCCGGCCCGTGTCCCCGGGGTGCGGTGGCATCGCAGCCCCTGGCGTCGGGCGCTGCGGGTGCCGGGGTGGCCGGGGAGCGGCTGGGGGCAGTGCGGGGGGCGGGGCAGCTTAGGCAGGGCTTTAAGTGTTCCCATGTTCCCAGCACACCCTATCCCTGAATAGGTCGGAGTTGGTTTTGTTTTTTTTTCCTATGCTCACTTCATTAACATTCCCACGACTACCAAATCTCCACTCTGTCTCATCCTCCTCCCTCCCCATCCTCTTTAAATTCGGGGGAGAGAACGAATGCCCGTCACTGCAATGTTTGTAAAGGCTGCCTACTCTGAAAACAAGAAAAGCGGTCTGGGTCCCCCCTTTCAGAGTCAAACTTACCCAGTAAGGAACCCACCCGAGCAGGGGCCGGGACGACTGCTGGGACTTTTTTCCTCCTAAATGAGTGTTGGTCCAAGTAGATGATGTTATTGCAGGTTGCTTTCCTCCACACTACCTTGCCGAGTTTCATATGGTCTTCCATTTCTTTTTTTTTTTTTTTTTTTGCTTCTTAGTTAAAAGTATTAATGTGGTTTTGCTGTTCAAATATTTCTTTCTCCCATTCCCCCACCAGCATAGTTTATTTAAACTAGGGTCTATCTTTATAAATTAAGAAAATCTCCGTGCTAGAACATGTAAGTGGTCTTTTTTCCTCCCCTTATTGGTAATTTAAGCATTCTCTTGTTTTACTAAGATGTGGGTCTCCAGTACCATAGTTATACAGTGGAAGCTAATTTCTGGTGTCTAAGTATTTAATTCATAGTGCAGAAATGTGAGACCGAGTCCCTCTAGCTCTGTGGAGCAGTGCTTATAAGTGACTTGAGGAGAATATCACGTTGGCTGGTTTAGTTATTTATCCTTAGATGTTCTCGTTTCCAGCATGACACTGGGAAGGCAGGCAGGCAAACAGCTTCAAGGGGAATATGTATCCTTGGTGTTTTGTGTTTCGGGTCTCCCTTCTTATCTGTCCCCTTGGGGTTCCTTCTGTGCTTCCAGATGTTGACGAGTGCGCAGAAGCTACGGATGACTGTCACATCGATGCAATTTGTCAAAACACACCAAAATCCTACAAATGCATCTGCAAGCCGGGCTACAAAGGGGAAGGGAAGCAGTGTGAAGGTAAGGACAGATCGGCTCCTCTCCTGTCTCTTCTCCCCTCCCTTCTGTTATTTGTTTGCTCTTTAAAAGCTTTTGTAAACAGCTGAATTCCTGAAACGATTAATGCAGATTTACAGCTGCTTAACCTCAAATCTGGGTGTTTATTGGCAAGCATCCCCCTGCTGCTTTTGCTAATTGTCCAGCACTGAAACCTTGTGCCCGCCAGCCTGCTCTTAAGAATAAAATAAAAAAGGGGGTGAGAGGGGGTGGCGTTCCCCACTGAGGCGATTCTCTGACAGCACCAGCTCCTCCTGAGCAGTGTTGGGCCCGCTGCCCTCGGGTCTCGAAGCACCACGCCAAACACGTGTGTGTGGCACGGCGATGGGATGGGATGGGATGGGATGGGATGGGATGGGATGGGATGGGATGGGATGGGATGGGATGGGCCGGGCCGGGCCCGGCTCCTGGCCAGCTCCCCGGCAGAGAGCGGATGGAAAGGACTCGCCATTCCGTACAAGTTACAGAAATCGAACAGGATGCTGGAGTTTGCTTCTCTTTGACACTCTACATGTGTCATGATATCTTTCTAGTCCATGGAACACTATTTTCAAAGGAAGCTTTTCAGATGACTGTGCTTACACAGACTTAAAAAAACTTACTTTACTTCTCTATGTCCTCACATCAGTTTTGTAATTGAAAAAGACCCAGCAGGTTTTATTAGGCTCTGTGTACACTAATATTTTGGATTTTATGTACTCCATCTTGTCTATTGAATCTCAGTGGAGAGATTCTCTGGTGAAAAGAACCAATATTGTAATCATAGCAAAATGCCTTACAAATAAAAGATGCAAGATTATTATTTTTTCCTACTTGTAGGTGCTTAGTAGGTATAACATTTTCCTTCCAAGTCTCTCTCTTTCTATGACAGAATGGAACTTTTTAAAAAACATCAGTTTTTTAGAAAGTCAGTCCACTGAAAAGATTGAAGACATAGAAATTACTTTGGTCTACAGAAATCTGAAACCCCATATTATTCTCCATGGACCTCTAAAATGTTGGTTCAAGTGCCTTCATAAAGTATTTTTGTGGTTGTCCTATTTTTCTGTCTTGGGCTTAAATTGACAGAGACAAATTCTGACTGTCCACCTTTTGGTGCTCTAGCATCTCTGAGCTGCTGCTCTTCTGGAAGCCAGATTTTCTTCCTTGCAAACGGGATAATCATTCAGCACCAGTTCTTTCTCTATTCATCCCTTCCAGGGAAAGAGCTACAGAACTCTGAGAAAATGTACTCAGGGCCGCAGCTGTGGGGGTTACAGCATTCTCCACATTGGTACTTGTTGTATTGGTTTTCTACATTAAAAGTTTCCTTATGCTTTAACTCTTCGTATTTTAGTTGTTGAGCTCTGTTTAGTGGTAGACATGGGTTATGCTTATCTAATATATGTATATCTCTTTGCCTGACTAGCCTTGGCTCAGGAAAAAACGAAACAAAAAACCCAAACTCAGTAAGTAGTAAAACCCAATATTGATCTTTGTACTGATGTACAGAATAATGGAACATCTGTGTCTGATTTCAAACTCGTATCTAATAGGAAGTAGTGTCTGGCAAGCCTGGTAAGTAAAGCAAAGTGGGGCAGACTGCAACTCATTCTGCATGGATGTTCAGCACTAGTCAGGTAATGTAAGCTGTCTAAGCCAGGTATTACTGTGCATGATATATAACTTTTTTATCCAATATTATGGTAACAGTTCTAAAGATTTTGCATCAGCTCTGTGTCTTAAGTCTTAGAATGTCAAATTTTGGAAGAAGCAGAAAGCAGAAAGGGACAGTGGAGGTCTAAGATCTGCCTCAAGCCTGCTGTACATGGAGAGTGGATTTATTCTGCATCTTGAGGTTAAGTATGTGAAACCTACAGAAATAAACAGACTAGCTTAATTGATTGGTTTTGAGTATTCTGTCACAAGACCACCTCAGTGATCAGCTGTTAGAAGTTACCTTCTAAGATGAAAGCAACTGTTAACAAAGATGAAACCCACTGGATAGTTTTTGTCGTTCCAAAACCAAAACTAGGTCATTAAATGGTTCTTGGTCTTTATAACTGGGCTTTTCAAAACAAGCCTTTTGATCAGTGAAACTAGTTACCTATGAGGAAATGATTTTGTTGGATAATGAGCCTCTTTGGGTAAGTTTGTAGCAATCTACCTGTGTTGCTTCATGTCTGAAGAACATTCGTTATATCCTAACTGACTCGCTTATAGTCCAGGCTCTCATACAACCAGATTTTACTAAACAAGTAGAATTGTCATTCATACAGTACAGTGAGCTTAAAGACATTATACTATCAAATACCTTCTGATAAATTTTAGTGAGCTGCCAGTTTTGGTTGTTTTGAGGCATTGCAATTAATTTAGAAATATGCATGTTTGTTTATTTTAAACAGTAATCTTAAGTATTGCTTTTGTTCTCTTAAAATCCATTTTAGAGCAAGGGGTAGAGTATGGGAAATAACATCTTTTAGATGATTCTTAGGAGCACATATTTGTACAAACACGTCCTGTATATCAATATGTATTTGGGTACTCTTGTGTATTTATTTATAGTTTTTCTGAACAGTGGGATCTGGAGGCCAATGCAGTAAATATGGAGCCCAGCCACTTGTGCAGGATTTTGCTCAGGGTTTGCTGCTGTGAGCTGAAGGGTGGGGAGAAATACATTTGACACAAATATTTCTTTAAGGACATGTGGAGAGCTCTAGCAGCAATTATATGGAAATGAAACATTTTCCTGCGAGTCTGTTAAGTTTATTCTGTAGGGAATTTCTTTCTGAACTTTGATTTTCTCTCAAAATGTTTTTTGGCCTGGGTTTCTCCAGAGTTTATGAGGATTGAGGATGACTTCTCAGTTCATGGATCTTTTTATTCCCTTTTTTTTCTGGCTGTCTTTCTTGCCTGAACCACTTGACCTGTTTCTTTCCACAGAGCATAGTTCTTTCTCCAGACAGAAGAGTTCCTCATTCTTCCTGTGCCCTGTCTTCTGCTTCTCTCTGTAGATTTCAGTTGACCTTTTCCTTTCTTTAATTAGGTATCTGTTATGCTTGGTAAAGACTCCTGGTCAGCATTGCCATGATATTTTCCCATATCACATAATGTATCAGTATCCTCTGAACACAAATTCTCTAGCTGGCATTTTCATAGGACAGAATAATGTGTCCAACCCAGGTAATCTTTAAAAAATAATTGCTTTCAATTCTCCATTTCTAGTCAATATACAAAATCCATTAATTGATAATTAATTAATTTACTTGTCCTGTCACACCTGCTATTACCTAAGAAGTCTTCCCCATTGTGATTTTAGTCAGGATCTTAAATGCAGTGGGCTGGATTCAGCTGAAGGCATGATCTTTCATGGTCCATAGGACTTTATCCATACCTTCTCAACATTGAATTTTGGCTTCCCCATGGGGTGGTATCTCAACAAAATTGTGTCAAAGCAATGGAAATTCCAGAAGGGTCAAAAGGATTCCAGGTCCTGGGGTTCCTTATGCCTTGGCAGAGCCTTTTTTGTCTCAGATCCAATGTTGTGTGTTTGTAGTTTTAGGATATTCTGTCATTGAACAGTGTATGAAGGGGTTTAGCTCCCAAACCCAGTTGTTTGCGGTTTTTACTCCATGCTACTTCTCTGACTACTCCAAACTCTCATGCCATTAATGGTTAAAATACTCTGTATAGTTGTTGGTTGATGTTTGTCTGTGACCATTTTATATCCAGTTAGAGTTAAGTTTGTTTTATAAGTTGATTTTCCCCTTAGTGTGACTGTAATTTCAGTGAGTTTCTCTAGCTATTGGGTTTTTTTCTTTTGGATTATACCTTACATGTAGGACCCCTAAAACACGTTTATTGGGACCTAATTCTTCTGGATTGTAAAACTCTACTCTGAGCTTTCCCATATTGCCTGAGGTTTTCCTCTTGGAGCATTTTTCTGCTGTCTTTCATTGTATTTTCATAACTCTGCTTCAGTTCTTTTAATAATTGATCTCATACAGTTGTTAGCATGTTTCTTGAAGTCTTTGTGCAGAAGAGAAATGTTCACAACTTTCAGCTGGACTTTTTTCTTCTTTTTAATTCTCCTGTGAAGCTTCATAATGTTGTTGATGGATTTCTTGCTGAGGGCAACATGCACATTCCATGGCAAAGTGTCTTTGTAGAGTCTGCCTTGAGAGGGTGGTTTTCAGATGTCTGCTCACGCTGGAAATTTGTGCTGTATCAGTAGCAGTTCTGCTTGACTGCGAGGTGAGTGAGATTGTGCAGTTCTAGTGATTTAAGTTTGTCATGTGTTCATGTATTTGTAGTCTTTCTCTTAAAGTAAATAATCATTCTAGATAAATAGGCAGGTGATGGTGATAATCTGCAACAAGGGCCTTTGTTCTTGATTGCTCCAGTGGTGGCACCTCACTGGGTTTAAGCGTGGTACAGTCTCAAAATAAAGAGAAATCATTCCTGCCTCAATCACAGGTATATTCAGCCTCACAGCAGGTTATATTCTGCATATGTCTGTTTGGAAACACAGACCAGTTGTCCCTTCTGACCAGTCATTATCATCTTCAGTAGTTTTGTGGATGTGAAGCCAAGTTTCTGCTTGTACCTGTTCATTACATCTATTTTTAATGGATTTTAAACAACTCTTAGCAATTGGAAAGACTTCTCATCACTGTCATTTAAATAATAATGATTGACTCTCCAGGGTTGACTTAATATTCCTGTTATAATTTTAATCTCGTAGACCTGTTTTATCTTTCATTTTCTTAAGAAGCTCATTAATGGTCTCACTTGTTGGATTTTCATTTTATTATGGTCTTTGTAATACCTGCTGTGTTCTTCTCACACTCTTCAAAAATGAATCCAAATATTGTGACAGGGCTGCTCAGAATCAATCAACGTGGAAACACAGGACTTTCCAGACTTTTCATTTCCCAGCTCCCAGTCCAGTATCTCATACTAAAGCCTCCTTTTGTCTGCAGGGAAAAGTAAGTAAGGCACTTCTGGATGTCTTTTAAGTGGAACAATGATCCCATTTCTTTTAAGAGCTCCATGGTGTCCCATCAATCCACTCTCAGCAGTTCTCTCTTGATGAAGAAACCGTCTTCATCAGTGATGTCCTGTGAGAGCTGGAACACTGTTGGTGTCCTTTGGTTTCTGAAACTCGGACATCTTGATGCTTGCACAACCCTAGTGAGCTTAGGCTTGTTCTGTCTGTCTCTGCAGAATAGCAGTGATACCACTGAACAAAGCAGTTTAAGTGACTTCTTCCTGATTGATGATTCTCCCAATTGCAGTAGAGGTGAATTAATACTTTCAAGGACTCCCTTGATCTCACTGAATGAGGTCTGTGGTAGGTGTTAGGTGCTGAAGCTGCTGTGCTTTCTGGGGCTACAATACCTTGACAGATGGTGTTCGTGTCATGTGTTGAAGTTCACGTCACCCTCACCTAAGGGCCGTGTTCCAGATGAGACCCGGTGCTCCAAGTCTGTGCTGCTGGGTTTGTACCACGGGCTTGCAGCAGCCCATCTGAGCACAGAGCAAGATACCCTGACACCTCCAGATTTTAGGGAGATTTCTATTCCAGGGTCAAATCTTCCTTCCCAGTTTGATTCACACAGATTATGGGTTTACTCTGGGTGAGCCTCTGAGCAGATTTCACTGAAAGCAGCTTTCACAATGAAGCAGTACATGTCAAAAAATGAGGGAGAGAGAATATAAACTAGCTTCTTTGATTTGAGCTGGTAACTGCTTTTTTATTTTCCCTTTCTCTTATTGGGTAGTTTGATGCATTTTATTTGGGTTAGGCTGATAAAAGTGTTCCCAGAATTGAATTCTGAGGCCTTCTATATCTCTGCTTTTTTCTTTTTCCTTTTTTGTTTCAATTGTCTGGTACTATTTAAGACTCAATTCTGACTTGCGAATTTTCCAACTTGCACCAGGGGATGAATTTTCTTGGGGGATAGAGAAGTGGAGCAGTAGCAGCAAGTAAGAAAATACTCCTGAGAACATTCTGTATTAAATCAGAATTTTATTACAGCCTAAGTGAATTAACGTCTTATGATAACTTTTTTTTTTTCCTCCTTCATGCTGCTTCTGTTCAGTGAATAGGGCTTTTGTTTTGGTCAGAGTTGAGCCTTGATTTTATTTATTTATTTATTCAAATTACTGTAGTTTCCCAACTTTGTTCAGAAGTTCATCTACTAAAACCAGAGTATCTCTTAGCTAGGCTGAGATGCCCTGTTTAACTGCTCCCAGGGCCATCAGTCCCCATGTGTCACGAACCCTATTGTTTTCTCCTCTCCCTTTTCTTCCCTACCCTGTCCTACCTCTCAGAGCTGCTTTCTGACAGCCCATGATGCTGCTTCAGTGAACAGCTCCCCCGGCGGTCCACTTTGGAAATCTTCCATTCTGACTTAGAAAACGAACATTCACTCCAACTTCTTTTTTTTTTTTTTTTTTTTTTCCTCCAGAAATGCTTCTTGGATACAAATATCACTATATTTCGCATAAATAAATCCCATGCCATATGAAATATGGGCCTTATTCTTCAACAGCATTACATGTAGTTCTCAATTTGGAAAAGAGAGGGTTTTTTTCCAAGGACACTTCTCTAAATAGTTGATAAGCTCCCTGTCTGCTGGATGGTCTATGGGTACTCTGGGGACTTATATATAAAATTTCATCAGCCTCAACAGTTGCTAAGCTGCAGAACCCAGGGTGGCCTCCTGGGGTGATGTAAACTTGGTATTTAGAAGGAACTTCTTTCCCCCCAGATATACAATGTAAATTAACTGCCAGGAAAATGATAGTGAAATGAAGGAACATAAAATGTACTAAGTTCAATAGCTCTGTCCTTCTTTTGTCTTCATTCTTTTTACATCTGCCAGATACTACCCAGTTGTCCTTGTTTTCTCACCTGTCACCTTGACTTTGGTGCAGTCCCCTTTCCTTACAGTCTTCATTATGTTGTCTTGTATACTCTGTTACTCAGCTGTCTTTTAACCTTGTCATTTCCCTACTGCAAATCCTGCTTCTCTTTTGTTCTTTTCTCATGTATTTTCAATTATTTCATTTACCTTTCCTTCCCCTGTTGTCTCAGTGGCTTGCTGCAGTTACAGCAGTGTTGTTCTGAGTGCCAGTGTCCCACAGCAAGACCTCTGGGCCTGGAGAGCTGGCAGCTGTAAGCTCTACGTGCCCCTTACTGGTCCTTTCCCTTGAGTTTCATCTTTTAGTTAAAACAGCTCCTACCAGCTCTCAGATTTCCCCTTTTTCTTGCTTTTTCTCCCTTTTCTCCACCTCTTTCCTGGCCCCCATCAGCAGCTCAGAGCTCACCTGTCCCTCGGCACATTCCCTGCTGTTTCCACCCCCTGCAGACCCATGGCTTGTTCCTCAGTGGCTGGCTGGAAAAACATCTTTGTCTGGCTGCTTGCCATCATTTGTTAGCTCCTCTTTGATTATGGGCACTGTCTTCATGTGTGTCCATTGCACTGCTGAAATACACGTTCTTTGATCTGAGGCTGATGCACGATGTGGTCAGGGAGCCTCTGCTGGGATGATGGCAGAGGAGGAGTTAGGGAATGTGACCTCCTGCTGCTCCCTTGCCCAAATAAGCTCCACTAATGCTCCTTTTGTCTCCTCTGCATTTAAGCCAGGTAGCATCCACTCTGTTAGCATCCATGCTGTTAGGACACTGTGGAGAGAATGGGAATCCCGGATGGTGTCTGTGCCCGTGGAAGAGGATGGTGGATACAGTCCCTGTACCCGTGGTACCAGTCCAAGGCTGTTCTAGCCCAGGATAGCTGTGAACCTTACAAGCAGGGCAGGTTTGGCCAAAGCTCAGGCAGTCCTGGGATGGTGGATGTGTGGTAGGAATTTGTAGGGAAAATGTGTGTGGATTCTGGTTGCAAAAGGAGTAGTACTCCCTCTGCACTGATTTAGGAAGTTCCTTTTCCTTGATCGTGCCTTCTGTTTTGCACAGGAGCAGTTGATGTGGGGCTATTCTGGGAAGAATATCACTGAAATAATACCCCCAGAAGTGGAAGAAAACACAAAGGAGTACAGTCTGGCCCTGCAAGCAGCTCTACACTGAAAAGGCAATGAACTGGAATATAGAGGCTGAGACACATGGCAGGGAAAAGGTGGTGGTGAATAAGGTGAATAGATTTCCTAACCTGGTTTAGTTCCTAAAGCCATTGTGGTGTGAAACTACAGCATAAGGTCAAAAAAAGACACCTACCAAGAAGGTTGTTTTGGAAACTTTAGCTGCCTAAATTTCTGCAGATGCCTGTTTAGCTTTGAATTTATTATATTCTTGGGGAAGGAAGGGGGCTAATGAATTTTAGATGGTGCTTTTTTTGTTTTTTGGTATATTTTCAGCTGTAATTTGACCATCTTTTTCTGTCCTGACAAATCTCCTGAAAGGTAACTCCCTGACACCTTATTGGAAACAAAATCTGAGAGCATAAAATAAATGTTCAAGCAATTGGGGGAGAATTTTTAAACGTAACAAAGCAGTAACTCTTCCATATAATCTCTTTAGAAAAAAGCTAACTTCCTGGGTTTTTTCCTTTTTTTGTTTTAGTATATATATTTGTTTTAAATGTCAACTGAAAAAAAAGACCTGTTTTAAAGCAGATATCTTGCAAGAAAAAAGTATATTTCATATATAAATGTTTGGCAGAGTTATAAGAAACTGAAGATAAGGTCTGACAGACCCCCTTGAACTTTCAAGACTTTTCTGCACATTTAAGATGCTGAGCAAAAGGAATACCCTTACATTACAGTTGGCAGAATTTTTCTCTTCGAATGCCATGAATCACCAGAGTACTCAAGCATGTACTTAATCTTAAGAAACTGTTACATTTTAAAGTAATTCTGTTTAAGTGCTTTATTAAATTGAAGCTATTGCCTTATTTAAGTTACAGTGCTGCTTCTCTGGAGCCTGTAGAAGCTCACAGTTTTTCTTTCAGTGACCAAGGAATTAAAAACAAAATCTGGATCATTTAAAAAGGTGATTTGAGTCCTTGATCTTGCACATACTTTAGACCTAAACTTAGTGCAGTTTGTTTGGTGCTGTAGGACCCACAGACAACATACCAAATTCAAGACCATGCTTTCACAACTACTGATAATGCTTTACAGCTGTCAAAGAATCAGAAATATTAAATAAACAACTTTCAGATTGTTCCAATTCTTCCAATCAATTTGTTAAGCAGATGAGCTGTTATCTCAGAGAATGTAAAAGCCAATTTTCAATTACTCTCTCAGAGTGACGTTACTAAGCTTCATACCATCGTTCCCATGCCTTCATTTGCATGAGCCACTGTCAGTCCTTACATTTAACATCGTGCTCACAGAACATCAAAAGTTTAACTGAGGGGGGAAAAGAATAAGAGCAATGCATAGTACCAATTTGGTGATTATTAATGTTGTTGGAGGGAATGGTGCTGCTGCAGAATGTACTTCAGAGAAGGGGAACCTCTGAAGAATAGGTATTTGTTGGACCTATCATTGCTGAAAATCCTACAGGACGTTACTGCTGTGACTTCTAGCTCTTGCTGTTGTAAGAGGGGAACTGCACTGAAGTGCCTTTGTTCTGATTTCATTATCTGGAAGCAGAGGTCACATTCAGAACTTTCAGTCTCTCTGTTATAGTGGAAAAAGGGGTTGAAATAAGTGGGGTGTTTGCTTTGCTGAATAAGTAGCTTAGGTAATGCATATCTAAATGGTTTGGCAGCACATGCATAGAAAGAATTTGATATCTGACTTCATACCTCTAGAGATGCCAGTGTCTCTACCAAGTAGAGTTGTGCCTTTATTCTTTTTGCACATTTCTGTTTGCAAAAGGATTCCATAAAAACTGTGACTTGGAGACACACCAATGTCTTTCGCTAACTACAAGGCACCAAAGTCCAACTTTATTTAGAAATTTCCATTTTTTCCTGATGCATTCCAACCTGTCTAAAGGTGAATGTGATCAAAGCTCCTCTTTGCATGTCCTTCCCCCCCCCCCCCACCACTTTTCTGTTAAAGCAGTCCAATTCTTGCTGGCACAGTGGTAAGAGTTCATCTGATCTTTAGTGCAGGTCTTGGTACCGCACCCACTGCAAAGGCAGGTGCTCTGAACGGGCTGCTCCTGCTCCTGACTTGGGATTTTCCCAAGGGCTCTCATGGTGGCTTTGTGTGCATGGGCACACTGGGTAAAGGCAGTGTCTGTCCTTTGGCTGTGCTGCAGGCGGAACCCAAAGCCATGAGGGAGCCTAACTGCATTATTTGGCTTCTAGAGGGCAGACACAAGTGGAACCCTATGGCTTTTGCTTGGCTTGAATTCCTAGGGAAGCGATTTTACCTCCATTCAGACGGGAGTGTGGAGACGTATTCAGAGTGCAAGGAACAAATGAGGGAAGGAGGACTGCCAGGATTTCTCTGACTTGTGACTGTTTTGGCTGTAAGAGTGAGACAGGGAATGGGTGTAAGAGAGCAATAGGTAACTTCAGCCTGTTGTCTGGAAATAAAAACCTTCATACTAAAATGCTTTGGTTGGACACGGTCTGTTTCATTAGGTATAGAATGTTTCACTTTGTGAAAATGGCAGCAGCTTATTCTGTATACACACAGTTTTACATTTAAGGAGATTATGGCTTCAGAATGGAAGAACTTTTATAATACAGTTCTCTCAAAAGCTTTAACAATGGAAACAATCCCATCAAATTGTTTACAGTATGATTGTTTACTAGGAAAATACTTTTTTGTGATATGGGTAAAATCTAAGGTGTTGTCACTTAAGTTGTGTATTAACAATCATTTCTAGGTGTATATTAAATGTATTTCTCTTCTTTATGCTTCTGGCACTTTGTATCCTTTCACTGTCTGTTTTGAATTTTTTTTTTTTAATCTTGAGGGAAGTGCAAGAAGTGCAGTATAAAAAAAAATTGTTGACTGTATCACATGTGGTCTTACGGAGGAAAACCCAAAAGCTTTAGCTTTCATTCTGAACAGGGAATACACAGAAATCTATTCAGGATAGCAACAGCAGTTGCATTAATTTTCTAGAATAGCTTACTGGCACAATTTACTTTGAGTTAATACAGAAGTTTCCGGTGCATATTTCTGAGTTCTTTCACTGAACTTTGTTTCACTAAAAAAAAAAAGAGTTGTTAGAAGAATACCTACCTGTACTGCTTGTGCTGACAGGCTCTTAGTGATGACCATTAATATTGATGTTATTATTAGGTACTAGTCATAATTTTGAGCTGTTTTAAGACAAGTATTCTGGTGGTCTGTAGGGAAGGCAACAGGCAGTTGCTGTAGCCTGCTCCACAGTGGGCAGACAACATCAGTCTTTATCCTGAGTAGGATTACACGATACAATTGCCTGTGATAGCAAGAGTCTGGACTCAAGGGGACACTTTCTGGAAGGAGCAGCGTGTTTTCCTTAGTGCTGCCATCCAGTGAGGAAAGCCCCGGAGTTTGTAGCTGAGAGCACCTGAGTGGTCCTGTTTGCACACAGCATTTTCTGTGGGTCTCCTGTTTAATGGGAAGGACAGCTTGTTGTCTTGATAACTGTGATTTGTTTGGGTTCTTTTGGGGGGAGTTCTGAAGAGTCCAAAAGGCAGGTGAGAGGTCTGAGTGTGAGTGTTACCAGAGGGTCCTTCTGGAGCTGGGCTCTGGCACAGGCGGGCAGGGGGATGTGGGGGAGGCTGTCTTGCCCTCAGGAATGCAGCCTTGATTTGCTCACCCCGTTTGGCTTGAACTTGCTGAAATACTTGATCTTAAAGATGAGACCAGGCATAAGGAATTTCAGTCTTTGAAGAAGCTGTGAAAATGGGGAAAATGGGAGATGGAAGGTGAGGTGGGAATGCTTTAAAAGGCCATTTATGTAAGTAGTACAAATCGTAGTTTACTTCTACCTTTACCTGTCAAGCACACACACAACATCTATGCTTAAGACTATCATGCCAAGTATAAGCACAACCATCAAGAGACAGAAATATGCCACTAGGAAGTCTAGTGCATATTCTTATTATTGATATTTATAAAATTAAGGAAAGGAAACATAATAGGAACAAACTTTATACTATATAAAACAGCAGAATTTGTATTTATATTTTGGGGTTTTTTTGTTAAACGTACTGTTCTACTGAAAATCTAGTTTACCAAGAGTTTCTTCTTCAATAAACTTTATGGTGAACAAGGAAGTAAAAAAACTTAAGGGAAATAAATACATGTCTTCTGGTCTGAATTAGTTACTGACATAGTCTTTTCTATTTTAGTATTTGAAGCAGGAGGGAGTGCTTTAAATGCTTCAACCCATTTAACCTTAATTGCTTGGTCTTAATAGACATTTGCTAACTAAAGGAACCAAATTATAGCTTGAATTAGGCCTTACCAATCTTAATTAGAAGCTCTACTTTATAATCAGAAACAGCCTATGTTTAAAACAGTAAGCATTTCTTAAATGGCTTGCTTTAA
Organism: Coloeus monedula; assembly: GCF_965178545.1. Lineage (NCBI taxonomy): Eukaryota > Metazoa > Chordata > Aves > Passeriformes > Corvidae > Coloeus > Coloeus monedula. The sequence goes on from NC_138784.1 coordinate 13,912,122, forward strand.
AATTCTAAGGCCCTTTTGCTAATAATTGTTTAGACTGAATACGGGTAACCATTATTCTCCTTATATTGCACTTAATTAAAAATATCTCCTCCATGTGGTTTTGTGCAGTCTGCTGGCCGTAAAATTGTTTGACTGGTGGGGGGTGGGATTACTTTACTTTTCCTGTGGTAATTTGAAAACATGTTTCTGCCTTTGTTTTAAAAGTTTTCTGGGGTCACAAGTTATAAGATTAACATGTGAATCAATACAAACATTCGCTTCCTGCATTTGTCTGTCCTCAGGCAAAGGCTTGTCAGTCACTCACAGCCATTAATAATACACCCTATAATTCATTTAGTTTAACGTTGAAATCGTGCTCAGTCACTTGATTATGGTCTCTGCACTCCTTCAGAGACCTAAATTTCAGTATAAATCAAGTCTCTTATATTGGGTGGGAGGCAGACCCTGGCTCTATCTGTTGAGCATTGCATGTATTAAGAGAGCTCCTGTGCCTTTCAGGGCTGTCTAAAGAGGACAGAGGGTGGATTCAGTGTGTCCAAAGGTGGATCTCAGTAGTACAAATCAGCACATTTAAACCATTATGCTTGCTTTCCTTTTATAGTTGAGGGAGATAAATTTCCTTCATGCAGTTTGCCTTGCATTATTGGAGACAAAAAGAGGTCAGATAAATCATGTCCTGAAAATAAGAGTCTTCTTTCTGACACAGACGTGGGCATCTACAGTGGAGGCATGTAAAGTTGGATGAGGTGTATCTGGGCAAAGAGCCTGCTGTGAGATTCAAATTCCATTGAAATTAATGAAGAATATTCTGTACTTGTCCTTCAAATTTAACCAGGACATGGGATTTTTAAGCTGCCATGTTATCACTGGATCACTATGAAATTTATCCTCCCAGTCTCAGTTTTATATTTTCAATTCTTTAATTTAATTTTTTTTTAGTTCATCCTACTCAGGAAGCACTGCTAGACCGTGTGATCATACTTTTATTTAATTTGCAATGCTTTTAATTCAGTGGCTGAATTACCTACTTGCACAAACTAAACACAAATTTAAAGTCCTTTATATGCCATGTCTACTAGACCTTTATGTGCACTTGGGAGAAATGAAAGTGGTCAGAGCTTCTTGAATGTCAGTTTTGTTTGCCTAGTTATCAGATCTTTGCAAATCCCCTAAAGCATTTTTTAGAATTTCTCCTTGTTGTCCAGTTACTTTTATGTCTGTGCTGATGGAATATACAAAGATTTTTAAATTGTACCCAGTACAGGAAGGCAAAATCAGGACTCTTTACAGTGGGTGCAAAAAATCTGGTCCCTACCTATGCTTCCTACCTATGTGTATTTATGTTCTAATATCAAAAGTGTGTAAGCTGGCCAGACCAAGTTTGACTGAAGGTCTGTCTAGCCTGATGTGCAGTCTCTGACAGTGGCCAACAGCGGATGCTTACAGTAGCTTACAAAAAACCCATGAAATGGAAGAATGCAGCTTGAGATTTAAAGACCTCCTGAGCCAGAGGTATCATTCAATTCACTGTGTTTAATGACATCTTCAGAATGGGAAGAGAAGATAAGTATATTTGCTTCTCCAGGGGTTCTGCATAACTCACAGTGGTGTACAGGTGATTAGCCATGCTCAGAACACTGGGAAAGCATTGTGCAGGAACAGGTAATTGTGTACACCTGTCTCTCTGCAGCCTCCCATCTACTGTGGTTTACCAGGAACCTCACGTTGTGTTTCTCTACATGAGCAAACCCTACAAACCCTAGTTTTTGTCTTGGCATCTAACAGCATCTTCAGAGTGATGAGCCTTCACACCTTTCTGAAAATGAGACTTCATTAAGGAGTGTCTCAAGTCAGTTGTGAAAAATTAATAGGTACTTTGAAAAGTTTGACCTGGATGTTTGACCTAACTTCAGGTGGCTACACTGTTAAATCAGGTGCTGTGGATAAACACCCATAACCCTATTATTTCATTTTTGATTCTTTTACTGAGGCTGAAGTCCTGTATTATTTGTGGGTGAGTTAACTAGTCAGGCCTTGCTGCCCTGTTTTCAGTGGATAACAAAGGATGTTGTAACGTGTTCTCTCCTGGACTTCTGTTTATGCATCTTAGAAATACTGTGAATATACACCAGAGACAGTCCTAAAACAGGGATTCTCTAGCAAGATGGGAAGGAGGAAGAAGCATGTGGAATTCATGAAGAACATTTCAAGAAGTGACATCCGAAATCTCTAGTTTTATGTTGGATGTACTGTCCAATTAAACAAAAAAAAAATGAACCCAAACTGTTTATTGGGTTGTTAATCAAGTCTTTAGGCAAGACCTTTTGCTTATCTCGGCATAATAAAATAGCATTGTTGTGCAAGGCACCTCATAAGAAATCATCCATGTGAGAGTATTGGCAATAGGTCCACAGGACTAAACAACTATATAAACTTAACCACTTTTATCCCTCTGCTGTTGGGAAGGAGGTCAGTTCAGTTGTACAGCTTGGCTTTCTGTGCTGCATTCTGTCAAAAGCAGATTATTATGTGAATACCGCACAGAAGCTGAAGGTATTCTTTGGTTCTCTCTACCTAACATTGTCCCCAACATAATGAATAAATAAAAATGCTTAAAATTCCCAAAGGAAAATTTCCAGGCTATGAATATGAGCACTCTTCAATTTACAGCAAATGCTCCTGTTATTCCTGTGTCTGCAGTTTCATCCTGTTTTCATTTAATAGTGTTAATGGAAGCTGTGTGTGCGTTCTAGTACAGGATATTTGAACACCGGAACAAAAATATCTAATTTCATGGCAAAGCTAAAATTGCATCTCTTTGCCCTATCTCCCTTTCTGGTCCAAACATCAGATGTCAGCACAACGCATAAATAAAAATATTTGATGATTCACAGGTCAGCAATGGTGTTTTTCAGATTTGAATGTTAAATTTCATCCTTACCACTTTTCCTGGACTTTACTCACTACAAAATTGGTGTTAGTACAGCTTGCCCTGGCCTCATCTAACCCTCACTTGCCTCATGTTCAGCAAAGATGTGTGCAACTTCATTAATTCCTCTTCCTGCTATTGCTTACTTCTCTAGTTGTCAAAGAGTCCAAGAAATGTTTTGAGAGTCTGGAAAGGGTAATGATGATGGAAAAGCCAGTGGGTTGCCTGCTGCTGTTCACTTTCTGTACATTTATGTCCCTGCTGGACAATGGCTACACATCCACAGGTCAAAAACCAAAGGCTGCTTACCACTGTTTATTAGATGTTCTCTGTGATTATTTGTCTCTGGTGATAAATAGAGCTCTGGCTCACAAGACTAATTTCTGCATGGCCTTTTAAAACACTGGGGAGAGCCTGCATCATAACTGATGAACTCTCTTTGTGAATAAAATTTTAGAACTGCCAGAATGTATCAGGATTGGGTTCTCTGTTACAGGAATAAAATAGCTGGAATCGTTACATCGGTGTGGTATTTGTTTGAAAATAAAACCCTTTTTGCATTCATCTACTGCAACAACATCTAGGGCTTCTTGTTGATACTGGCCAGGGCCATGCTTTCCAAAAAGTGGAAAACATTCTGTCTGTACATCCAAGCAAAACTGCATGGCAGGTACTTTACACACTGTGGAGACAGAATTGTTGTTAAGAAGCTGAGAGAGGCTGTGCCAGAATTCTGAGTAGCAAAATTGCCAACTGTTTTGGCATCTTGAAAATAGCTCCATGTTTCATGATTGTACAGTTCTGATGGAGAGAGCTTTTAGAGCTGTGAACTGCTTCAGACAGTGCTTGTGTGAACTCACATTTAGGGTATAATCATTATTATTATAGGTTTAGTAAGGTTTAACTTACTGAAAACGAGATGCTGAAACACAAATCTGTAACAAGCTTAAATTTTCATTACAGGAACAAAATGTGACTTGATCATCTGAAACTCTTGCATAGTAACGAAATTTGTAGCCTGGTAACTTTTGTACCTTCTAGATGGCGCACAGAGCTGAAGGGTGGTAGACAAAAATGAGTTTAAGCTTTTTTGCAAGACTGTCTCAGATTAAAAAAAGGTATTGTAAATATTTGATGATTTCTGTTCAGTTTAGTCTTCTCAGATCTTTGTGAAGTGAATGTGTCAAGCTCATAAATGAGCCATGTAAATGGCTTAATGTAGGGTCAACTAATTTTACTGTTTGTTTCCTGAAAAATACCCACAGCCCTGCAAGGGACTCGTGAGCAAAATTAACACCACTCTCCTGAAAACATAAACTAAATACAAGTAATGTATCTGTATCTAGGCTGGAGCACTTAAAGTCTTCTTAACACCATAGAAAAGAGAAGGAAAGCAAGAAATCCTCAGTACTATCTCCTGGACTAAAAGAGTGTAATGTGAAATTATTAATGTTGGAAATCAGGCAACATGCTGGTATTATGAGATTCCTCTTGCCAGAGGTACCCTGGAGTCTTAATTACCATGAGTGTGAGGGACGCCTGTTTCGTTGAGTTTTAATGAATGACCAATACTCTAATTTTTCAGTGCATTCCATGTGTGTTACAACTGTTGTACCATCATGCAGACCCTCCTAGACTGGGTAAAAGCTTCTGTAGTTAGAAAAACTACTTACAGCAAAACCAAACATTATGATTCTGAACCAAAGGAGGTTCTGTCTTTGATGACCCAAGTTACCGCCCAGTCAGCTAGGGGCGGAGTTACAGCCTTTATCCTTGTGAAGGACTTAGGAGTGGCACTCCTGGTAGGCTGCTCTTTACTGTTCTCTGCAAACCAAAATGCTGAGAGGCCTTCAGTTCATAAAGGATGTTGTTGGGGGATGGTATGAATTTGTCTGTATTCAGGGAACAGGTGGCAAAATAGGAGGCAGAGTTGGTTTCTGGGGCTTCATAAGTATTGGGTCTGGCAGGGAACACAAATTCATGGTTTTCCTGTGCATCATGTTGGGAAGTAGCCACACAACTTCAGTAAATGTTGAAATGAAAGGCAACCCTGAACAGGTGATTCTCTCATAGCAGGACACACCAGCAGTGCAATGCAGAGCTGATCTGCTCATAGACAGATTACTTGTCCTGCCAGTTTTTGTAGGCTGGCAAAATTAATATCTGATACATGTCTGATACAGAGTAGGAAGTTTGACCAAGTGGTACAGGATGACAGGAAGCCCTGTATTTTACAAATCTTGCATGATATAAATTACATTATATTCCCCAAGTGGTTAACCAGCACAGAAGAGTTGTTCTTAGCCAGGAGTATGCAATAAGCCAAGGACTACTACTAAAGTACAGGCGAGAAAAACAGTTTGAAAAAGTAAGCCTGCTGTCAGAAGATGTAAATTTGCTGTACAAGTGTTTCTTCTTCTGCTGGAAAACATACTAGTTCCTCATATCCAGGAAGGCTGGAAACCACTGCTATATAGCCTCTCATACTGTTTTTGGTCTTGGCTTTTTCAGTCTGAAACAGAAGTAGTGTCAGTCTGCCAGGGACTAAGGAAGCATGTACTCTATGATACCAAGAAATCTTCCATTTGACAGTGCATAATTTGCCACTGACTTGTTCTGAAATGGGCAAGAAGCCACCTTCTGTTCCCCCCCAGAAAGGGTCACATAAGATAAATTAATATTCATTCACTGGTAGGTTATTAAGAAATTTACTTCAGAATTGAAGGTTGGGATTTTTTTCTCTTTGTCAATGGACAGACGTTTAAAAATGAAATGCAAAGGAAGGTTGGAGATACACCATCTGAGAATGAGATGCCTGCAGAGTCTGGAAAAAAAGTAGGTGAATTGTATCTGTATCAGTGCGCTTATTTCACTACTTGAAACATTCTTCTCAAAATTTATAGGTGCATATTTGAATTTAAAGATATAGGAACTACCTCCTGCCATGACTTACTGAAACAACTATCATTAGGATGCATGCACACCAGCAGCGTCAGTAAGGCACACAAATACTCTCCCATTAGATCTCCAAGAAGTTCGAAGATTCATTGTAGAATCAAACATTTCCCATTATATTACAAGAGGGAATCATGGTGGAAAATGGCTGTGATTTAGAAGTGGTGGGAAAAATGCTGTCAAATGTCATGTTTCACATTCATAACAGCTTGTGAACAGGAAACCTCTCTGCTTGAGCTTGTTGGGCATGGCAGCTACTAAATAAAGACAGACTCTAAAGCTGTTACGTGCTCTGCAGGTATCCATCTTTATTTGAGTATCTCATTTGAGTTCAAAGAACTTGCAGCCAATCTGTTTAAATATCAATTAAGACAAATGTCAAGCCGCTACAAACTCTAATCAAGGGTTCAAGATGCTGAATGCAGGATAACAATAATTTTGGATTTATTTAGGAAAAAAAATTCTATTTACTATAAATGAAGCTGTAATGGTCCCAAATAAGTTCCCATTGTGCTAGTCGAGATGGCAAATGTCACACAGGGATACTGAGATACAAGAATAGAAAATATATTGTTCCCTAGGGAAAGGACTCTGATGAATTACTTTTTTCCATAAATGATTCTAGCTCTCCAAAGGTTTCAGGCACCCAAAAAGTACTGTAGGTAAATAGCTCTGTACAAGCCCAGTCTTAATGCAGTAGGAAAACTTGCCAATTAAGCAGTCAGAAACTCTGTAAGGTCCTAAAGTGAAGAGAGTTCCATATCACTTATTTGATCTCCTCCCCGTTCCTGCTGCTGGGGTGTTCTGTACACCACCATATAGAGTATTTAGGTGGCTGGCAAATGACACCAAATGCATACAGAGTCTCAGATTTCAGTTTATATGTTACCTTTTTTTTCAATATTTTTGTTTTTTTCTTACTTCACTGTACTTCAGTGATAACTTTCCATTGTCAAAGTTCGTGTGCACTGAAGGAGGAATACCTGCCTTGAACATCAGGCGTCCTCAGAGAAGGAATCAAAGAGGTGGATTCTTGTGTCTGTTGTCAGTTTGATTGGCATATCAATGTCCAGCTGTTAAAAATGTTCTTTCCACTCTTTGAACTAAGAGTTTAAATAAGGAGGAAAATGCACAGGAAAGAACAGTGACAGGAAATGGAGGAAGGGAAGGTGAATTTAAGAAAAGTGTAAGGAAAGGAGTCTCCAGACACCATATTTCTTATTGATGAATGAAGAATGGGATGGTTACTCACCAAAAATGTGAGATACAGCCATTCAGCTACTGCAGAAATTTTGGATTTTCATCATCTATTGCCTTGTTTCATTTACCAATGTGGGAGCTGAGTCAGCTGAAGTCAGCTTACAGCAGTGGGTGCTTGATACTGTCTAGTCACTGGTGTCTTTAAGTGTGACCCTTTAATTATCTTTCTATGATGCACAATAGTTGAAGATCATTAACTAAACCTTGGAAAGTAGCAAGTGTTGAACACACCTACATTTTCTACAGCTGATAAACTCAGTTCAGTTACTTCATCACCTCCTTAGAGAAGGACTTGTGTATCTGAAATCTTGTCTGTTTTTCCCCAACCAGTGAGGGTGACTCCATCCTTACTCTGTGTGACTTGAAAATTTGGTTCATGCTTGCTGTACACAGTATAATAATAGGAAAAAAAATATCAGACAAAATTCAGGGAAAAATAGGGATCATTAATAGCTGTCTCTGCATTTTCTTTAAAATTAAAAGTTAATAATTGTGGTTAGGGAAAAAATGATGAAACAATAGTAAAAAATATTAAATTAAAAAACTATAGAAAATAAAAAAGTCATATCTACAGGCAGTGCTAAATGCGATGACATCTCATCTGTCTTTCAGATGTATCCTAAATGCTTTTAAGCAAAATAGTTCTAAACATGAAACTGTTCACACTTTAAAAATGTGTTTGTTGTTTAACCAGCTGGACACACCTCTACACAGTTTGGGTTGTATTCCATTTCTCCCCCTTCTTTCAGGAAAGTACTTTAAGAAGATATAACATGATGTGTTTGGCTATCACAGAAGGAAAGGAAACAAAACTGCTACAGAGTACTTGGTCTTTTCTGGAAACTGGGTGAAATGGCTTCCAGAAAAACAGCACAATACCACAGATTGCATCCAAAACATGTCCACTAAGTTGGCATGGCCTTTTCGTTTTACTGCTGGTTTAATACTGGGAAATAGGGGCTTGTGACATTTTTGAAGGAAGCTGTAAAATTGAATTTTTTTTTCCTTTGTGGATGCACTAATGGGAAAAACATGGGAGAGGCAGTACCCATAGTGCAAAGGCTCTTGAGGTATTTACACTGAAAAAACCTCATGTTAAACAACGTATTGTACCTGTTCTTTTTCCTTCTCCACTGAGAAACATCCGGCTGCTCTTTTTGAGTTTACCCTGCTCCCAGCCTGCCCACCCTTGACCTTGCCTCTTAGAGAAGTCCTAATGGCTATCAAATTTTACAGTTTTCTTTGGCACAAGCGTCTTGAAAACATCATGGCAACTTAAAAGCTGTAAAAACTGCGCTCGGTGTTCCTCTGATTCATTAGATTGTAACATTTACAAGGTCACAGCATCTAAAGAATAAAGATGTTAACATTTATGAGTCAAAAAATTAAAGTATCACAGGAAGGACCAGATGTAACAAATAATTTGTTTTATAGAAAAAGTGATTTAACAAGCTTTTCGTGGAAAGACATTTTCAAAAATGGACTTTTCTCTGAAGGTGAAGGGGTTTTGTGGAGTTGAAATATTGAATGAGTCATGGTACGTCAATATTTTCTTCATAAAATTTGTACTTGGAGTAAATGTTGAATTCTGGTACCACAAATCACAGATGGAAATGGTATTTCATCAGGTCAGGTTGAGTGAAATTGACAATTGATAACATTTTCCCACCCAATTCTTCATACATGGGTCAGGTTTTGCAAATTTTGAGAGTAGAGCTGAGCAGACTTCAAATGTGTGGAAATGTGCTGATGCCAAACTCTTTGTAAGAGTCTAACATGTTTAGTATTGTTGCTTAGGGTGAGTGTTTCCCAGAGAGCTGAACTTCTGGCAAATTTCACCTGCACTTTACCAGAATGGTGTTTAACTACATTTGAGCTTTTATCCTGGCCTTTAGATATGGAAGTGGTTTCCTTCTTAGGGAAAGTGCAAGTTGGTATGGGAAATACGAATGCCTTAGGTTCAGGTTTTCCAGTGTGTGAGGCATATCTGCTGGAGGTATAGTAAATGTAGACTCTGCCAAAGAGTATATATAAATATATAAATATTCCCATGTAATTTTTACTTATCTTAATGGCTTTTACAGTCTCAAACTCAGTCATTAAGAAGAATAAGATGCTGATCTGATTGTGATCCAGGACCAGAACTTGTTTGTAATCCTTGTCAGTGTGCATGTAGCTTCACTTCTGCCTGTTACCTTTAAAGTAGCAGTGACAGTGCTATCTATGCTGCTGTTTGCTCTGAGTTGGAAATGGGAACAAAAAATTTCAGTGCTGATCCTGTCTCACATCTCTCTCTACTGTGAATCCCAGAAAATACATCTTCCTGGCTTCACTAAGCAAGTGGCAAAAAAAGCCTTGTGACTTTTGTAGGGTTGATGTTTCATCTCAGGCTATTTCACCTTTTTAAAGGTCGCTTTCTTTCACAGGCATCTGAGATCAAGCTTGCATAAAGCTATGCAATGAGGAAGACAGTTCTGCACTGTGAATCTGTTCTTAGTTGTGTAGGATTCAGAACTTAGGGGTAGGCCCTTTTTTCCTGTGTTTTTCTGTGGAAATTAGGTTAGTGCATTAACCCTAGGAAGAACAGTGACCAAAACTCAATAAGAAATCAATAAAATATTTTGAAAGCTTTTAAGAGAGAAGCCATAAAAGTGAAAAATATTACCACCTGGATATATGGGCTCCAGCATATTGCCATGTTTTTGTTGAATAATAGTTGTGGATAAGCAGGCAAGATGCTGCTGTTGCAGAACTGTAGGATGACATTTTTTAGCAGAAGACAACTGATAAAAGAGACTTTTTCATCTGGTATGCTTTGCCCTCTGTAGGGGCTAGCAGCAACCTCTCTTCAAGCAAGAAGGTAAAACACACTTTCCTGTCAAGTTTGTAAGGACAATGTTATTTACTGTCTCCATAGTGCCTTTTTTGGTAGTGTTTTGTTTAAAGCAATTAGATAAAGATGAATACCAAAATATTTTTTCTTTAGATACTGAAGAAATACGTGGCTTTATCCATCAGTATGTACTTACAAAGATTTTAATACTTCTTTTTCTAGCTATTTAATGGATACAGCTTCTTTATGAGATATTCTCCATCGGTGTAATATACCTTCATGATCACTTTTGTTTGTGGTTCTCTAAATTAGAAGTTGATGTGGGCAGACAGCTTTCTTTGGCTATTTATTTTGAAATGTCCAAGCACATAAATTACTCCTTTCAAAGTCAATTGAAGTTTTTGTTTACTAAATTAGCTCCAGATCTTGCCCTTATATTGCTAGTCAAGAAATACTTTAAAATGGACACAGAATTTATTCAATCCTACGCCTATTTTGAACATCTTCTGTTGCATTGTGAGTGTTGGGATCTGTGGCCTTGACAGATGCCAAGATAAAATTTGTGTCAATGCACACTTTCCCATTTCTATAGAAATCTGTGGAATTCAACACTAAACACTGAATTTGGCTCATTGACTTCCAGGCCTCAGTCATTCTTCCTTTTGCATGTTAATAGCCATAAGGCTTGTTGTGACAGTTTAGCTGTGACACTCATCCAAAATTCATCAACTCCATGCAGACATTTGCTTTGATGTCAGTAGCTGTGCCCATAATGATCTGTAGCTGTGCTGACAAAGTTTGTTGCATGTGTTGTAGTGATTTTTGGACATTCAGGAGCTTAGTTAATTGCAACTGGTGCAATGAAGAGTGGGAATGAATTATTCTGGAGGTAGACTTTTTACTTTCTTGGCATGAATTCTGTGCCACCTTCTAGGAAAGCTGATTACTGCTTGGAAAAGATGATTATCATGCAGTAAATTTCATGACACTGCTGAAAATGTTTAGACAAATTGGGAACCAGCCATTTTGCAGCTTCCTCACTGTTTTACAGTTTGGTTTGTCTTGTGGACATTAATTATTGCATGCTGATGTGTCTTCTATTCTCTGCTGAAACAGAAAGCTGCAATACTGTGATATGGGAAGCAGAAGAGTTTATTCTTGTTTTATTTTGAACATTTCATAGTTGTACTGTTGTGCTTCTGGAAGAGCTGCTTCTCTGCAGGGTGGCCTTGTGAGGCTTATGAGAGTTCCATCTCTTTGTGGCAGAATACAAAAATTAAACAAATACTGGGGGAGGGTCAGTTTCACCTCTAATAATGAAAGAAGAATCAACCACATTATGTTTAAGGGAAATACAAGTCCCATCAGACTAAAAAGAGTAAGGTCACTTAAAGAAGACAAATTCAAATTCCCTTCCTATGACTGAAATACAAGGACTGTAAATTGCAGCACGTCCCCATGGTAACTCATCCTCACATTTTCTCGGATACTGGTCTAAGGTTTTTTTAAAAAGTTCTTGGATGCTTGCATTGGATAATAACTGCAGTCTCGTAGAATGGGTGTTCTTTAAGTAACATCACTGCTCCTTGAGGAGGGCAGGAGCAGAGCATGGCTGTGTTCCCTAGGACTGTGCTCGAGGAGTTATTTCTAGACTGTAACAAAAAGATTCACCTCTGCTTTCCAGAAAGAATTGTGATGGAGTTTTCAAGCCTCTTTCACCTTGGTAAATAAATAGGTGAACCAGTACAGTTACTAGTACACCCAAGTAAGCAAGTTTGTTTTAATCTCTTTTTTCCTGATCATTTTTTACTTGAAACAAGTAAACTCTTGAAACAAGCGGTGGATTTATGAGATTTTTCTGAACCAGTTCCAGGAAGAGAGGATCAAAATTATTTTGCCAGTATCTGAGGATGTGTTTGCTTACATCCAGCCTTGGGATTGGGAGTTGCTGTCTCTTTTGAATACACTAAGCTCAAACAGGTTCTTGGCAGACTGTGTCACTACTACAAATGGCCCTACACCTTATTAATCATTATGGTGCATTTAGTTCTGAGACTCCCATGATCCCTGCCATTGTAGTGCCACATGAAATTAACTTCTCTTGGAGCAGAAATACTGCAATACTCTTTTAAGGTGATTTCTTCACTAAACACCCCAAGAGTTCCCTGTCTGAACAGCTGGAATTCAAGGAATTGAAAATTATAAGTATTTTGCCAGTATAGATAAAACTTTAGGTTTCCCTTTGAGAAACCTTGCTAATTCATCAGTAGATGCACCTACATCCATTACAATTTCATAGTTGAATACCTACATTGATTTTTTTTCCTTATGGTTCTGTTTTTTGTTGTGGTAACTCCTTCATGATGAAAGACAACATTAAGTGACCCAAATGCTAAAAATGTTAAGGATAGTTGAGGCTACAAAATCAGTAGGGAAAGCTTAATTTCTCAGTCAGAGGTGTCTAGAGTGGAGATTTCTAATAACACCCAATTCTATCAATTACAGGAAAAAAATACTAGGATATGACCTAACCAAAAGGAAATGAACACAGATGACCCCTGCAAATTTTGAGTTTACAACAGACAAAATGAAGAGCAAGTCTGCAGGTTTTATGAGATTGAATGTACTCCTATTACTTTTACTCTGTATGAAACTTACTAAGGAAGCTGTGAATTCTGGCATGTCAGATGTGACATTCTGTCCATAAATTACAGCTGTTCCACACTTAGGCATTCTTTAAAGAATGTCTTCCTCCAGGTATGAGAGAGAAGATGGAGTGGTGGTCACATTGTTTGCGTTTCTCTTGGCAGCAGAAAGAGAGCTTCAAAAAGGTTCAGCCTTTGGAGTTTGCAGGCTTTGTGCATGTTTTTGTGAGGTTTTCTTTGGTTTTTTTGGTTTGGGGTTTTTGGTGGGGAGCAAGGGGCTGGAGTTTTTTTGGTGGTTTTTTTGTTGGTTTTTTTGGGGTTTTTTTTGGGGAAGTGTTAAAATCACCAGTCTTAGCCCCTTGATTTTTGCTAGCAATACTGCAGATAGAAATTCCAATCAGCCTGCTAGGTGAAGTTTTTAGATAGTAGTGTGAGTTTTGGAGGGGAAGAAACACCAAAACCCCCACAACATGGCTCTGAAAAGGAGTTAGAATGTTTTGTTCCACTTCTAGTTTAGTACAGCTATTGGGGTGCAAAAGGGAGAAATAATTTTCTAATCCTTTTGCAATATTAGTTGTGACTTGAACTCCTGAGAGAACAAGGTAGAAAGAATCCGTTTCTTTTGCTATTTTTGTGGTTTCTGTATCTGTTGCATTGCCCTTTCTGTAACTTGAGTTTGTATTGCATCACCACTTTGTGCTGCTAATCACAGTACAGCTTTTTAGAAATAAGTATTATATAAGGGGCAGTCATTCGAAAGGCTTCACATTTCTTTGATTTTTTTTTTTTTTTTTTTTTGCCTTTTGAGGGCTCTCCCACTGCTTATTTAAAAATAGTCCTGTTTGATTCATTGCTTGAAGAAAACGGGAATTAATTGATCAACCCTTGGCAGTCTGATGCTGAGGAACATAGCAGGTGATAACAGCTTCTTCTGAATTCCCTCTTCTCAAAAGACTCATTGCTGGAAAAAGTTGAGAACAAACCTTAAAATGAAGATGCCATTTTTTATGAGTGTCCTGAGGGGAACACCTGGCACACCTGACACCTAAATCATGTTAGATGCTTTTTGAGTATTGACTTGGCCAGTTAAAACTTGGCATTACTGTAGAGCTCTATTTTTGTCCCTGTAGCCTGTAGAGAAGGCTAGATAGGAAGTTTCTGGGAATATTCATCAATGGTTGTGGAACCTGCAAATATATCTGCTGAGTGGAAACCAGACTATAACATTTTGGGAATATGCTCCCAGGCACACGGGGCTCTGGCCTAATGAGAGCAGCTTCTCAGAGACTGCATTGCAGGTTGTTTGGAATGAGCACTTGACTTGCTGGTTCTTGTTTTCAGGAAGAATCACAGATGTCTCTTTTTGCTGTTGTACTGGACTCAGAAGGTAGGGCACAATCACAGACTGTGCTGAGTGGGCACTGGCACAACTAATGCATGGAAATTGTTAGTAAAGAATGAGAAACTTCTGAAACAGAGCAGTGCTTTAAGGACTAGGAAATTTATCTTTAAGCAGCAGGTTGTATTTTTCTTTGGAAGATCCTTTCTCCAGCTTCTTATTTCGGGTATTGCTGTGGTGCCAAATGCTGAGTTACGAAATAACCAATTGGTTTTGCAGATAAAGCCAAATCTGTAATTCCATTTTTGAGCTGCTGAAGAGATTGTAGAAGGGGAATTTAAGAGCTGTTGGAGGCAGGTGGATGGAGAGTTGGAGAATTCTGAGTTTAAGGTAGATTTTTGGAAGAGGCCAACATGAGGGGAGGGCTTGCAACAGAATTTGGGAGAAGCCTGTCCCTGCTCTCACAGGTTGTATGAGGAGGGACAAACCCAGCCATCCTCTATCCAATGGTCAGAAGTGCTGGAAGCACTGAGTGGCTGAGTCTGAGCTGGCTCTTCAGAGGAGCCTGTTTTTCCTCAAACCACTTTGCTTTCTTGGGATTGCATCTGGGTATGATACCAGGCAGCAAAAGCTTTTCCTGGAGTACTTTTAAAAGCAGGAGGGGAAAAAAAAATGCAAGTCTGTGTGAACAAGAATCTAATTCAGAAATATGTCAATCACCTCTGCGATGGAAGGCACTTTTGAAATGTAATGCTGTGATAGCTCTGATATACCAACAGGTGGTTTTCTAAAAGGTTTGTCTGTTTATCATGTGCTGCCTAACTTAGGGAGAGTAGCTGTGGTTTTTGGTCTAGCACACCACAAATTTAGACCTGATACTTACCAAGCCATGAGGTTATCTTTAATTATTTATGCATTTTTAGTTGGTTGATGTGCACCACTGAATTATTCACAAGAGTGACTGTAATACTAATGTTCCATGTATAAGCCAAAATACAGTCTGTTAAAAGAAGAAAGTTTGCTTTCTCTAGAATGAGTGGAGAAGTGATTTATTTGTATGAGGGAGGGAAGATCATGACAGGATTGTTTGTAGTTGAAGCCGAATCCATCTCTCATCTTTTATGATCCTCTTTCAGATAAAGACCAGTGTGAAAACCCAAAACAACTCTATCATATCTTCTGAGAATAAAATACTGGAGTTCTTGTGTTTCTTGTTGTACATGGATTAATACAGGAAATTACAATTTATTTGTTATAAAAGGCATACTTTTGTCTTATGCCATATTAATAGCATGCTTCGCATAGTTGTTACAGGTCAAAGGTTTCACTCATTCTCTGCTTGATTATTTTGAAGCCAGAAAATAAAAACTACATTTTAAATATAAAAAGTGTACCAAAATCAAGTGTTCATTTTTTATTTTTGACAACATATCATTGTTTACTGTGATGATACTCCAATTACTTTGTGAAGGAGTGTTCTGTACATTGGCTTGCTGCTTTTCAGAGACATATGACACTGCTATGTGTTGGATGAAGTTGCCAACATGAGCCTAAAAGAAATATTAGGGATATGCATATATTCAAAAAACATGCTCAGTTGGAGAAATTTTTCTGTTTTGTTAGAATTCTCTTTTTACAAAAGCTTCTTTTTCCTCCTCTTGTGTTTTAGATATCGATGAGTGTGAAAATGACTTCTACAATGGGGGTTGTGTCCACGAGTGTATCAACATTCCAGGCAACTACAGGTGTACATGCTATGATGGGTTCATGTTAGCCCATGATGGCCACAACTGTCTTGGTAAGTAGTGAATGCTGGCAAGAAACTCTCATTTCATGGCTGTGGCAAGTAGGCATGGTCTGTTTTCTGCATTTTATCATCTGCCATGACTTCAGTAAAGACTTGATCCGGGTCACACTGAATAAATTCAAGCCTGTGTGTTGACTCCATTGTGGTTTAGGTCAGATGGTTACAGCTGTCACTCTGAATCTCGACATGCTCAAAGCAGTATGTCCATGTTTAATATTGCTGAGGAAAACCCTGACCCCCAAAGCCTGTGCTGGATGTTTGGGCTTCTTTTTTAAGAAAAGCAATCTGTTAAATAAATTAAATATACTGAGATATATTTTGTCTGTTTCTTCCAACTTTTGAAATCCCAGTATCTTTAGAGCTTGCCCTCCCCTTTTTTCCCTTTTCAGGCAATATGGTTTTAGGATATGGTGTATGAACATAAATTACAGAATATTAGAAGTACAAGTAAGCGAGGAAGGAATACTTGGACATTGAAACAGGGCAGAAGAAACAGTAACCTGTAATAAGTGGAGGGACACTGTCCTCTGACTGTGCAAAGCCCAAAGTGCAGGATCTTCACTGCTTTAGCAGTCTGAGGATTTGGGGATCTGTATATTTGATTCATGGCCATTGCTCTGGTTTAAATAGCTTTGGTTTGTCCTAGAAGCTACAGAAGTAGGTTTTTTTGTTATGAAATTTCTTCACAGCAGTTACCTAGAAATTAACCTAGATTGCTATGTCCAGTTTCCCATAGCTGCCTACTTGCTGGTCATTTTTTGTTAAATTCTAGTACTTAGACTATGTTTCTTGGTGTTCCAAATAGAAGTGCAATGACCATGTTTTGGTACAGTCCTAAGTAAATTTCAAGGTGTCATTTATAAAAAAGTGTGTAAAAGGGATGTTTTTTCTGTGTCAGCAGCAGCTCTACTTTTGTAGAAACTGAGATACTTACAGTGAAAGTCAAGAAATGAGGCAGTGGACTAGAAATACTGAAGTCCAGTATCACCAGTCTGCACTAACTGAAGCTAAGAAAGAACTAGAATTTCGGGGCAAGGATTGGATTAGCCTTTCAGTAGATGTATTTTGTACTGCATTTCTTTTCAAACAGAGCAATATTTGTTCAGATGGATTATATATCCTGACCATTGACAGGGGTTTGATTCAAACTTCCAAATTTCATTTGTTATAGAACAGACTAAATAGATTTATTTGCCTCAGCCTGATGATTAATGATTAATGGTGCAAGAGGTATTTCCTATACAAAGATCATCCAGACATTAATTTAAAAAATAAAATTCTATTTATTCTAATATTCATAAATTGTTACTGAAACAGGACACAAGCATAATCATATAGTTCAGCTATTTGGAATCAAATAACTGTGCATATGTGTTGTTTCAAACAGCTTACTAGTTTCAACTTTGTCCAGACAACTCCCATTATAGTAGGGAAAAAACCCTTTTGAACAATGAACAGCAAAAGGAGCGACCTGATCAAGGATGAGCCATTGAGGAGAACTGTGGGATTTTTTTGGACCTACTGTCTGTGTTTTTGCTCTCTGGCCATGAAATGTGGAGGCTAAGTCTACAGAGATAGTCACATTTCTAATTGTATTTTCATTGATTTCTATTCAGCCACTTGTTTTTTTGTGGGTGGTTTTTGGTTTTTTTGTTTTTTTTTAAATTAAAAAAAAAAGGCCAACAATAATATAAACAGGTGACTACAGTGGAAATAATAGCAAAGAGCTCCCCTTCTCCCAATGTACAACCTTAGGACATTAAAAGAGGTCACAATTGTCTTTCTAATTTTGAGACCATGGATTGGTGTGGTTGTGTCTGCAACTAATGAATGATCCTTAGCATATCTTAATAAAATATCTGGTTTTACTTACAGGCACATTCCCTCTTCCTTCCTTCTTTAAAATTTGAATGAATTTAATGAGGACCAACATGTCTGGTTGTAAGGTTTTAGACTGAAGGTTTTAACTGTGTCAGTGACCATGCCAGTCTTGCTATGACTGCTTGTTGTGTACTGACTCAGATTTGGGACACCACTGCTAGAAAAGAGAGAACCTTTTTTTTTTTTTTTTTTTTTTTTTTTTTTTTTTTTTTATGGTATTTTTCTGCCATTATTTGCACCCCACCTCGTTACTGGCATTATCAGTTGTACTGACTGTTGTGCTGGCCTAGTTGTTTCCATTAGTAGAGTATCAGTTTTTGAAAAGGGTGACATTCTAATCCCTTACCTTCTTGACCAGCTTTATTTCCCTTCTCTTGTGCTGCAATGAATGTGTAAATGCAGTTGGGCTGATTTAAGAGGCTGCAATGAGGCCTCAAATTAAAAAAAAAACAACCTGTATTTGCAAGATTTAAATTAGCATTTCTAGAACATTTTGGAAACTGGTTTGCTTATTCTAAAGACTTTCTTTTTCACCATGATGAAATTAGGCATTGAAAGGAATTAAAGTTTTGATGAGTCCACTGGTTTCCATCTGTTCTTGCTTTTTGAGAAACCACTTATTTTTCATGGATTTTATGGAGACAAAGAATGCTTCAGAATTTCACCCTTCAATGCAGTCTTGTAATGAACATGATTGCATCAGAATTTCTGCATATCTTGTTCGACATCAGGATTTCTACATATCTTGCTTGACTGAGGTCTCTGCAAAATCTTAAGCCATGTCTTCTTGACAGGGTTTACATTCCTTTATAAATCTTCACTGAATGTCTTTCTAGTAACATCAGTACAGCAAGATTATTAAAATCTTCTTTATAAATAGCAAACTTGGAGTTTTCAATTACAGCAGATGCTGTGGACAAGTTAGTGTTCCTTCCTTCCTTCCTTCCTTCCTTCCTTCCTTCCTTCCTTCCGTCCTTCCGTCCTTCCGTCCTTCCTTCCTTCCTTCCTTCCGTCCTTCCTTCCGTCCTTCCTTCCTTCCTTCCTGTAACTCAGCTTGCTTCCTAGTTCATGTTTTTGTTGAGGAGTTTCTCAAATATAACATGAAATGACTCCACACAGGATTCAAATATGATGATATCCTTGTCTAGCTAGAAATAAATTTTTTTTGCACTCCCCTGAAATAGCAGTAGTTTTTTCTCAAAAATTGCTCTAAATTCTGCTCAGTGGATGCAAGACTAGTATTTGGTCTCATACAACAGGTTTGAAATACAGTTTCCCTTCTTGTGCATGAAACACCAGTCTGGGAGTTTTATAATGGTTATCTTTTCTGATATAAATACAAATAGCTATGACCTGCTCTCATCTCTGCATTTTGTGTGTTGGTTGGGGGTTTTTTTCATATTTTCTTTCTCCTTAGGTCTGATTTGGGATTGTCACTTTTTTAATAGGGAATAAGCATTGCTTTTTTGCATAAGCACTTCTTGCTGCCAGGCTGCACGCATCCTGACTCTTCCTTTTTCTAAAGATTAGGATAGGTTCCATGAAATCCTCTGCTTTTCGTGTGTTCTGTCATTTGTAAGCATACTAAAGATGGTTGCAAACTGTTCTTAGAAAGTATCAAAAAAAAATGCAAAGCAGTATGGACAAAAAAATGTATTCAGAGACATACTTATTTATAGGTTTTTCTGTGGTATTAATTGCTCTAGGAACATATATGAATACCTTGTAAATACTAATAAATTTGTCCTCAGAAATTCCTGTAAGGAAAAGAGATCTAATTTCCTTTGTTTTATAGATTAGTAACTAGGGCAAACAGATTAAGTTACTTCTCAGTCTTCACACAAGGTATCTCGATGTCTGCACCATAAGCAAGAATAGAATCCTTACCCTTCTGCATCCCTGCTTTTATTGTAAATAGTCTGTGTAGCCTTGGTTTCTCTTACAGAAAAGTAGCAATTACTAAATTTAGACATCTGTAATATGATATCTCAATCGATTCTTTTGTATGTCAGACCTCCTGAAGATGACTATAGAAGTAGGTTTTGGTGATTCTGGATAGTTTGTGGTTCTTCAGCTAATTCTTTGTCTAACTGAGAAGAATCCTGGGAAGCAGAGGGAAATTCTGGTTAGAAATCAGGGCAGAAATGCAATTCCTAGTGTGCATGATAGGTTCCATAGAACTCTCTGCAGGAGCTGAGCAGACCCAAGTGTGGCAGACACAAGCACAGTGTCAGCTGTGAATTGAATAGCAACATCCTGGCTATGCCCACAACCTTGAAGGTGTGCTTGGGGCAGAAGGCCTGATTTTCCAGCCTGAATAATGGAAATTAGCTTCTTATTTGTCTGTTCTCAGATGGTACTTTGCATCTCTCGACAGAGTGACAAAATCACATGGAAACCCCTGTGGGAAAGGAGAGGTGGCACTTTCCCCAGAGCAGCTGAACCTGCTCCAGGAGTGGTATTGATTTGCCAGCTCTGGTAGGTGGAGCAAAGCAGCGCTTCCAGCTGGGTATTTGGGAGCCTGCAGCTAAAGGAGAAACTTCAGAGACAATCGAGAAGCTGAGGAGGCACAGGCCTTGAGGTGCCTGTTATAAAATAGACCTTGGAATCTCAAGTCAGTATAAAAGCTCATGTTTGAAGTCACACAATTTTGTTTCATCTAAGGTCTGAGGTTAAGATCTAAACCCAAGTGCCTGTTTTGCAGTGCTCTTTTAAAATCTCTTGGCTTATTCTAAGAGAGAAGAGGTTTAACCCCGGCATGTAGGCTTAATTCCTGCCTGGGTGGTAGTAATCTGCAATCTGACTCAGATGACAAAACGAACATTGGCATATGCACAGAATCACTGAATCATTTAGGTTGGGAAAGACCTCCAAGATCATTGAGTTTAACCTTTAGATTATTGAGTCCAACTTTTAAATGTATGTATATCACATCATATCATATCATATCATAGCATTCAGTCATCTTTCAGTAAATGTTCCAGTGTTCTATGCTTTTGGGTTTTTTTTCAAAATAAACCCAAACCCATTAGAAATCAAAATCTACCTGTTCCTAGACTGCTGTTCAAATGTACACACTGGGACTTGGGATTGTGGCCTAATCTGACTGTCAACATGAAGTGGGAGGACAGTTGCAAATGTGTGAGAAATCATTCCTAAAGCTACCAGATGTATCTTGTCCAGAAATGTCACATAACTCAGGATTGCATCATCACTGGTATGATTAAAGGGACCAGTGTCTTCCTTTTAATTTAGCTGTATTTTTCTTCTTATCTCAACAGCTGTGCACAATTGTTGCTTGCTTAAACTCCAGGAAAATGCTGGTATTCCTAATGTTTATTTTTCCTTATGTTTCCCGACAGTTCAAATAGATTTTTTTTTTTTTTAATGCAAACATTTTTAATATAAAACTAAACAACTTTTGGAAAGTTGTTTTTAGTTTCATAAAAACAAATATTTTAAAGAGGAGCTGAAAAACGGTTCATTTCCTTGTCCATCTTCCAGTTTTCCTTCCCCTTCTTTCCTAGTTCCAGAAGACTATCAGGTGAGCTGACAGTTAAGTGTTGTCCTTCTCTAGCACATTAACAAGGCCTCTAATAATATTATCAGTCATAAACTCTCTTCCAGATTTTGCTTCTTAGTAGTTCCAAGCTCCTTGGCAGATGGAGGAAGGTTGAATCCACCCAATAGCCTTCTTTTTATAACTCTTCATTTTTTATGAAAACAAATGTAAAATTGTAGTATTTTTGTCAAGAAGGTTAATAATCTAAATCTTGAAGTTCTTACTTATTTCCAGACTTGTACTTGAACAGAATTTTGGGACTTGGCAGGTGGTTTATGCCTTAAAAGAAGCAGGCCAGACCCCAAATCAGATCTCAGTGGTTGAGTAGCAAGGGGCTGTTCTGACTGTGAGGGGTCCAGGCCACAAGATGGGAATGGGAATGTATAATATATATATATTTATAGGCAAGATGAGAATTGTCAAAATGCAACGTTTAACAACAGATGTATCTGTGTGTTTTAAACCCTTGTGAGCTCTGAATTTCTGCAAAAGATGACAGGCAGTGATCAGGTCCTTAGGGAGTAGTAAGAACCTTGAGCAGTGGGGAGCCTCTGGTATTTAGCTACCGAACCTTCCCAAGACAAGCTGCAGTGAGTGTGTTCACACAAATCCATGCTGCAAATTGCACAGCAGACTGCCTTTTAGTGACAAATGTGTTCTTGCAGAATAAAAACATTTTTTTAAGTTCTTTGGTTTTCAGATGCAAGCCTAAGTGACAAAGAAAGTTGTTTTCTGATATATTTCTTCAGCGAACTGATTTTTACCATATTCCTTGGTTTTAGATATTTTATCAGTCTTGTTTGGTCTGTACATTAGGTTAATAAGAACAGCTGTGATTCATCACAACAGTTTAAAGTATTCAGTCTTCGTGGTACAGTAGCATGAATCAGATTTTAGAACATATATTGCTATTCTGCAGTTTGTGCTGACTGATGACTAGGTGCTGAGAAAATATGGATAGCTAGGGTGCAAATGTTCTGGAGACAATTCTGTATTAGATGTTTACATGCAACTTCTATATATTTGTGTTTGCTTTTGTTACTTGGCTGCCTGCATCTTGTGAAAGTCTCCATGGTGCCAAGTGGTAGCAGGCAGTCAGAGAACTCAATTAAGTCTCTCCCTTTCAAGATGGGATTATGGTATCTTAGTTCTGATGATCTTCCAAAATCCATAAAAGTCTGGAATTCTCTTTGTGATTAATGGAAAGGTCTTTGGTATCCAGCCCTCTCTGAAGCTAGGACCTGAACACACTGCTTTCCTTATCTTGCTTTTTCTGTTTCTTATAAAGTTTCCCCCTTTAAAAGTACTCTAATGTTTGGTCACCCCACATTAATCTTTGGAGTTCAAATGGGATATAACTTTCTTTACATGTTAATTTGCCATAAGTTTGCTTTCTTAAGCCAATGTGATCTGAGAAGTACCAAAACAAGTGAGAGTATAAATCAGCATAGACCAAAGGTTTTTGTTAGGTATGGGGAAATAATCAAAAGTGTAGAATAAATCTTGGTGGCTGTCAGCTATGAAGTTAGATTCTCAGACTGTCATAATAAATTAGGAAACTGGGAGCTGTGTGACAGCAGCATCAATCTCAGTCTCTTGTTTCTGCAAGTCTTCTTGTTGTCTGAGCCTTTTTCTTTTTTTCTTTTTTTTCCAAGTACTTACTCCCTGGAGGAGGTAATCAATCACAGGAAAGATTTCTCTACATTGAAGACTCAGGAAAGTAAAGAATGAGCAGCTTAGAGTGTAAAGTTAAGATATATATAAGTTAAATCCCATATGGATGCTCTTAGTTGGTCTGATATGGCTGTAGATAGTGTCTTTGTTCAACAAGCTCAGATATCCTGCATCCTTACTGCTTTACCTGATTTGTGTTAGTTTTGTATCTTTTCTTAATTCATCTTAACTTTCTCATAATAGCAAATTTCTGAGCCAGTGTGGCCGATATCAATGTATACCTTAAGGGACAAACTATAAAATACATTGAATTTATCAAAGCTTTGGGAGCTGCATCATGTTTAGCACTTACTTAACCCAAGGGAGAATGTGTGTTCACCTGAGGGTGCAGGGTTTCAGCCTATAATGGGTGTGTTAGGTGTGTATGGCATTCAAGCGCTCCCTAATGCAATGGTGCCTTTTTCAGTCCTAGAAATTACATAGATCCAGTTGAAACACTGAATTCATTTGGATTACAAAAAGACATCAGACAAAGAAGTCATCTGATCTCTGATTTCAAGGAGAGTCACTGTCGAGCTATGCTTAGAATGCAGTCAATTCTTGGCAGTGTTGATTTATAATAAACAATATGATTTATACAGTCAAGAAACAGCCATCACGAAGAATATCTGCTACATAGTTGCTGACTGTATTAGAAAATGAAACCTAACTCTTTTCTGGTAGGAATGAGTCCTAGATGGAAAGTTGGTGGTGAATTTCCTTGTTAAGTAGATTTTAGGGTCTCAGCTTTCCATAGTGCCTTGCCTTTGCTGTCTAATACTCTCCATGAATTTCTGCATCTTTACATTATTCTTTTGACTTCAGTGTACAATGTACAAACTTGAATCAAACTACAAGACCAAGGTAGAGGCTTGTTTTTACTGCTTTCATTACCTTCTGCAAACTTCAGTTCCTTTTCAAGCATCTCAAAATATTCCCTGTGTACATGTTCCTTACTAGAGTTGGATCAGAGCATAAGATGTAATTTTGCATAAAAGAGGAGCAGAAAGGGACATGGCAGCATATTTTAGTATGAATTTTTTGATGACTGTAGCTAGCATCAAAATAATAATATTAATTACTCATTAAAAAGTCACTGGACATACTTTACAAGTATGATAGCTTAGAGAATTTGGAATGCTTGGGATTAAAGCAAAATTTATTATTAAGAGGCCTTATGAGATATGGAAAGAAATTATTAGAAACAATTCACTCAAGTCTTCAAAAAGGGTGAGAAGGAGGACCCAGGAAACTACAGACCCGTCAGCCTCACCATCCCTGGAAAGGCAATGGAACTGCTTATCCTGGATGTTACCTCTGAGCATGTGGAGGAAAAGAATCATAAAATCACAAAATGGTTTGGGTTGGAAGGGACCTTAAAGATCATCAAGTCCCACCCCCTGCCAGGGGCAGGGACACCTTCCACTATCCCAGGTTGCTCTAAGCCCCATCCAACCTGGCCTTGGACACTGCCAGGGATGGAGCAGCCACAGCTTCTCTGGGCAACCTGTGCCAGGGCCTCACCACCCTCACTGGGAACAATTTCTTCATAATGACAAATGTAAATCTACCCTCCTTTAGCTTAAAGCAATTTTCCCTTCTCCTATCACTCCATGCACTTGTAAAATGCTCCTCTCTGGCTTTCTTGTAGCCCCACTTCGACTACTGAAAGCCCACAATAAGGTCTTCCTGGACCCCTCTGTTCTCCAGGCATGACAATCCCAGTTCCCTCAGCCTTTCCTCCCAGCAGAGCTGCTCCATCCCTCTGCTCCCCTTGGTGTCCCTGCTCTGGACTGGCTCCAGCAGCTCCCTGTCCTTCCTGTGCTGTCTCCACCCCTATGTAAAGTAGGGGTCATTGTCTGGTTTTGCTGCTATATCCCAGGCTTTCCTTGGGTTGGTTCACGTCACTGCTAAGGTCAGACAAGCAGAACTGCCTTTTCTCCATGCTCGTTCATACTGATTCTGGTTGATTTGCATGTGGTGGTCTGATGCATACCCTCCAGATGCAGGGTTTCTCATCTGTTGTGTGATCTTTAGAAATAATAGTCCTGAAGAATATTCCATACTATCAGAAAACTTTGCTGGTGTATATATTCTTCACCCTGAGACATCTTGGAATAGAATTGTAAGCATTTCACCATCCTTGTTCTCACTTTCAGCCCTGGGAGTCTTTCATGTTATCCACATCTAGACTTCCCTGCTAAATGCCTCAAGAGATAGAGATGTTTGGGGACTTTTTTAAAGTCTGAGCAAACCTAGGAAATACACTTAACACTTTCTCCCCTGTTTACATTTTGATTATTATTTCATTATGGTTCTACATGGTTCTACAATCTGCAGGTGCTGCAGAGGACCCAGAACAAAATGGGCGCGGCGAATTTTTTTGGGAGGGTTAGGGTTGGGTTAGGGTTAGGGTTGGGTTAGGGTTAGGGTTTATTTGATTATTTGTGTTGTTTATTTTGAAGGCATAATTAAGAAACTGCTTCTGAAATTAATCAGAAACTCTGTAAAAATTACTAGTACGGCAGCAGTGAAAGGGTTCTGGGCCTGACTAAGGATTTTGGGGGATGGGATTTTTAGCATGTGGCCAGTAGTGTAAGGCTAGTTAGATAAGATGCTAAGCGCTCTGGTCCCAGTTCATCAAAACGTCTATGTGCACAACAGATACGAGTCATGATATCTGCTGCCTGTGCAACTGCAGTGGTTTCTTTAACAGGCCTGAGAGTGGCTATATGTCACCAAGTTTTGTTCAGTACTTAAAAAAAACTCTGAAACTCCCTGTATGAACATGTTAGGGGAGTCTAAAAGACTTGGTTTTACTCACTTCTAAAATAACTTGAAGAACTCCTCCAAACTGTAGAACCGGAGTGGACCACAGGCTCAGGCTGTCAATGACTGCACATTGAAAGAATGTGAATACTCATTCTTGTGCTCTGAAATGACATGAATACCCCAGGCATGGACTGAGTTTTGCTTTGAGTGGATTCCAGCAAGTGTCCACTTCATCATTTCACACAGGCTACGTGTCTGAGTGGGACCTCAGCCTCAGGGCTTTCAAGTTGCAGAATTTGTCAGTAGATGGTCAGTCCACTTGTCTTAACATGTAAATAGTTTTCCCTCTGATTTAAGGTTCTGTACAACCAACACTGGATATCTCAGAGTAAAAGAAGGCTTTCAGTGAAATAAATTGTCCACAGAAAGCTCTGCACCATTCCTGTAATTTATAGATCAATTTATGTACAAGAATCTACTGGATTGGGTCCGGCAGAGATCTGTGGAGGTGAACACGGGACTAGAACATCTCTTGTATGAGGAGAGGCTAAGGGAGCTGGGCCTATTCAGCCTGGAGAAGAGAAGACCCAAGAGAGGATCTTATCAATGTCTGTCAGTTCTGCATAAAGGGTGTCCTGATAAGAGGTTGGAGCCAGGTTCTTCTCAGTGGTGCCAAAAAGTAGGACAAGAGGCAAAGGGCAGAAACTGAAACACAGAAAGTGTTCCATGAGCAACATGAGGAGAAGCTTTTTACTGTGCAGGCAGCTGAGCGCTGGAAGCGCAGAGAGGGTGTGGAGTCTGCTTCCCTGGAGACCCTCAAAAGCCATGTGGACACAATCCTGAGTAATATGCTCTAGGATGACCCTTCCTGAGCAGAGGTGTTGGATGATCTTCAGTGTACTCTTGAGTAAGAATTCTTAGGTTTTTTTCTTAAAAAATTGCACACTGTTATATAGCTGTTAGAGAAATCCATTTATGTGTTCCCAAGTCCCGGTGAGAAGAATACACAGCTCTGGTGAATTTTACAGGGAAGGTGGAGTTTTAAGGTGGTTGTTTGTTTTGATTTATTTTGGTTTCTTTGTTTGTGTTGGCTTTACACTACCAAGCCAGCTCCAAACTTACTAATTTCATTCCTTCTCTACACAAATATGATGTTCCTGAAGTCAGGTTTTTTGACTGCTCTTGCTTTTCATTGGTAATTCCCAGCTCAGGGCAATGCTGGTCTCTCTTTATAAGAGGTGAATGTGGCTGATGTTCCATCTGTTGAGTTGCTTAACACTAACACAACTTACTGCAGCTTACATATTCTAATGGATGGCTGCTGCTTAGCTGGTGCATAGGTGTCCAACTGTTTTCTTAAAACCAGGTAGTCCAAAAACCCCAACCAACCAGTCCAGCTTTGTACTGTGTGATCCAGCACAACTGGCTTGTGTGGTAAGCTAGTGTTGCCATTTCATATTAAAAAAAAAAAAAAATTACTCTTTTCTGTAAGATCTTTATGTTTCAGGTATTTATGTCAGAGAATTCAGAGAAAATATTTGTTCTAAATACTAGGATTTGTGTTGCTCATGTTTAGGAGAGTGAAAATGCTGAACTCATTTCCCAGGTGACAAAAATGCCCATTTGCCCAAACATTTTGTGCCAAATGGAGCATTCATTCTCTGAAACTATTCAGAAACTGAGGCCGTGTTTATAAAACACTTTTCACCAAAAATGGAGATACTTTCAGGAAAATGTAATTGTTCTGATATGACCTACAGGAACAATTTCAGCACTTACACAAAATTTTCAGCACTTTCCTGTTCCCTAAAAGTTTAATGAGTAAATATGTGTCTGACTAAGATAAATTGCCTGAATAAGCCAATATTTTTTAACTCCTGCCATAGTTCTCATTTCACTGTATTGAAAGTTGTGCTTGAGACTCTCCCATTACTTCCACTTTTCATGGACCTCAGGTATTATCCATATAGAGAGTGAGAATGACTTCATAGCCCACTGGATGCTGCAGTGCTTAGGGTAAAATCACTCATCTGAATCTAGAGAGGCCCCTAACTGTGTTACTTATAGATACCAATGAAAATCATTAATCTAGTCATTTTCTGGGCTTTTATTACCAGAGCTCAGGAACACCATGTTTCATGTGTATAGACCTGGAAAATATTACCATCTTGGGATAGAGATACTGTCTCATTTTTCATGTCAAGTTTCATGGTTTGTTTGACCCACAGCAAAATCTTTTTTTCATTATTGAAACAGTAATAACAATACAACAACAACAACAACAAAAAGCAGTTTCGAGTTAACCCAAACATCATTTTTCTAATCTTGGTAGGGTCTATAAGTAAATGTAAAAGCAAGCAGGTATAAGCAGTAGTTATCCTGGAAGAAGGATAGTTCAGTTCAGCCTGCAGCAGCTAATGATGCTGAGGGACCAGACAAAGTAAAGGGCATTATGATAATAGACTAAACCATTTACTTCACTTATGTCAGATTTTTCCTTCAGTTGATCTGGATTGCTGCTTGTTGTTATCTGTAGTTAGCTTCCCTCCACTAGTTTATGGAGTATTGTTAGTCCAGCATTTGCCACTTGGAGTGCCTACATATAAATAGATGTCAGTGGGAACTGCAAGCTTACACTAATGAGGCTGTGGTTGTCTGTGCCTCACAGAAAAAGCTTCATTCCAAGCTGGAGGCTGCTGGCATTTGCTAGACAGTGGCACAGATGAAGAAAGGCGTGGTCAAATTCACACAAAATTGTTTTAAAACCTTAATCAAAAGAGTGGATAATATGAATAAATAATTGAGCGGGAGCTTTGTTGTGTTTAGGTTCTGTTGTCAAGAGGCCACCTGTGGAAGGATAGAAGCTACAACTAAGAAGTCACATTCACAGATTTGGATGTTTGTTTTGGAAATGCTAAAAGCTGTGGAAAGAGTTTTGGTGTCTTAAGAGGACAGAGAGTGGTGCCCAGTAACAAGTGACATCAAGAGACTTGAACTTGATGCAACATCCACTCAGTATCCATGGGGCTGATACCTTCAGCTCAGCAAATGGGTAGAAATCACATGCAGCAAACTGTAGAGTTACATGCATGTTTCCTAGGCTGTACAGAGCAAAGCAGTCTTTTGCAGCTGCATTTATGCTGTGTTTGAGTACTGTGAAATTTAAGGTGTTCCACTGTGTGTCACAAAATAGCTACAGAAAAGATTTGAAGCATCCTTTTCAAGTTGTGCACATCTATAGCTGTGCAGGCAAACAAGAAGCCCAGTCAGTGGGTGCTGAGGGGATAGGTGACTGTAGCCCATTAAAACAGTGAATTCTCCAGGACAGATCACAGCCATCACTTTAAGTGTTGTATCCTTGTACATAAGAAAAGAGTGGTTCTAGGGATCAATTAATTAATCATTTTAGAATGATTTTAGTATTCATCACCCAGAGGCATTCTTGTGGTTGCTTCTTTATGTTTCCCTTCTGTAAAATGTGCTATATTTTTCAGGGAAAGGCAGTTTTTCACACATTTTGTTGGTTTGGGGTTTTTCTTTTATGTCTAGTTCAGTAAACACAGACTATGTAGGATTCATCTTCTGCAAGTTGATCTTTTCTCAGCAAGGGCTCTAGTGAATACTTTTGCAGCTGCGGGAGTGAAGGAAGCATTGAAATCAAGGCCGTGGTGCTCTTTCTCCTTTTCTTCACCAGATTTTTTAGTTTCTGAAAGAAGGGGACAAAAAGTAGAATCTATCTTTATGTGCAAATAATAGAAAACTTAGGCCCAGCTTTTAAATTTTTGGTGAAGTCTGATTTCAGATCTGCTGGAGATACAAATGCTGTATACCTAGGTTGCGATGTCTCTTACTTCTAATATTTCTCCCTGCATGCTCATATGAAGTCAGTCTAGGGAAGATGGTTGGCAGCTCTTTCAAGTAGCAGTGATTCTTGTTTCCATGGCCCCTCAGCTGCTGCAAGGGTTCACCCTCCCTACCTTCACAACATGTCGCTGCTTGTAGGAGCGTTCCAGCAGGAGCACCTGCCTGCAACCTCTGATCTGATACCACTCCTACATGCCAGATTTGCACTTTGGGCTTACATGGGTATCTTGAGATCGCATCTTCCAAGACACCCACTCCAACAGAGCATCATGGTACTTGGAGGGTTAGAGAAGTGAGAAGAGTGTGTTCCAAATGCTGCTGTCATTAAAGGTTAACTTCTTGAAATGAACACATTTTGTTTTAAACATGATATACTGAAGTCATTTGAATTGTTTCTGTAATTATCTTATTTGTATATTGCTGTGCTTCAGGGTTCAGAATAGATGAGAGAGACAGTACGAGGCTAAGGGGGATTTGTAAGATAACAAAAATGCAGAAAGGGCAAGTAGTGAATGAATATTTACTCTTTCTCACAATAGTGGAATCTGGGGGCATTCATCCAGACTATGAAGCAGCATCTTAGAAATAAACAAAAGTATGTCTTTTTTATAAAACTTACAATAAAATTAAATCTCATAGTTCAATTGGAGAAGTAATTGCCCCATCGTGTTGGGCTAATTCGAGGTTAGAGAAATCCATACAGGACAGAACCAGCAGGACAATGGTCTAGGAAGTGATTTAGGAAAGTTGATAGGTATGAAAGTGATGGCTGAAACCTGGAAGAACATGCCTGCAATGGTTCTGTCCCATCTCTACAGTCTTCTCCTGAGTAGCAACTACAGGAAAATGTCAGAGATGCTGGGCTAAATGTTACTTTGGTATAACTATGACTGTAGTAAATCCAGGAATATGATTTTTTTTTTATTTTAATTAGACTTTCAGCCAGCTTTCTGAGTAGAAATATTCAGAATATAGTGATTTTAAAATTCCTTACATTTTCTGAGCTTGTGGTTGTTAATCATTTCCCCTACAAGTGAAAATATCCTAAGTGGTGTTTTGTTGCTAGCATTTGAGAAAAGTCTGCAGTATTGCTATCAGTGCTTCATCTCTGTCATGATGTTCTGCACTGGTAAAATAGGTATCTTAAGAGATATCTTCCAAAAGTTTCAAAGAGTAGCTTAGAGAAAAAAAAATAGCAGGATCAGCTCTTTGGATCATGCGTCAAAGTCCTGTCTTTAGAAGTCTCAGTGCTACAGTAAGTACATTTTACTATGGTTCCCAAATGCTTTGGAGATTTTGAAGACTCAGATTTCTGGGGGACCTAAGTGTTTATGAAAATGCTGACATGAAAGAGAAATGTCAGAAGGAAGGAAGAGAAGATCAGTGGAGGAAGCAAACAGTGGACATACTGTTCTTGGCATTGACTCTGTGTAGTGTTTCCACGTCTGTGTCTTCCTGCTCGTGGTTTTGGTTTCAGGTACCCTTAGCAGACCTTTCTCCCCTCCACGGTATCCAAACAGGACACTTTGCTGGAAGATCTTCTTCCAGCCAAGGGAAGGCCAAAAGCTGCAGGAAGCTCTGTGCCAGATCAGGGTAAAACACCAGTGAAGTTAATTTGAAAAATTCATCAGATAAATTAAATGAGAAACTGAAAACATTTGTTTATTTAATATATAAAACATTCATCTTTATCAACTGTAATATTTCCTACCCTTTGATACTGTTCCACACTACCACTCTCTGGAGGATCTCATCTTACTAAGGTACAGAACATGAGTTTGATTATATGAAGGCAGTGGGCCAAAAAGCTAGAGGTCTTATGCAAATTGAGATCTGCATTGATTTGCATAATGCTTCTGATATATAGATATAGATTTAGCTATATATATATGCATTTATGCAGCCATTATCTCTCTGTCTCTGTTGAAAGATCCTCCTTCTTTCCCAGCCTTTCCCTGAGCTGGCTCTTGCCCTGGTCCTGGTTGTCTTTGAGGAGGAGTGGCCACTCTGCAGTCCAGGCACTCCTCTCTCTGCAAACATAGGCTTGTCACTGGTCTAAATTCTGTAGCAGCAATTCTGACATTTGTGCTGGTTGTCTTCTTAGCTGTTTATTTGTGCTGGTAAGGAGCAGGTAAGAGCTGTGGAAACTGAGATATTTTTAGGTGCCTCCAGCAGCAGTTGTCTTTGGCAAACAGAATCACAGGACAGTTCTTTGTGACAAGCATTATGGAAAATGGCTTATGGACATGTATCCACACTCTACTAGTTTTTCATCCTCTTTTTGAGGATGAGGGTTGGAGCAGCCATGTGGAGTATCCATCTGAGCTCAGCTCAGGTGAGAATCTTTTTCCTTTCTTTTGTGGCTTTGGATTGTAAGGACTTCCTGTAGTCTTGCTGCAGCTTCCACCATCAGTGGGGTTTTGAGACTCAGCTCTCTTGTAAGCACTGGGTAATGTACTTTAGGAATCAGCACACACACTGTCAGGTGGTGAGGCCAAGCTGAAACTTTGTCAGATGAGGAGGCTAGGAAATGGATTTGACTTTCCACACACCAGTTTAAAGGAATGGTGTCTTGCCCCTGCTGCCTTGAGGCTGCCATCTTCAGAGAGACAATCTGGTCCTGAAAGATCAGTGGTACCTGATTTTGTGTAAAAGTTTATGAAAGAGCACCTGTCTGTTTGTTCTAAAAGAAGAGGAAAAGTCTGTTTTAGTAAGAATAGAGTAATAAACCAAGCAAGCTTTGTATTTTTGCTCAGTCAATTTAAAAGTTTTTTAAAATGGGTTTGGCTGGGGCTTAGACTAGATGTTTGAGTGAAGGGATTTTATGCTGTAAGTGACTTTTTTCAAATCTCTGGAGTTAGGCCCTGGGGTACAGGTGTAAACTGTCACACAGAGTTGGCACCAATCAGAGCTCCTGAGAATCTACCCTCAGTTTTTCCAAAACAGTCAACAGCCATGTTTGACATTTAGAGAGCCACCAAAACCGGAGCTAAAAAGCTTTATCGAAAACCTTACTGCTTATTTTGGTGTTTATGTGGAGCTTAACCTCTAGAAAATCTGGTCCAAAATGCAGTCTCATCCATGCTGTGCTACCGATGTTTTCACAATCAGGTGGATAGCTTGAGCTGCATTGAATGAGAATTGGGCAATGAAAGAAAGAAAGAAATAGGCCCTTGGGCGGGTATTTCATTTGTGAGCTTTGAAAAAAATTCAGAAACATTAAGGAATTACTCTGCCAGATCTACAAAAGCTTGAGCTTCTTGGAATCAATGGAGTTCTCTTGCATAACTTCAGAAGACTATTTCATGCTGTTCTCTAAACTGGGTTACTAATAAACTGATAGGCTGATCATAAAATGACTTTATTGGAAGGAAAGTTTACCAAGTGAATAATTCAGTAAATATTTTCCAGGCATCCACATCCAATAGATTGCTCAGTATGGTGAACAGTAAGCAATATTGCCTTTTAAGACTGCAGTAATACAAAGTGCTCCAAAAAGCCTGACCTTGGTAGGACTGAGACCTGAGGAAAGAACATGTAAATCCTGCACCATCAGGCCAAGATCCATTGCAAGGCATGAGGTATAGAGATAGAGTAGTCCTGTCTGTTTCCTTTCTTCAAGTCCTTCTCATAAATGCATATTAAAATAAGTCTGAGGCAAGTAATTGAACACAATTGGAAGAAACTCCTCATAGAAAAGCTTTTTAAAGAGTTTTGATTGTAATAATTTTATGCTAGCTTATGAATTTGGGACTTGGTGGTAAATTGATCTGTCTCTTTATGGAAGTGGTAAATCATTAGCATTTGCTATCAAGAGCAGGAAAAAATGTTTATAAATCATTGCATTCATTTCAGATTATTCATCAGAGTTGAGAGGCAACTGTTTGAGTTACTTTGTGATACCATAAACAGAGCTCTGGGAAGACCGCATACTTTGTAGCATAATTTGGGGTTTGTGTATGTACCAACTGAGACTTTCCTTCAGTAAGTGTTCAGCTAATTTTCCAGAGGGGAGAATCTAGATTCCAGGGTGCTGTTCTGAAGGATCAAGTCTGAGTTGGCACTAAGGCATCATTAGTGCAGCAAGGCCTGCTGACTCACAGAGGAAGGGTCTAACCAAGATGTCTTCTTTATCCTTCTTCTTGTGTAGCAGTAGGCAAGAAAAGTCTTCTCTTCCCCTTTTCCTATACACTCCCAGAATCTCTGATGGGGTTGTGAAAATGTTCAGATCTGGAAAAGAGTAAGAACTGAGGGCAGGGAGGATTTTGATACAGAAAATCTGAGTCAACAGTGCTTAACATTTCCTGGTAAATAAAAAAAAGGAGGACTGTCTACACACTTGCATTGTAGTTCAAGACAGAATGACACTGCGTGGTTTCCCTGGTGCTGCTGTAATTACTCCAGAGCTTTTTTCTCTGTGAGAAAGAGCCACAACTGCTGTTACACGAAGGCAGCACAAACAGCGATAGCCGGCTCAGCCAAGCTCACAGCCAGCCTGCATTCAGAGCTTCCTGGCCTTGCCTGCAAGTGTACCAGCAAAAGCAGCTTGGGTTTACCTCAGTGTGTTGTGGCCAGTCCTGGAGGAATTAATTTCTGCAGGAGGTGTTCCAGCTCTTTGGAGGTTTGGAGTGTTGTGGATAATTTAGCTTTGTTGTGGGTTTTTTGCCACTTCCAAAAACAAAATGAAAGCAAAACACACACCAACTCCATTGCTGACGTGTTGGCGCATACTGTGAAATAACTGGCTGAAGAGTCTTCATTAAAAAGGAAAACATGGAATTTTCAAGTGGCAAGAAAAAAGCAAAAAATATATATGATTCACTTTCATGAGCTAAACAAGAGAGTTGCAAAGTTGAATGTGGGTCAGATACCTAATAGTGGCAGTGGTTTCCCGATGCTGATGCATACATCTGTGTTAAATACTACAGCACAAAAACAGTTATGCCAAAGAGAAGTGATGGGGGATAGGCCCTTAAAACAGCCAGTAGCTAACGCTGCTTTTGTGGTTTTATATATTTGCCTATTAAAATGACAATACAGACATGGAACTTTTAGATTTAAGAAGCCTTCTTTTCACTAAACAACATTAAACAAACTGACAAAGTAGGGGGTTATGACTCCAGTAATTGAAACATGCTGTTCTGTTCAAGACCAGAACTCTATAAAGGCTCTTTTCACCCAGTAATGCCCTTTGTGTTTGCCTGCTACCCCTGCTAGAAATTACTGTAGACCTGAAGTCTGTCTTTCCAAGTGGAGTGGGAATGACAGAGTGCAACAGCACACTTGGCAGATGGGGTCACAGCCTTTTTAGGTTGTTCA
Source organism: Coloeus monedula (assembly GCF_965178545.1). NCBI lineage: Eukaryota > Metazoa > Chordata > Aves > Passeriformes > Corvidae > Coloeus > Coloeus monedula. The sequence continues at coordinate 13,947,001 of NC_138784.1, forward strand.
TGTTCATTGTGCATTGGAAATCAATTTGCAGCTCAGAATACATGAAGACATGGGTGGATTCCTCTCCCCACTATTTGGGGGTTTGTTTTGGGTTTTTTTTCATGTTAACTTTAAGCCCAGGATGCAGGGAAAATAATTAGAGGGATTAATTTGGATTAACTGATTTGGGTAGTCTTCATTAGCTTAATTTGCAGTGTGCCTTCCTTACAGTGTGGATTCCTCACTCTTCTAGATTTATATTCTGAATCTGTACATTATCTTGCATTTCTTTTTCCTTCTGTCTTCTAGATGTTGATGAGTGTCTGGATAACAATGGAGGGTGCCAGCAGATTTGTGTAAATACTATGGGCAGCTACGAATGCCAGTGCAAAGAGGGCTTTTTTCTGAGTGATAACCAGCACACCTGCATTCATCGCTCCATTGGTAAGTTTTCAGCGTGTAAAATGTGCTCTTTAGAATAACCGTGTTCAAGCAGAAAAGCTGAAACAATTTGGGGTCTGTTGGGTTGTGTTTTTTTAATCTCTGTCATTTTACTGGTTGGTTGGAGTTGATTGATTCCTCTGCTACCCAAACTTGTAGCAGAGTCGTAAATAAGACAAAGAAACAGGCTTTGGTTTGACACACAAGTTAAACTTGGTTTGCACAGCAGACTCTTTGGGCAGGCAGAGACAGATTTTCAAATGGTTACTTTCTGCTTCTGAGTTTCCAGGACTTAAAAATTTCTCATCTGTTTATTGGATAATAGTGCACCTGTGTTTCACCTTAGAAAGCATGGGGTCTTTAATTGAAATGAACAGCTCATTACTTCTGTAAATTACACAGCTTATGGGGATTTTTGCCAGTCATGTAGCTCATTACTTCATTGCAGACTGATCATGGTTGATATTATATTGACACAGGATTTTTTTTTTGGTTCACTACCCTGTCCTAGGGTGGATTAAAAAATTGTTTCTCTGTTGCCTATGCACTAGCAATAGAAATAAGGAATCCCTGCAGAACTGGGGTCCTTGTCTGCTGCTGTTCTGGACTAGAATAAGCAGCTCTCCCTTTTCTATAGATGTCAGACATGGAAGACAAGTTTGAGTGGAAAGGGAGAAAAGAAGACAACATAGCTATAAATCTTTGCAATTAAGTGGACTCTTTCAGTGTTCATTCAGGCTTCTGTGACCCTGGCAGCAGTGGGAATATATGCTGGCAAACTCATTTGCCAATAAGCAATACAGAATGACAAAGTAGCAAGATGAGACTGGTGATCAACAATGTAAGCATGCTGTATATTTCAAACCAGCCACACAAATGCTTCTGAACTATTTTAAGTGACTAATGCTGACCAGAAAATCATACTTGAACACAGAGTATTAATTTAGTCACTCTGTTGACAAGAAAGCAAAACGGCGTAGTGCAGCATCTCAAAAATGTAAGCGTGTTTTTGGCACTGTGTGTCTGCTTAAACACAGTGGTAAAGACAGTGGTGATTTTGATTTTCAGAATCCTGAAACTATGGGATATATTGACAGGTCCACTTTTTAGCATGATAATATTAAGTATTTTGATTATGACAAGAATATGCAGTCAAGCTACATGAATCAGTGCATTTTTGAGGTTGTTATCTAATAGGTTTTTAGTCATTCTTTTCAACTTAAATTGTCCAGATTTCTGTCCAGCGTAAACTAACCCTGACACAAAGATATCCAACAGAGCAAGGAATAGTAGCTGCAGGCTTAATGAAAAGCACTTGCAGAGTACTGTGCTACAATCATTATTTCAATTTGCACATTATAAAAATTCCCAGCTGTAATAAAAAAAGAATTTGGTTATTTGAGATGGAAACTAATGAAATAAATGAAAAATGAGACTCTAAAGGCAAAAGTTTATTCTAAGGAATAGTTTTAGTGGGGGAAAAGAGTATGTTTTTATGGCAAAGAGGATTCCTAGCTTGTCAAAAGGACTAGGGGAGTGGATTTTTACACTGATTGCTGTGTGCATATAATAAATATGCATGGAAAATATATTTGCGTTAACTTGTTTACAAAGAAAATGTCATAGAAGACATGGATGTTTAATTTGAAGCAATATCTTAAAATTATTTCAGATCTGACGAAACCCAAGCAAACTACCAGATAGACCAGTGGGGGTTGCAGAGTGTTTTATGAACAAATGGTTTGCAGCTTTTCAAAAGTAAAGTGTCAATTTACAATAACAGCAAACATTACACTGTAATGTTTCATGTGTCATGATCCCCCACAGAAATGCATCAGGTGGGTATGCTGGAGCAAGGAACTGAGACTAAATGATCTCTTTCACTTGTCAGAGGTGACTGAACTGCAGACAGTAAACATGCGTGGTGAGGAAGCAAATGGCTTTTTAAATATCTCTGTTTACTTGCTTTCATAGGTCTCACTTGTAAACTCTGCTACAGAAACTGTTGGAACGCAAAAATACACATCAACATATTTAGCCAGAATGGTGGCTGGGGCTATATTGTGACTGTACCTCTGTTGGTAAACAAGGCTGGAGTGGACAAAGGCACACCACGCAGCCAGCACTGCCATCCATACACAAAGGCACTGACTTGCCAAAGCCCTTTAGCAAGTTTGTTGACTTTGTGCATAATAAGATCCATTCGTTGCCATGTGGGTGCATTTCTATCTCTGTAAAATGCATGTGCAGTCACAGAATGTTGGTGTCCTCAACATTACCTAAAGTCTCTCCAAGGACTCAGCTGGTCTAAAACCATCACCCACAAGGCTCTTCATGTAGTTTGCTGCCAGCTTTTCCCTCCTGTTTTCAAATGCCTTGGGAAAAAAGGGAGAAGCACCTCAAGGTGCTTAGAACATAACTGGAGTTGGGATGAGTTCAGATGGGAGGGAGCAGCACTAAGCCCAAGGATGTCTTCAGGCCCAGCTCACCTGCCTCAGACACCAGCAGGGCTGGTGCTGATCGCATGCTTGGAGCTCACCAGCACATTCAAGTAATGTGATGGTTTCACAGTTGAAAAAGGGCTTTGGGTATTGGGAGTTGAGCAGAGGAAGGAATACATCCCTTTTTGCACTCACCAGGCAGAGGAATGGTGTCTTCCGATAAGAGGTATCCTCCTTAAAATTGTTGGCTGCTGTGTGAATTTTCTCAGCTTCCAGGGATGCACTGTGCTTGTCCCGGAGTTTTTGGGGTGTTTTGTGTCACCGTGCTCCTACCCACAAGTTGTGGTTAAAAGCCATATTGGAGTTCATGATAGGGGCTTGTGTTCTTGTTTCCCAAAAGGCATGTTTGCTTGCCATCCAGAAGTGTTATTATTTCTTGTAGACAAGAAGGGTTAATTACCCACAGAGAAACAATAATTTTATACTAGTGGGAGGCCAGGCTGACATTAAAGTCAGAGCAAACCTTGGTGTCCCAGCATTTGCTTTGTTTCACTGTCTTCATTACAGGCCTACTGATTTCTTATGTTTAGTCCTAGTGTCTTTTGGGAGGATGTTATGCCCAGTACAACTTACCTCATTTATTTTTGCATAAAACTTGATTTCACTTTGGTGAGTCAGATTTCAGTGCTAGCTTACTCACAATAATGATGGCAACAACAGGGAGAGAGAATGGGAGGGAAAATAGATTGTAAAAGTTATGTAGAATTTAATAGTTGTTTATCTTTGTGCATCTTAATTGCATTAGTAGGTATGAACACTGGGGATTATACCAGAGACAAGGTTGTGTTTGTTTCCTCATGACTTAAACAGAAACCTGAATAAAACAGCTGTTACTGTATCATCTCCAGCTCCAGAGGGAGCATGTGTTTAATAAATGTGGAGATTACTGTCATACACTACAGCTGTGACTGAGTCAGGTTAGTGGGTTACAGCACGTTTTCACTGAATTTGATGATAAACCAAAAGCCCTAATTCAACAAAGCCTTGGGGCAGAAGATCCTTAAAGTCCTAATTTAGGAAAGCTGGTTAAAAATCTAAATTGGGCTTAAAATGTATCAAAGTAGACAGAGTGCCTATAGATAGAAAAACCACACAGACAGAGAGACAGAGTGCCTGTATCTCCACTGAGGCTCAGAATGAACACAGTGAAGGGTAGGGTACATCCCATTTGCATTGCACCTTACAAAAGGTATTGTGGGCAGGAGCCCTGGCTACAAACTGCCTCACCTACCCAAATTCCCAGCTGAGTCCCACCTCCAGGGGCAAGCCTCCTAAAGCACAAAGGTTTTTTGCCTACAAGCAACATACTTCAAGAGCTCTGTGGCTTGGAAGACTTCAGCCCCGTTAGATTCCATCCCCTACATGTCTACATCTAGCATAGTTATATTAATGTTCTTATGTCTAATCATTATTCACTGCCAATGTTTTTATACAGCAAGTACCAAGTAAACTGAAAAGGCAGGTGAATTATGAGTGGTAATTACATGTGGAGATGAGAAGAGGTGGAGAAGTACCAGGCTATAGAAGGCTGAAATCATGGTGGCCTCATCAAATGGTGAAAAAGCTTTTTACACAGTTGCCACTGTCATTTTCAAGCCTGTTAAAAAAACACTTAGCAAGGAAATGCTTTTTCACCTCCCCTTATCCCATTAGCCTTATGTTGTTAGCAGTGCTAGGGAATTTGACATAAAGTCAAGCTAGCACAACTTAGCAAGATTCTCAAAACCAGCTTGTCTCTCTCTGTATGAAAAGTGTGTAGCTTTAGTCCCAGAGGAAATGTGCTAAGCCACATTGTCTTGCACTTGCTGAGCAGACCTGTGGAATGGCTTACCATGCTTGTGCTGATACACAGAAACTTGTTACACTTGATTATGTGTTAAACCCCAGCTAATTTTGCAGTAGTAGCACAGGAGTCCATTGGTCAGCTGACGTCAAACTACTGAGTTTCTTCTCCTTCTGAGGATTATAAAGCCACCTTTGTTCAATTTTTTTCCTTCCTATTTTCCATGATTTATTTTTATTCTTCATGTGTTTTCTTAGTTCAGTGCAAATTTGTAGTGGTAGAATAATGTGTTAGGACTCCTCGGGAGGAAGCGCTGTCCCCAGTCACCAAAGGAAGTGTTACATTTGGGATTCTGGGATTCTTTATTCCTATCTCTGGTGCTGATCCCTTGTGGGACTCTGGGCAAGAAAGTTATTGCGACTCAGAATTTCTGCAAAGCACTTTAGAGGAAAGAGGTGTTTATCCTACAGAAAGCACAGTAATCTATTCATATTTAAAGTCACATGGAAGGGTGACTTTAAATAACTAAGTGTTGCCAGCACTGTTCCAGACTTTATGAAGTACGAGTTTCTCATCTCAACTATGAAAGCTCTTCCATGATGATGTAACCAGTTAAATTACTCCACTATCTGAACATGCTTCACCATGGCTACCCTGAGTGCAGGCATCCCATTCACAGAACAATCCTATTTATCTTTTTTAATTGGAATCCTAATATGACTGTAAAGAAATATATGTAAAGCAAATTTTAAGGAAGTCATTTCATAGATAAAATAATAAGAAAACTTTTCAGGCAGCAGCAGTTTTATGTGGACAAACATAGTGCGATCTTGGAAGCCTTTTCCTAAAACTGCATACATTATGACCTAGGGGTAATAGAAACTTGTCTCTTCATATATTCCCATGATACATTTAGAATAAAAGATTCAATTTATTATCTTTCACAGAATATAGGATATATAGATACAGAAAAGCTATTTTAAATCTCACTGTGCCCTGTTAGAAATGTATAACTTTTTAAAACTGTGTGTAACCCACAAAAATTGCTGTACTTTCATTTCCAGGATTCTTATTTGCTCCAGCAGCCTGTCTGAAGGGCACCTTGCATTTTCTTTCTCTATTCCTCTGGAATAGAAAGAGTTTTTAGTTTGTCTGGAGGGAAGATGCAACAGGTGAAACTACCTATGGTTAAAAAGTAATTTCTGTTAGACCTGATCTCCCTCCTTTTGTATATGAATGACTTACCGTGATTAGGACTAGTAAAATGACACTGGTGTAAAACCAGTTTATGTGTAATCTGACTTAGGTTCAGCTGTAAGGGGGAGCAGTAATCACCACAGAATTACAAAAACAGTCTTAGGTGAAAGTTTAGGGCTAGATGTGATAGTAAGAAGTCTCATAGAATCATAGAAGAGCCCAGGTTGGAAAGGACCTCCAGCCTTCTGTGGGAAAGGGAGCCTGGATGAAAATAGCAGGTGCCCTGTCTGGTCACATCCTGAAAACCACCATCAGTGGTGATGGTGACTCCACTCTGTCCCTGGGGATGTTGTTTCACTGAATGATCATTCTCATTGTAAAAATTGTCTTTCTTAGGTCATAAAACCAATAAAACCTCGGCCAATGCAACTTGTAACCATTGCTCTTTATCTTTTCTCCTGGCTCCTTGTGCAAAGAGAGCCTCTGTCATCTTTGTAGCTGCCCTCTAAGCACTATTCAAATAAAACTAAGTCTGTCCAAATAAAACTGCAAAAGCAGGGGTTTAAGTATCAAAATTCTCAGTGCTATTTTGTTGATTTTTTTTTCCCCCTTAGCTTTTCAGTTTAAGGCCTTCAATAAATGTCAGCTTAAATGCTTAGGATGTCATAGAATTGGAGACAGAGGCATGCCACTTTTGGCTTACAAAAATTTTAAATGCATCTGAAACCTGAGGCTGCAATCTTCCTTTTATATGTAAGAAAACTGAGGTGTAAATATTACAGTATTGTCTAAGACTGTGTCTGGACTGCAGGACAGATCCCATCCATTAGAGCAGCTGCACTCCTGTTGCTCAGAGCAGTCCAGACGGAAACCAGGATGTGAGAAAATGTTATGTGACATGAAATCAAGATAGAGTTTCGGTATATCCCAAGCTGCAGAGTTAAATACAGCCAAGTAAGGTTGATTTCAGTCCTCTGTTGAGTTCCTAGGGACCAATTCAGACTTGTATCATACTTACAATCAGCAAAATGTGACCAAGTCTCTACACATTCTACCTTGGTTTTGTAGCTCACTTGCCTTCCAAAAGAAAAACCTTGTGTTTCAAAAGTTTTCTGGGACTTTGAATTAGTTTTAATTCAGAAGGAAAACCAGATTTTGTTGAGTAGTCAATACCTATTGTTGCTTTGCCTCAGCTGAGATTGAATGCCCTAGAAAACCAACAGCTAGGACAATACAATAGTGGTGAGTAAATTGAAACTCAAAGGAAAAGTCTCCCAACACTCAGGAACAAGAGCAGGTGGCCAGACTTTGCCAAAATCAGGGGTTGAATTCCAAGAGTGTTGTGCAGAAGCTGTCCTTCAACAGGTACCAGATTTAAGCATACTGATCAGAAGAGGCATATTTTTAAAAGAAATCAGAAAACAAAATAACGCTAAAAAAATCATAGCCTAGATGTGCTAGGAAACATCAGCTGGTAGGTAATCTAGATATAGTGCTTGAATAGTAGATGCACAGTTGAACATGACTGACTAAGTGATAAACTAGGACATGCAGATAATTTCTCTATGAGCAAGAATCTGAAATAGTTTAATGGTACAGTCGTTGTTTCTGTATGGCTCCATTGGCAATGCCTTTTGGTATGGAAAGGATGAAAACTAAAGGGGGAGAATTAAGCTGGAGGTGCAAAGAAGTATGCCTTGGAAAGAGCAGCTGTTTGAAACACCCTGCAGCAGCATGACAGCCAGCCAGCTTGCCAGGGGCAGCACACAATTTGTAAGTCAGATCAGAAATGTCTCCACACCTGTGTGACAGAAAGTGCAGCGAGCAGGCCGTAGCTCAGCAGCTGAGTGACTGGCAGTGCTGACAGGATGGGAAAACTATACGCACGAATGGGAAAACACACTGGAAAGTAGGACCTTAAAAAAAAACCTACAAGAGAAAATAGGCAAGAGGGGCTTTCACACTCAATCATTCAATAGCATTGGAAGTGAACCAATGTTCTGTTCATACTGTCTACTTTGGATATAGCAAGATTGTACTAAATAAAGGAGCTGACATGTTTTTTAAAGGCCTCTAGCATCCAGTTGTCTGAAACATCAGGTGAGAAAGATCTGGGAAGAATATTAAGCCACAGCATACTGGAAAAAAGCTTCCATTCACACATGAGCACAACAAGTGGACTCTGTTTTAAGTATACCATATGTTGTATTTGTCCTGTGTCTCTCTCTGAATGTAGGACCTGCTCTGAATACTGTGATGCTCAGCATCTTTCATACCTACTGTAGTCACTGTGGGTCTTTCCATGTGTGTCTTGTATTTTTCACTGTGCAGGGAAATCAGTCACAGACCATGTTGCAGGCACCGTTCCTCTTTTCTGCTATTCGTGACAAATCTGAGATGTGATCCAGCAGGAACTCTAGAGACTGATGCTGTTTCTGGTTATAAACCAGTAGAAATTCAATATATGAATAGCAAATACCTGTTCATATAAACTGTTCGCCTCCTGCATGTGGTATGCATTTCATCAGGTCCATTAATTATTCAGTTCCATGTAATTATGTTTGAGGTTGCTCTGAGCTATTCTGAATTAATTTAGGAGTTAATGGAAACAAGAGGGGAGATGCATGCATTTAATAGTCATGTATATTTCAAACCTAAGAATACTTGCATGCTTTGTTAAATTTCATATCTTAGAAGTCACCGCAAATGCTTCCATAGCAGGAACTTTGTAGGAACACTCCATTTTTAAGAGGGGTGAAAAAGGAAGAAGGGAGTGAGACAAAGGTATGTCAGGCAAACAGAAAATAAGAGAAGGAGGAAGAGAAACAGCCAGCCAAGTGGGAGAGGTGAAGAGGAGGAAAATAGAAAACTAAAAGAAGAGTGAGAAACAACATTAGGCAAAAATCCATACTTCTCTCTCCTTAATTCCCTGGCTCGCCAGTAACATTTCTGTTCAAAATCCACTCCCTCAGAGTTTTCATTTAGGTAACTTCTCTCTTGTATAAGCCACAGTATAGTCATAGAACAGTCATGGTAGCTGTGTCTTTGGAATGTTATTTTTTTCTCAGTGGAATGGATTGTGTGCTGAGGTTGCAAAACCAACCTGCAATCATGAGCAAGTCATCAGGATGATTCCCTTGCTTTGCTGCTCCCAGGATCCCAGAACTACAGGAACAGGGAGGAGAGCCTCATGTTGGAGTTAGTCTCTGAACTATGTTCATTATTGATAAAAGCATTGAGCTTGTGCTGTAAATCGATTAACCTGGGGTTTATGCATGATGCATAGTATGACTAATCATTTTCCAAAGGCTGTGCCTGATTTATTGGGGCTGAGAAGCTGCAAGTAATCTTTCTTCTCTTTTTCGGTCATAATGCATTCACCTTGGGGTAAAAGAAACAGCACTTTTGGCCCCCTTTGATATGGAGTACCTTCTTTAAAAGTTCTCTGTGTTTATAGCTTGCTAAATCACTGCACATGCCATGTAAGCCCATATTATCCGCTTCGGTGCTGCAAGCGTTGTGTTGCACTGATGATTTACCAGAGCTGGCAGATTTTCTGCCTACACTTTATATGGGCAGAGGATGGAAAAATAGCTGCTATCTTCAATCCATATCAAACTGCAAAGTACTAAAAAGGCCAAAACTAAGAGCCTCCGTGCTAAAACATTAATTTTTAACAGAAATCCACATGATCGGTGTTGGCATTTCAGTATTTAGTGTAATGAGAATTGGTTATTTAAACTGACATTTCTTTGTAAGGCTACAAATGCCAAGATGGGGAAGGAGGGATGTAAATGTTCTTATGCTCTGTATTTCTTCTCCTTCTGCCTGCTTCAGAAGTGAACTCCTAGTTACTTGCATTTCTAATCCCTAATTTGCTAGAGGATGTCGCAGGAGTTTACAAAAACTACCTCAGGATCCTACACCCCCTCTGAAAGATGAGCTGTTACACCATGAGCTGTAACTTAAAGATAAAGAGGGCAGAAAAGTTAAATAATTTGCCTAGAGTTACACAGGAAGGCTGTAGAAATCACAAGAACTCTGCAGAAAACCTTTGAAGTGATCATTTGTCAGTGCATGCAGTTTAATTGATACTGTGTTGATTTCACCAAATCTGTTTTGTTAAGCTGAGTATCTGTTTTTATGTATGCTCCTACTATGAACAGAATGCAGATACCCTGAGCCCCATTCTGTTGGTCTGCTATTTAATGCCCTTCTTTCATCCTGGGTGCACTTTAACATCAATGATTGATGAATTACGTGTACATGTTTAGAGGTCAAAGTGTAGCACGGGGAGCCCGGTGGACAACAGTGCATTTCGCAAATCCTGTTCTCTCCCGCCTTTTGTTCCCGCATTTTTGTTCTCTTTGTTCTCTATTGGCTCAGTGCTGTAAATTGAACAATTTCTGATGGTGCCAGGCAGCTTGACATCTCACTGAAATTCTGCACTGTGCCTTGGTACTGAGAAGGCAGCAGAATTGACATTGGAAATGGATAGGTTCTGAGAAGTGAGGAGGAATACAACCACCTGAAAATGTCAACAAAATGTTGTCAGCATTATTTTTGAAAGAAGTGTATTCTCTCACTAAGCCAAATTTTGCTCTCTGAAGTAGCTGATTTTTCTGGAAATAATAATAATAATAATTATTATTATTATATATATTTTTTTTAAAAATTAAAAACCCAAGCTTCAAGACTCTGAAACCTTTAGATGCCCATGGCACTGTGTGGAAGTGGTGTTTAGGCAGCCTCGTCTGCCTCCGTGGGTGGCTGTTGTATGGCACTGGATATCCATGAAGCTCCTCATCGGGAAGAGAGGCTGGTACAAGGAGCAGCTCAAACATGAAGCCCGATTTGCTGGGTGCAGGAGTGTGTTCCTGGTAGTGTCTCTGAATCCCGTTTCCTTTCACAGGTGAAATCTTTCACTGTTGGGGGAGCTTTGCAGGGAAAAACCAAGCAAAACAAAGCCAAAGGGTCCTGCCAGCTCTGCCGAAGGGCGCCTCCAAGCAGTGCTGGAGGTGAGACTGGCCTGCCTGGGCGGCAGCTGCTTGTCTGCCTGCTCTTCTCCACGACTGGGATTGTGCTCCTCACCTTTCCAGACAAAATGCTTTCAGAGCTCCCTCTAAGCTTCCCAGGAAAAGCTATCGTTTGGCCTAAGTGCTTACTTAGTGGACATTTAATTATTCTGCTCTAATTTGGGTCTGAAAAACATATTGTAAAAAAAAAACCAAACAAACAAACAAACCAAACCTGTAATGAGCTGTTTTAAAGCAGGATTTGTAGTTTCCTACTGTGTCTCACACTTGAATCCTGAGTAGTACATTTACCTGGAGATTTATTTTGAAAATGCTTTCTGTGTAGATCTGAACAGGACTTTTGAGCATTTCACATTAGTTCAAAATACTTTGTGGTGTTTAATCTTCCTAGAATTCCCAGAAGGAGATAGCAAGCTGCTATTGCTATGCTGTCTCTCAGAGAAGCTGACCACTTATTGGCCCAATGAACGCTGAATTAATCTGGAGGATTGACTATCAGGAGCCTGCCAAAATGCTCCATAAAACAGTCTCACAGCAAAGTAAAATGCCGGGAAAACAGTAAAATCAAAGAACACCACTTATAATACTCAGTAATTAGATCCTTTAAAAGGATCTAAAGGATCTTCTCTGGTGGGAGCAGAAGACCTCCTTTGTGGTTTTTATGTTGTTTTTGTTGGTTTTATGCAGCAGGGATATTTGGTGACTAAAGGAATTTTCCTGTTGTCCAGACTGTGGATTTGTTTTTTAACCAAGCTCTAGTGTATATGTAGTAGTACTTTTGAATGTCCATCAAACTCACTTCTTCCTAATAGCTGTGAAGTGCTTAAACCCAAAATGTAGATAAATATGCCTCCATCTTATTTCTATGTCATTTGGTTAAATATTTTTGGGGTTGTTTTCTTTCTTCATTTCCTCCAAAAACACCTGCAAAGGCCTCATTTTCTCTTAGTGTTTTTTATGACTCATTTCATGGAGCTACTTCTGAGCTGAGCTATACAATGTTGAGCTATCTCAAAAGCAACATCATGATCAGAAGTGTGGCTGTGTTGAAGGACATCCCATTTTTCCTGTTTCATATTTATTCTCTCTTTGGACTTCCACAAGTCCTATTTACAGGCAGAAACAGGATTTCCTTGCTTTCCAATATGGCATGATGTCAGGAAAAACACTGCCTTTTTTTTCTGTTTATCTTGACCTCCAATAAATATCACCCAAATTAAAATCCATGTTCAGTGTTTAGTTGATGCTTTTCATCAAAGTACAGAAATCAAATACATCTGCTTATGAAGAAGAATTCTATTTTTTTGTGTGTTCACACAAGCACAGCAATATTGACTGCACTCTGTTTAGTCTTCTGCTGACCTCTTGCAAACAGCTTGTACATTCCTGAGGATTTTCTTCACCTTTCTTTACTTAGATCATTAAAGCCAGGGATTGCTACAAACCCAATATGCTGCTAGCAGATCTCATGCTTATTTCCATGAGCAGCTCTGCTAATGTATCACCGTCTTCACTTGTTCTATCTTTTCACCTCCTTGCTCTTTTTAAAAAATTGAGTACCAGTTACTGTATACATGGTGACTAGGATGAAATAATACAGCATTTCTGGCCTATGAAATCTGTAGAGGCCAAAGACTGGTCCAGTCACTGCTGTAGTGTTGTCTCTGAAGTGGAGATGAGATGCAAGCCTGATCAAACCGGTTCTGAAGTCCACAGACTCCCAGCAGTTTCAGTAGGACTTGAACTGGCATCATGAAACGGTGAACATCTGCCAACAACAGAGATTGAATCAGAAGGTGAAGCAAATCATCATTATTTCTCTGGGTTACACCATGGCTCAGGTAAAGAAAGTCAAGAATAACTGTTCTACGGTTCACTTCCTGCAGAATAAATTAGCAAATCATTTCACTAAACTATAGGAGAGAAGTGACTCTAGGTGCTATGCAGAGCTGCGAGAGAGTAAAAAGCAAGAAAGAAACCAAGAGGTGCTAAGTAGATTAAAGGCAATTCAGTCCTTAAGAATATACTTGCAGAGCAATCACACAGCCTACTATTCCCAAATGCTACTAATGATTTTTGTGGTAATAAGAGCAGACCTATAAACAGGTGATGCTCTTCACTCTGGCACAGAAGAGAGCTTGCCAGTGTTAGGGTGAGGAAACTATACTGCAGTGCTAAATAAGCCTCAATGCACAGAAAAAGAGCAGTGATATGACAGTAACAGTGTGGCTTGTGTACACAGTGGATGTTTCTCACCCTGAATGTGCCAGCAGAGCATATAGAGTTCTGAGAGAAGCAGGTTCTTCCACTTTCGCACCACTATTGCCCTGTAAACATTTCATTCATCTCTGAAGTACAACTCGCATATTAGACTTCCACTCATTGTGTTCTTGATAGCATTTGGTCTTAAATGGCTAATAACATAGGACTGCTATTTCAGGTGCCTCCACATGAAATCTGATGCTGAGTGCCCCAGAAAAAATTAACCATTTGTGACAGGAATGGAATCAAATTTGCTGCTTTGGGGAAGATGTATTTGCCTACGTATGCCCGCTGTGTGTCTGTGTTAGGTGCTGGTCTCAGCATTTGAACAGAGAGGCGAGAGGAGGAATGTAAATACTAGGGACAGTAAAAGCAGAAATTATAACTGTGCTTTAAAATGGTCCTTTTGGTAATATTCTTGTTCAGATAATAAAGGATTTTGTTCCCTGAGGTAACTGGAATATGTTTTTTGAGCGCCTTAATGGCGCCATCTGAGTGAATCTTGATAGCAGGTAACTTTTCTCAAATGGCAATATATTCATCATCTCCCTGCTACACCCATCCTTCCTGAGCAGCTCTCACTTCTCTCCTGACCTAGACCCTGCAATGTCGACTTCCAGACTGTGAATCACTCATCTCTCTCCCTTGTGCCCCCACCAAATGTTATCATCACACCCGCTTGAACCCTGACATTTGATTTGTGTAAGCTATGATTGCTGCATGTCTCAGGCTGACATTTTATTCAGATTCCTCTTCTGAAGTAAACTCAGGGAAAACACAGCAACATATTTTGTTTCCACAGAGTGGCAAACAGTCTCACCATAAAAGCAAACCCAGTAAAAAGTCTGGAAGTTTTTTCATAGCTAAATAGCTCTTTCGTATTGCAACTAGAAAACAACACGGGGGTTTTTTTTATTTTTGGCTTAGAAAACAATGTTATACCACCAATATATGTATATTTAAAATCTGTGTATACAAATACATGTACATTTTGTAAATACATTTTCCTAAGCTATCCTTGAATGTGGCTGCTGTGACCCCATTCCTTGCTTGCTATACCCAAGGGAGGCAGCATTGATTTTCTTCTCTGAGTTTTGCAGGCTTTAATGAAAGCAAGGGAGAGGCTTGTGCCTACATTGCAATTTACTTTAATGTATGGGCAGTCTTTCAGACCTTTGTTGTTGGGACTATTCATGCGCTTAAGTGTTTTGCTGGATTGAAGCCACAGAGCAGTTAGCAAATTAGTGCACATACCAGGGTATAGCATTCTATTCCTTCTTCCCAGACAGTTTGCATTTCCAGTATTTGTATAGGATATAGAGTGACAAGAAGCCCCTTTGCTTTATTTGTGAAGTTGTATGTCAAAAAATTGGATGTCTTCTCAGTAGTTAGTATTTCTACATCGCTTTCTGATAGATGATCTTCCCCTTTTCTTTCCATCTAAATTCCATTCCCTACAGAAAAAGTCTACATGGTGGCCATTGTTGCCATACTTTCTTATCTTCTGTGAAAGTAGCATTGTATGCGTGGTTTTTCCTCATGGAATGTTCCAGACAGAAACAAAATTTGGCTGCCAAGTAATTAGAGTGACAACAGGTATTCATTGCAGGCTGATAGAAACTTCTCTGAAAGCATTTGCCTAATTTTGTGCTTCCAGCTTGAAGTATGGGAGAGTAGTTGTGCATCTCCTTTGGAATGAAATGTTGACAGTGGCATTTGAATTGGAAAAACACGTGTTTCTATACAACTCATTAGGCAACAGATGTGTTCTCACTTTGCTAAATTATTTGTGAGCTCCTCTATTGATATTTCTTTAGTAGCAAATTGACCAGGTGAGCTGAGGATCTTCACTCTCTGGCCCTGCTTTTTGTGGCATGTGCTCTCAGTCACCAGCCCATTTATTCCACAGCTGTGTTAAGTCCTGCTTTCCACTTCTGATTAATATTTGGTGGCTTTCTCAGAGCAAGGTCATGCCCCAGTAGAGCCATAAGCACCAGGATTCTACCTTGCAGAAAGTGGGGCTGCTGACTGCATCTTACCTTGCATGTTGACACTATTTCCTGGCATTCTAGGCCTTTTTCTGTCCTGCATTGTGATGCTGTCTCCATGCTTGGTTGCATTAACTTTTTATTCCTGTGTGGACTAGTAAACCAGAAGTTATTTTAAGGCATGCCTATGTATTGTTTTCTCATGGTGCAGCTTCTGAGGTGGTTACCTATTTTTTTAACAGAGCACCTTTCATCCTGAAATATCCCAGGGTGCTTTAGAGGTGTGATCCTAGGACATCTCTGACCTCTGGACAGAGATGCTTGAATTTATGGGTAGCATGGGATGTACATACATCACACGCTGGGTTTTACTGGAACAACAAACTTTGATGCTCCCAGTAGTGATGAAACACTACAATCAAGTGAAGAGAATGAGGAACTAGGGCTTGTTTTCCCCTTCAGCACCTCCCTGAAGAACAACTGGAATTCATCAGGTGGAGGCACAAGCCTCCAAAACCAAAACAAGGTTTGTTGTTGTAGAGAGTGGAAATGCTGACATGCCACCAGGGTCAAAGAGTCAGCAGCAGGTGGACTTATTCCTTGAAGAGGGAGAAGCTTTGTGTAAGAGAGAAATAAGGAAAGAAGGGTTTGTAGAGAAAGCAAAGGTGCAAGTGGTAACTAGGTAAAGAGAAGAAAACTGGAGTGGTAACTTCCAAGGGACATTATGACAGAACAAATCTGGCAATGAAGTAGCTGTTGGCCAATATTACATTAATTTGGGAGCTGGACACAGGGATTCTGATTGTTTCTGTCCAACTAGAGATAAGTTATGGTTCTAGGATTAAGGAAGCTATCAAGAAAACCTAACAAAAAGAACACCATCTCAGGAAGATATAACTAGACTGGGATCAGAGAATGACCAAAGAGAATGGGATGAGTGATGTTAAAGAAATGGCAGGGGGAGGGGGACAGAAAAATTCCAGATCCTTGCTTGGAAGTCTCCGTAGTCTCCCTTGCATTATCTTCCCTTTCCCTACGTAAGAAGAGGCCAGTAGTTCCACTACCTCTGTGGGTTAGCATGTCCTTTTCTTCTGTACCCAAGGGCTCTGAGTAGGAGCTGCGCTGAGATGAGGCAATGAAGAGACAGGTTCTGGGCAGTGCACATACTTGAGCAGTTGGGCAAGAGACCCTCCATTGTACTAGAGGATACTTTAAAGAAAACACATCCAATTTTTCTATTTCCAGGGACCCACAAGATGCATCATATTACTTTGGTGAGCTCTCCTACCTTCACTGAGATACAGAAGGGAGTAACCTCTACCCTGGAAAGTTAGCATAAATCTCTTGGGAGAGGGATGAGTAGTTCAAAATTTTTCTTTTAAATTGCTGTAAACAGCCTCAGTAAAAAGTAATTAGTGGTAAATGTGTTGTTTTGTATGTAGTACAGTGCTCTGGGTTTGTTTAGCTACTGAAAAGTAAGTGGGAAGTGTGAAAGAAAACATATCTGGGCAGAGTGAAATCTATCTGTACTTATAGAAAGTGTACTGTCATTTGCTGATTCATAAGAGTATAAATCCCTTCACACACCAATTTCGTTCTGAGAGTCCCGGAGCTTTCTGAAGATGTGCTGATGTTAAGCATGTAAGGAATAGGTGGTAGAGAGGAGTTACTGTCTGACACAGTGTAAGCACAGTGCAACATTTGCACAATCATTAAACTCTGCATTGGATGGCTCATTTGCTAAGATAATTTTTGCTCCTCATGTTCTCAATGGGCCTTGGTTGGCAGTACCATTATGACCAACGGGTCTCAGGCTGACACAACTGGTGCCCTTTGGTTTTGAGTCTCTGCTTATAAGTAAATGGATTTATTCTGGGATTCTATGAGGGAAAAGGACTTCCTGCTGCTTTCCAACTCTATGGAAAACATAGTCATGCTGCATTTAGCTGTTCCTGCCAGAAGAATACAGTGACTGTGTGTAGCACCCTCCTGTGGTGTCTTGTGGCTTTTACTGCTACTTTCATTTTCTCTTCTGCTCTCTCTTTACGAAAGTTAGTGTCTTGATACTCACTAGTTGTAGCCAAGACTGAGGACAGAAAGGTGTACCGTAATGAGCAATTCACGTGGCGCTGTCAGCTTTCCTCATGGGTCTTATTCTTATTTCTGGATACTACATCTTTTCCCAATTCTGCTTGAAATCATTATTTTAAAAATATTTCTTACTTTAATCTTTGGGTTTCTGAATGTATTTCGTCTCATGTTAAGAAGGTAATTGAAAGAATGAGAAATATTGGGAAAACATAATATGAGTAAGTGCCCTTCATCACATCTTTCAAAATCCCTCATTCTTATTTGCTGGTGGCATCCCTTTCCCTCCATTCTGACCCCTTGTCAGAGCAAGAAGTTGTTAGTCATGCTGAATTAAGTTTAAAGTTCTCATATGGAAGCACTCACCTGAATGGTTCCATTTACTCCAAGAATGAATGTTTGCAGGGTGCAGTTCAAGCAGCATTAGTCTGCTGTGATGCTGCTCCATTCCATACATGCTGCTGTATCCTAATCATCTTCATATGTAAACACTGCAGTATCACTCTGCATCATCAGTAGAAGTTATTTCTATTGCACAAAGCTTGTTTGTGTTCTCACGTTTTCCATGTGATGTGTGTACAGGTTCTCATCATTCAATTCCCCTTCTTCCATTCACCTCCAGGAATGATGTGTCTCTGCCATAAACCAACTTTAGCTCAGACTTACACCTCAATAAAGAAGTGATTTTTTTTCTAGTTAGGTCATTCACACTGAGGACTTTATAGTTCCTTTGAAGATGATGAGAAACTGGGTGTAGAAGTCTTTTAAGATAAGCATCAAAAATTTGATGGCACTTCAGTAGCAATGCAATGCAGAAAATTGGGGTGACGTCTGATTGCCTAATCTAGGTAAAGCACTCCAGTTTTTGGCAGTGTGATACCAGCATTCTGAAGCACTAGAGGTTTGGAGCCTGGGTGTGTCACCTTGCTCTAGTCCCACTGAAAGAGGATAACATCAAGAATTACTTCAGCCAGGCTTAGTGGCCATTCTCCTTTTTAGACACAAGGTATGGAAGTTGCTAACTGTGAACTTTGCTGTGTTAGGGTTTACTTGACAAGGAATGCAAAGGCTTCTTCAGCTGGGGATAGATCTGACCAATTAATATTTGACCAAAAGAAACTGCAGAGTGTCTGCATGCTGGTCAGAATCGTGTGTCCATCTGCATCATTTGCTGTGGATCACCATTAGTCCCACTTTCTCATGATGATATTTTTAGCAGCACAGCTGAAGTGCAGCAGAGATATAACAGACTGCTCCTGTTTAAGCCTTTGGTTACTTCAGGTGCAGAAGTTTTTTTATTATTATTTTTTCTTCCAATTTTTTTTTAATGGATAAGGTCTGCTACCTCCATAATCAAAACAGACACTATTTCGTGTGGGTTTGGAAAACAGCCATACCAAAATTAGGTTGAACTGATAGGTTTTAGACTCTTATCTGTGAGAGAATGTTGCTCCTTTTGTACAATATTAAATTGCTGCTGCATGTCTCTGTAGAAACAAGAATGGTTAGATGGGTGATGGAAGATAGGCTGAGAGAAAAGCACTAATTAAATACTGTTTTGCAAAGCCCTCATTGAAATTCATAGCTTGGTACCTTTGGGGACTTGAAAGCAGGGGAGATGGAAAGATTTCAATTAAAAAGGTATTTGTATGGTTCTTTGTGAAGCCAATCATTGCCTTTTTAATATAAAGCATGTAAGTATCTAATACACTTTACAAACATCAAATATCTTGCCTTGAAACAATGAGTGTCTTAATAGGTCTCAGAGCAAGATACTTTGAAATAAAACAAAAATCCCATAGACCTAAATTTTTATTCAAATTAAGGCTCTGCAGGTTTTTGTTAGCACAATAGCAGTCTTATGTAATTTCTACATTGACTGATTAGAAAATTTGAAAGGAAAAATACACATGCAAAGAGAAATAATGTTTTTTTAATAACTAGTTATTTGTGTTCAGCTACAGTTGTAGTTGCCATTTACAGATTTTTAATGCAGATGATGATTGCTTTATTCTTGCAATACTTTCAGATTCTTTTCTAATTCCAGGGATTTCAGTAGCATGAATCCCTCATTGAATTGGTGTCAGGGCGACAAATAACAGAAATATAGCAATGTATGGCTACAAAAGATCCCCAAGGCCATCAGTTGAAGTCCAGTTGCAAGAGATACACAGTTCAAAAGGGTTCAGAGAACATGTATTCCAGATGCAACTAAATACCACGAGCCACAAAACACTTGTCAGCAAAACAAACTCAAAACTTACAGAAGAACCACAAAAGCCGCAACTGTAATTTACCACAGTAAGAAAAAAGAAAAATTCCAGGCCATTGCCAGGTCCCTAGATCCTTGAAGTCACAGGGAACATAAATGAAATTCCCAAATAACCCTCGAGTTCTGTGTCCAGTTACAAGAGACAGCAAATTCAGAAAGATAGCTCTCAAACTGATTTCAAATCAGAATTTCTCTTGTTCCTGAATTTCCTGGTCGGAATATGAGGAGAGCGTAGCAACAGACAAACATTGGCAGGTGCTTTGAACAGCTGTTCTAAGAGCTGGAGACCCCACCTTGTCTAAGCAGTGTTCTGCACCTTCCATCTCCTTCCCCAGTCGTGAGCTGTGTCCGACTCCCACGGGTTTTACACCACACCTCGGAGAATCCCTGCTGCAAGTGCAGATGGTGGGATTCAGAGCAAAACGCCTTAGCACAGGGGAGCCGAGGCAATTTTGCAGAGTCATTTGGATCTCATTAGATCTCATGCAACACTTGAAATGGTATCTTGAAGCCACAAAGTTTTCACCCTGTGAATCTCTGGAGCATTGGCTTTAAATGCACAGGGCTTCTTGGCAGGGGCACAAACGGCGGCATATTAAATCAGTGCCCTTTCAGGGCAAAATTGCTCATGAATTTAATCATTTTTGCTGTGTCGAGGTTTGTGGGGGCATCTGTGATGACACGTGAACCTTTATTAACGGCTGCACTGCTGGAAGCAGCAGAGCATTTAACAGGCTCTACAATAAACACAAATACCAAAAGATGGGCCATTCTGATGAGACAAATTCTACCTCCCTTATTAAGTGACAGGAGGATGTAACAGAATGCCTTATTTGGAATAAATTCTTTTACCTAATACCACCCCCCCAAGGTCTGCTCATCAACTCCTTTTTTTTTTTTTTTTTTCCCAGAAGTTGCCTTAACTTTTAGCTTGATCCACAAGCCCATCTAGTGAAGCACTTTCCTGATTGTATATCTGCAGATTTCTTATGTAGAATTGCATGGTTTATGTCCATAAAGAAACTTCATTATAGCTTTCTGTCATGGAGCATTATTTAGGAGTCAGAAAATAACTGTGGTTTGCGGCCTGTTTGTTGTCTCATGGTCAGTGGAATGCTTTCTCCATACTCATGCCCACATGCTACCACAATAATCCTTGCACAGTTGCACGAGCATAATTTCCCTGTAAAGAGCAATGACAATAGCATTTAAATAATAACCACAAATGGTACCAATAGTAACAGGTAATAACAATAAATATCACTTCTTTTTTTTTTATAACTATGACTGCATTTTATTTTAAAGTAAAGCTACTTGAAAAGCTCAGATGCTTAGGCTTGCATTTTTCGGTTATGAGATATTCTTAATTTTCTTTATAACAAATTCTATGTGTAATTTGAATTAAAACATATAGTCTCTTGGATTTTTTTTTTCCACTTTTGGCCATTCATTCTTGCTTTACACAGGTTTAAACATAGTAAGAACATAGTCTGCCAGTGGCAAAGCTTGTGCATTTTACACTCTGAAAAAGCACATAACTGTCACTTAGGTGATGAATATTTTAGCAGAGGAGCTGGCATTGAACAAGATGATGCTATTTTCCTTTTATACCACTGAGGTCTTAAAAAACTTGCATCACTGTGGTAATTGCAGTACGGGTGGTGAAAATCTCTAATGCAGTGCATTTGTTTTGTGGATGGTACTGTGGCCGAAAAGTATATTTAGGTAGCACTGGTGAAGGGCTTGTGGAAAAGTAGTATTAATTTGTATTACAATAGCTTTTAGGTCTGGGTCTATTGTGTCAACTGCTATACAGAGAGAGAGACGGAGAGGTTGAGACTCTCCATTCAGCCAGACAAAAGATGTGTATCCCTACTTTACAGGCAAGGAAGCGAGGTATTCAGTGGGCTCCCTAGAGAGAGAATGCCGCCTCCTGATTGCTAGCCCACTAGATTCCTAGCCTTCACTAACTGTGTTGGGCAAGATCTCACAGACAAACTGTTCATTAGTTGAAAAATCATGTTTATATAATCAGGACTGATAAGCAAATTCGCAGAGTAGTCAGAAAACTTTCTCAGAGAAGCAGTAATTTGAGATGAATACACGTACTTTTTTTCAGATGTTAGAGGGAAAAGGGTTAAAATATCTGCAGACTAAAACATTTATTTTGATTGTCTTTAAATGAAGTTGTTGATGCTTCATTTTGCCAAGCAAACTGCAAAAATATCCACTGAACCTAAAAGAAACAAAACCCAAAAGTGTTGTAGCCTTGATGCACAAAGCCTCCCTCCCATATGGATATGAAGGAAAGAGTTTCTCTGAAGCTTTAACATTTGTGCTCAAGTCATTAATAGGAATGACTATGAACTCTAATGAAGCTGTGATTCAGAGCACTTGAGTTCTGCACATCTCCAGAAGGCCCCAGGAATGCTGGTATTAGATGCCTAAAGTAAATAGTACAGATACATCCTTTTGCCCTTGAATTTGATGTGAATTCAATACTGCAACTTAATGTCAAGAGCCGGGAACATAAGCTTACTTCCACTTGAAAAAGAAACCTGTGAAATCCTATTACAGGTCTACTAGGCAGCGAGGAGGAGGATACATTTGTCTCAGTGGCAATTAAACCCCCACTAAGTAAATTGAAAAGAAATTTGCCCTTTAAATTATGAAATGAAACTCCATTGCAATCCCAATTTTTATTTGAAATGGTAAAAAATGGTTTAAAGGTATCTTAAACCCTTGCAAATTAGCCTTTAAAAAAAAAGTATTTGCTGGTATTTTCAAATGCACGTATCTAACTTTGCATTCTGTATTATGAGGCTTGTCCACCCTTGATCTAGAAAAGGGGTTTGTTATCAGTCAGAAAACTGCTGGGTGAGAGTAAACAGGATTTAATATGCAAGTGTGTGAATGCCAATTTATTTCTGTGAAATTAGCAGCAGAAAAGCTAAGAAGAATAGCACTTAAGAAATGTCTCATGTGCCATATGAGTAAAATAATTTCTTCATTGTCCAGGAAAAGTGTGGAATGGTATAATCTGTTAATAATGGGAAAAAGCCCAGAATATGTAGGCCACAGGGAACATGCGAGAGGGACTCTTCGTAGATAACAAGAACAGTGGTACTTGATCAGAGTACATGCCTGTCTTGCTGTAATAGCTGTCTCCAGTAATAGCCTTAAGTACCTAGGGAGGAGGAGAAGCAGGGTAGGCACACGTGATACTTCCTTGCACTGTGTCCAGCTCAGGGGGATTTCCCAAGCCTGGTGTGGTTTGTCTGCTTTGTAGCCATTAGTGGATCCCTCTTACACACACTCTTCTTGTCTACCTTGAATGCATGCAGGCACTTTAAAAGGAGCCCTTCAGGCCTGCAGCCTCTTGTCTCAAGAACTGCCACATCCTGTTTGTCTCATCCTGGCTCCTGCTCCCTCTATTTGGTGGCCTCTTGTTCCCAGGGGGCGAGAGAAAGAGAACTGTTGGTTTGTGTGCACTCCCACACATTCTTCCTTCATGATACCTGCACAGTAGATCTGCACAGCGCTCCCCCCCTCACCCCCATTCCAATCTTGCTGCCTCCATCTGGTCCAGCCTTGGCATGGGCAGTTCCCTGGCTGGAACAAGTCAACAAACCTGGGGCTGGCAGGAGGTGCAGAGCCCTTCATGCTGATGTCTGTCAGAGAGCCACGAGAAATAGTGGGAGTTTGCTTGCTTGAAGATTACATGGAGTTATGTGTTTAAAATGTAGTGAGGGAAACACACAAAATATGAAGTGTAAGGGAGATTTCTGAATATTTAAAGCAGGGCTTGTTTAGTAAAAGCATCAAATATGTTTCAAAGTAAATATTGAATGTATCTGAAAAAAAAATTCTGTGACTGTCTCTCCCTCTGTCCAAGTAGACTAATTGACATAAAGTTCTGTTTCATGTAGGTGGGTTGCTATTAAGCCACTGTTAAGAATTACTTCTGTTGCATTTGGTAGGACAAAATCTTCAGTTTTTCTCCCTGACTTGAAAGATACAGTGATGGTTTCTGTCCAGTGACAGGGAACAAGCAGACCTACTGCTGTGGCCCTCTCTCTATCTTTGCAGCTGGTAATTCTCCCAACATTCTACACTGCCTAACAATTGCATATCTGGTGTTACAGCCTTGCTTTCAGTATAAGCACACCATTTTCTGCAAGGTACTCTACAGTTCCGTTGCTTTCCTGAGACATTAAGTTGGTACAGGTGTGAGGCAAGGCAAGAGGAAGCAGACTCAGTATCAAAGCTTCAGCTCTGTGCTGAGATGAGGTGGAAAAACAAGTAGCAGGCTTGTCAACTGTGTCAGGATGTCTGAATAAGAGGGATGTAAATGTGTTGTTAAAACTGATACGTTGGGGTGTTGATCAATACATTTTTGAATTACAGAAATAAATTTCAATTATCCTTTTACAGTTTAGGTCCTGTGTTGCAAACTTTTAGAAGCATACTTACTTTTACTCCATAAAGATAATTTGATGTGACATCTGTGTGGTTCTTTGGTCAAAGATAGCAGAGCTGTCTTTCTATGAAATAAAATCATAGGATGGAAAATGAATGCAGCCATATTCTGCATGTAGCAGTAGCTTGTGTTACAGAGTATTAGGGCCTCTGTCATGGCCCTAATCAGTTCTGAAGAAAGGAACTATAGAAGTGAACTGAAAAGTAAGATTTAAATTGTTATTTTCCTATATTTTTTTGAGAATCACATCTAAACTGTCCATTTCTGATCAAATAAAACAGTTATGGGATTAATCCAACACTACTGCTATCAGTGCATCTTTATGTTGAATTTAGCAGGATTAAACACATAATCACTGAGGTTTTTGATTAGTTTCCAAGAGTTTTTCTACTCATGATATTCTGCTGGAGGGTGTTGATTTAGTTAGGTGTAATAGGTTAAAATGAGCTATTACATGATGAGTTATGTTTTAAAAGCCATAGATTTCACAAATGGTATATTTTTTTTTTTTGCAAATAACTCATGTTTTGTACCGCTTGCATTATTTCCCCTGTTAGTCAGATCATGAAACAAGGCTGTGCTTCACAAATATCAGTAGTGAACTTCTGACTCCAGGAGGAACAAGTCTCATGCAAGAGCTGTACTCTCAGCTGTCACTCTGCAGTAGCAGGTGTGTTTCTGAAGCAGACAGCATGGCCGTGATGTGAGGAAACTCTTCATCCTTAGCAGAGGAAAAGTCTGTTTTCTATGCATAGCTAAGAAAGAATAAATTAAAATTTAAGTTGGAGACTGATGCAGATGCTCTTTGTCTAATGCAGGCCTTTTGACACAATCTCTAGTATTACTGAACAGTTTTTTCAGCAGCTTCAAGGAAAAAAAGCACAGCAGGGCTTCAGATTGGAGCCATTTGGATTTCTGGTTTTCAGCAGTGGCAGGTGTGCCTGCAGGTCTGGTTGGCGACAGTCTGGCATTAAATGGACTTATTTTCAGAAGGAGAGTCCTTAGTAATTTCTGAAAATTTTACTCCTTAAGCAGAACCCAAAAGTTAAATCCTGGAATACTGACACATCCATTTCTGAGAGCTGGCCTACATAAAAAAGGATCTGATAAGTCACTATCTCAGTCAATGGAAATACATCTCATTACTAATGAATACTGCATCAGACTCAACGTGCCTACAGCAAGTGAATTCCTACATCAAGAACAATTCACTTCATTCCATAGAAAGGACAGGGAACATTTGTGTTTATAAGAATAGGTCACACAAGTATATAGAGGTCCAAACCATTTTCTAGCGCTCTCTGACTTTCCCTCCTAATTTTTATTATGTAATTTTCAAGGCTATTAGGTGTGACTCAACTTGCTTTCCCTTCCTTCACAACCACCTTCCAATTACAAAAATAAGCTGAAGTGGATAACAGCTCTGGCCTTTTGCTCCCAGCACTCTATTTCTACTCCAGTGTGTTGTTTTTATGGAATGACTTAGGTGGTCTCGGTTCACATCCCGGTTGACTGTAGACTGTATTATAAAATCACTGTGTACAGATTCAGTGGAATTGGCAGCCTTTGCTTGAAATAAATCCAGGGCCGAACAAGCATAAAGAATTAATTATTTCTTGCTTCTAGAGAGGGTCTCTTTGGGTCAGGGTTGAAAGCATTGGCAGGCCAGTGTAGGGAAGCTTCCACTCCAGCTGCCTGCATTGAAATTAGGCTGTCGATAAATAGAGGACTACAGTTTTCAGAACTGCCAACTCCTTAACCTTCATTAGCACAAATATTTGCTCAGGGTTTTGTGAATGTTGTATTTTCAGTGTGTACAGTTATATTTCGTTCCTAGAATGATCTCTTCAGGATAAAATATTAGGGAGTTGTCTTTTTCTTTACTGGACATGCAGCAGCATAAGCAAGGTGTACAAGATTCTGCAATTTTCCCAGGGCAGTTTCTGTAAATTTCTCAAAGCATTTCCTCTTGTCTATGGGTGTTGGGTTATATGGTAAAGAGGTAGCATGAATTTTTCCTTCATAAAATAAGCAGGAGGCCCACAGGGACTCATAACTTGACTTCAAAAAACTGCTTTCTTAAGCCACTCCTTATGGCAAACTAGGAATCCCTGGAGAGGTGGGTTAGTTTGTGGTCTTGGCTGGGTTTTCTTCTGGCCCACTGGCTCTGGTGCAAGCACAGGTAGTCCTAGACATAAATAACACTGATTTTAATGAAAAAGATTTATGTGGTCATAAAGCAAAAATTTCCCAGTGAGTCAGTTCTATACATACCTAAATACCTAGACACATATGTACAGAAAAATAGTGTCATTTTTTCTGGTATTATTCCACCATGTTAACAATAGAGATGACTTTAGATAAAGCTCTCACCACTACGTCCGTTGCTGGAAGTTTCTAACTAGATGCACATAAATTAAAGAAAAAATTGGAAGTGAATATCATACAAATAGATATGGCATAGAAAAGAACCCTTCTTCCCCACAACAACATTTTGGTTCTGGACAACAGCTCTCCCTATTTCCTGGTTATGAATCCAGTGCATCATCAGGCGTAGGGAAGTGTGGATCTAATACATAGGTTAGGATGATCCATTGCAAATATATTTTTGCACCTGAAGATCTCTTCTAACTCTGACTTCCATCACCCCACAAGCAGAGTTTAACGACAGGCAAGGGGCACTGGAGCTCTGGCAGTGTGAGGGCATCCCTTGCTCACAGGAACAGGAGCTGACTGGAGTCAGATGTCAGAGCTCTCTCCATCCTTTTTTGAAGCAAAATATAGAGAGGGTTTAAAATAGTGAAAACTTAGTTATAATGAAATTTCAACGAATTTTGATATTTTGTTAAAGCCGAGGGTTTACCCAAGTGATGGAGTATTTCACAGTAGGATACAGATATCTTATTAGAGCAGTAGGGCAGTCAAAGCTGGGATCTCCTAATGGCGTGAGAAGCATGGGGATTGTCAGAAGACAGGAAATTTCAGACTGACTTGATAGACATAGAAAACAAAAATGTTGAAAGATAAATATGAACTGGGCACAGTTTTTCCGTGTTTGACTAGATGGACTGAGTGAAACACTGGTTGTAGTGAGCAGGGGAATAAAGGTGATAAAATCAGTATCTCCAGCAGGGAGAAAAGAGGCATGGTGAGAATAGTTCTTCAAGTGATTCTGTTTCAGTATCTCATCCACACAGGTAACTTGGTGTATTTCATTACTTAATCTTTTTACAATAAAAGCACATTGCTAAAGTGACAAAAATACAGGTGACAAATGTCACCAACATGAACTTATCAGTAACATAAAAAATGGCTGAGAATTTTATCATGAAAATCCTCAGAATTAATTTTCTAATGTTTAAAAAAGATGTTTCACCAAACATGACATAGTTCATGGCTGCTGTGCTGAGAAATAGGTATCTTTGAGAAAGCAAAATCCAGCAATGCAAGACCCCATGTAACTTTGAAGCTTGAAACAAGTGATGTTTAAAGAAGCCTTCCAATCTGTGTTACGCAATTATTTTATGACAGCAGGACTTACTGTAATTGGTGTTCTGATGGCGTGATAAATATGCAGGTAGACAGGTGTGTAAAGTGGTTGGGTTGTTTTGGAAGAGTGCTCTCTGGATCTAGATTGTAGTTGTAACCCTAGGAGAACCACAAAACTAATGTATGTGATGAAGTCAAAAGAATGTGCTGTGCTTCTCAGTCCACATTTTTCTCTTTTCAGAAAAGTCCAGCACTGAGCTGGGGGGAGAAAAAGGTGTCCAAACTTTTAAAAAATTGTTTGGAGATGCCTAGCTTATGTAAGTGCTTCTAAAGCTGCCCCTGAATGAACATGGAAAAAAATTGTCTCTGGCTGCATGACAGTAAAACTGTTCTCCAAGGACCTTGAAATTCAAATCTCTGCTCAGGAGTTAATTTCTTTACAAACTTTTACAGTGGTGTCACCTCACACAATGATCAGTTCATAGTTCAGAAGGGGATATAAGGAGAGAAGGGAAAATTGCTGAGCATGCATTCTGCTTCTTTACATTTTGGGGCAAGGGTACTATGTAAAGTTCTTTCCCACTCCACTTTATTTTATTTACAAAGCAAATTCCAAAATAGCATACAAATTATTTTAAAACTCTCCCCAGCTGGCTTTTCTTTTTCAAGACTGCACAGCCTATACCTTAGATGCTGCATCCCAGCCAGCCATTCCTGTCATCCTTAAATCCAGAGACAGTGAATCAGTCATAACCGTTTTCTAGCCTTTGGGATGTCACGAGCATGTCATACTATGACATTCCCACGGAAAAAATGGAATTTCTTATATTTCAGTGGAATTCTCTGTATTTTAGTTCGTGTCCATTGCCTCTTGTCCCATCACAGGGTGCCACTGATATAGAGTCTGGCTCCATCTTCTTTACTTCCCCTTTACTATCAGGTGTTTATACACATTGATGAGATCCCCCTGAGCTTTCTGTTCTTGATGCTAAATGATCCCAGCTGTGTTAGCTTCTCCTCACAGGCCCAATACTCCATTCCCTAAATCACAGTAATATCTCTTCACTGGATTCTGGTGTGTCTGTGTTGAGCACTAGGTGCGTAAACAAAGAATAAACTCAAATTTCCAAGATTTTTGCTGCAAGATAGTATCTCCAGGCTAAAAGAAACACTGCCATATCCCAAAAGCAAATTAACATGGATTTGGACAGGCCAGCGTTTGGAAGGAGTTGTTGCACACCCCCAAAAATTTTCCCTAATAATTACCAGAAAGACCATTTGTACTTTCAGATGTAGAACTGGTTGCTTACAAAATTACAGCATATTTTCTGCTCACTACCATTTTGTGAACAACTGTAATATTCCAGTATTTCAAGTTAAGCCTGTAAAGTAGACCTATTTCCATGGTTTTTCTCTACACTTTTATTTTGTTCTTATTACCGTTTCTGGTAGGCAGGTATTTTTAAATAGTTGCAAGAAAAAATTATATCATTTTTAGACCAAAATACCTTGGTTTATTTGAAAAAAAGGTTAGACAGATGTTTTTTATCATTTTTAGTAGACTCATTGCAGGAATTCCTTCCCTAGTTATAGGTGATAAGTACTGAAAGGAAGTTGTTATTGGTTGGTTTTAGTGGCCTAATTGTAATCCAGTGTTATCAGAAGTACTTGATCACACCTTGAATCCTGCAGTAGCAGAAAATGAGAGTTTCTCTAGTAGTTACAGCTCAGAGCCTTCACTCATAAGGTAAAGGCTGTTCGATTAATTCATTTTTCAGTCCCTGTCTACACTCTCCATTAGAAGCCATATCTTCATGATTTATATTGCCAACATGGCTAGCACTCAGGTGTGAAGTCTTACTCACATACTCTCCAAATATTTCTTTTCATAAATAATGTGTAATTCCAGCTTAAAATTTGCTGTTTCAGCAAAATGCTTTTGCCAGCAAATTATCTGATTGAAATTCATTGAAAGCATGCCTAAAAGGGAATGCAACATTTGTGGTCATTTACTTTGAAATACAGATGTGCACTGGGCATTAACAGCAGTTTGAGAAGTATCTGGTGCATTGTAGCTCAGGTCTTCAATCCTATGGAATTTTATAGCTGAGAGCCAACATCTGTGTAGACCATAGTGGTGATGCTTTGTGGTAAGAACTGCACCATGTAATAGCAGGGTTTAGCCCTGAAAAATACCAGCAAATTACACAACTATCTCATCTTCTAAACCACAGAGCAGTTATATGGTAAATACTCAGGGATCCGATTGAGCGTAATTATCAGGTGACAGGCAAAGATATGTAATTATTGTGAAGCCCTACCTGTGATATTCACTGGTGGAGTTACCACATAAGTCAAATATACTTCAGAGCTCTGTACTCATTCTGTCAGTGTAAAGTATTACCATTAGTTTTTGTCATGGTTTTTCTCCCAGGATTCCTTTATTTGTTGGGTTTTCAGCTCATGTTTCCCGTTGCACCCATATTGCAGCGGCCCAGAGGAGGGGCTCAGCCCACTTCTCACATGGGAGAGTCCTGAAGGAAGGCTCAGAAACCTTCCATGCCATCCATCTTGCCTGTCCTCAACTTCCTTCAGCACACAGGTAGTTTTAATCAATTTGTGTTCTTGGGTATCATATGCTCCTGGCCTGCAGTCCCTGTGGAGAGCAGCCAGCTGAGCCAGCAAACCTGACACCTTCAGTACTGCACTTCCAGCTTTGTACAGGGCAGCTCATGAAGAAAACCTGCTTGTTCTAATAAAGTGCGATGCTAAAAGCTGAAGAAAAGTTCTACATACTTCCAAAAAGAAAGGCAACAGCTGGAAGAGATAATTGATACCTATCTTTCGTGGTACTTGCATAGACTGGTCTGAACACCTAAAGGTGAAGCACAAACATGGCATAAATTGTCACCAGTGGTCCTGGTAGCAGGGAAGATTAAGAACAGTAGGATGAAAGTATTTAAAGTCTGGGAGGGAACACTGGTAGATGCTGCAGATGTAGTTGTTGCACTTTTTGAATGAAATAAATGTCAGCTTTTCTGCTGTGTTTTGTGATTTGTATCTCTAGGTGCAAAGTGTTTTGCTAAGGAGCTTTTTTTCTTCAGTGTTTTACACTACACAGGACAAGAACATCATAGTTTAACTGAAGTGAAGCAGATAGCCTGGATGCTGGACAGTTGTTTTGTTTGTTTAGGAGGTTTTTATAAAAAACCACAACTCTACTCCTTTGAAACAAATGTTTTCTTTGGTCATCCTGTACTAGACTGTTGTCTTAGAACACAGATCCACATGCACTTTCTCTAGTCTCTTAGTCAAAGGAACGTTCAGTCATATTGTCTCAAAATGATGTGCAAGTCTTTTCTGCCTCTTTATGGTTTTAAAAGTGTGTTAGATGACATGGACCTATTGGAGCAGGTCCAGAGGGAGGCCACAAAAATGATCAGAGGGATGGAACACCTCTCCTATGAAGACAGGATGAGAGAGTTGGAGTTGTTCAGCCTGGAGAAGAGAAGGTTCTGGGGAGACCTTATTGTAGCATTTCAGTACTTAAAGGGGTGTTCATAAGAAAGACAGACTTTTTAGCAGGGCCTGTTGCAATAGGACAAGAGGTAATGGTTATGAACTAGTAGATTCAGACTAGATATGAGGAAGAATTTTTGTGTGTGAGACAAAACTGACGTGGTAGAAGACTGTTCTCCAGCATAGTGAACATATTCAATCATCTTTCAAAATATGTTCATCTGACTTCATGGTGGCAAAGCTGCAGTCCAGCAACAAACTCTCTTTGAAAGGCTGAGGGAATTGAGGCATAGGGACATTGTCACTGCATTTAATGTCACGTGTCCAGAAGTCAGATAAATTCTGACTTCTAGGGGAGTTTATTTCTCTCCCTTAACCATGCAGTGAGAAAAGAGACTACATTCCTTCTACAGACAGAAACTATTTGAGATGGATTGTAAAAATACAGACTTCCCTCTTTCACATCCCTTAGTTTCTTTGCAATTACTACTGTAATCTAAGTAGTCTCAAATTTGGGTTTATTGTTTGTTCATGTAAAATGCAGCTGGTTTACAGATTTCTGGGAAGCAATGTTTTTGCTGTGAGAAGTAGCAATTAAAATCACTGACTTAACTGGCCTTCCTATTAAAACAATGCTATTTAATTTTCTTCAAACTTCTTTATTATCCTTGGAATCAGGAATTGCAGAATGGCTCAGGCTGGAAGGGACCACAGAGGTTCATCTGGTCCAAGCCTCACCTCAAGCAGGGCCAGCCCAGAGCACAGGGCACAGGATTGTGTCCAGATGGTTCTGGAATATCCCCAGTGAGGGAGACTGCACACCCTCTCTGGTCTCTGTTCAGGGCTTGCTCACTGCACAGGAAAGAAGTTCTGCCTCATGTTCAGGTGGAACTTCCTGGGCATCAGTTCCTGCCTGTTAAAAAACTTCTGAAGATATTGAAAACAGACATAATTGCAGAATCATTTCGTTTGGAAAAGACCTCCAAGACCATCGAGTCCAACCTGTGGTTGGTCCCCACCTTATCAACCAACCCAGAACACTGAGTGCCACATCCAGTCTTTCCTTGGATGCCTGCAGTGATGGGAATTCCCCCACCTCCCTGGGCAGCCCCTTCTATTGCCTGACAGCCCTTTCAGTGAAGAAATTCTTCCTGATGTCCAACCTGAACCTGCCTTGACACAGCTTGGGGCCATTTCTCTTGTGCTATGCCTCCTCCTGGATTGCAGGAGGTCTGTTCTGTTCCCCATCCCTGTCTGCCAGCTCAGGGTGCTGGTCACCCTGAGGATGACTGGTGTTACTATTAAAGACTGAGGCAGAGAAGGCAGTAAGATCCTCAGCCTTCTCCTCATCGTTGGTTTCCCTCTGCGTCTGATAAGGGAGGGAGATTTTCCTTGGCTCTCCTTTTGTTGTTGATAAATTTATAAAATCACTTTTTATTAGCCTTCCCAATTAGTATCAACTAGCAATGAGCAACCTCAATAATGCTAGAAAGCTCTGGCTAAATTAGGTTTGTTTTCTGGTTTGGGCTTTCTTTGACACTATTCCTTTAACACTGATTCCTTGTGTCTCTGCGTGGCATAGGAATGCACATTCATTTGTCCTAGCTCCTAGAAAATGAAGTTTATCACTTGAGGCCTTTGACCTTGTCTGAGAGGATGAGAAATTGCTCCACTTCCTCAGTTTTAAACTCTGAAAAGTTGTTACAGAACCAAAGAAGTCAATATTAAACTAAATAGAACACTTTCCATTGGTAACAAATCTGTCCACTACTTTTTTGTCTCGAAAAGGTATCTATGCAGAAGTGATCATTGAAAAGTAATCCTTCTCAATTTGTGCTGAATTAGCCATGCCAGGCTATCACAACCCCTGTTGTATAATTTTCAGTGACAACAGGAGTAATTTATCCAGAGTAACAATAAATGAATCCATTGTGCATTCACAGTGAAGCAATAGCTGCAGTAATCATTCAACAAGCAGTTTGCATCATCTTAGAAGAAGGAACCTGTTAATTTTCTGTCCAAACAGGCAATTTCTTTCAGAAGTCCTTTCATGCAATTTCCTCAGGGACTTCTTCTAGGACGACTTGTCATCAAGGACTGTAAAATAATTTCCCAGTTTCATTTTTGTTCTGACATTAGTGGCTTAGTTCAACCAAGTCAATCACAGGGGTTTTTTCTGTTCAGATGGAGACCTCTTCCTCGCTAGTCCTTCATTAAGGAAATTAAGTGGTGGTTCTGTGCTGAGTAAAATGACTGCCAGTGATTATTGTGTTGTGCTGTCCCTTTTGGATCTGAAGGCTCTTGCAACATCATAAATTCCATGCAAAGAGCAATGACTTCTAAATTATCAATCTAAGCTTGCTCAACATTTCATCAAAAACCCCTCTTTGGTAGGAATGTATGTGCAAATGTCATCTTAGAAAAACACATTAGTGCAAAGACTCTCAGAGAGTACTGTTTATTTATAAGATTATGTGGGTTTACCTAAAATTACTCTTAGATTCCTTATTATTTCCAAATTGCCACCAGTAAAAGTTGCATGCAAGAGAGAAGACCTGGAAGACGAGTCAGGGTCAAAAGTAACAGCAAGCCTCTCAGTACTTACGAAATCTGGCAATTACCATAGTGGAGGGAGAAAGTAGAGTGGCTGCCAGTAGGGTTTCATAACAGAAGGAAAAGCCCTGTCCTTTCACTCACGCCATGAAGTTGGAGATGGAAGTCCAGTGGCATCACTGTGGAGCAGCATGTTATAAATCACGTGAAATGGCTTCCTATTGCTGAGAAGTTCACTGTTGTTAGACTGGGATAGGACATACCCCCGTTAGCAGATGTGCCAGACCTACAAACCTGCATGTGTGACTTGTGAAGGTGAAGTCATAAAAGCAGTTTCAAAGATTTGCAGTCACAGGGGAAGAGGAAAGGCTTCCTGGAGCAGCTCTGAGGAGCTTAGGGAGTGCTGTCCCAGCTTTGCTTTCTGGCACCTACCACTTGGCTGGTCTTCTTCATCACTTTTGGCAGAACAAGTTCTACACAAAAAGGGAGCACTTCCAATCTGGTAAACACAAATCCTAAAGTATAATTGTGTTCTCTTCCTTGGCTGGCCAAGTGACGTGGGTGGAGCTTGTTGTGTGTATGTTGTGTTTAATTCAGATTATGGTACCCTGTAATTTTTAAGGATGTGGATTACCATCAAACTGGATTTTTAAATTTGAAGTCAGGCCCAAGTGTGTGTTCTTTGCCTCTTTCATTGTTTCAGTGAGTGTAGAAAAAAGCCCATGAGTGATGCCCAAACTCAACAATACAACATCTATTAAAATGACATACAGCCCACACCCTGTGGGAACTTCCCAGGTATACAAATAATTCCAAGTTATGGTAATAACACAGCCAGATAGAAACATACTGTTAAACCCACAAAGAACTTCACTTCATGAGGACTCAAGAATGCTAAACTCATCCAGTATCTTACCTGGAGCCTGAAACTCCTGTTTGTATTGCAGGTTGTTTGCCCAGTACTTTGCTTCTAAACATACAGAGTTTCCAGTGTTATTCTTTGCTGGATATTGATAATGATGGCCCTTATGCCAGTGGCAGAGAGGAATGCTTATGGTTTTTTTGGTCTGATGTCACCCCACAAGCAGCCTGGGCACACAGAGCTGTGGTGAGAATGTAGTAGATGAAATCAAGCCTTCCCACAAAACTGTATTAGAGATCTTGGAAAGCGTACATGTTTTCAAGCCAAGAACTTTAGTGACATGTGTGCAATTGTCATGTCATGTCACTGAGGAATATGGGAAAACTCAGTGGCACACCTTTTTCTGGTGAGCCTGAAGGCTCTAGACAATGACTGGTTCTGTTTGCTAGCCTTTCCACTTATTACTCCATTATCCCACTTTTTCAGTGTTATCTTCTGGGTTTTTTTCCTGTTTTTCTGGGTGCAAGGAGTGTAGCTTACTGGTATACTCAGCACACTGCCTTCCATATTCCATATCCACTCTAGATCACTTCCAGCACTTCATCAAAAACAGCTTTGCTTTCCTTCCCTTTATGGGACTTGCCTTTCCTTCTCCAGCATGGACTGTTAACCCTGTCTCCTGATGGCTCATATGCTGAGTGCCAGCATTATTGCTCATGCTCCCTACAGGCCTCTGGCTCAGTCACAGAGACTGACTGTCCCTTCATGCCTGTCCAGCCTCCATCAGCTCCTTATTTTGCCTCTAGGACCCAGCTCTCATCTGCTTTCTCCATCTGAGCAATGCCCACACACTTAACAGCTTTCATTTTTCTCTCAGCCAAGGATCTGGCAAGTTTCTTAGCAGAGGTGTGTCACAAAAAGTCTTCTCTGTCACCTCCATGGTGATGAAAGAACAGCTGTAAGACATACTTGCTAGCTTTTGTTTTGCAGGTTGTGGTCAAAAAATGTGTCATTAAACATTTTCAGTTGTGGTCAAAAAATGTGTCATTAAACATTTTCAGTGCCATCTTTGAGAACATTTGAAAAATAATTTTGTGACCTAAGTGTAGGGCAAATACACCCATTCAAGTGGAAATTGTGTTCATGTAGAGGTGCACGAATCCTCGCAGAGGCCATAAAAAACGGAAGTTTTAATGAGGTTTTAGCATGATGTAGTTTGCTTTATTTTTGTGATAGTCCAGCCACAGTAAAAATTTTATGTATTCTAAATGGCCACTATGGACTTTAGGGCTCATCTTCAGGTTTCTTTTCAGCAAACATTCCTAAGATGGAAAGATCCTTCTCTTTTGAGAAGCACCAGTAGTATTTGGAATATGTTAACATAGGGAAGTTTAATTTTTTACTTCATTCTGCTTCTGCCTTAAAAATGGTACAATTGTACAGGATCAAATGGAGTAAATTCCATCGGAGGATTCAAGGGACAGAAAAAAAGAATTATTTAGGTAATCCCTGATTATTGTAAAGAATTTAATTTTTTTATTCAAATTACTGGTGAAGGAGAATAATATTGTAAGTACTGGCATATCTTTTAAAATATGTCATCTCAGTAGCTTTCTTCTCTCTTTGGAATAAAAATTACAGAAGATTTTCTCAAAGATTTGTATAAGAACAGTTATCACATTGAAGTGACCCTTACGTGTTGCATGCATTCCAAGGTAACCTAAAAGCAATTAATACTAAATGTCCTTTCAGTCACAGAGTTCAGCAGAGTTAGGAAACTGTTGCTTAATAAGACACATGTACACTTTTAATACTTACTTCATAAATTAGGCATATAAACTTCCAATGGCCTTGAAATGATCTCAGAGGAGTTCAAGAGGCTTTTACCAATTCATCAAAACAATTGGTTTGTTTTGTTGACAGCTGTGCAGGAGTGTTGATCTGAGGGACTGGTAAACTGGGAATTACCGTTCAGCTTTCAGCCTATTGAGGCCAACTAGGAAATTACAAAAGCAGAGACTTTCTTTCCAAATCTCAGGCAGGTCAGAAGGGAAGAGAATCATAACATTTCCTTCCAGGAATTTGTCTTTTATTCCTTCGGCTTAAGAGATAAAGAGTGGTGTTTGGATACTGAGAAACAGATTTCACTGATTGTTGTTTTCTGGGGAATTTGGTGAATAGCCCCTCAGATAAGCTGGGTTAGGCCATCAGCTGCTGTATTAAAGCCTTTCCACAGAGCTTTCTAAACAATTTCTAAATGTGTTGAAATCTAGAAAGAATGTGGAAGCTCTTTTTCCATTAAAGAGAACCCAGTCAGTGTTAGCATTTAAACTGAAGTGATTAGCGGAATACTTTAAAACATTGCAGAAGCTCTAAACAGAAAGGGAAAGAATTGGTTCCCGCCATCTCCATATGTTGTTCCTCTTTGCTGGGTCACAATTCCTATAGGATTTCCACAGTAACAAGTGGAGAGCTGAAGGAGCTATCCTAAATGAGCAAGCATTATCTCTCTCTTTAGAGGTAGAGAGAAAAGCAGTGAGAAATCAAAGGACAGTGTAAAACCACGTGTGCAGGAAAAGATTCAAACATCTTGAATTTCCTTTCCTAACCAGCACAAACTTTCCACTGTAAATGTGGCCATAGGGCTAACTTCTTGTCTTTAACTCATAGACCAGTCTAATTCAGCTCAAGAGCTTGGAATTGCATCATCTCAGTAAATTCATGTTACTGCTTAAAATCCAATTAGTTTTCTGCTGTCTTTGCTGTAATTAACCCTACTAGCCCTTTGGTCTAACTTTGTGGGGCGACACATTCCTCATCTCCAACTCACACCACTCCTTTCTTCCTTTCCTCCACACTTTTCTCTTACACATGTACTTTTTACTACCTAAAGGCAAGGAGAAGGAAGCAGGAGGTTTTCCATCCCCCCCTTCAGCCTCTGACCCTAGTAAAGGTATATGAAGAAAGGTCCAAAAGATATAAACAAGCCAGTGCACAGTACATTGACCTTTACTTTATGTAAAAAACACCGAGCAGCACGTTCAGGGCTCCCATTTGCACATCACCATGAGAGTCAGGACAAAAGCGTAATGTTTCAGAAGGGCTTCCTAATTATTTGCTATATGACTCTTAAAAGTCTCTGCAGTCAAATCTTGCTGTGGTAAAGGTTCCATTATTTATGAACTGACTTTGTGTAGGAGTTCTATCTACCATTTTGCTTTGGCCATTGAGGTTTTAAACTGAACAGTGTTTTCCGACTGTTTGGTAACACATCTAGTGTTGAAATCCTGTTTCCCCCATTTGTACAGAATCAGAATAGCTTCCTGTTATTATGTGACTTAAAAAGCCCAAGTTTCCCACTACAGACAACTTTAACCTGCTGGCTTGAAATTTATATTGATTCTGTCGCTAGTCTAGTTGCTTTTGTTATGAGTCTTTTAGGTGAATGAGCAGGGTTCTGTAAATTTAATTGCAGCAGATGTTTCTCTGGGTTTTCTCTCTCTCATTTCACTCTGGATTTTAGTTGTTTTTCCTTGGAAAAGTACATGAAAGGGAAATCCTTGTATAGTCAAATGTTTGTTTTACCATCTAAAGCTTGCAAAGGGTCCTTAGCCTGGGCTGATTTCTTCTTGAAGAGCTGTAATTATTCATGGAAAGGGAAAAAAAAGCCTTTGTCACTAATAGGCTTCTTGGTGCTTCTTGTAACAGTCTTTATTATTCCTTTCTACATAATTTTCTATTGATGAGGTGAATAAAGGCTTCCTCTGCTGTTGAGAAAGAAAAGGTAATTGTTCTTTTTTCACATTTACCAATGCTTGTTGCGTTCCTTATGTGTTTAAAGGACAAGGATGCAGAAAATGATGTTATTGATGGCATCACCATGGCAACAGTTCTTTGGAATAACACATTCTGGCATTGTTATTCTGCACACACAAAAAAAAAGGGGACTTTCTTTTAAGCACAAACAGATTATGCCCCTTTTAAATGCACCCATGAACTTTGCTTTTCTGAAGATTTACAGACTGGTTTGGGGCAGAAAGGATTCTGACATCATTTACCTCTCTGTGTACATCACATTATGGTGTTAAAAAAAAAAAAAACACTTTGAAAAAGCCAATGGTTTAAAGAGACACAGTATGGGAAGGATACATAAACATTTCTTTGATCAGAAAGACAAAAAAAAACTTGAAAGAATTTTGAAATTTATGAGGTCTAGCACCAGACTCACTAAATAATCAATCAAGAGACAGACAAAACTGGAGGACCCGAGCACTCTGAGCTTATTAAAGTAGTTATTTAGTTATGACAATACTCCAGATAACATAGCTTTTACTCCAGGCACTACACACATCTTAACACATTTTGATAGGAAATCAAATTGCTTTGTCAGAAGGCAGTTTGCAAACATATATTTTGGCTTTCATATTTGGTCTTCCCTTGTCCTCAAGTATGTAAAATCCTTCTATATTAGCATTTAGGAGTGATAGCATTTTATAAGGCACGGTATAATTGTATTCTTTTTGACTCCACTGCAGTTCTGAAATGGATTACTTTATTTCTCAGAGTCATCAATGACATATATCTGTGGTTTTGTAAGAAAGAAGAAGGGAATGTATTGAAATTCAGCATGTTTGAAATCCATTCTGCTCTCTGTGGTGCTTTTTCTGGCACTCAAGTGCACACCTTCCTGTTTGACTTCCCCAAGGAACAAACTACCTCCTACATGCCAATGGTGCATGGAAGTGGGCTGTACAAACCCTGGGACTTGAACACTTTGCACCTAAGAAGGACCTGTGTTGTGTGTAAATGTACCACTTAAATATACCCACAATCTTATTTTTGAGAGAAACTGTAGTTGACTCTCTGGCTCCAAATACACTGTTAAAATGTTGGTTCTAAGTTGCATGTGACTTTTCTGGAAGTCGCCACAGCTGGTAGAAATCAGCTGTTTGTTTGTTGGACAATAACTTTGACCACTGGATTTTTCTGCTCTCAAAATCTTGATGAAAATGTGAAACTCTGGGGACTATAGCAGGGCTACAATTGGATGTTGCTTCACATTCAGCTTTCCAGCTGAAGTGACTCCTGAAAAACTGAACGGGAAGCTGGAAACTCTACTGCTTTATCCTTTATCTCTGACAAATGTAACCACCTTAGTGCTACAGGGTCCTTTCTGCAGGGGGGCAAGTTGAGGAATTCCTTAACACCCAGTCAGTGTTTTTTTTATTTTATAAGGAACAAAGTGGCAGAATGAACTTTAGATCTTGATTATGTTTAGTCCTACTACAAAAATGATAATCCTGATGTAAGATTATTTGATCTGTACTCTGTATTTACCTGGAGAAAAGTGAACAGCCTTCATTCCTTGCACAACATATTTTGGAGTTTAAATCAGTTATATATGCATTAGTACATATAGAATCACATATAATTATGAATATTCATTATATATAAAAATTGCTACATATATATAATGACTCATACATCTATTACAGTACATGTTATATATAGATACATATACTATAATGTCCTGTATCATTTTGCTAATTACATGATTTTGCAAGAAGTTGTGAAATTGTCCCGGGAAGAGTTTGGGATGTGAAGGAGTTCCTGCAGATCAAAAACTGTTGTTGAAATAGTTACTGTTATTCCATCTATCTGAATATACTCTATATGTTTGAAAAAGTGCCCTAGAAATAGTTACCTTCAAAATATTTTATTAGAAATATTTCTAGAAACCAAGTCTGTCTCATGTCAGTTGTGCAGATTGCAGAAGAAGGAAAAAATTGCAAGATTTTAGTTGGGTTTTTTTAATCTTATCCTCCCATCTCTTGCCTTACCTTTACACAAGTGATACTATAGTGATTTAATTTTTGCCTGGAATTTGTTCAAAACCTTCTCAGGAAACAAAAATGAAAAGCCATCTTTTCCATTAATTTTTAAATTTATGTTTGTGAGAAGTGCTCTCTGAGATTATTTTAAGTCTTTTTATTGGAGACCTAAAAACTTTGCTACATCTTTGTGAGAAGTTTTACTTGGTAGAGGTGGTGAATATTTAATTAAATACTGAATTTTCCTGTGACCAGGAAGGGAAAAAATATTTTCTTGGCATTTTCTGACCTTTGGCTTTACAGTTTTCCCATGTTATGAACAGGTACTCAAAGAGAGACTTTAGAAAAGAGTGAGACAAGTTTTCCTAGCTGTAGTATGCTAAGAGGCCCAAAGACCTCATACGAATATTGAAAAAAGAACCGTGCAAGTTTCTTATTCTTGTGCCAGCTCAGGATTTCTTTGTGTTTCCTGAAGTCCTGCTGTTGTGTGAGAGTGTTTTGAGATCCCAGAGTGGGCTGAGGTGTGGCTGGGTGGTTGTACCACCACCCCTGCCCAGCTGAAAGTGTTGGAGCTCGTGGTGATGTTGTCCTTTACTGGCTCTGCTGTAGCACCACAGCTCTGGTGCTCAGGATACCCAAACGACTCAAGGTTTATTAGCTCCCACCAAGGCACCAAGAAATAGGAGACTGGCGGTCGAGACTCAGATGCAGAGAGAGTGCATTTGTCTCCTCTGCCTGCTGCACAGCCTTGTCTGCCCTCAGGGTCACCTCCATCTGCCAAGGGACATCGTGTGGCAGCGACTCCCCAGAAACCTCCCTTTTCTTTTGCTTTACTTTACTCTTTAAGGAATTGCTATTTCAAGATGAAGCAAAATGAAAAGCAGGTTGTATTATTGACTGGGTTTTGTTTCTCTTTCCTTTCTTGTCCTTACCTTTTTCTTCCCTTGCCGTTTATTCCCCTTTAGCGTCAGATGCCAAGTCTATACTGGCAGAGCCTCACAGTTAATTCTGCCAGAGCAGCAATGACACACAGGTTCTGTGCAGAATTTTTTTTTTAAGATAATCCATATCTATCTATGTGTGAGAAGGTAACAGAGACTCTTGGAAAGAGTTTCAGTGATCCTGAGCTTCTCTTGGTAGCTGTGCAATGTGGGAAGCAGACTGAGACTGCAAACCTTCTTACATGTGTTCCCCAAAAAGCCATGATACAGTCACAAGCTGGTCACAACCAGCATGGGATGGGTTTCAGCCAGTCTTCTTTATTCTCTTCTTTGTCCCATGGGAATTGATGACATTTTCTGGCAATTTTGGAACCTGTTTCCTTTCCCTACTTCCATGGTTTCTCTCTCAAACTTGGTCCATTCATTCTTGTCATTCTCCTGAAACCACAGCACCTTTGCAGAACTGCAAATCTGTGCTCTTACTGCTGGCAGAATGAAGTTATGTTTCTGATACATGCCCATTTCTAAATGTCAAGACAAAAACCCTCTCCATGTGGTTTTCTGGCTGCCACTCAGAGCAGGAACATCTTGTCAGAGATCAGACTGCAAGTCTGCCTGCTGAAGATGCTGGCCCTAAGCACATTTTAGATCCAAACTGAAAAGACATGTAATTGCTAAACAAACTTGAATTTGTTTATTTTATAATATACCAGCAGCTGTTTTCTTGTACTATGTCCAGGATTTCTCCAGACAACCTACTTAATAGTGTAGAATTCTGTTTCCTTGGGTCAGTTTGCCTGCTTTATTTGTTTTCTTTTCAACCTCTGTTGGGGTGAATGGTAGTCACTGAAACAACTATTTTTTCCTAAAGCTTTAGGCAGAACCAAGCAACTTATTCAGGAATGAGGATTGAAAGAAAATTTTGTGTTCATTAAGTTAACGTTATGAAAAACATTGGATTTTTACATAGCTGATTACATTTCCAGCATGCCCAATTGGAGGTTTCTCACTTAGCTCTGAAGGTGTGTTCCTAGATGGATGCTTTGTACCCGTGGCATTGTGATCAGCTGAGGAAGGGCAC
Source organism: Coloeus monedula (assembly GCF_965178545.1). Classification (NCBI taxonomy): domain Eukaryota; kingdom Metazoa; phylum Chordata; class Aves; order Passeriformes; family Corvidae; genus Coloeus; species Coloeus monedula. Next base: position 13,989,304 of record NC_138784.1, read on the forward strand.
CTGCCTCAGTCCATTAGTTTCACCCTCCATTTTCTTGCTGAAGAGAGAAATCTTGGTGGGTATTTTGATCCTCAAGAAAGGACATTCTGTTTTGAGATATAAACATCTCTCACTGGGGAGCAGAACTCACCCAGACATTCTTCACATCCAAGAATCAGGTTCTTATTAGGGAGCCAGAAGTGTCCAGACAATCTGATGCAACTGTGCAGCATAAAGGTCAGATCCAGTCTGGTGGAAAACAATCCTTTGGCTTTATTGGTCCTAAGATCTGGCCACATATATTTGTTGACTCTAATTGGGTCGTTTAGCCAAATGGTGATTTTCATCACCCTTGAGATGCACATGAGATCCTGGTGTTAGAAGGCAAAGACAGGGACACTCCCAGGTGTAGATGGGGAGCTGCTTTCCACAAGCCAGACAAAAAGTTAACAGTCTGTTTTTATATGACAAAAACTTACATGCATAATGTACCATTTGGCTTAGAACAGCCAGCTCACATTTTCACTAACGTCATGTTCCTGTCTCCATCAGAAACTTGGTGTCTTTTGGTTGGCTTCCATTTCTCACAGAGTAAGAGCTCTGTGAGAGGAGTTGTCTTTGTCAGTTTTCTAAATTGCCTGGTCATTGACCAGTGTGTTTTATTGTAGCACTGTAGTTTCTTACACAATTTTTAAAATGACAACAAAAAAGAAATTCTACAATGTTAATGGTTTACAAAATAAATAAAATGAGAATGCTTGTTTCCTCTTGTGTTATTTCCTCTCTCTGCTGCTGAAGATGTATCTTGTATCTTATGTATGGTGCAACTTAATAAGAGATCTCACTGTGTACCTTGTGTGAAAATTAACTTATCAACAAAAAAGGGAATGTGATTATGCAGTTTCAGGATTGAGTGTAAATGATGCAGATGCTACTGGATATGTCAGTGTGCATGTATGGGTTAAGTTCAAGATTTCTTGTGTTTTCTTAGCACATTCAAGCACATGTAGTCTGACAATATTCTGAAAGTTACTGATGCAATTTAAAGTAGTCTTTTCCAGATCGTGTTTCAAATCAGCATGTTTATTTGAAAGTTATAAAACTAGCAGCAATATAAATACAGTGTAGGTGAAATCATGGCAATGTAGAGGATAATCTAAGCATATATGGTGAGCCACATGGTAAAATAATTGCTGAAAGTCTTAATTAAGATGAGAACAGACAGTGTTAATGAGAAATAAAGGCTGATCCGTGCTTTAGTTGTCACAGTCAGCCTGATTTAAGCACTTTCAGGGCCATTGAGCTGAAAACATTTTTAGAGCATAGTACAATGGAGAGGCCATTATATCAGACTGAACATTTTGCAGAACAGCACTATTAAGAGATTTGTGATAACTAGATGGTAGACTGGATTAATGTAGTAGACTCCCATCCAAATCTCTCCTAGGCCAGGAACAAAAATGAGTGTGGATTGTGGGTATACATAACAGTGGCTGTCACTCTCCCATGAAGAGTCTTTTGTAACTTAAGAGTCAGAAAAAATCCAGGAAGGCAATAGAAGAGAGTTTCTCAAGTCATATCTAAAATGCTGAGAGAGGATTTAGTTTAATTAGATTAGTGTTTTCCTTTCTTAAGTGGCATTTCTCTTCCTGTTTATATTTTCCATTGGATTTTGTTTTGCTGTCTGTAAGGTGAATTTGCTGAGAATGTGTCTGTGTTTCAGAAGTTTATTTTACTCTCTGCCAGCACTGCCGAAGAGACATGCACCCATTCTATTGCTGGCTTTAGAGATTACCATGAGTAGCAGCATATGGGATTAAGACAGTGCTTTTATTAACAGTTAATATGTAAAACCTAGAACCTTTCAACACTGGACATTTTAGTGTCATGCCAAAATTTTTTTTTTTGGTGTACAGACTTCTCTCTTATCAACACTTAGTCTTTCCCTTCATTTGGGAGCCATAGTTTTCCACTTGACCCATAGTCCCATCAGTTCTAGAAGCTGGGACACACTGAGCACAGCAAAAATCAAGACAAGCTCCTTGTGTCCAAACCAGAGTGAGGCAGATGTGCACACAATGGGAGAGAGAGGGGGGTCGCAAGTTCTGTAAATAATTCTGTAAATACATTCTGGTTAGGGCTTGGATGGAACATCCATGGTCTGATACTTTGCCCAGGCTGTGCAACATGCTGAGGCAAAACTGCTGTGGGCATAATTCTGTACTGACTTAGGAGAGGCCTCACATAGTTCCAAGGGTGATTTCCCTCGCAGTCCTGTTTCTGCACTACTTTAGTCAGCTCAAGGAAGGGGCACCATGGGAAGCACAGGGCACCTCTTAGTGCCAGGAGCCGTCTGCTGAGTTGGGGCTGATGGTGATAAAAACTTCAAACACATAAATGAGCAGCAGAATCACATGAACTTTTTCCATGATCATGGCTTTTTTTATTTGAATGAGTAGTTTTCCACCCCTTTCTACAAATAAAGCTGTTTGGCCTTGATTGTGGCAGTGGGGCTGGAGCGCACTGCCCACCTCCCCCTTGGGTCACTCGTTGTCCTGGGACTGAACACCAAGGCAGGCACAGAGAGGCTTAAATCCCCCTTTAACATTAGGGAAGGTTTTCTCACGCTGTAACTCACACTCTGTGCCCCTTATGGAAAAAGCATGTGCACATTAGGTGGCTGCTAAACATTTGCTAAAATGTTGCAAAGCTTTCCTTCTCAGGGGGCAATAGTGAGGAGAAATGATAACTGCAGCATCTCACTACTCCTGTGGCAGCAGAGTGTGAACTCATCAGAGCAGTTCTTTACTACCAGCAGTGCACCTTCTTCCAGTATAGGAAAATACTGGAGGTGGTTTATGTATTTCTAGTTAAATTTAAAGTTTGGACTGCATCCTGCTGAAGAGAATACTGAACAAAGTCATTTTAGGAGTATTTTTCTCTCCTATTTATATGCATTTGTATTGAAACCAAGATTACTACTAGAAAGGTATTTCGCATATTTTTGTAATTTTAGTGCTGCTTATGTACCATTAAAGCTTCAGTATTGTCTGAAGAGTCAACTTGCAAAAAAGTAAATGTTGTCAATGGTGATTCATAAATTATTTGTGTACGTAGATTGATACAGAAGACATCTGGACAAATGCCGTATTTGCTGAAAATTTAGAATTTTGAATGATTAAAACTATTTGCAAATTAACATAATTTTGGGTTAGATTGCATTTTTTAGCAAGGTAAAATATAAATTTGCTGCATTCTTATTTCAAGAATTTTTTCAGGCAAAAAAGGTTTTATTTAGGAATTTTTTTGTAATCTAATTTTTAGGGATTTTGAAAAATACTGAAATAAAAATGAGAATTTTTGTTGTACTTGAGCTCCTGCTCTTGACTGAAAAATAGTGGTCTTTCATTTCAACAGAAAAAACCTTATATTTTCTAAAATAATGATTTTCAGGCTCAGGAGATCTCTATGAGTGTTCTCCTGCTAAACATGGAACTGAAATAGTTTTTCCTACAACTCTGATTAATACAATAGCTGGAATAATTAATACAGTAACTAAAATATTATGGTCTCACACACAAATACCAGGATCACTTTTGTTTCTAAATGTAATGATTTTGATCTTCGATTTCTCCCAATATTTTTAGCAGTGCAAGATTTCTGTACTCCCATAAAGGCAGATATTCAGTATCTGCAAGTAAGCACTGAAAAATCACTTGCTTGATTACACTTGTGGGCCATTAAATATCTGCTTTCATCTCTATAATTCCTCTCTTCTCAGAGCCTGGGCAGTGGGACTCAATCAGCCATGTGTTATCTTTCCCAGATCCCTTTCGGAGCATAGCGCAGTGCACAGGAATGCAGTTTGTCAAACACATTGTGTCTGAAATCCTTTGTTGGGAGAAGTGGAGAGAAAGAGATTATAAAATGCCTCAAACCCTTCAATAAGGCCATTCCCAGGTTTCTTGTATCTGTTCAGCCAAACAAAGCGTTCATACCTCACTTTGATGTGTAGGATGGTGTATTTTAGCATATAGTATGTATTGTATCTCAGAACAGCATCTGTTGTCCAGGCTGCAGTTTACAAAGAATAACTCACTTGATTATAGTAACTTACTATGTTTTGGCACGTTTTTAGGCTCAAGGACAACACAGAGGGGAATTTAGAAGAAATAAATATATCTGTTGTCTATAATGTTGGTTTTTATACATGGTGAGATTTAAGATCCTGGTGTGTTTTGGAGGAGGGGTGAATAAAAATACCCAAACAGACTGGTGATGTATGTTTTTCATTACTCTGCTAATACAAACCTCTCAGAGGTAAATCTGAGCAGTGTGAATAACTTCTTGAAGCTGTTAACTTCTGTCACCCTGAGGCAATCCCTGACTGACTTTCTGTAGCATTTCCTCCTCAAAATTCTATACACAAAAAACATTTACTTACAATACACTGGCACTGTAGGTTTAAGTTGAACATTTTGCACTGGAGTAGTTTTGAGAAACTAGCCTAGAATGAATAGGTGGGAGTAGACACGTTGCCAAGTGCCAAATGAGTTGCAGAGTCCACCCTGATGTTGCTTACAGCAGTGGTTTGGGCAACACAGGCAGTTTTCAGCATAGCAAGCTGAGTTACAATGTGCATTCTCTGCCAGTGTACTCTGAGAGAATTTGTCCTTTACAGGTCAGATATCCAAGGGGAAGTCTGGGAAGGCTTTGTAATGCAAATCTAGCTAGCCTTCGTTCACACAAGGAATGTTAGATGCTGACCCATAAGAAGTGAGTTCAAGATTTCTGTGAATATGTGGGATTTGAATTAACGCGGTAATGAAAGGCTCTAAGAATATAAGGTGCATTCAGTATCTAAATCACTGACATGGTTTAGAAAGTTAAAATTGTCTCTGCAATGATTAAAAGAGAGCTGGTTGATACTTTTCCTTGGCATAAACATTAGCAGGAATCCACCCATGGCACTTGGATGTTTGTTGAACAGCTGGTGTGTTTTGTTTAATAGAGTCAAAGAGAAAAGTGGTAGTAGGTTTGTTGGCGATGTGCTGTGTTTATGGTGGATGACAGGGAATTGAGATGTAAAACAAATAGCAGAGGAACAGATCCAAGCAAAAATGCTTAGTTATACTATTTGGCAGATTTTGCGTGTTAGAAAATATAAAGCACATTAACAGGGAAATAAAAATGCACCGGACAGTAACAGCCATTGAATTTACACAAGGAAAAAATAACTGTGAGATCACTTATTCAGCTCTGTGGGACAGACAAGTTCCTGGACTATCCTTTAAACCCATGATATTTTCATGAAAGATTAGAATATAGATACAGAACAGAGAAATCCCAAGTTTCTACATGAAGCAGAGACACACAAGGCTTGTATTTGCCCCAGAGCATGTTTGTCTTTTATTACACTGTTTTGTTGACTATGTATCTCTTTTCAGCTCTGTTTTTTCATCTTGTGGGACACGGTCCAGATGAAAAATAAAAGTTACAGATAAAATTATTGGAGGATTGGATATGCATAATTATTTTGTAATTTTATTTCAATACTAATATTTTCTATTTTTCTTTCCTTTTCCACAGAGGGTATGAACTGTATGAACAAAGATCATGGGTGTGCACACATCTGCCGGGAGACACCCAAAGGTGGGGTTGCCTGTGAATGTAGACCTGGCTTTGAACTTGCCAAAAACCAGAAGGACTGCAAATGTAGGTAGATGAAGATTAAATTTCAAATGCCCCAAAATGTCTTGTTTTCTTCATTGTTGTTATGTTCCAGAAGAAGTTAACTTTGTTTTGGCCAAAGGTGATTTGTAATTTTAGTAATGAGGGGTTTTTTGCTGTAGAAGATGCATTTGGGGATGGGTAAGAGGGATTGAATAATAGAACATTGGCAGTGGCTCAGTTATCAAAACAATAACAACTTTTCTACTTTCCTGTGAATGCAGAAAAGTGAAGTAACAGTTTAATCCAGACTTTCCTTTTAAAGCAATACAAATAAAGCATAGTGGATTCTGACTTGCAATATTTTGAAGGTCCACAAAGGTGTGTGCATTGCTAAGTGTACTAGTGAATTTAATGAGAAACCCACTAGAGCTATCAAATTAAGCGTGTGAGTTCCAATTTTTTTAAAAGACAGGAATGATTGCTCTAGCCTTGATTACACTGCTCACACTCTAGATTTATCACTTGGGAAATGTGCAGCTGCATTATATATACTGTTCTTCAGAGAAAAGCCCAGAGTGGTATATTCTTGAAGCTGTGATGCTAAAGATACAGATACTCATTAGCCCACAAAATTAGAAATTGTTCTGTACAGGTTCAAATAATTGACCTCAGCATCGTCATCTGAAAGCTTCAGAACTGAGTCTTTCTGATGGCTTCAGTGAGTCTTAGATCTGAGTCCAGTAGCTTGCATTCCTACTTGGTAGCTTTGAGAGAGACAAAAAAAGTGCAATCAAACAACATAAAATGTTTGCTGCGTTGCATAGGGCCAATATTTTTGAGACAGTCTTTCTTGCACTTCAGTTTTTTTCTTCCTGAGATCTCCACTCTGTAAACACGCATGGATGATATTATCTCCCAAGTACAAAGTCAAAAGAATCACTTTTGAATGTCATAAAGAAATGCCACAGAGTAATGTACAGCCTGATTTCTGCTCATTATTAAAAGGCTACACATGGCCAAAGGCAAAAGCACAGAAAAAAATGCCTTTATGGTAATTTTCATTCTCAGTGTTTATTAGAAGGGAATGTTGCATGCTGTTAATTGGAGTGCAACATCAGATACATTGGTGAAGTGTGGGAGGATGTTTACTTATGTTGTTATTATTTGTTTCCTCAAATTCTTATATTCTTTGGGAGTTTCAGTATCCTTTTTCATAGATGGTGGCAGGAGGATTAGAGCCTTTTCCGGAACATTATTCCTAAATGCCTTTTAATAGAGTAAAAACTCCAGTTTATTCTGTGCCCTCTGGTGTTCAAATTGTAGCTGGAAGTATAATGAACTTTTGGTGTCAGACCTCTAAGTAGGGACACTGAGTTTTCCAAGGCTGCAGAGCTTACTTTGGAGTACACCAACCTCTAAACCCACAGCACATTCTGCAAGTATGATCCAGAGTCTTATTTAAAATAATTACTTCTAGTCCTTCCAAATGCAAAGAAGTACAGAGGTGTAGCCAGATAGCCTGGGACAATAATTGTGAGATTACAGCAGGCTATTTATGGAAGCCTAATTCTGAAACCAAATCTCAACTTTTAAAAAAACTTTTTCACAGCTAACCATTTCAGTGGAATTGGCTTAAATCCTGAGCTGCAGTCTTGCAACTACTCAGTTTTGCAGCTATGTTGAAGAGCTGGAAAAGAGACACTTCCCACTTGCCAGCCTGGACGGGGTCTGTAGCCCTGTATAATTGGGACTGTGGGGTCTGATACACCCTTGTAAAACCCTGTATCCCTCTCAATTATGCTGGTTTATCATGGTCCTCCAGGAGTCCATGCCTTTCAGGGTTTGTCAGAGCTTGCTGCTCTGGTTTTTGTATGTGAACAAGTGACAGAGAACATAACACCTCTTAGTACACCTAGGTGAATTTTTATCAGCCAGTTTGCAATTCAGTCAGACTGCTGAGAGAGATTTTCAAATGTATTGGCCCAAGGCCTTTGGTAACGATGCAAATCTTCCTCAAAGGAAGATGTTAAAATAAGTCAGAAAGCAGAAACACTTGGAGGAAGGCTCCATGCTTTTTATGCATGCATCACACAATTGTCATGGCATGCTAGTTACATAAGCACATACCATCTTATCATTTACCATGACATGCTGATAAGGCAGTCACTTTTGCTTCATTCAGTGTCCATGATGGTCAGTGCTCATTAAACAGGCTTGTGTTCAGTAGCTTCCTCTCCATAATTTAGTGTCATGCCTTTTCTGCTGCACAGTATTTAAGCTCTATTGTGAACATAAAATTTTTAATCTCCTCGTGGATTTTCCCATGATATTCATTACTGTATTATCAAAGTGCTTTGTAGGCATTTGTAATGTATTTTCAAAACGTTCTTGTCAAGTTAAAAAGTACTGGTTTGCCTATCTTACAAAAGAGAAATCAATATAAAAATATTAATGTCAGTCATTTAGTAGTGATAGGTGATTAACAAGAACTACACAGAACCCAGCTAAGCATTTTCATCAGGTTAATATGATCCAAGCCAAACTCCTGATGGCTCCAGCTGTAGTTGCAAATGCCATGGAGAAAGGAATATAATATCAGTAACCTGTAATAGAAGAGATTCAAGTGACCTGCCAAGCTCTAAGTAGGAATTCCACAGCAAAGGCAGGAATAGGTTAGAGTCTTTAGGGCTCTTTTCACTTTCTGAACAAGACTATTCTTTCTTGACAGTCCATTTCTGATTTGTTACTCACTCTGCAGCAGATGAGAAAAGATTCCCAGCGGTTTCCACAGCCCTGACTTTCCCCAGCTTCACTGTGCACTAAATGAGACAGGAGTGTTTTCTGCGTTTGTCATTGAGGAGAGTTACCATAACACAATAGGACTATGTACAACAAGTCTGGTATTTTGTCGTTTTTGAGTGCTTAAGATTGCAGCCTTAATGGTTTCTTAGTGTAAATTTTAAGTATGCAATTTCTAGTTGCCCAACATGCTAAGAAAACACTAAAGTGTGGAGATTGAAAGGGACCTCAAGAGGCCATCTAGAAGTACACCAAGCAGAATCACAAGGATCCATACGTGTTCCCTCAGATAAGCTGCATCCTTTACATCCAAAGCATCAGTCAACTTCAGCTTCTGGGAGTTTACTGCTACTCCTGTAAACTACTTTAATAGCCTCTGGTGTGCACAAGCCCAGAAGAAGATTATGCTTTGTCAGTAATTTTCACAGGTACTTGCTGGCAGCAGAAAGAAGAATTCAGAGCAGTGAATTTGGCTCCGGAGTATGTTGAAATAAACATGGGAATTTACCTCTTCTTTCTACATCTGCGTCCATGATACATACTAAGATCCTGCTCCTGGGCACGATTGCATTAGAAGTTTTTGATAAACCGAAGATATTTTCCCCAAATATGAACAAACCAGGAGATTTTATGTTCATCTCTTTCTTAGCTGGAAGCTTAAAAATAAGAGGAAATCTAAAGCAGATTCACATACCTGCAAGTTGCTACCTGAAAGAGTTACAAACAAGTAAAAGCTGGATCTTTTAATGAAAAATGCTGGATAATCCTACCTACAGCTCTTTCTATCTGCCTCCTTGGATAATAATGATTTAAGTGAGCAGGAAGGCTAGTGCAAAGTAATTCTAAAAATCCTATCTAGGACTTTTACAATGAAATGCCAACCTACCTATGCCAAATGGCAGCTCTTCAGCTCCTGCTGACTGTGTCCTCATGCTATTTGCTATCAGTACGAAGATCCCCAGAATGTTAAACACATAAAGCCATACTAGAATAAATCATGTCAGCAATGTTGCATGCACAACTTTATCACAGAGAAGTGCCCATATATTTATGTAAATTATGTATTTAATGGCCAGTTTAGTTAAGAAACAGTGCAATTTTTAAGTTACCTGGAATGACAGTATGCTCATTTGAGAAGTCCATCCTACAAAAACACAAAAGATCTGTCTTGTGGCAAATTCTGTGGCATCTGAGCCATAGTATATATTTCAGTCCACATGTGGACAAGATCATGACACTGTTGTCTTGACCAATTTTTTAAGTTACCACATAATAAATGCTAGATTAAATAGTTGGCCATATGTTTTCAAGTACTTCTTGTCATGGGCATGTAGGATGGAAGAACCAGAAAAAGGGTTCTGTGGAACTTCGGAGAAGCACTCAAAACAGGATTTAGGCTGTAGAGTGAGGCTGAATTCTGGTATTTTCTGTCTTCTGGGGAGTATAGTATGGAATATCAATATCAATACTTAGTGGAATATGTACATTAAAATCCTTCCTGTTCCTTAAGATGTCATTTCTCTTTCAGACAGTTGTTTCTCATTTTTTAATCATCCAAATGTCATTTCTAGACTACTCCATATATTTCTCTGGGTGTAAGCACTGGCCCACGTGCCAAGCTGTGTCTCAGGACTGTTTGGCTCAGCCCAGTCAAACTGCATAGATGCTGCTGGTTCCAGTGTGGGCAGGTGGACAGGTTATGCCAGCTGGCATATGCCATTATGCCAGCTGCCAGGGCCTGAAAGATGTCTGGCCAGCCTAGGACCCTGAGCATTGTAGTCACTGAAAAGAATTCATCTGGTTTGAAGGCACTTTGAAGCCCCAGTGTCAGCCCTAAAGCTCTTTATCCACTTGGAGGAGTGTTGGGAGAACAGACTGGTGACTTGGTTGCCAGCACTGGACGTGTCCCACAGAGGGTGTGTGTCATTGTAGGGCTTCTCTGCTGTTGTACAGGACATTTCTCCCACCAAGGGAAAGAGCCCAGCATTTTAACTGCACTTAAGACATACACAAATTCTGAAGCACTGTCAAAAGATGGTGTTACTCTGGTTTTAAATCTGACATGTGGGAATAAAGTCTGTCTGAGTTCTAACAGATATGTGAATATTCTCCTTTGGTTAAAAAAAAAAAAAACCCAAACTTACTGTTTTCCCTCCCTTTCATTTTAACATGATTTATGATATTTTAAGGTGATCTGTGTCTGTTGGAATTTACTGTTTTGCCTGTTTGCCTCTTTAATGTCACAGGCTCTGAATGAGCACACAGTTGTTTGCATAGCTGCAGAGTCTAAATTTATCAGAAATAGTTTCAAAAGAACAATTTGTGAATTCTCATTAATATTGCTTTAATTCTTTCTGACAAAAATGGAGTAGATCTGGATGTCCATTTGCTTTTAAATAATTATGGGTTTCTTCCTCTAAGCAAGAGAAACTTCCCACTGTGTCACTGCAACAGAATGAGGGCTGGAAGAAAATGGAAATGACATATTTTACAACTGGATTTTGTACCAATTTCACCTGTAGAGCTGTCAAGCTTCAGAATGTTGACTCAAGTTACTTAAATAGATAAATTGTAGTCTAGACAGAAATTCAAATCCTTCAAAAACATGATTTACTAATGTTTCTAGGAGACAGGAAAAGGAACTGACCTACATGTGCATTCATGGACTGGGTAGAATGGGAACCAGTAACTTTAATATGCAGGGAAACTGTAAAAGTGTGTGATTCTGCAGGGTTTGCTATAAATGCCATCAGTCTAGTGAGATTTTTTTCATAGACAAATATAGTAAGGAAAAGTTCCTCATATTACGTGGGTCAGAGCAAGCATGTTAAGATATTTTCATCTCTGCCAGCAGAGGCTTTCAGCAAGGAATGCCAAAAATAACCACTGCCGTCACAATTTTTAAATACACACTTTGTTGCTGATTGCACTTTAAAATCCTCAATAAAAATACTGTTGGCTAGAAATGTGTTTAAACATCTGGCATAAACAACACCTTGAAGTTAATTTGTGATGGCACTGCAGTCCAAGGAGGATAGAAACTCCACATAGTCCTGGAGGCATATGGGGTCAAGTAATAAGCATGTCTTCATTGGAAAGGTGGGAGCTTTAAGAATAGAGAATTGACATAAAATTTTGTTCGTTTTGCATCAAAAATAAAAGCCAAAATGGTAGTGTGTATTGAAGGGAAAGAAATGTTTCCATTTGATGCAAAGCAGAATTATTTGCTCCAGGTACTTTTTCACAAAAAAAAAATTATTAGTAAAGCTATAAAAGTGGAGAAGGAGAAAGAGTGCCTGAGTTTGGCTGTTGCTTAGGGGGCTTTGTAATGTGATTCCTTGGAAGTTTAGGATTCTTATGATTTAGGGTATGTTCCCTCCTCTGGCTGGTTGGACCGACAATTTCCATTTTCCAGTCTAGTGCAATGTCAAGCTCCAAAAAGGGGACATGAATCAGGCAGGTCTCCCCATCTTTCTCATTGCCGTTCTTTCCAGTTGGATAGAACAGCAATATTCCTGGAAAGTGAGGTGGGAATCCCAGCAGTCTCTCTTCTCAGAGATTGTTCTGGCCCCTAGACACCAAGGCTGTTCCCTCTCCAGCCCTGAACAGCACAAGGGCTTTTATTCCAAGTGTGCAGTGGGAAGGATCAAGGATGCTTGCACCTGTAGTGGCCACAGGTCTGCACTCACTTGAGAGGTGGATGACTCCTGTTGTGATCTTTGCCAGAATTCAGGGGCTAAAGTTGTAAACTTGTGGTTCCCACACTGGCAGGAGGTTTTAATGGGAATTCTGTTGGGTATGCTGTGGTGGGTCTCCCTCAGTTGCTTTTTTTAGAACTGTTCCATTTTAAGCTAAATACTTCAGTGATTACTGGGAGTGACATGGCTGCTCAGCACTCACACCAGAGGTGGGGTATTTCATTTCTAGCTACTGTGATGGAAAATTCTGGTCTACTCCATTTTCAGAAGCTAGAATTAAAGCAGGGTCACTGAGTTCAGAGGGAAAATACATGAGCTTAGCCCTCTTGCATCAGATACAACCTCAGATTTGAGTTAGATACGTGATTTTCAAATCCTGTTAACCAGTATCTTGGTTTTACTCTATATTGCAACTTGCTACCCTGCCTCTTTTATAAACTCTTATCTAGAAAGAAAATTCTGCTAAGACCAGTGTGAGGAACTTCCTTCTGATTACTAGGAATCAGTATTTAAATGATTGTAGTCTCCATTTAAATTACCATACCATTTCAAAACATTTAAGTCCTCTGAAATTATGAGTATATAACTAAATAATGGCATGTTGGATTTCCCCCATATCTGCCAGTGTATATTTACCAATAAAGAACCTAGTCCAAATAAAGACAGTAAATTGAATTCAGAAATCAGTCATATCAGAACTGTGTTATTCAGCATCAAGGTGTGCAGCTGCATAGGATGAAATGAAACAGGGCCAAGTGAGAGGCTTTATTAATGGTGCTAGCCAGGTTGATATTTAAAAACTGGTTTGTCTTAGCTGGCAGAAATTAAATCCATCATGTGACAAAGAAAATTAATTGAATCTGATCTATTAATTTGTGTAACCTTCAAAACTCTGCCTACTCTCATGAAAAATGTTTGCTTTAATGTATGTTTAGTACTTTTTCCCCAGAGGACATTTGAATTGCTAAAAGCTGTTCTGCACTGTTGCTTGGAAGTGAAAGTGGCATCTCCAATGCTTCCTTCCTGGCTGAGGCCAGCACATGGCAGAGACATAAAAACTGTGTATTTTTTTGTTGCAGAGAAGAAAAAAAACCCCAACCATTTCCTCTTTTATTTTTAAACTTGTTGCTTTAGGGGGGCCAGTACTTGATATAGTAGATTTCAAGACTTCTATGGCTCTGTTCTTGCTGCTTGGTCTCTGCTTAGAGAATGAAGGGGAAGCAAAAGAGAGATGCTGTCTATAGATCTGAAAGTATACATGTGTATTGGTAGACTGTTAATTTCTTCACAGATATGAAGCATGTAGCTTTTAGGAAGACAAAGAATTGGCTAAGAGTCACACTTAAGTTTTTAATACAAATAGACTGGGGAAAATGCTTTTATTTTTCTTTCTCTTTTTTCTTCGCTGTGTGGATTGAGGCTAGGGCATGAGATGGGCATAAGGGAGGGGGCAGAAGGAAGAAATAGAAATAATTGCAAGCATAAATGTTATGTTGCCGTATGTCTTGGTGTGTTACTGCTCTTCTGTGTTCTGAAAGGCTCTCAAGACTAATTGGTTTCATTGTCATTTTATTTATATATACATATATACACATTCATTTGGGGCTTAACTAGTAACCTGTAACTATGGGAATGGAGGCTGCCAACACACCTGTGATGACACAGATACCGGTCCTGTGTGCGGTTGTCATCAGAAGTATGCCCTGCACTCAGATGGCCGAACCTGCATTGGTGAGTACTTCTCTGCAGCACATTTGATCTCGTACTGCTCAGAATCTCTGTGCCATTTGTGTGTGTGTGTGTGTGTCTGTGGGGCGTGCGTGTCGCTGTCCCGCTGGGGCTCAGCACTGCCAGTGCTGCAGAGGGGTGTTCCAGCAGTTCCTGGCTGCTGCAGCCGGGCTCAGCCAGGACACAGAGAAGCGTTTGTGCGTGGTCTGTCAAAATGTTTGTTAATGAAGTATCCCTTTGTTACTCACTTGTAACTTTTGTTTCTGTTCGTAACTATTCGTTTTTGAAGTATAAAGGTGTAGAACATTCATCATTTTGAATGAAAGTTCAGCTCTTCAGTTCACTTTCGTTAGTCAAGACTTCCTTGTGTGAGCAAGGTTAGGAAAATTATCTTCTTTTCTGAGCTGTTACCAGGGAAAAGGAGTCATCATTACGTGCTGTCTTCCCTATTGTATGTTTCATGATTCTGAAAACTACAACGCTTGTAGTGACTAAGCTTTCATTCAGAATATCAGTAGGAAAAAGCCAGTCAAGACATGGAGCGTCTTGGCAGATGCTTTGCAAGCATGTATGATTAAAAAATGTATTATTTGCTTAACACCATTTCTTTCCACTCCACTTAAAAAAAAAAAAAATTAAAAGTGCATTTTTGCATAGTGCAAGCTAACATTTGAAAATTCTTACTCACAGATCAGAACCTGAAATCCATAATGGTTTTCATTGGCATTGCGGACATGTTGACTTTTTTTGTTTGTTTAATTTCAAGTCCTTACAAATTCTTAGTCATTTCCTGAGGTTAAAGAAACACAGACACATATTTATCATATTTTCTCTCCTATACTGCAAGACAGAGCATTTGAAACCCATGGAAATCTGTCAGCTACCTTTAGCCAGTCTGTCTTGGTCAGATCCATGGCATTAAGCTCCGTGGCTGCCCAGAGCCTTGCTCACTTCTGAGGGGTTTAATTGCACAAATTGTGGGGTAGGGCGAGGTTTTTGCTGGCAGAGGTAAAGCTGAATGGAGCTCAGAGCTGGGCTCTGCCTTTTTGTCTGCACAAGGTGTGTCTGAGTGCAGGGGATCTCTCAGCGAGTGCCTCTGATAACGCAGAGGGCTCCATCCTACAATCGCTGTCCTGTGGCAGTTCCAGATGTGGAGAACTTGCAAGAGTGAGAGCCTTGAGAGCAGGTTTTATTGAATGGATAATTGATCTTCTATTTATTATTGTTCACTAATATCCTTGGATTGATGTTTTATTTTGTCCAGCATGTAAAAAATTATTTTAAAAGCTGTGTACATTGTATCTTTTTTTTTTTTTTTTTCCATTTTTGTAATGTAATACATACAACTCCATGTTACATTCCTTGGTCTTGTGATGTAAGTCACATATTACTGCCTGTGCTGATTTTCTTCCCTCTAAAATAGTTCTTTCTCTTAGAATACTTCTAATGTTTTTATTTATTTTTTACATTTTTATTCCTGCTTTCTGGTGATGGTTCCTGATTGCCTGTCTTGTCTGATAACTGACGTTTATTAATTATTTACAGAGAAAAAAAAAAAAAAAACAAAAACTCAAACAAAAGCCTCTATTGCAGCCTGATCCCATCTAGAACTTGTTAAAAACAAAACAAAACAACTTCTTGTTACCACTCAACCATGTAGAGTTGCCACAAACAAAACCTGCCAGCCTCCTCCTCCTCCTCACTTCAGTGATTCCAGTGTTTGCTGTCTTCAGTGGTGTATATATTCCAGGCATCACTGCAAGAATGCAAACTTCTGCAATGCCAGATAAATACTTGTTGACCCTTTGTCTAACATATTTTGTCTTTGTTTGCTTGACTTAACCTTTTATTTTTTTTTACGTTTGCTGCATGTGAAAGTCCCCACTTGCATTTTTGTTTTTTGTTTTCCTGATGAGCATTTCCCTTTTTCTACAGATCATTTTATTTACCCAGCTGCTGCTTCTCCATTGCTCTCCTGTATCAGAAATCTTTAATTTTATTTCACCTACTGATCATCTCTTCCCACACTTGTGACTGTTTCTGTGTATTTCTAATGAAGCATAACCAAAGTCCTCATTATGCTGTATGAAACTCTTACTTGTAGGATGTCAGAGCCTACCTTGTAAAGTGACCTCTGATGACATCATCCTGCTCACTGCATGCTAATAAAATTACTAAACCCTGTTCTTGCAACATCTTTCCTAGCATTGAATGTTTAGCTAGTAGTGTTTCATAGACAAGCAGGCAACCAGCACTGCCCAAATTGATCTTTTTTTGTGTTTGTTTGGTTTGTTGTTTGTTTATTTTTGTTGTTGTTTTTGTTTAATTTGCATGCTGTTGTTTGGTTTCTCAGTGTGTCGATGTGTCCAAGGCTATGGTTCATCCATGCCCATCCATCACCGGACTCTTCTCGCTCTCTCTCCGTCTGTCTCAGTCTTCTGCCTGCCGCCTTCAGATCCTGGTGCCCCCATTAGCCTGGATCACAGTTTGTCTTTGGTAGTTTGTTTAACTAGCCTTCCTGAATTTTAATTTTCATCATTAACACCTCTCTGGGGCACCCATGTTAGCTGTCTTGCTCTCCAGTAGAAATCCAGCCTCCTCTGTGTGGTTAATTACTTCTTAGCTGACCATTCTTCCTTTTCACCCTCTTTCTTCCTCCTTTCCCTGAACACCCATTTAATTTTTTCCTGGGTTCTCAAAGGGAATTAACTCTCTAACGGGGATTTAGTGCTTTCATGCCTTGCTTCTTGGCTTTGGCTGTGCCATGCCAAGAAACTGTCTTAGGCAGCGGAAAATTGGGCTTGTGATTAACCAACTGCTCCATGTTTGTCCCTTACTTGTGTTTTAGAGAAGGATGAGGCTGCAATTGAGAGTTCTGAGTACAATGCCACGTCAGTAGCTGATGTGGACAAGCGGGTGAAACGGCGGCTACTTATGGGTAACACTTTTCTTCCACTTCCTTTGTTGTGCTCTCACTTTTGTCTGTATGTATGTGGGGGGGAGGTTCTCTTTTGGTCTCATTTGGTTTTGGTCTCCTTTGGTTTTGGTTTGGCCTGGTTTTTTTTTAACCTGACTTCATCTGTGTGGAAAGGTCACCAATTTTGTTAAGTTCTCATCTGTTGTACGACTTCATTCCTTGTTTTTAAACTTTTTTTTTCCTAATGCTGCAACTTTAATGTTCAATTTTCTCTGCATAGAAAGAAGCTTTTGCTATTAACCTTACTTAGCTTATGCAAGCTACTTTTTACATGTGATTTGTGTGTTTGTGTGTATGTGTTGCTGTAGAATTCCTGAAAAATCTCCTGTTGCAGACCTGCCTATTGACTTAAAAGTGGATGATGATGATGATGATGATGATGATGATGATATAAACCAATGCTCTATTACATCTGTGGTGTTAAATGAACAAGTGTATTTGCCTAATTAAAATTTCATGTACTTTTGACCGAAATATAAATATTATGACTGGAAATTCATTCACTTCCTTTGTGCAGCTATTTTAGTAACCACTGAAAGATCTTTTCCTAGTGACTAGTGAGCTTCTGTACGTTCTTCTTGCAAGACTGAGGCATGGCTTGTTTCTCTATGTCATTGGAGCTTGAGAGTGGAAGAGAGTAGCAAGTGCACTGAACAGTGAAGATAATTCTTCAGCTTGTGCTCTCAGTTAACCCATTGCACACCCTTGTGCTTGTCTCCTTCACGGTACATTTCCGGCTGTTAGTGAGAAGGGCCTTTTGGGAATAGAAGAGGTCGAGTGGCTGGGCTTCTGCCAGACTTTGCCTGGGACGAAGACCACAGAGTAGCTACAGACTGCTGAATGATGCTTGGAGATTGTCAGGTGGTTTATTCCTCTGTATTTTCCACTCTGAGGCTCTACTCGCCACATAAAATTATTTCCACTAGGTTTTAAACATAGTGACCATTGGTGAGATGTACCTAATGGATCCCCTTACAAGACAGGGCTTCATCACCACAGAAAACATTCTGGCAGGGCAAGATTCTGCTCTCTTCCCTCAGGGTTCCTACTTCTTTTCTTAAAACCACTGAGTCCTTTGCAGACTGTCCTGCTAGCCATTGGCAAGCTCAGCTCTGCCTGTAAGCATCCACAGCTATCTGGAGTGACCACCTCTAGGAGACCAGAAGCCTCGCTGTGAATATTTAGTTGATTGCTGGGCTAACAGTTGCAGTAGGTCGCAATATTTATAAATTTTCCATATCATTTGTGTCTTGTCATCCATGACAAACCATCCACTTGCCCACAGGCCAGCATACAACCACTGTGTAGGAAATGACACAGTGTTGTAACTCCGTAATGGTATTGGATGACAAGATTGAGGTAAAATATCTTCCTTCATGTGAAAAGCTGGGCATATGGTACTTTATTTTTAGATTATCCATGACTGTAAATTTCCAATTAGTTTGCAGACCTAGCAAGTGACCCATATAGTTTTATTTTTTAATGATACACTGTTTCAAGTCATTTAACGTAACAAAAGCTATGAGGCAGCTCATCTTGCTTTGTCAATGTGCTTTTAACACTTTTAGCTATAATTTCAGTAAGACCCATAGTCTCACAAGAAGTCAGGAAAATAAATGTGCCCCAAAACCTCTAGGCCACTGAAACATGCAACCCTCTGGGTCTCAGTGTTGAGTTTGCCCAGCCACAAATAGTATGTGCAGTTCTCTCTAGAGGTACTGAGCAACATAGTGCACTGTGTTGATGCCTTACCCTCTGAAAAAGATAAATATCCAACCTGAAAATTAAGCTCACACTGCTTCCAAGAGTCCAGGCAAATAGCATTAAAAAGTTTAGCCATAAAAAGATTAGTAGCAGTCTTCTTAATTACACCAGGTCTTCAAGTTCCAAGCTGAACACAGACAGTAGAAATAGACTCAGGGAGATAGTTTAAAATCCAGTTTGCAAAATACATTGTTTAACTCTTCAGTACCTCCTGTATTAGCAGGTATCAGCTGAGAGCTGAGAGTTTCTGGACATGCTGTGTTTAAACCACTGATTCCTTAGAAAAACATTAACTAAGGGGGAAAAGAAATTTAATTAGTGAGTGAGATCTGAGTGGGTGGCTTAATATTTGGGGACTTTTTGACTTGTTTGTTTCTACTGATTGCTGATAGTCAGAATTAATTTTTTTAATGGAGTCTTACTCATTTCCAAAGTGTAGTGGCATTTCCATGAAATTCCATATGTCTTCAGATGCTTTCTAAACAGCTGTTTTAGGAAGTACTGGAAGGCTCCCCAGGAAACTTTTTTCCCAGCTTTTCTAAATGGACTGTGATTTTTGACCCTCCTGCAGGCAGTCTTGGGAGAGTACGAAAAGTAGACAACTTTATGTAATTTTAGTAATCTGATGAAAGGTGCTTTCAGTTGCAAGTCCTGAGATGATAATTTGTAGTCCCCTGTCATTTTCTGCACGCTATCAAAATGACTACGATCTGCATAACCCTTAAGATCAGTCACGGCTCAGAAAAGCTTGACAAGATTGCTTTAGAACAGTGTTGCTGTTAGACAAGTTTGCCTATAGCAGTATTTTTGCTACAGCAAGACTGGCCACCTCTGTGTTTCAGACTGGCTTTTACAGGGGCCTGTGTCCGAGTCATGCTGTGGTCCTGTGACTTGTGGCTAAATCTTAAACAGAGAAAAGTAGAAAAATACACATTATTCTTTCCTGTTAGAAGTATTTTTATCTAGATCTTGTAAGGCAGATGAGAAACTGGTCTTCTCTGATGACCCACAAGAAACTTCCCTTTAGAACTGTCCAACAATGCCTAGGAATTTTCATCTAACTTTTTCATGTTTGGACAGACCCTGAGAGCTTCCAACTGTCACTTATTTCCCTGGATCAGAGAAAAGCATTTGGATTCAGAGTAAAGAGTGCTCTCATTACAGAGATGGCACTGAATGGCTGTTGTCTAGTCAGTGAATGTTCATACAGCTCATTTCTCTCTTCTTCACTTCCCCTTGGCCATTGCCATCATGGAGTGGCAGCAGTGCAGCTTTAGTTGTACTCCAGGGGGGCTCCTGGAGAGGTCCTGCCTTGGTTCCATGGTGGCTGCTTCAAACTGGACCTTGAGCCACGAGCATCCTGTAGATGAGGAAGGACATTCATCCTGCAGAAGTGCACAGCTCCAGAACCAGAGCTGTACCAGCATATGTAAGGGACATTTTCATTCCCCTTGTTGCAGAACACCTTGCATTTGCTACAAACCACAAGGGCACAATCAATGTCTTCAGGTCTTCTTAAGCATCTGGTATGGTTCATCTTGCAGTTAGTTGAGCACAGCCTTCAGCTCTTAAAATTATGTTCAAATCCCTGGTTTGTGCGGTATAACAGAATTTTTTCTGAAAATATTTTGTGTGTTTCTTAGGAGCATCACAGAGACCTTCTCCATTTTCCTTTACCTTCTTTTCCTTGGGAACCCATTTGTTTCTTCTCTCACAGCATCATAGCATGAGACTGCCCTACCTGGTTAGAGGAGTGGACTAGTGAATTTCACATATTTTTCAGTCTAAATCCAGAATGAGATGAGCGTGAATCACGGTTTGTATGCCCTGCCTACCTGTATGAGAGCCATTCTAGTATGGGCACACTAATTTAGAAGCACCAAATTTCCACTTAACCCTACTAATACACTTACCTTCAAAATATTTTGTCCAGTGTTGCATCTTCAGCAATGGAAGTTGCTTTTATTCATGTTTCCATATCTCTTTTTGCTGCTATAGCCCTGGATAGAATTCATAAGTCAAACAGCCCCGTCACAGTCTACAGCTGTAAAAATAAATCATCCAGCAGTCTAGAACTTTATCATTAAATAAACTGTAAATTATCAAGTCTCGTGGGCCTAACATTCTCCTTGGCCACTGTCTTTCACTCGAAAATGCTACAAGGTTTTTATAGAGCAATTGTCTGTTGATATCCTGAAGCTTTCTTTTAGAAACTGTTTAGAAACTTTAGAAGTTTCTTTTCAAAACTTTTCTTTAAGAAACTTTCTTTTAGAACTTGATATTCTGGACACAGAAATAAAATTCATAGCATCAGCTATGTCATCGGGCTCCCTCATTACAAATAAGTCAAGAGCTTACAGAGAGGTGACAGACAGCTGGAAACCTCCTCTTTGAGGAACCAGAACTGTAGAACTGTCTGGAATTTAGACTCAAGGAGTCCTCATCTCCTAGTCAGAGATATTGCTTTGCTCTTTGGCTGCTCTTTACATCAACTCTTTGAACCAAGTAATTTAACAAAGTTCTTTTTTATATTGTCTTATGAAGTCACTTGCTGCATTGCCATCATCACAGGCCTCATTAGACTGCATGAATCTGTAAGTGTTTTAGCAACACAACCATGATGTTCTGTGCAGGCTGTTTGTTAGATCCTGTCCTCTGGTCAGCTCTTCTTGGAGAGGCAGACCTGACCCATTTGTCACTAAGTTTCATTTTCCTTCCTCTACACTTTAGCAGTCAATGGATCAGGTTCATTTGGGCTTGACATGAGATGACTTCAGAACAACTGCCAACACTATCTATCTTCCTCACTTTCAATCCCTTTTCCATTCTTCCCAGAGAACACTGTTGTAAGAACTCACTTTGGCCATAAAATGTTCTTGCTTTGGCTCTAGAAGAAAAAAAATTGGTCCCTTCTTGTCACAAGAAGAGGGGTGTACAAAGTACTTTTGAGAATAGCAAAGAGCAACAGGACAGTGAGCCCATCCTGAAGCTGAGGAAGTGCAGTCATTTCCCTTGCATGCTTAAGGGAAGCAAAATGGTGCGAGTAATACCATTGCTACAGGTGTGTTCAGAAACCCAAACTCTGCACAGAAATTCACTCCTTCATGAGACATGTTCAACTAACTTTGTGTCAGGGCAGCTGAGGATTTTGCCATTGGACACCGACTTCTTGGGTCATCAGAAAGGTTATTTACAATCCTCATCAGAGAGTGATGCAATTCTCTTCCCTGGAACTGTTTCCTAAGAACCTTCCAAAGTATTTTACTGTCAGCTGAAATGCTGGTATAAGCTGCAAAGTGCATTGGAACCGTGCTGGTCTTTGTTACTGCTCAAGTTTACCTCTGCCTAGATTGCTTCTGTGGTGCCATTTGGAAAATCACACCAATAAGCACCAGCTTTGCCGGGCTGGGATGTATGGGCACCTGTATTACATTTCATCCCTGGTTTCCTAGGAATTGTTCTGTGGTCTGGCATATAACCAGCAAATAAGGCAGTATTTTCACTAGTTCTGTATTTTCGCTTTTTGTGGCAAGAATCATTTGACTTCTGCAGATGTCTCCTCTTCCATTACCTTATCAGTAGCTTTCCAGCTGTTTGTAATGAGCACCCTGCTACCTGCCTGGAGAAATGAGTGTGCAGGGAGCTAAGACCATTCCCTCTACACAGCAATAACTAGAGGTGTGAGCTGTGGAAACTGCAGTTTGGGATTTCTGCCACAGATTAGGTTATGACAGAGAATATCCTCCCTGCATGTTACATAGGGGAGAATCATCTCTTTGTTTGCTGTGGAAGTTGTACTTCCCCATCAGTTCAACTCCAGGGATCCCAAACATTGCAGTAAACAGCCAAAGCCAGTTCAGACTAATAGACCACAAGTGCAAGTCCTACTTTGGCCACTTTAATGACATGCCAGTACTCTCTTCTCTGTGTGCTGGTCAGCTCTTTCCTCTAATCTTGTGCCTCCTGAAGGTACCTGGAAACATCAGCCAAGGTAACTCTGTTTATCCTGTCCTGCCCAAAACTGTTTTGGTTTAATATCTTTAGCCCAGTACCTACAATAGGTTTTAGTGAGCTGCTCCTATCATAATGAATAAAAACCCCACAACTTGAGCTTATGGCCATGACTTACAGCATTTGTAGCAAAGGCAAGCATTTTTGTATCTGTTACATCAAAAAAGGCAGAGGGATTTACAAATTTAGAGCTTGGATTTACCCATTTGAACCAAAAATGGTACTCAACTTCATATGCCTTGAGTCATCTGAGCTTAATAGTCAGCCATATGGTATCTTTTCTTAAACCCCAGTTATCTAAGGATTAGGCTGCCCCTGTTCATCCTGGACATCAAGCGTGCTTTGACTGACTTGTCTGGAGCACCTCTCACCTGATAGCCTCAGTGGCAGGAAGGTACCCAGTTATAGTTACTCCCACACAGAATTCCCACTGCAGGTAACAGATTGTGTTAGTTACCTGATTGGTAATGAGCAGAGGAAGAACCATCAGGTGTGACTGAACATTCTCCCCAGGAGTTCAAGGCAGGACAGCCACTGAAGCACCATCCTTGCTTCTGCAGTTGTCCCTTGCAGAGACTTCCAGGTATCATGCAGCTCTTAGCAGAGCAGTACTCTGCATTCCCTGTTTCTAATGAATTAAGATCCTCTGTCAGGTATCTTGCATAAAATTGGGATTACAGAGGGCACACACCCAGTGCCTGAACTTCATATTGATAATGATGTTATGTCCACATGCACATTTGCCTGGTCAGCAACCTTCTCCCCATCTTTTTCTTAGTCCACCTGGAAATCCTTGGGATTCAAGAGCTGAGAAGGCTAAAAAAATCTCAGGTCTTAACTT
This sequence comes from Coloeus monedula, assembly GCF_965178545.1. Lineage (NCBI taxonomy): Eukaryota > Metazoa > Chordata > Aves > Passeriformes > Corvidae > Coloeus > Coloeus monedula. The sequence continues at coordinate 14,012,774 of NC_138784.1, forward strand.
GCAAGGATCTATGCTCTGTATGAACATGCACATAAACAGCAGATAAAAAACTTCTAATTTCGCTAGTGTGCTTCTTTTTACTTCCACCTCTCTGTATGACACATAGGACTCTTTGAATCACTGTTTTCTCTTTGGTAGAAACACACAACTTTTTCTTGATTACAGGAGAACAGAATCCACAAAGTTAACTATGATTACCAGAGTCTCATAGTTAAATTTATCTTCTCCTACCAGGTTTAAAGTGACATCATATCAATATGGAAACTTCCCTTCTATGTTCTTTCAGCATCCAAAGATCTCTCCTCTGGTGACTCAGTGTGAATAACTTACCCAAAATCAAACATCTGTCTTGAAATGCTGTAAAAACCACACAGTGATAGTGTAGGTCATATGGAAATCCACCATTTTCTGGATTTCAGGACTCTCTGGTAGAGCCATATTTAGCTTTTTTGCAGCTCAGGAAAAGGAGCTGTAGAACAGTAGAACTTACTGAAGCCATGCATTCGTAACCTAAAAAAATCCTTTCATCTGATGAGAGTTTTCTCTCAAAAGCCTTTTTTCTTGAAAGTAGGTTTTGTGGGGGAATTGGTTTTCACAGTGCTTTTTCCTGGAATGATCTTCAGAAACAGGGAGACAGAATGTACACAGACAGAATGTACTTGTTAGAATACTCATTTAAAATGTGAGGAAATGATACTAAAGACCCTTGCACAGTGCATTGCCACCTGTGTTCAAGGAAAATGTTGGTCTGTAAAGTCAGCCTAACTCATTATTGCCTCATGTATATGTTCCACCCCTGGAGCCACTATTGGTAATCAGTAGCCTAAAAAGAGCTAGGGATTTTTCAGTTTCAGTAAACATAAAAGCATAGAATATGTGACCTGGGTTTCTAACATGCAATTTAATGCCTTAATTACCAAACACTGGAGTAAAGAGTGTAAGAGCTCTAGTTTGACAATTTCCAAAAGTCTTATATTCCTACATAAATTAAACATGGATTCTGCAGACTTTATTTTTGTCTTCTTTCAAAATAGAATGAGGGTTTCCAGGTGATACTGCTCCCAGGTTTTTGTCTCAGAGAGCAGGGTGGTGGACAAGCTAGTGTTTGTTTTCAAGTGCTGTTCTGAAGCAGTTAACTTCTATCCTACCAAGGCTCACTTTAAGCCAAGAGCACCCTTCCAGTATGTACTTCAGTACCTAGCTTTGTTGTACTGCCTCCTAGGACTCTTCCCAATTACTTAAAATATGATTTATTTTTCTGAATGGCTTTTACTGATTTAGAAATGCTCACTGTCAGAAAACCAAGTGTGCAGCTCTGTATGCATCATAATCCTTTTGTGCTTTAATCAATAAAGAATTGCAAACATTTCATTAGCAGGCATATTGCTAGGAGGTTCTATAATTCAGTTACTGACTGTGAAACCGAGACCTCACTTTAACTCTTTCTGTCAGTTCTACTTTGCTGTATGAAATCATAGCAAGCAGGGGGAAGGAATCCCTGAGGTCACTCATGCATTCTCTGTCTCCCAAGGGCAGATCTTTTCATCTTGAGTTACCGTCACTTTTACTCATTGAGTTTGTGAATGGTGTGCTATTTCCTGTAAAAATCCCTTGTCTTCATTTCTTTGCTGACGATAAAGACTCTGACCTTATCCAGAATTCCTGGCAATACCTTCCATTGTTTTGCTTTCCCATTTTAAATGAAAGGATTTATCCAAGGTCAGGAGATAATGCTCCTTCTCGATGTTCAGAGAATTTCAGTTTTTCTTAAATGCAGCTTCTCTACCTAGAGAGAGCACCACAGCTACAAGTGTTAATTTTAAGAGCCAGACTGGACTCATAGGATGCTCATAAAACACCTGATCCAATCTATCAAGTGACATTCCCTAAATATGTAGTGTTCCCTGAAGAGGAATTGAGCTTTTCTGAACTGAGAGCTGCAGGGTTCATGATTCAGTGTAAGATTCACCTAGTTGTTTCTTCACACATTCCCTATGTGGCAGGGCAGAATTCTCATCCTATTTTCATGCAAATAAAATTCTACCAATCATGAAATTGCAAGGAAATGAGGAGACAAGCATAACGAAGTGAAGAATTCCACATCCTGCAAGTTACCCTTTCTGTCTCACCTTTTTCATTGCCTGAGTATGAAGCTCTTTCAGTTTCTCCTTCATCTGTTCACAGCTATTTGTTTCTTTCATTATACTCTTGTGAATGCTCTTTCTCTATTCTTTTCAGCATCACAGAGCATAATTTGCATGATAATGGCATAGTTCTCCCTTAACTGAAAATTGAAATATTTTGTGTGTTTAGTTTCTTCTTGTGCCTGTTGTCCTTTGGGTCGCTCCCTGTACCCTGATCTCCTGCCACATAGCATGTGTACCTCATGTACTTGCAGTAAAATTCTTTTTATGGATGGTAACAGCAGTCTTATCATCTGTTCTCTGTCTCATGGCTTTCTTACTCATACCACATAATCCCTCTTATGTAAAGGCAAGCTCATTTTATAATACATAGAATTTAATTTTTTTTTTTTAATGGCCTTTCCTGGGTTAAGTTTCAATCTCTTCCAAGTTTCAGGCTTTCAGGATTTATGCATTTTTGGTCAGAATTTGCGGGGGATCTTCAGTGTATTTTATTTATTTGGTTAGGTAGTCCTTGTTCTTAGGCATGGTCATGCACTTCACCTACCAGTAGTAGTTAAAATTATTTCTGGATTCTCTGGATAAAAGTTAAAAGGAGAGAAAAAAACACTGTCCAGTGTATCTGGAATTCAGAAAGAGCTCTCTTTGGTGGAGATTGTGCTGTGGCACCAACATGAAGAAAACAGATGAGATGTCTGCACGGGCAGCCTTTGAGCCAGATGGAGCAAAGTGCTTTTTCAGGTGTGAGAGGAGAGGAGGTCCAAATTAAGGACTAATTTGATTTCAGACACTATGTGTATTAAACTGAATGCATTCAACATTTTTTAAGGGGAGGAAGCCAGTACCACTCAGCTGAGCAGGATCTTGCCCTGCCATAGAACTGCTCTAATACCTTACCATCATCACTTTTTCATAACTGCGACATATTTGGCACAATGGAGTCCTGGTGTTGGTCCTTATGAGGGCCCCAAAACACTACAGTGATGCAAGGAATCATAATAGACAATGGCAATTAATAGTTTTAGATTAGACCTGCTCAAAATTCTCAAAGCCATGTATTTGGCTTCTTTAACAGATGTCCTTAATCTTTTCTCAGTTGTTCAAAGTTGGTGTTTCACTGTGAATTAAATACAGAGAAAAAACCTCATTTTTATGTGCTTAGCATAGGTAAACAGGTTATCTCTTGATTCAGAGACAGTAGCAGTTTACAACAGCTTTAGTTACAGCACATCTGCTGAGAAACAGAGATTGAGAGTAGTTTGACCTTTTTGCCACTCCAGTTGCCAGGAATTATTACTTCAGAGGCACTTCTTTAGGAAAAAATGGTCCAGTTAATCCATATACTTCCTCATTGCACTGGCTAAAACTGTAAGTGCACTAAAGCTGCTGTCCTGCTTGCAACATTTAGCTTTAGTTGCATGAAGATCGACTTGTTCATGCGTCTGACCCCTGAATTTAAGACAGTTATTCTGAGCATAAGATACTGTGTTCAGATCTTGTGCAAAATTCAGACCAGGTATAGAAGTAGATAGGATTACAATCTGAGTACAGTTACTCATAATTTGCTTGGACTGTGATTTACTGGGTAGGATGTGATAGCTTCTCTAAATTCTGAGCTCCAGGCTACTCCATCAAGAACTGTTCTTGCCTACCATAAAAGTTGACTCAGAAAAAGCTCAAAATAATATGGCACACACTTTGAGAGCAAAGCACAATCATCCTGTTTCTGCTGACCCCAATGAGCTCTAGCCTACTGCAAATGAATTCCAAATAAAGGCAGTTTGAATTGCTAGTTTTCTTTAACTTGCCCTTTGGTCAGTGCTCTCATTTGGGCAAACATAGGAACTTGGTAGTGGAAAAAAGCATTTTTCCACTTCCAAGTCTTCCTTTCCGCTGTACTTACTGTTTACCATGTCAACCTAAACAGTTTACAGAAATCTGGCAAACTTAGAGAATACTCTTTGTTTTGGGGGACTGCTATGTCTTTTATCCACAGCCTACCTATTGCTGCAAAAAATCCTTTTCCTCTGCACAAGGCCTTAAGACAGGAGGTCAGTCCAGCCTTCCTCTGCTTCAGAGGAAATGGCAATCATAAGCCCTGCAGAGCACAGTCATTTAATTTAGTCCAGCAACTTCTTCTGAGCAAGAAGGTGCCATTCAGTGTCTCTTTCATGCTTTTCCTAAGAGTCAGATGCTGCAAGGCTGCCTTGAATGTAGGTGATGACTTCAGTGGCTTCCCTTTCCCATTTTCACTTAGGTTATATAGTTCTCTTATTTTCACTACAGCTGGGTTTTTCTCTTCTGTTAAGACTTCTTTGCATGTTTTACATACATTCTTGAGAGGAGCTCTTACATTTACAGTTGTTATCCACTCTTTCCAGTCATTGTGTCATGATCAGGAGCCTGGAAAAAAATAGAGTTTTCTGGATCCTGTTGACTTCAGACTGCTGTGATGGGTAGCAGAAAAGATCAGAGAATGACTTCTCTATATCTCTAAAGAAAGCACCTTGGTGCTAGATCTCCCTCCTCTTGCCTTCATTGGTGTTCACCTTTTCCAGTCTTTGTACCTGTCCTCATGATTTATCAAAGATTATAGAGAATGATCTAGTTAAAACATAGATTACAACATGATCCTCAGATGCATCCCTTCTAGTCTCAAAGACGTATGTAATTATGTTCTGCTTTGCATCTCAGTTACTATAAAACTGGTTGAACCAGGCTGCCAACAATGAATAATAAAGATTCCAATATTTGCCTGATTTTGACCAATACCCTTAAAATCATATCTTGTTCTTTCGTTCATGAGATAAACTGAAGTCACAAAAATACGCTTTATGAAATAATTGGCTAGTTTAAAAAAACCTAACCAAACAGATTTTATTAGAAGCTTATATTTGAAATGGTTATGTTTACTTGTTTCATAGAAGAAGCTGAAAATCAGGCTTTCAGAAATATTTTCAAACCATGAGATGTGTTTGGACTTTCAGGCATTTAATAGTATTCAAAGCCAAGTAAACCCTGTCTGATGTGACTCTTTTTAAGAAAGTGACCTGTTGCCACCTGGTAGAGATTCTGCTTTAGTTCAAAAGCTTCAGAAGTAGAACCTGAAGAGCTGCTCTTTCACTGCTGAACCATTGCAGGCACTGGAGTAACTTCACCTGGTAACTAAGTCAGTGTTCCTCATTGGTGCTGAAGGACCAACAGCTCAAGCTTGTGCTTTTTAATTGGATATTTTAATATCCAGAAGTAGTACAGTGGACTGATGTTAAAACAATAGTTCTAATGGATTAAACCATAGCATATAGGTAATGATTTTAGTTGTTTCTTGTCTGTGGATCCACTGAGCAGACACACAAGAGTTTGTTCCAGAATTAGGATCTTACACTAGAAAATTACAATGTAATCTCTCCCAGACCACCTTATACAAATAGATGTCCTTTTCTTTAGATCCCTGTTTCTGCCTGAATTTTCTGGTAGGAATTCAATAGGGATGTAGATGAGGCTACAAACATCACTTTAAATTAACAGTGGAGTCTAATTGTTTCAGATTATGATCTTTCTCATAATTCAAAAGGAATCTAAATGTCAGTAACATGACACTGCTTTACTTATCTTCCAGTTCTTTTTTCTGCTACCTTGTCAGAAGAACAACAACAACAAAAACCAAACAGAAATGTGCAAAAAAGTTTGAAACAAACAAAACAAACAAGAAAAAGGCTAAAATGTTGAGGTTGTGTTTTACGGAGAAAAAAGCCAGTAAAAATGGTCTGTAGGATCAATATCACCATGAAGACCTGATCCAATTTTTAACATCTGTTCTTTCCCTTCCATAGCTTTTCCAGTGTGATAGAAAGGAAATAAGTAATTTGCTTCTGCTCTTGGCTTGAGGCCTTAAAGTTGTATTTGCATTTCAAATATATACTGGGGTTTGATAGCGGTGAGGTGAAGGATGAGTCGGTGTCACCCCACTCAGGAGCACAGGTGGTCACGCGTTCGGACTGTGCTGTGCGTAGGCCTCAGCTCCTCTCTTTGATGTAGCCTCTTTCCCACATTCTGCTATTCATGTTTGCTTTCTTTTACCAATGTTTTCTCACGACCTTGAGTTTAAGGAATTTCATCAGTACATCTCTCCAATTATCCAAAGTGTGAGAGGTACTGTCACATGTCCTCTTGCTCACTTGGATCTTCATTCTGTTAAGAGTTCGTTATGTATGAAAGTCAGAGTTGCTAGGAAGGTTGCAGGGTATTTATCCTTTTTGGTTTGCTTTACTAAATCTGTGTGAAAATAAGAAAGGCTGGCTTGATTCCTTCTATTTATACGTAGAAATAACTCTTGTTCATTGAATGACCCTTACCCTATAGATCCAGTCATCCATGACATGGGAAAAAAAAATTGTTGTGTCTATTCATTTTCACTGGATGTCATCCAGAAAGCAGAAATATTACTGCTTATGTTCATCTCGTGTTGACGCACTGCAATAAAGGAGTCTTCATATGCCAGAGTTAATCTGCTAACAGAAGATTTACTGCTCTTTGCAGTGCCATGCCAAACGTAACCTTCAGCATTTTTTCCTGAGTTTTAACCTTAACTCTTTACTCCTGGCAAATCCTCCTGCCCTTAAGCTGTGCCCAAGTTAAAAAATTTAAGTGACCTGAAATGTTCTTCCGTCTCTGAAACATAAAATTATTATTTGATATGTTGGTCCACAAGGACGCACGCACGTTCACATTTGAGAAGAATTCTTCAAGCAGAAGTTTCAGCCTCCAAGTGTATAAAATAGTCCTTCCCAGAGAAGTAGATGAAAATCAGAACTATATTGCTTAAACAGTTAGGTTCAGGTCCTGCAAGGTGAGCAAGAACTGCCTGAAAATCAGGAGCTGCAGACTCAGCTCCATTTTCAGAAAGCTGTTCCAGAAAACATGTCAATCTGTTTGTTAGATGTGCTTCCTGGCAGTTATATGCAAATCCATTTGTATACTGGTAGCTCTTTCTACACAATGTTATTACATAGCAAACAGACATAAAAATTTGAAATCTATCTGGAGGACCAGGTGTGAATGTATACAGGCTCAGAGATCTGTCCCATGCTGTTAATGCGTGCGTGCCCCAAATCCATGCTTTCAGTTCATTCTTAAGTGCCAGGAGCTTATTTCACAACTGATGGAGAGGCCTGTGCCAGTGCAAAAGAAAAAAAAAAAACCAGTAACACTTTTTTTTAAAGCAGTGAAGTCCCTCCAAAGGGCCAGTCTGAGTTCACCTTGAGGGCAAAGCACAGGGTACTTTAAAATAAAAATCTTTTAGTACTAGTCAATTGAAAGATAAAGCCTGTTCTGTTCTGTGTAAATAATTTTTGATCAATGTACTGTTCTAAGGCAATTCCCAATTAGCATATCCTATAGCTGATTGTCAGACCCTGTCCACAGGGTACAATTGTGACACAGGCTGTGAATATTCAGCAATAGGAGTCTGTAAATCTGAGTAAGTAATGACAAAGCCTCTTTAGGGAAAGAGGTGAGCTGAGTAGAATAATGGCAATCTTGGGGGGCAGTGGGGTATTTTAATTTAATCAAATCCAGAGGAACTGAAAAAGATACTATTAAAAGGACTTATTCTCTGAAGTAAATACTTTTCAGAAAAATGTACAGTTCAAACTGACGTGCTAAATTGGCATCCTTACATCCATTCCTTTCTGTGGATCAAAGCAAAGTTAATCATTTCCCTTGCCTTTTATCTCTTGTATGGATGTGTTTGTGAGTATGTGTGCATATGCATGTGTATGGTGTGTGCATGTGCATACATGAGTAACACCAAACAGTGGCAGCGAGGGAGGGGTTCTTGCTTTTTCTGTTATGAAGTTGTAGATTTTTTTTTTTAATCTAGTGGTACCTGATAGTCACAGCCCACTGTAGTAAAAGCTCAGAAGTATTGCAACTTTCTCTTGCCTGTGTTTGCCCAGCCACCCTTCTACATACTACAAGCACTGGGAAATTTCAATGACACGGCTTGGAATGGGTTCAGTGACCTCAATTATGCCCTCCCACCCACTCCAAACTCCTTTCAATTTGCAAAAAGCTTTAAGTGGACAAAACCCAGATGCCTTTTGCTTGTAGTTCAGTAAGAACAGATTGGGCATGTAGATTCTTGTCAAAGTGATATATGTAGTTCATTTTCCATTAACTCTTTCTTAACTAAGGGTTTTAAACTCTCAGTTCCAAGTCTAGCACGCTGCTTTGCTTTCTACTGTTTTTAAAGTTCATTATGCCTACAACATCATTTAAAAGTGAACTTTAAAATATCTCAGCTACACATTGACTGATACAAAACAGAATGTTTGGTTCTGCTTTGAAAGGCAATTTCTTTTTTTTCTTTTTAAATTTGTTTCATATGTAATAACCCATCCTATTGTCTAAGACCGTTGAAAAACAGTAACTAAATATATTAAGTGAAATCTCCAGTTTGGGAGGGAAAAGACATCATGACTTGTGGAAATGATTTACCAGTCAAAACCAGTACACGGACCCTGATGACCTTGAGCTTGCTTCAGTTACCTTGCTTAAAACTTATATTGCTTTTAATATGTTGTAATAGTGCCCTAAAGAGGCAGTGGCCTTCCCCTCCCCCAGAGCATTTCATTACACTCCCTTTCTCCCTCTCTCTCTCCCTCTCTCTCTTTCATTCTGCAGAAACATGTGCTGTCAATAACGGAGGCTGTGATCGGACTTGCAAGGATACCGCGACAGGGGTACGGTGCAGTTGCCCGGTTGGATTTACCCTGCAGCCTGATGGGAAAACGTGCAAAGGTCAGCCTCTGTTTGCTTTGCAATGCATCATTTGCTTTCAGCGGGTCCAGTACAAGATGTAAATATTCAGTTATTTAATCAATACTTTTTAAGTCGAGGCAATACTGGTATAGTGATTGCAATTAAGTTCATTAGCTTTCTCCTTCCCTAATTTTTCTGTATTTACCTAGTTCAATCATTTTTCTTTTTATTTATTAGGGGGTTTTATTACTGCAAAGAAATGAGATGCAGAGGTCAAACTGTTTCAAACTGAGCAGAGATTTAGAGGAACAGCTCTGGGCTGCAAAAAGCCTTTAGTTTCAAAGGATATTCTGATACCTTTGTAAAACCTCAGTCATCTAATGGTGTCTGAATTTGTCTATTCAGAAAGTGAGTTAAAATTCTCAAGCAGTACTTTGTTACCTGCAGATAATCAACTGCTTATTACTCAGTGAAGCCAGGTATTGCTCAGAAAAAAACCCAGACACTTGTTCATTTCTGCACCTTCAAAAGATAAATAGCCAGCCACAAAGGAAAACCGAAATAACATTTACAGATGCATGAGTCTAAACCACACAGCTGATGCCCAGGTTTTACTGCTCCAAAGGCAGCATGAGAACCTTACTATTCTGTCTTTCATGTGTGTGTTAAAACTGAGGTCAGGGGAAAGAGACCAGAAAAGAGCATCCAATAGCACTGTCAGCATGTGTTCTCAGTTAAGGAGACAGGGAGAGCTCCCAAATGTCCCTACCCAATCCCACTTTGATGGCACATGAGTAGTTTTGGGTACATGTGAGTAGGACCAGGCCACCCATCAACCATTTCCCCATTTTCCCACTTTCCTGTGTATTCCTTTTGAGCTTCTTTGCAAAAGACTTGGCAATGGAGATCCATGGGGACATTGCATATATTCTTGTCACAGAGAGTATTTTTCATCACTCAGTGACTTAGCATAAGTTGACCTAACTTGCTAAGAAATTATTGTGACTTTTTTTCCTTCAAATTAACCAGAAATGCCAGAATATCTTCAGTCCAGGGCTTGATGTTACTTAAAATAGTAAAACCCACAAAAATAAACAGAAAATGTGTGGTTTCCTCTTGCTCCAGGCTGAAAAATCCCAGTGCTTGGGCATGATCCTGTTAGTATTTATAGAAATAACAGTCCATTTGCCTGTTTATTTGAAAATAAAACATTTAAACTGCCATTGCACACAATGTTAATAGTTAAGGGTGAGCACACATCAAAACTCAGTCATCTTAGTTCAAGCCACATAAAAATAAATCTTCATTTTTACCAGCAGACTAGCTAAGCCATAGTAGAACAGTAACAGTGATTCCACCAAGTGCTTGAAAAGGAGGCCTTTTAATAATGTAACATACACCTAGGCTTGATCATAATGTTTATTATTGAAACTGTGTTGTAAAAAAAAGCTTAATTCTAAATTTAGACATTTGGCCAGAGAACTAACATGAAACGATATTTATATAATAATCACGACTATAATTATTCCTACAGACAAAATGAAATATTCTACTGATCCTCAAACCAAATACCTTAGCTCTAAGCTCTTTCACATTTTGCTTTTCCCCTTTTTTATGAGTAGAAAATATAAGAAACAGAATCCATATTTTTATGATGCTGCTGATTCTTTCTTACTTTCTTAAAATAAGCAGCAACTGGAAATTAAAACAGATGGTTTAATAAAGCAACTAGCCATTTCTTTTTAACCTTTATTGACATTTTAGGAAATACTCTTCATCATAAAATGGTGAAATATACATTTTTAATTTAATTTAATTAATAAATTTTATCTTATGTATTGCACTGTGAGATTTCTGGGATAGATCCTGCTCTCTTGAAGCTGATTTTCCATTTAAATCTGTGCACAAAGGATCCTGCACTTAAACTGACCAGTGAAGTTTCTTGCACTGGTCATCAAAGGGGATGCTCTGTAGGATTTCCACGTCCTGAACACAAAAGTGAACTTTTTGGTGGAGTGACATTGATGTCCTCTTGGCTCCTCTTGCTGATAATAAAGCCTGGAAAAGACCAGGCAGGAGAAAGTCAGTGTGCACATATTCCTTCCTCTGCATTCTCTAGAAGAGAAAAGAAAAGAGTGATCAGCACAAGTTTTCTCCTTGGATTTTTTTTCCTCTTTACTCTCCTTGATTTGACTGGCCCACAATTTCTCATATATCCAGTTCCCTGTTTCCTGCTGCTGTAATTTTACATCTGTGTGGTAAGAGCAAGGGATTATCTCTTGGATGCCCTTTAAAGCATCCTCAGGGATCATGGTGCTGTCACATCCTGTCTTTCTTGGGCACAGTTTTCAAGTCCATCGAGTGTCACAGCATGTCCAAGTGAGGTTTCTCATAGAACATCATTTTAAGGGAGGTTGTGTTTCTAAATATAGAAGAACGAGATGCCATTTTCTGTTATGGGGAAGTAGAGATGTAGGGCATGTAAGAAAAGCTGAGAGGAATTGGAAGGAGAATTAATATATTAGCTGAAAAATGCAATTGTGGGTTGAGCAAAATGATTAATGTGTTTAGGTTTAATTTACCAAATAATGTTGACCAAAAATAATGTTTTTATTGGAAAGTCTATGATTTTCTTTAGTCCATTTTGGCATCTTCCACTCTAAGCCATTTTATATAGTGCAGCTACTACATGAAATTCTGCAGATGCTTAGATTCAAGAGGCTTAAATAAGACTCAAAGAAACATCTGAACTTCTGGGTATTGCAAAGTGGACATAGGGTAATTTATTAATGTGTAATTCTAGCTCACTTCTAGCTGACTTCCTTAATAATGTGCTTTTGCCATACTGGTAATTTATGGAAATCTGCTGACGCTTTTCTTCCTTTTTTTTTTTTTAAACAAGGGAATGAGTTATATATTTTTAAAAATTAATTAAATAAAACCACTATTTTTCTAATTAACAAAGATTTCTAGATAGTTCTGTTCAACAATCAGGACTCTAGTCAGTTTTAGGCATTGTGAAGACATGTAATGGGAAAAAAAGTTTATTGTCCAAAATGTCCACAGGTTTTTGTTTAGTAGTTGGGAGTTACATTAATTGTTTAGTACAGAAAAAAGGCAAGTATACATACAAAAGGGAAGACAAATTCTTAAAAAAGAGTGTATGCAGACATGCTTGATCACCAAAAGGTGGCAAATAAACCCTTTTAAATGTAACTAATTGTTCTATACTTTGTTTGCAATATCACAGTTCCCATTCTATAGTTCTATCATAGAAGCTGGCATGAATTTAAATCACAGAGTACAGAACTGAGTCCTGACTAAAGATCTGATATTTCTCCTGGCCCTTCCCAGTGTATCAGTGAATGCAAGGTGTAGGAAAGCAACTTGCAAGTAATACAAGGAACCTGCCTCCAGTGGTGTTGCAAGGGGTTGACCTCATCCATAGTGAGAAAGGAGAGTCCATTGCACCTCAAAGAATCAAGCTCCTTTTTTTAATGCAGAGTACAGTCTGGCTTATATCAAATGTCAATAAAATTGGGAGGAAAATTGTGGAGATAGTTTTAACATGGAATACATACAAGTATCAGCAGAGCACGTAGGAAGACTACTCTCCACTGTCGTGGAAGATTGCTCTGCTTTCTGGAAACTGAAAAGACCCTTTTAATCTCTGATTCTTTCCCCATTACACACATTACTTATCTGATCTTGCAGTGAAATAAGAGCAAAAGTGTTGTCTGTGGTCTAATTAGAATGATCTTCAGATGTGTTAATGGTGCTTGGATAAAAGTTCATTAACCTTTTGCTGGTTTTTAAAAGTCAGTCGAACTCAAGTCTTCCCTCAGTTGGCTTGGCATACAATGGAGAATGGTCCTTTATTCCCTTCAGCTTTCCTGTCAACTTGGCTCTTAATAAGCCAAACCATGGAGGCTTTTGACAGCTAAGAGAAGAGACATTCCAGCCAGAAAGAGTTCCATATTCTCCCTCTAATTAATGCTATTTAATTTCTACTGCCATTGTAACTGGGTGATGCCAGCTTGATGCTCAGCTCATTTGATGCTGTCGATTATTGTGCTACTCATGAGGAAACAGTGTAGGTCACTTCCTTAAATGCCTACCAAGTTATCCCACAGAATTCAGCTAATTTAGACAGAAAGGGAGCCTGAAGATTAAAAGACATAGAGGCCTGAGATGCTTATTGCTCATTGCCTCCTACCCACATTTTAATATCCTCTGTGTTGTGCATATCAGGGGTTCTGAGGTACTGAGCTCCCTTGTTGTCATTTTCTGTGCATCCTTCCTGCTGAGTGACCTTTTCATGGATCCAGCTCCATTCTGCCCTCAGTGAGAAGATTGATCAGTTCAGCATTTTAATTATACTAGATACAGCTTGGGTAACTGATAGTGCAGGAGGCTCATTTGCAAAAAACTTGCAGGGTTCAAAAGGAGTGAAGTCAGACTAGACTAGACTTAGCACAGATTTCTGAAGATTTTTTAAATCCATCTGCCAAACTGGATCCAATAATAAAGAGCTCATTTCCCGAGGGCAGCTACAGGAGACAAGCCGAGCCAGGGCAAATTCTTCTCCCAGGACTTAAAGTAGAGAAGGACTGAGAATGATGGCAAAAGATGATGTCTGAGAGAGACAGGCACCTTCCTTTGTGGCTTCTCTAAGAAGTGAATTAGAGCAAGAGGAAGGGCCACAAGCTTCTAGCATGGTGTAAAATGTAGGACCATGTGTATGATATATATGCTCCTTTTCTGCCCTGGGACTTAACAAAGCAACTGTACCCCCAGGCACTCTTGTGCCTGAGTAAAGTGACTTCACAGCACTCTGCACCTAGACACAGAGGAGCTGTGCAGGCTGCAGCCCTTGCTGAGCTCCTAGAGTCAAATGGCACAGCAAATAAAACTTTTAAGCTGGAGAAACTGGATTTCTAAGGGTCACAGAGCAAAAGCAACATCTCAACTATGACTTTTCCATAAAGTGCCACCTAACTTTGCAATGTCCCATAGATGTTTTGTAATAGCAAGATGCAGATTATTTTGTTCAGTTGGCTTTCTGTTTTGCATCATTTCACCTTCATTTCTTCATTTGATTTGCATCTTGTGACAATCCACCCTTAAGGGGAAGGAACTTGACAGCAGGATTTTGGGATAGTCAGCTGGGCTGGAATTTCAGGGAGTTTTAGTTGCAATGTGATATTACACGTTCATAAAGTGCCACCAGCTGTGACTAAATGCAGCAGGATTAATTCCTGTGCACGAATAGGTCTGTGCCAAACCCAGGTGATCTCACAGACGTGTATTTTGGAGAGAGAAAGTTCCCTTCACATCCCCACCTAGAGATGGTGCATTTTCTTCACCGTGTGACACTAAGTCAGCCCTTCTCAGCGCTCTGGCATATTTAACTAGAGCGGTGTTACACTGGGGTTATGTGACTGCATGGCAAACATTTCTCCTTCCTGCTGTCTCATTGTCATGGTGACCCAGCAATGGGGTGGGCTCTCCACTTCCTTGAAACAGGCCCCCATCCTTCAGCATTCAGATGTAGCAAAGAAATGTGGCACTTACGCGCTTAAATACTTGACTGGGCTGCAGTGGGAGTATCAGAAATGCCTGAGTGGTGAATGATCTGTCCAGTAACTCAGCTCTGTACCCTCCTTTATCATTAAGCAATCTAGGGGAAAAAAAAAAAAAAAAAAAAAAAAAAAGCAGGAGCATAGAGACGAATGAAAAATTTCAGTCAAAGAACTGCATTGAAGTTTATTTGAAATAAAAGGGAAATTTTGCATTGGCTGTACTAGTTTGATATAGCAATTACTTTATCTTGCTTTATTACAGCCTATTACAGCAGGAAAATGCATTTTAAATTAGTTTTGAGGACACAAAAAAATGAAACCCTGAAAGTGAATTAAATTTTGAAAATGGAATTGTTTCTGTAAGAAAAGAGTTTTTTAGAGAATGAGTTTCAATGAAACAAAGTATGTCATGTTTTGTTAAATACAAACTGAAAGATTTCATTAAATTAAATGCTTAAAATTAATGCTTGACATCAGTTTGGTATAAGATTATGACTCAGTTATTGAAGACTTTCCTCTCTTTTCATTCAGAACACACTAACACTAAGTGAAAAGCTCACAGTGAACAGTTTAGCTGGCCAATTTGGCTTCATTTCCTGGCTACAGAGTATCTGTGAACAGTTATGATTTCCTCCATACTTCCATTAATCGAAATTACTTGAAATTTGTTTTAGCTTTTTTTCCTCTAAATCAGATTAAATTGACTAAAGCACTTAGAATTGCATCTTGTCAGTCCCAATCAATTCATATGAAACTGAAAATGTTTCCTCTTTTTTAAAAAAGAACACCAGAGAGAACACAGGTTACTTTTACTGTTTATTACTAGTAAGATATAGTTGTTAATCTGGTACATCCACTATTAGTTTGCCTGAATTATGATAATACCTTTATTTCACTGTGATTGATAAGATGAATTTCAGAGTGGGGTTTTTTTTCATTTGTTGCCTAAATGCAATGTTTATGCTGTAGGAGTACCTTTGATAAACTCAGGTTTTGTTTGGTTAATAGTCCTGATCAGTTTGACTTTTGTCTACATATTAGTAAAAATTTGACAGTAAAATATACCCCAGTGCAAGAAAACCTCTAAAATGTATGCATCAGTCAAGTTTACACTAAGGCACATAAAACTTTCATGGCTCATATGACCACACTTCTTGAAACAAGTGTCCCAATGCCTTTAGAGTCAAGACTGTAGGTTTGGAGCAGGCCTCCTGAACTAAGATGGATCTGACCTAAGAGAAAAATACAAGACAGGCCCAAATGTTTTCATGTGAATGAACTTTTTTTTTTTTTTTTTTTTTTTTTTTTTGGTTGGGCACTGTTCTAGTTTTTTCGTTAGCTGCAAAGTGACCCAAAGTGACCCAAATACAAGGTTTTCCTTGGTTGAATTCATTCACATACAGCAGCATTTTAAATGAAAAGGAATTTCAGTTATCTCATGAAGAGTTTAAACTCTCATTTAGAGGCAAATCTGTTCATAGCTGTCAAGACTCCTCCTTTGAATCCACAGCTTCTTTCTGTGCAGCTCCCATGAGCAGTGTGTGCAATATCTGTGATGCTCCACGCAGTGAAAGGAGTATTAGTGGCCTCAGAGCAGGTCCTGGGCCTTACAAAAAGAGCTCTTTCCAGCCCACCTTTCTCTAGCAATGTGAAATTTTTTTTTAGCACATGTGAAGAGGTCAGTTCAGCTCCCTCCACATTAGACACATAGGATTTTTGAAGAATGTACGCGTTATGAGCCATTAGCCATAACAAGCCATTACTATTTTCCAGTGCTTTTTCAAAAACAAAGCAAAAAAAAGGGAAAAAGCATACATGCAAATGGTGTGAAAGAACTCAAGTGAAAGAAGTTGCTGGCAGTCATCACCTCCTCTGCAGTCAGAATGCTATGGTACTAGCAAATGTCAGCATAAATGTCAGCTTCAAAATTACAAGCAGCGGTGGGTTTTTGAAGAGGACATCTGGCAAAGCCAGAAAGGGCAGAGACCTGCTTGTCTTATTCCCTTTTCTTCTGATTACATTTCCCTTGATCATTGCACTGTTGCCATGTACTTACTTGTCTTATCTTTGAGAGAATTTAGGTAGTTAATAGAGTGATTGTACTTTTACATTTGACACTGCTTCATAATGCTAGTGCTTCATGCCAGAGAAATGTGGTGTATAGCACATTAAATTTTGTAACATTCTGCTGAAATAGTGCCTTATATTCATAGTTTGGTTTGGAAAGGAGCATAAGGGAAATGGTCCCTTAGCCTTACCTTAGTCAAAGTTAGAGTGACAAGGAGTGAGGGCAGCTTTTCCTTTAAGCTGATGAATAGCTTCTCTTTGCTTGCTGCACATAAATGAAGGTATCTGGGCTGGATCACTCTGGGATATCCCAGAGCCATAGTGTGCATGTTGCTTAGAGTCTGTCAAAAGTAACTAGGAGAAAGACAGGATTACTCTCAGCATACGTTAACTTACTCTGCTGGGAAAAAAATGCCCAACTTTGCAAATGGAAAGAGATTGAGATACACTGAGTGCTTAGACTCTCTATGAAGAAGCTGACCTGAGCACATAAACCACTTTAACCAGGATTCTTGGGAGTGGCAAATAGTGCAAATGTTTTAAGGTGATAGGTCAGATACACTTCTGACTTTTTAGGGGAAAACATTTCAGAAATGGTCAGACATTTCAGAAAATTGAATGCTCATGGGATTTCTAGTCAAGAACCTCAGTAGAAAAGGCGCTGAAAATTGCTGTTTCATTTTTAAAGCAGAGGTGGTCATCCTCAGGCCTTTGTGTAGACTCCACCTTCAGTGACTCTTCATTTGATCCCCAAGGCCACTGTTGTTCCCACTGTGGATACCCAAGTAGAATCTCTGTCCTCTCTTCTATGCATCAGCCCTCAGGGGACATCAAATTCGATTTTGCACCTTGTGCCTTGTACTGCTCTCAGGAACCCCTCTGTGAACTGCATTCTAGAATTTAGCCAGAGGAATTGGTGATCCAAGGGAAAACAAGCACGTCAGCCTTTGGTAATTCCTGATGGGATTAGAGGTCTTACATCATATGGCTCAGCTACCTCCTATTTGTACAAGCTTAGGGATATGTGCACTGGGAAATAACATGGGACAGCTGGCACTGTCTGAACTCATATCTTATTGCAATAACATGCTCCTAAGGACATGGGAAGAGTTTAATCCCGACCTGTAGGGTACCCACTTTACTTGCCTTGATAATATCCCTAAACTGGCTTCCGCTTTCCACTTCCCCTCAGAGTCTAACAAGGAATACAGTGCCTTTCCTTGAGCTCAGCAACAGAAGCAAAATATTAGAAAAAGTGTTAATACAGTGGTATACAGTGGAGGCCGGTGGTGTCCATTCAAATGTGGAAGTCAGTGTGGGACAAATTCTTAGTCCCTCTCTGGTTTTTTTTCTGTGTCCCTCCCTCTGAAAAACATCCTACTCCAGAGGAATCAGAGTGCCTTGATTTTTTCCAATGGCAGACCAAAGCCAAATGATTTTTTCAAAGCCAGTCCACAAGCTGTCCCAAGTCAGGAGGTAGAGTTTTATTTAGAAGTTAGCTATTAAAGTATGTGTTGTCTTTTAACAGCCCTTAAGGGTTTACTGAAGTGGTTCATTTTGAGCCATTCTTTCCCTCCCAGATGGTTTTCTCCCTACTTCTCATCAACTTAAGGCAAGAATAAACTTCCCAATAGTCAAATCAAGATCCAGTTTTCATAACTCATTATAAGCAGCTCTGCTTCTATCAGATTCCTTACACTACTCTGCTTTCAAGCTACAGCAACTTACCCTCCCAGTGTTTGCAGCTAGAAATAAGTGCATGTTCAAAAATAAGCACCATTTGAGTTTGCTTCCCTGTACCTGCAAGCAAAAAGCTGTCAGAAAACAGAAGAGATCAGGTGTAATCACAAGCCACTACAGCCACATATCAAAACAAAAAATACCTTTGCCCTTTCTATGCTGAACATAAGGCAAATGCAAATCTTGAGGCTGAGGTCTGTCTTTTATCCTAAAAACAAGGGAAAAAAAATACAAAAATCTCTTATTTTTTGCATGGACAGAGGGACATCTTTGCCTTGTATGAGAAGTTGGCACCTAAATTAATTCATGAACATGAGACTGATGTCAAGAATGATAGTAGTGAAAATGTGGGTTCTGCAGCAATTAGCCTAGTGCTTTTAGGAGGAACAAAAACATTAATTTAAAATAATATTTTCTATATATGTTTGATGTACAGATTAAATGTGCAATTAAATGTTCCATTAAAATAGCTGAACTTCCTTAAAATTGCCTTCTGACAAACAAGTTCTGACCATTTTCAAGTACTTCTGCACAGTTAAAGGGTTTTGAGACCACATGCCATTTTCAGGAAGCAAGCAAGAAGCCTTATTGGTAAAGGCAGATTTGTGTGAATCCCAAACTGCTCAACTGATTTACAGAAACCAACAGACTTTTTTTGAAAAATGTTGCAGCAGCTGGATCACCCTGTCTCTTCCCCTTCCCAATACTCCTTTTTCTGACAACACCATATGATTTAAAAAATAGAGGCATTTGTGACAAACAAGTAACCAAAGGCAGCCAGTGGGTGACTTGATGCTATGAAAAAATAGATGTGTCTGCCCAACCAAAGAAAAAGTAACGAAACCAACATTAAATGAGAGGAAAATTAGGAATTTTGTCATGAAAACAGTGGCCCTATTCAGGGCTTGAGTACTGGCGTGATTTTCTGAGAACACACACTTTGGGAAAGCCTCAAGAAGACTCTTACAGTTGGACCCACTAAATGCTTCTACAGGGGAATGTTTTGGCACATGAATCAACCACGTGCCTGCAGAAGAGATAACAGGTAGACTTGTAGTTGGTGAAAGAAGAAGACAAAAGGGAACTTATTTTCTAGGAATGACAAATGAAAAACTAAAGCCAAAAGGGAATATCAAAATACAGAGACAGTTCTGAGGTTATTTTTGGTTTGATAGGACTCTAAGCGAGGTGTGAGACCATCTGTGTCCAAAAAAACCATCACAAAGATCAGTATTGAGAGAGGGAAAACTGAGTAACCAATGGGACAACAATAATCAAGGTCAGTTTATCAGAAGAGATGCCTGTTTTAGAAGAGGTGGATTAGACTTGGACGAGAACACGAGTTCTGAGGTAGCTACAAAAGCATTTTCAAAAAAACTACCTAAATGTGGGTTAAAGAAGCAAACATTGAGGCCTTTTTTGCTGAGGCTGCAGTCATTTTCTGCTATTCCATCGATGTTATCCAGGTCTCAAGACAAAGAACATACAAGATCAATCCAGTGTGAGGAAAACATAACAGCATCCAGCAGGCAGCTGTAGCAGCTCAGTAGAAAGCTCTGTGTCTTGTCCAGTAAGAGAACCACAACCATCTGGGCCAGCACTGCTGCCCTGGAAACAGCTGTTTCAAAACTTGCTAAGACTGGGAGGTGACTCAAAATTAGATTCCTACCTTTTTTCCCCACTTTTTTAAAGCAAGCGGGGAGTTGACTGTTGGTGTGTGATAAGAGAGGTGAGAGAGTATCTGAGCAAGGAGAAGGCTCAGAAGAGTTGGTGGTAAAACCATAAATAGTGGAAGAGATGTTGGGAGAGGGAAAAAGCTGCTGGTTACCAGCAGAAAGTGAGTGAATGAGTGGGACTTGAGGGAGGAAAAGATGGAGAAAGCTCTTGGTGGAAGGTGGAAGTGGTCAGAAGCCTAGTGTGGGGACCAGAAAAGATGAGCAATTGGACACTGACTGAGGAGTATGTATGTTACTGTTTGATTTAGAGACATGATTGATTCAGGCTTTCATAGAGACATTTGAAGTTCCACAGTGATGAAAAATCAAATGATAAACCCATGATTTTTTAATTAAAAAAAAAAAAAGGGAATGCAAGTTTTAGATACCAACACTGTTGAAATTTGTCAGAAAGAAGCAAATGGAATGGAAAAAAAAAGAGAGAGAGAGAGAGTGGAGAGCAGAATCCTTCTAATTGCTGCTGCAAATTTATCTAACCCAGAATATGTGTGAAACTTTCACTGCCCCTTCCCTGTTTTTAAGGGAATTGCCATTTAGGTTTTCAGTTGGGCCTTGGGTTTGAGGTTTTTTTGGCTCAAAGAGATACAATTCATTTGTCTGCTGTAGACTTGTTCATGACAGACAAATATAATATAACAAATTATCTTCCATTAAAAAATTGCAGACTTGGGTCAGCTGCCATGTAACTCATTCTGTTTCATTCCCTCCCAAGGGTTCCATCTATCCCCACAAAATAAATTCATGTGTACTAAGTTAGGGTTTTTTTCATGACTAGGCAATATCCCTGTTCCCTAGAAATTTGCAGTTGTTATTTGTCTTCGTGAACCTCCCCTTTGAAAATGCCAAATCCTTTAAATTAATGCTTCAGAGGGTCATATTTTGCATTTCAGTTGTTGAAAAGACCTTGCATTTATTCAACAATATAAAGCCCCCTGAGGATCAACAAGCATGGTATATTATGGAAAAGTGTGCTGTGCTTTCTGTGACTTGGGAGTTGATTACTCACATAATCGTAGCTCCCAGCATTCAAAACTTGCAGTATTTTTTTCATTCTTTTATCATTGCCTTTTTCATCATAAAATACAGCTTTTTTTTTTTTTTTTTTAATATGATTAGATCCTGCTCTCAGTGATGGGTCTCTCTTCCCTGGTACAGAGCAGATCCCTGGTTGGTTGAAGCAGTGTCTTCAAAAAATTTGGAGGGTTAATTTTTGGTCAGCATCCAAATTTCTTTGATTCATTAAGAGCTATTAAAATTAGCATGGGCTAATTGTATTCAAGTGCCCCTTTCAGAAGGAGTAGCTTTATTCCAGGAAACCTAACACAGTTTCACTGGGATTTTAGGGAGAGCATCAGTACCTTTTAACTGTCCTTAATACCAACTTTATTTGATTAAACACTTTCCTTGAAGCAAACTGAGATTCTTGGAAATAAGCACAGAGCTTTCCTGAGCAGATAATAATTCCAAGGGGGTAAATGAAAATAACCATGAGCAAATGTAAATTGAGTTAATACACTAAATCTAGGGATTCTTGTATCTTGGTCCAGTAGTGCAGTTAGCTCACTTGCCCCTTTGCTCTCCATTCAGCCTATATGGAAAAATTAAATAGAGTAAGAGGCAGGCCTTGTTTTTAGTGACACCTAGCAGAGAGAAAATGCCCAGGGATGTCAGCCCCACAATTTTGTCTGATTTACTCCTTAAGAAACACTGAATTGACTCTTTTATTCTTGTTATTAACCTGCAGCAGCCCATTTAGTTCTTCTGCCTCAGCTCCTCCCGCATAAACATTACACATCGAGTTATTCTGGTGGCAGTGGCTGGGTGAATAATTACATTACACACAGAATTATTCTGGTGGTAGTGGCTGTGTAAATAATTAAGGCAGGCAAGCAGTCAGCCCAATGTATTTGCACAATTTTCTCCCACTGTTTTACCCACAGCCTCCAGCTCTGCCTGTCCTCACTCACATGGCCACAGGTACAGCCAAGTTTCCCAGAATTTGATGTCCTGTAGTTTCCACATGCTCTGTAAAAAACAGAGACATTCTTTGGTGTCCCCAAGTACACATGGGAGATTTAACAGCACACTCATTTCTTCCTCTCCAGTGTTTTATAAGAAGCATTTTGACTGACAAAAGCATTTTGACTGATAAAATTATACAGGAGGAGGAAAGTAGTTTTATTTCCTGGGATTTCTGTGAGGTTTATTGGTTCTTTTGGCTGGGAGGCCATGGGGAGGAGGGGTAGTTCTAGCATTTAGCTCAGCCTAGACAGTAAAAGACTATCAGTCTGTATCTTTATGTCTCCAGTGCCCTTCACATTCTGGTGTCACAGCCTCAGACAGCTTGCACTGTTTGGGTTCATAGCATTGCACTAACATGTTTTTAAGTTTAGAAAAGAATTCAGTGTTCAGCAAAATTTTTAAATGAAAATCCTTTCTTTTCACATTAGATTTAGTAAATCCCTTCCCTTTTACAAATGAGAAATCTGGGCCTAACCTATTATGACAGCATTTCTGAGTTTTTCACCTGCAAAGGTTTTTGTGTTTTATAAATCTAATTAACTGTAATAAGAAAATAATAGGACATAATGTTTGTTTTACAAGGTGATTGATCTCTTGGCAGCCTGGCAGACTCTTTTATTGATTGGTTGGTGGATAATGTCAGAGTGGATATGTCCTGGAGGAGAATAGCTGACACCTAAATCCATATGTGACAGATTACCATCTGTGTTGGAAGACAGGTTTCTTCGTGAAATTGCGAAGATAACAGGTGAAAATTGAGAAAGTGACATGAGGGAAATGTGTTGAAACCTGCCTCAACCTTTCCATGCTCTAAGAGCATTTACACAAAGCTCTCTATTTTGTGGGCAGCCTGTTTTCAGGATGAGGGAGATTAAATTTTAATTACACTCATTCCTGTCTGCCCAGTCTAGATTTAATCCTGTTAATTAGGAATATGCCTTGTCCCACAACCTAGCTATAAAGCTAATTAAACAGAGAGTCTTCATTTGCTACTTAGTGGAACTTCAGTTCAGTAATGACTATCATACTTTACAGTTAATTAGCACTGTGGGAGGGAAAGTGAGGATGTTGTTGAAGCACAGAACTCAAATTAGAGGTGCTATAATATATGCTTTATTTCATTTTGTAGCTATCTGATGCAGGCGAGTCACACACTATCCTACCTGCCTCAGTTTCACATTTGTTAAAGAAGAATTAATTAAATGTATCTCTCCTGCAGAAGTGTTGTGTAGGTTTAATGTAATGAAGATAATAAGCTGCTGGCCTTTGAAATCCTTAAGTAGAAGGCACTGCATAAACAGAATTATTCCTCCCTGAAACGTGAGAGGCAGGGAACTGTGCAGTTTCAGGTAGAGTGGTGGAACAGCAATTGTACCTCCTAAAGTAAACATGGCCCTAACAGTCCTGCAGACATTCACAAAATCTTCCAGTGCAAAGTGCTACCAGCATGGAACCTGCTGCTGGATCAAACCATTCCGAAGCCCAGACCAGAAATTAAAAACAACTGTAATTTGACTTAAAAATTTTGACAGCAAATGACTTGGATTCATAACACCTTGTTCAATAATCGTGCATTTTAAAGTATTGGTCCTGAAAATACCGAGTGATAATTGCCAATCCCCAATTTTAAAGATGAAGTAAAGCAGGGAAGTGTTACACCTTGCCCAAATGTTGGATAAATCCATTGCAAAACTGGAACTAGGACTTACAGCTCCCTGGAAACTAAACACACAACAGCTGGCTTGATGCTTCTGGATGGAACAGCAGAGCCTGTGTTCTACTTTTATTTAGATTTTCTCATAGTGGCACTGATTCAGTGAATCTGGGGATTTGAAATTATCTTTCTGCCTTATATCCCTGGCATGCATTTAAGATGCTATGGAATATTACTTTAAGAGTATTGCAAGTGGAGCCTGGTAGCTTATGCTTACCTTGATCCTGAGTTTACAAGTTTTATTGAGAAGTGGCAGGCAAATATCAAAATAATTTCAGTCTGAGCATTGGTGGCTCTGTAATATTTGTGATGTAGAGCAGCATGCAGTACCAGGTGTTTTGTGCAAGCCTGTCCGGATTGGCACCCCAGGGTAACCTGCTGAGTTGTACACTGGGCTTGGATTCAAGTGTGGATGAGTTAGTTTTTCTGTTCCTCTATTTCCCCACCTCTGGCATGGGGTTAAAAAGTTTTGTGGCTGCTTTATAAAGTACTTTGTGGTCTGTGTGCATCAGGGAACTAATATCTGTGTCAACAAGGCAACACTAGTTCCAGTTTTTAGGGGACGATGGTGATTTGTAAAACCATGAGAAAGAACAAGGAAAGAAAAGCAAGGAAAAATTAGGAAATCAGGGAATAAAAAGAACTAGCGAACCAGCCCACCTTGAAGAAAATATATTTATATTGATGTCCACTATACACTGGTAATAGCATTACTAATTCCAACATGCTGGCTTTCATTATTAAAACCAAGAAGGTTATGAAGTTTCTGTAATTATTTTAGGTTGATCTGGGAGTATATTATTTTCCTGGAGCTAGGTAGCATTTTAAATCTGCAAAGGATTAGACGGACACAATCAGTTCAAATATTTGTCCAGCCATCGAAAGGAGGATCCTCACTTCCGCCTCTGATGAGGCTCTGGAAATCTCCATCTCCATCATTGTTCAACAGCTAAGTGCAGATTGCATGTTGATTACCCTTTCAGTTGCCTTTAAGCAGCTTATGTGAAATGTTAAGTTCTAAGTTACCTAAAATCCCTACTTTTTAATTTGTTCCCTGGGTTGTATGCAGCGAGGCAAATCTCTGTGGGTTTATATGTGCACACACAAGTGCATACATGCACCCTGATCAGAACCAGCTCCTTCCAAACATGCATTACACTGAGCAGAGCTTCAAAAAGTGTAAGTGGAACAGGAGCAGGCATTCCCATTAACCTTCAAAGATCATGAAAAGAAAAATAACAGTCTGCCTGCTTAGCCAAGTCAAATTGTAGCTGTGCAACTTAGCACAAAGTCTCTGAGTTCCTATACT
Organism: Coloeus monedula; assembly: GCF_965178545.1. Lineage (NCBI taxonomy): Eukaryota > Metazoa > Chordata > Aves > Passeriformes > Corvidae > Coloeus > Coloeus monedula. The sequence goes on from NC_138784.1 coordinate 14,037,850, forward strand.
TCTATTTAAAGCTGAAGAGCTTTATTTAAAGCTGATTCCACTGCCTCCCTCACATTTTGAGATCCTCAGAAAAAATAATATTATATATTATTATTATTACTATTATTTTATTTATATTATATTGTATTGTATTATATTATATTTACAAACTCACGGGTTGTTTCTGGGTTCACACAGATGCACAGCTTTTGTGATGGTGTTGCTGAGCTCCATCTCCAGACAAATATTTGCAATTGGGTTTTTTTCCCTTCAAATATTACAACTTTAAAGAAGGTGTTAGCTTCCTTGTTGCAAATCTTATCTTTGCTTTTGTTTGTAATTAATTGCATGGGAATTGAAGGAACCATTTTCAGAGCTAACAGGAGGCTTGAGTGCTGAGTTGGCTGTTACACCATACCTTCACCTTACAGTTTTGACCATAATTTTTAATGCTTCTGTGGCTTCTCATTGGCCTGTATTTTCATATCTGCACATATCCCGATTGTACTTGCCACATCCTTTGGTATTTTGTAGCAGATCATCAACTTGTATGAGCAAGGTATCATTTAACAATATTGACTTACTGTATTAGGAGAAATCCCTTGGGATTTTATTGCCAATGCACTGCAAGCCCATCAGACCTCCTAGGCTGAAATGACTCTCACAGTATCATCAGGGCATTTTATGTACAGCCCCCATGGAGGAATAGAGTTCTTTCCATCCTTTTGTGTTCCTGAGGATAAAGGGCAGCAGAGCCTGTGGGAAGTTGGAGCTATTCATCTGCAGCCTGCATCATAAGGAGCCACTTGAGAACTATGTTTGAGGACAGCAGGTTTATGACTGCTCCACAGACAGTCCCAATAATAGTAGGGGAATATTTGACTAAATAATGTTCAAGCTGGTAGAGACACCACAATGGGTTTCCACTGTGTATTTTTCCCCTGCATGAGAGGCAGACATGCTTACCCCTCTGAGAAGTTCAAAGAGGCACTTGACAAAGTTGGGTACCAGTGAGTTTAAAGATACATGGGGCCTCACCTTCTCACACAGTGGAATATTTTTCATAACACAAGTTATTTATAGCCAAGGAAATAAAAATAGTGGGGATACAGACTTTTTGCAATTTCTCTGAACCAGTTAGACATGATACATACAGTTGGATACTGCTCTCTTCCAAGTAAAATGCAGCAATGTACTGCTCTCCACAGAGTGAAATAATTTTTACATGCCTTGTCAGTCTCGCTATGGCCATGGAAAGAAATACAGTGAAAGCAGAGACTGGCACTGTTTATGTTATTTAGAATGTTTTTGCAGCTAACAGTTTTGACCTCTATTCTGTTTTGATGGTTCCTGTTTCAAAAGGTCATGTCATGTTTTCCAGTTAGAAGAAATGAATAAATACTTTCTTTTCCTGTGGACTCTCCCAGGTTTTACCCAGATCCTGGTTCAGAATTATTCCAAAGAATTGCTGGTGTAAAGCTAATATGCTTCATTGTCAGTGGAATTACAGTTATTAACAGCCTAAAATCTACACTCTGATGTCATCAGGGTTTCATTTTTGCCCCTTATGGTCGTGAGAGGCCCTGAAAAGAGATTGGAATTTGGAATTTAACATGTGAAATCCAGGGGCCATCATTTAAAACATCAGTCGTTACTCCAGAATGGTGTTTGACAGGCTGCAAGTAATTTTGACTTCTCTCAGGCAGCAGAGTAGCCCAAAGGTCATATTGTTCTCATCACTGGTAAAAGAGATCTTCTTCATGATGGATGACTGTTCTGTGTGTTTACAATGCATAATGTATTAGTAATTTTAATTCACAATTCCATTTATCCCACAGTTTTGTCGGGGCAAGCTAAACTGTAGTTAGGTCCACCTGTGCTGTGCAGAAGGATGGGACCTTTTGTGGTGATCCATCCTAAGGCCCACACCACAGTCCCAGCTGCACATTAGAGAGCTGTTAGGAATCACTTCTACCAAAGGAAATGCCAGGCTGCAGGAACTGGGCCAAAAATTCTTGTGTTTTCACTGCCATCTTGACCTGTGCAGATGATCACAGCTGAAACCAAAAGGGTTGCTGCCTCCAGCCTCATGGTATTACATAGAGTGACCCTCAGTGTGTTCTTCATCAGATTTATCAGGTTGGGAGCCCAGGGTTTTCTGCTGTTGGCCAGCCAAATGCCAGAACTGGAGCACTGCAGACAACAAACAGACTCCTGATTTTGGAGCACTTTGGGAACTTCATTACCCGAGACACAAAGATTTGAGCTGGCTTTGTGCAAAGCATTCAGGGCGTTCCACAGCTGCTGCCTACAATTTACCCTCATTCTTTTAATTGGATTGAATGCAAAAGCCACTCCTCTGCAGAACCAGACACAAAAGTAATGAGCAGAGGTATTAGTTCAGAGAGTCTGAGAACAAATTTTCTATCTCCTTGCCTTAACTGCAATTCATAAGAAAACCTTTATAACAATATACATTGTTCTTGCTTATTTGAGTCCTGGACATATTTCTGTCAGGGTATGTGTAACAAAGTGCTGTTTAGAAATGATGGCTGAATTTGCCTCTCAGCTGTTAGAGTTTTTAGATTTACCACCTCACTCCTCTTGCTGCTGTTTATATTTTACATGCAGAAATGTGGTAAGCGCCATGCCACTTTCCCATGTTGGAATCATATGTTTCCAAAAATGGATTAATTACTTTCACTAAGAATCCTCCTAAATTCAAATAATTTTTAAAACACACCCTTCATTCACTATCATCTTGCTGGTTTTGATAAATTTCCATCTCCATATGTTAGACCTTTTGGCATTTAGATCTGCATTTTTCAAGATTTGCTCTTTAAATGGCCACCTGTTACCTCAAAGTTTCAAAGCTCTTATAGCAAGAAGCTTTTCAAAAGAAAACATCACTCTCCATTTAGTTTCCTGAAAGATCTCGTTTTCAATTCCAGAAGTGGGCAGCCAAGGCTCAATGTCATATTACTTCTTCACTGTATGTATTCATAAAAAGAGCTATTTTTTGGCACTGCTCTTCTCCTGAAAAAAAAGTAAAAGTACTTTTTTTTTCCTTTTTCGAATAAACATGGATCCATGGTTTTATAATCAAGGAAGGATGGAAAGATGCCCTGTATTTCAAATGAGGGGTTTTGGCCTGTTATATACTTACTGCACAACCTTTTATGGATTAGAAAAGGGATTGGTCATTCCAGTTCTTCAAGACCTTTGGGAGAAGTTAAAAGGGGCATGAAGTAGAATCATCAGTATGAAATTCAGAACAGAGGTTTTACCAAGTTCATCAGTCCACTTTGTCATCATTATTTGAAGTAAGAGCCATTGATCCTGTCCTTCATACATATATATATACTTATATATATATATATATATATATATATATATACATGGCTTTCAAATAAAGGCAATAGGTGCTCTGCCTTCAGAATAACTGAAGAAGCAACCTTTCACGTGCACTCACAGTTAGTTCCTTTTCTGCTACACCAAGTGAAAAAAGTTTGACACATGAAAAGAGGTGACACTGTGTCACCGTGTCACTGAATAATCAGCAAAATAGCATATAATGCTCATTCTGAAAAAATGTATCCTTGCATTTGTTTGTGTAAGGGTAATAGAAGCATTTCTTCAGAATTCAAGTATCTTTTACTTCATGTTTGTTATTATTTCAATTTTTCATGTGTTCTTATGTTTTGATAGTTCCTATACAAGGTAAAAGATTCACGTCCTTCACAGGTTGAAGTCTGCTGTCAGGCAGAGCACTCCATCTACAGAGAAACTTCCCTGAATGTTCCCTAACACCAAAGTACCTCAGCTTGGGTCATCTGTTGGTTCCAGTTCTGAGAGAAATACCTCTATCTCCTGAACAGCTCAGCCCATAGCTCTCCTTGTAAACCTTGTGAGATAGGTCTGGGAAGGGACACATCTGACCAGCCTGGTTCCCAACAGGGACAGCAGCCTCCTTGGGGATCTGAGTATATTCCTGTATTTCTGCCCTAAATGACTGAATTTCTGTCATGAACTAAATTTTTGCTGTTCATTCTTTGCAGATATTGATGAGTGTTTGGTAAACAATGGTGGCTGTGACCATTTCTGCCGAAACACGGTTGGCAGCTTTGAGTGCAGCTGCCAGAAAGGCTATAAACTGCTCACAGATGAAAGGACCTGCCAAGGTAATGCCTCATTAACCTTACTCTTCATGTAATGAGGATGTCATTTCCAGTGGATTTTTTTTGTTGTTTTTATACTTAAGTCATTTGTACTGCAGGTTTTAATTGTACTGTTATAGGAAGTAAGGTTAGAAAACGACTGTGAGATTTCTGTTTTCTGAGGTGGGATTAGAAGATTATTGGAAATGTCTTGTTTGGATGTTTTTTGTAGTAGGAATGCCAGTGTCCTGTTGAAGTGTAAAAATCCAAGTGGCATAGTGGAATAGCCTCAGGCAAAGAGTCTTACCTTCAAATCCTCTCATTTGCTATGATCTGAATGGGACAGAGACTTATCTTATGTAGACCAGAGTCATTTAAAGTAACCGACTGTAATACAGCGTTTGCAAGATTTAAACTAAAAAAAAAAGGATTTAATTTGTGAGCTCACCTTTTCCTGAGAGAAACTGTTTATGAAGGGATAATGGTGGCATTTTGTGGGAATGAAGTGTGGTTTATATCGTTTCCTGTGCGTGTCATGATTTGTTATCTAAGTCATCTGATGTTATGTATTCTATGGCTAATTAAAAGCATAGCCATTTCCAAGTACTGACCCTGTACCTTTGGAGAAATGACATTTAAACTCTGTAGCTTTACCTTTTAAAAAACTCCTGGAAAAGGCTAGAAAGATGAGCATGCATCAATAGAGAGAGAAAGGGAAGGATGATGTATTCAATTAAATTAAAATTTTATGCAGAAATTGCTGTTTTATTAATACATGATTGTTTGCATGGGTTTTGAATAAGTAAAAGTTATGAAGTCCAAAACAGCATTAGTATTTTAAAGTTTCTTTGTTTATCTGCAATAGAGAAACCACGATCTTAAGATATATGTGTCATTCAAAATTTTTCCATTGCTTCTCATTGGTACTTCCATCCATCATTTGAGAAGCCACCTCCACCCTGACTGTGTGATTAGGCACAAAGGAGTTAGTGAAAGGTTGGTTTCAAGCTGGGCAGGATGGAAAGAGCTGAGATTAGCCCAGCTAGTGCAACATGATTCAGCAGAAATAACACGTTAGGATCATGTCAGACACGGGGAAGTTGCCAGGTTTTGATTTACCTGCTAAAAACAGGGACAGAATATTAAAAAGAAACGTTCTCTTCATGATGTATTTAGAGATGGTTGGGAAGACCTTGTTCATGAATTTCATGTGTGATGACATGCTCTCACTGTGGTATCAGTCAGAGGTTTCACCACTGAACTGAATGTTATTACAGCAGGGAAAAACTCTGGAAAAGTTAGGCAAGAGCTGGTGCAGAATTTATTTGTTCATTATGCAGAGGGTTAATAGTAGGCTTTAAAAGCTCCCTGTAAATGATCAGTTTTCTGTGGTGATAGTGAGAATCTAGAAGCAGCTCTGTAAATACTGTTAAGTGAGTTTTGTTTCATCACGAGCCAGAGCTGCAGAATGAGAGAGTTAGCAGTAACACTACACACCATGCAAGGGCTAAAGTAGTAGCTGATCTTCTCCCCCTCATGTGTTCAGACATGGAAGTATAACCATGATCTGGCCATCCTGCTTTTCCCACTGTCAGTGACGAAGGGCAGGCACTCAGTCTTGCCTCTACATGATACATTGACTGATAAACTGTGGTTTATCTGTTGCTGTAGCAGATAGATTAGTGCAAGCCCAGAGAGTTTTTGGGCTGGACAAGTTCCTTCATCCCAGAAACTCTGGTTCTTCATACCATGAAATGGGGGGGACAAAGTCATTTCCTGTTTGAAGTCTGAGGTATTTGGGCCCCAGCAAACATGGTGTGATGCCTGCTTTGTGGAGGGATCACTGTGATAATTTAGTTCCTGTCTGGTGCTTAAGGTGATAATTGGTGACTCAAGCAGTCAGTAAGCCTGCTAATAAAAAGAGAAGGAAAGTGAATATAGAGCAAGAAATCACCGATGTATGAATCACCTGCACTTGGCTTCTTCCGCTGCAAGAAGAATATAGTCAGGGTGGTTATAGTTATTAATACCAGGTCTGTCAGGAAAATGTGGTTTGGGGTTAGTGACTCTTCTGGGATATAAATCATCCACATTTTGGTTTTTGTAACAGCCGGTCAACGCTGACCGTAAAACATTAATGAGAGATTCAGGGAAATTTATTTTAGGCATATTAGCCTTTCCAGTGAGTGAAACAGAACAGTCTAATTTCTGTTTATAAAAGATGTTGTTGTTCATGTTACATCTGTTGTTTTGATTCATAATAGAATTTCCATGATTTATGATCTTTCTGTCAACACTGCCCTTCTCTTCTGGTTTTCATTTTTTAAAATAAAGATTTCTTTCAGTTACTAATCAACATGTTTACAAAACACTCATTTAGGACCTTAGAAATCTGCATTGTTTGGGACTGGGTCCTATTTAGTTCAGGTGGCCTCCCCAGTGTATAGAGCATTCATCTCCAAACATGTTCATCATTAATATCAGCACAAGGCAGTTCTGCATATTTCAGTATAAAATTCCTTCATATTCCCAGTGAAATTCTGAAGTTGTCACGCCTCACCTAATTTCCTTCATTTTATTGTAGACCTCAGAGCTGACTTTGAGAGTACAGGGAAATTGTATCAGTCACAGACTTTGTTCTGGTTGTTTGCAGAGCTCCCACCCCGGTCGTACCAAGTGCCTTCCCCACATTCATGTTCTCTGTGAAGAGGAAAGTATTTCTCTTTCAGTTTTCAGGCAGGAAGGGTGAAGCCAAGTACAGCAGCTTGCCTAAATGCCTAAGATGACACATATAAATGCTTGAACTGCCCAGAGAATAAACCTCCAGTTTTTGTGAATCTGCCCCTGCTATTTTGCCCATTACAAGGTATTCTTTTTCTCTTGTGTTTGTGCTCGTGCTCATATCCTGATAAGAGAATTCCTTGATTTTTCAGGAACCCTGGAGCTTGGTGCTCTCTTGGTGCCACCCTGCATTTTGAGTGCTTGTATGAGCACCCCTAGCCACTGGAAAGAGCCTTAAAATGTTCTGCATTTGTCTGTTCGCAGCTAAACCATTTTTAGCCCTGGCTGCAAAGAAAACCATTGTCAATCACAGATTACTTCTGCTAGGGAGTGGTTCTCACGCTGTGGCTCCTTGTTAGACAAGGAGAATGTGGGGGGGTTCCCTTCCTTTCCCCTCCCCTGCATTCCAGCCATTTAAAAGGAAACTTACTTGTAACCCAGAAGGTGAAGAATCCATACTGCCCTGCCAGTAATATTGTGGAGACTGATACTGTTTTCCCAGAGTCTCTTTTTTCACACAGACTTAAAAATAGAAATTTTTTTTGCCCCCTTTGACAGGGAAATCACTGTATGACAATACCAAACCCATCTATTGTGTATTACTTTAATTGATCCCTTAAGTCTGAAGTATTGTAAATTCTTCGGTGCAGGAAGAAGCAGTTGGATCTGTTTGTATAAACCTAGCAAAAGAGGTCTGCTTCTCCTTTGAACATTTATAAAAATAACATAGCTATATTATAGCAAGGAGAGCTTGTGTTTGTAACCTTTTTGGTAATTAATAGAAGGACAACAACTCAGATCAGTTCTAGAATGACATCAGCAACAAGCAAGCAGGCAAGACTTGCTGCAATGAAATAAAGCTGCAGTGAATGTGTGTAAGCTCAGACATAATTACCTTAATCCTCAGCCAGTATGAGTTTTAGAGCCAGTTAACTTAATTGCTTATTCAGTTTCTGTTTGTTGTGCAGTGATCTCGAAAAAAAATCAACAATAAGCAGTCTCTCTGCTCTGCTCAAGTTCAAGCTTCATTAAGCACCCAGAAAAATGTGCGAAATTCTGTCGTAAATAATTTTGTCTTCCTGCTCTAGGAATTGCTTTTTGCAAAGCACAACTGTGAGAGACAGCACACACTTTGCTACAAATCTCTCCAGGGAATGGCAGAGATAGAAAGATGCATTACCTTGAGGAAAAAAAAAAAGTGCTTTTAGTGGGAACATCCAGTGATCAACATGTAATATTTTGGGATGCTAAATCCACACTCACCCTCTGCCTCTCACCACCTCAGTTCAAAAAAGAGACAAATCTTCCTACTCTGAGGCATTTAAACTTTTGCAGGGGGCAAAAGCTCAAGGCATTTGCATCATTCTGGTCCACTTACAGCCTCCAGAGTAGGCTTTAAGTGGGGTTTGATGATATCACAGACATGATAAAGTCTGCTCTAGTTGCCTTCTCTCCAGCCGTTTGAGTTGATACAGCCACTGTAATAAAAGGAGATGACTGTCCACCAGGGAACAGTACCTCCAGGGCATGTGGAATACCTGCACGGGCCATCTGGCTTTTTTGGGCCTTCTTTAGGGCCATAGGTGACCACATTTTTTATTTGCTTTGAAGTATTGCCTGTTTGACTGTTGGTTATTCTTTACTACCTTCCTACCAGACTTTAAACAAATGCAGTTGACCCTTTTGTAGGCAGGCACTGAACACAGGGTCTCACAGTCTGCTGTTGATAGTGCTGGTGTCTGTCTAAAGGAGATTCAGTGATGCATGTTTCTGCAATAGGAAATCCCAAACAGAATTTGCCCAATTGCTTCATGAATAATTGAATTTTTCCAGTTTTCTATAGGCACTTTTTGCTAGATTTGGATAGCTGCAAAACTCTCCAGTAGAGCTCCAAGTACAGCTGATTTGAGGTGGTTTTTGCTCTCACTGCAAGACATGAGCATTTACACCATCATATTTGATATTTGTACTTTTCTTTCATTTAAAACAAATGTGCTTCTTGTGTCCCTCTGTACCTCAGCTACTCAGCTTCACTTCCAGACCAAGTATTCCTCAAGACTTGATGCTCGTGGAATGGGGCAGCTGGAAGTAGTGGCTAGAGCAGTGATGCTGTGAGCAGATATTGAAGCAGTTTCCTTAGTAACTGGCAGCATTTTGCAGTGCTGTCCTGCAATACACCTCAAACCTTGTCCAGCTCTGGATTTTTTGTTTCCTGGGGTTTTTTTGGTTTGGTTTTTGTTTTAAGTCTCTGCGTTTCTGTTACTAGAGGGATGCTTTACGTAGGGCTTCCAATGCCTAGTGTCAGGAGAAGCCTTCTTTCATCCCAGAATGAGAGAAAGAAAAGTAACACCTTGAAAAACACAGTAGTTGTCTGTGATCCAAGGATCCTGCAGGCGTGGTCTTGAAACATTGCCCTATTAACTGGGTAGGTAATCACATCTCATAATGTCCATAATTGAACTTATTGTACGAAATATGCACTATTTGCCTTCCCAGGGTAAGATTTGGATCTCCCAGCACGGTATCTCCATTTTGAAAATGGGTATGAAATGAGGGATTAATCATACAGGGAAGGACAAATAGAAAGTGTTTGTGGGAATTTTTTTGGCCTAAAGAAGCCCATAAAGATTAGCTACAAAGATCTCATTATACTCTTCTGTATGGAACTATTGATGATAAATGTGGATGTACAGGACCAGTTTAATCCCAAATAAATCAGTGTATCCACACCAGCAGCACTGAATCTCCAGCCATCTTTTACAGAGAGTAACCAAATTAGAACTAAAAAATAGCCAAAGAGGTTTGCATCCTTGGGTTACATGACAGTGACCTGTCACTCACATTTGATCATGTAACCCAACAAAGCAACAGGCCTTGTCCTAATCACATATCCAGGATGAGGATACAGCCCTTGCATTGATTTATACAGGACACAATCACTCATCTAAGGTAACAAAACACATCTGAGCATAGAAGTCAGGGCTGGAGCATCTGGCCCCTCAGATTCAATGTATCAGCATGGGTTGGCCAACTTTCCAGTGAAAAGGGGTGGAAAGTTGAATTGTTGGTCTACCCCCTCTCCTTCCTCTTCCTCCCCCATTAAATACATAGAAAAGCAAGTGTTTGATAAAAATAACATTGTTTAGCCTTCCTCTTCTTTCCAAAGTGGCAATAACATAGAGCTTCACAGCCAGATGAGGTGGCATAAAGAGGGCACCAGCAGAAATTTTACTGCCTGGAGTGGGGGTTTGTGTTAATATTTAAAATACACTTTTAGCTGAACCCTCATACTCAGAGGTTGTCACCCTCATGGTCAGAACTGAAGAGTAATGGGTGGAGAGCACTAGGAAGCCATGAGGCTCTGCTGCCTGTGTCCTGGGGAGGGAGGTGGCAATGGGGATCCCACAGAGAGTGTTTGCTGTCGGGAGTGAGGAGCAAGCAGGTTTCCATGTCCCCTCATTGTCTTTTGCCTGAGATTGCATGTGCATTTGCTGTAATTTGAGGTCTTCAGCAGTCAGAGAAAATATTCATTTCGCTCTCACGTACATCAAAGAGAAGGCTACTGTACTGAGCAGAGTTACAGTGCTGTCACACTGAAGGAACCTGCTGGTCCTTGTTACCTTGTACCACTGGAACGGGGTGATTCAGTGCCCGTGCAGAGGTGGTTAATGAGTGGGAGGGATGGAGAGACTCGGGCCATTCCCCTATCAACATTCATTTCTGTGATACACATGAAGGAGAGGGATCCTGCCTAGATGCACTCATACACCCATCCACATCGGACAGATGTGCCCTAACATATAAAATACATTGGCTTGTTACAGGCTGATTTTCATCCAGTCCAGCTGAGTCTGGTCCAAGTGTGTTTTAATTGTGTGAAGTCTTCATATATAGACAACAGTGCTGGTTCAGCTGCCAGGGCAGTGTAGCTCAGGAACCAGACAGTGATGCTCTGGAGGAGATACTTGTGGAAATCAGACTAGCTCAGAGAAAGAAAATTGGGGATGAGTTCCCTGTCACTGATGATCTTCATTCCCTACGCAGATTTTCTCTATGGCATTCTGCACCACTGAGCCTTACAAAAATATCTCGCTTATGACAAGCACCATATTGCTTCTCGCATCAAGATTAAAAAATACTCCACTGGGTAAGCAACATGTTACACTGTCAATGAAAGGAATACTTCTCAAATCCTTTCTGTTACACTGGGTGTCAGTGAGACTGTGAATATTGGTACAGTCTGCCTCTGTGAGAAAAAAGGGTTGCAAGATCATACCCAGAAACAATAAATGCCCCAGGTATGAAGTAAAAACATCTCTAGCCAGTACAAGTTTGTTTGCCAAGTGATAGTATCTGCAGTGTTGGTTGTAGCAATTAAGTCTGCTGAAACATGAAAACAAACACATCCCTCCACCTCCGGTTCTCCCCTCTGCAGCAGTGTTTTCATAAGTTAAAGGGGAATGTTCTTTGGTTGCTGCTTCTTGGAAGGCATATTAAACCTCACAATCTAGGCTTTAAATCACTTTCTAATACAATGAGGCCTAATGTGGAGAGGGCAGATGGGACAGATTATTCCACTTCTGTTTTCCCATGAAGGTTCTGACACAGGCTACTGTTGGAAGTTAGATAGTAGATTAGTTTGACCTCAGGTCTCATTCAGTATGGTAGCTCTTATACTGTTAAACTCTATAAAGTATGCTGCTATCAAATTGCTTTTTACTGCTCTGTCTGGCCCCCTCCTGTTGATGATGTGTGTGGGAAGCCAAGCAAAACGTTCCATTAGTGTTTAGAAAGAGAATTTGAGATATATTTTTCAGTTGATGTTGTAGGATTTATGACTTGTATAGTGCAGAAATTACTTTACTGGACTGGAATCATGTTATGTATTAATGAATTACCAGGATATGAGTCAGCCTTGGAATAGTTTGAGCAGGAAGGTAGCATTCTTCCACAAACAATAATCTGTTGATAAATCGTGCTGAAAGCTGTAATTCAATAGGAATTGTTTTTAAAGAGAATCAGAGAAAGACTATATGTGTACATCTATTCTCCACTACTGCACATTAATGCCATATTACTGCCCTCAAGCATTTAGTTACACTGATTATGGTCAGACAGCCTTTACCCTGAGTGCTAAACAGAATTGCAATAAAATGACAACTCTATCCCAAATATTAAAAAAAGTTTCATTTTTCTGTGCTTGCATCTACATTCCTGGGCCCTCTAAAAGTGCTCTGGTTTGCTTATTTCCTTCTAATAAGAATAAAAGCCCAACCTGTTGAAACAAAGGAGTGTGATTTTCTTCTGTTAGCCATGTTATGAACTGCTACTCCTTGTTTTGCTAACTTGGAGATGAGACCTCAGTTACAACAGGTGAAATAAAACCAAAAATCTAAGCTCAAATATTGAGTCGGTGGAATGGAGGAGTGTCTTCTGGGGTTTTGCTGGGTGGAGGATTTTTGAAGCATATTTGCAAACCATAGTGTTGGTGTTTTCAGAGGGATACCTGCCAGGACTCTGTGGAGGCCAGCCTTTCTGGGCAGGGTTTGTAAGCAAGCCTTTGAGGCAGAGCCAGAGAACAGCAATTCTTGTGTATATTCAGTGGTCCCTTGACTTCAGCAAGAACTTGAAGTAAGCTGGGAATGCACAGGTCCACAGGAGGTGAAAGGAAGTGCTGCATTTGAGCTCTCAGCTGAAAACTGAAACTGTGTTGTTGTACTTGCTCTTCAGCCCTGTCAAGTAACACCAGGCATGTTTTCACCCAGACTAGTCCCTTGTTCCTTCCAGAAGTCTCACTAGCAGCTCCTACTAAAGGGTGATGGAGACAACACCTTAGCAAAGCGAACAGTTTCCTCTTTTCAAAAATACGGCTAAAAATCAAATGTATTGCAGGATGGGGGGAATATTTCTTCCTTGATGCAGAAGGGGTAAAGCCTTTATTATGTTCTCCTCAGGCTGTTAGGCTGCTCTTACAGAGTTGCTGTATAAATAGTGGCTTGAGCAGAGTGCAGACGAGTAAACATATTTATGTTTGTAGGAAAACAAATAAACCTGCCAGAAGTTTCTTTTAATGCACTTCTCTTGATATATGGCTTCTCCTACCCCCAAGCTCTTGACGAAGTAGCACAGTTTATTCCTATAATAGCAGTGGATAACTCAGCTTGCCTTTGCCTTGGGAAATGATTGATACTGGAAAATTATACATTTGCTTATAAAATCTTGGCAATGTCTTGATAAAAGTACTTACTTTCTTTAAAAAAAATTGGAAAAAGTATTAACTTTAATTGCATTTTAGATTGTCCTAGCAAAACAATGGTGGGAGGATAAATGTAATAGGAGCCAAAGCCAATTGCCTCCTGCTGGGTTCCCAAGATTAACAAAGGAACCTGAGCACAACAAAGCTGTCAAGTAATGGAGAGGGATGGGGAGGAGCTAGGACAGGTGAGCATAGGCCCAAGAGCAAGGATAATGTCTGGGAAGTCTAAGTATTGACACAACTTCTGTCTCCAATTTCAAGATGTTCAAGAATGAAAATTAGGCTTTTGCCTTTTTGTTCACAGTTATCTCTTTCACTTCATGTCACAGCAGATTCAGCCCTCAAAGCCTGGAGGACCTTGTGTTGCTGGGAAGTGGTTGTGTCCAATTGTCACATAGAGAAATACAAATTGGCTCAAGAGGATCTTTATTTTCATACCATAAATACTTCTGTTTCAAAATTTTATGTCAAAGACAATCTGTACATAATGTGAGGAAGCTATAAAGCATATAAGTTCAGTGTCAGAGATGTGTTGAGGATGGTGGTGCAGTCATGAGTAGATTTTGTAGTTCCTATGATCTGCCAAAATGCTTAGCTTAACTCATTTCCTATTGATTTTAACAGTAATAGGTTGTAAAAATGAGTAATACTGTTAAGTGTACTTAGGCATTTTTTATACTATTAGCTTTGGTTGTTAGAAGATAATGGTGCTTTACTCAGGTTCAGATCCCTATAGTGCATTTTTATATGTTTTAAAAATCGTTTGGAAATCCTTTTATAAGTTGCTATTCACAAAGATAGCAGCAAGGAGTAAAAGCAGGATGAGAGAACTGCCAGGAGCATATGGTGAGGTTAAGTGTGATGTGCTCAACAGAGAAAACCGGTACCAATTTGAAATCTTCTCTTACAAATGCCTTTATGGAACACCTCCCTAGGCTCACTTTGTGCCTGTGACCTTGGACAGATTTACTAATTTTATACCATTGTGTCTAGCTATTAGTAGGTTTTTCCCATGTTCCATGAGAGACCAGGCAAACTTTCTTACCTGCAAAAAAAAAAAAAAAAAACCTTTCTTTTTTTAACTTCTCTATTTGAAAGTATCTGCAGAGCTGTCTCTGGTGGCCAGCATTGGTTTTCTCATTCTTCTCTCTACTAGGACAGCTGACCAAATTCAGAATTGAGCTTTGCTGAAGAATCAGAAGAAGAGGGAAACTTGGCTTGACACTTGAGACCAGGCACCTTTTCCTCCTCAGCAGTCACATGGGGAAAGTTGACACTGCTGTTCCCCAACTCTGCTTGCAGGACTGAGATTTAGCAAGTAGTTTTGCTCAATTGTGTTTAAAATATTAGAAGAAATTATCTGCCAAAATTGAATTTATCAAGTAATCCTCTACCATTATTCTGTTTTTAAGTTTGGTGCTGCCCCCAAAAATAGCAGATGGTAGGGTCTTCCATACTGCTGCAGGGAAACATATCAGAAATCCTTCTTTTTGTCCAACAGCAGAGAAATAATAATGTCATAATAATGGTGGTGATAATGAAGATGTATTTCACCATAGAAATGTAAAAAAGCCTGGTCCACATCCCATCACCTACAGTCAAAGAAACCCCCAAAGACCCCAAAGTTGGCTGCCAATTTTTGCCTGGCTGAAATTGCCAGATCCTGCAGTTTCCATCCAAAAGCATAAATCTTCCTGCCCCTTGGGCAAAGCTCTTGGTGATCCAAAAGCAAGCAAATCCATGGCTGATGCATGAGGCAGAACAAAACCATAGTGCCTGGGAGCAGACTTGGCTCTGCAGTGCTGACAGGAAGAGGAATGTGTGGTGGTCACTTGGCTTGGCACACATGTTAGGGGGAGCACACATGTGTTAAGGGAATAGGCGTTTGCTGCAGTGAGATGTTGTTCCACAGCCCCATTTCTGCAGACTCAGAGTAAGTCCTGAGGGAAGCTTGTGGAAGAGAAGGAGCTTGTGGATTCTGTGTGGAAGAAAAACTAAATATGGAATTTTTGAAAAGAAATTGAAAAGAGAAGGGAAAATTAATTTGTTGTTACGTGAGATCACATAAAGCTCACTTGGAAGAGTTCCTAAAGAAAAGATTGTGTTTTCTGTGGAGAGGGAGCAAAGAATCTAGTCATACAATTTTATTGCCAAGTCTCGTTTTTTAACCTGCTTTCTGTTTGTTTTCAAACCCCAGAGATAGCACAGTGGTTCACAGAAAGTGCAACTGGTCTCTTTTGATAAGGTCTGATACCAGAGATAAAGGAAACAAGCTGCCATTTACCTTTAAAGACCTTCCCAAATGTGCTGTCTTGTTCTTCCTAAAAGCAGTTCCCTTTGCTTTAAGTTCGAGGTAAATAGTGGGAAACCAGTTGCTGTGATGTTAATGAGGGTGATGAGTTTGCTGGGTGAAGAGTGGTCCCCTTGGTGCTTAGCATCAAAGAAGGATCTGCCTACTGCAGTTCCTCGAACACTGAAGGGGCCAGTGAAAGATTGCTGTCTTTTAAACTGAGGTGAATTCACAGGAATTAATAGAGGCAGCCAGCCAGCCCAAGGGAACTGCTTCGTGTGAATCCTTCCTGCTTTCTTGTGTGTAACCTCAGGCCCAAGAAGATAATACGAGAAATCTAAAAAGAGATACCTGCTTATTCCTGAAAGGATCAGGTATGCACTGCACTTTTTAAGATGAATTATTTGGCCTTTACAAAATTTAGCAGTTAAAAAGGATCACACCAATTTGAGCTCTAAAAGTTAAGCTGATGGAAAAGACTAAGGGATCAGTTCAGGAAAACAACTAGGCAATCCATTCTGGGACAGGGATGCTTCTGGAGGTTACCAAGCAAAATGCTAGAGGCTGCTTAAGTACAGGAGGTTGGACTAAATGAGTATGAGTGTTTAATGCTGGCATTGAATATACTCATTCTATCAAAATAAACGTCCAGTTTCTGGGTTATGTCTTGGAAGACATTCTTCAATTTCAGACATGTAGCAGAAGTGTGAGAACACACAGTAAAAGGAGAAATCAGTGATGCCCAGACATTCTTAGAGCAAAACGAGAGTATCTAAAATGATCAGACCAAAATGATAAACAACAGAGACAGCTGTAGCTCCCTAAACTGCATTTGCACCAGAGCTGTATGGAGTGTCAATGCTGCATTTGGTACTGTATGAAGACAGAGAAGGATGTGGCCTGTCCTAAGAGTGACAGCCTCAGGAGCAGAGATAGGGGGTTATTGAGCTTACTGTGGGTACAGATTAGCTGGGAGGAGGATGAAAACAAGCTGTTTCCAGGATCTCGATATACTGAATAAAAACATACAGACAGGATCCTGAGGCTGTGAGGTAGAATTAGGTAGATGATAATATTTGTCCTTAGTACAGCTCAATACTGTGTGCCTATCCCTGAAGCTGAGTAACAGTCACTTTGCTGTGTACTGCTGAATCCTTGAAACACCTCAGTAGGATGCTTACATAATAAGTCACAGGTTTCTAATTATTTATTGACTCTGTCTCAAACATATATTGCAGTTTTCTTTTGCTGTTTATATACATTTATTTGTTTTACTACCTCTTCGCGTTCTAACAAATCATCTCTAATAAAAAGCACATTTCCTTGCAAGCAGAATCAATTTCCTTCAGAAGTCTTTCAGTCCCTGATTAGTGGGTTACATTTGGTCTTCACTAATCACATACTTAACTGTGAGCAATAAAGTTCTTAAATAAATAAATGCTTTGGTCCAAGTCAACATTAGTTATAATGGACAGTTTCCCACTCAAATTTCTGAAATACAAGATGAGACTATCCTACCTGGGCACTTAGATTCCCATTAAAAGTACAGCAATTAATGCCAGATCTGTTTTTTTTCTGCAGGCCATTAGGTATGTTATTAACAATTAAGTCTCAGCAGCAAGATGACTTGATTGCAACTCAGTAATGCAGTGAGAAGTCTAAATGGGTGTGGGTTTTCAATTACTTTTAAAGGCCTGGAGTTATGGCTATTTTTCCCCCTTTTGTGTTAGCCTGCTCCAGAAGCACTCAGTGGGAAGGTAATGAAGTAGAAGATTTGTACATTACTACATCTTTCTCTGCTTCCTTTTCATTGGTTTTATTATTGTAGGCTTTGAAACTTAAGGAGAAGTTAGCTATGAGCCATTCCTCCTGGTCAGGGTTGGCTGTGTATTACAGAGCTACATTCTCACACGGAGGATGCATTTTTACTAACTGTGAACAGGGCTAAGCCACAGTGGATCAAAAAACGTGAGATGTGGTGGAAACCCCGTCACATGGCTGCTGTAGCAAAACAATGCCTTCCAGCATTGAATTTAAACCACCATTTGTTGGAGAACGTAGCTTGAATCATGACTCCCTGTGGTGCAGCAACCACTCAGATTAAGATATGTGGTTTCCCTAATGTCTGTCAAATATTGTTGGAAACCAGGCTGGCTCGGCTGTGAGGTGAACAACATTACATGGGTGGTATCAGTTCCCTGCAGAAATTGGAGGTGGGGGGAGGAGAAGACAGAATATAACTTTCAGCCAAAATACATACAAAAAAAGCATTAGTGTTTATTTTAAAAACATCATGTAACACTTCTTTAGAGTTTCTATGTATGTGTGCTTAATGAATGAGAACAAGGAAAGGCTCTGTTTCTCAGAGGAGCCGATAACTTGGAAGCTGAGAAAGGTGAACACAAAACATTCTGACTAACCTTGAGTTTGGCTTGTGTGCATGGCCTGGGGTGCTCCACACTGAGTCCACATTTGGCTTGGGGGTTAAAAATAAACCAGGGCTGTGTGAGATGGACAAAACAGAACTATATCTTGTGGGCCTTTGCATGAGGAGAATGTGGCCTTGGTAGGAGATAACCCCAGCGCCCTGCGAGCGCCTTTGCCGTGCTCACTGCCCCGCGACACCTGGGCCGCTGCTCCCAGCCTGGGGCTCACCCCCCGCCAACGCCTGAATCTGAAACCCACGGATTCCTTGCCATGAATGTTCTTCATAGCAGCCTGGGCAGCAGTTATGAGACAGATAAAAATCTTTGCTGCCATAATCAAGGAATACCTAAACTTCCTGAGAGGACTGGACTGTATGGACTCACAACTGTAATAGCACCTTCAAGTATTGCTGTAATACCAAAACTTACCATTTTTGGCTGATCTACCAGCATTCAGGGTGTCATGAGTCACTTCTACCAATGAAGGAGTTGATGGTAGAGATAGATATTTCCTTTTGTTTTTATTGTACATTCCATTTCTAAGTAAAAAATATTTCTTTTCTGTTTTACTTCTATTTGAAATAGTATATTTAAATTTAATTTATCCATTTTGCATATATGCAGTGATCTAGTGCCTGCTTCATGTCCTGCGTCACCGAGCACAGACAAATCAAATGTAAGATGGGTTCTTTGCTTATAGTGTCCAGAATCTTTACAGTCTGCACGCTGTTCCCCATCCCTGTTATAGTTTTTATTGTCTTTGAGCCACTCCTGTCTTGTTCTCTGTAGCACAAATAGCACCACCAAATAACAGTGATCTCTCCTTTCCGCTTTTATTTTCAGATCATGTGAAAATTACTCCAAGCTCAAGACTAAACTCATATGCAGTTATGATATATGACCTGTGTTCTGGAAGGAGGCTCCCAGTTTCATAAATTGACCTAGCTACTTAGTGTATGTTTCAGAGAAAAGCTGTTGAGATGACCATTAGTTTTCTCTAAAAAATTTCTTCACTTGTTCTTAATATTAACAAACAAAATTACATTAAGGAAAACAGAGATGGGACAATCCTCATTTTTGAAGTAGATTTTTAATGTGAAATTAGGAAGCTGGGCATTGAATTCTTCAGTTCTATAACCACAACCCTCAAATTACACCTCTGTGCAAGTGAGTTTTGCACGTTTTCATTCTGTCAGGGAGTTACAGCAGTTCCTGCATCAGTTTGCAGTTCTAAAACATCTCTAAATCCAGCAGGATTTACCAGTCTCACCTGTGTGCGTGTCTGATGTTGAGCTGCTTGTTTGTAATGCTAATGCTTTTTGGAAATGTCCTGCTGTACACTTTGATTTCTTGATCACTGGTTCCTTTTAATTACTCTGAAATTTATTTTAGAGCGATGACAATCAGGAATACAGGGTACTGCATCTAAGGGCTGGAAACAGAGTACAGAAAGGAGCCTTTCTCTTCAGAGCTGCTGGTCGGAATCCAGCTCAGGTTCGGGCTTAGCAAAAATCACCGCTGCGTGATGGCTTCAGGGTGCCCTGCACTCTATGTCCACAAATGAGTCAGTGTCCACATCACACAAACCACTGAACAATTGGTGCTACTGTAATTGGGAGTCTAGTGGCAGCACCAGTGGAAAGGGCAGGGACTTGAATGAGCATGGAAAATGAGCTGCTTTATTCCCTGCTCCCTCAGGTCACCTTTGAGACACATCTGTTTGAGGAAACTTAGAAGAAATTCGATCTCTGGTAGCTCCCTTCTGGAGATAGAAGAATTTACTTTGCAGTACTGACAATTTGACACCCACTAAAAAACTTTACATTCAAGAAAAATAAAGAACATTATGGGATCGTTTAACATGGGAAAGCCTGAACTAAAAAAAAAAAGCTGCATATGATCGAAAAATCAACAATAAAATCCAAATGCTGACTTGAAATAATAGGAACCTAGCCAAACTAATATTATCAAGCATGGCCACTATTGCCAAAAATTGCTTCCCTCAAAACACCAGGGAAACCCTGTTCCTTTATTAAACCATTGTACAATCTCTTCCAGTTGAATCCCTTTTAGGGAAAAAATTAAGGAGTGCTTCCTCTGTTCAGACATTCTCTTTGGAGGTGAGAACGTGGTTTGCTAGAAGAGATACTGGACTTTATTCAGCCTGAGATGATGCCTTGATGCCATGGAAACAGGGGCTGGAAGGAGAGCCATCAGCAGCACAGGACACCATAAAGAGAAGTCTGGCACTGCCAGTGTGCCCGTGAATCCGTGGTGGAGCTTGGAAGACACCTTTGGAGGTCACCTGCTCCAACCCCTGAACTTGGCTCTTCCACTGGGTCTGCTATGAAGTAGGGAGCTCCCTGCTTAGATTTTATGTGTATCATTAGTATTCCTAAAAAAAGCTGGCAGGAAACGAATCATGCGCTACCAGCAGTGAATTTAGCCCCGTAGTCCCTGCAAGCTTCAAACAGCTCAGCTGTGAAGACACCTCTTAATACACTGAAATGACACAGTCACCTATGCTGATTGCAGTGGTGAATGTGGCATGAATTTTTGACTAAGTGAAAGTAAAAAAAATGTGGTTTATGTCAAATAAGTGCGTTAGCAAATCTGAAATGTTCTCAGACAGCTGGGACTACATGTGAATTTATGCCAAATGCAACTAAAAATAGAAAACAAACTTCAACCTTAAGCTGAAGTTTTCCACCGCGGTTCCTCAGAAACACAACATTTTGACTTTTCATCTTAAAGCAGTTAAAAAACTCAATTTACGTAACTTTAAATCATTTTAAGAGCACCTCAAATCCAGAAAGTTAATTTATCAGTATTTTTTTTGGGTGTGGGAGGGGGGAAATTCAGAGCAACACAATACAAAAATGTTTGTATGTTTGAGTGTGGGGGTGGGGGCGGGACTGTAACCTGTCACATCTCTGTTTTTGTATTTTTTGACTTCAGTAGATGAGGCTACCAGATTTTGTAGTGTTTTGTGTACAAAGGAGACAGGATTTAGATGCCCACGTTTTTTCCCCATTGTTGTGGTAAAGCAGGATTTGAAACCCGGGGCTGTGAAGGTCAAATTCCCAACTCTGTGGTCTCTCGTGAGATACACCTGTGTCCTGAGGGTGGTGGGAAATAAGCACATCCTTTCAGGCTAAATATGGAGAGGTATTGTGAAGCACCACAGAGGTGTGAGGGCCAGCTTCAAAGTTCCTGGGAGCCTGGGGATAACAGCATCCAGAGCACAGATTTCAGAGTTTCAAAAAAAAAAAAAAAAAAAAAAAAGAGGATTTCAGCATCCCGGCGTCCTGTATCACACCACCAGTTTCTTGTAATGAAGAGTATGCAGTGCATATTTTTCCCTTTTCTATGACAAGTGCTGAATTCCTCAGGGGGCTGGTGATTGTGCGGACAGGGCTCTGCAGAAAGCTGGGTCCCTCCCTGCCTTCCTCAGCCAGGAGCAGCTGGGGTTGAGGCTCAGCCAGGGGAACCTGCACAGGGGCTTCCCTTGTTCCAGCAGCCAGAGCAGGATGCTGAATTCAGCAGATTGAACTTCTGAGAACAGCAGCAGGAGGGGGGATGAGGGCTTTAAAGGGCGAAAAAGCTACGGAATAGAAATGCATTTGGCCATCCTGAGTGCCTGTTACTCAGCAAGCAGTGGTCATGTCATCAGGCAGACTGTTTTTCCACGGGCAAAGAGGGAAGTGCATCCTCCTTAATGTGAAGAGAAATAAGCCTTTTATGCAGCAACACAAAGTGCTGCATGTGAAAGCAGTGCATAAACACTATGGACTAAACTAGTGCAGGATAAGATCACTGTTGAGAAATACAAA
The DNA here is from genome assembly GCF_965178545.1 of Coloeus monedula. Classification (NCBI taxonomy): domain Eukaryota; kingdom Metazoa; phylum Chordata; class Aves; order Passeriformes; family Corvidae; genus Coloeus; species Coloeus monedula. The sequence continues at coordinate 14,059,572 of NC_138784.1, forward strand.
ATTGGTTTTGAAAAAGAGACTTCCAAGGTAAGTCAGAGCCAGAAAATGAACTGCTTTTGTAAATTTCCTGCAATTCCACATAGTGAACGAGCTTACACATGAATGAAACCATGATGTATGATTTGGCTTCTCAAGCACTAAAAATCCTTTTTAACTATAGCTGCGGTGTTCATTCCCAAATGATTTTACTTTGTGTATTTATTTAGAGAAAGCTGAAACAGTTTGCCATTTATATGTATTCAAAAGCTGCATATTTCCAAGACTGTAAAGGAAACCTTAAAAAGAAATTACTTTAGGAATTCAAATGATGATATTTTAAAAGGATACAAAAATGCATTAAAAATTAAGTAGATGTAAGAAAGAGAAAATCTCAGTTGTCATCTTTGTGTGACTGGATCATAGCAAGTGATTGTGATGCACACATAAAACTGGGTAGCACAGATTTTTGTTCATCATGTTTATTTCATTTTATGTTATGCATTTGCCTGAACAGTTGCTTCCCACATTGTGAATTATCTCTTGTGTGAATGTTTTGAAACATTCAAAGTTGGAGGTCATATAAAACATAGCTGCTTATGACATTTTAATTTGTGCATAAACTCTCACACAGATTTTGGGTTTGTGTACACATACAGGAAATCCTAATTTTATAGTTCTTGAAGGTAAGTATTTGCATTTATAATAATGGAATGAGACCTAGAATGTTTCATTAAATGTCAAAACTATGTAAATAATGCTTGGATATAGGAATTGGATAGAATACCCCGAAGTATGGTGAGTTTCCAAGTTTTTTAAAACACCAGCAGCTTTCCAAGCATGTACAATATGAAAGTCTAAGTTACATATTGTAATGGTGGTGTTCAGGTTTTATTCTTAAAAAGTAGCTCTAGAAAGTGTGGAAACTGTCATAGGGGTACTATTCCATTCATTTATAAGTCAGGAACATTGGAGGAATGAGATTTCTTGAAATGACCACTCAAATTATGTCATTGTATTCAATTTTCTGACCTATAAGCAGAAAAATTAATCACAGAAGAGATTGTTTTTTAAAAAAAGGACAATAAAATGAACTCAAAAGTGTTATTTTGCACAGATTGCTGTTTAAGGTACCTTTAATGTTTTCAGCAAGCCCATTTTGTCAGGACTGCTGTCAAATAAACCTCCACAGCACCTGCTCAGCAAAGCCTTTGTACTGTCCTGGGAGCAATGTGCTCTTGGTTGCTTTTTTCATGGCCTGCTGGGTTGAAGAGGCTGTGTAAGCCAGGGTTTCACATTGCTGAGCAGTGATAATTAGAGATGCCTGACTTTTCTTAGGGGAAAGAGGTCATATTTTCTTGAGTTGGATAGAATGTGGACTTTGGACTAATATTTTCTGTGTTAGATGCAGCCTGTCCATTCCTGATGCTGGCTTATTCTCCAGCAGTGTTTTGCTTAGCCTCTCCAACTCTGTACAGTCTTGTAAGGCAGAGGAGAAATCTGGGAGCAACTCCCTGTGCTGGTGGGCAGATGTCAGCATGTTGGTCAGTGAAAGAGGGACTTGCTTGATTCAACCCAAACCTTTTTTCCTTTGTGCCACTACCGTCCCCAAAAGCTCCATACTCTCCCAGGCCTGATGGGTCAGTATGATCAGAAGTTAAAGGTTGCCATCTAATGGGGAACATACATAGTACAATCTTCGTGGGGTTTTAGCAAATTACCTCTTCTTGTCCTTCTGCATGTACCTGTAAGTATTTTCTTTACAAGGCACTAGAGGAATGAGAACAACATTTTATTCAGATTTTACCTGGGATGGTAAATGATACTTTGTCAGTAACAAGACATTGCAACCCAATGAGAAAATTCAATCATTCACTGTAACCTAAGTCTAATTTCCTAATGCTTTTTCTGTGAATTCAGATATAGATGAGTGTTCCTTTGAAAGGACCTGTGACCACACCTGTATCAACTACCCTGGAAGCTTTGAGTGTCTCTGCCACAAAGGCTACACCTTGTACGGACTGACGCACTGTGGAGGTTTGGAAACTGAGTTTTGCTTACATGTGTGTTTGTTTGCTTTGTGAACTCTGTACAGAGCCACACATTCTTTTAGATTAAGGTTTTATAACTCAAGATGATAAAGATGTAACGTTAAAATAAACTTAAAATATCATGAGCTGGATGTGACTAAAATTTCAGCATCTCAAATTTGCTGAAGCATTCCCAAGAGAAAAGCACCAATGAAAACCAATGTCCCACCATTTTTTGATCAGTACTTCCACAGGAGTGAGGTTACTCAGAACTGTTAGGAGGCTTCATACGATGGGCAACAAAGAGAATAGGGGAAGGATGTCCATTTTGAAAAGTTTATGTATTCAGGCTCTTTTGGCATTTGTCCTTAACAGTCTGTGACATAAACTACCTGTGAAATGCATAACAGAAGGCTGTAGTGGATCTTCCTCCCATCTTCTGGGGAGTTACTTTCAACCTTTTTGGTATGACTGGAAAGAATTGGTGCTGTAATGTTTCATTATCTAGGGGAGGGATATTTTTGAAGTGCAATATTACCCCAATGACCAAATTAGAGGTTGAACTGATGTAGCAGAAACAGATGCTGGCCCCTCACTTCTGAGGGCTGAGCTCACCTGATTTTGTAATGTCAACATGAGGCACTGCTAATGGTATCTCTGCATGGCTTCTTTTTTGGGAGAAAGGTGTAGGAGGTGTATGCTGGTCTCTCTTTTATAGAGAAGTATCACATGAATTCATGGTAAGAGTAGACGCAGGCAGGAAGAGAAATAGGAGTCCATCTAAGGAAGCAATTTGGGATCAGACTCCACTTGAGAGCAGCTGTGAAAGCAAATTCAAAGTCCGAAAGTTTTTGGGATCTGTGTTATGTGAGGTGTGGACAGACTGATCCTTAGTTTCACTGTTAATTCCTTAATGACCTAATGTACTAATTTAGGGAAAGCCTCAAAGTTTGGGGTTCTGCCTCAGTCTTTAAATAACCTTAAGCCTCAGTTCAGCTTCAGTCTTTTCAATAAGACTGAAGAAGGACCAAAACTCTAACTGGAAATACTCAGTGCTGAACTTTGACCAAAAACATAGCTAGATCCAAACCTCCTTTTTTCCATTATGAGCAGATACAACATCACAACTCTGAATCCAGACTTGTCCAGGCCTCAAGTTTTGCCACTTAGGCCTGTCATTAGTTTGAGTCCTTGCATGCTTAATCTTGAGGTCTACCAGTGAGCCAGAGCATTAGCAAATCTGTGTATCTCCTGTTGATTTGGTGTCATTTCAGCTCATTAAATAAACAAACGTCCTCCTAGTGGTGGGAAGAGAGGAGATGAGAGATTGCCCTTGTTGGCATAAGTACATGAATGATGAGTGCATGGACTGAAAAGGATACACATCATACTGGCTAAATACTTTTCTAATGTCCCGAAAGTTGAAAGATTTTCTGTGCAATATCACTGATAACATATAGGATAGTTTCTTTGCCTTCTTGCAAGCTTTACCTTTTAATTTTATTCGAGGAGTAGAAGCCTAAACTACACTTCATCTGCTAAGTTTCTGTCAAATGCATCATTTCCTCCTTCACCTGAATTTCTAAAAGAAAACTCTGGGAATCACTGTGTAAATTTATCTGCTTGTTTTGCAGAAGTGCTATAATCTCACAGAGGTTTATGCCTTTGACATTTTTCTATATAATGCATTATTGTCTAGATGCAGCAGAGACTTTTGAGCAAGTTTTGTATCTTGTGAGTACTTCCAAGAATTTCAGTGGAACTAGTCCTGGCAAGTAAACTGTACCAGATGCATAAATCCATGGGAGAGTAGGAGCTGGACAGGTTAAGGACAAATACATGCAATATGCACTGAAGTTGTTTGGCACTGTCTGTCTTTATACATTTTTATTTAGACTCAGATGTAAAAGGTACAGTAGAAATAGATTTCCTTATGCAAATCATATCTTAATGCATGGTACATGTGTGTACACATGGTTAAGACTCTTCACAACTTTAAAAATGTTTTCAGATATTGATGAATGCAGCATCAGCAATGGTAGCTGTGACTTTGGATGCCTTAATACCATGGGAAGCTACGAGTGTGTCTGCCCACCTGGAAAGAAACTGCACTGGAATAAAAAGGACTGTGTTGGTAAGTGTGGAAGTGAGACTCAGAAGTGACTGTGGTGAGGTTCCTGTTCTCCAGGAGGGTGGAAAAGCCCATGGTTTTGCTTGAGAGAGGCTTCGTTTTCACAATCTAGACCCCCAAATTAATTTTATAAACTCAGGTAGCACCTGATCCTGTGGAGCTCCTTGGGCTAGGATACAACTGCAGGTCAATTAGTGAAGGAGCAGTATGTTGGATTTTATTTGTGTGGAATGCTTTTTTTAAGCTTATGAGACCATTCACAGAAATCTAACTATTGTTATTATCTTATGTATTTTATACTTTTCTACTTATATATTTTATACTATTACTCCTTAATTTGCCCTTTTCCTATCTCTGTAATGTCACCTGTTACTTTGTTTACCTCTAACACTATTTAGAATATTCAAAATATTTAACTGTTTACAGGTAAGACATGGTATTCATGGTATAATTGGGGTATTCACAGAACCATGCCCCAATTTTTCAAATTATCTCTAAAGGTATCCTGCCTCATATAAAGTACTGATACTAGCTGAGTCAAAAGTATTAATCAAATGAGCACAAATCCTGAGACCAGGAAACTTCTGGCACTTGCTGCTAGTGCCACTTTGTGGCAGACCTGAATTTCTGTATCCTTTAAATAGATTACTTCTTTTCTGGAGTCTTATTTGAAGCACAGAAAATCTTGGTCATGGCTACAGCCAAAGTATTTTCTGTGAGATTTTAATTCTGGTTTTTCATTTTTAATGAGAATGGCATACCTGGGCATTTTATGGCCAAATTTTTAACCACAAATAACTTCTCATAGGCACATTTGTATTCCTGTTATTAGGGGATGATGCCTAATACCTAACTGGGAGCAAGAAAAAGGGGAATCTGCTTTCAGGGAATCTCTTCACATACAGAGAGAAAGCACTTCTTAATCTGGAGTAGAGAGCACTGCACTGGCCTCATGTGATCACACAATTGTGGCATTTTTTACATGGATACAGCAGTATGGAAAGTACTTTATAACCAAGGCGGGGTGGGGGGTGAGAGCCTCAAGCTGAATTCCAGCCTTTGCCATTATGTTCTTCCTAACCACAATTAAGTGCTTCACTTTCCTGCTTACCTGTCTGTACATTACCTTCCCTGCTATGTAGAGAACTAAGCATCGTGACAGTAAGAAATAGCTCACTGTTATTTGTAGTTATCCACTGGGTCTCCCTTGCCATATACCAGTTATTCCTCTGGAAAGGATTTTGTAAGTTAACAGCTGGGACTAAAATTTTTGGAGGTCTGGTATAAAGTTAGACTACTTGTGCAATATTTCCTCTCAACGTACTAAGAATGCTGCTCCCATGGTAAGAGGCTGTATTGAAAATGTTTTCCTGGTTGTAAATTTCTCCTCATTATTTAAAATGCTCAGCTGGAAGATGGAAGTAGAATGCTCTTGTCTGTTGATGCACACTCTAGTATTTGATGACTTCAGTGAGGCTTAAAATGAGTGTCATCTCCCTGCTGATCACCTGCCTTTATTACCAACATTTTTGAGAGGAAACTATATTCTAAATTGTTACAAAAGCCCAATAAAAAGCAGAGGAATTGTATCTAGTGATCCTGAATGCCAGGTGATTTGGAGACATTTGCAGTAACAAAACCCTCTCTTACTGAGCAGTGGAACTTTGTGTTTTGTTGCCTCCTCAGTCCAAGGAAATAGTTCCTTTAAAGACATCACTAGAGCAACATAGAAGACTTAGGAGGGAGATAAGTGAGGATGATTATTCCCATATTTGAGATGTGAACATCAGGCATGTTTATGGGACTTGTATATATTTATATTTAATGACCAGCAAGGCCAGGAATACAAACCAGCTGGAGGCTGCTGGGACTCTTCCTCTGCACTCAAGCCAAGACAGGCAACACTCATTCCAGCTACTGCACTGGAACTGCTTGGTTTCATGCTGGTTTTACCAGGCTTTTCCCAAGCCCTGGTAGACCCAAACCAGTCTAGCTGCTACAGCTCTGGTGTCAGAAGCACCCCCTACCTCGGTGTGGTCTGCTAGTGAGCTGACAGGTAGGAAAAATGACATTTGCAGTACCACAGTCAGCAGTGAGAAAAACAAATGTCAGCCAAACCTGTTTTGTAAGGTGAGCAGGTTTGGAAGAAACAGTTGGAAGAAAACAGTGGCAAGAAACATTTGGAGAAAAATCATGTACCTGAAACAGCATTTCTGTGGGGCTGAAGCAAGAACTGCCCTTCAGCCACTTGGCTGAGATTTAAGCAGCTGCTGCAGAAATAGCTGCTTGAAGAGGTGCCCAGCTGCACTTGGTAGGAAGTCAGTGCAGAGGGGAACCTCTGGGGAAAGGAGGGAAGCAGTGAGGCCTCCTCTCTGTAGGAAGTGATGGCATGTGCCAACAGTAGCCAGGAATGAACCTTGTCATTTGTGAGGGAAAAGATGTACTTCAGTAATATTTCAATCCAAAAGGATGGCAAATTAAAATAAATGCAGGTTTATGATTATCAGTGTCATACCATCATCTCAGGATGAAGCACAGAGACTGCTCCAACAATTAACAGCAACTTCATGTGCTTTCTGCTAAAACACAAGCACTCCCTTATCCAAGTACAAAGAGTCACTTGTGAGACCTGCAGGGTTCTCTGTCTTCATCCTGCCATGAAGTGAAGATGAGAAGCTGGATTTCTCCTTCATATGAGCTGCACTGTGCCTCATGCTGTGGACACTGATGTGAAATGGCTCTGTGATCTCTTTGTGTGTCACAGGGTTCCTTCTAGCATTGTTTGGGGCATTTCAGCAGTGTCTGAAAGGACCAGCAGGACCATCCATCTCCATCCCAGCATCTCCTGCCTCACTTCTGCCTGGCTCAGAAGGTTCCTGGCTCCAGAAGCTAGAGCATAGAGCTGAAGCTTAAAAGTCTGTGAGAGTTAGAGAATTAAAAAATACCATTTTAGTGGTCATCTGAACAAACAAATCACTGTGCACAGTGTGTAGTTGGTCTGTTAAAACAGAGAGCTCTGCCTCCAAAAGGGGGAAAGGAAATCTCAGGGCATTAGTGTTACCTGTTGCTTCTGAGATCGAGATGTGCACACAGAATCGTGCTCATAGAGTCACCTGCCTATCCAGATCCTGAAGTAGAGGATAGGAGGGAAAGACTGGTCTAGAATTTAGGTGTAAAAATGTGAAGGAGTTTCATTTTCAAGTACAAGCTCAACATCCAAATCCAGACGCTCTCCCTTAACACGTGATTATTTCAGAAATACATGTATCTGCCATTATGGTTTTTGCCCCTTCCTGCCTTTTCTCACCATTGTATCCAAGTGTGCACACAAGGTTCTGGGTTGGGCAGCATCCGATTGTTTTACATTTCTTTCTTTTTTTTCTCCTCAGAGATGGTGAAATGTCTCCCAAATGCCAAACCAGCTCCCAAGGCTCAGCTAGTGTGCAGTAAGACAGGAGGCATAGAGAGCTGCTTCCTGTCGTGCCCATCCAATACTCTTTTTGTTCCAGGTTTGTACAAAGTATTTGTCCTCTTACGTCTAGGGTGTGACTTGATGATTTTTCTCTGTTAATGTGTTCATGACTTTTGCATTCATTTTTTGATATGGACAACAGTAAATGAGCAAAACATCACTATAAATTAAATCAAGAAGAGCGGATTGTCAACTACACATGAGAACTTTGGTCCTTCATTGCCTAATTTGAGGTGTCAGTTGCGAAGGTGGGAAAATTCTAACAAAAAGTTTGTATTAAAAAGTAACAGGAATTCACTGAAATCAGCTGTTCATTTTTGCCCTCCCTTTTGTCACAGCAATTCAATATATAACAACATTTTTCTGCACCATCCTGGTTAAGGTAGATGTGTCTCTCAGTCCAGCTGAGTAGTATTTATAAAAATTTGGGCATTTTGTTCCCTTCTCTCCTTTTTTTTTTACCATTTGCTACTGGTAGTTTTCATCTTCACAGTTTTGCAGGGAAGGAGGGGGGGATTGCTGCTGCTTTTTCATAGATGTTCTGGCACAGGATTATTTTTGAGTGTCTGCTTTTCATGTTTAGTCTTGGCCCTATATGCAGTCAAGCTATTCAGACTTTACTTTCAGTTTAGCAGAGATTATGGAACTGTGCATTTCTAGGACACAGTTTTATCTCTGCAATATGTAGACACTGTTCTGGTTCTAAGTATGCCATTTTTGTTTCCGCCAAGAAATTCTGTCAGAACCTGAAGCTAAAATTATTATGAAAGTACATGGTTTATTTTTTAAATTATAGGGGTGATCAAAGCAGAAGGACTTCACCATGGACAATCACAAAATGTGCACAGCTAACCTTGTGCCAAATCACTTACAAAATTATCATTTCAGTGCCGGAAGAAACAACTCTTGCAGCCAACACTGTGAAGTGTTCAAGCATCTGGCGAAGTATTTCAGCCATTTAAAACCCAAGTTCAGCACTTACAATGTCTCCTTGTTTAGCAGCATTAAGAAGTTGAAGCCTCAGGCAGGTGCTTTGTGAGGCTGTTGCCCGTGTGCTGACTGTGTTCTGTCCCCCAGACTCGGAGAACAGCTACACGCTGAGCTGCGGCGTCCCCGCGCAGCACGGCAAGGCGCAGCCCAGGCGCAACGCCACCCTGCCCAGCTGCTCAGGTGGGTGCTGCCCTGCTGCTGGGCCCGGGGAGGGAGGGCATGGACCTCCAGGGATTGCAGGACATCAGGCTCGTTCGTTAGGTAAGGCAAGGGTTAAGGTGTTGCCCAAAAACAAAAGGAAAAACCTTGCAACAGAGTTAAAGTGTTAAGATAGAAAAGCAGCTCTTTAATGAAAGCTTTCAGGTGTGCAAAGTACGGCATCGTGCACGTGTGGTACAGGAGTTCTGTAATTCTCTAGGGTTAATTAATTAGTATATCTGGCTGGGACATCCAGTAGGAAATCAGTTACCCCAGTAACCCACCCTTGGGTCAGCCCCCTTGGAGTTTCCCTACCCTATTCTCTTGATATGTCTCTTAAGTTCTGGTAGAAAACACGATGTCCTTGTCAGGAATTCTCTTCTTAAGAATAAGGCTAAACATAGTAAAAGACAAATTCACCCCAAATCCGACAAGATGTGCAGAGCAAGCGTGGTACTAGCACATTCACTGATCTGTGTGGGCTCAAGGGTAGGTACTCACATGAAAAAAATGTACTTGTGGCAATGAACCCCCTTGCACAAGCTGTGTAATTCTTGGGCTGCCTCTTTTCTATGTCACAAGAAAGCTCTTGAGTCTGTTTTTAAAAATAAGTTTCAAATCTCATTTCATTTCTGTCCCAGTGGTAGATTTTTTTACTTTACATCAACAGATTCCCTGGCCCCTCCAATCAAGCAGAAAGCTCGTTTTAAAATCAAAGATGCAAAATGCCATTTACGGCCTCGCAGCAAAGAAAAAACAAAAGATTCTGGGAAGCAGGCTGTTTCAGGTAGGTGGTTTCTTCCAGCATGTAAACAACACTTCTTTTTTTTTTTCCTTGTTCATTTGCATGCTTTGTTTTCACACTGCAGACCGGAAAAAAATCAGTTGGAATTTAAGTTCAGGCCAAGGTTCCCACTCTGGCTGAACAGTGCCTTGGGTTGGATCTTGGGTGCTGAAAATCTCACCAGTTGCTTTGAAAAATCTTTGTTCAAAAGTACATGAGTTGGGAATTAAGCTGGTCCTTTTTCTGGCCTTGATAATGGCAGAAATACCCTGAGACAAAAAGCTATGACTAATGCAAAGTTATGTGAAACAGGGCTGGTTTGGTTTGGTTTGGTTTGGTTTTCCCAAATGTGGTTTCTAAAAGAAAACAAAAGCTGTTATTTGTTTGGTTTATGCTGGATTAGTAACCTATTGTGGCACCAAAGAAACTCTTAAGAGGGAAGGTTATTACAAAAATCTGATGTTACGCAGCCTCAGATCTTTTGTTATGAAAGAGTGAGTAGTAATGATGTTAGAAAAAATATTTGTAAGATGTAGATGTAATTAACAAAAATGTGGTGTTAAAAAAGCTATATTGCTGCTTAAAACACCAAACATCTACTGGTGATCCATTCTCTGTTGTGAATTTGTCTTACCACCACTTTCACTAGTGAGTGAGAAGTCTTATATGAGCCCAGACCACAGAAAAGTAAAAATAGCTGCTTTTAAAAAGAGTGAATGGTTTAAAAATTTAGACTCATATTTCATCTTTACCCTGCAATCTACACATTTATGCCTCTAATTTTGCAAGTGTTGACTTAGGTCTTTATCATTAAGATGCTTGCCCCTGTGAATAAGATGTGATTATCAGATTCATTTTTAAAGTCATAGAAGCTAAATTTAATTTTTTGGTCCATACAATCCCTTGGATGCATTTCCTTGTCCTTTGCTTGCTTTGCTTTGTGTTTATGTCATCTGAACCTCTAACAGTAAGATTATACCATACAACCACACCCTCAGAATTAAATCCTTCTGGTGGCTTGAGTGCTACAAATTGCTCCCTGACCTGGAAGGTCAATCACCTGTGGCAAACTATGATTCCTGCTCAGATAAAACCTTCCAATACATTTTCATAACCTCACAATCAAAGCCTTTAAAAGCCTTTGCTATCTGATGATTGTCACTTCTGAAAGGGATGGAATACCTGCTGATAGTTTCTAGAGGCCCAGGCCTGACATTCTCATAGATTTATGAAATTGACTCTCTAGCCATCATCAAATGTCTGTTTATAGTATTTGCTGATTTAAAATGATTTCTGTAAAGAGCTTTCTAATCCTTATGCAGAAAAGGGCTGGGCAGTTTTTAGGCATTGGAGGTAGCACTGCGCAGCTGAGCATCACCAGACTGTGCTTATGCCTTCTGCATTCCCTGGCAAAAGGAGCAAACCCAGCACTGCCCAGAGAAGGAGGTGTCTCACAACACACAGGAAACACTACGAAGCCTGTCACTGCATTCATGATAACCCAGTGAGATATCACTTGTTAGCCTGTGACTTGCTACTTTGCTACTTGATTTCTTTTCTGTGTTGCTTCTCTCATGCAAAGGAGGTCAGTTCTCCTGTACAGACAACTGTCAGGTGACCTTTGTGAATCTCAAGTGCGATTCCTCCAAGAAAAAACGCAGAGGCCGCAAGTCACCATCAAAAGAAGTGTCCCATATCACAGCAGAGTTTGAAGTGGAGATGAAGTCCGAAGAAGTCTCAGGTTTGTGAAAGATTGTTGTACAGAGAGAAATCAGAATTTACTTCCTCAGTGTGTTGTTAAAATCTCTTTGATGCTGTTTCATCCAGCTGCCATGAACACCTTTTAGCACAAGCCTCACTCAATGACCTTTCCAAACTCAAAGTTTCAGAGATTTAATTGAAAAGAACCAGGGATGAAATTATGCCAAAGGAACAAAGATTAAACCTGCGTCAAAATTCCTTCAAGGCCTTGAGTTAAGTCATGTGCTTTAATTCAGTCTGATTTCTTTAAACAGCAGAAGTGCTAATTGATGTACAGGGAACATAAAGATTAGGTAGAAGTTCTGCAAAAACGATGGTAAAAATATCCTCCAAAATGTAAGTTGCTGAATATTTAGTCTGTGAATCACACAGTTGATAAATTCATGTTTTCTTACCAAACTTCAGGAATAAAACTAATTGATTTAAGTTCTTAATGAGATGGAATATTATCTTATAAATTCCAGCCAAAGAAAATGTGGACTGAATCCTATAAAGATGTCAGTCCTCAAAGGCAGATTTCTTAACCTTGAGGGGCGCCTCATTAGCCAAGTGATTCAAACAGTAGTTGTGCATGAAAGCACCTTTCTTTTTGTCACTGACACGAAGGTGTTTAGGTCAGGGAAGTGGCAGGAGCTCCTAATCAACTGAGAAAAGCATGGGCAGTGAAAATTCAGGAACATCAATGGTGGCAGACTGAACACATCTGGAAGGAGAACACATTGGGATTTTCGCTTTCTGCAGTACTCAGCATGCACTTGTAGGCCATGGAACTGTTCCGTGGACCTCAGGATACTGTCCTGTCCCTTTGAAAGGCCTGATCTTGAATACAGTGAGCTGCTGCTTCAGTTTATGTGGATAAGACAGTGAAGCAAACAGAGGTGTCACAGTGCAACGCAGGCTAAGCTTTTTGTTAAGCACCTCTTTTAAACATGAATCTCAATTGCTTCTAGTTTTGTTATCATTTCCCATCTAGACACCTGTAACATTGACTGTGTTCGGAAAAGGATGGAGCAGAAGCTGCAAACTGCAATCAAAACATTGAGGAAATCTATTAATAAACAGCAATTTTACATTCAGTTTTCTGGGACAGAATATGAAGTGGCTCAGAAGCCAGCTAAAGCTACTGAAGGGCATGAAGCGTGCAGTACAGGGCAAGTACTGCAGGATGGAAAATGTGGTAAGTCCAAACAGCTCGAATATTCAGTCATATCCCCCAAAACAAGCAGTCCAAAATTACCTTTTCCGTGGTGAACCAGGGAGGAAATCTCTGAGATAATGATTGAGAATTTAATACTCAGTATATATGCATGGACCATAGATGGTTCATAAGACTCTGAGGGGAATTCATTAGATGGTTGTAGGAAATCAAAAGCATAAATATGGATACATTCCCATGCTGTCAGGTGGTAGGTATCAAAACCTGCCACAAGACAATGTTGGCAGTCAGTTCCCATCTTATCAAAATAAAATTACAATTCTGTAAAATAATAATATGATGTTTACCTCGTTGCTATATATTTACTTTTACACCACCACTCTCACTCACCTCACCACCAAATAATGTGTGATCCATGGATATGTTCTATTTAATGCTCAAGAGGTCCAGTTAAAAAAAATTATAGCAATCTGTTTTATGTAAAATACTTAATTTCTTTAAGCCTTTTCACATAGGCACTCTATGTGCTTTGCTGGGGACAGTGTGCTTGTGCAATCTTATTAGTGGCAGTTCGCAGCACTGCAAGCTTTCTAATCACTTATTCAAAAATCATCATATCTATTTCTTCAGCTTTTTAGACACCAAGTGATTTACAAGCCAAAAGAAGTCAGATGTGATAGGTGCTTCCAATGAGTGGTTCAGAGGTAGTTGTCATCATATGGGAACAGTGGTTTATAAACTGTATTTGAAAGACTGTTGCTATTAGTTTTTAGAAACTCAGGCATTTTAGCCACCCCTATCCAGCAGAGAAAAATGTGTAATGCAGTTACATGCCCTGTTGTAGCAAGAAAAGCTCGTGTATTCATATCTGTATTTAAGATGCTGTACAGTTGGGGTATCTGAGTTGCAAGAGACACAAATTATTACAGGGAATACATTGCCCATGGAGAAATCTCTAGAACTGATCTCAGGAGACAGACTTTTTCTAGTCATGTGCCATAAACCCAGCTTGTAACTGCACCTGGTATAAACTAAAAGCTCACATTTCCCACACTTTGTGCAGCACTGCTTTAATGAACTGCAAGATACTGTTTTAAGACTGCACCCAGTAACACACGTGTGAGAAACAGCTGAATGCATTACAAAGCCATTTAATAGTTTGAACAATAGAAGTAGGACCTCACCCTGACAGAAATTGACCTAGACCACAGTGGAGATGTGGTTTACACCAGGTGAGGATCCTGGACTAACATGTGCAAAGCATGTGCCATCATAATCCTGGGGCCAAAGACATCCATCTTCTCTAAATGTTTGCTATTAGGACAAATAATGTGATCAAAATGAACATCCTCACGTAGCCTCCCCTTCTCTTTCCTCAGTTACCTGCAGCACGGGCACCTTTTATAGCGGAGAACACAATCAGTGCGTTCCGTGCTCGCCAGGAACGTACCAGGACACAGAAGGTCAGCTCACCTGTGAGCCGTGCCCCAGTAACGATGGCCAGGGAGTAGCGGGCGCCCGGAACGTGTCGGAATGTGGAGGCAAGTTGAACGTGGTTATAAAAGCTTTAGGTGTTGCCACACACCCTGTGAGGCAGGGAGGCTGCGAGAGGAGAGAGCCTGCCACACTTCTGTCTTGTAAAAGTAACAGAAGAAACCTCTGTGCCCTTACGAGAAATGGAGGGTTGGGCTTGGGCCGTGCACTCACACTGCTGACAAGAAGATGGGATCTGCTACAGCAATGTGAGTTGTGGTATGGAAATGAGCAAGCCAAGCAGAGCACTTTGTGCTTCAAGTCAGGTATGGAAGTACCTTGACTTGTAAGGATTCATCAGTATATTGTGAGCCAAAGAAATTACTTTGGACTGGTATTGGTGAGTCTAATAATGAACCCACTGATTTAATGTTTTGCATGAGATGCAGCTTACCTGCTCTCATTAGCAGCAATTATAAACTTGAGATAGTTATGCTGCAAGGATCTGTAAGCCAGACTCAGAACTAATGACTGCAACTTTCAGTGCTGCTTGAATGCACTGTAGCTTTTGGCAAGTGATGTAGCATCTCTGATTCAACTTCATGATTTATAAACTAAATTATAATGATGATAATACCTGGTGCTTCTACTGTAATTTGATCAGTATAAGTTTTAAGACAAAAAACCTGATAATTATTTTCTTTACCTCATTTCATTACAGACTATCAAAATCTACTTTGTAACAGATACATTATCTGACTTTTAAATAAATCTGTCCTAACTGCTACACAAGTTCTAACTTGACAACTCATCCATGCAATTTACATTAATGCTTTCTTCAAGGATATCTAAAGTGAACACGTGGCAAATGTCACTTGAGAAACTGCTACTTTTTCCCATCTGCTGAATAAAAAATAACTGTAGTGTCTCCAGTCCAAACATATGATAAATTTTGCTGATTTGCTGTATGAAGGAACTATCAGAGGAAAAATTTGAAACACCTGTGCATCTTTGCTATGCTGATTTGTATTTATCCAAAACACAAGAATAGCTTATCAAAATACAGTCTGAGTTTATAAAGATTGACTATAGCATACTGACAAAAGCAGCATAGCAACTAGAGGAAAAAGACTTTTGTTTCAAGGTTTAAATTGGAATTACTGTTCTGTACAACAACAAAAAGAAACCCTTCTGATTATTTTTGCTGGATGGATTTATCTCCCAATATTTACTGTCAGATCACAACAGTGTTTTTCTGCTCAGCTCTCCCCTTTTCCTCTGAAAGTGGCAAGAGAGAATATGCTTTGGACTTCATAAATTTCCCTGTCAAAGATTTTATCAAAATTTGTGTCAGCACATGTGATGAAACAGTGTATTTTTGATAGCCAGACTTTGTTAGAAATGTACTCACTGCCAGTAATCAATAGTATTTTTGCATCCTATCTTCCAGAGCAGAAATGCTTGTGCAGTAATCAGTTAACTTTTACTGAAATCCTCACTGCTAAAGGTGAGGTATGTACATTCCACAAGTATGTCAGAGGTTTTAAGTGCCTGTTGTGCAGAAATCACTTGTAGCTGCAAGTGAACTCCGTGCTGGGGGAGTTGCCCCTGCCTGGATGCCTGGCACCCACCAAAGCTGATCTATCACTGCCCTCCTCAGCTGGAGAGGGGAGAGACAGGATAACAAAGGTTCATGACTTAAGGGCAGGGAGAGACCACTCACCAAACATCAAACAGACTCGAATTGGGAAAATTCAGTGAATTCATTACTAATCAAAATCAGAGCAGGATAAAGAGAAATAAAATATCTCTTAAAAACACCTCTTCCACACTCCTCTCTCCTTCCCAGCTCTACCTCCTCCCCCCCAGCAGCACAGGGAGATGGAAATGGAGGTTCTGGTCATTTCATCACACTGATGTTCCTGCTGCTGCTTCAGCGTGGGGTCCCTCCAACAGGAGACTTCATTAACTTCTTCAATTTGACTCCATCTCATGAGCAAGAG
This sequence comes from Coloeus monedula, assembly GCF_965178545.1. Taxonomy (NCBI): domain Eukaryota; kingdom Metazoa; phylum Chordata; class Aves; order Passeriformes; family Corvidae; genus Coloeus; species Coloeus monedula. The sequence goes on from NC_138784.1 coordinate 14,075,546, forward strand.
TTCTCCAGATTAGTCACTTTTCCACAGGGTCAGTCCTTCAGGCACAGCCTGCTCCAGCATGGGTCCCCCAGAGGGCCACAAGTCCCGCCAGCAAACCTGTTCTGGTCTGGGTTCCAGTAACTGATTGGACCAGGCCAGGTACACCAGTTTTGCTACTAAAAACAAGAGTAGAATTGTCTTCAAATTAGTAACATCATAATATTTCTCTGAGGTCTATGTCACAACAGCCAGTTTGTACAGTCATATTCCAGCCAGCTGGGATGGAAGAACAAGTAAATCCTGGAGATCCTGGCCCCACAGGTATCCACAGGAGTTTGGCTTTTGGGGGGACAAAACCTGAACTTTGCCTTCACTCAGGGGCTCTAGTTCATCCTAAGTACCAAAGTTCCTTGTTCATGCCAAGCATCCAAGATACTGAATGCCCCAAGCATTTCCCAACAAGTATCAGGGCTCTTACGAGACTCCAACAATACCTAGAGCCGTCAAAACTTTCTTGTTTTCCAGCCAGTTGTTTCTGTCTGCTGTGCAGATCTTAGGGAAGCTAAATTACAAAGTCCTGGGATTAGGCAGCCTCAGGGAATATGTAGCATCTCACAGCGCTGGTGTCCCCGTCTGGAGTGGTGTGAAGATACATATTCATGCCATAATCCTGAAAAACCTGACATCCTGCTTCTCAGGTTGTCACAGAGTAAAGTACTCAAGCTAGTGAGAACCAAGCCAAACAAATGCCTATCAGAAACTGCCTGGAGAATGAGTTTGGAAACTTCTGTCAGTAGATTCATTGACAAAACAATTTGCTTTACACAAATCACCACTTCCTGGCAGAGGGGCATCTGACAAGCACTACTTTTCACAACTACGTGGAAAGTTGCTAGTGTTAGGTATTCTCACAGAGAAGGTGCTGGACTGGTACCATCCCATCTTGTAAACCCCATGATCCACTGTCCATATCTCTAAAATGGAGATGCAAAAATTTGCTTCATAGGCATGGTGCAGTTTCATTTTTTCCTATAAAAGTGCTTTGAAATATTGAGATGAAAGCCTTGGTGTAAGTACAAAGTATTCTAATGAAATCTTAATAGACCCATTTCTAAAAAAAACCAAAACAAATTTAAAAATTATCCAGACAGAAACATAGTTGCCAAAAAGCATATTATGAAACTGGTTCTATTTACTGGTGGTAGTTTTAGGAAGAAGATACAGGAACAATACAAAATTTGCAGGTAAGACTAGAAATTGGTCTGCAGCTGTCTTGATGTCACATGTTCAAGTGAAAGAAAGCCTTGCTAACTACTACTGGGTTTTATACTCCATCCAGAAAAGTCAACACACTAATACAGTTTATAATTTTCAATTTCTAGGGCAGTGTTCTCCTGGGCACTACTCTTCAGATGGTTTTAAACCTTGTACAGTCTGTCCTCTTGGTACATATCAGCCTGAACCAGGAAGGACCCTCTGCTTTCCCTGTGGCGGTGGGCTTGTGACCAAATACGAAGGTGCTGTTTCCTTTCAAGACTGTGAAACCAAAGGTGAATTCAAAATCTTTCCACAATTCATCTTCTTACTTCTGGGCCTTTGGTTTATTATCATTAGTGCCAAGGGGCTCTTGAAGGCTCCAAAACAAACATTGTCACTGTATGGGCATGTGATTAAATGAAATGGTCAAGAAATCTGTAAACTGGGAATGGTCTCCCAAGGTTGTGCAGACTGAAAAGGATTTATGGTTTTCTCTGGAATTTACCACAGGCAGGTATGGGGTCAGCACTGCAGCTGGTAAGGGAATCAGCCCCACTGTGTGGCAGTAAATAACACAAACTTGGATTAGACAATGCTTTAGCTTTCCTGTCCTGTATATTTTTATTTACTGTGTCAAAAATACTAAACACTGCAGAAGTTGTATGAAGTTACAGATTGATTACTCATGGGCTAGGCAGAAACTGTAAGCGTACAACACATTCTGTATTCCATAATATCAACTTCCAGTGCCAATGCTGAAAAAGGAATCTGCCCAAATGCATTTTGGTTTAGTTACTGGACTGACATGCTGGTCCTGGCAAACATACACTAATGGAAACTTCTCTCCTGCAACTGTGAAAGTAATTTTTCTTGTTGAGGTGGATTTACATCCACTTCCTTTTATTACAAATATATTAAATGCAGTGAGAGATGTGTATCACACATTTCTAAGTCATAAGGGTTCAGCTCTAGTCATGGGGTTTCAGCTGGAAATACTGGGACATACAGGAAGCTGGTGTCTTTTCTGCCCTTTATGGCCTGATGTTGCAGACCAGGTATGTCCATGGCAGAGGAAAGTTCTCTCAGCACTGGAGGTTGCTACTTTTTGAAAATAATACACCTCATACCTTGCAGTTCACTGTTCTCCTGGACACTACTACAACTCCACAACACACAGATGTATCCGGTGCCCTGTGGGAACATACCAGCCTGAGTTTGGTCAAAACTACTGCATCACCTGCCCTGGCAACACCAGCACAGATTTCGATGGCTCCACCAATGTCACACATTGCAAAAGTAAGTTACATTTATATCAGTGACACAGAGCGTGTCTTTCGGTCTGAACTGCAGCTCCAAGGCTCCATCTGTCAGGCTGGACTTCAGTTTTGTATTTCCTAGTTAGCACATATCTGCTGCCAGAGAGAATAGTAAAAGTTGGGAAAACAAGGAGGAAAAAGAGTTGGGAAAGTACCACTTGATGCATATGAGTGTTTTAGCTTTAATATGATTTCACAGAGTGCCAGCTACAACTTAAAACTACAGAGCCTTTCATTTCCCAGATCCTGTAGCTTGTGTAACAGTGATTAGTATTTCTCTGTGTCTCTGTAGACCAAAATATCTTCTATCAGAGTAACTGCCATTTTAGAATAATTATAAAATATTAGAAGATACGGTCATGCATGCTGCATTTGCCAGGAAATCGCTTATGACAGTGAGATCTTCTTGGAGGCTTTTTTGCAGTACTCAGTCTCCTATCTTAATTACCATTTTAAATATCCCCAAGGATTTCAGTGCAGTGTTATTTGATCTTTTGTGAATGACTGATTATTTTAGGCAAGAAATTTTTTCATCCTCTACCATGCTAATTTAAGAGAATGTTTCTATAATAATTAAGCAATGTCATCTAACTAACTATTGATGTGCAGATCTACTGTAAATTTTTATTCTGATTATGTGCCATGTCTTTTAAGCCCTTCATAATTTCTAATGTCATTTGAGTAAATTATATGTTTGTATGGAATTTGAAGAAGTTTGATGATTTTCCTGTAAAATAAAACCACCCTTGTTACTTTGCTGTCTTAGATCCTCTCAGTTTTCAAGCCAGTTTCTGACTTTGCATGGTATTTGAGGGTTGGATTAAGCAAAATATTTAAACACGTATCTAATTTTATGTGGATGAGTAGGCCTGGAGAGATCAAGCTTAAGTAACTTGTGCCAAATTCAGTAGGAGTTTTGAAAACTCAGAAAGAAAACCTGATCCCTCAGTGGAGATTCTTTATTAACTGGTTTAATCTAAGATGAAGCAGTGCAGATCTGTAATCAAGTAAGGCTGGCTATTGGGACCAGCACAAACCCAGTTAAAAGCCAAGTAAGTTAAAGCAGAATATGTTCTGCATGTCAGCATGGTATCCATGGTAACCACAATCAGATCATGTTTATTTACCTGTGTTTCTCAATCTAATGTTAAAGCAGCCTGGATGAAGCTTTGAATCAGTTCCTGCACTGGAGATTAAGGTTTTGCAATCCGTTGGAGCAACCTTGTGGATCAAATACTCCTTTACAGCAGGACAATGCGTGCATTTCTAAAGCCACAAGCACGAGTTTAGACTTGCTGGTGACAGATCTAGGAAAACACCTCAGATTAACTAATCAACTAACACAAATGCTAATTTATGTTTCTCCCCAGACCAGCACTGTGGAGGAGAACTGGGGGACTACACTGGCTACATTGAATCGCCCAACTATCCTGGAGACTACCCAGCTAATGTGGAATGCATTTGGAATATAAACCCACCCCCAAAGAGAAGAATACTCATCGTAGTACCTGAGATATTTCTCCCGATTGAAGATGAATGTGGTGATGTTTTAGTAATGAGAAAAAGTGGTAAGTTGCCATACATGGGTTATATTTTCTGCAAACTGATGGAGTGAATAGTTCATATTGAAGGGATGACTGTCTTCAGGGCAGCCAGTGTTTCTGAAAGGTTTCTTGAATGAAGTGGCACAGCAAGTTAAAACAGAGCACTGCCAATAACAGTTAGCAGAGTGATATTAATTATTCAAGTTTATTGTCTGAATCACAAAGCAATTAAGTGGCCCAGTTACCACAAGGGATAAATCACTGCCGCTCTCGAAGTCAACAATGCTGAATTATATTTGGAGAACTATCTCTGTAATCTGTACAAATTGTGCTCTCACCCTTTGTAAATATATATATATGCTACAGTTATTGCTAAATCTGGGCAGTGGGTTGGTACAAATGACACCCTCAAGAAATCCAAAGTTATCCTGCTTTTCTATGGAATGGAGGGGGTGCATTGTGTCTTTGATTGTGAAGTTAATTCAACAACTTCTGAAGTTAAGATCCCAATGAGATGCATTCTTTTGCATGGAGGATGTGGGCATCCTTCTGGTGATTTGTTGCTAAATCTCCAACAAGCACCAAACCTGAAAGGCAATTGTTTGTATGGAGTTTTGTTCAAAACAGTGTATTTACTCACAAAAATGGTGTCTTTTATTTGCTAAAACAATTTTCACAACTTTTTATCCCTGAGGGCCTGTGTTGACATTTCTGTATATCAGAAGGAAGACACCTGGTCACTATAGACGGAAGGAAATTATACCTGTCCAGATGAGATTTTTAAAAGGAAAGCGCTTACTATAACAAAACACATCAGTTGTCCTTCTAACCCCAAACTGTGGTTCCAACAGTGACCAAAGCCAGTCACATCAGGGTAAAGCTACACTTCAGGCATGATTTGCCCTTCGTGAAGATGTGTTGGCTGTCACCAGTCACCTCCTCACACGCAGGTTCACTGTTCCGTGGGTCACTGACTCTGTCAGTCTTTTGGTCAGAACTACTACACCAGACATTACATTCTGGTTTTACTGTGTTTTTATTTATAAGTGGTTTATTGCTATCAGATGAACTCCCCAAACTGGGCATGTCAGGGGCTGGTTATCATGTCTGCCTGGCATGCAGCTCACCTGTTCTTACCTATGTGGGACAAGCATATGGGAACTCTGGGATACAATAAGTAATATTGATAATAATTTTATAAATGTCAAAAATGATACCTCACCATCTGCTTAAGCTTCTTGCTGGGGGACTCCCATTACCTTTATGGAAAAACCTCTTTATAGGCAAATAAGGACAACATCCATTCTATCCCAAAAAACTTCTGCTCTCGGGAATATGGCAGCTGAGAAGCGTCTTGTCAATTTGACATTTCTGACCTCTAGATGAGGAAGGGTGCAGAAAGTTATTTTATAAAGAACATCATTTAACTTTATTTCCAGCTTCTCCTACTTCAATTACTACATATGAAACATGTCAGACATATGAGAGACCTATTGCATTTACCTCAAGATCGAGGAAACTCTGGATTCAGTTCAAGTCAAATGAAGGAAACAGTGGCAAAGGATTTCAGGTCCCCTATGTGACCTACGATGGTGAGAATGGAATTGTTTTTCATCTTTGTGTTATATCTGAATTACAGAAAATTTTCCTTTAGAATATGTCTTACACTGCTTACAGGGACAGAAGAATGAGGAAAAACTTTATGTGACTCATTTAATTTTAGTTGCAAAGACTTTGAAATAACATACATATATATAATGCTTGAAAAATGATTTTGTATCCCAGTTTCTTCATCTCTAGAGTGGAGATAATACAGCATTATTATCTGGAGGGAGTAGGTTTTTTTTGAGGATGTTACTATTTATAGGGATAATTCAAAATCACTGTTGTAAAGAAATAGAGAATTTTAAGGTTATTAAATTAGAATTCAGCAGCCTGAGAGACACTGAATAACTGGATACAAAATTTCTCACCTCTGTCTTCAAGAGGAGGTCTAGCTCATGTCTGACTACTGCCCTCCCAACAGATGTCACAGTCACTCAACTGACCTTTATTTTTCAGAGGATTACCAACAACTCATAGAAGACATTGTTCGAGACGGCCGATTATATGCGTCAGAAAACCATCAAGAAATTCTCAAGGTAAGATATTTCTGCTTTCTTTGAGGCCAACCAAGAATTCCTTCTCCTACACATTTTCCTAAAATAGTTCTTGTTACCTTGATAGAGTCATTATATTTAAAGCTCAAGGGTGACCCCAAATTCAATTCTCTGTCTTCTGAGGATGATGCTGGTATTTGAAGCAGCTCAAAATCAAGTAGCTCAGTTGGGCTGAGCACATGCTTATGTCCTTTGTGGAATCAGGAACTAAATGAAATGTTTGCTAATATGATTAATAAGATTGTATGTTAGAAAAATTAGTCAGCCAAGAATGAAGAATGTTTTATTTGAAGAGCCCTCTTCAGCCTCAGTCTGACATTTAAATGTTTAAATGACTCATTAAGTTTGCTGTGCGTTAAAAAATCTGTTTACCTAAATCACTATCTTGCCTCAATGAGAAATGGCTTTCCAAAGGTACAAGCAACACCTGTAACAACTAACTAATTAAAGTGAAAAAAGGCTGTTCAGAGGGGAAAATTGAGCCGTATAAATGAAGGGCTTGGAAGGACAGGAGCTGAGGAAGAGCCGGCTCCCTTGGCCATCCCTGCCCAGCGCTGCTCTCTCACTCCAGCTTTTGGGTTGCTCAGGTCCCAGCTGCAGTGCACAGTGCCAGGCACAGGCTCAGCTGAGGCTCTGAATCAAGGCTTTCCCAAGGTACAGGGGAAGGTCCTCAGGAAGCTCAGCATCACTGAGGACCAGCCTTGTCTCCCACCCATGGAGGGAAGGCCTGGACAGCAGCATGGAACAGTCTGGAAGGACAGTCAGAGGCAGTTTGCAGTTCTAATGCCTGACATCTGCAGTCTGTGGTTAATTCAGTGCTGCCCTCCTAGGGCAGGACCTGCCAGGAGCACTGCAAAAACATCAGCACAGCAGGTAGACTCATCCCTCTTAAGACTCCACAGCACCATGGAGCAGTTTCCTTACACTGCTTTGCCCAGACTCACAGACCTGATTGTTACTCAATTTTGACACCTGTGCCGACACTAAATCCAAATCCTGCTTTTATCTAACGTATCTGTGTTGTCTTCTGTAGGACAAGAAACTGATTAAAGCTCTCTTTGATGTACTGGCACACCCACAAAACTACTTCAAGTACACAGCACAAGAGTCAAAAGAAATGTTTCCAAGATCATTTATAAAGCTACTGCGATCAAAAGTTTCCAGGTTTCTACGACCATACAAATAGTCTAGCAGTATTCAATTTTTGGTTACTTTGCATTCCTGTCAAATATCGGCTTTCCTCCATAGTAGAAACATTTGCTAATTTGAAGGCTCTTTCTTGCAGTCTTTGTTCTCAATTGTTACTGAAGAACACCTATAATGTTTTATAATTGTTAAAAGTCAATGTTCTGAATGGGATTCTTACTACAAAAAAAATATTGTGTATCCCTGAGTGCATCTAGTTGTAGATCCAGATTTGGGCCTGCACTGGCGTATCCTCACTTTCCATCTGAAATTTCACTATGTAAAAATATTCTTTCTAGCTTTTTATTTTTCATCAACAATAACTTTTGTCAAAGAAAGGAGGAATCTATTCAAATATGATTAAACTACCTGCAGATAAGTTCTGTTATAGAAAGAAGTATGTAGTATAAATAATACTTGGATTTTGAATTGCACTTGAAGTTTATATTTGAATCTTTAGAAGGAAACAAAACAATCTAAATTTTGTTATTTCTCATTTGTGGCTTGGTGGAACCTCTGTCCAAGTAGAAATCAAAAAGGAAAAAAAAGAAGAAAAAAACTGTATAATTTTGTTTTATTAATTACATGAGATTGAGTCCCATGCCCCAATGTCCTAATGTTTTTATCTGTCCTCTTCTAAACTTCTTCAGAGGTTTGTCACCATCAATTACTTAATTGAAACTGATTTAGCTCTGGATTTCCACACATCAGTTGGTCCCTTTAAAGACATTTACAGTAGGATATGTGAGAAATGAACAACAACACTAGTAGTCTTGTTTTTCTTTCCATTAAGAGAGCATCTAATTAAGTACAATATATAAATATATAAATATATACTTCTATTTGTGGGTACATTAGTAATGTTATCTCTAGTTACTGTAAATATTATTCATGCTTAAATCTTTACTCCCACACACCCTATTTACTCATATCTATATGTAACTTTGTGTAGACAATTAAATGACTTCTCCAAGTGCTTGTCACCTCTATTAACACCCAACTGAAGCCTTTTGAGGTTTTATAATACCGGATAATGGTTTACTCTGGGACAATCTCTTTCAATATGTATTATTCCAGGAGAAATAGCATCAGTGAAGATGCAGTTGCTGCCCAATAAAGGGTCAGCTATTGCCTCTTCCTTGGGAACCCCCCCCATGCAGACCAACAGAGTTACACCCCAGACTGCCAGGGGCTCAGGGGTGAACAGGACACAGTTTTGCAGAAGAGTTGGAGGGCAGGTTCTGTTTTTCCAGAGAACCAGCTCTGCGTTTTATTCCAGGTTTGTAGCCACAGGGCCCGTCAAGCACAGGGACTGTAGGAGAGCTTTAGCCTTGTGCTCAGGCCCTGCTCACAGAGCAACAGTGGCTTCGCCGTGACAATAAATCCTGGGTTTCCTGCTGCTTCCTGGCACAGAAGCTAATTCAAATGAGAGAGGAGCCTTTTCTTTGTATTAGTATTTCAGCCTCTTTCCTTTTCAGTCCTTTCCTCTTGTGTATCATTTTCCCTTTTGATTCTACAAGTTTACTACATGGAGAAATGAACTCTCCTGGCAGCATCCTTTCAGGAAAAGATTAACACACAGTTTTGCTTTGCTGCATTTTTTTTGCCTGTCTACCCTATAGTTTAACACATCCTTGGATGTTCTCAAACACATATATTAGGGGTGGTTGTGGTTATCTTCTGACACTTCTTTTTTTGTCCTTGAGCAAGTACTGCCTAAATTTACACAGTTGTTTTCTGTTGACTACAAGTGGTTGAATATTCCATTTCTATGAGAATATACCTTAAGTATTCTGTTGAATTAATTCTGTTGAATTTTTCTACTTAACCATCTTGTAATTTTGCTTGCCTTTTTTCCTTTAGTGTTGAAGAATATAACTTTTTCTTTCTATGCCTGAACAGCCTGAACTTATAGTCTAACAATTCTTTTTCTTCCACTCATGGACCTCAGATCTTTGGTGAGCTTTCTTTTTAATATATACATTAACCCTTGTTAAAAAATGTCACTTCTCCATAAAAGTCCTTTGTTAAAGGCTGTTAAACCTAACTTTTTCTTGAGGATGTTCAAACTACTTTTATTTATTATTCACCAAGGGTCACTAAAGGTGGACAAAGAACATCTCATCAGTCCTAGATTCATTGTGTGCCTGGAATGGAAAAAAAAAATTCTTTAGTTTTTTCTTTAACAGTAGTCATTTGTACCAAAAAAACAAAATTTTAAAAAGCAAAAATCCTTTCAGGTACTCAATTCTGTAGAAGTATATAGCTACAAAACTACTTCAGCCAAACAGTAGTTCAAAGTCTGATAGGTTATTCAGAGTTTTATTCAGATCCATTAGAATGAGTCAGGATTGCAGCCATTCTACTGAAAGATATGAAGGAAAAGGGATGAAAAATATGGAGAAAAATAACTTCCTCACTTGGCAAATGATTTACAGTAATCTTTAGACTTCAAACTTGAGTGAGCAAACTTCGGAACCTGGTACTGTGCACTGAGTTTAGCACAATCCTTGCTAAAATATTTGTTTAACAACCAACATGTTTGGATGTAATACCATTGTATGACACTGATGCCAGAGCCCAGAAACCACTGGCAGCACTGTAACATTTTCCAGGTTCTTAGCTCCATGGGAAATCCAGTGCCCGAGAGAAACCGTAAGAGGGACATGTCCCAGTTCTGGGCACTGGCAGTGGGACCTTGGCAGAGCTGTGAGAGGTGAATACATGTGAGAGCAGTTGCATTTGGCTCTGGTACCACTTGCCCTGACTTAAAACCACACTACACAAAACCAGAATTTGTCCAGTTCATGCTGACAGACCTGAGAATGAGGCTCATATTCCCCAGAGCCACGTCAGGGCAGGGACTCCACAGCCAGGACAAGGCACTTGTGGACTCCTGTGGCGAACACAGGCTTTGTGTTGCTGAAAACATGGAAAGAAAGAGAATAATTTGACCCTCAGAAGTTGACACTTAAATGCTTGTGAACATACGGGGTGTTCATATTTGATACATTTAGAAAATGAGTCGGGCTTGAACGCCTGCCACTCTGCACAGAAATGCTCTTGGATGTGCAAATTTCTAATGAAATAAGTAATGGCAAGTGGTATATAGGGCAGTCTGAACTGGTTTCAGTTGATTCGTAGAACAGCACAGAATTTTTATATCAGCTCTAGAAGTTACAAATGCTTTGACTTTCATACTAGATTTATAGTTACAGAAACTGGCAGTCACCAAAGAGGGGGTGAGTTCAGCTCTTCATCTGTTAGTATAGGATGCCTAGTCAGAGAACCTGTTGCTACTACACAATAACAGCACAACAACAAAGAATGTCTTCTTCTACAGAGAAGACCTAGACACATTGGGCAACCAAAAACCACACAAGAAGAAATACAACTGCCGTTAGGCAAACCAGCTTTGGGAACATGGGAGAATATAACATTGTAGCTTTTACCCTGAATATGAAATACTGCATTTGAACATGTCAATAAATACAGCCTTGTATCTGTTCTTATGAAATTACACATTGTCTGCAGGACAGCTGCAACAACACATTTATGTGTTACTACAGGTAGACTGAAGAAGTGCCCATGCGTGATTGCCCAATTCCGTGGCACAAACAAAGCTCTTTATTTTCAATTTGCAAATGCCTGTATGCTTAAAAGCTGCACCTGCAGCACTTACCATTTTAAGCCTCTCCTTCTACTTTAAATACTGCACTTATTTTTAGTGAGGTGGTAGTGAATCATCCCTAAACATTCTCACAGGGCACCAAATCACTGCCTGCACACCTGCTGCAGTCCAGGACACTGCAGCAATCACAAGTTGCTCATCAAGCCCTGAGTTGTGCCTTGAAAGCACTGAGGACAAGGTGCCTCTGTGTATCATTTGAGTACAGGGAGCAGTGGTTTTCTGTGTTCAGTACATTGCCACCTCTTCTGCCACACTGCATCTTCCCTTCAATGACAAGATTTATTCTGCCTGGAGATTTAGCCCACTGATGGATTTAAAAGTCCTGAAGTCTTTCTTTCAGCCCATTTTCTTGCCCTGTCTTCCTTCTTCCATCATACACTAGATTTTTACCTAAAGACCAACATTTCAAAAGACATTTATTTCCTCCTTGTGCCTCCCCCATAGAATAAAGTTATGGCTACTTAAGATTTAGACTAATCCTTCCTACACAGCAGCTTCATTCTAGAGTAAGCACACTTAAAAGTAAATAAGCTTACTTAAAACTAGCTTACTTTGTAAGCCAGGTTTACTTTAGTTTAGTTTTAGACTAGCTTAAATAAATACAGGATTGGTCAGAGAGTTTTCAGAGGATCCCTATTCTGAGTTGTCAGCATGTTTTAAAGAGCACAGCTCACCTGAAGTCCTGTCTGTGAGCAGAATGCAAGGATGCTGCCACACAAGTGAGAAACATCCTTTACATGTGTTCAGCATTCCAAAAGGACAGTCAAACCCCACCCTGTGCCTTTTTATAAGCCTGCCCAACAGATTCAAATTTCTCAGATCAGTCTTACCTATAAACAACCCAGTTTTAATATTGCAGATAGCAGGTTAGGAACTTCAGGAGCAAAAGTAGTGCTGTGGTTCTTATACAGGGTCTGCTGACAAGTGTTTGACAGCAAAACCCACCTGCTCTATGACAGCTCCCATGTCTGGACTCTAAATACCTTTGAATGCTCTTTAAAACTTAGCTGGAGTAAAATCTTCAACAACTGGACCCAGTGGCAAATTTCTCAGTCACCTGAGGGGCCTGGATGATTTTTTAATGATGGGAATGAGCGACACACACAGTTCCTTATATCTGTCATGAGTTCAAGGAGTTGCATTTTTTCATAGTTGAAAACCACTGATTGACAGGAATGGGAGTAACTGAAGGAGTTCTTATAGAATCTCAGTACGTTGGGACTTTAATGAAATAGTTTTCTAGAATGAGAGACTGTTGTAAGCACTTGGGAAAAGGAATACTTTTGTCTTCCATAAGATTTTATGGAAGAAGGGAAATTTCTGTAAGGTACTATGAACTTACTCCTCAGCAAGAGACTTGGATTCAGAGACAAGTCTCGTGTTTTATCTCTCATCTGAATAGAAGCAGACTGGGAAAGAAACAATGTCAACTGTTATCTAAGGATCTGAATATATACAATTCCAGTTTGTTATTTCATTTATTTATTCTTGCATCATAAAGCTTTTAATCTATAAAATTAATATGTAATATACAAGAGTAAAATGTACAGAAGTACCTTTAGATGTAATAATTTAAACCATCTGTATTCAGAGAGCGGAGATAACAAGTTTAAAGATATACAAACAATTGCAATTCAATTTTCTCAATATCTAGAAAAAAAGTGGCTTTGATTAATTAAACTTTATTTTAATTATTGTGAAAATATCTTTTTTAGAGTTTGTTTTTGTTACTTTTTTAATTAAAATTATTTTGTAAATATTGTTTTCTATGTTTTATAACTTAGAAAGGCCATTAATTTGCATTGAGAGCAGCAGGTACTCAACATGTTGATTATAAAGATACTTTAGGAGACTGGGGTGGATGTGAGCAGTTGCCAGATTTATCATTCCAATAAATACAGATCCTGTTATTTCTTCAGTCTCACTGGCATCACAGGAAGCATTTTGTAGGGCAATTTAACGTGCTAATTTAAACAGAATTTACTATCAAGTGTCATTCTCAAGTGCTTCCCATTTTCATAACATACAAAGAATATGTATTTTAAAGTTAGTGCTCGTACTTCTTCCATTGTTAGGATAAGAAACAACACAAAACTCAGAAATAAAAGGGAATTTAACAGATTCCACCCATGGATAGTGGAAAGATAAGGAAAGCTGTGGGATCTCTATGCTCATAGGGAGCAGTGGAATTGATAAAACCTCACATTGGATCAGATTACAGAGCCTTTTTAGGCAAAACCACTGAGCCCAGTGGTACTTCCACCTGCAAAAAAGCTCATGATGATCATACCAGCACCAGTTTAAGCAGGAGTTTCTGGCAGGCTGGATTTCAGGGGGAAGCACACGGAGTGTAATACTGGTTTCTGCATCAATTTGCTCCACGTAACCACTGCGCAGGAGTGAGATTTTAAACGGAACTGTTGTAGATGCTGCTGGGACTTCTAAGCTTTATTACCAATGTAAATTGTGTACAAACAGCTATTTCCATATGAAGTGTACGATAATAGTTTAGAGCAAGGGTAGTGAATAACTGTACAAAATTTGATACTTAGAAAATAAAATACAGTGCTAAGCTTTACCAATATTTTAACAATTCTGTCAGATTTATAGTAGAAAATGTTGTTGTAAATGTACCTTATAAGAAAATACATTTCCTTTTGCCTCTGTATATTAACAGCTTTGATTGCTATGTCAAAGTTAAAAACGAAGCATGTAATAAAACTTTTGTTAAAATCACTTTCATAATAAACATAAAATGGAACGGATGCCCCTGCCTGCCATTTATTTGTGTATATGGACAAGGCTTCTTGCACAAGTGTGGACAAGAATCAGAAGAGAACTTCTTTTTTTTGATAGCATTTACATATTTTGGTCTAATTTTCATCCTTAAGCAACAGAGAGCTTTTTCTTTCTCATCAAACCACTTGAGTTTTTGGGACACTGACATAAGTTCCCTCCAGACAGGCTTCAAGAAGAGTTTTTCAAAGAAGAAATCCTGGCCACAGTGAAGGACCACATCACCAATATCCCTCCAGGACCTTTAACTACTTGTTAAACTGGTAACTGGTGCTACCACATATAGCTCATGCAGCTTCCCTTTGTCACACTCCTCTACTGAGAAGCAGCCTCAAAGAAAGAGGAAGGAAGCTCCCATGTGCCAGCATGGCATGTGCCATTCTGCTGCCATCCTCACATGAGCAGCTCAGCTTGTTAAGAGAAAGCATTTACAATGTGACAGTATCAGCTTCGCTGATTTTATATACATTGTTAGTTGTATATATCCTGTCAGTATGACTGATGACTCTCGGTGTCTCTGGCAGGTTTGAAAGCCATCAGGAAACCGGCTGCAAAATATCAATTACTGCCTTTTTCAGCTGGCAGTAATTCACTCAGGTAATCTGGGCAGCTGTCCTCACTGCATTCCAAGAAGACACAACATCACTTTGATGGCACTGCAGACGTGCCGTATGAAAGGGCAATCAGCTGTCCTTATGGCTTCAGAGCTTTAAATGAGTAGCAAGAAAAGTCAGCTCCTATCAGAGACAGAGAAGCTGAACCTCTAAGTTCCTAAGAGTCATTGGAAATCAAGTTGACTACTGGTAAGGAAGTATCTGTGCACAAGGACAGAATCTGGAATGAGAATCCGGAGAGGTCCCAGCTGACTGGAAGCTGGCAAACATTGTCTTGATTTTCAAGACAGGCAAGGAAGGAGGACTCCAGAGACTCCAGGCCTGTCAGTGTCACTTCAGTGCCTGGTAAAATCATGGAAAAGGTTATTCCAGGAGGTATTGAAAAACACCTGGAGGACAACACAGGCATCAGTCATAGCCAGCACAGCTTCATGAGAGTAAACCCCTGCTTGTCAAACTGATTGCCTTCTACAACAGGGTAGAAAAGGCTATTTGATAACAGCCACTTAAGTTCCAGCAGTCGTGACAGTCTTCATTTGAGTACAAGATTCTCGTTTACTGAAACAGACATTGCCTGGTGACAATTGCAGAGGGGTCCATTCTCAGTTCCAATCTTTCCATAACTTCCCAACAAGTATACAAAACATAATGGCCTGAGGAACAGCACTCTGGCACAACCCAGCAGGTAAGTGAAGGCAGGCTGGGCATAGATTATTTATTCTTCTCTTTGTCCAGGAATCAACATCAGCTGACTCCTGGTGTCACAGAAAGGGCCTGTCCTCTACAACCACCACAACTGGCTATTTTTGCCTCTTAAATATAACATCTAAATGGGCAGTCAGCACAGCATGAGATATGCTACACTCCACTTCTTCAAATGTAGAATAACAGCACCTCCAGCTCACTTGTATTGTGTGTGTAGAACAGTATTCCTAAGTAATGCTCCAACTGTTATAAAAGTAATATACTAGACAGCATGCTATGTGCCTCTAAAGACATGGGAAAGGGAAGGGGAAGAGCAGGGATCTGCCTTTCTGAAGGCACCCAAGCAGCTGGTGAAAAACTGCAGCAGTGGCTGTGGAGGTGCAGCAGGATGCCTCAGGACTGAGGGCAGCATGCTGAATTGCCTACATGGACAAAAGATCCTTGGAGCTGCCTGGCAAGATGTTTTTTCATGTTGTACCCCCAGAATGAGGGCAGCCTCCCTCCACCCCAGTACTGCATGAGCAGTGAGAGAGAATCTTTGAAAGTAAAACACCTGCGCTTGTCAGTGTGAGTTATGTCAGCGCATAATGTGGGTGCAGTAAATGTGTCTCTTGGGGAAAACACACAGTCAGATTATTGCTTGTGCCAGACAATTTGTTTGGTTCATTATCCTTAACACACTGATCTCTTGCCAGACTTTTAGAGAGGAGGCTGAGTCCAGCCTCCTAAGATCACTCATCCCACCTGCAGGGTGTTCTCCAGGGCTCTTTCCAAACTCCACGCTCACATGGGTGCCCATTCCAAGATCAAAACATGGGTTTCCCTCCTCACTCGGGTGTCCATCCAGGCACACAGCAGGACAGTACAGCCCCACTGTCACATGGTAGCCAGGGTATAGGAGAGACCTTGTACAGACTCCAGCTGACAGGTGGGTGTTCCAAAACCTTCCCCAAAATGGTACCTGTCCACAAAGCAAGCAGGCAATATCTATACACAATAACTGCTATTTTGATGCAGAAGAATACATTTTGCCTTCTTAAAACAGCCTTCTTACAAACCTCTCTGAGGTTTTAAACTCACATATACAGCTATGATAAAATATTTACACCAAAGGATGTTCCTCTCATCTGAGCCCCTATCACAGCTTTCCAGGCTGTGAAGTTCTAGTTTTACCCTTGAGAAAGCTGTTGACTTGAAAGCAAATGGTTTCTTTTATAACATATTAGAGGGTTTATTGTCAAATGCACCAAAAATATGTGCCTTCACCTCCTTTTCACTATGATGTTAAGTTTTCTGCCCCTTATATCCTTACCTCTCTACATGAGGTTTCCATGCCATGTTGGCAAAGAGGAAAGTTCTCATGTTAAAACAACAGGAATGTGAAGTGAGGAATGCACGTCAGATCTATTTGGATGAGATAGCCATAAATATTTGGAATAAAACCACAAACTGCCAGACTTGCAAAACTTTGAAAAATTCTAGTTGTGTTTGTTGGGGGCAAATGCTACTTCACATCTGCTAACTCATGATAAATTTCTGCTACAGACTGCTGCAGGGTGGGAACCAAATGTGGTGGTGGTGGTGGATAAGTCATGGGGCCTGCTGTGACTGAGAGGCTCGAGGGCTCCATGGGTTGGCTTCCTATGGACAGTGCCAGCAGGCTAAGTCCTCTTATTTTAGACTGGGGTGGTGCTAGTAAGCTCAGCCTTGCTGAGACCTTTTTGCATACTCTGTGTATGCCTATGTAAAGTAACCTATTAAATTTAACAAGCACATTGAGTTAAGGGCTGCACTGTTCAGGCACCGTAAATCAGCCACTCTTCCTCAGGAAACAATCAGAATAAAATACTGTGGTGACTTTCCTTTACAAAGATTATCCACAAACACCTGCTTTCGTGAGAGGCTGGCAGTAGTATCCCTGGGCTATGGCTCTGGCATCACAGGTGATCTACATCAGAGTAGGAAGGACTGCTCCTAAAAGCCTCGTGTTGCTCGAAGCAGTGGTAGAATGGTGAGTGTTGGCCCCTGCTCCCTGCTCCAGGAATTACTCCTGTTGTGGAAAACCAGCAAAAAAAGTAAAACAAGCTGCCAAGCACAGCAGCTGAGTAAGACCACATTTAAGTAAGTGCTGGACAAAGTCAGGGAAGAGCCTACGTACAGGCTTAACTTCAGTGATTCTCACTGTGTCTATTACCTGGAGTTTATCAGCAGCAGCCCCCAGACCTGGAAACTCACACAAACAGCCTGGAACCACAGCCAGCTGGCCAGCAGCCAGAACTCCCATCCAAAGTGAGGTGGAAGTGCAAACAAGCAGTGAGAAAGCACCTGCCTACACTTGGTGAGAAAAAGAATTATGTAAATCTCATGTTCCAACAGGATCACATTCCCCTTGCCTATGGACAACACATGATCACTGTCGCTCTACTGAACAAAGACAGGAAAACACCCCACACTTTTCCTCCCTGGTCTGTTTAAGGAAAAAAGATGGATTTTTTTTTAAGGTAAGTAAAATATTTGAGTTAACTACGTAATATGACAAAGACAGAAATGAGGGAAGGGTGGCCTTCTCAGTAAGTAAGGTCCCCAGGAGGACTAGTATGTGGTCAAATCTCCACATTTTACAATACTAGGGCAAGATCAACACCACAGCCATCCTCTTTCCCTAAACCACAGTATTAGCAAAAAATGTGCTCAAACTCAGGGTAGCAGGGTGGGAACGCAGTCAAGGAACACTGGAAATCCAACTATTTTTTGATCTTCTGCTGTTTAATCAGAGAGGTCTCCTTAGAGACATCCTAGTGGAGCCTTTATGCTGAGGAAATGTGGGAACACAGCACATGGTGAGGCAGACACAGTCTCACAGGAAAATTTGCCTGCATTTACTATTCAGATAGCCAACCTGGAGATTTGAGTTAGATCCTCAGATGCTAACTGGTGATGTATAGTTACAGCACGTAGGCACCATTTTTTCTCTCTTTCTACTTCCTCTCTGTCCGGCCAACCTACTGCAGCCCTTTCATATATAGGCCTTTTTCCTGAATAATTCTGTGATTACGTGGAGAAAGGGATTGTTGCTACTCTTGGGTAGTTACAGAGGACACCAGTCCAGCAACTAGAAAGGGCAGAGAGCAAAGAGGTATTTCTTCAACATGGCACATTCTCCACTGACTGTAGTCTGTGAATGTGAGGCTTTCTTGACCAGCTACTAGATCCTAAAATCCTATTTCTTGAACTTGACTATTTCCAGGGCTGTAGAGCACCCTTCCCAGCACAGTGCTGTGCTGCCAGCCCAAGCAGCATTGAAGTTGAATCCTTGATTTGAGGATAGGCTGGCAGGAAAAGGAGTTTCCACAGTTTCTGGCACAGGTAATCCACAGAGGGAGCCATGTGGGCACAGCAAAGCCCTGACCTGTGCTCTGAGCAGTGTCAGACACCTGGCTTTGCTCTTGGAGCTTTATAACCGTACCTGAGGCAAGACCAAAGCTACCAGAAATGTTTAAAAAGCCTCGGGTTAAACTGGCTTAGGCTGTTCCCCACAGAATCTTAGAATGAAGAGATTTTCTTAGAAATCTCTTCTAAACTAATCCAAGGAAGGGTCTGGGAAGCCAGCACTCTGCTACACGTGCTTGCAAAAAACACACCTCCCTCTTGTACTGACAGATATTTAAGACAGGCCTACATGTTAAAATTCCCTTGTAAATGTTCAAAATAAAAAAGCTTTAATTTAATAAATGACTGACACTGTATGTCTTCCCTGAGCATCACAACTCAGAGAGCAATTCCCACTGCTGTGGCCCGCAGTCAGCACCTGCCATGCCTCACACCGCGCGTCAGGGGCCATGGCTGGGGCCTTCCAGAAAAGTCCCTAAAACGCCGGGAAAATAAATAAAAAAGAAAAAAATACTGTGGCCAGCACTGCACAACGAACGCTGTCATTTTATTAAAGCTCAAGGGCACGAGAAGAACAAAGGAGAAGCAGAACCCGCATCTCCTCACCAGACTGAAGCCTCCTCAGGCCCCTTTTCCTCCGCGGCGTCTGGAACCGGCCCTGCCCTCCCGGCGCCCTCGACCCCCGGTTCCAGGGCCGAACCCACCCCGTGCTTGGCACGCCCCGAGCGCCGCTCCCGCCTCCCCGCCCGCCCCCGGCGGGGCCGCCCCGCCCGGCGCGTTCCGGCCCGGCCATGGCGGGAGAGGGTGAGGAGGCTCTGGCGGCCTTCGTGGCCCTGCACGGGGCCGCGCTCCGCGCATCGCGGGTCCCGTCGCGCTACTGGGAAAGCCTGAGCCGCAAACTGCGCGGAGAGGTGGGTGAGCGGCGCTGGGGGCGGCCCCGGAACGGGGAGAGCGGCGCTGAGGGAGCAGCCCCGGAGGGCAGCCCCGAGCCGGGGGAGAGCGGAGGCCGTGGGACGTGGTCGTGGAGAGTGGTGCTGAGGGCAGCCCCTCCACGCCTGGGTGAAGAAGAGAGTCTGTTGCCTAGCAGGGAACAGTGGGAAAGGCACGGTGTGGGTTGTGTTACCGAAACTGCAGCTCGGGGCTGTAAAAGGCGTCAGGTGTATTGTGCATATCTGATTTCGTCTTATTGTTGTCGGCGTAAAGTTTGAAAGCGTTTGGAGATGCCGGTAACGAGAGATGCAGTACTGGAGAGACGTGATGAACCTAAAAAACCACAGCACTCTACCAGCTACTGAGAAAAAAATTAACTATGTCCCAGCCAAATGCAGGACAACGTCCTCAACCCTTTGCTTTTTATTCGAAAGAGAATTAAGAAAAACCAGCAACAGTAGTAGTATTAGACTTGGGATGTTGCCATATGTTCCATTATGGTTTGCGTTGGCTTTTGCCTGATTTTTAGGGTTTTTTTCCCAGTTCACTTCCACACAGGTCTGTCATTTTTAACTGTGCCTAGCTCAGTCAGCTCATCTCATTTGTTCATGAGTTACCTGGCTTGGGCAGTTTTTTTCAGGTGAAGCTGAGCCCTGGCCCTGAACTAAAGGGAGAGTGGAGGCACAGGCACACTCCAGGATGGAGTATCCCTTTTCACCTGTGTAGCAACCATTGCTTCCTGGAGCTTTGTGATGAGAAAGGGAAGAGAAACAAAGTCAAGAAAAGGAATGATTTTAAACAGATTGTAAAGACACGGGTTGTATTTAAAAATTTTCTTTTCAGTTTGCACATCTGCAGCCCAGCCTTAGTGATGAGGAAAGCTGTCTTTGATTTGTGGGAGTAAAGGAACAAGGAACTGAGGCAGGAAAGAGACGCAACCCGAAACCATTTGTCTGGAGAGTTGAGAGTGCTTGAGGGAGTCTGGAGGAGTCGGCCTGGAGAAGAAAATATGAATGAGGTGAACTTCTAGTCCTAGGGAGAGAAAGAGATCTGATAGGGGGAGAAGGCAACTAGTTAGTGGTGGTTTGCTGGAGGGCAAGATAAGCAGTGGAGAAATGGGTGAGATGGGATGAGAAGTTTGAACAGGTAGTATAGGATGGTAGGGAAGGAGAGGGGGGCTGCAGTTCTACGCCCATGTACAGGTCAAGTAATTTCTAATTACCTGAATGCTACTTTTCCCCATCTCAGCTTCAAAGTAGGGACAGGAGAAAAGCATTGCAAGTCATGATGTGAGTGTTTATAGTCAGGAAGGGTCTGCATGTGTTCCTGGTGCTTTCAATCTGTTGTCTGGTACTGTTAATAGCAGGAATACATGTTTATTACAGAGAAGATAAATCTACATTATTTCCAGCATATGCCCAGTCACAAACTTCATGTGGAATTACACTCCCCTCAGTAAGTATTCGTGCAAGTGACCTGCTGCTCTGCTTAGGTAGGAGAAGAGGACGGAGCAGAAGGCTGTATAAAACTGCTAAGGAAACGCAAAGTTGAGAGGTGTGTGTTTCCACGTGCCAGTACGAAGCTGGAGGTAGCAAACTGAATCTGTGCTGTGACCTATTGCAGGCTTGAGATTTGTGACCTGTGGCTGAAATCCTTGCTTGTTACCAGCTTTGCTGGGAGGGTGTAACATTTAGAAGGTAAAACAATAGAGTGAGAAGAGACCCGTGGTGCTGATGTTTTTGCAGAGGCTGGGATGACGAAAGGCAGAAGGAAGAAAGCACGTTCCCTAAGGCAGCAGGCTGCTCCTGCTGCTTCATTTTACTTGCAGTGGTTGCTGAGCAGGCTCTTCTGTACTAAGTGTTCCAGTGTGTGTGGAAAAAGAGACTTTAATTATTTCAGTGAGCTTTGGAAGATAAAGTAAGCTGCTGAGAGTGCTTGTGTCTACTGCTGCAGCTTCTGGGTTTTGTCGAGAAGGAGGGCAAAAGGATGTTGAGAAGATTGGGATGTCCAGGAGAAGTTACTGTGAGGAGTGCTGTGGACTGGGATGACCTCCTGAGGAGGTAGAGACAGAGCTACAGGCTTAGTACTTAGAACGGGACCATGCAGAATGGCTGGAGGAGCAGCAGTAAAGAAAGAAAAGGAGGCGAGGGGAAGGGCTGAAAACGTTTTGGGAATCTACGTAATAAAGAATAACTGAAGGGGCAAAAAACCAGTGCAACATGGAGCATAGGATGAGTTTCCTTGTTTCATGAGTGACATGGAAGGAATTTTTCATTTGTCCTAACCTGCTGCAGAGATTAAAACTTTCTAGCATAGAACTTGAAAAATTTGCATCCATAGTACAGATAAAAATATCTCTTGCATCAATACCTCTAGAACCCAGCCCGAGCAGCTGTTTTCCAACACTCTCACACGTGTTTCAACACACAGAGTGAATGCACCCTCCCTCCACTGAGTACAATAAAGCCTGTGAGAAGTGGAGGGTTTGGGTTTTTGTTTTTTTATTTACCTTGGGTTCTGCTGGAGCAGGTTTCCTTCTGAGAGCATTATGTAATTGGATTGCTCATTCAAAACATGCTATAACTGCTAGACTGGTAAACCTGCCTTTATTTATTCATTTTGCATTTAGCATTCAGCATCTGTTGGGAGGAATTTTTTTTTTGTGTTTCTGGCAGAAACTTGAAAAATAAAATACATGCATGTGTAATCATTCACTACAAGCGCTAAAAATTCTGTTTCTAGTGTAGTGGTTGTTTCTTATGCTGTTGGCTAAACTATGTATAGTATGTTTATAAGCCTGGAAAATATGGTGCCTGTATCTAATTTTATTAATAGTATTTTTTCTTCTATTCCAGCCATACATTAAGTTATTTTGCAGGCTTCTGTGTATTGCAGGAAGATTTTTGTAGCCCTGAGATGTTGCTGGCAAAAGACTGCTTAGAGTTTCATCCCAGTTAGAAATGGAGGCTCTTAATTTATTACTAGAAGCAATGCAGCGTGAAAATATTCCTAGACTTTATTTTCCAGAGTAGGGGAGGGCAGCCTGTTGCTCAGAGGTTACCTGTGGCCTTCAAGGCAGTTTGCAGTGTGCCTTGAAAGAATTTGCTGGAGATGCCTGTGGTAATTGTCATGACATGTGCCTGCTTTGGTATCAAGTTCTCCTTGGGGTTGGTAAGGTTGGAACTGCACTGAACGTGAAGAGGGAGGGATTTTGTCCAAACATGTTTTACTTGCAAGCAGTTGTGCCACTGGAATGTGTTGGTATTTTGTTATCTTCTAGAGGTTATTAGCTGCCCTGGTGGAATACTTAATGTGAGGTCTCCCTGTTCTGCTTCAAGCCAAAGATTACGTTTCAAATTGGGGTGTGATCTTATCCAGCTGGTTTTTCCTTAAGGAGCTTACTTAAGATTCCCTTAATGGAGCTTCTGTGTTAATAGGTTCAGTGTGACAGCCTGGCTCAAAGGGAGGGAGGAAGAGAGGAGGAGACACAGAACTATCTGTGTATCCACACTGACAGCGAGGTGCTTCAGCCAAACCCATCAGTGCACTACTGAACTGCTCACAAAAAGCCACCGATTAAGGTGGTCTTGAGCTGCTGTGCGAGAAGTGTGATTTGCTTTGGGTGAGGGATGCATATAATTCACTTTTACAAGGTTATAAATTTCTCTAGGAGAAATTTTTCATTAAGCATAATTCTGTAAAGGTATTAAAAGTAGAGTTGTTTTGCTAAATGCAGCTGCTACAGTCTCATGCATCTGATGATTTGTTGGAGGGAGAGATCAAAACTTTGACTTGGGGCATTTGGAATCCCTTCATTTTTTGAAGTCTTGGGATGATGTTTAATAAAATATAAACCCAGCAGCTTCCCCTTACTGTTGTGGAAGAACTTGATATTCATTGTGGGTGTTTGGTAAAGAGGTGGAGCCTGTCGTGAGTGAAGGCTGAATCTGAGTCAGCCGCTGGCTCACCTCGTATCCGTCTCTGATAAACTCCTTAAGACAAAAGATAGTGTAGGAAAACACACGCAGTGCCACGCTGCAGCACATGTCAAGTGGCTCCCCTGAGTCACAGTTACACTTTTCATTTTCTAATGACTGCCAGTCACTTGGCTGCCGTTTCTTCTGCTGGCTAATGAGGTTGTTGAGGATGGCCCTTGATCCAGCAGCAGGAGCAGTGAAGTGTCTCTTCAGGGAAGAGTGGAACGTGTTTCCTGGCACGCTGCTTTTGCTGGCTGCCGTGGGCTGGGATTAGCACTTGTGCCCTGAACCAGACCAGGGAGCTCACCCAGCTGGGAGTCAACCTGACAAAAATTATTGGTGAGCACAGGGAAGAGCTCTTCTTTTTGCTGGAACCTGCCTGCAGCTACATGAATTTCAGTGACTACAAATTTTCAAGGCAACTGTGCAGAAACTTGAAGCATTGGAGGCTACTATTAGAACAGCAAGAGGCTGTGATGCTGCTTACTAGCAACTGTAAAACTAGAAATAAATTCGAACTGCTATTTTGATACCTGCTGAAGTGAAAAAAACTAAGTTTCTGGGTGTTTTTTTAAATGGATGTTTTTTTAATCTCTGGTCAGTTTGTTTGCAAAGTAATTTTCTTTACCCTAAAAAAATGCTTATGTGTGTATTAGCCAACATACTGTTAGCATCTTCTTAGCATTTAGCTGACAAGCTGTTAGCTAAGAAGCTATTTGCTACTAACAGCTAATAGCTGTTAGCTATTGTTAGCATCGGGAAGGCATCCCTGCCCATGGCAGGGATGGAACCAGGATGATCTTTTAAGGTCCCTTCTAACCCAAGACATTCTATGACTTTTTTTTCATCTCACCTTGCCTTTCACCATCCCAGAGGAAAATACCATCCCCTGTTCCTCAGAAGGGAATTTCAGATACTGCTCCACTCGGATCTGCTCTATGAACTGTGGTTTAAGATGAGAAGTAGCGGTTGTTTCTCTGCTGACTTCTTCCCTCTTTGAGCAGTTGTCTGCTTTTTCTAGGTGACCTTTCTTCATAAATGAGGAGTTGATTTCCTTACCCTCCTGTTGAGGCTTAGCAAAAATAGTTCTCCTGAAGAAACACTCACCTGAACGAATAAAAGCTTGTTGCTGCTGCTGGGATTTTACAACTAATAAGTTGTCAATATATAGAAGTAATGATTTTTAGTAATCTGGCGTTGCAGGCTGTGTGTAACTGGGTTTGGAGTGTTGAACCAGTAACTCCAGAGCTCACACTTTAGACCTTTCTCCCTCCCTGCTACTTTTTAGTCATATTAGATTGAAGCAAAGGATTTGTTGGCCCGTGCCTGGTTTGTTAGGTGGTGTGTAAGTGACTCTAGCAAAAAAATAATTCTCTCTGAAAGAATTTCAACAGTCTTTTGAGGCTTTACATATTTTTGTCTTCCCAAAAGCATATGTTCATTTTGGAGTGATGAAAGTTGTCAGCAGGGTCTTGGTTCTGCAAGATATGCAAGCCCACTGTTTAGCAAGGGAGTCTTGTGTGGTGCCTGCCCTAATTTCTGTATGTTCTAGATGAAGTTGTTGCATCCAGAGTAGGCAAGAATGTAAACAAACCCCTTTCAGCGCCTTAGTAGAGATAAGTGTATAAAACTTAACTTTATATGTAACACTATAAGGAATCTCCCAATTTATCTGGAAGTGAGTGAGCACTGATGGTTTCTTTTATAGGGAAAGAAGAGAGAGGGAAACAGGCTGAGATTTCTTAACTGATTCAGAACTCAACTGGAAAAAGCTCTTTTTCTTCAGGGACCTTAATGTACTTTAGTTGATTCTGGAGCCTGGGTAACACCTGGTTTTGCAGGTCTTAAATTACTGATTTTAGCAAAGATTGAGCAAAGGTATTCTGTTTTCACCCTCTAAAATTCTTAATGAGGCATTAAACTAATAAACAATCATTAGTAGACCTGTTGGTGCCAGAGAAACCAACAAAGCTTCCTGCCAATATTAACTAAAGAAATTTCCCAAACAAACAGCTCTGTTAAAATGTGAAAGAATAAACAGTGTTGTTCATTCATCTCTTAAGTTAAAAATGCCAATTTTTATCAGATTGCAGGGAAAAAAATATCTACAGGTGTTGCATCATGCATATCAGGGCTCTGTCTTAACCAATTGCATGATATTTGGTGCATTTTCCATCTCAGGTATTTGATGCTGGTGACTACTTTGGAATAATGCAAGTAGAAGAGGTGGATGAGGAGGAAGAAGTTGATGAAGAAATGGAAGAACAATTTAAAAAGAAACCAAATCCTGGAAATGGACCTTGTTTCAAAGTTATCGTAACAAATGAGAATGGGCTTCAAGCTTCTAATCCCGATAGGTGAGTTGTGATTTTGAAAACAGTGTTCAGTCTTTGAGTAGTGTGAAACCCTAAAATGATAGTGACAGTTTGCTTTGAGACTTGTTTGATCCTATTCAGAAATCCTCTTTTCCAACTCTAAGACGTAGCTGCATGTTTGAGGAGAGATGTGTGCTGTGAAGCACACCTTGCAGAGGGTACTGGAAGAGCAAGTATCTTAATGTCGTTCCTTTTTAAATCGTGCTGGAAGATACTTAGAAATTGCTTTTAGTAAACTCAGGGAGAAAATAGGGAAAAGGCAACCTTGAAATTATTTCTGCAGAAATAAAACAAACCTTTGTATCTGCAAGACTCTGTGCCTGTGGAAAAAAACACTGAAGGAATACTTGTGATATCCACAAATCTCATGCCAAGAAGGTACTCACAGTAATATTCTGTGGGCTAGTACATTCCCTTCAGTCGGCTAAAGTGTAGTTCAAGAGGGTGGTCATGTGCCTGCATGTATAATTGAATGTATCAAATTACTGTTCTGTTGCTTCAAATCAGGTTATCTGTCATTAGTATAAGGCTAAGATGCATCTATAAAACTAGAATAAAGTTGTGTAAGAAACAACTTTATATTATAGCAGTGCTTTTTGCATTCTTACTGGTTTCAAACATAGAACAGAGTATTTAATAAAAAGCATTGAGATGAAGTCATCTCTGCTGGAGATCTAAATGCAATTCTGCTCAGTTCTATAAAACTGTGAGACCTTTCATACTTTCTAGATCTTAGGTAAACATGCAAAATCTAAAAATTTAGATGAGGCTCGGTGTGTAAAACCAGCAAAGAGTCACAAGTATCTGCCTTTACATCCCTGCTTTACCCTAAGTCATCACCTTTCTAAATGTGAGGACTTAAATTACCAAGTTCAAAACCAGCTCCTGTGATAATCCTGGGCTTCCTTGCAGCGTTTAGGTGTGTGAATGTAGGAGCAGAACACCAACGCACCTGTTTGCTAACGTTTTCAAAGAGCTTGACCTTACCATTCTCTGGAGCCTTTAATTTTAAAACTAAATGAGGTTTCGTGTGTGTGTGGAATCTGGGATACAATAATTGTTCAGCCATACTTGCCCTACGTGACAGCTGACATGTTTTTAGCTTTCTGAAATATGGGTGTTGTGGAAGGATTTTTGTGTGGTTTGGGGTTTTTGCTAGCAAGTAGAATTCAGATTTTTCTCTGTATTGTTTCAGTCAGATGATATAACCAAAATATGGAGAACCCTTCTGTTTGAAAAACTGTGGGTTTTTCTAAAAGTCATGCAGCCTAAACAAGGGTTAAACTTGTCAAGGGAAGCGGTGCCACATATGTATAGTTTTATTTTGGGTTAGATTGTAATTTTTTTAAACAATGCATTTTTTTCTAAAAATAACTTGGTGACACACCCCACCCAAAAAAAAAAACCCAAACCAAATTGAAACAATCAAAAGTTTTTGCTCATTTTCTTTTAATAGCATATACAGGCTTCTGATGATCTGACTTGTCCACCTGGCTTTACAGATGACAGTAGATGTGACAGACCTCGTGGCTAACAAGGTCCTCAAATAATTTTTCAAAATAATGTGTTGTTTCCCTGCTTCAGTGAAAATACCAGGTTGATGCCTAGAGTTAATAGTGATTAAAAGGGAAGACATTTGTGTTTGTGGCTTTTTAAGGGAATAAGCTCACGAACTGAGTGTTCTTCATTTGCTCCTCATTTCCATGGAAATGCTCACTAATGCACCATAAGCTTTCTAGAACAAAACCAAAGTGTAAATTGCTGCTGGAAAGTTGCTCCTACCCTGCAATGTCACGGTGTGTGCTCTGGGAGTGACTTTGTGACTAAGAGCAGATTAGCTATCACACCATCTACAGGGAAATGCAGCCTTTATTCCGAGCATGTGGCTGTGTGTGCATGAGAATCCCGGGGTGTAACAGCGCCCAAACTCTCCTGCAGCGTGTTCCTCATCGACCACGCCTGGACGTACCGCGTGGAGCACGCCCGGCAGCAGCTGCGCCGTGTGCCCGGCCTGCTGCACAGGATGGCCAACCTCATGGGCATCGCCTTCCACGGAGAGGTCCCAGACGAGGGCAGCATCGAGCAGGTGCTGCAGGAAATGTGGAAATACAACCAGACCTACCAGCTCTCTCAAGGGGTAAGTCTCTACAGGATGCTAGAAATTTTGGGGTGAAGACGTTCCAGGACATGGATCTTAACAAAGATCCTTACAGGCATTTCAGAGTAAACTCCTATTTGGGAAGGAGAGCAAATGCAGTGTAGAGATAAAACACACAGCAGCTTGCTACCACCTTTCTGATGAGAAATTTTAGAGGTTATTTTTTAGAGAGAGAAGAGTCTGCTGCAAAAGAAAGGGGCTATAAGTGGGAGGTCTGTTTGTATGTTATGTTGGGCTTTTTCCTACTCAAATTTTTTCATAGTGAAGGAAAGAACCTTTCATAGAATCAGATGTTTTGCATGAAAGTGTTTCAGCAGTGCTTGCAGTTTTCCTCACGTGTGCAGAGTGCTTTACAGACCAGGGGTGTATCTACACTGCCAAGTAATTCCCTGTACTAATTTCTTTGGACTGTGTACATGTTCCCTTACCCTCAGGTGAGAACCAGCTGGCTTCAGGATGGAGCCTGAGTGTTCCTAGGCATAACTTACTGCAAGGGCTGCTACTTTATGGGTGTATGGGTAAGAGCACACCAGGTTTGGTCACCCTGCCCTCTGTAGTCCTTCAGCACTGTACCCAGTGTGTCTTGAGCCTTCAAACACCTTCAAGTGCGCACAGGACATTTCTGAGAGAATACAACCCTCAGGGTTCAGCTGAAAATCCTATTGTAGGGTTTGCAGTGGAGCTCCAATGCTTTTTTTGAGGTTTTTGAATTAAAGAGGAGAAAGGTGAATTCTTTGGCCTCAGCCCTATGCAGAATGGGGAGGGCTAACCCTGAGCAGTGAGAGCATGATCAGATTGCACCTATTAGCTCAGGATCTTGAGGTTGTTCTCTGGACTGGTCATCTTTATCAATTAAGCTCAGACTTAACTCAGTAGAATCAGGTCAGAAAAATCCCTGAGAAGCAGGTTCATACTTTTTCCTTAAATAAAAGGGAGATCTGAACAGTATCTCTGAGTATTTTCTATCCTATCTCTTTGTTTCTCAATTTGTCATGAATAGCTTGTGAGTCAAATGGAATTATCTGTGGTACCACTTGAAATGTGATTTTCCAGAAGACAGTTAATTCAAGCTGTAGTTAAACTTGTCTTCTGTTCCCTTTTCTGAGATTGTGCTGCTTGAATATCTTAAGTCTAGTCTCTCTGCTCTATTCCTACCTCTGTGGAAAGACCACAGTAGTGCTACCAAGCAATTCAAAGTTTATTATCTCATTCAGGACTTCTTCATGGCAAGTGTTGCAGGAAGGGGCACTTTGATAATGCAGCCTCTGCACTCGCAGCCAGCTGCAGGCAGCAGTTTTGCTCTCCTTCACTCTTAAACTTCAAACACTTTTTAGCTAATTGATTCTGATAAAAACTGAAGGAAAACTAATCCTACCAAGCAGCCTTCTGGTGGTTTAGCTCTCTTAAGTGGCTACTTTGGTTCAGGGAAAGTGGGTCTGGTGGCAACAGCAGTAGCATGAGAAAGAGGATGGGAGTGTGCAGTCAAGGTGGGAGCAGGTATTCCTTCCCAGCAGTGCCTGAGTGCTGGCTTAGCCTCAGGGCTGAGAGCATTACTCTGTGTGGAGCACCTGCCCACAGTCCTGGCTAGAGCAGGAATCTGAGAAGTGGGGTAGGGGCGCTGCCACTGCCTCTGTCTCACAGAGCTTTTCCTGCAGTCAGCGTGTGCGAGATGTCTCCCTCTGTTTAATCCTGCAGACTGCAGAGGAAAAGGTTCCTGTCTGGTACATCATGGACGAATTTGGATCACGCATTCAGCATTCAGACCAACCGAGTTTTGCAACAGCACCTCTGTTCTATATGCCTCAACAAATTGCTTACACGGTTCTCTGGCCTTTGAGAGACCTTGAAACTGGTGGTAAGTGTGTGTCTGAGGAGCTGGGGTTTTCTTAAATGCTTGCAATAGAAAACAGGCCAATTCTTAGAAATCACTGAGCATTTCACAGTAGAACAAATGTTTCAAGACCAAATGGCTGTGTTCTTGTAACACTGTCAAATATAATGTTCTCTCTGTCTGGTATTTTCATATTTTGACATAGAGACCTTTTATCAGTCCAAAAATGTTGCTGTTGTTTTATTGATAGAGAACCTAAATCTTGCATCACTGCCTTAGTGAAACTGCCAATTCAGTCATCTGAAGGGTTTAAAAAAAATCCCTTAAAGTCGGTGTTTATAGCTTTGAGTCAAATCATCAGGCTCTGAAAGTTGGGAAACACCAGGCCAATGATTTATTCCTGTAATCTTAATCAGGGGCCACCCTATGCCTATGTCATGTGGAGACGATAAGCATCCTAAATAATACTCTTTTTATCACAGTTCTTTAATTATCTCTTAGTTTTTCATTTAAATAACAAAAGTTGTGCTGGTATTGACTGTACAGCTGTCATTTGAAGATTTGCAGTGGGAGATGAAAGGCAGTTCCTAAAGGTTCTCCTGGTTTTGCTGCAGATGAAGTCACTCGTGATTATGCTCACGGGGAAACGGATCGCCTGATCAGGAAGTGTGTTTTGTTACCGTGGGTGCCTACTGAAGTGGTGGATGTCAGCTGTTTTACTCCAGAGCCACCAGATGAGCATTACCAGGTATGATTTTAACAAGTTAATTCCATATCTTATCTCCATTAAGAAGAGACATGTCATGGTTTAGCATAGTTTGGGTTTTTAGTTAAAGGAGGGGCTCCATGTCTAAAAAAGCATTGCAAGAATTCTGATTTTGCTTCTTTTTAAACTTAAAGATTGATTCAGAGGACAGCCATTAAATTAAAAAAAACAAATCAAAGCACAGTGAGACAAGAAATGTGCTACACTTATATGTGATATCTAAGTGTTTAAATACTGGAGCAACATAAATGAGTTCTAATATTTTATTGCTGTATTGCACAGCATTTTTTATAAGCACACTACAGGGTACTTCATATGAGGCATCCATCATCCAGTTGGATACTTGATACATGGTCTAATAGGCTTATTGATTGGATTTGTTATTGTAGCATTGCTGTTCAGTCTTGAGTTACAGAAAGATTTGGTTTACTATTTTAGGAAAAGTTACATTTTTCAGACTGGATACTAGGCTGTGTTGTGGTTTAGAACCTTTAAATATTGGAGCAGAGACATTTTTAATTTGATGGCACTTAAAAAGTACTCGTTCAGTTTGTTTCCTTTCTAATAAAGGTTTGGAATATTTTAAGGATGTGAAATTAATATTTGGAATCTCCTTTTCATGAACAATGTCTGCACAAGATTCACTTCTTAGAAGAATGAGGAAACTGATACCTATGAGGAAGATGTACTGGCTACTAATAGTATTCACAGTACAGCTTCTAAAGATGAATCTATATCCCAGTCTGTTTCTTTATGATGGATGAGAAGCAGAAAATGCTCTATCCAGCTTGTTATTAACAATATCTAGTCAGAAATGAAGTTAACCTGCTTCTGCTAAATAAAGGTATACACTCATAATAGCTAGGCTGTCCTGTAACCTAAGTCAGATTGCTTGGTTGGGATTTTGCATTTTTGGAAGAGCTGTACTTTGCATTAACAAATGAGGAATAGCAATGCACCCACAGTTTCTCTTACATGTATTCTCTTGGCAAAAGTGCCTTGGTCTCAGATAAGGCAACTTTTTTGCCCATGTTTTAATTCTGTTTTGGTATTATCAGGTCAAGTTAATGAACTGTGTGTGGCAAATGGGTCCAGTATCCTCCTTTACCACTCTACCTTAAAAACATCTTTTCAAAGTAACCTTTTTTTTAAACTGTCTCTGCCACTGAGCTGTTGAGAAGAGATGAGAGCCCTACTGATGCTAGAACCAGCCAACAGAACTTTCTTTTACTCTAGAATATCTATCAGTAGATGAAAGTCTCAACTGGTGACAGACCAGTGAAGAATAGCTCGGGGCATGGCACATCCCTAAACACCACAGGTGACACAGCTAGAAAGAGATACCGTGTTGCTGGCAGTTCTCATTATATGTAAAATAACAAGAGAGTTGTTACAGCAACATGGTGGCTTAACTTTCTGATACCTGTTTTTTGTTCTTTTACCTAATTCTGGTTTCCAACACAGACCACAAAGGCTGTAACTTAAATGGTACTGTAGCTGATGATGGGGCAATGATTGCAGAAACAAGTGTCAGGGGAAGCAGCTTCTGATGAAATGTCTGGGATGGAGCTCCCTGGGTTTGATCTGCAAAAAACAATAATGCATCCTTTGATACTGTTCTGAGAATTGTAATTTCTCACCTTAAAAGTACAGGCTCTCCTATTCTTAGGTGACTACAGGAGTTATTTTGTATTTGTCCTGCCCAATCTGTTTTAGAAGGTGATGTCTAAGATCTTCGATTACCATTGTGGTTTTGCTTCTCTTTCCACTCATGTAGGATTTTATTACCTCTACCAGCCTTAAAGAGGTGCCTCTGTGACTGGACAGACAATTCACCACTGCAACTTATGGCAGTCTGGAGCAGCTGGAATTCAAAGAGCTGTTGCACAGCAGCAGCTGCTTTTGTTTCTCAAGATGCTCTTCTTCTATCCCAGAATATCTGTGAGCTGCTTCCTTTGGCAGGGCATCAGCAATGATCCAAAAGTGTATTTCCTTCTACCAGTCACAGGGGGGCTGTACAGGATGGAGAGAGACTTTGCAGTCATGGTTACTGCTGAAGACTGCAAAAAACATTTTGCCCATTTTCACAGGAGCAGAATTGGCTTCCAACCTCCTATAATTTTTTTAGTCATCTGTAACGAAGCATCACAACTAAATGGTCAGTCTTCCATTTTGTTGGAAATACAGCAACTTTGTCTTCTATTGTATATGGCTGGCTGTGATTTGAGATTTTTTTTTTATGTTTAGGAGACAAGAATTTCTCAGGGTCCTTCAACAGTGTTGATCTGCACTGGTCTTGAAGCCTTATTTCTCATTCCTTTTTACTGATAGGATTTCCTTCAGCCTTTGCTCTTGTACTGATATTTTTTTTTTCTGAACAGCATATCACACAACATAATAGAATTGTCAAAATGTACTCACTGAAATTCACTTGTTCCAAAGAGAACAGACCAATAAGACATGCAATGGATTCTTTCATTCTGCCTGGAATTAACTTCTTGTGGTTTTCTGTTTTCCAGGCAATTTTAGCCGAAAACAAGGAAAAACTTCCTCTAGTCATAAATCCTCCAGTTTATGCCAAAGAAAAAGTTTTCAAGTACGTATTGACAAACCAAATGTTTTCTTACCAGGATTATGTGCAGTATTGCAGTGTGGTCAGGCTGAACAGCCTTTTCCAGCTTTGAACAAGAGGGAAGGTAAAGGTGTGTTTATATGAAGCCATTTGCTTAAGATTCTGACTTACTAGTTGCTCCTGTTGGATTTATTCTTCAGAGTGAATGAATTGTCACTTACAGAATTTCTAAAGAATAAATTTAGTTTGGTTTATTGGTTTTTTTTTTTAAATAAGTGGCACCTTCTGGGTGAAAGAAAAGTTGCGTAATATTTTAACGCTAAGTTACACCGTGTTGTTTTCACTAAGTATTGCTAAGGTTTATAAGATAGACTAAAGACTTGTCTTCTGCATTATAGCATGTATGTCCACAGGGGTACCTGTGCTGCTCAGTGCTGTGTGAATATAACAGACTATTCCCCTTCTTCAGATGGCATTACCAAACAGGAATCTTATAAAAACCTGGGATGTTTTAAATTGGATATGTGTTTGCTACAAAAGTGGACCGTATGCTGTGAAACCATTTCAGAAGAAAGCTGGAAGAACATTGCAAAGATAAGGGATTTTTGTGAGCAAAAGCAGTAGTGCTGCATGGCCAGGCTGCCTTGTTACTGATTTTATTCCAGAAAAACAAACCATCGCTTAGCATGTGCTGTGAGTTGCACTCTGGGGTGTTTGACACTGGGATCACAGTTCTTGCCTGAAACATTTTGCTTAAGGGGTAAAGTTGCACTAAAACGTATTTGGTAGATGTACTCACACACCAGCTTCTTGTGTTGATTTGTTATTCCCTAGATCAACTTTACGTGAGAAGGACTACTGGAAATCAAAGTCATTTTTGTGTAGAGGCATTTGTTAACTTGCCCAGTGATAGCCAAGATTCCTTTTGTAGCTGAAATCTCTGGTTACATGACTGTGAGGAAAAGCAAAAACTGCTTTTTTTCATCTGGTGTACTCAGATACAGGAGTCAAAGGCAGATGCATTCTCATAGAGGCAGAAAGAAATATTGAGGATGTTGGGAAATGTTGATACATTTTTCACTGCTTACCTCTTTACTTTGTATCTTGTATTTCAAGTGAATGGCATTCACATTAGGCAAGGAAGGAGGGAGGGGGAAACACATCAAATTCTTCCTGCTCTTCTTCTAAGGAATTTAATCCATGCCCAGTCGATGTACTCCTAAGAGTTTTCCTCTCTTTTCCATTATCCTTTTCATATCTGGGCAGAAGGCTGTAGGATCCTTCTCATGCTCTGAATTTTGTCTACTAAAGTTCCTCCATGAGTAGAGCAGCATCTCAGAGTCCAGATGACTGACTGGGAGCTGCAGCCTTCCAGTGCTCTTGGCCTCTTTTAAAGCTTTGAAGGTTTCAGGGCTGTCACCATGGGCGGACAGATGGGAACATATGGAGCTGAGTAGATGTGTGAAGCCTGTTAATAATGTGTGTGCTCTGCTTTGTGAATTGCTGCTGTTTTAGGGGATTCAGAAGAAATTCAAGGCATGAGGTTGCAAAGTTTAGAACCTGGAACAAATTCTTAGTCAGCTTGTATCAAAGCAGAGCTAAGACTGAGAATGGAAGATGAAATAAATGTTTAACCTGAATTCTGAAAAGCAGGGGACTGAGTACAAGTAGTTTGATACTGCAAAATTATAGGTTCAATTAGGTCTTGTAGCACAGTAACTGCTGCCCCAGGGAGATTGTTCTATCCAGCTGTGCTGATTGCTGAATGGAAAAAAAAGGTGAATCAAAGAACTAAATGCTTCAAAGACAGATTTATTAGGCAAAGTCTTTCCAGTTTGTGTTGGGCTTGATCACCTCTGTTTCTTTTGATCTCTCTTTCATGTTTCTCTTCAGCTACATCAGTTATTTTTTTAAAATGTCCAAAGAGCTGTTGTTAGGAGACAACTCTTTGTTTTGGTTGGTCTTGCCAGCTCTGTGCTGTGGGAGTTGATTCTCATAACTGCTTCTTAGCTTTAAATACTTTGAGCAAATGAAGTAACATCTAAACATATTTACCTTACTTGCATAATTTTACCAAATATCATCTGTAATCCCAGACTTTATAGCATCCCTACCAGGACTTCTGTGAGACAAGGGGAAAAACCCCATCATTTGGAAAGTATGGTTAGCTGGCTTCATTAGTTCAGTGTGTCCCTGATACTGAATGAAAGGTCCAAAATAGCTTGGCTGGTACTACAGGATTGCAGTGTAGGTGCTCTGCCATCTGCCAAAGCCAGAATGGGACTTGGTGCATTTCTGACCTGTCTGTATCTTTTTGTGTGTGTTACCAGAGTAGACACAGAAATGTGTACCAACATACTTAACTAAACCCAAGGAAAATGCCATAGAAGATCCTATGTGCTCCTTAGATAACAGCAAAGGAATTCCTCAGTGGCTGTCAGGTGCCTGCCCTTTTAGTCTGTGTTCTTCAGTGCAGAGATCTGATTGTTTCAAATGTGTGCCTTAATACTGGATAGGCTGAAGTACCTGAGGGACTCTGACCACTAAACTCAGTGATAGATGTTGGCAGTGAAATACATTAATGTTGCATAGTGTTTCTAGGAGATTTGCATTCTCAAACTGAAATAATCTGCTTTCCAGAGCTTTTGACTGTCCCAAGACTTTATGGTAAGAGAATAGTGTACAGAATGGGTGGAGAAACTTAAAACTTTAGAACAAATGAAATGGACTTATTTTCCTTCTAATCTTAACCTCCCTCATCTTATTACAGTGATGTTCCTGCACTTAACAAAGATGGATTGAGCTCCCCTATTTCTTTTGTGCTGCACTTTGAACAAGTCTTCAAATACATAATCCTGAGTGCTCTGGCACTGGGTCTTTGTAGAATGGTGACTTGCAGGGTGTTTTTGTAAGGAACCAGTTAGAGCTTTTCTGAGCATCTTAAATTTTAGTAGTTCTTGTGCTGCGTGTGTTCTTCTGTGCATATTTGTGCGGAGATTTTGGATGCTTCAGGACTTCATTACAGCATTATATAATTGGCCTTTTATCTTCAGGTCACCCCTTTGATTTCCTTTTGCTTCAGCAAGGACAGACAATTGCTCCAAACCAGTGTATATTAGGGGAGCTTGTGGGTTTGGCAGAACCTGCAATAGATCCAGTACATCAGATTTGGTATTACACTTTCTCCTAGTGTGCAGACTTACAAGGAGAAGTCAAGAAGCCACAAATTGCAGGAAGAAATGCTAGTGGGACTCTGTGGAAATACTAACTTTGTTCTGTTGCAACAATGAGGAAGGATTGGTGGCTTCTTTCAACAGGCTAATTCCCTTCATCCACAGTGAAGTCCTCTCCCTCAGTTACAGGCTTCAGCATAAATAGTATAACTATTGTAATATCTCACACATGGAGCTATGCAAAGCACCTTACATACTTTGCTTTTTAAAGAATTTATTTCCCCCTGTGACTGGGCTATTTCTGCAGCTCATCTTTTTAGATAAGTGTCTCTCAGGGGAGTATATATCTTCCAGTTGGTTAATAGTGGAGGAGGAGAGGAAAGTTCCACACCTGGTAAGAATAGATCTGGAGAGGAGGAAGAATACAGTAGTTTCTCATGGAAAAAATTAGTGGTTGCTTATTCTGTTTAAATGTTCCCTTACCATGAGACTGATATAAAAAAACAGTCTCACTTTTTGAATCAACATGCTGAATTCTGAATTAAGTGGCCTCACTTTAAGCTGTAAAGTCATCAAAATAACCATTATTTATATCTGCTTATTTTAGCATCCAAGTTACTGGTTTTATTTGAGAGGGAAATTTCTTAAGATATGCAACAACTTGCTTTATTCTTGGTTACATTCTGAAATGTCTGTCAGGTTTGGGTTGGGGTTTTGTGTGATTTTAAATGGGAGTGAGAGGGAATTTGTATCAAACCTCAAAGCCATGTGTATTTCCAGCATATACGTAATATAGCTACTTTATATGTTTGGGTTATTTGAAGTTCTGAACAAACAAAAATAATCTTCTGAAGCTAGTGAATGAAACTGACAAGATTTCCTGTGACTTTCTTTCACGTGGGTGACAGCAGGTTGATTTTTAGAGCTCTTTCAGGAGTGAAGGTATTCACAAGGTCGCTCTCATTTCTGGACTATTCAGTGGATTCATGTTAGTGCTTCTGTGTCAGGGATTTAGTCATCATGAACTGTTATATTTGTGAAGCTAAACTACCTGTAAGATTTCTGTCTCAAAATACAATTTTTTAATCTATCCCACTTCAATTGAAGTTGTTTCTGTGTATCAAGAAGAGATTGTCACAGAGTGTATATAGGAAAAGCATAATTTTTGTAGAGAGTCAAACTTAAAACTTTTTTTTCTATTCAAGCATGAGTTGATCAGTTTCAGAAACTAAACTGACAGTTCTCTTAATGTGCTTCTTTCTTCTAGGGTTTTCACAGACATTCAGCAAGTCCTCAACAACCTGACACATCCCCGTTTTGTATTCACAGACAACGAGGGAGAAGCAGACATCCTCTACAACTTCTCACACTTCAAAGATTATAGGTTAATTAATTATAGGATTCATTGTTCCCCTAATAATACTTTTTAACATTTTTTTGCTATAAAAACTGTGTTCCCAAAGGTCTCCACAACCTTCCCCCTTCACCAAGCACTTGTTTGCTTTGTAGGAAGCTGAGTGAGGAGAGGCCTGAGGTAATGGTGAATCAGTTCCCATGTGAGAACCTCCTGACTGTCAAAGACTGCCTGGCATCCATTGCTAGACGAGCTGGAGGACCAGATGGGCCCAGATGGTTGCCTCGGACTTTTAACCTCCAGACAGAATTGCCTCAGTTCATCAGCTACTTCCAGCAACGTGACAGAAGGTGACTTGTGTTTCCTCTTCCTTAGGTGTTGTCCTGTCTTGATCCCACTTTCCTCCAAGACCAGGAGCCCACGTTTTGGTCTTGGCAGCTGTTGCATCACCATGAGTTAGCTCTTGCTGCATTTATATTCAAGTGAATTTTACCTGAAAAGTGGGAGCTTTTTAGGTATTTTTTTTTAGGTAAGACTATTTAAGCAATGCGGTTTGAAACCCAGAAACTTTGCTGTGATTTGAATACAGAGTTGAAGTCCTTTGCTCGTTGCCTAGTCAGGATCTTGCCTCTTGTGTTTAATGAATATACAAAGTCTCAAAATGTGTTTGCAACAAGTGTGGGATTTTTTTTTTTTTCCAGGGCACAGTAGCTGTTGTTCTTGCACTTAAGCCAGAGTGGAAAATGTTTAAAGTACTTGGGTTCTGTAAGGTTACAAAAGTAAGATTTAGTTTTAGTGTTAGACTGAAGCAGTCAAGGAGCTTTAGGGTTTTAAATCCACACTTTCTGCTGCTGCAGCTGCCTTGAAGTGGATGGAAAGTACGATTTTTGTTTTTGTAACGGAGAAAGAGAGCATTAGCTACTGCTGAATAACCTGTCTGGCATGGAGTATTCTGGTTGAAAGGTTGCTGCTTTGGTGACACTTGCTTATTATGGTGATACCTGCCCGGGGTTTCATTGGCCATTATTTGCTGTACATAATCTGTTACGGACTGGCATTGACCAGGAGAGAGCACACCTGCCGTGTATCCCTAGTGTGGGGTGGCTTAATTCCTTTTTAATATCTAGGTTTGACAGTGAATGCAGTGTCTGTGTAGGGAATGGGGGAAGGAGGAGATAGGAATTTTCAAACTAACTAAACAAACGTTAACTGCTATCTTCAGCTCACTTTATGATGCTTTAATAGGTTGAGGAAAGGACATCAAACATCAAGCATCATCCTGTCCTGACTTGGAAAGACAGATGGAAAGACCGGCATATTGCTGTTTTTTCTCAAGGATATCTCAAAGAATTTTGCCCCTGGAGGTGTCTGAGTGCTAGAAAGCAAGACAATGGTGGTGTGCTTTCATTTTCCTGTAATGTGAAGTGTTGAGACACTGTGTGGTTTCTTCCCAAAGAGATGAGTTATGGTGTCATTTAATGTGAATGATTTGGAGGTGTCAGTAGGGAACCGACTTGAGAAGTTGCACAATGCCCTGCCGGAATGTTCTCAGGCTCCTGGCAGAAGGATTCCACACCGTGACCTGTGCATGTTCGTGGTGATGCTGTCCTGTTGATGGGTTGTTTTTCCCCTTTTGGTGGTGTCAGATGCAGAAGGAGATAAACAGTGAAATCATGCTAGGCCCTAACTGGAAAAAAAAAAAAAAAAATCTGTGAAAGGTATCATTGCCTTTTCTCTGCCTTATGCCTAAGACTTATGCTCCCAGCTGTCAGCAAAAGTCTTAATTCTTGCAGTGTAGCCCACAGCTTTATAAAGTATTTTTTC
Source organism: Coloeus monedula (assembly GCF_965178545.1). Taxonomy (NCBI): domain Eukaryota; kingdom Metazoa; phylum Chordata; class Aves; order Passeriformes; family Corvidae; genus Coloeus; species Coloeus monedula. Next base: position 14,115,142 of record NC_138784.1, read on the forward strand.
AGGAGAAGACATGAATCCAGTCAAGTGGATCTTCAGCCAGATGAACGAGGTGGATACTTATAGGTGTTGCTGTCTCTCTTTCTCTACCAGAGGAGAAGACAATCACTGGATCTGCAAACCATGGAACCTGGCCAGAAGCCTGGATACCCACATCACCAACAACCTGAACAGTATCATCAGGCACAGGGAAAGCAGCCCAAAGGTGAGAGAGGATGGCTTTGAACAGGATTTAAAGAGCAGAGCTGAAAAAACTGCTTCGTGGAAGGAGGTCTGAAAATACAAAGGAAATTCATTTTCTTCAAAATTCACACATTGTCCATAAGCATACAGTTCAGAATAGATTCAGTTTCAAATTGGTCAACTCCAGTTGTTGCAGTGAAGTCAGCGTGATGTTGTCTTATTTAAAAAATAAAACTTGCTCTGACAATAAGGGATACTCCAGCTTGGTGCTGCTGTAAAGTCAATCCCCAGGCTGGCAGACAAACACATTGGCTATAGTTAGCATTGGTCATCAATTTGGGAACATTACTGCTTTTGTGCCCTGATTGATTGTTTTTGCTCTGCTCAGTAGCACAAAGTACCACCTTTGGCAAGAAGAGATGAATCAGGAGCTTTTTACAGAGAGCCTGCAACATCTACCTGAACCTCAGTGTGTGAGCACTGGAGCTCGCTTCAGCACCATTTCTGGGTGGTGTGTGGACTGCAGGTGTTTTCTGGGGTGCAGAAATGCACAGAGAATTGCTTCACAATTGTTCCAAAACAACAAGGTCACCAGAGTTAGAAATCTGTGATTTTTGCAAATGAGAACATACTGACCTCCTTGATTCCACACCCTGTTGTGAGAGTGCGACAGAAAGTCACATGGTGTATTTGTGCACGTTTGTGAGGAAAAGCTGAAGTGCAGGCAGGCGTCCCCGAAGTCCTCGAGGTGCAGTGACACTTGCATTTCACATGGGCTGTGTTTCCTGTGCTCTGCTGCAGGTGGTGTGCAAATACATCGAGGAGCCGGTGCTGTTTGAGCGCGAGGACGTGGGGCTGGTGAAGTTCGACGTGCGCTACGTGGTGCTGCTGCGCCGCGCCAGGCCCCTGCAGCTCTACAGCTACGACGTCTTCTGGCTGCGCTTCTCCAACAGGTGCTCCCCTCCCCTCCGCGTGCACGGGGTACCGTGGGATACCTTGGAAACTGAGGAGCTGCTCTGTTCCTTAGGGCGTTTTCACTCGATGACTTGGATGACTACGAGAAGCATTTCACTGTCATGAATTATGCTCCTGGTGTGACATTAAAACAGGTAGGCAAACAGCCCAAAACACTCCCTTGCCTTTCTGTTGGTAGAAAATCTTCTGGTGGCTATTAGCAAATAACCTATTTCACATCCACTTAAACAGGGTGTTCAAAGTACCTGAAGTCCTAAGCAAATATTTTTCTAGACTCCTTCCCCCAGTCATCTGTGATTATCTAAGGTAATACAAACCTACATTCTGAATAGGACCCACATTGATAGAGACAATAAAAGAATTACAAACAACGACAGCTTGTCATTGTCAAAGCCTTAGGGTGATGCTTTATAACAAGAAATCCTGGAACAAGAAAGGTATTCAGGAGCTCTTAATTCCCTCGTTCTTTACTTGTATTTGTATGAATGGCAAATACATTTGATGTCCCATTCTCTTGTCATTCCCAACCAAGACAGCCTTTGATGTTACTAAACTGTTTTAGGTGCACTGTGAAGACTTTATTCCTCTGTTTGAAAAACAATATCCTGAATATCCTTGGACAACGGTACAAGTAAGTCAGCAATTTGTCTTTGTCATGTAAATGTTCCTGATCTGTTTGGTTTTTTTTTACCCAGCTTTTCCAAAAGTGTTGTGTTGTTAGGATTTTTTTTCTCAGAAGACATATTTCATGTGTATCAGTTTCACAAAGGAGATCGTATGTTAACCTTTACTTCAGAACTTTGTGTAATTTGCCCTCAAATACTTGGTTGTGAGAGAACTGTATTTTATAATTTGAGAATTTTATTTCATGATTACTCTATGATAATTCTCTATGTTGGACTTAGCAATACAGCCAGTCCTGACCACTCTCAAGTGCAGAGTTTCCTGTTGCTGCCCCAGCTTCTCTGTGTTAGCAGCCTTGCCAGAGGCCTGTCCCTGCGCCTTGCACAGGGACTTTTCACAAGCACACAGATAGTTTTCTGATACCAGGGCATCTTTTGTCTGTAAAAAGGAAGCTACAAATACTACAGCTTCATAAAACGTGCAGGAAGGCAGATGAGAGCCTTCTCATTGATGTTAATTTTTCCCCTGTGATTCGTGCTTGAAAGAAAAAGCTGAATGTGAAGAGCTGGTTCAGAAACATGCACAAAACTGAATTCTTTCATTCTTTCATATTAATTAGGAGCTGAAAGAAACAGAGTGAATGATAGTTGAGCCTTTATATGTGCATATTTATTCAAAAGTGCATAATTATCCAACTATGACTTGATTTCCTTGAATTAATTCACATTGGTTTTAACTAGAGCCTTGTATCCAATTAATGATACTCAGAATATGACAGGGTTTAAAATAGTCTGGAAGAGACTACAAGGGCTGAAAAGAGAGATGTCAAAATACATCCTGTAGGTTACCCAAAGTAGTACTTTGTGTGTTCAGAAAATAGGAAGTTTTACACCATCTTTTCATTTGCAGAGGAAATGGTTCACTGCAGTATAAACTCCTTGCTAAAATTTACACCTGTGTGTTCTTCCTGGTTTATTTCACTTTCAGATTGGATATCTGTCTGTTTTTCAAAATACCTATATAGTACATTCTTAAAATCTCCATGTCCCCCCCACCTTTCTTAGGGCTATAAATGGGTAGAAGATTTTTCATTACAGAACTAAACGAAGCTAAAATACAACTGAATAGGCAGGAAAAAAAAGCCAGAACTTCACAGTTGTACTGCTCGTCTTCACAGAACTCTCCTGGGTTTTCTTTTTCCCCTCCTCTACACGAGTGGAGTATTTTGCATAATGCCTGAGAAGGGGGTAAATTCAAATGTTAAATGCACTATTTTCAGGATTTCCATAATATTGATTGGCTCCCCAGGAAAGCCCATGGATATTGCCAGGTGCTGAGTCCTTTCTCTGTGTTGGCATTAGGTTTAAACGCACATTTGGAAGCCAATACTGTGCAGATTTTCATCTGTTGTGTAGTGCAATTGATACAAACCCCTTTAAAACACTGTATGATTGAAGTGATTAGAAACGTGTTTGTTGCTTTTATGGAACCTCACTTCTCATTCAGAGACCTTTTTCCTGTTATTAGGCAAGTATTTTTAAGGCATTTGCTGAATTGTTCCAAGTTGCTTCATCTAAACCTGCCCCTCTCGGCATCTGCGATTATCCATCATCAAGAGCAATATATGCCATTGACTTGATGCTTAAGTGGGACACCAGCAGAGATGGTGAGAAGCTCCTTTATTTGAATGTTGAATTGTTTATGTTTGTGGACCTTTTCAGAAATTTATTCTTTCTCTTTTAACTCATATTGTTTTTCAAGCATTGTGAGCTGTGTGCTCTGTGCTTTTCCCAGTCATTTTCTATAAATTCTGGATTAAAGACAAGTAGTGATTTGGGGTCTCTGTAGAGCTTGTATTAAGCAGCAATGTTTGTGTTTGCCTTGACAGGAAAAAGAATTATGCAGCCTCAGATCTTGGAGGTGAACTTTAATCCTGACTGCGACAGAGCCTGCCAATACCACCCCACCTTTTTCAATGATGTCTTCAGCACCCTGTTTCTGGATGAAACAGACAACTGCCATGTGACACGCATTGTCTAACCACAGGAGACATGATTCTATCAATTTCCTTCTCAGATATGCTTAACAGCAGGATTTAAATTTCAGTTCTATGAGCTGCTGAGGCAACTGTTTTCCTATACTGATCACCAGGGGGAAAAAATTGTATCAGAAGAATATGCATATACCATATACTGTATTGATAATCCCTTTGTCTGCATTGTCCTTGTCTTGCTTTGTTCTTTCTGTAAATCATGGTGTGTGTTGACAAAGTGTCTTGTTTATTGAATATTGGAGACCTCCAAGAAGGACTTGTTTTTCAGGTAGCCTGATTGATTGCTTGCTTGCTGGGAAACATTGCACAAGTTCCTTGTGTCAACATTAAAACTATAATTTACCAAATTGTGTTGGGGGTTTGTATGTCCCTTTCTTACCTACCTCTCCTATACAAAGATCTAAAAGTTCTGGTGGGTGGGAAATAATATTATAATAGTAATAGGGTATTTTAGTGCAATGAACTGTGGGGTTAATGAGACTAAATATTTTATGGATCGTCCTATTTTTCTTATTTAAAAAGAGAGAAACAAACCCCACAGCATTTAGGAACCTTGTACTGCTGGCTGTCATCCTTAGCCTGTCCCTTAAAGAAACCAGATTTTTGAGGAAGTGAGCAGGAGGCAATGTTTAGAGCAGCACAGGAATGCAGAAGCCTGAAGGAATGAAAGGGATTTTGAAAACTCTTCTAGAAGCCCAAACAGCCTTTGGACTTCAAAGTTTAGGGCCTAAGAGAGAAGTATTTGGCAGTGGGGTGTCCATTTGAAACAAATCATGCCTAATCTTTCGTCAAATCAGGGTCACTTGGCTGAAATTTAACAATTTTCTGTGCAAGTTGCAAAAAATTCTGCTGTCGTATATTCTATAGGTAGTAATTATTTAAGCTAGTTTGCAGAAATTAGGATATGCTTGAGAGGAAAGTACAGTTTAAAAATTGTGTAAGTGTTCTAAACCTTGCGTCAAACTTTGCAAACATGCAGCACGTTATCCCTCATTATCAGGAATATAGAGGAATATTTGAGGCTGTATCAGGCTGGTCTGCAGAAACCTGCTTTGATCCACTGACTGGAGCATAGGCTGGAGAAATAATCTAAGGAAAATCCAGTCTGTGCAGGTGGGGCAGAAGGGAGAGCAGGATTGCACAGCCAGAAGTGATGCTCACACTGTGCTGGCCTCCTGCTCAGGGGAACCCAAACAGCTTGGGACTGCTTATGTAAATTCGATTAGAGATGTTGTGACTGGGTTCTCACAGTTTCTTTACAGGTGCTCTGAATTTCCTGGTTTGTCTTGGCCATTGCAAAGGTGAGGAGAAGAGATGAAGGGGCTGTCCTTGAGGCTGTAGCATCCTGCTGCCTTCAGTGTTTTTCTGCTCAAAACAAATTAATAATGATACCAGCAAGGAACAAGGTTAGAAAGTTTACATGTAGTTTAATGCATTTAGCTGAACGTGTGTACAGTCCTTCAAAGTGGGAAGGCACAAACTGTTAAAAAGAGCTTGTCTTAAAACGTTTCCAGAGTACAATGACCAGAAGACAAATATCTGGTGGATGTAGTGGGACATATCATAGCACAAAAGCACTGTGCCTAGTGGTAAACATCAAAGATTCAGGCTACAATCACACCTGTCACTGTCAGGAACACCTTTCTGGAAACTGTGTTAGTGTGTGGCTGGATTTCTTCCTCTGAACATAAGGAAGTTTGAGTTCCTGCTTTCTTCTGGTAACAGTTAAAATGCTGCTGTTGTGTAACATACAGTGCTGTAATATGGCACTTAATCACTTTGCAATCAAGACTTTCTTTTAGTTTACTATAAAACCCAGTTAGGCATACACCCCTTTGTGGCTTGCCTAATAAAGGTCTATTTGTTTTGCACCTTGTAATTAGAAAATTAACGGTAGAAGTAGTTCAGCTAAAAATAAAATAAGGCCATAACTTTATATAAAAAATTATTGTGGGAAAAAAGTGGTTTTGGCTGAAAACAGCTTATTCAGGTTTTTTCTTGTTGCGATTGTCCTTCCAGATCCGATAATTGAGTGCAGAAGCCAAGCTTAACCAAGCTAAATAAGGAACCATCAAATATGCTGCTGTTTTGTTGATGTTATACCAGGAAGCAGCTGTAGCTGTTGCTGTACCAGTTGTAAGCAGGAGAGTCACCAACCCCTGAAACACAGAAGGTGGTTAGTGTTTTTACTTGTTGCATGTCCTTGACTCCACAGTTCTGTGTGTCACTTTCCACCTAGCTCTGGCACCTGTTCTATCCATCTAGGAGTTCAATCCTTCTCAGAAAACCAGCCAGCAGAAAAAGATTATAGACTTCAGCTGAGTTACAAACCACTTCAAGTCATAAAACAATGCAAGTACAAGAAAGGGCATTACAGCTGGGAGCAGAGAGGGAGAATGAAGTCTCTCTCACCCATACCCTCTTTAGTGGGCAGTGAGACACTTCCCAGTGTGACTTGGAGCAAGCAGATTTATCCAGTTTGTTCATGCTGCCTGAAGAGATCAGGTGTGAATGAATCTGTGATGGACTGCAGTCTTTCTTACAGCATTGCATGTGCAGCTAGAGAACCAGGCAAATATTTTAATTTTTTTATTACCAATTCTTCATTTTGAGACAAGCAGTTTCTCTTCAGAGAACTGCAGAAAATTAGTCTTTTCTAAACAGGGTGTTGATCACCTGAATAATGTTACAATAAGCTGCTTATCACTGCTGTTTGCCAGAGAGATCTAGGAATTGCAGTAAAGCATAAATCTTTACGTTTTCTGGTCACACAATGCTCTTACCAAAAGCTGGCAGAAAAGAGCTGTTTGAAATCTATCCATTTAAGGATGGTCTAGATCTGTAAGTTCTCTCAGGTGGCTGCTGGCATGCATTAAAGAGAATTCTAGAAAATTTCTGCAAGCCATATTCTGTATTCAGACCCATTTTCAGGGAGAAAAGATTATGACACAAACCTTTCACGCTAATAACTTGTAAATGTAGCAGCCTTTGGTTCAGAAACTTAGTTTTCCACTTACCCATCCCATTTTGTGAGCTCCAAAAAATATTGGAGTCCATGCCCAGTTTAATGCCAGGTTTCCTGCATACAGACCCAGAGGAACCACTGACTTTTCGTTGAAGCCCCCCAGTTCCTTCCACACCAGGTAGGAGCCATATCTGCAGAAAGCAAAGGTGAAGTGTCATTCACTACACTGCTTAAAGCTACCACACATTCTTGATCAAATGAAATAACTTCAGTGCTAGGGTCTAGATTAATTTGGAAAATCTAGATATCCAGGCACAACTTGGCAGAGTAACTGACAGCGCAGGCTTGATCAGCTGCTCTGGATAACAACATGGAGAGAGAAAAATTCCCAGTCATGCCAGAGTTCTCACTTCCAAGTGCATAGAAGCAGATAACCTACAGCATTTCAGTCTTAAAAGAGAATGCCATGTTGAAATGGAAACAAGTCTAAGAGATACAAATAGTGAAGAAACTTTGTTTTGGTACTGGGACATGGTGCTTTAAAGATTTAAAAAAAAAATAAACCCCAGTTTTTAAGTGGATGAAATGAATGGCATTGAGTGGGATCCCAAAGCACAGTTGAGTATGGGGAACAGGAAGAACCCTTTAGTCACTTTCATTACTTTCACAGGGACTGAACAATGCAGCTTTGCTATTTTGGCAGTTTAATTGCAGAGAATAATGAAAACGAAAGTTGGGGCAGGGTAAGCATTAGAAACTTCAGTTTCCTAAGTGATTTCTAAAGCACAGTGTGGACTTGCACTTGTTCATACATCTCACTTCAACTTCAGACCAAGACTGTGATGTACAAGTCTAGGAAGCTAAGTGTCAAGAAAGGAAGGTAAGCTTATTAAATCTTGCTTTGATTTATTTGTTGCTTTCCATATATTCAAGAGATTCTGGAGGAATGAAATGTCTTGGTCATTCAAGGAATGTGTGCATGACGGATTAGAGAAGAAAAGGCTGGTACTAAGTATGATCTTTTCACTGGGCTGGATGTGTAATACACAACCAAGACCATCCAGGTTCAGATAAACTGATTCTGCTGTTACCAAAATAACTGATAAGCTGTCACAATTTGGACTTTTTAAAGGTATTTAACCTGCTACCCAAATTTGTGATGAGGAATCCAGACACAGGGTTACAGATTGTGCAATCAACTTAAAGGAAGCTGGAAAAGCCACCCAGCTCTTTTCGCCTTGATAAAAGGCATGTTTGTATTCACAGGCCAGTAATGATCTCATTCAAATGCTAACTCTTGAAATACACAAGTATTTCACTTAAATAAGTTAAAAAGTGCAGTCTGTATGAGGAGAAAGGAAAGAGAATACTGGTGGAGAGGGACAGGACATGAGGCTATAAAAATTGCAAAGCTTTTCTGGAAAGAAAATGAAACCAAAATGAGAGAATGTGGGCGTGCCAATCTAGCATTCAGTTTCATCCATTGCGTTATTGAGCTCTGTTACAACAGTTCTTTCCTAATTTCCCCGCCCCCCCCCCCCCTTTTAAAATTTTCCTAAAACTACTATAGGACATACTTAGAAGAAATCCCAATGCTGCCTTGCTCCACTATTTCCAGCTTGGCAGGTCTTCCCCTCAGAATGAATGAGGAAAGCAAATTAATGGCTTTTCAAGCTCCTGCTTTTGATGTGGATACCGCATACAAAATGTCCTATCAAACCCACACACAACTCCCAAAACATGTTTTTACCTGATAAACAGGCAGCTTGACACAGTTTCTTACAAACATACAGCCACAGGAGTACAGTCATAGTTCTCTAGTCTAGCATTATACAAAAAGCAACTTTGAGATCAGATAAGTGCCTTAATACAATGTGAAAAACATACCCCATAGTTGTATACAGAGTTCCCCAAACAGGAGCAAACACCCAGTTAGGTGGACACCAGGATGGCTTCTGTAGAGTTTCATACCATGTTGGGATTTCTCTTTTGGTTATACTGCTTCCTAAAAGTCCTCCTGCATGGGGCAGGAGTGTAAAACCTACTGCTGGGGCCCAGGCTGGTACTTCCATTGAGACAGTGAACCTGAAACAAAACCAAACATTGATTGGCAGAGACATTTTAAAAAGCAACTGCAAAAGTTGCCATTTTTAACAGATTTTAAAAATATGCATGTCAGATCTGATCCACAGCCTCATCTTGTCACTGAGAGACACTGCAGCTGAAATTAAAGGATCTTGTACCAATACGCCTGTAAAGGACTCTGTCCCTGGGGAATGGGGAAGCCAGTGGGAAGTGGGGCCTTTAACTTCCCTCTCAGCACTAAGAATACTGAATTTTACCTACAGAAATATCCTCACCCATAAGTATGCCAGAGGAATAAAGCAGTTTGGTAGTATATCAACTGCACTTGGAAAATAAATAAATGCAGTAAGAAGTGTGTATTTCTGTATTCACCAAAAAGCCCTCAATGAAATGGCAGAGCCAAGGAAGAAAAGAGCATGTGCTTTCCTGTGCTCAGGCAAAATAATGGGATGTGTTGTCTGCAGGATGCTCAGTGGGAGTCAGAGGGATGAGAATCAGCAGCAGACACTTGAGAAGCCGACATGGAAAACAAACACCAGGGAGGACAATGGGAAGTAAGTACTTAAACGATGTTTTGCTCAACAGGGAAAGCGATCTGGATGCATGGGGAGGACACCTTTGGCTCCTTCATGAAGCATTCAATCACTTGCAGCAATTGTATCTGCCAAGCCCATTAAATTTGCCTACACAAGTAGGGCTAAGTAATTAGCCCTTAGTAACTAGCCTTGCTGCTAGGCCATGCTGCTTTAGTTAGGGTACAGGCAGCAGGCAAACCAGCAAGCAAGGAAGGAGGAAAAAGCTTCATTGCAGATTTTCTGGCCAAAAGCCAAATGCTACAGAAGAGCTGTGCTTAGTTTACTAAAATGTAAACATTAGAGCTACAATAAAAAAAAGGGCAGAACTGAAAGATGTTTTTTTCAAATATATAGTAGGCAAATACACCCAATTCCTGTTCATCTGTTACGCAGGAGAGAGATTATGTTAAGAATGATTGCAGCAGTGGGGAAAGAGCAACTACAGAAGGCCCAGTGGAGAAAAGAAAGTTTTAGATCAATGAGCATTTCAGAGGCTTGTCAGAGAAAAGTGCCATATTGATATTGTCTTGCCTGTTGTCTTTCCCTGGATTTCAAAGCTTCTATTGCTATAATCATGACTGCTGGGATGAGGAGGCAGGGAGTGGGGAAGAGGAAATCCTACTTGTGACAGATGTGCTTAAACCAATAGGAAATGGCACAGATGACATTTCATTGTCACAGATCTGACCCAGTGAATTTCTGTTTGGAGATCAGGGTGAGCTCGAGCAGCAAGGGAGCTCTTACATTATGGTTTTTGTCCCTGCACTCAGGGCTCTGCCCATTCAGCCACACAGGTTTAATGTGAGATTTCAGTGACTGGGACCACAATGCAGTTTGCATGGGATTGAGAGAAATCCTGGTGATAGAAGCAGAGCAGAGTTTTGAAGGCGAACTGAGCACGGATGGACTGGTAAGGCACTCAGGATGAGAAAGGTTGATAGGGGTAAACAAGAAAGGGCAGGTAGGCCTGGGCTTTGGGCTTGGGGGGAAGTCAGCAATGAACAGAAATACACACAAAAAAGGCAGCAGACAGCCATCAAAGAGACACAAGTCAAGGTCAAAACCAGAACAAGACTGAATGGGTGAAAAAAAATTAATCAGGGAAGAATTCAGAACTGAGGCTGGGGAGGAGAAAAGAGAGAACAATGTGGTACTCTGCTGTGATAGGATCAGTTAGGTCTTGGGTGGAGGATGGACAAGGGAGGGAGGAAAACGTCTGCTGGGCTCATTGCTGCCATACTTCCTGCCTAGGGGATTCTACTCACAAGGAAGCATCTTAAATGGAGCAGAGGAGTTCCCCTGTTCACCTGCACTTAGATCTGTGCTGTTATTTCCAGGAAGAAGGCTGTCAGCTGCTGTGTGCACTACTTGTCATCCCCACTGACAGCATGAAAGGCTCTGCTTTTACCGGGATGTGAAGCAATTGCCATGTGCAGGAGCAACAAGGTGTGATGGGAACAAGAGCTCCGAGTACAATGATTCTCTTTGGCTGCCTTCAGATGAGTAATTCCCAAAGGTTAAGTTAGAAATTTAAAGTTAATAAGATCTCACTAATTTTTAACGCTTTTGCTTTGCCTACAGAGAGGCCAGGATTAGCTCTCCACATGTGCTGTTATATGTGCAACTCCAGCGTGGCTGCCAAATAGTATTTTTCAAAAGTGGTAAGCAAGAACCCAAAGGGCTTAATCCTTTATTTGGATGTTAACAATATAAGGGTAGTTTCATTGCAGCAGTCAGCAGCTGGACTTTGTCAGGGGTTCTGTCAGCTTCCCCCCAGGGAAGAAAGTCTGAAAGTGTTCTGTAAGCTGAAAGTGCTAAATACTATAAAATTGAAACAATACTGCTCTGCTGCAGTCATTAGTGAATAAATGATGTACCCATGTATGTTGGAGGAAGAATACTGAAATAATTCTTCAGAGAAAGAAAACCAGGCAGGCAAATAGAAACAGGGAAGGCACAAAGCAAAGAAATGAGAGAAGTGAAGCCAGTCAGGCACAGCAAAGGGGAGGAAATGGAAATGACGAGATTGAACATACTGGCTGGAATTGAATGTTGGTGTCCCAGTCTTCTAACTACTGTTACTACTAATTAATTATGTGCTGTGTTTTCCAATAGCATCTCTCAGGATTTCCCAAGCATGGCAAAACACTCTGTCTTGCAAGGAGAAAGAGGAACAAAACCATGCAGCAAGATGTGCTGGCAGCAAGACCACAGCTGTCCATCAGCAGTGGGAGTTCCTGTGTTTCTATTCCCAAGAAATTAAATACTAGTATCAATTTTCCATTAAAAGCATAGGTAACTCAGAAAACAGCATTAGCTGATTATGGAAGAAGCCACGTGTGTCTGTCTCTGGTTACCTGATGTAGGTGTTTAGCAAGAGAATGAGTAAAAGGCAAGGATGCACTGGAGAGTCTATGCAGTGGCCAGTGCTGCAGTCTTTGCTTACCTGTGCACTACAAGAGCTGTGCAATGTTTACAGAACACCTTGTACATTTTCTAAAAGTAATGTAACCACAGAGGTTCATCAGCCCTGCCTTCCTTTCAGTGTGTAGCTGATGATCTGAAATGAATCGGTGAGAACTTACCACAGACTTGCTAACACAGCCCCACTGGCTGCAGCAGTATTACTCAACCTAGAAATAATAACTACTTTCCCAATGACATCCCAGCTCCAGGGCGAGTTGCACAATGTTCTTGCACCCTCATTTTCATACTGAAGAATGCTGGATGTCTGTGGATGATATTTGCAGCGTACCCAGCAGATATCTGCCTCTAAGGACCACCAAGGCTGGAAATATTTTCTTCTCACACACACATAACTTGTTTACTTCTTTTCCACTTCTTATTTCTGCCCTGCAACATATTCTTCATCATGCTGCCCCTTTTCTGCTTAGCCCTAGTGTGACTTCAGGCAGTTTCAGCAGTGCAGTGAGGGCTGCACTAGGCCACTTTGCTTTGACATATATATTAGAATAATTTTTCTAGGTATTCAAAACGTACCCAAAGTTGGTTCCAGCTACATAAAGTAAAAGGAGAAATAAAGGGGGGAAAAAACCCCAGTAGTTAAACTTGCTGCCTAATGGGCTTCTCTCTGTTGTTTTTCTATGGTGGCATAACATGAAGAAAAAACAAACAAACATTCTGTGTCCTCTTTCTGGAACAACCACTGTGCACCCAAAGAAAGGGATGGGATGCTCTGTAGGTGGGATTAGATATATCATGACAGAGCAGCTGGGTTGCTTCAGCCTGATGAAAAATGAACTAAAACACTTCTTTGCCTTGAGAAGGTCTCTGAAAGACAGATGCCTTTCCCTCCTTGGGGCACTCTGTCAGCAGGAAGGAGAAGAAAGGTAGGAGAATTGCTTTCATCCCATTTTTTTATACCCCTGTGCTGATAACTTCTGACTAGTTCCATTCTTGTGCAGCTTGGGGCTGGCTATCCAATCACATGGGGCTTAAAAATCGCATTAAAAACACAAAGGAAAATCTCCCAGCAGGGCTAAATCACCCTCAAAGCCCTGGTGTTCCCAGTGCCCACTGTTTGGAGATGGACTGACAAAGCTGGGACCATACCATGGACCCCAAGACACATACTCTCCCTCTCATCCTCTACCATACATTTTTTTGAGGGCAGATAAGGCTCTGCCCAGGTCTGAGGGGCAGCATGCAAATTTTGCCCAGGAAAAAGGCTTCTTCCCAAGACAGCTGTCTGAAAAATTAAAGATAACATAATTTATATTGGTAAACTATTTATGTATGTTGTGGTTTTAATTCCTGGGAAGCTGCAACACTAAAATCAAATTTATGTCACAGTCTCTGACAAAGAATTCGGCTACCACAAAAAAAAAGGCAGGCTTATCTTTGCTATCTAATCTCAAGTAATAGAGACACTTCAAACAATAAATGTTATAGAATATAAATAAATAATAAGTGTATAACATATGTTTATAATATATGTTTAGAATTAAAAATAAAACTATGGTATTTATTGAAGACTTTAATGCAAGGTGTACAGATGGAAACAAAAAATCTCACTGCCCAGGTTACACTTCTTTCGAAGTGGCAGAGCACAAGTTGTGCAAATAAATCTGATTTATTCACATGAAGGGAACTGAAATGCATAGTGGAGCAAGATCTTGGCTAGGATAATTTGCCATTTACTGCTCAGTCTCTTCTCGTTGACACTTATGTTACAGGTAGAGGCAGTCATGGGCTGTCATATATCTCCTATGTTACTGCCCATATATTTCAGCTAATTTGAGAAGGTCACTGGCTTTTCCAGGTATTTTACCTGGAGGCTGATAAAAATGGAAGAAATCATCTTACAAAATAACACAGAAAATAGAAAACTGAGGAAAAACCTGCTCACCGTGATCCTTTCGAATTGGCCCAAATAAAAAGTCAACGTAATTTCTTGCTGTTGTGACACATTTTCCTTCTCCCGAGTTGTACTTACACGGTGTCTTTTACTGAGCTGCTCTGACTCAATGCTTGATACTGTTTCATAACCTTACTTAGTGCAAACTCGTTACACAATTGCAACTCCGGCACGGCAACTTTCACTTCGTAAAAAATAATCTCACCGTTGAACGCTCAAATTATATCACAGTGCATTTTGGGCTGCTTTATCAGCATCACTCGAAAACTCAGAATTAAAACCAAAGCCCTTTCTTTCACCCTGAATGAAAAAATGTTCCTCAGCGACACTGAAGGAAGATACCTTTAGTAAAACAGCAGCGTGAAAACTTCTCCCGAGTGGGGAGAGCGAATGTGCCCCGTGTGCGCGGCAGAGCCGCCGGTCCCCGTGAGAGCAGAGGAAGGGGTCTGCCTTTCTGCTGTGCGCGCACAGCTGTGAACCACTGAAAAACTCGTGTGCCGGACGAAAATTAAGAATAAACTGCCTAGCTTGGTTCCTTTTTTTTTTTTTTTTTTAAAAAAGCACTTTCCATGCTAAACGCCTGTACGGAAAAGCCGTGAGTGTTTGCCCAAGTCCTCTCCGCCCGTGAGCCGCCCCGCCCGCCTCCATCCAGCGCCGCAGGTCCCGTCCCGCCCGGGGGATCCGGCTGGCCAGCACGGGCCTGTCGCCGGCAGCAGGGAGCGGGATCGCCCCCCTCAACGCGCTCCGCCAACCCGCGGGGGAGCCGAGGGCGCCCGGGGCGCGGCGGGGTCCCGGCGGCGGCAGCGCTGCGGAAGGGCCGGGACCCGCGCGGGGGCTGGGGCGGGGTCAGGCGGCCCCTCCGGCGAGGTAGCCGGGCCCCGCTGCGGGGCTGCGCCGCCCCTCGGGCTCCCCTTCCCGTCCCATCCCGAGCCGTGCCGCGGGCAGCGCCAGCGTTACCTCCTCCTCCTCCTCCTCTCCCGCGCTGCTGCTGCCGCCGGTAGCGCCTGCTCTGCCGGGGGAGCGAAGCGCCGCCCCCGGGACCGCGCGGGCTCCCCCGCCCCGGGGCGGGCTCTCGGCGCTGGGCGGGCGGAGGCGCCTGGTGCGGGCCGGGCCCAGGGCGGCGCGCGGGGCTGAGGGCGGCGAGCGCCGGGGCGGCCCGACCGACCTCTCTCGTTCCCTCCCTCCCTCCCTCCCTCCCTTCCCGTCCCCTCTGCCGGCGCCCGGCCCGGCAGCGGCTGCCGGCGGGGGCCGCCCCGTTCCCGTGGCAACGCCCGTTCCCGGGCGGCGGCCATGGGCGGCTGGGCCGCGGCGCCATGGCGGCTTGGTGGCTGCAGCGGGCGCGGCGGCCTCCGCGGCGCTGCGCGGCGGTGGGGCAGCTCCCGCCCCGGCGCTGGGGACCGGGCGGCGACCCTGAGCGACCTCCTGCAGACTTCGGTGGAGGCCGAGGAGCCGGACGCGGCGGGGGCGAGGCGGGAGCGGCGATGCCCCCGGGAGGGCACGGTGCTGCTCTTCCCCGGGCAGGGCAGCCAGTTCGTGGGGATGTGCCGCGGGCTGCAGCGGTACCCCGGCGTGCGGGACATGTACCGCCTGGCCGAGAAGGTGCTGGGCTACGACCTGCTCTCCCTCTGCCTGGAGGGGCCGCGGGACGCGCTGGACCGCACCCAGCACTGCCAGCCCGCCGTGTTCGTCGCCTCCCTGGCCGCCGTGGAGAAGCTCAACCACCTGCAGCCTGAAGTGAGGGGCCGCGGCGGGGCCGGGTGGGGGTCGGGGCGGCGGCGCCTCGGGCCTGCCCCGCGGTGCGGCTGAGGCGCCGCTCGGCTCTGTGTCCCCGCAGGTGGTGGAGCGCTGCGTGGCGGCCGCCGGCTACAGCGTGGGGGAGTTCGCGGCGCTGGTCTTCGCTGGAGCCCTGGGCTTTGCCGAAGGTGCCGGGGGGACGTGCGGAGCTCGCTGCTAGGATCTCCCAGCCCGGGCCCATGCTGTTTCCAAAGCATTGCCTGTTATCACTGTGTCCTTCCCGCTTTAATTTTTAATTAGAAGACAAAATTTACTTTTTACTTCCACTCTTGGCTTTAACATGTGTAATACGGCATTAAAAGCATTGACGTTTCACGAGAGTGAACAACTGCCCTTTCTTGCGCGCAGGTGCCCGCGCTCACATTTACGCAGCATCTCTGTTTCTCTCCGTAGCGCTGTACGCGGTGAAAGTGCGCGCCGAAGCCATGCAAAAGGCGTCGGAAGCTGTCCCCAGTGGAATGCTCTCGGTTGTCGGTCGGCGAGAGGCAAATTACAAATTTGCCTGCCTGGAAGCCCGTAAATACTGTGAATCGCTGGGTATAGAGAACCCCGTGTGCACAGTTTCAAACTATTTGTTTCCAGACAGCAGAGTCATTGCAGGACACTTACAGGTATTGCTTCAGAATAACTATTCCTTCCGTTGAACTGAGCATTTCACTTTTTTAGAACTTTTACTTTGCACTCTGTGTGGGTGTTACGTACGGCCTTAGTTTGTTCAAACAAAAGTATTTGCTCTGTGGGGCTTTTTTCCCAGCATGTGCTCAGTTGCTGGGTAGGGAAAGGAATCCCTTTATCACAGTAAGTCCGATGAGGTGATTCTTGTGGGGTGACTGAGAAAACCTTTGCTGTGCAAGACTCACTTCTCTCTCTCTTTTATAGGCTTTGGAGTTTTTGCAGGAGAATGCCCGAAAATATTACTTTAAACGTGCAAAAATGCTTCCAGTCAGTGGGGCTTTTCATACCAGACTTATGGAACCAGCAGTAGAGCCACTGGCTGAAGTCCTAAAATCGATTGAGATTCAGAAACCACTGCTCTGTGTGTATTCCAATGTTGATGGCAAAAAGTACATGCACTCAAAGCACATTCAGAAGCTGTTAGTGAAGCAGGTGGTGTCACCTGTTCTCTGGGAGCAGACCATGCACTCAGTGTACGAAAGAAAGCAAGGAACAGAATTTCCTTACACGTATGAAGTGGGGCCTGGGAATCAACTAGGAGCCATTCTCAAACAATGTAATTTAAAGGCCTGGAAACAATATAAAAACGTAGATGCTCTTGAAGACGAGGAAGAAGCGGAGATTTAAATAACCTTTTGAGGAAAAACCACACAACTTGTTTTTTTCTGATCTAAAGCTTTGTGCTCCCGAAAGAGGAAGTCTTAAACATTCATGGCCTCTCCTGATGTAAAGAGCACTATGTGCATAATTGCAATGAACATTTTCCTTTGAGTTCCTCAGGTGTGGAAAGGGGAGAACAAAGTTTGGCTCTTCCATCTGTGTTGGGACTGCAAAGCTGTCAACAGACAGGCCAAGTAGCATTGTTTGGCCTCAATCCTGCAAGCAACTTTCCCTCTTGGGGTTTGTTTGGTTTTGTTGGTTGATTGTTTTTTGGGGGAGTTTTTTGGGTGTGGATTCAGGTTCCAGTTGGTAGCCTTGGCTGTCCGGTGCAGGGATCTTCTGCAGGAATGGTGGGGTTGTTGGCTCCAAGTTGTGGAGGGCTCTGCTCTGGGCTTGAGGGCGCATTTAGAGGAGCCCTTTGTTGGGACAGCTTTCAGCCTGTTGATGTTCCCATTTTCTAACTCAACTGACTTGTGGGGTGTTCATCTATGTAAAGTTCTCTTATTTTGTGTCCACGTTGCCAGGTAGCAGCTGAGTGAGGCAGATGATGTTACTAGAAAAATTATTTTCTTAAGGTTAAACTTTCAATAAACTATGAAGCTTTTCTTGCTATTTTTCATGCTTTGGGGGTGCATCATTATTGGCTGTGTCCACGTGTGGATGGAAGTAACCTTCCCTCCAGTTGTCCAGTGCCACACTGGTTGTGCTAAATTACACAAGAAATGTTCACTGGAGAAAAAAGCTTAACAAAAATATTATGTGCATTTCCTGGCAGCAGGAAATGATGAGCTGGAGAGCAGCAGGTTGTCCCAAACCCTCCGGGTAAGAACTTCCCATTTCTCAGTTTATATTTTTTATTTTGGTATTTTAATGCTGTATTTAACAGATATATAGAAAAATTGTAGGATATATTAGTTAAATGACTGACAGCACCTTCAATAATGTATTATGAAATGCAGGAGAACTTCCAGTTACGGTACCAATCATTCTGTAATTTCACATTTATGAAAGGGAGAGTGAATTAAAAACACTGGCCTTGATTATCATTGCTAAGTGGACTGTATTATTAAACAGTTCTTTTGTGGACTGCAGCTGGCAGCTGTGCCTCCCCTTACAGTACAAATTCCACTTTTAGCGTGTGTAAACATTAACAATTAGTAAAATACTGAAGAGTTTGTCAGCTTCACCATTGGACTGCCACAGGCAGATGATTAAGGGTTGGAATAACTGTAAAGAAAATTATTTCAGTGAAGGTTCCTATGTTACAGGAAAGGTGTTAATTATTCAGAAAAGCACACCAAAGTCTTCAGTTAGAATTATTGGTTAGAATATTGCAACTAGATCCCATTCATATCATTAAACACTGGACTGTGCTGTGTTAGAAGTCTCTGCCTACATCTTGTAAGACCAAATGCAACGTTGGTGACTTTCAAACCAGCTGTTATGATAGTAGAAACTGAGTGTGGTATGTTGGTGGCACAAATTTTAGTGCTTTAAAATTTCTGGACTTCCTTTTTAATTATTTAACCTTTCTAAGGAAATGTTGGAGACATGTTTTCTGTTTGTAGTGTTCTTGCTATATTTTTTTTCCTTTTTTCTCCCCCCCTCATTTCACTTGGTTGTACACTTTGCTCGGAATTAAAGCTTTTTGGGAAAATCGTGCTAGAAATCTCACTTGCAAACCATTAGATTACCTTTGCACTTTTGTCAGCTGCACAATGCTGAAGGGGAATCTGTATCCTAAGAGCATTCCAATCTTGTGGGTCTTGTTTAATTAGTGGGAAGAAGGACCCGTCACCACTGTCAGGTGTTTGCTTTTCTTCTGTGCGGTGGTTGAGCTGAGGCTGCTCCCAGTGAACTTCGTGTCTCCAAAACCAGAAGCCAGAGGGTATCACGCTCTTGTGCTGATGTTGCAATTTCTAGGAGCAGAAGTGTGATGGAGGTCTTTGTACCTCTGCATAGAAAGTGTTCAGGGCTTGATTTTGTGTGGTGCCCAGCAGCACAACCTCACCTCGCGTGCATTGTAACATTGCCTGTGGCTGGGCAGAGGGTGCCCAGGTAATTAGGAATCCTGGATCTCAGAGCGTTTCTTTAATGTGTTTGCTCATCTATCCCCTCTGCTTCTGGAAACTGTTTGAGATGTGAGAAGCCAGCGTGGCTCCTTCACCTACGAACAAGCAGAAACAGGATGTGGAAGAAAATCAAGTGTCGTAAATGCTGTCACATATGAGGAAGTGTGCAGTGAAAAAAAACCAGAATTAACTTTGGGTCTCCTGAGTCACACTTTGGGGCTGTGACTAAAGGATTAACTAACTGTGCTCCACAGGTGAAAGAGGAGCCTGGCACTGACTGCTGCCTGGTACTCCAGTTAGTGCTGATTGGTGTGGCTTTGGATGCTGTTTGCTTTGTGTTTCACTTGTTTCTTTGCTGGGATTGAATTTTATATTCCTTGAGACTGTTTTGTTCCATACATGCTGGATGATGAAATTCCCCCCTCTTGTGATTGAAAGCCTTACACTATGGATTACAAGAGTGGGGAAAAGCAGAGTCACCCCACACAGCTCTTGGATGAAATAGGTAAAGAATCTCCTGTTCATCATTGCTCCCCTGTGCATAAAGATTATTTACCTAGAAATAACTACTTGGTAGTGTTAAACTGATTCAACTGGAAAGAGTCAATTTTTGCATAGCTGGTACTTTCATTACACATGCATAGTTTGTTTATTAGACCCTCCTGATGTTAAATTTTACCCTTTACTAAACAGTGACTAACATATTTTTCTATCACACTGCTATTATGGAGCTAAATGGAGCACTCAATTCACTGATAGAACTTTGGTCTGGTTTTTTGGCTGTG
The DNA here is from genome assembly GCF_965178545.1 of Coloeus monedula. Classification (NCBI taxonomy): domain Eukaryota; kingdom Metazoa; phylum Chordata; class Aves; order Passeriformes; family Corvidae; genus Coloeus; species Coloeus monedula. The sequence goes on from NC_138784.1 coordinate 14,134,963, forward strand.
TGGGCCAACTTCTGGCCTGTGTGTGACTACAGTTCCAGGTGTGCTAACTGTGCTTTTCTAGAAAAAACTTCCCTACCTGCTGCTGAAGGGCACATCAGTTTGAGAGCATTTTGGAAAAATGTGACACTGGAATATGTGCTGCTGCTTGAATTTCTGGGGTATGCTGGAGCCATCACCCTTTACAATTCCTTCTTTGCATGCTTTCCTTTTGCTCTGCATTTTAAGTCATTCAAAGGTATTTCAAAGTCCTTTGCATGAAATGGTCAAATGAAATAGTCTAGTGGAGCTTCATTTGTCTTTTTCCCAGAAACATTTTTGGAGATGGGCAGTTAGGATCATAATGGCACCATTCAATAAAGAGAGAAAGCATGTTCCTCAACATGCTTAAATCTGGCTTGATTTGGCATTTGTCTTCACTAAACACAAGAGGGGTTTAAATACCTTGTCTGATTTAAAGCAGGGACTTGGACTTGAACTTCCAACTTCTCTGCTGAGTGCTTAGATCACAAATGTGTTGAATATTGTATTTTCATGTTTCAAAAATATGCTAAGGGTAGGAGTTGCTTGTCTAGGCAAGAAGGCGGCATCTCCTGTGCTGAGGGGAAAATCCAAACCACAGCGATACACTTTCATTTTCTCTCACTGAGAGCATCTATAGTTGGATCCTGAAAACTAGCTTCAATAGCAAAGAGAAGAGAAGATACACCCAGAAAATAGAATAACCAGGCACAAAGGGGAGATGTTGTTGAGAGAGAAAACACCCTCATGGCTACCCATGGAGTGCAGGAGGGTGACACCTCGACCATCTCCATCCTGTAAGTTGTGCTCATGTTCCCCTCAGGCTTCTATTCCCCCCAAGCACATGCCCTGCAAAAAGACATGCATCCTCTGAGAAAATTCCTTCTCAGAATCCATCAGATTCTTGGGGTTTTGTTCTGGGCAGCTCATAGTTTTACTCTGAAAAGGGGCAGAAGACACTGCCATTAATGTGTGATAGCAGAGTCTTGGAAAATAAAGCAGACAACACTGCAAAAGGTTTGAAGCAACAATTTAATTTTTAAAAAGTATCATGGTTTTAATCTTTACTATTGCTTTTACAGTGTTAAAATTTAAAGGATGGCCAGCATGCCTTCAGTTTTCCTCATATCCAGAATCTCTTTAACAAACTCATTTACAGGAAATAGACACTTTATGTTGCATAAAATAAACACAAAAAAGACAGACTTTCTAATCGCCTGGAGTCACATTTCAAAACCAGCAAGTCAGGCAGTTATCCAGCAACAACCTCTTTACAAGTTTTTTCTTTAAAAAAGATATGAAACAGCAGTGACCCAGCACTAGCCTAGGTTTTAAATATTAAAGAGATTTTTATCAGTGTAAATTTGAAAAACAAACCAGCTGCCACCACTGGGGTGTTAATGATGTTGGTCAGTGTCCAGCAATGACCTCCTGTTGTAATTCTGTGTGTTAATTCGATAGTCTGTAATTCATGGCCCACCAAAAGGCAGCAAGAAGCAAGGCTGCAGGCACCAGCTTCTGGCAGAGGCACCTGAAAGGAAGCCTGCAAGTCTGTGGGAAGAAAGGGGATGGTAATTAGAAATAACAAGAAGCAAAAAGATGGTGCAAGGAAACTAAAAGAGTGCCTGTGGGGGAGGTCAGCGTGGGCTTGAGGGCACGGTCCAGTTCTGCTGCAGAAATGCAGAGGGGGTCAGCTTTGCTGGTGGCTCCAGCCACTAAAGAATCCTCCTCTCTTCTCTGGGTAAATACTACTGGCAGCAGCTCTGCTTATCTCCCCAAGGAGACCCTTCCAGCATCTGAGAGTGGCAGATGCCTCCCCTCTGAAAGGAGCCCCATGAGTTGTGTGGGATTTGGGCAGCATCCTCTGTCTTTAAATGAGAAATTTCAGCCTAAAGAGAAAAAGCCAGGGCACTGAGGGGGCACCAACAAACTAAGGGATAAACCCCAGCCTGAAGCCACATTATGTGCTTCACTCACTGACATTACAAAGGAGCCAGGTGTTCCTGTTGCCTACTTGCCAACAAAAAGGTGAGAGAAAAGGGAGAGAGCATACCCAGCCTCCATAGCCAGTGATCCATTTTGTCCAGTTACTGCTCAAAACATTTCCACAGCTTCTTATAACACTTTTAATAACATTCCATGTCTGGAAAACACTGATAGCAACCCTGATGATTTAAACAAAACAAAACAAAGAAAGCACGAGGATATTTATTTATTTAATTTATTATAAAAAGTGGCAAATAAAATACCCATGTTTAGGAAACAAAAACCAACCAAACCAAAACCCAAACAAAAACCTCTAGTATATTCCTTCCTGAAAGTGTATGTGTACATGTATGTTTCTCTAAATATTTAGGAAGAAGACCTTTGAAATCAAAAGATAATTTAGTTTCAGAATTAAGTGATTAAGTGACTATCTTTGTGGTTGTTTCAAACTTAGAAGAGGATAACCCAGTGAGAGATGTTTCTCTCTGATGAATCAGGACAGCAACACTGGACCGACACAGCAATACTGGACTGACACAGCAATGCCAAAGGCTCTCTCTAGAGTGTGATTATGGCTCTGCTGAGGTGTATGTATGTATGTTATATACAGATATATTTATATGTTATGTTACACAGCTGTAATTGAACTGCATTCTCTGGTAGGTCTGCAGTGAGCGACCATCCCCTCCCAGAAGCAAGGAGAAAATAAGGTAGAGTACCTGGGGGTTCAGACACAGCTGAGTATCTCAGGTTAGGACACTGCTGCATGTCAGTTAATAACTATGCAGGACAACCCTTCAGCTCACAGCAGATCACGGCAGTTCAAACTAGTCCAGCCATGTTTTCTTGTATGTGCATGGGCAGGTTATTGCACATGCAGTAACATGTTAATCCCACACTGGGCTGCAGGTCTCTCATCACTCAGTTGTGCTTAAAGTGTGTCTAAAGCTACTGTGCCTTTGAAGAATTTGAAATAGCAAGACACTATTAAAGTCTTTTGACTTTAAATGGCTGTAGTCTGGAAACAATTTACAATTTACATTATTACAAAGTTTTTCTTTGTAAAACAAGCTGCTTTGCTTTTCTAGGTTCTCTATGAGGCAGCAGTAGTAGCAATAAATTTTTTTATTTTGTGTACAGAAACATTCTTGTTTATCTAACATGATTTTGAAAAGGATGTGCCAATAAGGTAACTTACACTTGTGCCAGGTGAAGCAGTGTTTCTTCTAATGTCCTGTGGTACCTCCTGTTAAATTCATCCCCGATCAGGGCCAGCTGACGGCCAACCTGAGTAGCTGAGCTGCAAGGCAGTCAGGATGTGCATGTTAGAGGAGAACCCTGCAACAGCAATTCTTTAAAGCACTCTGCAAATGTCAGGTACTGTTACTCTCCCAACAGCTGGGATAAACTGGGCATGTGAAAGTGAAATGTTACAGGGGGTTTGTTTCCTATTATTTATGGGTTTATTGATTAAGCATTTAATGCCCATACATGATGTGTTTTGATGTTTTCATAAAAAGCTGTATATTTGGCACTTTTGAAAAAACGTGTTGATTTTTTTTAGGTGTTTCATTTCTTTATACAAGACAACAGGATTCTGGTTTGGGTTTTTTGGTTGTCCCCCTCACTCCCCCCCCCCCCCCCAAATCAAAATATGAAAACAGCCTTCACTTCAAACCTTTCAAATAATTTCATTTTACAAAAACGTTGGCTTTTTCATCCAACAGATTTACTCCAATGAGTTCCACTATGCAGTGTGGGTCTCCAGCTACTGGGTGGTGCCCGGGCACAAACTAACCAAAACCTTAAGGCTCTTTAGGGAGGTCCTGGGACATACAGAAACTTGAATAACATCTGTGGCACATGTTGATGCTAAAAACTGGTTATGCTTTCCTGATGAAAATTTCCAAGTAGATTTAGTTTCTCTTAGACACATGTTTTTGTTCTGGTAGACAAATAATATATGTTTTTACTTTAATTTGCATTTCTGCTGAGATCTGTTTACGAGGTCTGCTGAATAGTAAGTGGGCTTAAGAGCTTAATTCTAGAGTCTGCTGAAAAAAGCCCTTGGGCTTGGTTTGGTCAGTCCACCAACAAAAAACACCAGAAAAACCACAGAAAGGAATTTTCACAGATGGGGGAGAAAGGCAACCCCTGACTCTTGTACTGGAAAATATGTATATATGGGATTAAGAAAAACCCAAGGCAGCACTACTAGTTTGCTGTAAGTGGCGCCTGGAGAATTATGTAAAAATGGCTTCTTCAGCTGCTTGCTGTAACAGGTGGGTCTCTAATGAAGAGCCACATCTGTGTCCCTGTGCAAGATAAAAACTCAGACATTTAATGCAGCATAATCTTGCACAGTCAGTGTTAAGCACTACAGGTTATCCACACTTGCATCTATTCCATTTCCAGTAGTATGCACTATGATTATGTGGCTTAGCAGTTTTCTGGAAGTGTGGCACTTTGTACTTGGGGAGGACAGAAGGAGTATTAATGTAGTGTGATACCTGATATCAAACTCCATTTGCTCTGTGGTGTCCGGAATTGTTTGGAGGTTACTGTAGGTTTCCTCTTCTGGTGCTCCACTGGGGTAGCTGGAGAAGACAAAGTGCCTGGGAGTTCTCCTGATTTGAGACATCTTGCTCTGCAACAAGGCATCAAAGACAACCTCAGGGCTTCATGTTATGTCTTTTCAGTTTAGATGGAAATTGTTTGAACTGCTCTTAAGTTACTCTTTTTACTTCTCCAGTCAGAACACAAGTGTTTCTAAGATACCTATTTTGAGAGTAGTCAAAGGAAAGTTTCAGTGACCCAGCAGATGTCCAGCAATCCAAACATGCAGCATTCAGATGGCTGCTACTTTTTATTGGCTCAAAACAACCCAGAAATTGGAAAATCTCGATAAATATAACTAGTGTAGACAAGTATAGTTTCTCAGTAGTTTCACTTATTACAAGATGTTTTCCTACATTGTTTGCAACAACCTGCCTGGCATTAAATCACTCTAACCCATGGAGATCCCCAGGTAGCAAATACCTAAAGCAAACCTGAACAGGTTTTCCTGTCTTTAATTCAGGTCCAAGTTTACACACCTTCTTCAGCTGGAGGCTACCACCATAGAAATTACAAGCAACTCACCATAGAAATAGAATATAAGAAAAATTTAAACCCATTAGTAGCTTTCCATATGGAAGAGCAGACAGTAAGAACCAGTAACATCAGTAGAGCTGTCTACTTGTACAATGGGAAAGTTATTCACAACCAGTACCACAAAATCAATGGCAAAATTTAACCAGTTTCAGCACACGAGGCTTGTGTCTAATATTGCAAGCATTTGGAAAACACAGAGAGCAGTGTTTGGAAAGCAGAGCTGATGTTTTTGTAGTCATTAGGATTGTTTTATTTGGTTTATCAAGGGAAACAACATCAGAGCTGTGGACGGGGATTATTCCAAACTACACATGCCCTTGGACATTTGCTGCGGTGGAAGGCTCTGCCTGATGAGGAACTTCATTACAACCTTCTGGAGATGCTCTGGTTTTATCTGGCATTGGTTTTGGCCAGGTTTTTTGTGGTTTCTTTGCTTCCTGACTCCATCATTAAAAACTGATCCATTTTGTTGATGGAGTGATCCTGGACAGCAACAAAGGGGAGTTCTGGTGGCTGGATTTCTTTCTCATTTTAAACACACTCTGAGCAGGTCAAATGAAAAAAACTAAAATAAAATATTCTCAGAAATTAAACTAAACCAAGCAAAAGGTAATGTCATAATGCTGCTTTGTACAAATTTGGTTTGCCACATTGCTGCGGTCTTGTAACAACTTAAAATTTTACACTTGGGATGAGGTTCAGGCCTTTGTGATCTTCTTTCAATATTTAGATGAAGTTTACATTTTCTGCAAATCAAAATTATTCATAACTAATGTGTATACATTACTGCATAAGCAAACTCACAAAAATGTGACACTAAATAAATGAAAATATACTTGGTTTACAGAAGTGTAGGATCCTCTTAGTGGTGTTTAATGTGGTTGGGGAAAAGCACGTTACAGACTTGTGTCAGCTGGCAGATATTACATGTTACACAGTTTGTAGTTTTATCTTCTGGCTTTTGTCCTTCTATTTGTAGCATTTCTGATTCACTTACAAAGATGTTTAGAGTCTAGTATTTTAAATACATCCAGAATTCTGAAGAGCTGTGTAGTTTAGCAGTGACAAAAAGAAGCTGAAATCAGGTCTTCTGAATTTTATTGCACCAACTATGAGGGGAGTTGTGTGACCCAACCCTCTTTCCAAGGGGAAAGACTGCAGCCTTCCTTCCACAGGAGCACTTATCTGAACATATTTTACAGGTGAGTTAAAAGGCTCTTTTAATTCAGATAATTTTCTTTTTAAAAAGAGACAGTAGTTTTAGGTGCTATATTTGCTTCAGAAGATGCCCTGTCCTGTTTTAAATTCTTCCTTTATGTATTTCTGTGTGTCTCTCTTCCATCCAAAAAAAAAAAATCAGGGGAAAAAAAGGATGATGTCCATAGAGGAACTTTGTGCATTCCAGCACCATACCTGATTTCCAGACACCCAGTCACCCCAAGGACTTTGTAGCTCTGAATCACGTGCCAAGGCTTCATACACACACCGGAGTGAAGCTGTATCACATTAAATCAATCCATGTTCACAGGAGCAGATACTTGAATGGATCTTCCATTTCCCAGGGCAACATCTAGACCAGTGGGTGACCAAGGGCTGATCACATTCCAACAAGTGCACCCCTGTCCCTTTTTGGTGTAAGGTCCAGTGTGACACTACTGCAGTCTGGACTGGGTGACCCAGGGCAGCTCCTGGCTTGAGAACCGCACCAGAGCTTGGACATGAGCTCCAAGGCGTGCTGTAGATCCATGAATGAGAAACTGGGAATGGCAGAGCAAGGTTTGGAGGATCCCAGGGATGCTGAAGTACTCCCTTGGACATTTAAGGTGTCAGTTCTCTGGATGCAGTTAATCTCAGTAGGCTGCATAGAGAAACAGTCAAAGCATGCAGTGCTGGATTTTTGGAGGCTTAACAACCCAACTGTCTGGCTCACATGTACAAAGTAAAGCTCTAGGGATGTAGTGGTGTACTCCTGTAGCCTGTGGGTACCAATGGAAATGTATTAATTGTGTTTCTTCACAGCTTAGAAAGTTGTTAAAAGTTATTAGTAAAACAAGTACTATAGTGGATAAAATGCAGTAAGACCAAGCATAAAAGGTCAGCTGTCTCCTGCACATGTATTACTAATTTTAGCTTTCACGACGACATAGTGAAGGAAAAAAATACTAAAAAAAAGGTATTTTCTTTTTCTCTTCTTTTTTTCTTCATTTCTAGAGTCGATGCTGGTTTCACATTCACAGGGCCATACAACGGAAATGTCTATATCTGTGTGAGATGAAAACTGTGTCCTGAAAAAGACCTATAATAAGTCAAGGCAGTACAGGACTCAGACATGTAAACAAACTATACAACACCACAACAAAAGCCCAAAGTGCAACATATGCTACCTCACACCTGTTACCATGATAATGCCTTCCTCCCACAGGCTAAAAGAGAGTTGTTTGGTCATGCTCTCCACAGCTCAGCTGCAGCCTCGTGTGTTGGCTTTGCCCACCAAGCTGTCTCAATGCAAGGCCCATCCAGCAAGGAGGGGTGTTAAAATGTGTTTTACAGGATGGGCAGTATTGAGGCAAAGGCAGTCTGGGAGGGCCACTGTCTTGAAGGTGTACAGGATGAGTCTAATTTAGTTCCAAACCAAAGCTTAGCAATTACCTTTTTGAGAATGTCTTGAGGCCATTTACGGATTTCTGTCATCAGTTTAAAAATCTGGGTGTATAGGTGTCATATAGAAATGCACACAAAAGCTACATTAATATGGACCTGTTCTGTTCCTCAGGTTTGGATCTGTGCAGAGCTGCTCAAGAGGAGCGTATATCACACTCCACAGGCCCTTCTGGTTCTCCACAGCAGGATGTGTTAATCTTCTACCACCCATCTCACTCTCCCCTTCTTTCTCTCATTTATACAGGAAGAAAAGGCAAGTTGATTTTGGTTTACAGAAACCAAAAAGGTTGTACGTGTTTGTGAGTAATTGCTTGTGATTCAGAGAGTAAGTAATCACCTCACAACACCTCTGAGGAGGCACTGGCAGGACCCCATGTCAGCAATAGAGATCGTTTCCAACCACGCAATCAGATCAAAAAAGCTCAAGCTTCCCTGTAAAGCTTTGACTGAGCATGCTTAAAGCTTCGTTTCAATGGTGAAATGCCTTCAGCAGAATAAATAATGTATTTCAAGTCAAATACATACTTAATGTTCTGATGAAAAGGGGCCTAGATCCAAATTTTAAAAAACAGCTCTCCAAATGCCTAATTATATGATGGAAACTATGGCAATTTATGAACACAATTATGATTGAATAATGAAGCATCTTTAGTTGAAAGACTATGTTGACACTGTCTTTACTTTGCATAGTCAGGTTGTTTTTATTTGTGAGGGTGTTTCTTAACCCAGCAAAAGAGAACAGAAAATCTTCTTGAAAAAGGAACGTTACTAAACCAGGCAAGCCAGCAGGTGAGTTGGGGAAAACAAAAGGATCTGAAATTTACTTGTAGTCAGTTCAATTAGATTTGCTGTGTTAACAGATTTTAAGACAGGCATAATGATACTTCAGTATAATGCACCAAATGCATGAGTTATAGTTTATGTATTATTCTTATGTATTTTACAACTTATCGATGCAGTTTACGTGCACTTTATGTCTTATGCATACAATCTTACATATTTTATGCAGATGTGACACAGTAAAGCTATAAATAATAACAATATATGATTTATTATGTTTTAAAACTGAATATGAAAACAGAAAATCACTATTCATGACCTAACTCCAGTGTTCAGGCTCAAAATTCCCAGCACCTGCCTACATAAATATGGATTGACAGACAGGACCCTCATCCTTTACCCCCACAGTATCAAAGCCTATCTCAAACTGTTTCAGATTCTACCAGCTGCCCATGCAAACTAAATTTAAATGAAAAACAAATAGAGGCTTGGTTGTTTGCATATATATTTCCAATCCATAGCCACCTCTTTCAAAACATTACATCATCCTCAGTGCTGCGAGCACAACTCTCTGTGCTATTTCACAAGGACGAGTCTTTGACATAGTGACCAAAGACTAAGAGCTAGTTCAGAGGAATACTGGGCACGCAGGAAGGATACACTCTTTAAAATCTTGGGCATTTTTTTGTTTGGTTTCCTTTAGACTCTCCTATGACCTCTGTCAATGAGCAGCAGTTGCCCTCCACTTCTGGCCCTCTTCCCTTGCAGGTCAGACGCTGTGAGCCATGGGCAGCCCACAGCCCACGGGCACCAGGAGATCCCTGCCCCTTCCCCCACAGGAACACCTGCCTCTGGAACCACCACATATCATAGCAGAATGGTTCAAGGTAACCATCAGCAACCTGAGTTTTTCTTGGAAAGATGAGAGGTTAAGTCATCGTTACTCATTTTGTGCAGGTTAGTCAAGCCAGGGCGCAAGGTGAACTCTTAAATCAGTATGAGGTCAAGGAGCAAAGATAAATTAATTCTTTGTCTCATATGGTGTTCTCAGTCAGCTTAACATCCATGACCTTGGAGACTGTTTACACAAAACAATTCTTAATATTGCCTCAAACAGCTATTAAAGGACACTTTGTAAATCCGAAAAATTTGCTTCTTACATTTTATTTCATTTATGTTTTTATGCTCAGTAAGTTCATATGATAACATGCCTTCACTGGGAATTTAACAGAGGTTCTCTTACCTCAAAACAGGATAGGAATTAAGCATTTGATCATATTTAAACATAAAAAATGTGTTCCTTAAGCAAGTTCTGTAACTTGGGTAGCAAAAGAAATGCATATAGCAGACTTTAAATGGAGGAAACCTTTTAAAGTGAAGATCGCACAGATATTTTGTATTTCAGTCTCTGCTGAAAATCTTTAAGGGGCTCTGATTGAGTCAAGACTTCAAGAATCTCAAGTTTTCTATGTATCATCAACGTTTCCATGTTGTCTGTTAGAGCACTCAGAGAACACCAGTTCTTACTGTGACAGAGACTGTGACTGTAGACAACAACAGAAAGTAGTTAGCACAGTTATATCTGCATTATAAAGCCATCATTTGATAAGCTTATAAAGTATCATTTTCCTTAAAGTGTCTGCTGATTCCTTCAGTGCTCACAAACCTATTTCAATGGCTTCTAAAATGAAACAAGAAACAAGGGGTGTCTGCTTTTATCAAAATGAACACATTCAGTTCCCAAGAAGTTTCATGGGAAGAACTAAAAACATTGAAGAGAAGAATATATTGATACCACAGTGAAACTATTTCTATTAAAAAAACCCCAAAACCACACATACATTCTGCCAAGCTCTGTTTTGGGTTTTTTTTTTTTTTGTGACAGCACCACCCACCTCAGGGATATCACTTTTGCTTTACTTGTTTATAAAGAGTTAAGGTTTAGATTGAGTCAGAAAGATTCTGCTCTAACATTTACATTTCCTTTTCAAAACATCTTCTGCCATTTGTACTTCTCTGCCTCACCAAAAGGTCAAGATTCTTTAACAATAAATAAGAATTTGCTTAAAATTGGTTATTGAATTGCATGGCCAAGTTGTAGGAGGTAAGCGTGACAATATTATGTATTGTCACATATATACAGACTTCAACAATCTATGAATGAAAGAATGTTTTTGTTCACATTCATTCTAAAATTTTGTCTTAGTTTTTTTTATTTTTTTGAAAGCTCCTAAAATAAATGATGAAAAGTTGTTACTGGTGTTCAGAAAAGTTTGTGCAATGCTCATAATTATTAATACAGTTACATAGTAAAATTTGAATCTTTCATTTTAAGATGTGTTCAATCAAATTGAAAAAAAATTAAAATCTGATGTACTTAAGAGACCTTGTTCAACCACCCCATCCACTTGGAGCATGAAGTACCTGCAGTGAACCGACTGGCATCTTCAGCAGGCAGATTATGAGACTCATGCCTTGATATTAAATGTAGAATTCAAGAATGCTTGTCACCAAGGTCATAACCTGTAAAAATACTGAGGCAGATGCTGAGCTTCAATAGACCAAATAACATTTTTAATTTAAACTTGATAACTCATATTATTAAAAAGCTGGCACACTTGGGAGAGCTGTGGGGGCTGCGTTTTCCCTCACCTGGTCCTCTCAGCACTGTGCAGCACAACACCCACACTGTCACCTTGCACCTCCAGCCTGTCCCATTTAGGGACACTTTATTTGACTTGTGGTCAGAAAGCTCATCATCTTCTATGACCTTTGGTGGTCATTTTCTACAGGTGCCTCTGGAATCCCAGTTACTGCTGCCACATTGGGAAGGTAAAGAGAAACTGTTGGTATGCAAGAACAGTGTGACTGTAAGTCTAAGAACTCAAATTTACCTCACTATTTATGTTGTCCTTGTCCTGTACATCAGTATAGAGAATTAAAATGCCATGCTGTTTGCAGTTTTACTTAGATTGCCTGTATTGGGTCAAGCTCACAGTTCCTATTCTACTCCCACCAGCTCTTGCTTTGCCCAGCAAAGCATGGTCAATGGCCTATCGATACAGAAATCATTAAAAAGAACTACCACAGACACCTACCAAACAACTAAAGCAGGCAATTTTGTTAAATTTCTTCTTTCAGAGACATAGTGTCTCTACAGGGGTGACATTTTGACATCAGAAGATATCAAACACTTTGCATAAACACTGATTTTCTTCTTTATTATACTCAGTGCTAACTCTCATTCAACTGGCATGCATGAAATGAAAAAAAAAAAAAAAAGTGCCCACAACACTTTAATTCAAAATAACTTTGTCCATGTACCTGTGACAAAAAATGACAAAGAGGTCTATTCTGTCTTGTTATACACGTGTCTGCCTTTCTGCTATGGCCTCGAGAAGCAATCTCAGGCTAATACTTTCCACTTAAACACCTCAAAATCTGTTTAATCACAGAACTCGCCACACCGCTGAAATCACTCCTTGTGAAATAACTTAAACATTACTGAGTATACACTTCTGTACAGATTTCTGTATCCATCTCCGCTGTCGCAAATCATTCCTGTTATCAACATCACCGTTTTAAACGTACACAGATATAGTAAACGAGATATTCAGGAATTTTTAATATGTTTAACTCTGGCATATTTTGCTACATTTCTTGGACTTATTTTGAGGGCTTATTTCCTGCTTCGCTAAGAGTGAAAGTACACGCACTCCGCTCCTCATTTGCTTAGAGCACCGTAGTTGAGTAAAAAGCGCAGGGGTGCTCGCAGCATCCTTCGGAGGGACACAGGTCCCTGCCGGGGCCGCGCAGCCGGGGCCGGACGTTCCCCCGCCCGCGGGCACGGCGTCCACCGCCGCCCGCCGCGTTTGTTACAGGACACCGATCCCGCCTCCCAAAGCCGAAGATGCTGCGGCGCCAGCGCCGGCGGAGGTGCTGCCCGTGAAACATCCCGGGACACGCCGCGGAGCCGGGCGCGCAGGTGAGGCGGCGGGTCCCGGCACCGCCGACAGCCCTCGGCACTCCGCAGCGCCTCGGGAGCGCAGCCCGGGTCCGCCCGGAGAGCCCCCCCGGAAAGGCGCCGCCCGTGTCCCGCCGGGAGCCCGCCACTCACCTCGGCCCGGAGTCCCCGCCGCGCCGCGGGCACACAGCGGGCATCAGCAGAGAAGAGCTCCCCGCGCCGGCCACTCACGGCGGCGATACTGCCCGACTGCCCCTTTTGTCCGCCAGGCCGCCCCGCCCCGCCGGGGACGCCGCCAGCCCCGGCCGGGCCGGCCGCCCCGCCCCGCCCCGCCCCGCCCCGCCCCGCCCCGCCGGGGGGACACCGCCAGCCCGGCCCTGGGGGTCACCGTCAGCCCCGCCCGCCCGCTGCCGGCGCCGCGGGAAGCGCCGCGGGAGGAGCGGGGTGCGCGCCCGGGGGGAGGCGCTGAGGCGGGATGGCCCCGGGCATGGCCACCCCTCGGTGGGACAGCGGCCGCGGGGGATGGAGTCCTGCGTGGCCACCACGGCCCCCTGGCCAACGCGGCGTACAGGAGCTTTGCGCTCGCACCGATGGAGATGCCAAGTGTCGTGAGCGGGCCCTGCGGACGCCTTTTGCAGAAGGAGCCCTATTCCAAATGGCTGCCCTTGTCTCTAAGTGGGCCCGCGTGTTGGAGCCTGCGCTGGGCTTTGGTTTGGAAATGTGGTGGTGGTGGTCACTTTTAAACAGGGAGGAGCAGGCTATCCTCTTAGTTCAGCTTAGCAACTAAGATAAACCTGCATCCTCAGCTGTCTCGAGGGTACCTGAGGAAAAAGGGTGTGGAGCAGAGAACAGGAAAAGCCCTGGCAGCACAGCCAATGCAGAGTTACTGAAAGGTTAAAGAGAGATCTGCTGAAACGCTACTGACACCTTGCCCAAAAGGTTTAGTGAGGTCATGGGACTTTCGGTGTTTTTCTTTTGTGCTGCTGATAGCAGTGTTGTGATTCAGTCAGTATCGCCCATCACTAGAGAGCACAGTGTACTGAAAAGAGCTTTAAAGAACCAAACCCCCCTATTGCTCCACACTTTATTGTCATGTCAAACAGGAGACTTTACCACTTAATGTTTGAGAGTGGACTTTGCCCTCTATTTATACTATGATTTCATCTCTCTGAGTGAAGGTAAACACCAGGAGAAGCAGAACAGCAGCATAGATACAGCACTCCACCTGGAGCTGGGATGTCCTTAAAACTTTCATGGCTAAGTTTTTAAATGTATCCAAGTGTTTGCGTGCATGCGTGCATGTATGCAAACCACGTCTTTCAGCACTGTGCAGTGCAACCTCCCTAGTCTCATCTTTAAGCTCCGTACAAGAGGTTTACTCATCTGTAAAATGAACATGTCAAAGCTTATCTTCCAACTCATGCCCAGGACTGTGCTGTGTTTACATTTGCACATGCTGGATGAAAATTGCCTCAAAGGTACAATATAATAAAAGGTAAATTAACCTCTGCTGGTAAATTAAGGTAAATTAACCATCACTGCTGGCCATGACTATCTTCTATTCACCAGTTCTGATATTTCAATTTTTGTATTCATCTTGCGTCAAATCAATAATAGTTCCTCTCCTGAAACCAGGCTGAATTTTGCACATGCAGGTAACCTTGTGAGTTGCCTCAAGCTTAAAATAAAATACCCAAATGTCATCATAAGAGTAATTTCTGTCACAAAGATAGCACATCAGGGCTGCCACAGCATTTCCTGATACAATAATAGTAAGCGTCACCGAGCTGCTCTCAAATTGCCCCCCACTTCCCTTTTCTTAACAATAATATTAAAAAGTGGAGATGCCTTTATATGGAAAACTACAGCATCTATTACTATCTGTGATGAAATACTGTCAATGTAAATATCAGAGAGACAGCAAAACAACAGCTTTTTATACTATGGAACTGTAACATCAATTACAAACTGCTGAATTAAGTTAAAAGACTCATATTTAAAAAAAAAAAAGAAAAAAACAACAAACCAACGGCTTCTATCCTTAATGAAATACCTAATAAATTTTAAAAGTGCATTTCCTTTCAGCTTTCCTCAGAGGTATGATGGATGCAGGAACACAAAAGGATTGACAAGCAAGGAGAAGATTCAGGCTCACTTTTCTTGCTGTCAGCTGCCACGGCAGACATACCTTCTCGATCGAAAGAAGGCTGTGAAGGCTGCTCTCTTCTGCTGCCAGAGGTATTGTTGTGCTAGGAAATTTCCACTGCACGTGGCCATGCACGTGACACTGCATTTTGCAGCTGCTTTCATAGCTAAACTGGGGAATATTTAATAGCTCCAGTGATATGAATTGTTAAATTAACTCTTTCCTTGTAGTTGCATCCTTGAAACAGCCTATTACCACAGCATGACCTGGCAAATCATGATGTATATTTGTTCTATTCAGGTTATTTGGGACATTAAGGCTCTTACGAATTTGCTCTACTCCAGCATACTGTGAACTGCTTATTTCAGCTACTGTCTTAATGTATCTATTTTTTAATGAGTAATTTGTCTTACAAAGACAAATTAAGTATTCTATGTAATTTGTCTTACAGAGTCTCCCTCAGAGACTATTCAGATCTCTGGAGTCCTCTATGTAGTATCTCATGGTTTTGTATCAAGCCTATCACAGAACGTCGGTGACCTTAATATGTCACGTGTCTTAACATTCTCTCTTTTGTAAGGAATTCTGCATTCCTTTGCATTCCTTCCTTGTGCTTCTCTGCACAAGAACTAAAACCATAACTTCATATGTACTATATTTTTCTCACCCCGCTTTCACTGTGAATTATAGTTGTTGATCACGTTGTTGTTGTCATCGGCACAGGTTGCCCAGAGAAGCTGTGGCTGCCCCATTCCTGGCAGTGTCCAAGGCCAGGTTGGATGGGGCTCTGAGACACCTGGGATAGTGGAAGGTGTCCCTGCCCATGGCAGGGGGTGGAACTGGATGGGCTTTAGGATCCCCTTCAACCCAAACCAGTCTGGGGTTCTGTGATGAAATTTTTGTGTGAAAATGTGCATGCTTCCTCTGAACAGTATCCATACAAAAGCAGCTATTCCTGCAGCTGGATGGTGGTGAACATTTTAGCACCTGATGGGCTCAAACACGGACTTGAGCTTTGGGTGCGTGTCTCTGGGGGTTTTATATCCTGGTAACATCCAGGAAGGTTCGGTCACGCGATGGCCTTTCACAAACCCCCATTTACTCAGGAACTAATGTTTGTTAGGGACTTGTTTCCTGACGATGGAGCAGACAGCAGAAGCTTGAGACCAAAACGTCCCCAAACAGCAGGAACAAGGCTGAGGTGGCTGACCGGGTTTCGGGGTTTTCCTGCCAGGACTGCAGAACGTTCCTGTCCCTACGGGAAGCGCCGGCCGAGCCTCGCCATGACCCCCGCACTGCCCCACACACACAACATGGCCGCCCGGCCCCGCCCCCCCAGGCTCCCGCGCGCGCCGCCCGGCCCCGCCCCCCCGAGGCTCCCGCGCGCGCCGCCCCGGCCCCGCCCCCCCGAGGCTCCCGCGCGCGCCGCCCCGGCCCGGCCCCGCCCCGGCCCCGCCCCGGCCCCGCCCCGGCCCCGCCCCCCGCTGCTCCCGCGCGCGCCTCCCCGGCGGCGGGGCCGGAACGGGCGGGGCGATGGCGGCATCCGGCGGGGACGGCCGGGCCTGAGGGGAGCGGCGGCCGCGCTCCCGGCGGCAGGTGAGCGGGGGCGCGGGGCAGGTCAAGGGTGTCCGTACCCCCCCCCCGGCATCCCTTCTACACACCCACAGCCCCTCTACACACATCCCCAGTCCCATCCCCTTTCTGCACAGCGCCATACGTGTCCTGCACGCACCCCTTCACACACACCCCACATACACACACAAACCCCCCCACATCCCCACGCATACACACCCCACACATACACACACACACACACCACCCACAGACGTACACACCCACACACACACTCCTCCGTCACCGCAAACACCGCCACCCCCAAGCACACGCAGCCGTGTGTCTGTTTCAGTCTTGGGCTCCTCCTCCCTGACACTTTGGGAATCTCGCAGCAGGCCCCCGTGGCCTCCTGTGATGGCACAGCCAGACTGGATTTTCCAGTAGTAAACTTGATAATGAAGCACAGTTACATTTTGTACTGTTAGAAGGAAGTAGGGCTTGCTGGGTCAGGCGTGGCTTCACCCCTGTTTTGCTGTGTGAAAAGTCTGCCACCAGCGCCACTGGCTTCCTGGAGTGGCGGTGATGCCGACCAGGCTGCTTTTGGACCTCAGTTCGTGAATTTGTGCCAGGGCAAGAGGTCTCACCTTGGGGTTAGGCTGCTGCCCAGCTTCCTTGCTGCTCGTGGGAGCAGTGCTTTGGAGAAGCGGCAGTCCTGCTGTGCCTCTGTCACATACCTTGAGTAGGAGCTCTGGTATTCTGCGAAGGATTTGACTTACAATAAATACGCAGGCTAGGGCTGTGTTATGCAGTTCTTCTTTGATGTTTTGTGAAGCTAAGGATCTCAGCTGACCAGAAGTTTGAATGTGTAGCTATCCTGTGCAATCACATCGGATTATCTAGAATACCTGTTTGCAGATTAGAGGATTCCTGTAGAAAACGATATTGTATTAAAATCATATTATCGAAAATGAGAAGGTTTTTGGTACAACTTAAATGTTATTTTTTGTGTCCTTGTTTTTGGGTTTCGGTAATCAGTTTATACAAAATTGGAAGATTTGCTTACAAAATTACAGTAATAACTTACTTAAACATCATCTGAGATGATCAAACTGTCTGCAGAAACCAAGGAGGAATTTTCAGTCTGCTGTTGTATTGCTGTCATTTCAATCCTCCTGTAGCAGGAGGGATCTGTAAGGCCTCAAGTTCCCAAAACAAGAAAAGAATTACACTCTCTGTAATTTTTCTTTTATTTCTGGTAGAAGCTATCTTCAGTGTTTAGCTTTCATTTAGGTTTAACTCGCCTGCCTGTGTGTGAATCGATCGAGGAGTCAGAGAAATGGGGAACCTCATGGGATAGCTTGGAGATGTGAAGAAGGTGTTTTAAAGCCTTTTGAAAAGCTTACATTGTGGTTGGTTAGTACCATTGTAGCCTGTAATGCACTTCCTTTTGAAGGGACAATTTTATTGCAAGCAGACTAATCCCCGAACTTTTAAAACCACAACAAGGTGGTGTGTGGTATTAGTGAGTCACGATGGTGAGTCATACAAGCTTCAATACAAATACATTAATTGTTTCATTTACTTTTGTTCTGGTGATATCTGGGAGGCCCGGAGAGAGATCATGACCTTGTAAAATTAGGTGTTGTATAAATCACACACAAGAAGACAGACCCTGAGCCTTCATGTACTCTTTTCTATCTAAGCTTGGATTTCAGCTTGGTTTGCCAACATGAATAAAAATACGTGGGTCTTAAAGTTTCTAAAATTGAAGTTGATTAGTAAACATTTCCGCCTTGTAAGATTTGTTTGACAGGATAAATAGTCTGTGTGGGATTATATGGGTTATACCTCCCAGAGAGAAACAATAGGGGCCTGAGCTTGGTGGCAAATGTACATCTCCATATCTAGTCCTGGAAAATGAAGACCCCTTGAATACCAGTCCAACATGTTACCTACAGAAATTGCATTAACTACATTCATTACTTGCAACACTACATTTAGTAAAGGTGATTTTATGTTTTAATTTACTTTTCAATGGAAAAGAATATGTAGAAGGGGCAGTGGATGGTGTTACATGTGGATGTGTAATAACCCAGCTGTCTCCCGCTCCTTTGCATGGTGAGTTTTGCTCTTGGTAGAGTAATGCAAGTAAAAATAACAAATATAGGGAAAACAATAAATTTTAGGGAGAACCACACCCTTCCCTCCCCATTAGGTCAGTCAGGTTGTGAAATGGGATGCCAAGAGAGAGAAGCTGTGCTGTCTCTGTCTTTGGGGCTTTTCAAAACATAGATGGGTAAAGCTCTGAGCAAACTGACCATAATGCCTGGGGTGGCCACCTAAAAACAGAGACTAGACAAGAATAAGAGAATAATGGTTGGTATTTATTTGAAGGGCCTTCAAGGTACACCCTGGGGAGTCAAGAAGCTACTTCCAGGATGGACCCCAAGTCACGAGTTCTTCACACTTTTATAAAAAGTTTGATTCATTTGCATATCAGGGTTAATTCTCCGATTAAAACTTCAGTTAATTATGTAATTACCCTAAGTTTACCCTCCTTCTTAAGATGTTTACACATTTTGGGCCTAGGACAGTGTGGATGTCATTGGAGATCAAGCTTGGAGAGGCTTGTTGTGTCTAACCAGCATGAGGGAACAGTCGTTAACAAGCTATAAGTAACCTGTTAAAGTTACACACTAGGCAGTGCAGGATTTGAAAAAGATCCAAGTTAAAACCCAAGGCATCAACCAGATCTCACAGCTAACGCTGCACAGAGCAGGAGACTGGACCAAGGGACGTGCTGAGGTCCCTTCCTGCCAAAATGGTCGAGTGATCCTAACAAAAAGCTGACCTGGGCAAGCGAGAGATCTAATGTAGAAAGTGACATCTGGTGTCAGGAGCTGAAATGCGGTTTGTAAGCACTCTTCTAACAACCTGAGGTTCGGGGAAATCCTGTAAGGCTTTAATGGGATCAGTTGCAAGGTCAGTAACTTTGCTGTAGGTCCCTCCCTTGGGGTACTGCAAATCTTGATTGTTGATAGAGCATGTAAAGGATTTCTTTTGGAATCATGGGTTTTTATTCTAAAGTCACCACGTGATCCAGATGAACTTTCCTGCTTCAAAACAAAGCAGAAATGTATGTTCATAAGTTAGGAACAATACAATGTCTGTGCTCCACTCTTGGTTCTTTAAACATTACACAGTGTAGAATAGAAGGTTCTGTCAGTAGTATATTTAAGGGAAGACAGATGTTGTGTGCCTATTTATAAAAGGTGGAGAGTGTGAAAAGTCTCTGTAACCAAGTGTCCTTGTGTGCAGTTGTCCAGCTGAAAAGTGAAGGGTTTCAGTCTGAGCCTAGATGATATTTTCCTTGGTTTTTAAACTAATATGCTTACATGAAAGTGTTTTGTAGGTGCCACTTTTCTTCTGCCTTGACTTTCCTGTATCCTCCCCTGTTTTCAACTTTAAATTTTCTCACAAACAGGTTATTCTGCTTTAATATAATGGCAGGAAAAGTAAAATGGGTAACTGACATAGAAAAATCGGTTCTAATAAACAACTTTGAAAAAAGAGGATGGATTCAGGTGGCAGAAAATGAAGACTGGAATTTTTATTGGTAAGTACACTGCAATTACCAGTTTCTTTTATCAATGTTACAGAGGCTTGCTCTTTTACCAGAGTCCAGACTTCTGTAATAAACTGTGCTTCTTTTCATGATAATGGTTTCTATTCAGGCTAATTATTCAACATTTCAGTACTGAGAGTGGATGTGAAATTAGATCAAGATTGTGGTAAAAGGAGGAGAGTAAATAATCTTCTCATTTAGTGTTTGTCTAATGTAAGACCATGAAATGCTGTCCTAGAATGCAGTAATCTATTAACTGGCAGAAACAGTGCTCTTTAAATAAACCAAACAATTTATGCTGTTCCTGTCAAATACATCAGAATGGCAGTTTGTGCTGCCAGATGTACCCTTTGTGAACCACTTACTTAAATGGGCAAGAATCTAGTAATCTGCTCATGCTTTTGGAATGCAGTTGGGAGAGTGGGGAAACACTCTTGGAAATTGCTGTGTGACTGGTTGTATTGTTTTGGGTTAGTTTTCTTTTTTTCTTCCTGAAATGATAATATAGCAGATTGGTGGCATTGAGGAAATATTCTTAAATTTTTACACTGAGACATCTAATATGGAAGATCCTTTGCATCTATGTCCCTGCTCTTCTGTGAAAAATGTAGTTGAAAACTGATTTGATGACTCTGTCACTGCAGCACTTTCATCTGGTGTATAACTAAACATCACAGGTGTTCTTAGCAAGATCTCTTAACCAGTTTTCAAGTCATATGTCTGAATTCTTTGTAATCCAAGTAGCAAGGCAGTCAGTAGGAGGTTGGGTTTGTGGCTTTTTTGAAGAGGAAGGGTGAGTTTCAGGAGTGTGAAGTAACAGATTTAGAAAGAGGATTCTCTAGCATTTGGGTGCACTTCAGTCATTTTTAGGCCCCGCTGGGGATTGATTATCAACAAGCCAGAGTCAAGTAGGACCCATTTGTCATCTTCCTGGCCTCACTTCCTGCACCAATTTCAGTAGTAGTAGAGGGACTGATTAAACCCTTGCTTTGTTAAGTAGAACTTCAGGGTATGTTGGATTGTCACTGCAGCAAAATATTAAATAGGAAGAGAAATGATAGAGAGAAAAGATGAAGAAATTGGAGTGAGAAGATCTCTAATTTTTCCTCCTGAAGTGTGTTTCTTGAGAGAAATCATTTGGTGTCTGTCTTTGGTTTCAGGATGAGCGTCCAAACAATCAGAAATGTGTTCAGTGTGGAAGCCGGTTACCGCCTCTCCGATGACCAAATTGTCAATCATTTCCCAAACCACTATGAACTGACCAGAAAAGATTTGATGGTAAAGAATATCAAGAGATACAGAAAAGAACTTGAGAAAGAAGGAAGTCCTCTTGCAGAAAAAGATGAAAATGGGAAATATATTTATTTGGGTATGTTGTTCTTACTATCAGCATTCAGCTTTTTTCTAGGTAGTCAATAACTGGAATTGAACCAGCTTTTTTGTGCATGAAGCACTGAACCTCTGGAGTGTTATGACATTAAAGTGGCTACCTTGAAGTGCTCTGTTCCTCTCTTGGGTTTGATTCATTTGGGGTTTCTTAAAAATTATTTTGGAGAGGGAAAATTGTGGGTTTAAGGTAGTTTACAGTTAAATTAGTGGTGAAACCAAAAGGCTTTGCTACTTCATATGAGAGAGGGTTGCGGTTTCTTTAATTCAAAAGTGAAAAACTGTTACCTGAAAATCTTACACTGGAGCAAAAACTGAAATAAACTTTTTGCAGAAAGGACAAAACTGATGAATAAATGCGTCAGAGGAGAAATTTGGGAGAAGTTGGGGAGCTAATAATGACTGCTAGAAAATAAAATAAAAAGCAAACCAGACAAAAAAAAATACCCAAGAAACCCAAGCCCCAAAACTAAACCAAGAATAGATCAGGAATGAGGAAAGTAGAGTTGGTTTGGAGGTCAGAAAGCATTGAAGTGAAACAGAATGGGGATATGGGGAGTTGAATTACATCTTGGAAAAGTGAAATGAGAACACTTCATCCGTGTAAGAAAACAGTTCTGTAAGGACAGAAGTGAAGATAATCTAATAGCAAAAAGTGAAAAATGTTTTTCTTTAGGTTTTAGGTATCATATGAGCATGGGAGCAGAGGAGAATAATAGGATTTCAGAATAAGATATAACAAATAAGAATTATGGGAGTTACATGAAAATAAGAATTATACAGGCAAAGGGGAATTTTGCCTGCACAGAGCATGATAAGGAATGGTGAAAGTTGGTATAGGAAATTGAGAAATTCTGATTGTTTAGTTGGAATGGTATGTAATACTCTAATTGCACGGCATATAAATGAAAGAAGAAAATCTATTCACATGAATTAGAATCTAATACTACAAAGTGCAGCATTTTGCAATTATTTAAGTTAAAAACTAGAATGTAAATGAGATAAAAAGCAACGTGAGTCTTAATGAAGGAGGATCATGCCAGACTGGAAAACTGAAAATACTGAACTTTTCTTTTCCAGTATATATATGTCAATAGCCTTGTCAGATACAGTGTCTTTAATTGTGCACCTTTTTTTTCCCCCTTTACTCAGATTTTGTTCCTGTGACTTTTATGCTTCCTGCCGATTATAATCTCTTTGTTGAAGAATTCAGAAAGAATCCCTCCAGCACATGGATTATGAAACCTTGTGGCAAAGCTCAAGGAAAAGGAATATTTCTAATCAATAAACTCTCCCAAATTAAAAAATGGTCTCGAGACAGCAAAACATCTTCGTAAGTTCTTGAAGTCCTTTATTGTACTTTCTGTAACTAGGTGAACTACATCAATATGCTGATTGTCTGATGCATGGGAGAAGTATTCCATTATTATTATTATTATTATTATTATTATTATTGCTTTGTCATTTTGTAGTTAGGTTTGCATTTAACCTCAGTTGTTATCTCATTTCCTCCTTCAACAGGTTGTAATACGAGTTGTTTTGGTATGAGGAGGCACACAGAACTGCTCAATTAATATTCTTTATAAAAATGCTTTCATTGTTGTGGGGGAGAAAATTGCGTAGAAATAAATTGTTCTGCTTCACAGTATTAAATAACAGGAAGCAAGAGAAAAATCTTCCCCTCAGCAATTTCAATAACTGTTTAATATATATTAAATTACTTTTTGAATTTGTGTGAAATAAATGCATTTTCCTTTTGGAGCACAAAATAATACACATCATGTTGATGATCTCCTTCCAAATGGATGAAGCACGTTAGCAATCTTACATTTTTCTCTGACTAGAAGTTTTGCTCACACAACTAATGTTAAGCTTTTTCCTGTGATCAAGGGACTGGCTGAATATCCCTTGAGTATCTTTCCCCACGTTTGATTTGGAATCTGAAGAATGTCACAATCTGAAAGTTATATTAACTTTTCGCAGTGGTTTGCAATTGCACACCAAGCACAATGAAATATTCCAGTAGTACAAGACCTTGAATAATGAAGGTGATGCACTACATCCTTTTTGCTCGTTGGGAGCTTGCCAAGCTCTAAATTCTCTTTAAGGGAAAAAGAGTGGCCTGTAAAGCTGCATTCTGAATGGCTTGGTCAGCTACTGTGTGAGTTTAAATGGGTAATTGATCTTGGTCATCTGTACAGTATTTTCAGCTTTTTTTTGGTATATAGTGCCTGATGCCAAGTGTTTATTATTAACCACCACAACTTTATACATTGTCTTGGCAAAAGATGCAAGATTTCAGTCAACTCAAAATTTACAGAACACTTCTAAAGAAGTAAAAGACTTCAGGGATTATATTGATGCAACTATCATATTGTGAGACATGATTTGTGTTTTTCAGGTTTGTATCTCAGTCTTCCAAGGAAGCCTATGTGATTTCACTCTACATCAACAATCCCTTGCTAATTGGTGGAAAGAAATTCGATCTTCGTCTCTATGTTTTGGTGTCCACCTATCGACCACTGAGATGTTACATGTAAGGTTGCATGTATTTGTATTTTGTTTAGAGATAATGTCCAATGTAGTCAAAACAATGTGCATGTTACACAAAGAAGTTTAACCTGTAAATGGTACCCTAGGATGCTCACTTCCTTGTTTCTTACAGGGGTTTAACACATTTTAATGCCTTTTTGCATTTAAGGTATAAACTTGGATTTTGCCGCTTTTGCACAGTGAAATACACACCAAGTACAAGCGAGCTGGATAACATGTTTGTACATCTTACAAATGTTGCCATTCAGAAACATGGGGTGAGTGTGCTGAGTTCTTTCATGCTTCTGTGTAGCAAGACTGATTTTCTTAAATTGTCCCAAAAACTTGGAATCAAAAGGCTTTGTCATACTCTTCATCATCTTGCAGTTAAAATACTTCAACTTGCACTTAGAAATAATTGCATTTTAGAATATAGAAATTTTAGAAAACCACAGCTCAAAAGTCAAGATAATGAGTTGCAGCTCTGTAATAGAGGGTGATATTTTCAGTATTGACTCACAGTAGTTGAGAGCAGGGTTGTTCTTCACATTTCCTTTCATTTAAAAGCCAATATGCTCACTTACTGAATTGAACAATGAAATTAATGAGCTTGAATCATGTGGGTATGTATTTTATAATACTGGCTTAGTATCTCCTTCCTCATCTCCCCTTCCCTTTCTCTCTCTTGCATGCAGTTAATTCAAATTCTTATTTCCAGCACTTACTTATCACAGAACTTTCCAGCTTCTCCCAATGTTCCCTCAACCTCCTGCCCCTGCCTTCCTTGTGTGGGAAACAAAGGGACTGTGCAGTTGCAAACTTGATTGGGTGGCTTCCTCTTGAATGGACAAAGCTGGAGCTCTGCCTGCAGAACAGTTCTGTCCTGTAATTTACCGCTGATATTCATGTGGAAACATGAGAGCTTTGACAGCACTTCCTTATGTCAAAGTAGGCTGAAATTCAGCAGTGGGGAGGGAAGATTAGTGGGGTGGGGGTGACATAGATGGGCATAAAGTGTCACTTCCCAAACCTTGTTCCTTCAGGGAATGACTTGATAATGATTGTCCCTTTGGTGTTTTTAGCGGATGTCTGTGATTTACAAACCATGCCTCTGGTACAGTAATTAAAACTCTATTGTTGCACTTCCTAATGCCCTAAGTTTTATTTTAATGGTATGGAAAATAAA
Organism: Coloeus monedula; assembly: GCF_965178545.1. Lineage (NCBI taxonomy): Eukaryota > Metazoa > Chordata > Aves > Passeriformes > Corvidae > Coloeus > Coloeus monedula. Next base: position 14,159,954 of record NC_138784.1, read on the forward strand.
TATGTATGGACATACACACACACACGCTCCTGTTTATGTTCATATGGGCATACACCTGCACTCACACACAAGATATATGTAATATATCTTAAACTGCAACCTTGTTCAAAGTGCCTTCTCTGCTACTGTTCCATAAGATGTGCAGCATAGCAGAACTGTTCTTGTCTGGATATTGCTGCAACAACAATGTGAATGATAATGCTGGTAGTTCTAAACCAGGCTAAGTGGTCAAATATGGCATTTTTCAGTACTACAAACGTTTTATTGCTCAGGTGCTGATTTGTGAAGTGCTTCAAACACATTTTGGTTTAACAGGGCACATTGACAATTACTTACAGTGAAAGCAGGTTCCATACAACTTAGAGAATAAATCCTGGTGCTGTTGCCAGTAGCAGTGAAGATGTGAGGCACGTGGTACATTGCCTGTCTTATTATGCACCCTTCCATCTTCTCTACCAGTTAAAGAATGGCCTTCAAGTTTCCCAAATAAAAGAAGTGAATGTGGTGGTGAGGTCACTTAGAATAAAGGACAACAGAAATGGGTATAGAAGTAGCAGCCTAAAAATGTGGAAACGTTACTAGAATATTTGAAAAGCTTTTTATAAATTGTAAACAACTGATATCTGTTCAGTTTGGCAGAAAGGCATAAGAGAAGTTTAACATAAAGTGCTACCCATCCTATTTGTTCTTCTCTTTTAAATGTGCCTGTAACTTTGGAGGCATTTAGACTGTACAGTTTTAGTCTTCTAAAACTGTACCTAATTTGAGCTGTCAGTAATTTATAAAAATTATGATGAGATGCTGGAAAATGCATGTGTAATACAAACAAAACAACAATAATTCTTATGCATAATTATTTTCACTTTGCTTAATATCTTCAATTAAACAACTGTGACTGTGTAAAGCTCTACCCAGTTGCAACCTATTTTGATTTGAGTACTTGTTCTAAAGGGCAAAGAGGGCTGGAACTTTGATCTCTGTTCCCTTGCTGGACTCTGGTCTCAAGGCGTTTTTTTTTCATGGAGCAAATCCTGAGAACCATGTTTCAGGTCCTTATTTGTACAGTCCAGTTTTCCAAATTTTCTAATGGGGGAGCTGTAGGAGAAAGCCTAATAATAAGGCAGATGCTTCTTTGACCTTGTCCTAAAGGACGACAGCATTTGTTCTTCTGAGAGCTTTTTTCTGCTCTGTGCATTCTGTGTTTTATAATTTAGCAGGCATGCAGTCATTAATTCTCAGAAATGCTCCAAGGAGAACCTTTATAAAGGGACAACACTTCTGTTCTGAGAGTTCCTTGAGGGCTGAACATGTGCCTTTCCATCAGTATGAACGACCCTCGCTTTGCTCTTGTCTTTCCATTTAAAGAGAAATAAAGCAGAGCCTTGATAGCCTCTGAAAAGAGAACGTAAGATAACCTCCTGTTTTCCTCTGTTCAGTTTCAGTAACACTTAATGAGTTTTTGTACTGAATTACTTGAAAAATTTAACTTTTACAAACAATTCAGTTAGCATTTCACTATATTCTTGAGTGTAACTGTTATCAGTAGCACCATTAAGAAGATATCAGGGAACGGACAAGTTGTACTTGAAAGTGTTTGTCTGTGTTTATTTATTTAAAGTGCTGCATTTTACAACAGCTACCTTCAGTGAAATTCTGCTATTAGTCATTAATTGTTTTTCCTTATCCCCAGAGGAGGAAAACATTCCATTCTTTCCTTTCACATTTTAAAATTTCTATTTCCAAATCATAACTCATACTTTACTATAAAACTGTCAAAGTACCCATTTTTTTTTCTCCTAAGATTTATTACTTGATTTGCAATGTGTGATACAAACATATTAGAGCTATACTAAAAGCAGTTGATTTTCAGCAGTTCAAAGCTGAAGTCTTCATGAAGCTGCAAGAACAATTAGCCAGCTTTTAGAGCAATACTTGTGAGTATAAGGGGGCTTTTTGTGGGAATGAAAAAAACCTACCAAACAGCTTCAAAATCTTAGACTGAGTGAACTCCTTAACTCTTCAGGATGATTACAACCATATCCATGGAGGCAAATGGACAGTGAGTAACTTGCGCCTGTATCTGGAGAGCACCCGTGGAAAGGAAGTCACCAACAAATTATTTGATGAAATCCACTGGATAATTGTGCAGTCCCTGAAGGCTGTTGCGGTGAGTGCTGTTCCTGGAATGCTGCCAGTGATAGCATTCCAGCTGCAGGCTTCCCATAACCATGGAAGTGAGCTTGCCACTAAAACCCCTCTATCTATTTTCTGCTCTTTGAGTGATGGTGTTGATGCTGACTTCTGCAGTTCTCTTGTCTCTTGATTTCTCTGAGATGAGGGAACTGAATCTTGGGTGGGTGAGTGGGTTGAGCTGTCTGTGGGTATTTGAAGGAGTGAATAAATCTCTTTCCTTGAGGGCTCTGTGAACTATTTGATATGACTTGATACTGCCCTTGTGAATAGTATTAAGTTCTGCCAAAATGTGTGATGTCATTCCAGCAATAACAAATGTGTTAAAGAAAAAAAATCTCTGGAGGACGATTTATCAAAGGAAACCTAAGGCTATTGGTTCAGCAGAGTTACATAATGTACTTTCACCTCTTTTATACACAAGCCATGGAGTTATCACAAACTCTTACTTAAAAAAGAAGTAGCAGCCAGTTCTCTGCTTGAGTGACTTTCTAGTGTTTGGGTAATATTCTGTGATCACATACCAGGGCAGGTATCACTCTGGGGGTCAGCTGGGCTAACTGAGGAGCTCAGTGTTGCCACTGACTCTCCTGGTCCCAAGTACATTGTCTTGTCATCTGTTTTGGGTTGGTTCTGGCACCATTTAGAGCTGAATCAGCTGACTTGTGAACTGACAATTGCTACCTTGGTTTATTGATGGCTTAGTGTTCTGCCAGGGGAATAAGCTGAGTCATGGAAGGACCAGATGAGCACCAGAATCAGCATGAGAAAGTGGGACAAGGTCATGCAGCTAGGATCAGTGGGAGGTGGGGAAGCATGGCTTAACCTGGCCTCTGTTGTGCAATCATATCTGAAGATAACTTGGGAGAAGAAAAGGGATGTAATCAAATGTTAGCAGAACCTTAGGAGTGGAAAAGTGGTGAGAATTACAGAGCATGAAATTTGTTGTTCCTCTGTCCTGTCAATGACACATGTAATGAGATGCTTGTTCTTCCTTCCTGCTTTCAGTCCCTGAAGAAATGAAAAGCTTTATTATTAGTCTAGGGGAAAACATCTCACAAACCTTCACAAATTTTCTCTAAAAGATCTAATGAGATTCACATAGAAGAAAAGTATTACACCATGCATCCTGCAAATGTTTAGCAGATGCTGGAAAGCAACTGGTTCTCTAGATGTGCATCTAAGCACCACTTGATTCGTGGTCTCACTTCGCTTTGGGGTTATAGTTACCTTGAGTAATTATAATTTTAAAATGTATTTTGTAATTGTTTGACCTAAAATTTTTGTGTAGTTACAACAGCAGAATAAAAGAAAAGTCTTTGAATAAGTCTTTTTTTTCTAAAGTTTGAAGAATTCACAATTATGTGGAGCTGTAAATTTTCAAACCTTCTGTTTTCTCCTGATGCATGCAGGCTTTAAATATAGATATTACTTTTGCAAAGTATGAAAACGCTTATTTTCACACAGGAAATGTAATGGGAAATTAACATAACTTAATACTTGTCATCAATGCAGTCATTAGTACTGAAATATTTACATACAGCTTCAAAAAAGAGGCAGTCCTGAACCTACTAGTTAGCAAGCTTATATTTGAGTTACAACACTGAAAAGTGTTGTAGGAGATTCATAATGTCATCATATGTGATTTCTAGCAAAGAAAGTGTTTTGGGTAACTTACTGAAAAGTTGATTTTAATACATATTACTGTCTTTTCTTTTTTCCCAGCCTGTAATGAATAATGATAAACACTGCTTTGAGTGTTATGGATATGACATTATCATTGACGACAAGCTTAAACCCTGGCTAATTGAGGTAAAGTTACATAAAATACAGGAAAAAACTTCCTTCTAATTTCACAGGACAAAACTTAAGGAGATTTCAATGTGTAGTCTTTCCTCTTTTTAAAAAATATTTTTTGTTTATCAGGTAAGTGGATTAAAAGAAATGTTGCAAAGTGAGATAGGTTATGGGATGACCAAGCTAGCATGTGCTTTTCTTTCCTATTTTTTTGGTGTTTCTATTTGTTTGTGTCTTTCTGCTTTTGTCTTCTAAATCCAGTGCATTCATACAACTGCACTTCAGAGGCAGTCTGAATGTTAGTAGCCCTGTTAAGTACTGGATCAGTACCTGGAAAATTGGCATTGACTTGATGGAGCATAACATCATATTTAAGTTTTAAATGCTGTCATTGCCTTAATGTTACAGGTTGAGAGGAAACAAAAGGGGAATACATAGGATATTTGGAAAGTTTTTTTATTTTTTACATAAATTTCTCTTTGGTGTATTAACTTTAGATCTGTATGTTCAATATAAATTTTATCCATCCTTCTTCCTTCTCAATCTAATTCAAAGTGAACTTCATTTTTAAAAAATCATCTTTTTATTGTTCTGATACCACTTCTCCAAAATAAATGTGGAACAAAGATACATTAAATGAATCCCTGTTTTAATTACAACAAGGTACAATGTAGTGCTTTGAATAGAGAGCACTCTCCAGCTCACAATATAACAGGGGAGAACTCAGATAAGAACTTAGAGAAAAGTTGTTTACCTAGAAGAGGGCCACAGATTTCTGTGTGTAACAGATGTTTATGTAAACTGGGCAAATTTTGAACACTCTAATGTATAGGGTTTGTAGCCATGTAAACATAAAATGAAACAAAAATTCTGTCTTGTCTGATTCACCCTGGTGAATCATCTCAACAGAAATCTTCAGGCTGACACTGCAGACACTTAACAGAGTGGTACTTTCCTGTCTAAGTAAAAAGAGGAATGCCCAGTGGGGAATTCCTTCCAGTGTCTGAGGAACTGAAAGATGTGCTTTGAGCCACCAAGTCTCAATTTCCCATGTGGCACACATAGTCATCAGACATGCTGTTTGGAGAACTATATACCACTCCAAAAACTGATGCTGTTTTTTCCTTTTGTAGGTTAATGCTTCCCCTTCTCTTACTTCCAGCACCGCTAATGATCGCATCTTGAAGTATAATCTTATTAATGACACGCTTAACATTGCTGTGCCTAATGGGGAAATCCCCGACTGCAAATGGAATAAATCTCCACCAAAAGAGGTTCTGGGCAATTATGAAGTCTTGTAAGTTTTATCAGTGTTTCAGATAAAGCCCAATGTTTTTCTGTCACCTCACTTTTTTTGATGTGTAATGTAGACCAAAAAGATAAGGTGAGCTTCATTCTGATGTGAAAAATGGGCACAAAGTACCACTTCATTTCTTTGGAGCTGCACTGGAGGTGGGAGTGCATTAAGGCAGAATTCCCTTGCCTCATGTCCAGAGACACTGTTGTCTGATAAGCCCCTCCTTGCACCTTCTGAGCTTCCAGCAGCTAGAATTGAGGGACAGAAGCAAAGAGAATGTTTGTCTTCTACATGTGCAGAACTTTAATTGTATTGAGGGTGATATATAGATGGTACTTAAACAGTTAAAAAGAGTTGGTTCTGGTTTAAAAGTTATTTGATGCAAATTTTTGCTCGGTTCATAGAAATAATGCCTCTTGAGCCCTGTAATTCATAAATGTAATAATAAATAAATAATTGTCAGATTTTTTTTAATTCCTCAATCTGTATTATAAGGAGAGAAATGAAGGAAACTGAGATTTTTATATCTGCAAAATTTATCTAGGATTGATTGGTCTTATGCAGAAGAACACTGATTTAAATACCATATTGCTGACACAGTTTCTCATCTTTTTTGAGAAAATGTTTGGGTAGGTTCTCTAGCACTAGTGGTACAATTGCTCAGTGTGTCAGGAATGACTTTATGTACATAGCTGATCCACCAGTTCCTACTCCTCTTAAATACTTTTACTCCATACTAGTAAAAGCAGTTAAATATAAGTGGCTTGAATTAGGATTTAAGTTTTAATAAATGTTATCTACATGGTAACTGTGAATACCTATAAAGCAGTATAACTAAGTGTATATTATGATTTTTCTACAAAAGATTTTAGTATTATCTTTTGTTAATTACAATTACCTATCTATAACCAAATTCTGCTTGGAATTTGCATAGCAGCTGAAAGGTCAGTATGTGCTGAGGTTGTCTGAGGCTGTAAGGGATTTAGATATTTACAGAATACTCCTCACTGTGGTTAAGTGTTGCCAAATACGTGTCATCAAATGCATTTTGTTTGATCCCACGGCTGTTTAGTTCACCTCATTCTTTCCCTTCTCACTCTGTGATGCAACGGTGGAGTTTTAACGCTGCAGCTACCAAGCCTCCCTTTGAAGCAATAGCTCAGGAGTTACTTAAACTGGCAGCAGTCTGATGTTCTGCTTAACCACAGACCTGCAGAAGTACATGGGGAATTTCACAAGCACGAAATTTCACAAACTCAGGAGTAACTAAAGCTGCCAGGTGACTTGTTTCTTTCAAACAGGGGTTGAAGCTATTTCAAATGATCTGCACTGTAAAATTAGGGATGCGTAGAATCATGGCTGTATGTCATGCTATGCCTGCATAAAGCTGTACGTAGAACAGCTTGCATTAAACTCCAGTTCTAGACAGTAAGCAGACTAGAATGTAGAACTAGAATATACAGGACCCACTGCTGTTTGTGCAGCGGGACAAGGCACTGAAGGGGTTTTCTTATCTCCAGATACGATGAAGAGATGGCACAGAGTGATGGGACTGATCGTGACCTGCGGAGTCGTCCTGGGCAGTCCACGGGGGTCAAAGGAAGCCGTGCAAGAGATTCAGGAAAGCCTGTATTGACCACCTGGAAGTGATGACATAAAAAGTAGCTGTGCTCTTGGTAGGAACACTTCAAGAATAACTTGCAGTTTTAGAACAGATTCCTATGTTTTGCTACATTTCATGTAGGAAATACTAAAGAGGACAATACAGCCTTTGAAAAGTGAAACAAACACTCAAAACCCAGGAACTGTACTAGACGTACACTGACCTGATTATTATTATTATTACAACAATACATATAGAGGGTGTATGTATATGCATTTATGTTCATATAATTTGTATAAACTAGTTCTCAGAAATTATTAAGAACTTTCTTTATAAAGATGACAACTCAAAATATGTGTTCTGAAAAAACCTCCTTGCTGTTTTGGATAGTATTTATTTCCTCTAGTAGCCTCTCCCTTCCTGCCTATAATAAATGAGCTGTGGATTCTGTAAAAGGGCCATGGTGGTAAGTATTAATATTTTCACAGTGATGGTTCAGACTCTTGTAATAAAAGAAGAGCAACTAGAAAAAATTAGCATACATGTACTTGAGGCTGTTGCCAGTTAATGCAGCTATTGATTTATAACCAGTATTAACAAATTGAAAAGCAAGTCTTTAACTGCTGAGGGTTGGGGTTTTTTATTTCCTTTAGGTGTTCTGAGCTGCTATAACTCTTTAAAGGTAGGAAGTTTGATGGACTAAGGGAGCGTTTCAATGGTGTATTGATGGACTATTTCACTAGCCATTAATTTTTATTTTCAGATAGTGCATGTCTGTGGAAAACAGACAGAGCAACCAGATACTGTGACAAATCTCATTGCTTGATGCTGATGATAAATCTTTATTTGCACCAGAACCTCTCAGTATATTTGCATGTATATAAGTCAAATATCTGTATATTTTTGTATATTTTATTTAACAAAAATATTGTTGCACATGGCAGGGTATTTTTGGTAGCTATGATAACAACAGTTGTGATGATTAGCTGCCATAAAAATGGGAATTTCAGTCTTCTAACAGCAGAGCATAAAAACTAGTGGGTTCTGTGATTGGCTGTTGCTTCCACTTGACTTTCCACCAGATATTGGGTGGTCATTTATAAATGGTAAAATTGGTTGGTTTTATTCTCCTTTTCCCTCCCTCCTTTCTTTTTTTTTTTTTTTTTTCTTTTTTTTTAGTGAAGTTAAACTCTCCCAAAAGTTTTTAGTTTCTTGAACACCTAAACCAGACCACCTGCAAGTGCACCACTTTGCCTGCTCTGGAATGTCGTCCTGGAAGAGGGCAGCAAACCATGGTCTTTGGGACAGTTGAACACAGTCTGGCAAGAGCAGCTTGTGTTGGGGAGGAGGGCAGACGTGGGCTGGGCTGACCAATATCCTTACACAGAATCTGGGGTTTATCCTTGCAGTACAGAATGAAATGTGTAGACTGAGTCTCTCCTTAAACTTGCTTATCTTGTATATTCCATTGAAATAAAATCTGATTCTCTCTTCATCAGACTTGAGTCTTCTCACTGGCCTCTACAAAAGCATATTCTAGTTGACTCTTGAAATAAATAAGGCAAAGGCAAGATGATCACTGCAGGATGGTAAAGCTCACCTAAATTCCAGGTCTCATATTTTGGGGTTGGGATTTTCTGTTTGGGTTTTTTGCTATGGGGTTTGTTGATGGTGGTGGTGGCGGCTTGTTTTGGTTTTCCTCAGTTCCTAACTGTGAGTCTTGCTTGTATATTTGAGCCTTGACAGTCAAGCTGCTGTTAAGTAGATGTGTAGTCAGATGTGTTGATCATCAGTAGTGTTGTTTTAATTACGTGATGCTTAGTGGGCAGATGTTTCCGGTTTTACCCCCAACTGCCTGTTAGGGATAAAGTGGGAAGTAGTAACAGCCCTAGGGACTGTGGGCCTGTAGTAAATAGTATTTTGTAGATGATTATGTGTTTAACAGACAGGTAGCATAACAAGGATGCTCTGATAGAAGGAAAATGAAGCTTTCTCTCACTGCTTGCCATTAATTTCTGTAGTGGCTGGGACAGAGGATGTGTTGTTGTGGTAATCTTCTATTGCAGCACTAGCACTGCTTTTTGGGAAGGCTTAACATGACAGCAAAACCAGGTCTGGGTTATTAGGATTTATTGCTGTGGAAGGCTTTGGAGACTGAATCCAGGGGATACTTTTAGCTGTAATTTCACAATGACCCAATACTGATAACAGCATCTAAATAATCTTCTTTTTCCAGACTAGTTTGTTGGTGGTACTCTCTGTTGGCTCTGATGTTATTACAGGTAGGCAGTGAGTTGAATCAGGGCCTCCAGAGCACAAACATTACCAACACAAAATAGTAATGGCACTACCTGTAATATTACTAATACTGAATATTCTTATTTAATTGTTTGGGGGAGTTCTACTGGCTTGAAAAGGGTCAGCTCATTTGCATCCTCAATATTCAGTAATTCAGAAGTCAGGACTGGAAATCTTGCTGTTGCTTTCAAAGATTTCTGTCCCAGTGTATAGCAGATACATTAAATAAAATATAGTACTTGTAAAGAAGTATTTTATATGGAAAATGTTTTTGTAGCAGACAGACCTATCAATTCTAAACATGCAAATCCTTCTCTCTGGCCCAGTGTAATATTGAGAAAGCATATTTCAAACCCTTGAGGATGAAATACTTTCGTGAAATATCTAGTAAATTATCATTACTACCTCAAAATAAAAGCATTAAAATATTATTAACTAGGGAAAAAAGGGAAAAAAAACCCTGACAGGAATCTTGGACTATGTAGTACATAATCTCAGAGCTAGAATGAAGGTTTCAAATGTTGATCTCACATTTTACAGTTATATCTCCAACCAATGCATTACTAGTAATTTATCTTGCTGATCCAAACATGAATTTAGTCATGCATTATTCTCTTTAAAGAGCAAGAATTCAAAGACACTGCAAATGCAGTGACTCTTCTCTTCCTGATCTCATTCTATTTTCTTTTTAAAATAATAGTCTAGTGGTTATATACATCAGACTGCTTTCTCCTCATTTCCTTTTCTTGACAGGCTTTTTGCAGAGGGTGAAGTTTGAAGGCTTAATTATATTTTCACTTCTAATATATGAAAAACCTATATATGTAAAGGGAGTTTTAAGGAACAAAACTGAAGTAACATGGAATTCTAATATACTAAGATTGGTTTTCTGATTATCAGTACTAAACTGTCCTGGTTTCAACTGGGATGGAGTTAATTTCTTCTCAGTAGCTGTTGCAGTGCTGTGTTTTGGATTTGGAAGGAGAATAGTGTTGATAACACGCTGTTTATCCTAAGTCCAGGACTATTTTTTTGTCTTGGCTCATGCTCTGCCAGTGAGGAGGTGCACAAAAGGAACAGAGAAGGAGCACAGCTGGGACAGGTGACCTGAACTGGCCAGGCTATTCCACACCATGGAATGTCATGGCCAGTCGATAAACTGGGGGAGTTACTCAGCAGGGCTGATTTAGGTTTGGGAAGGGGAGTCTGCAGGTGGTGAGCAGTTGTATTGTGCATCACTTGTGATTTTTCCCCTGTTGTTATTATTATTATTATTATTATTATTATTATTACCAACCATTATTATTTCATTTTATTTTACTTCCAATTATTACACTATTCTTATCTCAACATACATTGAAGTTCTTCTTCAATCCTCCTCCCCGTTCCACCCAGTGTGGGGAGGGGAAGAGAGGGAGCTAAGTGAGCGGCTGGGTGGTGTTTTCATTTCCAGCTGGGCTTAAAACCACAACACAAACCCCAGGAAAAAAAATCTGTAATGAGCAGCAATTCTTCCTTTTCTATGCAGAACTTGAGGCCTCGTGTATGTCAGTGAAATGTTCTTGAGAAACTCAAAATTAGGAAGCTCTGTTGCTACGTAATGTCTGTTTTTAAGACTTGTTGAAAAATTTTGTGAAGGAATTTTGAGTAAGGAGAGTTTGTGTTAGCTGGAATGAGTGTGCATAAAGCAGCTTTTCTGCAGACTTGGTGGGTGCCAAGGAAACTAAAGCAGTCATAGCTAATAGTTCTGTGGGAGGAGGAAGAGGGTGGTATGTGGATATCATGCAGTGAGATGCTGGTTTGTACCTGGTTGTGAAAGGTAAAGGTGAAAACTGAGTTAGGAGGAAGAGAAACTGGAAATTGCTTACTCAGAGATAAAATTTTCAACTTTTCACTTCTGCATCTTTAACTAAATCTCTTGCTGTAGTAGGACAGAACTAATGGTACCAAGTGGTGCCCAGGCTGGTGGGAGCCTGGGGCATGCCCTGCTATCAGCTGGAACGGAGGTGATGAGGGAGATGTGTAGCCCACTTGAGGCAGGTGTCTGCCGCAGGAGCTAAGGGGAATTGACTACAGGAGCGATGCTGACGTGTAACAGAAGGTGACAAACCTCATGTGGATGCTCTCATTCAGAGGTAAGATATCTCTTTTTGCTGGAGTCTAATTCTCCAAAAGGTTAAAAGCCTGTTTTACCTCCGATTGAGAGAGCTTAAATCTGACTGCGAGCAGACGAGCTCTTAGTTCTGAGTAACTGTGGCCTTGGGCCAATCATCCTCCAAATCTAACAAAGAAACTGTTTTGGCTTTCAGGGGAGCAAAATAAATCAGAAATAACAGTTCTCAAAAGTTCTGACTTTGGCTAGTATAATAACTTGCCAGGCAGAGCTGATAAAAATGTGTGTCTCAATTCTAAAATACTGTTCTTCGTATGCTCCAGTGCTCCCTGGCATAAGGACAGTATTGTATGAAGAATTAAATGGACAAGCTCTAAACAGCTACAGGAATTGTTATAATGGGATCAGTGTAGAAGGAGTTTATTGTTAGAGTTGAATAGTGGGGCTTGCTTCCTGGGCACTAACCTTTCTCCCTAATAATTCTTTGACATGGAAGGAATTAATACGATTCCCAGAGAATAGCTTCTGTACATGGCTTGAGGAACTTCATTAGTATAAAAGAAACAGTATTATTCCTAAAGCTACTTCATTACTGTTGGCTTTACAATAGGACTTCTGCCTAAAATGTCCCTGTCTCCTGATTCACTTCCTGCTATAAACTCAACAAAACAATAGACATTTCACAGAAGATATACAGCTCTGCATTTCATCAGCAGAACATGTCAGGCAGAGCTCATTTATCTCTGTGGTAAAGGAAGGGCTTTACTGTGTCACTATAAACTGGTGCTGTTTCTCAAGTAGTTGCTGTTCAGTTGACTTGGATGGAAATTACAGAAGGGAGCTGACATTGCATGCCTGCTTTATGACAAGAGTTCACTCCTGCTTTTGGGTCGGTGGGAAGGGATCTGTGCCCTGTGGTACAGAGGTATCCACTTATGCTTACCTCTAGGGCTTCTTAAACAAACAAACAAACAAACAAACAAACTTTATTCCTATCATCTCTGCAGAAAGCAAACGTGGATAGCTGGGAAAAGCTGACTTTAGCCATGATTTTGTTAAAAATTTGATTATTAAGAGGAAATAGGAACATGAATTAGTATCTTGGGAAAATTGGTTGTTCTGTACTGAATTGTAGGAAGTTGTGTGTGCTCGACTGTATGTTTTTCCAGCTTTTTTAAGTTGCCATCAAAGCCTAGGCAAGCTCTCCATACTTGAACTTTCCCAGTTATGATGATGACATAGATACCTTTATTATTGACAGAAAGTCTTCTGTGCCTTCATTATTCTCCAATTTAATACCTATTAAAAGCAAGTCATTCACATCTGAGGTAGTAGTCATAGACAATTGGTGTAAAATAGAAAAGTTTGGACAGTATGAAACTGTAATTAAAAACAGTAAGGTGAAAAACAAGGAGACAACAAAAAATATTTCAGACAAGAACATGGCTTTTATTTGAAAGGTTCTTTCTCAGTGAAAGTTGGGCAGTGAAACAGTGAAATTGATTGATTTGAGTGGAATTAAATTTAATAATCTGAAATTCTTTGCCATTGGTTGGTATATATAGTCACTAACAGCATTACACTTGCAATCAAAATATGGTTCAGGATTTAAATCTACATTTAAAGTGTAAACAAAGATGTATAACACATGGAGTTTCTTAGCAAGAGAGGAGTTTGAAGAGAATGCTGAAATGTTATGGCAGCAGTCAAGAAACACAAATTTGTTCTGAGTGAAGACACGAGACAGAATTTCTTTACAGAGAAAGTACTAGTGCCTAAAAGGACACATGGAATTTCTGAGGACAGCAGAAGAAACAAGAAGCATATTTTAAAATAGATTGTGTTAAAAGTAAAAATAACCGTGGGATATTTATCTAAAATGAGAGGATTTTGTTTTTTTCTCCACAAACTTCCTGTCCTGTTCCTAACAGTCTGAATCTAATGCTCACCAGTGGGGCTGGATAGACTGTCAGCTGTTCTTCTAAGGAAAAAGATTAAGGTAATCTTTCACTGGATGTCACATTTTTAATATAACTGAAAATGTGCAGAGAACAACTGCTTTTTAGGAAAAAAAATCAAAATACTAAAATCAAAATTGTTAATATGGTAAAGCTTGATTCTCTACATAAGTAAATTATTTATGCCATCATAATAGTGCCATCATGCTGGGATCTTGCATCACTGATGATAGCTATAATTAGACCACTAATCTCTTTTAATTCACTACAAGAAGAACTTAATCTTTGAATATACATAAAGCTAATTTACATTTTATAAATTGAAAGAAATAGTACTTTATTATCCACTGAGGTATATTTCCCCAAGCAGTTTTTCGAGTGCATATATGTATGTATTTATGCAGTGCATGTAGCCTCAAACCCTGTATATATTTATACATACATTAAACTGTGTTACTGGAAGTAATGAAGTCAAATTACTATACCTGTATGTGTATTAACCCCAGTGCAGACAAATTCTGCTTTCTTCACGGGAAGAGCAATAGTGTTGATTCCAAAAGTACACTAAGGTGACAATAATAATGTTGCTTCCAAATAGTTTCAAATGCTACACTTGGAATGGGGTAAAAACGTGACAGTTAAAAATGTATTTTTAAAATTCTGTTATTGTCTTACTGGCTTCCAAAGGTGTCCAGGCATTTTTCATCTTAAGTGTCAAAAAGATAGAAAACATCTTGCAAGCAGAAAAGAATATTCAGCAGCTTGAAAATACTATTCCCTAAAGTGGTACCTTGAGAAACCTCAAAATATTAAATTAAGACGTTCATAAAAATTGTCTTTCGGTACACTTTCTTTTTTCCAACTAATAGTCCTGCCTTTACTTTTTTTATCTTCAAAATTATCATTTCATAGCATTTGTAAATATGTTTCATAGCAGTTATAAGGATGCTAGGTGAATTATAAAGATGTTTAAGTGAAACATTGAAAAACACAATTGTTATTTCTCAAGTTGTACTAAAATCTGAGTTTAGTTGTTTGTACAAAAATGTTGTGTAAATTCCTCATTTCTGATCAATCTCCATTCCCTTGGAAGCTGGAACCAGTTCAAATTCCATATGAAGATGACTCCCAAAATAACACACTGCCTTTATAGTATGGCACAAGGGCTAAATTTATTGTACCTCTATGTGTGTGTTGTGTGTGTATATGATAGGTTTTATATATATATAAAGTATAGTAAGTGTATATATGGAAATAAAGTAAAATATATGTAAATAGAGTAATAAATTGTATACCATTTCCATGCACATATTATAATGTAATATATATAATTATATGTTATATATATAAATATATATATATATAATGTATAAGCAGTATATCAGCCTACCAAAGTCAATGCATGGGAATAGCTGATTTGAAGAATATTTTCTTCATTGTTAAAAGACTGACTGATAGTTTGTGCCACCAGACTCGGGACTTGAAGACACATTTTTTGCTCCTTTTACATTAACTGTCCCCAAACTGGCCTAAAATAAGAATGTGGGACCCTGATTTTCACAGGCAGTAGCATAGATGCAATCAGCACTGGGTTTGGGGCACAAGGTGGTTGTATTCAATGAACTCTGTGTGAAATAGTTGGGGATTTTGTGTGTCAGTCTAGCCCAGGCTGCAGGTTCTGTCCTCTGCCAAACTGGAATTCCCTTTCATCGCAGTATGAACTCTGTTCTACCGGGGAGTGCTATGATTTATGCTGAATTCCTGTTCTGTTTCTTCCATCTTTGAACAAGTTTGAGCATTATTTGACCAAACAAAGAGATGAATGACTGTTTTGATGTTAGATTGAAAAAAGTCTTAAGTGTTCTGGCACGGAGAATTTCCAGCTTCAACAATGCTCCAGGCAAAACGGAAGCTTAATTCCTTACAGAAAGTGCTGTATTTATGATTCTATATGTCCCTTGTAGTGTTCTGTAAAGAAAGCTTGATCTCTCATTTAATGAGAGAGAGTGTAGAAAACTAAAGTGCAGCACTGGTCAGAAGTGTAAGAAACAAATTACAAGATTTCTCCTCTCAAACATGTACTGTTAACTTTCAACACAGGAGAGTGAAGAAAAGGAGAGTAGGGAAGGGAGAAATCACTTTTAATCTCAGGAACCTTACCAACCTGACCAAATTTCATAGTACTGTTAATAGCAGTTAGTTCAAATCTGTTTGTCAAGGACATTCAGAAGATAAATTTTATGTCAGTGCTATGGTCTTAAAATCCTACTGAACTAATCTAAGTGAATCTAAGTTAATGAGTCACAGACTGAGTGAAGGAGTACAGGAAGACTTGGCGTCTATCTGATTGTATGCGGACTTGCATAAGAAACATGGCCAAGAGGAAAGTACTCTTAGGACTGTTTTGCAGCCCTACGCAGTGATCCAGAGCTCTTGCTGTCCTCAAACCAGGCTGTCCCAGGGGACAGCGCTGGAAGCACAGCAGTGATGAGAAGGGCAGATGGGAGGGAAATGCAGAAACTAGTGGCAGAGAAGGCAAACGCTGAGGGGACGAAAGAAGGTCACCGTCGTGGCTGCTGCTTGGAACTTGAAATGGTCCTCTGTCTAAAACAAATAAATCCGAAAGATAGGCGAAGGCGGGAGTACCAGTTCTGGTACTGGGCGAGAACGGCGTAGCTCCGCGGACAGCGGTGTAACCAAACCAGCAGTGCCGTGTCAGAGGTGGCCCTGTCCTTGAGCCCGTGCCCGGGGCAGCTCCGCGCCCAGCGCAGCGCAGCGCAGCCCGAGCGCTCCCGGTGCCGGCGGAGCGCACCGCGCTGTGCGGAGCGGCTTCGGCGCCTGCACCGCTGCCGGGCGCGGAAAAGTCCCCGACGCTTCCCGGGATCTGCCAACTTGCTCACGTTTCGCTTCGGGGAAACAACATCTGCTTATTCACGGTGCCCCGCAGTGGAAACGGGACACGGACGCCGTGTTAGACCCGCCGCGCCCTGCCACGTTCCGCAGTGCTCCTGTCACGGTTTCCTACACCAGTATACCTGGCTCACGCTGCGGCCGGGCAGCCGCTGCCCACGCGGTGGCCGGAGCCCCCGGGCTGAGCTCGGGCCGAGGCCGGGGGTGGTCGGAACCCCCCGAGCTGAGCCCGAGCCGGGGGCGGTCGGGGCTCCCGGGGTGACCCCGGGCCGGGGGGGCGGGGCCGCGCGGCTCCAGCTGTCCCCGACGGCCGCCGAGGAGCGCGCTCCGGCCGCGGGCGCGCGCACCACCCCTCACCGCCCCCGACTAGGAAGCGGCGTTGATTGGCAGCCGCGGAGAGCCAATAGGCGGTGGGGGGCGGGAGCTTGCCCGCGCTCTCAGCCAATGGGCAGGCGGCTGGGCGGGCGCCAGGGGGCGGGCGGGGGCGGTGGCCGCAGTGGCGGCGCTGAGCGGAGCGCAGGGGTCGGGTCGGTTCCGCCGCGCTCTCGGCGTCTCGTCACCCCCCACCCCCGCCGGGCACGGGCGACAGGCAGGTCCCGGCGCCGCAGGTGAGGGCTGCGCCGCGCTCCGGGGCCCTGCCTTCGGGAGAGGCTCGAGCTGGAGGCCGGGTTGGGATCCCCGTCGGAGCCGTTGGGCAATGGCGGGCGGTGGGTCCGGGCGGGGGGAGCCGCTGGTGCCGCTGCCGCACCGGGCCGGTGCCGCTGCCCGTGCTGGGGCCGGGCCGGGCCGGGGGAACACCCTCAGGGACCCCGCTGGGTGCGGGCCGCCCACCCCGCCGGCGCTCTGGGGCTGCCGCTGCGGCGGGCGCGGGGAAGGTGAAGCTCTCCTTGCACGGCGCCAGGGGAAGGGCAGGGCTGGGGCTTGCGAGGGATGACGACACTGGCTCGGTTCCTGTAGGAGGGGAGAGCTCCCTGCTCGGGGAAGTTTAGTGACCCACTCGGTCGGTGGTGGTGACCGCTTTGGTTTGGAGAGGGGAGGAAAAGAAGGCAAGGACGGACTCCTAAACTTGAGCAGCTGGGTTTTTCCTCCCGGCTTTGAAATCCCGGCGCCTGGGATGATGGCAGGTAACGATGCTGGTTTGGTGGGAGGAGGTGTTTCTACGGGGGCGAGTGAGGGTTTAAACTGCTCGGGGCCTCCTGAGTACCGGTTATGACCCAGCTCAGTCAAGCTTCTTGGTCTTGCCGTTGCTGCCTTCTGTCTTGACTTTCCCTTTTTTGGCCTGTGGAAAGAATCTCCTCATCTCCTAGACCGAAACTTCTGTGTGAGAGACAGACATCTCTTTATGTGCATTGAGGCTACCTGGTTAGGGAAGAGCAGGATGTGTACAGTGTCTGCCTGGCTTGCTGTATGTCTTTCTCAGCTGTCTCTGTTTGGAGTGACTCAGAAGCTGATAGATTCAGTCTTCTGAGCCGTCATCCTTTTGCCTGAGCAGTAAAGGAAGCCAGAAAGACACAAGTGGCGTACGCTGTCCTTTGCAAACTGAACAGTTTGAAAACTAAATGCAGTCTCTCAGTTTTAAACGCTTGGATTACTTGATTAAAATCGTAGAATAGCTAGGATAATTTAAAACTAGTACACCACTGCTCACGTTTCCTGTACCTGTTTGTGTAAGTCTGATCATTTGACCCAGATTTGGGTAAGAAATGAGTCTTGGATATGCTATGCACTTTCGTTTCTGTTGTGCTCTATGACCTCCTGCTCAAAAGGCTGCCATGAGACTGCTTTCTCTTGCTATTGGGGAGTGGGTGAGGGATAACCTTCTGCTAATTTGGATTTAATGCCAGCATCTGATCAGCTCTTCTTTAAAGCCAAAAACCTTTCCCCTGCTTTTAAAAGTTAAAACAGGAGTAGTGCATTATTACAATAGCCATAGTGAAGGCTACGTTATGTAAGCAGCGGAGTTTTCATTCTGATTTTAGTGCAATAAAAGGATCGTTCTCATATGTCTGCGATGAGACAAGCACCACTTTGTTGCTTTCTTGGGCAGGGTGGGCACACATGACATTATGACTTTTATTTCTGCTTAAAGGTGAGCAGTAACTAAAAGAGTTTGCCAGCTGTGTTTCAGATGGTCAAAACTTGTTAATTGCATTCTTTACTATTAAAGTTATTATTACCAAGGGCTGATGTGCTGGCTGTTTTATACCTGTACCTGCCTGAAATTATATTTTTTCAAACTTGCAATTTGCCTTCAAAGATAGTAGTTATATTCTGCCAATTATGACTGAATCAGCTGAAGCAGGAGCACATATTAGCATAAGGAGCATGTCTGTTTAGCACAGTGCAGCATCATTTTAGAGATCCCTGATCTCTGGTACACCACAGCTTCAGTGTGGTGAGCAGGAGAGGTGTGGAGGTGCCACCTTGCCATAGCTGTTCTATGGTCAAGTGCTCCAAACTCCCTTTGAGAAGGTGTTTACAAATCTGGATCAAATTTTTCTTTTTTATGCCTTTGAAATACCATCATAATAAAATGGCTTTTTGACTGTGGTCTAGGTCGTTGTGATCTGTGAATGCTTTTAAACAGTGCCTTCAGAAGATGCCTAGATGATATATTTTTCTAGTGGGTAGATGTCTGCTTTCTTTTCTTTTGATGAGCCACTTGAATGTTGGTCTGAAAATCAGTGAATCTGTTATTTTTACCAGGTGACATGTTTGGATGATTTAGTGTCAGGCATGAGAAGTTTTGTTCCCCTGCTCTGTGGAGCATATGGGCACCTTTTCCAGCTCTACAGCTGAGTGAGCTACGTGCTTAAAGATGTCCATATGTCAGCTCTGTGCTTCCCTGTGTGTGGTTAAAAGGAGCTTGAAGGTGACTGTGAGTTGAATGCCTATAAATGCAGGCCAAGAAGATGCTGTGCTTATTGCAGGAATTGGATGAAATGCTTAGCAGTGCTGCCAGTCAAAAGTTGCCTGTGCTTGTACAAATCTGTGTCGTAATACAAAGTAGCTAAAAGGTAGCTTTCTGTTTCTGAGTTGGTGCCTGGTTTTCTTAGCGTAGCAGCTCCTGGAAAAAGTGCATCTTGTCATACAATAAACCAGGAGAACAGTAGATGCAGATTGAAGGTGAGTTTTGTTTAGGTGGGGTTTTTTGTTGGTGGTGGTTTTTCTTGTTGTTTTTGTTGTTGTTGTTGTTTTGTTTTCTAATATGTATTTTTAAACATCCATATAAATTAATATATGAGTGCCTTTTTTGGTTCTTGGAATCTCTGCTTTTTAAAAAAAATACTAGGATTTAATGACTTTCTTGTTGCCTGGGACCTGGAATGAAGTATCTAATGCTTGAATTTAAGACTAGTCTGTGAGATGAACAACTTCTTTGTAACATGGGATTTAATTCAAGCTCCCCCAGAAATAATCCCCAGAACTTCAAGAGGTGACACTGTTCTTTTCAACTAAACTCAGTTACTGATTTTTGACTTAATGTAATGATGGCTTATTCCCAGGAGATGAAAAGAAAGAAGTAGGGAATAAAACAGTGATGTAACTGTGCTGAGATAAACCAAGCTAAGTGTTCTGTGGTTGAATAGAATGCTGTATTTAGTATGAATGTTACCTGGCTGGTTGGCTCACTGGGGCTGAGAAGAATAACCTGGAGTTGACAGTAAAATAGCTGCTGTATTCTGGGGTTGGTTTGCAGTCTCCATCATCCAATTTGTCACGAGACTTGAATGTTATTCCTTTATGTGTTATCCTTTAAGGTGCTTTTCTTAGGGGAGGGGAATAATCCAAATTTCTCTAATGATGTTGGTCTAGAATCTGCCTTGATGAGTGCTCCTTGGAGTGTGAGGGATTCTGCTTGAGCCACTGGTGCACTTGCTTAGAGTCCTGTGGATCTTGGTGGACAGGATGTGTCAATATTTGAGGAAGTTCCCAGCCCTAATTAGTAAATAGGGGTAGAACTAACATGGCTATTGTAACACTGCACAGTAATCAGCTCCAAGGCAAAAAGAAAATGTCTCTTGGGCTTTAACTAAGGTGGTTTGCTTCAAATTCTTAGAATATGCAAATATTTTAAAACTGTTCTGGCTTACACAAGGTATTGTAAATATTTTGGTAGTATTGGAAACCTGTATATTGAACTGTTTGGCTTTGGGCTAGTGCATATTGTTAACTCTTTTTGCTTGTGTAGGACTCTTCTCTAAGAACTAATTCCAAGGCATCTGTAGACCAAAATTTTTAAACAACCTTCTTTGCCTTTTATCACATACCCTAGAGCAGTGAACGACAAGCCAGACTACAGTATAACAGCAGAAATGGTGAGAATGAGAACTCTGTGTGGTATTATGAAGCATTTCTTTGAAAGAGTTTTACTGAAACCAAAAAGGCTGGATTTTATGTAATCTTTTGACATAAACTTGTAACATAAATGGGCACCACTCAGACTTTAAGTGACACTGTGCACTCAGAGGAGTTCACAAGTATGTTCTAAGTATCTTCTTATGCCCGTTGTGATTAATGTCCTGATGTACTTGCAAGCTCTTAGCTTTTGATATAAAGTAATAAGTTGTTTGTGACTACTAAAACTGGCTGACCTTGGTGTTACTCTACTGTTCATTATGAAGTCTCTTGTTACAGAAGTGTGATATTCTTTCTGCCTTATTTTGTTGTGTCTTTGTGCATGAGTAGCACAAATAGGGCTCAAATCTGACTTTCATGTATGATGGTGCATTAATCTCTCCCACATACCAAGTGAATGTATTGCTACCTAGTGATTGTAGCAACAAAATGTTGTTGACTGGGCTCTGAAAAGACTAGCAGAGTTTTTTGTACCTGGCATCTCACAGCAAGGGTTTTGGGTTACAAAACCAACTTGCACAGAACTTCTTACGTGGCATAGTAATAGTAGCTGAATATTGAAATAAGATTTTTTGTTGTTGTTGTTTTCAATAGCAGATGCACAGCCACACTTGATTAATTTAAAAATAATATGACAAAGAATATAATGAGCTGAGGTTTTTTCTAATTTCTGACTTAATAGGTTAAATAAAAAGTGCAGGGTGAATATGCTTAATGTGCCCTTTTTTAAAGGGGTAATGTGAAGTACAGATTTCAATAAATAATCTGCCATGAGTCACAGCACAGGACAAACGGGACGTGGTTTTGGTTTGCCCTACGTCTCTCATCCTCTCCCTTAATTGAGACTTTCTTAGCAATTTGACAGATACCTACCTCCCTGCTGAGAGGAACAATGCTGCTTTCTTTTTGGGAGAAGTGATAAATGGGTAATAAACAGGTATAGATCTGTTAAATGAACTCTATGTATTTAATGGAACCACGTGCATACATCATCAACTTGTAGGCATGCTTACTTCCACAGTCTTTGAATAATATTCTTAAAAACATTTCTTCCAAAGTCTTCAGGTTCTGTCTGTCCCTTAATAGTTAGAGATAAAAGCTTCAAAACTCTAATTTTTTCATTTACCTGTAATAATCTAACCACTCAAAGTCATCTGATATCTCGTCAACATAGAATTGTGCTTAACTTGTAGGAGCTGCTGAACAGCTTGCTTTAAGCTCTAGAGGGAATTCATCTGAAGGACATTGTTCTTAAATTCTTGCTGTGTTGAATGAGGTTATGGTTCCATTCCAAAATGTGAACATGCTGTTTTATACAGGAGAAACTGGGTAACCATTTCATTTACACAACTTTTCTTTAGTTTTTGTGTGTTAGAGAGCTTCATATAAAGAATGCTGTCAGTGTAGTGTCATTCAGATACAGAGAGAAATAAATTGAGTGGCTAGCTCTTCCTCTTTTGGGCAATTAAATTCTTAGAAACTATTACACCCACACCTGGGAGTATTGCCATCTCACTGTCTGTTATTTTAGGGCTCTGAGAGTTGACGTTTTTGTCATTTTTGAAAGCTTGTGCAACTGAAAGTGGTAACAACCAGCACATATGGATAAAGTATAATCAACCAATAATGTTTGATTCATAGTGCCACTTCCCAAAGCACACTTCCATGCTGTCTTAAGCAGAGTCCTAAATGGAAAGTTAAGTGAAAAAAAGTTCTATTTTGTTACTGTGTCATTGATGGCCTATGGTGAGATGGCCATGGTTGGATGCCAGGTGCCCACCAAGCAACTCTGTCACTCTCCTCATCTGGACAGGGCAGAGAAACTGTAACAAAAGACTCACAAGTTGAGATAAGAACAGGGAGAGATCACAGCCCAGTTATGATCATGGGCAAAACATACTCAATTCAGGGAAATTAATTTAACTTACTGCCAATCAAATCAGAGTAGGGTAGTGAGAAATAAACACAAATCTTAAAACTCTTTTGACCAATCCTTCCCTTTTTTACAGGCTCAGCTTCACTCCTGATTTTTCTGCCTGAGTGGCACTGGGTGACAGGGAATGGGGATTGCAGTCAGTTCCTCACACATTTATCTCAGCTGCTCTTTGCTCTTCACACTCTTTATCTGCTCCATCATGGGGTGCCTTCCATAGGAGATGACTCTCCACAAACTTCTCCAACATGAGTCCTTCTCTCAGGCTGCAGTTCTTCACAGACTGCACCAGTGTGGGTCCTTTCCAGGGGGTCAGTCCTTCAGGAACAGCCTGCTCCAGTGTGGGTCCCCCACAGGATCACAAGTCCTGCCAGCAAACCTGTTCCAGCCTGAGCTCCTCTCTCCATGGGGTCACAGGTCCTGCCAGGAGCCTGCTCCAGCCTGGGGTTCCCATGGGATCACAGTCTCCCTTGGGCTTTAATGGCTGCACTGCGGGGTCCTCCATGGGGTGCAAATTTGGCTGTATCCTCAGGAGCATGTGTTGGAGATGGCTTTAATGAATAGGCAGTTTTGGTATGTGGATCATGCATTAGCATTCTGTAGACATTTCAAGATATTATCATTTGATTAAAGAGATTTTAATTGCTGCGGCTCTTAAAATCTTTAAGTAGGTTGATTATCCAGGTGCTAATAGCATGCAGAAGAAATGCAAAAGGATGATTAATAGATTTTAATCCAGGAAAGAACCATTTGTAATCATGTGATCTTTTCTGAAAAAGACCATCCGTAGGACTTGTGTGAACGAATCCCTGTTGGAATTTGATACAGCCACAAAGAAAACTTCCTATTTAGAATAAAAGGATGTATAGTCTACCACAACCCTGTTAGGTGCCCAGTTAGCTAATTAGTCCTGCTGTCTCTAACAGGGTAATCTCTCTGATGTATAGTCAGACAATATACACTTCTAGCTGCCTACCTAACAGCACTTTATTTATATCCTGTGATTCATTGAGCACGTTCAACTGAGCATTCTGCTCCATTTCAGAATTCCTCAAACGTGATGCTTAAAATATTCATATTTATGAGATAGGGAAATTAAACTTTGTCTTGGTACAGTCCAATGCAATTTGCAAATTAGGATCTTTAGGTTATGCTCATTTCAGCAAACAGTCCAGATAGGTTTGTGTTAGCACTGGTTTTGGTCTTATTTACTATTTCCTCAGGCTTTTGTAAAGGTTGTCTGGGCAGTAGATCAGTCATGATTCCTGATCTGTTCCCAGGTCACCAGTAATAATGGTTAAGAGCTTAGCAGTAGCTTGGTGAACACATCCAGTTTTGTAATATTTCTTGACTCTGTCTTTTCAGGGCTTAAAATAAACTTAACATCAGACTGAGCTTGTGCTATTCTGCATCTTGATCAGAATACCTTGTGAAAGCAAGGTCAGCGCTGTGTTGAGACTTAAGTCCTCAGCATAGTCACCATCACTCAGGATGGTGTCCTCATAAAAAGAAGGTGATGCTAAGAATTTGGTTGTATTGTATTTTTCTTTTTACTATGTAATAATAATTATCAACTTGGTATGCTCAGATGGAATCTTACTTCTTCTATTTTTGACTTGTCCTGGTTCTGGCCAGGACAGGATTAAATTTTGCAGTAAAATTTAACTGGCAGGAGGGGCATGGCCAGGACCTGGAGGTTATTCTGTACCACCTCAGGTCATTTTCCAGGGATGGGGGAAAGGCTCCCTTCAGGAGCGTGAAGGAGGGATGCCCGGGCATTGTTAGGGTTTTTCTGCATGCTGAGTGTGCTAGAGCATCCCAAATGATATTTTAAAATTCTTGAACAAAAGCTGGTTTGGGCTCCTAAGTCCTTTTAATTTCTGGTTTGAGGACTAATAATCATATCACTCAAATAAGATTATTTGTCAGTATTCATAGATCTTCTGCCTCTGTTCTACATTACAGTGAGTAATAGCATTGTTGCAAAGGTTGTTACAGTAAGGATAATAAAGGAGCTTTAAATATGATTGCAGTCTACCAATACAACTATTTCTGTGTTCATTCTGCTATCTTTTGTCATTTCTAGCTTTTGTTATATTTGTTACTGTGCACATCCCCTCTTTTCCACTTCACCTAGAGGGATTTCTGTAGGTTATGTGGTTTTCTTCAAATGTGGCTTCGGGGACAGCTATTAAAAAGTCTTGTGTGATTCCCTGTTATTCTTGGATGGTATATTACTATTAAAATAATACTGAAGTAATATTTTATCAGATCGCCAAAGCTGAGCTTCTCAGGACAGGTAGTCACTCCTAGTTCTGTCATCCATTCTCTTTTGAGGTATGGATGCATGGTGTTCCTTTGTGGTGAATGCAGTGTGCTGTTAGAGTTAGGACATTGTCACCTATGAATCCCATACAAATTTTGGAGTTGGGAAGGTGAAACATGGAACATACATGGATGGGACCAAAGGGCCCCACAATAATGTGGCATTCTCCTTCTCACAGCAGCTTGTTGCAGAAGGAGCTGTGTGTGCTGTGTTGTTTAGTGTGCATTAGTGGCCTCTGGTAGATACCACTTAGTGCTCATGTGGTGCAGAATGTCTGTGGAGTGTTAAATGTTCTTTAAAGTTGCTAATATTTCAAGTGAGTAATGAATATTATTGCAGAAGTGTCACCACTCGTTTCTTGAGCAATCCTCTCTCCCTACGTAACCACGTACAAACACTTCCGTTGTGTGACATGTACAGTGAAGTTTCAGTGTTATAAAATGGGCTTGATTTATGTTCCCAAAGGCAATAATATAATCTCTTACTTGTATGCCTACTGCTTACACATAAGCAATGAAAAGATCTTTTTGCCTTTCTTTCAGGGTGTCAGCCTTTTTCTGAAGGGTATCTTGTGTGTGGTCTTTGTACTTGCCTATTCTTTGTGTTAGCATAACATCTTGGTGCTTGTTAAACTGGCTCCAAAGCTTGTTGCTACTTCTACTCCAGTGATAAGTTACTTCAAAACAAGTGATAGTCTGTGTTGTGACTAAAACAGGAAATCAGGGGTTTTTTGGTGGTGCTCAGCCATTTGTTCTTGCTATGTGTTCCGTGGTGGTCGTGTTTATCTGGCTGTGCTGTGTCTGGGGTTGGTTCTCTGGTTCAGCAAGAAACCTTTTATTTTTGCAGAGTCATTTTCAGCTGGATAAAGCTTAGCACCTGACCTCCCCAACAGAATCAATGGCATAGGAATGGGTCAGAAGGGATGACTGGGCATGCGGCACAAACAAGATCAGTCACTGTCAGTGGAATGAATTTATGCCATAACAAAGCGATCAGACTACGTACTAAGCGATGTAGAACAGTGAATAATTTCTATAAAGTTGACCTGTAAAGTGAATGTTGGATGTAAACAAGTCTCTGTATAAGTGCTTTTATAATCAGATGTATGCCAAAGATGGTCGGGTGTAATAAAGTAAGGAAAATGGAATGGATATAAATGCAGCATCATTGTTTGCCCTGGCAGCTGAAGCTGTGCTACCTGAGCTGCTGAAATACAACTCAGAAAGATGTGACATCTTCACTCAGACTCTACCCTTACACTGTCCACAGTTAAGGGAATTGCAGATGAACTTTTCTTGATTTTTACCAATTTTAAATGCATGGATGAATAGAAAATAAGTATTAAATTATATTAAATTAATAAATTTTAAGGTCAACTTGCTGGTGTTTTCTTTATTTTTTTGCTTAAATATTTTGGAGTGGAAGTACCAGAAGACAATTGAAATACTTTTTCAAGTTAAACAAGTTCCAAGTAGAAAGGAGTCAAAAGTCCTTGCCTTTTTACCTTCAAAATATTCACTTGTAAATAATGTAGGTGTTGCTAAGGTTTAAAGCTGATATTTTATTCTTATGTAATGAAATACAGTATTTGTAGAAAAAAAAAGTGAATGCTAAATAATTGTTTTGAAACTCCTAGCAGATGATTTAGATTAATCTGTTAGCACATTATTGTTAAACCAAGTTTTGAAGAAGTAGCTTTAAATTTCAATTCAATACTTAATTTCCAAAATTGATGCAATTTTGTGGAAAGAATCAAGTGTGTTTTTATAATGTTAGTATCTTCTTTCCTTTTTTTTTTTTTTTTCTTTCTCCCAGGGTAAAATCTAGGTGTACAAAAAAACCCATGCCATTGATGTAGTTTCCTAGACTGAAATAGAAAAACTGCTTGCCTACCTTATTGAAACCTCTTTGGGTTTGGCTTTTTGGGTGTTTGTTCTTTGTTCTTCTTGGTTTTGTGAGGTTTTTTTGTTCATTTGGTTTTTTTTGTTTGGGTTTGGTTTTTTTCGGTTGATTGGTTGGTTGGTTTTGTGTTTTTTTAAGAATTATTAGAATTCGAGAAGTAGATTTAGAGGGATTCCTGTTACTTTTGTACTACAATACTGTCCAATCTGCTTTATTGGCTATTCTCAGTAAACTACTATTCCAGCAGATTTTTTTTTTTTTTAGCAGGTGCTTAGATTGGCTAGCAGAGAACATCTTAGAACAGTATTGCAGAACATTTTGTGGTTTTCTTTGTTTAATTGTTGTCTGCACTGGGAAAGGTGCCTGGGATATCATGAATGTCTTGTCTGTTCATTGAGCTAGGACCAAATTTATTATTTATGTTCATATGCACAAATTTGAGGAGATTAAAGGACAATCCATGTAGTTTTAAAGGATCTGTAGGTGAACCTTAAAATTTATTTGAAATGAGATTTGATCTTAAAATTGGTTTGAATTTGGCTAAGAAATCCTTTGTCCAAAGTAGCATATTAAGCAGCTGCTTCTGCTTAGGCTTGTTGTATCCCTATATCAGAGAGCAACATGTGGGTTTAGTCTGTATCAAGTTACTGTATTTTTAGTACTTGGTTTAGCATAAACTATCATAGTTTCTGGTAGAATGTAAATCCTGTGAGTGGTATGGGTGTCATGAGTAAAATCTGTGCTGTACAATGTTAATCATTGTCAGCTCAGTGCCAACCAGTTCCGTAACTGAAGAACACAGATAAAACAAGTATCATACAGCGATTCTGAATTTATTTGGGGTTCTGCAAGATAACCTATAGGTTCTTTGCTTTAGACTTTGATCAGTCTGATAAAATATGATGTTGTTTCTCTTTCTACAGAGATCCACTCAGCTGGGGTTTTTTACTAGTCCTGTACAGAAACTAAAATTGTGATTGGAGAGCTCTCCTTTATCCCTCCTCCCCTTTCTTGCCAAAGAGGCTGGATAGGAAGCACCTTTGTGTCTACTTGTTGTTAAGTATTGCAGAAACATTTTGTGTAATTAAGGAAAAGTAGTGCTAAATTTAGCATGTAATTAATGTGTTGTGAACAAAATTACTAGTTTTACAGTAATAATTTTAGCAGCTTTTATGCCACCTTATTGCATAGCAGGACAGAGATGAACAGGTTTCGATGTTTTCAAGTACCTCTGAAGGTATTTTCATTGGGCACCCTTTATGGGTTTTATTTTTTGCACTTGCGGTATTTATTTCACGTATGGATTATTTCATACACATGGATCAAATACTACATTCTCTGAGTGAATATTGCTGTGCCAGTATAGTATCTTTTGATATGATTTGTCTGAGTTGTGAATGATGTTAGTATTTCAAGTTTGAAGTTTATAGTGTGTTTGGTTTTTTCAGTTTTCAGGGATATGTAAAGTATCTAATTTAGCTAGCATGCTCACTGGAACACAATTTATTAGGTAGGAGAAATACCATCAAAATCTGTTGTACAAATTAGATCTTTAAAGCTGAAGGTTTTATAAACACGCTTCTCAAAATATATTTTGAATTTGCCAAGGAAAAATGTATCACATAAACCCTTCCATTTTTTTATTGCAATGAATAGTTAGAGAATGAAGTTATGTAATCTCATTTCAGAAAAAAAAGCTTTTATGAAAATCTTGTGAAACACTCTTTGTAATGCAATAGCAATTAACTTGTGCAGTGTTCAACCCTGCAAATGGGGAGAAATAAGCAATGTAGAACTTACAGCTCTTGTTAAATTGCTTTGTCAACTGTTGTTGCAATCCTCCAGGAATCTCTGCATTGCTTCCCAGAATGAATTAAATTTGAGCTACTTTCTCCAGTTATGCAGCTGAAGCGGCTCATGAGAGTTATTGGAATGTGCAAAGAATAGCATATTGCACCTAAGCTTTTACGTTAGAATTTCTGTAGCTGTGAATACTGAAAGGGCTGCAGGAAGTCCAACTATATAAGCTTTAAAAGATGTTTTT
Organism: Coloeus monedula; assembly: GCF_965178545.1. NCBI lineage: Eukaryota > Metazoa > Chordata > Aves > Passeriformes > Corvidae > Coloeus > Coloeus monedula. Next base: position 14,188,684 of record NC_138784.1, read on the forward strand.
ATATCTTCTTTCACTCTTCTTTTTCTGTCCTAAGGGAAAAAAAAAATCATCATCTCAGGTGAAAGACAAGTACAAGCAGGGATTTGGCATATATGTGTCAAAATGAAAATGCAACAGCTTCAAGTTTTGTCTAAAGCTAGCCTGCTGAAACTTAAATATTCAAGCAAGAAGTTAGGTTTTTGAAAATTCATTTAGCAATCTGTTACTTGATTTCTTCTGGTTTTGTCTACAATTTAGAACTTCATGCAGAATTACTGGTTATCCGTGTTAAGCTGAATAAGCCTTACAGTAGTGACTTGCCTCCAAACCCTGAAATCATTGAATATATTCTGGAATATTACTGTTGAAATGTCCCAACTAGAGGACTCTAAATGTGAGTTTAAATGTTTTTTAAGTTTGGATAAGCTTTCAGTGCCTTTAACTTAGAGGCAAAAGCGCTGGCTTTTTACTTGGATATATTGGATCCCTTGAGCCAGAAGCTTTTTGCATAGCTAAAAGAACCCTTTCTATATCATTGTGTCCCGATTACTTTGTATCAGTGACATTAGGAGGACCTTTTTTCAACCTATGTTGGCACTGCCTGCCATTGACTTTCACCTTTCCAAACACAAGGAAATGGACAGTGGTGATGCATTTTGATTGTCAATTGGAACCCTGGGGAGTTAGTAAAAGTAAATTCAATGTTAATTTTGCTAGGACTTAGTCACGGCTGTGAGCCAGTACTAAACCTGTTCAAATGGCCTTCTTTATTGCTGCACTATTTTTAGGTTGAAAAGGCTATCTTTAGAAACTTCTTTGGTGAACATTGCAGGGATACAGTTCACATATACTCATACAAGCATCCAGGGAGAATTTTGAAAAAAACCTTAGGATTCTTCTGATATTACATAGCATGCTGCAGTTCTAAATTGTTCCAGTTAGTACCAGGCATCATTATTGAGAGCCTCAGATGGAAGACCAACAGAAGATTTGTGTGGCAGCTACTATATCTTCTTTTACAAAAAGTTCTTGAAACTGAACTGCAGGTGGATGCTAGTTCTAACAAAATGTTGGCTAGACTGGTTTGGTGTCATTAAAATTCTTCAGTTTGTGTATCAATAAGAATAGACAAACAAATATTTCTGAAAGAATAGCTGCCTTCCTTTGAAAGGAGTTTTAGGTACCAGTGGTAGAAATGCAAGTCTGAAGTAGTTTGGATTTAGAGCTTTATCTCATGCCAGTGGATGATACAATAAAAATATGTTGAAATGATAAGGAACAGATTATACCAGGAGGTACCATGGCCAGGACAAAGACTAATTGTTGAACATGGGTGTACCAAATGAATGTTTTTTCAAGCTTAGTTACTTGAGTACCTGCAATTTATGTCATGCAAAATGGACCATAGCGAAAAACCTGTGTCATTACATGGATTAAATATAATGTAAACTTTGTGTTGTACCAATACCATGAAATTTTTCTTCAGGTATTAGAATTCTTAGTTAAAGGATTAGTGGATGGCTTTGGCTGCAACATTCAACTGTGTAGCCTTGTACTTCAGCATAAGAAAAAAAGAAAAGTGGACTACAATTGTGTGTGTGCAGAAGGTAGAGAAGCCAATGAAATGTAACTGGCCATGAGAATGGCACTCTTGTTTTTGTCTTTCAGAAGTTGCATGATGTCTTGTGAATTGGTAGATAATTGATTGTAGAGTGCCCATCACGGAAGACTTTGTGACTGGACAGGGTGCTAGGTAATCTCAGCAAGGCTCCCTTTGCCGTCAAAGACTGGATTAAAGAGGTCAGGCTGTTGCATGGTTCTGTGATCCTTGTAACTCGACAAATACTCAGCTGAAGTATTTCTTATGGGATCTGATTACTGTAGGAAAGTGTGGCTGTTGATAACTCTTTGAAGAGATACTGTGTAATCCAGCCTCATCTGCTCCCAGGACTTGTTTTTAGGATCCTGTGACCCTCACTATAACCCTAATCTTTTCCCAGTTAAAATCTGGCATAAAAAATACAAACAGATCTAACTTTTATCTTCTGTGGAACTGAAAAGTAATGCATTTTTTTTTCCTGATGAAAACAAATTCTGGTAGACTGTCCTCTGTCACAGTTAACTAGATCATCAATTGTCAGACTCAAATGAGCAGAATTTCCAATGCTAAAGTGTCACTGGTCCATGACAGGATCAGTAAACATTAGCCTTCTTTGGTTTAAAATTGGTGTTTTCAGCTGGAATTCTGGCTACAGGCTTTTTAAGATAGTATGACAAAGTAGATAATAAAGTGCCAAGAGTTGGACATTGCATTTTCAGTTTCATAAATAACAAGGTAGAGAATAAATGTGTGTTGTCTAATGAATCAAGGTTATTCAGCTGTTGAATACTCTATATAGCACATTCTTTACTAATGCTATTTTTTAGATGTGGTAAATTAGAACTGTTTTTTAAGTGTATTATCTGTTTTCATAATTTTGGGTGACTGATGCATCAACTAGATATTTTGCATCAGTGAAGCAGCTATTTTATCTTTCAGATGTGGACAGTTGCATAAGTTTTTTTCAGTATAAACTGAATTTCAAGTTAAACACAAAAGGAAAGAAAGAAACTGCTATAGAGTATTTGTGTGTGTACCCTTCAGATACTTGTGCCACAGGTTAATAATACTTAATGACAAGAAAATCCATACAGCTGGACTCACCATCTCTTTGTGCTTTTAGTGTTCTCCTTTTAAATTGCACATATGTCTTAAACACGACTTTGCCTGTTCTGAGATAACCTTAGTAAATACTCCAAAGTATATTTAAAAATATTTTTGAAAATTGTTCTTTCATGTGCTCTGTACCCTTAAGCTTCAGGAGTAAGGACAAAACAACTTTTAAACAGCTGTGGTCTGAGACCTGATGTGATTGTGTGAAGGTTCCTTGTGACCCTGACTGTTCAGCTGTTGAGCTGCTTTTATTAGAAGCAAATGTTACTGAGCTTGAGGCTGGAGTTGCTGAAGGGATTCTCTTCCTGGGTTAGAGAAACTCCTGGCCTTCTCCAGAAAACTTAAAATGACTGAGGAGTTACCGTGGGTACTCTTTATTACTGGAGTTGACATTAGCTTTGTGGGTTCAGGAGACTTTCTAGAGGTGGGCCTAATTTTTCCAATAGTGTTTATATTAAGGCTTTAAGCCTCCAGAACCAGAAGGGAAAAATGTCTGTACTTAAGTTTCACAGGTGTTCTCTCCTGAAATGCTCTTGGCTTGAACTGTGATGTTAAAGAGTGTGATTATGAGAAGTATCGTGTGTTGCTTGTAAAATATTATAAATAATATCTTTTAATGTGCAATTTCTGTCATGTATTTTTCATTGTCTAATGTTTTTTCTGCAGTATTTCTTATATATCTATTTCTATATATCTATTCAAAATCTTATATATCTATTTTATTCCACCATATGATAAAGACAGTTAAATGTGAAATTTATTATTCATTGAGTAAGCACATCACTTGGTTTTCTTACTCTTGGGGAAATAGAAATCTTATTTTCAGTTAAACTTTGAAGTTATTTTTGCATAATTGAAGCTTTCATCATGCAGCTGTTTCAGCTGTTGAGCCATTTAATCCTTTTTTTGATTCCTTTGCTGCTCAGCCTCTTAACTCGTGAGCCATATGGAGATACGGCTTTATAATGGCAGTCATATGTAGAGAGGTGACTCATTTCAGTAACCACAAACTATTCTAGAGCACTGGCTGAGATGATCCTGAGAGCAGGGACACAGAGCCTTGCCTGCAGTGTCGTGGTACAGTTCTGTCTGTGTTCGTTGTCACCCTGCCCTGGCCTTGGACAGGAGAGTGGGGATATCCCAGCTGTCAGCTCAGACACAAACCTTGGGAGACAAATGTGGGATGGAATCTAGTGAGACATTCAAGCTGGACTCAGAAGCACAAGATCACTTGCTAGGTTGTAAAATCCCTTGGAGGTGGTAGTGCTGGTAGTGCTTTTTATAAAATGGCTGAAAATCTCAGTGTGTTAACCATTGCTCTAGGCTATAACTCTAGTGGCTGGGTTTATATGTTTGTGTGCAAATAGACCATTATATATGTGGTTTATGCACAAAGTACATGTTAGAAATCCAGCTCAAGCTGTTCCTTTTGAGTGTGTGCAAGTTCGATGTTGTAATTCCAGAATGATTTTATTCCATGATACTAACTTTATTCAGATTACTTCATGTTACTATGCATCATGCAAAAATGAATTCTGTTGAATTATATCTTCATTTAAAAGATGATATTGCATTGAATATAATGGCTCCAGGCTTTCTGGAGTCTAACATAATGCAGTTTTTCAGTTTGATGATCATGTGTAGAATGATTTGCAGTAAACTAAATAGCTTAAGAAATTTGATCACTTTATTCTGAAGCTACTTGTGCCTGCTTTTCTCAGCTGTAACAACTATCATACTGCTATTTGGTGAGTGTAGAGGTCACTGACATATGAATTAAGTTAAATTCAAAAAGAAAAAAGGTAAGTTATTGTACCTTTAGCAAGAATTGTTTCTGGTTTTGAGAATGGTGTAAACATTTAAAATGCTGAAGTTACTCAGCAGTATATATGATGAAAAAAGTCAATTGAGTAATTGATGCTTTTACTAAGACTTTCTTTCAGTACTGTGATCAGCTTTGGTCCTATTTGATATTAGTCTTGAATTTTCAGCAGTAGGGTTTTTGAGACTCTCCTCTTGAGAGAGCACTAAATTGAGCTTGGTTGGGATTATCTACCTTTCTTTTTTCTGTCTTCTGATTGTTCCTCATGTGCAGGTTACATGCTGCTGTTTCAATGCTCCACAGTGGTGGCACAGCTTTATTAACTGCAGAAGCACAATGGTGATGGTGATGCAAGAACTGTCAGTTAATGGGGCCTCTTGTTCCACTTTCCTTGAACTTCAGTCCAATTTAGGTTGCAGAGTAGATGGCTGACCTACTTGTATTTTGGTCAAGCATTAATTTAAAATGGCATAAAAAGCTTTCCTTTTCCTGAAAAGCAGGAGCAGGGTAGAAAAGACCACTCTTTCTGAGGTTAGTTGGCCAAATTTAAGCATTCATTTCACGTTGTTACGTTTAGGGATTCCACATTTAAGTGACTTGTTTGAGAGCTGTACAAGCTCATGTAACATGTATCCAGATCGCTGAAAATCATGAGGAAGACTGGCTGCTCTGCTGTGCTTTCTTTTCTAAACCCTTAATAAGATTAGTGAAACCTTTGCAAACCAAAGAAAAGCTTTCACCTCCTCTCTTGCCTAACCTGGATCCCATGTGCCTCTTTTAAAGCAGCACCTTGTTTTGCACACTGAAAACTGTAGGTTTTTCAGTTGCATTAGGATTAAAGTAGGTTTAACTGTACTGTGTATGTTTAAAAAAACCCCAAACAAATCAAAACCAACAACCCCTTCCACTTCTGCCTTTGCTTGTCAAATTACATATACAGGGAAGGCCATAAAGTATGATCTCTGATCCTAATATTTAAGAATGACCTTCCTGGTAGCTTAGACCAATGAGTTTAGTACATGGTAAGGAGCCAGTTCATTATATGTATTACAAAAAATAATTACATGTTTTTAGGGAATATTTAATTCTACTAACTTAGAAGCTCATGTTGTCTAGATTACTAAATTATAAGTAGAGGTATTCTGATCTTGTTGCAGTAATTACCATTTCAGGACCAGAAAATTAAATTGCCTAGAAACATGAGAATTCCTGGCTAAAGTTTAGCTCAGATTCACTGAGCTGAAAATCTGTTTAAATAGAATTCAAGAGTTTCTTTTTTAGTGACCGTGTTAATGCAACGAAGTATTGAGTAACCTTCTCTCCAACTTTAACACAAGCAAACAATTTAAACTCTCCTAATAGTTCTTCAGAAGCTGCACTCAGTTTGCTTTAAAATCTGAATTAATCTTATTTAATCTTAAATATGAAATAGTCACGTGCTCTTTTGTACTTTTACAGTATAGCATTGATTTTGAAACACTTGAACAGGCCTTTTATTGTTTCTAAATGAATAATTACTTATTTAACTTACTGTAAAGAAAAATAGTTGAAGTTAAATATGCCTCTGGTTGTTTTCTTTCTGCATTTAATGAATTGTATTTTGCAGAGGTCTGTACATTTTGTATCAGTTCCAGAAATGAAACTAATGAAATGGGGCATAATCTGATGACTATCACAGCTGAAAATGTTGCTTTTAAGTTGTAAGGCTATCTTCCTTAGCAGTTTTTACATTGATAGTGTTTTCCCCAAATACTGAACTACCCTTTAATGTATTTTGAGGGTTGAGGAATGTTGCATGATGATTTGACCCACTTTTTGTCAGCAGGGCTATGACAGTGAGGGGATAATGACTGCAGAAAGAATTGGTAATTACAGAAGCCACTGTTTAGAGCCTTTTCACAGCTTTGATCTAAGCCAAAAATTATGGCAGGGGTCATTTAATTTCTGCTATAGGGTACAAGTCCTGGGGTACAGTTCTTTGCTAGCTTTGGCTGTCCCTTGCGCAAAAGCTACACTAGCAAATAATTTCTGGTGTTATAGGGTACTTGTGTTGAGGAGCTATCCTAGAAAATTGCTGGGTTTGCGTACTAGAGAGTAATCCTTTCAGCTCCAAGGAGTTTTGTGTGGAAATGTGATGTCTCTTTGCTGTTTATATCAAGTATAACATGAGCACATTGTGGTCTGTTGTTTTACTGGGTCTTGGGATCTTCTCTTTCACCTTCAGCAATGTCCATCTGAGACAGGAAGGTCTTCTATAGGAAGGTCTGTTATTGTTTGTGCTTTCTCTTTATCCATGGTAAGGAAATCATCACTTCCCCTTTTCCTTTTATTTATATTTCCAAAAAGTGACAGAAAAATTCACTAATATGTGAAGAGTGCACAGATTTTCCTGGGTTCGCCCAGGCAGCTTCCCCTGCCCCAGTCGACCTTCCTAGTTTTTGCCAAGTATAGTCATCTGCATCCCGCTAAGATAAGCAGAAGGTGGGGTATGCTGACATCTTAAGGCACAGATTTAGTTTGTAACAGTGATTTAGGCTTTGGAAACAAGTATGAGTTAAAGACAGGGCTGAATTTGGTTCCAATAAGGTATCTGAATTGGTTCTCTTCTGAAGTAAAGAACAGTAGTTCCTCAGTGCAACTTTCAGATTCATGAGGACTGCCCTGTTTCACCTTAATTTAAGGGTTTAGATCTGCTTCCATTCAATGCATGTCAGTATTTCATTAATTAATATTACAGCCCTGTATTTCCTGGGGTGGAAAAATACAGCTTTTGACTGTGAAACAGTGAAACAACACATCTGTTTCCTAAGTGACGCATCTGCAAAGTGTGCCTACGTGTTTCACTGAGATATTTAAAAACACTCTCCTCCAGTGAAGCCAGTTGTATGATAAAAATACCTTCCCTTAAAATGGGCTATCCATGGTCTTTCCTAAAGGTTATAGTACACCAAATATTCAGCTTTGCAGCTATACAGAACCATATTATGACTGAAAACCCTGTGTTATTTTGAGTGTTGAAGTGTGGAGGGGGGCAAAAAAGACATTGCTTGAGCTACAAGGTTTTCATCAGCCCACAGGAAGTGCTAAAGTACACGCTGATGAGAGAGCTGTGTTTGTGGAAATGGAGATCAGGCAGTGCTGTGCAGGTTCTGTGGTTATCTGTGCAGTTATGCTGCCCAGCTCCAGAGCTGGAAAAAATGCAAGTGAATTAAGGCATGCTTTTTCAGGTGAATAGCTTGTAAACAGAATGGGGAATGACTTTCCAAACAACTGTCATAGTTGCTTTTTCCTACCAAAATGTACTCTACTGTGTCACAGCTGATACAAAACTATTTTTGGCTGAGTGTGATATTTTGCAATGTTTGTTTGAATGTAAGAGAGTGCATTTATCATGTTTGAACTGACGGTTCTGGGCTCATACAGCCTGCTGTTCACAGCACACATCATTTCTAGAATGGTTATTGTACTGCTTTTTATTTATGTCCTTTTGTGGGGTTTCTGTTTTGAAGTAGAGCAGTGTTCTTGCTGGGTGGTCACATAAGTAAGTTTTGATGTCTGAGGCAATGCTTCTTGTAATGTTCTATTTTGCTTCTTCATTATATGCCATTTTAGAACAGTTGTGTACATGTCACTTGTCTCTGCAACTGCTTTGTCAGTGCAGCTGTAAATGCTGTTTCATGGTTTCTTTCCTGGAGAATCCATCAGTATCACTCCTCTGCACTGTCCTTGTTTGTGCACTGCTGTAAAATTCTACTTGAACTAAATATTAAGTGTGTATCCTTTAGATATTTCCTTTGACATTTTACAAAAATTAGTTTTCATTATGAGTGTATATAACAAGCCATCTAATTCCACTCGGTAAAGGGTCAATTATTTATTTTTGAAGTATCTGGAGACTTAAAGATTTCTTGCTAACTAAATGCTTACAAAGTGTAATTTGCAATTTGAAGACGTGTGGTCTTTTGCCCCCTTCATGTTTTTTTTGAAACAAATCTAAAAGGATATTAATCTCAATTTTATTTATTTAGGAAGGATGCCAAGATATTATGGTTAATTTAATTTTGGCAGACTTTGACAGGACATATGAATTAGTGTGTGATGTCACAGGCATTACAAAGGTGAACGTTAGAAAAGAGTGAACGTTTGTAATTAAAAAGTTCTTCCTGCGCTTTATCATTTTGATCACTCGATCCAAAACAGTGGAAAACCTCTGATTTGAAAAATCAGAGAGTATTTTTTGATGTTATTTTAACTGACAAATAATCCCGAGTTCTTCAGCTGGTTTTCTGGCAAAATTTACTCAAAGCCAAATTTTATGTGCCTTTTTTTTCCCCTGCAGTGAAGAAAATGTTAATGTGGATTTTTCCGTCATACCTCCAGATAAAAAAAAAGTATAGTCTGAAAATGTTAAGGTTTGTTTTAGATATATGCAAGTATTTTAAAGCTCCCTACATCACTCTGTCAACTTTGCATCCTTAGCTGGTAGATCTATGCCATTTAAAGTATGTATTTTGCAGTGTTAATAATTTCTGTGGTCAGTGTCTGTTTAACTTAAAATAGAAACCTCTGCAAAGCCTCTGAAGGCAATTACTAGCTTCCCTGGTTAGAACAAAAATTGCACAATGAAAGTACTACACCTACACATGTTGGCTTGTCAAGCTGAGAATAAAAAATAATTTTTCCCCAAAGTCAGTGTTGTGCTATTTAAGGTATCTATCTCCTGGTTAGTTGGAAAAACACAGAGGAAGCCTGTGCTGGCAGGATGGTTAGGTTGTGAATGTGCAAAAAACCAGCACGTGTAACAGCAACATGTCTAACCAGCATGTCTGGCCACTAATGATGGGGAAGGAGGACAGGAGATAAGAGCTGCCAGCTCCAGGGCTCTGCCAGTCTTCTTTAGAGTGTGAGTGTGAGGTAGTATTTGTACATTGTACAAAATGTGCAGGCTAAGAGTCCTTTTGACTACGTTGGGTCATTGCCTCGTGTTGCAGGTGTGTTACTTCTGCAACACTTCTGTGCTGTGTGTTATTCAAATTGCTTGATCAGTAATTTTAAGTTTCATTTATTTAATAAAGTAATCAGACTGTTATGACTAAAATGGCTGTTCTTACTCCTTTTATTATGCATTGTGAAATTTATGTGCTGTAGGATTGCATCACAGAGTGTTAATGTGCCTGAAGAGTTTAATTTTAGAGACTGTCTCCTCACTAGAGTTGTGTGGGATTTTTTTACATGTGGTAATTATCACAGAAGTTTAATCTCTTTAGCGATCTGATGTGTGCTGAAACTATGGCTTAAGTGTGTGTTCATGACTTGTATATTTAGGGCAGTGAATGAGTGCTACTTTCAGTGGTTTCACACACAGCATTTAGCAAACTTGGGCATGGGTGAATATAATCCAATACCAAGGAGGTTGTTGTGGACCAAGCAACCTTCAACTCAGGGGTTTCCTTAATTGACAGAAGTGCAAAGAGCCTCTTGTTAGTCAAGGTTATGAATAACTACTATGAACTGATAGCTTTTTGTTATTTAATGTCATTTTATGTTATCTGCTAACTGAAAAATGTCTAGGTGGCAAATAATTCAGGTATCCAAACTAGAAAATCTAGGAATAAACATTGCTCCCAGTCTCAGAGGAGTGTGCCTGGTAGGAAATAAGCTTGCACAGTCTGTAACAGCGTGCATTTCCTGGATTCCTTCCTTTCGTGCTCACGGTTCACCAAATAGGTTGCTGTCCACTTCTTTCCGAAAATCATTTGGTCCATGGCTCTGCCAACTATAACACAGAGGCTGAATTCCCAAAGAAGTAGTGATTCAATTTCCTTTTATGGACTTTTCTCTGGTGTTTGTTGCTGTAGTTGTTTTCTTGATGGAGACTAAGGGATTATCTTAAATCCCCGTGGAAAAGGGTGCTATTCTCCCTGTTTTATGGATTGAAGAAGAACTAGGCCCAAGTCATCGATTTGAGACTCTACCTTTAAAAAGCTAAAGCCTAACTTCTGTTAATAAAATGCAGTCATGTCTGCTGATCACAATTAGAAGACTTCACAGCACTGAGTAGCAGTGATTAATCATGGTTTGATGCATTTCTTCCCTGCACCCAGGGGCTGGAATTTTTGGTGTCACTTGGATGTGTAAACCAAAGCATACTTTTTTTCCTATGTTTACTTTTCATATTAATTTATGGACTCTTTAGTGTCAGTAGCTGTGAATCTTAACAGCTTTTGTTACATGATTTCACAATATTGCTAAAGAAGTTATGTCACTTTTTTCTGTGTAAATAGTAAACAGATTGAACCCTGAAGAAACTGGAAACTCTTATAGACCAAGCTCTTTGGACAAAATAGAAAAGAAAGTAATATCTAAATTGCTTTATTTAACCAGGGAATATGAGATTGAGCATATTCGTGGTGGGTACACTTGGTAGCAAACCACAGTAGTTTGCACTTAAAGCACAGATTGTATTTGTTTCTGTACAATGGAGTCTCGTTTCCTTCCTATTCCGTGTGGAACAAAACCTGAGACTTCAGTGAGTAACAAGGCAAAATACTATAGCTGAAAGTTCTTAGGAGCTGCTAATTGAAGTTGAGTCATGTTCTTATACATAAGTAGCTCACTCCTTAGTCATGAGACTTGGAATCCTGACAGGTTGGATCCATGGTGACAAATCCTGTCATTCCAAAAATAAGTTTAAAAGGTAGTGTGACCAGGTGCTTTTCTCTTCTAGAGGCTGCTAGACTGTATCAGCTTGCATCTGTAGAGTCCTTGGAGACAATGCATGGCAATGCCATTTGGCTTTCTAAATACGGATTAATTTCTTTCTTCTGTATGTCATCTTGAGGACAGTTAAACACTGGAATAGGCTGAAGAGAGAGGGTGTGCCATCTCCATCCCTGGTGGTTTCAAGATCCATCTGTATAAAAGCCCTGAACAACCTGGGCTGATCATGCTTGGAACCTTCTGTCACTCTCTGATTCTGAGATGTTTCTCTGTTGTGGACCAGTTTGTCACCTAGAGCCACAGTTTAGTGATTGCTGTGCTTTAAAGGCCATTGTACACAGGACTGTAATTAGATTTTTTTTTTTTTTTAATGCTATCTTTTTGAGTATAGTGAAATATATTTTCAAAATAAACATAACCTTCCTAAAGAGATCAGAATGTTAAAATCTCACTTTCAACAACCTCACCTGTTTCACAGTGAGAGTTCATCGGAGTTAATTGTTATTACAAGCTTGAAGGGGTTTAACTGAAGGATTTCTTTAAAAGCTTTTCCCCATCTTCCTGTTGAAAAATGCCTTAAGAGAAATTTTGGATTTCACTGGAATATTTTAGCTTCTTAATAGTCTGCATTTGTTGCACTGAAAAAAAAATCAAGTGTTTCAACATGAACAAAGCAAGGAACTTTGCAAATTGCTTTCAAAGTAACAACATCAAAACCAACTTCTTGAGAGCAGAGGCAGCATATTGTGTTCAGCTGGTTTTGTGTGTGGTATCTGAAGGTCTGCTTGCTCATTATTAGTTAATATTTCCTAAAATCCTTGTGTGTTAAGCCTCCAGGATGTTTATAGCGCTTCTTTTCACACAGTAGGGCACTAGCAGTGAGGAAGAAATTCAAGGTCTTTAGTATAAAGCATGGCTAGAATGTTCCCTAAGAGGAAGCTTTAAAAAAAAAGCCACATTTATTTATTGGTCCATTTCCTTGTGTCAAAGATCAATGTATCCTAATTTACAAGAATTGCTTAAAGGCCAGGGCCAAGAAACTGGAGCCTTGTTTGTTTGCATCATTTCCGTAGCTATTACAGTATGTACTGTTCAGTATGGAGTTACTTTCTGCAGTTGGACTTTGTGGTTTATTTTTAGCCTTTATAAGCTCTCGTGGCTAAAGTGTGCTTGTGACAAAAGGCAGCAGGGGCTCTGAACTGGTAAGGCTTTCTCTGTGCTGCTTTTTTTGGTGGCTGCAGCACTGTGCTTAGCAGTTGGGAGACAAGAAAAAGGTGCTAAAGAGATGGGCCTGGAGTTGTGGAATGAGAAGAAAAAAAGTGGATGAAGCCAAACTGTTGTGGGAATATAGGAAGTGGGCGTGTGCACTGTGCTTTCCTATGGAGTTACAGGTTCTGCTGCAATCCAGCTGACCAAAGAACCCCCGGCCCTGGGAGACACAGGTGATCATTTGTGGAGAATCTATGCAGAATTCATCTTTCTTGTTGTATCTGTCTAAATTTTCTAGATTTTACATAACAGCTGTAGTTGTTCATATGTTTACAGTGAAATGGAAGACCCTGCAAAACAAAAAAAGAGTGCAGTGAACTTTACTTGTGAAACCTCTGCAAATTCACTTGGAGGATGGGAGGACCAAACCCTGACGAAAAATGTGCTAAAGGCCTGGCTGCTGTAATAATTCTATTTTGTGAGGGTAGCATGACTCACGCCACTTAATGTTCCTATCTCAGTATACAGTTTATTTTTAAGTAGGGCTGTAAAAAATAGTGTTTTTCTGTACCAGTTGTTGCTATGACTTCACAATATTTCCCTAAATACGCTTGCTCATACTTTCTCACAGCATAGTATTTGGCATATTAAAACCTTAATTCCATCAGTATTTCCTGAGTGCTGATCATTTTCATGCTTCTATGGAAAAAAAGGATAACTCTGTGTATTACGTAGTTCTAGTTGAGGAGGAATAAAAGGGTTTTTTTAAAAACCTAGTCACCACAACCTGTTCCCTCATTTAAGAAAATATTCCTGTGTTTGAGCTTTTTCAGTTTTTCCATTTGACTTTTCAGGGTAAATTTGCAGGAATGATATAGTTTAAGCTCTTTTGTTAAAGGTAAGTGGACACTGTATTATTACTTCAGAACACTTTCATTGTCTTTTCTCTCTGTAATCGGAGGGGAAAAATACTGCTTGTGTGGTTTGGGAGAGTGGGGTGGATGACTTGCTGAAACTTCCCTTCAGGTTTATACTTCAGGGTTTCTTTTACCAAGATGCTGAACTCTACAGCTGTCTTCCAGATCTCTTCCAAATGGCAGTGAGCACTTTGGTTGAAAGGTCTTGGTGTAGTGGAGAAAAGCTGCCCTAACCCTTCCTGACAACCTTCAGAACCTCATTCGTCCCTTGTTCCGCATGGTGTGCCCGGCTGTTTAATTTTAAACTATTCTTTTGAATTTGTCCAGCTAGTTGCAAGCTTACTGCACTTTGATTTCCTCCTTATGCTGCTTATAGCTGTCTAAAAAAGGGCATGAGAAAATACCAACACTTATAAATGAGCTCTTTGCTTACCTTAATGTATTGTAAAAATTGCAAGGGACAAAATTTATCTGGAAAGAACACATTCCAGGTAAAGGTGTGCTTCTAGAGAAACTGACAATTGAATAGTGGTTTAGCTTTTCCCTCTTGGCTCAGTAAAAGCACAGGTGGAAATGCTGGTTTTTTGGTAATTACTAATTAAATAATTTGAAGATTGTTACACTAACATGTAAAAATAATTTGTCTCTATATGATTTTCCTTTCTAGTTTGCCATTTTGCAGAACCCTTCTTACATTTCGGCTGTCTTTTAAAAATAAAATTCTAACAACTGGTGTTCCTGTTGTGGTTTTTAGTTTCATATTCACCATTAAGGTTATGTAAGCTTTTTGGGAACTGCATTATGTAAATGAATTGGATGAAAAACTGATAAGAAGAAACAGCTTGTCTTCCCAGCCAGAGTAATTTTGTTATGTTTGTGCTGCAACTGTCCAAAGAACTGTTTTGTTTCAGTAGCTGGGTTTTGTTATGAACAAGTGCCTACCCTTATGGCACCGTTATTGTCAGTGTATCCCAGAAATGCTAATTTAGTGTTGAATTCTCCTTGCCTGGGAGGCTTTCAATGCCATTTCTCTCAGCAGCTTGTCATAACCACTGGGGCAGCAAGGTCAGGTTTGAAGACGTTTTCTGCCCCCTTTTGAGGGGCCGTGGTCCATTAAGGGAAGCAAGATTGATAGGGCAAAAAAAGAGAGGGAGCTTCAACTTACAGTCTACTGATAAAAGTATTCATCCCACAAAGGGTGGTAAAATCTGTTTACCTGTATGTATCCCTGGTAGTAGTTAGAGATAAACTTGGCAGGAGACATCCAAACAGGAGAACCTGGCGAAGTATCTGTAGAGATCAGACAGGGATTTGTGCATGTGTTTTGGGAGGCAGCTGTTTCCTCTCTCTCCTACCTCCTGGTCTCCAGCCCACAAACTGCATTTGTGGATGCAAGTGCCTGGATTTTCGTCTCAGTTATGTTTTTGATGTTAATCTTACATGTTAGCTTAGGGTAACCCTAACCTTTTTCATAGCTTGTGATTTATAAAGTCATCTGCTTCGATGAGGATAGATTATATTTTTCTTCCTTGCAGCTGTGTCAATAAAAGTGAAAATGCCTGAATTGTTAAAGTAATTACTTACTTCTAATAAAGTACAGAATTCAGAGCTGATGGGAGTTCTGGTTTTTTGTTTTGCTAAAATAGAAAAATGACAAGAAGACATTGATTTTTCTTTAAATCAACAAATTTTGGCCTTAAATATTTCCGGTGGGTTTCATAACACAGATTCTAGTGGAAAAGAAATAGGAGTCAGTGCAGGTGGTTGTTGCAGAAGCAAAGGTCAGTTGATTGTCTCATAGGAATGCTTTGAAAGTGGAGTAGTTAATGAGTAAGCATCTCGCTGCTCAATCTTTTCTTTTGGTTGTAATAGGAAATTTTATCATTAAATAAACTCAAGAGTAGTGAAATGTGATATAAGCAGATGCATTGAGTGTTTTCTGGACAACCAAAATCATGATAAGAACCACAAACTTTGTATGGTAGAAGTTTTCTGTTCCAAAATGGCCTGTGTGGTTACTTCTCGTTTTTATTTGGCACCTCTAGATATGAATATTGAATGACGTTGCCTAACATAATTTTTTTCTCATAACTTCATAATTCCACTGCATTAATAATGCTCATAAATGTTTTTTTTTTCCTGTTTTTACAGATTCTGAAGGTGTTTAAGCTCTGAATACTTACAAGCTCATCATACGTAGCAATGTCTGGCTCATACGATGATTCCGTTGGCGTAGAAGTTTCTAGTGATAGCTTCTGGGAGGTAATCCAAATGTTTTATTCAATATTTTGATTTTATTTTTTATTCTCACTGTAGAAAATCTGATTTTTGTGCACTGTAAATTGTGGAAAGAGTTGCAATACAAGACACATTGGTTATTGTGATCTGCAGAAATAGCCTTTGGGGTAGAAATTACCTTTTGGATTTTGACCTAGTTCTGTTGAGGACTTTAATGGGCACAAACTTGAGGATCATCCATGTGGGTAAGGTATGGAATTCAGAATTGAACCTTTGTCAATTTTTAGTGTCAAGGAAGGGCATGTGTGAGTAGCTTTTAAAATGATAAATGTTAAATCTAAAGTAACTGTTGCAGGCTACTGTAAGCATACATAAGTTACAAATGTGTAAGACTGTGTGTGAATGTACTGCCTGTTTCCTGTTTGTATCTGGATATAAGTGTAAACTTTTTTGAGAGAAGTTATGCTTATCTCAATGTAAAAGGGTACATGCAGAAAGACAATATAAAGTACTTCATAATACCAGTAATTTGTTCTGCCCCAGTCTGACAGAGGCTTTCAGATGCTGTGCTAATTTAAGGTCTAAAGAAAGGAAACTTAAGAAAGCAGAAATACTTTTACAAAACCAGATTTTTTCTTAGAGCAAAAAGAAAGGTTTGACAGTGTCAATACTGGCACAGTTGGAGGTAAGTACACTGTTCAAATTAGCTGTATTCAGTAGGACAAACTTCTGCCATTTGAGAGGGAGCTCTTTGGAGTTTGAACTATAGCAAACATGAAAACAGCTCAGGGGAACCTGTCTGAATATTTCTGTTAGCAGAGACCTGTGTATGACAGCTTGATTTTGGTGACCTGGTACTGTATTTCCTTTTAAATGTAAGCTTTTCTAGACCACTAAACTGTGCTCTTTGTAGTGGCAGCGTATTACATTTTGATGCAGATCTCCCATGGTTTTTCAATATATTTTCTAAAGGACCTAATGCCAGTGAGGTTCTTGTTGAGTAGACAGGTACAGTTTTTTGAGGAGACATATTAACTATTATGTTAAATATATCTGTCTTATTTATAAAGAAGTTCTTTTAAAATCACTGTATTCTAAGCCTTGACCCCTTTTGTTGTAGGGGTACTCTGTAGGATGACTGCAGAGAGGCTGTGGGACCTCTACTCTCACAGAGCTGGCTGTGATCTTGAGCAATCTGAGCTATCACACCTGCTCTGAGCAGGGGATTGGATTACCTGATCTCCAGAGGGTCCTTCCAACCTCAATTTTACTGTATGGTTTGTTTTATGCTGAGGCAACTTCCTGAGCAGGCTTCCTTGCTAGGAGTGTTTCAAAATAAAATGAGGCAAGTCAGGAAAAAAAGAATTCTGGACCAAAGGGGATATTTTGATGTGTGTTGGGCATCATATACTTGGCAGCAGAATGTGATTTCTGGCTGGCTGTTCCGTACCAAGCTGTTGTCTTCCATCAAGTAATCATGTCTGGAAGCATAAAAGCTGAGTTAATAAGAATGAAAATTCTGTAAACTAGGATGATTATGTTTGGACAAATTTGAACTCAAAGAATTAAATCCAATAAAGGATGATCAGAAATGACAATACCTTAAATGAGGGCCTTCACGAAGATTTGCTTAAATGTATTTGATGCTTATTATAGGTGGCTTATTTGTGTTTGTGCTTTTGGTGATTTATTTTACATCATTTTGTAAACACTACTACTTAAGTCTGTTTCTTTGGACTTTTCTGTGTATTCTTTCCAAAAGGGCAGGACTGCAGTCTGTTTCATAAGCAATGTGAGTAGGCTAATGTATAATGCATGAGCATACCTTTCTTTATCCTTGGATAAGGAAATGTTAGACTTCTGTATAGCAATCAGTTGGTTTCCATATAGGGTTTTCTATACTTTCTCTTTTTTGATTTATAACCACAAAGGTTGTTCTTTGCTGTTGAAGTGCTACTTGGAAAGTCATGGCAATCAGGTGAAATTCCAGGTGACAGGAAAGAAATGTTGTACCTGTCTTTAGAAGGGGTGGGAGGAAGGACCCTGGGAACTACGGACCTGTCAAACTCACCTCTGTGCCTGGGAAGATCATGGGACAGACCCTCTCAGAAGCTCTGATAAGGCACAGGGACGACAGGAAGGTTATTTGAGACAACCAAGGGCAAATCTTGTGTGACCAACCTTGTGGCCTTTTCCAGTGGAGTGGCTCCATCAGTGGACAAGAGAAGGGGTACAGGTGTCATTTATGTGGATTGCTGTAAAGCCTTTGACTCCCACAACATCCTTCTCTCCAAATTGCAGAGACATGGATTCCATGGGTGGATTGCTGGATGGAAAAGGAATTACTTGGGTGGTTGTATCCAGAGGGAAGCAGTCAATGGCTCAGAATCCCAGTGGAGATCAGTTACAAGTGCTGTCTCTCAGGTGACCATACTGGGACCGGTGTTACTTAATATCATCATTAATGGCATATTGGGATTGAGGGCACCCTCAGCAGGTCTGCAGATGACACCAGGCTGAGGGTGCAGTGACAATCCAGAGGGACCTGGACAAGCTCGGGCAGTGGCCCATGGGAATCTCATAAGGTTTAACAAGAGCAAGTGCTGGTGCTGCACCTGGGTCAGGGGGAACCCCTGGGTTCAATCCAGGTGGGGATGAGCAGATGGAGCAGCCCTGGCAGGAGGACTTGGGGGTGCTGTGGGTGAGAGCTCAACAGAACCCCCCTGTGCTGGGCTGAGCCCCCAGCGTGGGCAGCAGGGGAGGGGGGATTCTGCCCCTCTGCCCCGCTCTGCTGAGACCCCCCTGCAGGGCTGCATCCAGCCCTGGGATCCAGCACAGGAAGGACAGGGAGCTGCTGGAGCCAGTCCAGAGCAGGGACACCAAGGGGAGCAGAGGGATGGAGCAGCTCTGCTGGGAGGAAAGGCTGAGGGAACTGGGATTGTTCAGCCTGGAGAAGAGAAGGCTTTGGGGTGACCTCAGTGTGGCCTTGCAGTGCCTGAAGGGAGCCCACAGGAAAGATGGAGAGAGACTCTTGACAAGGGCCTGGAGTGACAGGACAAGGGGCAATGGCTTCACACTGACAGAGAGCAGGTTTAGATTGGATATGAGGAAGAAATTCTTCCCTGTGAGAATGGTGAGGCCCTGGCACAGGCTGCCCAGAGAAGCTGTGGCTGCCCCAGCCTTGGAGGTGTCCAAGGCCAGGCTGGATGGGGCTCTAAGCAAGCTGGGATAGCGGAAGGTGTTCCTGCCCATGGCAGGAGGTTGGAACAAGATGATCTTTAAGATCCCTTCCAACCCAAACCATTCCATGATACATCTGGTTTGGAGTCATCTTTCCAAAGTAAATTTGACTGATATTTAGTCTAAAGCTCATCCTTTTTTATATGTTCTAAATTGGTTGTTTTATTTCTGAAGATTGTGACTTTGAATTTTGGTCTTAGTCTTTCTCCATAGGGTTAAACAGCTTTGATCGATGCGTTCTGTTTGATTCAATTAAAAAAGATGTGGTGCATTTGGAATGCTAGCTGAGTGCTTCATGCCTCAGGTCACAGAAGTAAAGAACTCTTAAATCAATTTGGAAGTTTTGTTACTACAGATTCTCTCATTTACATTCTTGTTAGAGGTTTCTCAAGATTTTTGACACAATAAGATCTTTTTCTTTGTTTTTGAAGTCAGCTTGCAGTT
Source organism: Coloeus monedula (assembly GCF_965178545.1). NCBI lineage: Eukaryota > Metazoa > Chordata > Aves > Passeriformes > Corvidae > Coloeus > Coloeus monedula. Next base: position 14,207,966 of record NC_138784.1, read on the forward strand.
TGTTAAAAGGTACTTTGCTATGTTTTACTGCCACAGCTGAAAGCAGTGAATGTATTTAAACTGGGCTGTGGCACAGAAGTGACAGTATGGCAGGGTAAGCTCTTGAGTTTGTTCCCTTCCTCCAAAATAGCTCAGATTTATTTACCTTTGAACTGTGGTACAAGGCCCATCTTTTTCTTGAAAGGCATTTAGGATAGAGTGGGGTGGCTGGCTGTGGGACCTAGCTGAAAAACTGACTGTGAAAGCTGTTTTTTGCTCACTGTATATCTGTTGAAACTAAGACAACAACTTATAGTTGTTGAAAGTTGTTGTTCTATTGAGCTGATGAGAACTGTACTTAATAAAACTTTGGTAAGTGAACTTCAAAGCTTTTGCCATTGCATTGACAGAAATTTCATTGTGTTTAGGAAATGAAACTTTGTTCTCTATCAGTTTTCTGACTTTAGAAGGCTTTGTTTTCTTTTGGAACTGTCACTGCCTTTGCTATGGTTTCTTACTGAAAAATATGAATCTAGAGTCTGTCGTTGCCTGGTAGTAGATGTACTGCTCTAACCTTGTCTGGGTGCATATGCTCAGACTGTCCATGGAGCAATTCAATGCAGGTTACTTCGTCTGTTAAGCTTTTTTTATTAAGTTGCTATTTCAATACTGTTCATGGAAACTTCCAGTTCCAGCAGTGAGAGTTAAGCTCAGTGCTGGAAATACAATACGAATAGTAACTTGTTTCCTCTAAAGGTCAGTATTTTTTATTGCAACACAGATATTGTTATCAGGTTCTGATTTGTGGTTGGGAAATTGTTGCCTTGTTGAAAGGGAATTGGAGAAGTTGCTGTTTGGACTCGTGTTCTTGGTGATGGTTTGCTGTAGATCTGGCAGTCAAAAAATGTGGGTAGATCAAGGCTTAGGCAGAGGTAGTATCTTGCATCAGAACAGCTGATACGACTGAATAAAACAGGCTTTCAGAATTATACGTGTTTGTTTAGCATGCAGTAGAAACAGCAGCAGCTTTCACAATTAAATTGAATCTTTTTTTCTTATTTGCTTAACCCAAGATATTACTTAAAAGCTTTTTGTCTTCTAGCAGGATGATAAAATCCTTTTCAGAAGAACAAATCCTTTCCTTTTCCTCTAATTTCTTCAGGTGTTTAGTCAACAAAACTACTGTAGGAGTGAGAGAATTTTGTACATATTTTAATAAAGGGTGCTTGGAGAACAAAGAATTGAAAAATAATAAGAAAATACTTTCTGAAAGGTAATTACCATGATAACAGTGGAGGATTTCATCAAAGTTTCAGTTGTAGTAGTGTCTTAGATTACTCAAGAAATGGAAGTTTCTCTCAATTTATTTTTCTGTCAAGCCTCAGGGTACCTTGATGTGTCTGGTTAAGCTCATAACTCTCTCTGGCTGCAGAAATCCGAAAGACTGAGCCATATTGTTGATAGGATGTTGAAGGAATTCCTTCATCAGTGTTACTTAGCTGACAAGGATATGCTTTGGGTAATCAAAGGTTATTGCTGATAGCCTGAAGCAGGGTCGCAGCAAGTTTTCCAAGGGAAAGCAGAAAATGTACAAATTGAAACCCTTTGTATTTCTTTTTCATCTATTATATGGAGTCTAAGCTTTTGCATGACTGCTGTAAATGCATCTTAGTTTGTCATAATTATTTAGGGCACTTTCTGCATCCAAAAATAGACCATGGCAAAACTGGTTAGTTCCAACATTGTGTTGCTTTAGTGAAACACGAGAAGTGGGCAAACCTATTGGCCTTGTCCTATTTGAAGTAGTTTTGGAATGCCTGTGAAAGAATTTGTTATATTAATAATTAACGAAATACATTGTAAAATTTGCCTTCTGCTTATTAAGCCCCAGTCTTATGCTTGCTAATCACTATCAGGGGCATATTAAAAGAAAAGTGCCTTGGGCAAGATGAGACCAATGCTCTTGCTCAGTTACATACCTGTGAAGGTAAGAAAGCCAATGAGTGAGTGTTCCTAGAGATCAAAGTGGAAGTGTATGCATATCTTGCAAGGTAAGACATCAAAAGGAGCAGGTACCCTGTCTGTGGAGGCACTTACTTTAAATGAGCTCTAGGTCCCTGAGAGACTGTGTGCTCCTTATCCCCTAGGTGTGCTTCCTTATCTCCCTGACTTTCTGCTAACATCAGCAATATGGAGCCCATTTATTGCAGGGGTGTTTAAAACACCTACTACCCAAACAGAAATAGTCACTCTGAACAGCTGCTAAACCTGCAGCAGGGATTATTTTAGTCCTGTGAGCGATTCCCTTGGAGGACAGGACCTGGTGTGCTTTTCGAAGTGCTGAACACAGGGCTTTTGTTGCATTCTGAAGGATTTGCTGAGAATCCACTTGCAATATAAGATTTCCAGCCTCAGACAGTGGAAGCTGATCCCCTGTGTAGGATGAGTGAATCAAATTTGGCCACTGTTTGCATTGCCATTGTCCCCTGCCCCCTTCTAACCACATTAAAAAAAACCAAAACAAACCACTAAAAAAATTCTACCCAAAAAAAAAACCCCAAACCAACCAAAGCAAGGCCCAAATGAAACACTCTGGATAAAAAATATTTGGACTCTGCAATAGTAGATTCCTGTCACATAGACGTTTTTTAAATCTTCTCCTAACTTTGAGCAACAGAATATTTTTCATTTATAGTGCCAGGTGTTTGCTTTACTGGTGTATTTGGCTTAAGATTTTGTGTGTTTAAGAGCTTCCTCAGGATTTTTCTTGTAACCAGTGGTGAATTTATATGCATAAACTTCCCCAGAGCTAGCACTCATAGGTACTGGGACTGTGTATGTGCAAATTATGCAGCAGGATAATTATTTTTATTTATAAAAACCACACAGTGGTTATAGATGTTAATGCTGGTTGAAATGTTTGGAAACTTCCTGTTTGACATAGCTGGAAAGAAATTTTGCTCATGGTTCAATGGAATGCTGGAAATAGTGTGTGTCCCCATGCTGGCCACTGATGTGTGGGTTTCACTGTGAACCTCTAGAGCTTATTATTCTGTTTCGTGCCTAGGAGTATTTGCCCCTAAAAATACCCTTGTTGGCTTTCTTTTGAATGGTTCCAGTTCATAAGGGCTGACTTGTTATGAATAAGCTCTGCAAGCTTGGAAAAAGAGTTGACATCAACTCTATCTTCAGGCATTTGAAACTCCTGAAGTATTTGTGGTTATAGTGATTATCATGTTATGCTGAAATTACTTAAGAGGAGTTTAGCAATAGCTGAACGTTTGCCACCTTCTGGGCTGCTAACAAATGAAAATACTCTTCTTTTTTCTCTGTGTACCAGAAAAACCTGCAAAGTATGTTTAACACTCTAGGCTTTTATGCTGCTCTGTGAATATGCCTTAAAATAAAAGAAAAGTCTAACAGTTGAGGTAAAGGAGCCTACATAATTTAAGACTCCTTTGTGTTTAGTGCTTTGAAATTGTAGAATAATGAGGTTGTAAACTCTTAGATATTCCCACTAAAGATCCTGTCAGTGACAGTGCTTGGCTCCCTTGGTCTAAAGAAAGCTGCCTGGACTGCCAACTATAGGATGATCAATGCCTCATCAGAGGGTGCCTCTGTGTTTTTTTCTGGATGTTACAGAGTCCCTAAATCTTAGATTTGGCAGAGGATTTGAGGTGACATTGCTGTGCTCATGCCTGAGAGGAAATTATAAAATCAGAAGGAATGCTTTCTTGATTAAGTGGAGACCTGATGCCATCTATAATGCCTGTGAGAGATAAATGGGCAAAATAGAATCAACTGAGGTTTATTAGTAGCAAAGCTCAGTATTTTTTGCAGTGGAAAAGAGTTAAAACAGATGGTTAATTCAAATTAGAACAGATAGGGAGAGTGACACAAAACTATGAATCACGATTTTCACAGAATTAACTGTGATTGCATCAAAAAAGTGACCATTATAGTGGTATTTTTAAGAAATAAACTCTTGGTTATTTCCTTTTGAAGTGTTTCTGAAAAATGAGGGTAAACAGCAACTGATTTTGATATCCTACAATAAACTATCTCTTTCAGATGGATGTAATGTTGATACTAAAGTGAAAGTAGGGTATAGTTTTTAAATATCTATTTTTCTTCTTGAAATGGTAAGAAAGTTTGTAATCTTACAATTTACTTTTCTGAAACAAATATTTTATTTGTAGGACATGGAAACTTAGAACGTCATGTCATAATTTCATTCATGTCTTAGTTGTCTGCTGTCTGTTTAACAGGAAATAGCCCAATGCTCAGAATGATCAGAAAGTTATTCTAACTGGCAAAATCACATCTGTTCATGTACTGTACAGGGCTCATTGAGAAATCTGAAAATTGCCGGGCATTATGTAAATGTGACTCTGACTGAAACCTGAAACAAAGAAGCACAGGATTTTTTTTTGTTTGTGTTGTTCCTGGCCAGTTGCTACAAATAGAAGAATTTTTCATTTTTAATTTGCTCAAATAGTTGTTGTGAAGGGGAAGGGGGAAGTCTTGCAGAATGTATGCCAGTAACCTCAGAAACTGGAAAAAGGAGTCTTGAATAAACAATGTATAACATAATGCTTTTCAGAGTTCAGGATGTCTTGAGTGTGTTTCTGGGTTTTTCATTTATTGTTTTAACTTATCTACAGTTAATCTGGTAGTTCCTTGGTGACATAAAAGCTGGAATTCTTTTCCCTTTACTTGGCTCTGTGGTCTAAGGACCTTGTGCCTCAAACCTCATCTCCTACAGTGACAAGGCTGCACATTCCACTTCTCAAAGATTTGTCATTGCAGTGTCCATAACTTAAAATGCAATTTTTTTAAAGAAACCACTAGGTTTTTAAAGTGTTACATGCCAAGTTATATAACTTATGTTCTCTGTCATGAAACACAGAAGAAATGCTGTATTTCCAAAATTCTAGCATTCCTCATAGGGCAAATTTCAGTGTAAAAGGCTTTCTTTGCAAGACTAGGTTATTTTTTAGTATTGTAGGCCTGGTTGCTCCTTATGCTGATTCTAAACTGTGATGCTGAGTTCCTTCAGTCCTCCTGGGAGGAGGAGGGAGTGTGAGTGAATTATCCATGGTGTGCATGCAGCTCTTTAAAGGTGGCCTAATGAGATAACAGTGAATGGACCATCATAGGTAAGCTCAGTTCAGTTCTTTGAATACCTGCCTGAAATTTGGCAACTGCTAGATGTTACCATGAAATTAGAGTTTGCTCAGACAATGCAAAATGAAAGGATTAAATGTATCACAAGGCAGCCAGCTCTCATTCAATATTAGCATTTAAAATGCTAATTTAATAGTGAAGATTTATGAAAGGAAATGTTCATGTTACAGACATAAATCCCTGGGCACATAGCTGGAGACACAAATTGATGCTAATATAAGGCTTCAGTAGTTGTGCCAAGCTAACCTGTTTTGAAAATCTGCTTGTCTGTGAACCTACAGATGGAGTAATTTTGAGCAGATGAATGATTTGTCTTTCATTACAAAGACTGTAGAAAGTATTCTTGGAGGTATTTAATTTCCTTAACACTTTGATGACGTAGGTATAACTGCCTGCTCCTCGATCTCCACTTCTCCTGAAAACAGGAGGTTATCTTTCATGCTTTCTTGGTAATAGATGCAATCAGTTGACATGGATGCATTGACTCTCTCTGGTAGCTTATCTTCAGTTCTATTGTGGCTTATGTTTAAATGTGCAGGGGGTATGTGTATGCATTTGTTTACATGATTTAGATGAATCAGTGACTGCTAACTAATGCATTACTTAGATGCTAACTAAATTCCTTTGATCTGTTGAAGTGGATCTAGTCCAAATGAAAAAACGTGCTCAAATGAATTCTTTGAAGCCACTGTCTAAGAGAAATGGTTTTGTCATTGATAGTTTTGATTTTATTTTTTTCCCAGATTTAATGAGAAGTCCTAACATCTGTCTGTATTTATTAGTGTAGTCATGTATTCTTCCAGCATTTAATATAGGGATTATTTTCCCTTTTAATAATATTCCCCTGTATACCATTTTTCTCAAGCAAATGGCTTGCATGTACATCAGCTGACAAAATTCTGAGTAAATGAACCTAAAAGTTGGGTGTTTTTCTGTATGTCAGATGGGAAGCAGATATGATTCAAATGTAAGAATGACTAGCGTGCTTTGAGTATTTGAATGTTTAATCTACTGCCTTGCTGCTAATCTTCATTTTTCAGTCAGGTGGTTAGGGCAGATAAGAAACTGGCTGTGATATTTAATAGGCTGTGCAAATTCTCTTAACAGAGTTCTTAGGTCTTGTTTAATGTTTACAAAAGCCAGGCTGAGTGACCTTGAATTCAGTGGAAATGTTACTCTGGGAGCAGTGTGTAAGGCTTTTTTTCCTTTCAGACGTTTAGATTTGCTATTCCATGTTGGTGTGTGCACAAGAGTGGAAAGGGAGTGTTAATTATATAGTGGATGTTCATTATATAGTGTGCATTTTGCTCCATGTCCTCATTTTATTGTAGCTTGTACATTGAGCAGCTGTGGGGTTTTTAGTATTTACAATTCTAAGTATGGGAGCTCCACGTCATTGCTGTCAGTATCTTCCCACATTAAATTCTAGAGTATACTTTGGAAATAATTGCTATCTGGTTTGTCAGCAGTGAGTGCATTCTTAAAAACTATTATTATGGTTGATAGAGATGTTGCAATGCTCCTTTGCATGTCTGTGCAGTTTTATTAATCCTGAAAGATTAAACACAGCATAAAATTAAGGTATTAGGTACTTGATAATAAACAATGAAGAGGGGAAGAAATACTCTATTATTTCTCTTCATTTTCTCCACTATCTAGAACATTACACCAAGAAATAATAATGCAGAACAGTTGTGGTGACTGCCCATAATTACATTGCAGGCCTAATAAAATATAATAAAGCTTTCACTTTTAAAATTAACAACTATTTTTTACAGGGGAACTTGTAGCCTTTGTTATATTCTTGCAGTTAGGTTTTATGATTAATTGATTTAAGATTAATGAACCCAATTCCATAATGGATTATTTCCTGCTGTATTATCTTACTCTTAGTTAACAGTATTTGTGTTAATTAGAGATTTATCTTGTTTTCAGAGCTTTCAAGCAGAAATTAAGTATTTGTCTCTTGGTAGGTTGGAAATTACAAGAGGACAGTAAAACGAATTGATGATGGCCACAGACTTTGCAATGATCTTATGAATTGTATTCATGAGCGGGCACGGATAGAGAAGGTCTATGCTCAGCAGCTCACAGAATGGGCTAAAAGGTGGAAGCAGCTTGTGGAGAAAGGTAATGCCTTCTGAGTTTGAACTCTGACAACTTTCTCAAATGGAAAAAAATGTTTCTGTATATCCTTGTTTTGGTAAGTACAAAGTAGAAATATTGTGTGTTTTAGCCTATAATGGAGTCTTTGCAAGAGGCTCAGTAATGTGACAAATGACCAAGCTTTTTTTGATAAAAACCCAACCAAGCAAAGGCCTGCTCTTTTGCAAGTTTGCTTGTTTCTTGCTGAAGCAGATGAATCTTGCCTCCAGGGCTGTTATGTTCTAGAGAACTGTCTGTTTCTGGATAATTAACTGTATAGTTTGTAAAGGGATTCTGAATAACAAGGGGGCAGTGATTGTGGGGGAAAGACCAGTAATTAAAGACCTAGACATTGCTCTAAGGAAGGCTAAACTGACACCCATGTAATATATTCTGCAATAGTTTGTCCTTTCACGGTTATTCACCCTTCAAAAAGTACACTGAGAAACTGAAGGCAGTTAATAGAGGAGCTCACTTGTGGAACACTGAGAATTGTGGTACAGGGGTAAGGACTCCAGACTAAATGAATATTATTTTTTCTGGCTTAAAAGTTTATAATACTCTAAATTTATATGAAAAGCAATTGTTCCCTTTTCTAGGTTTGCATCAACGTTGCTGTTTACAAGTGAATATAAGTCAATAGTTTCAGGTAGTTTCTTGGGAATATAAGTTCCATGTGGGTGATGGTTACTGAGAATGACACTTTTTGTTGTGTTTAGGCCCACAGTATGGAACAGTAGAAAGGGCTTGGTGTGCTTTTATGTCAGAAGCTGAAAAAGTGAGTGAACTACATCTAGAAGTAAAAGGTTCACTGATGAATGAAGATTTTGAAAAAATCAAGAACTGGCAGAAGGAAGCCTTTCATAAGCAAATGATGGGAGGATTTAAGGAAACCAAAGAAGCAGAAGATGGATTTAGGAAAGCTCAGAAACCCTGGGCAAAAAAGCTGAAAGAGGTACAGCAGTAGATTATGTATTAGATATCCTGTGTTATAATATACTAATGTTTCAAATCTCTATAAGGGAGTAAACTCCCTATTCTTTCTGCTGGACCCTCCTTTCTCTTAAAGATCTCTTGCTTTCTGTCCTCTTCTGAAAATAAATATTTTTCTCTTGGTCTCTCCTAATCTTGGTGAGTTCAGTGAAAATCTGGAAAAAGTGGAATTTAAGCTATCATTTTAACAGTATCTGATCTCATGCAATTGAAAATTACGAATTGCTCAAATAAATGAAGGAATAATTGTTTGTGGGTTTTTTCCCCTCTCGTGTAACATTATTCTTAAGTAACAGGTTGGTAGAAGAAGGGGAGCAGGTAAACATGGGCATGAGGGAAAAGTGTTCAGTCGGGGACTTTCTGTAAACCTTTTATTGAGTCTGTTCAACACTTCTCTAAGCTGTATGAATGACCTTTCTTGTATGGTGAAAGAATGCTCCAGTAATTTCCTTATGTTGATTCTTACGTGTTGTTCATTCTTTGGCCTAAATGAAAACAATTTCAGCCCCCAAAAAAGAAAAAACATCCTGAAACAAAACCTGACAGTTTCTTCATTGCAACATGATTTTATGGCAAAGATTTTATGATTGCTGTAGACTGTCCCAGATGCAAAGACTCAAATCTCCTTTGTAGGTGGAAGCTGCAAAGAAAGCATACCATGCAGCCTGCAAGGAGGAGAAGCTGGCTATATCCAGAGAAACAAACAGCAAAGCTGATCCAGCTCTGAATCCTGAACAGCTCAAGAAATTACAAGACAAAGTGGAAAAAAGCAAACAAGACGTACTAAAGGTATACTATATGTTTTTTTTAACTTATAGCTTGGTCTTATTGAAGCTCTTTTTTTCTCCTGAATGTGCTGTGAACACCAGTTCACGTAGCTCTCTGTTAGTTACAGTCCTGTACCAAAGTTCAGTTTTCTCCCAAGAATGTGTTCTTGCCAAATTTTTCTACTCTGAAGATTAATAATGTATGGCCTCCATTTAAGTACTTTCAGCAGGGAACTAAGCACAGTAGGCCAGCAAACTTCTAGGGCAGAGTTCCACTTGTTTATTAGTGAGGGCTGAGCTACTTCACTTGAGAGTCTGAGAGACAGATGCCTAAAACTTGATGACATCAAATACGTCATCATTCTTGACTGCAGAGTGCATTTTTTTTTTTAAATCAAGCTGCTATAATTCTTTTAGATCAATGCTGTTCTGTTGCACAGTTTGCTTTATCTCTTCAGTGGGCTGCTACTGAGAAGCTTTTAACGTGTGACTCCTCAAGGATGTCCTTATCCTTTGAGAATGCTGTTCTGGGATCTGGAATGTTATGTTCCATCAGTTGGGATCTTTAAGTTCCTGTCTGTGGACTGCTTCTGTAGATTAGTGCAGAGTCTGAGGTTGTATCTGTTAGCTGAGCTCACAGTGTATGCAATTTATGTTCACAAGGATGTACACAACGTTTGGGGTTTTGGTCATAACTCAGTGCACTATGTAAACTACTAAGTGAGAAAAGGCAGCACTTTAAAAGGTCTCCAAATACCTTCAATAACTTGAAAGACTTACTGCTCTGATCTACTCCATAGTTCCTTTGGTTTTTATCTTTGGTGTTACATTAACATTTGTCATGATTTCTGAGAAAAAGCCAGAGAAGATGCTTGGAGGTTTATTGTAACTGTTTCTGCAGTTTACTTAGGTAACTCTCGTTGTGCCCTAGTGTGGTACAGTGGTCATGGACAGAGATTGCAGCTTGGCAACTTCTGGCCTAAACCTTGGCCATTAGTGCATCGATAAGTCTGTATTGTAGGGCAGTAATAAAACATATTGCTAACAGTTTGGTTTTGTGCCCCCAGACAAAAGAAAAGTATGAAAAATCACTGAAAGAATTAGATAATGCTACTCCTCAGTATATGGAGAACATGGAGCAGGTATTTGAACAGTGCCAGCAGTTTGAGGAAAAACGGTTGCGTTTCTTCCGAGAGGTGCTACTGGAAGTTCAGAAACACCTTGACTTGTCCAACGTTGCAAGGTAAAGCTGAACAACTTCAAAATTAATGCTTACTGTACTTCTCTGTGAAAAGTAACAAATGCTTCAAATACATCAGAGTTCAGAGTTCTGATTTGTTTCTAATGTGTTGCTTCAGTTTGAAAGTGTAAGATTAATTCTTGTTTTGTCTGAGATTAGCACCTATCTCTAACATTTGCCAGAACCAGCAAACCTTCATTCTTGTGGTATTTTATAATGAAATGTGTTCCAATTAGAAAGGATTCAGGGCTTAGAATCAAAAAATGCTGGATCAAAGACTGAGAAAAGAGGGTTTTGGTGTATTATGTGTCTTTCATGTTTATTGGAGAACAAACTAGAATTTATTAGTGTAGGACGGCATGAAATTTGTAGTCAATACATTTATTGTTAAAATATTAGAGTTCAGTAATGAAATTACCTTAATCTGGGGATAAATTTAAGATCCATAAGTTAACCATTGCTGAACTCTTGTCCATCTTAATTTCAAAATCTGCTCTTTATACTGTCATATGTATCAAGCGTGTCTTGTACTTTGTTCTTTCTGCATGAGCCCTCACTGTATTCCAAGAAAGCTAAACTTTTGCTAGGGAACTCCAGACACAGGAATACTTGCAGTGAGTGCTGTAACAATAGTGGAATTTTACGTCCCACTTCTAATAGCAGAGATCACATGCACTCTGGTTAGCACTTCAAGTGCAAGGAGAAAAGGAAAAACTGAGTTTGGTTTTAACCCTGAGCAGTGTCCCAGACTGGCTTGCTATGCTGTCACACAAATGCTAAGGCTGGAATGAGTGAAGAGGGTGACATAGATGCAAGAAGGAAAACAGAGCAGGCAATAGATATGCTCAAAACCAGTTATTTTGGCATCATTATCATTTTAGGTTGCTTCAAAGTTCTTATGGAACTGCTGTGGGAGACAGGTTCTTTTTACTCTGAGTAGATAGATGGTAGAATTGCTGCCCATTTGATTCAGTTTCATCAGGTTAAAGGAAACTACAAAACAGAAATAAATGGGAAATAGTTGACTTAATGGACAAGGCTGGGGGAAGACCACAGAAAATGACCAAGTGGAAAGGCAATGATTTCATTTTAAGGTACTTAAAATTCCAGGAGTGGTCATAATAAGGTGCAAACAAAGAACAGAACTATTTGGGTGAAACTAGGAAAAAAGCAGCTGTAACTGTTTATCTATTTCCTTACCTTTGCCTCTTTTAGTACAGAGATAAAAGATGTAGAATTAGTCTTGAAAAGAAAGTTTGATTTTTAACTTTAATGATGCTAAAGAGCACAGTCCAGAAAACAGCCTGCTGTGCTTTCTACAGATGTAGGCCTAAAGTTTATTGTTGATTTAACTGATGGCTAGTGAGTCATTCAAAAGGATGTATTCCCTTTCTCAAAATACATGCCTCTCTTTTGCTTAAATGCAATGAAATGACTGCTGATGTAGAAAAAACCTCATACCGTGTATATGTTAAAGCAGTCAAGTATTATATAGAAAGTGAGAAATGTGGACGTGTATTTTGAGAAAGTTTGACTCCTTGACAATGTAGCACTAATGAATTCTAGTTCTAAATTTTGTGTGATTTGGTCTGGAAGGATTTTCACAAATTCTCTATCTTGAGTATAATAACAGCTTAACTATGTATATAACAATATAATAGCAGTTCTGTGTCACTTATTTTAAGCCTTGTGACTGTTGTGTTGATATTTTTTTATACTCTGAGTTCCATATTGCACCATATTGGTGGCTTTGATGTAAATGTATTGTCATGCACATTACCATGTGCATGGTCTAGGATCAGGGGATTAGAGTTATATCTGCAGCATGACTTCTATTCTGTTAATGAAAAACAACTAGAGTAAGAGAGAAGAAAAAGTACTGAGGTTCTTTTTCATAGTGTTTGATATAAATAGTACAGTTAGTAAAATCAGAGAGTACCCAAACCAGTCAGTACAAGCAGTTAGCAGATATTATACCTGCACAGGAAAATGTGTAACCCATTTACCTCTGCTTCAAGTTTGGGATTTTTTATTTTTATAATTGCTTACAATTCTTATTGGATTAAAACAGGAGTTTTCACAGAGTCCAATGGACTTGGCAAAAAAACAGTTTCTACTGTCCTGTAGATAAGCTTTGAAATTAAAGAAACTTCAAGATTGGCATTCAGTAGTTTAAATAAAGTCCCATGTATATATATATTTTTAATGACAGCCAATTAAATTTCTTTACACAAGAGTCATAGTTTTAAAATCTGGCAAACAAGGATTTTATGGTGTGGTGAACTTCTAGCAAGTTTACTTGTTGGACTACTCTTCCCTTTTTACAGGCAGTTAACAGGTTTGTCAGTTTTTAAAAGTCTATCTTGCTCTAAGTTTTTTCAATACTATTGTGAACTTTGAAATATTAAAAAAAATAAACTCCCCAGGGAATTTGCCATGATTCTAAATTAGAAGACAAATTTGTTTTGCAGTTACAAAAATATCTACCGTGAACTGGAGCAGAATATCAAAACAGCAGATGCTGTTGAAGACTTGCGGTGGTTTAGAGCTAATCAAGGTCCAGGGATGTCAATGAATTGGCCTCAGTTTGAGGTAAGGTCACGGTACTTAAACCCCAGAATTGTTTTGTCTATTTTTTCCTCTTTGCTTTTTGTAGTATTTCTTTCTGGTGTAATTCTCAACTTCAGGCTCCCAACACTGCATTTTTTCATTTTACAAGTCATAGTAGTTTTCTTTTCTCAGTTTTCATTGGGCTCTTCTCATCCCACAACTTCTGGAGGTGATTATGTTGAGCACCTATTGAAAGAGAAATTGGGTAAACCAGAAAACTACAGTGACATTTTTTAAGCTAAAGTCATTACTGTAGTCATCAGCCATCTCTAACACCTGCATGTTATCCTTTGTTTTACTTCTCCCCTTTGGTGGGAGACTTTGGACTTCAATTAGAATTTCCCTGCTGTTAGCAGGTAATTGTACTGTACGCTGCAAAGACTCTGAGAGAGACTGAATTAAACAGTTCAAAATTTGGAAATTGGTATTTCAAATTCAATACTGCTGTATTAAAAAAGATTCCACCTTGACCCAGTTGGTCGTTTTATTGCTGGATGCCATTTTCAAAAGAAAGGAGTTTTTGTAAGCAGTGTTCTGTTAACATAGCCTACAAGAAGTACAAAAACGTGTCAGTGCAGATCATACTACTTGTGTATGATTGCTGGAAGTGGAATGAGTTGGACCAGAATCATGGGTTTAGTTGAAAGAAATTCTAGACATTAAATTAATGGATTGGAAGCATAAACTCGGGAGTGTTTCACTGTTCCCTTATTAACCACAATGGAAAACACCACTTGTTTTCAAAATACTGAGGAACTTTAGATTAGAGCGTTTGAGGAAGAAAATTCGGAACAGTAGAATTTCTTTGCCTGAAACACTGAAGTGCAGTTACTTCTGCATGGGGAAATTACCATCCTTTTTCTTAAGCATTGTAATTAACAAATGAAATAATCCTGTTGCTATTTTCCTAATCAAGTTTTTTCTCATTTACATGCTACAAGGATGACGTAAGTAAAAAAGTCATGATCAAATGACTATGAAATTCCATTATAAACTGCAAATATGCATAGGTCAGTGGTCTTTAAACTGTGGTAACTCAGAAATCCAATATGTATTTTACAAAGTTAAAATAATGAGGTATTTGAAGAACTGCAGAAAGCACTGGACTGACTGTGCTACATATATAAACCAGGAGTAATAGCAACTCTCGAAACTTCATTTTCTGATAAAAATACTTACCTTAAATGCCATCTTTTGTGTAGCAAACTCTCTCCTGACTCTTTTTTTACCTGTAAGACTTCTGAGAGGAAACATGTCTCAGCATAGGATATTTGCTTGCATCCAGTTTGTTTTCTGTTGGTTCCTGCTTTATATCAGTATAATATATAGTATAACAGTATATCAAAGCTTAACTTTGACTTGGTGCAGGAGTTGTGTTTAGATCTCACCATGCCTGTCCCATCTGCTCCTGAATGGTTCAAAACATCAAGGAGGGTCTACAAGTGGCATCATGACTCTTGTCAATACTTGTGTTGATTTGAGCCTTAACTCTTATAGATGGCTTTTTAGGACAATGAATTTCACCAGATCTAGAGTGAAGTACCTTAAGGGCTCAAATTTTAGGGACAGGAGAAGCGATATAAAATGAGTTTAAAAATTAGCTTCTTTGTAAGTCATCTGAGAGTGCTTCTTGAGAAGTGAACCCTGTCTTACAAAACCTTTTTTAATTAAATGTAGGAGTTACCTTTTAAATCCAGATGTCTTGGCGTTATTTGAAACTGTGAGCCTTCACAGTACATATTTTAAATATCCACACTGGCCAGCTCTTTTGATTTCTCCAGTTGTGTACCAGATGTCTGGTATTTTAAGTCTTTTCAATGGGTTCAGAATACCAAGCAGGGAAGTACAGGTAACCTTGGGATTTTGTGAGTAGCACAGATACCTGTTTGCAGTGCTGGAGCAGGAACTAGATGAGAACTGTAAATGAAACATTTAACATTTCTCATCTTAAGTAATTATTGGCAGTGTTGTATGGATGGATGTACGTTCCATAACTCAGGTTGAAAATTAAATGTGATAATTACATGTTCAATTAAATTTCTCAATCACGTTTTGCATTCATTGGTAGGAGTGGTCTGCAGACCTGAATCGCACTCTCAGTAGAAGAGAAAAGAAGAAGGCTTCTGATGGAGTGACTCTGACTGGTATTAACCAGACGGGAGACCAAGTTTCACAACCTAACAAACACAGCAGGTAGGTTTTTTATGCCTAAAAACACTAATTGGAAAAGATTGTTGCCTTCAAATACACTAAGCTCTACAAGATCAAAAAGTCACTGTTCAATCAAATGATAATTATCTGCAAGCATTTTTAGTGATGTCTCTGCACTTCACAAATTAATTTGGGAATTATTCTTCATTTTATAGCTCTCTTTCCATTGGGAGCTGAAGGAAACCAAGCTCAATGAGAAACTGAGCTTTCTGTAGCTGATCTGATGGTCTCTTGCTACCTTCCCATCTCTAGAAATGACAGCAATACTTTGAGATCTTAACTTGCAACACATTTAGTCACATCAGAATTCTGGATGTGATTAATACAAAACTGTTAACATCAACTGCTTTAAAAAGGAGTGAAGCTGGCTAGAAAAATTGCACTGCCTTTTATTGCAGGCAGTAGGGAAAAGAAATTGTGGTCCACAAAGGATATTCTAATTGTGGAGGAATGCTCCAGGCTTTCTTGAGACTTTCCAGGCTTTCTTGAGCCTTATGCTGCACTCAGTAGATGTTTGGGTTTTCGTTTAGATGCTTATTTTAATTTTTTTGGCTGAAGGAGGGGTCTGCTAAGAAACTGCTTAGTGGGACACCAGTGACAGTGTTCTCTTATACAGATAGGGTCACCATAATGCTTTTTCTTTTCCAAATTAGCAGTCTTAGTGTCCAGAGTAACACAGTGCAGTCAGTACAATCAAGTTACAATCCCTTTGAAGATGAAGAAGATACTGGGAGTACTGTCAGTGAAAAGGAGGACAATAAGATCAAAAAGTTGGTGAAATGTTGTTTTTTAATTGTTTTCACATTTGCACTTTCTCTATCCAGGGTTTTCTATTTTCGGTTTCTATAACACTACGCTGGTCAGTGCATGAAGTGTTTTTAAGCAGTTATGTAAGCAACACTGTAACCTGTCTTTCCTAACGGATGCCATATTTGTTGCTTGATCTTTGATTTTAAACTACTGTGGTTATTGGCAGTTGCTAACAGAACTGCTGTCGCTTTTTTTCTTTCCTTTACCAGCCCTATAAAACGTTAAAACTGATGTGTTTTTCTAGTGAAACTGCTTCTGGAGCTTTACTGCTCTGTGTCTTCTCACTGAGTAAACCTGCTTTTAAGATTGCTTTCTTTTTTGTTTAGGACCTTCTCAAACAGCTGCCTGCTGGTTCAATGTACACTCTAGGGATATTCCACTCTCTTCACTGGCATGTGCATGCTGAGCAGTGAACTTCCCTTTAAATAATCAAGTTGTTGCAGTATAATGAAGTTTTTTATTGATGGATTGCAATATAGAAAAAGCATTGAAAGCTATTGTAGAGGTACATAGAGGTTTGGGAGGAAGGTTCTGCAAAGCAATTTAAATACCTTATCCTAAACCAGATAATCCCTCTCCTCAACTACTGCATCCCTTTTACTATTCCAGAATAAGTAATCCCATGGATTATGTGGATTTCTTGATAGAGAAATTTTTCTAGCTTGTGGGGAGATTGATATGTGTTGGTTTTGCCTTTTTCTAACTTTGTAAATGCATTGCAATAATTTTTTTTTTTTTAATGAGGCATTATCAGTTAAAGATAGGTGAGAAAATACCAGAAAGAAAGTTTCCAAACTGGGTCTTAGAGTGGAGTTTAAGCTTGTTTAGGGGTATCTTAGTGGTATTTCTAGTCTCCTATTTTAAAGGCAGTAAAGAATAATTTCAAAATTGATTTTCAGTGTTAGCAGCTATGAGAAAAACCAAAGCTACCCTACAGATTGGTCTGATGAAGAATCCAACAACCCCTTCTCTTCCACTGATGCAAATGGAGACACCAATCCCTTTGATGAAGATACCCCTCCTGCCATGGAGGTGAGAGTACGTGCACTCTATGACTATGAGGGCCAGGAGCAAGATGAGCTCAGCTTTAAAGCTGGTAAGTTTGCAACATTCACTTTAAAATATTTATCAAAAAGGAGAAAGGCAGGGGATTTTTTTTTCTCTTCAGGTTTTATTTTCTGAAGTCACCTGTTTCTCTGGATGTACAACTCCACGTACAGGATCCTGTATAACCATCACCCCTCCTAATAGTGCTTCTTGGTATCCCCTGTTTGGCAGCACTGACTTCCAAGCTGTTTGGAATGTGTTGGGTTGCCTCTGAGATACTCCTTTCTTACCATCTTAAGTGAAACAAAATGACCTGCAGACCTGAAAATCCTCTCCCTTTTCTTCCTTGGTGACAGTAACAGCTGCTGCTTTTAGCTGTCTGGAAATGCCAGCTCTACAGAGTTGTTTTTTTAAAGGAAAATACCACAGCAGCTAATCATGAAATTGTATTTAATCAACTGATGGCTTCTCTGTTTAAATGGAAAGCATCCAATTTTTGGCATCCAACTTTGTTCAGTGCTAACTGTTTAGGGTTGAAAATTTAGCCATGGACAGATACTTTCTTTAACTGTCTCTTTCCACCCCTCTTCAGTATATGTTAAGCAAAGGAATTGTCGTTACCTGGTTTTTTTAGTATTGTGTTGTATTAGGGTACACTTAGTACACCTCTTCCTTCTTAAGGTGGTGTATCTCCCTTGAGCCCTAAACCCTTTTTCCCCCTCTGTTACAGGAGTTGGGAGAACAGAATAGATGCAACTGGTGGGGGAGGCCCATCACAGTTTCCACACATAGGAAGGTGACATGAGGGTGTGATGGCTGCACACCACAGGTGCTGCTGTCTCCAGCTGAAATCTACCCCCTGTTCATGCTTTTCAAGCCAATTGTTCAATTGTCTTGTCCAGAATTTCAGGAGACATTTTCCAACCAACAATTCCAGGACAAGATTGCTGGAGTAGTTTAGCAGAAGCAAACAGACCTTCTTTTGTGCAAATGAGATAGACATTCTTTGAGCTTCTCTCTTTTCCCATTTGCTTGTCATTTATTCCCATCTCCTGTAATAACTAAATTAATTGTAATAGAAAAACAGGATTCAAGTGTTTTAAAACAAGCTCCAGATAGCTTTTGGTTCTGCCTCCCTTTCAGCTGGGGTTAGTAAGAAGTGTGCTATTTCTATACCACCTGCTGTGGTTCTTACGTGGATGTTAGGGGTAAAAGTTAGGAAATCAGTCAATGTTGTAGCTAATCAGGGAACTGCAGGACATCTGCTCTGCTGATGGAGAAAGGGTGGTGCTCAGAACAGTGTCCCCAGGTCATATTCTAAATGCAGTTTGTGCTTTCTGAACCAAAAAGCCCCCTAGCTCAGGTGGTGCTGCTCTGCCTTTAACTCACCTCCTTCCTTTTTTATTAGTAAAACCACTGAATATCTGACTTCTCTTCTTTGTAGACAAGTATTGTAGGCTTCCAGAGTGGAGGAATGGGTTATTTGTCCGTGAACTTTGCTGAATTGTGCCCTGACAGAAGTACAGTAGTAACAAAACATCTGGTACTTTCTGTGGAATGCACACAAGCCAAAAATTACTTTCCATTCTGTAGACTTCAACTGCTCCTTTTTTCTCAGCAGGGAATGGGAGCATGCTAATCCTCTTGAAATATATGTCTGGTACCTGTGAAGCAGCAAGGGTTTACAGGAACGAGTCTTTCCTTGGCAAAACTGCAATTTTTTTATATACACAGATGTAATGGTTAAAGACAAAGTTAGGTATTCTGTGCTGGAGTACTAGCTGTGCCACTGGCATTAAACCATTGAACCAAGTGGCTCTCACTGAGAGGTCTGTAGAAATAAAGTAGAGGAGGTATGAACTGTGAGATGTATGTAGACTTCACTTAAAAAGAGTTTAGTACTTTGAAGGAAGAGCATTAAACAATGTTACACCACCAAATTATGGGATTGATGCAATTGTTGGAAAGGGATGATGTGCTAGACCATTAATCCCCTTACAGGTGCTGAATTATAGGATGGCTACATAGCTTTTAGGCAGAAGTGTTAGTGTGACTAGCTTTACACTGAACACACAGAAAACTAAGGAAAAAACTCACCAGGCTGGGTGGGAGCCAATTTAAAATGTACTCCATCCTGTGTTCCTCTGTAGATAGGCATAGGCTCCTAAGCAGCTGTCAGCAGAGGATTTAATGCATTTTAAGGATTTGTTCAAATGTACATGGATATTCTCATATGGGCTTTCCTTGGGTATTCAAAGAATTTGCCTACAAAATGCTTCTAGATACAGGTTACAGAATATATGCTCTGCACAGTGTCCATTAAATGTACTTTAATACATGAAACTAATTTTTTTTAGTGGAGAACTTTTACATCTGGTGGTTTTTAGGGTTTTTTTGTCTTGGCAAACTGCTGTGGGAGGCTTCCAAAGAGGAAGAATAACTTTATTCATATCTTGTGAGAGGTTTTATAAGCATGTAAGAGGATGGAACATAATTATTTACAGTGTCTATCTCACCCTCCTGTGGCCCTCCACGGCTGAGAATAAATAGGAGCAGTAAATGTTGTCCCTGCAATGTTGTCAGAACATGTTACTGTGTGTGCTGGTTTTATCATCACAGTGGTTTCACTGTAACTGCTGTGCAGATGACACTTGAAAGTGTTAATATTTTCTTAGATCTCCAGCATCACTGGGTTTCCAAGCCCAAGCTTTGATACAAATGCGTTTGTTGGAGCTTACTGTCACTGAAATGTGAATTTTTGGTAGTCTTTGTTTCCACTCTTTATTAACACACACTTCATGGAAGTAATAGGAAGGTTTGCAATTGTACACTCTCATTCTGCAGCATTAGAAAAAGTGGGAAAAATTGTAAAATGTCTCCATAAACCAAGTAGAGTCTGAAGTGCCAACGTTTGTTCATAATGGTTTTTTATGAGTTTCCTGATAAACTTAAAAACTAAAGGAGATGAAGCTTTAACCTTTTTATCTAAGAGAAAAACTATAAATATAGATGTCTTGAGAAGATTTAATACAAAGCTTGTCCATTTCTACCAAAGAATTTATAGTCCTTAGGCTAGTTTATATTCTCCTAAATGACACCAAGACTCTCTGCTCTTTGGGACTGTAATAAGTGATTAACATCTTCATCATCTCTTTCCTATTGCTAAGATAAAACACAAATCAGTTTTATCTAGGGAAATCACTTGACACAAATAAGTTGCACAGGAGGAAATAATTGTTACTCAGTGTGGCCTTTTTTGCCTGGCTGAGGAGGAGCTTCACTTGCTCCTGTGGAGCATCTTGGAGTCTGCAGGCTCTCCACTGTCAAGGTATTCACTGAGGATGTGGAGTATCAGATGTGCACTGTAGTCAAAATGAACTTATGTTATAGTTCATAAATGTCTGAATGGATAGCCAGTAAATTAGGAAGCAAATTCTGAACTACTCAATCTTTGTAGCATTTTCTTCCATGTTTCACATAAAACTTTAAGACAATAAGCCTAATGAAATACTTATTTCACTTGCACTGACATAGGTTGGGAGTTACAAATGCAGGGTTATTCTGCTGGTTCAGAGGTAGTTGTATGATCCACAGCTATGTTTTAGTTTCTAAGTAATGATCCTTCCTATTTTCTTGAAATTGGGGACCTCTCATCCAATATGCAAATCTGTAAATGATAGATACTCTTAGTATCAATGGCATGAAGAGCAGAGAAGGGAGGATTTCTTCTTGGGCCTGGGTTGGGCAGGGGAGGAAGAGTGGACATGTAGGTAACTGTCATATAACTTCCTGTTTTACTGAAAAGGATTCAGCTTGTTAACAATATTCCTTCTTTTCTTCAGGGGATGAGTTAACCAAAATGGAGAACGAGGATGAGCAGGGCTGGTGCAAAGGACGCCTGGACAATGGACAAGTTGGTTTATACCCAGCAAACTATGTGGAACCAATCCAGTGACAAAGGACAAAATAAACACAGAAGTGCCACAAGAGCTCTGTATGCCTGTACAGTGTATTTAGGTAAAGTGAGAGGAAATGGAATGGATGTATAGAGTGTATATATTTTAATGAAAAGGCGAGAGCTTGATACCGAAATAAGGCTGAATTAAAGACAAAAGCTTGACTTTGTTTTCACAACTTGTACACAATGCAAAGGAAAGGAGTTAGGTTGAAAAATAGTATGATAAGAAAAACACTTTTTAAGCTTTTTCTTCCCACATGGTCTGTTATTGTGGATCCTAAACATTTTTTGCATTTTCTATGCTTATGTCTCATCCTACCCCAGGTATGTGGCTTACGCTCACTTTTGTTTAATCAGTTATTTTAAGTGACCTTCAGTAACTTGCAACTTGAATTTTAAAAATTATTATAGTTAATTTTTTATTTGTTCTTATCAATGTCTGAAAGATGCAGTATTTTTTTATTTAAATGCTATGTAGTTAAGCACCTTTTTGTATGCTTTGATTTATCAATTAATACTTAAATTATGACATAGATTTAATCACCATTTGACTGAATGAAATCTCTTCCCATGTTGTAGTAATCTTTCTGTCTTGTCAGCATGGCTTGAAGTTGTAAATGGAGTTGTAAAACAAAATACTGTATTTAATAAATATCTGTTACAGAAGGTTATTTGTAGCAGAGATATCTGCAGGTGTCATAGGCTGGGATTCTATTACAAGTGTTCTTTATGTGGGTTGACACTTGAACTAAGAGTTTTCCATCTAGATCTTAAGTGGCATTCAAAAGAAAGATAAATTGTGCATAAGCCCCAGAAGAGTGGCTATTTCCAGCACATGTTTGCAGGGGGAAAAAAAAAATCTCCTTTTAACTGCAAATGATTTTTGGGTGATTTGAAATGTTAAATCTGTGAAGGCTGATTATCTTGAACAGAGAAGACTGTAAAATAGACTAAATGCTTTTATTAAGAGCCTATCTATGTTGTGTATATGTACATATAATTTGATATTCCAAAATATGAAGAGCATGGCTATTAGTTATCAAGCCTTTTGGTGTCAATAAGATTTAGACTATTTTAAGAGTTTAAATTTTAGGTATATTTAAATCTGCTTTCCTGCCATATTCATTACTGTACCATAGACAAAGTATTCTGTGATTAGATTTTTCAGAAGTACAGTAAATACACTAATATACTCTAAATCAGTATTTGTGGATCAACTAATGAGTCAAAATAGAAACTAGATTTAGTCCACACATGGATTATTGTAGCAGAACACTGTACAATCTACATTTGTTTGCAGTTACAACTCGGCCAGCTGTAATTGTGTAAAAGATGCATTTGTGACATTGAAAACTGGGTTGTAAAATTACAGCAGATTTGTGTTAAAACTAAATATCAGGTAAGTAGATATGCCATGTTAGGAAGCTACACTGTAATGAAGTTAACAAATCTTTTTCCAGGTAACTATAAAACACTGTTGGTAATCTTGGACTTTATCTTTGAGCTTATAGATGTATTTAGTCATCATTTTCAATGAATCCAAGTGTGCAAGCTTAGAAAGTGGATGTATGTATATGTCTGTCAACAAAAACTTACCCACATATTTGTTCATCCACAGGACAGTTGCTAAAATTGTCAGGAGTTACTGGTTTGGGTCTCTGTATTGTAAAATATTTTAGAAAACAATAAAATCTATTAATCTCTTAAATACACAGAATACACTTTTTACTGTTTCAGTGTATGTCAAAGCAGTCCTATGAAACAAATAATCTGTGCATTTCATTGCAATTCATGGTGACAAGACCTGCATTGTGTAAAAGAGCCACAAACAGGAGTGTGACATGGGTGGATTGTGCCAGTAACAAAAAAAGGGAGGTGCCATGCACAGGAATTCTTGGCAAAACATTCCAGCAAAATCTTCATGGAAGAAGAGGAAACTGTCTTTTATGGGTATGCAGAGTCTACTGTGATGCTGCTTTCTGTGGTGTTGTCAAGTCTCAGATAGTGTGGGTGAGCAGCTAAGCTTTTATTTCTTTTTAAATACAGTATCTGAGTATTTTGTGCCTTTGAGTTTTCTTGTTGGCTGGCAGTGATTAATGCAGTGCCATTTGTGAAGGCTGGCTGAAAGTTTTATCTCATCTCCCCCATCAACACCTGCTGGACAGAGATCCCAGAGGGCCATAATCAATGGCACAGGGTCTGGTGGGGGGCCTGTCACCAGTGGTGTCCCCCAGTATTGTTTAATTGTTTAATTTATTCATCAGTGCCTTGGGTGAGGGGGTAGGTGGTGACAGAGCTGGGAGGAGCTGCTGATTCCCCTGGGGCTGCACAGCCCTTCCCAAGGACCTCAGCAGGGTGGAGAGATGGGCAGAGCAACTGTCTGAAATCCAGAAAAGACAAATGCAGGGTCCTGCACCTGGGGAAGGACAACCCTGGGCACCAAGGCAGGCTGGGGGTGAGCTGCTGGAGAGCAGCTCTGAGGAGAAGGGCCTGAGGGTCCTGGTGGACAATGAGCTGGTCCTGAGGAGACCAATCAGAACTCTGCAAGGTACTTCTGCAGCTGTTTTACACTCCTGTGATCGTAGGTAACTTATTAAATAATCAGTAAATAATCAACTGCCACCTTTCTACTTGACCTTTTAATAAATCTACAAGTCCAAACAGGAATCCCTCTGGGGGACACACTGGTATCTTCCCACTGCTTATTACTGTAGTCAGTAACTGATTAAATGTTCATTTATTTCATGGCAGTTTACTTCAGCTTTTATGAAGGACATTAGCAAGGAATTTTGAATATCAAAGTCACTTGTTACATCTGCTAGATCATCTTGACACATGAAATCTCCAAGCCTGCAAGGTAAAAAAGCAGATAAATTGTCAAGTACTGTGGTGACAGACACTTCTAGAATCCCTGTGCAGAAAGCACTGAAATCTGACTGCCCTGGCAGACATGAAACATCATCACGTGGCAAATGCAGGTGGGTTTTGCAGTGGGATGCTACATGCAGCTGGAGCTTTGCAAGTCCCCTGCATTGCTGTGCAAACAGCATCATCACACAGCTGAGTGTTGCTGCTTGTAAATCCCAGCCTGTAGCAAGTGTTTGGCTTTGCACTGGGCAATGGTGTTAGGATGTAGACACTTCCAAGAGTGGAAAGCTCCACGAAACCTCACCTGTTTGAAGTGGTTATGCTTCACGATAGTACCAGGACAAACACTGCATTACTACTAAATAAAAATGTTGAACTGGTTTCATCGACTGGTTTTTAATGTAGATCCTAAACTTCATTTGCATGTGGTGGGAGAAGCATTTGAATGTTTGATCTTCTAGTGAAGGCTTTTTCTCTATGAATTATTTATGATGCAGTGATATATCTGTGACTGTGTTATGCCTTTGAGGTTACCATTTGCAGAGGGCCAGCCTGAAACTTGCTGAACTGCAGTTGTCAGGAGGCAACATATTTACATATTGACAGCATAGCTGTGAGCAGAGACAGGCTGTGCTTAGTGTGACCAAGCTTTCCAAAGGGCATCAAGCAGAATTTATACTTACCTAAGGGACCTTTTGGCACTGAAAGCCAGTGAAGATGTAGCTGGCATGACCTGGGACTGTACCTGTATTCCACCATTTCTCAGCAGCACCCTGAGGAGAAAGCAAACGAGGGAGGCTTGATAATAACTGGAGAACAGCACTGATAGAATTTTACAGAGCTAAAAGCTTTGAATGATGGGAATGGCAGCAAATGTTTTGGAGCTTTGAGAAAGTAGGTGTCCACTGAAGCTGTAATTCCACACAATTCCAGGCAGATGCAAGTGGCAATTTCTGGTTATGAAGTCAGCCAAAGAACAGACTGTTCCCAAGAGATAATCCCAAATTGTTCTCCTCCTTTGTATTCATATGCCTTGGCAGGGCTGTCTGGCCAGCTCCAGGAGCCCAAGACTTGTTGTGGCAGTTGGATAGGTGAGAGTAGAAGAAAGTTACTTTGCCTGTGCTTCATCAGCTCATGGAGTAGTCCTTGTGCCCAAAAAATGTATATCCACCAAATAATACAGGAAGAACGCCTCCATTTCAGAATGGCTGTGCAGAAAAGGGGGGATTAGCACAGGATCAGTCAGGGAGGAAAGGCCTCCAAATGTCCTCAGTCCCATCTCCTGCTCAACACTGAACTAGGAACAGGTTGCTGGGTGTTGCTGAAAACCTCCCAGGACAGAGTTTCCACAGCTGCTGTGAGCAAACTGCTCCAGTATCTGTTTGTCCTCATCATGAAATCATCTTCTCTTCATATCACATTGGAAATTTTTTCTGGGTTAGTGTGAATTAAGAGCCCTTGGTTTTTGATTTGCAAACCAGCAATCCCCAACATCATACTCTGGCTGTGATTTGCTCTCATTTGCATGTGCTTAGAGGGCTCCTAATGCAGGACACGTTGCACTTGCCAGGCATTTGTTTCTGAGCATACACATGTAACAGTGTTCCTCCACGTATATATTTGTCAGATCAGCTGGAATGGAAGCAATTTTTAAGTGATTCTCTCTGCTCTGGGAATACAAATATGTGTTCTGGACATTCTTGGAAAGCACCAGCAAGATGTGATAACTGCCACACTGAGGTACAATTGGCAAAGTAGCACTCATGGGCCACTTCCCCACCACTGCTGCTGTTCTCTCACTGTGCCTTCCCTCTTCCTGCACTCCACCCAAATCACAAACTTGCTGAAGAATGAGACCCACCTCTATTCCCTGGAAAAATTCATCACCTTTCAGGGTTTAGTCTGTTGGCTTCCTTTAGACCAGTTTGCTTCTCCCCTGGAGCTGGGCAATCACCATTTGGGGGAGAATAGCATATGGGGGCTATTTCCAAAATTTCTTGAACAAATTGGTGTTCATTCTCATGGCAAAAAAATGCCAGCACTGTCCACATGTGGCCTGTGGATAGTGGTACTGGTGAAGGAATCTGTGGCCTTTGCATACATTTTGTCAAGATGAAACTTTGCTGAGAGTTGAGGACATAAACAGTATCAGGCCAGGGGAGTCAGCGATGCTCACTCACAGTGCTGGTCTGCTGCTGGGTCTGAGTAAGGACCTGCACTGCTCACCAGAGAACACTCCTAATCCACAGCCACCCTTGAAGGTAAGCTGAGTTGGGGTTTTTTTGTGTTTTGGTTGGTTGGGTTTGGTTTGGGCTTTTTTCTATTTACTCAATGTGCAGAGCAGCCAGTGAATTTTAAGTACTGCCTTTTCCTTGCTGGAGATGGACCAGCTCATCCCTTCCTTCATGTTAGCTCCATTCCCTAGATTACCTGTCTTCCACAGCCTGGAGGCTGCTCTGTGATTGCAGGACCTCCTTCCAGTACCCAAACAGAAATGCTTTTACTCCATCTTGTCCAGAACTCATCTCCTGGCAATCAGCTGAGCTTGCAGCCTGCAGCAGGAATCTGCAGCATGCACAGCCACAGAGTTGAATTGCAAAGTGTGGCCTCAGGGCAGAGGTGCTGTGTATTTGTGAGCCCTGCCATAGGCTCATTCCCCTCTTGCTGCCTGGGCTGCCTGCACAGCGGGGCTTTGAACAGCAGCAGCTTTTTGACATCCCAGCTTGGGACAGAGGTACCACTTCCTGAGGCAGAAGGCCAGCAGAGGAGAGAGGAGCCAGCCCTCCTGTGGTATTACCTGCCTGGGATTCCCAGAGATGCATTTTTGGGGTCTCAGCATGCAGCAGGGGCAGCACTTTGTTTTTCTCATGTTACATGTTCCAGTTAAATAGCAAGATTGTACCCCTCTCTCTCTCTTTTTAAAAAAACTCTTTTAAATCCTACAGGATAACTAGTGCTGGCTCCTGTGGATAAGCCAGGAGCTCCAAGGGCAGGGCACAGCTGCGGGTTGCCATGCCGAGTGCTCGGGGCTGTGCTCCTCTGTGGCTGCCTCAGGCACCGTGGCCAGCACTGGCAGTGACTGGGTGTCACCACCCCCAGCAGCTTCCCCTGAGACCGCTGAGAACTGGGGCCACGAGGAATCTGCTGCATTTAAGGCACTGAAGGTGGTGCAGGGCTGAGGCTGGCGGGAGCAAAGATCTGGAACTCATTATTTAGAGAACTGGATAACCCAGGCTGTGGAGGGGAGGGGATCCCAAAACTTGTGTTTGCAGTGGGGTAAAAAGTGTATCAAGGAAAGGGCCTATCAGAGAGAAGATATTTTACATAAGGTATTTAGCTCCTGAAAGTCACTGGCACTGTGTCTAAGAGACCAGGTAGTTCTGTAAGGCCATTGTGATGCTTTTTCTGTATTGGTAACACAAGAGAATTGGAAAGTGCCACCCACAGCTGGTGAGGGTGGCAAGCCTGAGGATGGAGTGCCTCAGTTCCCCTGGCCTGAACTCACCCCCATGCGAGACTCTCGAAGGTGGATGTGGTGCCTGGGGTCACTCAAGCAGATCTGTCTCTCCTTGTAGTCACAGCAGATGCCACACAGGAATTTAGTGCTGATATCAACAAAGCCACATTAGCACGTGTTGTGCTGCCACTCACAGGGGGTCAGCGGGACAGAAGCACCTCAGGCACAGAGAACTCGATAAGGCTGCAAGGGAAGCCTTGCTGACCTGCAAAGACAGAGAGGAAGGAGAGTGAGAAACAGCAGCAGCTTTGATCTCACAGCTCACCCATGAATTGTAATAATTCTGCATTATCCTTGTTATAGACAATATAGCTCCCATCACCAACTTCAGAGCATACTTCTTTTGACCTGTTAAATATCTTTAAAGGTAAGACACATTTAAGTAAATATAATATACCATGTGCATTTAAATTGACTAGAAGTTCCCCAAATGACACTTCGAAGATCTGTGATTTTCTTGCCTCAGTTACAGATTCCATCCAATTTTGTGATATGGATTGTCCATTTATTATTTTAAAATTTTAATAAAGTTAAATTTTTAGTTATATACTGCAAGCTTAAGTGGTTATGTGATATCTAAATTGCTGAATGAAATTATTCTGCTAATTGGGTTTAGTACCAGCTGTCCTCTCTCCTGTGACATGTTAAAGAATTCCTTGCCTTAGTGATAGTGTTGATTCTTGAATGATGAGATAAGCTTGTACCCCTTTTGATAGAGTTCACTGTTTTTGGTTGTTTATCTTCTGCATGTAGTAGTAAAAGCCTGGAGGGGTTATTTGCATCTGAGTAATCTCAGGTTATAGTCCTGTCCTGCATGGTGCTAAAAGTGATCTGTGTCCCTGTGGCACTGCCACCCACCCACCCTGAGAGCAGGCACTGCTCCAAAGCTGTTGTTGGCATCAGGCACAACTCTGCTTTAACTGTAGCTGAGGTTTTTGGACTCTGAAATGAGGTG
Source organism: Coloeus monedula (assembly GCF_965178545.1). Lineage (NCBI taxonomy): Eukaryota > Metazoa > Chordata > Aves > Passeriformes > Corvidae > Coloeus > Coloeus monedula. Next base: position 14,236,253 of record NC_138784.1, read on the forward strand.
GGAAAATTGGTCACAGGACCAGACCACACTGGTACAATTCTGAAAACGGTTTCCACTGACTGAGTGCTTTAGTTCCAGCTGGGTTTGGTTTTGGTTTAGTTTTTTCTTTTCCTTTCCACCTCACCAGCCACATCCTTTAGAGCAGACAAACACTAAAGTGCTCATAAGGAAAAGTGCTTTATTATTATTATTATTATTATTATTATTATTATTATTATTCACTAAAGCACATAAGAAAACAAAGCATTTATGATATTCAGGTGCTAACAAGACATTTCCTGTGTGCCCATGAGCAGCAATAGCCAAGGCCCCTGCTGCTCCTGCAGCATGGGAAGAGCACGTTTGCTGCTCTGTACTTGAGGGAGGGCTTGGGATCCACTTCCTGGAGGACTGTGCCAATGGGAAGCAGATGCCATCCTCCTCAGGGACAGTAAGATGAGGAAGCACAGGCCTGCTGGGCTCTCTCTTCCATCTTTCCATTCCATCTTTGCTCTTTGCCCTCCTCATTGCACTTCCCAAGTCAGGAACAAGTCAATAAAGCCCTTGCACCTTATTGTGAGACCACAAAAACCAACCCTGCCTGCAGAGAAGGCTTGGGTGGCTCTGTTTGTGCATGACACAAACATAAATGTACATAAATGGAGACCAAAACCCAATGGTTTTGATATTTCCCTGCAGCTGTCCAGCACTTACACAACCTTAAGGGTAGGATTTGCCATTCAGCCACAACCCTTGTTCCAGCACTGTCAGTTAACCCCAGCAGATCCAATTCAAATGCAAACCTCGTAGCTCAACCCCAGAAAGATCTCTTGTAACCCATACCTTAGCCTGGTATTCACTTTTAACACTCCTCCAGAGCCCTGCTGATCCCCAAACTCCAGAAAGCACCTGGCAAACAAAGCCACCTCCCCAGCAGAGAGCAAAGAGAACCTGGTGACAGGAGACAAGACACTGCTGGTATTAAATATTGCATTCCTACTTTCTACACTGCAATTCACGTTTTATACAAGCACAATGCAAACGCAGGTCAGACATCACGTGGGCAAGAGACAAGACTTTTACTGAGCCTGTGATGGGCACAGAACTGTGAGTGATGGTTGTCAGTGAGTGGCTTAAAGAGCTGCCATGACTGAGACTTTGCTTGCATTCAAGAGCTTTTTGGTTGTCCCACTTACAGGGTTTTATCAGATTTCTCAGCCCTAAAAGAAAATCTGAGTGATTTTATTCAAGTTTAAGTTAGCCCTGCTCTAAGCAGGGAGTGGGACTTGATGACCTTCCCATGTAAATTTTTCTGAGGCTCTAAAGTGGTGATGGTTGTGAAAAGGAGAGGAAAAGAACCAACAGGATATATTTAGATTTTTAATGTATTTTAATTGCACTAACTCTATTGATTCTATATTTAATATAGAATAATAATGGTGTTCATTTTCACTGCACTTTACAAAACTGTTACATTTATCATGGCTGGATCATGATACTACATGTGATAATCTGAGGGTATTTATGAGGTGAAATATGAGGAGAACAAACCAGAGAGTTCTGCTCCACAAGTTCTGGCTTTGTATCAAAGTGCATGGTTTGGGCTTTGACAACCACACTGGCTCAAGGTCTCAGGATGTATTTTTCTCTGTAAAATTCAATTTATTCATCCAAATGCTGCTCAGACATTACTGGGGACCAGTGGGTTCTCAGTTCCTGAGCTGGCTGTGCACATTGCTCTCTTCCCTTTCTCCATCAGCTGCTGTGCAGCTGCTGGATCACCCCCACCTGTTACTGCTGAGGAGGAGCTGACTTTCAGCAGTTCCTGTGTGGTCCTACCTGTGGATTGGGTACTGTGCTTGCAATTCCTCTTTAGGGAATCTTATTTGTGGGGTTGAATCATGAAAATATGAATTTACTGAGCAGATACACTGGAGTTTCCTGTGTGCCCAAAGCACCCAGGGAAAAAGGCATTGGACAAGACAAAAATGGCACTCCAAGAAACCATTCCTTTGTGCATGGAAACAGGGCATGGCACCAGTTTGGGGAAGTCTCTGCAGTGAAAGGAGAACTCACCTGCTGTTTCCCAATTACAGGTTTAATTTTTTTTTCCTTATGCCCCATCTTTTACTGCCATCTACTGGTTCTGACTGAATGGCTTCTTCGTTGGCCCTGGATAAAGTATCTTTGGTGTACTCTATTCATTTATAAAGAGCTACAAGTTTTGACAAGGGACCCTCAGAGAGGGCTTTAGGGATGGATTAACTGAAAAACATAATTAACTGAGAAACAACACTTATGGAATGGTAAGCTCAGGCCATAATTGGGAAGAAATCATGGATAAAGAAAGGAGAAGAAAATACTGAGAAGTCAGCCCTTTAGTACTGCATTTCAGCATTTTGAAAACAAATAATTTTGGATTTATTTATTTTGAAGAAAAGCTTTTGTTTGGAAAACAACCCCCCAGAACCCTCCCAATGTTTCATTTAAAACAGGTCTATACAAAAGGGGCCAAAATGCATCTTGAGAGTCAATTACATTTTTGTGGCCTTACCTGCAGCCAGGACTTGCAAAATGGCTCCAAGCAGCACCTCAAAGCTCTCTCAGGTGAAGGAAAGCAACTGTTTGCTTGGGCAAGAGTATCCTGTAGTTTGTCTCTGTCTGAATGTGCTGTCAGGGAATAACATCCTGCAGGTATTGGCTGTTTCATGACTCCAGGAAACTGCAGGTAATGTTATAACTATCAGTGTCTTGTAAATGATCAGATGGGCACTGAGTCAGGCAGAAATCATGCAGAAAAGCTCAATGCTTTGATTTTGCTGCTGATAAAGGGGGAGAACACCAGAAGGGTTTTTATTATGCTTGGGCCCTGATGAATTTCTTCTTCTCTCCTCTTACACACAGCCTCTGGGTAAACCCACCTGAAGACACTGGTGCCCCTCAGAACAGGAAAGGAGAGAAGGCTCCAAATCCAGCCCCTTCCATGTTGCTGCAACACAGCCAAGTATGGAACCACTTAGCTGTCAGCAGGAATCCTTCTGCCAGGAGCAGAGCTGGGATCTCCCTCTGGGTAGGTACCATGTGGGCCAGGATTATCTTTTTTATTCCAGTACTTCCCTTCCTAATTGTAACCCTTTTGTACTGGCTCAGACAATTCCCCTCTTCGCTTGTCACTTCCAGCTTTTAAAACCTTTAATGACTTGCTGCAAACCCTTGAACTGACTATGTCCTGTTATCTCCCCACTCATTTTCCCTGTAGAATGTGCTACATTCCAGCTGGTTGGGAACAGGCTCAGAGGAAAAGGAGAAAGCTCCTTCCAGAAGGGCAGGCCTCAGCTTTAAGAACTGAATCACAGTATCCAAGTCTGCTTTGACACACACCTCCTCCATGAAACTCCCCAAGGACAAGAAAGGAAAAAACCTGATGGCATACTCAGAAGCAGAGAAGGAACTTCTTAACTCTGTGGTCCCTAATCACCACAGGAGGCAAGAGGAGAAAACAGTGCCATAGGGAGATGTCAGAGTATCCTTAACCCCACAGCATCCTTAATCCTGGTATGGTATTTACATAAAACTCACTTTGTACAGCATTCATGAGTAGAGGACACCCTCAGCAACAAACACCCTTCTCTGAGTGCATTATTGATGCTGTGTCAGAGACTTGTTTACATTCCTTTTACACTTTTCCACAGAGAACAATCGTGAACATGATGTGATTATTCAACCCCATGGCAGGGGAGCACAGTTATTGCTATTGCCAATTTTAAAAACAGTGGGGAGAAGAGGAGGTCCACCTCAAGCCACTCCTCTTGGTGGAGATAAAGGGTTTGGATCCACCAGTCTTAACAATGGAGCCAAAGGCCAAATGGCTTTCCCGAACCAGCTGAAGTCATAGCTCTGGGGAAAGACAATACTGTCTGAATCATGGAATCTGGGCAAGAAAAATGGGAATATGTCCCTGCAACCAAGTGTTCTATTTGAGAATAACTTAGTGTTGCAGATTCCTGTGTTACAGATCCAGCACAACTAAACCTACCTGATTGTTCTGATGCCTGGGGTGGCCACCTAAAAACAGGGACTAGACAAGAATAAGGGAATAAAGGTTGGTATTTATGTGAAGGGCCTTCAAAGGTACACCCTGGGCAGGTCATGAGTTCTTCACACTTTTATAAGTTTGGTTCATTTGCATAGCAGGGTTAATTCTCCAATTAAAACTTCAGTTAATGATGTAATTTCCTCAAATTTATCCCCCTTCTTAAGATGTTAGTTTACACATTTTGGGCCTAGGACAGTGTGGGTGTCATTGGAGATCAAGCCTGGAGAGGTTTGTAATGTCTAACCAGCATGAGAGAACAGTAGTTACCAGGCTGCAAGAAGTAACCTGTTACACACCAGGCAGTGCAGGATTTGAAAAATACACAAGTTAAAACCCAAGGCATCAGTTCCAACAATCCATCTGGAATGGGATATTATCTGTGTGATGGGAATGGACCATGGAGCAGGGATGGTGCCAGCAGAGGGGTGACCATCCAGAGGGTCCCACCTGTCCATCCCTGCTGCCCAGCTTTGGGATGAGCAGGCTGGGGACTGCCCCTGTGTTTGCTCTGCAGGATGAGGAAGCCAACCCTCCCAAGGAGGAAGATGAGGAGGTGTGGGAGGATGGAGACAGCGGCCACCAAAGGCTGGGGAAGGCACAGGCCCAGGTAAGAGCTGTTGCCTTCCAAGGAGAGGGACTTGTCTGTCTCAATTCCCGTTGGAATTGAGGGTGTGAGGCCAATGGAACAAAGGGTTTGAGTCCATCTTCTTACTGGAGTTCTAATGTGCCTTAAGAGAGATTAGTGAAAAGCTCATTATCCCTGATGGAATCTCTGAAAACCAGGGCTTGAGGCTTTCTGAAGTGGCCCAAACCTGCCTGCATGTATCCAACTGCAGCCCCCACTCCCTGGTTTTGTGTACAGTTGGGATCAGACCTCAGCTGCTGTTACTTGCCAGCTCACAAGTTGTGTAGCTCAGAGTCTGCAGCCCTGAAGGGCCAGGCTGTGTTTAAACAGCCTGAGGTACCAGAGAGCTGGAGTCATTTCCTAGCAGGTAACCTGACTTGGAAGCTGCATTCCAAACTTTTGTCCACATTTATTTTCTCTCCTATATGGAGACGACTCAAGAAGCAGAGGTGGGGTGTTCCTAACAAAAGTACATCCACATTCATGGGTGGTAGAGGGCTTAAAACCCTTTAGGGCACTTCCAATTCCTTGGTGTGAATGGAACTCAAATGAAGTGTCCAAATCCTGACAAGCCTGTATGAACTCCAAAGTTTCTGCAAGTGTTTTACAGCCAGGGAGGGAGACAAGAGTCTGGAGTCTCTCTCCAAAACCTACATGCTGGTTTGTTTGACCAGGCATCAGAATAATTGGCTGTCCTTATGGAGAAAGGTTTATTTATGTGCCCTGGGTTTACTCAGTGTATCTCCAAAACGATGGAAATGGATTTTATTGAAATGCCAGAGGTGCCAAACACTTTCCCCAGGCAGAGCTCAGAGCCAGCCCAGTGGGAAGGGGTTTAATGCCCATTTTCCCACTCCCTTGAGGCAGCAGCACTGGAGCCCTTGCCCCCAAACACACCTGAGGTGCTGAGCGCTGGCAGGAGGCAAATCCAGGGACTGGACAGCAGGAGCTTGCACTGCTCCTGTAATCCCAGGCCTGGAGCTGTGGGTTAGAAATCCCAGGAGCTGCTGCCTCACTCAAACCCCCTTTAAAGCTCAGCATCCCTCCTGCTCCCTTGGAATGATTGTTGCTTCTGTTGTTGCTCTTTCCCGATACATTATGATTATTATTGTAAATTCCCACACCATTTCTTCCATAACCCTTGGCTTCCCACAGGTGGTGCTTTAGGAAAGCCCCTCCAGCCTGGGAAGGGGCTTTTGGCTCCAGACACATTCCCAGTCCCCAGGAGCAGCTGCACCTGTGCTGTCCCCAGCAGATGAGGCAGAGGTGCCTTTCCTTCCTTCCCTCCCTGCTGCACTTTGGCTTTTTGAGGGCTCTCTGGGGGTCTAAGGGAGAAGTTCTTTGTCATTCCAGGGCAGAATTAGCCCTGGTCCCACTAAAAGCAGGAGGAATCATTTTATCCCTGTGTATGGATACACATCTTGTGTTTTCTCTCTTTTGCTGACACCGTGTGGTAAAGCAGCAGCTCCCAACGTTTCAGTGCTGCTCCCTGGAGTAGTTTCTATTTGTAAAACAGTGAATTCCCTGCTGGAATCCCAGTCACAGCCCCCCAGACCAATGTGCAGTTTAAGATCTTACACCCTGACCAGGACAACTTCCTGTCTCTAGAATGGAAAAGAGGGGAAAGCTCAGACTGGATTGGAGCCAGAATCCAGAACGGGGGAAGTGAGGCAGCGTGCTCAGCACAGGCTGGGGATGGTACAGGGGCTGTTCTTGTTGGATGACACCCGTGTGGAACAGATCCTTCTCTTCCTTTGTCCAAAGTCTGATGGCAAAGCATTGAATAACTCAAAAGTGGGGCCTGGAATAAAAATGGTTTTGTGAAAATTAGGCAAAGAATGCAATAGGAAAAAATGGGCATCCTTTTTGTGTATGAAAAAAGTAGGGGGAAATGCTGAAAAAAGGAGCTTTTATTTGGTGCCATGTCTCATTTTTTATGGATAAAACCCTCCAGTGAGCAATCAGAACAGAAGTGGGAAAGCCAGGAGCCTTTGACTTCCACAATGGACTTAATTTCCATTTTCTCTTCTCTTTCAGGACAGGAAAACCCACTTAACTCATCCCATCTTTACCAAAAGCTTTGGTATTTGAGCAGCCAAACCCAAGGGGCTCAGGCCCCGCCAGCCTGCACTGGAGGGCCCCTGGTGCTGCCCATGGTGTGGGGTGAGTCCCCAGTTGTCCCCAGAGTGTTGCAAATCCAGAGGGATCTGCCCTGGTTTCAGGCTGTCCTTGCCCTGGTCCCTGCAGTCCCCTGAGACAGAGCCCTGGCCAAAGGGCCTTTGGCACCTTGTCAGGAATGTGGCAGCAGCCCCGGGAGCAGGTTGGAGGTGGGAACTGGGGCTGTGTGTGAGACTGACCAGGTCAGCTCAGTGCTTACCTGTGGGGGGTTGGCCCCACACACTGAGTTTAAGCAGGATCAGGGTGACAGATGCTGCATTTTGGGCACCCTGAGAGTTTCTATCCCCCCTGGAGATTTCCTGCAGGGATCTGGCAGCACAGGGAGCAGAATTAACCCTGCACCTCCCGTGGGCACTGCTGGCCTTTGTCTCTCTGCTGTGCCATCAGCCTGTGGAGATTTGCAGCTGCCACTGCCACCCCACCTGGGGGCTGCGTGCTCCTGGCAGCCCTTCCCAGCCCCACATGAGCTCCAGTGGTGCCTCTGTGCTGTGTTGGGAGTGTTTGCTGGGAATTTGCCTCATCCCTGGGAGCATCCTTTTGCTCCTGAGAGGCTGGACAGAGCTTTTGGGCTTGTCAGCTTCAGAGTTTGGTGGCAAAAGTCACTGAAAAGGAGAATGACAATGAGGTTTGACAAAAGTGCTGCTGTCAGACCCTACCTGACAGTCTGTGCTTTGTGTTGGAACTGGGCGTGAGTCTGCCCTGCAGGGAGTGAATGTCCCCTTCCCAATTCAGCCCTGCAGGTGCCAAGGGCTCTTACAGGAATATTTATCCTTTACTTCCCTTTGTGATAACTTAATATCCACCCTGCCAGGAGCAATTCCTTGATTTCTCCTGTCGAAAACCTCATGGCACAGGCAGTTTGCAAAGGAGGCGATTCCCGGGCTTAGAGCCCCTCGGCCCCGGGGCCCCGCGCACCTGAGCCGGGCCCGGCCCCTCCCCTGAGGCCCCGCCCGGTACCGCCCCGGTACCGCCCTGCCCGCGCCGGGACCATCGCTCGCGGCCCCGTTCCTCTCACCTGGGCCGGACCGGGGCTGCTCCCGGCTCTGGGACCGGGCCTTCTGTGTGATCGGCGGTGATTCCAGCTGCTCCCATGGGATTTTCAGCCTTTTTCATTAGTGGTACACGCTAATGGAATGCCAGGTGCTGAGCACGACAGAAAATAATGGGAAAACTCTCTGGATCAGGCAGTGCTCCGAAGAGCTGGCAGTGCCCAGCATTCCTGGCTGGAATTTGGGGGTGCCAGCACAGCCCTTCCAGAATGTTCCTGCGGGCCTGGCACTGCCCAGCATTCCACTGAAATGAGCTTTCAGTGCCTAGCAACGAGCAGGAGCGACAAAGGGATCTGAACCTGGAAATAGGTGAGTTCCGCCTGCCCACCGCTGCTGAGGCAGAGGCTGGGGCTCAGGACAGCTGCAGAGCCCTTCCCTGGGGCACAGACCCTGCACTGCGATGCCGTGGTGTTGCCACACTGGGCCTCAAGCCAGGAGAGGAAAAGCCCTGACCATTTCCTCTCCACGCAGGCACACCCACAGCCCTTCCCAGGGTGTTGCGCACTCGTCCCCACCTTCACGGTTTCACTGCAGAAAGTCCGCTGAAATGGTGCCGCCCTTCGGGCAGGGGGACGGCTCAGGCAGCTCTGGTGGCTGATCTTTCTCGATGATTCTGTGTTCTCCTGCATTTCCCCGGGCCGGGGAGAGCGCGGGGAGGCGGCGGCGAGGGCCGGGAGCGAGACCCGGCGCCACGTGGGGTCCTCACAGGAGCGGCGAGGCGTGGCCGCGACGAAGGCGTTCCCGCCGCTGCCTGCGCGGCTCCCGCCCGTGACCCCGCCGCCCGCGTTCCCACACCGGGAAACGCCGCGGGAAATCGCGCTGAAAGAGCGGCGTCGGGTTCAGGCAATTGAATGGATGCCGTTGAGAGGCGCGGGGTCCTTCTGGGCGCCGTTTTTCTCGCTACCCGAGGCGCATGCGCAAGGTGCTGCCATCTTTGGAAGGTCCGGGCAAGCCTCGTGCCGAGTAGCCATCTTTAGTGCGGCATCAACGCAACGCCCAGCAACTCCGCCATCTTGGGTGCTGAACGACGCTACTTCCGGTTGGGCCGCCATCTTTGGTGTGGCACCGGGAGACTTCCGCCCTTCGTGCCGTCTTGCGCGCTGGCAGCAGCCAGTTCCGGTCAGCCGCCATGCCTGGGGCGGTGCCGCTGAGGCCCCGCTCCGTGCGAAGGTGTCCGCTCGCCTGCCTGAAGCCCCGCCGGCCCCGACGCCGCGCTGGCGCAGGCCGCCGTTCTGCCCTCATCCTTCCTGCCACGGCGATACACAGAATGCCACTTGAGACAGGATTGCGAAGGCAGCCGATGGCTTTAGAAATAACCACGAAATTCAAGGGAAAGAGCATTTCCAAGAGAGATGCTGGAGGGGCGAGGGCAGCACGTGCAGTTCTGAGCCGAGCTGCTCGCACCAAGGCTCTGCCTGGGGTTTGATCTGCAGCTCCCACCTTGGAACAAGATTCCCCACGGGCCCCTGGTGGCTCCTCACAGGTCACCCTTGTCGTCCCTATCCAAGCAGGGAGGTGATGAAGGTTCTGCCAATCTCAGTTCTTGTTTTGTAGTGCAGGCAAATGCACGTTCAGGGCGGTTTTGTGTGTGGTCTCTGTGTTACACGAGTTATTTGTAGAGATGTGGTTTGTGGTCGGAGTGTGCGCCTGAGGAAGGCTGAGTTGAAATTTAGGTACCCTGGACTACGCTTGTTTGTGACTATGCCATAAATTACCACTTGCAAAGCCCTTTGCAAACACAGTTCCTTTGCCTCCTCCCAGGGCCAGTAGCTGGCTGGCATCCAGTCTTTTTCCAATGGTAAATAAAGATCTGGGAGCAAGCCAGGGTGGCTCTCACCACACAACTCAGTGCTCTGGTGAGCTAATTCTTGTCTTGATAAGGTCTTTCCAGCTATACTTTACACTCTGCTAGAACAACACCACCGACTGTGCATTTGCCTCGTGTCACCTTTAGCCCTATGGTGACACAAGGAGCATCCAGGGAACAGGAGTGGACAGCAATAACCCCACTTCTCAGGATAAAGGTGCAGCCAGGGACTGCCCACCTGGCCACTGACTGAGCTCAAGAACAGCTTTAACAGGCACAAGTCCCACTCCCTCCTCAGTTTCTTCATTAAAAGTCGTGTTTGCATGGCAGTACAACAATATCTCTAAGCCTTGTCAGTTCCTAGTTTTTGACATATTCAGAATCTGATCAAAAACTTTGTAGATGTCAATCCAGCAACAGAATTCTTCCCTTCACTGACAGCTGGTCAGGTCCTTAATCTCTTAGCAAAGAAATCATCATCATCACCTTTTTTTTCCAGTTTCATGTCTGTCAGCTCTGGCCTGGAATTAGGTTCTTCATGTATCACAGACAACCAGGTACTCAACATTAATTTTTTGCTCAGAAGTTTTTCTGGTGTCTTGCAACACACAAATCCTGATGGCAGTGCCTTAAATCCTTCCATCTGGAAGGATCCAAAATTGCTTATGAACAGTAATTCTTGGCCTCTTCAAGTTTGAAACACATCCTCTGTGTGGTAGAGTGAATTCAATCCAGCAATTCCCAGGTTAGTGCCAAGCTCAGGGTTATTTTGGGATGGATTGTTCTTCATTTCCCATGATGGAACAGATGTATGTAGACCACCTTATACCTACTTAACATATCCAAATAGGTTCTCTGACACATTTTGAAGTACTTTGTTAATGTTATTTTGCCTAAAATTCTTGACCAATGTGATGTCAATTTTCAGAATTCTCTCATAAATTGTCCAGTGGGAATTTTATTTCCCAGGTTCAGCTTCATGTTTCTCAGAGTGGGCTGGGAGGTGCTTGCAGAACAACATGAAAATCAAGGAACAATGACTTTCCTCTGGCAGTAACTTTGTTACTTTTTCCCAGATCACCTTTCACAGCTATAATGGGAAATAGTCCTTTACCTGCCTCATGTCTTACTCTGAAGCGTTCTGAAGACAGGGAGGTGGAGCAGCATTTTGCATTTGACTGCTGTACCCTGCAGATATTTAATCTAGAAACCATTTGGACTCCTTTTAGATTAAAGGATTTGCAACATTAGCAATACTTTCCCTTAAAGTCAGTGTCAGGTTTTGGGGTTTCCCACCTTAATGGAAGTCTTCAAAAAAACCCCAACCCTTAAACATCTCAGTAGATCTTGTAGAACTGCCTCCATTCCAATATTAAAGATATTCTGCAGCTTTAAAAGTCTCTCCTTTGCAAAAATTGTAAGAAAAATGAATGTTTTGTATAATACATCCATAGAAGAAAACTGTTTACTGTAAAGAAAAAAAAATTCAGCATTATTTTTATATTATTTATATTATTTTTATATTATTTTTATAGGTGAAATAATCTCAGTACATGAAATTATTTGGAAATGCTGTGTTGAAATGTTAGCTTTTGCAATAGTTGAAACAGAACCTTTCTTCTTTATTGAAAGGTGTTATCTCTTTTTTTTATTTTATTTTTTTCCCCAATAAATACAATTACAGGAATTGATTTGTATCTGCAGAATGTTTATGTGTTGATGAACACCGTGTTTTGTAATTACAACATCTGGTAGTTCAATCTGTCTTTGAATTACCTTATGGGATCAGTGTGCCCTGCTCCAGACAGGGGAATGCAGGCACCTTGCATAACACCTACCATGTAAAACCTTCAGGAATCCTGTTCTTCCCTTCAGATGACTCACTAGAGCCTGAGGCCCCTGAAGAGACACCTTATAAATAGAAAAAGTTATTCATAACCATAAATCATCAAATAGACTCTACCTATGTGTAGCGGGTTGAGTTCGAAACCAGGCAGAAACACCAATTAAGTGTAGTGGTTTTGGTTCAAAATATTCATTACTTACTTGTTTTCCTTCTGTGAGATAAGAATTAGGAGAAAAGCAAAGCAGGCACAAACCTTAAACAGTTGCAGTACAATTGAAGAGTTTTATTACTAATAGAATTAAAAGCAAAGAGAAAATAACAAAACAAAATTAAAGCAAATCCCTCCCCCCCCCCAGCACTTCTCTCCTTTTACCCGGCTCACACAAGGGATAACAGAACATGGGATGTTAGTCAGTGTTCCAGTTCTCGAAAAGTCTCTCTCTTATGCTTAAGGAAAAAAGGGTTTTCCTTCAGTTGCACGTGGTTCCCAAACTGCCACTAACAGCAGATCCGCCCGGAAACAAACAATCTGCTGTGTGTAGAACATCTCTCCCATGAAAAATCTCACAGTTCCTTCACACTGCAAAACATGGGCCATCACATGGGGTTATTCATCTTTTTAAGGATAAGTTCTTTTGGCCCGCACACAAAGGCTTTCCTTCGCCACAAGTCTCTAACAGCCTCTTACTACTTCTGTATAGCCTGGCATAGGCATTCTTCACAATCTTCACAGGCACACGAAGATACTCCATCCCCCCATGTTCTTCAAATGGATTAAAGAGACAAACAGTTTGTGGTATTACACTTTCTTACCACGGCATGCAAGAAGGTTTCTTTTAAGCTGCGCGCCAGAATCGCGGCACCGCCCTCTTTTCTCCCGTCGCCATTTCCAGCTCCGTCCCACGTGACTCACTTCTCTTTCTCTCTGACTCTGACACCGCCATGCTGAAGGGTGTTTTTGTTCGGGCTTTACGGTGGAGAAAGCCTCACTCCCTTTGTGCTGCTGGCTGCGTGGTGTCCTCTTCAGTTCAGCACGGAGTGTGCTGGCTGCAGACAGGAGGCTCTGCCGGCTCCCGTTGACTCCGCCGGCTCCGCATGGAGAGGAGAGGGGCCCGCCTGTCCCCAGAAGCCGCGCTGGATGGGTTTAGCTGTGGCAGTCCATGGCTGGTTTTAGCTGCCTGCGGCTCTGGGACAGTCCCCCCGCAGTGATCCAGGGTCCGTGCCACAGCGTTGGGGAAGGGGGAAAGGGGCAGTGGCCCCGGCCCGGCCCGGCGGGGCCCGGCGGGGCCTGGAGGCTCGGAGCCCCCCCCACCTTCCAGCCGGCGAGCCCCGACAAAAAAGGGGAAGTCCCGCCTTTCTGTGCGGTTTAAATATGTAAATTGGGAGAAGCGTAATTGGTCTTAAAGACTGTCCATCAACTCAGGGTCAACCCAATACACTATGGGATCCGAAAATCTTATGGGATACTTTTGGCAGTTGCCAGCACTCCAAATTCACTGGGGTTGGTTTAAATGATGAAATTTTTAGAACAATGATGAATTTTAGCTTTTCTGATCAGTCTTTTGGTATTTAAGCCTCAAACAGTGCATTTCAAGATCTTTTCTGTAGCCAGCATGGAGAAAGCTGGAGGAAAGCACAGATTTTCAGGTCATAGCAGAACTCCAGAGGCTAAGGATTGTAAAAGACAGCCCTGCAGGACTCATGTCCCACCTGTGCTTGTAAAAACAGCGAGTTCCCTGGAAAAGAAACTCATGTATGTTCAAGGCAGCTACCCACAATCAGCAGATACAAGAAAACAGTAGCATTAATCCCTTTTTGCCTCCAGAATGGAGATGATAATCCCAGCTGTTGCATGATGGATAAAATGTATTCATTCCTCAGTGCTTGTGATCCGAGGGTACATAATGGTAAAAGCCCCACAGGATCCTGGAGAAAGAAGGGAATGAGTAATTCTGCATCCAGTCTGAGGGCTATGTAATATGTTGAATAATTGCACATCAAGTGAGGAGGATGAAAGGGACTATTGAAAACCAGCTCATTTGCTGAAAAAAAAAGGCAGCATCCTGTGAGAGGCGGAGTTTGTGATCATCTAATTAAGGAATATGTTATTATCCCTAAACTTAAGGGGTCTGAGCTTCCAGCTTTACAAGTAACTTAATTCCTAGAATTTCTTAATTTTTCCTTTTGTAGTCCTGGAGGTCACCAATGACAAATTCCTGATCCAAGTGAGAGAGAAGCCAGTGAGAACAGAGGCTCCACTGGACTCCACCCTCCTGGACAAGGAAGGGCTCCCTGGGCCCTTGCTGCAGTGACCATGAGATGGTGGAGACCCCGAGAGCAGGGAGAGGGACAAAATGCGAGCTCACCACCCTGAAGAGAGACTGCACTTTGGTCTCTTCAAGGATTTTCTCAGAACAGTCCCATGGGATAAGGCTCTGAGGGGAAGATGGCTCAAGAAAGCTGGCTAATATTCAGCTATCACCTCCTTCAAGCTTGAGTTGTGCATCCTGACAAGCAAGAAGTGAGGCAAAAATGCGTGGATAAACTAGGGGATCCGTGGATAAATTAGGGGCTCCTGGACCACAAAAAGGAAAGCTCACTCAAACTTGAAAATGAAGCAGAGGAAGGGTGGAAGCAGGGATGTGTCATTTGGGGGAAATACAAAGACACTGTCCAGGTACTCGGGGATTATGTTAGGAAAACCAAAAGAAATGCCAAAAGGAAATGAATGTGGTGAAGGGTGTCAAAGGCAAAAAGGAGCACTTCTGTAAGTAAATGGCAAAAGGAACGTCAGGGAAGCTGGGAGCCCACTACCAAATGGGACAGGGGACTTGGTGACACAGGACATGGAAAAGACTGAGGTATTGAAGCCACCTTTCCCTCAGCCTTTACAAGGAAGACCAGCCTTCAGGAATCCCAGGTCCCTGAGAGCAGAGAGAAAGGCTGTAACACAGGAGATGCAGCCTTGGTGGAAGAGGATCTGGTCAAGGATACTCAGGCAAATTGGACACGTATGAGTCCATGGGCTTTGATGGGATGTATCCATAAATGCCGAGGGAGCTGGGAGATGTCACTGCAAGGCAACTCTCGATATGCTTTGATCATGGCAACTGGCAGAAGTGCCTGAAGGAAAGCAAAAGTCACTCCCATCTTCAGTATGGGCAAGAAGAAGGACCAAGGGAACTATGGGCCAGTCAGCCTCACCTAGATCCATGGGAAAGGTAATCCAGGATTTCCAGACACATGAAGGACAAGCAGGTGGGTAGGAGCAGCCAGCAGGGATTCGCCCCTGGCATCTCTCTCAGGACTGCTGAGAAGGCTCAGGGGAATCACCTGAAGGGAGGGTGCAAAGAGGACAGAGCCAGGATTTTTTTCTGTGCTGTCCAGTGAGAGGAGCAGAGGCAGTGGCCACAAATTGGAATTGTTTGGGAAATTTCTTTTTTACAGTGAGGCTGACCCACCGTCAAAAGAGAGAGGCTGTGGAGTCTCCATCCTTGGAGATTGGACCAGATCACCTCCACAGATCCCTGCCAATCTCAACCAATCTGTGATTCTGTATTGTTCTAAATTCTATAAAATAGTAATTTACAACAAGTTGATGGGAAGTATTCAAAGAATGTAGAGAGGCAGAAATTACTTTCCCCATGCAACAGTCAAGATCTTTATTACCTGAGTTGGTGGATTGATTTCTTCCAATATAATTATTGAAACGACTTTGAATACTGAAGCAGAGGAAATGTATTGTAATTTGTCAGCAAGAAAAGGAAACATGAGATTACTCTATGATTCTTACTTTTTCATATTACAATAGAAGAAAAAACCCAGGGGAGAACAATGCCAGTTTTCCATCACAGTACAGCTTGTATACTGTAGTTTTTTTGTTGAATGGGTTGGTTTTTGAATAAACCCTAAAATTAACTTGAGGAAGAAAAACTTAACTAACAACTTCACTGAAAATAAATTTGGTGTATCAAGTGCACGTCAGTGTCTTGATTATACATTTGGCATAACATAATAAACCTTCCTCTCGAAATTAATTCCAGTGAGCATCCTTTTAGAAATTGGTATGTACCCTGAAAAATGAAAAAGGAAACAGAGTGACTTATTCTTAGAGTAAGGTAATAAACATAGAGTTGAGGATTAAAAGCTATGGGATAAAAAAATAGTTTTTGTTTCTTATGTGTACAGTGGGATGCAGTGAGAACTGCAATAGCAGCAATTTCCACCTGGTACACTGCAAATGGTTTAAGTAATTGCATTGGGAGTAGTGAAGCCTGTCTGGGTGGAAATACCTCTGAATGTGCTGAAAGGAGGTTGAATTTCAAAACAGCTCTCCTGTCCATCATCAGTCTTCACAGTAGCCAAGTTTCTATTTGCATTTGTGGGAGGGTCTGTTTTACAGCGTTGTAGCATTTTTTCCTTTTTGCTCTGTCAACTCGCAAATCCAGGTTTAAGGTTCCTGAAGGGTTTCAGTTTCAGTAGCTTCAAACTTGTGCAGTTTAAGGTCTTCCCAGTGACTGCTTCGTCTGAGACTGCTTTGGAGCTGATGCTGGCATTGCTGTCTGAGGGCTGTTCAGCAAGGGTTGCTCTCCAAAGGCCTTCACTTCAGCTGTAAGAACTACCAAGGAATTGTTGAGAAGTGGAGATCAGGAGGGCAGATGAGGGAAAAAACAACCAGGACCATGCCCTTGAGTGTTCAGGTACACAGAGAAGTAAGGCAAAACTTTGTGAGTGTAGAAACATTTTTTTTTCTTGCCTGTGGAGAGAGTGCTGAAGACCATGTTCCTGAGGCTTCAATTCAGGCATCCATCTGGTAGAAAACGACGGACACAAGCAGAAAGTGATATAGGGAGAATGTGGAATAAGGATGGGGTGCTGGTGTGTGCAAACTGCAAAAGAGAGTAGAAACATCGCCAAAACGACCCTCGGAGAGGCTGTACAAAAACTGTGAGGACAGGGAAAAGGAAGAAGACACAGGAAAAAAGCCAACAGAGCTATAAGGGCAGTGGCAGGAAAATGCGACAGCAGGGGTGAAAACTAAACACCATGGGGGTGCGAACTGTAGGACACCACGGGAATGAAAGTGCCGACCTGAGAAAAGTGGCAAGAAATAGGAGCGACCGCGCCAATGCGCGCACCCCAGAGCGCCTCAGCAGCACCCGCGCCCCCTCGGCACCCCCCAGCACCGCGCTCCCGCCTCCGCGGAACACCCGCACCGCAAACCCCAGAGGGACCCGCCCGCCTGCGCGCCCCCGCGCAGCCTCCCTCCAGCGCCCGAGCGGGGCCGCGCACAGCCCGAGGCACGGACACGCCTGTGGGCACACGCGGCCACGCGTGTCCGCACGGACAGGCACGGACAGCGGCCGGAGAGCGCTCACCCGCGCCGTGCTACTCCATGTCCCCGAACCACGGAATGTGCCCAAAGCTGGAAGGGACCCACAAGGATCATCGAGTCCCATTCCCAGCCCTGCGCAGGACAGTTCCCAACAATCCCACACCTGTGCCTGAAAGCGTTGTCCAAACACTCCTGGAGCTCTGGCAGCCTTGGGGCCGTGTCCATTCCCTGGGGAGCCTGTTCAGTGCCCCAGCACCCTCTGGGGGAAGGAGCTTTCCCTGATACCCAACCTAACCCTCCCTGACACCGCTCTCCTCAGGCCCTGTCCCTGGCCATCAGAGAGCGGAGATCAGTGCCCGGCCCTCCGCTTCCCCTCACGAAGAAGTTGCAGATGGCGCACGAGGAGCTGCAGGCTGTCGCTCTCTCTCTCCCCGTGCCGTGCCGCCCCACGCGCACCACGGGACGCACACCCAGCACCGCCCTCTGGCTGCCGGCGCGGTCCCTTTAAATGCTAATGAGGCGGCGCGCGTGCCGCGCCGGCCCCCGCTGACTGTGTTAAAACTTCGGCGGGGCCATTTTGGGGGCAGTAAGACCGAGCGCGGCCGAGCCCTCAACACCTCTGCCCGGCACCATGAGCGAGGCGCCGGAGACCAGCGCCGCCAGCCCCGCGCCCGCCGCGCCGCCCGTCCCGGCTGCCGCGCCGCCCGCGCCCGCCGCTCCGGACGCCGCTCCCAAGAGCCCCGCCAGCGCCGCCGCGCCGGGTGCGGCCGTTGCTGAGGCGGCCCCCGGAGCCGCCGCCGCCCCCACAACCGTGGCGGCCGAGCCGGAGAAGAAAGTGCTGGGTGAGTCTCGGTTCCCTCTCCCAACTTGGCGGCGCACCTGCAGCGGGGCAGGGGGTCCGCCCGCGGCCGCCGCCCGCAGCCCGGGCCGGCGCGCTCGCCCCCCCGCGGTGAGTCAGGCCGGGCCGCCGCCTCCTCCCTCGCGGGCCGGGGGAGCCGCGCGGCGCCGGCCGTGACGCGCTCGGGAGCTGGGCGGGAGCCCGGGTGTGCCTCATCGGCCCGGAGCGTGCGGGACAGCGAGTGCGGCACAGCCGGGCTCGGCCTCTTCCCGGCACCTGCCGGCGGCATCTCCCCTGGGAAGGGCTGCTGCCGAACCCTCTGTGCCTCCCTTTAATATTAAGGTCCCGGCACAAGTTTTCTATCCGTAAAGAATCCTGCTTGAGTAATGCTTCCAGGTTTAGCGGGGCTTGCTTGTTTTGAGGTTTTGGCGGGGGGGCGGGGTTTAGTTTCTGCTTTACTATCAGTGAAAAGGTAAACAAAATGCTATGTTGCCATTTCTGTGCTCAAGCCCGGTGCATAGCAAGTGTGGCTCCTCTTCACTGTAATTAAATGGGATCGGCCTGTTGAAAAGGACAAGACTTCAATCTTCAAGCTACTGCCGATAGGGTCTACTGTTTATAAGTGTGTAGCTTCAAGTGTTTGGTAAAGGCAGAGTTGAAGCTGACTTATAGTGTGGAGTCCCAAACTTCCCTAAGGGATAAACAGGACCTTCTCTTCTAAAGGGTAAGACTGAGATCTTACTGCAACAGAGAGGGGAATCAGGTGAAGGATTTCTCTGGAGTGGAGTTAGGAAGAATTCTAGCAAAACAGAGACTGGAGGCACAGCTTTTGTGATTCTTTTTTTTCCCCCCTTACCTCATTTGTCAGTAATTAGTACACAGGAATCGGCACATTCATACCTGCTGATATATCTGGCTGCTTCTTGCCTTAATGTGGCTTGTTTTGTTTCGGGTAATGTTTTTACCTGGTTCACCTATTTCTATTGCTTAGAGAGAAGGGGTGGGGGAAGTGAAGGTAGAAGTGCTGTTCTTGAACTAGCAGGAAAACGAAAACCACCGTGGTGATGGTTTTGCACAATGGCCTTATTGCTAGGCAAGCTTTTTATTAGGAATGATGAGGAAAATGATCATTGTAAATGCTAATTGAAGATGGACTTATGTTAAAGTCCACTTCACATGTCCCTGTTAATGGTCACCTGTGTAATTATGTTCACTTAAGCCTTTTACAGAGATCCCGTTAAAGCACTGTCTTATGCTTGCTCAGGCCATCCAAATGTCTGACTTCTAGGAATATGGGTAAAGGTTACTCAACTTTCTCTTTTCTCCTGGTCACAGGAAGCTTTGGCTCTCCTTGTTAAAAGGCTATTTTGTCACGGGTAGGAGTGGCTGATGATTGTTTCCTCTGATAGCATCAGAGTACAGCATCTTGTAGAAATATTTGGGCTTCCACTTGCTGGTGGGATGTACGTCAGCACATCTACTGCCTTCTGTGACTCACCAGTGTAACTGGTTATTGTGTTTTCCTCTGCGCTCGTCCTACTCCTTGCCAGCCTTCCCTGCTCAGGCTTGCCAGTGACTGTGCCATGGATGTTCTGTGTCATGCTGCTGTCTGAGGGTCTTCTGGCCCACAGTGATACTTAGAGGAGACTGTAAATGTCTGCAGGAAATAGTATTTCTCTAGCACACTGTCTTAGGGGGAATGTATTGAACTTTCCCCCCGGAACAATGTTGTTTTTAAGCTCTGTGCATACTCATCCACTTAGCAGCAGCCAGCTGGCCACAGAGTAAGTTTTTACTACTTCTCCTTCCCCAGCCTCTTGACCCCTCTGAGAGTGTTTGTCATGCTTCCTAGGCTTCTTCCTAATGTGGTTCAAGTAGGCCAACAGATTCCAAAGCTATTTTGCAGGGGAGCGAAAGGATGATGTTGAGGGAAGTAGTGGTATTGGCATTGTTTCTCAAAGCAGGCTGAAACATGCAGTTACTGTTGGCTCTGTTTCTGTGTTCCCCCTGAACCCCTCCTGTTGACTTGTGTGAGTGCAGGGAGCTCTTGTAGCCAATGCCTTTGTGGTAGCAGGAAGTGTCTGTGTGTGGTGATGTCCCTGTGAAACTAAACCTAAAAGCACAGCTATAAATACTGGTGCTGAACACTGTTTACTGAATCACTGTTGGGCCCTGAAACAATGTTTTTCTGTTCCTGTAAACAAGAACTCTTGGGAATGTATGTTGTACTAGGCAGAGTCCTTTTTTCTAGGTAATGTCTCGGTCATGTTAAGACTTCATGCTTCTAAATAAGAACATTTCCTACTAAAAAGTGTATTAAAGAAGACCAAAAACTTCACTTCTAAAAGGGCAATGTGAAGTGGCCTGTTACTGAAAGTAGTAACAGCAGCAGTGCTACAATGCACTGCTGTTGCCAGACGTTCTTGAGGAGTGTATGAGAATGGCAAGACTACATGAGACTAAAGGTCTGGCTGGCTCTGTCATCTCCTTGTGAGTCTTTAGGAAAGAACACAGGTGTAGGGTAGATGAAGGTAACAATTTACAGTGTGCTCTTGCCCCTAGCAGAGTGGCTTGCACTTGTGAACTGGAGATTCTCTAGTCTGTTTTCCTTTTAATTGCCTCTTAAGTTCCTGCCACCCCCAAAACATGTATGTGAGGTTTTTAGCAAGCAGTCATCTGTAGGTGACTGAACCCTTTTCAAGTAAGTACTGCACAAGTTGTTTAGGTAGTTGTGATCAAGCTGTGGTAACGAGTAACAGCTCTTAAATTACAGAGCCTAAAACTCTTTTACTAGAGGTTTGAAAAGTACAAGTTTGTGGTGTCCACCGAGTTGCTGTGAGGTAAGGAGGAGTTGAACTGCCTCCATCAGTGTCGAGTTCCTTCTACACATTCCTGTAAGTTGGAGAAACAGGTTTTGCTAGATCCTATAAGACACTGCAGTGTGGCTTTTAAGTAGATGCTGTTTTACTGTTGAGACAGGAGCTTGTCTTGATCCTGAAAGCCATGGAACATGAAGTTGGTCACTTTATAACTAAGCAATCACAGATTATCTTAGCAGCAGGTGTACTAAAAAATAAAATGTCTTGTGGGGTCTTACTTGGTTAGCATGATGCTGACAATGCAAGAAAGAGCTTTTCCAGAGTAAGGATGTGCTGCCTTTCCACTTGAGAGGGTTGCACAGTACTTGCTACAGCTTCTTTGGGCATTTCTGGTTTCCAAGGAAGAAAGAAGGGCAAATTTAAGTGAAAGAGAGGAATTTTAAACAGCTTCCTTCAGCTGTGTTTCATGTCTAGCTACTAACCTAAAGAGAACTGAAGAATGGCAGAGGGATTTTCAGGTTTGCTGCCCATTTCTGGGATAAGAAATAAAAAAAGGGCTGGATGGTCAGCTCTGAAAATAGAGCTAGGCTTTGTGCTGTGTGGTAAACTTGTGGCTGAAAAACAGTGTTTTAAAGCACTGTGTCTTGTTATTGCATTAGAATAAACTGAACTGGGAGGTGAAGGCACACTTTGAGTGTTAGGGAAACAGAGTAAGTCTGGTTGCAACTTCATGTGCAATTATAGAAGTATTTTTATAGTGTTACTGTGCTTTCTTATGTTTTAGATTAACTTCTTTAACTTTCTTTCCAGCCACCAAAGTTCTTGGTACAGTCAAGTGGTTCAATGTCAGAAATGGATATGGCTTTATCAACAGGTATGTTTAAATTCTGATAATTGTATTTATGCTGTACTAAGACTCATGGTACACGTGATAGGCCATGTATTACTAATTGTAACAGAGGTCTGAGGACCTGACTACAAGTTCATGCAGTTGATAGTCAGCTTAGGCCAGGCACTCAGCAAACTCTTTCTTAAACACCTCAGCCCTCAATCAAAGGTTGTGTGTATGGGGAGAAAACAGAAAGGGTCAAACTCAGTACAGATTTGGTCTGTTACCTGTTTCTCATGTTTACTTCATTACACTCTTAATAAGCTGCATGTTCTTTAGTGACTGCCTGGCTTTTTTTGAAGGCCTGAGAAAGGTAGGAGGATGAGGGGAAATACTTTCAGGAAAACTTAGTGTTAATTGGTTGTTCAGAATACCTCCTGTGGATACTCATTGAGATTCTGTGATAGTGTCTCACGGAAAATATGCTAGGCCTGTTTTTCATAGAAATTCTCTCTTTGAATCTTTTGGTTTTTTCCTTCTTCTCTGGGCACAAATAAACCTCTGAATAGAATTGAGAGTCCAAACAGCTGTATGTGAGACTGATCATACTGCAACCTTATGTGCAGAAGACCCAGGCTTCCAATTTACTGGAGGAAGCTCTGGGTTTTAAGGCTGAAATATCTTTGGGGTTGAGGGGCTTAAATGTCTTATGTGCTTTTTTGAGGAATGAAACTCCTGCATGCTGAACACTTGTCTTCCAAAAATCATACCTGGCAAGTTATTTCACTCTACAAGTCCTTGAGCTGTTACACATCAGGTAGATTTGGGTAAGTTGGACAGTGCAGAAGGGGGTAGAAGACCCCATGTTCATGGATCTGAAGCCAGTTGTGGTATTAATCTCAGTCTCTGGAGATTATTATCCAGGGTTCCACAAGATTGGAAGAAAAGTTTTAATTAGGAAGTCCTCTTAAAGTCTGTAATAGCAGTTGATGTAAGAGCCTTTTGCTGGTTATGGTGTAGTAACTTAGTGTTCTTCCTAACATGAAATCTACTGTTGCTTCAATCCAGGACAGCAAGTTTGGGAATATGCATTATCTTCACAAACTCTTTGACCCACCTGTTCTGTTTGGAGAGAAGGAATTGAGTGAACAGATGGCAGGGCTTAGTCTCTTTCTTATTGTGTGGGAACACAGATTCAAGGTCTCAGACTTATCTTCGTGTTTTGCATGTGGAAGCCTGAGCTGTCTGGCCTAATCCAGAAAACCTCATGTTCATGTCTGGGTTCTCCTCCTGTGGACTCTCCTAACACCTCTTGTGCCTGGTTGCCTTGAGTTTCACTGAAAGGAGATCTGTTAACAGCTGTGGCCAGTCTTGTTTGACCTCTGGGGTAACAGCTCAGGTTGCAGTCCCTCTGGAAGTGTTTTTGGGGAGTTAGAGTAGTGAAAAACAAGCAGCCCAGTCATTAACTCTGCCCTGCATAAAAAGAAAACACTGAATGTTTGCCAGAAGATTATGGAGAACCTCCCCCATCCTCTCACGCTTTTGAAGACCCAGGAGTCCTTTCTGTTCTCAAGCAAATGATCACAGAAGTTCAGAGCAGGGTTTTGGTAGCATAGGCTTAGACAGAATGTATGGAATTCAGGGCATGTGCTACAGGCTGAGAGAAGGAGGGTTTCACTTGAAAAGTGAGGAATTTCTAGTTAAGTCTCCTTAGTCTAAACTCTTACGACTTCTCACTTTCTTTTCACAGAAATGATACAAAAGAAGATGTCTTTGTTCACCAGGTAAGACAGCAGTGATTGTGCTTAGAGATGCATACTATGATAGGTTTCTAATGCAGCTTCCTGCAACAGCTACCCAACCTTGTCCTGGCTTCTCCTTAGAATATTTTCTGCAGATAACTTGAGTGGATGTGTATGTTGAAATTTTCAGGGAGAAATATTAGGTTGTTTTCCTTCTCTGTGAAGGGCTAGGTATTTTAACCCTTCTTAACCCTTTTTTGTCTGCTCCAGTTGGAACACTAAAGATGTTTTTTTGGTGTGGTTTTTGTTTGGTTGTCTCCCCTTGGTGAGGTGACTGGTCTGAATATCTTTCTACTTGGTGTCTGTCCTTCCTCTGTTTTCTCATGCTCCTTGTGTCCTTTGTTTCTTCCTACCCTCTTTTTGCAGGTCTGTTCTGTCTGCCCTCCCTGGTATTGGAGAGAAAGTGATCTAGTCTGGCTCCTGACCAGCCTGGGTTGCCATCAGCTGTTTCTGCACGAGGCAGCTGCTCTTAGGAAGAAGAGAAGGAAGGCTGTGTGCCAAGTGTGCCCAAGCAGAGAGAGCTTGCCCAGCGGCTTGTTATTGGTTAGCTTTCCTTGGGCTGTCAGGAGGCTGTTCTAAGTTTATACTGTGACTCTCAGGTTGCAGGCAAATAATGGCAAGACAGAGGCTGCTGTCTCCATGCTGATGTCAACTGATTAGTTGGCTTAGATCTGGTTTTGCATCATTCACCAGAAACTGCAATCTTGCCCCTAGAGTTTGTCCCGTATAAAATGTCTGCAGGCTCATGTGATCTTTGAAATCATGCACTTTCTCTGTGGCATAAGTGACACTATTTCTATCAAATGTAACCAGGAATTTTGTTCCAGAGCTGGTCACGATTGGGGTATGTACACATATCCTTAGCTGATGAATCAACACGGAGAGTTAGTTTAGTTCCTGTGTCTTGATGACTAAATAGTGGTAACTGTTTCTCTGGGTCATAGGGTGTACACCTGTTAGCTGAACCTGGCTGAAGCTGGGAGGGGGTAAGTCTAGTGCCTGTTATGAGTAAAGATGATGTTGGTAAGTGTGCACAGTACACATTCCTGGTTCGGCTGGTGGACTTGAGAGCAAGAGCTGTCAATGCATATACCAATTTTCAATGGTCATTTTCCTTCCTTAGCAGCCTGTGCTGTGGGCATGCTGACACATCTGTGGTCTCATAGGATTGTATCCAGAGGAGGGTGGGAAGAGTTCTGGAAGAGAAACATGTTCTGGATAGGCAGCACTGCCTTAAAGACAAATGAGGTTTCCTTGATACTTGTGAGACACTGTCCTGGAAAATGGCTGTTGTTCTGATGACAGATAATATGGATCAGTGTTGTTCTGCTTGGGAAGGCTGCCAGCTGAGACCCAAACAGAAAGCTAGTGTTATCTGTGCTGTTTTGTCTCCTTTACCTGTAGAGAAGATTATTCCCCTAAATGTAAACTGGTGGGTGTGTGTGGAGGGGGTGGAGGTGGGCACTTCCCACCTCCTGTGGCTGAAGTCCTTTTGGGGTGAGCAAAACTGGCTTTGTTTCAGAAATACCACATCATGTGCAGGCCTGCATCGGATTAACCCTCCTGGCAGGCTGAGCATGGCAGAGTAGACGCTTCTAGTGCTGCTCTGGCTTGGCTGCAGTCGAATGTTCCTCATCCTGTACATGGATGTGCTTGCTCCCAGAGCCTGGGATGTTCTGGCCAGAGCTCCTGATGGGGCTGTCCACAAGGGAGGCAAATCCATGCTGTGAGCAAACATCCTGCTTCAAGCTCCCTCTGCACTCATAGTGCCTGCTCTGCCCCTCCCTCGTGCCTGGGAGGAGCTGGATTACACTCCTAATCCCTTCAGAATAAGGCTGACCTAGTTGAATAGATAGAGCTTCCTCCCTGCCTCCCCTGCGTGCATCCGTATGGGGCGATCTCATGATTGGAATGGGGGTTAGTGCTTGGTGTCTGGCTATTGGATGCTATTTATAACTAGTACAGATTAAAATGCTTTTCTTTTTAGGGCATGCATGGCTTGCTTTGAGTTAACCCTTTGTCTTGCAGGGGCCCCAGGCAGTGTTTTTGGGAAGGGCAGTTCTTCACCTTGCCTGGTTGGTTGGTGCAAGGTGCTGTCCAGGGCGCTGTGTCAGTCAGCTACAGGTGCTGTGAGCAACAGGGATCCATCTGCCTCGTGGGCTGCAGTGTGTCTTGCAATTTAACACCAGGAAAAGTGTCAGCAGCCAGGGAAGTTCCATTTAATTAGAGTTTAAATCAATGAGCAGTGAGGAGTTGTTAATCTCTCTTTCTCTTGACCTCACTGGCATGAGTTGATTGTGCACAGCCTGGAGTACCTGCACCAGTAATTGGAGTAACAAATTCTGGCTGTTTCTGGGACAATGCTGGATGTGCTGATGATGTGATGGTATGAGCATCTGGAAAGAACTCTTTCAAACAAGAACCTGAACTAGCTCTGAAGGCTCTTGTAGCTGTGTGTTTGTCAGTGTCCCCATGGGAAAGGAAAGGCTTTGTTGTTGAGTGTTGTCTGTTAATATGAAACATCTGTCTTCTGAGTTAGAGAAGCTGGAGCCTGCAGGATGCTGGTAAACAGTAACAGGGAGAATAGTGCTCTCTCCCCTCTGGATACACAGAGTAAAAGTCTTTTCATCAAGCTTAGAGCTTAGGCTTGTTAGAGGCTTATTTCAGCAGTGTTTATCTGCAGCTGAAGTAGTAAAGCTGTATATTTTCTGCTTGGATTTCTAGGATTTACATGAAATTTTCCTGATTGCCTTTATAAAACAAGCTCCAGCCTACTGCAGCCTCTATCTCCTGTTGGCAGTTGCAGATCTGGAATCTCGAAGTTTCTGGCCATAAAGCTGGGAACAGAACAAGTGGAATACTGTTGCTTTTATCTTCCATTATGCTATTTGAAGGATATCTGAGGAGCTTCATCAATCTTAAGTAAACTCTCTGCTGAAAAGAAATTTATTAGTCCTTTCTTCTTCTGTGCTTACAAGGAAGGGGAAGGAGTTTGAAATACAGCTTATTGACATCTGTCATATGCAAAGCACAAGTCTTCTATGAGTTTTAGTCAGTTGTTTCAGTACAAATAGTACTAAATCATTAACTTTGCTGCAGATTAAGTGTTTTAGTACTAGTATATAACATTTATGGAAAAGCAAACACCTCTTTCTGATTTTTAGAAATGGGACAGTTACACTAAAACGTCAGCAGAAAGCAAACAAAGTTATCTGAGCTAATTGTGGAGTCTCTGCTTGCTAAAGTAATTCCCAAAGGAATTGACTTGAACAGCTCATTCTGTTTCTGTATTTAAAAAAAGATAAACCTCTTGGGATGTTTTTGCTAATAATAGTATGTACACTCTTGCATCCTTCCTTAGGCTGTTCAGGGATGCTACAGGATACAGGGAAAGGTATGGCTAGAATGACATGCTGGTCTGTCGCCTGAAGCACAAGGGAGACTCTATTCAGCAGCAAGGAAAATAGGTTTCCTAGACTAGTCAAGATGAGCTTTAAACTGAATAAATTTTTCTTTCAGGTGGAAATATTTTTGGGCTGTTGTTGGCTGAATGTTGTTGCTATGCGAAGGTAACAGCTCCATTGATGGTCATTCTGCAGTTTTTCTTGAACTGCAGACAGATAGGGCAACTGGCTCTTCTGTTTCTGCCCTACGTCCCATTTCTTAAGCCGGATTTATGCCCTGTGTTTCCATGTGTGTTTCTCTCTGCTGGCTCCGCACCTCCCTTCTTCCTGCTAACTAAAGATTCCCAGACCAGGAAACTTAATGTGAATTGCTATTTAATAATCTAATGCAAGCTAATAATCTTTCAGTAAGAAAATAGCTACTGGATTAGCTTGTACAATGTATGTCTTGGTCTTTTCTCCCTGAGATCTTCCAGTTCATGAAGCTTTGCCTAATGAACAGATTGTAGGCTTGTCTTGCTAACAGCCTGTTGTGGAATCCTAGAAATACTCCACAGAGTACAAGGTATCTGTAGTTGACAGACTGAAAATTGCTCCTGGAGGTTTGAGTGCTCCTGTGGGTCTGAGGAGGTGTACAACTGGCTTTGATCCAAACCCATGTTGTTATTTTTATATAACAATAATAGTATTATTTATAGCTATTATTGTGGTGCTTTGTGGCTTCTGTCCAGGAGATGGCTAAAATTGCATTTGTCTGTTCTGGTACTATTGCTGTGTTATATAGTAGGAACATATAACCCGAGTTATACTGGGGTTTCCTTTATGATGCTTAGATAAAATGCTAACTCATGTTACACCAGAGTTAGAGTAATTCTTTCCTAGTTACCATGACTTGCCATTATACCATATAATTAATGCTTCTACAAAAATGCTCTGGATCTTAAGTTCTCTCTAGATGGTCTACAGGTCTCCTAATGACTGAAGGCAGGGGTCACACTTGCTGCTAGAGCTGCCTTGGTACAGCTTGGAGGAGATCAAACACTCAGTATGAGCTCTATTCATGCAGGAGATTTGTAATAATTTCCATATTCAGTATGCTGGACAGAGCAGATCCTGGGGCAGCTGCTGATTTATAAACTCATAAATAGTGAGAAAAGAGGAAACCTTGAACTGGGTATTGGTGGGCCTGTGAAATAAGAGATGTCTATATATTTGAAATATCTTGGTGTGGTGACTGCTCTCGTGTGTAGAGTTGGAATTGTAGCAGAAAAATACTGCCCTTCCCTCATCTGTGGGGCTATGAATGTGTAAGATAAATAACATAAAATAATATATTTTTATGTATCTTCTTCCTTTCAAGACGGCCATAAAGAAAAACAATCCACGGAAGTACCTGCGCAGTGTTGGTGATGGAGAGACTGTAGAATTTGATGTGGTCGAGGGAGAGAAGGTGAGAGATAATGGAGCCTCAGGGTGTGGTCCAACAGAGTTAACATCACACAGAACCTTAGCTGTGTCTCTAGTGTCTCCATCTGATGTGTTTGTCCCTGGGTAGATGGCATTCATACAGCTTTTCTGGGGGAGATCTGCTTTTTAAAGGCTTCATTAAGACATATTTCTAGGTATGTATCAAAACTCTACAGTAAACCGCATCCTAGCGTGTCTAGAATCTGCAGTTGTTACTTGATAGAACATTTGAAGCCTACAGCCTGCCCAGTAATTACTAACTGAGGCATATATGGCCCGGAAGAATTTGTCTTGGAGTGTGGTAGCTTAATAACTGTAAGAGCTTTCAATTTCCTTATGCTTCTTTCTTGAACATTTTTGAGGGTTATGAGGTTTTGGGGTTTTTTTTGTCTCTGTAATCAGTTACTTCTTGCTTCCTCCTCTGAACTCAGCCTGTTAGATAGGATTTCAGTATCTTAAGTCATGATAATACCTCTTGGTTAAGGGGTTGGGAATAACAAACCTGCTTTTTCACTACATGGGAGAAAGGAATCACTGTAGCTTAGAACTTAGGCAAAAAAGCCTCTTCCCTGTTGCAACTTCTCCCTGTAGATGGTTGTTCTTTTCTTACACCCCTCTGGCTGCCTTTCTTCTGTCCTTTTAGGGTGCAGAAGCAGCTAATGTCACTGGCCCAGATGGAGTCCCCGTGGAAGGCAGCCGCTACGCTGCAGACCGGCGCCGCTATCGACGGGGCTATTTTGGCCGACGCCGGGGACCACCTCGGAGTGTGAGTTCAATTTCCCTGCATTGCTGCTGCCACACACAATGCAGGCAGAGCTGTTTCTCATCTGACTGTCTGAGGCACTTCTGACTGTGCAACATAGGTCTAATAAACTTTCAAGTTATGGTGTACAAAGCATCTTGACAAAAACAGAACAGATTGATGTTGCAAAGTGGATAAGTAGTATAAGGCTGTTGTAAACTGAGAAGTGTAATTTTTTTTGAGTTCTGAGTCTCTCAATTATACCTTGACTGCTGTCAAATGCTGCCTGTTCCTACTATCTATCCTAGTTCCTTTGGATGTTTACTTATCCTGATCAGTTTTATACATGAGAGAACATCACAGATGATTGTGGGTTTTTTAATTGAGTATGGTTGTGGTGGTTAAAACGGCTGTCCAGAATGGGAAGGATACATGTCAAACTGAATGTAGACTACCACGGGCTGTCAGGAGGCTACAGCTTTTCCTTCCTACTGGGTCGGATGCAGAAGATGCACTTCTTTTTCTAGATCTCTTCTTAAATTCCTTCTTTTAAAGGGAGGAATACAGTGGGAACTGTAAGTCATGTAACATTTTGTGAAACAGACATTACTGGTAGCTGGCATTTGAAATACAAACCACAAAAAAAAACACTACCCAAAAAAACCAACATGCAGCTTTATCAATTAACAACTAAAGGGGAAAGATAACCACTGCATCTCTGAAAGGTTGAAAAGACTGTGTAGAAAGAGTGATGTGAGGTAATACAATTTTTCTATCTTAAATTTTCTTGATGTTTTTGTGGGGGTTCCCTGTGGAATGGGGCTTTGTGTAGAATGTGAAGTGACCTGTGTCAAGTTTCTGTGTGATGTCTTTGTTAGCTTTCCAAATTCAGAAGTGTCCTGATCAATAGCTGCCTCTCCATAACATATTTACCCCTTACAGTGCATTGTCATTATTGAAATGCACTAAATATGCATCAGAAAGAACTGTTTCTAAGAAGAACAGCTTCTTAGTCTGTGAGGAGCAGGGGCAGGACTGTTGGGTCTTGTTTTGTCCTCATTCTAACTTTGCCCAAATTAAAGCCTTTTGAGAATCTGCTGCTTCTTTTTACTCAATATGCTGGGGTTTCTGTCCTGATATATTGTTTTTGAGCTTGCATTCAGGGTTATGGTTACTATACTGCCTGTCAAATATAACACTTTTGTTTTCTTTTGGTGGCAGGGAGGTGAGGGAGAAATCAAGGATGGGGTCACAGAAGGAGGGCAACTTCAGCAAGTGCACAGGAATCCTACCTACCGTCCCCGCTATCGCAGGTCTGTACAGTTCCTCTGCTCAGTTACACAGATGCTTTTGTGTTCTATACAGGCTTCCACGTGTGGGAACACCTACACAAATGGTAGGGACAGTGAGAAGCATTTTAATTACTAGGAGAAATTTGTCTCATGTGCTTGTATGTTCAGAATCATAATGGCCCAGAAAAGGCAAAGAATTCTTTGCATGCCATTACTTTTCACAACTGAGCAGCGTATTGAAGTGAGTTGCAGGGTCCATGTCCTCCCAGCTGAACACTCATTCTTTCCTGGACAAGCAATAACCCAAATCCTTGATCTGGGATGGTGCTCATGGGTGAAAACTGTGTGTGAGCTGGTAAATGTGGAATTGCAGCCCAGAAAGCCACCCACATCCTGGGCTGAAGTCAAATTCCAGCACTGGATTTAGAGATGAACTACAGAAATGATGTAATCCTCATTTTTCACGTGCATGTCTGCTCAAAAACAAAGAGGTAAATAACAGTGCAAGAGCAGCAACAAGCTGAATTTGATAGGGATAATAAGGTTGTTCTTAATTGTAATGACTTGCCTGTTCCATGCACAATGGATCCATCATTTTGGAATCTGGGTCTAAAACCACAAGCCTTCCACCTTTACTTTGAGCTTTTCTGTTTATGAATATTCATGTTCAATTTGGCTCTCTTATCTAGGACTGTGGGAAATGGGATACCGCTGATGCTTGCTGCTTGTTGGCATTTGAGCTGAATAAATTTAATTCCTGAAAGTCTTCATTAGCTTTGGGGAGTCAGAGATAGCACCATAGCAAGTCCAGTGAGTCTTTTGCATGTCATGTGGCTGAATCACCGGCTGAGTAACTTGTCCATGACTAATGGAAGCTTTCGAGTTTCTGATGCATTTTTCCTGTGAGAGGAATGGTACATCCTATCAGTGAGAAATGCTTCTGTTTGAGTTCACGAAGTATTGCTTTTGTTTACAGGCACTAAATCCAATCACACTAGTGCTTTTGTTATGTTCCTTTGGAAAAGCTAAATTGGCTTTTGGGACTAGGGAGCTGTGGATTAGCTAATGGGAATTCAGCTGTGTTTGGACAGTTTATAAACATACTTTGTTTATACTGGAAATGAGGTGAAATGCTCTGTATGCATCAAGAACATGGACTTGGTAGCTTACTGTTAATGAAGTCCAGCTCACCTGTGATAGGCGCTTTTCCTAAATGGTTAAGAGGGACAACATGAGGCAAAGAGGAAAGATCCAGGAATGGTCTGCAGGTAGAAGTGAGGAGGATTGCAGGAACTGCACCATAAATGAGGAATAGAACTGGGCTGGTATATAGCCATGCCAAGGCTAACAGCACAATCAGCCCGTGTGGCCACTACTGGCTTGTTTCTTCTCCTAGCCAGCAATTCAAAAGGTCTCACAGCATCTTCGTTGCAGGATACAGTAGAATATGGTGATGGAGCTTCAGCAGGGAAGAGACACCCACCTTCCTTGTCTTTTCTTTCCAGCTATATGCCAGCCAAACCCCAAAGGGATGGTCTGTCAGTGCTCAAAACTGTTGAGGATGATACTTGGTTATGGAAGGTTTTGCTGGGTTATAATTACAGTAGTTTAGCCTTTCTTGGGCTTCTTTCATACTTAACACCTCTTTCTGCCCCGTCAGAGGCCCCCCTCGCCCACGCCCTGCCCCAGCGACTGGAGAGGCTGAAAACAAGGAAAACCATCACGAGGCCAATGCCATGAGCCAGCAGCCGCTGCGCCGTGGCTACCGGCGCCCCTACAACTACCGCCGCCGGCCGCGCCCTGCCAGCGCTCCAGCACAGGAGGGCAAAGAGGTAGGGACACCAAGCTGCTCAGAGCCACAAGCACCTCTCCTGGGAGCAAAGGCTGGGAGAATTGGGATGGTTCAGCCTGAAGAAGAGAAGGCTTCAGTGTGACCTCATTGTGGCCTCCCAGTGCCTGAAGGGAGAGATGGGGAAAGACTGTTGCAAGGGCATGGAGTGACAGGACAAGGGGGAATGAGTTAAAATTGAAAGAGTAGGTGTAGACTGGATATGAGGAAAAAAATTCTTCCCTGTGAGGGTGGTGAGGCCCTGGCACAGGTTGCCCAGAGAAGCCGTGGCTGCCCCATCCCTGGAAGTGTCCAAGGCCAGGCTGGATGGGGCTCTGAGCAACCAAGGTATCCCTGCCCATGGCAGGGGGTTGGAATGAGGTGCTCTTCAAGATCCCCTTCCAACCCAAACCATTTTATGACTCTATGTGGCAGAGACTGAGGTTTTAAGGGGTGAATGCTCAAGACCTTCTGCCCTGTGTGAGTTTTTAATAAGTGAATTCATGTACTGGGTAAGTCTGATTGACCAAATCTGATGTGCTGATGTCCTTGTCTGCTTGTTCTGACCTTCTTGGAGAATAAGCACCGTATCTTAAAAGAAACCACCAGCGGGATAGGGATTGCTTCTGGATAGTTCTTAATTAGGGGTCAGACTGTGACAACTTTTTTTTGAAGTGGAAACAGTTGTGTTTCCCACTTCCTTAAACCTTAATTCTGTATGTAGCATGAGAGATGGATTTGAATGCTCTAGGTCTATTTCTTGAACTGTTTGAACCAGATGATTTCAGGAAACTTCTTGCAAACACAGCTTCTACTTTATTGAGGAAAGATTTTTTCATCCAGTGTCTACTTCAGGTGTTCCCTTGACAGAATCTGATGGGTAATACTCAATTACAGGAGTAATTCAAGATTCAAGAAAATTCAAAAATTCAAGAAAAAGGAATCTCCAGAAAACACTAAAGTTTAGTGTTTGTTTTAAGACCTGGGTTATGCTGGCTGTACCACTGAATAGAGGAAGGGTGTGGAGGTCAGCCTTTTCCTATAATAAGAGTTTGTTGTGTCTCAGACAAAGGTAACTGAAACACCTGCTGAAAATCCTGCTCCAGTGACAGAGCAGAGTGGTGCTGAGTAATGTCCGGCTCCCCAGGCACCTTTACCATCACTCAGGTAAGGAGTATGGCTAGTTCCTGTTTTCCAATGGAAGCAGTGTTGTGTATACTCCTAGGGTTCTGGCCACATCCCCTTATGTATGGCTTGGTATTTGTGATAAGTTCTGAGAGTGCTATATAGGCAAACCAAGATGCTGCTTTTCTCTTCTTTCTCTCCTCTGCCTCTGTGTTTGTCACAAAGTAAGTTTTGCTTTATAATTGATTTCTTTTTTTCTTGGAAGCTCTCTGATCTGTATAGTAATAGCATCTGCTGATGAGTTACTTCATTTTAGAAAGATCCTGATTATGGGCAGGATAGGCCAGTTATGCTTATCCTGCCTGTTGTAACTATCATCTTTTCATTTGACATCTTGTCTGTTTAATGAGAGAGTGAAACTTAAACTGCATTGCTTTTTTAAATTTGGCTCTTCAACAGGTGTCCTAAAATACAACTCAAAAGTAACACCAAAGAAACACACAAGCAATAAATTATCAACAGTGATGACGAAAGCAAAGATTTGAAATACCAAAATGTAAAAGAAAACAAAATTTACCAGCAGCTGAGATCCAGGGAACGCCTACAAGATAGATGCATGAAGAGAGAAAGAGAGCGAGATTCAGAAAGAACAACCTCCCTAGTTTCAACAGCAACTGTGGGGCTTTTTGTTTTTTGGGTTTTTTTTCCCTAGAATTTCACTGTTTTGCTAGTATTGATTTTTTTCAATTTTTCTTTTGGTATCAAACTGAAAAGGGAAAAAAAACCAACCAAAGAACTAAAATTGAAATAAAATGCTTTTTTTTATTGGATGCTGGTGCTAAACCTCCCAAGTGTGAGTTTTTTTTTTTTCTGTGCCAGTCCTGTTCACTGCAGGACATGGGGAGGACAAACTTCTGCGTTCCTTGTTAAGATCTATTTGAAACTGTGCAGCATGGGTGACGTTCCTCACAAATAAAAGTGATTTCAACTACCAAAAAAACTCTGGTTTAGTGTGTTTTTTCATGTTAGCTTTTAAAAGAATTCATTATTTTAATCTTGTTCCTTTGGCATTTATATCGGAAGAGAGCTGCGTCTTTAGTGGGTCCTGCTGGATGATATGTGAGCATGGTTAGGTGGATATACTTCAATACAAAACAACTTCTGCAAAGAAATCACAAAACAGAGCTATAACTTACTCTGTCCTCTCTTCTCTTCTGGCTCTAATAATGTTTAATGGTTGGATTTTCTTGTTACTGTCTTGTGGCAGGAGTTTGGGGGATGTGGAGTGAGTTCCTGGAATGGTTTTATCCTCATCTGTTTTGGTAGGCTTTTGTGTTCTGTAAACAGTAAAATCCAAGTTTTGAGACTCCTCTGCTCAAGAAGGACACTGGCTTAATAACTACCACTTCATGCAAGCTTCTGTTTTGAGTAATGTTCGACTGGCTTCTTCACTCTCTTAGTGCAAACCAGTAAAATCTCAGTACCTGTGCCACCTTGTGTTAATGAGCAAAGTACTGAGCTGTCTTGCTAACATCAGTGGTTTTCTAATATTCTTCCCTAAAACTTGGCTGTCTTCCAGGTGTTACCAGTCTACTTCCAGCTCTTGAATATGGGTGCATATCTTTTGTCCTTCATTGTCTAGTCCAGTGTTTCTCACGTTCCTGTCTTGCAGTTGCTATTCCCAAACCTTAGATAAGTGTATTTGTTTCTCAAACAAATATTCCTGTTACTCTTCAGGAAATAAGCAGAGAGTACAGGGCATAATTACACACAAAAGCCCTTTGCTTCC
Source organism: Coloeus monedula (assembly GCF_965178545.1). Classification (NCBI taxonomy): domain Eukaryota; kingdom Metazoa; phylum Chordata; class Aves; order Passeriformes; family Corvidae; genus Coloeus; species Coloeus monedula. The sequence continues at coordinate 14,271,103 of NC_138784.1, forward strand.
AGCTTCTGGGAAGGTGAGGAAGGACCCTCACACCCTGTTTGTTGCCGTTGCCTTGGGGAGAGGGAGGGTAACAAGAGGCTTAGTGGTGCATGCGTTGCACTGCCTGCAGCTGATTAAATTGCAAGGGATTAGCAACCTCTAATGAGTTGTGAAGTGAAAGCCAGAGGCTTGGTTGAGGAAGAAGTTTTTACTTGGAAGATGAAGAAATACGTTTGTTTTGACACAAAATAAAATGTAATAAGGTGAGGAAAACATAAGGAATGGCACCTTTTAAAAAATCTTAAGCAGGATAGATCTTACTAGGCTTAAATTTTGTTCAGAACTAAATGCTCAGGCACATTGGGGAGAGGTTGGTAATTTCATTGTAACAGGTGCAAGATATTCATCAATACTGAAACATTACTGCAGAATTTGTCATAAAAAACTACTTGAACTGCCTTCAATAGGTATTTTTTCTTAAAGAGATTTGACAGGCTAAAGAGAATTTTCTTAATCTCTGCAAAAATGTAGGTCAGATTGGATCAAGTTAACAAAAGTACCTAACTAGTCTTTTTTTTTTTTTTTTTTTAATGGAAGGAGAAACTGAGGGAGAAGTGCAAGGAGTGTCCTATCATTGAGTTCTCTTTGTTACTTCTGTCCTGCCTCTGTACTAAGACTGTCTGCATAACACAAAAGCTAGTGACTGACATAACCTACTTCATCCCTCAATTCCCTGGTTATGAAAATACAAGCTTCACTCTAGCAAAGTTTAAAGCACTTACTAGAATTACATTTTTAGATATCTTGGGCTAGTTCTAAATTGTTCCTTTACTAGGCCACTTGTGTTCTTGTTAGCTGAATTTGGCAGGAAAAAAAAAATAAAGTTGGTGCTCAATAATGAGGGTCATTTCTCTTGGCAGCTGGTGCTTATATACCTGTAAATAAGGCTATGGGTTATTTTCAGATGAGGGCTTAGTTTGAGTTTTGTTGGTTTGGTTTCTTGAAAAGACATTTAGCTCCATGGATTTTGAATTTGCAGAGCAGGTAATGTGCTGCAAAGACAGTCCCTGTGGCTTGTGGACTTTTGAGGAGGATAAAGAAAGGAAGAAGAAAGTTTTGTAGGCCTTTGTGCACTGTTTCATTTGAACATAATTGGAGTTCAAGGCATTCACAGTCTGGAGGGATACATGTCCTGTAAGCTTCTGTATCCATGGGAGGACTACACAGGTGCAACAAATGCCTTGGAAGTGAAACATCTTCTGTTGCAGTTGAAAAAAACTTTGGAAATAAAGCCCATGCTACATAGCTTGCTGTAAGGGTTGTGAAATCAGCTGTGCATGTCTGACTCTGTTATTCATTGTAGCTTTTTTAGAGAGTCTCTTTGCAGATCCTGAGTTCAAAGCCATGGTCTGAGACATCATTCTGCTTGCTGCTGGATTGGCTTTTTTGGAGAACCAAGGAGCCTTCAGCACCACAGTGATCCTGTAGAGAGGAAGTGCCTGCTCTGGAGTTGTAGGGAAAAGCAGCTGCACGAGCCAAGTGGCAGTGGGATCCTTGCTCAGTGTAAAGGGGATGAGAAGATTTTGGAAGCTATGTCAAACAATTGGTGGCTTGAACTCTCTATTTTGAGCTGTTTGCAATAGTGGAGCAAGGCTGCTGTGATTGAAATTTGAGTCCTAGAGCAGGACAATGATGGTACTGAGCAGAAAATGGATCTTGATGACTTAATACCACCAGCTGATGAGATGAATAATTAATATCTTAAGGTTTTAAAATGTCATAGAAATTACTCAGGGCTTCATTATATTTCCTGACTAGTGTCAAAATATAGCCAAACTTTGAAGAATAATGTAAGTTTTGACTTGCAAATGGTGACTTTAGTAGGACCACAAAGGTCCTTACAATTCAATACAATTCCTTACAATTCACTTTTATGCCAGTAGTGCCTATGTACAGTTCTTGTTCAGAAAAAACCCACATTATTTTAATAGTATGTGTAAATAGAGGTGTTACAGATTCAATTTCAGGAAAAATTGCTGCAAGAATCTGGACTGAAATTTTGAAACTGTTAAAAGGTAAAACAGCTCGTATGGACTCTTGAGCCTTTCTGAGATAACCTGAAGTGGGGCTATAATAAAGAACTAGAGAGCAGTAGTAGTAAATGAAATAAATATTCTAAACAGAGCTGTGGGTCATGTCCTGACAAGGTCAAGATGCCTGAGTGGATGTGTGAAATGTTCACATTTCAGCCCTGTTTCAGTTGTTTTACACTGGAGAGAAGGGCAGAGTTTCAACCATCAGAATTTCCATCAGAATTACACAGGAAGCTCTGTGTAAGTCTCATGTTTCTTGGTAAAAAACTTAATGGAAACTCCAGAACAGAGTATTGAGAGTATGTGTGGCTCCATTTGATGGCTCTTGGGCATCACTTGCCACAGATGCAGTGCATAACTAAGATCAATAAATTCTGCTGTGACATGGATGGTAAAAGCATTGCACTGTTACACAGCACACGACTGCTGACACTTTTCATCACAGAAAACGGGGGCTGGGGAATTAAGAGATGGCAGCAATCCAGTTTACTGGTACAGTTACCTGAGCACTAGATGGGGCTGTTGCTCCACATAATTTTTCTGAAAATTCACGGGCACACCCCTGTGACAGGAAATAAAGGTGCTGCAATGTGGGCTATCTGGGCTCTGCTGCAGGCTCTAGGGGGGCTGAAATGGGGTAGATGGTGAATAATAACCCAATAAATGAAGAAATTCAACCTTAAATTAAAAAAAAAACCAACAAAGTAAAAGTATAAATAACTTGCTTATAGCTTTTCTAGGAATAAGCACTGCTGCCTATCCCTAACTTTCCTCTCGTAATCATCACATAACTGGGAAGAAAATCTTGGGGAGAAGTGAAGACCTACTCACTGGAAATTCAAGTGTGGCGTTCAAAGTTTGTTCTTTACCATTTGTACCTCTATAAATACTTGGTGCCATTAAAAAAAGAAACAAAGTTAAATTGCTTCCATATTTTTTACTTCAGCGTGGATAAACATTCTGTCTGAATTTAGTTCCACCAATCTCAAAAAATACACAGTCTAAAAATTGTCAAACTTTTAGAGATCATTTATATGTGATTTAAATCATTAAATACCTCTTCAGAGGAGATGGAGATGCTCTCACTTGCTACATAGTACTTACTTCTAGTTAAAAGAGACTGATTTTAATGAAAGGGAAGATCCTTAAAACTTGTTGCACTGATTTCCATCTCAGATAAATTACTCATTTATGTATAACCACAAGCCATGAGGTAGTGCTCTTAATCCACATCCTGACTAAAGTAATTTTTTTGTCCTTTTCTCATATTGCACAGTAAGAACATATGGAGAGAAGCATGTTTTACAACATGGTTAGTTTGGTTTCTGCAGCAATGCCACCACACACACTGCAGTCTATAATGGTACAAATTTTTTAATTCAGTAAGTCATGCCACCTTCCGAGGGTTTGAGAAGAACAATCTTTCTGGGGAAACCAGTTCAAAGAAATGGTTAAAAATCTAATGGAAGAAAATGAAACACGTGCAGATGATCTATCTAAATAATAAAGCTATGTAATTGAACACCTAGATGATCCCAAATAAAACCAACACAGTCTATCTGCAGATCTAGAATTTCACCTGCTTTTCATTTGGAAAAATAAGCAATTCTTCAGTGTTCTTTGAAAGGCATGGGCTGGTGCAATGCCACTGTGATAGTCCTGTACAGCACCCCTGCTCCCCATCCCCCCAGCTTGTTCAGGTCTCAACGAATTCACTCCAGACCATGGAGTGAGTATGATCTTCCAGGGAAAAGGACAGAGGGTGTGTAAATTGTGAGTGCAAACACTACAGGGATTACTGATGGGCATCATAGGAATACACACATTGCTGCCTTTTACCCTCAACAATACAAAGCTGTATGTGTAATCTCGTTAAAATACTTCCACAGATGTACACAAATAAGTAGTTCTTAGCAAGAGGAAAGCCAATCCATTTCCCACAGTGGCTGGGAAACCTCCACAGCTGGAAGGAAAAAAGACCTAAGGGGTTTTCCAAGGGCTGTTGTTCTGCCAGTGTGACCAAATTCAGTTTATTCCTTTTTTTGCCCTTCACCTCTAGATTCCATCAGCACCTCTTGCCCTTTCTTCTCCATGTGCTCTTTGCACCTCAGGAAGGCATCTTCCACGCGCTGCATGGTGGTGGTCAGGTCTGGGTTGGTCCGGATGGCTGTGCAGTCATAGACTATCTGGGTTGCCCACACTGCAAACACAACAGATATTACTAAACCAGGAATTCTGGCCAGAAAAAAAGCAATGGCTGATTCAATACACAAAATTAATTATTATCAGTTCAGATCTCAGAGAAGACTGTAAGATAAAATGCAAACTACCTGCAGTAATACTCAAGACTAAATAGACTGTTCAGTATTACTTCTTTATAAATACCTCAAAATACTCCATAATGGAAGTATACTGATGTAAATTACAAAAGGGAGATGGACACTTCACCTAAAAATCACAATAAAACAGATAATCAAATAGAAAGAGTCAAGAGACTGTTGTAAAATATATGAATATTATATAAGGAACCCTCTCTCCAGACCAGTTACAGCTTGGGTTAGATGAGGAAGAGTAAGATCAAGGAGACTGCAACATAGAGATGAAATATTTTACGGACAACTTAAGTAATGAAATTGATCTTGAAATAATGAATAACTTAAATAATGAAATTGATTTTGAAATAATGAGTATCTGATATGAGTATCTGAATGAGTATCTGATAAAGCTGAGCAAATAGTTTTAGCACTTATGTGCTAAACTTATGTACCCTTACGTACATTCCCTCTTATTTTACCAAGAATTCACTGTGGTGCACTGACCTGGGAGGTGGTATGTACCAATTTTTGAGAACTAAGTCTCATTTTATATACTGTATTTTAATAACTGTACATAAAACACCTTAGTGTTTCTGTTTTTAACCAACACTCTGAACTCCTTAAGCATCCATCACCTATCGATTTTTCGTTCTGAGCCATCTGAACCATCTAAATTATTTGCATACTTTTTCACAATTAAGAACAAGGGCATTAGTTGATGGTGATTGTCTTCATTTACGTTTCTATCACATAGAAGTTTACGGAAGAAATATAAAAAATAAATCTTCAGTGTCTTTATTACAAAAATCTATGTCATTCTTAATAAAGACCTGCACCTGTTAGATTTTCCATTTTCTCCAGAAGTTCCTCTGTCCTCTTTTTAAAGTTCTCCCTCGTCTTTCCATCATCATTGTTTCCTTGCTGAAATTCTGATTCAGCCATCTATAAGGAAACCAGGAATTTCCTACTTTATTTTACTCTAAAATGAGTTGATTTTCACAGTTGAGACAAAGTAACATTGCAATAAAAAATAAAATAAAAATAAGCATATACATTTTAGATTTACAAGTGAATTCAGCAAGAATCTGACCTTAAGGCTACTGGTCATCACCTGTATGCTGCATATTATTTTCAATCTATTTTGAAATTAATTTAAGTAGAAAGAATTTGCTCAAATATGCTGTGCTTGTGCCAAATAAAGATTTTTTGTATCAGTAATAACAGATCATTTTGTCAAACCGTTCAGTAGCAAACTTCATTACCCTGTTACAGTAGTCTTCCAGCTTCTCTCCCAAATACTCTGAACCCAGGGCAACTCCTAATTTTCTAAGTTAGTTGTAAAATCCCCATTTGTAACCAGTATTTATTTCACAATTGCAGGCTCCAGCCAGGTTAAGTGCAAACACTAAGTTCTGTCACCATACAGGCAGATAAGTGATTATGATTCCCTAACCTCTGTTCAGTTGTAGGGGTGAAATTCTAGGATGTAAAAATGCTTGGGGCAAAAATAAAGTTTAGAACCTCAGTGTTCACCGAAAATGTGACGCAAAGCATTGCCTTTAATTTCCTATTCTGAAAACCACCGATGGATGGGACAGAACTATGAAGAAGGAAATGGAAGAACTTCAGTGTGGCGCCTTTATCCATCACACTGCGTAGTTTTTATCCTATGATTCCTCAGACTCAGTGGGCATCTGTTTTCCGGGTTTTATTCCCGATGCGTGCGGAAGGAATGCGACGGGCGGTTTGTAATGGCTTGACAGGATTTTAAACCGGTGCCAAACCTCAGACGCTGGGTGCTCTTCATACAACGAGGTAAAACTAAGGTTAACCGGGCAGCCCCTTCCCCGGAGCCCTTGGAGAGCCCACGCCCCGCTGCTGTCCCCCACCACGGGCACCCTTCGGCCGCCGCCAGGGCCGCGTCCCCCGCAGCAGCGGCGCCGCCGCCGCCCGCCCTCACGGCCAGAGCGGGCGGTAACGGGACACTAAACCCCGCCCGCCGGCCGTGCCCGTCCCTCCCGCCCGCTCCGCCCTCGAGCTCGCGGGCTCGGTTGATTCTGTGTTTTACGAAAACGAGCGCTCGGGAGAGCTCGGCGGCCCCGCGGCGCCGGGCTGTGCCTGTGTCCTAGCACCGTGTCCCGGCTCCGTGTCCCTCCTGCCCCTCGCTTCCAGCGCCGCCGTGGCCGGCTCTGTGCGGCATCACGGACCGAGCCGTGTGTGTGGTTTGGGTGGTTTCTACGTGTGTAATAGCTGTCCTGGAGATAAAGGGGATGGTTATGTTAATAAAACTGCCAGTCAGCTGCCTTTCAGTGTGCTTAATCATAAGGAAAAAGCAGAGACGGATAGAGAATGTCAAACAGGACCACGCCGGTCTCCCGCGCCTCCGGGGGCGGGCCGGGTATCGCCGCGTCCCCTCGGCCCGTGCCCGGCCGGGCGCTCACCGCCAGCGGCCGCAGCAGAGAAGGTAAAGTCCTCCCTGCCCACGGCCCCGGCCCCGGCCCCGGCCCTGCACCGCCCCCGGCCCCCGAGCCGCAGGAGCTGAAGCCGTGGCGGGACCGGCCGCGCCCGATGGGCTGTGGTGGTTTCAGGAACTTTCCTGAAAGTAACGCAGAAGGTACATGTTAACCCCTAAGTTTGAAAGCTGGGTGGTGTTTCTGCTGCTTTTCTCAGGGAGTCTCGCCCCGCCTTCAGGATAGAGGGAGATGTCAGAGCAAGGTCGGCAATAACAGCACAAGGAGCAGCGTGTTCACAGCTGAAGAGAGTAGGTTTATATTAGATAGAAAGAAAAAAATACTTGGCAGTGAGGATGGTGAGACATTGGAACAGGTTGCCTTGAGAAAGTTGTGGATGCCCATCCCTGGAAGTGTTCAGGGTCAGGCTGTATGGACAAGTGGAAAGTGTCTCTGCCCACGGCAGGGGGGTTGAAACTGGATGGTCTTTAAAATTCCCTTCTCAAATTCTTCTGTGATTCTATGATCTTTGCTTCCACGAAAAAAAAAAAAAAAATACTGGAGAAGGTGTTTGCAGGACTAGGCAAAACCAGGTTAGAAATCTTCTGGAGAAAAAGCAACGAGACTCAAAGTTTGTCAAGAGTCTGCTGATACTAGGAATTATCTGGTTTATAGCAGAGTGAGAATTAAGTCCCATTTCTGAATTGTCCATGCTCCAAGTCATGTTTCATTCCAGATCAATATCCAAACCTTGAATGGTTTGGGCTGTCTCTTGTTCTCCTTTTTCATCCACACAAACACAAACTTAGTCCTGTTTTTAAATTACTTGGTATATTAGTATTCTCATTATACAGCAAACTTGCTCATCACTTAGCAACCACCACTCATTTCACTGCCAACTGAGTAGCTGGTTTGAAGATAAGAATCCGTCTTCAAAATAAACAAAAGTATTTATTCACCCAAGTCGCATGAATGCTGTATAATTTATCAGAGCATTGTGTTGCTAAAGTTTTGCAGGAGTTCAAAAGCAGTTGAGTAAAATCCGTGAATAGAGGAAGTGCTAGTGAATTACTGGACCTTCAGCTGGCTGATGAAGATTGATGCCTAATCACTAGGTCATTTCAGTTTTCTACTTTGTTTCTTTTCATCTAGTGCTACCTTTGGAAATTTTAAGTAACAAATGCTGCAGGAATGAACTGAAAAATCACAGTAGAATTGCCATTAAAAAAAAAATAGGCTTGTAATTTTTCATGATTAAGAAAACCTGCTACCTTGAGAGGCAAAGGTCATGAGGCAGAACAGAGACTTGGGATAATGATAAGAGGTTTTTTTCACTTTTAGATTATTCCTTTACTGTGCCATGTTGTGCTTATCTGCAGAAACTACATCAAGGATGTTTGTCACAGAAAAGTCCTGCCCTTCCTCCCCATGGCCCCTTTCCCAGCCACATTTTGTTCTTTCTCACAGTGGGCTCTTACCAACAATTCTTGGTATTAGCCACAATCCTTGGCCGGCTCTGCAGCCATCTGGCTGTTGCTGTGTGTGACTTACACATTAGCCCCTTATCTTCTGGGTTTTTGCCCTTATGGGCTTAAGCTGACCAAAAGATCACTCACAGTCTATCAGCTATAAGCCACAGTTTTAAGTCTTATATTAGAATGTGAAAGTAAGTCAAGAACTTTACTGCTTAATCCCAGAACCCCATCTTGAGGCTATGGTGCAGCACCTGTGTGTGGTTAGGATGGTTTGTAGGTGTGCTGTAGCTGTCCTGGAGATAAAGGGGATGGTTATGTTAATAAGACTGCCAGTCTGCTGCCTTTCAGTGTGCTTAATCTAAGGAAAAAGCAGGGAAGGATAGAGGATGTTAAACAGGCAATGTTTTCTTTGTGGATGCACATACAACACAAGACGAAGCGGGAAAAGTCTGTTTTTCACAGGACAATAAATGACTTTTGTCACTTTACTAAACAGGGGGAAAGGCTTGTTGATGAATGAGGAAGATTTTATAGGCCGAAGCTTGAACTCTGAACCATTAAAATACCTTATCCAACCAGTCAGACTGGGAGCACAACTGAGGGACTGGTGGAGGAAATTAAAAGCAGCAGCCATTGCTGCTTTTGCATATGCTTACCCTGAATATTTAACCCTTTGCCTTTCACACTCTCTTCCACAGTAGGGAGGTGTAGAAACTCAAAGAAGGGGAAGATTTTCAGTTGTCATATTTTTAAACAGGAATCTGAATAGGTTTTCCCAGGTGCCCTTGAGGAAGGTGCCTGTGGAGTGTAACTCATTTGAATGAGGAACTGTTATTTGCATTTTACCTACTGTTTAGTGGAGAATGAGGTGTAAGACACATCCCCTGCTCCTTCTTAGAGGAAATACTGCAGAATCAATGCAGGTTAGTACCAGAATGGGAGGGAAGCTGAAGCCAGAGTCTAAACCTACACTCTGCACCTGAAGTGATCTTTCTAATCTGAGAAAATTTTTAGTCTAGAAGATGTCTCTCCTGGTTTCTCAGGGGATAAAAATCCATATCACAGGACTATTTCACTGATGCTATTTTGCCCACTCCTGCCAGTCTCTGTAGAGAGATCAAAGCAATGAAGAAATCACTCCTGGTTTTCACCATTTTACACACATGGGTAGTAAATGCCAGCCAGAAGAATAATGCTAAGGAGAAGTCTCTCTTAAATTAACTACTGTCTTTTGATACCCAAACTATTGATGGTTCCACAGCTAAAATTTTCCCCACAACAACGTGATTATATGCAGCACCAAAATGTTGAGAGGAGTAGGTGAGTTTGGCTAAAACAGTTGGCAGAGATCACACCATCTGCTGCATCTTCCCAAAGCCACGTGCATCGAGTTGCTGACTGTGAAATAAAGTTTGTCTCTCAACAAGAAGTAGGTCTCATGTTGCTTACTCTTGAAATGCAACTGCCTCTAACTCCTATGAAGTAGGTAAGCAAATAATCTTGTGGAGACTCATATAACCAGGACTCATGAATTGAAAACTCTTAACACAAGATTTATCAGTGATAGGGGAGGGCAGGCCAACAGGTGGGACTTGCATGCATGGGTTAGTTGGGAAGAAAGCCCCCAGAACTAAAATGCTGAGATGCAATGAAGATTATACCCTCTGGCTGCTGAGGATACCAGCAGAGCACAGTGGAGACCCCAAGGGCATCGTGGCCAGTAAAAGATCACAGGAAAATTCAGGAATATTGTCCAGTCTGGTTGGGGAGCTCGGGATGGTGTGAGGAAAGGGCAGGGGGAAGCTGATGACAGGGCTCCAGCCATTTTCCAAAATGCTGGCAGAATGCATGGACAGCCTGAGCAGGAGGGACACCAAGGGGCAAGGCAGAATGTGAAAAAACCCTGTGTTCCTGCTCTTTGCTGTAGTGTGTTTTGATAATTGTTAGTCTTGTATCTCTTTCTTCATTTGCACACTGTGTTCCCAATGGAAGACTTTTTCAGCCTCTGGAGTCCTGGGGGTTTTGTACAGATTTTCTGTTCCAAGAGCCCATTTTTTTCCAACATGAACCTGTAACCCGAAGTGTATGAATTCTGTTTATTACATAACCTATCCTTCTTGGTCTGTTTTGGTCTGCCTTTCAAATTCCACTGCAGGTGCGTGCCCGAGGGCTCCTTGCTGTGCCTGTCTGTAATCAGCCCATGAGCAGCTGGTGTGTGGAAGCCAGGCAGACCCGTTCTGCAAGTGTGTGCCTTCCTGTCAGCTGTGTGTTGGACATCCCTGGGGAGACAGCTGAGAAGACCTAGAGAAGCAAAGAACTGAAGCTGGGCGGGACTGGAGTAGAAAAATCAGTGAGGAGGAACTTAGTCATAAGAATTACAGTCGTTCCAAGGTAATCATCAGCGTTATTGGGAGCGGCCTCACAAACTGGGAACTCGCAGCAGGAGAAGACAACCGCAGGGCAAGGGAAGTGGTGTCGTTCAGGTAAGTGAGGGAAAGCACTTCTGGAGGATCAAACCATGAATATTTATTTTTTAAAAGACTTTCATTAACATAAATGTGATCTGAATTAGAAGGTAGCTGTACTGTAAAGTCTATGTGTCTGTGTATGTGTGCATGTACATATGTGCCTGTGCTTACTGCTTGTAGTGAAGCTGCCTATAGTCATTTCTGTGACCATAATGGTATTGGGGTTTTGAGAAAAAAATGAAAGAGGGATGTCCTGTACATGCTGGCTGATTTGATTGAAATAGCTCATAGGCATTTTTTAAAGAGGAAGAAGTTAACAAGGTAATTAAGTTTTGTAAAAATTAGTCTCAGTTCACTGAAACAGGGTGATGCTATGCATGTGTGTATAAATATGTCCAGTCTTTAGTTAAGTAATACATGCCTAGGGCTGAATTCAAGACTAATTACCATTTTACTCCTATCACTGTTGCTTGATTGTAGGGCAGTGAACTCCAACCTGAGGTGGTGCAGATATCTAGATTTTCCTGTATTTACCTGTGGGTGCATGAGCTACTGATTAAATTATAAACAAAATCTGTGTTAAATCCACCAAGAAACATCCAGAACTTGGGAGACTGAAACTAAAGTTGTTTACACAACTTCAAGTGGCTGTGAATTTATGAAAGCAGATTTTTGTTGGATTTCTTAAGCCATTAAGCAGCAATGTGATGTCATGCAGTATTGTTATCACACAGTAGGTTTTGCACAATAAGAGCTATATGTATGCATGGTCCTTCGGAAAAAAAAGTCCTTCATTCTTCTCACGTTCTGTCACAGTTTTTCAGAATTTCTGTATTTGTGCTGGGGTATGATACAGGCTTAGTACAGGCAGCTACCAGCTAAATCAGAGATCAGTCAGCAGGGAGACATTTTCAAAAGTAGAGTATGATTTTGACTTCTTAAAAGGAAGCCATAGGTGAGAGTGTGCTGTTGAAAGTTTGGTCTCTACACTTTTAACAGCCCACTCATTAAGGGCTTCAGCTTAATGTATTCCTCAGGGGTTTTTTATCATTTTGATTTATTCTGCAGATTACCTGTGAGGAATTACTTTCGGTGGCCTTAACTCAGTGGGAGTGATCAAGATGTATGTTAATTTTCCAGAAACTATAGTAGGCCATGTCTGTATTAGAAGAAATATTTTTGTCTTAATCTCCATTCAGCTTCTGTACTATTTCACACTTCTGTACTTAGATTTCCTTGTGCAGCACAAATAAATTAATTTTTTTAGATGATCTGAGTTTAAGCAAAACCTAGCACCATAAGAACCCGCATATCTCCACTGAAATGAAATGGTGCCAGTTAGGACTAACATTTTTAGCATAAAAGCACAGCAGCACTGAGTCCTCCTGAATCGTTTCTCAGTGCAGTAGTGACTGTTAACTTTGCCTGTTTTTTCTGCTATATTGAAAAGGAGCCAAGTTTGCCCTAAGTAACCACCTGCTCAAATAGCAGCATGGGCCTCATTATTTGCTGTTTTCTCCATGGTCTAGCTTTTCCAAAGTGGTCAGGCTAATTTTCTTTCACTCCCTTATTATGCCTCTGTAGCAGCTAGCATAGGTTTGATACTCAAATTTTGGACCAATCTTGTGTCTCTGTATGTGATTTTTGAAACACTTTGTTTTCTTACAGGGTGTTACAGCTACCAGCTGTTTCAAAAGTGAGTTATACTGCTAAGTCTTTGTAGCTGAGACCTTCTTTACAAGGACAGAAGTGACTCTGATGTGGCTGGTCAGAATTTCCCATTCTCACAGTTGAAGATGCTGCTTGGTACCCACATGTGCCTTCCAGTGAGAGATGAGATGACTCCAGGGGCCAGGAAAACCTTGCAAAGATGTCGTGGTCTGCCAGGCTGCTGGAAATAGTCACTAAGGTCTTCTGCAGGCAGAAGAGACAGAATATGTAGTCTAACAAATGCATGGCTGAAACCTGTCAGGCTCGTTTTTTATTTGGTTTGAATGCTGCTTTTAGTAAACAGTGGACATGGCAGGGGAAAAAAAAATCTCTTTTTCACTGTTTGCTTTACAATGGTGCTTTGCTTCTCCCTCTTCCCTCACATTCAATGTCCACAACCTGCCACACCTGGTGGTTTCCTGTTGTTTTGGCTCCTGCAATTCCCTGGTAGCTCCTCTCCCTTCCCACTGCACAGCCAGCACAGTACGCTTGTGCAGAGCAGTTGCCAAAGCCTTGACTGTTGACTGTGTTCAAAGGTCAGATAAAAGAGGAGGGAAATAATAAAAGCAGCAGTGAAATGGTGACTGGAAAAGCTGGAGAGCAAGGTTCTGCCACTGCAAGAAATTAAGTAGAAGACATCATGTTTAAGGATTTATTTTGTCTTTTATCAGTCAGGCAGTGTGGGACTGAAGTTACTGAATTACTCAGCTGCTCTTTATGTGCCTGTAGCTGTGTTACAGCTGGTCCTCACAATTAGTGCATGAAAAACAAGTGTATTTTTGTAATAAAGTGGTGTGTAGTTAATGTGGGACAGGATGTCTGGAGAAATAACTACATTAATTCCATATCAGCTCATAGCACTTTTTAAAGGGTCTAATGAAGATCCAAATTAATCTTAGCCTATATTTTTGTCATATAAAATTAATCAGCTGTTTCTTTAGGCCTTTAGCTAATCATTACACAAGGCTTTAGACGTTTGCACTGATGATGGTAACTGCTGGTAGCCGCAAGTCAGACATCTTCAGTGGCAAAACTGTGTATTTGCTGTGAATATGGACAACTTACTCTCCTGAACATGGCAGGAGCAAACAGCAGGCAGCTTCTGTGTGGGCAGTATTCAAGCTGTCTGTTCCCATATATTCCATGGGCATATAAGTCTTGATATTTTTCTTTTCAGTCTTCACCACAATGTTTGTCACTCAGGCTTCTTAAGTCTTAGTCCTGGCACTTTAAATAGGATAATTTGAGCCTGATGGGAACTTCAAGGCCATAAAGAGAGGATTGAGAGTGAGAGAGGATTGATTATTTTAGGGCAGATCACCTTCCTGGTTCAGTTTACCACACTGCCACGTGAATGCTTCTGCTATTGCTAAGGGGACAGTATACATGTGAGAATGAATGACAGAGGACTGGAAAAATCATGGTAAGGCTTCTGCTGGCACAGAGTGCCTGTGGATCTGTGCTGACACAGGGAGTGGTTTCACAGTGCAGCTTTAGATGAATTAGCCATTCACCCCTGACTAATACTGACCACTAAAATGGCAGGAAATGACCATGGCAAAGGAGCAGTGAATTTTTCCTGCTGGGTTAGTGGTTTGAATCAGTTTACCATGTGATGAATTGCACAACTGAGAGCAAAACAAGCAATGAAAAGACAGCAGAGAGAAGAGATAATCCCTTCTTTTGGTATTGGTGAGCACTTAATTCAGCTCAGCTGCATTCACATTCAGTATTTGGGCTTCCCGAACTGGTTTAAGCAGCCTTCACAGTTGCCATCTTCTAGCTGCTTATTCCTGTCCCTCTGTTGCCCTCTGTGCTTTGTCTCAATTGCCAGGGCAGCAGAACAGCTTGGCAAGCAAACGTGGGTGGAAACAAAATGCCACCTTTCCCCAGGTGTTCATCCTGTTGGCAAATGTGTGCAGAGGAACAGTGTCGGTGTGGGGCAGGTATGGGGGCTGATTAACCTGTCACTGCTGCCGGGCTGTGGCACTGCTGTGCCACATGCAGTGCACCAAGTAGTCTGCTGGGAGCAGTTTGCAAATGCTGGTGACTGCAGTTTAACTTCTGCTAAGGTTTTGCTTTGTACTTCCCATTGTCTAAGAGCAGCTGCTTCTGCTATTTTTAGGTACCATGGTCTTTGTTGTGTATTTGGCTTGGACATCAGGCTTTGGGTTCAGGTTGAAGGTCAGAAGGCTCTGCAGAGGGATCTGGACAGGCTGGATCCATGGGCCCAGGCCAGTGATTTGAGGGTCAACAAGGCCGAGGGCCCGGTCCTGCCTTGGGTCACACCAACCCCCTGGAGCTCCAGGCTGGGGCAGAGGGGCTGGAAAGCTGGGAAAGGCCCTGGGGGTGCTGGGGACAGCGGCTGGACATGAGCCCAGGTGTGCCCAGGGGGGCAAGAGGCCAATGGCACCTGGGCTGTGCCAGCCATGGGGTGGCAGCAGGGCCGGGGCAGTGACTGTCCCCTGTGCTGGGCACTGCTGGGGCCACACCTCAGATCCTGGGGCAGCTCTGGGCCCCTCAGGACAAGAAAGGCATTGAGGGGCTGGAGCGTGTCCAGAGAAGGGAACGGAGCTGGGGAAGGGGCTGGAGCAGCAGGAGGGGCTGAGGGAGCTGGGAAAGGGGCTCAGCCTGGAGCAAAGGAGGCTCAGGGGGGACCTTCTGGCTCTGCACAACTCCCTGACAGGAGGGGGCAACCAGGGGGGGTCAGGCTCTGCTCCCGGGGAACAGGGACAGGAGGAGAGGAAACAGCCTCAAATTGTGTCAGGAGATATTTATATTAGATCAGGAAAAATTTCTTTGCTGAGAGTCATTCAGCATTGGGATAGGCTGCCCAGTGAAGCTGGTGGAGTCACCATCCCTGAAAATGTACAAGAAACCTGTGGATGGGGCACATGAGGACATGGTTTAGTAGTGAACGTGGTGGTGGTGCTGGGCTGACTTTTGGACTTGGTGATTTTAACGGTCTTTTCCAACCTTAATGATTCTATGGTTCTAGGAATTCCAGTGAGTGGAATTCAGTCTGAGTAAGAGGGTATTTAAAAAAACAGTGGAATAAATAAGCTGACATTTAGTTGAAATTGCACAAATTCCCTAATGCAAATTCTAAATTGGAGTAACACAGTGTATGTGTGCACATGATCTAGACAGCACTGATTTTGGTACAGTGTAACACACAGGCAAGGAAAATCAGAATGCCAGTGAGGTACAGGTTTTGAACCTTTTAAGGTATTTTTGCCCCCTCCGCTGGCTTGGTGCTGGAAATGTGTCTTCATCTAATAAAATAACTAGTTGAGCACTGTCAGTAGTCCTGCTCTGTGTTGAGTATGCACATGAACGTGTTAGTTCCACATAACTTTCGTGTGTCTCCCATTGCAAAAAATATTCAATGTATTACGTGAGTTCTGTGGATTTCTGAGTTACCATTCTCGTTGTGAGGATAGAAATGTAAGAACTGCAATAACGTGACTTAAAAACGTAAGTTGCAGAAACAGCCTAGTACAGGAATTTATTTGCTCTTGACCTGAAAAGTAGCTCTGAAAGGTACTTCAGAATTATCTTACTGAGTACAACTTCTTTTTCTGCTTGCTGAGTTTTGCAAGAGGACAGACACATAGAGTGTAAATGGGCTTCTCTAGTCAAGTTTTTCCAGTGATAACACCTCCAAAAGCAGCAATAGGAGTGCCAGGTCAAATAAAGTGCCAGTGTTTTCATTCCTGGATCCCATAGTTCTGCCCTGAGTGTGGTTGGAAAACATGGGTGCCACCCACTGGCATCACTGCTGGGAGGTGTATAAAGGAGTAGGGAGGAATCCTTTTTACAGACAGGGACCAGTGTAGACATGGCTGCTGTGTCAGAGCTTTTTCACATGGATCTTTGCTGCTCTCTCTGTAAGCACAAACTGCAGTGTGTGTGCTTCTGTGTGCCTGTGCATGCAGGGTGTTTAAATGCTAGTGTGCATTTCTGGTAAGCACCTGTACAAAGCCATTAGCAAGTTTTAAGATGGAGCTTGGACTGTTCATGACTTAGATTATACAATATGATTGCTGGCTAATGGTCCTAAAGACTGTGTGTACCTGAGAATGAAGGAAGCCAGGACTGCTCCTGTGTATTTGTGTCTAAGTGTGTGTGTGTGTGTTAGAGGTGAGGTGGGTTATTTTAGTGTGCTTGCTTTCAGAGTGTACCTGAAAAACTTGGTATTATTGCTGGGTTATTACTCCTTTGACTGATTCATGGTGTAGACACACTTTGGAACCAGGTAAATTTGCTAGCATATTAAGAATGAAATTAAAAAAAAAAAAAGGAAACAGACTTTTTGTGATACCTTAAAGCACAGATATATTCTGTTTTCCTCTACTGCCTCTGTTGTGCAGCTGGTAAAGAATAATTTCACTCATTAATTTTAAGCATGAGAACAAACTCTGTTAAATGTTTAATCACCAAATTCCATAAAAATCAATGCCCTATATTTGCCACTGAGGTTAATTGCCTTAAACTTACAGCTGAAAACAAAATAGGTACTTACAGGGTAAAAGTCACAATTCCTATAAAATATTCTAGATGATACTGTTTGCGAAGCTGTTAAGTCTTAAATTTTAGCAATGTTTGTAAGAATCAGTGACTGAACAAGGTGCATGCTTGTACAGGCTCTGGATTTTCAGCTGCAAATGCAAAAGAGTTGCAGATGTTGTGCTTCAGAATACCTACAGATGTGGCAGTGCTCAGAAGTTGGTACCAGAGAACCCTAATGACAACTCTTTTTTCTCCTTGTCTTTGTGCAGCAACGGTAGGAGTTGTGGCAAGGACTGTAGTCAAGAATGACATTTTCTATGCATGCTGCTGATCTGTTCACTTGTAATGGACCAGAAGATAAAATGCTGAGCCATTCTGGCATCTAAAAAGTGTGTTAGCTAGGAGTGTATTAGCTGTTCTTTAAATGTAATTAGGTTTGTAACTATGGATTTTTGTACATATGCCATTTAGGCCTAGGGGTCCTCATTTGTTTATGAAGTGCTATAGAACAAGCTTATCCCTAAATGCTCTCTAGTCATGCAGTGCATCATCCATAGGATGTGATAGTGGATGTCCTGTGCCATTCTCTAAACCTCCAAATCCCAGTGCTGCTTCATGCAACGACTGATTGTAAGGGGCAGAAAGCTCCATATTCACTTCACTTGTTGTTTCATCATCATCCTTTCTCCCAATAAATTTTGTTGCTATTCTTTATGTCTGTGCAGGAGGTGGGGATTGGAGACCTGCTTGTTTTTAATTGATCATGGCAGGGGACGTGAAAAGACTCTCACGGATGCTGCTGGAGTGCAATAGCAATGACAGGCTATGTGGTAAGATTCACACATTCCTTTAATAAGCTTTCACATGCTGGGCAGGAACGCCAGCCTCACTAAGTGTACCAAGCCCTTTCTTCTCCTCCACCTGCACCCCAGCCCACACAGAAAGACTTGATGGCACTTTCCCTGCATTGTGTTTCAGGGGAGAAATGTTTATGGGGATGCAGGCTCTGTGGCAGGATTCATCTCACATAATTTCAGCCATTTTAGAGAATTTCTACTTTGAATGAGGTGTACAGCAGTCATTAAAGATTCCCTGCAGCTTTCCAAAGGACCAGTTTTGTGAGATTTTGATTTCGCTACTTTCTGCCATCTTTGGGAACTGAAAAAATGGTCTTGACCACCTCCACATCTGGGGGGACATGAGAAAGATAGTTACCTTCACAAGCCTTGCTAATTGCAATGTCTTTCAGTCAAATTCCAAAGGTGACCACTCCGTTTCCTTTAAAATGCTCCGTGTAATTTTACTGGAAGGAGCTGGAGCTGTAATTGCACATGTATTTGTGATGACATAGCAATATCCAGCCCTTCCCATCTCCCTGCTGTCCTGCTGCCAGTGCCATTTCTGTTTCACTGGTGGATGGTACTTCAAATGGCTGCAATTTCTGGCCTCCATATTAAGGCATCTAAATGAGTGACCTTAGGTGTGGGAGTCAGTGATTTCATGCAGTTTAGGTACTCAGCACCTTTGAAAAATAGGGTGGCAGCACTAACAGTGTCCAGTTGCTATCCCCAAGGAGCAGAGGAGGGAACACACACTTTTGGTGTTGAAAGTTACCGAAATGGATTGTTGCTGCATGGTTATACAGAACCAATGTGCTGCTTATTCCTTGGTTTTGCATTTTCTTTCTCTGCTGCTAGTTGTGCGTGAATATCAAACGGAAGTGATCGTTGTCCCAGTTCTCCTGGTGGGACTTTTTGTCATTGTGCTCACTGTAATCCTGTGGCTCCACTGCCGTGGCCTGCGAGCAAAGCAGGAGCAATCAGCACCAGCTGGAACACAAGGTAAAAAAAGTGGTTTTCAACCAGAGGAAAGAGTAGTGGTTTCGCTGGCTAGAAGTCAATTCCATTTCCCCATTGCTTGAGCTGTTAGGCAAAACCATTTATGAGGATCCTGAGTGGTATTCAGCAATCCAGTAAATATTAGAAAAATTGGGAACCCTGATTTGCTCCACTTTGCAGCAACAGTAGTGGAATCTGTAGATGGATCTGAGAAAATCGAAAGCAACATACAATGTAGGCTGTTTGACGTGCTGTGGCAGCATCACAAGAGCTGCAAAGTGTATTTATGTAACAGCTTCCTGGAGGCTGCTGCAAGGAGAGTTTTACTGGGGTAGTTATAAATGATAGTAATTTTGATGTAGATCACACCTAGTTAATCCATTTTCTATACTGCCATTTAAGAAATTTAATTTCAAACTGCTGTCTCCCTCTTCCTATGGAGACAACATGAAGTAGAACAGGGACTGGTGAGGAGGTAGGGCGAGTTTTGTTGATACATATGTGGCTGTGTGGAAATGAAAATACAGTTCTGAATTAATTTTGGGTATGCAGAGGGGAAAAAAGCCACTTGAGCCTATATTAAGAGAAATAATTGAGAACTGGTAATAAAAGAAAATGTTCATTGCTTGAGCACATGGGATGGAAGTCCAAATGTGTCTTACCTATAAAGGTTATGTAGTTAAACATGGGAGAAATTTCTAGACTGGTTCTGTCTTTTCATCAAATAGAGGGGGAGATAAATTCTTTCTCCTTTTCAAGGGCCAGGATAAGTAAGATACAGTAACAGTTCCTTACTTTGCCCTGATTTCCAAAACACTGTGGAGCAAAAACTAAAGAGGATAGAAGGATGAGCACTGCCACCTATTACAAGAGTTCATCTGTCTGTTTTTATGCGTCATATGTATTTGCTTTTATCAGTGAAGAAAAAGAACCAGCAGGAACCCTGCTCAACAGAGAACCACTACATCCAGCTGAGTGAGACATCTGTGGAGAGCCTTCTAAATTCTGCATCCTTGACTCTAAAAGAATTAGAGATCCCACGAGAGAAGCTCTCACCACGCACCTTGCAGCTGATAAAACATGGTGCCTATGGGAGCATCTACAGAGCACAGTTGGAAACTGGGAGCTCTGGGAAGACTAAGACTGTGGTATTGAAAGCCTTGCAAGGTAAGGCCCATGGTCAGGATCCACCTTGGTACAGTCTCTGTATCCCAGATATGATGCTGGGTAGAGCTTTTCCATCAGTACTGGCAAGAACATGTTCAGTGTAGTAGGTCAGAGATGTTCTTGTAGGAATGTCTTTGTAGGATTAAAGATTGCTGACCATGTTGATTTTAGCTGTCAGCCTGTTCTTTGCTGCTTCCATTTGTTGTTTTGTTTTTAATTTGTTTTCTTTTGTTCTTTCAGACCTGGCTAGTCCCCAGAAAATAAAGGATTTCTTGGGAAGGATTAAATTCCATCAAAATCTTGGCCATCATGAGAACCTGGTTGAATTGGTTGGATGTTGTGTAGACCAGCTCCCACTTTATATGATCATGGAAGATGTGTCTCTAGGTGACCTATTGACATTTCTGTGGACATGTCGGAAGGTGAGTCAAAAGAAGTGATGACAGAATAACTTCTTAAATTCCTTAAGTACATACCTAGCCATGAATCATAGATGATTCTTTTCATCTCTCCGTGCATCCCTCTGTATCACTCAAAACTATTTCCATACCCCAAAGAAGTTCTGCACAAAGGTCCTACTTTGCAGACCACTGAAGGGCGTAGCAGGCACTGGAATTAAAGTGAATTCATACAGCCACCCGAATTTCTAAAGTTTTAAATCCCGTCTCACTCCAGATGCTTTTAAGAAAGCAGAGCAATTCCCACACAGGGGGAAGGTCATGGGAGGATAACAAATTGGTAAGAGACAGGAAATAGAATATAAGATGAAAGGTTGGTACTTACACTGGAGGGAGGTCAGCTATCTAGGACATGGTGCTGTTCACTGCATGTATTAGTAACCTAAAAATGGGTGACAGTGATATGATGATATTTGCTGATGGTTCCAGCCAGTAAAGGCAAGGGCTGACCCAGAGGAATTGCAGAAGGATCTTCCAAGATTGAAAGACTTGCCAATAAAAAGAACAGATGAAATTCAGCATAGTTAAAAATTAAATAATGCACAGGTTAAAATTTCACATATGTGAATGATGGCTTCATGTCTGCCCATTGCTGATGAGGAGTAAAATCTGATGGGATGAGGTCTGATAGTATAAAAATACTCAGTCCATTGAAAAGGTTAACTCAAGCTAAAACAGACCCCAGATATCAGGGGAGGTTTAGATTGAATAGCAGGAAGATATTCTTCCCCCAGAGGGTGGTCAGGCACTGACCAGGCTCCCCAGGGAATGCTCACAGCTCCAAGGCTGGCTGAGCTCCAGGAGTGTTCAGACAATGCTGTCAGGGACAGGGTGGGAGTTTTGAAATGTCCTGTGCAAGGCCAGGAGTTGGACTTGATGGTCCTTGGGGGTCCCTTCCAACTCAGCTTATTCTGTGATTTTATGACTCCCTGTTACAAAAGGCATGGGGACAAAACTCTGCCGTGTTACTGTGTAAACCCATCACTCTCTCACATCTGAAACTCTAAATGTAGAATTGCTTCCTGTCCTATTCAGCAGAAGGTCCAAGCAGAAGCAAATAAAGCCAGTACATGTCATGTTCAAAACAAACAAATGGAGCTGGGTCTCCATGAAGTGAGGAGTTTGACTAATGGAAGGTCTTGCCACTGACTGCTGTGGATACTGGAACGTCATATGAGGTCAAGGCATGACGGAATGCAATCATGGAAGGTAGCCTTTCAGAGGTTGCTGAACATGCGGAAACCACAACCATCTCAGGAAGTTTTTAAATAGAAGGTATCTGTGGTCTGTAAAATGCCAGGAAGAACATTGTGTGCTACCTTTTTCTCATCTGGGCATCCAGCTAGTTACTGTTACAGGC
Source organism: Coloeus monedula (assembly GCF_965178545.1). Lineage (NCBI taxonomy): Eukaryota > Metazoa > Chordata > Aves > Passeriformes > Corvidae > Coloeus > Coloeus monedula. The sequence goes on from NC_138784.1 coordinate 14,292,928, forward strand.
AGGGCAGTATGAGAGATGGACTGTTAGTCTCATTGCAGGTAGCCATTCATATGTTAGAAATGTGCTTTTCTACTCAGCATTCTAATTTACAGTATATCTGTCATTCACCTGTGTGGAGTGTCACTCCTCACTGTCATTCTGACAATTTCTGTCTAACCTATGAATTTTTCCCCACCTTTCAATTTTCCCACCAGTTGTCTCTAGTGTACTTGTCTAACTCAACACACCATCAACATCACCCATCCATGTCCTCTTACACTGCAGTCAGTTTATGATCAATTGTGAGGAGGAGGAGCATAAGATTCAATAGACTAGAAGGAAACATTCCCCACTACCCTACTGCTTTGGCATTTGTTTGAACCAAGGTCTCCTGTCTTGTCTCTAGGATGTAATGGCAATGGATGGTGTCCCCTATGACTTCACTGAGAGGCAGGTGTATGAGGTTGGACAGCAGGTTGCAGCAGCTCTGGTAAGTCTGCTCACATTGGCTGCATTTTTTCATTCTTGCTTGATTGCAGCACAAGTTTGCACAGTGGCCTAAGCACTGGGAATGAAGGCTTTATTAAAATATGCTTCCATTGTGTTGGTGAGCACATGCCTCTACTGCACAGTGTGGAAGACAAGCATACTTAGTGAAGATTTATATCAATTAAATTTCCTTTTAAAATCATCTGGATTTCTTTCTTTCTTTTCCAATTTCCCAGGCTTATCTTGAAGAAAAGAAGTTGTTCCATGGTGACATTGCTGCCAGGAATGTCCTTCTTCATCACAACTTCACTGCTAAGCTCTGTGGTTTGGGCCTGGCCTACGAATATCATACACATGGTGCCAGCTCAGTCACACGGAAAGTGCCAGTCAAGTGGCAGGCACCAGAGAGGCTCCTGAGCAAACCCCCTACCATCAAGGCAGACATGTATGGCTTCATTTTGGGACTAGAAGTTCACCTGTCTGTCAGATCTGTCTCTTTCATTCCTTTCTGTATCATTTCATGTCCTGAAGTTCACAGGAAGGCAGATCGAGTTTCTGCATAACGCTCCTCTTTTACAGCTCATACTTTCTCCTGTCTGCAGGCCATGCTTAGTTGTTTTTATGTATTTAAGTCAGCAAACAACTTTGCTTTGTTTACTTTTCTTGCAGATGGTCTTTTGGAATTCTACTGTATGAAATGATTACATTAGGTAAGAAGACTTAATGATAATAAAAAAATATATATGTAAGGAAGCAGCAAATTAACAAGACCCAAAATCTCGAATTTTAGAATGTAAAGTTGGGCCATTTAAATAAGCACCCTGTTTTTTTTCCAGCTTGCAAAGTCTTGCCGATTCCTTTTAGAGTTTCTGTTATTGTGAACTGTGGTAGGAAAAAACCAGATTTTGGTAGGGCAGGAAGCCAGTCTTGCACAGAAGCTGCTATCTGCAACCATTGCCATAGCGTTTTCTACCATTGCTCCTTCTGCCCTTCCAGGTGCTCCACCATATCCTGAGGTGCCAACTTCTGACATCTTATCATACCTGCAGAAACAGAACATTATGAAGCAGCCCTCGAGCTGCCAGCAAGCCATGTAAGCCACTTGCTTTATGAACAATTGAACATGAGATTGGCAGAGCTAAATGGAAGTGAGACAGAGAAAACGAGATCTTACACAAGATTTCTAAGTCTAGACTATGCTAAGAGTAACCTGTTAGCTGAGAACATTTGTGTCTTCCACATCTTCTTACTGGGTTCTGCTGCATAAAACCTCTGTGGCCAAACCCCTTCTGTCCTTCTTTTGAAAATGACACTTGTTTCTGTTTCCTTCTTTTGAAAATGACACTTGTTTCTGTTTCCTTCTGTTGAAAATTACACTTGTTTCTGTTTCCTTAAGTGCCGTTGCATTTTGCTGCTCCACTGCTTCCTTGCAAGGTGCATCACTGCTGTGGAATGATTTTTCTCCTCTAGGTTGTAGGATATTCTGTGAAATGATCAAAGCATCCACAGGGAAGATCTAAGGTACATTTCTTTGTGTGAAGACATAATTTCTTTTAATATTTGGAAGTTTTTTCGTTCCATAATGCTGTTTCTAAAGTGGATTACCCATACTCTCAGCTGACATCCTGGCAAACAGCTTCATGCCCATACATCATTATGTGGCTGCAAATTTCAAAGGGTCATTGAAAGAACTTCACATGAAGGAGAAAAGGAGGATTTTTCCAGACATTTTGAATATGAGATGGTTTGACTGTAGCAAAACTTTGTGTTGGTGCTTCTCGTTCTTCTCCACCTTACAGGTACTGCATCATGAAGTCCTGCTGGCAGTGGAGTGCAGCTCACCGGCCTTCTCCAACACACCTCTTGTGCTCTCTGAAAACAGCTATGAAGACCAGCAATGGGCACACAGTGCTGCAGGTGCCAGAGCCAGTGGTGCCTGAACTCTATGCTGATGTTGCTGGTGTTGATGTGCACAGCCTAGTGAGGGAATACACAATCCTCTGAAGGGCCCTTTTATGTTTTGGTAAAGGAGAAGAAGTCGCAGAATTTTCCATTTCTAAATATTTTGCAAGCTCAGAATGAGGTGTGCATGTTGGAAGGGATCCCTTTGATCTTCAAACATGTATAAAATCTCTCCTCCATGCCAGACACAAGAAACTGTTATCATTATTGTTAAATCAACCTGTTGGTATCATTCTGCCAGTGGTCATTTGGGAGTAAAGTGTGTTTAGGAAGCTGTAGAAAATGTAATGAGAAACTTGAGTTAAAGGAGTGTGTTAGGTTTGTGTGGCAAGGGGTGGATTACAGGGGTGACTTCTGTGAGAAGATGCCAGAAGCTTCCCCCAGTTCCATGATGGACCTGCTGCTGGCCAAGGCTGAGCCCTTCAGCAACACTGGTAGCACCTCTGTGATTATGTATTTAAGAAAGGGTTAAAAGTACTGCACAACAGCAGGTGGAAGAGAGGAGTGTGAATGTGAGAGGAACAGTTTGCAGATACCCAGGGCAGGGCAGAAGCAGAAGAAGGAGCTGCTCCAGGCTCTGGAGCTGAGATTCCCCTGAGATTCCATGGTGCAGCCCATGGAGAGGCAGCTGAGCCCCTGCAGCCTCTGGAGGGCTTGGGGGTGCAGAGATCCACCTGCAGCCCCTGGAGGAGCCCACGCCAGAGCAGGGGGATGCCTGAAGGAGGCTGTGACTTGGAGGGAAGCCTGTGCTGGAGCAGAGTCCTGGCAGAATCTGTGGAGACAGGAGCCCTCTTTGGAGAAGAACTGCATCCCATGGAAAGGGACTCATGCTGGAGCACTTCATGAAAAACAACCCTTGGGAAGAACTCATGTTAGAGAAATTCCTGAAGGACCTAGTCTCCTGTGGAGGGATCCCACACTGGAGCAGGGGAAGAGTGTGAGGAGTCCTCTGCCTGAGGAGGAAGAAGCAGCAGAGACAATGTGAGATGAACTGACCACAACCCCCATTCTCCCTGCTGGATGAGAAGAGGTAGAGAAATTGGGAGTGAAGCTGAGCCTGGGAAGAAGGGAGGAGTGGAGGAAGGTGTTTTAAGATTTGGTTTTATTTCTCATTATACTTCCTAATTTGGTTAGCAATAAATTAATTTTCCCCAAGTCGAGTCTGTTTTGACCTTAAGAGTAATTGGTGAATGATCTCTCGCTGTCCTTATCTTGACCTGGGGGTGTTTTGTTATATTTTCTCTCCCCTGCCCAGTTCAGAAGAGGAAATTACAGAGTGGTTGGATGGGCACCTGCCATTCAGCCAGAGTCAACCCACCATGAGGTATCTGGAAATGTTTCCCCATCCTTTCTGTCCCAGGAAAATGCATCAGTTGGGTATTTTAAAGAGGAGATGTCCTGGGGAATATGCTGGGGTGGTCAGTAAAGGTCTGGGATTTCTCCAGTGCTTTATACTCTAGCTTCCCGTGGGAGAATGGGCACTGTATTCCAACAAACAAACCCACAGACAAACAACCCCCATGCCTCCTTTCCCAACAACAACAAGAAAACAGCAAAACCCTTCATGTCTGTGGATTCAGAAGCTGTTACATAAAATGTCACACATCTTCATGGAGAGCGTGCTTTCTGTGCAGGTCAGGTGAGTACTCGAAAGCTCATCTGAAATTATTTGATCATTGATTTTAATGGACATGCAGACTAAAAAATTAGAGGCACTGGAAGTTGGGGCTATTCTGCTTTCTTTTAAAAAGAAGTTGAATCCTTCTGTGAAACAAATTTTCTCACTTATGTTTGTGGTTTCTAAACTTGAGAGTGCCTTAAGGTTTTTTGCCTCTTATTATTTTGGCACTTTGAGCATTAAAGATCCTTGTGAAAAAAAGACTAAATGCACATTAAAGGAATAGTTTTACCATTCTGTGTGAAGAGTGGATTCAGTGTTCACTCAGCATCCCCCCAGTTAGCATGGCTCTTTCTGTTCTGGTTTCCATCAAAACTTGTTGGTCTTCTTCCAAAGACAATGGTGAGAAGTTTCCTTTTTATAATGCAAAATGACAGAAGTGAAATTGTTTTTTCTATGTCACTTAAGCTTTATAGGAAATTATGTTTCTTTCCATAAATAAATGTCATGTGAGTTCATACAGCACATGTGTGACCACTATACACTGGGACATTGCAAAGTCCATTCCAGAGGGAGTGGTCAGCTTTCTGACTTTTCCCATGGTGTTGGCTAATTGCCACCTGGAGCTTTCTAAACCAGTTGGTGTAAATCTGACCTGGAGAATTGAGGTATCTTCTTTTCCAAATGGTAAAATAATAACACCCTCTTCTCTCTCCCTCACTTGAAAACGGTTTCAAAGCTACCTGCTAAATTACATCAAATTCACAGTTATCTTTGGTGAATAAACTGTCCATTTAAAAAGTATTTGATTGCTTCAAACATCCTGCTCAAGAATGGAATATTCAGAAAGGCCTTGTCTGTGAAAGATGGGTGTGTTTCAGGCAGGTAATACAATCGAAGAGCTGTGAAAGCATCCCCAGTGCTGCTGCAGACCTGACAAATAATGCACAGGAAACCTTGTTAAACAGAGAGCTAAAGGTAACAATTGCAGCACTGTTCTTAGAGCACAGAAAGCAATGCTCCAGTTTACACAAATGCTTGTATTTTATTTCTGTTGTGAAAACTCTGATCAAGGAAATCCATGGGAATTCAGGATGCTGAGCACCTCACAACCTCTAACAAAAGATCTGGTTTGGTTTCCCCTGAAAGCAAATCTTCTCCAAGACCCTGTTTATGAATTTGCCCACAGAAAGACATTTTCCTGCTATATGATAAGATCTAATTGAATTTCCCTTCAATAAAGTGACCTTACTCATTCTAAGAATGTAAGCACTCTGATTTGTCTTCCCCAGGTTAACTTATGTTGGTTTGGAAGTGACTGAATCTAAATTAAAATAAGTTTTATAGTGGCATAAATGTAATTGTACATGTGGAGTTGCCCTAGTTTAACTACTCTTCCTGCTTTTTAAAGTAGGCTATACAGAAGTCTTTTCCACACAGCAGTCTCCATTTTAGTTAGGATCAGTGTAGACTCACCCATGAATCTCCTCCTTAGTGAACCCACTGAGGGCTTTGTGGAAATTATTCACAGTTGTTTCATGGAGAATCATGGCTTTTCAATTTTCAGAGAGAGACTTTGTTTTAGTTGTTTAACTGGAATATTTTGTTCCCATGAAAAATATTGACTTTTAATTATTATATTTAATTTTCTCAAAGATGACAGGGCCATCTGCATAATTTAGTTATTTTCTGGTAGATTGTTCTCTGTTCTTCTCAAATGTTACTTGTCTTTCATTGCACATAAAGGTTTATCTCTGCTACCTGTCTTCTTCAGCCGTCTGATCACCTTTTCAGTGAGAGACTGAATTAGATCCAATAGATCTCCTAAGGATGAGGAAATCCTGTCCAGAGCAGGCAGAGAGTGAAAAAAATCTTCCAAAAAGTGATAACAGACAGGAGGCACAGATACTAAATATTCCTGGTTTGATTTGGGCTTCACCATGCTTGGAATTTTCTGAAACCACATATGAGCAGTATGAGCTTTTTAAGAGGCTTTGAACTCCAAAATGTTTTTAGTGCTACAGTGGGTATGTTTCACAGGATTCCCATTCAGTCACACAGAAGCAGTAGTCTTGCTTTTCTGTGTTCACAGAATTGCATTTTTGGTGAGGGCTGTGGTTTGGTCATGGGGATGTGAGTGCACTGGTTTATATGCTACCCCCTACAGGTTGTGGTTTTATTTATAACAGGTGCTGCACCATCAAGAAATAGCAATAATTTCACAAACACCCCCCCCCCCCAATCTTCCAGACACATAAAAAGGCTAATTTTTTTTACATTGGTTTCACATTAGTCTCATATTTTTGTATGGTTTAACAGGTCTTTCTACCTATGACAAAAGGAGGAGGCGGCCTGGGGTTTTCCTCTTGCCTTGTTTTTAAACAGCCCCCACTTCCCCAAGAGGCATTTTACTTCATAGAATCATAAGTAGAAGTCATAGAACGCCCCGAGTTGGAAGGGATCCACAAGGACCATTGAGTAGAATTGTTCTTCATGCTGATCTTAAACCAAAGATAAATAATGAAGGCATTAAAGACAAATTGCCTGTCTTGATTTTTCATTTCATTTTGCTCATCTTTTCAAGGTCAACAGCTTCAGAAATAAAACAACACAGAATTTCACATCCATCCTCTGATATTATGTGGAAAATGCTCTCTTTGTTATTTTATGTGTACCAGGTTTGTGTCTCTGTGGCTTATTATGCTCTTGTGCATTTAAATGGACCTTGATTCGGTGACTGTAATGAAGTGGATGTGCTCAGCTCCCACATGGCCTTGAAGAAGTGTTTTATTTGTTTATTTGATCAGCTTCCTATGATTAGTACTTCAAAAGTCAGTACATGGAGGTGAAGGATGAGGCTTGGGTGGGTAAGAAGAGAATATTTTGATGTGGAAAGTCTATAGCAGATCTGCTGCCACTGAAGACATCTTTCTTTACTTTTCACCTGAATCATTGCAACAAGAGTGAGAGCAATTAAATATTTGTGCCTGAGTCTGCCTGTGGTCAGTTGTTACTTTCTTCACTGTACCAATAGCACATCCACAGCTGAGCTGGAGCTCTCAGCTCTTGACCTCAGTTTGTCTTCAAGACAAGCTGATGTTTCCTGCCTGGTTTAAACTAACATCTTCAGAAGAAGCATTTCGTGTGAGCTGGTGTTATGTTTTCAAAGTGTGGATTTACTGTGGTTTACTGTTTGTGAGAAAAAAAGAGGAACCAGATACAAGCTGAATGGTCTGTGATCAAAGTTTTTTTTTTGAATGTGTATTTTCAGAACAAATATACTCCAGCTCCAAGCTCGAGGGGAGCATTTAGTTTGATGAGTTAGGTTTTAATAAGTGTAATTACTTAATCTCTTATGCTGAATTACTGATTTTATTGATCTCATTGAATTCAACCCTGCATTCTGTATTTAATTTTTTCAATAGAGTATACAGTCAACAACAGCAGCACAGTGAAGAAATTAGGAATATGGGAGCAGTATTTAGATCCAGCTTGCTGGCAAGTGGGAGAAGCCTGATGTTTATGTCAAAAATCTGCCCACAAGGAGCCACAAACTTGTAAAACAGGGCTAAAGTTCTTCGGTCAGTGTTCATCCTTTGTGTGATTTCTGCTGTGTGCACAACTGATTCTGATCTTGCAGGTTATACTGCATGGCAGAATTACCAGGAGGAACTGTGCTAGCTTGTTTTGCCCCCTGAATCACTACCCTGTCTGGATGAGTTTGAAATCTCGAAAGCCACAGAATTAGTCTATGAAAATGGGTTAACAGCATCCTGGAGCTCACTCCTACAGAACCGTCCCTGAAGATGGCATGGACCTGCCAGCCCCTTGAACCACACACCACACAAAGTGCAGTGAGGGAGGAGGAGGAGATCTTTGGATGTGGAGGCTGTGAAAGATCTCCTTTAGACCTTATTAGGCCACACAGCACAAGACAGAGCAACCTGTCCAAGCCCAAGGGGTCTGCTTCAGTACCCAAAAGTTTATTGTAAAGATTTATTTTAAAATGTCAGTTCCTGATGTCAGGCTGGCTGTCCTCTTGTTCCCTGTTTTCTTGAAGACATTTGCTGTCTTCCAGTCTTCAGGGACCTCTCCCAATCAACTTTCAAAGGCCATTGAGAGTGCCCTTGCAATGACACCAGCTCCACTCGTGGGCTGTGGGAACTGGTGGCCCATGGACTTGTATAGGCACATTTCACTTACATGCTCCTCCACCAAGGGTAAGTCTACCTTGCACTTGACTTTATTACAGTTTTCATGTACCTGAGATGAAGAAGGCGCTGAGTCTATGTCCATTGTGACCACTGCATATTTAGCAGCAGGCCCACATTTTCTCCCTAGTTTGTGTCTTTCTTATGTACCTGTAAAAATCTTTCTTGCTGCCCTTCACATTCCCCTACAGATTCAAATCCAGGTAGTTTTTGGCTTTCCTAACCCCATTTGTGCAAGTTATGGAAATCCTCTGGGTTTGCTGACACCTTGTACACTTGTTTTTTGTGTTTGAGTTTAGTCAGGAGCCCCTTGCTCATCCATGCAGGCCCACTGCCACCTTTGTTTTGTATCCTGCTTTTTGGGATGGACCATGTTCAGTTCAGAGCGATCCTTGGAAACCAACCAGCCAATTTCTCTTTTCCGTGTGAAGCGAAGTCCCAACTTATCCTTAAGCAAATGTGAGCAACTTTTTTCTACACAAATCAAAGAGTTGAGTGGAAAGGCTGATACTGTTGGACGGGTCAGAGAGACTGAAATTTTTGTTGTGGAAAAAGACTGGCAGTCCAAGCATATGATTTTAGTAATGGATTCTACAGATAGAACCTTTTCAATATATTCTCTTGCTCCGTGAATGTGGTATTAAAAACAGCTCAAACAGCATTTGGTGCAACTATGGCAGGAACAGGTTGTCATGGTTGTCACTGCAAGTCTGAAATGGTAGAGCTTAGCTCTGGAGTGGAAGAATTCAAATTTCCTGTGTGGGTCACCACAATACTTATTTCTCATCTCTCAGCTGCCCTCTTTCAGTCAGATGGTAATGGTTGCTTTGTCATCCCAGAGAGTCACATAAGGAGAGTAGCACAGAGGCACCACCTGTTCTGCTATTACATTTCAGCTTCCTCCTGTGGAGTTAAGGTAATCCTCCCTCAATTTTCCCGTCTCAGTTCTCAGGCTCTCGTGTTTTGCTGTGTTGTTGATATAAATAAATTGGTATAATTAAGGATGTTGATAGAGATCAAATGAGCCTGCATTGCTTTCATTAACGGGGCTTGCAGTGAAAGAGAGAAATGCAATCTGTTAATTACCCCACTAGAATTACTTGTTTGCTACATGAGGAAATTGAATTCTTCACCTTTTTCATCTCGGTCAAGCCTAAATTGCTTATTTATATGATGTGAAGAATGCTAGATGGCTTCACTCCCCTGTCAAAGCAAGTTTCCCTGTCTAACAATGATTTATGGAGCATCCATGAGAGCAGCAGTTTAATCACAAAAGATTGACTTCTTTGTGAGCTATTGTCATTGCTTAAACCATTTTGTATTCCAAAAAGCTGATGTATGACATTATTCCTTATGTATATTACTTTTCTGCTAATAATATGCTCTGTCATTAGATATGATTCCAAAGTGCTGTGAGGAAAGCTCTAGTGACCCAGGCCCAGGCTCTGTGGTGGATGGGACTTCTGAATTCCAAGTAAAGCAAAGTAAAGAAAAGCAACACTTAAAAGCATGTGTCAGGAATAAAAAGGAGCACATCTATCTGAATGTGAAATGCAGAACTGCCGAGAAACAGAGGAGGAGACAAAGAACAGAGGAGGACAAGGACACCAAGAACAAACGTAAAGTCTGTTATTAATGGAAAAGATACATGCATTAGCATATAAGCAGTCTAGCAGATTTCCTGTCTGAATCAGAGATTTGCATTTGTATACTAAAAAGTTTTCCTTTCTGTCCTGCTGTTTGAGATTGGGAAGGATGGGCAGTTCAAGGTAGGTTAAAGTTGGAGATTTGCAGCTCCAACAGAGTGATCGAAGAACTTCTGTTGATGCTGTATCAAAACACTCATTGTATTTGGACTTCCCTTCAGATGTAAACCTGAGTTGTGACTGATCAATAAGCCCCTACAGTGGGGTAAGTCTCAAGGGAGGGAGTTTCAGAGGAAAGTGCAATGTACTCATGAAGTATGCAGTGACTGAATATGGCTGGCAGGAAAAAAAAAGGGGACCAGAGAGATACCACTTTTTTGATTAATGTTTGTATCAGCTGGGTGGATCAGCTGATCCCATCAGCTGGTTGTGTAAATTTTTGTCCATGAGTTAATCAAAAGAATGTGAATGTCTAAGTTAGCCAGACCAGCATGGGGGCAGTGTATATATTGCTCAGCCTAATACGTATTTTGTCCTGGTGCCAGCCAGCGTTGCAATGGTGAGCAAATCATAAATTCTGCCACTGAGAATCACATTTGTATTGTGATTCATCTGTGTATTGAAATTGCTACATTCTGCTAATTTGCACTTGTGTTGTGCTTCCAACACATAGCTGTGGTTGATTCTGCTAAATCAGAATCTGATGAAACATCACATGTCTTCAAATAAGCAAATTTGTTATTAAATGTTAAATTACCAATGTGTGGAATATTGAAAAGATCCCTGTCAGACATTGCTGGACTCTGACATGAGTGCAGGCTGAGGTAAACTGACACTGCATTTTGACATGAATTATATCTTTAGAGCTGATCCCATTGAGAAAACCTCACCTTTCTCACATTTATATTCTTTTTCTTCTTGTTAGGTTCTCCTGTTTCATCTACTACCTGCTGGATTATTGCAGTGATTCTGGGGATCCTCTTCTTGGCATTGCTGGGAACAACAGTGGGTTTTATTACCAAGGGTAAATAAATCTCCTTCACTGAAAATACTTCATTTGAATTTAGAACCTTGTGAGGGAGCACAGCAGAGCTCTTGAAATCTGCTCATTGGTCCAAGAAGAACATGAACCTCTTCTTTTTAAAAAAAGACTTGCTCTCTCACCTATTTCCATCTGGAAAATGGATGCCGTTCACAGATTCCTTCAGAGACTGATTCTTTGCCTGTCTCAGAAGAGCTTCAGGGATGGCTTTACTGTATCTGGGGAGAATAATCTTCTGAAAGAACATATTTGTGAAAAGTGTTTGTAAGGAACTAGGCTATGACTATGAATGGGAAAAGACATGTATGATTCTTTTTCAGGCTGTCCATGTCCATGCTGCCCTGAGCAGTGGGTCACCTACAGAGGCAAGTGTTACTCCTTCTCCAAGGAGAAGAAGGACTGGAATTCCAGCCAGGAATCCTGCCGGGCACAGGGGGCTCATCTCCTGGTGATTAGCAATACCAATGAAATGGTGGGTGCCTTTGCAGGGGCAAGGGCAGCATGAAGTGGGAGCAAGTCCCAGGCAGTTAGGGCCAGTTCCTCCCCTCTGGGCGGAAGGGAGAATGTAAAAGGCTCCTGGGACCCCCCCACCACCTTCCTGCATTGGCAAGACAAGGCTTTCCCTTAGACACTTTGCAAGAGGGACTTGCTTCTCTCTGCCTGCCGCAGCTGAGCTTCGTTTGTCAGGAGTTCAGCCCTCAGAACGCAGAGCTGGGGAAGCTGCCTGGCTCTCTGAAATGCTGAGTCTCACAAAGCAGGTCCCTGTAGGAAGGAAGGCAATAGGTGTTCACATTGAGAGACGGCCCCAAAACTTCCTCTCTCACACAGCACTCCTTCCTTTGCCCTTCAGAACCCAGGACTTGGCTGGGTTTCTCCGTTTTAGGATCAGTTTCTCCGAGTCTACTGATCTCTCTGCCTTTGCATCCCTCCTAGGACTTCTTCCTGATAGAACACACCAAACCCCACTGGATTGGTTTGCAGAGGAGCACTGGTGGTGACTGGGCCTGGGAAGACGGCTCAAAACTGAGTGACAAAAAGTGAGTATGGTGTTTCCTTTGTACTTTTAGATAAAAGGTTTGAGATCCTTCCCCCCTCTTACATGAAAAGTCCCATTGGTATTTGAAAGAAGTCAGCCAGCAATGAACACAGCTGCTAAGGGATGTTCAGAGTAGCCATAGGCTCTAGCAGATAAGGGCTTCCTCCTGCCCAGCTGCCAGATCCCAGCTGGGTGCATGTAGACCTGGGAGTCTCTATCCCAGGCTCATGGACACAGCTGCTACATTCCTGTCTGTAGGTCCCACCAGTTTTCTGTCCCAGAGACCTAAACACAGATACAGGCACACATGGAAGCAAAGGACTGTGACACAGCTGCCTGCAATCATCAGCTGCTCCCAGAGGCTCAGACCCCTCCCTTGCTTTACCTGATCCCCTCTCTTTGCTCCCTGTCCTCTGAAAGTTCCTCAACGAGTTTTGCACAGGCACACAGGCCCACCTTGAATGTACTCAAATCCTCCTGCTCCGCTTTCACCCCACCTTTCTTGTCAGTTACAAAGCCCAGGGTGCCCCTGTCCAAAGCTGTGCCTGGAGGTTCTTGACTGCCCATCAATTAGTAGCTGAAGACTTTTAATCTTTGCAGTTTTGTGTTGCAGTGGGGATTACTGTAACACACGTATCAGACAAGGTGGCCTGTGGAAAAGAAATAGATATGGACAGATTCTTGGTAGATGTTTCAGAGATGTTTATTTCTCCAGCCTCATGGCTGGGATCTGCAGCAATCACGGGACCCGAGGGTCCTTGCCCGTGCAGGGGAACACAAAACAACCAATGGGAACGAGGCTGAGCAGGGGCAGGGAAACCCCGTGTCTGTGCCTTCAGGGCCCCTCTCCCAGGGCTACATGGCGGGGGAGGGACCCCAACACCTCACCCGTTTATTTTAATAAAAGGAGATTTAAAACTACATTGAAAACAACTGGATAAACATAACAAGAACAGTTTTAAAACAAAACAAGCCATCCTCCTGAGCCTTTAAATGTCCAGACAGATTCTCTGGAACATCTTAAGGCTGACAGAAGGGAGACAGGACTCTCTGGGCATGCTTTGTGGGGAAACTGAGGCAGGAGAGGGTTTAATTTCTTCCCTCCCCCTTTTCATCCCCCCCTCGGCATCGGAGAGGAGTTGTAGGGAAAGGGAATTGTATAGGGAAGCCATGGGGTGAAAAACGGATTAGGAATAAACCGAGGATGGGGTAAATTTAGGAAGGGGTTCGTATTGGGTATAGGGTAAAAGGGGGAAGTAGGCTGTGGGCAGGGAAGCTGCTGGGATGGATATTGTTTATAATTTTGTGCATAACAGCTGCCTTTGACGGGAATACCTCCAGGCCCAGTAACATTTGCTGCTTGTAAACCCTTCTTTCCTTGCACTATATCAAATTGTACAACTTCCCCATCTCCTACACTTTGCAGGTAATTTTTAGGGTTATTCCTTTTAATGGCAGTTCTATGGATGAATAGATCTTCCCCTGTATCATCTCGTGCTATAAATCCATAGTTGTTTTTTACATTGTACCATTTCACAGTTCCTGTGATTTCCGTTGCTATAACTTCTCCTATCACGTGCTTGCGTGTTCGTCGTGGCTGCCGGTCCCGCGTGGCCGCCGCCTCGCCGACTCCGACGTCTCGGCCGGGCCCCCGCGTTGTGGCTGCTCCGCGCTCTCCGAGCGGCGCTGCTCCGGCGTGTCTGGGCTCTGTGCGGCCCCGTGTTGCCATCGCCGCTGGCTCCGTGCCCTGTGAGTGGTTCCACTCCGCAAACTCCACGCTGCTTTGAGTGCAGCCCCGTTCCGGCGCTGCGCTGCGCGGCTTCTCGTGTCGCTGTGGAAACCGCCGCTTCTCCCTCCGCAGGGCTCTCCGAGCCGTGTGCTCAGAGCGGGCTGCCACGCCGATGCCGGTTCCTGGCTGCTCGTGGCCCACGGCACCCGCGGCGCCTGCGGCATCGCTCCCTCACCAGCGGCCGTGTGGCCGGGGACCCCGAGACAGGGATGGGGTCTGCGATAAGGAGCGCGCTCCCGAGGGGGCCGGGTGCATCCAGCACAGGCACCTCCGCCGGCACGGCTGCAGTCACGCGTTCCTGGGATGGCGGCTGCGCGGCCTCGGCCATGGGATTATGGCCATCCTCTGCTCTAGGGGTAATGGGACCATACAAATGCTCCTGAAGAGCTTCACTGACTGCAATTGATCCATGGAGAGGTTCTGTCGCTAGTCCATGTTTTGTTTGATCCCTTATCTTATCCCAGATCTCGTACCAAAAACACTCAAGACTAGTTCCAGGAGGATTAATATCAAAAAGTAAGTCTCAAGAAATATAGAAAAAATTTTTGAAAAGTCAGTTAAAAAAATGTTCTAGATCTCTTGGAACAAGTACTTTCTTGTTTTGTTGTTCAAGGATTCCTTCAACTTCTAGATACATTTCTTTCTGTGACTCAGAGAGCCACATTTCCCACGATTCTTCCATAGTCCAGAGAGAATATCCAAACCAAGATGAGAAGAGAGAGATCTAGAGTGGCTTTTACTCACGAATTTTCTGTCCTTAGGGATCCGTGTCTTGCCCGCATTCTCTACCATTTGTTACAGTGGGCATTACTGTAACGTGTATCAAACAAGGCGGTCATGGAAAAGAAATAGATAGAGGCTGATTCTTGGTAGATGTTTCAGAGATGTTTATTTCTCCAGCTGCATGGTCGGGATCTGCCGAGGAACTGAGGCAGTCACGGGACCTGAGGGTCTTTGCCCGTGCAGGGGAACACAAAACAACAATGGGGAACAAGGCTGACCGGGGGCAGGGAAACCTCCCCCCAGGGCCCCTCTCCCAGGGCTCCATGGCAGGGGGGAGGGACCCGGACAGTTTTGTCTGTTGTTTCTTGAATGTTTGTGTCTGTGGATTTCTGTTTTATCAGTTTGTCCTCATTATGCTCTTTTGCACTGAAGGAGTCCTTGGTTGGATAAACTTAATGAGGCAGAGGCTTCCACCTTTCACACACCCATAAAGATGATTTTAACGGGATACTTTAACTGGGATATTTTATACTTTCTGTCCCAAATGCGTTTAGTAGAACAGCAGAAAATCCCTTGTGGAACAGAACATTTTGCTCTTTAGCGATGGGAAATGGAGAGCCCAGTAAGAGACTGGAAAGACTGGCAATCTGCAAGTCTCCAGACACGTCCCACTGCCAGACCTCCTGTGTCCCAGGATAGATCCTCCCTGACATCAGCTCATGAAGTCTAACTGCAGCAGATCGCTTCCCTCCAAAGCTGTGAGATGTTCTTCCGTCTGCCAAAGTGGAGATCCCTCTCTAATGTGCCTCTGCTTGTGTGCTCTGTCTCCCACAGGGTTAATTCCAACAGCCATGTGCAGAACTGCGCTGTTCTGCTGAATGGTGCCATCCATGCTTCCAGCTGTGAAGTCCCTACCCCATGGATCTGTGAGAAATCTGTTCAATCACCTCTGTGGACCTTGCCTTAGGAGATATTCTTTGGAGAGCTGTGCTAAGGCCTGATTCCTGTGAAGTTTCTCTGAGAGGAGCTCAGAGAAAGCTCCTGAGAGCTCCTGGCTCCTGTGCCACCTGGCCACAGTGCAAGGAATGAATGCAGCTGCCACAGGAGGTCTGAGTGCTGCTGGATCCTGGCTCCATTCAGGATCACTCTGGTGATGTTCACGTTCATAGCCCTCACCTAGTGACAGATAGTCTTCAAAGTAGTAGAGAAGGGGGAGGAGAGATTTCTCTGAGTCTCAGTCATTTTCAGAGGTACTTGAGCATTGTTACTGCTGTTTTGAAATCCTAGGGAGACATGAGCTTGTAATCTGTGAGCTCACACAAGCTCTGAGTTTATTTCTCTCTCTTGTGAACCCTGGTGACATGCACCAAAACTGAAAGCTAGCCTGAAGTTTGAAGTTGGCCTGTTTTTGTAAGTGATCAGATGATACCCACAGGACCATTCTAACCTAAATTCTTCTGTGGTTTATGTTTGTACCTGGAGAAAACTGGAGCAAGGCTTCTAGTGTTTCATTGCTATGTAAATAGCTGCGAAGGAGTAAACCTGCTACCCTGCTGAGATGAAAATAAACATGAATTGCTTCTAACAATTTCTTCAGTAGTCACTTTTTCTGTTTTCCGCTCCAATATTATTGCTTAATGCATTAGGTAGTTAATAAATGGGCAAAAGGAAGCTGCTGGCAGGAACAGAGTCAGGAGAGCAGGGGGTGAAATACTTTGCAATAACACTGCAGCAGAAGTTCAGCTACAGCCACTGAAGTTTCCTACCCCAGCTCTGCCCAAGGGATTCAAGACTGACAAATTTACTTTTTTCTGTAACCAAATGAGTGCAGCCCTTTATCTTCCAGTCCCTTTGTCCTAAGACCCACCTTGGCCATGGTTCAAGTGCACTGCACCACCCCTAAATGGTCTGTTTGCCCCCTGCTCAGAGTTTCTTTCAGAACAGCTCTCTCCCGAAAGAAGTCCTGCCAGACGCTTCATCCAGCACTTCTTCCCATGGGATTCAGTGGACAGATAAATATAGTTCCCACTTTTGTGACAAGTAGGCCACAGTTACACAAAGTCCTGTGCTGTGCAACAACACCTTGACTACCTGACAGGATGACTGTGATAACTTTTTAGGGATAAACTGGTGTTATTTTATGACAGTATTTCTTAAAATACCAATGATTATTTTGTTAGGTTCATTGCCCTAAGCAGTGACATAATAAGTTATTAGAATTAGCTGGGAGAAGTATATTTGTTACAGCAATAAAGCTGTTTTTTACCAGTAAAATTGAGATGCTAGTGTAACACCCAGGAGGTTTGAGATGACAAAACAGTTGTTGCCTAAAGAATATTTCTGAAAATCTCATCTTTAGAACTGCGGGAGCTTTGGGTTCAGTCTGGACCGGGCGTAGACAGACGGTGACGAGAGATCTCTGTAGTCAGATCTTGGAACATGCGGTTTATTGCAAAGGGCGTGGGTACAGGGGCACTGCTTAGAGCTGCAGCTGGCAGCTCTGAGCAGGCCCAAGAGAGCAAGAGAGTAAGCAGGTAAGTGAGAGGAATGAGAGTGAAGAAGTAGTGAGAGAGAATGTGTGTAGAGATGAGAGTGAATAGTAAGAGTGAATAGTAAGAGTGTGTATTAAGAGTGTCTGAAGTCCTGGTTACAATACAATAAATCATCTTCTGTACTGAATATTCTAATTGTCACTAACCAATCTAATACAAGATACAAATCCTATAGCATTTACATACAGCCTATAAGAGTTCTTATATTACCATAGAGTGTTACATCTTAACTTCTACAAACTACTCTTTGGACCCCTTCTGCTGAGCTAGTAGGGTCTGCTCTGACCCTTGGACCTGCCTGCAAGCAGAGGGTATTGTTCAATCAAGAGGGGATTACCTTCAGTCGGCCATACCATTGTTTTCCAGTTGTTCAGTAACTAATTTGGTATCTCAAAGGTGGCTTTCATTTCGATGTCACTTATAGTTTTCATATTCCCAAAATCTTTTGTCAGGCAATCATATTTATAAGGCTTTCCTGTTTCATCTTCCCCAACATAGAACCCCTTTAGTATTCAAAAAAATGTAAGGTTAATTAAAATTATGCAAGAGTAATAGATTATTATTTTCCTGCATTCTTCATTGATATCTTAAAGAATGTTTAGTTCTCATAATACATTAGTTTATTATAAAATTGTAACCCATTCAGAAGCAATTAATTAACATGTTGCAAAGTTACTTGTTTGTGTTCATTAGTTTTCTTTAAGAGCTATTCACTTCGAATTACAAAACCCAACACAGCATGTGAGAAAAACAGCAGAGGTGTTCCAAATACTTCAGTAAATTCTGTTGTTTTCTGTATTTCTTCCTAGCAGAATGTAAAGCAAATCAGGCAGGATTCTTGGCTTTTAAATTTCTCTCACCTGGGGTGTTGTTTTAGCCTCTGAGGAGCACTGTCCTGTTTAATATGTGTGATGGCTCCTCATGAATATACAAGTCTTTTCTCTGCACATGAAATTTGTGTCCTGTTCTCCCTTTAGAGTCTGAGGCACGAAAGAAATAGGATTGTGTTATTTCTGCAACTTTGTGACATTTCCATAATCAACTATTAGATTTATAAACTATACTGACAACACTGGAGATGTGGAAGATTATTTGGGCTATGGAGTGAAACCAGTGTTCACACATTAAAAAAAAAAAAAAAAAAAAAAATATATATATATGTAGCACAGCTCTCTTTTAAAGGCACTGTACATTGCTAAGGTGCTCATCAGAAAAACAGAGGGAGAATATTAAATATATCTGCCTTGCTTTTTGTCTTGGTGAAAACCCTGTTAGCTTTCTGTTCTATGGTGCCTTCAGGGATAATGACTAAGCTTTTTCTTAGGGTATCTTATACAATTTGAAGGCAGTTCTGCTGTGTACACAGTGTCAGGAAAAAAAATGGGGAAAAAACAAGTTAGATAATCAGCATTTTTTAAAGAATTTGTATCTCTAGTCTATTTTGTTTAATAATATTAATCACAGAGGCAGAAGGGAATTTTTCACTGTGATCTGACTTCTTTTGTATTGCCAGCATTTTGGGTATTAGAAGGGTGAAATATTCAGTAATTCCACTATTCTGGTTTGGGGTGGAACTTTCAACTGATTTTCATATGAGAACTTCTGAGAATAGATGTTATTTTAACCAGCTAGTTTGGAAAGCAGAAGAAAATATCATGTGTGTAAAAAAAACCTGGCTTATCAACTTCCTACAGGAGCAGATGCTTCCAGATCTGGCAGTTCTTAGCACTTTGAACCTTTAAAATATGCTTTGCAACAGTATTAGCTAGCAGCAAGTAATATGTTCGAAATAAACTTCCAATTAAACGTAATATTTCTGCAGACTTGCATTTTGATATTTTTAATACATTGAAATTCCTTTAAAATATTTTTCATTACTTCTTGACTGTAGTCTTGTCAGTTGTCATCAAATAAAGCATGTGGGTGAGTCAGACCTGCTAATTAATTTTGTTGTTCTGTTTGTTGTTTGGGGTTTTTTTCCAAATTCCCAAGTATTTTGATGAAATGCATTTGATTAGTGTTACATCCTCCAGGAAAAAAAAATTGCTTAAAGGAAACCTGATTTTATAAAATTACTTCTTTTGATGCCAGAGAAGGAGAGAGATTTTAAGCTGGTGCTTACAGACAAGGCAAGATATTACTGTGCAACTCTACAATCTCAGTGCCATGAATGTAGCCTAGAGCAGAATCTTGTCTCAGATTTTAAATACAGAGTACGCTCTGATAGAAGCCAAACTGAAGCTTTTCTGTAGCGCCAGTGAAAGCAGAAACAAGCAGCTAAGATTTTTCTTCCAGCGTAAATTCTTAAGGTTCCTTTGATGCTCTTTCCTAACCTTTAAAGACTCCTTGGTCCAGAGAACTGTATGAGTTACTTTGTCATTGTTATCCAGCTGGAAGGATATGGTTGTTCTCATTGACACTGCAAATACTTTCACAGGATTGTCAAGTTTTTGGTTAAACTTCATAGCAGGGAATCCTACTTCATGTTGTGGTCTTGGGTCTTGCACTAACATTATTGAATCTGTCCCATCTGGTGACTTTATAATCTCTGTTCCACACTCCAGAGATTCATAGCTCCCACACCCCATCAGGCAGACAAATAAATATCTTACGTAAGCAGTGGTTATTTGAGTCCTTTGACTAAGACAGGAGTTTTTTAATAGAAAATGCTTATGGCAGTTGTTGAAAGTGGAAAACGAGAATAACTGGGGGTTTTTCTGTCTCACACTAGGTTAGACTAGTTCAACCCATCTCTGTTTCTGTACTTTTTAAGAGGCAATGCAAAACTCCAAAGAAAACGCACTATCCCCAAATTGTAGCCATCCTAGAGATTTTTTCTCTGCTCTTTCCTTATCTAAATTTGTCTTTCATTTTTACTGCTTTCAAAACTCCCACATTAGGCATGGCTTACATCTTTCATTTTTCCAATCAAAACCATGCCATTTGGAAACAGAATAAAATTTTCAAACTATGCTTATGAGTGAATTATCTTCAGTATTTCTGCAAATATTGATCCAGTTCCAGCAGAGAGTATTCCCCCTCTCCTGCTTCAGAGCCATGATGTTTAAATGCTTTTTCTATCCTGCAGGTAGGTGATCCATGATTGTTTTCTGCAGCTCAAAGAACGGCTGCCTTTCTATAAGCAGGATGATCATTTTAGTATCAATCTCTGTAGATTGCTTTGAGATTCTTTGAAAATGGAAGTTAGGATTGTCATGTGATGCAACTTGCCCAGAACTCTCACTCAGACAAAATGAGACCTGAATCTGGTAAGTCCTAGGGAAAACAAGGAAAGCACAAACAGCTGTTAGGGGGAAAACTCAGCCAAGGCTCTGAACTACATCCTTGCTGCTCCAGATAATTCAGGTACAGATCAGAAAGAAACACAGAGGAACTCGTAACAACCTTACATCCTTGTAATCTATTAGTGACACCAGAAATGACCATTAATTAACATTTAGAGAAAGCTAAAGCAGCCTTGCCTGACCTGAAAATGAAGAAATTGGTGACTTTCTGCCCATCTCCATTAGGTAGCAAAACAATTGTTGCTGAGGGCAGGACCCCCATCACACAGAAGACTAAACTTGAGCTGGAAATGGTACATGAACAAGCTGTGCCACCAGGCTGCTCTTGGATACTTTTACCAGGTGGAGTAAGGGCCCTTGTCATGGCCAAAGCAACCTTGACATGGGGAATTTTATTTAATTTAACTTATCAACAGCCTATAGAGCAAAATTTTGATTACTGACTCGGCCATTGAGAAAAAAAAGGAAAACTAAACAATTAAACAAATATTTAGGTAAACACCTTTTTTCTTCCTCTTCCTCCCAACTCAATGTCAGTCCAATACCTCTCCCATTCTTCTGGGTCCCAACTTACCTTGTTTTTGCCATGCATTACACTCAGTCTCTCCCAGTCCCTTCAAGGATGTGATGGGCAGTGCAGGAGGCTGAGGTTGGAATGCAGTGGTTTCTCTCTGCCAATCCATGCATTTGGCTCATTTTCCTCTGCTCTGATATGGGTTTTCCACAAGCCACAGTCCCTCAGGTGTGTCCCTGTTCTGGCATGGGGCCTCTCCTTCCAAGGGTGCATCTCCAACCATGTCCCCAGCAATGAATTCTTCCATGTGTCTCCTCATGTATCTCCCTTTTGTGGGTGTTGCTCTTTTTAAAATTTGTTTGAGCAGGGGTGTCACGCTCTCTGTCGTGGATCTTCTGACTGGCTTTGACAGGCTGAGGTTTCTGGAGCATCCTGGGCTGTTCACATCCATATCAAAGTTAGCTGGAAGTTGCTGTGAGGCAGCTCCCTGGCTGCTCCAGCACATGGCAGCCTGGCAGTCTTGCTACAGAAACCCTGCTCAGTATGGACTTGTTGCCTCTTGTACCACTGACAGACACAAATGGAGTTTTCAGTTGGATTATTTGTGCATGTGTGTGTTTCACAGCTAGAAATTGCAAGCCACCCACTAATACCACCTCCCTTAGCAAGCAAAGCTTAGATTTTAAGTCACTGAGTGGTGTTCTTTTCTTGTTGCTACCTCACTCTGAATTGCCCAGCTTACTTTCCTTTGCACAGCTTACTTTCCTTTGCACAGCTTACTTTCCTTTTAGAATTGTTTCTTTATTATCTTGTTCAAGAATATGCTGCTAGACCAGGTGGCATGTTCAGATC
This sequence comes from Coloeus monedula, assembly GCF_965178545.1. NCBI lineage: Eukaryota > Metazoa > Chordata > Aves > Passeriformes > Corvidae > Coloeus > Coloeus monedula. The sequence goes on from NC_138784.1 coordinate 14,314,646, forward strand.
CTCCCTGGGGAGCAAGATCTGACCAAAAATCCTTTGCAAATGAAATTTTTGTAGTTTTGTAGTTTGGACAACCCAAAACCAACTGCACAAAGGGGAGAAAATGTCCAAGCTGTGGGAGCAACTGACCTGTAATGGCTGAGTCAAGAGAAGTGTGAGTGCACCACAACAAACTACAGCTCATTCTACAATGAATGAGATGTCCTACTTGTGTTTTCTGCTTTCTGGAAAAATATGAGAATATTACAATAAAAGAATATGCTGAAATATGAACCTGCCTTAGCGCTTTGTGATTTTTCAAGAGCTCAGAAATTGGTCCAAATACCCACTTCATTCTACCTTCTGGAATAGTCAAAATTTGCAAATTTTATGAAACATGTTCATACTAAAATAGGACACCAGATACTAAATACTTTTAAGTTGCCAAAAATCCAACAAAATGCCAATGACAAGAAGAAAATGTTGGTTTTTTTTTTTTTCCCAGGCCTGCACTGTGATTTCTATTTTGTTCCAGAGAAAGAAGGCACAGATAAATGTATCAATGAGCTTTGAAGAGAGCTGTTGCTCAAAGACAATTCAGCAGTGTTTCCTTGGCAGTATGTCAAGAGGAGGAACTACCTTATTGTTGCTGCTTCTGGCAAAGAAATCAGAGCTTTTCCAGTCCACAAATGGCAGAACATCAAAATGTTACAACGCTGTGTTCCTAGAGCTAATGAGGGGGTTCTTTCATTAATGAAAGATAAATGGATATACAGAATCCACATTTCAGATTGTGCTGTGTAGAGAGCAGAAACTTGTTATTAGAAGTTCTAGAGATCAGGGAGACAAGGCTTTTTTTTTTTTTTTCTGACTGTTTCATTGAATGGCCTTGAGGCAAGCCAGTCCACATGTCTGCACCTCCATTTCCCCAGCAGCAGGCTGGAGACAATAAGAGCTACCCCACGGGGCCACTGTGAGTATGAACAAATCATTTCTGAAAGAACTGAGACTGGCATATAGAACTTGTTATATAAGTGTGAAGTAGTGAAATGCAAACGAATGAAATATGATCAGACCTGTCACTGCTCATTTCCTGCCGTGTGCCCCTTGGAAAAAATGCACCAAGTGAAATCTGAAATATTCCAATGTTACATCTGAACAACCACTGGAAAGTGGAACAATACTTATTTCAGATTCTAATCTGCATTACCACCTTCTCCATCATTTTTATATACATTTTTACACAGTATATTGCAGCTTCACTCCTGCCTTTCTCGGCTCTCATTCTAAAAGTCTTGTTTTGCCCATTGTTTTCTACTTTTTCTTTCCTAAATATTTTATTCAATTGCCAGCATATCTGCATTGTGATACCACTCCTTCAATTATATGTTCATTTTGCTCTTGAGCTCAGAATCTCTCTAAAGAAAAAGAAGGATCATCTCTGTGTGAACTGTTCCCTTCTTGCTCTGCCACGAATTTCCTATGCGATACCAGGCAAAAGCATTTAGGATGTCCTGTACCTGCAGCCTGAATGCCTTGTTGGAGCAACCACCCACCTAATCTGGAGGAGTTTTTTCTGCAATACCTTTGGCATTAGTTTAAGTCCTTGTCAGTCCTGCCTTGGATGCCTCAGGTTTTAACTTCTGTATTTTTCAAATTCTGTACTGCCTGGTGTGTAACTCTGAAGTTTCCTGTGGCCTGTTAACTACTGTTCTCTCATGCTGGTTAGACATAAAAAGGCCTCTCTAGGTTTCCACCTCAAGGACACCAGGTCCCAAAATATGTAAACTAAAAGCCTCTGAGAGGGAGACAAACTTGGGGTAATTACAACATGAACTGAAGTTATAATTGGAGAATTAACCCTGATATGCAAATGAACCAAACTTATAAAAGTGTGAAGAACTCATGACCCAGGGTCCATCTTGGGTGTAGCCTTTGGTCTGCCCGGGGTGTACCTTGAAGGCCCTTCAAATAAATACCTACCTTTATTCCCTTATTTTTGTCTAGTCTCCTCTTTTTAGGTGGCCATTTCAGGCATCACCTTGGCAACCAATGTGTTATTTCAGTGCTGGGCCTCCCATGCAATTCTGCCAGGTTCATCTATATTCTGCAGTCTCCTCACTCGTCTGTCCTTACTGCCCTCCCACATCTTGTTCCACCATGCTACTACCTCCATCTGCACTCCCCAAACTGAAAATACACCAGCTTTGCCTCCCTCTTTTTCATCCCAGGACAATCCAGTCCTAGCCAGGAGGATCTTTCTTTTTCAGACTCTAATCTTCACCTTCAGTGGAAAGGGTAGAGAAAGAGGGACATTTCAGGGTTCTTCACCTCTGAAAAATGGCTGTATGTAGCAGGCTACCTTTTTTCCAAGATTTCTTATGACATGATGCTTTCTTGGCATCCTTTGCACTCCATAGATGAGAGGCACTTTAGTGGCTGTAGACTTTTCTGAGGGCTTCAGGTTCTTTTTCCCCTCCTTTTACACTTGCAAGTTTTTCTGTCATCACCTGAAGCCTGTGACTGTGTATTACTCCATGCATTTTTTCCATCCTGTGTTTCACTATTGATTTCCACTCTGTGGTGGGACGTGTGGCAGAAAAGGTGCACATGTTTGTGTTACAGGTGTGTTTGGGATGAGCATGGTGTGGTGTTTCCAGCATAAGGTACAGGAAGTAACCACACTTCTGGGTGTGTGGCCAAGGTGGTGTGCTCACAGGTGTGTACTCATTGTGGGAATGATGTGGGAATGATGTGAGATGGGAGGCATTTTCAGCCCTGCTCACTGGCTGCAAAATCTCTTTGAACCCCAGGTCATGGAGATAGGGGATGGCTGCTGCAAGAGAAAACATCTCAGCCTTCTGTCATCTCTGAGAGAGAAGGCAGCTGGACATCGAGGAGTAAGGAAAGCTTTCTGTTCATGCTAATCTTGCTGGGAAAAGCGCAGGTGCTACTGGAGGAATAGTAGGGTACTGCAGGACGCAAGAGGCGAAGAAAACATAAAGGGTTTACTCCAAGCAGGAGAACTCTGTTTGTACAAGTAAATACACCATGAACTCCTGGTCTCCCTGACACATCAGGAAACACTCTCAAGTTCTGCAGGCAGTTCCCACCCTCTTGTCGCCCCGTGCTCCATCAGTCCCTTGGGAACAGCATCCATAATGCTGAGCACTAGCAGAAGGGATCATATCTGGGAGAGCAAAGCCGGATTTTCAGCAGCAAGGAAACAGTCTGTGGATTTGGTGGCAGCTGTGTGACTTGCCACATGTGCTGGGAACACTGAATGGGAATGCTTTTGCCCCAGTCAACAGCAAAGAGTTACATCCTCTGCAAACAATAAGGATTTATTAATGTAGGGATTTACATTCACTGACCTAAAGGCCTGCTGCTACATGGAAAACTGGAAAGGGGTCGAGTAGCAAGCTAGCAAACCCAAGGTTTTATCAACCTGAAAAGGTGATATCAGTTGGCTCAAGGATGGTAAGGCACAAGGACTGCTAGCTCCTGAAAGCTCTCTAGGTTTCTGAACGGTGTGTGGAAACCGTAAGAGGCAGCTCAAGTGATAAGAGAGGGTTGTGACAAAAAGCCAAAACAGGGTCCTGAGCTCTGACAAAGACTCCTCCCAAATATGGGGGGAATGAAGAGTGGACAGGAGATGAATCCAATCAGTTTTTCCTTCAGCTAATAATTCAGTACATTCAATCTTAATGAAGTTCTAGCAATGCCCCTGAATAATAACTTGAATAATTGCCCTTTCAGTAACTTGAAAGTTAGGACCTTTATATTCTCCTCCTGCTTCCATGTATCACTATTTTTAGCATTTACTAACAATCTTTTAATTCCCAAAGAACAATACAACATGCAGATGGCATTGGCCAGAGTGCAAAATCAGGGAGAATTCAGACCCTTCCTTTACAGAAAGGTGCTGCAAGATCCAGCTTTTTCAGTAGAATATTAACTAATTCCTATAACGCAGCTATATCCAGGCCTGAGGTGTGCTTTGGGACACCTGCAAGCTTCCAGGAGCAAAAACACCTCCTAAAGCTTGGCAACACAAGCTGGAGCAGCTGTTGTTCATGGTCAGCTGTGCTCTGCTTGAGTCAGTCCTGCAAGAGCAATGAGCTCTCCAGTCACTCTCTGTGCCTCACCCTGGGGGAAGCATTTATCTGAGACTGAGTGACAACAATGAGCTGGACTTTCTCCCTCTGGAAATCTTATTTCTGTTTTAATCAGTGTTTCTTTCATCTCAGGAAGTGAAAACATCAGTGTTTAGCATGATTTGGGACTTTTTATGTTAGTCCATAGATGTCCTTCACAGTGATGTTGTAAGGCCCTAAGTTAAGTGATCTCTTAACTTGGGTACTCTCAGGGGAATATTTTCCAGGAGAATATTTTCCTCAAAAGAAAGCATCAGGATGGAGAAAGGATCCCAGGTGCAGTGATAGTGACCAGGGCAGAGTATTAATTATTTAACCATTCTAAACCAGCTGAGCTCATAATTTCCCCCAGGCCTTGCTTTAATACAATTTCTATAACCCACAGAACAAGGTTATAAATAAAGCAGCTGTGGAGCACAAGCTGATGTTTCACATTTGGACCAGGCGAATTACATTCAGCAATGTCCTGCCCTGCACATCTTGTGTTAGTGCCTCTCAGCAAATGCACTGACACAAACAAGCATGGCAGGTACAAACAGCCCTGTGGCACCCTTTTCCTAGGAAAGGGGTGAGATGGGGAATGAGAGATAAGACTACTTAGATAATACTGGTTTTCTACTTGAGCCAGCAGACAATACCACAACCCACACAGAAAAATCTTCATTGCATTTGAAACTGAAATTCAATTATTTCAGCTAATAGTGTATGTTTTTAGCTGCATCTCTGTCCACCTGGCTGTAGTCACAGCACCCTTCTGCCATACAGGGGCAGCTTGTTTCACTCACAGTAGTGGATATGAGCATAGAAATTGCTATGGGCAGGCTCCAATGTAGGATGAATTACTGCTTCTCCGTCAGTAGCAGCAACAGAAGCTCTCACAGTGGTTCCACTCTGTATGCAGCAGGAAGAAAAGGGCCTATTAAGCATACCAAGTTTTATTCCTGTGAATCTCAGTGCTGTAATTCTTGACTTTATCACTCCAAGCAACTCTCTTGCTCGGTGCTCAGGGGTTCGGGCTGGAGCCAGTGGTCCCTCTGCAGCACTGCTGTGGCCCATTCCTGCCCCCTCAGCCAGAGGGACCCACACAAACCACAGGTGCCATGGAAGGAGGGAGAGATGGAGAGGAAGTGGCATGTCTGTCACTGCTTCTCCAGGTGACAGCATGCATCCCTTTCCTCTTCACACACTGCCGGAACCTGGCTTGGAATCATGGTGCTGAACAAACGGCATCCTCTGGTTTTGCCAGCTCCCAGCAGGACTCCTTCCCTCTCAATCCACAAATATCCGTAAGAAAAAGCAGCCTAATTTGTCACTACTGCAGGTTTCCTTTTCAAGGAATCCCAGCTTTCCTTATCTTTGCTCTTCCTACCTTTGGAGGGCCTTGTGGCATGGCGGACCCCCTGGGCCTCTCCCACTTCTTCCCACGGGGAGTCCCACCTCAGCCTGGGCTGTGGTGACACAGGAAGAATGAGTGGCTCTGTGAGGGATATGGCTGGCACAGCACATGGGACCTGTCCTACTGCACCCACCAGAGGCAGTGGGGCACAGCCAGAGGTGGTGCCAAGCCCCATCCATAGGTGACGAGGCAGGAATCCCTCCGGCAGGCCGGGGCCTGGCGAAGGCAGGGCTGAGGGCAGGGCCTCAGCGGGCTCATGGCTGTGGGCAGCTGCAGGCCAGCCAAGCTGCAGCAGCACCAGCACAGGTGCCCATAGTCCTGAGGGGCTGACAGGGACACTGCCAGGGCAGATTCCAACAGTCCTGGGCCACGGGCATCAGGATGGGTGGCCCAAGGGGCCTGGCACGGCCAGGCAGGGCTGGCGATGCCCCCGAGGCCCCATCACTGTTCAGGGCCTTAAAGTGGCAGAAAATGCATCAGTGTACTCATCTTAAGACTTTCTCACATCACCAGGTCTAACTGAAGTTCCCATTGGTGGCATGGCAAGACACAGCTAGGTGTGCATGTGACAATACCACCCAAAATAGGAGAGAAGGGACTTGTCCTGGTAGACAGCACAGAGTAAAACTGTGGCTGTGGGAAAAAGTAGCAGCAAAAGTTCTGGCAAAGCTGTTCCTTTATTTACAAGCCCACATCGGGAAGAAATGCTACTCACCCACTTTGGACCAACCTATGATTTTCAAATGCATCTTTATTGATAAGTTGATTAAGCTCTAGTCTGAACTTTATTTTACAAGAACCTGCAGCTAACCAACACAAAAAAATTACCATCATTACCTTGTACAACACTAGCACAAAAACAGAAATGCCACAATTCGGTTGAAAAAACTGTAAAAGAACTAAATTAAACTGTAAACTCTACATGTAACAAACAGTTGTGATTAGTCCCACGTGTCATTTATAAACCCAGCAGCGGGAGGGGAGGACTGAGCACAAAACCAAGCACCCCAGATGCCAACTCTTTCTCCCCTGAGTATGCTTAACCACGTGCTTGGCATGAACAAGTGGGACAGCAGCAGAGAGATGCACACCGTCTGCCTGTGTCTTCTCTTTTATCCTAGAAAGCCTCCTGGGTCTGTTCTCTGCTTCAGAACGTTCAGAGCTTCCTAAAACAAGAGACTGATGCAGATTTGCACCCAAAGGATGTGAAGAGAGCCTGGTAGTTGAAGGAGAGTCTAAAAGAGAGGACTGAGCAATGCAGGCAGAAACTGAAGTTGTCTAAGCTGGCAGTAGGTACACCTCATCCAAACACATTTATTCCAGGATGGAACAGCAAACCTGAAGTTCAGGATGTAATACTGGGGACATTACGCCACCCACTTCATCCTTTGCTCCCTCATTTTCTGTCTGCCCATTCTGACTACTCTGTCTGCATCCTTTGTGGTTCCTCCCTTCTCTCCCATTCTTCTGGTACTTCCCACCCCACACAGGCAGTAACCCTCCTGCCCTACCACACTGCCTTCCCCAACCTTCACAGTTTTGCCAGTAACTCCCACTTGACACTCCCATGAGCTCTCCTGCCTCATGCACCTCCACATGACAACAGTCAGAGAAGGCTGAAACCTGATTTCCTGTTCCCCACACTCAGAGGAGCACTCATCTTGACTTCTCATTCCTGAGGAACACAGTGAACGGTGATCTAACTCTACAGATAAGTGAATTGAGCAAACACTTTTAACTTAGTTTGGAATTCGCCTGTGCTCTCCATCCTTCCAGTCTTTTCCTCCCTCTTGGTCCCTCTCTTAAATGTAGGAATGTTTACAGTAATTCAGGCCTAGTTCTCTGATTTTTAGGTATGACCCCAGAATTTTCCTGAAAGTCAGCTTGCTCTCCAAGACCCATTCCTTTGTCATAGTTACGGCAATAATGGGAAAATCTGCTGTTTGTGCCACTGGGAAGAAACTGCTCTGGCATGACAGCATAAGGCTTGCACAAGACAGCACCCATCTGACACCCTTCTAAGAACAACACTGGTTTAAAATCAAATAATTTAAGAAAAAAATCTACAGATAATCTATTCCCTTTTCCCTTCAAGTCTAGAAGAACCTCTCTTGTGGCATAGAGAGGCACTGTTACCCAATCACAAAAAGCCAGCAAAACACACATGGCAGTGACTGATTTCCTACGCTTGTGCACGTGGTGCAAGGGCTGTACAGGGATGAGACGTGGAAGGGAAGGCTAAACCCACAGGAATTCTGCCATCTTCAAATCTGCAGAAGACTGGTACAAGGACAATACTGATAGATAATTTTCTGTGTTCACCAATAACAAGACCACTAGTAGTTAGTTGCCTTAATGCACAGCAAGGGTGACTAAAGTTAGGTATCAGGAAAAGCAATCTCACTTGTAGGCTAGCTAGGAACTGAACAGACAATCTCAGCAGCCTCCAGGATCTTCCTCAGTGAAGTTCAGTAAGAACAAGTTTGATGAGCAGCCATGGTGGACATGTTTGGGATACTCAGTCCTGTCTCAGAGCTGGTGTGGGCTCTTGAGGTCCTTTCTAGCCCTGTGCTTATGAGTTTATCAGTTGACTTCACTGAAAAGAACAAAAGGGTAATCTCTGATTTTTCTGTCCAGCAGTTGCAATTAAAGCAACAAAGGAAAAAAATTTGCAGAATCTTTCCTTCCTTTTCCCAACCTTCATGTGTCACAGCTGAGGAGTTCCCAGCCCTCAGGGTAAGCCCTTCTAATACTGATGGACAGAGCTACCAGCCCTTCTAATACTGATGGAAATCATGGGAAACACAATACCCTTGGGACAATTCACAGGTAGCAGCTGGAGTGAGGACTGTCAGCACAGGACAGCCTTGTGTGGGCAGACTGAAGTACTTCATAGTTCACTGAATGGGAGCCATGGGCAAGACAGGACAAGGTCAGTGTACAATACATGGCATGCCTTCTTCATCCAATGAAACGATTACATGAAAATGGCCCTCCTGCCCAGTCACTCTCCTGGAGCTTCACTACACTGGCTTGTCTGTCAGCCTCCAGCACTAACTACTTCCAGCTGTGGCAAGAGAAGAATTGTGAACAGTGGAGTTTCCCCATCCCCCAGTGTGGAACCTCTCAGTAGTCTTTCAGTTCACCCTGTCCCCCTACCCCCACTCCCCTCAATTTAGAAAATAATGGTTAGAATTAATGCGTGGAAGCTGATGACATTGTGCATGTGGTTCACTTCCAGTTCTCTTTTTTCTCTTCTCATGCATCCTCCTCCTGCCTCTCCAGCAACCCCCTCCCCGCCAATCCATTCCATCAGTCCATCCAGCCTGCATGCCTGGGGGGCTGCTGCTCACTTGCCATAGACGCTCTCATCGCTGTAGGCCACATAGAGAAAATAGTCCTCCTCGTGGTTATCCTGCCAGGGGAGAAAGTGACAAAGTGAGGAGCCAAAGCTGGAATCTCACTGCAGGTGAGAAAGCCCAACCCAGAGATGACTGTAACATGAGCAGATAACTTCCCTTTCACTGTTTACACCAAAGAGAACTCTGGCCACAGCTCTGCTTCTAAATACAGGCAGGACACATTTCTGTACACAGGGAATTTACTTGAAGAGCTGCAGCCAGACTGTGCTGCAAGCATGAAACAAAAACAGCTGTGACTGTCCACCAGTATCTCAGCAGTGGTAGGGTCTTAAGATTGAGAGGAGACACTTGGAAGGCTTTAACAAGTCAAAAATCACCTCTAGAAGGTATTTTTAATTTTTCAGAACACTGTGACTGACAAGTGGCTGGATTTCTAAGTCCTGTTTTACATAAGGGCAGTAGAGCTGAGATACTAAATGATTACACTGACCCAAAAATTCTGCAGAGTGCCAGCAACAGAGATCTGACCTCAGCTCTGGACAGTCAGACACTTTTCCTTCGATGTGTTCAGATTTGGAAAGCACCCTGCCTGTGTTATCTTTTATTATCTTCATCAGTACACAGACTGATGTAAGTGTCCAGTTATTGTCAAAAAGTGACAGACCAAACAAGGCTTACAGCACCACGCCAGAGCTCTTTTATTAAAACACCCAAGAGAAGGAGAAATCAAGGAGAAATCAATCCAGGCTGCAAACCACCCATGGCTATAGAACTGAGAAATATGGGTATCCAATATGCCTTTAAGGTTGATCAAACTAATACTGCTGAGTAGAAATAATGGGCAGCAATGTTCACAGCATCCTACCTAATCCTCATTTATACAGTATGAGCCATGGAAAAGTAATTCTAGACAAAGGATAAGTGTTCCCTAAGAAAGTATTTATAGACAGATGGATGCCGAGTGATACTGTCCCTTTTACTGGCTTTTTGCTTACTTTTACTAGCTAAAAGGAAATCTCTTTTGTATACATAGCAAAACCTATGTTCTCTGCCCTCTCCAGCCCCAGCCCCAACCCTTCCTCTGAAACATAAAGTTCTTTATTTCAATATTTTGTTAAGTAGTAGGACCAACATATGACTGCTGGGGCAACTATTTGCCACAACCCTTTCAACTAACAAACAATTAGTTGAATTGCTAAGGCTCCCCAGGCTCCTAACTAAGGGATGGAACTCCCCTGAACAGGTGATGGCATTAAGCTCAGGGCAAAAGGGTCCTGTGTTCAGGCATCTGTCACCAAGCTGGGCCTGCTGCCATTCCTGGACATTGTTCTTGCCAACAAAAGGCAAGAGGAAAGGGCCAGGCTTACCTCATACAGCTGGCCCATGGTAGCACTGGTGGGAGGGATGGTATTATTGACAAAGAAGAACAGGGCATCTTCCGGCCTCAGGTGGATCCGCTTTCGGATTAAGAAGTAGAATTGACCAACTGAAGAGGAACAGAGAATGCCTTAGGTGCAGAAGGAATGTTGGAGGGGTGTTTTTTGTTGTTGCTGTTTAGTTTTGTATTGTAACCCTAACCATGGCTGTTTTCTTTTGGCGGTGGAAGTCACACGCTGTATATAAAAAGTAGGGGAAAATGAACAATGCAGGGAAAAAACCAATAAAAAAGCAGTAACTTCATGACTAACCATATGAGCAGCCAATCCACTCAGAGCTAGCAGTTCCTCAGGTACCTCGTGACATGTACTCTCTAAATCCACACTCCTCCTACTATGGTACGAAATGCTCTACTGAGGGGATTGGTGGGAAGACCTTTAACTAGCTTAACCTTTAAATCCTATAGATCAAAGACACCTTAGAGAATTTAGCCTTGGTATAAATGGTTGTACCATTCCTGAAAAAAAACCCCTTACTATTTGCTTGAACTGTGTTGCACAAGAGATTTTTTCACAGTCTATTAAATACCGCAAAAAAAAGAAATGCTGTTCCTTTAACTCAGTCATGTTCTTAAATAAAAACAGATGTAATCACTCTCAAAATCACCATGACCATTCAGAAAAGGAACTTTGCAGCTCTGACTCCAGCCACAGGGGTGGAAAAGAATGGGACTATTGCAAGAACTTGTCTCTTCCTGCAACAAGAGTATAGCCTCTGGCAACTCTGCAGCTAGGTCATCACTGACTGGTGATGATGACACTGCCCATAATACACAATTTAGTCACTGTCATCGTGGTTAGAGCTCAGCTGTGACATGCTAGCTAAGCCAGTGAGATACCTCAAAAGATCTCAGAGAATTCTGCATGTTGTAATCCAGGCTATAAGGTATAAATACAACAAGGACAGTAGATAAATGACATGTAGAACCTGTCTGGGTATTTTCTTTGTGCTGATCACAGAGTAAAAAGCACTTCTGAGACCATCTCATTGAAAATCAGGAACAAAGGAGGTAGACATTGTTACCTGTGAGGTCAGAAGGCACGAGATACTTTCTTTTGTCTAAGTCAGGTACTCTGGCTTTGGGTGCTTTTTCCACAATTACCTGGAAAGAGACAGAGAGCAAGAAACAAATCATGAGTATCATAAACCAAAATGGTCCAAAAAAGCATCAGTGCATAAGGATATTACCCTCTGAAGGTGCTAGCAGGCCTTTAGGTATCTATTTAATCTGTATGAAATACACAACATTAAAGAACAGATAGGTGAGATGACTTAAAAGAAGAACAGAAGACAACTCAAAATCACTCGCAATAGCTGTGCTGGGAGCTCAGGGTTGCAGCAGTAAGCATGGTGAGTGAAAAAAAAGAGTCCAGAACAGACATAAAAATAGGTTTGGCTGAGAAAAGAAAATTAAAAATTAGGACACCTTGATGTTCCCAATTCAGGTTAATTTTGTGTGAAGAAGCTGTCAGGAGGCTAATACATGAACACAAGTAAGTTAAACTCTTTCCAGGTTACAGTTCCAAACTGCCTTGCACAAAATCAGCCCTACTCCCAGTAGTCCCACATCCTAATTTCTACTTTCACCACTACCAACTGCTCTAGAATGAAGCACAGAATTAAAGAGAAACTACACCTCACTAGGGGTTATTTTTTAGACCTCCAGTTTTTCAGTAGTTATTTTCTACTCTGAAATTCATATCCTTAAAGTTTATTATCCATATTTCATATGGCTATGGACATTTCCTTATCATATAAATATACAATAATTAAAACCAGCCTACCATGTGGGCAACTGGACCCACAGAGACCTCTGACACAAAATACTGATTTCCTTACATAGAAAAATAGGAAGCTCAGCAGCTTTAAGATCAAATAGACCAAGTAATCTTCTGCTAAAAGATAATTTTTGTTAGCAGAGCTAGGCAAAAATGTTTACCTCAGAAACAGGAAGTATTCCAAAGTGACCTGATCTCCTTTTCCACTGGAACCTTTGGAACTACTGGGTTTGTTCAGGAGAGAACTGCAGGCTTTTTTTGGTGATATATATTTTTGAACTGGTAAAAGATATGTCACATTTCAATCTATGTGGCTTGCTGTTCTGCAGAAGCCATTTTGACCATCTAAACTAAATCTAAAGCTGGATTTTTTTGAACTTCCTTAACTTTTTAATTTCATTAGACCCCATAATTGTAAATACTCCATCTGAGACACCGTGGGACTAATTTCTAAGGGTTCCATGCTCCCATAGCTCTTTGGCAACCCAAATCAGCAAATACAGCTGTTGTGTAAGGGAAAAGGCTGAACTACTGTGGACTAAGCCTTCTTTGGAAGCAAAATGATGCTGCCCTATCAAGTGAGACACTGTGCCAGAACAAAATGTTATCATGAGCTTGGTGTATTTAGCCTGGACATGGTGCCATGCAAACCTGAATCCTTCTAGAGCCAAGTGAGTGTCTGCAAAATATCTCTCACCAGAGAGGTATCAACTAGGACATCTCTTCCCTGTGCTCCATTTGAATGTGGCCAACACAGCCAAACCCCCTGAAATTTCCCAGGTTTGATTTTAAAATAGAAACATGGTTGCCTCAGCTACGTCAGTATTTCCACGTACCTAAGTTAGTACAAGGCACTCAAGCTCTTTGAGGCAGTTTGTGGCAGGACATGCATTTCTGTACGAGGTGCAGTTGCTAAATGCTGTGAGGGAAGGACAGTACCACAATCCCACTGAACAGGTGCAGGCTGAACAGCAACAATCACATTTTTTACAAGCACAGCCAACGACCTAACACAGCAAATTGCAGTGGGGAGAAACCTTTAGTTCTTGCCTCCAATTAAAAAAACTACTGACAAGCCAAACTGCTTGCTGTGACTAACCTGACTGGGGGGGGGGGGGGGAGGTGTAGATTGGTCGTTAGATTATAAAGGAGAAGAAGTCATGCCGATGAGAAGGAGATGAGTGTTGGTAAAGATTGAGGAAAGACTTAAATCAGATCGCCACTGATTTAAGAGATCTTAAGAGAGATCTCCCCCCTGAAGATGCAGGGAAGGAATGGAGGTGCTCTGCTAATCTGACTGGCAACTGTAGTCAGTTTGCTGGATAACGTAGGTTTTCTCTTCGGAAGCACTAAACCCTTCACATACATAAAAAACCTACCAGGAAAATCCTAAGGGTAGAACACAGACTATCTACACTTGCGTTGTTGCTCAGTGGTGACTGCGATAATGCAGGGCAGTAAAATCTCATCAAAATGCTGAGATGTATCACAGCACTGCAGTGTAGGCAGCCAAACGGATGACATCTTCAAGGATCCTGCTGTCAGGAAGGGCAGACACACAAGTGATGTAAAGAGCAGAGTGCTGCATTCACTTCTTTGTATGCAGCTCTGACAAGAGGCAATCCCTAATAATTCACATCTGGGCTTTCCCGTGCATCACTTCCATTTATCCTTAACGCCAGCACACCTTATTTGGTCCTGGTTTTCTTTACAAAGTTCTGCTGATGCCCCCCCACCCCATCTTGACCTCCTTTACCTCCTGCCAGACTGGGCCTCATCCTGGGCTCCCCACAGGCTTCTTCCTCACACATTTGTCACAGCCTGCTGTGCAATCTGCCACGTTAATCCTCAATTTACACCTCGTCTTACTCCAGACCTGCAAGCTCTCACCATAAATACCCGACCCCATACACTGCAAGCTGACCTGCTGCATGCTCAACCTATGCTATGCCAGGCCTCCCAAAAAACAGAGAGAACAAAGGCACCCAAGCTCTGACTTCCAAAAACTTTTTCAAGTCCATTTGAGGGTCACTCCCAAGACAAAAAATGGTGTTAGCCCGCAGGGAAAATATGGGGTGTAACTATTCCGCCCCTCTCATTAGTTTTACACGGGAGTCCAAGGTTTTTTTTGCATGCAGTACCCTTGAGCAGTAAATCTAGGGCAGATGTCTCCAGTGGGGATGGACAGAAAGAATACTTGAAAAATGTTTATTAAAAAGGAAAAATCACTCCACGCTTAATTAGATTTGTCATCTTCTTTTTCCCCCCAATAATTATTCGGAATTATGAAGCCAGAATTTTTCCATAGGCACTCCAAAGGGGCCTAAGAATGAGGAAGCAAAATTTAGCTGGATGACCTTGCATTCCAAGGGATATTTTATCCACAGAATGATTAAACAGGAGGGCAAAATGATCGAGAAGTATCCTTTTTTTGCTGATGCAAAGGAAAAGAGCAAGGCTTTATCGAAAAGACAAGCCAAGCTGAAGTAAAATAAAAATAAAAGGGACGTATTGAGATGACCCGGATGCAGACCACGTTTTCTGTGAAGAGTACCCGGTTAACCCACTCACTGATCTCCATTTTCACAGAGACAAGGGTGAGCTCCTTCCCCACTCATCCCCACGCATGCCAGGAAAAGATCAGCAGTGTTCCCACTGTCGAGATACTGTAGATCCCAGAGAAAAAGGTGTATTCCACCCCGCACCCACCCACCCACCCACCCACACTGCAGCCCTTCCCGCATCACAAATAGTCTCAGCTTTGCATTAAGGAGAAAAGCAGCCTGGGATTTGAATCAGATCAGCGAGACCACGATCATCGGTACTAAACTAATTTCCTTCGCCTTCAAAATAAAGCGAGCAGCAGCCGACGGCCGGCACGGAAAACAAAGGCGGCCGAGCAGGGGCACGCAGCCATGGCCGCCCTGGCAGCGCGCACTCACGGGGACTCTGTCGGGGTATTTCTTCCGGATCTTCTCCCCTTCTTTTTTCCTGTACTCGAACGGGTGGTCTTCCTTGTACTGGAACTTCATGGCGACGAGCTGTCACTCCGCTCGCAGCTGCCGCTGTTGTTGCTGCTGCCGCCGCCTCCGCCCCGGCCGGCGCTGCGCAAAGAGCTCCGCCCGGCCCCGCCGCCCGCCGAGCTCCGGCCGCGCCCCCGTCACGGGAGCCGCCCCGACACCGAGCCGAGCCGTGACGTCACGGGGAGGCGCCGCCCCGACACCGCGGCGGTGTGACGTCACGCGGAGAGGCCCCCACCGCCGGGCCGGGCCGCGAGCGCTGTGACGTCACGCGGGGGCGCCCCCCGCCACCGAGCCGAGCCGTGACGTCACGCGGAGGCGCCCCCCCCACCCCGAGCCTCGCTGTGACGTCAGGGGGAGGCGCCGCGCTGCCCGGGATGGGGACAGGGCGGGGGGACAAGGAAGGCTGCGTCACCTGCCCGCCCGGCGCCTTCTGTTCGTGCGTCGATTTATTGCCCGGCAATACGTAAACACCTAAATAAATAAATAAATAAATATGTAAAAATAATATTCCCTTTTTTTTCAGTTTACAGGCAGCAAAACGCCGCCCGCCCCCCGCAGCGTGACTCAGGGGTTGTAAACACGGCAGCGGCTGTATCGAGGCACCCCAAACACCCGCGCTCCTGCACCCTTCGTGCCCAGCACCGCGTGGGGACACGGCTCGGGGTTCCCCGGGTGAGGCCTGAACGCCCCCCTTGTCCAAATGCGGGTTTATGAATGTGACCTGTGCTCTCAGTGGCTGCCAGATGTAACACCAAAAATAAAACCACCCCCCCCATAAAAAACCCAAAACCAAAATTGTTTGTTCTCGGACCGTCGCCGTGGCTGTTGGATCTGGATTTTTGCCTTGTTTGTAGCATCTCAGTGGCAGGAAGCGTGCCATGTGATGTGTCACACCAGCTGCGTGTTGCACACAGCAGGCAGTTCGAGGTAACTGTCAGCAAACAAGCCAAAACAGCGAGCCAATTTTGGCCCAGTTACTCAACTGACACAAACAATATATAAGTTTTTTTCCCCCTAGGAGTAGATTGACTTGCAATTATTCACTGATCAGCAGACGAGCAGGTACTAATGAACGGCTCAGCATGCTCAAATCAGCACAAAAATCAATTGCTGCTACCCTAGGGACAATGAATTGGATTGGATTAAATTATTTCCTCTTTGCATACTTTACTCAGAGGAAGCAGAATTTTGCCAAGACTGATCTTCTATCTGTGCAGGTGTTTTAGTTGTAGTAGAATATGAGTGGAACAGCCAGATGCATGAGGTGATTCTCCATGGGCACACCAAAGGCAGAGGTGAGAGGGCCCAGGTTTCCTAATTCAACCCTGTGTCTTGAACAAGGGTAGGAAAAGGTGTGTTGGGATGTGAATTTTCTCACCTGAATCATGACATCTACTTTTGGATGGCCGAAGTGTGTCTGCAAAAACTCTGGCAGGTCCTTTACTTTCTAAGCTTTTATTACTAGTACTTTTTTTATAGCAAATACTTTTATTTAGTGTGGGGTAGTGTGACCTCCTGCTGATGGTCAGTTCCAGCAGGTGCATGACCAAATCTCCTATGGATAAAGCAGCCCACAGTGGGAATGTCACCAGCCAGTGTGTCCCAGAAGCAACATCAACATGTTTCTATCTGTCCTAGGACATGTAAACATTCTCCCATAGTTGCCAGGTAGTGTCAGAGGAGCTCAGAGGGGTGAGTCAGAAGGAAGGCATTATTTTTTGCAGTCCCATAGCAAACAGCCTGGATTGAAGGAACCCCAGTGTTTAGACTCAAGGAAAATTCTGGTTTCATGGCAATAAACCTTTTAAATAAAGCCTATGTTTGGCATCCTTGCTTCCTAACTGCCTGCAGCATAGCAGTTGCTGAGGTGTACTGAAGGTCTGTAGTGAAGTGGGTGTCTCTTCCTCAAGGACAAAAGAGAGGAACTTTTCTAGCCTGTTTCACCCAAGCCACCAACATATTCTGGCAATTTTAACAGACTGATCTCAAACTCCTTTTGTCCTGTGAATTGCTGTTTTCATCCCCAGAACTGCTCCCAAGGCAGCTAAGATAACACCTGGTTTGAATTTCTCATGACAAATCAGAGAGAGGTGACAGGGTTTTTCCTGTTCTGGTGCAAAGCCATGGCCCTGTGAGCAGATTGCTAGGTGACTTCTCCTCAACAAATCCCCTGACTGAACTCTCCCTGCCCTGATGGTGCAGCCCTGGATGTTCGGCCCAAAGACTCGCTCCTCCTGCTTCCCCACTTCTTCATCAGGCACTGAATTCCCAGCTCTCTCCTTGAGCTTCAATAATACCAATAACGTCACTGGCAAAACAGGCAGGAAGATGATACATGCAGAAGCAGTGACAAACACCTAAACATCTGACTTAGGGTTGTTAAAATGTCAGCCCATGGGCATGTGACAAACCCCATGTTCTGGATTTGTTTGCTAGAGGGAGGAACTGGAAATGGTGTCAGCTAATTTTCCTACCCAGGACTGCCAGCACAAAGTGGTCCTTCACAGACTGGCAAAACAATGTATTTTTTCTTAACCTAGAGTGCCAGAATAGCTCTGAGCACGTACTGTACTGCTGTCTGCAGGTCATGTGGGTACATTCTAAAAGGGATTTCCCAGGCGTTGCCAATGCTGCAGCCATAGGAGCAGGAGACAAAAATATTTGCACAGAATCTGGGGGCAGGGTTTGCAGCCTGTGCTGTACTATACAGTCCTCCTACTTATAACTCTGGACTCCCTTGGATATTTCTTGCATTATTACCTCCCCTTGGGTACTTTATTTATGCCTCTACAGACAGACTTTATTCATTTTTTTAATCTTCAGTGTGGACTCTGCATACCAAAGTCTCTTTTGTCAGAAAATCTGTGCTTTGTGGTCTGAATGGTCATTAAACCACAGATGGCATGCCTGATCTGCTTGCTGCCATCCATGGCACAGTCCTTGCCTGGTGTCCCTCCTATGTCCCTCGTGACTGGTCACCAGTTTCTCTTGGCGCTGGATCTGTAGTACCTCCAGAGCCAGTATGGGCACATTGGTCTTGGATGAGGGCACAGGGTTAGTCACTCCCAGTAAACAATGTCTAATTGTGTAAATGTTTTCCTTTCCTCTAGGAAAGGACTCTGTATTGTCCGCGCTGGACTGCTGTCTCGCTGCTCTATTTTCTACAGTTTCTTATTTAAAAAAAAAAAAAAAAAAAAAAAAAAAAAGCAGCTTCTCTTTCTTCCCGTACTTCTTGTATGGCCCAGCCTCAGCTCAAGTTGCTTAAATGCATACAAATGATGTCATGAGGAGATTAAGGAGCACATCTTGCTGCGTGATCAAAAGCAGCAGTAAAGGACAAACCCTCAGACCTGAAAAGTAGAGTTTGAGATCCTTTTATTCCAGCCAACGACTGGGAGTGGCCTGTTGGGGAGACGCATCACTGTTCCTGTGAAAACAAGGGAGCAACAACAACAGTGG
This sequence comes from Coloeus monedula, assembly GCF_965178545.1. Lineage (NCBI taxonomy): Eukaryota > Metazoa > Chordata > Aves > Passeriformes > Corvidae > Coloeus > Coloeus monedula. Next base: position 14,333,234 of record NC_138784.1, read on the forward strand.
GGCCAGTGGGGTGTTTCTGAAAACCGGTTTTTCTCAAGTACTCCGTGTTTTAGGGGAACCTAAGGGTGGCACTGTTACCAAACAATATCTCTTTAAAAAGGAGCTTGTAGAGCGATGCGGGGAGGGAAATTGCTTTAAGGAGTTTTAATCCATGAAATGGATAATGGATGACAGGCAAGATCCAGGTGATGTCCATGTGTTAGGAAAACAAATTACAAATTTAGGGACTGATATGCTTCAGTGCTCTTAGACCTGAGAGAGAAATTTGTTGTTGAGAACTGGACACAATGCAGAATTTTGCAGAACAAAGACACAGAAACTGAAGATGAAGGAGAAGCTAACAAAGACAATTAATGAGATTCTCTCTGTCTGGGAAAAAGATAATAAAAATACTAAAAATGTGGAGTAATTACCATTAGAAGCAATAAATAAATAACAGTAGATGATAGAATACTAATTAATGAAGAGAACTATGTAACTTACAAGCCAATGAACACTTAATTCCTTTGTTTGCTCAAATGTATAAATAGTTAAAGGTTTTGCTAACTGGCATACGTGTTCTGTGGAGCTATCCCCATGTACCCCAACACTGAATAGAAGTATGCTAACTTTCTACCCTGACCAGCTGGTTAAAGAGTTTATTTCCCAGCTTTTGGTGGCAGTTTCTGGTACCCTAGATGGGACAAAGAGGTGGCAACTCCACAGACCAGAGGAATTGTCAGCACTCCAGTGCACACTGAAGTATTTTCAGGGAGACCTTCCCATTCTCTGGTCTGGTGAGCAGAGCACTCTGCCCCTTCTGGGAAAAAGAATACAATATTACTCAAGGTACTTTATTTGAAGGTATTTTCCCTGCACATAAGATGCACTAATAGAAAGCTTACAGTGTGAAGTTCAGAGGTTTTTTAAATGTTCACTGGCTTGGGTTTTGTGAAAGGTTGTAAAAAGTTGTAAAATACTGTAAGAGGTTATAGAAAGCTTGTAAAAGGTTTTAAAAATGCTAAGAGGCTTTTTTTCTAAGATGGTAAATATAGGAGTGGGGCTACCTTCATAGCTCCCAGGAGAAGGGATCCTGAAGGGTTCCCCTTTGTGTTGTGTCCTAAGGAACTGGGAAAGGTCAGGGGTTTGGAAGGGGTGACCCCCGACACAAAAACAACTTGTTGAGTATTGTGATCATTGGTGGCTGATACATAAACTTAATGGTGGTGAAAAGTGGCCTGTTAATGGGACTGAAAATTACAATACCATTTTGCAATTAACGCTGTTTTGTAGAAGGAATGGAACAGACACCCGCCATATGCTGATATAATTTTTTCTTTTGAGGAGTAATCCTGATTATTGGAAGGAATATATGCATGTGCCTAGAGATCTGATGGTGTTAGCATTAGAACAGAAGGGATGAGAAACCACTCAAAAGATGCTGCTCTGACTGCAGTCTAGGCTCCATCCCCAGTGCCAAGCATGTGGCTGCAGGCTCCTGTGGCACATCGAGCTGGGTAAGTTTGTCCTGAGGCTGAGGGACTGGTGCAGCTCAGCACTGGGGCTGCTCGGGGAATGTCATGTGGGAAGGCTTTACCTCGGAACTGGACTTCTGCTTTAGGATATTTACTGTCTCACAAGGACAAAGGAGTTCAGGTCAGGAAGGAAAAGAGGCTGTCTGTCCAGTCCTGAGCCCCTTTCTAAGAGGGAGCTGAGCCTGGCTGCAGGAAAGACTTTCAGAATTGAAAGATGCTTTAATGAATGCTCCTGCTGTGGGGCTACTGAGCTTTCCAGGCAGAATTGCTGCCCTGTGGAGCAGAGTGACCATCACGTGTTAAATGCCAGCACAGCTCAGGATTCGCAGGCAGGACGAGCTGGATGTTCTCCCTGGAAACCACTGTGAAGACTTCCAGGGAGTTTCTGGGCTTGACAGTACTTGACACATGTTCAGCAGACTCAAATGTCTCTGCTTGCTTCAGGCTTTTACTGTGGAGTGAACAAGAGCCTTCCAGGAAATGTTCTCCAGCTTGGTGAAGTCAGGCCTGAACAGCACTTCAGAGAGCAGCTGATAAAACAGGTGACTCTAACAGGTGTTCCATAAACAGTTGTTGTTGTTGTTGTTGTTGTTGTTGTTGTTGTTGTTATTATTTCTTCAAGGCTGGGTTGGATGGGGCTCTGGGCAGCCTGGTCTAGTGTAAGGTGTCCCTGCCCATGGCAGGGAGGTTTGGACTCAATGATCTTGAAGGTCCTCTCCAACCTAAACCATTCTACAATTCTAAGGTTGAAGAAAGGTGTAATAGCAGAAGGGACATAAACTTGTGTGTCACTTCTTTACTTACTGCATTCCAGTTTATCACTTGATAATGATACAGTTAATAATGACTAGACAATTTAGGAAGACATTTGTGGCCTCAAAATCAAGACTCTCATTAAATTCCTTTAGATACAAAATTCCTGTGACTGGGCAAGGCCTGGGGCATCATCAAAGATGATGGTTGTTTGTGGAAGGATGGCTGCAAGAAAGAGGACATAAAACTTAAAGCTCAGCAGCTAACCACAAGAATGAGCAAGGTCAACATGACCGTGAGCCTGCCTGCTAGACAAAGATAAGATCTTGTGGTCAAGCTAGACAAGGATGTGAGTTACAGCCCTAACCACAGCTGGGCAGAGCTAAGAAAATGTAACCTTTAAGAATTATCCAATCAACTAAGGACAACTATGATTAGCTAATAAAGCCGGCTATAAATGTAATTGCAGAATCACTAATAAACGAAGCTTGCTTAACAATCATATTGATTGTCCGCATCTTCCCTCGTCCTCCGCAGTTGTTCAATTTAGTTTTATTCTATCCCTGAAGCTATCTTATCAATCTTCTCTAAAATTTTCTGTGGTTGTAATCTCATCATCAGTTAGGTTCCTAAACATGTTTGGGACCTTGTCCTTGTTGGACCTTGTCCAACATTGTTCTTGGTCTTATCTACAAAATAACTGTATTTTCTGTATTTCAAGGAAAGAAGACCAGCATATTAACTAAAGTGGGAATTTGGGTACTTCAGCAGGAAGGGCCAATGCAGGCATTTCAAAAAGGTGTGACCTGTGCATTCATATCAACATGAACATATACATGCCATTCATTCATGGCTGAATGAATCATCATGTGATATTTAACGTTGTTCTGCTCTAATGTTTTCAGATGCTGAGTCCAAGGTAGAGACAACACTGATGTAATTTAACACTCACCTTCTCCTGATTGCCTAGTCCAAGATTTTACAGATGGGCCATACCTATGTTCATCCAGTTTCATTATTTCTGGATGGTTCAACATATTTGTATTGACCAGGAGGGACTCACAAATTATTCTATCTGAGAAATGGCTTGCATGTTTTAAATGGTCTTACTTACAATTGATCTGGTTTTAACAGCAACACTAGGAATTAATAAATGATACTATATGAAAGCATTGAAAATATGATTGAGCTTTATTTCAGAGGTAGTGTTCTTGCTCCTTCCCTTGTTTGATCTGTGCATATATAATATTTTTTAATTCAACTATAAGAGCTTGTGACTATTTCAGAATTGCTATATATCCTATTCAGAACCAAATACATTCTCTGTATCCCGCAGGGCATTTAGGGCAGACTGTCTGTATGTATGCTGTCTTTTGTTTACATGCAGATGATTTACTTTTTTTTTTTTTTTTTTTTAATTTACTATAAATGGTTGGCACTTTCCAGAAGTTTGGTGTTATTATTGGGTCGTAATAGACCTTTGCAAATGTCTTTCTTTTTTTTTTTTTTCTTATGTTTTGAAGACCTCTTTGCCATCCTGAGGAAACTTAGGCTTAAGGCAAGAGGAATGAGACTGCATCTGCAGTCACCCTGTAGATCACTAACCTACAAAATGGCTCAGCACCTTGATCCTGCTGCCTGCTTATTTCTGCAAAGTGTGATTCTAGTGTTGTGTGAATGTAATAAATGGGCTTGGAGAATGCAAATTATCTCAAGGAGGTGTCAGAGCCATTAGACTCTTCTAGATCTGAAAATATTTGGAATTTCAGTTACTTTCCCCCCCCCCCTCTTTTCTCAATTGACTAAGGAAGTTAATCTGAAAGTCTTAAAACCCTGCCCAGCTGAATTACTCTCTGCATGTAACTATCCTGTACTGTTTGCTGTTAGTAAAACCAGACATTAGTGTCCTGGCAGGGCTGGCTGGGCATCCTTGCCCTCGGCAGATGCCTGCGGCTTTTCCTCCGGCACCGGATCCAGGTCTGGCACCTTCTGCCCTGCCTTGGCGACTGTGAACCTGCTCATGTGCAGAGCTTCTTCATACACTGGAGGGGTGTCTGATGTGGACAGGGGAGGTGTTCCCTGGGCAGTGTTGTGGGAGTGTGCCACTGCTAATATCCTCCTGGCAGCAGGTCCAAACACCGAGTGGAGAGCTGGAAGAGAGGAGACCAAAGCTGTTTGCCTCATCCTGAAAGTATCATGTGATTAGAGGATATCCACAGGGTTTTCTTTTCCCACAGCCAGGATGATTTCCTTTTCCTGCCCCTTCAGTCTTCCCTAAAAGGAGTGGATGTGAAATCCTGCTAGCAACATCCCACAATTACACTCTCCTGAAATGCCACTGAAACCTGTAGCTGCCCTTATTCCACCCAAACATGTCTCACAGCTGAGCACCTTATTTTGTAGCATGTACAGAGGTCGCTTTCCCTCCATCCTGCCATGAACTTCCCTCTGTCAGCCTTGGGGTGTCACCAGCTGGGCTTTACAGTGCAGCCCCCACACTTCACAGGCTGTTGAAGTCCCCAGGATCTGGCAAGGCCAACTCACAAGTGATGGTGCTCTGGAGGGTGCTGTCGTGGTCGAACGCAATGACGGTGACCTCGTAGGGCTGGGGGCCTGACTCGTCCCCTGTCTGATGGCAGTGGAAGCAGCACCTCACGCAGACAGAGACCAGGCCACACAGGAGCAGGAGCCCCCCGATCACCAGCACCAGCCTGGAGCAGGAGGGGACACAGGACAGAAAGATTTTGTTTGTAGGACACCTCTTAATGTCTCTGACTGCTTACAGCATGGTTAACCTCAAAACTAGACAAAGTCACCTGGGGCCTTGCCCAGCTGAGTTTGGACAGTCTCCAGGGATGCAGATCCCTTGTCCACTCCAGGCACCTCTTCAAGTGCTGCACCATCCTCAGGGGAAGCATTTTTTCTCATGTCTAATCAGAATTTTCCTGTCTGGAGCTTGGTCACCCACCTTATGTGCTTCTACTGAGCACCTCTGAGAAGTCTCTGTCTTTATGCTCTCTCAAGATCCCCCTTAGGTAGTAGAAAACTATAATTACCTTGTCCCCTTAGCTTCCTCCAGTCTCAAGAAACCTGGTTCTTTTTATTGGCTCTCCAGGGGACTGGCTTCAGGTCCTCAACATCTATTTTGTACTAGGGGACCAAAACTAGATATTCCAGACATCTTGTCATGAGTGATGAGCAGAGAGGAAAAATTGGATCTCGCAATCTTCTAGCATACCCTTATTAATTCAGCCTTCTAGATGTTCAACAGCTACCATCCATTCTGATCTCATCCTGGTGGGAATGATTAAGAAATCAGACAGAACTTACTTTAAAAATCAGTCTTTTCAAAGGCATATTGTGCCATGAATGCTTTATTAATATTGTTCATATGACTAAATATGTGGAATAAAAAAGGAGGCTGGTAGGTCAGCTTTTGTTGATGAGACAGCTGAGGGGTTGCCTTGCTCTTGTAGAGCTTTACAGAATTCCAGGGAAAAGGAGGGGGTGGTATCACTCTTGAGCAAGTCACATTTAATCCCACCCTTTGGTACTGGAATTGTCTAGAGATGCAGATATTTAGAATAAATATGTTATCTTACCAGATATACCACAAACGGTCCCATTCTGTACCTGAACAGCTGAAGAGAAGAGGGTACAAGAAATAGTTATCCACAGAATACCAAATAAATGGGAAGATCCCTGTGGTACCCTCCTGCATCTCCCCTCATGCTCCTCACTTATTGTGCAGATTCCAAACGGCACAATGATGAGAAACTCGTTGTGCTTTGTGGAGGACACAGTTGTCCAACCTCATCAATATCCCTGTTAGGTGAATTTCCCTTCTGTTGGCTTTATCTCTTTATTGTTTTCCTGATATTTATTCTTGCCCAATTCCAAGTGCAAATGTTAGAGGTCTGTGTTCATGTTTGTTTTTTTCTTTTTTGTCAGTGTACCATTTCAGTTATTCTTACAAATGACATCACTGATAGTAATATTCACCAAAGCAGTATATTTCAAACCATTTATTCAAGGAAATTTTGTTTCTAAATTCATAATACCAATTAATTGAAATTACACCAGAAAGCTCTTAACTATTGCAGTAATGCAAATAGGCAGCAGGAGCAGTACCACATGATCAGTATGTTGATCAATAAAAATAGTAATTAATACACTTCTCATTCAAAGTAATGCTGATTTTGCATGTGTTGCTAATACAATTAAATAAGCTTTTCTGGAAAATGTCAACCATCAGGTCATAACACCCATGTCCAGTATTGCCTTTGGTGTTCATTGTCTCTCAAAAGAAGAACAAGACTGGCAAATACTTACAGTTCAGGGTTGAGGCAGCCTTCCTCACCTCTCACCTGGGGGAACTAGAAGGGGAAAACCAGAAAACACACAGCTAGAGTGAATTGAATCTTTGTCATATGCATCTTTTTTATCTTTTATATTATGAGTCTGGATCTCCTATGGTAAAGACTTGCTGTTATCTATCTCCCATTTTTTTCATCATATATTCTGCTGTAGATTTGAAGTTACTCGCCTACCAACAGCATTGTTTCATATATTAACTCCCTGTAGTCACCAAAATCCTGTTTAGTACTGTTCTTACCTTCATCCTCACCACAACTTTCCCTTTCTCCACCATGAGCCATTTAGATACTTCTCCACTCTCAAATATTAAGAATATTTAAATACCCTGCTTCACATTATACTCTCTCTGGCTTGAAAACTGCTCTGTCCCTCCAGCACTCCTACCCTTGTCATTCCTTTTCTTTGGGTACCCTGATGTCTGAGTTACCATCCCTGGAATACCGGCATATATTATCTTGTCCATGTGTGCCTTTTATGTGGCCAGTTCTTTCTAATATCAGGGAAATTATTATTGCTAATGGCCCTCCATCTTTCCAAGGTAACTCCATATCTGAGCAGAGACCCATAAAGAGCAATGTCAAAGATGACTTACCCATAAGAAACTCCCTACAACAAAGCAGAGCATGTCAGAGTTATGCATCCCTGTTAGGTGGTTCTGTGGCCTCTTGGTGTCCCAAACTGCTCGGAGTCTTCTTGTCCTTTCTATTTTCAGTTCATCCTCACCAGTCCAGTGGCCAGGAGAAGGAGCAGCTTCTATGCTGTATGTTGAATCCAATCTCTTCCTCCTACTCTACCTCTTTCTGCCCTTCAGGTTTTTGCTTTTCCTCTTCCCCTTTTTGTCACTGGCAATTCCTGATTGTTTCTGCCTGTCTCTTTTTGTTATTCTATTGGCCTGGTTCTCTTCCCCTTTTGAAGGGATTTCTAAAGCCTTCCAGTCAGATCAGGAGAACAGCAGTGGCTACAGGTTCTTACTTTAGATGTTTAACTAGTTCAGTGAAGGGCATCATGAGATCTCTGCAGGCCTGACCCTTCCCTTCTGTGAGCAGAAAGGATCTCAGAGTTTGTTCATTCCCAATTATTTCTCTCCCCGCCTCTACCCTGAGGGGAGTGGGTTGAAGGTCGTGTTACTGACCTGTTTAAATGGAGTTCAGATTCCTCTCCATCCTCCAGTACCTTTTCTGCCCCTGCACTCACATTGTCCTACCTCTGACGATCCAATCTACTGACTTAGAAGTGAAAGATTTTGCCATGTAATAACTATATCCAGCATTTTATATATATATATATGTATATATGTGCAGGTATATGTGTGTATGTAGATATAAATGTATATACATATGCAGCATATATGTATGCATATATATATATGTGTATATATATATACTCATATGCAGCAACTCTTGTACCTCCTGTTTTAAGGCTCTGCCATTATCCCTCTTACCTGGCTGATGCCTTAGGTTTTAACTTTTATGGCTTTCAAATTCTGTACTGCCTGGTGTGTAACTCTGAAGTTTCTTGTAGCCTGTTAACTTCTGCTCTCTCGTGCTAGGTAGACATAACAAAGCCTCTCCAGGCCTGCTCTACAAGGACATCAATACTATCCTAGGCCAAAAAGTATGAACCAAAGAGCTTCTAAAGGAGGAGTAAGCTAAGGGGAATTACATCATTAACTGAAGCTTTAATTGGAGAATTAGCCCTGATATGCAAATGAACCAAACCTATAAAAGTGCGAAGAACTCGTGACCTGTCATCCATCTTGGGGTCCATCTTGGCAGTAGCCTCTGGCCTCCAGGGGGTACCTTTGAAGGCCTTTCAAATAAATTCCTACTTTTATTCCCTTACTCCTGTCCAGTCTCTGTGTCTAGGAGGCCTCTTGAGGCATCGTGGTCATGTCCTGCTATGTCAGTCCTGCAGCTGAGAGTCTGTTCACTCACAGGTCCCACTCCCAAACTTCCTGCATGGCCAGCCAAGTCCCCCGAAATTCCTTGCAGCAGAGAGAATTTGTGTTGATTATCCTGTTCTCCATACTATTAGTCCTACAGCTGGTTATATTCACAGGTGCCATGCAACGACCCATTAATTTTCTCTGTCTTGTAGAATTGCTTCAAATTTCTCTTAGTGCTCATGGCTGTCCAAAGTGTTATTACAGGCATGTAATTGTGTTCTCTTAATCTTTCTCTTTTGAATAGCTGAGACAGAAAAAACTGCTCTGCAGTAATGTGTAACTATTTGTGTTTGGGAACCATCTGGGACTGGTGCATAAATGTTTGTTAAAGGCAGGATAGCAGCTGGTGAGACTTGTTGCCCTTTGTTGCAATCACAGCCCCTTCACATTAAACTGGTGAATCATTAGCCCTGGTGGTGCATTTTAGAGTTGCAGAGCAGAACCAATGGATTCATGAACATAATGTATTCTCCCAAGGCAGGCTAAAACCCGTTTGCCATTCTCTAATTATAAAAGTAGTGGTGAAGTATAAACATGCCTTAGCAGTAGTTCGTTCATCCATCCATCCATCCATCCATCCATCCATCCATCCATCCATCCATCCATCCAACCATCCATCCAAGTCTGCTGGAAGGAGGTTTCTGAGTCCTGATGGACAAATAAGAAAGAAAGAAACATGGCCTACCTGACATTGTATTTACATAGGAATTGACCAATATTCTTTTTGTCTCCTTCTCCTAAATTCTATGGTGTATTATAGAAGTCTTAGAAGGAAAGACCCAGCAGAACTGTAAAATATGTGTGCACGGCTTTTGAAACTGGTGGGATTAAATGTGGAAAAGAAGTACAAATTTACCAATGTTTTTTGGGGCTTTTTATTATCAGTATGATAATTCAATAGATCATCACTTGATTTTAGCTGAAATTCAGTCATATGATAATCTCAAATTCTACAAGGATCCAACTGGAGAAATATCATATAAAGTGACAAAAAATTCCCTAAAGCAAAAGCAGCAGTGTGACATGAAACAGTGACCTCTCCAAAAGCACAATGTAATTAATTCTTACTGAAACTTATTGATTACTTTTCTTCAATTTCTATGGCATTGCTATTAACAATGTGTTTCCAGTGTTACCAAAAATAGGTAAAAATACAAACTCCTTAACACCAGTGTAGCATTAAGAAGCAGGCATTCTTTATTTGGCTGGATGCACAAGGGGATATCCTTTGAAATACTGTGCATGCTGAGTACAGAAAAAGATGCTGAGTACAGTAAAAGCTCCTATTTAGAGGCTTTATTTTACACATATATTCCTTGATTTACCTGGAATGATACATTTGATAATCATTTCCCCAAAATCATTAACATATTTTTCCCTCCTCTCTGCAGATGTGTTTTTCTGTCCTGGGGGTCTCTTTGGTGGTCCCTGGTGGTTGGTGACCCCGAAGTCAAACCTGACTGCCTGGTGAACTGGTAAAAGTTGGCACAACTGGGCTGGTTACTCTCCAGTTCTTCTTCCTACAGAATAAGCATTGTGCAGTTCCATGGGCCAGTGGTTTTTCAAGAATGATCATTGTATTAACTGACCAGGTGCAAACAATTCTTCATCTGGCAACATTCCCTCCTTTAAGGCTTGGGAAGCTTGTCTTCAGCTGTTCCAGGAGGTGGCCTTTTCCTGCTTAGGGGTTTGTTTTTTAAACAAATTGGACATTTCACTGTTACTGATTTGTCTATTTCAGTCGTTCCCACACTAAGTACAGAGTTTTGGAGACTAGATGTCAGGGACTCAATTCCCCCATGGGTTTTGTTGTGTTCTTTTCCCATTACTTTCCTCCTTACGGGAAGTGGAACTATAACCTGTTGTCTGTTTGTTGCCCCCCATCCCTCTAGATTCTTAGTGGCTTTTAATATATTTTCTAAATATTGATCCTCACTGTCAGAATTAGCCTTAAATTCGGATATGTCAATTTTTTTTGGAGTGACACTAACTCTGGGATGCCTTTTTCAGCTACTCCTCGAGCTGCTTTGTCTGCCAGTCGGTTTCCCACTCTAACATTAGTTTGTCCAGATTGATGTGCTTTGCAGTGCATCACTGCCACCTCCTTTGGTTTTTTAACTTCAAAAGTTGTAAAATTTCTTCTTTGTGTTGATTAGACGATCCTTGAGTTGATAGCAGTCCTCTTTCCTTCTGTATGGCTCCATGGGCATGAATCACAACAAATGCATATCTAGGATCAGTCCAAACATTCACTCTTTTGCCCACTGCCAAGTTCAATGCTTGTTTTAGGGCTATTATCTCTGCTTTTTTTGGCTGATGTATTAATTGATAAAGGCTGAGCTTCTAATACCTCAGTGGCAGTCACCACTGCACATCTTGCCATCTATTTCCATCTTTCATGAAACTGCTACCATCTGTAAATAATTCTAAATCAGGAATTCTCTACTGATTTGTCCTGTAAATCATTTCTGCTGGAATACCTGGTCCATGGTTTGGAGACAATCCTGTGACAAGGCTCCCTCATCCACTGCCTTTGGATGGAGGAACACAGCTGGATTCATGGCTGCTGTCGTCTTTAATTCCACATCATCCTGCTCCAAGAGCACTACTTGGTATTTGAGCATCCTGCTGGGGGACAGCCAATGCCCCTCCTTTTGCTCTAATATGGATGTCACCATGTGAGGGACAAAACCAGTGATGTGCTGTCCAGTACTGAGCTTCCTGGCCTCTTGGATCAGTAGAACAGCTGCAGCAATTGCTTGCAAGCATCCTGGCCATCCTCTGCTCACATTATCCAGCACTTTGGAGAAATAGCCCATAGGTCTCCTCCAGGTTCCCAGTTTCTACATCAGGACTCCCAGCTCCCCTCCAGTTATCTGGGCATACAATTTTCCCAATAAATCTCTCCCCAATGAGGGCATTGGACATTCAGGCATATATAGAAACTGATGGGTAGCACAGTTCTTTCCTAATTTAAATTTCATGGGCTGTGAAAAGGACCGAGTTTCACTTTTCCCTGTAGCACCAGTTACATTTACCACATTGTGTACATTTATCACATGTACCAATTTACATGTAACAACTTACAATCTACAGTTTACAATTTACAATTTACCAATTTACAGTTACCACATCCTTACTAAGCTTTCCTTTACACGTATTCAATACAGAGTAATTTGCTCCTGTGCTTACCAAAACTTCCACTTCTTTCCCCAGCCTCAGGGGCTCAGCTGGGGTAGAATCCCCCGTTTCTCTTCAGTCTTCATCTTCTCATATAACAGCCGTGAGGCAGGGTCCAGCTTCCCAGCCTGCAGGTCTTCCCGCTTCCAATGCTCCTTTTCCTTACCAAGTGCGCTCTGGTCTCCCTCTAATCGTTGTCGGGGAAACGATGGGAGCCTCCCGTCTCCCCTTCCCCTTGTTCTGTCTCGCCTTCCTCTTTCCCCTCCCCTGTTGGACAGTCCCTTAGCACCCTCTAGAGTTGCAAGTAGGTTCTCGTGTATCTTGTTTTCCCTTCCAGCCTGTCACATTCCCTTTTCTCTATCCCTGTTGTGATATGCTGTCCAAGCTTCATCTAACAACTTCCCTGAGTCACGCCACTCCAGTCCTTCCATTTTTTGGAGTTTCCTTCTAATATCTGGGCCGACTGCCCTATAAAGATAGTTGTTAACTGTACAGCCTCCTCTGGATTATCAGGGTCCAGATTAGTGTATTTTCACCTTCAATCATTGGATGAAAGTTGCAGTCCTGTCCTTCTTTACCTCGTACAATTTTGACCAGTTCAAGGCTTTCAGTGTAGCATGCTTTACACCAAATAATACCCATCTCTGGTACCTTGTTAAATGATCTCCAGCCCAGGTAAATTAGGGTCCCACCTTGGGTCTGTTGAAGGAAAATTCTGATCTACAGTTCCTTCTAAGTCTCCATGAGCATGTGCCCCCTCCACTTGCATCTGCCCACAGTCTACACCATCTGTTTTTCTGTACTAACCAATGATGTTAACTAGTATATCATGACTTGTATATCATTCCAGTCAGGGTCCTGAGTCCTAGTTATGGTTCCTGGTGTAATTCCAGATGTTTGAGATAGCCCTGGTTTAGTAGTCACAGAATCACAGGATCATTTAGGTTGGAAAAGGCCTCTGAGACCATCCAGTCCAACCTGTCACTGATCACCACCTTGTCAACCAGACCATGGCAATAAGTGCCATGTCCAGTCTTTCTTTAAACACCTCCTGGGACTGTGACTCCGCCATCTCCCTGGACAGTTCATTCCACTTTGACTTCACCAAATTATTTTTAGGTTTTTCCATGTGTCAGGGTAAGGGAAGTCCCTTGCTTTCTGTCTTCTTTCCCTTTCTCTACTGCTTTAGCTTGAACTTTTTAATAACATTGTCCCCCAGCCAACTTTGCAGACAAATAGTATATGAAATTATTCTGTGGAGTGAGACCAGAACGGCTTTGGCAAACCCTGTTTGTAAATGTTCCTCCTAAAAGCTGCAGAAAACACAGTCTGTTGAAGAAATGAAGCTTTTTCCTTCAGTGACTGATACTGAAGCAATGCCACATGTTGTGCCAATTCCCTTGATTCAGCCACACAACACAAAGGAAAGCAAGTACTAGAGTTGCCTGGCATAGTCCCAAAAAAGCAAGACACTAGCTAGTGCAAAATGATGAAAACAAGTGCAGTTTTATTAATGAGCTGAGCTTTAAGCCCTCCAGCCAATTTGAAATGACTGCATATGCCAGTGTCCAAGAATCCTGAAAAGTCAGAGCACAGGATCATACAAATTCACTGCTAGCTCATCTATGAAGGCCATCACAAGGGGAAATATATGCTATACATATCCAGGCTCATGTTACAGACTTCAGTGGTGTCACTCCTGTGCTTTCTATTGCAATTCAGACTTTCTTACACTTCAAGGAGGGCCACACACCTAATGAAATGAAGAAATAAAGATGCAGGGGAAAAGCTACAGGACACGGTCGATTCACTTTCTCCATGAGCCTGGGAAATGATGCTGATGTTGCTTTTCCTGGGAGCACAGAAAGAAACTCTGACCTGAAAATAAATAGTCCAATGGGTGCATCAGCTAGTTATTTATGATTGAACTGTATGTGTGAGATTGCAACTGGTAAAAGCACAGTTTATTTCTCTGTTGATACAAGGACCATGCTTTCGTAACTGTAGAGCACCCACAGGTCAGCATGGCCCCCCTTGACTTGTGATCCCTTGTTCTGTCTCTCAATAAACTTAATGCCTCTGCAGTCTACCCCTATTTATGACACAGGGTTTTACTTCATTCTGTTTGTACAAGGAGTACAGCACAAAAAGTAAAGGGCCTCCTGAAGGAAAGGAATTGATTGAAAATGTGCTATCTTTCCTATCTGGGTTGTGATGTGGTTGTTTCATGCAGAGTGGTCAAGGTCCCCTTTGCTGATAGCAGGAAGCTGACCTCGCTTCTTCAGAGAAACTGCTCCCAGAGATTTCTCAGCACAGAGGAAAATGAGCAACTTTCTAGTCTGAGGTGACTACCCTGTCTGGAACTTCTGTAACATCTAAAACCAGACTCCAGAGTTTCCCATGATTTCATATGGATGCAGATTTGAATTTATCCCTCCCACCTCTGCAGGAGAAGAGCAGGAGGTGGAGAGCTAGCATCCTATGTGACCTCATAGGGGGAGGGCTCGGAGCTTTTAGCAAATAATAGCTGAGACTCTTGGACAGCACAAACTGCAGACTTTCCCTTTATATTTACACCTATAGATTGAAATAATTTGTCTCCTAGGCTACACAAGTAGTCCCATCCCTTCTGGGAACAAGGATGTGCAACAAGTCTGATGTCCTGAAAATCTGTGTATACAAATATGTTGCCAGATGGGGAATCAGAGACTATGGAGTACAGGACTCACCTGTCTTTAGGATGAGAGGTATGCCCTGTTTTACTAAACATGTGGAGCAGATGGACTGGGGAATGCTCAGAACCCCATCCAGCCTGGCCGTGGACACTTCCAGGGATGAGGCAGCCACAGCTGCTCTGGGCAACCTGTGCCAGGGCCTCACCACTCTTCAAACGGAATAATTTCTTCCCAGTATCTAATCTAAACCTAGTCCTTATCTGAACTGTTCCCCAAGTTTCCATTCTGGTCAGCAAAGAGAAATTAGCATTTCTAGGGCTCAATTTATCTCAGTCTGTTGTCGATTTCTAAATTAAGTGAGCTGCGTCCTTAAATTCCTTTGTCTTTCCTGGGCAAAGTCAGCTGAGAGTGACCACGCTGGATGTCCTCTGTACACACCTTGTAAGCTGCTCCCAGTTATCTCAGAGGGAGCTTTAGTGTCCCCTTGGTGGACACTAAAGTTGGGCGAGATGAACCTCAGTGTGTCTGGCTGCTTGTTCCTGTTTTCAGAAGTGTTTGCAAACTGCCTTGTTTGCTTTTCATTAATGCTTTGGCTTCTTCTCAACTTGGGCTGGCTATAGCTAAAAATTATATTTATTTGTATTAAATGATATTATTTATATTTAGGAAACTGATTTATGTCAAATACATGCATCCTGTCCTGCACATTGAAAAAATTTGCAAGAGAGCAAAGGACAAAATTATCCTTTGGGTTACTGAAGGCTGATCTCTGTAAAGCGTTAGAAATACTACAAGCACTTATACGAAAATTTCAGGCCACTTCTTGTTTCCTTTTTCTTCTCTTCACTTGATTATTTTGTTAGGGTTTTATTCTGTGTCTTACCAGATCAATACTACCTCTAGTTAAAATATGCACAGCCTTCTAAAAGTAGGAGTAGGAGAAAGGGAAGAGAGCTAGGACTGCAAAGCTCTCACCTTGGTATTATGGAAATAAACATCCTCCCAAATTAACTCCCCAAATTCCACTTTGTCTGTGAAAAGACATAACAAGGTGCCATGAGCAATTGCTTTGAAGTGAGTAACACCTGATCCTTCTGACTTTAGATCTTTTGACAGAGAACTTCTGTGCCGATATCCCCACGTCACCTCTGCTGTGCAAACAGGGGAAAGGCCACAGGCACTCAGCTTCTGCTGAGTCAAGGACTGAACCTGAGAGCCCTGAACATGAGTCCAGTATAAAATCCACAGCCTGCAAAATGCTTCAGGCTCACACAGGAGAGAATCTGAATTGATTCTTTAAAAGCTGAGTGGTTTTCCTGCTGAAATGTTTGTCGCTGCAGGAGAAGGATAGATGTGAAATAGAAATTCCCTCAGCTTCTCTGACACTCACTGGATGCCTCAAAGCGCAATCTGCTGTGTGGGCAGCCAGGGAATATTTCTAAGGGGTAAAGCAGATATCTCAGAAAATCAATAAGCTTTAGTGTAGGGAGTAACCATGGCAAACAAAGTGTTTGCAAAGGCTCAGCCTTCAGGATTTCTCCGGATGGGCTCAAGTGGGGGAAAACTGATTGTCAGTCACACCTAATCCCCTTAGCTGAGCTCCTGCGTTCTGAGAAGCACTTCTCAGAGACAGGTACCTCGGGAAACTATGATGCCATGCAGAGTGTTGGGCAGTCAGCAGCCTGTTTTATGCATGTTTATGCCTTTGGATGCCAGACTGAATAATTCAGCTGGCCTGGTGCTCATTTGGCTCATTGCTAATCAATGACATCAATCAATGCCATCAGCCCAATGCAAGTTAGTTCAGAAGGAAGCTTTGCACAAGACAGGGCTGAAATTAGACATTCAGGTAGAAATAATTCAAGATAATTGATGACTAAAATGTATGTTTTGTCACTGATCTGTCAGACAGCTGTCACAGTTACTCTGATGCCTGGCTGGTCATCTCTTGGTGCCTGATGTCAATGAAAAGGAGATTTATCCTTTTTCTGGAGGCAGAGATAGGCCTGCCCTGGATGGATGAAGGGAGACCACTATTCAGATTATGTGGGAAGAGAATTAAGCTCATTTGGACTGAGCACTTAAAGGACTGGTCAGCCTGAGTCAGTGCATTATAGGGTCTCCAAATGGTCTCCAAATAAAGGAGCAACAGATATATATTTCTGTTGGACCAAATGAACACGTGAGGGCCTTTGTTTCATTTCAATAGGCTTTGGAAGATGCCTCTGCTTTGGAAATCTGCCTACTACAGTTCATCAGTCAGCTTTTTAAAAAGCTTTTATTGCATTTCAGAAAAGCAAGAAATCAAATGGAGCCCTCTGAAAACAAAACAAACAAACAAAAATTAATAGCAAATCAGCCCTCTAGAGCAAGGAATCTGGATTGCTGAGTCTGATCTCACTGTCGTGCCTTTGCTCTACTATGGGAGAAGTATTAAGTCAGATATTTGCATTTTTGCTTTTCAATATTTAACTTTGTTTTTTCCTTCTTTTTCAGATAAACCCAGTTACCCAATACTAGGAAAAACATTTTTCTCTTAGTCCCCTGTAAATTCCAGCTCAGGAAATTATCCTAAGCTTACACTGATGTGTGATGTTTCACTTTTAAGGATACCAAAGGCATTCATAGCTGTCAAATCTAATGCAAGTCAAGTGATTGTTCTAGCTAGCAGCTGCAGCATCCTCCAGAAGATAATACAGGACTTAGGCTCTGTATGAGACACAGGTCCTAAAAGCATCTTGTTCTTTTCAAGCACAAAATCATCCTGCCTATGACCCTGTATTACAGGGCACCATCATTTATAATATCAGTGTATCATAAAGAGACAATTTAAAGATCAATTCTAAGTGTTTGCAATCCTTCATTCTCTTAAGTTTGCTTGCATATTAATGTCTTGTAGAGTAAAGCCTAAAAATGGGGTCATTTGAATTAGGGTTTTTTCTTGGTTGAAAAATGAAACAAAGCACTTGTCAATGTTTCTCATTCTCCAGAATTTTAATAATGATCCCCAAATGTAAGACACAATTTTCTCATTTGCTGCAGAGCTAACCCTACACATCTAGGGCAGTATTAAGGCAGTGACACACAAAAAGACTGAAGCTGTCTGGATCCATCTGTGCAAAATGCCCCCAGTGCATATGTGCAGGAAGACTTTTTAGGGTTGTTTCAGTAATGCTGTTTTTCATATGATTTGAATAGTCCAAAGGGCTATGTTGTTTTATCAAATCTAAATTGCACTTGGGTAACACTGAAGTGATAGGTAGAAACCAGATAAAGGAAGCCACAAGCTGCTTCTGTCAGTATTGTTTGAGAGGGTCATAAATGCTGTCGGGTTCAGACACCTTCAATTATGTAAATCTTGAAGTATGTTTTAAATAATAAAATTGGTACTGGTGTACTTTTATTAGCAAATGATTCAGGAAGAGAAGAGCTGGGGATCATGAGGACTGCAGCTAACCAGAAAGAGGGGGAGAAGAGCAGAGGTGTGGCTGAGGTTGGTGTGGACAGGAGAGTGACAGGGGAAGGCTGCTGGTGGATCTGAAAGGGAGATTCTGCGTGTGCTGGTGGGGAGGGTCTCAGGTGTAAGAAAGGCAGGGGAAGCATCTCTCCAAGGCAGGGGCATGGCTTAACCAGCCTTCTCCATTTCTCTGCTGATCAGGAATCTGGAGGTCTCCTGGCTAGAAAGAGGATGGGCTGATCCACTTTCACTGCCCACAGCACACGAGCTGCTCTCTGCAGAAACCCACAGCCTGCGTGTGCTGTGGATGTTTGGGGAGATCTCACTGACTCTGGACCTGCTCATTTATAAAGAGACAAAGGGACTTAGCCTTGGGGTCTTGGACACCTTTCCAAGAGCTTCAGACAAGTTATAATTGTCTAGTACATCTCTGGGTCTTGCACCTCTCGTTCCCTCTCTCACATGAGAAGGAGCACAAGGACTTTCAGAGGTGATGAGTGAAGGCACACAGCAGGAGAGATGTAGCAGCTATAAAGTGCCTGATTTTACATCCTCTAACAACCCTCTGGCTCTGGTCTGCCTCTACAGCAGCAAGAAGTGTCAGTCAGAGGGAGAACTTCACTTTCTCAGCTTCAGAAGACAAACACATGTTTATGAATTTTAAATTGACCTTCTTATTCATATTATTAGGTATTTCTGTTGTTATCTAAAACCAGGATAATCTCATTCCAGAGCTTGAAATGGAGAGATTAGGAACTGCGTTCAAGCCCTAATGTTTGCCACAGCTGATTTTATACATTTATTAAAGAATGAATGTCTATTATGCTATTTGTTGCTGGTCAGAAGAAATATGCCTTTATAATAGAACCGGTTTCTGTTCACTGTAAATATTATAAATATAACTTAGGGGCTATTTATAAATTAATTCAAACCAATCAAAGTGTTATCTACTCACTTTAAGCCAAACAGTGGCAAAATGCCCAGCACAAAAGGTACACCTCTACATTTATGTCTCAAAAATCAATAAGCATTCTTTTTGCATTAAGGTGCTGATACTGGCTGGCTGCACCATTTTTCTGCTGCACTTCTCTTTCATGTTCTATCAAAAAAGCAACCAAAGAAATGGAAAAGTAGCTTGGAGATTTGAAGCCATCTTCATCAGCTGAGAGTGATGTAGCCACTGCTTGTTGTGCTGCCAGATAATGAGGGCAGACCTGTGTAGCCAAATCTTTCTTGTCATCCAGACAAATCACTTTACAAGCTTAAATAAAAGAAATAGACCTAATAACTCTGTAAGATGTTTGCACAAATCATAAATATTTACCTGTCCATCTCTCTGATTTTAAGAATAAAAGACAATCCAGATTATATTTACATATATTGCTTTTAATATATTCATATATTCATTTCCACATTCTAAAGTCGTCTTTCGTATATGTGTGTGAATTCTTCATACACATTTAAAGAAGTCTTGCACATAATTATTTCATTTTATATTCAGCCATCAACAATTGTTGCAAAGTGACATTATTGCAGCTGGTAACATTTAATATCTTTATTTCTAGCCTAAAAGTCACCTATTTTCCCATCAGTCAGACCTAGTAATGAAAAATCCTGGCATCCATGCATAAACATGCTGTTCCAAACAAAGCCAATATTATTTCTGATTTTTTAAGGACAAAACACAGGGCTTAGCCTAGAGTTACATTCATGTAAGAAAGGAACAAATATTTTTTGATGAGTTATAAGGGTTTGAGGGAAAATGGTGGATACACTTGAAACCATGAAGATATATGAGGCTGTATTTTGATATTCATACTTGCTGTCTGTATTTAATTTAATTTAATTTAATTTCACTTCATTTGATTTCATTTATTTTATGGATAATTTTAGGAATTTGACTGCAATCCAAAATGTAGAAATAAACTGCATGTCCTTTCTCTTCCATTAGCTTTTCTTTTTATTCCTCAGACAGCTCCATTTTCTTCTCTTTGTATAATAATGATAACAGAATGGTGCAAGTATAAGAAATAATGATCTGAAAATGCAGGAAACTGAGAGCAATTTTGTGAAAAGCAGCTGGAATTCCAGATTTGTAAATGGTGGCATTAATTTGCTCAATTTTGCATTTAACCTGTTGGCCTTCAGAAGCATTTTCTTTTCTTCAGAGAAAAATAAAATAACTCATGACATTGTTACTAAGATGACAGAAGGAGAGAATTTCGAAAAATTCTGTTGATTAAAGTGCATCTGAAGAAATTATGCACTCAGGCAGGTAATTGAGGTGTTTCTGTTGTGAATGGAAGTTTCTGGAGCTGGCTGGCTGTGTGGAAGCCAGTGAGTTAACAAGCAGAATAATAAAAATAAGAACTCACAGATAACCCCATATTACACCTTAATTACATAATTTATTATGGCAAGATAAGAAAAAGAGAGACAGACAATGTGAAATATTAATCCTGGGGACTTGGATGACATCTAGGAGGTCTTAATATGGATCCATGAATTTAAGGATTGATGTGGATGTTGGCCCAGCAGTCTTTAAAGGTTTTTAGCTTTGCTAATCTGGATTGGATCCTGATTTCTCAATCATGTAAATAAGGATCATTATTTCAGCTAAGTTACATTGTGGTTTTTGTGATGTGGTTGCATATAATACATTACTCCTTAAGTACATTCTAAAAGTTACAAAGGTGTTGGAGGCCTTACCCAAGGCTTTTAGGGCTGAAAGGGATCTTTCATTAGTGGGGATGGGGAAGACACCTCCACTCTGCATCAGTGAACTTTGGGGATTTGCTGGTATACTCTGCAGAAAAAAAAGTAATTGCTAATGAAAACAAAAACTGACCTAGGTAGAACCATGGTTGGATTTGGGGTGGCTGTTCTTTTATTGCTTATTTACGTGGAAATTTTGTACTTAACACCCTCTCAGAAAGATCTGGCAGTGGCAGTTATCCCACCAATGTTTTAACTTCATTTATTTTACTGAAGTTGGTGCTGATCTCTGCTCTGTGTGACCAGGGACAGGACCTGAGGGAATGGCTGGAGCTGTGCCAGGGGAGGGGTTAGGTTGGCTTTTAGGAAGTTTTCTTCCCCCAGAGGGTGCTGGGGCTGTGCACTGAACAGGCTCCCCAGGGAATGGTCACAGCCCCAAGGCTGCCAGAGCTCCAGGAGTGTTTGGACAATGCTCTCAGACACAGGGTGGGATTGTTGGGGTGTCTCTTTTGAGGGAAAAAGTTGCAGTAACTTGAACGCACAAAAGAGCTACTGGAATTGGTGTTTGCATGAATGTATATATTCTATAAATATAGATTTATAAATGGGAGCAGTATCTAATAACCAGAGAGAAGGGGTTGATTGGTTTGACTCAATGTTCCTTCCCAATTTCAGACATCTGATAGAGAAAAAGGGCTGTTAAACCTGCAGATTACAACCATGATCACGTCAGCTCAGAGAGGAGATGACCTGGCCTAAAATCAGCCTGGTTTCTAGATTCATGGAAAGGACCATTCATCACCAAGTCCAACCTTCAACCCAGCACCACCACCATGTTTGTCACTAAACCATGTCTTGTAGTGCCACATCCATGTGTTTTTTGAGCACTCCAGGGATGCTGACTCCACCACCTCCTTGGGCAGCCTATTCTAGTACTTGACAAGCTGTGCCATGAAAAAAATTTCCTATTATCTAATCTAAATCACCCCTGCTGCAACTTGAGGCCACTTCCTCTTGTCCTGCCACTTCTTACCTGGGAGAAGAGACTGACCCCCACCTGGCTACAACCTCCTTTCAGGGGGGTTTAGAGAGCACCAAGGTCCCCCCTGAGCCTCCTTTTATCCAGGCTAAAAGAGAAAAGGCTACTCCCTGCTCCTTGTGGGATTTGTGCTTTTCACCAGCTTCATTGTCCTTCTTTGGACATGTTCCAGCCTCTTTGGACACACTCCAGGCAGCAGTTCCCAGGGTAATTCTGTCACAGACAGTGCACAGGCAGACTGTGCCAGTCCTGGTTTGTGTGCTCTGTTAGCCCAGCAGGATCCTGATCACACCTGGGGTCTCTGAGTGCAGCAGGTGTTTAGCCCCTGGAGCTGGGCAGCCAGCTCTCCTCATGGCATTCTGCTGCCCAAACCCACAGACATCCTCCCCCTTTGTCCCTGCTTGGTTCAAGAGTTATGGTGGAAATAAATCCCAAAGAGACTGGGACCCATTGAGTCTCCTGCACTGTATGTTGTAAATCTTGGTTGTAATACTTTCTCTTAGGATGATGGTGTGCATGGAAAATCCAGGTAAGATGAATGATGGATTTTAAGCCATTTTTATTTCAGCACTTCCCAGAAAGGTGTAAAAAACCCCAAGGTGAGGTGATTCATGGTTGTTGCCATTTGGAAAAATCCCTTTCCTACATTAGCAGTGAGACACTGGGTATAACTGACAATGATTATCTCCCAGGAGAGGCATGACTGAAGTGACTTCCCTGTCCTTTTGAATGAAGACTTCCAACATGACTAGATGGAAAATACAGCTGTGTGCAACAGGCTGTTGGCATCTGATCAGGTGCAAGTGGATAAAATTACATGGTGTGTTAGACTTGTGGTGAGACTACAGGGGCTATGGAGCCATTTGTACCTTTTAGTCTAAACCAAAATGATATCTCCAAGGATGGGAAGAGTTATGAGCTGTGCTCCATCCCAGGAAAAGGTCTGGGCAGCTGTAAAACATCTGTTTTGAAAGCTTCCTTTAGAACCACAAAAATCTGGGTTTTTTTAAACTATGTCCAATATTAAGACTAAAATGCTGTGTGGCAGAGAATTCTGATTTGTTCTTCCCTTGTTCTGAGCTACATCCTGACTCTGCCAGAGAGGACAAGTGTGCAGTAGGAATTCTCTTTCCTGTATGAGACATCTGTGCTTAAAGAGCTCATGTAACACAAGAACATATTAAAGAAACCCCAACTCATACCAAGAGAGAAGAAATACAAACTTTGCAGAATATTACCCAGCCACTGAATGACACAAAGGCAAAGAACTGGCACAAAAGTCGTGTTTCACTTATCCAGTCTGAATCTGTGTTTTGACTGCTGTTCCCATCACAAATCACAGAAAGCTGTTACAAATACCAGCCCAATAACTTCCCTTTGGACTTTGGAATTAATTTGTATGTCCAGGAGTGACTAACAGTTTTGGGCAAGATCGAGCTCTACTGGTGCTGGCTGGGAAGGAGTCAGCTTTCTTCCCGGTGCTTCCCAGCTCCTCTCTATCATCTCCTGAATTTCCTGTAGCATTTTACAGCTCATGTCTAATGACTTGGGACTGAGAGACCTCAATGAACCTTGAAATCAGGGATAATCTTAAGACGTAGTTGTGGCCAGCTACATGCTGGATTTAAAGGCAGTGTGTGGACCCACAGGATAGCATTTGCCATCAGACCTTTTTGCTGTGTGCAGTGATGCTCTATATGGTGTAGGTCTCTGAAAAACACACACATCAAAAGGCTTTTTTTTCTGGAATTTTTCTGGTTCCACATGCAATACTTCGGCATATTATTGTATATGTGCTTCAAAATATTACTGTCCAGTTATGCTGACAAATCAAAACAAGCTGAAACCATTCCAAGCCACCAATGAAGCTCCTAGCTCCACTTGAAGTGCTTGTGCACCAGCAATAACAGGGTGACTCATTAGTTTTTGTAATTAATTTCTATGCCAATAAGCCAATAAAG
The DNA here is from genome assembly GCF_965178545.1 of Coloeus monedula. NCBI lineage: Eukaryota > Metazoa > Chordata > Aves > Passeriformes > Corvidae > Coloeus > Coloeus monedula. The sequence continues at coordinate 14,356,850 of NC_138784.1, forward strand.
ATAAGCAGAAAATAAATCAGGCCTCTGTGGCCTGTCCTCTCTCCCTGGATTCCCAGGAATGCCCCTAGGCCACTCCACCCTGACAAAAAAGGGAGAAGGCTTACCTGGCTGAGCCCACCTGCATGCACACAGCATCATCTTTTTTTGGACCAGTGGAAGTTAAAATCCTCATTTGATTTTCTTTTCTGCCCACTTGTCCCCCTGCCATCCCTTCATGTCCTCATTCCGTGTGTGTTTATGGCCGGAGGTGTTGTCATGTGCAGCTGCAGGGCAGGAGAGATAGAGGTGACCTGAGCGGTGGCACTGGCCTGCCACCGGTGCCAGGGCAGCTCCCTGCTGGCAGCAGTGGCACTGCTCTGATTAGCTCTATCAGCCGTGTGTGTGGCACAAAACATCCTCGGGCAATGACTTGTGCTAAGAGGGATGGAGGAAGATCAGGGAACTTCGTAATCTGCCGTGCCATAAACACAACATGACTCTGCACAGAGGGCTGGCTTCCTTTGGAGCGTTACCTAAACGCAGACGGAGCTGCCTCACACAGCAGCGCCTGTGGAGTCAGAGACTTCTGAACTCAGAGTTGACAACTCATGGCTCTTGATTAGTGCTGACCTACAGGTTAATGAAGGGAGGCTTCTCTGAAAGCACTCTGACACTGCAGGGAAGCCCTGCCAGGAAGAGAACTGCTGTTGGAAGTGTGCAGGGATCCAGTACAGCCCGTTCCAGTAAAGCAGCCTTGGCTAAGTCACACTCCCTGATAGCTGGGACCAGCTCAGAGTACACAGAGAGAGAGTTACAGGAGTCTTGATGTGTTGGGCAGCCCTACACCCATCCTGCAACTGAGTTTCTTTAGAACTACACAGAAGCCCCTGGTTAGGTTCCTAAATTCTCAGCGTCCAGACACTGAGGTGCCCTAACTTCCCAAACAGTCCGAGCACTCGTCATCAACTCACATCCAATATTTTGCAGGCTGTCTCTACTAAATAGCCATTGGCCATAAGCTTAGACAAGACACTTCAATTGTAACATTAAAATAAATAGGGATTTCATTGAAGCCCTTCAAGTGAAATTCTTCTCCCAGGTGCATCAGGTGAAGCTAAATCCTTTGTCATTTAGGGACATGTGGGTTCATCAGACCTGAAACAATGATGAAATGGAGGCATTTCAGTTCTTGGTCATGTCAGTTTTACCACTCCATTCATTAAGACAACACTGAAATATTTCACAATTTTAGGACACTTAAAAATTGAGGAACCCGATGCTTGAAAGTTCTAGCTAAAACCACTCCAAACCCTGTGGATGTACACGCAAATTTTCATTTGTGCAACCAACACACGTGGCTTTGCCTGCATATTTCCACAATATCACATTATCTTTTTAGCATGTGCTGCCTTGAGAGGGGTTTGGAGGGGAACAGACTGGCCTCAGCTGGGAAATCTTCAGCTGAAGGAGATGTACATGGTACTGCCTTTTATCAAGCAGAGAAGAGGAGGGTGAATTGAAGCTTGCAGGGCAGAGGCAAGAACAGAACAGTTGAAATTTGAAAGCCATTAAAAAAGAAAGAAATTGCTCACCCGACAAGGATATAGATGGGAGAAGGTAAGTCAGACATGGAGACAGGCAGAGCTGGACTGCAGCAGTGTCCAACTGCCCAGCTGTATTTGCTCAAATCATAAAGAACCCCCAAAATCCAAGTTTGGCGCTGCTCCCTGGCAAGCAAATACCTGTGAAACCTGCTGGTAACCTGTGCACTCCTTCAGTATGGATGGCAGGGACCAGGACAAGGAGAACTTGATGCTGGGAAAAGCTCCTCAGAGCCTGGTGCAGAGATCAGGCAATAGGTACTGCAGTCCTGGTGTGTCTGTATATACATGTTCACATATATACATAGACATATATGTATTGGTAAAGAAGAAAATCAAAGTTGGATGGAAGGTTTGGCACAGTCTTTACACCTGTGCCCTCTTTGTATAATGTAGCTATAATAATGTACTTTTTTATGGCAATGTAGTTAGCATAGTTTTAATAACAGCTTTTTCCTGCAAGCTGCTGAATATTCTCTTGTTCCTTAAGTTATTGCAATTCAGGATACTGTTCCCTCACAGGGATAGGCCTTATTTTCCAAGTATAGGCATCATTTGGGGAGTACAAATTTCAGCTTCATTTCCCCTGGATTGCCATTATGCACACTGAAAAGACAAGCTACTAAAAAAAAAGCAACTGAAATGAGCTCAGAGAACTGGGATTTTTCTGGCTACTGTATTGCTTCTGTTCTACACGTTAGCAATTTCTGTTGTGAATGATTAATTCAGGTCTAAGTTATTAGATGAGGCAAATGTGCTGATTCAAAACATAACAGGAATGCAGGAGGAAATGAAAGAGAATAAGCACGGTAAATATGCAAAACATTTTACGATGAGATTACTTCTGCCAGGCCAAGGAAATAAAGTTTTACTAGCTTGTGCTACATGCATATAACTGGAATTATGACTTGCAAAATAAACCTTGGAAATCCCTGTATTCAAATGAATACAGACATTCAGAGTAACACAGGAACAGGGGTTTTTTAAGCCTTTGGACATACTTTGTATACCTGAAGTAATCATGGTGAAATCTGCTGACAGAAGATAGATTTTGAGTATTTACACCTTAAGGTAGGAAGCAGTGGCTTAGGTGTTCAGCCTGGGAGGCAGAGGAAAATGTTGAGCTCCTCTGAGAGATCCCCTAATTCCTACCTGAGCCCCAGGATCCAAGTGTTTCTTGTACCCCCACTGGAAAGATTCCCCATCACCTCTCATCCTTAGTGCCAGGAAGCATCCTTCCAGAGCATGTTTTCCATGATTTTCAATGCCACTTGGACCTGCATGAGTGGAATTCAGAGTTTGCTGATGGCACAGGGCACATTCTGCAGGCAATAACTCTTTAAGGGGTATTTTATAGGTGAGAAGATCACTTCTCTTCGAGGCTGAGAAAGGAAAAAGGGGGAAAAATCTATTTTACATTGCTGACTTTCCTTGAGACTGGATTAGAAGCTGGTAGGTGTCCTTACTCCTTGTGATCAATCCTGGCTGCTCAGGTGTTTCTTGGAAGGATATGTCTATTTATTAACTTCTCACCAGGGCTCATGGGAGTACATCTGGGAATCAGCTCCTCTGACCAAACCCAAGTTGTTATTTTTGATAAAAAAAGAACATTGGTAAAGCTGGAAAATCCCCAAAGTACTGCTTCATTTTAAATCAAGATCTGCATGGAGGTTCTTGAGTTGAAGGTACTGAAGGGCCTTGGCTGAATAAATTGAGGGAGTCTTTCAACAGGAAGGGTGAAGCTACTGGATTTTTGAAGAAAAGAATGTAAAAAAAGAGTGAATTACTTTGTGGCCATTGAAAGGAAAATTGAAAATACTAAACAGTCTAAAATGTTTTGGTTCATAACTATTTATTTTACTGTGATACATTCGTGTTGCTTCAGGTCACATTAAACAAAAGTGGAGTTTTCTGTCTGAAAAGTATTAATGATAATTTCCACAGATTCAATTTTTTTTTCCAAAAAATACATTTGAAACCACCTTATTAATGGAGAACTGCCTCTTTCCTGCAAGTGACTTTTATTTTGATAAATCTGCATATTCTGTGGAAAGATTTCAAAGTCTTCAACCACTTCTGGTCATGAAACATGCAGGATTAAAGCCCATGTTAAATATCTATATAATACATCTATTTAAATATCTGTTTTCAGTTTGTGACTTTTTTTTGCCTATACTCTTCTTATAGAGACATATAACATCTTAAAAAATGATAGTGCTTCTAAGTGCCTCTGTTTTCAAGATTCCTCAGGCTGGAATCAGAAAATCTTCAAAACACTGGTTCCTTAACATCACAAGATTCAAGCACTTGGAATCAATTTGCACTTTAGAATTGTCAAGCTGTTGTATATTTGATAAAATGAAACAAACAAAAAAATTAATTCACATAAAATAAGACACTGTTTTTCTAATAATCAAAATTATTTTAAGATGCAGCTTTTCCCTTGGAAGGTAAGAATAGTTTCCAACGAAGTATAATTTACAGAATAATCTTATTAAGCATACTTTAAGGCACCATGAAATGTTTATGCTCGCTATTTTTTTTTAAAATGACATTCTGACCATTACCTCATTTCTTTATCTGGAGAGCCAATAAATGACAAATGGGATGCATTTTTCATGACTCAGCATTTCAGTTATTTATTAAGTTAGCTCTAATATTTCAGTTGCCTTTATCAACTACCTGAAAAAAAAAATCAATATCTGATAAGGCATCGTGGTGTGTAACAAAGTATATAAGCATGAGGTTTGTGCTGCTCAGTCTCAATTTGTCACTTTGAACCATCTGACTGAGAAGTGACTCTTAAATCCCCCTCATATCCCTGTTATCTGATTTGCAGGAACCCAAGACTTAAGCAACCATGTCCAACTCCAGCGAGGCAGAGCTCCTGCACACATTTAAGGGGATTTCCTTTACCACCAGGTCTTCTCCAGAACTTTTAAAATCCTTGGATACTTTTGATGCTAGAGAAGATGATGTCCTTCTGGTTTCCTATCCCAAATCTGGTAAGTTCCAGTTTTAAATGTTAATTGCATGAAGTCTCATGTGTGTGTTTCATGTTCTCTGCTTAAACTACTTGGGAAATGTCTGTGTGAAAGAAATAGGAAAGGATGTTTGAGTATGTGAATATATTATTCTGTCAGTAAGTGTTCAGATTACAAGAGAGATGGGTCATTTACATTTTGATTCTGTAACTGAAAATAATCTCAGGTGTTTTCATGTTGGAAAGCAAATAAATATTCCTTACCTGTAAGCAAAATCTGCACTTGCAAGATTTTCTCGAGGACTTTCTACATTCAATTGGTCAAGAATTGTATGAAGATATTTGTGTGGCTCTTGGCTGTACATTTATTAGTTTCTTATCCTCTCTCCACCCACCTCTCTTGCACAGGGGAGCACACAGCAAGGGGGAGCTCAATCAGTACTTTCCAAATATACAGACTCAAGTTACTGTAAGGAAAAAAAACCCCAAACAAACAGGTTATTCTAAAATAAATTATAAAAACAATGTAGCCACCTCTCAGCTGACAGCAGTTTGTCTAATGAGATGGTTTTGGTACCAATATTAACACTTCTCTCAGAGTTACACTGTAATTCATCTACCGCCCGAATTTTTTTAAATGTGTATATATTTGGAGCCAATGGGATTATTTAGTCACGTAGTTTCTTGAATCTGGAGGATTAGAAATATACCTTGTTCACTAGCAAGATGTTTCCATGTGAGCAATGCATGTTTCACAGTAATAAATATTAATCCTTTTTTGTTTGGTTGTTTGTTTTGTTTTCTTAAAATTACATTTCTGTAGGGACCCACTGGCTTGCAGGAGTTATAACAAAACTTTACAATACTCAAGTTACAATAACATCTCCCATTGAATTTGGAGACATTTCCCAACTGGAGGAGCTGAATAAACTCTCATCAAAGAGAATCATCCCAACACACTTAGACTACAACATGTTGCCTCCAAATTTTAAGAATAAGAAATGCAAGGTAAGGCAAAAATGATCTCAAAGCAGTAAAATACGTAGAAAGTCTACTAGGAATCTATTTTGTCCTCTTTATCCTTAGTAATCTTTGAATGATTTGCAGTTTTTAGAAGTGTTTTGCTGTGAATTTTGGAGACACAGCTGACCAGCTGTTGAAGGCAGCAGGAACAGAGACTTGGACTAGGGACTGGGTTCTTCTCCTGCCCCACTGCTCCCATGGGTGATTTCTACACCAGGCACTACACAGAACATCAACATCTTTCAACCAAAAATCTCCCATTAGGAATGGGGGTATCCTCATGACCCCATTTCCTACTGTCTTAGAAAATCTTGGGTACTTATAGGCTGTTCTGGGATTAAAAGTACTCTGCCCCTCCTGCTGGAGCTTTGGGAAGAGCCCATAAAGGTATTGGGCAAACAGAGGAGAAATGAAATGTGGGATGCAGATTCAGATCACAGTTTTGAGTTCATAGAATCACAGAATCACCCAGATTGGAAGAGACCTAAAGATCATCATATTCCAACCCCCATGCCATGGGCAGGGGCACTTACTAGACCAGTTCCTCCCATGCTAATGTGGGAGATCTTTAAAAAATAAGCTCTGGGTCTCAGATTTTATATTAAAAGTCAAAAAATTCAGGATCACTCAGATCCAGGCTTTTGGGACAAAGCTAATTTGAATGAAAGGCCAATATTTATGTTTTACAGCTGTCCTCTGAATGTTAATTACTTAATGCTTTCATATGTGAGATATATGAGATAATATACTGACTCAAGGTTAAAGTTAACACAGACTCTTTCATAAAACATAAACATTACCCAGCTGGGTCAAACACACACCTGCCCACATGGAATTGTTTACTAATCACTATGGACTCCTCACTAAATAGAGATAAATACATTTCTAATTTAATGGCATGGTCACTGAAGGAGGAATCATAAAGGAAAAGGTTTTGACACTGCAAACTGCCTATGACAATGCTCTATTTACACACAGAGCTTCTCTAAAATAAAGGGAGGATATTATCATTAATAACTACATTTTCTCTGTTTACAGATGATCTACATCAGCAGAAATCCAAAAGACACTGCAGTTTCCATGTTTCATTACTACAGAGATAACCCAAACCTTCCCACTGTAGACACCTGGACTGCTTTCTTTGACTTGTTCTTAAAAGGCAATGGTAAGGATAAATGTTTTCTCCTTGCAGTTCATGTTAGTTTATTGTGCACAGAAAGAGTTAAGAAATTTGAACTGTGTGAAAACTCCTTATTGCACTCTTTATCCATATGGGGTTGGAGGGGATAAATTCTAATGCCAAGCTAAACAAGAGCAAATAACAGGATGCTCTCTTCAGTCCGGCAAGGAGTCATTCTGAGAAGCAGCTGCATCACTCCAGCACAACAGCTCTTCACAGATTTTGCTGCTTTTTGCTGCCCTGGGCGAGCAGAGCGGTGGTTGGTGACAGGGCACGTGAGGTGACTGTCACCAGGCTGCAGGGACAGCTGTGACTGCAGGTCTGGTGTCTTCTCCAGGCTGGGAGACAGCCCTGGGCAGCCCAACAAAGGAGCCTGGACACGTTCCTGAAGCCGCATTCTCCCTGACGTGTTGTCTCAGAAATGGGGTCCAAAGACCAAGGACAAGAGGGAGATTTTTTAGGAGTGGTGGGATGGCAGCTGGCAACAGGACCTTGTTCATGTTGGGCACTCCCATTTTTAGTGTTTTATTACTCCTTTGAGGACATGTGTCACCACAGTGATGATAACAGCAATAATGACTGGTCAGCTTGAAAACTGAAAGAAAAGTGCTACTGCAGTCATCATGGGCTCACAGCAGAGCTCCAGAAGTCGATTTGTTTACTGCCTCCTCCAAGCTTTGGCTCAGGTCTGGTGTTCTGAGTTCAGAGCAGCCCTAAGGCACATGCTCCAGTGATTTGCAGGATCTTGGCTTGTGTAGTACCAACTCTGAACATACAGTAGTGAAAAAAAGGAAAGAGGATTCTGTTCAAGGCCAGGTTGGATGGGGCTCTGTTGGAACTAAATGATCTTTAAGGTCCCTTCCACTCTGAACCATTCTGTGTTTCAATGATTAAATTTTAAAAGCATCTCCTATTTACCCGTAAATTATTAGCCACCTTCTATTTTCCAAGTGCTTATGTGTGGCATGAATAGATAACCATGTAGGTTACAACAGAAATGTAGGTAAGAGGTGATGTGGAGGCAAAGGTGGTAAATTTTACTCCTGGTAGAAACATTTCAAGGTTGTGCTGCTTGATCCAAATCCTGCAGTACTCTTGCAGAGTTAATATCAGTCCAAAACAAGGGCCAGGACACACAGGGACAACTGTAATGAATTCCCTGGAGTCTCCAAGGCTTTCCTGAAGTCACCAGGACTGTCCTACCACTGGCCACATCCCCAGAGTAGCTGGCCAGGGGAGCAGGGTTTAACTGCACACTGTGGAGCCTTACACATGCCTTGCACTTAGAAACTGCTTTATGTGCTGGAGAGGGCTACAGACTGGAGCATCCAGCTTAATTATAGCAATTAATTATAATTCATACTTAATTATAACTCACAGTTTGTGACCAAAATGATGCCCATTACAAGATAGTAATATGCTGGTGGTGGTGGTTATAAAGCAAAGTCACAGCTTTGGAGAATGCTGGCTGAGCTTGCTCTGCTCAGGCCTCTTCTCATTGCCCTGCAAGAGGTTTTCATCTTGCCTTTGAAATGGAGATTTCAGAATTTTGGTTTTTAAAAGAAAGCTGAAATCCAGCTGTGTTCCCATGGTTCAGCAAATGGTACATTCAGACAAAACAGATCAGCTACAAACCCCTTTATCTGTGTCACTGGCTGGATGAGGCTTTTGCATAAGTTCTTTATGTAGTTCTTCTTCAGCATTTAAAAATTATACAGATTCCCTTCTGCTGGGATGAAAGAGAGGTAACAACAGTGTGTTCCGTTTACCAGACTGCTCATTTCACCTCCTGCTGAGGTGATCCTATCTCTGGGACACATCTCAGACATGCAGTCATCTGTGAGATGTTCAGATCTTGTTAGGCCAGTGCATTTTCCTTCATTATTGGCCTTTCCTTAGATCTGGAGCCTCTTTCCACTACAGAATCATATCTCAGCATAGTATCTGGTATGAAAACAAATTCCAAGAAGAATGGAAACCTCTTTGGATGTTACTTTTATAAGTTTGAGTCACTTGACACAAAGAACTGCTTCTGTTTTAGAGGAATACATGGTACATATTACAAAAGGATCATTCACCTAAATAAGTGAGATACCATCACAGTTACTTATGACTGAAGTTTATCTGAATCTCTTTTACATGGGTTTTCCTTTCAGTTGTCTGTGGATCCTGGTTTGATCATTTCCTAAGCTGGGAAGAACATGAAGATGAAAAAAACATCCTCTTCTTGTTCTATGAAGACATGAAGAAGGTAAATATGCTCTCAGGAAGCATTACTTGTAAATTAGCATCCTTAAAACATCAAAGAGGAAGTTATAATGAAAAAGGAGAAAGAAGGAAAAAGAGAATATATATCTTTGGACATATTTTATATTTGCATAGAATTCTATATTAGTGAAATAATTCTGACGGCACAACTTGCAGAAATATTAAATCCTGTGAGAGTTGCATTTCTTAGATGCAGGAATGGGACTCACACAATTTTCCTCAGGCTCAGGAAGAACTTCAAGTTCTTCTTTTTTTGTCCTATGGAAAGACCAACCAAGGACATCCACTGAGGGCCACACATTAATTGCCATGCCTGACATTTCAGGTGAAATTTTCCAAAAGTGATGTAAGACAACTGAACTACTCATGTTTGGGTCTTGTGTTCCCAATAAAAAAGAAAATCAGAGGCTGGAGGGGTAGGGAAACAATTTTGATGGAAGAAAAATATCATGCAGACAATTTGCTATTCTTAAAAAAGAAAAAGTAAAGTATCAACATACCTTAGCTTTCAGAGAATGAATTTTTAGGTGAATAGAAAACACTTTCTAGTGTCTCCGTGAAAATAGGTTTTTCATTTTTTTGGGGAAAAAAATTCCACTACTAGGAATAAAACCAAGCCATTTTGGATGCTGAGTCACTTGTGAGATCTCTAGATATAGAACCTCCAATGAAATAAACTACTTACACAGGAAGCTGGGCTTCGAGTATTCCTCTATTTCCAGTGAAGTAATTCTGAGAGACAGGAGAACATTTTACCTGAACTGGGAGATAAAATTGACAATGTGACTGTATGTGATATGACATATTCTGTATTTATTCATTTCTGTGAGTACAGCTAAGAGGGGAAGCAGGTTTACTGCACCTGTCATCTGCACACTCCAATGACATATTTAGCTTTGCCTGAAAGCAAATAAACGTGTGACAAGCTCATTATGTAATAAAAGGGATCCTTTTCAAATCAGCTAGAAGTCTGATAATCCACCCAGAAACGTAAACACTGTCTTTTTCTTACACCTCAGGATCTCCCTAAGGTTGTAAAGAAAATCACTTTGTTCCTGAGTTTAAACGTCAGTGACAGTGATATCCAAGACATCTGCGAGAAATCTTCGTTCTCGGAGATGAAGAATGACACAGAAAAGGAGAACAGCGATCCCACTCACACCGTGTGTGCTCTGACATCCAACAGGAAGCTGATCTTCCGAAAGGGTAAATTCCTGTGTGCCTAACCCAGCAGAAGGAGTGGGAATGCAGACAGAGGCTGCAATGCAGGTCTTTCCTGGAGTCTTGGGGTCAGCTCTGGGAAGCGATGACAGGATTCTTCAAGCTGAAGCCCTCTTAAAAATCACTTCCTAAGTTCACTGGCTGCAAATTCAGACTTGTACTAGAGAAGCACAGAGGGGTCTGAACTACAGCCTGACTCATATTGCTCCGTGGGAGCTGCTGAGGCAAAACGAAAGGTTCACCCAGCATTACTCTTTATCTGTCTTTTTTTCATCTAAAAGTTGACCACCTCAGTGTTTTACAACATGTCTCTCTGATATCACCCACCAAGGTCACTTACTTGACTAGAATAAAAAAGAGCCAGACACATTCCTTCTGAATGAGACTGCTCTTATCACCCCTTATCTTATTGAAATATTCCTGGGGAAGGAATATGCTGACAACAACAACAAAAGAATGGTCATAGGTAAATTCCAGACCCTGGAAAATCTTCCACAGTGCTTAGCTCAGATGTGATTTTAAAATACCCGCAGGAGCTGTTTTCTTGCTTCTGGCATTTCAGAAGCTTCCACAGTTTTGGATAATAAGCAAATCAAACCCCTTGTTTTTACATGGATTTTGATTATCTTGATTTAGTTAATTTTTGAACAATAATTGGCAGTTTAAAACTAAGAGTTGTTTCAATTAATAAACAGAGAAATGGTAGCTTCTGTTAATTCACGATGGTTTTACCAGTCGGCAGAAACAAATGACAACATACAGTCTGCCAATAAAAAAGAAACAAAAAAATGAGATGCATTTTTCTAAGTCAGTGAACTTTGACAAAGATAGGATGAAAATTTTGAAAAATCCCAACAGTTTCACTTACAAGTAGTTCCTATGCAAATCCCAGACTTTTAGCTAGTTTCAGCCAGTTTACAGAAGATTTATACGAATATATTATGCTTCAGGGTCTCTTTTCCTGTCCTTTCTGTCTGAATGCTATTTTAGTCAGAAAATGGGATGACTATTTTAGTCAGGTTTGGGATGCAGGGTCTTTAGAGCATCCACATGAGGGGAAACTGTAAGTATTGTCTCATAAAAATGTGTTAGTTTAAATAACAATTTCCTTTTTGCTTGAACTGGGTAACATTGAAACACTCTTCTGATCACCAGTGTCCATGGCCACCCAGAAGTACTTAACTGCCCTCTTAAGTAGCTGGACATCTCATCCATAAAAATTCCTAGAGATTAGGAGCAGGTGTGAGGGTGGGATTTATCCATCAGGCCATTCTGGGCTCCTTTTCTAGGAATCTTCTTTTGCCAGTGGCTTTTCAGCTTCCACTCATTTAATAAGTTTAGATGGTGACTACGATTACCTGTAAAGGTCCCATCCAACCCAAACTGGTTTATGAATCTATGATTTTTTAGACTATTTACAAGACCATGTAGTAAAGAAACTCTTGACAAGAGCCTGGAGTGACAGGACAAGGGGCAATGGCTTCACACTGACAGAGAGCAGGTTTAGGTTGAATGTGAGGAAGAAATTTGTTCCCTGTGAGGGTGCTGAGGCCCTGGCACAGGTTGCCCAGAGCAGCTGTGGCTGCCCCATCCCTGGCAGTGTCCAAGGCCAGGTTGGACGGGGCTCTGAGCAAGCTGGAATAGTGGAAGGTGTCCCTGCCCATGGCAGGGGGATGGAACTGGGTGATCTTTATGGTCCTTTCCAACCCAAACCATTCTGTAATTCTATAATTCCTCTACTGACTGTGAAAAAACCCAGGCAGAGACCTTTACCTACATTCAACTAAGGCGTGGCAAGATGTCCCTCTGCCCAGATGACCAGGAGCTCTAATTCCACCTTGGAAAGCTGCTGCTCTTCCACCACTTGTGTTGCTGGCACTAATCAACTCTGAGGATGGGGGTTTATCAGCCTGTATCGATGATGATCCAGATCCTTCTACCAGATTTTCACCAGAACAATTGTGATCTTGACCTACCACAGTGACTGTGGTTAAGAATGTATTAATATCTGTGCCAACTGCAACATTAACAAAATCAGGCTGTTTTTTAATCACTTTCTGCTCCACATATTGCTCACTTCTGTTCCTGCTTTCCTAGGTGCTGTTGGTGATTGGAAGAACTACTTCACTCCAAAGCAGAATATTAGGTTTCAGGAGATATTTCATGAGAAAATGAAACTCAGCAAGATGGCAGACAGTTTCATCTATGAACTTTGAGTCCACGTGAAGAACCATATCAAGTTATCAACAAATATACACAGACCAATTGGGGGGGAAGCTCTGAATGGGTGCTCCATTCACTTTATAATGCTTCCAATAGGAAGGATTGTAAACATGGAGTTTCTGAGAACAGGAAAGTTCTGACACAATGCAGAGCTAAACTCAGTTCTCAAAGGGCAGTTGCAGATGGTTTCACAGAGTCAGGTGTTTGACAACCAAATCTACTTCATCATTTATTTATTGTTTTTGCTCCAAGGGGATATGAACAGACTCCGTAGACCTGAATTAGGAATTTTACCCAAGATAATATGAAGAGAAGAGCAAAAAACAAACTTCTAAGAAACTGAAAATATAAGAAATCTAAAAACACATAATAAGAAAATTACCAAAAATTTGACCCCAGACTTGCTCCTTCTGTGATACACCATGATTTGGAAGTGCCTATTTTATTGGACATCGTTATTGATAATTAAGTTGAAAACTGCAGCATTCGAAGATCTGAAGTCTGTTTACAAAAATGTTTCTTTTGTTTTCTTTTCTTTTTTTAACAGTATGTAGTTCTCTGATGTAACTTATTTCTGGGTTAGGTACCAGAGAGTCTTTGTGTTTTAAATGCAACTGATAAAAATTCAAATAAATTTCAGCACCACATGTTGGGCAACCATAAATGTGTTTCCTTTCCATTTGATTTTCTTCCTGCAAAGTGCCTGTTCCCAGTGTTTTGATGAGACCTATTTTACTTCCCACTCCTTGTGCAACAGAACCAAACCACGACTCAGGGACAGCTTAATCTGAACATGACTTATTTATTCCCTCTGCCCTGGTAAGACAGATTTTCCAAGAATCAGCTGTCTGTGTCCACATCCCAGGGACTGTTCCACCCAACTACACCATTCCAAGGCAGAACAATCATAACAAAAGCTGGCTGAAAAGAAACTCGTGCAGACAAGCACCATGACTCTGCTTTGACTCCTGTGTGTGAGGGATGCTCCTCCTCTGGGTGGGTTGTTTCTGAATAGCTGAGGTAGGGCCTTGTTTCATCAACACTGATCTCTTTCCAGCCACACACTTCACACTTGCCAGGCAGCCCTTTCATTTCATACCTGGTTTGTGCAAGCTGGCATCAACATGTACTGATTTTGCACATGCACAAACCACACAGAAGTTATGGTGCTGAGAAGAGTGAGAGAAAAGCCTGTGTGCAGTCCTTTGTCATTTACCAATTCAACACGGCTGGAGGGAGATGATGCCCTGCTCTATGCAAATGACCCATTTGATGTGTGACTTTGTTCTTCTGACATTAAAATCACTCACTCTCCCCCCAGAATGCCACTGCTGCCCTCCTTTCAGGTGTCATTCTTCCACTATTAATAAGTGCCAAGAGATCAGCTAATGAAAATGCTTGAACATTTTACTTAGAGACTTATTGTCTTCTGGCCCTTTGAGTATGGAAAAAAAGCCAGAGGGTCCTTGGGGAAATGAGGTTTGCAAGGGAGTTTAGCTGCACTAAGACTGCTGTAAGCAGCTTTTGCATCACACATTGTATGCACACACATAAAGCACCATTTACATCAACATCATATTCACAACGTGGAACTGTGTGTGAAGGGACAGGATGAGGACTTGTCTTGTGGATCAAGGTAAGCTTGGTAAATTATTTAAACCTACCCATCAGCCAGGGAGGTAACAGTGTGTTGCTCAAAAAGCAGTTAGTTCCCTAGCTACTTCGGGGGGATGAGGAATTAATCAGTTTACAGCATTGCCTACTGGCTGAATTAAGGATTTACCTAGATTACAATTAAAAAAAAAAAAAAAGGTACAGCAGGACTTAATCAGCAGGTGAATGAAACAGAGCTAGGCCATGTGTCTCTGTGCTGTCCAAGCTCTGACACCAATGACAGCAGCCTAATTGAAGCAGCCCAAACTTGAGCTCCCTTGCTCCTCAGCAGGGGCAGCAGTACAGAAGCACTGCAAGGCGCAGATCCAGTTTGTTCTCCACATTGCTGTGCACTGCCTGCAGCTTTATCCCCAAATCCCCTGAAACCTCTTGACTTCCATTAGAAATCAAATGTGTGCTTTCTTTGAACAAAGTGCTCCAAGAGTTGATATACTCATGTGGCGAGTCAGGACTAGGGCTTGTTTGCAAGTTATCAGAACTACTGCCCATAAAATCTGTTCAGACTCCAGGAGCAGACAAGTGTAGCTCCAGGTCCTTTAAGAGGCAGCATTCAGAGAACAGAATTAATCCAAAGGTAGATAATGATAAATATATTCAGGGAAACTTAAAGTTCATTAAGTGAAATGAATGGGAGTGTTTTATATTTGTCTAAATTGGGTAAAAGGCCGTGAGGTGAATGAGGAGTGGCTGAGGGCACTTGGGTCTGTTCAGCTGGAGGAGACTGAGGGGAGACCTCACTGCAGTCCACAACTTCCTCACGAAGAGGAAGAGGAGGGGCAGGCACTGATCTCTGCTCTGTGTGACCAGGGACAGGACTCACGGAACAGCTGGAGCTGTGTCAGGGAGGATTAGGTTGGGTATCAGGGAAAGGTTCTTCCCCAGAGGGTGCTGGGGCACTGAACAGGCTCCCCAGGGAATGGGCACGGCCCCAAGGCTGCCAGAGCTCCAGGAGTGTTTGGACATGGCTCTCAGGGATACACAGGGTGGGATTGTTGGGGTGTCTGTGCAAGGCCAGGAGTTGGACTCCTGATTCCGATGAGTCCCTTCTAACTCAGCTTATTCTGTGATTCTGTGATACTTCATCCCATTTTCAAGCTTTTTAGACCAAGCTTTATCTAATGAATAGAAACGCTTCTGCTGGGCCTCACTGCTCAGAAGGATCAGTGAGTGATGACTGACCCCAGCTTGAGCCTGAACTGCTGTGGACAAAGTGTAACCAGGAAAGAAAAGGTGGGACAGTAAAAACAAAATCCAACATGGACTGTACTAGCCATGAACAGGTGTGCAACTATACCCTCAGTTAAAAGTTACATCCCAGGAGATGGACATACATGGACTATCTCCATGTTTAATACAAGAGTAGCTCTAACTAGTCCAGGTATACTTCAATTTAGGCCAGAAACTTGTCTGCAAAGCATGTGAAAAATCAGGAAGAACATGTGCTATTTTCCAGAACATTCTCTCAACCTCTGAGTACATTTTGGCCAAGAACTTTCCCAGCAATTTACTGTGAGTATCTCTGACTACAGATATTAATGACCACTGATTAGGTAAGAGTACCTGTACTCTTACATAATTCTGCATGCACTTTTGCCCTATTTTCCACGTGTTTTTAAGATTAGATTACTCCTATTGATAATAGTAATGCCATGTCCTGCTTCTCACTGTGTCAGAGCCACATGTTGACATGGAATGAACCACTAACACACATTGTGAAATGAAAATAAAATGCAGTTGCGTATTTCCTACACAAGAAATAGGAGGAAGAATCCAAGGTTCAGAACCAGAACTGTATCAGGTATCAGACTCCTGAAACACGTGGCCAAAGCCTCTTTAAGTGTTCTGAGGTTCATTAAATGTCTGTAACCATGCCCAACTCTGGAAATCCACAAGCTGCAATTGTGCTGAGGCCACAGAAAAAATGGAAAGCACCATAGAACATGATAAATTTATATTCCTCAGGCACCTGATTTTGGCCACTGCTAGCTTCTTCAGTGGCCTTTCCATGGCTTCCCATCCTTAATTTTACAGATATTTTAACACAACTCCCTTCAGTCATCCTTCTTCCAAAGTGAAGAATTCTGACTTGGTTACTGCTGCCACTGAACCTGATTCCTTTCTTCCATCATCCATTTTATCCTCCCACAAACCTTTGGAATGCTACAGCCTTTTCAACACTAAAGAAACAAAACAAGCAGTATTCAAGATACAAACCACTGAATTATACACTGGATTAATTCTTTTTATCCTATTTGCTATATATTCTTTTTCTAATAATTCCTGGTTTTTTAAGTGCTAGCACACGCTTCAGACCAGTACATATTCTTCTGAATTATAACTGGTCAGTGAAAATGGATATTTTAATACATATGACATTAGGGTTGGTTCTCAATCAAGCTCATTTTATATATAACTCCTCAGTTTCACCAGCCCCTCTCTTTACTAACCTGAATAATTTGGTATCATTGCCTTCACATTGCTCACTGCTCATTCTCTTGAATGCCTCCCCCAGAGCAGGGGGAATGCTCTAATAAACCAGAGCCACATCCAGAAATATATCTAGGATCAGAAATGGGGATACACCAACCTGTCCCAGAACATGGGAGAGAAACAAACCCACCATCCAAAGATTTTTCAGACACGTGCATTACTGGTAAGTTTTTCTAACTCATTTATGCATCAGTTTCACACATAATAGTGATTTTCTTCTGTACAGCATTATTGCTCTTATAATGGTGACAATTAGGAGGATTTTTCCTGCTGGGTGGAACTAGATTAATTTAGAGCTATTTCTAGAAAAAGGAAATAGTGTTTTAAGAACATACTACCAGAAAAAAAATAATTAAAACCAAAAACCTTCCCATATGGACTCTGGAAAAACTAGGTAACTAATGTGTGCTCAAGGTTTAAAAATCTTAAAAACTTGAAATCAGCAAGTATTAATAAATATCTCTGACTTCAAAAGGCTGAGATATATGTGATTCATATTGACTTGAATTAAAATTAAGGTCAGAACTCATTGCATTACCTTACAGGAACTGGAGAGGAAGATAAACTGAATAGAAGAGTGAGCAGATAAAAATAAATGAATGGAGTCAGAAGTAGGTGAAGGTGTGCAGGTGATTAGTTTGGGTATTAAATCTGTCCACCTCCACCATCATAAACCATTCACGTGTGGCACATGAACTTGGGAGTGTAAGATTTGCAGTACAGAAACTCACCACAAGCCAGCCCATAACCATTCTCTACTCAAAAGACTAGAGAAAGCTGTTTATTTAAAATTTGATGTAATCGGCTATTTTTTCATAACAGCTTATAACAAATATTTACATAATTTCCTTTTTTTCCATTTCACATAATCATGATAGAACAGCCCACATTACCTAAGGTCTTCTTTGGAATACACTAGGCCTTTTAAAGTAAATAACAAGTACTCATGTGACCAAAAGATGATTTCAAAATAAGCCCAGTATAACTAAAATGACCAGTCTGAATGAGTAACACCCCTCTACTCAAAGGCAGTCATGGTGTCACATGTACTGGAACAGGCATTGGAAAAAATATTTACACATTTGAAGCTTTCCCAGGACTTGGGAATTCACCTCTAAGGGGACAGAGTTACCCTCATTGTCTCTGCCTCTCTGACCCCTAAATCCTTCATATGATTGAGGCTCTTCTATAAAATCAAGAGGAGTAATTAAGACATCCCTCATCCTACTCTATAATTAGGCTTTCCACAGCAGTGTGGGCAATCCAAATCTGAACCTTTCAGGCAGTAGATCATGCATATCCCATTTTTTTTTGGTAAACGGTCTCTACAGCTCTCTTATCTTCCATGTTCCTCCCAATGTAAGATTATACCACGTTCTTCTAAACAAGAATTCATCAAAGTGAAAACACTGACGTCCAAAATGTGGCTCTCCTCTTGTCAAAGTCCATGGATTTATCCAGCACAGAACCCTAAAATGTGACTGAAAGGAGACATTTCAATTTAGGTGATTTAAGAACTGATTAGTACAGTAAACAATTAATCTGTTAACTGTAGATAGGCAGTAAATAACTTCAGTTCAACATTTTGCTTTGTAAAAGGAAGTAAACACAAAATTAATCAGAGGCCAATATATCAGATGATATTATTCTGGGAGTGTCTATTTAGCAGAGAAAATAAAATGACAAGCCATTAAAATTCACCTCACTTGTAACTGCCTGTGTACCATGGGTATTTTTATTTTTTAGCATAATCCAAAACAAAACCTGACTCTGATAAATACTATGGTAGTTGTAATGTACAATACAAATCCTATTTTCCATAAATAAAGCATGTAAACCAGCTTTAACATGTTAAAGTGGTCTGTATATATATTTTATATAAACCGACATTAACTATGGTTTGGATTTTGTTGGGTTTTTTTAAAACAGCAGCTACTTTTCCATACAATAAACTTAGGACTTTTATTTGGCTTTAACTCATTTGTGCTTGCAATAAAGTCTTCATACAAAGAAACTGAGTTTCTGCAGAGATCTCAAAGCCAATGGGAAATTTAACTCCAAAATTGGCAAAATGTTAATTTAAGCACTTCAGTAAAACCCAAAATAAACAGATTCCAAGAGGCACAACTCCAAATGCGATTTAATTACTTATGAGCTTAAAACTGAACACATGCTAAAGTGCTTTTTTTAACTAATATTAACTTGTTTTACAGTAATGATGTTGTAGTTTAAAAACAGAGGAAGAAGTTTTATTAATAGGATTTTACACCTGACCTCCCCAGCATATGTTAAAACACTTCCTTGCTAAGGACAAAGCCTGTAAAACGCAATCACACAACCACAACACCATGCACTTGGTAACAGAAATGCAAACCACATGAGCAAAACTGACAGAAGTTTTGTTTGGTTTTTTTAAGCCTGAATTACAAATCTACAAGTCATGCAAAATCATTGATCCCTGAAAACAGTCAGATTATGAAATAAAAATGCACCATTCCTGTAGGACAGGTGTGATGATTAAGAGTAGATTTACAGGGCATGCTCTTTTGTAGCATTCCTCCCATTGAACTTAAATGGCTTTTAAAATCATCGTGGATATGTTCCTATTTTCAGCATATAATCATGAATGTGGGACCTGGAATTAGAGGGAGACACCTTTTAAACTCCACTGTGCTGTAAAATGTGAAAGGTAAGCATTCCTTTGGGATACGGATTTACTACGGAAGAAAAGCAGGACTGACCAACGGCGTTACTCTTTTTCCATCAGCTCCTTATTTCCTTTCCTGCTGTTCTCATTCCTGCCCCTTTCCTTCCCTGCTGAACTGATTTCTTCCAGTTGCTTCCTTGCAGAGTTCACTTTCTCTAAGAGCAGGAATATGTGTTCCGCAAACTCCCGCACCGCTCCACAGCCACCTCTGCTCTTACAGATGTACCCAGCAGCCTTCTGAGCAGCTGCACAGGCATCAGCAGGCACACCACTCATGCCTGCCTGCTTCAGGCACTCCACGTCAGACTCCTCATTTCCTAGGGAGGAAGATGACAGACAAGGCAAAAGATCACAGAGAGGAAAGAATCAGTACTTTTCTCAGTGTTTTTCTATGTACGCATCAATCTGATTTTTGAAATTTGGGGGTTTTTATCACAATCTTCATCTCAGCAGCTCAAAAGCCCTTTGCACATGCAAGTCAGTTGTTGGAGAATCATGGTGATCCATGTAAATGGTGATCACACTTCACAATCTTCAGGCAAGAGAAGAGTACTTTTAAGAGCAGTAAAATGATGTGAGAAGCTGAATAAGCACTGGTAGGACCCCACACTTAACCTGACACTGAAATACAGCTCAGCACAGAGCCACATAGCTTTCAGTTCTGATTCTGTCCATTTGTGACTACCATTTCAGAACATAATCTATACAATATCCCTCTGAAACAAACTAGAATCAGTTCAAAATTGTCAGCTCTAAGTGTATGCTTATCAACATTTTGATATCAAAATGTTTCCTAAAAGCAAAAGCTTTCCTATATCCCACTGGAAAAACAGTGAAGACTTCCCTTACCAAATGAAACACTGATTCATCATTTAGATTGTACCCTATCAAACCTTAAAGTATCTGCTTTTGGTGATTGTGTGCTGCAATTTGCACACCAATCCCATTAAATTCAGTGTATTTACAAAGAGAAAAGCGGTTTGAAGCTCAGCAGCACTATGAAATTTCTCTTTGTCTACACTATTTAAATCTAGCAAAATAAAAGATAGACCAATATAAAATATACCAAAAGAAAAGGAACTGACCTAAGTAAGCCACCTCTTTCCAGCTCAAACCCATGTCTTCCTGCCAGTCCTTCAGAACCTGTAGTTTATTTGTTGCATTAACTTTTGCTACACATCCCAGTTGCATGGCTGACAGTGTTTTTGAACAATCTCTGTCAGAGATGAGTTGAACCTATTGAAATAAAATTAGAGTAAGTTCTACATCCAAAGAAATACAACATTACTATTGCAAAAAAAGTCGTTTTGCTAATAGAAGCTCTCCCAGGCATCAGAAAAGCATTGAATAATTGGTTTTCACAACTCAGAGCAGAAGTGATTAGCATCCAAAACCACAGACAGTCTTGAGGTTCCTTTAGGAAAGTGAAATACCTTTCTGCAGCGCTCCCTGATGCTCAAAACAAAATTAACATTTGTCTTTTTAAATACAACATATACAAATAAAATACTAAATATCACAGTATGGTGGTGTGGTGACTATCTAGTGCAGTATCATCTAATTAAGTCATGGTATGGAATGAGAGAATTCCCAAGAAAGATTTCCGTAGTATTTGTAGAACATGAAGTTTCTAACTTGGCCCCTCCACTTAATAACATAATTTTATTTACAGCAGCATTTCATAGCATCAAACCAACACTAAACAGACTGAAGCAGCACAGCACATTTATCTCTGGAAGTTCATTCCAAATTTGAAGTTTCAGGAATGATGTACGAGGTAGGCTAAAACCAGAAGATAATTGCAGCAGGGTTTTTAGAAATCTCAGATGCAACTTCTTCAGGTTTTCTGTCCAAGATGTAGACAAGCTTATCTTCCCTAATTGCTTTTAAATGCTAACAAATGCTCGGCACTGATTTTAAGTACAGAATGAAGAGAAGTGGAGCACAAGGTAGGACTGTATCAGCAACATACACTAGAAATGAATGAAGTGCAGCACAAAGACCTAGGGGTTTTTAATGAAACATTCCAAATCAAAGAAGGTATGGAAATGAGCTCCCACAGGCAACAAAACAATGACTACAAGCTTCCCACCCCTTGGGCTTCACAGAAAATGAAGCTGAGGGACTGCTGAAACCCATCTACTCCATTTCACAGGAGTAGGCTCTGGGGTGACCCAAGTGCAGCCTTTCAGTGCCTGAAGGGAGCCCACAGCAAAGACAGAGACAAGGGCCTGGAGTGACAGGACAAAGGGGAATGGCTTCACACTGCCAGAGAGCAGGTTTAGACTGGATATCAGGAAGAAATTGTTTCCTGTGAGGGTGGGGAGGCCCTGGCACAGGTTGCCCAGAGAAGCTGTGCCTGCCCCTGGATCCCTGGCAGTGTTCCAGGCCAGGCTGGATGGGGCTCTGAGCAAGCTGGGATAGTGGAAGGTGTCCCTGCCCTGGCAGGGGGTTGGAACAAGATGATTTTTAAGGTCCAACCCAGGCCATTCTATGGTTCTGTGAAATGGATAAAGATGCTGTAACTACTGTGACTGAGAACTTTCTCAAAACTCTTAACTTCCTCTAAGAGTTCTGAGGATAACATTTGTCCCCACCAATATATTATGCTGCTTGATCACAAGTACTGCGAAGAAACTTCAACTTCTATGCTGCCAGAATATAATCTTTTAGAATCTTTTAATGTGCAGGTTACATGAGACATGAAGGCTCACACTTCAGAACAGCACTTACCTGGATTCCTCTTTTCTTCAGCAGATCAATGCCAACAATATCTCTGTAATCATAGGAGACCATTTCCTTGTGATCTTCTGTCACATAAATGCGACCATTGGTCAGGCATCCATCAATACTGCAAACCAAGAGCTTCACCTCTTTTAGTGGCTCTTTGCCAAAATAGCCAAAGCTAGACAAAGAGATTATCTTTTTAGGATGCAAGTTTTTGCACACTTCAAAACCCCAAATATTTCCCATACAGCTGTAATCTTCAGACAGAAGAAACAGCTTTGAAATTCTTCTTTTCTAATGTTTTTTCTCATCACCATCACTCTCCAACTGTATTTTCCCTCTTCAAAGAAACAAACAGAACAATCCAAAGGACAGCTCAGCTATGTTATCCATTTAACAACTAGGATGACAAAGGCACAGAAATTATACTCCATTCCCACCCATTATTTCCTTAGAGTAGCTGCAAAGAAAAGGCAGCTGCTGAGATGGAATCAGCTCAGGCCCTCTACACAAACACTCCCATTCCTGAGGATCAGTTACTGTGGTGTGGAGCACGGCGATCTGGGGCACCTCAGCTGGGAAAGCCAGAGATGATGCTAACACATTGCTCTGGTATAGTGGGGCTCACACTTTTCACCAAGCTGAACTTTAAAGAAAACACCAAACTACCAAAACCCTGCCATATAACAAAGGTAATTCAGGTGATTTCAACAGAGATAGGAAAAAATGATGGGCAGAAATAAAGCTGCCCAATTATCTTTGATCTCCATTGCTTCCATTCCATACATTATGAATTCACATGACCACACTTTGAAACAAGCAACATCAAAGAAATAGGGAATAAAAAGTACTTTTACCTCAACACTCTCTGCTCTGCAATAGGCCAATCAATGTCTATATCAATATCCACACTGTGCTCTGCACGCATTTCATAGTAGGCCATTTTACCACCCTGAAGGAAAACAAACCATTGAAATTTTCTGCTTGGGTCAACCCAAACACAAAACTCTACAATTTAGGACCATGCAATGAAAGCCAGGTGTCTGGTTACACAGTGGCCACCATGGCTTATATAAAAGTGAACCATCAATTATGTTTTTGCCGGTGACACAGAACCATTTGAAGGAACCTTCAGGTTAATAACTATTTCCACTTTACAACTAGAGAAAGTGTGCAAGATGTTATGCATTATAGCAATTACATCACACTAATTTCACTAAATCTTCTAATCAGCAAAATAGTCATACCTTCAGCATTTGCTAAGGAAGGCTATGATTATTATTTGCTTACTGTTACTTAATCACCAATGGAAAAATATCCACCACACCTCAGTGTTGTTCTGCATCACTGCACTGGGATGTAAACATCAGGAAATGGAAAAAGACTTCTAAAGTTACAGTACAAAATTGGCATAAGATTAAACTGGCTGAAAATACAAATTTACAGATTATGACAAGGCTCTGACACTGCATGAAGCTCAGTTTCACACCCTTAGTGGCATTAATATGAATTCTAAGATCCACCAGTGAACTCATGCAAAACTCAACTCTGTATTGTATTGTATTGGCTTAGGGTTATAACTATATAATACATTAATTTGCATAAATTTATTTGCTGTGGAGGATGATGTTACTGGAACTGCTCTAGCTATAACTAGCCCTGCTAAATTACAAATAATTAGCAAAGTGTTCTGAGGTCAAAGTGCTGTCATTTCACACTGACTGTAGTAGAAATCAAAATAGAATATTGAATTCAGAACCTTCTACAGCAAGAGTAGAAGATGTATTATTCTGAAGAGCATGAAAAACCAGAAGTACTAACCTGCAAGTAGCCTTTCTCAATCAGATGTCTCTTGGCAAAATAAAATGAGCCATTTTCATAGAGCTCCCCAGGCCAGTCTTGCCTCCGGTACCGCTTTGCTGGATTCAGGTTTTGGGGTTCTGTCATCTTGTTTTCTGTTAACAGAGGGAAAAAAAAGATAAAATAAGCTTTACAGAATTCCTGCTCAGAGTCACTCAACTTCCTAAATAATTTCTGTTCAAAAATTAAGGGCATAATTCAGTCACCAACTTCTCTCATTATTGCCTCTTGTTGCTCAACTTTATAAAAAACTCCAGACTGGTTTGGGTTGGAAGGGACCTTAAAGATGATCCAGTTCCAACCTCTTGCCATGGGCAGGGACACCTTCCACTATCCCAGGCTGGTCAGAGTTCCATCCAATCTGGCCTGGAACACTTCCAGGGATGCAGAATCCACAACTTCTCTGGGGAATCACTGCATTGCTTCTCTCTCTTGGAACTGTGGATAAACTGCAGGACTACTGTGTATAGCAGAGGAAAAGGGAATTTTTCATTGCAACTTTGGAAAAAAAAACCCCAAAAAAATCAACAACAAAAACCCAAGAGGTTATTGGCTCTAAAACTGGTTACTACAAGGAATAGGAGGGACATTCTTGCAGACTGTCCTTGCCAATGTGAAAGAAATACTATTCCTGTACTCCATCTCCTAGTGCACACAGGAATGCCTGAATGCACTCTGATACCTGAAAAGACCAGCCTGAAATCTGCAAGGTGAAAAAAGAGCATATGTGAATAATTTTTGCCTGTGAAAACATCTTGGCACTTCCCCAAAATACATCCCATTTAAGGATATTATGTTAACTCTTCGTATATAGTTTAATCAGTGTCCACAAATAAACATTTTACTACCAATGACAGTTGTACATGCAGCAGAAACCAAACCAGGGACCAGAGGCTTTTGTCCTTAAGCCCCTCCAATCCAGATGCACAAAGCAGCCAAAATTCACCAGGTCTCATGACCCAGTAACCACAAGAAAGTTAGAGGGCATTCTCAAACACCCAAAATGTCCTGAGGCTTTGGTAGATATAAACACACCTTGTGTTTCATAACCAACTAAAGCTCTGTGCTCACTGAAGTGAACATTTCCAGTCAGAGAGAGACCTTTCTCTTTCGGGATCTATCAGTATTAAACCTTAATGCAGAAGGAGCACCAGATCTACACAGTAAAAAAAACCCCATGAAATTCTTTTAATTTAATCAGTTTTCTGAAGCTGTATGGAAAAATAAAAAGAAGAAAAACCATTGTACAATGCTGCTGTGAATTTCCCCTGAAACACCACACTCCTGAAAGGCCATTTGCATTTATCCTTAAGCTGCTCATGTTGGCACAATGTTCTCCTCAGTCCTTGCAGCTGAATGATTCCTTATCTCTCACCACATTAAAAACTTTTGGATGTCATTTTATGCTGGAGAATTACTTGCTCTTTTAGGTAGGCCTCAAGGCTTTCTAATTTAACAATCTGCCTATGGCACCAATAACTTCAGGAAGCCACATGACACATCCACGTGAGATTTTTTCTTTCACGTTTGTCCCTTTCAGCATCTCAAGATGTGCATGTGGCTTCCTAAACTGCAATCCACAGAATCCTGAAATTGCCACCCATGCTTTTGATATCCCTCTTATACTGCACAAACAGTGTCATTTATTTCTCCTCTTATGAGGAACAACGACAATGTTCAAGTGTTTATTCCAAACAAAGACTTAACTTTTATTCCAACTTATCTCTCGGATCAAGCCTCATTTATTACATGTGCTCTTTTACAGCATGATGCTTTCTAAACTCACCTAAAATTCATCTGAAGCAGTTACTGCAATGTCTGAGTAACTTTCATTAAAAAAAAAAACAACAAAACCCCACTGTGACAGTACCTGAAATAATAATTTTTAAAAAACGAAGAAAACATTTTTGCTTTAAACACAAAAACAAAACCAATATACATAATGTGTGGAACAGTTCTTTGTACAAGGACAAAAGGTGCTTTATAGCTAAACCAAGGTAGAATCTTTATTTGTAAAATTACAGTCTCTGGTCATCTTGGCCACTGTAGCTGAGAGGCGTATTTTCTCTGGGAAAAACCAGTCATATTCTTCTGGATAAGCTAACCAACATGAGTTCAGCCCTCATGACTCACAGGCAGTCTGCAGTGTGACATAAGTCAGCAGCCAAATTATCAGGATGAAACAAAGCCTAAGTCCCCAGGCCAAGAGGTTGTCACCCCATCCTCACCAAGATTTTACCTCACATTGTTGGTCATTTGTTAGCTACTGCATAGCAAGAACAAACAATTTTCTGCTTAGGACCTCAGTGTCATTCTAATGAATACCCATTAGAAAGAAGTTAAAATATCAGGTTTTTTGGAGCTGTATTTTCAGCCTAGACAAGTTAAAATATTTTAATTTCTACAAAACAGTTACAGAAGGGCTGAGCAATGCTTGGTAATATCAAAACAGCTGTGCTTGGCAGGAATTTCTAAGCCATCTCACACCTCTCAGGGAACTCAGTCCATGCCTCAGACATCACTTCCTTAAATACCAAGGGTAGGAAAAGCAAGCATTTGAAAAAAATAAAAAGTTAAGTACAACTATAACCAGAAACACCTAAATATTACCTCCTTTCTTTACCTCACTCCATCTGAATTGATGCCGCCTCACAACAGAGAAGACAGAATCAAACCCCTCCTTCTGGATCAGATCTGCCACTTTTATAAGGTCACTGGGATGTAAACAGGGAGATGTTGCTTGAATATTTCCTACAATATCAACCTCTAAAGAAAAACAAAGCGACATTTATGAAACAATTCATATTTTCAGTAACACAACAGCAAAGTGTGGTATGAGTAGGTACCACACACCAAAAAATAAAAAACCCAAAAAAGGAGAATCTTTCTAGCTTTTATTTACTCAATGCTTTACTTATTTTTCTAAATACTAAGAGCATCATCCCTCTGGGGCTACAATATAAAAGCTCAGCATATTTCACCCCTGATTTACCATGATGATGATTGAGAAACTCTGTGATGGCTTCTAGAGAAGTTGAGGAGTCTTGAGAGACTTCAGGGCTCCTGCGATGGACCTGAGCCCCAAACTGCTTTGCAACCTTCTCGATCTCATCATGGTCTGTGGAAACCCATATGCTGTTGGCAAACAGTGACAGAAATTAATATAAAGAATAAATCCCATCATTGTTGACTTGCCTGTTGTAATTTAACCTGAATAAAACCCCAGCTTATTTATGTATGTATTACACCTTGCAAAGAAAGGAACTAATTCTTGTATTTGTGTTAATAAAACTACCCCAGTCAGTCCAACAAGCAGCTTGGAACAATGGAGATAAAACATGGACATTCACTAAAATCTGAATCTTAAATTGCATTCCATACTGGAAGCTTAAGCAACATAAAATTTAAAAGTGTTCTCAGAAAAAGCCAGTGTCAGCACACAGAATTTGTCAGGCATGTTAACAGGTCAATGAACAGTGAATGGGTTGGATGTGGCATTCAGAATCATGTAAGAGCTTAGTTTACAACAAGTAAAACTGCCACGAAGTTTAAAGATTAGCTTATGCTGCAAGTGTGTTAAAATGTGTTAATTGGGCTCCATACAATCCCAGAGAAGGAGCTGTTCGAGTTCCTTATGTTTAGCACAGAAAACTTCCAGTACTGGTAAAGCAAGATTGTGATCGTTCAGGGAAAACAAACATTTACAAAAGGAAGGGCTAATTCTGAGTATCATGTGATGACAAACACTGAGCAACTGTGAAGCCACTGCTGGCATCGTTGTGACAAAAAAAGCATGTGAGGTGTAAAAACAAAAGCTATGAAAAGTCACCCTTCCTCTCTCAGCAATGCACTGTCCACAGCAAATGGTGCTGCAGTTACATTTCTTCCCCCAAAGACACCGTGGGATCATCAGAAGTAAAATATGTGTGACAGCGACAGCAATGTCAAGTCACACCCACGAGAACAAACACACAAGAGGTGTTATCTATAAACTGCTTTGGGATGGTGAACTTAAATACACACTCCCCATTCAGCTAACAGAGTTTTGTTGTGTAACAGGTACCCTGCACACCTTTCCAAAGGTGACCAGGCACCTGCCATGCCTCAAAGTCAGCCTGTACAACCCTGACTGGCTTCCTGTTGGGAAAATTCGGATGCCAAACAGAAGCCACAGCAGGCCATTAAGCAATACAGATTCACCATCATTAAGAAATTATCAGTGACCTCAGTCAGAAGTGTTCTTGTCTGCTACTTTATTAAAAATAAAACAGAATGCTGCATCCTCTACTTTTCAGATACAGCAAGAAAGGTTTTCCAGGCTAAATAACGATACAGCAGCTATGAGATACAGACTGCTCTGGATCTAGCTGGGCTGCATTTCCACTTGACTTGCTCTGAGCATTATGCAGCAGGTTTGCACTGGGAACCTGCCCCTAAGTGTGCTACATACTAAGCACATCCTAACCATGGTTTTAACTGTCAGCAAATGTGTAGAAAATCCTCAGTCTTGCTCCTGCAGAAAAATCTGTAATGCCCATATTCTCAACACCAACAACACCCTTGTTTCTATCTAGCTCTAATTATTGCTACAGAAGTTTCAGGCACTTGCCCACAAACTGAGCTTCTCTTCTGAGTCACATGAGCACACAAGATTATTTCCTTCCACTTGACATTTGAGTGAGAATGCTTCTGATGTGCTGTGTCCAGCTGTGGGCTCCCTGATACCAGATAGGAAAATGGCAGCAAGCCCAGCAGGAGCCAGCACGATGACTGGGCCTGGGAGCAGACATATGCCAGGAGATGCTGAAAGAGACATCTCAGCAAGGAGGCGACTTCACTGCTGTCTTCCGTGCTGGGCAGGTAGAGAGAAAACAAGGAAGCTTTTTCTGGGTGAATGCAGTAAAAGCAACAGAAGGGCTGTGGGGTCTCCATCCTCAGAGATCCCAAACTCAGTGCACACAGTCCTGAGCAGCAAGATGGCCACGAACCAAAGTCATCCTGTGCTTCAGCAGATCATCGCCAGCCTGGCAGTTCCATTTAATGCAGATGTCTTAATAAAGTAAAACCATCAATGTTTGCTGGTAAACATCACCAGCTAGTGGCCACCCAACCACGCATCAGAACTTTAATGTCAAACTGCTGTGTTAAAAGACTTTGATTCCTTCATTCCTCTGCTGCTCACCCTCAGCAGGAAGGGACAGCTGAGTTCTTGACAGGGTGCTTGCCTTGCCTGACCCTTAACCTGGTGCCACAGTAACTGCACCCCTTTGTCTTAAGTGAGGATCTCCTCCAACACTCATTGGCAGAGTCACAGCATGGGTCAGGGGGGAAGGGACCACAGCGGGTCATCTGGTCCCACCTCCCTGCTCCAGCAGGGTCACCTGGAGCAGGTTGCACAGGATTCCATCCAGGCAGCTTTTGAGTATCTCCACCGAGGGAGACTCCACACCCTCTCAGGGCAGCCTATTCCAGTAAAGAAGTTCTTCCTCATGTCCAGGTGGAACTTCCCGGGCATCAGTTCGTACCCCGTTCCTGACGTTTCCCCTGTCCCACTGTTGGGCTCCACGGAGCAGAGCCTGGTCCCTGCTCTGAGCCCTCCCTGCAGACGCTGACAGACACCTCTAAAACCCTCTTGACGAAGCGGCGGCTTCCCCCAGCCCCTCCCTACGCCGGGGTCCCTCGGCACCTCCCTCCCGAACCAGAACCCCCCGGCCCCCCCATACCCAACCAGGACCCTCCAGAGGAACGGGAGGCGGAGGGGGATGCCGCGCGTGCGCACCTGTGGAAAACGCCGGCGTCGATGGCGGCGCGCAGCACCCAGCCGATAAGCGGCACCCCCGCCAGCAGCTTGATGTTCTTCAGCGGGATCCCCTTGCTGCCGCCCCGCGCCAGCACCAGAGCGGCCAGGTGGGGCTGCGGCCGCCCCTCGCCCGCATCCATGGCCGAGTCCGTGTCCGTGTCCCTGTTCCTGTCCTGCTCCTCTCTCGCCGCGCCCTGCCACGCGGACGGACCGCCCCGCCGGGGCATGCCGGGAAATGTAGTCCTGCGCTGCCGCGCATGCGTGTTGGGAGCGCGTCGGAGAGACACCGGGGGACACCGCGGGACCCGCGGTTTGGGGGGCTTGAGGGGGGTTTCGGGGCATCGTCTGCCCTTTGGTGAGGAGAGGGTGCTCCTTGGGCACAAGGTGCCCCGCAAAGCCCTGTCTGCCTGCCTTCACGGCTGGCCGGATGGCCGGACCTCAGCGGTGTGTATCTCTTTAGTCTAGAGAAGACTGAGAGGGAATCTCATTAATGCATGTAAATATCTCAAAGGGTGCCAAGAGGATGGTGCCAGGCTCTTTCCAGTGACAGGACGAGGAGCAATGGCCATAAACTAAACACAAGGAGCACTGCATGAGGAAGAACTTCTGTACACGGAGGGTAGCAGAGCCGTGGAGCAGCTGCCCAGGGAAGTTGTGGAGTATCCCTCTCCACATTCCAACCCCACCTGGACATGCTCCTGTGTCACCTGCTCCAGGTGACCCTGCCTGGGCAGAGGGTTGGACAGGCTGATCTCCAGAGGTCACCCTGACCATTCTGTGGTTCTGCAATTCCTTGTGGACGTTAGCAGGACGTGGCTGCCATCGCTGTGGGCGCCCAGGACGTGGCTCTAAGGGCGGTGGGCTCATCCCGCGGAGCCCCGGCAGCCGAGCGCGCTGCCCAAGCGCCGCGACTGACAATTCCAGAGGTTTCTTTCGTCCCCAGATTCCAGGGGTTTCTCCAGCGTCATTCTCCTGAGCGTCTCCCTCCTGAGCAGCCCCGGCAGAGGGCAGAGCAGCCACACGGAGTCTCGTGGTGAGAAGGGGAGCTGGAAAGCGCTCCTCGCTTCTCCTTTCCCCTTCCTAAAAATGTACTAAAGCATAAGAGCATAAGATGTTGCCATTCCAACTGTCTTGCAGAAACCTAATGGGCAAAATCAAGTAATCCACTGCTGACATAAGTCTGCACGGGAATTTGGGGTATAATATGGTTTAGAAAATGGAAAGTAGAGGCTCTTGAAGAAATCACGGAGTTACTCCTGGAGGGTCTCAGTCCAGTGTCAGTCTGTAGTGAAAACGGACCACATGTGGGTCACCGATGTGCTCTGGTTATTCAAGATGTGTTGTGGAACAGAAGGACCTTATCTATCTAAGCGAAACATTCCCACTTACATTCATCTGTAGACAGACATTTAAGAAAAATAGTCATATTGGGGCTTTGTTTTATTTTCTGAGGTGTTCCAAGAGACCCAGCAGTAATAGAGAGCTTGCTCTTCTATTCTGCAGATCAAGGCAGCTCCGTTCAGGGCTTTATTTTTTAATAAGATGAAATTAGTAGCCGTAAGGTTCTGAGGAGTGTGATTCCTGCAGGTTACTTTCCATGTGTTTATTTTAATTTTTTTTTTTTAACTCTAGGATTTTAAGCCTTTGCCAGAGCCAAGCTCCCACATGTTTAGCACTATGCTTCTGTCAGAGTTTGCTGTGCCTGCAACAGACCAAGTTCATTAAGGTTGGAAAAAACCTCCAAGATCATAGAGTCCAAACTTTGACTGAACACCACCACATCAATGAGACCATGGCACTAAATGCCACATCCAGTGGTTTCTTGACTCCACCACCTCCCTGGACAGCCCATTCCAATGCTTGACCACAGTGAGGAAATTAAAACCGCTTGTAATTTGGTTCACCACATGGTGAAAATTTTATGATTTATAAATAATAATACTTCAGCTAGGTGATACGGTTCGGTACCCTTCTCACAGTCTAGCAGTATCCCAAGCAGAGAGCTGAGTCTGGGTTCAACTTTCAGTTACAGAGAAAAGAAATGACATTAGGACATCTGGCACACATCATAGATGCCATGCTAGATGGGGTTCAGCTAATAAGAATTTTTTTACAGGTCTGTGAATAATTAAAACTGATTTAATTTTTTTTTTCTCTTCATATCAAAAGCAAATCTTTCACTCACAGGGCTGAAACGGTCCTCACACAAGCATCTTAAATACTTCTGTTCTTTTTCACAGACTTGTATATAACCCAGTCCTAAAGACTATCAGTAATGTTAACTGGATAACCTGTCCAGGCAATATAGAGATTTGGACGATAGCAAAGATTTTCCTAATCTTTACTAAATCTTCTTTTCTGTAATATGAGTCCATTCATTCCTGTCTTATCTGAAACAGATCTGGAGATTAGATTATTTCTTCAGCAGGCATGTGCCTATTTGAAAACAGGCCCCATCTCAGCTCAGACTTTTCCTTTTCAGGATCAGACCTGTGAGTTCAGTCTTTCTCCTGGTTCAGATCTTCCAGACTTCCCATCATCACCATTATTCTCCTCTGGGCTGCTTATAATGTAGTGCTCAGAATTAAACAGGATATTGCAAGGGAGTGAAGCAGAAGGATTACTGCTTCACATACCTCATTTATACAACTCTATAATTTACCTTTTCTTGTGCAATATTGACATAATTCAGCCAGTGGCTTGCTTTGACCTAAGGTTTGTTTCTGCAAGAGCTGGGGCATAGCCAGATGCTTCCAAACCTCTGCCTTTGCCTCTGGCTCTGTGTGTGCCCCAAGGCAGTTTCCTGCAGTCATTCCTACAGCAACCAGACCTGTCCCCACATTAAAATAATTTCATGAAAACCCCATTCCTGTAGTTTATTTATGTGAAGTCTATTGATAGTTTCACTGAGCTTATGATGTAGGGCATCTACTCAATCTCTTCCTAGCCACAGGCCTGGGTTTGTAGAT
This sequence comes from Coloeus monedula, assembly GCF_965178545.1. Lineage (NCBI taxonomy): Eukaryota > Metazoa > Chordata > Aves > Passeriformes > Corvidae > Coloeus > Coloeus monedula. The sequence goes on from NC_138784.1 coordinate 14,389,555, forward strand.
TGAAATTATACTGGATTGACTCATTCTCTGTAAAATTTTATTGCCTGCTATTAATGCTTTATTTTATGTGCTCATCAAAACCTTTTGATTATTTATTCCAGCTTTTTTTTTCCAGGATCAAGTGTTCGACTAATGGTTCAAATGCATCTGTATCAATATTTTAGTTCAACTCAACAGTGCATTTCTACTGACTCTCCAGCTACCTAAGCTGTTGCTGTGTGACACTACTTGCCAGAGCAGACAGAGGGGATGGTCCCCAGGCTCTTCCTTTCTCCCTGTTTTTAACACAGGGAACATTTTGTGCTTTCTGGTCTCAGTAGCTCTGCCTGGTTCAAAGGGTTCATCAGCTGCCTGCTCCAGTATCCAAGGATGAAACTCAGCTCTGAGCACACATTACTCACCTAAACATATTCTAACTCCTTCCTCTGTGTTTGTACTGACAGCTTGCTCCTGGTGGGACTGTGTGGGTCACAGCACTCAGGGAGATAAGAACATTTGCTATTCTAATAATAGAAAAGTGGAGAACAGAACAAAGAATATAATGTTTTCCACATCTTTGGAACATGTACCCTGCTTTAGGGAATCATGAAATGGTTTCCCAGTGTGGAGGGAGGGGTTGCAGCTGCCCTATCAGCACCAGCAGTGCAGCACTTATTCCCACATCCCATGGTGTGGACAAGGTCTTGGAACTGCATGGGTTCCCTTCCCCTCACTAATATCCCCATCCTGTCATTCCCAACTGTCCCTGAACAAGAAGAGCCAAACTGGATCATTTCAAGGAAATGCTGGTATAGAAGTAAAATTTAATGGGAATAAATTCTATTTAAAAAATATGTTCCATGCCATATGACTCCATTGGGAATAGTAAAATCTGTGAGTTTCCTTTCTGGCCACCACTCAGTTGCTATAAACTATCAGATTACTGTTTCTCTAAAGAAAGAAGTCCATTCATTCCTGTCCTTGTGTAAGAAAAAATGGACAAATCCAGAGGTGTTCAGTAGGTGTGTGCTGAGGTGTTAATGCTCAGAAGTTGTAACCTACTACCTGGGAGCACATCATGGAACTTAGCTGATTAATCAGGGAAATTTTCTGCAGTGTGTAGCTGTTATTAACATGCATCAGGCATGGCTGGACAAGAAACCTCTCAGTAATAGTGGCTGGGGTCTGCTTTCACACCAACACCCTCTGAACTGCCTGGCATGAGATCAGCCCTGCCCTTCCAAATTGCCAGTCTCGAGATCTGCGCTGCACTTTCTGACATCCACACTTTGTATTGTGAAAAGACAGGAGAAGCAAGTCACAGAGGTTCTCTGAAGCTCACCCAACGAGCCTTGTGGAGTGTGGGTCAAAGCCAAATGCTTTAAAAACCAATGGCCAAACTGCTGTTGGCCCAGCTGGGTTTGGTCATGTGTGCATGAAGTCTAATTTATGCTCCATAAGTGCAGGTGGCCCCAACTGCAGGGTCCTATTTTTTCCTAGGACATACCTAATTTAATGAATACTATGGAAACAGGTAAGAAAGGCTCAATAGAAGCATGTGGTGGGAAGTTCTGGGATATGCTTTCTGGGTGAACTGGGATATGCTGTTTCTAGGCCTCTCTGCAGCAACTGGAAGTTCAAAATTCCAAATCTCCTGTCCTAAACCATGGAGAGCTCCAGTGAAATCCGTGGAGCTGGCTGGAGTCACACCAGTGTAAAGGAAACAGGGAATGGGCCTGGTAAAATCTATCAAATTACCCATTCCTGTTACTGGAAGCTTTGTGCAAGTCTTGGGTTAATATAGTTTGTCCATACATGAGAGTTAGGTGAATAAATGTTACCATGTTTATAAAAAAGGCCAAGGAAGTGTTCAAGGGTCTGAAATTTCTTAAAAACAGGCAGGAAGGAGTATGATTGCTCAGAGTTTACACTTGACCTAGTGTATTTCTTGGACTTTCTGCAGAAATGAAATGGTGCAAACTACTTTACTGCAGCAGATTGAAATGCACTGTGTTTAATTCAGTACCTACTGGATGGACTGTGATCCTTTTGGCAATCTCATAGACACAGAAGAAATCAGAATTGAAATATGAATATTTAAGAGTAATTTCAAACTGCTGAAGTTGTTATGACTATTATTATTATTATTGTTATTATTATTATCATTATTATTACTATTATTACCACCAAGACTATTGCACTATTTGACAAATAGTGCAGACATTACCTGCCTGGATATAAAATAATTATTCATTTTTGCAGTAAAAACACTGATTTATTTTTACTATAAAAGAGTCCAAACACCTTGGTAAATCAAGTCAATATTGCAGACATTTACACTTACACATCTTTTTTGATACCATTACTTAGATTTGTCCTGTCTAAATCCAGGTATCCAAATGAGGCAATGAGCTGGAAGCCTGAATACCTTAGGTTCTTTGTACAGCTAAACTTTATAGTTCAAATATCCTTCAGGAAGTACCTGTAGAGAACATTTGAAAGCAACTTTAACTTTGGATTGCCCTCAGAGAGGAGACATCAACAGCTTTCCCCAGCTGGAAAATTAGTTTTAACAGGGCTAGGTATCCCAAAATACTCAGCTTTTTCAGATGCCAGGTTAGTTTGTCCTGCTTACATGGACATGGTTAAGCTTTTAGCCAGATCTGCAAGCAGAAAGTTTTTCCCTGAGTTCAGACTTGCAAATGTCTTTGTTACCTTGATTGTTTTTGTTTTTTTAAATTTTCTTTAGCAGTGTGATTTAATCTTGATCATCCCTAAAACCTTCAAAAATTCCCTCCTACTTAAGGGACTTAGTACAGGAATGATGTTTTCTTTCTGTAGTTCATGGCTTTTCACTCTTTTTATTCCAGCTTGTGTTTATCTTCTTACAGAGTCAGGGAATTTCATGGTTCAGCATTTTCTGGGTGTTTTTTCTTTTTTCTCTCTTTTTTTTTTTTTTTTTTTAGAGTAAATCTCTATCACATGCATGAACAAATTATTTTTTTTCCTAGCCTATTGTTCTTATAGCTTTTCTCCATCAACCAGCCTTAAGAGTTCTAAATGTCCCACCCCCCCCCAAAAAAAAAAAAAAAAAAAAAAAAAAAAAAAAAAAAAGTTGTTAACAGCTGGTAAAGCAAAAATTTCTGCCTGGTCTTCCTTCTTATAATGAAACTGTGAAAAACTGTTGAGGGAAATGGAGCTCTTTAAGTAGAAACTGAGAGAGGAACTGATATTTATTGTCACACAAGTAGAAGATTTCTGCCAGAAAATAATCTTTGTCATGTCAATGGCTTGTTTAGGACAAGTTGCAAGCATGAGTTATATTATGGCATATTCAGGCCAGCTGTTAGAAATGCTAGGGGTGAAGACATCAAGGGACATGAAAATATAAAACAAAAAGGAAAATTCAACCTAATAGAATCTTAGAGAAAGAGAACTTTTTGCCTATTTATTAAATCTCTGTATAAGTTGATGTTTGCACTAACATTCCCTCAAACATTTCACTCACTCACAGTCCCATGTCACAGTTGCAAGCATCAACGTGTGTCACCCCAGCAAGGATCACTTGTGTGCAGCACAGATAGCAAAGGACACTGTCTGTCATGTGTTCTCTGGCACTTTTCTTGATTGACAGTGATTGGGGTTTTGATGGATCTTTGCTAACCTTTAGAAGTCAGAGTTTGTTATAGGGCAGTCTGTTGTTTCGGGTTCTTGCTTACTTCAGCCTCCATAAACCTTTGGAAAAGTTGCTGATTTTGCCCATTTTTGCTTGTTTGTTTGAAATTTATATCTGTTTTTCCAACAGGCCAATGGGGAACAGAAGGCTGCAGCCTTGTTGCCATCCTGTTGTGAGGATGCTGGAGCATCTTCTTCTGTGAAGTCATCTTGTCCTGTGGGCTTCAGTGCAGGCCTTTTGGGCTTGCCCTAAACATGACATGACTCAATTTTACTGCTGAGAACAATGTTCTGGGAACAATGTCAAGGAAGTGGTGTTCTTCATTACCAGAACAGGCTATTCTTTTACCCCTTGCTCTGCTTTCTCATCTGCTGCTTTCACGTACATGCTTTTCCATTCATCCTGTGTTCATAACACTCTCAATATGTTTGTTATAAATCTCTGCCACTTTAGCAGCCAGCTCACTCATTTTATCTGTGCGCTGGGTCATTAAACTGGCTGACTGCATAAACATCCTCAATCTGCTGCTGCAGTTTGCCCACAATATATGTCAAAACTATTTATGAAATGCATGTTTATTTTACACATTAACAAATTCTTTCACTTGAAGCACAGGAACGTGTATATAGTGCCTCCTTCTTGCCTGACACCAGACATCCCTGGCTGCTGCTAATGGTTTTGGTCTGCCAATTGCAAGGCTTTGTATGTTGCTTCTGAGTAGGAGAGAGATCCACAATTTGAAATTGTGGCCTAATCAGAACAGAGCTTTATTTGTGCCTAGTCTAAAGCCATTTATACCTCTGTCTGTCTAAAGCAGTAGGTTTAATTATAGATTCACACAGCTCTTAGTCTGCTATGCCTTCTGAAACTGCTGCTGTAGCACAGCCTGGTATAGCCCTGAGTAACTCAGAATTAGCAACCCAAAGCAGTGTTCACATGTCATTTTGGCAGCTGCTGGGACCAGTACCGTCTAGTGCCATTATTATAGCAGCATTAACACCATGTGGCACAGCAGCAAGTAATAATCAACTGAGAGAATCATCATCAGAAGTGCAATGAATTACCCTTCTTACTTTAACAGTGATGTCAAAATGTGTCCACAGAGAACTCAGCAAAATCACTATTTTTACTGTAGACAGATTTCCAGACAGTTATCTAATATTGTTGCACAAGGAATAGCTTCTGCAGATGCCATTATGCTATTACTGCTTGCAGTTTCTAATTACTGTATTGACACTGAACCGTGCCGTAAATCAAGTCCCTCCTGATGGGAGAGAATTTGCTGAAAGTCCTTGCAAGGAGTTTCAAGGATAAACTGAGACTTTTCCTTGAGTTTCAATGCTTCCAGATAGTTGTTTATTAAGTCTTATCAGAGGAACAGAGCCACTAGCGTGACCCAGGTACAGCATAGAGCACAGAAAAGCAGGAGTGAGCTCTAGTTATCAAGATTTACACAGCTTTTAAAGATATTTTAACCAATAGTTACTAAAAACGTACTTTATTTTCACTTTCCTACCAATTATTCAGTAACATGACTAGGAACTGTGGAATTTTCTATCCAATCATTCCAAACTACTTTTACTGCAGAACATGGAGTAGTAGAAGAAGAAGCAGGTTTAGAGAACAACAATCCTGCATTTTGATACTTTTTACTCTTACCTATTCACCACAAAGAGAAGCCCAAAACCTCTAAATTTTTCACCCTGTGACAATCTTACATAGTAGTCTATCACCTAATTCACACCACTGTATTTTCTAGTTCTTGTCTGACTGTTCGTAATTTTTTCCAAGGTTTGAAGCTAAAACAGTGTTGTTCAGGGGGGTAAGAACCCTTAAAAACAGACAGAGAAATATTCTCGGCACTCTGGGTTCCTACACTGTATTTTTTGTTTCTTTAATGGCTAAGCTGAGTTGGAATTCCCGTTCTTACAGGTCTAGAGCAGTGGTCGTTTCCCTTTAAGTGAAATGAATCCCTTGTGCATGCATGTTACTCCTCTTCCTTTCAAAGTGCGTCTTCCCTCCCTGTGTCTAGGCCCCAAGCTGAATGGGAAAAAAATAAGGGAAGAGTTGTTGTTTGGCCCTGTTCCTGTTTGCAGTCTCATGGCTGGCTGGTGACCCACGGAGCAGGCCCGGGATGGAATCACGTGCGCAGGCCGAGCATAAATTTGCAGGGTCAGATGAATAATCGTCTTCATAATTTCTCTATGAGCATGTGAATTACAGAAGGCTGTACAAAAGATCAGGCAGCAATCAGGGGCTCCTGATCCCACCTTTGTAATTCAGGCTGTTAGGAAATCCACTTCCCATTCCCCATGGCTTGCACAATGGCTGCTAGAGCCAGAGAGTTCCCAGAGCTCTCGTGCCCCTGTGGGCCTGGCTGTCTTCTCAGATATTTTGTGTCACATTGCCTCGGGGTCACTTGCCTCAACGCTGCTGCTGAGAGCATTGCAGAGCTCAGCTCTGCATGTACTGCCTTCCCATGTCACTACCATGGAAAGTTACAGAAGATGGTTCTCACAGTCCAACTCACCAGTGAGCAAAGGCTCATTTTGGACTACCCAGACGTGCCCACACACCACATTTCACTTGTAATTGCTGCTGGGAAAGTGAGTAATTGAATCTGTATTTCTAGAGGCACACAGTCATAGGACATCTGTCATAAATTTTGATTTTTCATTAAATTAACCCTACCAAAAAGTAGTACTGTGCTGATTGTGGAGTAAGTAATTGGTTTAATATTTTAATGAAGACACAGAACATTCAAAATATCTGTACTATAAAATGATTTTATAGTTGGTTTTAGTTTTAAGTACTTTCAGTCATGCAATTTTGATTGAAGTACCTCCTGAGGGGAAACAGGAAGCTGGGGTGACCATTTGGGCCAAGAGGTGACTAAAAGGACATTGGGTGACTCGTACCCTGGACTTTTTCCTTGCTAAGTCTTGGAAAATAGTGGGACACAGAAAGCTCTACTTTTTAGAGACAGACATTATCTAGTTGTTTTATCATCTTCCATATTATGATACTCTTACCCTTGCCTTTGCAAGTTTTTGTCATTTTTCAAAATGAGACCAGTCCAGGAGGTTTTGGTAATGGGGGACTCTAACCTGTCCTACTATGTAACCTCAAATCATACTCTAAACCACAATCAGACATCACACCTCTGCTTTGTCTCTAAGGAAGGGACTCCTGGAAAATATTAGTAACTATTGACAGTACAGTACTTGCAAGACCTGTACTGTGAATGGTGCCAATCAGATCTCTTACCTGTTAGAGTGTTTGAAATGCATTACATCTCCTTTAGCCCTCACCACCTGTGAAAACTACCTAAAATATATGTCTTTGACATGGAAATACGTATTTTTCTTAGGCTGGCTTAGATGTACTGAGGCAGAAAGTGTAGGTAGCTTCAAGGGGATGCTGTTCTGGAGCCAGAGCTCCTCCTGACACTGACCATGGCCACACTGACCACAAACACACAACTATTCCATCAACCATTTTTGTCTCCAGGTTAAATTGCAGGCTGATTTTCCTCCTTTCTGTGTTCCCATTTTCCCTAATCAAGTACTCTGTGAGCTCAAACCAATAACTTTCTGTCTTAATTGATGTGTTTCTTAAGGCTCAGGAGGAATGACAGCCATTGGTCTGAAAACAAGAGTTTTTAGTAGGGAGGAGGAACTTGCCCCTGTATCACTCTTCCCACAGCTCCTTACGTAGATGGAAGATGCCTGGGTATTGGTACACCTTGTTCAGGTACCAGTGTTGAATGCTTCCAACTGAGGGTGAAAAGGAGGTTGTTTCAAAATTGTGGTGTCACTTTTACTGGTGATATCTGATACCAAAGCACAGAATATTTTGATAACTGTTCCACCCTTGTAAATTTTCTTGGTGAAAGCTGAAATGCTTATTTGCAGGAGAGAAAGCTTTCTAAACAAGAGTCTTGTTTTCTGCTGATCAAAGTGTGTCCAGAAATTGTGGTGAATAAGCATTTCATCTTGTTTTATTTATCAGGATCTCATTTTATTGGGTTCCCCAGACATCATAAAATGTTTTAATACATTGAGTAACTGCATCCCTCCATATATTCCCCATCTTCTATTACTTCAATTACTATCTCTCTTTTTAGGTCTGGAAGATTCCTCAAGGGTTCAGGAATCTGCATCTCCTCCCAGCTTCAGTAGGAGCACTGTTAGCACTGCCTCTTAAGAAGACAAGTTAAAATTTTCAAAATATGGGGCCTAGGATATTGCATTTTGAAAATGCTGAAACAAATGTCATAGGAAAGAGAAAGATAAATTTTTCATGTGTAAGGCTTTTCACAGTGTTATCATAATTTTCATCTCAACAAATACGAGGTACTATGGACCTTAGAAGTGTCCATAATAAGATTTAAAAATAAGATTTTCCAATTTCTTGCTCTGTGTTTTGCTTCTAAACAGAGGGAGGAAATACAAGAGGGAGAAACAGGTAGAAATGAGAAAAAATACTGTATTTTTGTAAGCAAAAAGTAAATACATTACAGAAATACTTTGCTTTTTTGTTTGTTTTTAAATGAGAAAGGCAGAACGGCAAAAGCTTTTCAAAATAAAATTCCAACCAATTCTGCTAGTTGTGGTTTTCCTATCAACTAGCATTGAACCAATTTAATTAAACACCAACTACCTGGGCTGAGTGGTGATTTAACCAAATATCCAGTTCAGATGAAGCCACAAGGGGTCTGTCTGATAAGGTAAGAAGGTAAGAAGGATGTGCAGCTGTGTTTTCTCTGAAAGACAAAAATATTCCCAGAGACATCCTCTAAAGCGTCTCTCCTTTTTCTCACAGTTTCTTTCTCAGTTCTGTGGAACAACATGAATCAAAATATCATTAGCTACTTTTTTCCAACATAGTATTGCCATAGCAACAGATAAAGTGAGTTTGTTGTGGGTTGTTTTTTAGTCTAAATAAAAGAGTGCACACTCACATCAGCTGCTCAGGGCACCCTACAATGTATGAAATGAGTATTGGACATACAAACTTGTACTTCCATCTAGGATTTTCTGAAGAGGGAAAGGGGGGTTTGACCTTCTGAAGGTATCATTTATTCTTTTCAGGCACAACATGTCATACATGTATGATTCTTACCACTAGTGGCTGTTGCCTTATGGTTCAAATTTAAACCCAGTTACGTTCGACTGCTCTCAGAAATCCCTCAGTCCCATCTCATAGTTAGTTGCTGCAAGTTGGCTCACAGAATCTGTCTCATTGTAAATAAAACCCCATAATTTTAAGCAACTGCTGGATGATGATGTACATGTCTGTACATGCACAGACCAGATTTGGATCTGGGTTGTACAGATGAGGTTCATTTTTAATTGCAGCTAGAGCGACAATGCTTAACACGTTACACACAGCAATGCACATAGACCAGTGGGGTCTTCCCCATTGGTAGGGAATTGGGGATAATTGGGAGGAGGGATGAATTACTTCATCAGAATAGCTGAGTGCAGCCCATTTACATACCAATTCACAAAGTGAAGATTTGGCTAGGGTGGTTCTGGTCATATTATTTTGGTGGTGTCCAGATTGCCTCAGTGTGCCAGTATTTCATATGCAAAACTGCAAAATAACCCATTGGGCCTCTTGAAATGATATGGTGCTGCTCTTGGCTGCTACAGGCACAAGATGTAAAATAGAGAGTGAACAATGATGAAAGTCTGTTTAATTCCCTTTGACATTTCTCAGACCCTTTGCTTTATTACAGCAAATCTGATGTAAATGTCCCTGAAGTCACATTGATAAATCTTACGCTGTCTGCCAAGAGTCTGCCTGGAAGCACTGTGCACTTCAGGGAGGTGTTTTGCTACTGCTGTTCTACGGGAACTGCAGTTTTCACCACAAAGGCTGTTTAATTTTCTATAATTTCTGTACCATATGGTATTGCTGCTGTCTTGGACCTGGACCAATTGTGTTGTAACAATTTCTCCCATTTTTTCTTTACTTATATGAACCCTTTAACCCTTTAACCACACTGTCAGACTGTTGTCACAGGCTTGTGATGAAGTGTAAGAGAAGTACCTTAGATATACCCTACCCAGGAGCTTCAGAAAGTGTTTTGGGAGAGTCTGTGGGTGCAACATTCCTTGAGACATAAAGTTTCTGCAGTATGCTGGTTACTGGATAATTTATGAAGTTTTAATTTGTTTTCAAATTTGTTTTCTGCTAAGACACTGCCTTCCACTGCTGGGCCATTAACACCTCCTACTGTAATGGGGTAGAGTTATTTTAAATTAATCTTGATCTTTTGATTAATTTTTTATTCCCAATTTTAATCCATGTAAAGTGAGATTTAATAAAGTTCTGTGTGCTATAAAATGGACTTTAGATTTACATTACCATTTCCTTATTTCAGCAAGTGTAGCAGATGCATCATGAAGAAGAGAACAAGAAAAGATCCCAGATCCAGGACATTAGTGTTTTGTGCTAAATACAGGGATATCAAATAACACAAAGAACAGGGCAGTGTGTATTAAATCCTGAACTACTGCACTTAATCTGCAGCAGTTGAATTACCTGGATGACATATTATTAACTGAAATACAACATAAAATGTGATCACAATAATTTTAAATGTGTTTGGGGTTAGTCCTTTTTATGGAAATGGATTTGAACAGAAGTTCTTTTCTGTTCCCAGAAGTCTGAACAGAGATTTGTTAAGAAGCTTCCAGCTTACAGATATGCAGCTCCAGAGACTGGAGGATGAGGATTTAGATAAAAGGCAGATGTGGGACCCTTTATGGTTGAATGTTTCTCTGAAAGCAAGGCACTGCGCTACATATCTTGCCTGCAAAAAAAGATATGGATCTTCTTAAGGATGAAATACATCCTCTTATGGTAGTGGATTTTTAAAGAATGTATTCTGTATGGAGCAAATAACAGAAAAAAAACCCAAACCATATTTTTTATGCAACAGATGTCAGATTTCAGGGTTACTATGGGCAAATGAATTTCCTCTTTTCCTATAGAAGAGATTTCTTATAGTTTTGATGGTTTGTTTTCCCTTATGCTATGCATTTTTCCCAACATAGAATGTGGCAGGGCTCAAGTAGGAAAACTTCTGGAATTACAGAGACGGAAAGGGATGTGAGAGACATTTTGTGTGGGCTCTACCAGCTCTAGTAAAAATGGTGGGGATGAGTTCTACAAGACACTTGTCATGGTTATTACCCTTTTAAAATATTCTCTTGCTGTACAAAGTAAGGCAGATACACGCAAAAAATGTATCAGGCTGAAAATTTATTTCCATACATCAAAGAAGAAGAAAAGAAAAAGATACAAGTAAAGTTTTCAAAACTTTAGCCACGTAGACACTGTCATTCTCCACGGGGTGACGTTGTCATATCCAGTGGGGAAGTAGTTCCCACTATCTTCTATACCTGGTTTAGGATGAGAAGAATAATCATCTGAAAATGTATTTTTCTCTCCAAATGCTCTATAGGGAGTCTAGTAACAGGCAGAGACACAAGCAATCAAGTATCTGCCATTTAATCCTGGGTGAGGTGAGTTCTGTGTTTAGTATCTAGTGCCCCTTTCAGGCATTCAGTCTGAAATTAAACACCTAAAATTTTTATTTCTGACTATTACATCTCTAAAAGCCAACATTTGTAAATGGGATTAAACAATGTAGGTGCCTTGTTGAGTTTAATGGGAGAAAATGAACCTGATCCTACATTAGTTCTGTTTTGGTTGCAGAGGGTTTAAAATCTGACTGGTGGGTTTGCTGGGTTAGAAATAATGAAGATTTTCTGTGCAACACAAAAGAATGGCTTGAACTGTCCAGTGTCAGCCTAGAGCACTCAAATTCAATATAGCACAGAGGAGGGAGTCCCCACCCCTGCAGGTGTCCACGGAACAACTGGATGTGACACTCAGTGCTCTGGGCTGGGTGACAAGGTGGGGGACTGGTCACAGGATGGACTTCATGACCTCGAAGGTCTTTTCCAGCCTTAATGATTCTGTGATTCTTTAAAAACAAAAAGAATCCCCCTTTTCCCAGTTCCTCACACACAGACACACATGCAAAATCCACAAAATCATTGTTAAGGATAATACAAGTGGGTCTATGGGTTTGGTAGAATTTAAATTATAGTACAAAAGGTTTACTTTGTGATATTTATGATGCAACTCCTCTACACTCAGAGGATGTGGAAATCTTGCATTATTCCTGACAGCCTTGAAAAGCCCTCTAATATTAAAGGAATAGCTCTCAGATTTTGTGGGGTTTTTGAAGGAAACAAGAGTGTAATGCAAACCACACATGTTCGGTTGCCCAGGTCGGTTTGTTTGTTTTGGTTTTTTTTAATAAAACAACCTTTCTCAAACAGAACAAATAAACCTGGAGATCTGAAAATTTGTATTGTGTGCAGGATCTAACTTTTTCAAAGATCAAGAGCTACCAAGGCAAATGGTAGCATTGCATTTGGTGCCTCTGACTCCACCATGGCGCCGTTGTCCCTCAAAGATCAGAAGGTTTGTAAATCCCTGTTCAAGGCCTGTGGCTTTCTACACCTTTTATAGAGATGAGCTCTGAGGTCTGGGATTTTGTCGTCCTTCTCCATATAGAGTTCTTTGCTGCTTAGATTGCTCTGTTGAAATCTTGCTGTATATATTTTCCACAACAATTTTCCCCATAGAAACCAGGCATGATAACTTTTAAAAAGAGCTGTGGAAAATATTTCAAATAATTCTAAGCTTCTGCTGCTTCCTCACTCCAAGCTTAATAACAATAAGTATTTTAAACAGACAGAGAAGTTATCCAAAGACCCGGCTGCATTTTCTACTACATTAAAAAAAATTAAAATTAAAAATTAAGTCTTTGCTACTGCATTACAATTTTCTTGGTAGATCCATTAATTTTTCTTCGATAAAATGAGCAATGTATAATTAAAACAAATACAGAACTTTTTTTTTTTTTTAGGTAGGGTTGCAAGTGTAAGTAAAGTTAATCTTGAAAGCTGTGTCAGTCTGATCTTTTTATATGGTGGCACGAGTTCTGACACAGCACTGTGGGGATTCTGTCACTGTGACAAATTTAGAAGCAAAATAAAGACTTGATTGTCCATAACTTATAGAATCTACTCTGAATATCTTTTTGTATTTCTGTTAGAATAAAACCCTGGTATGAATTATGTAAGTTGATTTAAAATCGGTGAAGGGATTTATCCGGCTCGGCACAATGAGAGGTTTTCTCCAAAACAGCTACTTTAGTGTCAACCTGCACAAGTGGATGAAATGATGGTGATTTCAGCTCTTCACCAAAGAAATGGAAAAGACAAGGAGCCTGCAGGCAGCTCCCTGAGCTTGGCTAATAAATGGGAACTTGTTAGGGCCCCGTGCCTGGATTGCAAGTGTTGGAGTGCCATAAAGTACACGTAGAGGGAGACCCATGGATTGGTCCACAATATGGAAAATGGCAGAGAGAGCTGCTGGCAGCTGAATCCAGAACAGCTTGTAGTGTGAACGCTGTCCAGAGTGCAGCTGCCTTTCCTTTCCTGGTTAGTGAGTTCAATAACCCAAGACAATTCAGGTGGAGAGTGCTCACCCAGGACCTGCGGTAGGGTATATCTAAGGTACTTCTGTTATACTTCATCAATTAATCCATGCTGCAGCGCTTGCCGGGTCATTTTCCTCACATCGGTGAGTCCTAATTTGTGAAAATCTTTTCCCACACACGCTGTTCCTCCACCATTTTGGTTTCTTTGAGTTCAGCTGGTCGAGCTGATGGAAGCCCACCAGGGTGTGGAAATCAGTGCCAGCTGGGCTGTGGATTTTACAGAACGAAGGAGCCAAAACTCAGAGGTTCTGTTAAGATCCGCTTAGAATGTTTTGCATTCTGCCTCTCCCTCCCAAAGCCATCAGGGGAAGCAGCTTCTGCCTTTAAGCTGCCCATCCGCCATGGTCAGGCACTCCTCTCGCTCCGGGGCCGCGGGGCCAGCAGCCCGCAGAGGGACCCCCGCCGCCGGTGAGTGCCCCGGGGAGCGGCGGGGGCGGGCGCCCGAGAGGGTGGCGCATCCTTCCTCGCATTCCTCCCTGCATCCTTCCCCGTACCCCTTTCCGCATCCCTACCCACATCCGTCGTTGCATCCCTCCCCGCATCCTTCCCCATATCCCTCCCTGCACCCATCCTACATCCTTCCCCGCATCCCTCCCCGCATCCCTCTCCGCATTCCCCCCCCCGCACCCGCTGCCCGGGCGGCAGTCCCGGTGCTGGCGGTGCCGGTTCCCGGTTCGGTCCCGCGGTTCCGGTGCCCGGTTCGGTCCCGCACCACTGGCAGCTCTGCAGCCGAAGAAGCTCCGGTGTGGGGAGATATTGGTACCAGAGCTCGTCTTCTGGTGACGTGCTGGACGTGGGGGTACCTGAGGATCGGCCTGTGGTTGTTTCCAGTCATTTAAAGGTCCAAACATTCCCTGAAATATTTTGAATTCCTGTAATTACCTCCCCCCCCCCCCCCCCCCCCCCCTTCCCCCCTCCCTCCGCCTGGCAAATCGAAAAGCCCTGATACAAAATGCCAGATCCGGGCTGAGTGTTCTGACATTTCAGAGCCATTCATTTTTCTTAATCCTTTTAAAATGCATTTCAATGCATTTTAGCTTGTCATGTAGAGGAATGAAAGTGCCCCATTTAGAAACAGCAAAATGAAACATGCTGGTTGATTCCATGTTCATTTTGCTTTATTTTTTCCTTCCTGTTTAAACAATTTTGTAGAAAGAACAGAGCTGAATAACAATGAACTAAACATTCATGTTTTGGTAAAGAAAATCGTGACCATAAATGTCACGCACTTCTGTCAGAAATTGTATGTATTTTCAAAAACATCACATGACAATGCTATTTCAGATGGTGATTAGATAGGTTAAATACTGGTTTTTTTAATCTTCTTTAACAAACATAGATATATAGCAGAGCTCAGAGACTTCCAATCCACAATCTTTTTTCTAAAGCATTTGATACATGAAAAGGGAAGAAATAAAAGAAAAAAAAAGTAAACGCAAGTCAAAGATTTCACATGCCTTGGAGGACTGCTGAGGTCTTTCTCAGTTGCTCAGCATAAAGCTGTGTTGGTGTTTCAAATCAATGGGAGCTAACAAAAGGTACTAGTTATCTCTAGCTCTGAGGTTTCTGATTTCTTATCCCTACAACAGTCAGGTTTGAAACATCAGAGAAAAAGGAGCAGTCCAGGTTTGCCAAGGTTCTGATAAATCCGGCAGTGTTTGGCCTCAGCCATCCAACTCCATCCTCAGCTCACAGTTCACTTTAACCCCATTCATGGAAACATGGTAACACCTTTGACCTCAATCCCTTGGAAACCATTTGCTCTCTAATCATCTAGACACAATTCCTGGATTCTGCAAGGTCTAAGCAAAATTCTGTCCCAGGGGCCTCCAGCTCTAGGACCTAATGACTGAACAGGAATAGGTCTGGATGATCCTTGTGTGTCCCTTCCAGCTCAGGGTATTCTGTGATTCCAACAGTTGTACTCAACCACCCTGCATTGCCACATGTCCTGTGCTGCACCACAAGTCCCAGATCTTTGCAATTTATGGCCTCACGTTGTAGGGCTCAAGTGAAACTGTCACAATGGAAAAATCTGAATTTTGGTTTATCTTTGTTTGATGGTGCTGCGAGAAAATGAGCAAACAAACCAACCGACCACATGTAGGCTCTCTTGGGACTTTCTTACCTCTAAGTAAACATATACAATGGATTTTGCAACTAAAAAATATTATCCCACGTAAATAAGGGCTATTGTATTCAAAACTATATTCCTGGTATGAGCATCAAATTAGTTTGGAATTTTATTTCAAGTTTTAAAAAAGCTGTGTCAAAGGAAACAGACCTCTATGATCAAAAGCGAGATTTGGTCTGTATTTTAAGCAAAAAAGCTGGAGGGATTTAGCTAAGTAAGCAAAGTAAAATATCTGAGTAGACTCTTCTGCTTAAGATGGTAGAAGAGATGCAAAATTATGTTGCCAAATTCAAATTATCCAAGATTAATTCCAAAGAAATCAAAAAGCTGAATCTCTGCAATCCTGCCAAAAGTTAGGCTACCTGTCTAAATCAATTCCTTCAGATTAGCCATCTGCTAATAGTCCATGTGCTGCATTGCAGCCTCTTGGAATCTTACTGCTCCAGACAAGGAAAAACGAAAATAAAAGCAAGCAGAAGAAATCCCAGGGGACTGTAGCTTCAGGAGGCGAAAAATTGGTGCTTTTTGTTTGCCTGTCTCTTCCCAGTTTCCTGCCCCCTTCGGCGTATGAGAAAGGCAAGAAGAGTTTGTGCACTTTGGAAACTCGATAGGAGGCAGCAGCTGATCTTCCCATCACCAGCCTAAAAATAATCCACTCCAGGGCTTGGAGCGGCTTCACTAAGTGGAGGAAAATCCTGCCATCGGGATGATATTGATCACATAGCACAACCGAGTGACACGTTGGGTTGGTATTTTGGGGTTGTGTTTACAAAGGTAAGCTGCAGAGTTTGATCTAACATTCAGCAACCAAACGGGGCATGCGATGACCCTCCCCCCATTATCTCCCACTAACCACCTCCTCCTCCTCCTTCCCTTTATATCTGTGGGACAGGGCTGCTCCTCGTTCTTTCCTGGGATTACAACTCCAATCTCTTTTTCCTTTTCCATCCGCAGGCATTCTCAGCCTTTACCGTCCCCTCCTGCTGATGTTTTCTTTGCTGCTGTTCACAGGGTTCTGTTTCTTTTTTTAAACTGTCCTGTCTTGGCAATGTGAAGTCGAAGGTTTTACAGCAGGCAGCGTAGCACGCTGGTGTTGGGGATCGCATTGTGTGGAGAAGCTTTCCAAAAAAGAAAGAAAAAAAAAAGCGATGTATTTAGATGTGTGAGACCACTGCAGATGTTTGTGTGAAATGCTTTGCAGTGCCAATAGCCTGTTTAGCACCACTGCCGTTGTGATTTTCCCTGTGTTTGGAGCCTGATCCAGAAGGCTCCCGAAGTCAATGAGATTCTTTGCATTGACTTCAGCACCGTTTGGATCAGGCTGTGGCACACGGCAGTTAGCGCTGCGAATGCTGACAAGCACCAGAGGTAATTCATCATCCTGAGGCCCAGGGGAGCTGGGACAGTGCTTAGCAAGGAAGAGGGGTCTGTGGAGTATAGGTGGTCACAGCTTAAATAAGGAATAAAAAGAAAATTGTATTTTGTATTGGGTCATTTTTGATAAAATAGATTTTAAAGGGGCAGTGCTTTAAGCCGTTACCTCAGTAGAACTCTTTGCAAGACTGTAGATCACATAGGTTGGGTTAGAGTGCTTTTAGGAAGGTAAGAAGAGCAAACTAGAAGGGTTAAACCTAGAAAGGAAAGAGATTCAGAGCACTAACCTAAAATCTGTGGAAAACCTCAGAGTTAGGCCTTCCATTGTGTGCATTCAAAGCTCTAAATTAATCATTTGTCCTTAGTTAAAATTTACTATGGGAAATTCCAGAAGGAAAGACAAATTCTTGCTTTTGTGATTTCTTCGGAAGATAAGAACTAAGTACTTTTGTAAAACTACTTTCTCCACCCTGCACCTATATGCATACACATATGTATATACATACATGTTTATATGTATATATGGGCATATAATGCACATTATATGTAAGACCAAAATTAAATTTGATCTGAACTGAGACACAAGTATGCTCTGTAAATGGATATATTTTAATTAGGAAGTGCAACTGTCAATTTATATCTTTTTTTTTTAATATGGACAACAGAACTACTGCAATAAATGTTTTTCAAAATATTCTTATTCCCCCAAACAAGCTCCACCTGAGGAGTGTACTTATACTCTTTATAGTCATAAGTACCTTGCAGAGCATGACGATCAGAGTGATAATCCAGGTAAGATGAAACTCTTGAATATGAAGATTTTTAAGTCCACTTTAAAAGACCCTTAAGGTAGTTAAAATGTCTTTAATTAGAATTCTTATAGTTTTGTACTTGGTGAGGATGTTCTCATAATTTTAATGGAAATTTAGATTATCTACCATTTTTCCATTGTCTTCTTCAGAATTGCTTATGGAAAATATATCTCATGAACTGGCTTAGTGCCCTGAGAATCCCCATTTATGCTTGTTAAAATGAGATTTGTGAGTGTTTAGGTTCAATGTTTTGTCATTTCCATGTTTACGACTTTGACCTATTTTCTTTCTTCCCAAAACTTCTCTCCTCTTCCCAGTGAATATTTATTCATGAATCCCTTTTGTGGTGCTTTCTGTTTATTCTCTTTCAACTGTGTCTGTCCACCTTAGCCTAAAACCAGGAAGTCTCGACTTGCCAGTAATGGGGACCTTAGCATAAAAATTTAAATGGTTAAAGAACATGAAGGGTTTTTTAGCTATTTCATTGAAGGGTGAACTGCTGTTCAGATAGTTCACATCTCATTAAAGTAAACCAACAGGGAATCAGATTCCCAAATGATGTAAAGGAGAGATGAAACTTGCATTCCACTGGTACCAACATGGGCCCATCCTCCAGATTGTTCTTCCCATTCCCCTCCTCTGTGAAGTTTGGCTGGTAGCTTTAGCTCATACTGACTATTCAGCACAGGCCATTCTCAAAGGGAGAAGGAAAAACCACCTCTGAGAATCTCTGATGAGTTGTAGAGTTCATAAAGACAGAAGTTAAAGTGAGCAATTTGACAGTAACTTTGAAGGACGAAGGCCTTCTAGCCTACAAGTGTTAAAACAAAAAATTACCTGGCACTCGGCACTCCTGCTGGGCTTGCTGAATGCAGCTGGTGTCCTCAGATGGCACATGCTTGTTATCAGATGATCTCTGTCCCATTACTACATTTCCATGTCTGAAATGATAGATTAAACCTAGCATGCTTGGCAACATTATTATAAAGTATAACATTCCTGCAATAATTAGCAGTGAAGCAAATAAATTGTGGTGTACCCACCTTGGTGCAGTCACCCCAGCATAACTTGTTGGCCTACTGTATTCAACAGCAAGTGAAATTTTCTCTGGGAAAGCCAGTTTTGTAATGACTAT
This sequence comes from Coloeus monedula, assembly GCF_965178545.1. Lineage (NCBI taxonomy): Eukaryota > Metazoa > Chordata > Aves > Passeriformes > Corvidae > Coloeus > Coloeus monedula. The sequence goes on from NC_138784.1 coordinate 14,408,257, forward strand.
GAATAACATTTTCTTTTTAAATGAGTTTATGAGCACCTCAACAGTTATTTTGAAAAGTTGCTACTACCTGATGAGAAGTAGTGGTTCATAACTGCAGAGGACCAACAAATTTCCAACTAACTTGCTACCCCTTCATCTGTTTTCTCCAGAATATTCATGTTTAGGTTACACAATTTCTTTTCTCAGTGTGGCAGTTAGACTGCTCCCATTTTGTTCAGACATTGCTGTTTGCCAGTCAAAGCCATCTTCCTGTAGAGAAACTTTTAGCTCCAAAGATTCCAGCCTAAACATGAGCTTAGAGAAAAGGTCAATCCATATGAGAAGAGGCCTTTGCTTTCCAGTGCCTCTCCCTTCCTTTGGGACCCACAGATAAAGTTTTGCTAAGAGGCTGGTGGACATTTCTCCACTCATATGTCCTTGAGAAATCCTGCATGAACCAACTTGGGAACTGAAGTAGGGTAACTGCAGCAGTTCAGCTCTGATGTCAAGCTTGATGTGAGCGGGGCTTCTTATCTTGTGAACAGCACCACGGAGATTAAGAGTGTTAATTGGGAGACTGAACTAATGTTTGTGTGGCTCTCTGCTGGACTGTGAGTCCACAGCAAGGCAGGCAGACTGCTGAGGGTGATAAACCCACCTGGCTTTGCTGCTTAATTCACCTGTGTACCCTTCCAGCCAGGCTGGCTCTATGCTGCTGCCAGTGCTCCCAAGGAAGGGTCCTGGCAGGTGTAGGAGGGCAGCTGCTGCTATGGAATGTGATAACCTCTCTGAGTTGGAGGATTAAAGGCTTTAATCTCTTCCATCCCTGTTACAACAGAAATCTCTTCAAATTTCTCTTAATGTGGCTCTGCAGCCCAGTTTTACCCCTTTGATCTCTCCCTGCATACTTACTGCCACCTAAAAAGTCTGTCTCCTCATCTTTGGGAAGGAGAAAATCACCTTTGGCCACAGGGTGGGAAAACTTGAGTCAACTCTATATTCTGATTTGCTTAGGTCTAATTCAAAGACCTTCAGCATTACAGGTTTTTCTGTTCTGTGTGATCAGCATTCTGTCTTTTTTTGTGGGAAAACCAGAAAAATATTCCATGTATTTAGTTATGTGGAGAGAAACCAACAGCACTTCCTCACATGGGCAAGATACCTCTATTTCCCTCTCTACAGATCTAGTTCTGACTGAAGCCCAGCATTTGCTTACTAGAACAGTTAAAGCCAAGAGAAGAATAATTTTATTTTTATTAAGAGAACCAAATTTGTTCAGTGGTCAGTCATAGAAGTGTTCCATCTTCCCTTCCTGCTGCAGTTTTTGATGAGTTACAACAGTAAGCACATTCTTCGTTCTTCATGTTCATCTTCTTTTGGTTTTTTAATTTGTTGTTCTTCCTCTTCACATTTTCAATTCATTTCAATTCATTTCAATTCATTTCATTTCATTTCATTTCATGGAATCTTTTCATTGTACAGAAAGAAGGGAATGGTGCCTTTTCACCCTTTCACTGAGTTACTGCAGTCAAGATCTTCAATCTCTCTTAGTTTCCAGGCTCAGTTTTTTAGCTTTCACTAGGACTCATTAAAAGTCAGTGTAGCTGAGGCCTTTTAAAACTCTTTAAAATTCTTAGAATTATTAAAGATCTCTTTAGCATTAACTCCCACTACTGAAATACTGTTTGAAAATGCAACTTAGACACTCTTAATTAGTCCGAAGCTTTTGAACATGCCATTTACACTGTTTGCAGCCCTAAGAATGTGTCTTTCTGTAGGTACACTGAACTTTCCAAGCATAGGATCTGAGTATGCACACAAGGAATTTGGCCATTGTATTATCAAATTTTTATTTGAAAAAGATTGAAGGCTGCAGTGTTTTCTTGGATGAGCTATTGCATCTGAAAACTTGTCATGGTCCAACTCCTGTTATTTTTAGCAGAGCTGCAAAAACAATGTTGAAAAATGCCCTGTACTGTCTAGAGAAATCAAGGATTTGTTCTTCTGCCTTAGGGGCTTTTCTTTCTGTCCTTCTTTGGAGATGAACACAGCTTGTTAAACTTTGAGGCTAATGAAAATGAGCTTCTAGGGGCATGCCCTGATGCAGCAGAAAGTAATGGCTAATTTCAGCTTCGAACCAAAGGGCATTGACTGTAAATGCAAAGCATCCTCCCTTTGATATCAGCAAAACTTCATCCAGTATATTCCCCTTATCTAGGACACTTGAGCCAAGAGGTAGGAACTACATTACATGCTTTATTCCAGGGGGTGATGGGTCTGTGCATCTCTCCACCTGCAGAGTTTCCTCTGTATCTAAGTTTTCCAAAAAACACAGCAAGATCCAGTGGTTTGTGTCACAAAACTGTGGAGGGTGTGTTGGATCTGCTTTCTGCACCAGAAATGGGTGGAAAAGGAATGATGGAGAGGTTCCTGTCTCCCCACAAGGCACACTGGAGATGACATTTCTCAGAGCTCTAAGGTAGTTTTACCTCTAAGGTAGCAGGGTGTTTTCATACACCATTCTTGAATACCCAGAGAACATCCAGCAGCAGAATGTGTAATGAAATTTGGGATGTGTCAACAGATGCAGAACATGAGTCCTCCACTTCCAGCCACAGCTCGTTCCCAGCACAGGGGAGATGGACAAGTGGGTGGAAGAAAGGAAGGAATGGAGGGAGGAGGGATCACTGGACTATTAATGCTTCCCTGTCAGTGCCAAACTGTACTGGATATGTGTCCTGAGCTGGGTGCTGCTAAGCAGGGAAGTTGTACATTTTCTGATTTGGCATTTTATGAGCTGCATTGGGTCAGCACAGCATCACGTCACTGATCAGAATATTTTGATAGACATTAAGCGTGTGGAAGTTTAATGAACATGGTAACTAGGTAAACTGATTCATGATGAAGTTTTCTATTAAAAATCTTAGGAATTTAGTGTCAATTACCCTGTCTCATTTCATTTGCAATGTAATCTTTTTTATTTTCTGAGGATTTTTTCAAACTATCCAACCTAGGCTTGATTTTCTCTCTCATTTTAAGAGAAGATGATTAAATTCTACTTCTCTCTTTTTGAAATGAACCTGTAACAAAAGTATGGTGAAAGACTGCCCATACCTTCTCTTGAAAAATATCACCAGTATGATAGGCACTGTCTCTAGACATCAATATGAACTAATAGGACTGGGTTCTTTTCTCAGCCCTGGCAATGTGTGAAGGACAATTGGTTTTAAGAGTGTTACTGGACATACTCCATCACAAAACCAGGCACAGCACAGATTCTTGTGAAGATTCAGATGTGATTCTTCAAAGATGCATCTTTCCCAAGAGCTTTTAGGGACTATTGTTTGAGGTGGGATAGGAAACATCTGCAAACTGATGGTGGGTTCTAGTTAGGAGAAAACACCCTCCCTGCAGTTAATAGTCCTTCACTTGAACATTTGCTGCCTCTATTCCATTTCCCTTCCAGAAAAATTGGAAAAAAACCACCAGTTCCCTTAGCTTCCCTTGGATGTGGTTTTCATCCTTTCTCCCAGATTGATATTTGGCTAGAAGCCAAAAGCTACACTGGGAGTCAATGATTCAGTGCTCATCTGAACCCAGGATTCTCCTGCCTTTCGGTACCATTCCAACCACTAGACCACAACAGCATCTTATGCTGCCTCAGAAAAGAGTCATCCTTGTGGGAAAGGGAGGAAAATTCCCAGCAGAACTCCCTTGGACTTCTGACCTTGGACAAAAATGAGGAAACAGCACTTCTGATTTTCAAGAGATTACCATTATCATTATGCTTCCCTTAAAAAAGACATGTCAAGCTTTTACAAATTAAACCCAAACAACCCCTGTGTGTTTGTTTTTAAAGTTCCATCTTTTTTTGCTAATAACTCCTCGATATATTCAGACAGAGCCCGCATTAACAGAATGTTTCTTTTTTGTTATTAGCCTTATGCATTTATGAATGTATTTTGATAGAGAAACAAACTGATAGAATGATAGTGGTCATATCACTCTATTCATTATAGAGAATGGGCCAAACTCTCCATCAAATTGTATTACAGCACATGGACTGTTAGCAGGTGGTGGTTCCTGAAGTTTAAGTCGGTTGACCCTCAGCTTTTGCCTCACAGTGAGTACGTGAATGCGAGTTATGCTTAACTTCTGGCAAATCTCAGCTATAAACTGCTGTTATATTTGGGAAAGGGAATGCATTTATCACACTCCTTTCAAAGAAACTCCACTGATGTGTTTTGATACGGGTTATGCTTTCAGATCCAAAAAGAACTTGATTAAAAGCGAAAAGGGGGTTTAGGAGAGGTTCAAAGTGCCTCTTTGAATTCTGTATTGTTGGGAAAGTCTGCATGTTTATTCTGTCTCTAAGGGACTACTTGTGTAGTTTATGCTTATCTTGTTATGATTACCTTGTTTAAACTTACAGAACTAATTGAACTATTTGAGGAAAGAAGGAAACCTTTTTCTCCCCATTCAGCTGATTTTTTTTTTTGTTTTTAAACAGCATTCATGAATTTTTTGCATCTCTATCCTGTTCTGACTCTGCACAACTCATTAATGCCAACGTTGTTGCAGACAGATGCTCTGCTGAATTAAATATATTCCTTCTATTTTAGCATGTAAAATTTGAGAAAGGAAAAAGTGTGGGTGAATGAGTTTGCATAACTTATTCTACAGCACTCTGTTGCTGTGTAAGTCTCAGGCAAAGAAATGAGCAAGCAAAGACTTTGCAATCCTGTTTGATCTTCTTATAAAGAAGAATGAAAATAAATGATGCACAGGTTGCCATGAGCCAGAACCTGGCCATAATTCTGGGTCACTCTATGGCCCACGCTCTGCAACCACAAACACAGGAGCTTATCTTGGTGTACAAAGATAATCTCACAAGAAATCATGGAAGTCAGAGACTGCTGGGATGAGTCTAAGCATAAGGGTGTTCAGGCTCCAGCATAAGTGCTGATTTACTGCCTAGGCAATCTACTTTGGTTAAGAGTTCGTAATTTATCTGTAATGTCTCATGTATGTGTCCATTGTTCTACATGACAATGAAGAAATACAAAATATCAGTGAGTGCAAGGCTGCCAGATCACAAATACCAAAGGTTCAGAGCTTGCACTGGGAATGCAGTGCAACAAATTGTTGGAGATACTGCACAGACAGTGTTGGCTCACCAAAGAAACAGCAACACACAGAAATCAGCTTCTGTCCATTTGGGTTTTGTGATGAGAAATGGAAATACTTATTATTCAAATCTTCTTCTTTCTTTCTTTATATTCTTACAGAGCTTTTGCAGCATAGTGTTTGTGCCTATAATGAGCACTAGAAATTATAGCATAATGTATTTAAAAATAGCACTTAAATAATGAATGCAGCTAAATATAAAGAATATTATCAAAATATAAATAATACTAATGTCATATAAACATAGCCTTCTAATGTGCTTGTATTTGACATAGCCTGAAATAATTTTCAAAATACGACTGTGTTATTCTCTATGGTTTGTTCCTTCCCGGTTTCTTTATTATATGGGGAATGCCAGCACTCTTGGTAGTCAACAATTCTCTCTTTTCTGTAGTAGCCAGACCCTCTGGAAGAGATGGGACTCGCATTTTGTGGTAATGACAATACCTCAGCCTACAACATCAGTGCTGGCGTCCTCAGGAACGTCTGCTTTGTGGATGCCCTCAACTTGGTCCCTCATGTCTTCCTGCTCTTTATCACCTTCCCAATTTTGTTCATTGGTGAGTTATTCCATGGAGTTCTGCCATCCCAAAAACACTAGAGCATGTATTTATACTCAATCACGTTTGTATGGGCTTGGTGAAACCACTGGATGCTTTGTATTTATGAATTCTGAAAAAGAGGAGGCAGAATGGCTTCACCCAGAGGACGTGAGGCCAACCCACTGAAATGTGGGAATTTTAGATACAAATCTGAACTAATCAGCATGAAGAGATGGATGAGAACCAGAGAGATCAGATCCAAATGCTGTGAAACTTCTCTCTGTAGAAGTTTTCTTCAGATTTGAAACTGGCAACTTGCAACCTTTGCTATTATTAGATATTAGAAGACTTAGGGCAGTGGGTCTGAATTTCCTTGAAGTTACATGAATTATAGAGAATATCCAAAATGTTCACCTTGGATCCAAGGCTAGGAGAAGTGTAGGAAATATTTAAAATAGAATAATTCCTTCTTTTGCCAGCATTTGTAAATGAAAGTAGAGCAATAGAGATAATTTTTTCCCCCACAGGAATAAATAATAAGAAATGATAAATCCCTCCTGAGGAATTTAGGACAGTGGAGGGGCTCCAACTCACACAGTCTTGTAAAAAAACCCATCTAAGCTAGTACTCTAATGATACTTTTCTTCTATAGTGGTCTTTTTATCCCAGTTAATTTGCAGCGGTGAAATAAACGCAATTTAATACTTCTCCAGGATGTCAAACAGTGGCTAACTGATCATGGGAGATTAAGAGACTTGAATAACCATCAAAAGTATTAGTGAAAATTAATATTCTCCTGACAACTGCATGAGAAATGGCCATGTCAGTTCTTCCATGTTACCTTCCTGGTGTTGCATATGTACATTGTATTAATTTCTTCCACAAGGAAGATTTGAATTTAAATTTGAGATTTAGGGACTTTCATTATGTAAAAGACTTCAAAGTGCTTTAATAAAAGGCTACAGGAACCTGTGGGTTAAGACACTCTCTACCTAATTGTGACATGATCCAGTGACTAAAATCTAATTAAATTATTAAGCAAGAGAATAAGAAACAAATTCTAACAAATTAATAACCAAAGACTAGAAAGAAACCCCAGGGTTATGGAAACTCTCTCCAACAGTGCTGGATTTTTACCTCAGTGCTGGCTCTTCCTTTGAGGTGAGATGCAAGTCATCCTTGAAGGACAGGGCTTTGTGCAGAAGTGTTTGATGGAAGTACAGTGCAAGGTCTGAGGGCAGAGATAATATTTTAGAACATTCTAACATCAAGTGCTGCTTCGATTGTTTTTAGAGGTATTAGCCAATCAATTTTGAAATAGTACTGCAGCCACTGAAAATTCCTTCTATTTCATAATAAAGTTAGGACAAAAAAATTAGTTTAAATTGTATGTTATTTATGTAAGTATGTAATTATTTGGTTTCTATTTTGTATGCTAATTATCAGGACAAATAGTTGTTGAACAGAGCATTAAAAGCCAACTGGAGCCCCTGGTACAGTCTGACTCCAAACCAGAAATTTGGTGATGAGCTGTGTTTGTGCAGATGTATGGGCAGAGAAAAAATGAAAAGCAGCTTGGGAGAGACAAAGATAGGAGCAAGGTCAAAGAAAACCACATTAGATTAGAAAAGCTTTAGAGAATGATGGAAAATGCTTGAGATATGCTTCTCTCAAAGGAGAAGAGAGAATAATTGGTTCCTGCAGTATTTTACATATTAAACAGGATGAAATGGTGAAATCCTGACAGTTTCCAAGAATGAATTGACTTAGGTTCTGGTTTGTGTGTTCTTAAGTCACCTGAGGAGCCTCTAAGCACGATGAGATGCTGCATCCTTGTGTATCAAAAGCACAAAATCAAAATTGTTTCTTTTTGTTTGATTTCTTTACTTCCCCAAAATGTGCTGTTGTTGGGATTCTCTACGGGCTTTGGGAAGCCTGTCAGGGAATTCCAGGAGCTGCCTTACAGTAAGAGGGACTTTTGGGCTTCCTGACTCAGGACAACCCTGTATCCGTGTGGGAAGGGACAGAGGCCCAGGCTCGCCACCATGAGGAGTCAGCCTGTGGTCAGGCCTCAGCTTCCCCCAGCCCGGTCACCTCCCTCAGATCCTCTGTGTCCCACTTCTTGCTGGGTTGCTGGCCTCAGAGAGGATCTTGCCTGGAAAGGACAGGTGACATCTGAGGCGATGACATGGAAATAGGCTTCAGGTTTAATTTGTTGATTAATTTGAGTCCTGGCGTTGTGTTGGGAGCTTTAAAGGGCCAGGAATGCGGAGGCCTAGGAGGCTGGGCTGTGCCTGAGGGACAGAAGCTGTGAAATCACTGTTCAGCATTCCCTCAGACTGTGCTCCCAAACAGGCCTGAAACAGATCATAAATGTTACTTGTTTCAAGTAAATGTATCTTGGAGGCCTCCTCTGAGGATGCAGCTTTTATATCAGTTGGGAATTTTTCCTGCTCCTGTCTGTGACTATGAAAGACGTGAGGACGCCATCATTTCAAATCTGTCAGTCCCTGTTGTCTGAGCGTGACGCTTGGGGCGTTTGGGGTTCTTTTGTTTTTTTATCCTTTTTCTCAGCCAGGGATAACTTCTCTTTGACTGTAATTTGGGAAAAGTATTGTCTCCTTGTCTTCAGGGTTTGATTTAAATTATGGGGCAACTGAGATACTCCTGGGTCATCTTTTTAGTAACAACCCTTGTAGTCTTGTGTTGATTGCATATAAGTGTGCCTAGAAAATTGATAACCAGATCAGTCACTGACTGGCTGTGAGACAACCTTCCTCTTCCCATCTTATTGTTTCCGAGGCTGGGGAAGCCAGAGCTCCAAAGTGCAGATTCACCACAATACCTGGCTGCACTTCCCTGGGCACAACCTGCGGTGGATCCTGACGTTCACCCTGCTGTTCGTGCACGTGTGTGAAATAGCAGAGGGGATTGTTTCTGACACGTAAGTGGCAGAGTGTGGTGGTTAACCACGCTAATTGCATTTGTTAATGAACAGTGTTAATGCCTGCTGGGCTGGCTAGTAAGCCATGAGGAGGTTTTCCCCAAAAAACTTCATAGAATCCTTTCATGAACTGTCCAGGTTTTAATGGGATGAAGGTGAAGCTGTTGTTCTTAGCATTAATTCTTCTTTCGAGCTATAATGGCAAGCAAATATTGACCAAAGTTAAAGCACTCATGAGGACAAAAATCTTTTTGTCTCTAGGAAAGTCGTGTTTGTCCTCTTAAATAGATGATCAGAACACCTATGGTTTCACACAATGCTGAAAAAAAGGCACCAGATGCACTAATTTATACCTTACTTATTTTCAGACAAATGAAATCTCGCCACCTGCATCTCTTTCTACCAGCTATAATGGGATTTGTGGCTGCCACTGTATCCATAGTCTATTACCATAATATTGAAACATCCAACTTTCCAAAGTTACTGCTGGGTAAGTCTATGTCTGATATTTATTTACTCTTAAAAATCCCAGTATATTAGCCAAAGTCAGCTTGTGTAGGTTGAAGAGGATGGTGAAGAGAATATTAAAAGAGAGAGGAATAATTCTCTGCTCTTCCAGCTGTAGTATCATAGGAGTTACTGCACCTTTCACAAGGTACACATTGAAAACTGCTTTTAAATTTATCACAAAAGAGAAAGCCTTGCATGCCTGTCGCATTTCTATCATGAGCTTTTAGGTGTTTTTTGACACTGCTCATTATTTTGAGGAAAACCTTGTCTGCATTCAAAAGGTCTGTTTCAAAAGGCCACTTTGAAAAGTGATCTGACCACAAACCATCCTGTGCAGATGCTGCTCTTTCTCAACATATTTTGCATCTGATTCTGAGATTATCCCATCTGCTCTCTCAGTCAGGAGATGGTCTGACTAGACATTGCAGAATAATGTTCCATACAGGTATATTGTCCAAATTGCCTATAACTCAACCACCTGAACAAGCTCCTGACAGATACCAGCCAGGATTCAGGATAACACTACATTCCATAAACTCATTTTCAAAATGAGCACATTTCCATATTCTCACTTGGGATGCACCTTGCTTTTTCAAAGAGGCAATATGACATTTGTTAAGCTATGTGCCTTTTCCTTCACTTTAAGAACAAAGTTCCTCTTCAGAGGAAGTCCCCTTCAATGGACTTTCTTACCCGTGTGAAGATCTGCCATTGTGGATCTTTTTGAAGGGTTGTGGCCCAGGAAAGAAAACAGTGCCTGGTGACACAGAGGATCACTGGGCATGCATTGTACCAAGCCATGGAAGCTAAAATGGTGTAGTTACACTTATTTATTATTTATTTTTAAATTATGCACTTGCACCTGTTTTACAGCTCTTTTCCTTTACTGGATAATGGCCTTTGTCACCAAAACCATCAAGCTTGTCAGATACTGCCAGGATGGGGTGCCTTTTTCTCAGCTGCGTTTCTGCATCACTGGAATAATGGTCATCCTCTATGGGCTGCTGATGGCAGTGGAGATCAATGTCATCCGAGTCAGGGTATGTGGCTTCTTCCTCAGGATCTGGAAAAATATCAGTGGTATCATGGGGATGAAATGGATCCTTTGTCCCAGGAACTCTGGTTTGTGTCAAGTTTAGGCCTGAGTTTAGCTTGGCCATAAATGTTTGGTTAATTCTGTGGAAATCAGTGGTGATTTAAGTCTCTTTAAAATGTATGTTCTTGATGTATCCCCTGGGCTTGGTGTGTGTGCCTGTGTGTATCTGCCCACACAAAGTGCACACATATTTGTATAGATAGATGTGTATTTGTGCACATGAGGATGGTATAGGTGTGTGGATGCAATCTTTAAAATATGTGGCGTGTTAGTGCTGATGAACTATTTATGTAGTGAATGTGTCAGCATATGTTCTTACCCATGATAATTTAAAATATAATTATTTTCCAAAAATTTATTTTTGCTGTTGTTCAGCTCGAGATAAGTGGTATTGATACGGTACAGAGCTGTATCCACATGCCATGTTGGTCAGTTGTTTGCCAGTTATCTGTCAAAATGGAAATGCTTCTATTTACATGCAAATTTATATTTAAATTCAACATATAATTACCTTTAAATGCAAATTTGTGGTTGTCTTGCACATAGTTTTTACTAAAAAATTACTATGAATAAGATAATTCCTGAGCCCATGTTGTCTATTTTCTCCTCTCCAGAGGTATGTGTTCTTCATGAACCCTCAGAAAGTAAAGCCTCCAGAGGATCTGCAGGATCTCGGGGTGAGGTTCCTGCAGCCCTTTGTCAATTTGCTCTCAAAGGCAACTTATTGGTGGATGAACACTCTCATTATATCTGCTCACAAGAAACCTGTGGACCTGAAGGCCATTGGGAAGCTCCCAATTGCAATGAGAGCACTGACAAATTATGTCTGTCTCAAAGAAGCCTATGAGGAGCAAAAGGTAACCACAGATGTCCATGTCACTGTTCAGCCTTAGAAAGCCAAAGTGTCACTTTGAATTTCTTCAGCTTTCATGAAATCCTCGTTTTAGGAACTTTTAACTTAGGACTGTTTGTTCCAAGGTGAAACATTGGCCTAGGAAGTTCCAATCCAATAGTTACTGTTTGGTTTTAAGTAAATTTATAGCAGGAGAGAGTTGCCAAACTGAGTGCAACTGGAAACTAAAACCACAACAGACTGATCACTTGCTAGATTTTAATACTGAAAGATTTGTTTAAATCTTAGCTACTTATGAAACTGGAAGACATTCTGTCCATAATTTCAGCTGGAAACACTCATCTTCACCTTTTTTTTCTCCAGACAGAGAAACAGCCAAAACCACACATCAAGAATAGCCAAAAGACTGGTGTCTTAGCAGTGACTTAGTCACCAAACTCAAACACAGCACCCTACAGGTTGCTATGAAGAAAATTAACTCCATCCCGGCCAGACCCAGTACAGAAAGCATGGCTGGGAAAACTCACTGGGTAGGGCAGGATTTTCCAGGGAAACTTCTGGATGCATTTAGGCAGCTCTCTGCTCCTACCACCTAATGGAGCTGCAGGCTCCTTTCTGTGCCTTCTGAGATGAAAGAATAATCAGTACAATTGGTTATATTTTAACAGATATAGGTTGCTTCTCTTTCCTTCTGCAGTCGAGGATTACAGAGACCAGAGATCAGGATCCTCCTGCTTTAGGCAGAAAGCTACTGAGTCTTTGGAACTGAGCTTTTCACAGCAGCTTGGGAGAGATGCATCCCTTAGGCCATCTCCTTAAGGTGCCTAAGCCCTACTTAAAGAGGGATATGCACCTACATGACCCAAGGACCCGAGTCTGTGCCATTCTTGATGACAGGCACAACAGCTGGGTGCCAGCATTTGTCTGTAGCTCATTCACATCTGCAGGTGCTGTCTGTGCCTGCCCAAAAATGCAGTTCAGTTGCCAAAAGGCAAGTTAAACGTGCTATTGCTTGTGTGCATGAGCACAAACTTTCAGTGTGTAGCTTCCCTCAGTGTGTGTCATGCACATATAAACACTTGCATAAATGTTATTTATGCAGTTACACTCACCTACATTTCTGATGCTGCCTTACATCAGATATTTTGTGTTCTGTAGTTGTCCAAAGTTTTGAGATTACCACACATTTGTGCTACTCTTCAAAATCAGGCTGTAACCCTGAAGTAAACTGGTATTTGCAGATAACGTTAAAGTAAACCAAATGACTAAAGCAGATCCAAGGAGCCAGGCAGTGGAACTCACTGCAGTTCATTCCTGTCCAGAAACACGTTGGCTTGTGCCTGGTTGGGCCAGAAAACAGCCACATCATTAGGAAAATTCTTCAGATTGGAGTGTGGTCTGCAGTCTGGAGGAGGTGATATGCCACTGTCTCTGCTGCCAAGTGTGTATTTTACGCTAATCTCCTGTAACTGGGGAGGGGAGCCCCACAGCCTCCTCTGGATTAAGTCGGGTTACCCCTGCCTGTGCCTGGAAATAGCTGATCTCAGCTGTGCCCCATGGCCCTGCAGAGAGAAAACTCCTGTTCCTTCCCAAACCCTTCCTATCACACCTTGATGAAAGGTGCTGAACATGACCATGAATACTCTATATTGTAAAATGCTTTTGAGACAGCTCACATTGTCTTGCTATTTCTTCTGCATGCTATGAAAATGGAAATAATTGTATCAATTCTCACATAATTCCATTTACTGCCCCCCCCCCCCCAAAAAACCTCTGAGATCCTGTGTCTGCTGTTGCTTGGCTTTTGTTTCAGTTTCTGTAGAAGCAGCCTAGATGTTTCACACCACATACCAGTGCATCATATATCACATATCCAAAAATAGATTTAGCACATTGATATTACATTTGGCTTAGCCCACCAACCTAAATCCTGTATAGTTTGTGCCAATGGTCAATAGAAAGCTTTTCTTTTGGGCATGTAATAGAAAAATCAATTTTTAAAGTCAAGGGCCATCAGTTTCCTATGCCTGCTATTCATGTGCCATTATGGATCTTACCTGCTAGGGAAAAAAACCAGGAAATTGTGTTAACTATAAATCACAGGAACAGGGCATTGCTCTTCATCACCAGGCTCATACTGCCAGCTCCAGAACTATGAGAAGAGTCAGATTTCCACATTTACTGAGGCAAACCTTATAGGTGACTTGATTTATCAGCAAGCACTGTCTCACTGCCCTTTATTCCAACTGTGGATTGGCCAAGGTAGAGAAAATTACAGGAATTTGAAAGGAAGTTGACAAAGACAAGGAAAACCTAATCAAGTGCCACAGCTGAGAACAGTAGCCCAGTCTGGTTAATCAACACAGCAACATTCTATGCAAGCCCATAACAATCAAGGACCATTCTGGAAAATAAATTATGATTAGGAAAAAATCTTTCTCCCCTCTTCCCATTACATGCTTCAGCTAATATGAAATCCTGATTTAAAAAAGAAGAAAAAACAGTGTTTAGCAATAAATTAGATAAATTAATTAGTATTTTTTCCAATGAAAAGGAAACAGATTTCACGTAGTGATGACCAAGGTGTGAATTGTAGTAATAATGGAAATGGCTATTGTTAGAGAAATAAGAATTTACCTTTGCCATTTACCAAATTTACCATTAATTGAATAATTCTGCCCAGAATAATATAACAATTTTTTTTTCCAAAGGATGGCAGCTGTTTACCCAATAAGTTAGCTTAGCTCCTCTCAAGCTGTTCAAGTTATTAAATTATTAACCCTTTTAGGGCACTCAAGCTCAAAACCCATTAGGCCACAAATTCAGAGCCTTTTTTCTGGGCAACTCACACAAGGCCCCAGTGCTCTTTACCTCCTCAGAGGAAGCAATTTCATTCTCACCCCTTTCTGGAATGGTAGCTCTGATTTGACCTCATGGTGCTTATTTCTCCTTCCTAAGCTCCTTGGCATTGGCCTGGCCCAGTCTCTGGTAGCCACCTGGTCCACCTGCACATTTTGGCACCACACACATGATCCATCTCACTGTGGAAACGGCATAAAAAGGAAAAACTGAGAAAAAAGGAAAAAAAGACGAGGCAGCCAGGGAGGTTACAGAAACACTTGCTTTTCTTCAGTGAATTTGCTGGGGCAGGGGGTGGTTGTTGCTTGGCTGTGCTTAAAATGTTTCTGTGAAGGCTCAAGAGGGCTTGGCTTGGCTTGCAGCTTGCAGGCATCTGTGGTGCTTGAGAAATGACAGATGCTTGTTTAAAGTGTCAAAAGCTGCTGCCTGAACTGCAAGGAAGCACTCTGCAGAGCACAGCTCTGGTCAGTAAAACTCTTTCTTTGTTAAATTGAAAGGACCTCAGAGATATCAGAACTCTTCTGATTACACTAAGACATATCTGCTGGTTGGTGTTTTAGCCAAGAGCTGTGATACTGTGTAAATTCACAGATCTGAAGGCTAGAAAGGACCCATGGTTGAATTAATCTTACCTCCCATCCTGGTCTGCTGCTTTAATTTTTTGAGCACAGTTATCATTGATTAGTTGAAGTGTGTCATCTTGGAAGGCATCCAAGAGATGGAAAAAATTCCAGGTAAATTAAATTAAACTATGTTCTTGTAATTGTCATGTATTTTTCCTGCAATCAGAAGCCTTTACTGGATCAAGTGGTTTCACAGCTACTGTGAAACCAGGATTACCCACGTGAGCAAAGGGCTGAAAGGTCAGAGCTCTCCCTGAGCACACATGTACAAGGGACAATGGCTGCCTGCCAGGATGATAATCTGTGCTTGCATTCCTGTGTTCACAGGTTCAGGAAAGTGGTAGGATACAAAGGTGAGAAACCACAGTTAGCAAGGGGAGGCAGAATTTGAACTTGCTGTGAAGAATGTCTGAAATCTGTTGATAATTACGATGTGTTTGCTGCCTCACCTGGTCCAAAACACCTTTCTGGAACCATTTAGGCATCCAGACAGGAATGTTGCCATATAGAGCCTGGAGGCTTCTCTTAATGCCTGGATACCTGTTTCTGTTTTCCAGAAAAAGGTGGAGGACCATCCCAACCGGAGCCCCTCCATTTGGTTGGCCATGTACAGCGCTTTTGGACGGCCAATCCTGCTCAGCAGCACCTTCCGCTACCTGGCCGACCTGCTGGGCTTTGCTGGGCCACTGTGCATTTCTGGCATTGTCCAGGGCTTCCAGAATACAACTAATAATACAAATACCACAGAAAAGGTAACCTGACAACGTGGATTGAATGGCTCTGGTAGTACTTTTAGAGTCATAGCAGGTATTTAAGACAGCTGGCTGCATGCTTTAATAGGTCTGTGGTCTACACTGTATTATTACAGTTTCTCTCAAGCAAATTGAATATTTCTGTTGTGAGAGACAGTCAAGTTATAAACCTGAGCAGTGGGAGCCTTGGGTAGGAATGGAACACAGATTGTGGAGGCTCCCCTCAGCTCCCCAGCTGCCCGTCTTGATGGAGTGACCCCAGCAGTTCTGGGAAGAAGGAACGACTTTTCTGCTCCTCTTCAACTGTGCCTGTTTGTTTCAGGCAGGACACGCACTGGTGGTGCCTCAGTGGTGCATTCAGCCTGGGAATTTTGCTTAATTCCTATCCATTTGTCAATTTATAATTCACTAACAGTTTTGGTAGCTCTCTGAAATCTGTTTTTTTACTGGGAAGCTGAGAGTAGCCAGTCCCTGTTTGTGGCTGATTGTGTTGGTTGCTGCTGTGAGGAAATGTGTTGGCACATGTGAGAAATTGAAAAGTATCCACTTTACTCAATGGCATTTTTGATAATAAAGATGCACAAGAGATGCCAGATCACTGCTCATTTCACGTTTCACTGAGACTGAACTTTCTGAGATCACCTCTAAACACTGAGCAAGCCTCTGATACAGAACATTTTCTATTACAAGAAAAAGAATTTATTAGTAACTAATGAAAAGATACAGGTAAAATTATTTTACTGACAGCAGAGAAGAAATGACAAAGACATTTTCCTGCATTTGTTTTCTGATAGAGAAACATCTCCATACAGTTTCTGGAGTGTTTTGTCTCTGAATGAGCAGATAGGTATGTAATGGAATAGCATTTTCCTCTCCAGATAAAGTATTTGACTATCATCACTACCCAAATATCTTTTTCTTGGCTGTTCACTCCTGACATTAATTTTCTTGACTGATGGTCTCAATTTGGCTTGAGGCTTTCACTGCACTGAAGGAGAGTTTAATTGTACAGCTTATCAAACAAAGCTTTTTATCATCCTTGAACCTGCACAAGCTGGATTTGAGCCACAGAGTTACAGGGCAAAGTGCATGTTTTGCCTTCAAAAATGTTGGGGTTTTTTGCATGGTGAACAAACAAGGTATTTAAGCTTGAAAATGATTTCTGGATCTCAGATTTAGGAATCCTTTGCTTCCTTTATCTTTTTGTACTCTTCAGTGGAGGGGTTTCAGTTGTGGCTTTTTAAAAAGTTTTAATCAGCATTGGCTAAAGAGAAGGTTGGAATCATTGGAGATCTTGAAACCACTTGGCTTGGTGACAGTCACTATTTCTCTTGGATACATTTCAGAATACATTTGCCTTTAATTTATGGATTTTGATAAACTTTCTCTTGGCTGTTCTTGCTATTAAACATTTCTCCTTTAAATTCTCTCTAGTTCCAATTAATGTGAATACATTTAATTTTATGCTTCTTCTGCCTTAATTCCTGAGAACTCTATATACATTGAAAAAAGGTATCTACAAATGTTATTTTCTTATTTATATCCCCACTATGAAAACAAGGGGAAGTTAGATGCAGCAGAACATTAAGAGAAAAGTTTTCAAATATATTTGTCTGACCAACCATGCACTTAAGCAACCCATTTTTCAATGAATCTTGGGCAGATGGCTTTCTTTCCTATATTGCCCAAACCTTTATTCTCAGAATGAGGCTGGATATTTCAGTAGAACAGGCTTTTTCCTTCTTTTTTTTTTTCCTTTTTTTTCCCCTGTAAGAATTCCAGTACATCCTGCTTCCAGCTGGATCGGAAATACCAAAGGAACAGTCTTCCTTGGAGTATTTTGGTACATTTGTTTCCTTTTCTGCCTGAAACAGAGCAGAACAGTGAACACAAAAACTAGAAAATGAAAACACAGGGCTTTAAACAAGATTTTTTTTCTCTTCCATGTTGAGGCATTTAAATCTCATTTTGTGGGGAATACTGGCATGTATAGTCTTATGTTATTCAGATTTTATGGGTATCATAGACTATATTCCTGGAAGGAATTGTTTCCATAATATGCAAATGCAACATAAATAACTAATCCCATACAATAAAAAATATTTTCTTGCAGCTTCTCTGTGATGCAGGTGGAATGAGCTTTATTTTCTACTGAGTAGCATTTCTATCCTACAAATCACCAGAATTTGGTGAGGAAACTAAAGACAAGGCAGACATGGCAATGTTATTGTTCCTTTCCTGCTAAAACTAAATCATTTTAGAACTGCTAAAAGATCTCAATTCTTAGTCTTTGGAACAGGAGCGGAGTTTTAAATTTGTATCCAAATAATTTTGATATAGAGGTCAATGAGAAATCTGATTTCGATAGCTTTCCCATAGTACCATCAGTATGTTTCTTCCTAAATGCTTGTTTCCAGCTTCTCAGAAATATACAATCCCTCCTATGGCACTTGCATCATTTTTTCCTTTCTTTTCAGGTGAAGGATCCATCAAACTCATACCTTGCCTTGGAGGATTTCCTCAGGAATGTTTATGTCTTGGCAGTCCTTCTCTTCCTGGCCCTTATCCTGCAAAGGACATTCCTGCAGGCCTCCTACTATGTGACTACAGAGACTGGCATCAACCTCCGGGGTGCTTTACTGGTGAGCAAAGATCTGCCAGGAGATTCACTAATAACAGCTCCAGCTTTGTGCTTTCATTTGTCTCATTCTTTATCTGAAGACCAAGCTTGAAGTCATGGTGTCAGAGAAGATATGTGCTGTATTTTTATACAGAAAACTGGACAAAATAGTGCTGGCAAACTGCTGGCAGCAATTCCTTTTGCTAAAAACGAATCCCATCATTTTAACCTGCGGAAGTTTAACACCCAGAAAAACCCATGCATATAAAAATACATCTTTGCAGACAATGAGAGATAGATGAGGATCAGCAGTGTCATTTTGACTCTGCATCTGCTTTGTTCGTTTGCTTATGGGTTCGCTTCTGCTGACTGTGGATGGAGTCATCTGCAGAGTGTCCTTGTTTTATGGGAACTCTGTGCATGCATCGGGGGTGGTGACTCTGGATATTTATGCCCTTTAGCACAGAGCCCTGTGGGATGGGACGGGAGTGATTCATCTGCAGGACTGCGTCTGTAACCCCAGCATCCCTTAACCCTCTGTGAGAGCCTTGTTTATGAAGTGGAGCCAGCAGCTCCGGCCCAGCACGTGGTGGGGGTGTAGCAGGGCTCTGCACAGACCAAACTCCACAGGCAGCAGTAGCACTCCAGAAGCTGGAACTGATGTTTTGCCAGATGTAACTAACCATGGGAATATCATCTCAGCATGGAAGCTTCTTTTTTTTTTGTGTGTGCTCACCCTGATTGATGGAGCTGCTTCAAACATTTTCTGCCTTCTCCCAGGGTAGATGGTACAGATTTGGGGATGAAAGAGCACCTGGTCGTTTCCTTTTGTGACTCCTTTTTGTGACACCCACTAATCAAAATTGGGACTCTTAGGGCCATATGCAGCTGATTTAATTTACCAGGCATTTCTGATTAATTCTGCAGGACATACTTTATTCATGGAGAAAATGGGTCAAAAAGGACAAATTATTTTTAAAACTTCCTTGGAGCTGCAGTGTTTCATGTTTGGTCATAACTGCAAACTGGGCTCACAATATTTGTCTTTAAAATCCAGTAGATGTTAGCCCTGATTCATTTTAAACCCTGTTAAGCTCCTACAAATTTTATGGAAAGGAATGGCCAGGTAAGGGAGAGAAACCCAAAGGAATACATACCCACTCTGATCAAACTTCACAGCGTGAATTTAACTGTCTTATTAGAAACAAGGATCTCTTTGACAGACAGTGTCACAGAAAAGCAGGCTCACCAAATGCTTGTTAAAAAAGTTTCTTTGGCCAATTTCCTAAATTTTGATGTTTTGTTGTCATTTTTGTTCTGTTTTAGGTCTGCGTTAAGCAACAAATCTTTTAAGAGGAATTGGAGTTTTTTAAAGTCAGTGTTCTCTCTTGTGCTTTCTCTCACTCTGTCTCCATCTCTCGCTGTCTCAGGTGAGAGACTGGGAGAAGGGCTGTCCTAGGTAAAGGCTGATGATGCAGTTTGAAACATCCCACTGCTACTGTTCTTTTATAATTACATTATTTTAATAACTTCCTTTTTTCCCCCCTTTCTTACAGGCAATGATATATAACAAGATCCTGAGGCTTTCTACATCCAACTTGTCCATGGGAGAGATGACACTGGGACAAATCAATAACTTGGTTGCCATAGAAACCAACCAATTAATGTGGTTCTTGTTCCTGTGCCCCAATCTGTGGGCAATGCCTGTTCAGGTAGAGCATCAAAGTAAGGGCCTGATTTCAGAGATCCTCCAGCCTGGGTGAGGAGAATGCATGTCTGGGACACTACTACAAAATCCAGAGAGGAACCTGCACTTCCCACTAAGATTGATGAGCAAAAAGGTGGCCCAAGGGCTGGAAAGGTGTCTCTCTAAGGGCCAGTGAAGAGAGAGGGGATTTTTAGTAGGATTTCCATGTCTGTGGCTTGTAGGACCTGCAATCCTTTTCCTGCTCATATTTCTTCCGCTGCTGACACAAATCCATTGCTTTTATTTTGCCACCTGGCATCAGAACTAAGCATTGATTCTGCAGTGTCCACTTGTAACTGGGTTTTGTGGCAAGACCAACAGCAATTGAATCCTGCTCTATGACTGACATGAGCACTGACAATGCTCAGAGGAGCTCTCTTCCAAACAAACTTAGTCACTGGACACATCTGGTTCTTAACAGGGCTGGGAAAGAACTGGAGGCAGATCTGTAGGAAGGAAAGGCTGGGATAATTAGCTTGAAAGAAATCTTCAGAAGTGCCAGGACCTACTTAAGGACCTAAGCCATCCTGATTTTTCTGTGAAGCTTGAATTCCTGTAGCATCTTCAGAATTTTAGCTCAGGTTGTGTTTGGCATGATCCTTACATTTCAGTGATCTCAGTGACATTAAAGAATTTTTGAAGGGGATAGAACCAATTCTTACAGTAGATCTGCTGAATTTCCTAAGAGTGTAATCTATTTCATTAGTCAGCAATATTACTACTACTAATGGATTGGATAGGGTTTAGAGTGTCGTGAAATAGTTTATGGATAAAAGGCAAAAAAGGTTACATGGCAACAGAAATTAAAAATAATATAGAGGGTTTCATTTCACTGTTTCACATCCAGTGAAGTGGGTGGAAGTGTTGCTGTCAGTACTTTGAAAATTATTAAATGAGCAGGTGATCTAACTGCTGTGGCTAGGTATGGCAATTTGCAGTACAGGAGCCTGAAAAGCTAAATATTGCTTTAAAAATGTTAAACTCCATTGATTCTTACTTCTGATGTTGTATAATAAGAAAGGAGATTTGAGGACAGACTTGTTTAAGAGATAAAAATATGAGATATGCAACTAATTCTGGATACCCTCTTATCACTGAGGACATCTCTCCACCACAAAGTGGAGCTTTTAATAGAAATATTTATATAGCAGAGCTTGAATTAACTCAGGAACCAGAATCACAGCAGTTGCATCACAGCCATTCCCAGGTAAACTTCTGTGGGAAGTGTTCCCAAACCCTTTGTAGGACTAAGGCAGCATTTTCCTCCAGAGCTGCGTGGTATTGATGTCCAAGCTCAGTTTGTGTCAGTCCCAGCACATCTGCTTTGTGCTTCAGTGCCTATCTGAGATGTCCCTCTGCCTGCAGTTGCACAGGGACACTACAACAGAATGCAAATGTGATCCAAGACAGCCCTAAGACCTCTGAATGCTTCCAGAGTGAGGTAAGGAGCTCTAGTGTAAACAGGACTTGAGGCCAGGAACTCTGTAAAATGCCTCGGGGCAAGCACCATCATTTTAGTGCTCCTTTAGTTTTGTGGAAACCCAGTCTGGATTTAGAACTACCAGGCACTAACACAAACTATTTAGTTAATGTCAGAAAGAAAGGCTTCTGGGTTTATTTCCCACACTTTCCAAATGTGATCTCCTGAAGTACGGGCTCAGCTGATTCCTATGAACCATTTAAGTGTTTATTAGAAGAACAAATATTTTTCTCTTGGTATGGTTCTGGCTTATTGAAATCTACATTTTTTCCTCCTGTGTTGCTCTTTTCTTCACAGATAATAATGGGCGTGATCCTCCTCTACAACCTACTGGGAGTGAGCGCCTTGGTCGGGGCCGCTGTCATTGTGCTCTTAGCTCCCATACAGTACTTCATAGCCACCAAGCTGGCTGAGGCTCAGAAGAGCACTCTTGTAAGTGAATTATTTCAGTGATATTTGTGATCCAGAAATGAGAACAGGGTTTCTGGGTTCTGTTCTTGCAGTTAGTGAAAACCATTGTGTGTGTTTGGGCAGGCCATCCTTCAATTCCACCGTCCCTCCCTGTCTGTTTTTCTGTGTCTCAGTGTCTCTTCCTTCCTCACATTTGTCAGAAGAGAATCTCAAAAAAGTATGTGGGCCTTGACGTTCCTTCTCAACAAAGAGTATTTTTAATCCAACTAGCACAATTTTGTCTGAATTCCACTCCATGGAAGGGTGTTATTCCCACATGCAGATGTTGTATTTCATGGGATGTTAGCAAACAGTGCAAAAGACTGATAAATTATAGCAGGAAAGTATTAAAGAATGTGCACAACCTCCCTCTGTAAAGTCTAGAGACTTTTTAATCTCAGCCCAAGCTTTGGTATTCTCTAAAAATCAGTTGGTACTGATGGATTATTATCTATTAATATCTAAATTCTTCAGTGCTGTAAGTTTGTTTTGCGGCCCAATTTAGTTCACCAGTTAGAAATGTTTTCTGCTCCTTTGTCTAATTTTTAACTTTATTGCTGTGACCCTTGAACTTTTTAAATAAGCCTTTGATGTTTAAGTTGCCAAATATTTAGAGATCCTTTGTATCTTAATATTCAGTAAGCAAATTAGACATGCATGGATCTAATTGCTACACACTTCAATCCTGTTGAGTTGTGCCAATTTTTATAACCTGTAAAAATTTTACAGAGGGTTTATCTTTGCATAATTTCAGAAATAATCTCAGTCTTTCCTGCTGCTCTATTCTGACTCATATTCCTCTGACTCATAACATCTTTTGGACTATGATTTTACCAAAATCCATGATTTTACCAAAACTTATGATTACTGTTTTTTAATGAGGGGAAATTAGCTAAATACATTGATAAATATCTCAATTATTTGCACAACTGGATCCCAGAATATTTCTTGTATCAGCAAATACACACATTTAGGTTTCTGTCTGTTGTTATGGACACCATTGACCTACTAACCCACCTCCCTGAGTTTCATCCTCTCTTTGAAGGGTTGGGATGTTTTGAGTTATTTTTCTTTGCAGAAAAGGGTCACTTAATTTCCCCTCATGTCTGTAAATATTGTAATATCTGCAAAGAAAATGAAATTTTATATTCTTTTTCTCAGTACGGTGCCTGTACACAACCACAAACAAACAATAATTTTTTTAAATGAATTTTGCAACAGAAGTGAGGAGAAAAGAGGGTTCTCATTAAGACTACAAACAGCCATGAATTTTTCTTCTGATTTTCTTTTGAAATGAAGGACTATTCTACTGAGAGATTAAAGAAAACCAATGAGATACTCAAAGGCATTAAGCTATTAAAGCTATATGCCTGGGAGCACATATTTTGTACAAGTGTGGAAGAAACAAGAATGAAAGAGCTCACCAGCCTCAAAACCTTTGCACTCCATACGTCTCTTTCCAGTAAGTAACTGTGTTTTTAGTGCTTGGAAGAGTATCCTGTTTTTCATGTGAACATTCCTCCCAACTTCAACTAAAGAGAGATACAGCTGTGCCTGTGACACTTCTGTCTGTGTGTAATGGCATTAAAATAAAAAGGCATGGTAAATACATAACACAGAAATTCAAAGGGATAAAATGTATATTGCTGATTTTTTTGCAGTAATTTTTCTGTTACCTTCATTGTGACATTACAGTTAGGAGTTGCTTTATAGTAAGGAGGCTCCAGATAATATTGGCAGCTCTGATTGCAGCAAAGATAAATAATGTTTTCTGCATATAAATTGTGTTTTTTGCAATGTAGAAGGGTTGAGTAATGTTTCAGTTGTCTTTCTTCCTGCAGAGTAATTTTCCTTTGGGCTTTTTAATTACTTGAATTGGAAATAACTGGATCCTTTTAGTGTCATACGCTTACTGTAAAATTGTTTTTTCTTATTTCCTATAATCTGATGCTTATTTTGTTTCTCTTTCCCAGTTTTTATGAATGCAGCCATACCAATAGCAGCTGTTCTTGCAGTAAGATATGGGTTTTTTTCAGTTTTCCTTATAAGAATGGGAGAAAAAAGTGGGGGGAGGGGGTGTAAAAAGGAAGAACAGGACACCATTGTTATTGTAGGACCTACTCTTCACTAAACCAGCAGATGAGTTAAGGGGACCCTGCTAACTGTAGGAGAGCATGACACTGGAAATTGTCATTCCCAGAAGGTGGATTGGTAAAACCAAAGAGAAAAATAGTTTTTTACTGTAAGAAAGAAAAAACATTACAACTTGAATTTTAGAAAGAAAGAAAGAAAGAAAGAAAGAAAGAAAGAAAGAAAGAAAGAAAAAAATTCATTACCACTTGAAAGAAGACCCATTTTGAAAAGCTCTTTTTGAAAGGGGTTTTGAGTGTCTTTTCTTGTCTCTTTAGCAACAAAACTCATTCCTGTTTCAAAATGCATTATGAGGCACCATTTCAGTTTTCAAGAAAGGGTACTCTGCAGTTTAAAGAGGAATAAATTTTGCTTGTCCTCTAGCCAGGTTTAAGTCTTATCTGTGAAAAAACCCCTATGATTTGTTAGATTCTTACTGGGTTTTTTTTCTGGGCTGTGTGTTTCCTGTAAACCCTAAAGTCAATTACAAAGCTGTAATCAAATGCTAGATTTTACAGTGAAAACTTTTTCACTCTTCAATGTTTAAACCTCTTGAAATCACTGGCAAGATTTTAAAATCTATTTTGCTTTAACATAACACACCTTTCTCTTCAATTCATCTTCATTCCCAGTGAACTGGGGTAGTTATTAGCCTTAGCTGAGCAAAATATCTTTCTTGCTGTCCTTGTCCATCTTGTTCAAGAGTCCTTGTCCTGACGTGCTCTTTCCCTGATGTGACAGACCTTTGTGACTTACGCATACACCAATGACAGGCCACTACAGCCCGCCCAGGCCTTTGCATCCCTGTCACTGTTCCACATCTTGGTCACACCTCTGTTCCTGCTCTCCACCGTGGTTCGTTTTGCAGTCAAGGCCATCGTGAGGTAAGTGGCCCCTCTCCTTCCTCCAACTCCTGAACACCCATGTTCAGTAACAGAAATGGTTGTTTCTACCTGCTCAAGTGGAAGAGTGTTATGAGGTGGGACTCTGATGCTAAAGATGTGAGAGAAATCAGGGACTCTGATGCTAAAGATGTCACTGCAGGACACAGAGACAAAGAAACACAGCACAGGAAGGACAGGGAGCTGCTGGAGCCAGTCCAGAGCAGGGACACCAAGGGGAGCAGAGGGATGGAGCAGCTCTGCTGCGAGGAAAGGCTGAGGGAACTGGGATTGTTCAGCCTGGAGAAGGGAAGGCTTTGGGGTGACCTCAGTGTGGCCTTGCAGTGCCTGAAGGGAGCCCACAGGAAAGATGGAGAGAGACTCTTGGCAAGGGCCTGGAGTGACAGGACAAGGGGCAATGGCTTCACACTGACAGAGAGCAGGTTTAGATTGGATATGAGGAAGAAATTGTTCCCTGTGTGGGTGGGGAGGCTCTGGCAGAGGCTGCCCAGAGAAGCTGTGGCTGCCCCATCCCTGGAAGTGTTCAGGGCCAGGCTGGATGGGGCTCTGAGGAAGCTGGTCTGGTGGAAGGTGTCCCTGCCCATGGCAGGTGGGTCAGAACCAGGTGCTTTTTAAGATTCCTTCCAACCCAGACCATTCTGTGATTCTTAATGTTCCATTCTTTTTACAATTTCACTAACTTTGGCAGTTCACATTCAGAGCTGCACTGTTCTTCCTTGAGAGATGCTCCTGTTCTCCCAGTGTGGCCACCCGCCACCACTCTTCCCTAGCACTCTCTGGGCTCTTGTCAGCACTGAGGGGGTGAGAGAGGCTGGTGTGAAGCTTTCTAGCAAGACCAGCCTTTCTGAAGCAAGGAAGAGTAACTGGCTTAACCCTACCTCCACAAAAGGTGCATTGGGCTATAAGTGAGAATTTAGTGATGTCTTGCATCCTGTTCCAGGTATTTATTTCTGTAAAACAGCGAAACAGAGCAGCTTCCTTCATGCTGAGCTATAGAGTGCTTACTCTCAAAGGAGCTGGTTGGTATAAATCCAATTTCAGGCTTTTGGGTGCTGTGTCAGTGGCCTGTATGGACACAGTCATGGACACTCTGACTTCAAAAAAGAAAAATAATTAAACAGAGTTTATTTTTATCAAAGCAGCAGCAGGAGCAAGGCCACATGAGACATTTTCCCTAGGTTGAAAATGACTTCTGAGTAGTGGAAAATCTCCAGGCTCCTCTATAAATCATCCAAGCCTCTACATCTCTGTACAATGTTTAGCATAGCCCTAATATCAAAATGGTGTGTACATTTTCCTTAACACTGCTGGCCACCCCTCAGGGCAATATTTAAAGATTTGCCAAAACAAACTGCATCCTTTTTTCAAACTCATTTCCTAACATCCTTCTCCCATGAACATCATGTCCCTCAAGTGAAGGATAAAGATTGTATGTTTGGCCACTCCATGGCTCTATCCTCAATCAAATACATACATGAGTATGTGCTTATTATTTCTGTGATTAAGAGCTTATACTTTGGTCAGAATCTTAATTTTCTGTTCAAGAGTAGTTCTAGTGCCAATAAAACTTCTGAGGGTACCTCATTCAAACACAAAGTAAGGGTTGATGTCATCTTAGGTGCATGATCAAAACAAGGTCTTGTATCTTCTACAAAAAAATGAATTCTTACTTAGCCACCTAAGTAAGACTGAAATTCTGATATGGAAACATATCAGAATTTATGTGTCACATAAATTTTCTGTTCAAGAGAGGAGATGGGAACAGGAAATAATGACAACAGCAGTGCTTTCTTGCTAACCTGTATCTCCATGGCTTGAAGGTGTATTGATAATTTAATATAAAATATACAGACAGGCTTTGAGATGCACTACTTTCCCATTTGCAGATTGATGTTCAAATAACTCATCTGGAGGCATATGTCCTTCTGCTTTCTCAGTCTCTTGCCCAATGCACCTTGATTTTAGTTTTTGCAAAGTAACAGCTTCACCATGACTGGTGTGTGATTTTGTTCATCCCTTCCCCAGAATGATAAAGACCCAGGTGCTTACAGCACTCTGAAAGGAAGTGGGACAGAAAGAGGATCAAATCCTCCTGTGATGAAGAATTAATTGAACCTGTGCACTGTATTTCCCAGTGGACAATTTTAAGAGCTAGCCAAAGAGTTGCTGTGTGTCTCCAGGCCACAGCTGTGCTGAGGTGTGCAGTACCCAACCCCTGTGTGCATGCAGTGCATAGAACCATGGAATCCCAGAATATGCTGAGTTGGAAGAGACACATCAGGATCATTGAGTGCAGCTCCTGGCCCTGCACAGAAAGCCCCAGGAATCCCACCCTGTGCATCAGAGCATTGTTCAAATTCTCCTTGTACTCTGTCAGCCTTGGGGCTGTGACCATTCCCTGGGGAGTCTATTCCAGTGCCTGACCACCGTCTGGGTAAAGAACTTCTTCCTGATATCCAACCTAAACTTCCCCTGACACAGCTTCATGCTGTTTCCTTGAGTCCTGTCACTGGTCACAGGGAGCAGAGATCAGTACTCGCCCCTTCACTTCCCCTCATGAGGAAGCTGCAGAACTTCCCCCTTCACTTCCCCTCGTGAGGAAGCTGCAGAACTGTTGTGAAGTGTGCCCTCAGTCTCCTCTTCTCCAGGCTGAACAAGCCAGGTGACCTCAGCTGTTCCTCATATGGTTTCCCCTTCAGACCCTTCCCCATCCTCATGACCTCCTTTGGACAGTCTCTAATAGCTTTAATGTCTTTTTTTATATGAAGCAAAAGCTGTGTCAGGATGCACCCACTGTCCTGGCATTTCCAGAGGATGGAGGTGGGTGAATGACTCATTTCTGCACCCTGACTGCACCGGCATGAGAAAGGCATGGAAGAGATAAGCCTGCCAAGATGGAAACCATTCCCACGGAGCTCCCTTGGCACCCTCATGACTTGCTCTGCTCTTCATTCCCAGCTACCAGTACAATGCTTAATTATTTTCGTCTGTCCTTCTTCCACACACATAAATCTTCATTTGCCATCAGGGTGGCAGATGAAAAGATCCCATGAACTCCTTTTGGAACATTTCTGATAAATCCTGCTGGCGTGACTGCACAAAAAAGGAAATGTATTCGTGGAAACCTGGGTTTATGAAACTCACTGTCCTGTTTTCTTTCAAGTGTACAGAAGCTGAATGAGTTTCTCCTGAGTGATGAGATTGGAGATGACAGCTGGAGAGGGGGGGACAGCTCTGTACCTTATGAATCCTGCAAGAAGCACACAGGACTTGTAAGTTCTGCTTCATGACACTGAATTTCAAAGCAGAGAGGCCACATAGCCCCATACAGGGCCAGTGGCCAAGCTGACAAAGCCCAGGAGCTGTAGCTTCTAGCCTGGCTCTAATATTGACCAGTTTTTCCTCTTTTGTCTTACTCTCTGTGTTTTTATGACATGAAGGGTCCCCATATGCACTTAAGCATTGCTGAAGTGCCAATAGTAAAAAAAA
Source organism: Coloeus monedula (assembly GCF_965178545.1). Taxonomy (NCBI): domain Eukaryota; kingdom Metazoa; phylum Chordata; class Aves; order Passeriformes; family Corvidae; genus Coloeus; species Coloeus monedula. The sequence goes on from NC_138784.1 coordinate 14,436,420, forward strand.
CCCAACCTAAACCAACTGTAACACACCAACATATTTAAATATTACTAAAATTCAACATTATTAATTTTTAATAAAAGGCCCAGGTAGATTTCCTGTGGTTATGGGGTTTGTACTGTATATTGCCTGTACAATCCATTTTATGTTGGTCATCCTTAGGGAGGAACAATTCCTGCTCTGGGAAATTCAGAATTAAAGGTGGAAGAAAACAACACCAAACTTTGTGAAATAGGAATTAATTCCAAAATGCTGTTTCTGGAGTACTAAACATGGAGTAAATTTGAGTAAAATTCGAGGACAAAAAAACCCACAACAAAGATGAATTGGGAAAATGTGTTTTTTTCATTTTGACATTTTTCTAAAGCTATATATTTCAGCAGTTTCAATCTGACTGTACAATTTGAAATGTGACTGAAACTTGAAATGGCGACAAAAAGAAAGGATTAGCACAAAATAAATTTTATTTTAGCTTTCCAACCTGAAACAACACATTTTTTGGTTTTTTTGATAACAAAAGAAACAAAAATGAGATTGTTTCAGCCTATATTTTGTTTGTCCTGTCCACCTTTTGCTTAGTCCAACAGAGACAGCCAAGTCCAGATGATGGGGAGAGTGTTTGAGGAGGATGGCAGAGCTGAAATTTGAGATGGTTATGCACAGGAAGCAAAAAATCCCAATATTTTCTGTGCTTCAGTTAAGGGTGTTCAAACATTTAAAAAGTGTGCAAGACATTGGTATGTCTGTATTATCACATACTAAAAAGCAGTGGCTGCTTCTCCTGAGCTGGAATGATGGTAGGAAAGGGAATGGATTGTTTGCTTTACAGGGCACCAAATGCTGTCTTCCCTGGAGGAGTCCAACTTTTCTCCTTCCTTCACTTCTCTCTGTGTAGCACACCAAGGCCATCAACAGGAGGCAGCCTCTGAGGTATCAGCTTGAAAACTACGAGCAGCCAGCAAGGAAGCAGACACGGCCCGTGGAGATCGATGATGTGGCAATTAAGGTGGTTTGAAAATTTCATCTCATTGAAAAATGAGATGAAAATGTTTTCCCTCATGAAAACAGGGAGCAGGTCCTCCTGCAACAGCACCTGATGGTGCCCAATTGCTGCTGTTGTTTCAAATTTTCCATGGCAAGAGCAAGCCCTTAAATAAGTTAGCACTTTAGTCAAATTTACATTGAGAAGAGTGAGCTTCAGACCAGTTTTTGTAGTTATTTTGTGTCTTCTCAGAAAACAAAGAGGCATCATGAGTCTAAAGTCTAAGTCTTTAGTCTCATATTTGACAGAATGAAAGTGTTTGTTAAACAGAACTCAGCTCAAGATCATCCCTTTCTTGAATTATATACATTATGTATTTGTGTATTTATCTTTTCTTGTTGACAATTTTTGTGGGTTTGGCAATCCTTACAAACTTGGCTTGGTTTTCTTCTGTGTGTGTACAACCATACCACACCGTGTCTATTAATCACAGGTATTTATGAATGCATTTTAAATCTAAACTAATCATTCTATTTTTTTCCCCTCCAGTGTTTAAATATCTGTTTTGTGGTAATTGTTTTGCAGGTGACCAATGGTTACTTTTCATGGGGAAGTGGTTTAGCTACACTGTCCAACATAAACATTAGAATCCCAACAGGTAGGATGAAAGCACACCTTCAACATGAAATATATAATGTCAGATTGTTATTAATTCCATTTATTGAGTCTGAAATGCACAAAGCTACACACTGAGAATTATATAAGAAAAAAATTGATGGTAAAAGTGCATGCAAGGTCATGCCCTGTATTGTACATATAGCAATATGGCTTTTACATATCTATGTAATTTATATAGTTCTATAATAGCCCAAACTGAGTCAAGAGTAAGAATAAACATGAAAAAATGGCTGCCAAAAATTAGTTATTATTTTTACTAGAAAATTGAAAAAAAAAGAGGGAGGACTCCAGACTCATTCAAACCAAGGGTCCATCTAACTCAGAATATTATTTTTCAGCAACACTCATGTATTATAATTTTCCTGCCATTTATCAACATTATAGTCTCCCAGTTCACAATTATTTTCATTCAGAAAATGCAGTTTTTCTGTCAAAAAGTCCTCAATTATTTTGTCTCTCAATGAATTTCTCTTTGTCAAGCTGAGTTTCTGTAATTCCTTGCATCCTCAATGTCTTTGGCTAGGAAATCCACAGGTTTACAAAATGCTCGTTTGTTTTGGAAGACTTGCATAAAAATGTGAAAAGTAGCAACTAACTTTTTCTATTATTATTAATAACAAAAATAATTTTATTTATTATTTTTGTTGTTGTTAATGCTGTAGAATTCATAACACCATCCGTTGGCATTTCATATCATTGAATAGCCTTATGCTTTATTTTGATCTCCTATCAAGGGCTTTGTTTTAAAATAGAGTATTACTTTAGGTTGCTGTCACATGGTAATTTAGTAATCTCCAAGCCTGTGTGATTTGTTTCCATGTAGCATTGAATGTCACCAGGAAAATATCTTTGCTCCAAGGAGTTTACAGTCTGAGGCCATGGGTTCACAGGCTGGGTGAGCCAGAGTTTGCCTCCTATGGAAGGAATAAGATCCTTGGCTTCCCAGCTGGAGAGAAGCTTAACTGGAAATTTTCCAGTACCTAAACAGGGGCTACAAGAAAGATGGAGAGAGACTCTTTACAAGGGCCTGGAGTGACAGGGCAAGGGGGAATGGCTTCACACTGACAGAGAGCAGGTTTAGATTGGATATGAGGAAAGAAATCTTCGCTGTGAGGGTGGGAGGCCCTGGCACAGGTTGCCCAGAGAAGCTGTGGCTGCCCCTGGATCCCTGGCAGTGTCCAAGGCCAGGCCAGATGGGGCTCCAAGCAAGCTGGGATAGTGGAAGGTGTCCCTGCCCGTGGCAGGGGAATGGAATGAGGTGATCCATGAGGTCCCTTCCAACACATTCTGTGAGTCTATGAAATGCACTGGCCAGCTCACTTAGTGAATTCAATCAGTTTATGGGAAGATCTGAGGAGCACCGTTGTCACTGCAGAGTAGGACTGGAGGTAGGAAAGTGTCTCTGTGGGGGGAAGGAGAAGTACAGCAAAGCAGAGAAGAGTTATGGGTCTTCTTTCAGCTCATTTATTAGACTGGCCCAAATTTATTTCAGTTCATTTGTTAGATTGGTCCAAATTTTCATGAAACTTCAGACTGAATAATCACTCCTCAGCATATATCATTTGACCCTAAATAACTTTCACAGGGTAACATAGTCCCATAAAACAAATTTTAATATAGGTAAGAGCAAAAGTCTCATTCTTTTGGAGATTAGTGTGTTATTGCAATCCATGAATGTTTCCACAGATTAATATAGGTAATATTGCCCATTTATGTAGTGGATGCTAAAAAAAAGTAATGAATCAGTTTAAGTGCTCTAGAGCTGAATCTAGCTGGGCCTTGTGAACTGGAGTATAACTGGGTTTTTTTCTCTTTTTAAAATGTGTTCTGTTGTTTTTACTATTATCATAGGTCAGATGACAATGATTGTGGGCCAAGTTGGCTGTGGCAAGTCTTCACTTCTCCTTGCTATATTGGGAGAGATGCAGACCCTGGAGGGAAAAGTTCACTGGAGCAAGTATGTTTATATAGCTATTAATTGCTGTATTCATTTAAGGAGGAGGCTGAGATTTGCTGTGAGAAATGTAAACTTCATCCCTCAGAACTGCATGTTGAGTGATTACCACCATCCAGATCCTCTCTGGAATGCATCACCTGCAAACTCAGGAAAGATTTTTCACTGTTTTGTCATGTTCAGAGCAGGCAGAGCAGGGTGCCCCAGGAAGGGAAGGAGGCCAGTCTGGTGATTAATATCTAATATACTGGCCTGCAAATGGCCTGGATAGAAAGCATGGGCTATTCCTTTTATCAAATTGGCTTCAGTACTCACTATAATTGAAGTCAGCATTGTCATGTTGTTCCTGTACCCAGCAGTGAAAGTGTGACAGGCTGGAGCTTCTCCAGCCCAGGGGGATGTGTAGGGTGCCAGCCTAAAGGAAGGGATGTATTTCCCACTCAGAAATGCTGCTGCTGGCAGAAAAAAAAATGCAATTACATGTGAGCAATGCTTTTCTCCTTCCCTGGTATCTGCACAAACCTCACCTATGGAACAGTGTCACTCTTCACAGTAATACACTCAGAAAGCCTGAGCACACCAAACACCTTAAGAGTAAAGGCTGGTAAAAAGCTGTTTCTAAAAGGAGATCTGCCCAAGAGGTCAGGCCTTGGATTCAGAAACCGGTGAATGAGAACTTCCTACAGAAACTAGAGTGGGGCAGCAAGCACTCTTCAAGCCTAGGCAGGACAGAGACAGTGGAAGTGATGTGCTGTAACCCCAAGACTTGTTCTTTGGTTTTAAAGATCAGTTCTCTTTCCTTAAAACTACCAAGCCAAAATCCTCTCAATCAGCTTTTTTGCTGAGAAAAGAGGGAATTTTGTCACAGAGACCAATATTTTGTTGCCCTGTCCCTTGACTAGTAACCTCCTTTGTCATATTTTTCTTACAGCAATGTTGTAAACTGTATTTTTTTTTTTTTTTGCTTTTCCTGTGATAGTATCCATGGCATTTTTGCTGTCTAGCTTTATTTCATTTTCTGCTATTCTAAACATATGATCTCACTGGAGTAGCAGGTACAGTTGAAGCCAAGGCTAGACTAAATTTAGTTTAATTATATATGAATTTAAGCTCTGAAGGAAGAAGAATATGTGACCTACCACAGTTAATTTCTTTGAGACATGTAATGGAGGTTTTCATACCACAATCAGGCATTGTTTTTCTGAGTAGTTTTTAAAAAATAACAGGAGTAAGTAGAATGTACCTTGAAATGATTCTCATAATTGTTTTGAAAGATGTATTTGAGAAAGACTCAGATATTTCCTAGATAAAGATACGGAACCTTGGAGAGATTAGAAAAATGAGAAGTCTTAGAAACATAATAGGTACAGCTCATGAAATGTTTCGCAATTACGAATTGTGAAAAAATAAAAGTTGAAGTTTAGTATTGTTCAAGAGATAGGACCATGCTGTCAGTTGATTAGCAGTCTGTACACCACCAGATCACCAGGCAACTCAGGGTGTAGTGGTTTTGTTTGCTAAACCACAACACAGGGTTTAGCAAACACCTCAGACATTTTTTTCATTGCACACTATAATTGTGATATAGCTGATGCAAACATGGTTATGTTTTGCTGGTAATTTCAGACTACCTGGCAGACAGATGAATACAGAAGGATACTTCAGGTATTTAACTAAGTGGATCCTGTGTTTTGCAAAACCATAATAAAGGTCCTATTTACTCTTTTAAGTCCCTTTCCCTGTGATTCTCCATGCATGACTAACGCAGCTACTGATCCAGGGATGAAATGCAGGCTAAGTGAATTCCTTTACAAATTCAGCTGTAACAGCACAGTAACTGTAAGCATGGATAAGACTGCAGCCCCAGTTATACTGGGACAATCCTGCAAGGCATCACTGGGATTCAAATACCCTGTTGCTGTGGAGGCTGACTGCAGTGAGAGCCGTGTGTCCTGCTGCCAGGGTTGTCACTGCTTTGGCATCTCAGGGAAATAAAGCATGGCAGCGTATCTTTCTGTAAAAGATCTTGGCTGGGGCAAATCTGGTGGGCTGGGTCTCAGTTTTTCCCACTTATATGAGACATGCCCCAGAAATGTGACATCCTTAGACATGGAACTGGGTTTTTGTTTTCCTAGTGAGCAATCAGCTTGAGAGGCTTGTTAGACACTGATGCGTGGGGCTGTTGGGGTGCAGTCATTCAGCCAAGCCTGTTTCAGATCTGAGTTATTTATTATTATTTCTTATTAATTTTTTGGAATTATGCAGAGAGGTGTTCCCTTCAGGCACATCAAGCCAAACAGTCAGAACCATCTTCTCAGACTGCCAAGCCAAGAGGGGCTAAGTGGAAACCCTTCACTTGCTACATGGTTTTTGTACATTTTAATGGTTTCTGTGCAAACAGCTTGTTGTATACTAAGTGAAAAGCTCAGGAAACACAAGAACTATTAAATAGATCCTCACAAATCACCTATTCTGTCCTCAAGTATCCAGAAGGATGTGACAAAAATTAGGAAAGGCCAGTGCTCCCCTCAGAAGGATTGCCAAGTGCAATGCTCACCCAAAGATTACAACAACAGGAGCTCACAGAAGGCACTGAAGGACATAATGGGCACTGGAGGGATAAATGATCACCCACATAAATCTCAGTTGCCAAAATCAGCAGAACTACCAGTTCTGGTTGCAGGGATGGGCCTAAATTTCTCTCAACTCCTAGATGGAGTTGATGTGTAAATTCTTGGTCCTCATCTTGCCTCAATTTCCAGCCTATATTAGCAGAGGAAATGGCTCATTCTGTGGTTACAAGATTATCTCAGAGATTTTGTACACCTTTATTCTCCTCCCTTTTTACTTTGTAGAATGAGTGAATCAGGGCCTGATTAGAGATCCTTTAGTCTATTTTAAAACATTATGAGTTACCATAAAAGAGTCTAAACCTCAACAGGGTGTCTTTTTTACTTTTCCTTAAACCCTTGATTTAAATTGATTTTTTGTTTGTTTTTTTCCATCTTATGTATTCAAAATCCTATAAAAATGACTAATTAGTTTGGCCCTTCCTACCATTTCAGACTCAAACTTACCACACCCCATTTTGGGCAATATGTATACTTTATAGTGCAGCTAAAAATCAGTATAAATAGCCACATTTCAATAAATAAAGGAAGTAGAGGAAATAAATGCTAATCCCCTCAGGCAAATAAAATACCATTTTTAGAAATCTCAGGAGCTTCAATTTCAGCCCACTCCCATGCCCTGCAATCACATCGCTCTCTCAGATTCAGCAGGGTAATAAAGTATAAAACCAAATACTTAATCCCCTTGTTTGGGAAGGCCCCAGCTCATGAAAGGTCTTCTCTGTGTTTATTCATGGGATTATTGGTGAATGTGGGTTCTCACAGAAATCTCATTCATAATTTGGGAGAATCAAAGTCTGTTTGTCAAGCTAAACCGGGAATGAAATTTCTAACCAAGGAAAAAGGGTTTAAGAAACCAAGATCCTAAAATTAGTCCTTGCCCATTGAGAAACTCTGTTTGGTTATAATGGCAAGCATGCTAAATCTGGTATGGAATTGCAAAGAGTCTTGCAAGGCTTGTGCCCGGTTTTTGTTAACTTATAGTTCAGAAGGTGCTCCCAAACTTATACCTGAAAGCATTTTCTCCTTCTCTACCACTGCAGTGCTCTCCTGGTAAAAGTTTGGGGGTCTTGAATGGAGCAAATTTAGGGTTTCTTCTTCTTGTTTGCCTTCACCTAATTCCGAGCTCCTTTTCAATCTCTCCTTAGACTCCATCTTTTGATTTCTTGTAACTTTTTTCCATGGTAGAGAAGACTGGAAGCTTCTGCTGAATGAGAGATCACTAAAGTGAGGGGCTCTCTGTTTTGAACCTCAATGTGTGGCTCTCTGACACTTCTGAGACTTACTCCCCTCTGATGCAGCACCTCCTCTCACAACTGGTGCACGAAGAAAACACAGAGTGTGCATTTTAGGAGGCCTGAATTATCCAAGTCCTCAGAGAGGTGATGTGCAGCACAGAAAACAACACGTCTCAGTTCTGGCATTTTGGGAAGATGCTTAATACATGAGTCTGGCATTACAAGGACTCTGCTTGCTATTAGAATTTTTATGCCCTTTCTAGATTTGGATATCCTGCTACTGAGTGCTGCTGCATTTACTGGTATCCCAGCAGTCAAGCAGTCATTTCTGTCTCAGTATTAGAGAGTTTCATCTGGAGTATTCATAGGCCTGAGAGAATAGGATTTGTTTGTTCATGGCCGTTTATTTAAAGTCAGGAAAATCATAGCATGAGTTTTCCACCCTCTTCCAATGCCTGTTTCTATTTACCTGGTATGATCTCTTTTAAGTTTTGCACTTTGCAAAACATGCATCACCATGCCTGGAATGAGCATCACTGCTGGTCCAAAACTGCTTTCCCTGCCATTCCAGGCCCTTGGCACTGCTAATAAATCAATTAACAAATAGAGGGAGCTGCAAAATCATTTATGTCATTGCTGCCATTTGAATGCTCTTCAGAATGCATTTCTTAGGGATATGATCCTTAAGAAGTGGAGGATGACAAGGAAAACCTACATGTTGTAGTGCTGTGCACAGCTTTATGCAACCTTAGTGCTACAAAGAGTTCTGATCCTACAGTGTAGCTGCAAAGTTTTTCTTTACTCCAGGGGAAATTTGTCATTAGTCACCAACTTCTGCAGGCCATTGGCAGAACTGTCTGGAGAAGCTAACTTACTGCTTGCCAGGCAGTATTAATATTTTAATTTCTAAAAGGTTTTATGAGACAATTTTCATTTTTAATACATTTTCTAACAATGTAATTTGCCTGTTTAGCCTCTATGCCTTGTAGATATGAAACTGTCAAATTTAGAAAAGTGTTATGCTTTTGCTTAGACCTCGTTTGTTTTCCCTTCAAGAACAAAAAACCCCAAACTTATGTTAAGTTTTTAAAGTATGTCATTAACTCCAGGTTCACTGTATGTAAAACTAGCACAAAATGTTATTCTTTATATTTCCTGCTTACTAAATGTCATTTACCATAACTTACAGTGTAAATGAAACTGAACCTTCTTTTGAAGCATCCAGAAGGTATTACTTCTTTTCTAGTGTATCATAAAACACTCATTAATTTCTTCAGAATCTCCCCAAATCCTCATCTCTGTGCTCTTAAGCCATCTCTGTGTTTCCTTAACATGTTGATAATTGTTTGCTGTGAGATTAATTGATAGATTGTGCAAATCCAGTGGATCCCCCACTTCTCCAGCCAGTGAACCACTACCTCTGTCTTTTCTGAAAGATGCTGAGCTCCCAGCCGATCTCAGTGGGAGTTTAGTGTGCTCCTTGTCATGCAAGACAGGATCTCTAGGTATGAGGCATCATTAGTTGTCTCCTTCAGTGTGTTTTTGAGTTTTCTGCCCAGTACTGGGTTCCCCATGGTGCCTAACCTGGGATGGGATGGAGCAGGGCACAGAGGGAGCCAGCTCAGCTCCAGCTGAAGCCAAGCACGGACTCCACCCCTGGCTCCAGGTTTAAAAGAAGGACAAGCTCCACTAAAAGCATGTCACAAATGACAGAGAGGTAGTGGCACACAGAGATGTGGCTGGGAGCCACACAATGATTTGCTGCCCCATAATCTCGAGGACATATTTCATACGAGTGCATATGAACAGCTAAAACTCCTGGAAGTTTTGGGATGTTGCTGACAGCTTCTAACCAGCTGTTTCTCCTGCCCTAGCATCCCCTCTCTCAATAGTAAATCCTACATGCTTACAAATGAAGCTAAGCAAATGCTTTGCTGGAAGCAATACCATCAAAGAGACTGAGAAGGAACCTAATTGTGGCCTTCCAGAATCTGTAGGGAGCCAACAAGAAAGATGGAGAGAGACCATTTACAAGGGCCTGGAGTGACAGGACAAGGAGGAATGGCTTCACACTGACAGAGAGCAGGTTTAGATTGGATATTAGAAAAAAATTCTTTATTGTAAGTGTGGTGAGGTCCTGGCACAGGTTGCCCAGAGGAGCTGTGGCTGCCCCATCCCTGGCAGTGTCCAAGGCCAGGTTGGATGGGGCTCTGAGCAAGCTGGGATAGTGGAAGGTGTCCCTGCCCATGGCAGGGGGATGGAATGAGATGATCTTTAGGGTCCCTTCCAACCCAAACCATTCCATGATTCTATGATAAGTGTTCGGATCAATGAGCCAGTACCAGTTCACACCTCCTTCCTCACATCACCTTGGGCATCTCAGAAAAATGTCTGAAATTGCATGACCTTTTTTGCTGCTGTACCTTGGCAAAACAGCCAGAAGTAAAGAGCATTCATGCCTCTATTGACACATGTCACCAAGCATTTAGACACATCTAAAGTATGTCTAATAAATCCTTGGGAGACTGCAGTGCTTCCTTCCCAATCTGTATTAAACTGCTCTCTATTCCAGTATTCATTGAGTATCTAACAGCCTGAAAGGAAAAAAAGTATTCACTGAGAAAAAAGTATTTTATATGTGTGGCCACATAAAATAATCTAAAACTTCAGAAAGCAGCAATTCAAGTGTGCTGAAGCCATTTGAACAGTGCCTTTTCACCCCCTGTTCTGATGTTAGAGAAAATAATACCAAATAACTTTTCCTGTGAGAATTTGGTATTTCTTACTGTTATTTATAATTTGCCCTTGGATTTAAACTGCAGTTACTAGATTGAGGTACGTACCAGGCATTTATAGTAGAATAGAATACAACCTAGAGTGTAGATTTTGCCATCGGGGAGAGATTGGGTGCTGTTCTAACAAAAACATCAAATTTAAAACTCTTCCCTTCACTTTGTTTTGCTTATGTGTTTCCCTGTATTTTTCTAAATCCACATTCATGAAATTAACTTTAAAAAATCTGATTATCAGACATTTCATAGTGTGAGGGCTTTGATTCTTACTAAAGCTCTGTGTCTGTCTGCAGTAGGAACAGGTACTCCGTGGCTTATGCAGCTCAGAAGCCGTGGCTGCTCAATGCCACTGTGGAGGAGAACATCATCTTTGGCAGCCCCTTTAATAAGCAGAGGTAAATATCCACCTTCTTGCAAAAAACACCTGGCAGCTCCTTTTAAAGAGGGTTTTTTAGCATCTTCTGGAGGAACTTTGTAGATTCTGGTAAATATCAGTCAGTGCATGCTAAAACTGGGGTGGATTTAGCCGACCTGACTTTGTTCACCTCAGAGGAAGGTTTCTGGTTAGTCTTTCAAGGCTGCTCCTCTAACCAGAGCATGTGTCCAAGATGTTTGTGAGAAATCCCACAGTGGCCATGGCTCTCTGTGGAACACAGCTGAATCCATTTGTGTCATTGCCAAGGTGAGATGAATCTCATCTTTGGAGACTACTGACATGTTTTTCTTTTGTTTAATGGAGCCTGAGGCTGCCAGAGGTCTCTGGAAATAGGGATTCTAGGCATGTTTCCACTGAGTTTATGTGCTAATCCTGCTGTGATCAAGTTACTGAAGCAGCCACTTTCCAAAAACAGTATTTATGAAGATGGGGTGCCTCGAGGGAATGGCCTTAATTCTTCCTTTAGAAATACAGGAGAAGGGATTGTGAAAGCTGAGGTGCACAGCTGGTATTGGGCCTATCCAGCACCTGCTTCTTGCATCCTTCTAAAAGGTCAATTAACAAATGTGGAAAAAGTGACTGGACCTAAAGAAAACAAATTGCTGATGTTTTCAAAGGCAACACTCTATCTGTTTTCAGTTATTAAAAATACACCCTGTTCCTCTCAGTCTGTGCTGTGTTAAGATGTATGATTCCATTCTGATTTGATAAAAACCTAATCATGACCAAATACCTCAAAATCCAGAAAAGCACCAAAATTTCAGGGACCAAATTCTTCAGCCACTGCATCCATCAGCCTGTTTCACTAGCTTCAATGGGGAAAAGCTAAATTTCATCATGCAAATAGTCTGATCCCAGCTGCTCATCAGCAGATCACCTGCCACAGACCCAGAAATCTCACCCAAAAAATTTCAAATTTTTGCAAGTGGTTTGCTGTTTCTGGTAAGATCAGAAGAACTTAAGAATCCTTTGTCCTGTAATGTCACTCCAAAGAAAATGAAGAGGCACTTAAAGGGGGAAGAATAAAAACTCAATGGAAAAGAGCTTCAAATACTCCAGAGTCCAACAAAACAACTCCATGACAGGGAAGAATGCACTCAATAATTTACATAATTAAACCTTTAAAAAGCAGTCTTGCCAATAAAGATCTCTAATAAATATGTCATTTTTTTGTTTACAATGCTCCTACAATTTACAATTAGTTCTGAATAATCATTTTGCCCTACTTATTTTTGCAATTATCCAGCCATCCCAGAGCCATAAACACTTCGTGGTGACCTCTAGCTGGAGGTTTTTGTGTTGGTAAAGTCAATGGCTGCATAAATAATTGCAATGACCATGTTGTTTTTCCAGGTACAAGGCTGTTACAGATGCCTGTTCTCTGCAGCCTGATATTGATTTACTGCCATTTGGTGACCAGACAGAAATTGGAGAAAGGGTAAATAATGTGAATGCTTTAATCTCTGCTTGACCTTTGTATTAAGAAGACACTCCCTGATGTCATTCAGACTAGTGACATCACTTCTAGTCTGTATTGGGCTGCCAAACTGGTAAATAATTGTAATTGACCAAGGGTTGCCACAAAAGAAGTTGAAATCTCTTCTGCTTCTTCAGCTATTTCTCAAATGGGATTTCTTGGCCTGAGTCTCCCATATTTTGCTTGCAGAATTTGATGCTGGTATTGGTTACATTTTTTCAATCTAAAAAGCCTACTGTGCTCAGAGCAGCTCTTCATAATTTACACTCACCCATGAACAATAACTTTTATTCTGATATTATATGAGGATTATGCTTGTTTATCAATAGAACTAGCATTTTAATGAAGTTTTTTTTATTTTTATTGGAACTCTATAATTGTAAAAAACCACATTTCCAAAGGCCTGTCATAATGTTTATTCAAAGATGCCTATTTCTGATCCATTTTACTCATTAGGGGATTAATTTAAGTGGAGGCCAACGACAGAGAATCTGTGTAGCTCGAGCACTCTACCAGAACACCAACATTGTCTTCTTGGTAAGATTTTTCTTTTTCACATGGAGTGTGGGAAGTTAGTAATAAAACTGTAATTCCATATCTTTAGTTTATGTTTAGAAGACCTCTGGGGACTTGTATTCAACTCCAAAACCCAATTAAGAGATAGGAAATAAGCGTCCATCAGAGGCAGCATCAAAACATCCTGGGAGACTGGTGAAGGTGGGAATTGCTGCACAGATTAACACTGGAAGAGTGGAACAGATTGTCTTCTCCTTGCTCTCAGTGGTGACCTACAATCAGCAGAGTCCTACAGAAATCAGCAGGATTTCTGATAAGGAACCATAATGAACAGTATGAGGGCTCAGCACTCTCCTGCAGACTGCTGTGGAGCTGGACAGACTGCCCCTTATCTATTATTAATTTCAAGGCATATCAGGAATTTCGGGAGGTTCATGAAGGGGCTGTTTGAACCTCTTCAAAATTAAGTAGAGACTTCTTGAAGAAAAAGTGTTTCCATACTGATATCCTTATCTGAATGTTGCCTTATTTCCAGCCACACTCACTCAAAGTGAAGACCAAGCATGTCTGTAGTTTAGTTTGGAGGAAATGAGAAGAGTTGCTAACTCTAATGTAATTTTCCTGTGCCAGTTTCACATCAAAATTGGGCCCAAGCTTGTATTTGGAACCTGGCATTTTCAAATTTGGATGGGAAATTTCAGTTCTGGTGATCCTGCACTCTGTCAGTTGAGGCACCAGCACTGCACGCAGCCAGACACAAAAAACGAAACTGAGTCCATTGTTGTGAACTGAAGAGCAGTGGATTCCAGCTCACTGGAGTGCAGCCCTCTGACTGGGTCCTAGTCACTAGAGACAGATGAAACATCAGTAAAGACAGATGCTTTTTTAAAATAAATACTATTTTAGGAATAATCCTCGCTGTTGAATCCTGTTCTAGTATTTTTCAATTTGATGTGATTGCAGGATGACCCATTCTCTGCACTGGACATTCACTTGAGTGATCACTTAATGCAGGAAGGGATTTTGAAGTTCCTGCAAGAAGACAAGAGGACTCTTGTTCTGGTCACACATAAATTACAATATCTGCCACATGCTGACTGGGTAAGAGAAGAGGTACCAGGGGAAAAATTGCTAAGGATGAATGTACACTTGAAGTTAACACCATAACATTTAATGGGATTATTACTTTTCCCTGCAACAGAGTCCCTCCTTTATTCCATATGCCATGTGGCTAACTGCCACTTTAACTAACACAGATTTTATAGTGGAAGAACTATTTTATTTTTACATTATTTAAGTAGATTTTGTTTTTGTTATTTGAAAAGCCTGGAGAATTTTGATCAAATTGCAAATATGTCTATCCCTTCTTTTCAGTGCTTTTTTACATGTGCAGGAAAGCATGACTTATAGGAGTTTCAGTTCATGAGCTGTGCCAGCAAACTTAAGAAGTTATTAATAAAATATTGAATAAAATGAGGACAGAAATTTGCATAATGGTATTGTCATTAATGATGAGACATGTCTTGTAGGATCCAGGTCAGTGATTATGGTATCTGTGTTGCTGAGTGCTGGGTGCTTTCTCCCCTAGATCATAGCAATGAAGGATGGAATGGTGCTTAGAGAAGGGACACTAAAGGACATCCAAAACAAGGATGTTGAGCTATATGAACACTGGAAAACTCTGATGAATCGCCAAGATCAAGAGTTGGAAAAGGTAAATGGGAGCATTTAGGCAAGCATGAGTTTTCTGCAAAGAAATATTTGTTGTTTAATTTAAAAAAAAAAAAACAAAAAACAAACTGTGTCTGAAGCAAGTTTTAAACTTGACTTTAGGGCAAAACCACATGACCTGTAAGGAGTTTTAGGGGCTGGAATAGATTTTCTAGGAAGTGTGTGGTATATCCATCATGGATGGTTTGTAAGGATGTCTTAGGCAAATAACCCTTGGAAATATGGTGCACAATTGATCCTTTGGTGGGGCAGGGGTTGGACCCAGAAACTTCCTGTGGTATCTCTTACCCTTTTATTCTGTTATTGCCATGAACATTTAGGATTCTCTAAAGACTATTTTGGAAGTTTTTATTATTCCAGAAGACAGTGAATGAAAAAATGGCAGAAAGAGAGATGGAAAGAAGTGGACAAATCTGAATTTTCTGACATTTAAATTGAAAAATACTGTATTTTTCCATTCTGTGAGTTATATGATCCACATAAAGTCTCTTTGAGGTTACTGCAGGTACTACTACAATTGGTGAACAGCTAAGCTCTCAAATTAATAAATGATCTCGCAAATTAATAAAACCTATTATTAACTAATTAATATTAATGATAACCTAATTATTTCAGGATATGGAAGCTGACCAGACCACTCTTGAGAGAAAAACCCTTAGAAGGGCCATGTACCCCAGAGAATCCAAGTCACAGCTGGAAGACGAAGATGAAGGTTTGTTTTACAATTTCACTTGAATGAACACCATATTTCATTGTCTTTCCACTTTTATAGCTGACAGTTCTTAGCAGCAAAGTGAAAATCTATTGATAACACTTGGTAACAAGAGTGGAAAGTCCAACATTTTGATCTGTTTACAACAGGACTTGTTTAAGGGGTTCTGCACATATTTCCCTGAACATTGTGCAGGGATAAGGGTGTACCAAAACAAGTCAGCTTCTTTGCTAACTCACAATGCCTGGAGTTACTGATGGGTTAGATAGAAGTACAACAACAGAAAGGATTGTAAAGAAAACAAATTGAGGTAGCTGTCAAGAGGAGGGCAACGTTTCCCTTCCTCAAGCGAGGCCTGCAGGCCTGTGAGATATATATTCTTATTATCTGGGGGAAAAAAATAAACTTCATGTTTATACACCTCTGAAATACGTATTTTCCATAGCAGAAGTCTTCCACCATTTGCCTTTCAGTAGAATGTGATCAATTATCATTTTAGTGCTCTTGATTGAAGGGAAAGTTTAACTTTTTCATGCAAACAGATGATGAAGAGTCTGGATGGAAAGGTTTGGAGGGTTTTCTAAAATATTCCAAATTACTCTGCTGAGTGTGTAATAAAAGCTGCTGAACAGGTTGGCCTGGCCTCTGCTATAAATAATGAGTAGTGAAGACTTAGTTTATAAAAAATTTTATTAATGAAACTGTGACAAGTCAAAGATTGGCAAACTATAGAATTGCTTAAAGAGCACAGGGGAACTCTTATGAAAATTGTCTGAAGTGTTTGCTGCTATTAAATGACAAACTGAATTATGACTTTAAAATTTAAATTCAAAAGGAAAAAAAAATCAACCAAATCTGGTAAAACAAGGTATAATTCTTAGTATTGAATCCAAGCTTACTTGATCAAATGTCTGAGTCACAGAGGAGGAAGAGGAAGATGATGAAGATGATAACATGTCAACTGTCTTGAGGCTCAGGACAAAGATGCCATGGAAAACCTGTTGGAGATATCTAACCTCTGGAGGATTTTTCTTGCTCTTTCTGATGATTTTCTCCAAGCTGTTGAAACACTCAGTTATCGTGGCCATAGATTACTGGCTTGCTACGTGGACATCCATGGACAATGCAAATGAAGCCAGGAATGCTGATGAGGATAAGCTTGCAGAGAAGGTGAGCCAGATCTTGGAGCCTGACAGGGAAAAAAATGAGAGAAAACATGTTCTGAAGTAATTATTTGCTGTTCATCTAGAAGTCAGCTGGATTGAAATGACAGGTAGATTATTATACAGGATGGACAAATTCTTAATGTTAAAAGAAGGCAATTCAAATTTTATCAATCTTTTTTGAACATGCAAAACTGAAACAGAAGCATGTTTGAGGGTAGAAAAATGGCCTTTCAAAGGAAGGAACCTTACACTAAACTTTTCCATCTGGATTTTATAACTGGTCTTCTAAGTCAATGACCCCACTTTCCTAAGTACTGGCTGTTGAGTAGTGTCCTGCCAGAAAAAAAATAATGGAAGTCTTCAATTGTACTGCTTAAATACAATCTGCTTATAGTTGTAAATTTGACTCATGTACAGTATCTCACTGGAATCCACTTACTAAACTTTCAGAAGGCTTTAAATGTGTTATAACCCTGGCAGATCAGTTTAGGATTTGCACTGGGAATTTTATGATGCTTGAACTTAATAAAGTGGAACTTCCCAACATCTCTCAGATGCCTTAATTCTTGAGATGTTCTACTTGGGTCCCCTAAGTTTCTTGGCTAACAATCCTTTGTATTTGTCCACATAGTCAGTCTTCACAGTTCTAAGAACTACCATTTCAAGGTCTTGAGGGGTAGAATAGAGCGAGGGATCTTAGAACTGCCAGAACTTCTAATTACGTGAACTTGATGAATTGCAGTTCCATCATAGTTCTTTTATATCCCAAAGATGATCTATAATTATGTAATATAAGAGATTAGTATCAGGTACCCTGGGAACTTCCTAGCAGGAAAGAGAAATGGGTATTTATTTCTAGGATTGATGTATTTGTCATTCTATTAGACTTATCATGTAGCTGTCTTCAGCATCCTCTCTGGAGCCGGGATTGTCCTTTGCCTTATCACATCCCTGACTGTGGAGTGGATGGGCCTCACAGCAGCCAAGAACCTACACCACAATCTCCTCAACAAGATCATCCTCGGGCCAATCAGGTGCAGCAAAAATTATGCCCCTGCAAAGCTACATGGTCAAAACCTGTCCTCTTGTAACTGCAAGGGTACTCCTATGAAAAGATCTTGTATTTGACCTGTTTTCTTCAAGGTCTCAAAAAGTGAAAATAGTTAGTGAGGTAACTGGGGGGGGGGGGTCGGGGGGAACATTCCAAGAGAGAACATGTGAGATTTTGCCCCTGTTTATTATCTGGCTGAAATGTGTCAGAAAGCTGGCACCCCTTCAGGGCTGGGGCGTCAAGGGCAGCTCTGAGGGCAGTTCAGGCTCCAGGGCACCCAGCTCCATCTCTGAGCCATGGCCATGGTGTCAAATCATGTCGACACCAAGGCTTCTTCTATGAACAATAGCCAGGGTCTCAAAGGCAGCAGGATGGCCAAAAGGGTGCCTGGATAACAAATAAAGTTATTACAGTGAAACATTTGGGGTTGGTGCCCCTTAGAAGGAGGCTGAGCAGCAGCCAGGAACAGGCTGTGATCTTTGGAAGGGATCTTAAATCCTGATGGAGCAGGAAAGAAAGATCAGGACACAAGACAGAAGGTTTTTGGAAGAGGAGACAAAAGTTTTTTTCAGGGGAAAATGCCAAAAGAAGCATTTAGAAGGTCAGGATGCAGATAAGATGATGTGGTATGTTACTCATATTTACTGCTTGGTTTAGGACAATGGCTGTACATAGCTCTGGGGTCTGTCTGACTGGACTTTTAATCCAAAACTAGAATTCCTTTACAGGTAACTTTTTGGTTTTAATTTGTCCAACAGGTTCTTTGATATGACTCCGCTGGGGCTGATTCTAAATCGCTTCTCTGCTGATACAAATATCATTGATCAGGTAGATGAATCAATATATTCTGTTTTATTATCCTGGCTTTGCAAATTTTCATGTAGATACTGAATAAGATGATGTACTAAAATATTCAGTAGGGAAAGGTATAGCAAAACCACGCTCTGGGAATGATAAGAGGGACACTCAAAGTAAAAAGTACACACACTTGTAGTAATGAGGACTGGTAACCATTAAAATAAACATAATGGGAGGTGGTGGCTCTTAATTTCTTCATATGCAGACTGGTTGCTTCTGGTGGAAGATCTGGATTAAGAAAACATCAGATTTTGGGCTCAAACCAGGAAACAAAGTAGAATAGAACAACTTTGAATATGTGGGAGTGGATGTGATAAATAAATGTTCCACCCTGGCTGCAGCACATGTGGATTTAGAGCATTCAGGGAGAGGAAGGGCTGCTTTCACTATGGCTGTGCGTTAAAATTTTTGGATGAACAATAATCCGGAATGTAAGGTTGGTGGGAACATGGAATAAAAATGATGAGACTCTGAGTCAGAGCATTCTATTTCTCTAAATGTCTGGAATATCAAGAACAATTCTCTCTTCCTTGCCTGATATATAAATGAGGTGGAAATGGCTCCTATTTCCCCATGATCTTTGAAACTCTGACCTTTAGAAAGCAAAAACCTACTGACTAATTTTTTAACCCCTGTACCTTTGCCTATGAGACCCACAGAAACAGAAAGACTCCTGATATTAGGAGAATATCATTGAGTGCATAGTGGTATTATTCCACTTTTCCTATAGGAAAAGGCTTTTAGTGGTACTTACAGGGATTTTTGCATCATGGATGTTTTTCATTTCCCACTAGCACATCCCTCCCACGCTGGAGTCTCTGACCAGATCCACCTTGCTCTGCCTGTCAGCCATTGGGATGATCTCCTATGCCACTCCATGGTTCCTTGTGGCCCTCGTGCCCCTGGGCATAGCATTTTATTTTATCCAGAAATACTTCAGGGTTGCTTCCAAGTACGTATTAAAGAACCTTCCTGAAAGTTTCCTCCATGAAATATTGTACATATGAACTGTGGCAGAACAGACAGTGAGGTTGTAGGAGCCAAAAAAGGGGGAAATGTCCATGGCATCCTGCTTTTGATCCTGAGGCACGAGTTTGAGACATGCACTGGAGAATATTTTCAACTGACCTGGCTATAAATGGGGTATTTGAGGACGTAACACCAATTGAATCAATTTTTTTGTCCCTAGAGTCACATGAGCATGAATTTTATTAATCAACTGAGCTTGCATCTGGTCCAAACTCCTCTTTGACATTTGAGGGTTAGTAGAGAATGGAAAATAACTCCCTGGATTAACATCAACAATAGCTTTTCCTTCATATTGGGGAAAAAAGCTCCACAGAAAGTCATTTCCACTGTACAGTGTTTCATATTCAGGGTGGTTTGGCTGGGTGTAAAGAGTACAGTTTTTCAGCAAAAAGCAAGTCATGCTTCTAGTGCTAAATTCATTCTATAATTTCATAAAACATCTTCAGCAAGCCATTTAAAGTTTTTTCTTACATTCAATCCATTAATCTTTTGTTATCAGCCAGAATCTTCCAAGAAGATTTATTTATAAGAAAACTCTGTAATCACAATTCACAAACCAGAAATGTTTAATTCTGAAATAATTTGCTTAACTTCACTGAGATTTTTCAGAAACCTTGTTCTTGCCCCACCAAGCCTCCAAACTGAAGCTGTACGTGGCAGCACACCAGATCTCAAGGTGGCTGATGAATTAGGAGACATGGTTTTCACTCTCAAATTAATCTGTTAAATTAAACTCTTTTAAATCACTTGAGAGGCATTCAGACTTGACTTGTGTTCTTTTGATGCACAATAGAAATTAAAACATCCAATTTATTTCTATAAAAATTAGTCTTGGGGAATGTAGGATGAAGGAATAGCTTCAGCAAGTATTTGTAACTCACTTGCATGCAGTCCTCTGCAGGCATATAAGCCTCACTAATTTTTAGAAATGCAAATATTTACAGTATTTCTTGCAGCACTTTGACTCTTTGTTGTATTTTCCATTACATCTTTCGAAAACTTCTGTGTATTTTCCATCATACATTTGAGAGATATTTATCATCAAAACATCAGCAGCAAATTCAGTTCTGTGTGCTGCAACATCCAGCATCATTGAGCAGTTGTTTCTCCTGGCCTATTTAATACAGTGTGCAAAATTAGTAGGATTTTGATAATAAGTTTTAATCTCTCATGATCTGGACTCTCTTCTGTTTGTACAACTGGCTGCTATGCCAATGGCAGAGTGTTACAGAAAGATGTATTTTTTTTCTGTGGCTTGGAAAATGTTCCTGCTTCAAAAGACTGGAACTTTTTGGACTTAAATATTGTTGCTCCATGCAGGTCTTGGAAGTGCCATTGCTGAGTAATTAGGGAAATTTATCATTCATATTATTTCTCTGTCAGTGCTGTCTCTGCTACAACCGATGTTAACAGCACAAAGAGAAGATCTGCTATTGTCTGTTTTATTTTATTTTCAGTTGTGGTACTTCCAGATATGGAGAATGAGGCCAGGTTTATCTGGAAATACAGCTCCTTTTTTAGGCCAGATGTTATCATAAAATATATAAACTTCCTGATACATAGACCCTAGCTATTATATACCTGACCTAAGAGCCACAAATAGCACTCTGTAAAGTTTAAAATCAATGGTTCTGAATTTAAGTTAATTTTATTAATATATCAGAATCTGTGAGAATAAAAGGTAATTAGGATCTGTCTTAAATGGACAGCAGGTTTTTATCCAGGAGACACATGATAATGTCATTATCCCTGGGGAGACAATAGAAGCTTAAGTGACCAAAAGTAGATGGAGAGGGCAGCTGAGAGAGGATTCAAAGGCTCCTGTGGTGAAAAAGGAATGTAATATTCTCGTGCCAGTGTCTTTCTGTACTATAGAAATACTATTTTGTGTGATCCTGAAAAAAGTATGTGCAATACACAGAATGTCTATTGTTGTCTGCTGTGCAGCAAAATTTCTACAGACAATGTTTACATTGTAATGGTTGTCTGCTGTTTTTTATGCTCCCAGGGACCTCCAGGAACTTGATGACAGCACCCAGCTCCCTTTGCTCTGTCACTTCTCTGAGACAGCTGAAGGCCTTACCACCATCAGAGCATTTGGGTAAAATTTGTAAAACAAATTATTAGAGGGAGGCTTGGGGGTCAGGCTGGCCTGTGCAGCTTCCTTGGAGCATGTCTGAGGGCAAACTGTTGATTTTGATGAACTTCATTAAGGTATCTCAAAAAAAAGAGAATAGATTTTTTCCTGTTGCTTTGCCATGCCTCTTAAACATTTTGCGTATTTTCAGTAACACACACATATTGGTGTTCCACTGAATTAAAGATGATCATGTTTTTAAGATATGATATTTAAACTTTTAATGAGTCTATTTTAACCATGCCATTAACCTGGACAGCAGGGAGCTATGTTTTCCAAGCAGGCAGAGGCACTGCCCCTTCAAACCTGCTGCTATGTCCAAGTGCCCCTGAATCAGCTCTGTGTTCAACCCACTTCCCAAGCAGGGAGACATCATTATGGCACTCTCCAGCTGAAAGGCAGTGTGCAACGTGAGGCACTTTCCGAGAAAATTGCAGCAGAACAGAACTTGATCTTAATATTGTAAAACCTCCCTTTGTTAATCAAAACTGAAAAATACATCCCCTAAGATCTGGAGAGTTTTGCCAGCTTTCCATGCATATATTTTCTCTCTACTACATGAAATATTGGCCAAACTGTCCTCCTGTGTTCACTCCATTATGGTTATCATGACTCTGTCAAAGTGCCAGCTTGAGTTTTTTCCCCCAGTAACTGCACCTTGCACCCATTCTGCACTATGCAGAATTCCAAACCAGAGCAGATCCCACTGCAATGCCATTTCCACACCTGTTTGATCAGCTTAAGGCTGTTTCCTCAAGTCAAGCTACACTTTAGGACCTCAACCAGTAAAGCCTGTGGAAGGACAAGCAAAAACATTGTTGTGTTGAAGAGATGTGAGCCAGTGGTCAACAGGAAATGCTTTAACAAGCTTTATCAACAGAATGATGTTGAATGAAACAGGAAGTCATCATTAGGGCCTGATGCTGATGTACGCAGAGTACCTCCTGAGAGGTTCAGAGTGGCCTTTCTCACCTTGTCTCCTGAGGAAGACAAAGGAACTTAGCACTTTCTCAGTGCTTTTTTGCCTCACAAAAAGGCAACGTGGGCTTGGATGGCAGAGAGCAAAAGGCAGCCTGAAGGCACCCCAACAGTTGAGTTTTTCAGGATCTCTGGTGCTAATCGAAGCTATTTAATTTTCCTGCCTGTGCTCCACTGCCCACCAAACATGAAGATTCCTGCATTTTTTGTCTGCAAACTCATATTTACTGATAGTCCTGTTAGTCATTCTCTGCAGTTTGGGTTCAGTATGTTCCAGGATAAAACTGAGCAGCTCCTCACATAACTTACCACAAAGCAGTACAGTTGGATCAGAGAGCAATCTCAGTGACCTTTGCTGTTCATCATCTGACAGGATAAAAGTCTGAAAGTGCCCAGAAGATGAGCTGAACGTGGATGAAAACACAGATTGAGCATGTCAGATTTTCCATTAAGAGAGCAGTGGTTTTGTTGCCAGGAAGGCAGATGAGCAGAGTAGTCAGTGTATCCTTGCTCCTCCCCACATCATTACTGTTACCAGTTGTTCTGGGGAGGTTGTTTGTCATGTTTACAAGCTCTGCAGCGGGAAATAGAATGTCAGTGGGAAATAGCAGGGAATACAAAGGAAGTTTTTGGAAGAACATGTGTTACAGGTGCTTCACAGCAGGGCCCTGAGACTTTGAAATGGAAGATAAAACAGACACTGAGCGGCTGAGTGAAGTTCAGCTGGTTTATTCAAGTGAGGGTATTCA
This sequence comes from Coloeus monedula, assembly GCF_965178545.1. Lineage (NCBI taxonomy): Eukaryota > Metazoa > Chordata > Aves > Passeriformes > Corvidae > Coloeus > Coloeus monedula. The sequence continues at coordinate 14,459,528 of NC_138784.1, forward strand.
GCAGACAATAGAATATGGAACAACAACATGGTTTCCATCTGACTGTACAAGGCTCCATGAATTTATACACTGGTACCAATAGAGATTTCCCTTCCCCTCCCAGTGTGTACTTTGGCTCTTCAGTGCTCTGGCATCCTTGCACTGGTTTTTAAATCTGATGGCATTGTGTGGGGGAGAGAGGAACAAGTGACAGTGGAGGTAAAACCACTCATTTTTGTAATTTAGAGGTGATCCATAGCTCTCCCTGAATGTAGTTTCTGAGTTGCAAAGTGTGACTGGTTGAGAAAACAGCTGAGCTGAGTAGCTGAAAGGTTTGATTTATAGATCACTACATCCACGTTACCTGAAACCTTAGGGATGTTGAAACCTTCAACCCTGTTGAAGAGCCCTAAGGCTGGCCAGGTAACTTCTGAAATCAGGTTTAAGCTGACAGGGGAGCCCTGTACCTTTGCTAGCGGCTTATGAGGAGGAGCTGAGGGGCCACAGCAGCACTCACCTGTGGGAGGGAGGAGTGGACTGCAATGCAACGCTATAAAAAGTGGATCAGCTCTGGGAAACAAAACATTTCCCAGCACCCTGGCATTGCAATCTCTTTGAGGGGACAGCCTCTGGTCCAAACCCTTGTCCAACAGAATTGCTTGTCAAACAAATTCCTCCCTACTCCATATGTTGCTCTGGCTATGGGGAGCTGTGGCAGCAGATACGCATCCTCAGGGAAGAGCTTTTGACCCAAACTTCGGCAAAAACAGAAGGGCAAAAGGTTTTGGGCTGGGGGGAGGGGAGGCAGAGCAGAGTTAATGCTTCACCCTTTTGTGTATGAGTGTGTAATGTGTTGTAATGTAACAACTTTGGTCTCGGCAGGCACGAAGCCAGATTTAAACAACGTATGCTGGAGCTGACGGACACGAACAACATTGCCTACTTATTTCTGTCAGCTGCCAACAGATGGCTGGAGGTCAGGACGGTACGTTCAGTTTTGTCCCAGCCATGGTTTTGAAACCTTGGAAGCAAACAGAGACTTTGCCTGATGCAGAGAAGATAATAACGAGTATTAATCTCGTGAGGAGATTATACACACAGTTCCTTAAAATAGATCAGGATTGTTATGTTAAACCCAGAGGGTTTTTTCAGCTTTCTTGGCCAGGAGTAAGAAAATACAAGTCTGCCTCATCTGCTGCTGCTGTGCTGTCTAGCGTCTGAAGAGAGTGCAAGAACAAACATTTACATAACTTCAAACAAGGCTTTCTCTACTACTGTGCAGCATCCACAGACCTGCCACAGCAGGAACTGCTTTCAAGGCAGAATGTGGCTTTTCAGTGGTTTTGTGAACTGTGCCATCCTTCTGCCAGTGCTGTTTTAGGCACACTGATCTCCCAGGTTTGAACTATCTCTCCAGCAGCAGGTTTCATCCCACGGCTGTAAGCTAAACCCTTGCAAGGCCATGTTGTTTGTGGTTTTATCGTTTAATACCACAGAATACAGCAGAACTAGATTCCAGAAAGAAAATGACAGCAGGGCACAATGCAGCCACTGACAGTGACACAGGCTCCTGGTTTTTGGGGGAGCTATGAGGGACTTTCCTGATCTGTGAGGCAAGAAGAGGCAAGCAAAGTAACTGTGATTCCCTTATTTATCTGAAACAGAAAGAGCAGTGAATAAACAGAGCAGTGGCCTGATTCTGCTAGACATAAATAGCAACAGGCATGATTAATCCTCACATCAAAGACTATATATTCACCTTCTTTTCCTGTTGGAGCAACAAAGTTACTCTCCATTTCTCATGATGGCAAGGCTTTCCCTTCAGCTCGAAGCTTTCAGCTTCTTACAGCATCCAAGGTCAGCTGAAATTGCTTCCAAATCTAAGACAGATAAATAACAGAGCAACAGCCAATCCTGGAACACGCCTGCTAATGTCTCACAGTCTTAGACTTGCTTACATGCAGAATGAATTTGGTCCAAGAATATGCCTCACCTCATCAGAGCATTAGAAATAATGTGGTCTTGCCAAGGAATAGTTCAGTTAGCTCTGCCTAGTGGCACAGTGGTACTAAGAGCACCAAAAAGTTTGTGGGATTTAATAGCAGCTGTTAAGTCCTGTCCAAGCTGCTGATGGAGGTTCAAAACCATTGTGCTTGTAATTCTCCATAGGTGTGAGTCACAGAATCCCAGAATCACAGAGTGGTTTGAGTTGGGAGGGACCTTGAAGCTCATCCAGTTCCAACCCCTGCCAGGGGCAGGGACACCTTCCACTCTCCCAGGTTACTCAGAGCCCCATCCAGCCTGGCCTTGGACACTGCCAGGGATGGGGCAGCCACAGCATTTCTGGGAAATCTGTGCCAGGGCCTCACCATCCTCAGAGGGAACAATTCCTTCCTTGTATCCAATCTAACTCCTCCCTCTGTCAGTTTGAATCCATTCTCCCCTAAAATTTGAGTCTGTATTCTGCTCATCAACACATTTTATAGACAGATGAACTAGGCAGCCCTCATTTCAAATCTCAGAAGGAAAGATTCCTGACAGGGCACTATCAAACAGGAGGAGAAAAATGAATGGAAAATTTGATCCAAAGTAAATGTAATGTAGGCAGCAGATACCAACTATATCCCATTAATGAGCACCTTGACTCCATGAGATGACATGTTGCATAACTTCAAACCTGAGATAGGCATCAAGAAAATGGATTCCAGCTCCTGCAAAGCTTCTGCCAATAAAACATGTGGATGACCTGTATAAATTCTAGCAAAAGCCTTCATGGACTTTGTGAAGTCAATGATACTTCCTTTTTTTGAGGAGGCAAACCCATATTTCAGAAGACCTGAAGGAGAGTGAAGAGACTGGAGTTGATTTGTTTTAGTGCTGGGAATTAGGGGTGTCACTGTTATATCCTTTTCATGATTCTTTTTAAAATATGTTTATTAGATTTTTTGATCCCTGCTCTTTTTGGGGTGGCCACCATGGGATGCCCTAGCCCAAATGGATTTTCAGCAATTACTGGCCTGTTTCAGTTGTGTTCAGCAAGTTGCTTTGAGTATTTCAGGTTGGGCATCACAACGATGACCTTTTCCAGGGAAAAAACCAAGCCAAAATTAAGGACTAGGTGTCATTATATAAATAATTCTTGGTAAAGCAAAACTGCTCCGCAGGTAAAGAAATGTTCTGGTTGCTGCATTTTTCCCCTTTTTTGTCCCCCTGTCTCTCATTCCAGGATTACCTGGGTGCTTGTATTGTCCTGACTGCTGCTGTCACTTCCATCACCGAAGGGCCACACTCAGGCTTTGTGGGGCTGGGTCTCCTGTACGCTCTGACGGTACGTGCCAAGGCCAAGTGTAAGAACTTGCAGACCAACACATTATTTTTATAATATTTTTATGTGTACATGGTCATCTCCCAGCTTTCTTCATCTTGAAAAAAAAAATCCTGAAAATAATGGACTCGAGCCAGAGCTGAGGGAGTTCAGGGCAACTTGGACTTGCTTCAGGTTTTATGAGCCAATTAAAAAAACACAACCATTCCCAGGCCCTGCGTGCTCCGAAGCGGAGCAGGAAAATTAAAAATGCGTAAGAGGACCTGCTGTGCACTCTGTTTTGTACAACACACTGCTGGTTCCACCTCTACATGGCAAAAGCTGCCAGGAAATACAGATTGTCATCATCTGGGTAATTTTTAACCAAAGATCAAACAAAATAATTGCCGAAGAAACAGAATTAATGGTTTTGCCTTTGGAGGAAAACTACTGAGATGCCCAAGATTGTCCATGCAATTGTGAATGGATTTGGGGATTGGGACCTTTGTGGGCATGGTTCATCATGCCAGGTAGCACTAGGAATTCAGAGGCGATGGAGTCAGAGATGACAAGGTTGTGGTGGTCCAGTAGCTGGTTACTTTTGCCACTGTCATTAGCAGTGAGAAGAAGGAACAGTATTTTAGTATACCTGGCTGCAAGAGAGGCTGAGTGTTTATCATGAGCACAGAATGAATGACAATCACCACAGAAAGTAGAAATATTACTGAATGAACCACAAGTGTGGGGACAAAGGCAGGATGATGACAGTGGCAGGAAAAACTTTTGAAACCATGGCTGGCATGGCAAAAATCTGGCTGCTTTGAAGCACTGCTGTGAGGGAGGGATAAAGGTTTGGGTCTAACACTGAGATCTGTCTTTGCATATAAATGCTGGTGAGCCCGTGGCTACAAAAGAAAGTCCTCAGCAGCTGCCTTAGGGTGGCCTTAGATCCCCTCTGTGCTGCTGTTGCAACAGTGTGAGAATCTGTCAACAACAGAGAATCAGTCCCAGGGCTTCAGCTTCACTCTGAAAACATTCCTGGTAATGCTGCTTCATTAGCAGGGATCTGGAAGCGCCAGGATGTCTGTATCATCATTGGCTTCTTTGTTTTAGCCTGTATTTGCAAACAGTTCATTAGTGTGAAATAGGCATGTGCTGAAGTCTGGCACAGAAGGTGAAGAAGAGCTGTAGCCAACAAGTGATCACCTGTCTCTCTCCTCCCCCACAATAACCCTGATGAACTTTTGAAGGCAGCTGGATCATTACCTGTGTCCCCTGACATAATTTTTTTAATAATTTCTCTTTGAAGCTCAGAGAGGGCTGATATTTGGACCTGGATGAGAGAAAACTGTTTGTACCAAGGTTGTGTTTACATCCTGAGTTTATTCTCTCCTCTTTTATAAACACTGCCAACTCCCTTGCACAACTGTGAGGAAGCCTGAGATACTGGGAAGAGCTTTTTGGCTGCCAGATTGTGTTATCAAATCTGCCAGATCTAGGATAGCAGCCTGCCACTGCAAGCAGCAGTTCCACAATGTTTTGCTCATCTGCAAACTTTCCCATTTCTGTAACTTCCTAACTCAAAAGCTGGACACCAAATGAGCAGGTTTCTGAACATGAAGGAGAGAATACCCCATCAAGAACTCTATCTCAAGGATAAAGCAAGCAACCAAGTCCTCTAAATTAACAACAATTTTTTCTGAATCTCAGTTAAAATTATTTACCATTCTCTTATTGCATCAGTATTAGGTTAGTGGTAAAGAAGTGAGACTGGGTGATTTATTCTTAATAAAGTCCTTATTTGGCACCCACCAAAAAAAAATGGCAAAGCCTTTCTCTGAATATGTTTCTGCATAAGGTGTTTTTATTTTTAAGTTTCTAAACCTTCATTCAGGTACATAAAATATCTCGATTTTTAATGGTTCTTGGCAATCTTCCTAATAAGAGGATTTTTTTATAGAAGCACCTGAATACCGACTTAGGAAACAGATTTCCAATCTTCAGCCTTAAATAGTAAGTCCTAGAAAAGAGTTTGTCTGAGCTACTGAGTATTGTTAGAGAACTAATCATCAACTATTATCTACTAAAAGTATTACCTTTACTATTGATTTTATTATTGATCAAATCCTTTTCATCACAAATGAGAATAAAAACCAGGAAGGAAATATTGCTGAACTGATAACACATTTTTTCCCTCATATATTTCTATGCTAAAAACTTCTCATATTTTCCACAGAGATAAATGGATTATCTAAATATGCACAGGCAGAAACAGAAATGAAATTATCATAAAATCTTTTCAATATATTTGCAAATGGCGAACTTCCTTAATCTTTAGTTGCAGTCTTCAAAAGATTAGAATATATATAATAGAAAATATTTCCAAGCAGCACTTTCAATTTTGGTTCTTTTCTGTGTTTGTGTGCTTAAAGAAGACATGTTTTAGTGCTGATTATTAGATGCTGAAAACAAGAGATTCCCTCAATCAGTCAGAGTTTAGGTACAACTTTTCTATACTTCTCCTTCAAAAAACAAGGATGAGAATACCAAGCACTAAATTACTGTCTTAGGGCTAATAGTGTTGGAGTATGACTGTCTTCTTACAGATTTGATGCTGTTGCACTGGGTCTTGAACTGTTGTAATGTTGAAAAGAGTCCCACTGTGCTGGGTCAGGCCAAGGATTTTCATAAGTGTATCCAACCTTTATTTCCAAATGGGTAGATGAACAGAAAAAAGGCTGAACCCTGTCCTTGTCTTCGTTTTATGATGCAGATAACCAACTACCTGAACTGGGTAGTGAGGAATCTGGCTGATCTGGAGGTGCAGATGGGTGCAGTGAAAAAAGTACACAGCTTCCTGAACATGGAGTCTGAGAACTACGAAGGCTACCTGGGTATTGCTCTCTAATCCTTTTGGGGCTTTACATGGTCATGTGAAAGAATGGTAGACTTGGTCATGCAAAATGTACACACCTCTCTGGCCAAAATCTGTTCTCACTGAGGTGTAGTAACAGCCACTGGTGTGAGTGACAAGGATAGCTAAAAGGAGCTATGAAATATGTTGCTCATGTTAGTCAACATGAAAAAAAATCCTATCAAAGGAGACAGAGCAGGATCCTGTAGTACAATCAGAAAATTCTGCAGTTATAGATGAGATGAACGAAACACCCATATAAGTTATTCAGAAAACAAAAATAGGGATAAAAATTAGAAATGTCACATGCTTCAAAATCTCTGATCTTTGTAGCAGGTGGGGACTACAGGATAGGGCCATGTTGGCAAGCAGATCTCAGCTACTCTTCTCTGAGCTTCACATTGGAATTCGTGCTCCACACACTTCAAATTGGCTTTGATTGCTATTTTAGAAGTGGTTGAAGTGCAAGCAAAGGCTTGTAGGTCAAGAAGCTTCCCTGCAAAGCCAAGCTCCTTAGTCCAGAGACAAAAGCTGATGTGTATTCGCAAATCAGGATGAAACACGAGCTGTGATAATGTCAACAGCTCACATTGCGTGGCAGTAACAACTTCCTTCCTCAAGCTGCCCTTCCTGTGCTGGTCGCTGATCCAAGGCCACATTAACACTGCCCTGACACCACGTTCTCTGCTCGTTTGGCTTCTCCCTGTTGCAGTGCCAAGAGATGCTTTAGTATCTGTCCTCTCTCCCCATGTGTGGAGATCTGGAAGCCAAGTGCCTGCCAGGCAGTTCCCAGCCCAGCCTCCCCTTGACAGCGAAATGGGGCTCCATTTCTCCAGTGGCTTAAAGGAAGGTGCCCAGGCAGAAGAGAGAGGGAAAGGGGACTGTCATAAAGGGTGACCCTCTGGCAGCACTCATTTCAGTTTGTTTTTCTGTAACTATTTCAGATCCCTCTCAGGTCCCCAAAGACTGGCCCCAGGAGGGGGAAATCAAGATTGAAAATTTGTGTGTTCGCTATGAAAACAACCTGAAGCCTGTTCTGAAGCATGTGAAGGCCTATATCAAACCAGGGCAAAAGGTATCATATCAAGCAAGTGCCCATCATCCTCATTCTGCTGCAGATCCTTTGTTACTGTGTTTTCCTTTCTAAAGTGCCAGAAGAACAAGATTAACAACTTGCAGCGGCAGATATATACATTTACAGTCCTCTCAGAGGTCCCTGGGCACAGATCAAGAACTTACTCTGATAAAAGCTTACTCTTGGCTGGGATCAGTTTTTCTTCTGAGTGTCCCATGTCTTTCCAAGTCCATTTTCCTTGCATAAAAGTGAGCCTAGATGGCAGATAAATTAGAGGAACATCAAAGTGTACTGTGTAAAAACACAAGTGTATCTCACATTTCAGCATGCAGTGTCATTGGCATCCTGGTTAAAATACTGAAATGCTCCCGGGACAAGTCCTTGTGATGAGGGGCAGGAAAGGGGAGTGCGCTCGCTGTGCTGTTTTGTGTTTTCCCTAGTGTGCCACCTGCCCTTGGGAAGGACCTTTCTACTCATCTGTGCAGCTTTCCCAAAAGAACTGCAGGTGTAAGCAAGGAGTAAGGAGTAAGTGGTAAGTGAGTACTCTGTGAGTAAGTGACATCCTCCTTTTGTTGCAGGTTGGGATCTGTGGTCGCACCGGCAGCGGCAAGTCCTCCCTGTCCTTGGCGTTCTTCAGAATGGTGGACATTTTTGATGGTCAGTTTTCCCCAGAATATGTTGTCACTCCTCAACCTGCTCCCTCCTTATTTCCTCAGAAGAAGTGAGGAGCCTTTTTGATAGTTTATAAACTGGTTCTCTGGCTCAGAAGATATTTGATTGGAAGTGTCATGCCTTCAAAGTACAAAGTGTCCTATTGTGAGTAGCACTTGGTTCTTCCAGGAAATGTTGTGCACAGATTATATTTCTAATTTTTAAAAAAAAAAAATTTGCGTATGGTCTGACAAAACAAAATGCAATTTTTGAGATAGGACAAAAAATATGTAACTCTCTGGAGTCTAAATTTCTCCCTAAAGAATGATAGCATAAACTTATTATAGCTGTCAAAATATTAGCAGAATAGAAACTAGAACTCAACAAGTCCATTCCCTTGATTCTTTTTTTATTTTATTGTGCTTTCCCACAACTGCAGCAGATTCTGACTAAAGGGTTGAGAAAATGTTGCTGTGTTTTCACTCCTGCAGCATTTCACTGTTCCAGCTAATTGGCAGGAACTGCTTTTCAGGATTTATAATACAGATACATGTGTGCTGTTGCAGGACTATAGAAAACCACTAGAAAGTCATCTTTTTTTCCAAAGATTTCCACATTTCTAATTTAGCCCTTGTGCATGGAGTGTTTGCGTGGGAAAGCCCAGTAGGATGTGGGAGGATAAGTGAATCTGATGCAGCTAATACTTGCTTTTGTTGTGGTTCTGTGCCTGTATGCGTCTATGGTCACAGGCTTCTCATTCATGACCAGGATTCCTGGATATATAAATACTGCGAAGAAATAATAACTATGCTTATGGCCAGCTTGAAGTTTCTTTCTACTTAAGTCTTCTTTCTGTATATTTTCTTTGTCTCCTTCTTCTGTATCCCTGATTTTTCCCAATGGGAATGTCTAAGCCTTTTCTAACTAAGCTCTTTTTATCCTTTGTGCACACCCCTCTCCCAGATGGACCCATATTTGGCCTCTGTGCTGGTCCATTTCTGGGTGGGATCTTGACTCTAATAAAAGTTATATAACAAGATTTCGAGTAACTTTACTAGAGCCAGGATTTCATTCATGTTGTTCCTTAGGTCTTCATTATCTCCTTAAATTTGTATCTGTCCCATTTTATTTCCCTGTTTTTGCTTCTCTGTTGTTTAGTGTTTCCCTTCTCTTGCCCTCTGTTCAAACAACCTCTCATTTCTCTTGTGTCTTGCTTGACCATCTCTCACTCCTTTCCCAGTTTCCCAACTCCTCTCAAATTTACTTTTCCCCTTAGTCCTCTCATCTCCTCTTTTCTTTTCCTAGCTCCATATCAAATACGCATTTCCCTATTCCCCAGGCATGCCATACTAATTTTTCCCTCCTTATTCCGCCTCATGTTCTGCTAACCCACTCTAATGTCCTTGTTTATGAAGAAAAGTAATTACTTAAGTTTATGCAACCGCCAATGCCTCAAGCAGAAGTCCTATAACCTGATTTGGACTTTCTTGAAGTCTGAAAATAATTGGACTTTGCACCTTACAGATAAAATCTTGATTCTTCTGACCATATAATAAAAGCATAAAACAAAAATAATAGAAGTAGTCCAGCTAGGGGGGGATGAAATCTTCCACTGGAACAGGGTCAGAGAACAACCTACAAAATGCAGAATCATGAGAATTGGGAATGACAGAAGGGACACACATACACAGCTCTGAATATCCACATGCCTGCCAGTTCATGGTTAAGTTCTTACTGTTGGGAGAGACAGCTGATGAAATTAGGGTTAGGTACATCCCAGGGAGGAGTGCAGCTGCCTGGTGAAGCAATCCACATGAAAACTGCAGAAGTGCCTGATGGAAATACCCTTTACCATATCCTCATTCAGTTTCCACCCTTTCCCCATAAACTGAAAGATGTTTCTATGTTCAGAGGAAGTCAGTGGGGTCAGTCACTCCTGGATTTTACTTGAGAATTAAATGAAAAAAATTCCTTCTGCCCTTCTCACCATCTTCTACTTACAGAACAGCCAACCAGTTTCTCTTGTACATTTTTCCCATCTCCCTTGCCTGGATATCAGCAGTTGCCACACCCAGCACATCATAAATCAGATTTTCAGAGGATATCCATGTGTTCATTGACCTGAAGCAGTGACTAGAAATCCTCTTTTTTACCAATTATCCTAGCTGCTGCAGCAACTTCTTGTTGGTGAAGATTAATGTGACTGCTCCCAGTAATCTCACAATAGCAGCACAGTAAGTGGTTAATTCACACCACACACTCAAATGAAATTGAGCTGTAGGTGAATGGAATTAAAATTCCCTGGAACAGAACATCCTTTCTGTTCTCCTGATCTGCCTCTCATTACAAAGTTAATGCTACCCGGCTCCTCCTGGAGTCAGAAGGATAGTTTTGGCTCCTGGTGAATGGGTTGCATATACATATATATGTTATGCAAAAGAAATTGTGCACCTCTCAAAATATCTTCTGCAACTGTTGAATTCAAGGGGAACAAAGAAGGGCACAGCAACGTAAGTTGCTCTTGTTCTTTCTCTGTTGGGCTGTAAAACTCAAGTTGACCCATAATAAATTATCCTTCAATCATTAATCACATAGCAAGGAACCCATGTATTTCCCTTAAGGGAGGGTGGGGGGAAGAAAAAGGAGAAGAGCAAGGTGGCAGTGTCACTGCTAAAGCTGGGACATCCCTGGCTTGTGTTATTAGATACATTCACCTTCCCCCTGTGTCTGACAGTGCTGAGAGCTCACAGAAACAGTGTCCCATCATCTGGACACCAGCCTAGAGGGGCTGTCCCACCTTTCTGCCAGCTATCTGTGGATCATGTGCTTTGTGCAATTCCCTCACATGTTCTGCGTGTTGTTTGACACAGGGAGGATAGTGATTGACGGGATAGACATCAGCAAACTACCTTTGCACACGCTCCGCTCCCGGCTCTCCATCATTCTCCAGGACCCGATCCTGTTCAGTGGCTCCATCCGGTAGGTGTATGCCATCAGGGGGTGGCAGGCAGCATTGCACAGCCTGCCTGCCATGGGAGCTGTGCAACAGGAGAGGATGGAAAAGGCAAGGAACCTTCCTAGCTCAGTCCAATCCATCTGCACAGCCTGCCCAAGGGACATCCAGTGACACACACAATGCCAAAGTGTTCATTTGCAGAAGGCCTGAAGGTAATTGCAGTAGCAAGATTCCTGTTACTGTTTTCTTTGCAGCTTTAATTTGGATCCTGAATGCAAGTGCACCGATGATAGACTCTGGGAAGCTCTAGAGATTGCTCAGTTGAAGAACATGGTCAAGTCATTGCCAGGAGGCCTTGGTATGTCTGAACCAATCTCTGGCACCATGGACCAATAATGGGATCATGCAGGCACACAAATAAACAGATCCATCCCATCTGACACTCTGGATCATCATGTAGGAGCTGACAGGCAAATAGTGAAGATTCTCTCTTCATGCTAGAGGGAATATTCTTATTGAAAAGCTGAAGAATAGTCTGTTTTCCCATGCACTGTGGAAAAATCCTGCAACACCTCAGCATCATGGTGTGATTCTTGGGGCTATCCTGTGCATGGCCAGGAGTTGGATTTTGATGATCTTTGTGGGGTCCTTCCAACTCAGAATATTCTGTGATTCTATGATCATAGTGGGATAATTAGTAAGGAGAAAAAAAAAAACAATTTTACCTCCTTTAGCAGAACCTGGCTCTGCCAGCAGAGCTGTAAACATTGACAGAGCATTTTTCTTACCATTGCAGATCCGTTTCATGAAGAAAACTCATACATTTATTTCCATATCAAGCATATTTCATATTACTAAGATATTACCCTGCAGCCTACCAGATTTCCTATCAATTTGTGCCAACTGTTTGTTTAGTGATATATTTCTCCTTTCCCAAGAGGCTGTGCTCATTTTTCTTGGTATCCCTCCATCCCACTGGTCAGTCAAGATTATGGTTATTGTCTTTCATGGGAATTTTGCTTGGCCCTGGAATAGTGCACAGGCAGAGCTCCTCAGGGGCAGCATTTCAGGGGTGCAAGATTCACAGGAACTTGTTTTGTTACAGATGCCATGGTCACAGAAGGAGGGGAGAACTTCAGTGTGGGGCAAAGGCAGCTCTTCTGTCTGGCCCGAGCCTTTGTCCGCAAGAGCAGCATCCTCATCATGGATGAAGCCACAGCATCTATTGACATGGCCACAGTGAGTACAGCAATTAGCTAATTATGGATCTACCAGGAGAAAGCCATCTTCCCTAAGTGTCAGCCATGAAGCCGTGAGATCTCTGTAGCAGAAAAAGCTGGCCGTGGTTTTGTTTCTCTCAGGATAAGATGAAATGCTTTCGAGAACCCCTGTTTTCACAGGTGTGATGTTTCACTGCTGGGAAAGAGATAGTGTGGAATATGCTTGAAAACAAGTGAATTAGAAGTAACAGGATGAAGTAACTGAAGTGAGCCTTTTCCTCCTACAGGAAAACATCTTGCAGAAGGTTGTGATGACTGCTTTTGCTGACCGCACTGTTGTAACAATAGCAGTAAGTATTAAGCCAGAAAAAGCTCTTTTTCCCTCATTCCTCAGGCAGTTAATCTTGCCCTCCACCAGTTAAACACCACTGTATAAAACTAAAAAAATCACAAAACAGAACTAAACCACGAGTCCAGAATATTCCCATGAAAGCAGAACAAGTCAGACACCTACTATCAACCTGAAATTTTGCAGTAAATGCTGTCTTGCTATTAAACTAAAACACTTGGATCCGAACAAAGACTTTACAGGGAACTTCAATATCTGCATTGTCTCCAACAAAATTTGAAGTCATTCTCACTAAAAAATTGAAACCAAATGCATGGCTTGAACCATTACTGAAAGTTGGATCAAAATCTAGGTTTGGATTTTACCTCTGAAGGCTATGTATGTATAGTGCCTACAATCACGGCACAAATTTATGAGTTGAGATTTCAAAATATTCTTGGTGTGGTTTGTAAAGTTGGGCTATCTTTTCTGTCTTTTGGAATAAAAAGCTGGGTTGACAATAAAGGTTTTAAAAACTGGAACAATGGGAATTACCTCCCAAAATAATACCTTTTCAGCTAAGGGTTTATGATGTTTTTTCCCATTTTCCTGCCACTTCCAGTGCCCAAAAGTTCCATATATCCATGCATGTCCATGCATACACATGCACAGACATGTGCTGGATACCATTAAGAATATTTCCATCTTCTGACAGTGACATTACTCAAGAAACAGAGGTTTTCTCCACGAGATAAATACGTGTTTCAACAGCTGTTTCATTTGCCTTGTCTGGAATCCAGTCCTGTGGTTAGAGATTACAGTCAGGCCTCCTGGACTCTGGTTTCAAGCCTGTCAGTGAATAGTTTGTGTCAGGCAAGCCACTTAACCCAGCTCATTTACAATGTGCTCCAAGGTTCTTGGCTGTGTAAATGACGAAGATCCTGGTGGTGAAGTTGTTGTCCTTCAGTTGCATGCTGTATTGTCCTTCTGGCTGGAATCTCACTTTTCTTTGGCTTTGCCTTTCCAAAGTCAGTGTCCCAAGTGAAACAGCACACATTAATATGTAGCTTTCCTCATGGAGCTGGCTTCATTCCTTCTCCTCATTCACAGCTGATCCTTCCTTCACCCACCTGTTTCTCTGTTCTTTTTTCCAGCATCGCGTATCTCACATCTTGGATGCCAGTCTTGTCCTAGTCCTTTCTGAGGGCTTTCTAGTTGAATGTGACACTGCCTCAAACTTACTCCTCAAAGAGAACGGCCTGTTCACCACTTTGGTGAAGACTCACAAGTAGACTCTCTCAGTCCACCCTGTTCACAGGACTTCTGGCTCTTTGGTAGTTATTTTTACCTCTTCAGTTTCATTTCACTTTGCTTCCTTTCTACTGCACAGCTTCTGAGAGGACAGTGCAAGAAGGTGTTTCTTCTGTGGTTCCTGGGTTTGTTTAATTTCATGATTATTTATGCTGACCATACCTAAATCTTAGACATGCAGCTGACATTGAAACTACCATGTCAAGGAAATCCAACCCATGAAGTGATCGCTGACTTTCAGCCTGTGTAGTGAAATATCACACTTTTAAGAGTTCATCCCATCTATACCTGACTGGCTGTATTCATATGGCCTTGAAATTAAACTCAAACTGGTTTCAAACCTGTAGCCTATGGGATTAAGCTGTTGCCTGGAGCATGCTCAAATTAAATCTCAGAGGGATTTACAGAAGGAACAGCCCAGGAGTGCCCTGAGATAGATGGAGAGCAGACTGCTGGAGTGCAGAGAACAAGGAGCAGAGCAAGATGCTATAACACCTGACAGTGCATTTATTTTTAGTATTTTTAGGCTTGGTGGCAGAGCCTGTAAAATAATTGAAGATCTCTTCAGGTTGAAGTACAGGGATCTATTCCAAATATTGCTGTAAACAGGGACAGCCTTTCCCTGACGGGGTTTGCCTTGCATGAGGCCCATTAGTGAGAATTATCCAAATGAAAACCTCTGTTTGCTTTCCTTCGTGCCAGCACCGGGTTCACACCATCCTCACTGCAGACCTGGTCATTGTCATGAAGCGAGGGAACATCCTGGAATACGATACTCCGGAGAACCTGCTTTCCCAGGAAGATGGCATCTTCGCTTCCTTTGTCCGGGCTGACATGTGAAGAGCCACACGATGCATTTTAACAGCTTATTTTTAAACAGATGAAATGCAAATATTTTCTACTCAGTGTAACATCACTTTTACCTTTTTTTTTTTGTTTTGCTTTTTTAGAGCTTTTCTTTTCACACTTCTATCTTCCAAAAGAATAAAGCCTATTGCTATACACGCATGCCTTGAAGCAATAAAAATGTCACTTTATTCAAAGCTACTAAACTTCACACACACACACATGCCCACACAGAGGGAGAAGTTTTCACTTCTTGGGAATTTGGCATTTTCCTTAGACTTTTTATTGACTTCATTTTCCTTTAAAGAGAGCAAAAGAATGCACTGATCTTATAAACTGCATATGTTAATGCTGGATCCAGCAATAAAATCGTGCAGTTTGTCAAGGAAGCAAGAGGTTCCCCAGATGCATCCTGTCCCCAGAGGGAAAAATTAGGAAAAACATCCAAGCCCATAATGCTTGGGGCAATCTGCTGCATTCCAAAGGCATAAACTTTGCTCTCCAAGTTGTAGTGGAGGGGCAGTGAATGAGGGAAAGGAATTTCATCAGGAATAAGGACATTCTTCCTGTCCTTCACTTTCGTAAGCACGCTTCAGTTGTGACAAAACTATTTTCAGCACAACGATGGTTTATTCCTACAGTCAGTTCCTAAATCCATATTCATTCTTCCAATTTTCATCAAAGATTCAAATCATACTATGATTATGCATGCTTTGATAGGCTTATAGAGGAATTTTGTACAGTACCTCCAGACTTTGTATTGAAGTTGATCTGAATTTATAAACTTGATATTAGCCAATCCTTTAATCATGTCCACTAAAATATTCTGCTTAAAATGGCATGTGATTAGCCAACCACTAATTTTTTTATATGTCTTTAGTCCTTCAAGTTCTATTTGGGGACAATCTTTATTTTCCTTTACACATTTGTGGCCTACCTCAAAATCAGATCTAGTGCAAGGAGGTGTGATTTTCAAATTATTGCTAGATCCTCAAGAATGCAGGTGAAGTTGGACACATATTTACATCAGGCAGCTTTGCAAAGGCTGCCTGCACCTGACTTTCACATGTGGTTAGATTCTGACCCATGGGCAGTAAACAGCCAAATGGAGTTTCACAGGCATATTTTCAAAGGTACATCTTGAGAGATCAGCTTCACTGGTAATACTCAAGGTCATTCTTACTCACTTACTGCTAAAAAATTCAGGAAGACTTAAGCGCACTTAAGCGTATTTTTAGTGTCATTAAAATAACATAATGCACAGTATTTGCCCCCTCCCCTCATGCCCAAAAATGCAATTAATTTTGGAGAAGTTGTAGGACTTGAAATTGGGATTACGTTTAGTCTGGCAGTGTAAAAATGATACAGTGGTTTATCTTTTTAAATTGATTTTTGGAGGTTTTTATTTTCTCTGAATTATTGGAAATAAAAGCTGTGTGACACAACTAAACAAAAGAGCTCAGTCTTGAACATTTTATGAGGGGAAGTACTTCTGTGATTTCCCTGTCTACTGCTGTGAAAAAATTTTTGCTCTTTTCTGGATCAATTCCCTATGCTGACCTTTGTCATACAAATAAAATACATTTTTAAAAAGCAGATGCCTGCAGCAGAAGCACATATTGTTATCCAAATTTCATGGCCAAAAGGCCAAAATTATTCTTGATTTAATTTAATTGTCTTCAGGGAAAAGCTAATTGGATTCCCTGCTGTCAGACTTGGTACAAAGATGAAGTACAAAAAGCTTTGTTGATCTGTGTGTCTCTGGTGGCGATGCAATCCTGATTTATTTTAAGTGGTGCCAACCACTCCAGTGAGATCCCTGTTCCCACCACATTAAAGGGCTGCCACGGGCCTGGGACTGTGTCTTGTAGTACTTAAGAGGGTCAATAATTAGCACCTCTTTTCTCTTAGGTTTTTCCCAGAGCCATTACAGGTGTGAGAAGCATCTTTGCTCACCCACGCCTGTAGAAGTGAACTCTGCTGTTTGAACATGTGGAACAGAAAATCTCTGATGTGGTGAGGAGAACCTCATCATGCTCCAGTTCTTTGGAGGGAGGAGTGCAGGAATATTGGCCCCAGTGTTATATTCACCACGAATGAAGTGTTGGGTGACTACTGCAGCGTGTCCCACTGCTGCCCAGCAGGTTTAAAAGCACAATCTCATTTCTAAAGCAATTAATCCTATTCAACACAGACAAATCTTACAAGAGAACATAAACCACCTGCTGCAGACACAGGAGATCTCCTCCTGCTATAGCTGCTGTCCATATGATGGTACAGACTCACCAAGGGCTTAGGCTGAACAGTTTTTGTGTTTCCCACTAAAGGAGGAGGGTGTTTCCAATAGCTGCACAGCTGTTTTGTTACTGAAAAGGGTGCAGAAGGGATGAAATCTTTGAAACAAATTTGGTTTGGTTTCATGTAAAGGTCTAAAATGTGTCCCACTTGGGAGCAGTTTCCTAAGGCTGTGGCATGTGCACAGTAAAGGAAACATTAGCCTGGAGATTTTGCATCTTTGACTCTTTTCACACTGCCTCTTCTGCTCGTAGGCCCTTCTTCTCTTCCACAGACTCCTTGCTCTTTTTTCTTCACCATCATCTTATATCATAGCCCTCTGAGGCTCCTGCTTTATCTCAGGATGCTCCTCATTCTGCCTGTTCCCTCCCACTCCTTCCCAGTTGAGCTCCATGCCCCCTGCCCCATTTCTTCTCTCACACAGCTCTGCACTCACTCTCCTTTCCCCTTTCCTGTCTTTCTGTCATAACACCCCTGCTCTTCAGGGGGACACTTACTCTAGTGGCATCATGGTTTGGGGTTGGTTTGTTTTTCTAAGCATTAAACTAAGCAAGCTTTCATTATTGTGATATTATGCTTCAGAACTATGAAGTTCTTCCTTTTGCAAAGGAGCTTTGAATGTGAACACTGGCTATGTGTAAAATTAACTATGGACAGACGAAAGTCATCTCTGTAGTAGATCCTAAATAGTATTTCTTATTACCGCAGGCTTGGTTCCTACGGTATATCACTGTGTCCTGCAGCCATAGGGAGGAGGAGGAAGAGGAGATCGAACAGGCAGGAATTGTGCAGCAAGATTGATTTATTTAATTATTTTACAAACTCTTTTATAGACTTTTTTCTTCATAGTTTAATTGGACAAAGGACCAGCCACCCCTTGGGGTGATTGGCTAAAATCCTAAAACATCCATTGTCAAAATATTTTTCTACTATACCATAAACAAGACTTTTCAAGGTTGCAGGTGGCTTGGTTGTTTACATAACTCTGCTACCTCTTCTGTGAGAGAGAAAAGTCTCTCACGGACTTAGAAAATAGCAAGAAAATCCTTGCTAGCAGCATTTTTGTACCTACAATTTCTCATCCCATCTGCATTCATTTTTCTGGTAACTGTTTCTGGAAGAGAAACAGCAAAATAGAAGGAGTAGATCCCTTGTTGCCAATCATAGAATCACAGAATGGTTTGGGTTTGGAGGGACCTTAAAGCTCCTCTTGTTCCACTCCCTGCCATGGTCAGGGACACCTTCCACTATCCCAGCTTGCTCAGAGCCCCATCCAGCCTGGCCTTGGACACTGCCAGGGATGGGGTAGCCACAGCTTCTCTGGGCAACCTGTGCCAGGGCCTCCCCACCCTCACAGGGAACAATTTCTTCCTCATATCCAATCTAAACCTGCTCTCTGTCAGTGTGAAGCCATTCCCCCTCCTCCTAGCACTTCACTCCCTCACAGAGTCCCTTCCCATCTTTCCTGCAGGTCCCTTTAAAGTACAGAAACTGGCTGTGCAACTGCTTGTGGAGCCACAGCAGTGTTTCTTAACCTTTGGCTTACAACCCGTGGGTAACTTTCCTACTCCTTGAGCCGGGTCTAACAGCTGGCACAGATCAAAGTCTACCTTCCTGTTCTGTCGCCGTTCATCACACTCATCACAGCGTGTAACAGCTCATCCCTGCTTCTTCTAAACTAGAAATATCCCATACAACCTTTACTGAGCCCGAATTTAATCATGCTGGGAAACACTGCAACTTCCCCTGAGCAGTTTGGGATAGCTCTGTTAAGCCAGGGGCATAAGCAAGGCAAAGTCTGCAGGGAGAGATCTCTGCTTTGTTAGGCCAAGTGATCCACACAAGAAGTATCTCAAGTGTTTGTAAGTTCCAGTCTCACTGCAGAACTGAAAAGGCTCTTTATTTGCAAGAGTGTGCCTGCTTTTCCCAACTGTATCATTCAGCTGAAAGAATATATTCTCCAAAGCTTCTCAAGCACTTGCTCAAGCCCCTTTTAGGTTTGTGTAAACTAGCAGAACACCTCTGCTATAAATTTGTACACCTCCATGCAACTCAGTTAGTACCAACAGGAATATAGCCCAAAGAAGTTTGCATCTCATTATATGTAAAACCTCTGCAAAAAGCAATTGTATTGAATTGTGTTTTCTTAAAATATAAATACAATTTTGAATGTGGTCAAGTAGTAAAAACTCCTTGTACAATGAATTGCTTTATTTAATTGATTGTGCTCTTTTTGCTTCCCAAAGCAATGGACTGTCGTGTTTTATTGCGTAAAGATGTTAATTCATTCACAGACAGTTCTGCTAATGCATCATGATAAGCTGAAGGAAACCTCACATGAGCATTTTACACAAGCTTTGTAGGTATTTTATCAAATAAATAAGTAGACATATAATGCACTTGAGTCAACAGCTAGCTTTATAAAAAAAGCTGTGGGCAGGGGCCGTCTTTTCATTACCATATTTCCATTAGCCAGTGTCAGAAGCTGGAGGATGTTCCCCTTGGAAGCACTATAACCCCGTGTCCCCAGTGTGATACTGCCAGTCGAAATCAGCTCTAAAGTATCCACTGAAACCACAGCGCCACTTGTAAAAACCTCTCTGGAACAATGATTCTCCCATGAGTTTTGATTAAAAGCAAAAATTAACTCAGTATATTTGTATCCTCGAGTAGCATCTTTTGAAAGCCTTATTTAAAATCGAAATATGTTACGTAAATTCTCTGATATGAATTCCATGGTGGCATGTGAAGAACTCCTTAGTTTCTTTGGAAATAAATCCTTTCAGAGGCAAAACTAAGAGACTACTAAGAAAAGTCTGAAAACAAAACTGTAAATCAAATTATTCATTGCCATGCAAACATCCCAATCATTTCCACATTGGTTTTTTACTGCTCTGTTTTTTCTCCACTAGAATTGACCTCTGTGCAGAACTGTGGGGAAAGACTATCAGGTATTCAAATTATCAAAAAAACTGTCCTGAGGCAGAAGTTCTCTGACTCGTACAAATTAGCAACTTGCTGATGCTGTCTTGGCAGGATAGCTTAAAGCATTGGCTTGAATGAAGCTAAGAAGCTTCCAAGTGTACTCTGTCAAGAGAAGAGAGATTTTTAGAAAATCTATTTACTACAGTTACTAATAATTATTCACTATTGGCAGCATTCATCTGCTGCTAGGTACTACCCATGCAAACAGAACAGACATTCCTGGCAGGAGCTGCTCATTTCTTTAATATAATAAACCACATTCTGAACACTATAAACAAGCAGTCATTTAAAAAATATTTTTAATTGGTTTCTGTTAGGTGTAATTGTCATTCATCACGTGCTTGTCATAGAACACGGGGATTTTCATCCCAAGAACTGCTGTATAATAATGCAGCATTCAGCTCATGACACCACACTGCACATTTCAGTGGCCACTGCATTCATTCCCATGTATGTATATTAGTCTGCTTTATACATAAATACATTACATGGTTATACAACCTTTGGATTAAAGGTATAAGTAAGTAATGAACAGTCCCAGCTAGGACTGCCCAAAAGAGTTCCTCATAGCTATTCTCATGACATTTCTTAACTCTCCCTTTAATTTACTTCAGGATTTTCGGGCTATATCCATAAATATCACTTCCAACGTGCAGTAAAATATTTAACCATGTAACTAAGGAACTAATGCAGCTTCGTGTAAATGACATGGTCCAGATCTACCACCCTTCAGGATCACAGCCACAGATGCCCCAAGGCAGCATATTCTTGCTTATTTAATGGTTATATGTGTTTTTATTCTACCAGCCACATTAGGCCCTTACTCTTTCAGCAATATGACCATTAGATTTCTCTGTCAGAGGCAGGAAGGTTGGAGTCTAAGAATCTCTGAGTACTGTGGCTGAATTATTCAGGTTTGGGGCCATCTGCTTCTTCAGTTCCCAGCACAGCATCTGAGATTTGAGGGCTTGGAGTTGCCAGATATTCTATGATAAGGTCTGAATTTGAGAATGGCATCTCCCCTCTGTCACTGGCACAATCTCAATTTAACCCTGGAAAAGCCAGTGACCAGAGAGGAGAAGAACATAACGGACACCACACTCTAGGAACACAGCTAGAGACTCAGTGTAACCATGTTCAACCCACCTAGAAACTGATTTACAACCATCCCATAACTTATGTCATGGAGAGGCAAGGAAACAACCCCAAACTGGGGTTGCTCTTCCCAGAGCCTTAGGATAAACTCCAGAAAAAGGTATGTAATGAACAAACTTCAGTATGCAACTTACATTGGACCAGGGGCACTAGTCACATGTATTCTGATGATAAAAACTATTTTTGTCCTGCTGCTCTTGCATGAAACAGGAGGAGAAAAAAAGAGCTGGTTCAGGGTAACAGATGCCCTTAGTTTGCAGTTTCTGCTCTTTCATGTTTGATGGATGTCCTGCCAGCTCATGTAGGGAAGAGTTCACCCACGCTATCCGAATATGGCTTATCAGCTTTGTGTCTCTGTGGAAGCCTCTAAGTGCATGACATCTCTGGACGCCTGCAAAGTCATCCTATCTCTAAGCTAAGATTAGAATTTCAAACAAAACTTATTACGAAGCAGGATTTTCTGAAAGGGCTGGACATGGCTATAATGGGGAAATTTCAGATTCATGTCTAAGCGCATTATTTAATCCTGTTTTTTAGATAGGCATAGTTGTAAAGTGATATTTACCATAATATCACTAATGCTTGTGGGTGCAGGGGAATGAAACAGCAAGAAGGAGACACATGAAGGGCCTTAAGAAAACTGGACCTAAAACTGTCATCAATTCTGAGCATTTTTTTCCTGAAAAGGCTGTGTTCACAACACTCAGACACCATGTTCCTTACCAAACGGGTTAGGAGATGTTTTAGGAGATTTTCCCAGCTATTACTTGAATCTCAGACTCAAGTGTGCATGTGGCAACCAAACAAGTATTTAAAAGGTCAGAGGGGACGGGTTTTAGTAGCTGTCACTCCCCAGAGCATATTCATACACTGGAACTTAGGGAAATGGATGCTGTGCTCAGAATCATGTCTGGAGCTCTTGATCCTCACATCCCTGTGGTCATGGCCCAGCAGGCTTCCTCAAAACTATAATCTCCAGTAAAAGTGAGGAGGAAGGCATCTCTTCCAGTATAGAACAGGCAGAGAGGAAAAGATGGGATTTTATGAACACTTTTCCTGCACTGTATGATGGTGGGTGAAAGGATCAGTAACTTCTGTTCAGTCACACTGGGGCTGTGCCAGGACTATTTGTGTGTGTTTGATGGATCCCTTCCTATCTCAGCTACAAAAATTCCAGCCTCTGCAGGGTGCCCAGTGAAGGGGGAGGAAACCTCCAGCAGGTTAGTGGGGAACATGTGGGGCTGAGAGCTCACAGGGGACTCCTGACAGTGCCAGTGCTGGCAGAAGTTTCTGTTCCACTTCAGTAGATTGAGGAATGTTACTCCTTGCTCCCACCTGCCCTCAAAGATGGGTTTAATCCATTTTTTCAAACTACCTGCTAATCCACACTCTAACTTAGTGTCACACAGTTGCACTCACTACCAGCAGAGATGGGGTGGGGAGCACAGCAGCAGCTGAGGGGCTGAGCGAGAAGGGGATGGGGTCAAAACCAGCCACACATGGGTTATGCTCTGAGGTGGCAAGTAAATAAAGCAACATTTCTTTCTGTGCTCCTGCTTAGAAAGCTGTGGCTTTCAAGAACTTCAGAGGAAACTGTGTGACCGGGCAAGTGGCATGAGCCAATCTGTGTCAGAAGCAAAGTCATACAATTCAAGGATCTCATGGAGAAGTGAGGGGTGGGGAGTGCTCCATGCAGTTCCCAGACAGTTATTTTGAGTTGCATCTAGCAGCCGTACTGGGCAACAACAATCTTGTTTCTATCCCTAGAACAGAACAAATACTTCACAGGAGCTAAAAGGGAGAAGGGCAGAGGAAAAGAATAAGGAAAAGGGAAAAAGGAAAAGGGAACATTTTTTTTCATGTGTATCAAACCAGTTACTTCCAACAGTTACATCCAAGTGAGATGCACTTTTGGAGACTGCATGAAACAAATGAGTCAGCCCCTCTAGAGCTGTCTCTGCCACCCCATTTGTAGCAGGATCATTTCCCAAGTTCTCCAAGCCCGGCCCACAAAGTGCCACACACCAACAATGCTAACCCTGCAGATACCCATCCAAGTGACTTTATGTGTTTGTACTCAGAGTCTGGTTAGAATCTAAACATATTTGGCTTAAACCCTGATTTTTCAGCTTCCCATCTGCCTAAAGTTAATTTCACACACAAATACTTAGCTAATTGCCTAATATGACTGGAGCTTTGCATCTGTCTCTCCTCGGGCTACCGGGTATGTGGTATTAGCAAAGGCCAGTGCTGGAGAAGTTTCCAGGAACCACTCATCTATTTAAAGCTGAGCACGTGCATGTGTTCAGCAGGGTGGATATCTTCAAGCTGAGGATTACACTGCCTGTCAAAGGTGCCTTCTCAGTTTTTCCAAGCCTGAACATGCTTAAAACCTTCCTGATTGCAACAGGTCTGTCAAACAGTTCCCTAGTTTACAGAGAAGAGTGAGGTATTTTGTTCTGTATAAATTTTATACCCTACAGGTGATTCACTTGAGTGGTACACAGAAAAGTTTGGAACCTCCCTACCGTACACACACACACTCACACTCCTTGGATTTGCAGTTAATCTGACACAATCTCTGCACTTGGCTTCATTAAAATCTAAATTTAGATATTTTCATAAAGTTGATGTACTGTTTATTCTTCCTATTACAAACCCTAAGACCTCAGGACAAAACAAAAAACAAACAAAAAACAAACAAAAAACAAACAAAAAAACCTGCAATTTCCAAGAATGCAAGTTTCCATTAAACACAAGGGCCAAAACTGTAAACCTCAACCAGTGGGAAAGAGAAAGAACTTCAGTGATTTCACTGGGGAGGTGGGGGAGAGGTTGTTATTGTGCATAATTCCTCCTATACCCATCCCAAATACAAGCCTCCATCTGCCGATGCCCATTGCCCAGCTGAATGGGCCTGATGCGACCTGTGAAAAGAAATGTCTTTCCTCCTTTTCTTGCAGAGACAGGTAATTAAGTTTGTCCAAAGCTGCAAAGGTCATGAGATTCTGGCTTTGGTCCCCCAAACACTTACGCAAAAGCCTCGTTTTCTCTGTCTCAGCCAGATTCGAGGGAAGATAAAGCCAGCACAACTCCTGGCTTGCCAGGGGAAGCAGGCAGGCGCGCAGCTTTGTATACCCAGCGAAATGGCACAGACCAGCAGTGTTAGCGCCTTGCCCCACTGCTAAATGGGCCGGAACCTGCCTAAAAGCCCCGAACCCATCGGGCACAGGCACCGCGCAGCGCAGGGAGCTGTGCGCCCGTGCTCCGCATCCCGACCGCGGTTCCCCGCCCCGGCTCCGCACCCCGAGCGAGCCCCGCACCCGGAGCGAGCCCCGCACCCCGAGCGAGCCCCGCATCCCCAGTCCGACTCCCGCCCGGCCCCTCCGCGCATCCCCCCCGAGCCCCGCCCCGCTCCGCCCGGCCAGCTCCGCCCGGCCCGGCCGCGTCCCGCCCTGTTCTGCGGTGAGTGGCGGCGGGGCCGGGGGCCGGGGGGGTCCCTGCGAGGCTCCGGGGGTCAGGCAGCCCTGCCCTCCCCCGGTGGGACGGGCCAGCCGCCGGGGAGCCGGGCTTTCCGTGGGTTTGTTCTGTCACCCGTTTGGGGACAAAGTTTGGAAATAAAGGGAGGGTTTCCCCGCCTGATCCCGGAAGGGAAGGAGAGCTGGGAGGGAAAATGCGACCGCTTGCTCTGTGGAGTCCCGTTCCCTGCCTGCCGCACCTCCAGCTCAGCCCCTTCTTGTGATGCTGTCGGGGGACGGGGCAGGGGCTCCCGGCGGGCTGCTGGATGCGCTGCGGGGCTGCAGCCGTAAGGAAGGAGTCTCCACACTCTCTCCGCAGACTAACTTCGGCTCAAACCACAGACATCTGATTCTTCAGGTCCTGAAGGATGCGAATAACTTAGTGCTTCGTGTTCCGGTACCCATCTGAGCATTGCTGTCTCCCGGAGAAACAGCCTGAGGAACCGACCTGGTGTCTGTCACGGTACTTTACACCGACTTTGTGAGACTGCTTTGCAGCCTCCCTTCCTGCAAGGAGTCTCCTAATAGCATCTTTCATTTCTGCTACGAGCTGATACCGACTGCTCATATTAAAACGATGGTCTGAGAGAGGGAGGGCACTGCAGAACCAGCATTTAATGTAGGGGGGTTTGGCAGGGGGTACCTAATCGGGACTTCTTGCACAGGTGACAACTCTGACCAGGCTCTCTCTATTTTGCAGGGTAAAGTGAGCCCTGCGGCGACTTGCTAGAGGGACCGTCCTCCATTTCGCATTGCTGAGTGGACTATGGTGGCAGGAAGATGTTGGCTCGCAAGAGTATCATCCCTGAAGAGTATGTGCTGGCACGGATCGCTGCTGAGAACCTGCGCAAGCCGCGCATCCGCGACCGGCCACGCAAAGCCCGCTTCATCGCCAAGAATGGCGCGTGCAACTTGGCCCACAAGAACATCCGTGAGCAGGGGCGATTCCTGCAGGACATCTTCACCACCCTGGTGGACCTGAAGTGGCGTCACACGCTGGTCATCTTTACCATGTCCTTCCTGTGCAGCTGGCTGCTCTTTGCCATGATGTGGTGGCTGGTGGCTTTTGCCCACGGCGACATGGACCCGAGCACGGAAAACACTTTGAACAGCACGAAGTGGACACCGTGCGTGACGTGTGTCAGGTAAAGTAGAGTTTGGTGGGATGAAGGACGGGGAGGGACAGAGCTGCCTGCTGTCCTGGCGTTGTCTGAAGCGCAGCTTTTGGTTTACATGAACCGTTATGTTTGGTTGAGACAGTTGAAAAGTGCAGTGTTTTCCTCTAGATTGCGTAAACTCAGCAAGCCTCCCGGGCTTGGAAAATACTGTACTGTAGATGTCTTTGATTCCTTACAGGATCTGAAAGAGAGGGAGACCTGCTGCTTTTCATGTGTCTCCACACTCTGTGGGTAACTCGATTGCCTGTCGAGATAAGAGCCTGCTGCAAGAGTGGGTATGTGTTATATGTATTGTAACGTTGTCTACGGCAGCGGGAGCATCCCCAGCGCCACGCCAGCGAGAGGTGCTCCCTCCAGAGCAGTTCCCACGAGGCAGGGAACCAGCCCTGGGTGTCACGCAGGGCACCAGCCACAGGTGCCAGGAAATGTGTCACTTAGGGCCAAACTAGGTGTGTTTCAAGATGAATCCCATGAGACTCTTAAATATGCGAGGCTTCAAAATACCTTGGTGAAGCCACAGGCCAGCAGTTTGACAGAGGAGCACTTTCCACACTGTGCATGTGTCAGACAGTGAAAGCTTAAGGGATGACTGGATTAAATGTCACCTGTTGAAGTATTTTACTCTCCATCCCCAAAGCCACAACAGTTGTCAAGGCTCTGATAAGCTGACACAAACATACATGGAAGAGAAGACTGTGAATTGCAGGTGGGGTAAGCCATAAGATCACTTCAGGATCTCATCAATTAAATCTGCCTTTGTAGCACTAGGTTTTTAGGTAGAAAAGTCCTGGTTCTCTACCACCAGACTGCCCCAGATCATCTGCCTTTATACATTGCAGTGCTGTGAGGGTCTGGGGGCCGCAGAGTGCTCTGAGACATCAGAGAATCCACTTCTCTTTTCTTCTTTCCCACACAAAGTTTTGAGGCACCTCACCAAGTCTGAAGGGACATTGTATCTGGCCCATGAGGTAGCAGGCATTTAATTCTCCCTTTGTTTTGACACTTCTTTTGCTAAATGGAGATTTTCCAAGGTAAAATAAGAGGAGAATTTTCCAAGCTAACCTTCACTAGGTTGGGGGGAATTGGAGCAGGGGTTGCTGTTTTATTTCTTCTCCAATGCCTGGCCACAAGCAGTTTCCTCTGAAATGAGATGTCATGACCCAGCTTGCGCCCGCAGGAGCGTTACCCCTGGCATTTCTGGGATTTGTGGGATCTGTCCAACCGGAACTAGCAAACAGCTACAACCCTGCAGCTCGTCAGGGTCAGCTGAGGGGACGTCCCTGCACGTGGCTGGTGGCTCCCTTGGTGTGGCTGCTGGGTCACCCCACCGGTCCTGAGCTGGGGGCCAGGGGCTTCATGCCACTGGGGCCAGGCACATCCACAGCCAGGACTCTACCCCTATTCCCTCCCCGTAGCTACCTGTGGCTCTTCCAGGACGTCTGCTGGGAAGCACAGTGAATGAGTCAATAGAAATTCTGGTTTAGCCCATGCCAAAGAACACACACCCCTCCCTCATGGGGTGTTCAGGCAGCAGCTGCTCCAGTCCAATGTCCAAGCCATGGGAAATCTTTTCCTTTCCTAGGGAAATCTGGCCACCACTTTGGCCAAAGTCATGAAGTAATGATGTGATTGCTGACATCTTTAAGAATGGCAAGGTTTTGGGTGTAAAATATCTTTAGTATTGCAATGCCAGAATCATGGCAAATTGTTTTTAAGCTACTCCCCTGAGATTTAGGCCCACAGATATTTCAGGAGAGCTTTCTTGGGTAGATGCCATTACATATTTATGGGAAAACCTGGCTTTGGAAATTTTAACCAGTGCCTAGAGCTTGCACAGCACTTTCATTTTACAAAGTACTGCAGAAATTTCTAAGCCTCACAGCTCTTTGCCACAGAAAGCAAACATTATCCAAAAAGGAAAGCTGTTACACAGCTCTGGGGGGAAGGACCTGGGAACAGTGTGATTTGCACTTACTCTCTCCCATTTCACATGGTCAAAATGCTTTACAAACTTGCTCTTTCACTTACTTCCACTGTTAAAAAGGTGGATTTCTTTCTTTTTTCTTTTTTCTTTTTTTTTTAAAGAAATAATATTGCTAAGGGAAGTCAAGTTATTTACTGGATGGATTTTTAAACTGAATTAAGCTGAATGAAGTTTAATCCAGAAGCTTCATTCTGCATGTAAATGAATATTCATGAACACAAGAAATCATTCCATGGATTCTATTAACTCCTTCATCTCTGATTTCTTCAGAGTGAAATACAAAAATAACCCCCCTCAATACAAAGGAACTTATTAATGATTAAGAAAAACAGCAAAGGCAAAAGAAAAGAGTTATTTCAAAGATATCTGTGCAGAGACTGGCTGGTTTTCTGAAAGACAGACTTTCTCATTGCATTCTCATTATCCCTAGTATTGCCTATGCTACTTGAATGTGTCCTTGATATACCAGTGAAAATATGGCTAGTAAATAAAAAAAAATTAAAAGCAGATTAATTGAAAAGCAGAGCAAACCAAATGAATGATTAAGACCTATCTTCATGGGCAGGATATATTTTCCAGGTATATCCCTGTTAAACATTGGGATGCTTCAGATTTATTGGATTGTGCTTGAAGGATGTATCTAGAAGGAATAAAGGAATAAATAAATATAAAAGGAAGTTAAGGACCCTGATATATACAGGGGATATGACTTTGTGGCTACTATAAAGTATTTTGGGAAGTTTGTGGACAGCATTTTCTGACATCCAGCACCATAGCATTTTAGGGTATTTAACTTAACCCACACTTCTACATCCCACTTCTGTGTTGACATTTTCCAGCTGGTCTTTCCCTGGCAGTGAGCTAAACCCAAGCCCTGGGTCACAGGGCTGTGCTGCTGCCAGGGTGTGCAGGGGGTACCCTGGGGGCCACTGGCCTCTCTCTGCAGCCTCATCCTGTTCAGTCACAAGATGAGCAAAGGTTTGGGAAGCGTCACAAATCTGGGAAAGCCCCATTCCCCTCCCTCCGCAGGAAATTTTAGGTCACAATTCAGGTAGCATGAGTGAAATGCTGCAGTTTTCCCTGTTTCCTTTCCCTGCATAGACTGGTGGAAGGATCTCAGTGTGCCAGCTGACTGCCCACTCTTGCCAAAACCACCTCTCTCCACCAAGAGCTTCATGGGATGGAGAAGGTGGAAAGCACAGCTGTTCCAGAGCTGTTCACTAAGCCAGTGGGCAGCCTGTGCTCCTGGACAGAGATTCCCTGAGCAGCTCAGGGTCACCCAGATGGTCTTTGAGGAGCTCAGGCTCTGAGGTCTCCCCTTGCCACCATCAGACACCACACCAGCCACACAAATCTAAGCCACCTAGCATGCAGTGCTTTGGCTGGTGTTAACAGAAGGCTTATGTGTACTAGAACCATACAAACAGGTCCTTAAGTTTGTTTCTGGAAGTACATGTTAACAGCTTCTTAGTCTGTGCTACATGTCCTGAGAGTTAACTGGGTGCAATCTTCCCCTACAGGTCCTTCACCTCCGCTTTCCTCTTCTCCATCGAAGTTCAGGTGACCATTGGCTTTGGGGGCAGGATGATGACCGAGGAGTGTCCCCTGGCCATCACGGTCTTGATCCTGCAGAACATTGTGGGGCTGATCATCAACGCTGTCATGCTGGGCTGCATATTCATGAAGACGGCACAGGCTCACCGGCGGGCCGAGACGCTGATCTTCAGCCGGCAGGCGGTCATTGCCGTCCGCAATGGCAAGCTCTGCTTCATGTTCCGGGTGGGGGACCTGAGGAAGAGCATGATCATCAGCGCCTCGGTGAGAATCCAGGTCGTGAGGAAGACCACGACCCCTGAAGGAGAAGTCATACCCATTCACCAAGTGGATATCCCTGTGGATAACCCCATTGAAAGCAACAACATTTTCCTGGTGGCTCCCTTGATCATTTGTCACGTCATAGACAAGCGGAGTCCTCTTTATGACATATCCGCTTCTGACCTGGCGCTCCAGGACCTGGAGCTCATCGTGATACTGGAAGGGGTCGTAGAAACCACCGGCATCACAACACAGGCGAGAACCTCCTACGTGGCAGAGGAGATCCTGTGGGGTCACCGCTTTGTGCCCATCGTCACCGAGGAGGAAGGCGTGTATGCCGTTGACTACTCCAAGTTCGGCAACACCGTCAAAGTGGCTGCGCCACGCTGCAGTGCCCGGGAGCTCGATGAGAAGCCCTCCATCCTCATCCAGACCCTGCAGAAGAGCGAGCTGTCCCACCAAAACTCGCTGAGAAAGCGCAACTCCATGAGGAGAAACAACTCCATTCGGAGGAGCAACTCCATGCGGAGAACCAACTCCTCGCTCATCGTGCCCAAAGTGCAGTTTATCACGCCCGAGGGGAGCCAGAGTGCCTCAGAAACGTGATGCACAGCTTCGTGCCAGGGCACTGGCTTTGGAAGGAGGAGGCATCTGAGGTATTTTGCTTCAATTTCCTTTTACTTAAGAAATCAAGAACACGATGCAGAAGAGAACCATGCAAGAACTATTTATTCCATTACTTACTGAAAGCACCCCCTAATGGCATTAGAAAACACCTTAGCACTTAGTGTATGAATTAATAAAAAATGGCACGTACACTAAAGAAAACACACTTCACTCATGTAATATAATGTGTATTTATACTTGTTTTAATGGCATGCTGATTTTTTTAATCATATTTTTCCTATCAAGAGTCTCTTTCTTCTGCTGGCTGTCACAAAATGTGGGGCTTTCCTATGTAAGTGAGTGCTTTCACGAAACTTCTGCATTCAAGAGCTCCCATGGATTTTGTGCATGACATTTGGATGTTGACCTGTTTGTGTGAATTCCTTGTTCTCTTAAAGGGAATAGCTAAATTCATCACGGATTTCACTGGAGAAGAGCCACCATTTTACCTTTGGTTTTCCAGGCTTTTTCTTTTTTGTTGGTTTGTGGCAAGGGCATTATGAGAGCAAATTCAGGTCAGGTGGAGTGACCTGTCCACCCCACAGGAAAACTGGTGTCACTCCAGGTAGGAAAACCAGCGAAACAACTGAGTGCTGCTCTTCTTCTCAGAGTGAGATACTTGGCTGCAGGGCAACACACATCTTAGAGTAGCTGTAGCCCAAACTGAGAAATTCCAGTCCTCCTGGCTGCCACCTGGGCATGTGTTTCGCTGAAATTATTCAAGCTGGAAAAAGTAGATGCCTCTTTAACATTCTCGTCACGTTGGAAGACCAAATCCTGTTTCGCTTTCTCTGATAGATTCCTACATGGAAGGAAACACGTGTACTTGCTTCACTTACTTTTCATAGGATTAAGTCTGCTTGCTCCAGCAGAAGGTTATTTTTTACCAGTGGGAACTCATGAATGGGAATGAGAGGGAAGCCTGCCAATAATACTAGAGATAGCATTTTCAAAACTATCTGAATGGTTTTCAGGGGCACTTGGGTGCTGCTGCTGAATTCCTGTTTTTTAGCAGTGCCTCACCTGTGTTTTTATATAATCTGGCATTGATAATTGGTGGGAAGCAGCTTTTCTCTTCAAATTAAGATGGGCATTTGTTACCTGGAGTCTTCCCAAAAATGTCATCCCAAGTTTTTCTACAAGAATACATAAAAATAAGGCAACTAATTCTGTCACATTTGGTAACCTAAATTAATACGTTTTTTTCCTGAATAAGCATAACTATGGACAAGTTCCTGTTCAAATCTCTTGCTGAAATTGTCTTATGTCTGTGGCTCGAGGGAAGTATTATCTTTTTTTCTGACTTTCCAAGCCACTCAACCATTTAAATACTTTCGGAATTTTAAATGTTTCCTTTTTCCTG
Source organism: Coloeus monedula (assembly GCF_965178545.1). NCBI lineage: Eukaryota > Metazoa > Chordata > Aves > Passeriformes > Corvidae > Coloeus > Coloeus monedula. The sequence continues at coordinate 14,491,071 of NC_138784.1, forward strand.
TAAGGTGAAATAGTCAAAAGCAATGCTGGATTCTAATTCTCTTTGGAAATAGCACATCAGCAGTTGTTGGATGGATGGTTTCAGGCTTCATGAGGTGTGGGGTGGTGGCAGGGAGGGGCATTGCTCTGAGGTGTGGACTCCCTGCATTCGGAACAGGTGTTCTCCAGAACAAAAACTCTGACAAAATACTTCACCTGAAGCAGCAGAGGAAACTGAAGTTTCTGCTAAAAGCATTCATTCCCTGGCCTGCCCATTAATGTTCTGGAAGGGTGGATGGTGAACATCTGGAGGAATTAATCTGTCTGTTGTGTGTCCAAACAATGATCAGCTGCAGCTTCCAAGAAGAGTCAGAGGGAAGCACATACAATTTGTCTCTGTCCTCCATTTCCAGGGCTGTGAATTTCTCTGAGACTGGCTGTTGGATACATGGTTAAGTCAGATGCTGTGCAAAAGCAGGTTTTATACAAAATAATAATAATAATAATAATAATAATAATAATAATAATAAAGTTACAATAATGTCTTGGTTTGAAAGACAGGTATCTGCCAAGGAAGGCAGGAACTTCCCTTGGAATTGGAAAAAATATGACCCCCCCTTCCCTCTGAATTATTATAACTTTGAAATTAAGGGGCTTTCAGGCAAACATATGGGAAAAGGAATAACAGTTCTTTATTAGTATGTATAACAAGGCAAACAAACAGCACCACCGGCAGCAGCAGCAAACAGAACCAGAACCCAGTCCCGGCCTTCTCGGCTGTCGGGCCCTTTCCCCTCGGGTGCAGTTCCGCTCGCAGCCGGCAGGGGCGCTGCTGGCTCCCGGCCGGGCAGGGCCGGTGCGATGGTTCCCCCGCGCCTGCAGGGGGCGCTGTGGCGCCAGCTCGGCCGCGTCTCCCTCACGCGGTAATGGCGGGCGGGCTGGATGGCAAAAGGGGTGCAGCAGGAACCTCGGAGCAGAGGCTGGGATGGCAGGAAGACCCCAGAGTAGTAAAGGAAATGTATCAGAAGCTCCGCAGCTGTAGGAGGAGCTGTTGGGTCCTGGCAGGCAGGGGGTGTGGGTTAGAGTGTAGCAAAAAAAGCCTGAGGCAGCGGCAGAAAGCAGTGGAGCTGGACAGTGGCGGCCGCGCTTCTTCCTAGCAGCTGCTGCACGCAGCCGGGGAGATGCACCCCCGGGAAGGGGGAGGCGGTAGGGGTCCTGGGTTTTTCCCCTGAGGCACCCGAATAGATGGTGAGGGATAGGGTGTTGATAAGGTCCCAGTCCAACAGCCGCTCTAACGAGCAAAGGCTCACCCACAGTAGGAGAAGCAATGGGAGGACAAAAGCTCCGTAGTTGCAGTGAATCCTCTGGGCAGCGACCGCAGACCGGCTGTGCCTCCTCTGATGCTGAAAGAGAGAGAGCGAGAGGAGCCGAGCCCAGGCCCTCACCACCTGGCCAAAATCTCACAGTATCTTTGCCCTTCCAAAGAGAAAACCTCCCAGGTAAGAGAGTAGCCAGCTGCACCCTTCACCTACCTTGGCCATTTCTTTTGCCTCTCATAAGTACAGGTCGTTATTGTCTTTTAGCAACAGATGTGACAAAATTCCATGAGAGAAAGAAACAAAATGAAAAATCCTAACCTCCAACGATTTCTTCTGTCTCTGATTTTTCCCTGTTCCTTTCCTTTTTTTTCTCTTTGCATTCTTCATTCATTGTTCTATACTCTTGGACCTTCCTGTATCCCAGCCTTTTCCATGGTCCTTTTGAATAATAATTTTATGTTACCTCATTATTCTCTCAGTATTTCAAATGAGCTTTTTTTTTTTTGCCCAGAACCATTTTCTCCTTCCAACTTTTATTTCATCTTCATGGCTGTCTCTGCTTCACACTTAATGCACTCTGTTTCTTGGAACACTACGATATTGGTATTTTGAGGTAACATTAATACACCTCAGTCATATGCCAGGATGCTGAACAGACAAACAAGGCAGAACTTCGTGCCGTGAATGTCATGTTTGTGAAAAACGAGGTTCACTCTCCTGTTAGGATTTAAAAGTTTAATAAAGGACAATAAGGGACAAAGATAATAAAGCAAAATGTACAGCGCTGAGTGCTTTGGCACTTAGCCAAGACCACACCTGTTACTTCGTAGACACCCTTTACATACCTGTCCTATTGCATCAGCCTAGTGCATCTTCATAATCAATGATGCATATTCAAACGTTTCCTTAAACTAGTTTACGTGTTCCAGGTGCTGTTTAGCAGGGCTCCTCCTTGGATCTGCCTTTTCAGAGCACGCACATTTCTTGGCTGTGGTTTTAGTCACTTTTTATCATCACCTCCAGAGTGGGCTTTGGTCGATGGTTTCTGCAGACGGCAGTTGCTGATAGTTGGCAAGTCAGTAGCAGGGGTCTTCAACACAATGTTATCCAACCAAGCAGACAGTTCACAAGCATAACTATATTAGTTATTTCACTATTATGTCTAAGTTTTTAGTTAATGACAGAAATAAAGGCATTAGTTATTGTTACAAAACTATGTAACAAAGCTATATTATACATATAACATCTATTTGTAGAAAGCCATTATTATAATATGTATCTATTACAATAACAAAGCTACTTGAACATCATTCATTTTAACATTTGCAGAAAGCCAATATTATAACATTTGTCTATCACAATGTTCATACGTGTTGTGCTCCTGCTCTGTGCAGAAAATCCTTCAGTGCAAAGCCCCTTTCTTGAGCAAGTTTTGCAGTTCTGCAAGAGGTCAGGGACAGAAGCAGCCAGGTATCAACATCATCCCTTCACATTTACTCGTGTCCCTGCCATTCCCATCCCTCTGCACACGGTGTAACTGGAACTGCATTACTTGACATCACTTATTCTGTGTATTTAATATGCTTTGGCTCTTTGTGCAGCCTACCAGAAGAGCAAAACTATTTTCTAAACTCAGAAAAGTAATTATAAAGTCCTTCCAGGACAGGCATAATGTCTGGGATTGCACTTTATTTTTTCTTTCTAGCTTTCACCTAAGGAACCTCTCTGTTTTAAACAGAAAAATGGCAGTGAGAGTGTTTGTCCATGTTTGGGACACCCAGAAGATTCAGAGCTACCGTGGTGGGGACACAGAGCAAACAAACACAGGCAGTGCTTACAGGGGATATAAAGATTAATGCTCCAGGGTCGAAGCCAACCTCTGAGTAACAGGATTTGGAACAAACTTCCCCTGTTGGCAGCTGATTCTGTGGCTGTCACCTTCAGGATTTCTTGCGCTCTCTTTTGCAACATCTGTTGCAAGCCAGGGACAGAAACAGGAGCTCGACACTTGAAGGGCCTGCTGCAAGCCTCACTTTGAACCTCTCTGCTACCCCTGGCATCACTCTGGCTTTGTAAAACAATTCTGGCCTTGTAAAACAGTTCTGCCCCTTGAGCATTTCTTCATGAGCACGTTGGCCCACAGCAATCTGCCCTGGCCTATACAACTGCCTGGCTCCTTCCACACAAGGGTTACCCTTCTTTCTGGGCTTTCTGGGATACTCAAGACATTGTCAAGTGAGAGCCAGAGGAATATTCAGATTTACTGAACACCTCCTGTGTGCCATGGGTCTTTACCCTAAGGCCATGTGTCACTCTAGGCCAAAGGGTCGTTTCAGAGGCCTTGCCTCACAGCCATAGTGAATGAATTTCATAAAAGCCTGAGCCTTTATCTACACTTTATAAAGTGCAGCCCAGGAATCATGCTTTTGCTTTGCCATCTGGAAAACAGCATGGACACACTATTTTTTTTGATTGAAAATAAAAGAGATGGTTAATTCTCCACATGTTTTATTCCCTCACAAACTAGAGACTGAGGACATTTTGTGAAACCAGTTTCCAAGCACTCCAGTGGTTATTATTAGCAAATGTTTTTTGCTGCAAGCTGCAAAAGTAGTTAGTCCAAGACCAGAAAGGAGCTTTGACAGGAGAAAAAACCATTAGATATTACATGATGAAAGGAACAAAGCTTTCATTATTTTGACAAAACATATTCTCTGTGGGGCCTGGTACTTTCAAAACACTGGTGGGGGTTGCTTGAAAAGCCAGGTGAGACTTAACCCCAAATCTTATATTAAAATATTTTTCCCTATATTTGTGTATATTTACATGACATCCAGACTAATCTAAGCTGATAGGCATCAATTTCTAGCACCCTTAGCACATTAATAATGCTTCTCAGCCCTATCTCCCTGAATTATGTTTTCTATTTTCCCTTAAGAATTCTTTGAACTTTAAAAAAAAAAAGATTTCTCATGTGATAACTGGATAGTAAAGATAAAATACATTCCCACATTCCCTTATTGGATGCTGAAGAGAGATTTAGCCTGCAGAGGCAAGATCAGTGCTGTCCAAGAGAAACAGCCACTGGGATTGAGGCACTCACAGTCAGGACACATCACCAAGGGGCTTGGATTAAAAGAAATATTTTAAAATATGAGTATACAAGGGGTTTCTGGTTGAGGACTCTCAGAACATGGACGAGTTATTGGCTAGCATTGATGGGAATATTCTAGGATCATCAAGACACACTACAAGAAACATGCATTCAAGGAAAATATTGTCCATACTTTAGTTATTGCTACCAATTATTTTAACATTTAGGTTATTAAAAATTCAAAGAGGCAAAGAGAAATGGAATGGATTCTCTCTTCACCTGTAACAAAGGTTTAACACCTTTTTTTTGTACTCTAAGGAAGAGTTGATCTGTCTGAAGACATCACTCCCACCACAAACATGCTGTAATTTTCTCGAGGATAAGTGTTAATCTCTACACAGTTTTCTGGGCGCAGTGCAGGAGTAGCTGTGCATGATGTCATGGCCTGTGCCGCTCAATATGTCACATGGGGTGATCTAATGGTCCCTGCTGCATTCCAAATTTATGTCTAGGGAGAGTTCAATGAGTTTTGGTCAAGAGAAAGCTTTCCTCTGAGTCTTAAATTAATCTCCCACTGAGGAAACAAACAAACATGGGGGAACAAAAACCCCAGCAGAGTTAGGCATCCCCAGATGGTTGATTTATGTTGACAAATGCATTTCAGTGCTAATTATGGATTCTTCAAACAGCATTGACAAATGTCCCTGGGGATAATTTGTAAAAATTGGGGTATCTCATTGTTACAGGAGCTTACTTGGATTCCTGCTGTTGTTAAATTTTGGCTCAGTAGCAAGGATGAAAAAGCCAGCTTCTGTGTGGGCCAAAGTGAAATGATACTTCTTGGTTTTATGGTCTGAGGTCTACTACAAAGACCATAAAACTGAGGAATGGCACTGGAGTGACTGCGAAGGGCTGTTGTGGTTTGGACTCAGCATCTTCCTCATCCAGGGAACATCACTGCTTTCCTCAAGTGCTTTTTTTTCTTTTGTAACCACAATAGCCATGAAAATTGATTGCATCCTCTCATGGCCCAGCCTCATTATCCTTCAGGGTGTATTTTTTGATGTTAGGTCTTTGATTCTGGGTGATCTGGGTTGGTCTGTCAGAAAGGGGCTGCTTCTGCTGACGGTCATGGTTTTCAAATTCAGTCGGGGCAGGACATGAAGCAAAACGGAAGGGTTGTGACACTGAAAGAAACTCTGCTGAGTTTGAGTCGGAGCAAGTGACAATTGTTTGCCCTTTGGGTGGTCATCTTTTCATCTCAAAAATATATCAAGTACTAATAAATGTTGTCTGCCCAGCCTTAGCTGGTGTTTTAAATCATATTATAAACAGATACTATTCTTGGCTGATCAGATTAAATTGTTTGGGATGTGCCATTTTTTCCATATACAAAATCTCACATCATTCTTTACATATTTTTTGTTAAATTAAGAGAGTAATGACATTTCTGGACTGAAGCTCTCCTTATAGTCAGCTGCTTTATACTGTCAACATCCACATGAAAAATGGAATACAAGACTCAATGTGCTCCATGAAATATTAAATTTAACCTAATTTTAAAGACATGAATATCCTTCAGTTTATATTAGTAGTAAGTATGGTGTTATCGGTCATGGGTGTTTTCCTTAAGGGACTATAATCTGTTCAAATATCAATTCAGATCCTCTGGTTAAATATAAAAAGCAACAGGCAATGAGTCCTAATTCATTCAAATCAGTTACTAGAGAAAGGGCACAAAATCAGAGAAATAAGAAGTTCAGAAGACTAAAACAAAGTCTTCTTGACCATGTACTGAATGGTAGGTGGAACAGTCTTTAAAGCAGAGGTTCCAGAGACCTTACAGGTGGAGATGTTTAAACTGAAACCATGCACAAGACACATACAAGCACAATAATTTAGCATGGAAACGTGATCATCCCTTTCTCATTTCAGATGTCAACATCTGAGCACTCACTCACTAAGAGGCTGCTAGTGGTGTCCACAAAAAAGAAATACAATTTTAAGTAGGTAGCCACACCTTGCACAGTGTTTGCAATCCACTGCAGATCACTCAGACTCCTTATGTCTTTGCAAAACTGTACATCTGTGTACATCAACACATTCTTTCCTATTACACTTCAAGCACAGAACTATTAATTCATCAGTAAAATCCTTCAGCTTAAGTTTTCCTTGTGCACATTTTCAAATCAAAGGAGAAAAGTTTGTTTAACTTGATATCTATATATATATGTACATGCACATTTATATGTATAAAGAAGCAAGTGTTTGAACTGCCAGATTTGACAGTAGGGATTCTCCAAGTTATTTTTACTTTGGTTTTCCAGCCAAAAGATTCCACTTTAAGCTTAGTCTTTGGTCGCATACACACACACACACACATTACATATATATCTATATCTCATGAGTCCTCATTCTCAGAGACTCCACCATGTGCTTTAGAGAGAAAAGACCCTCAGTAAGATGGACTTCTCCCTCACCTCGGGCCTCAGCCAACTACACTGACATCTGAGCAAAGCTCCCAACCCCATCTCTTCTGGCAGACATTAAGGAAGGTCCGACACAGCAGAAGATGCATTTTTTTTGTTTGGGAGAGCAGGCTGCAAAATGGGAATTTTCATCCTTATTAGGTCAACTTAGCAGTGATTAATGTGACATGATGTCACAGGAGGAGCACTGGTTTTGAGACCAGTTTTTGTTTGTAACTCTTTGCAATGGGTTGGTTTAGATTTCTGTCAAGTGCCTCAGTGAGCTCCTCATGATCATTTTCCCCTTGGAAATTTTCAGCTTGAGTTACATTTGAACACACTGGTGGAGAAAGGCTGGGAACTCTTACCCCCATTAGGATTTCCAGGCATTTCATATGAGTATTTTGGGAATGTCATTTGGGATATAACACTGGGGAAATAAAATGCAGAGGAAAAGTGTGTGCATGTACAAATGTGTGTGTGCAAATACACATCTGAAGATTGTTGCTGTTTAGTTCCTGTTGGGAAAAGGGGAGGGGTTTTCTTAGTAGAAAGAGATTCCAGACCTCCCATCAATATGGACCCATCAGCACCATGCACACAGAAGAGGGTAAAAATACCTTCCTAGGGGTGAAATCATTAGCAAAGACACAGAGAGCTTGCCAAATGGTTTCACTCAGAGATGTGAGCTTTGAAAGGCTAGCACTTAACTCTCAGTGCCCATTTGTATCCCTGGGGAGCTCCCCAGCCGTGGATGCCACCACATGGGAGCTGCACACGCCATGTAGGACATGGAATTTGGTCACGGAAATCAGCAGTGAGCACAGAGCTACGTGCAGCCCCTTCAGCCAGGCAGGGACTCTCTCCCAGCTGGGTCACATGCCGTGGCCATGCAAACTCCCAGCAGCAGCAGTGAGGATCAGCCCTGGATCCTCTTGCTCTCCAAAGCACATGTGCCTGATGTGCCCCTGGGGGCTCAGAGCTGCCAGAGCACAGTTCAAAGGGCTGTCAGAGGCAAACCAGATTCCTGCTTCCCTTCCTTGGCTTTTGCTTTTCCTCCTGCGAAACAACTGATTATGGCATGTGTGGGTCTTGCACACACTCTGAGCATTGACAATGTGGATTCTCTGTGATAAATAGAGGAGAGTGAACGCTGAAACAATTTGGCTGGGCCACTCCAGTGAACCAGCTCAACAAAGGGCTGCTGGGCAAAAGAAAGGATAAAACCCAGAAATGGCAGGACAAGCCATCTTTGGCACATACAGAGTATTGTAATGTGACCAGGCAAGATGGAAAAGAGGGATATCAGAGACAGCAGACTTGAAGGAACACATCATCCAGAGAAGGAGAAGACAGCTCCTCTAGGGAACCAGGCTAATGTGGGAATGCTCTGAAGAAGTCAAGAGATGGACGGCTTTTAAGGAAAGCAGAAGTCAATGTCAGCTGGTCACAGTTTTAAGAACATTTCTTACTAGATGTACTATTCTTTTTGGTGAAGTAAACGTGATTTTGGTTTTTTTAGGATCAAAGGATTCTGAAGGGGAGATCTGTAAGTGCTAGATTCCAGTTGTTGTGCTGGGAATCTCTTGCTAAGACATGGGTACCTAATAAAGTGTGAACTTTAGAGTAGTGTCTGCTAATATGAATAAATATAATGAAATTAAAACATTGGGGATGCGTTACCCACTGAGATAAAAGTGTTCAAGGCCAGGCTGGATGGGAATCTCAGCAACCTGGTCTAGTGGAAGGTGTCCCTTCCCATGGCAGGGGGATGGAACTGGATGAGCTCTGAGGTCCTTTCTAACCCAAGTGATTGTGTGATTCATTAAAACACCTGAACACCTCTGAAATCCTAAACAGTTCAGCAATCCTGGTACACTTGCGTGAAGTCCCCTCCAAATTAGGAGAATTCTTAAGGATTCTACAGTTAAATATCTACTTAAAGAGTTCAGGCAGGAAGAGCATTCAAAGGGAAAAGTGGCAGGAACCCCACAGCATAAATCTGTCTAGCAGGGGAGTTTTCCTAATCCTGAAGCAGCCCTTCCCAGGCAGCGTGGGTGTGTGCCTTCCAGCCCCAGGGAGCTCTTTAACCCTAAACTTATATACAACTACAAAGATCTTTGTTTAGACATTTCAGTGCAACCTTTCATGCAAAAGGAAACAGCAGGAAGGTTCTAGCTGCCCTTTCCATATGGCAGCAGGCTTCTTTTGTTCCATAGGTTTTCTGGTAAAAAAAAGGAGAGGAAGATTATGTAGCAACAAAACCTCAATTAATAATGAAAAAAGATACATCAGTAATCTAGTAAGAGAACAAGATTTGGTGTTCCCTAATGTATCTCATGGTTCAGTACCGATTTTGAAAGCATTGTCTCCTTTTGGATAGAGACAGACCTCCAGACACTGCAGGGTAGACTGCTGCTGTTTGAAACACCAGATGTGAATACTGTACAATGAAAATAAATTGAAGTAGACTGTTTGGATCACTCGTGTGCATTTATTAGAGCCTGCAAAGTGAGCCTCCACATGCCGTGAATGTGAGCAGCTCCTATCTGAATATACTACCAGGTGCAAAGAAGAGGTTCAGATTTGCTAAAATTTGTGATTTGTTCTGACACAATCTGTCACAATCTGAGCATAATCTGAATCTGGTGTTCTGTGGAGGACTTCAAGTTTTCCAGATGCAGCCTCATCATGTTTCACAACTTTTATTCCCACCAACTCTGCTGTATTTCCAGAAGATAGAACAAATAAATATATGTTTTAATTTTATAAACAAGGTTTGTTTCTTGTTCAGGAACGTAAGAAGTACACCCTAGTTTGCTTTCAAGTGTGTTGGCCCCCAAATTTGCTGTGGGAGAATATCTGAGAGCAGGGATGGGCAATGGCCCACCAGTGAACAGGGATTTCCTGATCTTGCTGTGCTACCTGCCACCAAAACATGGCCGAAGTAATCCAGCCCAGCTCAGTCTGGCTCAGAAAAGCTCTGGGAGGACAAACCCCTGCATGTCCACTATCATAAACCAGTTTAGCCTTAAGCCTTACAATTACATAATTACATGTACTACTTGTAGTCAGGGAAAGAAAAATGACTTATCTCATCTGAGCAAAGGTCCAGTAGTCACTTGAGAAACAAAATCAAGCAAGAAGAATCTCCAGGGTACTGAGCATTCCCAGAGGAAGCGAAGGACACGTTTCTTCTCAGGAGATTTTCCCACCGTCGATTTTCCCCAGGCCGTCACGCAGTTTACATAGCAACAACAAAAAAAGAACAGATCCCAGCAGGAACAGATCAATTGTGCTGGTTTGGCATGTGATTGTTTTGCTTTGGGTTTTTTCCTAGTTCATAAACCTGAAATTAAATATCCACAATCAGTATTTTATATAATTTTCCTCGTGGTACGGCTTTCCCTTTGCCATTTGAAACAGAAGAGCCAGGACTGCACTACAAAATCTCACTGGTATCAAAACCAGACCACAGTGCACACATCCCCTTCTGACATATATTGCTGTGCTATATGAGACGAGTTGGAAAGCATGATAAGGATGTCATAACTTAATTTACAGGAATTGGTTTACTGCTGAATTCTCCCATGGAACATGTTCCAGAGTACCGGAAAGGGAGGCTCTGTCTAGTCCCTCATGCATCAGTCAAAACTGGATTTCTCCCAAAATTGGAGAAACACCTAAATCCCCAAAATACATGTCCTATTATGATATAACCTTTCTTTACTAAGCGCTAAACCCCAGCATGCTAGGAGAAGGATAATACTTTGATTATTTTTCTGCATAATAAAATGAAGTTCTGGAAAATTACCTTTCTTTTCTCATTACCTTTCTGATAGACTACAGGGTAGGATGAAATTACAGCCATAGGAATGTATTCTCATTATTGATCAAGCCTGGAGGCTGTTTATCAGACTGGCTTCACCAGAAACCAAAGCCTACAAATCCCCCGGCATTCATTCCCTTCCACACAGTACAACGTTTTGGGAGAGTGGAAAATCGGAATAAACATTCTTTACTCTGTGTGTATATCTCCACATAAGCACGTGTATACATAGCTCAAGGAAAACTTCAGAAGCAAACATTAACAGATATCCTACATTAGTCTTGTGTGTTGATCTTCTGAAATCTCCAACGGATTTCTTCTGAAAGCCTTTAAAAGATGGATCCTGACCTCTTCTGCACTGCTGCCTGGTTGGAAGAGGATGCAGAGCAGATCAAGGCTTGTATAAGAAATACGTATTTTCTCTGGTGAACAGTGTTAAGAAATAAGCCATGGGTGCAGTATCATCCTTCAGTAATAAGGAGCTATTGGATCACACTTTGTGCAGAGGAGAAGCCATATGGCAGCATATTTCTTGGTGCACTCATCAGTAAAGAAAGGCCAATCATTCACCACATATTTTGGCAATCCACGCTCTGCATTTCCCAGCAAACATATTTTTCCATAATTTAGCCATGTCCTACATCAGTGGTCATTTCTCTCAGTGACAGATATGTGACAGAACTCCAGTGAAATTTGCTTGCCTTCCTCATGCTTTTGTCCCTGTTTTGGCTGAGGTACACAGAGTTGGTGAGGGACAAATAGAGAGATTCAATAAATACAACCATAATTTTGTTTGATGAAGAGAAAAATGACGGGTGGGTGGATGAACAGAGTTCCCTGACTATTAAAGGGTAGTTGGGAGCATTGCATTCTTCAGTATCACTGGTGTGTCACCTTGGGGAGTTCATTTCCACATAAATCAAACGTTAACCAGACAGGGAAAACTGTTCTCACTGTTACAAAGGAGGCAGCTGGCCAGCTCAAAAGGACAAAATCTCTGTTCCTCTGGGACATATGGAAATGGTCATTACAAGACAATATTTATTTATAAACACACTTGGCCCCATCAACTGGGCTTGAATATATAGAGGAATGGAGCTTATTAGTAAGATAAAGCTTTCCCACGACCTATAGAGGACACTGCATAGGGACCACAGATGTTCTGTATTAAAAAAGCTGGAAAATTTATGTCAATGGCCATGAAAAGCTCAGTTGGAAAATAAATTTAAATAAAAATAAATAAATAAGGAGGTCACCAGCAAAGACAAGGTTAAGGACACTGGAAAATGGATCTTCCAGGATACTTAACCTTTATTTATTTAATTAAGCGGAACAGATCCTGACCTCAGCTGCATGTGTCTCTCCTGAGCAGCTCTGCTGAAGTTACCAGAATTACTCTGGATTTGCACCACCAGAGCTGAGCAGATGGCTGGTCTGCCACACAGGCAAACAACCCCTTGGCAATGGGATTCACAGAATCAGTGCTAGGAAACGCTCAGGGAAGGACCGTACTTCGGAAGTACGTGCCACTTTCTGATGCAGGTATGAAAAAATCTCTGTCTCTGTCAGATAAACTTGTAAGGACTCGGCTTCAGCTGCATAACCTAAATCATGGAGCTTCTTAGCACAGAATTGGTAGCCTATTTTGAGATGGAAAGCCAGAAAAACTACAAAGAAGCATCACAAGACCAGATTCAGTTTTTATTTACCAGGGCCTTCAGATCACAGAATCAGAGAATATTCTGAGTTGGAAGGGACCCACAAGGATCATTGAGTCTGACTCTTCAGTGCATGGCCCATACATGTGGGATCAAACCCACAAGTTTGGTGTTATCAGCACCAGTCTCTGACCAGCTGAACTGACCTAATGCAAGCTGGGCTGTCTAAGCCCACGGATCCTCTCTGCTCTCAGCAGTTCTGAATGTGCTCCCAGCCAAATGCAAACAGTTCTCAGTGCTGGCTGGCCTGAAGCCTTGAATCCCAGGGTTTGTGTACCTGCTCAGTCTGTGGGAGCTGGGGAGCATGGGTGATGTTGTTTGCACAGCTGTGGGCTCGCTGAGCACCTGCAGCCTGGCTCACAGACTCTGCCTGCACCTCAGCTGCTGCTCTGTCCAGCAGACACGGATGGAGCTTCACACCAGCATCTCCTCCCCCATCTGCACGGCCAGGGGCTTTCCTGTCACACACCATCTCCTTGGGTCCCCCTATCTGCCAGAGGGATGCCGGCCCTCAGAGCCTTCTGAGAGACATCCAGCAGGGAGTACTGATTTTTCCAGCCATTCAAATGGTTTTCTCATGCTCAGTCGTCCCAGGACACTCACTGACACAGCAGGAACTAGGAAAAAATCCCTGATTCTTCTTCTTTCTGAACGAAGTCCCATTAATGCTCAGGAAGAGGAGTGAGGCCACAGAACACTCGCTGGGAATGAGACACCTTTCCTTCACAGTTTCCCAATGAAAACACTACAGCTCTCAGAGCACCATGGGCGCGTGAGGGACTGACCACCATCAGGCAGCTGAAGTCCAAGTTTTTCGAAACCCTGAGGGTGCTGCAGCAGGTTTCCAGCTGTCCCTGACATCGGAAGGCCAGGCAGGCATTTACACGAGCACAAAAATATGGGTGCACCTCCACTCTTGGTTTGCCTCACTTTCTATTATTACCTAAGCACCTGATCTCACAGATGACCTTTCAGTTCAATGCATTCCAGAGATACCCAGCTTTCTCCCAGGCCTGGTGAAGGCAGGATATCCTCTGGATATCCCAGATATGGGGTCAGGCTGACGTACTCCCGTTCTCCCAGCACACACTGACTTGGACCTTCCTGGTGGGTGGAATTCCTGAGCCAGGGGCAGTCATGCTGCAGCTGGTGAGGCCATGGAGGAGCAGGGGATTATGAGTACCCCAAAACTGGAGCACCTACTAAAGATCTGAAATAACTGCTAAATCCCCAAAGAAAACACATCACAATTCAACATTATCTAGTATTCTTTCCCATAGTAGGATAGGTATAAAATATCAGTCTGATTACTGCAGTTCAGGCTAGGTTTACAATTACTGAAGAATTTTTTTCTTTTCCTGTGAGCTTGGTATAGTTTACACCAAGAGAAAAAAAAAGCTCACAGTGTTGTTTTACAGAGTAATTTTCATTACATTTGTTTTCTTTCAACTTTTCAAGGTTTTTTTTTTTTTATAGAGTAGTAAGAAGGAACAAAACAGTTGAAGCACATATAACCCTCTCTGGTTTATGAAAATGCAGGAAATGCAAGAAATTCCCACTGCTTTTCAATGCTGAGGTGAAAATTTTCATCTGGAGTGTAATTACTACTGCAGTATGGATTTAGTTAGATATGTTCAGTTCAGTCTTTGATCCAGTGAAACTTCGTGGGGACTTGTGCAATTGGAAGTAAAACAGGATCCATGATCATTTTTACCTTGCAATAAAACTAAGAGGAAGAAATTGAACTATCAGCACTTATATAGATCATCAACAGAAATTTTAAACAGTGTTGGCCCCAGTATGAATTCCTGGTGCACACCACTGGTGACTGGACTTCATGTCACAGATGACAAGTGTTTGATCCTGGAGGTCATCCAGTCACCTCACTGCCCACCTATCTAAACTCCACTTTGCCAGTTTGTCTGTGAGGTTATGAGCTTGGTCAGGTACGATTTGTACATCTGTGCCTGACTATTCCTAGTCACCTTCTTGCCCTCTGTATGTTTGGAAATAATTTTCAGGATTAGTTGCTCCATCACCTTCTCAGGGATTAAGGTGAGGCTGGCTGGCCTGTAGTTCCCCAGAAGGTCCTTCTTGCCCTTCCTGAAGACAAAGGTGACATTTGCGTCTTCCAGTCTTCAGAAATCTGCTGATTGTCACAAATTTTCAAAAATAACTGGAAATGGGCTCATAATGACATTGGTCAACCCTTGTGGGAGCAACCCATCAGGACCTATGGGCTTGTGTATGTCCAGTTTGGTTTGACATTTGTTTTAATAATTTTCTTAACTCATTTCTCTACCTCTAGAAACAGTGGTGCTGAACTTGTCATCTCACAGTCTGCAAGTTTTTAAGTCCGCACACCATCCTGTTAACAGAGCCAGAAGTCAGAGACTTCTCCCACACTGCAGTGTTCACTCTCTGCTTCATCACTCAAGGTAATCTAGTTTATAAAACATAAAGAAGAGAAGATCAAATAATTTTAATGTTCTCTATAATGAGAGCCCAGAGCCGTGTTTGTGTGCATTATTTACTCTGGCTCCTTTGAAACAAGCAGCAATGTTTCCAAACCAGTGCTATGTTTTGGTGCTAATCTCTCCAGTTCTCACAAAGGCTATCCTGGGTGGAATTAGAAACACTGATTCATCCCAATTATCTGTGCTCAGAGCCATTCCCCATCTTCCCATGCAAGATCCTGAGTAACCCACAAAGGGAAAAATACTATCACAATGCAACCTTTCTTTCCAAATCCTCTGCTGTCCCTGGATACCACAGGAGCCCATTTCAACCACAGTAGGGACAAAGATATTTATTTTGATTTATGCTTTCCTATGTGCTCTCCCTTAGCCACAAGAAACTGATCTCCAAGCAGATGCATCATCTCTGCGTATCTCTGCTCCCCAACCAGACAGTGACCTATTTCAGAAGTCAAACTGAGATCAAATGTTACTCTCTGGTTCATGGGTAAAAAAAAAAACAACTTTGAATCACAAGAGGAACTAGAGGGAAAAGATGTCCATCCTGCACACTGCTGTGTTCACAGTGAGTACGGTTGCTTCCTTTCCCACACATCTTGGCTGTTTATTTGTTTTTTGATTAAGCTAACATGCATTTCAGCAGCTGGATCCCTGAGAGTTTTAAAACTTACCTAAGAGTAGGCTAACCCATTAGCAGGAAAATAGGACTGGGAGAAAGAAAAATAATAACCTGACAGATGCTGAACCTTGTTTTTCTCGTAGTGTGGTGAGGTGAATTCACGTGCAAAAATTTCACAAAGCACACAATGACAACACCAAGTGTGTCTGCCCAGAAAAGTTGTGGATTGGTCATCCCTGGGAGTGTTCAAGGCCAGGCTGGATGGAGCTCTGAGCAACCTAGTCTAGTGGAAGATGTCTCTGCCTATGGCAGGGGGGCTGGAATAAGATGACTTGTAAAATCCCTTCCAATCCAAATCAGTCTGTGATTCTACAGTTCTATGGAGCATTGATCTGTTTTGTTGGGGTTTTTTTTAATTGTTTCTTCTAGAAGAAAAAGACAAAAGGAGAAAGAAAAGGAGATAGAGGAGGAGAATGAGAAGGAGAAGAGAAAGGAAAGTTAAAAAGCAAAAGGAAATGGGAAGGGGAAGCAGAAGGAGATGGGGAAGAGGAAGAGCATGAACAAAGATGTAAATGCCCAATAGTCCTTGTTTCAGCAAATAAAGCTGGAGCCATTGACCATAAACAACCAGTTATAATGTTGGGTCTGAGTCCCAAAGCTCATACTCATGGTAGCTCATGGTCAGACTGAGGCTTTTAAATCAAGGTACAGAAATTCCACAACAGTAGAGCTTCCCTATATTTAAGAGTATTTAGAGCTGAACTCTATAACCTCAGCTTCTTGCCACATCTCCCTTTCTGTTGCACCACTAAAGCTTCAAGGGTTTTTTGATCTATGAACAAAAATTGTCTGGATTCCAAAGCCACTGTCATCAAAACATCAATTAAATAAACATTCTGTTTCTTTTCGTTCTCCTTATAGAAATAATGCAGAACTTTGCCTTAATAGCGACAGATTAATTGCATCATGTCTAAGGTCTGTTGTTTGGATGACTTGTCTTGCTAACCAGATCTGATGGTTATTTGTCCTAGATGGAAACCAGTGAACTTCTAAAAAACAGGTGGAAAAGGGAAAAATCTGGCTGAGAATTAAGCAGTTTCCTAGTACCTGCCCTAAAAGTGATCATCCCAAATATGTGTTATTTTTAATGGCTACTCATACCCCTGGTACTGGAGGTGTGAAGTCAGTTGGTAAAAGAGGCTCAATCTGGTTCCACCAGAAATAAAAGGAGCAGATTTCTCATGTGTTGCCCTAGAAATACCCAACAGCATGTGAAAAAATCACAGAATCATTTAGGCTGGAAAAGACCCCCAAGATCATGGAGTCCAACCTTTGACCACCTTGTCAAGTAGACCAGAGCACTGAGTGCCATGGCCAGTTGTTTCTTGAGTATTTCCAGCACCTCCCTGGGCAGCCCCTTCCAATGCTTGACAAAGGAAAGAAAGGCTCTGCCTCATTGTCAAACACTTCAGTAGCACAAGCACTTGGCCAAAGATTGTCCAAAGAGCAGTGGAGACAGGGACAACGTAAAAGAAAACACAGCTTTATGTCTTTCAGGATGGAGAAATTTATTTCCAAATAACAAGGAGATAACAAGGAAGGAAGGAAGGAAGGAATTCGGAAGGAAGGAATTCGGAAGGAAGGAAGGAAGGAATTCGGAAGGAAGGAAGGAATTCGGAAGGAAGGAAGGAATTCGGAAGGAATTCGGAAGGAAGGAATTCGGAAGGAAGGAAGGAATTCGGAAGGAAGGAAGGAATTCGGAAGGAAGGAAGGAAGGAATTCGGAAGGAAGGAAGGAAGGAATTCGGAAGGAAGGAATTCGGAAGGAAGGAAGGAATTCGGAAGGAATTCGGAAGGAAGGAATTCGGAAGGAAGGAAGGAATTCGGAAGGAAGGAATTCGGAAGGAAGGAAGGAAGGAATTCGGAAGGAAGGAATTCGGAAGGAAGGAAGGAAGGAAGGAAGGAAGGAAGGAAGGAAGGAAGGAAGGAAGGAAGGAAGGAAGGAAGGAAGGAAGGAAGGAAGGAAGGAAGGAAGGAAGGAAGGAAGGAAGGAAGGAAGGAAGGAAGGAAGGAATTCGGAAAGCAATTTCTGTGTCAACTGTAACTAATTCATAATATACACACAAATATTTTCTTCTAAGGATGTACCATGCCAGAGGACTTCCTCTGTAAATGAGCTCTGTATGATGGATGAGGGAGACGCTCTGTGGAGCTGTCCTGGCCACCTCTGAGAGACCAGTTCTTGTATGTTCTGTAACACCAGGAAAACAGGGTTTGGAGGGGGTAAACCACCAGATCAAAACCTTCCTGAGCAGAAATTAGTGAGCAGTCTGCAGTGGAGCAGTCCAGGGTAGGAGAGAGACTCATGCAAAAAACCAAGCGCTCAACCTGATACAAAGAATTTTTGTGGTATATTTCAACTGTGCCATACTTCTCCCTGGTGATCAGTGACAGGACCTGAGAGAATGGTATGAAGCTGTGTCACAGAAGGTTTACCTTGGATATCAGGAAAAGGTTCTTCACCCAGAGCGTGGCTGGGCACCAGAACAGGCTCCCAAGGGAAGTGGTCACAGCACCAGGCCTGACAGAGTTTGAAAACACGAGTTCAGGTTCAGGTTCCCTTGTAAAGCAGTGAGACAGGTTTAGAGGTTTTCAAATCATCACTACTTGTCAACCAGCATCATTAGGTACTCAAAGTGTTAAATCTTGTATCTGATGGTTTTGAGTAAAATCTACGGAGACAAGGTAATTAAACCCATAATTTCCACTTCCCATCCTACTTAGAGTCAGGGCAAAGTGCCACACAGTGGTTTGAGCTGAATAAATTGTTTTCTGCACTAGCTCCTCTGACAGCCTGGTGAGCTAAAAGAGAAAGACGACTTTCTCTAAAAGAGCAGGAGAGAGATTTATCACCCAGTTTATCACCCTGAGCAGCTCTGGGATGAGCACAACAGAGCAGGATCAGCACAAGTAAGCAGGCACCAGCCCAGCTGTGCCACCTGACTTCATCCCCAAAGAGGGTCAGGGACACTGCTAAAGGGTCATACTGAGAGGTTGTGCCCCCACAGCCTCTTATCTCCCACGGACTTGCAGCATGGGGATGGTCCTCACTGGTTGTTGAACCTGCAGTCTCTCTCAGCTTGTAGAGCTGCTGTTGTTGAGCAAAACCCTAATTTACCTGCCAAATGCAATGACAAATGACAAAGCTTCAGTGTACTCTGGCTTATTTGTTATTAGCCGTGGTGTAAATGTTCCAGGAAAACAATGTTTAATACCCCCATCAGCCAACAAAGCGGCTCTTTCACCAGTATTTACAGGAAGGGCTCGTTTCCCTCAAGTGAGTTTGCTTTGACGTTATTGGAAGAGGTTTTGTGGCAGATATTTACACTAGGCTGAGTGGCTGTGGCATCTTCTGAACACACTTGACACAGGCTGGGGGCCCAGGCTGCCAGAATATGAAAGAGCACTTCCCACAGCACCTTATCAATTTGTTGTACTCCCTGAGTGGCGTGATTACTTTTCCATGGCCGGGAAGGCTGACTAACCCTCCCTGAACCATTAATCTTGGGACAGCTTGAACCAAGAAAGATTTCTGTAAAAATAGACCACAAAGAATGCATTGGAGACGAGAGGCTTTGCGTCTTTTACAGCTTCTTGACCTCTTCTGGCTGGATTTTTTTACTAACGGGGAGGATTAAAGGGAATATCCTGGATCCCCAGCGCAGCGCAGTGACCGATGTGCACAGCCGCTCTCAGTCATGTCTCTGAGCAGTGGGGCGGCTCAGGCTTTGCTGTGAAGCACACAAAAAGGGCCTGACTCATTGCTCTTTCAACTCAGTTTCTGTCCAGTAGCTCAGATTTTCTGGGTCTCAAACCCAGCCCTGATTTATGCTCATTTTTTGGAAGCTCTGGAACCAGTCTGGTGAAAAAAGGGAGGAGAAGGGCATGAAGGGAACACCTGAGAAGAGAGTTGTTTTCCTAGTGTATAACTTCTCTGTAGGTGGTGATTAGTTGTGGTGGCAGGCCACCTGGCTCCAATAAATCACAACATTGCCTAATCATTGCACACACGGTGGTGTAAGATTCATGATAATAAAACAACTGAATGCTAATGTAACACATCCTGCAATTCCAAAAATACTAAATGCACAGAAGAATTTGCCTCAAACTAGGAATAAAAGCTTTCTACTTTTCAAAACTCTATGTGATATATAATGTTATTTCTTTTTCAGATATTTTATTTGATAGCATAAAATAGAATTTTATATTTCATATAAAGTAGCTTTTATGTTGCGGGAGAAATGCACTCACTTTACCAACTGAGTCTCGGAAGGCTTCATAAATTTTCCAACTGGAGTACTAAATATTGTAGAAAATGGTTCTTTAATCAAGGTGAGTGCAACAATCCAGTAAGTCTTCATCTCAGATTGCAACTAATTGTGTATCAGTGTCACTTCCTTCATATTCTTATACTTTTAGCTACAACATTGAATTCACTGTTAAGTGGAATGAACACATTAAGTAGTTACACCAGCTGAAATGCTTTTATCAGCAAATACAAGTTCTAATTTAGACACAGAGGGAATTCAAATTTTACATTCCAGTATGATTTTTGTCGGGGTAAACCTTGGCTGGTAGTGTGCTGCCTGTGCAAGGACTTGGCTGCAAAGGTGAAGAAAATACATACGCAGAACAATGTTTGGACATTGGTCCAATGGACATAGATTTGGTCATTTGATTTGGTGAGTTTTCTGTTTGAAATGATTATTTGGGGAATACAAGAACAGGGGATTGCTCAAAATACATTTAAACATTCATTAGCTTAAATTTTGTTCCACTGGAACCAAACCAATGCTGCAGACAAAGAAATACTCAAGCAACAATAAGGAAGATCTTTACCTTATCCTCTATATTATTTTCTTTATTTAATTTCATTTTTAAAAGAAAAAAGGGAATTTGGTTGGGCCTTCAGCTTTTAAACCTTACACCAATCAAAGCTGCTGCAGCATCACCCTTGCAATACGTGGGTGCTACTGCAAAAGTTGGGAATTGAACCATGAATCTCCAGCCTTTAAATACAGAAGAAAAACAAAGAAAATCTGTCGCAAGCTAGGAAAACAGCCTCTTCCCTCTGTTGCAAGCAAGGAAAACAACCCCTTCCCTTTGCAGCCAGCTGCTCTGAAATCAGAACTGCATCTACATGGTTTGTAAGCCAGCCTTTTGTGGCTGTTTCAGGGGGAGCCACGTTCTTCCCCACTGCTGGGTGATGAAACTGTGGTTCATTATCACATCTGAAGTCTGATGGGGAGCACATAAAATTGTCAATCCTTTCCTCAAACAACAGCAAGAAGAAAAAAAACAACCAACCAAGAAACTGCGTTGTTACCACCATCTACTGGTGGCCAGGGTAGGCTTTCAGCGAGCACTTCAGGACCTGTTGGAGTCATGGACTCCAACTCCTGGCTCTGAGCAGGACACCCCACGAATCCCACCATGTGAGCATTGTCCAAACATTTTCTTTCCTGAGAAAATCCCAACCCAACCTCAAAGCACTGGGCAATAACAACTGCAAAATGCAAACTAAAATATACTGAGCGAGGATAGAAATGGTTTTAAAATATGACCACTTGTAGTGGCATAAACCTTTTCCCCATCTTTCCAGATATTTTTGGTCTGGTGATCTTCTCTCTAAATATTAAAAGGAGTCAAAGACAAAGTATCATGGGAGTTACTGGTACTTTGCTTGTTCATTTCAAGATAGATTCAGGCTATATAAAATAATAGAATATAGCAAAGGGTTGCATGCTCATTTTTCTTATTTCTTATAAAGCAATAAAGTGAAAAGGCACTTGAAATTATTTTTCAAATAATGTGCCTACAGGTGTTTCATATCTTGTTTAATTATTATAGGCTCAGTAGATAATTAAACAAGATATGAGACACTTATTGGAACATTCACACCTTCCAGAGGGGCTTTAAATGTGAAAACTTACACATCTGTGCTTTGGAACAGGGGAAACTCATTAGCTGACAAGCACATTACAGGTTCTCTGATTTACTACATACTCTCTTAACTCTTCTTCTGAATCCTTAACCAGAGAACCTGGCAGAGACTTCTGCTATCTGCATTTCCCACTTCCTGTCCTTATTTCCTTCCACCTGTTTATTTTCAAACACGAGAATGAGACAAATATTTGCTAAAACTGGATCAGATCCTTAACCTGCTGATATCAGCCAAGGTAAATTTTGCTTGTGCCAGTTTTTCCAGTGCAACCTTGGGACAGAATTTCATAAAACGTGAATTTCCATGCTGTCCCTGGCATGAAATTGCACCCCTGCCGTGAGCACAGCTCATCTAAAGTGATCTGCAATCCCAAAGGTCTGGAAAACAAAGTCCAGATGTACAGGAATGAACACAGTGAACTGGGCAGTAATGCCTGGATGATGCGGCCAGTGGAGTTTCTGTTTGGCTTTCTTGGGAAAAATGCCCTAATGACACTGTATGGGTCTGGATTCAGGGTCGCTGAACGAGGGGAAACTCCAGATTTTGCTGTTAACCATTAAAATAGAGGCAGAGCTGAAGCAGTTCCCACGTGCTAAGGCTGTGGTTTTTATCTCGGTCAGTAGATGTCAGTGATACACAAGGAAAACCACACATGGACAAGCCCTGAAACCAGGATGCCTCAGAAAAAACGGCAACACTTTTTTTTTTTTTTCTCCTTGGTGTCAAGGTGCAGCTGGTGGAAAAGAGGAGAAGCGAATGTATTTCAGAGGGAAAATGTTCCTGAGAAACATTGGAGATTCCTGTGTCCTACATATGATGAAACAGCACGATTGGGTAGTGACAGATTCAGGATTGACATATATCATTTCAGTCTGAGTTTTGGAAAGCTTTCATTTGAGGAAAACATGCATTCTCACCTTCCCTTTCCAGACTAGTGTGCCCCCTCCACAGCTACACTGTTAAAAAGTATAGAATGTTTCAATTGATGGGCTAATCCTAAATCTTTCTCTACTGAACATGAATTAAGGACTGACTCATTACGGTTCAGCCCAGTTTATAGTAGAGTTTATTAACAGTATGGTTTATTTTGCAACATAGTAAATACATACAGGCAGAACTGAACATCTCATTCAAGAATAAATTCAATGTGGATTTTTAAGCCTCCAGAACTTCCATAGCTTCACAGCTTGCTGAATTGCTACAAAGAGCTGCAAGTCTTTCCAAAAACCAGTAGGCCAGCCCTGAAAGTCTTGGGATAATCATTGGACATTCCCTTTATGCCTGGGAAAGACCCAGGCTCAAGGCTGGTCAAAGGTTTCCAGCAATAAAGACAATAAAAGGGAACTCATGTATTAGGAATAAAAGATTAATACATGTAGATCAAAGAGGGAATTATTAGAGGGTGTTGGGGTTTTCTGATTTGGTCAATGCAAAGGAAGTTTGTCAGATAATCACTATTTAAACTATTTTTGACCTCAAACTCAGTTGTAGGTCCCACCCCAATTTCAGCTGGGTACATGAATGCTACAGCTCCAACCACAGTTTCCTCATGCAATATTCACAGCAGAGGCACAAATTAAAAACAGTTTAGATCCTATGAATGCCCTGGTGCGGCCATACAGGTTTAGCAGGCCTGTCTGAATGCAGCCAGCTGAGTACAGCACCTGTAACACCTCAAATGAGGGCACTT
Organism: Coloeus monedula; assembly: GCF_965178545.1. Lineage (NCBI taxonomy): Eukaryota > Metazoa > Chordata > Aves > Passeriformes > Corvidae > Coloeus > Coloeus monedula. Next base: position 14,514,266 of record NC_138784.1, read on the forward strand.
GAAACATTTGCAGCCACATTAATTCTCTCTTGACTTCAAAGCTTCATACACCTGTCCTAAATGATCCAGACCTGGGCCAGGTTTGCATCCCTTTCACAAATATTTAGGAAATGAGTACTTTTTTTTTCCTAAAACCACCAGCATTTACACATGACTATTACTGAAAAAAGCAAGGGAACTTAGTATTGCTTAGTTATTATTTCTCACCTGCTTTTGTTACTCGTTGGCCCCCTTGGGCAAAGAGATCAAGCTGGAGAGGGAAAATGCTCCTGCTAATACGAGCTACCCCTCATCTGCAGTGAATACCAAATGCTGGAAGTGAGTATTTTATTGTGATCCACTGTACATTGATACTTGCTTTTAGGAATTGTTTAACATCTTTACTACATGACTACCTCGGCTGCCTGTATTTCAGGTAACTCTGTCTCTTAATTATATAAGGAACACAAACCCCAAAGACAGAGTTCCTAACATTCATTTAACCCAGTACCTGTTACTGAAGCCCTGATGCCTGAAAACTTTCCTATTTTTTTTCCCCCAAGTAATTTAGTAAAAGAGAGTAGCACTCCCTGCAGGCCTAGTGTGCAAAGTGGTGCTTCCCAGAGTATTTCTGGTACCAGCATTAAAATATACACCAGGCTTTTCACGATATGGAGGGGATCACTATTGATTCCTTTGCATTGAATACTTCCAAGCTCTCAATACTCAAAACAAAAAGTTGATGCAAACTTGCTGTGAAAATGCCATACTTGTTCTGTGTTTCATCTTTCACACAAGCTTCATTCTCTTCCTGAAATTCCTCAACAGCCTGAGTTCCCCTCAGAGGCAGCGTGTGTTCTTATGGATTGGGACCATAGGAGAAATTGGCATCAGAGGGAAAACATGATTATGATTTGGCACCGTGCAGGCCTGGGATGCCTGGCTTGGAACAAAAAGTACTTTAAACCCCTGGAGCTCAGCACTGAACGTCTGATACGCAGAAACCCAAAGCCACTTTGTTGGCAGCTGTGCACATCTCCATTAGCTCTTCCTGCCCTGGCTTTATCCCTAGGGGACCATTCCACAAATTAACTGCCTTGCCAGTTATTTTTTCTAAAATCCTGGCCCACCTGGGAACACTAACAGAAGCTCAGATTGGCTTAGAGACATTGCAACTTCCAAGTCTTTTCAATATGCGAAAGAGTCAGTGAAAGTATTGAATTTTCCATGAATTAGCCAACAAAACACCTCTCTGTGCTTGCTTTTCTTAGTTCTTGGTACACCCACATACATATGTGCACATCCAGGTGTAGTGACAGAGATCCCAGTTTGAAAACAGATTTTCCTGAAGGCTTTCTCTGAAGGCAGTTGTTGCCAAACATTTCAGAAGTATTAAAAAAAAGGTGACTTTGATGACGCATATCCATCGTGGAAGCTTCTTACTAATCTTACTAATCTGAGTCAGTTAGAAAATGACTCATTCTTACAAATAAGAATATATATTTCTCATATACCTCTATCTCTTAGAGTAAATGTAGATATTAGTCAGGTATACCAAGTCTTTTTCTTTTTTTTCAGCCTCCTCTTGCAGCCTGGCCTTGTTTTTGGACACTGCAGTATCAAAAAGCAGTGTCCCGTGGGCTGACTGAGCACAGGCCCAACAGGACATCTTGCTGGGAGTTTGCATTTGTCTCGTTTTCCATTTGTGCACTTAACTTGGAAACGCCTTGGAAATGCTTCCTTGAGGAGAGAGAAAGCAAATGTGTTTAATAGACAGGAATATGCAGGGATGGGGAATAAGGAAGTGCATTTGGAAGTCTCATGCTGCAGGCTCTCTGCAGAGCTGTGCTGTCAGTGTTCAGCCCACTCTGCTACCTATTTTTAAAACTAGCCTCCCTAAAACCTCCTTTCTAACTATAGCACAGACCAATAAGGTGAAGCACTTATGAGTCAGACTTTTATACCCTTGCCTTTTTTTCTAACCAATTGTTTTATAGGAATTTTTCCTTTTTAACAGGATTTCTCCTCGTGGCACCCACATTTTCACAGCAGCAGAACTGCAGCCAGCTAAGTCACCCTGGAGGATGCTCAGGCTTGGTACAGCACACTATCATCATAAATCACTCAAATACAGTATAAAAAGAATGGTGTGGTTTTGGGGAAAATAGAAATATGGAGTGTTTTCAGAGTGATATCTGAGCATGGACAGTGCTGTAAATTGGGGTAAAACAACCCAGCAGGACTTTTTATTTTAGTCTTCTCAATAGTATGATCGGCTCCTGGTGTTTGACGTCATTAAGCAGTCCACAGGTCTAGAAATAATGCAATTTTTTTAACACTGTTTTCAGTTGTCTCCCTTAGTTTGACCCTTGATAAGATTTATCTGGGCATTTATCAGTTTTGATTGCTTTCCCTTGCAGAGGGAGGGAGGGACTCTAAGGCTCAAAACCACCTCTTCAAAATGAAAGCTGTGGCTGTGTTGTATAGTTAGATAATTTTTTAAAAAAGGTTGGGGTTCTATAAAAATCCTTACTTGGATTGGGAATGGCTTCATCTAGAGCAGATTTCTGTTTTCACTTCCTTCTCTGTCATTTTATAACTGCAGGAGAGTAACCTGATTTTCATGTCAGGTTTTTACTGTGAGGGTGGGCAGGCCCTGGCACAGGTTGCCCAGAGAAGCTGTGGCTGCCCCATCCCTGGCAGTGTCCAAGGCCAGGTTGGATGGGGCTTGGAGCAACCTGGAATAGTGGAAGGTGTCCCTGCCCATGGCAGAGGTTGGAATGAGATTCTTTTTAAGGTCCTTTCCAACCTAAACATTCTGTGATTCTGTTGTATATTCCTGCTTAGCCCTCACAGATTATTGTACTGCTTATTTTACTACTATATATTTTCCACCTCTCTTGAGTATCTTTTGCAGATATTCCAAATCAATTGTAGACTGCTAAACAGAAGATCCATATGGAATCAGGATCATTGCTGCTAAGTACAATAGATCCATCAAGTTGAAAGGTACAGCTTTTATTTTTCCCCCAAATTATTTGACTCCTGCAGTGCTTTACATTTATAGTTAATGATGCATTTGCCTGCTGCAGTTAATGAGAGAGCAATTAATCGAAATCTTTTATCTTTATCTCTGTCAGCTAACCAACTTTGTAACCATTTCTATGCTGATACTACCATACCAATGGTCTATATATTTCAGAATTTTTATGTTTTTACAATATTTGCCCTTTTCTATTTATGCTGGGCCATTGGTCATGTGGATAACAAATTCTTTTCTTTCTGTATGTGGAAGACTGAATTGTTATAAAACATGCACACTTCTCAGGCCTTAGCAGCTAAATTTTCTGTGAATTCCCCACTCCATTTGTGGTTATGGCATTCCCACCAAGCAGAGCCAGGCCCTGTGTTCACAGGAACCAGTACTGGGTTATGTGAAGGACTGATGGACTGAGCAGAGGCCAATCCAAAGCAGTTTAGAAATATTATGTTGTCTTCTGTGGTGTTTTTTGTTTTGTTTTTGTTTTTCCCACCAAAAAATAAAGAAAAGAAAAAGAAAAAAAGAACAAGCAGCAAGAAAAAAAAATCTGCAGGTTCTCTTTCCATAGCAGGTTTATCTTGCCATCTGGGGGATGGATAGATTGTGAAAGGGAGGAGAATGACACTTTGCCAGATTCTCATCTGAATATTGTCTTGCAGAGCCTTATGCCACCTTCCAAAACTCCCTCCTCTGAAGTCAGAGTCAGTAGCAGCCAGTTTCCACTGCTGGCTGGCTCTAGATAAGATTTTCCTCACATTCCCTACAAAGGAGATTGTGCTGCCAACAGTCAGAGTTGTGCTAATCCAGTACAGCTCTCCACACTCCAGTATCCCACCAGAGTATGGACAGGAGCTTCTGGCACGGCCACAGGAGAGGTTCCCTTCCCTGGGAAAGTTGTCCTGCTCCATCCCAGCCCACAAAATCTGCTCCAAACAAGGCCCTCCCAGATGCCAACCCAGACATGAAATGGCATCAAGATAAAATGACCTTCCTGGAGTCCAGGTGGATGAAAACATCAGATCCTCCTCTGAGAGGAAGGCTGTCCAGCTTTGGTTTACCTATAATTCTTCATGTAACTTTGGAAATAATCTTGTGTTCACTCACTTCTTTGTCCATTCCAATTTCCAGACAAGCTTTCAGCCTTTGTCATCTGAGCCCTTCTTTATCTATTGCTGTCACCTGACATCTTAACAAAAAGAAATCCTGTAAAAGAATGTAAATTATATGCATCTTACTCTCTTTTGACAGTCATCTTAAAAGCTTTACAAAGAGATGGTTTGGTTTGGTTTTTTTTTCTTTTTTCTTGTTTGCTGAAAATTGCCGAAGCTTTGTTGCCACAAAAATAAATTGTAACAGATGTCGTAGCACCCACATGGAGATACGAGAACATCACATCCAGGCACCGTCCAGAGGCTTGGCGGAGGCTGGCAGCTGAGCAAGGGTTTGGGGCTTTTTTTCTGGCAGGTATTTGACATCAGGTAAAATGAGGCAAGAACCCCAGCTCTTGCAGAAACGGCTGCTCATTTGTGGTGCCTCTGTCTGGGGACACAGCAGATGTCCAACCCAAACAAATTCAGCACAGGACTGAAAACCAGGCTTCTCCTACTCTGTGTTGGGCAGCTAATATTGCTGGCAGCACCACGTAATATTTTTTCCTTCCTGTTTGTGGCACTGCTTATCTTGCAATAGGTGATATGAAGTGGCTCAGGAGGTGCTGTGAGGCACAAGTAATGTGTGTTTGTAAAGCACTCCAAGGCACTTGACTGAAAGCAGGTAGGAAAGTATCACCTCTGGCTACCAGCAGGGTCAGGATCTCCACAGCAGCCTGGCTCTGGAGCAGTAATTTCTGCATGATGACATGCCAGGAGTCACTTATTACATCTCAGGGCTGCTGTCTCTGTAAGGGACGTGTCTTCTTTGGAGTGGCCACCTGACATCCTCATTAAGGCTTCATCAGCTGTAATGGCCTGTACATAGCAGCCAATGCCTGAGAATGAGAGAAACACCTTCCACTCTGAAAATGTGAGAAGTGGCCACTCTGATGGCTCACCTGGCCTGAAATGGATCTAAAATATCCCCACTATTACTTCCATGTGTGCCCAGAGCACCTATTAAGCCCCCACATGGATCAGGACTCCGGTAAATCAGGAACCATGCACAGGCAGAACAAAGCAGCAGCTTGTAAGAGAATCATGGAAATGCTAAGGTCGGGAAAAACCTCTAAGATCATCGAGTCCAACCATTAATCTAGCACTGCTGTGTCACCACTAAACCATGTCCCCAAGTGCCACACAGAGGAGGCAACAGATGGGGGCAGGTTGAATGGAAAATAGAAGGAAACAAGGAGATGGGATCAGACAGTACGAGTTATGTTAAACACATTCCAAGCTTTTGCTGGCATCCCTGCAAGAAAGGTCAGATGAGACATGGGAAGAGGGCAATAAAGTTTCTCTGGATGCTCCTCAGTGGCATCTCACATGGAGGCTGGGGGCCAAAACACACAGGTGCTGCTCAGGGTGAAAGAAACTACAAGGATTTACATCAGCAGAGGGGAAACAATAGAAAAGCCACAGGAGACAGCAAAATTACTAGGCAGGCACTTGCTGGATGAACCTGGGAAACTTTTAAAGTAAGTTTCAAAACAATGGGGGAAAAAAGTATACCTTTCTCCCCAGTTGCTGCTGTGTCCAGGCAAACAGCCCTTTGCTATACAGTCCCTCTAAAGGAAGTGTATCACATAGATATTTGACTCTTCCCATCTGTTTCTCGCTCAAAAGGAAAGAGATGGATGTTGCTAAATGCTGGCTGCCTCCTTGAGACAGAGTATGCTCAGGTAGAGGCAGGGTGCACAGGGGATGCTCTTCAACCCCAGCCAGGTAGAGGTGATATCATTAACCTTTCCTTACATGTTTGGCACTTTCTGTGATGATCAAATAAATAAATAAAGCCCCATACACTTCACATACACTCATATATATGGGGAAGCAAACTTGCAATGTCACAAAATAATCCTTTTGGATAAATTAATAAAACCACTCACAGTTTAGTGGGTTGGTTTTGTAAAAGACCAGTTCGTCTGTGGTAAGTTAGAACATGCCAGTTAAGAAGACAAAGAAACATAATTCTGCTTCATAAATTGACTAATTACCATGAAAACGTTGCAACTTGGAAAGCCTGAACTGTTCTGCCACAGAGAGTATGTAAGAAAAGCAATGTTCCAGTTTAAATTGAAGCTTCCCATGCCTCAGACAGCAAAATGTCTAAGCTCTGCTTTGAGTTTGGTAAAAATGCCAGCTACATATTTACCGAAATATTTAAAGTAGTGAGCACATGCGTTACATTACATTACTTTAAATGAAATTTGTATCCTGCTGTGTCCCCCAGTATTTCAAAGGAAAAGAGGGAGGAGAGAGGGAAAAAGACCAGGCAGAGCTGAATCCACTCCACAAAATGAAGATACCCAAAATGCCTGGAGGGACTGCTGGCAATCCCCTCCTATGTACAGTGAGCTCCTTGAGGACAAAGAACAAAGTTCTGAAGCTTTCCTTCTGTCTTAAATCTTCTCTGTACATGAGGAGGATGCAGGTCCCAGCTTGACAAGTGGGAAAGAACCACTATAAGGTGCAAGGTGTCTCTGCCAGCCAGGGATGTACCCAGGGCTATAGCAATAGCAAAATCAGTCACTCCCTTACAGGAATAGCAGCCATTTCTACCACTGTGACCCAGGATGAAAGTTTGGGTGGGTTTCTCAATTCTCATTCTGACATGAAAAAACAGTAAGTCTTTGTCTCTTAATTTTAAATGTTGAGCCCCTGTTTGCCTTCCAGCTTGGCTTTTTTAGAGCACAGTAGGAACATTTGCTTTCCCTAAACTTTAAGTGAGATTATTTTCCCATACAGTCACACAATCTGAGATGCCATGAACTTTTAAGAAAAATTCTTTCTATCTATCTATCTATCTATCTATCTATCTATCTATCTATCTATCTATCTCTGTGTATATCCTGAAAATTGTGGTGGCATCATTGGCATCAGGAGTACCTAGACTGTTCTTCATGTGAGGACAAGGCTTTATGGGCTTCACCTTTTCTGTCATTCCAAATACAATTCCTCCTTTGTTGGTCACAAAACTGGATAACCACAGCTCCACAGAGTTCAGCATGTTCTTTATTTTCATTTTCAGGGCAGAGTCTGTTCATAAATGAGATCTTGGCTCTTACAATCAGTTCACCAAAAGCTTGAATGTAGTCTGTGCCATGGGGAAAATAGTGGGAAAGATTGGAGACCTCTGCTGTGGTTATATCTGGATACCAGCTGTCAGATCTCATCATCCTTGGGACAGCAGCATGCATTTTCCATCACAAATGCCATTAGGTGCATCAGAACAGAGCCTTTAACAACAAACTAAAAGGCAATAGCCCACATGAATCACAAAACAGCTAAAGAGAAAAGGCTGTGAGAGAGAGTAACCCAGAAAATCACTTGATTAAGAGCTAAAAGTGGCTACTGTTCCCTTAGGGGAATCAAAAAGTTCCTTGTTTATTACGGTATCCCACAGTGGTAAGGAGAAGAGGGGTCCAACAGGCAGGAATTGTGCAGCACGACTGATTTATTTAATTATTTTGCAAACTCTTTATAGACTTTTTTCTTCATAGTCTAATTGGTCAACGGATCAGCCACCCCTTGGGGTGATTGGCTAAAATCCTAAAACATCCATTGTCAAAATATTTTTCTATTTTTACCATAAACAAAGCTCTGCAAGGTCGCAGGTGTTCATAGTTTATAGAACTCTGCTACTGTCTTCCGTGAGACAGAAAAATATCTCATGGGACTGGAAAGAACTGGAAAGAAGCAAGAAAAATTCTTGCTAGCAGCAATATTTGTCCATAATCTGTTGGTAGCAGATTATCAAGGCACATCAAAGATTAGAAGACAGGTGTTGATTGAGGGCAAAAAGACACAGAGCTGTGCCCACACAACTAAGATGTGAATTAGGAGCACAGGCAAAGGAGAGAGATCATCTTGTGGAACAAATGACAGCTCAGATGGGATGAACTCAGTTAAAGTACCACTCAAAGTCCTTGCAGTCACACCTGTGTAGAGCTGCTTCTGCCTTCCATGCACTTCACAGCTACTCAGCTACTCAGCAACCTCTGCTCTCCATTTTGAGTTATTTGGAATGATGTGTCTCCATAAGGAAATCCTGCCAGCACAATGTCTGATGTATTAGATGGTGATAGAGGGAGACAAAATCAGTGTAAACTGACCGATTAAAATAAGTGTTCCTCTTTTCAACCTTTATAATTCTTTCCACTTGCCCCATTTTACTTTTGCTGGTGTGGGTAACACTGTGCTGGTATTTTGATGATGACTCTTGATGCAAATCTCTTCTGGAGCTGATTTCATAGGCCATGGCTGGAGGTAAAGCACTTTATGGAAAGAAAAATGCAGAACTGATGATGGTCACATCCAAAATCGTTCTCACTGAGCCAGAAAGGCCAAGCTTGCACCTGCCCTGCTCTAGCAGCTCCCAGGAGGAATGGGAGGAATTCTCACAGCAGCCAGGGGCAGCACACAGCTGACACATCTCCTGAATCTGCTTGGAAAGCACTGATAAGGAGGCCTGGTTTTGGCTGGGATAGAGTTAATTTTCCTGTTAGGAGCTGGTATAGTGCTATGTTTTGGATTTAGGATGAGAATAACGCTGATAACACACTGATGTTTTAGTTGCTGCTGAGCAGTGCTTACTGTAAATCAAAGACTTTTCAGTTCCCCAGGCTCTGTCAGCAATCAGGTGGTCAAAAAGCTGGGGGACATGGCCAGAACAGCTGACCAAAGCTGGCCAAAGGGATATTCCATACCACAGAACATCATGCTCAGTATAGAAACTGGGAGTAACTGGCTGGGAGCTACCAATCCCAATCAGGAGCTGGCTGGGCATTGGGCAGCAGGTGGGGAGCAATTGTACTGTGCAGCCCTTGTTTTTCTTGCCTTTGGTTCCTCCTTCTATTTTACTATCTCCTTTTTCATGACCATTACTATTATTATTAGATTTTAACTTATTTCAATTACTAAACTGCTCTTACATCAACACACAGGTTTTATGTCTTTTTTCCCCAATTCTCCTCCTCATCCCAGCATTGGAGAGGAATGAGGCAGCTGCTGCATGGTGCAGAGCTGCCATCTGGGGTTACACCATGACATAAGGAAATACACACTACCCTGGCAGGAAGCCTGGGCTGGGCTGGCTGTGACAGGCCACTGGAATTACTTCCTTGCAATTTATCCCATCAAGACCAACACACGTCACAGAGGAGGAAATGCACAGAGGAGCTTCCAAGGACAAGGTCACCGTACCTGCCCGTGGCAAAGGCAGAAACAGGAACAACACTCCCTTCTGTCCCAACACTATAATTATTCTGATCAATTTTATTTTATGATTGTCATTAGGACACTGCTGGGAAAAAAAATTATGACAATTAGAACACAGCAACTACTGGGATATAAAGTGAAGATGATATGGAACAAAGTTTTGAGAAAAATACAAGGAAATTACAAGTTTAACCATGAGTGAAACAGAAGCCTGGGCAGAACTGATCACACCTCTGAGACCAGCATCAATATGAAAGAAAAATCTGCAAGAAAGGAAATTTTAGACGAGTGACTCACGTGGTACTCATTTCAGGCAGGGGAAGTGACAGGCTGCAGTGAGAACCAGTCACTTTTCTGGCTCCACAGCCATGAATGCAGCTCAGCAAGAGAGCCCAGACCTCTGGAGAGACTTGAGGGGCTCTGAATGAAGGATTTCTGCTCTACCCCACCCATGACAGAGCCCCAAACACTCAGCAGGACCTCTGGTGTCTGTGCAGTGTGAAGTGAAAGTCAAGAGTGATTTGTGTGTGCACAGCCGTGAACACTCAGCTGAAATAAACCACCCAGCAGCAGGAAGTCTGCAGTAAATAAAAGCAGCAAAGCCAAGAGACTGTGAAAGGAATACCCCTGTTCTCCCCTGCCCTCAGGAGGAGGTCAAAGGCTGGTGCAAATCCCGTCTAAGTTAAAGGGAACAGCTGTGTGTTGTTAGTGAGCCCCTCTGATTCCTTTGTTTCTCGGCTCTCAGTGACACAGCAGCAGTGCAATTTAAGGCACATAAGGAAACCAGAAGGCTTTCCATAGTTCACTTGATTTTTGTTTTTTGGGTTTCCCTTAGGTCATCTCGGATACTTCAGAGACTGTTCATATGAGTTCAGAAAATAGCAGAAAGGCAGCCACGCATGGAGAATGGAAATGCTACACTATTTTAATGAATGCAAATCATCCAGGTGCCTGGAAAGCCCTTCAGTGTAAAGGGTTAGTAATTACCAACAAATAAGCAGTAAGTGGAAAAATGTTCTCTGTGGTCTGCAGTGTTCAGTCCTCTCCTTCTACCCCTCCCTCACATAATTAAAACGAAATTGATGATTGCTATGTCCTCTATTAAGAAACTGAAAGTAAAGGAAGAGGCAAGGTAAGGCATAACCCTTCAAGTCAATGGAAAATAAACCTGGTGAGGCAAGAGACAACTGTTCTTCACCCTGTGCCATGCTGCTAACCCTCGGATTTCAGGTCTTACAGCACATGCTGTCAAATGTAGTCACTTTGCTCTGCAAGAACAGGCCCCTAAATGTACCAGGTGTCCCCTCTCCCAGCGTGTCCCCAGGAGTCTTTCCACTTTAGAGCAGCTCCAGGTGACAAACTTCAAACATGCTTTCTTCCTCTGATACTACTCAAAGTGATGGTGGGGTGAAATTGGCACCAGGATTTTCATGGCTGCCTGGGGCAGAGGGAAGGCTCAAGGGAAACAAGAATTTGGACAAAAGACTGCTGGTCTAGCCAGTCACCCTCTCCTATCTGTAATTTAGATAACATTCAACCACTGCACAAACAAAGCCATGCGACTGGGAGCAGTTTTTATTTGCTGAGAGAATCATTAGCAAGTGTCTGTCTTTCCAAGGCCTCTCTTACCTGTAAAGCTGCTTTGGGATTGTGAGATGGGTGCATTTGTGTATCTTCCTTAAAAAAATGGCTCCCACACCCACCTCTTGGGTGGTCCAGGGCACTAAACAGCCCCCAGGTTAGTGGTGTTTTAATTATCAGTTTCTGAAGGGCAAAGCAATCTACCCCGAGCAGATGGGAGAGGCTTTGATAAACAGCACATTCCCCTTTCCTCTAACCTTTGCAGGAGGACATGCAGAGTGCTGGTAGGATTGTGTTTGGGGCATTGCTAGGAAAACAGGCTGGTTTTGCCAAGGCTTCATTCCCTCATGTGCTCCCTATTGCTTTGCTAATTCTCTTTTCGATTCCAAAGGCAGGAAAGGGAGCTTCCACATCAGTGTTTTACAAAAGAGCTGGGGTTAACAGGCATTAATGCAAACCATGACCAACACTGGACTGCTTTGTTCATGTGGCATCAGACAGCTTGTATAAGATAGAACTCTATTTTCTTTAAAACCCACATTGTTTCACATGTGCATACGATTTAAATTCCAGTTTATAAGTAACGTACAAAACCATTCCTAAGCTAGAAACAAAAATAAAACATTGTCCAAGAAAGTAAAGGACTCCTGGGGTTCTTTATCCATGCAGTTCCTATAGATCAGAATGTCCCATGGATTTTCTCCCAAGTCAGAGGTTCTTTTTCTTCCACCCAACAAATGTCAAGTATTAAAACCACCAGAGCAATGACTTAGTCCACATTTCATTGCCTGCACTGGTACAAAGGTTTCTGTGTAGTCTGTGATCAAAGCAAGCTGCAACCTCTGTCAAAAAATTGCAGTCACAAGGAGAATTTTCAGGAGTATTTTACAAGATATATTAAAAACTATTTATTTATGATGGCACAGTTAGAAGGCTGCAGCAATAGGAATCAAAATAACACACTATGAACACAAATGATCTCCAAGAAACTTCATCAAGAGGCAGTCCAGACATATTTGTACTGCTGGCAAGGGCTGCCTTAACTGTTTGCTTCCTTTTTTGTGCATCTGTGATTCCATCCTTTTTCACGCATGAATAGGAGATTGACGTGCTAAACTAATTCTGCACAGAGAAAAAGAAGCAGCCTGCTAGCTGAAACAAGGCTCTTTTCCTGTTTAACATATAAATCCCAATTATTTGCAAAATAGGACTTTCACTCTGTTAATTACATGTGCAATGACAATTCAGGTTATTGACAGGAAAGATTATATAATAATTGCACAGGAACCTCAAATGTATGCTTTCCAACCTTCTCCCTAAAAAGTTATGGATTTCTAAATATCATATATCTCAATTGTGAAAATATCTCAATTGTGAAAATTACACACTTCCATCACAAAAACATGACTGGGGGTTTTATCCAGTTTACTCGCCTGATGTGTGTCTTGGTGTGAAAACGTTACATTTCTTGCTGAAGTTTGCAAAACACAAGCACTGCTTTTGCCTCTAAAACAGCCTGTTTTGCTCCCAAATAACAGCACCACTCTTTTTTTAGTTCAGATACTTGATATCAGCAGGTGAGAAAAGAAGCCCTCACATATCCTACCAAAGATTCGGCTGTTCTTTGACTCTGCACAGCATCAGAGCACAAATACACGTGGTGGAATGAGCATCCACGGCTGTTTCGGTGGAACATTTTTTCAAAGCCAGGAATATAACTTGAGGACTTGCCATCATCCCAGCTTCTGCCGTGCCGTTGCACACCCCTACAAAGCAGAATGAAAGTTTGATGTTCATTTCCCAAGGTTCAGCCTAGAGATAGCTCTGTAATTTGAAATAGCCACTCCTCACACAGCAACAAAGCTGAAGGGGAAGCTGCCAAAGGTTAATCTTTCCTCTGGTATTTCTACCCCAGCTTTGCTTGGCCGTATTGCCCTTGGGCTGAATTGAGGAGGACAATGAGACTGTTAAGCAGTTTGGCTTTGTTTTGCACGCTATGGAAACCCTAATTCCCTCCTGGGAGAGGATCTCTCTAAGAGATCTGGTTGGCCACACCAGAATCCTACACGTGGAATCCCAGCTCCTTGCTCGGCACTGCCCATATCTGAATCTGCAGCTTTGCCACTCACCTCAGCCCACATCTGCCTCTGAAACAGGCTCTGCCTCATTCCCCCTGGCACGGGTGCTGCTTCCAGGTCAGTGTCTGAAATAACCTCCCCTCGTGGCAGGATGATTCCTAATGGTGGTGAATGGAATGCACACCCGTGGCTGCTGTGATGCAAACCGGCTTGCTATGTTGCTGATCCTCCCAATTATTTTTGTACACTTGGCAGGCCTCGCCATCCACGTGGAACTGGCAGAGCAACATCAACATCGAATGGAGTAAAGATAAAGCCTCTAGAGGACAAATACAAATTACTAATAAGCTTTTCACAATGCCAGCGTGTGCCAACCAGACATATTAAAGAAAAATCTCAGGTTGCTTCTGCTCCTTCCTCCTCTGTGCCACTTAGGAATTTCCTCCACCACAGACAATCATGGATATGATTTCACCTCACTGTACGTCACCATGCCCAAGAACAGAGGCTATTTTTTTCCAATTTACTTCTGGAAGCCAATCCATCTTAGAGGTGCATGAGGGATAGCAAATCTGCTTATCCACTGCACACAGACAGATGGCACAACAGAGTGAAAACTTGAGTCAAGGATGCTGGTCAGAATTCACCTTGCTAAATATATGTTCATGCTGGAGACCCTCACGTTCAGGTCCATCAGGCACTCTAGCTGTTCTGGCATCCTGACTTCCTAAGCGGGATTGGGGGGTTAAAACATTAAAGAGTGCTCCAAACACTTCTTGTCCGTGCAGAAACTCCAGGCACTCCAAGCTCGAGTTCTCCGTACATCTCACAGCCCAGTGTAACAACCCTATGTTATCCCCTGTCTGCATCCATACCTGCACAAACACGGCTTGCATGGGAAAAACCAGCTGGCACAGGAGCCACAGGCTGGCAGAAAGGCCGACATTGCAGCTGTCACTGTGCTTGTGCTGCGAAGGACCTGGTCCTGGCTCCCTCAGACAACTCCAGATGTGCACCCCAGCACGTCCCCAGCACAGCCCTCTCTCACACCCTGACAAAGAAGATGCCTCAGAGGGCTCAGTGAAATGCAAATGTAGCTGGTTCAAAAAGAAAATGAAATTCTGAGGGTTTGCACAGGAAACAGCCTGGGGGCGGAGAAAGGAGGCTGAATGCCTTTCATTGAAATGCAAAAAGAAAATTTTCTTTCTCAGGAAGAGCAAAAACCACCCCCCCGGGGTGATAATTTTGTTAAGGTAGCAGGAGAGTAGCTGGTAGCAAAATCTATCCTAGATTGGTCCTGAGAAACCGTTTGAGTTAAATCATCTCCGGTGTTTTCCACTGCACGACACTTTCTGCTTTTTTCATCACTGCTGTCTTGAAATACACGGGAGAAGAAAAATTTAAATACACAGGGGAAGAAAGAGTCTATCAAGACTTAATGAGAGCGGAAATGATGCAACAGGAACCCCTCCAATGATCCCAACGTGTCCCAAGCACACTAAGTAATTACCATCTGTCCTCTTAGCTGGAGTCATTTATCTCTTCAGCTGTGCTGTGCTGCTTCTTGGTGGCGGAACCTCTTGCATACAAAACCATCAGACTGCAGAGCTGCTTCACAACCATTTTGCCATCCTTAGAAGCTTTTTTAGCTTTGCCAAGGTGTGCCTGAGTGCATTCATCAAAACCAGTACATGAGGGAAAAAATGGGAATGGGTTTGGCAGGCAGAAACTAAAGATTTGGCCTGATCTGAAAAAGAGAGGCGCTGGTTCAACCAGTGGGGAGTGTTTGCTGGCAGAGGGAGCAGCCAAGAGGAATGTGCGTTGGAGGGGACCCTGAATTCAGCAGGGACCAGTGCCAGGGAGCAGTGGGATGTCCTGGCACGTGGGATGTCCTGGCACGTGTGCCAGCAGTGGAGGCACAACCCCTGCTCCCGGCTCTTTCGGCGTCACTTCCCACAGGGCACTTGTCCTTCTCCTTTAGACTCGCTTGGTCTCCACGCACCGCTGCTGGTGCACTAATCGGCGATACATCCTCACGCATCAGCACACCTCCTGCTCTCATCCTCCAGCTTTTGTTTTACCCCTGCCCGACCACCCTGACAGTACACACCCGCCTGTCCTTGTGTCACCAGAGCCCTGCCCCGGCTTAAGAACAAAGGGACAAGCTGTGCCTGCAACGGGTTTTTTTTTACTAATCAACAAACTAGTACATTTTTTCCCATATTTTTTTTTTCTCCTTTGTACTTCCCAGACACCCAGTTTACACCACATTCTTCTGCCTGTGTGTGTGGGTGTGCCAGCCCAAACCTTCCTTGTCCCATCCCTGCAATGGCTCCATTGCTGTCCTGTGGCAACAGGAGTGACAAATTCTGCCCATTCTTTCATTCCAGCTTGTCCTGAGGACCATGCACGCTGAGAAATGCTACAGGCTGCAGGAGGAATGGAGTCTGTTTTATGAAATGTCTCTATCATATAGACTCTTTGATGGCTAGGAAGAAAGCAAGCTCATAACTTTCCATGCAGGAAGAAAGCATGAAAAATTCTCATCTCTTCTGGTGCGTTTTCACTTGAGTGTGTAAACAGCCAGTGGTTTTGAGAACCCAGCTCCTCCCTCGTCTGCTACTGAACTGCCCAGGAGTTACTGGTAGTTCTCAAGAGATAAGAGACTGACAGTCACCCACAGGCAGGGCCTGTAAAAATGATCAGATTTGAAGCTGTGATATCTTTCAGGAGGCAGGGTGGAAAATAAAATAAGCAGCCTTGGAGAGGGGGATGAAAGTATTTGAGCTTTTTGTCTTCCCAGCTCTAGTCCAGAGTGCTGAAGGAGGAGGTTTGTACCCTGCTCTGTTTATTGGAGGAGACCGGGCTTGGGACAAACAACTTCGCCGCTGGTCTTCTGTTGACTCCAACAAGTAGAGCAATTACAGCCATGCTCTGAAGTGCTGGAGATAAAGGTTATCTCTGGTAAAAAGAATGCTGATGTTTCTGGGTAGCCCTTGTTCACAGAGAGGAATAGCTAAGCAAACTCCCTATGGACTTCAGGGAAACACAAAGGCTCTTCAGAGTTTATGTGCTGAGATAAGGCTCCTGGGAAAACTTTAGCCTAACCTTTCTCCAGCTGTTTGCCTTCGTAGGAAAATCTATGTGTATCCATGTGAAGAAATCTCAAGAAGGAAATTAAAAATACTTATTTTTTTTCTTTTTTTTTTTTTTTGCTCAAGTTTCACTTTCTACACGGGAAGAAACAGATCCAACTCCAGCAGGTCTAACTGGAAGATGACTTAAGTGATTGGGGAAATTAAAGTGTGATGACATTCCATTCTCTATCTTTTTTTCTCTGCTGTATTTCATGTGTATTTTAGGCTCTCATTCTGCCCTGTAGAAGATGCAGTTATAAAAGACTGAGTCTGCACACAGTTTCCTTGTGGCTGTGTATGTGGAACCATGTGGTAGTTGAAAAGATGTCGGTTTTATTAATTTTACTTAATTAGTTAAGTTACCGAGTAACAATTGGATTTACATATTTCCGGATTACTAATACTTTTGGATACTCCATTTTACTAACACAATACATGAATAGACAGTGCTGTCTTCTAAGTGCTGTTGATAATTTCTATTCATTTTTGAGATGCTGCTTTGAAATTCTTTCCTGGATTCATTGAATCCAGGCTCTGAAGAGGAAATGCACTGCTTTCTGCAGTTATTTTTTTCTCTTGAATTTCCTGGTTTAAATTCCTTGGAGTGTATTTTTGCCTAACTGGCAGAATATCTACAAGAACAGCTCCTGGCAAAACGTAAACACCTGACACATTAGGGGACAAGTTACTTTAATTGTGAAAACAAGCAGATATTTGTCTAAACAATACTAAAACTGTTTTAAGGATGTAAATACAAGAGTGACTAGATAGGAAATGCTTTTATTCTGCTAAAGGAATTTCTTGTACTCATTTCAGACAAAAACTACAATAAGCATTCCCACTGAAGTAAATGAAAGAAATAAGGCTAAGTGCTAGCCTAGGTAAAGAAGTTTACAAGCCACTGAGACAATAAAGTTGCAGAAATGGGATCTTTGTCCTTTTGAGGGGTCATGTGAGCCAAGGAACATGGATTTACCTTCCAGAAGGGCTGGAAGCTACGCAGGCACTGGAATTGCTTGCTTGTGTCAGTGAGCAGTTCCAAATGCCTGAGGTGATCACATCCCTTCAGTTATTGTACCACAGCAGGGCTTTTGGGTTTGCCTAAGGGTTACATCCAAAAGTGTGTTAGTGGAGATGCCTTGCTAAGAAAATTCAAAACAAGTTGTTTTATACACCTCTCTTTACCTGTTATGTAAAATTACTAGAAAGCAGACACAGGCATGAGCTGTGATTTTTCCTTCTGAGGAATAAGCTTGAATTGAATGTTCCAGGCATTTTCCATGCTGGGATGCCAGAACTAAAGTGATCCCAAAGTGTCTGATTTAGATCTGGAGCTCATTCTGAAACAACTGCGGCCAGATCTTCCCAAGGTTTAACCACTCCCCCATCTTACAGCTGGGGTTGCTTTGAGGACTCCTTGTCAGAGAGTCTAGGAATTCACCCTTGTGAATTCCAACAAATGACAGATTTAGCAGCAAACTCCATCCCTAAGCTACTGACTGCTGGAGGTTTATCTGTGCTCTGATTCTGTAATTACCACCCTCCCCTTATTTATCTCTCTTGCTAGACCATGAAATGCAGTGGAAATAAATAATAACAGAGGCTGTCACTCACAATGCTTATTATGCATTAAATACTGCAGAGGTCCTGAGGTTTTGCCTCATGGTAACAGTCTCGCTTTCTTCCTCATTTGGCAGCAAATCCAATTACACATAAATGATAAACCTCTGGGCCTTGACACAACCTTTACAGCCCCTTTTATATTGCTCCTTGGTCCTGCTGTCTCACAGATTGCCAAGCCTATCTGGAGCCATTTATTTGCTGTTGGTTTACATGCCTGCTGTAAAATGCTCTATTCCCTTTGTAAGAAACCTCAAGCTCCAACTTAAGTTTGTGCTTTTGGACCCCAGAGTCTATAAAACATCCTGGGTTTATGTTCTTCTGCACCTAGTGGAAAGACACAATTAAAGATAAAAAAATACACGTTAAGATAAGAAAAATAGTTGGAGCATGAGAGATAAGAAAGAGTAGTCAGGGCTTAGGTAAGGTTTCCTAAGGTTTTTTCAGGCAGAGAAGTGATGACCTTGAAGGCTGGAGCAAAGGGAACTTAAGTCTGGAGAGTCTGTAGGAATCATTAAAGATGCCAGGCCCTTCATATACATTACTGACACTATGAGTGAAATAAAAATCTGCTTCATGGTCAAAAGAGTAACTGGATGACAGAAATCATCAGCTGAGTTGTGATCATTACAAATTCTTTGGAGCCGGGTATACACAACACACAGATTTTACCCTGACACAGAATTCAGGACAGGTTAGATTTCACTGAGAACAGGGCAAAGCGTAAGTTAGGAGGAAGCAAAGATAGGCAGAATGGAGATGGAGGCAACATGTGAGACACCATGATGTAAGATTGCTTGTGCCATGATTGTGTCTGGAAACTGATCATGTGATCCCACAGCATAAAATGGCTCCCCAGTTTCTCAAAGGCATTCCCCCTAAAAACCTTAAACCTTCATCAAAAGCAGTGACACTTCCCGTTCCAGTTTGAGTTTCCACTGGCTTTTAGGCTGAAGCTACAAGTAGAGCAAAGACTAAAAAATACCAGTTGGGAGAATAAACATTACCCTGGCACACTCTGAGCTGGCCAGCTGAAGAATTTATCCTACCAGAGCATAAATATGAGGATGAAAGTTCTCAATAAAAACAGATTCCAAGAAAGCCATCCAACTGTATGGTTCTGATCTTCATTTTCCACCTGAAGGAAGCTATAGATAAGTGCAAGCTGGGCTATCTCCACTGTGGTTTTCAATCTTCAGACCAGCTGGAAAGGAATAAGAATAAACAGGAGGCTCTGCATGCTCTGAGGGGGAGTGGCAGCAAAGAAGGGCTTATATGAAACTCAGTAGTAAAGCACCCTTTATTTCCTGACCCAGATACTTGGAATAGGTATACCAGAGCCAGTGAGGGCAGCACCATGTAAACATCAGAGACAAAGACATAATTAGTTACATAATTGAACAGCCTCAGTGGCTCACGTACTACACATTTACTTTTTTAAGGGATGTTGCTGTTACCTGCAACCTTTTGCAACACCAAATCTCATACTATAAGACATTTCACCAGTGAAGAAGCACCCTGGTCTAAATAAAACTCCAAGTACCACTGTCTGAGGCCCTGAACAGGCAGAAGCACCTAGAATTTCTCTTTCCCTATTTCTGTGGTCAGTGTGTCATTTTGCATCCTGAAGTGCCATCAGATCCCTGAGGACTGGTCAACCCAAGTGTTCCAGAGCAGTCTTTGCAAGGATCCACTAAGTCTCATTCATATGGTAAACTGATCTGATTCAATTTTTCACATCTGCTAAAGAGATCATGACAGAACTCATCATAGCTGCAGACCAGGCAGGCAGCAGAGGGAACCTGAGCTGGAGGTGGCACTCCTAGACCTGCTCCCTTTCCTTTGTTAGCCTGGGCACTCAGTGTTGCTATAAATACACAGCAGTCACTTGACCTTGGCAGTTGCTTTGGCTGCAATAATTCTCTTTTGCAGCTGGCAGGGGTTCAAGAGGAGCACATGCCCTGCTGCCCCTGGTGCTCAGCTGGAAGGAATGACCTTCCCCTTGCTCTGAAGGTGCAGCTTTGTGGCTGCCTTATGCTCAGCTAAGAAGGACTATTCCCAAAACAGTGACACCACCTCCTTTCCCCCCTGCCCCCCTACATGTTCCTACTCACTTTTCAGACTGAATCAGACTGAAAATCAATCGGGTTTTTTTTTTCCCCCTCTAATGATTCAGCTCAGTTTCAGAGTGAAGGGAAGGAAAATGCACTTTTAGGAATCAACACATTTTTACCCCATGGCAGACATCTGGATTAGGACAGATGAGTCAAAGTAACTTGTCTTTTTTCTTTCACTTAAGATGACTAGACAACTATAAATGTATGCTTTGTTTATCTAAAGGTAGGTGAGAAAAACCCCATCATCAAAGTGTATATCCATCTTTCCTTTTCATAGCTCCCCACTGAAAAGTTTTCTAAGCCAGTTGACCAGAACCCTCTAAAATCCTACTGGGAGGTGAGCAGCCCTGCAGGCACTTCATCCTCTCAGCCTGTATTTTAGGATTAGTCATACTGCCCCCAGGATCACATGTCAGGTGCTGATATTCTGCCATTAATGTCTGTGAGGTGCTGTATTTTCTCCAGTTAAATTCCTAGATCAACACTTCACTGCTGAGCAAGTCCAGGATGGCTTCTGTCGTATCAGGTTTCAGAATCACAGCCTCATCATGCCTGGCAGATCTTTCAATGAAGTGCTTTCCTTTGCCAAGGAGCCATCCATAGGAGCAAAGGCTGCCCAAGGCCAGTGTCCACAGGCATTTTTCCTGGCAAAAACATGTAGAAGAGGAGTAGGCTCTTTCTGCATATTTTTTCTGCATTCCTTTAATAGCCAACATCTTATAATGGGCATTTAGATAATATTACAGGTCACAAATGCTACATTAAAAGGCAACTGAGAGGTTGCCCAGAAGTCACAACTGTACTTTTTTCTCATTTACTACAGCAAAAATGAAGCAGAGCCCTGGCTGGTTCTTAGAAGTGGTGCTGCTACAGCTAAAATCAATTTGAGTTTTGTCAGAATACCACACTGTACCAGTAGCACTTACTATATGGAGCAATGTAATGATGCCATAGTGGAACAGTTCTCTTAGACACATGTTAGATATCCAAGGTGGCTGGGCTGACTCAGCAGGTTTTCTATGCAGAGGTGACATAAACTGTCCCAGAAACAGGAGCTTGCTCTACCAGGGGAGCCTCCCTGGCTGGAACACTTTCCGAAGTCTAACTGCACTGACAAATCTTTTCCAGCACTGGTGGAGTTTTAGCATGGGGAGAATTAGAGGGGGAGAGAGAGTGCAAAGAGAACAGGAATGAGCACTTGAGGATAAATCATCCATGCTTGTGCAGGTCATTCAGTTGCTCTCTGGAAGTCAGGTCAGCAAAAACTTGTTTATTTTATTAAAGGTTATTGAAATTACCTTGTACAAACAGGGACAGATGTCAAGTTCCTTCATTCCATGAAGGATGTGGGGCTGTAGATGTCCTCTAAGTGTACTTCCTATCATAGTGCAAGACAATTTAATTATGTTTTGTACAACGATGGAACAATGATGGAGAGAGAGTGGAATGTAATTACTTTTGTGGGTTTATTTGATTTGAAAGGTGAGCTCCACATCCCCAAGCAGTTCCAGCAGCTGCAGTGCTACTGAACATCACATAACATAGGCAGGCACAATATAGTCTGAAATGCATTAAGCAGCATCACACATTCAGTAATTTCAATGAGGAACAGGTTTGCAGAAGTGAGTGACTACAGGGTGCATCAGGAAAAGTAAACAATAAGTTTAGGAAATCACATCATTTTAAAGGGCTTTGAATCTACTCACTGATGAAGAAATACATGAGTGTGACGATCACTGAAGGCAGCAGTGAGAAGAGCACCAATCTGTAACTACTGGAATGACTTGGAAAAAAATGGGGGATGTTGATACCTATCCCATAAGGTTCATTAACTGTTTGTCTTCAGTTCTGTGAATTTTTCAAAATAGCTCGGATAAGGGCTTATGCTTTCAGGCATAGATCCAGCCCAGCCAGGCAGAGCAGTCACAATGAAGTTATAAAAGGGTAAGACAATTCATGATCACACGAAATCCAGTTTTTATCTGCTTACAGGATAGTTTTCATGCAGAATGCTTCACTATTTTTAAACTTTTAAAATAAACCACTTCTAATTACACTTTTGGAAGCTGGAAGCCCCTGCCATCTAACTTGCACCCTTTTAAATGTATTAATTTTAATTCCTAGTCCAAGTACTGATCAATAAAACTAAAATCCATGCAGGGTACATTTCTACCTACTTTCCTTAACCTGCTAAAAAGCAAATCAACAAACTGCAGGAAGCCTGTGACTTCTTGAATGTCTCAGAATTAGCTTGCAAGTTTACAATGACCCGGCGATTTTGGGAGTACAAGCTAAATACACACAGTAAATCGCTGGCACATGTCAAGGAAAAAAATTGTGGTGCTTATCTAGCCAGTGTAGCTGATATTGCTGCTGGGGCTGATTCAAGACAATTTACAATAGTTTACGTGCATGGGTTACTATTAATAAGAAATGCTGGAATTACAACATCAGGTACAGGAAGAGGCATTCACGGATGCTAAATTGAGCTGAGTGAAGCCAATTCACACCCCCAGCTCCTTCTGCACTCTGTGGAAATGTAAGCTTCTCTGGAAGGCAGCTCAGAGCACGAGCTTAACTTAGACTCAAGTTACAGGAGAGGCAGAGAACTGATTTAGTGTTTCCCAGGCATGACACAGGGAAGGGACTCTTCCTGTGCTTCTTCATCCCAGGCCTTCCTGAGCTGTGTCTGGACAAAAAGCTGCTTCAAGGAAATAAAAGTTACAGTTTTCTGCTGATTTAATGAGCTGAAATGGCTCAGGAAGAGATTAGAGAAGCTTGTGGGTTCAAGGGATAAGCAGGGGTGGAGGGCAGCCCTTTGAGGCTTGCCTGATCTCACAGAGCTCAGCTTTGGACTCAGCTCTGCTTGGAAACATCACCCTTGGCTGCTCTGTTCATGAGAGAAATTTTACATGGGCAGCTGTTAGATCCCACGATCTGGATAAATCAAAGATAAAATCTAAAATCAAAGATATTTG
The DNA here is from genome assembly GCF_965178545.1 of Coloeus monedula. Classification (NCBI taxonomy): domain Eukaryota; kingdom Metazoa; phylum Chordata; class Aves; order Passeriformes; family Corvidae; genus Coloeus; species Coloeus monedula. The sequence continues at coordinate 14,537,167 of NC_138784.1, forward strand.
GTGCAGTCATCCTAAAGTTCATGGCTCACTTTGCTTTGCCTACAGCACTACAAATAAAGTGGCAGCTTGATTGGTTGAATAACCCAGCTATGTTTTATAGTTTGAAGGAGAAGATTCAAAACATGTCCACAGATATATTCCCTCACCTTTTGTGCATCACCCTCTAGGACCACTGCTGGAAAATGTTACTCTCATCACTTCATGGGGAACTTGCATCTGTTCCCACTTCCAGCAATGATTTTCCCCCCTACAAGGCCCTCTAACCAGACGAACAGATTGACAGGGTCAGGTGAAACAAGCTGTGACTGAGGACACTCCAGGAGTCTCCCCAGCATTTGAATGTAGACTGACACACTGCATTTGCCAACAGTTCTCTTCCCCCTCCCCAGGAATCCAACACCATCAAGGGTAGGATGCTCCCCCACACCACCTGATTGATGGAATTCTGCCAAATTCCATCAACAAGTCCCTGCCACTATGAGTCCCCTCTGTGTACAGTGCAAAGCTTGTCCTTCCTAGACACAGGACTCAGATGCAGCGATGGAGGCAAACCTCCCTCAGTACTGGGAAATGTTAAATAATGCTTTCTGGAAGCTCAGCTGTGTCCACAGCTTTTTCCACAGAGCTTGTGCTCTGGGAATGGCAATGCTAAGGGTCCAGAGTGCAATATGGCAAAGGTTCTTCAGATATCACTGGATGCTTCCCAAACAGGAGGGCGGTCAGTCAGCCTTGACCCTTCACATCAGCAATCTGCTTCAAAGGCAGTAGCTGGAAGCCTGTGACAGCTCTGGAGAGATTTATGTAAACCACAGACAGAGGTTTCTGTAAAACAGGCAAAAATGTATTCAGTTTGTCTCCAGAATTACTTTTAACAAGGTAAATTGTGGGATCATGTAAACAAAATTCTAGGTGGGAGTGGGAGAGGTGAATCTGTTCTTTAGCAAAATTCACTGTAAGCAATATCCAGACATGGGGGATCAAATAGCGTAGATCCTTCTCCAAGTACAACACATACGAGAAAACCTGGATTCAATTCCTAAAGAGGTGTTAAGTCCTGCAGTTGTGGAACTACAGAAGTCATTAAATGCAAAAGATGTGTTTCTATGTGAAGCACTACTGCAAAACCTACTGTAATACAATGTATTACTGTATTACAGGAGGCAATTCTTACCTACTAACTCACTGCTATTACAACAGCACTGTACAGGAGTACTACAAAAATCTCTGTACAAAGATCAGTTGAGGTGCTACACGCCAGATGTGCTACACTCTGTGTGTGACTACAGGGGGTGATTGCACTAATGTAAAAAACTCTCCAGCATGAACATGGCCTTGCATCTGTGTCTGGAGAGGTGTTAGGCTGACAAGGCCACATTCACTCCTTCAGACATACAAATTAAACCACAAAATCCATACATAAAAATCTTAGGACTACTAAGTTTTCTGAACAGTTCAGAGAAAAAACACACATCCTTATGGTATGGAAATTCACCTATTGATTAAAAAAATCAGTCTGTAATTTCAATTTCATACAGTTTTACTTGCATATGCACTGTTTGCCCCACTTCTGTCTTGTCACTTTGTTTAGCAGCTGTTGTTTCTCGTGAACTTTTTAATGAGCCAGAGCTCATTAAATCAATGCAGTTTAGTTCTTAAAAACTGGGTGCAATTGCTTACCTAATTGTAAAACTTATCACCATTTGTTTCCTCTGGCATCAAAGATATCATTAAATATGATCATCACATTTCACTCCTTTTGCACTATAGCCCCCAAGCTCATGATGTGTTTGTTTGGGCTTTTTTTATTAACTACATTATAAAGCACTTAACTATTATGAATGTGTTATCTGTTTAACACTGTCTAATCTTTAAACAAAAATTAAACAGAAAGTTGGCTCGCTGCCAAAAATAAGGAACCATTCCTTCAAACAAAACCAGGGAGAAAGAAGCTTGCAAAGCTGCCACTCCAACACCATTTTTCTTTATTGCGTGATATATTTTCCCTCCAAATGGCAAATCCAGGTGAAGAAGCACAGAATTAACACAGGTGGACCAGAATTTTAATTCAGCATCTGCCAGCATTGCATGTGACAGCACTTAATGACTTCCAGCAGATTAATTCAGGTCTCTGTATTTTGCAAAGCTGAACATCTAATTCTTTTTCCTCCATTGCATCCATGTGAAATAATGCTTAGAACAAGTCCATCTTGCAGGGCAAGGACCTGATCTACCAAGTCTAACACAGTGAGAGAGAATCTTTACATTATGTTCTCCTGACACCAGCCCTGCATCCCATCCTGTGGTGTAAGGGGTTCCTTCCCTTCCTAGGTTAAATTCTTCATGACTTAGGGCTACAGCCATCATCAGACCATGGCCATCAGACCATCAGCATCTTGCTGTGTGAAACAGTCCCATGAATAGAGTTTTTCAACTGAGATCTTTCTTTTTAATCAGGTTTAAGGGTAGTTTTGGAAAAAGAAACAGCAGGGAAAGTCTATCTACTTTTATGTGTTTTGAGAAGTTGATGGGGCAGATGCAAGTAGTGAAGTGTCTCAGACTTATCTAATGACACACTTTGTATACAACCCAAAAGCTGAAAGTGATTAAAATATATACACAAAAGATACGTCATAATTGTATAAAGGTTAGCAGGCAAATTTATTTACACTGTTTAATATTAGGGTTTGTTTTTCTGGAAAACCACACTGCATCAAAAATGCCAGAGTTGCCAAACTGGAGCTGAACTTTGAAATTGTGACCTGTCACCAGGAGACTTCCCGTGTGACCTTGGGGAGATCTTTTCACCTCTCTGTGCCTCAATCCTCCATCGTCTGGAACAAGTATGTAAATAATTAAGAGCAGGAAGAGGGAATAAGCTTCTTTCTTCCACCCACCTCTTGCTCCTGCCTTGTCTATTTAGATTGAAAGGACTTCAGGGAGGGGACTAAATACCCTGTTCTTTTAGCACTGCATGCAAAATGAAGCCTGATCTAAATGAGGGCCCAGAAGAGCTGTTGTAAACTGTGGTAAATAGTCCAGCCTGCCTCTTAAAGCTTTATTACCTTGCAAATATGAACGTGGCATTTCCGTCTCTAATTCCAAATGCTACTGTGATAAAAGCTCATAAGAAGAGAGAAGGATCCTGTCCAAAGAAGACACAATGCAGTGGTGAACGTTCCTCACAACAGGCACTGGCAGGACAAGGACCTTTGGTTATGGTCCAGGAAGTAAAAAACCTTGCTCTGGTCCTTCCCTAATCTCTGCAGAACCTTTTCATCTCCCTTCCTCCCTATTTCCTTAAATTTCAGCTGTGCATGTTCCCGTTGTGACTATAGATTTTCTTACCCTTACATTTCATTGTGTAATTATTTACCTCCAGCTCCCATTGCAACTGTAATTTCAAAGTCTTGAAGTGATTTTCTTACAGCAAGCTGCTACCTCAAGTGTCATGTGGATGGCTTAACTAATTTATTTCCCTCCAGGGGACTCTTTGCAACATCAAACAATGTAAAGAAGCGAAGTAGGCTGCAGTTAGACAGTGATTTAAAGCCAGCGTGGGTCTGTACTGATCTGCTGCCCAGAAAAGCAGGTTTCATCCTTTGCTCACCACCTCTCTCATGCTCACACCATCCTTTGTTTGGCTACTTGGTGAGCCACAGGGAATAAATCCAGTTATTACTAAACCAGGCAAAATACCTGGCAAAATACCTGGCAAAAAGAAAAAAAAAAAATCAATAAAACTTTAAACTAGCCACAACATCAGAATTAAAAAAAGAAACAAAAAAAAAAAGGTAGTCATAGGCAAGCAGAGCTAGGCTCTCTGCCTAGTCACATTTAACCCAGTGACTTACTTGGGAGGACTCTGGAACCCAGCATTCTGTTTTCCCTCTTGTGAGAAAGACTTAATCATGTGTGATGAGGAACCTAAAGCTTTCTGGATTTTCCCCCCAGTGGAACTAATTGCATACCATTCAGTGTTTTGCTTCTACTTTCTTCCTTTACAGCTAGAAAGATGTAATGTTCCAGCACTAGATGAAAACACTGTTTGCTATTATTCCGTATTTTGCTTGCCTTGGTCCTGGAGGAATTCCAAGAAATCACTTTCTTCTGTGCTCAGCAGCAGTGGCCGCTTGTACACTCAGATTTTCAGTTTGTGTGTTCCGTGGGTCTGAGGAAAAGGAAAATATCGTCTGACTCTTTTTGCTACTTACAGTGCCAGATGTGCTTATAACTCCAACACGGCATGAAACTACATTCACGCTTATTACCATTTTTAAGGGATGCCCTACTGGGACACCGCGAAATAAGTGTGATGTGGGTCTGGCCGAAGCCAAGGGAGAGGGAGGAGGCGCGGTGGTAGTGGCTCTGCTCAGGTTACGTTCCTTGTTGCCCTGCCTCATGTTACATCCCTTATTCCTGCCAAGGCATCCCTCTGTGGTTCCAGGCGGGATTCGTCCAACCACCAAAAATCCAACCGGAGTCAGCCCCAGGGCAGAAATCAGAGAGCGCAAAAATCAGATACCTCTGACTAAGGAGATACCCCCAACTTGAGCAACCTCTCCCTGGAAGATCAGGTAAAATGCTTTATTTTTGCGGTATTTTAACCTCGCTTACTGCGATTCTGGCCGAGCCTGTGGCTCTGTGGCGCTTAGGCACCAAGAGCCCCGCTGTCTCCTGTGGAAGTGAGCGGTGGCGATGCTGCCGAAGCCACCAGTGTCCAGTGTCCAGTGCCCAGTGTCCAGTGCCCAGTGTCGCCCGGCCACCCCCGGCCCCGGCAGCGCAACTGCTCGCGGCGGCGCGCCCCGCGCGGACACAGCGCCGGTAACGGGCCCGCAGCGCGGGCCCTGCGCCACTGCAGAGCCGGGGCGGAGCGGCGACATCCTTGAGACTCCGTCCTTGGCGGCGATTGAGCGCGGCCGCCGCCTCCCCCCGACCCCGCCGCCCGGCCCGCCCCTTCCGCTGCGGAGTGCTCATTGCCCGAGCCCCGCACACCGCGCTCTCCTCGCCGCTCCTGCTGCCCGGTGCGTACGGGGAGACCCGTACGGGACGGGGGGTGCTGGGGGGCCGCCCAGCCGGCCTGTCCCTTCTCCCTCGGGCGGCTTGGTCCCGCCGGGGTTTTCCCCTTCCCGCGGGCCGAGCATCCCTGCGTAGAGGACGGGTGATACCTGGGGGGCCGGAGCTGGGCCTGGCTCCCGAGGGTTCGGGTTTGGAATGGCCAGAGTCAAGCTGGGGTTCCCGGAGGTTTGGGTTGAGGTTTGGGCTGGCCGGAGCCGGGCTGTGGACCCCGAACGTCGGGGTTTGGGGTGGCCGGAGCCGGGCTGTGGCTCCCGAGGGTTTGGGGTGGCCGGAGCCGGGCTGTGGCTCCCGAGGGTTTGGGGTGGCCGGAGCCGGACGGTGGCTCCGGGCCGGTCGCCGGCCGTGCTCCGGCCCCCCGGTGCCGCCCCGGGCCCTGGCTGCCCTGCAGCCTGGCGCGGCTCGTGGGAAGGAGCCGGGGAGATCCCAGCCCGCTCCCGTTGGCTCGTGGAGTCGTGTCCGGAGCCCCGGTGTACCGAGAGGTGAATGCCCAGAGCCCGGCAGCGCTGGTGGAATTTCACCCTCCGGCGGGCGGCTCTGGGAACGCCGGTATCGAAGTGTGCTGCCGAAATCGCCCCCGTTCAGGCCCTGGCTGGGCACGGGGAGGGCAGGGAGCCAAAGCCTCGTGGCCGCGGAGGGTGCGTGGGGGTGGTGTGTGATGACTCGTGGCTGGTAAGGAGCCCTGCGAGCAAGGGCAGCGTGCCCGGAGATGCCTTATGTAAACCCGGCTGCGGCAGGTGACCCCTCCGTTCACAACATGCCTTTCAGCTCCCTCTGGCCCGCTCTGATCCACATCTTTCCATCTCTCCTCGCAGAACACCATGGCTACTCTCAAGGACAAGCTGATCAGCCCTATCGCGGAGGGAGCCAAGGTCCCCAACAACAAGATCACGGTTGTGGGGGTTGGCCAGGTTGGGATGGCCGCTGCTATCAGCATCCTTGGGAAGGTACGGCTCAAGGACCTCGTGCTCTCCAAGTCCCTGCTGCTGTCATGCTCTGTGCTGCCTGTTCGTCTTAGCAAAGGGTGGGAAATTTGAGAGGTTGGTACAGGAGTGAACCGTTAGCAGTGACCTACAAGCCTGACCTCCACATTCAGCCTCTCCTTGTTCTCTCACCTTTCTGCCTGTGCTTAGCAGTAAATGTCTCATTTGGCAGAGTTATTTTCCAGGCTGCTGGGGAAATAAGGAATGGCTCTGAAGCCCCTGCCAAACCTTTCATTCTCATCTTAATTTTTTTATTCTTCCACCACAAAGCTGGAGTTTGCTTGCTGAGGAGCTCTGCTGGGCAAAGAATGGGGACAGAGCAAAAATCTAGATGAAATATAGGATAGGAATCAGGAGCGTTTGCATTTTATTCTTTTAAAGAATGCGTGCCCTAATAGCTGAAAATACTAGTATCCCCTTCAGTATCTTCTTGATTTCTCTTAAGCCCTTTTTGCTTGTTTGTATGACTTCATTTTTTCTAGAGAGGTGTTAGCTGGTTTTTAAAAAACCAAAAACAGAGGGCTGGACTTAGAGGTTATTATGACTTTTCCTGTTACTGTTCTGTGGGATATTTTTGTCAAATCTCATGGTGCAGTCTTTGAGCAAAGTAAAGGCTTTTAATCAATGAGGATATCTTGTAGTTTGCACTCTGTTTTTAGAGTATATTGTGAATTAGTTAAATTTGGAAAGACAGATGGAAATTGCAGACTTTTTTTTTTTTAAAGAAGGCATCAGCAGATATGCTCTGCTCCCTTGCAGGGGGCAGATCTTAAATCAGGTAGCTCACAGTCAAACGAAAAATCGTGTTTGTACTACTAAACCAGCTGTATTTTGTTTGTAGATGATCCTTCAATGTATTACCCTGAAGATGCATGTTTTAATGTATGCTTAATTATAAAAAAAGAAAGTAAGGGCTTTCAATTGCTGATATTCATGAGCCCTGGCAGCACGGAAAACCTGACAATAAGAACAGGCCACAGTGAAACTAAGTGTGAAACTGATGTGAAAGTGGCAACTAGTTTTTAAAACAACATATATAAAGAAGAAATTTATTGGAAAAACAGTGATAGTTCATTGTGGTTTTTTATATTTATAATTTTTAAGCACATGGTCTAAAATCAATTGGTTTTGGAGTGCTGTAACCTGTGAGGGAGCCAGGTGATGTTACCACAAATTGAATCTACAATTCAGCATTCATCTGTGTTTAATGCACTGCTCTAAGCAGGATCAAACTCTGTTGTCAGATATCTAAGCACAAAGTTTCACTGTTAGTGAATAGTATGCACCAAACCCAGAGTAAAAACTGGTTTTAAATTCTTCAAGCATGAATGATGACATGGAATTTGTTTCAGCCAGGCTTTTGTTCTTTCTCACAGCTGTATGCTGCAGTATAAAACATTTCTATAATGCAGCCATCTGGTTCTTGTAACTGAATTAAGAGTCATAGACTCTTTTAGGCTGCAAAAGATCTCTTATGATCATTGAGACCAACCATTAACCCAGCACTGCCAAGTCCACCATGTTCCCAAGTGCCACATCTAAAAGTCTTTATTTATAAACACTTCCAGGGATTGTGACCCAACAACTTCCTTGGGCAGTCTGTTTCAATGCCTGACCACCCTTCCAGTGAAGAATTTTTTTGTCCTATCCAATCTAAACCTCCTCTGGCACAGCCTGTGTCCTGTCCCTTGTTCCCTGGGAGTAGAGCCTAATCCCACCTGGCTACACCCTCCTGTGGAGAGCCAGAAGTTTCCCCCTGAGCCTCCTTTTCTCCAGGCTGAGCCCTTCCAGCTCCCTCAGCCACTTGTGATGCTTCAGCCCCTTCTCCATCTCCTTCTCTGGACACAACAGAGAGGGCTCCAGCCCCTCAATATCTTTGTAGTGAGGGAACACAGAATTTGAGGTGAGGCCTCACCAGTGCTAAGCCCGGGGTGATGATCAGTGCTCAGGTCCTGCTGGCCACACTGATGCCATGCAGATTTTTTGCCTTTTTCTTTATACCCCTGTTATACCTTTTTACAACTTCTGTATTCCTAGTGCTTTTTGCCTACATTCTTGGGCTTGTTTGTCAAGCTAAGAGACTAAACATTTTAGAAGCTTTGTAGGAAGGGATCAGTGTGCCCCAAACCCCAAGGTCATCTCCAGAACACATTCTGTAAACTAAGATAGAACCATCCAGGGGAAGGCTCCTTGGGGAGGGGGGCTCACTTGAACCTCTCATTGGGGAATCTTTGATAGATATGCTAATTAGTAAAACCTATAATGTTATACTGGGTCTTTTGGGGCATATTCAGGGGAGTGCATTTCGGTGCATATGACCTGGACGTGTGCACCTAAGGATCCTTAAAATAAATACCAAGATAAAATCCCTTTTCCCCTCCTAACAGTGTATGACTCTTGATTATAAGACCAGGAAAAGGCATCAACACCATTCCTGATACAGCCAGAAGAACACCTTTGGCCTTTTTGGCCAGCTGGGCTGGCTCATGTTCAGCCACTGCTGACCAATATGCTGTGGGTTTGACTTGTGCAAGATGCTTGGCTGTAATACTGATGTCAGTTTACTGGTGTGGTATTAAATACATAAATCTGCATGGCTCTAAAACTTCCACATTGGTTATTTTTAGCTCCTGCTCAGTTAGAGGCAAATCACTGATGTTGCCATACTGATTTAGAAATGGAAACATCGCCACAGTCACAAATCAGCTGCTCTCAACGAAAATATTTTAAGCTGAGTTTGTGTGAAGCTTCACTCCTGTGTATGGTAATAAAGAGATGAAATCTCCTCTAGGCAGGTGATGCAAATTCTTGAAATGAGGCACTGGAGAGGTATTCCAGGTGCTTTTCTGTTTTAGTGAGAATTGGCTCCTGGATCCTGTAGAGTATGGGGAATATTGGTTGCAAGTTCTAGACTGCAAGTCCCGTGTGGTCTGCCTGTGTTTGTATAAATCTATCCATAATTGTACATGTGCACACATTATTTCAGATTCTGGTTGCACTAACTTCTTAGTTTAACACCAGTGACTTCACTTAAGGATTCTTTCTCATAGTGTTTAAACAACTGAGAATAATTTTAACCTGCAGGCTATTTTGAAAACAGAAAAAGTACAAATACAGATTCCTATGCTTTTCCTTCATCGGTTAATAAAATCAGCTGCTAAAGGAATCAGTGCAGAAAAGCAATTAACTAACATTATTTTAAAGTATGAAATAAAAACTTGGAATATGCCTGCTGTTAAATACATTTTCCACAGGAAAAACTGTGTATTCTTTCACGTTTGAAGTATTTTAGTTGCTAAAAATGGCTTACCTGCCTTCAAATGGGGTGTAGGTATGTAGGAAAATAAAGAGAAGTAGTAGTCTTAATTTCAGTGTAGTTTTTTGCATGATAAGCCTTTAAGGACAATGGAATTTACCAGGGTAGTAAGCCTTTCTGTCAAAAGGCAGTAAATGTTTGCATTAGAGCAGAAAGCCTTTCTCCTCCACCCCCATATTTCAGTGTTTTCCTGTTCTGAAGCTGTATGACATTATCTCCCAACCTATTCTGGAAAACAAATACGTGGCTAAATCTGTTCTGCAACATAAATACCACACAGTAGCTCCTGTACAGAAAAATAGCTAAAGAATCTGTTTTCTCTCAATTTTAGTATTGAGGAAGTCTGTTCCCATTGTATATTTTTGTGAAATGAATTGACTGATGGTATGTTGAAAGAGAATACTTATTTGATGATTATGTGGTGTCTTCCTTTAGATATTTAAATATTTAAAACAGGCGTAATTTGCTGGATAGATTTAGAGGGTTCCTTACAACTCTGAAAGATGGAACTTTTTTCCAAGGGTAATAACTAAATTAAGAAGAGCTTTCCTAGCAGAGGATTGGCTGTGCACGCAAACTCCCCACAAATGATACTTTTTTTGGAAAGTGAGTTTCATGAACCTGTGCTGTAGTAGCCTCTGACTTTGTGAGATACGTCAGAACACCGAGGTAGTGTTATCCCACTGGTTTATTGGGAGAAGAGATGCTTTTCAGATGGGTGAAACGTGTTACTTAAAATGCTTATGGCTGAGCTCTGGGTTGACTTTAAAATGCATTTGATCTGCTTTGTTGACTCCAAATGTTGTTGTTTTCAGGGTCTTTGTGATGAGCTTGCTCTGGTTGATGTTATGGAGGACAAACTAAAAGGAGAAATGATGGACCTGCAGCACGGGAGCTTGTTCCTTCACACTCACAAGATCGTGGCAGACAAAGGTTCACCTCCATTTCTTTGACACCGATGTTCTGTGACTTTGCTTAATAGAGGAGAATTAGTTGTGCAATCCTAAAGACCTCTTAGGATTTGGTATTGAAAATGTGAAGTGTGTCAGTTGGGGTGAGAGTTCAGATGAACACCATAGTGGGAGTGGCTCTTAAGCCAGACTCTCTCTTACATCTCTTTACAATTTGGGGCTTGTTTAGTAAAACTGATTTTAGTGAAACTGTGTGTAGAAGAAATAGTATTATTTTCATAGTGGAAATAAGGGTCAGAAAGGTTAAATGTACTCTCAACACCCACATACTGATATATCAGGTCAGTGTTACGAGATGGTGCTGGCTTTCAAATTGATGTCTTGTGGTTTTGGGTTTGAATGCAATGCACAGTGCAGAAGCTCCCTGTAACTCCTGTGTTAACACAGTGCTACTGGAATTAGTGGAATTACATTAAACCCTCTCTGTATCTGTTCCCCTGTGCTCTGCTTAGACTATGCTGTCACTGCCAACTCCAAGATCGTGGTGGTGACTGCAGGAGTCCGTCAGCAGGAGGGGGAGAGTCGGCTCAACCTGGTGCAGAGGAATGTGAATGTCTTCAAATTCATCATTCCTCAGGTCGTCAAGTACAGCCCCAACTGCACCATCCTGGTGGTTTCCAACCCAGGTAAGGCAGTCTTTTGCTAAACACTTAGAAATTTGCTTTGACAAGGCAAAACTCTAGCTAGTTCTCAGAAAATCTCTTCAAATACAAATTGTTGAAACTTAATACCTTTTTATGGACATCTGAGAATACAGGCAAAATACTCTGTACTTTCTGATGCTCTCTTTATTCAGAACTTGTCAGGGTGTCCACATTTTAAAAGAATGCTTTGTGATAAATACTTAAGTTCTTTCCATCCTTTGGCTTAAGCAGTAGGAAATTCAAATTTTTTATCTCTAATAGATAGCTTTTGTGCCTGGATAGGATAGGGCTGTTTTTCAACATGAAGAACTTGCCCTATAGTCGTGGCTGTATTTTCAGGAAAAACAATTTACGTGCTGAAGCTTATGGTGAAACAAGGGCTGGCTGTACTTCACAGTTCAGTTAAAACAGAAAAAGAGTTAATTATGCATATTTGTGTGTTCATTTGCAAGTATCTCATTGAACTGAGACAGCTTGGATGTTTGGATGTCCAAAGGTGACTGTAAATGTTCTGATGTGCTTTGTAGGGTGTCCCTGTAGGGCTGTCTTTGCTTAATTCAACATCTGAGTGAAGCCAGTACTGAAGAGCTGTGGTGAAGTTACACTGCTTTTGAAGATAACCTGGCAGAGTGGAACCAGTGCATGTGAAGCTTGCTGCTCTGCTTGGAGTTGAGTAATTAGCTGGTGTACAATTAGCCAGTGTTCTGGGCGAATACAGTAACTTGCAGCAGTTTTAAACATTTATCTAAAAATCAAACTGAGACAAAGATCAGGCTGTTCTTGTTCCAGCAAGGATGAATTCAACCTGTAGACTTCTCTCCAGCAGAGCAGCTTCAGGAGGAGAATTGCATGTTGCTTTTTCAGAATTATTTTTATAATCCTTTGTTTTCTTAGTGTGTGGAGTTTTGTCCACAAGTTTTATATATTGAAGGTCACTGTGAGCCCATGAGAAGGGACTTCAGGGGTGTAACCTTGATGCCCTTCCCTGCCCCAGCTGAAGCTGTAGGGAACATGCCACTTGTGAGGTTTGAACGGTGCTTTGGTATCTGAGCAGAGCAAATGATGCATTTCAGATCTGTGTACACAAATGTGTTCCCTCCTGAGAACTGCCTGGCTCCTCAGAGCTGGAGTCATAATTAATTCCTGCAGCCTGGTTATGATTGTTGCTTTGAGCTGTGGATTAGAAGTTTTCTGCTCACATACTTCTGTCTGCCCTACCTAGCTTTGGTTTTTTTTTTCCTAAAACTGTATTTTTAGAAACACATGCAGATAAAGCACATTGCTCATCTGGCTTTTCATGCTGCAGAGGTGGTAAATGCAGAAACTGCTTGGTGCACAAATCAGGAAATTAAACTGAAGGAGTTACCAACTATAAAGAGTATGTAGATCTCAGACTTTTGATTCTGAATTGTTTTACCTATTGTGATGGTGAACTGGAAGGGAACATTTCTTCAGGAAATTGCTGGAATGTTTTAGCCATGTGAGATCAGTCCCAGTTCTGCATGCCCTAGGGCTTTAACTGTGACAAAAAATAAGTGTGTCCAACTTTAGCTGGTAGGAATCTAAAGACCACCTTTGAATTTTCTTAGGACCCATCAAGCTACTGATCAAAATTTCAAGTAGTGCCTTTATTTTAATCCCCCAAATAGTCAGATCCAAAATTCATTGCCCGGTGAGCCCAACTGTGTCCTCCTGATTGCCCTGCTACACTCAGTAAGGTAATTGTTGGAGCATTCTTGATGTGAGTGGAGTTTCATTTGCCATGCATGCTTTTCCTTTCAGTGGATATATTAACCTATGTCACATGGAAGCTGAGTGGGCTGCCAAAAAACCGTGTGATTGGAAGTGGCTGCAATCTGGACACGGCCAGATTCCGTTATCTGATGTCTGAGAGACTTGGGATCCATCCAAGCAGCTGCCATGGCTGGATCTTGGGAGAGCATGGTGATTCCAGTGGTAAGGAGTAGTTCTGACCTCCCTGGGAATGAGCAATATATGAGATGTTGAGGCCTGAGGTGTGTTACAGGATTCTGAAGGAACAGCTGCAGCTGAGCTCAAGTAACTGGTACTTTGCTGTATTTTTATGAATATTAAAGTTGAGAGAAGTCTAGGGAATCTACCTACACATATTTAACAAATGTGAGTGTGGCTGTATGATTAAAGCCTGAACTGAAAAGGCCAATTTTGTGAGTGAAGTTGTGTCCTGAAGGCTACAGCTTGCTTCTTCTCTATCCTCAGGAGTACCATTCCATAGCCTGTAGCACAGTTTTCCTCTGAAAGCAGTATCCACGCTTGCTAGGTCAATAGCAGAGCTTGTTGCTCTAGCAGTCCAGATTCAGGCTTACAAAATTATCCCTTACCTTATTCCATGACTTCTCTCCTTGCTGTTGAAAGCAAAGATAGTTTTAAAACGTGAAATCAAAGAAGTTTATCTGTCTTAATTCAGTTCCTGTATTTCAAGTCTGAAATGATGCAGCAGAATGTTTATGTAGATTGGTACTGCTTTATATTTTCATGCTGTGTATTTCTAAGGGAGCCACCTCTTCAATGTCCCATTGCATTTGATCGAAGTACAGTGTCTGATGAACAGCAGCAGTTGTTGTAGCCAGCCCTACACCAATGAAAGCAGAGTTTGGCTGAGCACATGCAGAGTTTATCCTGTGTCATTGTCACAGCTGCTTTTGCTTTAAAGTAACTCAGAATTCCTACTTACTTCCCAAGAATAGAGACTGTTCCTGCCTCTAAGCTTCCAGGATGCAGGGAGAGGTGCAAATCCCAGTCTTGATATTCTAAGTTTGCATATTGCTACCCTCTTACTCATGTAAATAAGAATAGACTTCTTGAAGGCTAGCCCTAATACTGATTAGTGAAACTGCAACTGCCTCCTTGCTGCAGTTTTGAGTAAAATCTGTTTTAAAAGGCTGGGTAGCTAAGATGTGCCTTTTTATTAGAAATTGATGTTTCTGACTTCAGAAACTTCCACGGCCTGAAAGTTCTGCTGTCACATGTTAAAACTGACCTGTTAAAATGCCAGTACTAAAATGGTCTCATATTTCACTCCCAGAGTTCTCAGATTTAACTGTAGCTAAATAAAAACTTAAAACCTGCCTCAGCCATTGTTGTGGTTCTGGCTGCTCCTACTTGGTTTCCAATTATTTTAGCTAGGAAGAGTGGAGGGGGAGTTGCCAGCTGCTCCTGACACTGATGTCCTGCCTCTGTTGCAGTGGCTGTTTGGAGCGGAGTTAACGTGGCAGGGGTTTCCCTCCAGGAGCTGAACCCTGCTATGGGAACTGACAAAGATCCTGAGAACTGGAAGGAGGTCCACAAGCAAGTGGTTGCAAGGTATGATGACCTGAGGGATAATGTGGGTGGATGCCATGCTGACAACAGCTTGTCTGCACTCTGCCTCTACTCTGGTGCAACTTTTATGCCCTCTTAGGTAGAGGGTTGCTTGAGTGAATGGGACTGCTGGTTTAAAAACAGAAATGCAGGATTTCAGCTGGTAAGATGTTATCCTGCAGTGAGACAAGCTATTGCATAACAAACCCACTCAAATGCTGGGGCACCTAGAGCTGTGTGTGCTTGTTTTCCCACATGGAGTTGCTTCAGTGGGTAACTTTGTTCAGAGGGCACAAGAGCAGGAAAAGGTAGGATGTTTCTGTGAGCAGAGTGTTGGGTTTGGGGAAAATTCTGTTCATGGATGCAGGAGAGTTTGTGTACAGCTGACTACATGTTGCTAAGTCTTTTGTGAAATGAGTGTGCACTCAGTGGGATAAAGTGTGTGCAGATGTTGGCTAAAAACCTCAGGATGTAGTGGTGCTTTGACTAAATGTTTGCCTTTTCCATTGTGTCCCTGACTGAAACAGAGAGCTTGTCAGGTATAGGTGTGGTTTTCTACTTAACACTAGGATCTCTTCCTAGATGGGAGCTAATTTTGTTTTCAGCTAATCCTGCAAGAACAACAGGATTCTTTTATTATGCATATGGGATAATGTAGACTTTATGCTTTATCCTCTAATGTTGAAACATGTAATTTGGACATTTTAATTCCAAAACTTACAGTGTTTTGCAGGAGTTTGAAAATTTTTAAATGGGTAGGATTCACTGGTGTTAAGACTTGTAATTTGCAGTGTCTTGCGTGAAGACATCTTAATGCAGTTGTATTTCAATGTTTCCTTAGTGCCTATGAGGTGATCAAACTAAAGGGATACACAAACTGGGCTATTGGCCTTAGTGTGGCTGACCTCTGTGAGACCATACTGAAGAACCTGTGCCGGGTTCATTCAGTCTCCACTCTGGTAAAGGTAAGTAGTGGGGGCTAATTGGACACTCTGGCTCATTTTGTTGTTGTGGACAAGCTAAATGGTCTCAATTAGCAACGTGCTAAATGAAGGAAGCTTTGTAAAATGCTCCTTTGAATTTCAAAAAGGAGCTCACTACTGTTGGTTTTTCTAGGCTGACCTCTTTAGCCTGTTCCTCTCACAAGTATGGAGCTGAAAATAAAGTTCTCTATGCGGTACTACCCTTGTGTGAAGCTTTGCCATGTGTGGCATGCAGATTCCTTGAAAGGAAGTTTCAGTGTAAAAGTGGAAGACTTGTTGGAAGCCCATCTGTGATTCCAGGAACCACTGCCTGGAAAAGGTGCTAGGGAGGAGAGCTGTGTCCTTTTATAGCTGGTGTAACTGGCTGCATCTGGTCTGTACTGGCTCCACAACCCCTGCTGCAGCAAGGGCTCTGAGCAGGGGGAACCGCTCCCTCTTTTGACCTGTTCTGAATCTTTTCAGCTCCTTGCTGTATAGAATTAAAAGTGAGAGGTTTGAAGGTGGGGTTTCTGCCACCAGCTGTTTGGTATTGCCAGGCATTCGGTCCAAACCAGCTCTATACCGTTTATTTTCTCAAATACATCATGGCTGAAATTTTTCTCCAGGTTGTAAAATGATGGATTTTGAGCTCTGCTCTCAGGAGGTTCTCTGCAATACAAACCAACCCCAGATCTGTGGTGAGGGGCCTGTGTCTGATCTCTTTTGTTTGTGGCAGGGCATGTATGGCATTGAGAATGATGTCTTCTTGAGCCTTCCTGCTGTCCTAAGTGCCTCTGGCCTCACGAGTGTCATCAACCAAAAGCTGAAGGATGATGAGGTGACCCAGCTGAAGAAGAGCGCAGACACACTGTGGAACATCCAGAAGGATATTAAGGATCTGTAACTCATGAATGTTAGGTTCCAGCAATAGGAAAACAGCATGTTGTGTTCAGATGTGGGCTCTACTCACTACACATCTCAATGGTTAACATTAAATGCTCTTCCAGACTTTCGTCCATGGTAGCTAAACTGACGCTTGCTGTAACGCACAAACCGTACGAACAAATAAAGCAATTTTCAGGCATCTTTGGTTGTCCTAGTGACTCATTTTCAGTATGTCAATTACTTACCTTACACTGGCATTCTCCTTTAATGTTTGCCACAGAAAGCATGGGAGTATAGGCTTGATGTGTCCTTTTAAGAGGCTAGAAACAAAGTAGTGATGATGAACTGGTGTTGATTTCACTAACACCACCTTGCTGCAAGGATTTTCTCAGTCCAAGTGCTGACTAAGTGTAGTTCATTCCCAGAACTGTTTCTGATAGAGAACTTCCCATTTTTTACTGATGAGTAGAGGAAATGGAATGGGCATTTGACTCTGTGCAACCAGCCAGAAATATGCCAACAATAAGGTTTTGTATGCTACTGGCCTAGAAGGAGTCCCATAGATCCTTCTCTCTTCTGGATTAAATTCTTTGCTTGTTAATGGTGTCTAGTTTTTTATAATGTTTGGAAAAACAAAATTATTTTCTATTTAATTATCCAAAATTCAAGACTTTTTCTGCCTTAGGCTGAAATGTTGTAGTTACAGTCTTGTTTATTTAACAAGCCAAGTTGGGTCTTAAATCTCTAAATTTCAGCATGATTGATAAAATCTTTATATACTTGGAGGGGGAACAGTTTATTTCTTAATCACTTACTGTTATGGAGTAAATACCATAAAATGAACTGCTCAACCTAAATGTCCGGGGACAGAGTATCAAATCCATCTGTCTTGTGGGGCCTGTAAGTTTTGTTTCATTACAAATGGTCTGAGACTAGCTGGAGCAATTTAAAGCTCTTTTCTATCTGCATTAAAATGCTTTGGATATTGGACTGAAACACTTTCACAGGCAGGTAGCTTAATTTTTGTAGTTCCTTTTTAAAGGGAAGATCATAGAAATGTTGTTATATTGCAGGATAACTTCTGTGATTCAGTAAGGCTCATGTAGTTACTGAAATATGCATGGGATGCTGCTGGCAGCATTATTTACAAAGGGTATCCCAGGGAGACCTTGGGACATGTTTTATTCTTAGTTACAGGCTAAATTCCAGACTTCTTTGCCAGTAGGAGGGAGAAAATTATATTCTCTGCTTTCCTGGCTTGGTGTGGAGATCCTACTGCAAGGCTTTCCACACCTGGATGGATTAAAGTTCCTGCTAAGAACTGTTCCTGATTGGCTGTTACACGGTAAATGGCACAAGCTGCTGCTCTTTTCAGGACACACCCATTAGGAAAATTCACCTGAGCACACTGAGTACAGGAACCTTGCACAGTTCCTTCCTGGCTTTGTTCTTACACTGTCCTCAGTTAATGAAGTAATTCAAAGTTGTGTTGTGGGACCTTATCTTGCAGGATTGAGTGATGTGCATGAAGGGGCAGCAGCTGTCTCAGAGAACAGGGAGTGGGCCCTTTCCCCTTCTGGTGGTGATGATTGATTTTTGAAGGTCACAGTAAATGACTTCTCACTGATTGCATCCTCACCCATTAAAATGTAGGGTCAGATCCTGTTCTGTGGTTGGCAGACTGAGACCCAAAGGTACATTTTGAGTGTACATGGTCCTGGTTCTTGAGCTGGGAGGATTCTGTCACCTGCTGTCTGTCAGATAACTTCAATCCCCTCCAGATCCACAGGGGAGGGGTTTTTTTGTTAGTGATCATACACTTAATACAAGATATTTAGTGCCTAGACATTAAGCAACCAGAGAGCTAATGACAAAATCTGTTCTGTTAAAAGACTATGTGGATACAGGTGAAGGAGGGAACTGAAGGAATGAAAAAAACATTGGTTTGCACGATGAGAACTTTTCTCAGCACATCAGCAACCTCATTGTACTACTACCTTTTTTCCCTTTATACTTTCCTTTTCTCAACTTCTACTTTTGGGGATATGACATAATGAAAGAAAACTCTAAAAAAATGAAGCAGCAGTGAATAGGCCTCCTGGGTGTTATGGGGGATTAGTTCCAAATGGTTAAATAGGAATGAGTATCCTAGGTTAGTGGATTTTAAGATTTCAGAAATAGGCTCTTCAGCTATTACTTGCATCCACTGATGTTTGTAAGCCCTATGCAAGTACATTAATTATATTGTGAGTATTTTTTGTTAGGAGTCTTACCACACAATCTTGTATCTTCATTGCAGTTGCATGGCTGTAGAATAGCTTCCCTGTGTGATTATACAATACCAGCCTGTCACCTCCTGTTACTTAGAGTCTATCCACAGTATAGTCTTATATCAACCATATAAATTCCTAAATAACAGTATTGCTGTAGGACATCTGTGTGGTTTTAGCCAAATATAATAGGCTCATGTTTATCTTCTGTATGCTTTGTCCAGGCCGTTGATACATGAACCTTTTTCTTGTTTTATCCCAAGAAAGGCAATAGAGGTTTTTAGCCACATTCTGATGTGTCAAGAGGTACCTTGGTCACTTGTTGGTCCAACAGAGAACATTGTGGTGCTGTTGGACAGAATAGTGCAGCCAGCAAGAAGAAATGCTTCAGAACACTGAGGACAGCTTGCTCTGCTCACTCACACAGGGTAAGATCAGTAATGGTATTTTAATTGCCATAAGGCTCTGGACCCCCTTGCCTTTGCAGGTGCACAAATACTAGCTACAGAATAGAAATTTTGTGTGACTACCCTGCAAATGTAGATGTTGACAAACAGAGGCACAAGGGATTTTACTGACTTTTAGTGTTAAACCATGTACTTTTGTATTAGTCAAAGGATAAAATTGGGGCAGGGAATTGAAGGCAGGTTTGAACAGTGAGACAGTGTTAAAAAGAAAACAGCTGCAGAGGATGAAAATGTTTTATAAATGTATTTTGAAGACTTTTAGTGCTTATGTGAGTTTCATACCAGCTGAATTAGAACTGTGGTTTATGGTAAGTAGGTGACTTCAGTTGCTCACAGAGTTCCTGTTATCCTTGTGTTTACACACTTCGTGTTAGCCTTGTGCTGCAGAGAAATGTTATTTCCCTTGATTTACAGGTGTAAGTCAGAACAATTAAGCCACAAACTCTCAGTGGAATGTAGATGCTGAACTTCCTGATGTCAGTGTGACCAGAGGCCCAGAAATATTTAAGAGCCAGGTCCTTACGTTGTGCTCCTGTGGCCTCCAGGGCAATGCCTAATTTTGGGCATTTCTTTCTTCTATAAACACTTCTCCCCTAATGCATGTGTGTGTATCCAGCCTTATGCAAGACAAAACTTCCAAAGCCTTTCAGACTACATTAGGCAGGGTGTTCCTAAAATCCACACCAGTCCCTGTGGTGTACTACATTTTTATAAACTGCTCCTGAGATACCATTGCTGTGTGAGTTGTTATTCTGTGCCAGCAAGGGAGTTGTGGAAATAATTAACTTTAGAATAGTCTGTTGGAGAGGTCGGGCTTGGGAGGGCTGGATTTGCTCAGTATCTGAAATGAATAATTTACCTGCAAACATAAGCAACAAGGACTAGGCAGTGGCTATGCAAAGTAAGATTTTTGAGTAAATACTTTCTTCTTTATGGTCTTCTCTTTAATAGCTCTCCAACGTTATTTAGGTGTGTTTACATATTTAATACCTGAGGTAAAAAATCCAGAAAATTTGTCAAAATAGCACGAAGGTGGATTCCTACCAATACTGATTTCTGGAAGGGAATTTTGATAATTCTTGCTCTGTGAGATACGCTAAATGAATATACAAAGGGAAGCAAAAAAAACCATTTTGCTTGAGATATTGTTTTCTCTGTGATGCTAATTCTGTATTTTGGGCAATAAGACAGAAATGCAATGATTTCCAAAGTCTCTGTTCACTCAGCAGTCTCCACCAGTAGTAGATACTGCAATACTCTCCCGGTATCACTGGGAATGTCTAAGAACCACATCAAACTCATTTTCCTACCCACATATGACAGTAGAGGAGTCTCTGATACTCTGACTGAAGATCAGTCTAGAAAAGTATGTGTTGAACTTCAGTTCATTTTACTGAGTTTGTTTTTCCCATAGCAAATTGCTGTGCAGAAGGAAATAAATAATTTAAAAATTACTTTTGTACTGGTTTGATTCTGCACACTGTAGGGTTTTGTTTGGTTGATTTGGTTTGTTAAAGATAAAAGAGAGAAGAATAAGCAGAAATATCTTATTTTTATATGCTTCAAGGGCATTCAGGTCAGTAGAGGGGGTCTCAAAGAGGCAGAATAGAAGTTAAGAGCACACTGACCCTAGCTCAAGTGCCTCTATTCCACAGAGTAGGATTTATGCTTAAGTGCTTTGTTGAATGGGGTTACATTTCAGTATGTTAATCTGAAGGGTTATCATGGCATAACCTATTTTTTATAAAATCCTCACTATACTTCCATAGCTGAATGAATGGAAATGCCTCTTTCAGCACTGCACCTCTGTTTGCAGCATAGTCTTTCAAAGCATGGAAACCTTTGCAGCCAGAGAGGTAAAATCATGCAGTGACCACTTGCTGCCAGCCCTGACAACAATTCTTCCAAGGTCATACCAGATAAGAAAGCTACTAAGAAGTCACACCTAGCCTGTGTCTTTTAACAGGGAAAAAAACCCCAACCCAACAAAAAAAAAAAAAAAAACAAAAAAAAACCCCAACAACAACAACAACAAAAACCCAAAAAAAACAAACCCCAAAAATCACAACAAAAAGCAAATCTGAAAAGAGTTGACTTTGATGTAACAGAAAGGAAAAAGACCTATTGTAAGCAAAGGACTCAGGACAAAACCAGAAACTTCCGGAGAGTATAGTTACAAGAGCAAATAGTGGCAGGATAAGGGGGAATGGAATGGCTTCACAATGTCAGAGAGCAGGGTTAGATTGGATATGAGGAAGAAATTGTTCCCTGTGAGGGTGGGGAGGCCCTGGCACAGGTTGCCCAGAGAAGCTGTGGCTGCCCCATCCCTGGCAGTGTCCAAGGCCAGGTTGGATGGGGCTCTGAGACACCTGGGATAGTGGAAGGTGTCCCTGCCCATGGCAGGGAGTGGAACCTGGATGATCTTCAAGCTCTGTTCCATTCTGTGATTTTATGATATTAAGCAAGTGAGGCTTCGATCTGTCCGTGATTGCAACGTTTAGTTAAGGAGAAAATACCACAAGTTACACCAGCACACTGACAAATTCCCGTGCTAAATATGACACAAACACTGTGCTGAGCTCAGAAAACAAATTACCAAAGCAAATATGTGTGTGTATACCTATGAAAGTGTTTGTGTCTTTGTACATGAGTCTGAATTATAGGCAAGGGCATGGCACTGAACAGTAGAAAAGAGGCAAAACACTGGATTAGTCTTACATTTTACTTTTTCAAGTTAGAGCCATATCAGGCATCACATAGGAAATCCTGGTGCCTCTCCTAAGTTTTTTTGCATGTGCCATGTGGCTGTACATTTATTTGCCAGTAGAATTAGTGGGATTTTTTCAGTCTCTGAAGCCTAGTTCCTCTCTGGAGATACAGAAAGGGACACTGCTCCCTCTCAGAGCATGTGAGCTGTATGTCCTTCCTTTGTCAGGAGATCACTCCAGGTGCCTGGGGTCAAAAGGGAACATTCCCAAATCTCTGCTCACACGGGAATCATGGCATACATGAATTGTAGCACAGCTTTTTTTGAGCAGTCCTGTCCCTCAGAAGGTTCCCTGCTAATCACAGCATTTATTTTAAACTTTAAATAGGATGGTGGCATTCTGATGCTTATCCAAGTTGCAGATCTCTCTTAGTGGCCAAGCTACTCTGGCATGATTTTCCAAAGCCAACTCCAAAAAGACTAACCTTAAACTTGCCCATGGCAAGCTGGTACTTGCAGGATGTCTAATTCTTATTGTCACTTCTGGATGAAACAGCAGAGGCTGAAACATTCTGCAGAGCTGGGAATGTAAGCCTCTCAGACCAGCTGATGGGAATGTCTTTTGTTGGGTGTCTCCTGGAGTCCATGCACTCCCAAATTTCTAATTTGGGACAAAACATACCAGGTGTCACTGAGAAAAATCCATTGTGTCTCCTCAAATGTTTTGTAGCCCCTTCTCCCTCCTGGCCGTTTCACAGGATTACTGAACATGGCTGTCCTCTAACTGGAAGGAAAATTCTCCACTCGTGGGAGCTTTGGAGCATTTGTTGACCTTGCACAGGGCAGGAGTGACGACCGCCACTTCACAGCTGGAATGAGGCGAGCTTGCTGCCAGGCCGGGGAAGGAGGGCTGGCCCTAGAGCACGTCTGGGCCCCTCCCTGATCTTCCCTAAACTCTGCAATGACAGAACGACAGCGACACTGGAGAGCTCATGCGAATACCGTCAGTGCCACCTACTGCTCTGTATCACAGGTACAGTGTGTGTGCATCACTGACTGCTACAAACCCTACAAACCTCTGTCCTGTCCTCCTCTCAAATTTGGCTCAATAGCTACAAGCATTTTTAACATCCATGCCTGATTGTTTTCTCACAGTTAATTTAGGCAAACCTTGGAAGCACAGTTCTGTTCAGAGCAAGCCAGTCCTAGACAGGTATTTCCTCATGAACTTCCACACATGTGGAGTGTTTCTTTCCTTACAGGCACCTTCTCACTTGCAGCCAGGGAGACTGAGGTTGATATTCCAAGAAAAAAGGTTGTCTGGAGTGGTTCTGCTGGAAGGACTGTGGTGTGAAGACAACATCCACGACTCACTGCTTGGGGTGATGTACTGAGTTTTTTTGCAGAAAACTTTGCTCTCCTCAAACAGGAATTGGGTCAAAGTGTGCAGACAAGACAACATCCTAGAGGTAACAGTTGCAAATGAGATTTAGGTAGGCAGAATGCACAGCATTGTCCCTGAATTGCTCTCTCCAGAGAACTCTAGGAAATTTGGGAAAAACAATACACACTTCGTACGTTTCTGTTCAAAGACCTTGCAAACTCAGTCTTCTTTTGGCCCAGTATTCTTGCAAACAAAATTATTTCACTTCTGTGGGCTGAAAAAGAATTTGGTTCGGTAACAACTGGTGTCTGGCAGAATTGCAACACAATGAATAATGCATTACCAGAGGGCATTTGTATAGTTTGTGATAAGAACTCTATGAGAAGCTAGGCTGGACTCAAAACCAGTCTCACCGGTTTCCAGATTTCTGGGAAATATTTTAATCAATGTTATATTTTAAAAACTAGTCTTTCTGGTATGTTTCCATCTCCCCACTTCAGCAGCTGGTCTCTGGTGAAAAAGGAGTGAACTGCACGATCATAGTCACAACCTTTCCCTGCCTCTGTGACAAAAATGACACATTGTTCTAGTGTCAGCAGAGCATCCCTTTCAGCACTTGCACCTTACTGCACTTCACATGGAGGACAGCTAAATTAATGCCCTTCTTCATGTCACGATATAGCTTTTCTTCTGAAGAGCTTTTATTTTGTCTTACTATATGTGCACAGCAACACACACAACCTCCTTTATGACCCTAAACCCAGGTAACTCCAGCTGCACCCCATATATCCCACAGTTAATCCTTGCAGGCCATAAATATAACGAATAGGGCCCTTTGCACTCTAGCAGTTAAGAACATTTGCAGGGATGAAAGTTTCTGGACTATCTGTTGGAGCTTGCCCTTTCTGGAAAATTCAAATTTTTTTTTCTTGCTAATAATAGAAAAGCAGGACTTTGGGATGGCATTGTGTGAAAAAAAACCAAAAACCAACCTTCTTTAAGACATGCAGATTGGATAAAATGAAATGTGCTCAGGATACAAAGAAGTGCTGGTGTTCACTGTGCCGTTGAGCACTTTTTATCAGTTAAAACCTCCGTTATCTCCAAGCTGCCAAAGGTGAGTTACTCCCAGGTTCACCCAAGGATGGCATGACAGTGACTGTGAAATTATCTCATGGTATCTGACCATTCTTTCTAACTCATTTGCCAAGGTTTAGGAAATTATATAATCTTTTGTCAAATTCAAAAAGTAAAAGAATTTTCATCTTATTACAAACAGAAGCTGGAAAAACATGACACTCAAGAGCCTGAAAACCACAGACTGTGTAAGGAGCTTGAAAATTTTGCTGTTACAACTTCATTGTTGTAAAATTATTTACATGTTTTTCAGGCTTTTGAATGCTTAGGGACAGTGGTATGTCAGTGAACCAGTGCCACTGGTTATCTGGCATCACCTAGAGGTTTTCTTTAGAGGGATGGAACGCTTCTCCTATGATGAAAGGCTGAGAGAGCTGGGGATGTTCAGCCTGGAGGAGGCTCTGGGGTGACTTCATTACAGTCTGAAGGGATGCTACAAGAGAGCTGGAAAGGGACTTTTTACAATGGCCTGGAGTGACAGGACAAGGGGTGATGGCTTGAAGATGAAAGGCCCTGGCACAGGTTGCCCAGAGAAGCTGTGGCTGCCCCATTCCTGGCAGTGTCCAAGGCCAGGCTGGATGGGGCTCTGAGCAAGCTGGGATAGTGGAAGGTGTCCTTGCCCATGGCACGGGGGGATGGAAATTGATGATCTTTAAGGTCTCTTCCAACCCAAACGATTCTGTGATTCTGTGGTCCCTGGAGAGGTAACTGATGTGAACAGTTTTGATTTAAGCACCTTGAGAGCTGTTTGAAGACCTGCAGAGCACAGTGGTACCCAGCCAGCAGTGGGGAATGGGGCCCACACAACCACAAATCTGTCAGGATTCCCTCTGGAATGCTGCAGCTCCTGGTATTACTCACAGTGAAGGTGATCACACTCGGTGTGGTAAGTGAGGGGTGTTGGGGGCTCACTGCACTCCCTGTCTCCTTTAAAATGAGAAGTTTTGCCGTGTAATCATTTGCACAGGGTGAGGAAAACCTGTGGGGTGAGGATGGACTTGTCAGCTGCTTTGTTCTCTGTTCTCCACTCCTCACCTGAGATGGCCTTTGTGCACCTGGCAGCTTTAAGCCTCACCCTCAGCGTGAATGTTCCAGGAAAAGTATGAAAGTGTGACTTGGGGCAGATTTGATGTTCAGAAATGAAGTGAGCCCTAATATATTCCTGGTTTTTCTTTTAAATAACATGATTTTTTAGCTTTGGGATGATCTGGTTTCCTACCTACTCCAGGTAGTAAAAGCCACAGCTGCTCCAAAAATAATGATTTTGGCCAGGCCTTTTTTTTCATGAACTGGTAAATAGGGCAACTCAAACCATTGAGACAAAATGACACTCAGCCCATAAACCCTTAAATCTTTCCCTGGCCTCTTACCAGGCTCTTTTCTGAGACAGCTCAAGTTCTCAACTCTGCAAACAAGTTTTCTGCACCTTTAGGTTTTTTCAGTGAGCTGTATCCACCAGCTCAGGGATGGGTCTGACTGCCATGCATGCAGAGAGGGCACAGGCAGTGGAAGTGGAAGAGCAAGTCTTTTGGGGAATAGTTAGTCATTAAGGGAGGCTCAGATGTGCCATGCATTATGTATTATGTCTAAGAGACTCCTATGCAGATGGGCTGCCTGTCTCCTGAACCAATTGTCTTGGCCTTGTTTTACCTTAGGTGAGCTCAGAGCCTTTCCCTCTATGCCTTCTGGTGCAGTGTAATTCTCCACAGTGCCAGAGACATCCTGGATCTCACCTGGAGATTTGCTCCGTGCTGAACTGGGGGGTTTGGGCAGGTTGTGCTCTAAGCTCAGCATGGGATTCAGCTTGCACAGCTGTTCCAGACTCACTGGCTTCTCAACCAGATGTGTAACATAAGCATCTAGCAAGCAGGCAGCTGCTCTGGGAAGCTTTGGGGATCTCAGGCTGTGAGTTAGGGATCAGCATCTCTGCAGATGTGTGTTCACACTGCTCTGTGCTGGAGAAGACAGGGGCATGCTGTGCCCTGACTTAGTACTCACTAAGCTCCCTGGGTGGAGGACATGGGCCCAGAGGCCAGGAAAGAGCTGAGGCATAGAACAAAGGACAGCAGGTGGAATATCAGGGACAGGACTGCAAGGAGGGGCAGAGTGCATGCCAAGACAGGGGTAAAGCCTTTTTAGCTCTGTAAAACCTGGCAGGGCTGCAGAGCTGCTAAAGCAGCCAACAGCTGGTGCAGAGTCCTGGGAACAGAACTGGAGATAATTGTGGAGGCAGGAGATGAGGTAAACTGGGGCTTACAGACTGCTGAACTGAAGAAGAAGAGGACACAGCGTTTAACCTGGCAAGGAACCCAAGAGACATCGTGTCCAATGAGTGTATTCTAACCCCTTTGTGGATGGCCAGCAGGTAGGGAAGCTCCACTCGTGCAAGGGGAGGGTGTGTCTCGAGGGGAGGACTCAGGGGCTGGACTCAAATCAGGTGGTGAACTCCAAGTGTCCTCCCTGGTGGAGTTTGCTCAGGGCGGTGCTGAATTTACAACCGTCCAGTGTCAACTGTCCCTGAGGTGCTGCTGGATACTGAATGCTCTGACTCAGGAGCTCAAACCCATTTTTTTACCTCCCTCTGAGAGAAGAAAAAGAAAGAGCTCTGGCCCTAAAACAGTCAAGACCTTTCTCAGGTCAGTCTTAAATTCTTACCTCTCCCAGCAGCTGCTTCTCAAGCCCTGAGGATTTCCCTGAGCCAATTTAATGCTGGTGGTCAGACAGTTTAAACCCATTAGCTCCCAGCTATCTGAATAATTTTCTCCTGGGATCCCAGCACACAGGCAGACTGCTCTAACCAGAACTGCAGAGCACTGCCACGGGACCTGGACCTTTGCTGACTGCTGTGGCCTGTGTGGTGAGCACTCAAGGGCTGAAGAAAATGCCACTGGCAAGATCCCTGTCCATGACATCTCTGAACGGGCTTCCTCAGTGGGAGGATGAAGACCTGCCCGTGGAGGATTTGTTGCTCTTTGAAATTTCTTGGGAAGTTACCAACAAAGGTTTGTACCACACTTGGGGGTTAGTATTGCTGTTTTCTCAGGAGTGGAGGGAAGGATGAAGAGTTGGAGAAGAAAGGCATTAACAGGGAGATTGGAGAGGGCTGCAGAGCTGCTGGATTGGAAGAAGTGCAGGTGTGTAATCGTGCATGCTGAGTGTGGGCTGCACCTACCTGGAATTGTGTGGGATGGGCAGAGCCAGGATGCTGCTGTGTCTTTTTGTGTTCTACCACCAGGGAGAGGGGGTTTGAACATCTAAGTGATAAGTCTGAGTGTGCAGATACATATTTATTTATTGATTGATTTATTTATATTTCTTTGTACATATTTATGTTCTGCCTTCCATGCAAATTCACTTGGGAATGTCATGCATGGAAATGAGCTGTACAACAGAGATCAGACGCAGAGCAGTTTAGCAGTCCCCCCTCAGCCTTCTAGAGCAGTGTGGAGAGGAGGGCAGGCTTGGAAGGGGTACAAAAAAATAGAGCTGCGTTACAGGCACTGAACAAAACCCAGGAGTCAATGACCAGCAACCTTCGTGTGCCAGCTGAAACTCCTTTGGGCTGGTCTTTGCAAACACAAGTGGTGCCAGACAGGGACTTCATTTGTTCATTGGTTGCAGCTGGTCAGGCAATGGGCACGCTGCTTGTTGGGCGAAAATCCTTCCTCCATTTCTAATTCACCCATCAAATAATCCCCTTTCAGGTAGGTGTAGTTCTGCAAGGGTCCATTTTCAACGCAAGAGCGAGTTAGTGTTAGTATGAGTAAATGATTGACTTCATGTGTGTTATTGTCCCGGCAGATACACAGAGATTAATCAGGAGAGGGGATCTGTAGTCTGTTAGGAATTTAACTTTGAAGGGGAAATGTGTATGAGAGGAACAGGCAGTGCTGGGGTTTATCACTATGGGGAAACTGGAATTCCTGTTCTGTGACAATTTCTGCTGGTTTACATTGCTCTTTTTCGGGTGGTGAGCCCTATCAATACCCAGAGGTGGGACAGAGTAGCTTTGGCACTTTGAATCCCTGGGGGCTTATTTTTCAGTAGCTTCAGTGAAGCTTTTAGAGTTAATTTGCTAAAGCCAGAACTTGGAGCATGCAGCATTCACTTTTGCAGTGTGCATGATAAGTAAGGCTCTGGCAAGCAGATGGCAGCAGAAATCTAGGAAATTCAGGAGTTCTCACTAAATTCTCTGAACTCCACAGTACATGTGTTTTCTGAGTCATCTGGACCCAGTGGTTGTAGATATCACACAAGACATTTAAGAAAAGGTAACCCATTAGATTCTACCTGTGCAGGTACAAAATGGAGTGAATCATTTAATCTTCCCTAGAGCTCTGGTTGACTTCACTGGAGCCAAATCAACTGACACAGCTAAAATTTACTATTCACACATTTTATGAGAGAATTAATATTAATGTTAATATAAGTCAATTTTATTCAGTATGTTTAAAAATCAGGTGCCTTTACTTACACCACTTTCCAAGCCCATATATTCAAACAGGGCTGAAAGAACATGGCATGGAAAACAATTTTCATTAGAATCTGACCTTGTGCAAAGTTTCCATTAACCAACCTCGACTAGAAGCATCTTTGCAAAACCCCTTTTATAAGCCTGTTTCAGCCTATTTTTCTGGTAAATTCTTGATACTGAGGGTTTGAGAGTTTTTTTCTGTATCTTCCAGGCAATTGGATGTCTAAGTCACGTGGTGAGAACTGTTCCCTGGTGACCTAACTTTTGTAAACAGTTCTGGGAAAATGTTAGGGCACTGTGAGAGAGAGTAGCCAGCAAAATACACGAGAGTCATCACAGAAGATATATAGGCTTAGGAAATAATACCTTGTACTGTATATTTCCTACCTCCTTTAGCAGGAGGAATTGTTTATTTGATGAAGTAAGCTGGCCACACAGAGATTTATTTCTGCTGCATGTTTTAGTGTTTGTGCTGCTGTATATGTTCCTAACATAGAAGGCAAGATAAGCATTAGCTAGATTTATTGCCTGACAAGCTAATTTTGAGCATTTAATGTGACGGTCTCTTTTTTCCTTTATGGCAATGCAAAGGTCAGAGTAGCTCAGTCTGAAGTTGGTCTGCACTGCCGAGGTGGTGTAAAGCTGCTGCTGCCCACAGGAGCGAGCCCCAGCCTTTGTGTTAATTTTGTGTGCATCACCAGGTGCTTGGGTACATTTCCTCCTTGGCCAGTGCTGCTTCTTAGTAGTTCCTCCATTTCTCTCGTGGCACTGACAATCAGGCTGAATTGTCTTCTTTCATGTGAGGAAGGTGATAGCAGAGCTCACAGGTGGATATCCACCCCTGTAACCAATGACCTCTGCAGGTGCTGAGCTGAACCTCTTCAGAGCCAGAGGATGGTGAGGGGGTCCTACAAATTGGAGAATATGTGATTCTGTAGTGGGAGAGGGTCTTCACGTGCCAGGCTGCTCACGGGGAGCAAGCATTCCCTGGGATTTCCCTGATGGTGCTGGTTGGTACTGAGGCATGAGGTGCAGCTGTGGCAAGAACAAGATGGTTGTATGAACTGAGGGCTCAGAGATCTACAAGTATCCATTATTTCCAGAGTCTCATCTCTTCTTTGTCAACAGCTGGAACAGGGAAGTTGTCTCTCTTTTTGTTTTAAATATAGATCATTTAACACATGCTCTAATAAGGCAGAGCTTTCTACTTCTCCATGTTTCCTTTTTGGATTTTCTGTCCTGGCTGCAGCCTGTGCTAAGTTACAACTTCTGACATGGAAAACATTGGCCTCTCAGTTACTGCTCTTCTTCCTCTTCTCTGTCTGCAGCAAGCAAAGATAAGGTAGCTGTAGGAGAGAATGGGAAATAAAAAAGGCTCATCTGCCAGTGTCACTCTGCCTTACCCTTCCCTCAAGTCACATGAGAGGGAACTTGCCACCTAAACCAAACACAATATTGAAATCCTCTGGCATTGAAAGTCCTCTGCCAAAGAAATGAGAAATGTGTAGTTTGTTTTGTGAGATTTCCCTCACTTTAGTTGTCTTTTCACTGGTGGGCATAACCCTTTGTGAGGTGGATCTACAGTTTCTGTGGCAGAAGGGGGAAAATGTAAGCAGAGAAGGCTCCCAGTGCACTGCAGTGCCACAAATCTGGTGGTAATAGTGGGGGAGATCAGCATTTTTACCTCTTCCTTTCTCTCCTGGCCATGATGCTCCAGTAAAGCCAGGTCTGGTCATGTATCTGTGGAAAAAAAGGAACTGCTTTCTTTCCTCCATAGCATGAAGATCAATGAAAGCTTTAAGTACAGGAGTACAAAAAAGTGGCTACCAAGCTATGAAGATTTAGTGCCTGGGTTGGGTTTCTCTCTGGTGGGTTTTCTGACACATTAGTGAGAAGGGTTGAGAATGTTCAAGATCTGCTCTTTTCTCTGGAAAGATGTCTTGAAAATAATTCCAGTGATATTTAGATTAGTATCCCCTGCTGTACCACTCACAGCTTTTAGAGAGAAAATAGAAGAATGCTTAAAAATGCTGGGCAAACAGCCAGCTTGTATCATCATTCAGCTGTGAACAGCTTAGCTCAAGAGTCATTGGTAGATGAATCTCAAATATTTTTTTTCCATCCCCATTGGAATGAAGACTGTGCTAAAAACAAAACTTGGTTCAGCTCTCCCTGGAGCAGAGATCTCAGTACAGTTCCTCTGGTGAAAAACTGGATTTTTGGAAATTCAGTCCTGAATCCACTGAGGTCAGTGGGACCATCATTTTACCTCCTCTGTGTTCAACATCTTCCCATGATGAAAGTTCCTTGGGGGAAGGTGATTGCTGTAATTAGTGACACAGCTGAAGTAACACCCTTTGGGGAGTGGGGATGTGCTGGCATAAACTTGGCATAAGCACAGCCTCAGAGCTCTGTGCATTTATAGAGTGGGGTGGAATATCAATGTCAAATCAATTCCAAATGAAATCCTGTGCACTGGGCATGATGCACTCAGAAATAGCTTCTCAATTGTGGACATCTGTCATAAATTTCAGCAGTTCAGTATTATTTCAGAATATGTTTGGAATGTCAGAATTTCAAAGAATGTGGAAATCTATCTTCTGAGGAGTCCTGGCCACAAACACAGCCCAAAAACCACATGAAAAATATCTGCCAGCTGAAGATGCTGATTGTTTTTCGCCTGCCATGTTTTACTGTCTGATTTTATTAATGGTACCTCAACGGGCAATCAATCAATCAATAAGATTCCAATCAAAAGTTAGGAAAAAATAAGTTCAATCCCAACTTTTATCACACCTGTGCAGATCAGAGACACATTCTGAGGAGAAGGGTGAAACAGTTGTTGTAATGAGTGATTGTGGCAGTGAAGTCAGTTTGAATCCTGAGCCTGGGCTCACACTGCTCCCATGGATCCTGTGGCTGTCATGGTTCTCTGGGAAGCTTTAGTGCCTTCAGAGTGGCCTGCTCAGGACATAACAAAGAAGCTGCAGAGCCCTGGAGTCATCCTGATCCTCTCTCTGTGTAGCAAAGGTGTGTGGGAAAGGACTCTGAACAGTGACAATCTCCACTTACCTCTGTTTCACTTCCATAGTTCACTTCCTATTTCTCACCCTCATTTTTGGTTTCTGCTGCTCCTTCCCTCTGTCCTTCTGCAGTGTGAGGTGGGTGGGAGGACAAGCTCTAATTGCTGCTTGGATTTTAAATACACAAAAGAAATAATGCAGCAGGACTTGAAACAAGGAAAGAAGAAAATGCTGGAGTGATGCAGAGAGCTCCTTTAGACAAATTCATAGTAGTGGTAATGTAGATAAAAGCGTTCAGACTTTTAAAATAATTCTATGGAATATTTTCTGAGAAAGTATTTTGGTTTCATCTTCTATTTTTTGGAGAGGTCACTAAAAAGAGGTCAAACATGTCTTAAATTTAAAAAATCCTTCTTTCCCAAACATCTTAGTTCCCCTTTCTGTGCCAGTTTAATTTTTCCCTTAAAAAAAAAAAAAAAAAAAAAAAAGAGGAAGAATGGAAAGGAAATAAATGGGGAAAAAATTTGTTGTTTATTTCCTTCTAAACTTGATTTCATTTATTGGTGGAAAGGTTAAAATCATGTTTTAAAAAGAAATAATGGAAATATTTTTCTTTCAAGGATGTTTTAAAATGACTAAATATATTTGAATAAAGCATTTTGTTGAAGATCAGAACACTATCCCTGTATCAACATTTTACTGCTAATTCCCCATGTTTGTGAGGCTCCAAACCGATTCTCTTGTTCTGATCTCTGCTGATTCTCTGTCTTTCTCATTTTGTCATTTCTTGTTTGTTTTAAGCCTGTTTCAAAGTACAGAACTTCAGAGGCAGCATAGAGAAACTTGCAACATTTCGGTACATCCCTCTTGTTTGGAAAGGTTTTGTGTTTCTAGTATGGCCTTAAAACATTGTGTTAGAGAAGAAAAAGAGGGTTTACCAAACTGTTGAAGCAATTTGAGAATTCTGTGAGGTGAATATGTAAACCCCTACTCTGTTACTCAGTAGGATATGTAATGTTTTGCTTACTGGCACAGATATTTCCAGGGAATTCAAAGCAACTGAGCATATAGAAGCTATCTCTTAAAGATGTATAATGTGTTCCTTGAGCTTGCTATGGAGAAGTGTAATTTCCAAAGTCGATACATTATTCTAGACATTGCTCTGTTCTTCTCAAGATGTCTTTTTTAAGTTATACCCAACACTTCCCACATACATAGTTTCACTTGCAGTTTCCCTCCGCTGTCAATTAAAGCTTATGCACAGACATGTTTTGTGAGTCATATTGCCACAGTAACAGGGAAGACAAAAGCCAGTTTGGGGGCCAGGTAAGACTGCTTTTATCACAGTTAGCTTCTAAGGAGTTTTTACAGCCTGTAAAATGTACTCTTTGGATTTTATCATTGCATTTCAGGCAAATCAGTGCCCTGATTTGTTTTTTACCTTGCTGTGCAGCAGATTACACCAGCAGAGCACAGCACACTCTCCATTCTTTCCCCCATAAGAGGCCTTCCATACATCTTTGGCCCTATAGGGCACACAGGGGTCCTAAGGATAACCCTGTGGAAAGAAATACTCAGCTGTTGGCTGTGCAAAACAAAGGTCCGGGCTCTACCCAGCCTGTGAGCTGTAGCTTCCTCTTCAAATCCGTGGCTGTGGAAACTCAGCTACGTTGCCAATCCCAGTGTTGAACCCCTTGCAGTATGGAAGAGGCTGATCCATGCTCCTGTGATGGGGGAAGGAGCTTTGCTTCACTCTAGGCATATACTTTATCATGTTATTTAGTGTCTTTCATCTTGCAAGTCATATTTTCTCTTTTCCCTGGATCACCAGGCTGCTTTGCACTAAAATCTTCCTCATTCTGAGCTCTGTATCCCTGCCAATTCAAACCAGCCAGTTTCATGACTAAGATTTCTACCAAGCCTCATATTTATCCATGTTGGATTGAAGCCCCTTATGCTCCTATGATGAATTTACCACCCCATAAAAACAGATGTATCATCGTAACTATTGCTTTATAGGTTGAATGTCCTGAGTTGTTTCATATAATTAAAATTTTATGTTTATCTGAATCCAAGCTATTCAAATAGACTCTCTCCGCTTGTGAGCAGAGGAACTTGGAGGGAAAATACAGTGTTATTTATCTAAGATTTCTCTAAATCCCTGTCCAAAGCAGCCATGAAAGAATACGATGACTGTAAATTAATTTCTTGTCCTGCTGAAGGGGAGAATAAAAGTCTTATGCATAGGTTTCCTTCTGCAGTTCCATGTCTACATGATGTGAAACTCTTGAACCTAGAGCTTGATTTAGGAACAGACATCTGTAAGATTCTTGTCTTCTTAGGTCTTGAATTATTCAGGGTTATAATTTATTGTACTAATTCTACTTAGCAAGCTGGTAGATTGGAACTGCATTTTTTTTTCTTTGTAAATACCTAGAATCCTGAGACATGAAAATATTAAGACTAGGGATCCTTCCAGCATTCAAAACAAATGGGATATTTGTAGAGAAAAAGAATCTAAGTGAACAATTTATTTTCTAGGAGCATAATTAAAACTGTAGCTCCATTCAGCTCCTCAGGGCTGCAAGACACCAGGCTTTGCAGAAGGCTTTCTGTAGTTGTCAGGGGATACAGTTTAATTAATCTGGGAACTAATCTCCCAAAGTGCTGAGCAACTTCAGCTGCCATATTGTACCTAGTGGTGGCAGATTTTTTAAGGAGAATTAGGTAACTTCTCAATGTTTTTAATTCAATTGGATGTGGTGCATTGGCCGCTCTGGATATCCCAATAGCTTTAAAAGGGTGAGCCTGGAGTGCCAGCTCTCAGACCCTGGCAGCTCTCATAGGTAATTTTGATGTCACTGCAGGAAGATGTAGCACTGCCTCCTTGCCTGGAGTGCTGCCAAGGATTTCCAAAGCTTCAACATTCAGTGGAGGAAGAAATGAACACCAATCCCTTCCCTAGTGTTTCTTTTGCTCTTTGTACCTGTTGTGCTTCCTCTCCCCAACCATGCTGGAGCTGCGCTCACTCTCTCTGGTGTGCAGCAGCTGCTTGCCTTTGGGTTTTCTTTTCCCTTGCCATCCCTCCCCCTTGCTGGATTCCAGCAGGCACTGTTGTTCTTCTGAGTTGGTGGTGGTGCAATGTCCACTGCCTGGCACCCTGGGGACTGTGGCAAAGGGAGGTTTGCCCTGCCAATGCGTGAATTCCGGGGCTGGCTATGGAAAACTGTGAGGAAGAGCAGCTAAGGGACTCTTGCACACCATGTGCAAGACTAGATAGATCTGTACTGACTTGGCAGGGGATGTGCTGTATTCTCTTTATGCATTATTTGAATGCTGCATTTGTTTTTAAAGCAGACAATATTTTGGTGAAAGGTGCTACAGACATTTATACTGTCAGTGTAGGCTACAGTCATTCCAACTTTAACAGCTCTTCAAGACTGATGATGGAACAAGTCTCCTTATGCTTTGAGGATATTGGTTTAAACCCATTTTTATAGTCAGTAGTCAATGAAATCCATCAGTTCCTCAACTTCTCTTAGTGATTTGTGTCAAACAAGCTCAGTTCTTACCACATGATGAAAAATATGTTTGAAAATTGTAACTGCAGCAATAAAACAAAAGCAGAAGGCTGTGCTTGGGATGCAGCAGAATCAAGATCAGACATGGGAGAGTGGAAGTATGAGGCCCAGGGTTTTAATCCCTCAACTGAACAGTGAAGCTTTGACACCATTTAAGAGACTGAACTTCTGTTTGTTTGATTGAGTCTGCATTTCAATTAAAATCTCTGTATGTGAAGGGATTTAACCAGCAGTGTATCTGATCCACAGGTGGGGTGGAGCTTAGTACAGAGATTTGTGGCTTGTGGCCCTTTTTACTTTCTGTTCTTTGTGATCTTCTTTTGCAGTGGGAGGCATTTACACTGTGATCCAGACAAAAGCCAAAACTACAGCAGATGAATGGGGCGAAAACTATTTCCTGATTGGCCCCTATTTTGAGCAGAATGTGAAGACTCAGGTGGAATTCTGTGAGCCTCCAAACCCTGCAATTAAGAAGGCGATGGACACCATGAAAAGCCAAGGGTGTCAGGTAAATCAGATGTGCTGCTGCTTCCCAGGGCAACAAATCTGACTCTGAGGAGATTAAAGTTTGGGTTAATGCTCTTGTCGTTCCACTTGACACAGCAGTCCTGGTCAATGTCACAATGGGAAAGGCTCGGAATCCACTGTTAGAACAGCAGAGTCAATTCATTAAAGGTTATTTTTGAGGAAGAACCAGTTCATCCAATTACGGGTTTTAACAGTCATTTATCTGCAAGGCTGCTTAATTGGATTAATGAGTTATTTATCTGGTCTCTAAGCACGGTGAGATTTTAGTAGATATAATATGACCTTACTTTGACTGAGCCCTTACATTTCACATTCTTGCATGGGAGTGAGAAGAGCATTCCAGTAGCTCTCAATTTTTCTTATGTATCATAATACATATGAGCTGAAAGCCAGAAAGGAACTTGAGAAAAGCGCCCACCTGACAAACACAGGGAGTGGATTCATCTCCCTTTCCAATATGATTTTAACCAGTGTTTTCTGTGTGATCTCATAGCCTTTCTGAGACTCAGTTTCTCCAACAATAAAATAGGAATAAACTTCTTCCTATAAAGATTATCTGCTAAAAGAAATGGAACCTGTTGTGTTGATGGGCAGTTATTAAGCTGCAAGCAGCTTTGGCTGAAAATGGGTGGAGGGTAACTCGTGCTAAATTTGACCTCCTTTCTTGAAGCCCTCATCAGAGATGTAGAACTGACCTGCACTCTGGCTCAGTGTTGAGTCCCTCAGAGATGCGAGTTTGCAGGAGGAAAAATTGTCTGCTCATAATGTGTGCTGAACAGAGGTGGAGAGCACTGAGAGGCAGAAGCAAGGAAGCATGCTTCCTGTTGCTGGGGGGACTGACACACTTCAGTGTAGAGATTCCTAAAGTTCTTGTGCTGCCACCAGCTGTGGCACTGGCACTGTGTTGTCTCCTTTGTAAGAGCAGTTCTGCTGTTCTTAGGATCTAGTGCCCTGTTATGCAGATGGTTTTTGTTGGATGAGTATGTGCCACAGCTAGGAAAGTGTCTGCTGGGGACACTGACATGATGCTTGTATTGTTCAGGCTCAAACTGAAAGGTCCAATCTGCCATTTCTTATTTTCATCAGATTTTCATAGGTGATTGATCAAGTTTCCCATGTTGCCTCTGCAAGCTGTGCAACACTCCTTTGTCTGGAAAACAGCTGAAGTCTTGTGGGGCAGATTGATTGCAATGCTTTATGTTATTCCAGCAATAAATCCCATTTAATCAGCCACCTCTGCCAGCCCAACATGTGCATTGTGCTGCTGGAGTATTCATATACAGCAGCAAATCTGTCCCAGGGACGTCAAATATAGCTTTGATCTCCAATAATGACGCTCTAGTTTCCAGGAGCTGCACTTATCCTATTAACATTTATGTCTGGATTTTGCTTATGCATCACAATGGATGGTTTTAAACTGGGGGGCCTAGGAATGCTTCCAAACTTCTCAGGTCAGGTATGTTCCTTGCCACAACCCGACCACATATTTAGATGAAGTCTGGGTCCCTGCTTTTTAACCTCATTTTCCTGAATAGCAAATCTGGACAGTCTGAAATAAATACATGAGGAGTGAAAAGGAGCAAACCTGTCTTTTTTTATGCCTTGTGCTTTCTGTGAAAATAGGCCAAGAGATTTTATCTCATTTGTTTTCAAGACCTGACCTCTCTTCAGCTCATTGGCGCGTCAGGGCTGGGTTCAACCCCTGAGGTCCCAGCCGTTTTGATGGTGGATTTAATGTGAAATAATTCGACTTTGCAGACTGTAGTGTGGGCCCAGCTGGGTTGGGAGGGCAGGTGAGGGCAGTGAAGTTGTAAATACTCTTAGAAATGTTTAGCTATACCAATGCAGATAAAGTAGGAAAGCTGCATTTTTAGCCTGATGTAATTTTAGGTATTGAGGTACCTTCTGATTGATCCTTCCACTCTTCCAACTGGAAGTGGAAATCCTTCCCCTCTGTGCTGCTTGAGAAGAAGGAAGAAATGTCATGGTATGTACAGGTGCCAAGCATCAGTCCTACAAAACCTCTCCCTAGTAATCTAGCATAAATAGCAAAAGACTGGAGACAAATATGAATGAAAGAAAACAATAATTTTGAAATAAGAATAAAAGTGGCATAGTTCAATAAGAACAGAAGACCTCATTATTCAAGCAAGTGCAGTCTTCCTAACCTCCCCCCCCCCCCCCATGGGAAAAAAGTTAATATTGCAATGAAAATCTAAAATGATAGTCTTAAAAATAAAATGTTCCTAAAGACTGCAGTTTCCTTTGTTCCAGTATTACTCCATGTATTTTGCAAGGAAAACCAGAAGTCCTGGGTGTGTAGGACTGTGAACACACATGTTCTTCGTGTGAAATACTTCAGATGTGATGGATGAAAATCGTTGTGCTAACTGGCCTTTACATTCACTTTAACATTTTCTTTCTATATCCTTGCCTCTTTTCCATAGGCCTTTTTTGGAAGATGGCTGATAGAGGGCAGCCCATATGTCTTACTGTTTGATATAGGATCAGCAGCTTGGAATCTGGACAAGTGGAAAGGTGAATTTTGGGAAGTCAGCAACATAGGAATCCCTTTTCATGACCGAGAAGCCAATGATGCTGTGATTTTTGGATCATTAACAGCCTGGTTTTTAAAAGAGGTACAGTTTTTAAATCTAGAGCTTTGCAGACCAAAACTGCTTTGACATGTGGTTCCTATTCTCCAGACAGAAAACTATGATTTTAAGGAAGTTGATCTTGATGTAGATCAAATTTGTATTTAAAACTTAAATGTTAAGTGGTCATTTAATTATATTTTTCCAGAAGAAGGGCAGTGGAGCTGCCCAGTGTGGAGTCTGAGTGACTGTGCTTGTCAGAACCCTCTGACACTCTAGAAAGGTGTCTCTTCTGAGACACTAGAAAGGCACAGGTTTTTCCTGGGCTAAGGATTAGGCCTGATGGGAATCAAGGCAATGACCACTTAAAATTGTACTGTTTTGTCACAAGAAGGAGAGCAAGCATACAGAAGACTTCGCAAAAAAAAAAAGGGTTTTCTGGAGCTGGGATGGTTGATAGGATAATGCATGTTTCATATATTTCTTTCTATTTTCAGCTTTCCTGTCAGTTTGATGACAAGCCCAGTATAATTGCCCACTTCCACGAGTGGCAGGCAGGAGTGGGTTTAATCCTGTCTCGATCGCAGAAACTTCCCGTCGCCACAATTTTTACTACACATGCGACTCTGCTTGGGAGATACCTCTGTGCAGCCAGTATTGACTTCTACAACAATCTGGACCAGGTAGGAGACATTGTCCTTATTCTTCCCTGGTTTTTCTTTTTCAGCAAATTATCTCCTGGCTCCCTTTCTGTTTACTGTGTTATACCATTTATTGTATTTTCTCTTTTGTGTGATCACTTATGACTGACCCACAGCTGGATGTTGATTCTAGAGCATGAGAAATGGTACTTGTAAGACCATGAGGTGTCCAGGCATGAATGCCTCTGTGTCATCTGACAGGTCTGAAAGCTCAGTGGAAACTAGTAAAACCTATTCAGCTCTAGCCAACATCTGACCCTCACAGCACTCTTTCTTAATGTAACACAGTAGAAAAAATAACCAATAACCCTTCTCTTGATAAAAATTCCCTGGAATTGCAGTGGATGATGGTTGCTTTTGGTTTTTTCCCCCAGCCCGCTTCTTAATTTTAGCAAACCATAAAGAGTCCTTCTAATTCAAGCATTTCAGGTTGGGCCTAATTTGTAACTGGCAAATGTAGGAAGTATTTTCTGAGTTCAAAAGACCCACATTTGTTTCTTGGAATCTGTGTAAACTGTCTAGTGGTTTGGTTTTCACTGTTCTCTTTCCACTCAAAGTGTGACACAAACAATGTTGCAAGGACTCAAATTGTCTTTAGCACTGCTCTCATCAGGGGTACTTTGCATCATCTGGGATTTCTCATATGCTCGCAGGCAAACTTTAATTGAAGAGGTTTTTGCATTCCAGCACTTAGTGAAGCTAGAGGTAGTTAAAAGAATCACCTTATTCATTGTTCAGACACTTCCTTGGCTGAAATCTGTGAAGAAAATTACTTAGTTGGTAATTTTCAGCTGGGTATTTGAAACTTGCCACGCTGGGGAACTGTGTCTTCCAAAGACAAGGCCTAAGCATTTGTGTGCTACTGGCCTGACTCAGAAACAGAGATCATAGAAACATGGAATTGTCTGGGTTGGGTGGTAAACATCATCTCTTTCCATCCCCTGCCATGGGCAGGGACACCTTCCACTATCCCAGCTTGCTCAGAGCCCCATCCAGCCTGGCCTTGGACACTGCCAGGGATGGGGCAGCCACAGCTTCTCTGGGCAACCTGTGCCAGGGTCTCACCACCCTCACAGGGAACAATTTCTTCCTCATATCCAATCTAAACCTGGTCTCTGTCAGTGTGAAGCCATTGCCCCTTGTCCTGTCACTCCAGACCCTTGTAAATCATCTCGCCCAGTCTCCTAAATTAGTTATGGCTGTTGGGTGCATTAATGAGGCAGCATGAATACCACAGTCCTGCTGTGTAGGAGTCCAGACATTCCTGCTCCCTCATGGTCTCTTCATGTGTACATATGCATAATATAGAATGGTTTGGTTGATTTTGGTTAATTCAGTGAGCTGCAAGCAGTCCAGAATAGAGTCTGTTTTTCTCAAAGCTATTGTTTTTTTCTCTTCATGATAACTTTTGGGGGTCTCGCCCCTCTCTGTGTACTCAAAAGAAAAACTAATGATCTCACATCTGAGTGAACCTACAGATTTTTAATATATTTATAAACTAGCCACAGTATTAAAATAATTTTTTCTGTTCACATGTGGCATGGGCACCTTTATGCAAGAAGGCACTGTCCATCCTGCAAAGCCTCAGAAGTCCCATAGGCAACCATCAGCTATGTCACAAATACAGAAATGTCTGTTCAGATTTTATTCCGAGAATATGTGGAATGAAACATAAGTATAAATTTAAAATATTATTCTCAATTGCTGTAAATAATATTTAAGGGAAGAAAACTGTGGATTTCTAGGCCATCATGCTTTATACCCTCTGTGGGCTGATATTTAAATCTACCAATAGAGGAAATGATATCAAGCTGTTATACCATTGTTTAACATTCCTATAGGGTGCTAAAACTCTTCCTGGAAAAGTTAACTATCTTAGTGAGGGCTCCTTTGGCAGTGAAAAGGTCATCTTGGCCCAAAAGTCAGTTGAGACACAAGAGGTTGATCTAGAGTACCATAATTAAATAAGAGAGAGCTAAATCTTCAGACCTATTCTTGTTGCTGCCTTCTAGCAGCAATCTGTTTAGGTCAAACAAGCAATATGTCAGTGAAGAAGA
Source organism: Coloeus monedula (assembly GCF_965178545.1). Taxonomy (NCBI): domain Eukaryota; kingdom Metazoa; phylum Chordata; class Aves; order Passeriformes; family Corvidae; genus Coloeus; species Coloeus monedula. The sequence continues at coordinate 14,578,263 of NC_138784.1, forward strand.
TTCTTTAGGGCTTCCTAATGTTTAATCTTTGGAGGAAACAATATTTTGTTAGAGCACATCATCCCCTTCCACCCCAAAGTAAAATAGCTGGGTTTCCTGTTTCAGTGCTATTGCAGAAATGTTTTCTTTTGAAGTATAATTACGTTTGGCCAGTGTTTCACAGTTAGAACACAGTTCCCACCAGGCAGCAGCTGAGATGGGGAGAAAGATGCAGCTGCAGGATGTGTTGTGCCAGACGTCACAGCAAAATGGTTGCAGCACAGAATGGAAGTGCGTGGCTTTATTGTGCCTAGACACAATCTGGCATGTACAGCTCATACAGAGAAAAGAGGAAACCTCATGTCTCTGTTTCTAGTCCCCAACACAGTCCACAAAATGCTGAGTTAGGACGCCTGGTAGGCAGTTCTACACCACCCACACAGTGCAGGACTCTCCCACTGCAGTGTCAAATCATCCCAGTAGATAAGCAGGGCCAGAAGATGCAAGATCAGTAGAGTTGTGAACTGTAGGCTACCAAAACTCCTTCTTTCATGAGCTCAGGGCACATGTCAGCCTGTAATCTGTAAGAGGACATTTTCTGGGAGGCTGCAAGCCCAGTCAGCATAGTAGAGGAGAGCTGTGGATGGTTGGATGATGGGAGGGTGCATTATGGATGTAAGACTGTAATGTTGTGCGAGTCCTGACCTCTTCCTGAGCCATCTGCTCTTTGCCTCAATCAGAGATGGGATCCTGGTTCTTAGGCAGCATTACAGCTTAACAACTGGACATGGCACTCAGGGCTGTGCTTTAATTGACAAGGTGGTGAGTGGTAAAAGGTTGGACTTGGTGATCTTGGAGGTCTTTTCCAACCTTAATGGTTCTGGGTTACTGTTTGAGCTTATACAATTCTATTCTTACAGTTTTAACCCAGTTCATCTGGACTGGCTGGAATTTACCTGCCTCTGCTCCAGTGAGAACCTGGGTGTTAAACCCTTAGCAGGTGCCCAGAAACACAGTGACCACCAGAAGTAACACTGTTGTGTTACTATTTAGTGCATATTTTAGCTCCTAGATTCACATTTAATTCACTCTCATCTCTGAGAAAGGAAGGGAGGGAAAACCAAAAGCGTAAAACAGAGGGTGACTTGTACAGTAACTGGCAGTGTCTTTATTTTTATCTACTTTTAAACATTTGAAGAACTCTGGGTAGATGACTGGGCTGGGGACTGCTAACCAAACCTACGGATTACTGGCTTGAACTCTTCCAAACTCAACACTTCCTAATTTCAATAACAAGCAGGGTTTGTTATGAGTTTAATTCCCAAAAGAAGTTTAAGAACTTTTGTATGTCTAATTAGTCCAACCAGCAGGGCATTTTTCCTATTGTCCCAATGTCCCAATGTCCAGTGTCATTTTTACACTGGTGAGTGTAAGGTTTTTTTGTTGACATGGTAAACTGAACCAGTTATTCCTAGCTAACTCCTAGGTAAAAGTTAGGAATTTCTGTGAAAAAGATCTCTGAGTCTGTTGAGCCTTTCTCTCTTCAGGAGGAATTGACTTCTCAGCTGAAAATCGAGAATGTTACTTTTTTATTGTTTTTCCCATTGTTTAAAGGGACCGATTCAGTTTTTTGTTTGATTGTTTGTTTAGTTTGGTTGGGGATGTTTTGGTATCCTTTCATCCCTCTAGAGTTTTAAATAGACCAGCACTTTCCATAAATTCATTGATCCAGACAAGTTCCTAGGTGAATAGGCAGCTCATTTTGGGAAATTATTTAACCTGGAATTTCATCTGAGAGGCCATCATCTGAAATGATTTTTGGGACCACTGGCCTGGCATAATGGAGAGGTTTGTATGCTTTAGCCTCTGATGCTCCTTACTAAAAAACCACTTTGAGTTTAATGGGAGAAGTGTTCCAAGGAGAAGGAAAAAAAGGTTAGTCATATTCTTCATTGCCTTTTTCCTTAGGTTGCCCTGCCGATGTGTAAAACTTCTGTTTAGAACTTGGAACATTTTCATTCAGCTCACGCAGGTGCAGCTGAATCCACTTTGCAAAGTGGTAGAAAATCCTGTTCCAAGAAGTCTAAATGGAAAAGTACTAAAAATTCCAATGAAAATTAATAGCCAAGAGCTTTTTTGCTGACAGTATCTCACTCCACTTAGTGCTGTACTGTCCAGTTTGTCACTGAGCTCACTGTTACACAAAGCTAATCCTCTTTGTCAGCAGAGCAGCTGATGGAAATCTGATTTAAGCCAGGAAGCGTAAATTTCATTCTCTTTTGGCCTGGCAGAGCTATACCAGAATGGATGTTCTCTTTGCACAAGGTAACAGTCAACTGGAGGTAAATTTGATGTAAGCTGGATTTTAAAGGAGTAGTTGTTACCTAATTCAGACATTGGCAGCCAGTGAGATTATGCTGGAAGCAAAAATGTTTCCATTCTACCTTTTAGTAGGTAAGGAATCTGAACTTCAAACCAGTCTCTGTTCCTTGGTCCTGCAGAATCACTTTGAACTTGAGTGTACCACTGTTTTAAAAGACCAAGAGAGATTATTTCATTCTGTGTTTAAAACCCTCATGCATCAAACCTGTACCTTTCATTTGAATTATGAAATATTTACAGAGATATTATCCATTCTCGAGGTAAGGTTTAAATGCTGAGGGTAGTATGTATTATTTCTGCAAAGGTGTCACAGTTTTATTTAGGAAAATTGCACATTTTAATTCCAGTTTGAATTTGTATTGGTTCAACTTCTGTTGGTTTTCACCATACTTTTTTTTCTTTAGGAAGGCATAGCCTAATGTCAGTATCTAGAGATTCTATGCAGACTGTAACAAATAATTTATCTGTCTTTCAGAAAAGTATTTACATAGCTAATATAGTCCTTCCTCCTTTTCCACTCTCAAATGATTTTTGTGGTTTGGAAACACTTTGCTATTTGTCTTTAAAATTTTGAAGTAGGAATGGCTGATTTGGATTTAGTACTTCAGCAACTGTTTCCAGAAGAAACATGATGCCAGTATTCCATAACTGCTCAATATTCTCTTCTTTTTTCACTCCTAGTTCACCGTAGCTGTCTTAAACAGAATATCATGCTGGGAGGCTCAGTGATTACCTGCTGTGCCCCTTAACATGTTGAATTTAAGGCATGAATGAGATGTTATGCTCATTACATGGATCCACATAAAGGACGGAAACAAGCTGAAATTTTCCCTCAGAATTGCACTGCAGAAAATGCAAATTTTATTCCAAAGCATTATACCTGTGGAACATCTTCCTGTTTTGCTTTGAAATTAGAGTGGACTTATAAATGAGTCATTTCCCCTTCTAATCCATGCCATCTTGTAAATTCTAATAATCGGCTTGGTTTCTATACCAGTCAGGGAAGGAGGGGATCCTCCAATAAATTTACAGGGAGGTGGATTTTGAAGTTGTTAGTCTTTAAATATCACTGAGGGAAGAAATGGTTGGACTTAAGGATCTTAAGAACCTTTTCCACCCTAAAGGGTTCTGTAAACAGGTCATCTGACTTCGATCTGTTTTCTCTTGATGCAGCTGTCATCTGTGGCTGTGCTAGTGTTCCCATTTGCTGATAACAGCAAACAAACAAAAGCGGGTGTGACGCACTTCACGGGTATCTCGCTTTGCTCTCGCTGAACATGAAGGATATGGAGCAGAGTTCACGGGAGCCTGAGCTGGGCTGGACAGAGAGCAGGGCTGAATGCTGAGAGGAACATTAGGGTGGGCGTGAGGAGCTGCCCGGCTGTCCTGCTGGTTTCAGCATATTGCCCCATCCCCACAGTGCCTCTAGCTCTGGAGCTAAAATTGTCACAGCAGGCTCAGCTGTCTTTGTACAGGACTGGGTGGGTTAAATTTGTCACCTGCACTGTCTCATCAATTAATTTTCATTTAACCTGCCCTTCAACTTGGCTAAGGCTCTTTTCTGAAGTCGCTTGTCTAGCCTGCTCAGAAGCGCCCAGTTCTTACTCCACATTATAAGTGAGGTCAAAAGTCAAGGTCTTGCTTTACTGATCGGTGCTGGAAGCTGCTGGAGAGTGAGAGCAAATGAAATGTGAGAACCCCATGACCTATGTTTGTACTTCCTAGTAGATGTGGAATTGTGTACCTTTGCAAAAACATGCCAAAAGTCACACAAGCGTATGCAAGATAAAATACTTCCCTTTTCCAAAAGATGGAAAAATGAAAAGCAACTTGATATGTGTTAAATATGTAAAGTCTTTTCATGCAATCACAGAAATAAAAGTTAACTAGAAATAAGTCAGAGCACTTAATCTTTTTTTTAACTTTTCTCCCAGTAAGGTTACAGGGAGTGTTTATCTACAGTTAGTGAATATGTCAGTTTTTAATCACATTTTGTAATTAAAACCCATTCTTGCTGAGAAAGGGAAAAGAGAAAGAAAACCCTTTGAAGTCTGACCAGCTATTTGTTTGCTAGCAATTTAAAAATTATTTTTAATAGAAAGCCAGATGTGTTTGAAAAGATTTGCATAGTTGTGACTGTGCAGTGGTGCCCATCCCATTCATGTGTTTGTTCAGCATGCTAAAGAACCACCCCATTTTGTATATTTTTGCACAGTGTGTTTGAACAATCAAAAATGCAGTTAAGAGCTGCTTGTGAATCAGTTTAGTGTAAACCAAGCACGATGCTGAGACGTGTGGCACTATAAGGAGTCAGATGAATTCCCCTCTATTTTTTCTCTTCTCCGTGCTCTTTCGGCCACTCGGCTTCTGTGGCAAATGAGATATATGTTCCAGAGGAAATATAATCTTTTGTATTTCAAGCTCTAAGATTCTTACGGGGAATGTGGAAAATACGATACATGATGACACAACTGAGAAATGGTATCATGGTATTTAACACGTAATGTGGTAGAGTGTATTTGGCAAACGTGGAAAAGCTCTTGATATAGAGGATCATCAATACCAAAAAAAAGCATCTAGTTTCTTTGGAAGTTTTCAGCTGAGATTTTACTAGAGTCCTTTTTTTTTTTGGTCACACAAGGGTGATTAGAGTGGCACTTTCAGCTAATACAGTGAAAGCCACTTTCCCACAAGTAGTGGAGCACTGCTGCAGAATTAGAGCAGATAAAAGCAACTAACTTTGTTAGCAAAGCAGTTATAAGATACCTATATCTACATCTGTGTCTGCACCTATCTAAGTGAAAACAAGAAGTTTTTTGCTTCAATTTGAAATGGTTCACACTGGGTCAAATTTCTTACAGTATGTTCTGTACCAACATTAAGCATCTACTTGGCAGGACAGGTCATGGTCTAAATAGCTTTATTTCTGTCCAAGTTGCTAAAAACAACTGGCCATGGCAGGGGTCACACGATCCTAACTATAGAAAGTGCTGTCTGCCCTGGCTGTGATAAGGGTTAAATCTATTACAGTCCATGAAGTTACACAGTCAAATGCAATCAAAATCAGGCTGTGCAGCCAGCATTAGGCAGCGATCACGACAGAGCTCATTGAGTCGTTGTCACCCTCTGTGAAACTCACACAGTCCATTGGGTGCCCATGCTGTTGACCTTAGAGGGTCAAGACTTCTGTTTCCAGAGGTGAAACATCATGGAAGACTAAGAGGATTGTGATTTAGTTGAAAGCATTGACACCTTTTTTAGACTACGTTGTAACGTTTTTGCACTGGACACTGTTAGTGAACATTTGAACCTTTAAGCGTGGGCTCAAGGGAATTGTGCATTTTCTTTGCACCAGGATAACATAAGCTCAGTTTAAAAAAGGGTAGCTGCAAGGTTTAAAGGTGATTTAGAAATACTTTGGTGTTTGGAATGTCTTATCTAGCAGTTTAACTTACATCTGCCTCTAAAAATTAAGGGAGTTCAAACTGAAATATAAGAAGCAGCAAATAACAGTTGGATTTGGAGGAAGAACATCTCTGAGTGTCAGAAAATATCTCATTTTCTATTTTCTTTGTTCCCTTGGGATTTGTTACTGAGTCTTTACATCCTGCCTCTCCACCACAGCACCATTTCTCTCTTGCCTGTGATTTCTACCATTCTACCCAGTCCCCAGGTTCTGTCCTCATCCCCATTCTTTTTTTTCTTCTCTCCCCTTCAGCTACCAGCAACCTCCCTGCTCTCCCAAGTTTTCCAACGAGCCCAGGGAAGTTGCAACATGATATATTGCCAGCCAGCAGGCCAAATTCCACAGACCCTTACCTTTCATGGGATCATTAATTTAGGTTTCCTTCCATGGCAGAGCTGCCATTTTTTCAGGAAAAAAAGCAGGAACTGAGAGCTCTCTCACTCTTTCAAGCTTTTTGAAGTTGATAAAATAGTTCAAAAACCAGAATGACTAAACAGCAGCATGTTCACATGGTTCTCATTCCCTGGGGAAACCGAGCCTAGCAGGAGCAACCTTCCCTGAGGGAGACAGTCTGATGGTCACATCACACAGGCATGTTCTTTGTTTGTTTTGTTATATAACAGTTTGACATTGACAAGGAGGCTGGAGAGAGGCAGATTTACCATCGGTACTGTATGGAACGGGCATCTGTGCATTGTGCCCACGTGTTCACCACAGTGTCCCAGATCACAGCTACAGAAGCAGAACATATGCTTAAAAAAAGCCCTGGTAAGACCTGAATAATTTTTTTACTGTATTTCCTCCAAATGCCTGAATTTCTTTAGACTGAATGAACATAACAGAGACAGGTATGCAAACATGAGGAGAAAGGACACATGCACAGGTGTGTCTGGCTATGCTACAGGGATTAACCAATTTTCCATGGATGTTGGGCTTTTTTTGCCAGGACTCCTCAACTTCAGGAATTTTGTCTGTGGCAGGGTTTCCATGCTTTTAGAACTGAACCATGATAAGCTTCATATAGATAAAATATTTTCTATTAGGCCTAGAAGTAGAGTTTGAAAAATAGTTGTGCCCCCAATAATTTGTCTGGTTTTCCCCTTGGTATTAGTCTCATAAAATTTGAAACTTAGAAACCTTGTCCTGTTCCATGCATGGATTTTGAGTAAGGTCATGATCCCGGTTTGATGTGTCATTAAAGTTCTCTTTTAAATCATCTCAGTGCTTTATAGGGACAAACCCCAATACTCCATCTGCAGGTAAGCAGCATGAGGGGAAAACGGCACAACAGTTTTGGAGACTATTTAGCAGGTGTGTTCATATCTTGGTTATTTTAAATATAACAGTGCTCAAATTAATTGTTTGTTTGTTTGTTTGTTTGTTTTTTTGCTTTTTTTTTGTAGAGCTTTTAGCTGGTTTGCAGTGCTAATTATAGTTCTTTATTTTTATCCTGGTTAACTTCAATGCTTCAAGCCACATTGTGGTTCCTGAACCAGAACAAAAGAGCTGTTCATTGAATCCTTTGCCTTGTTGCTGACTAGCTGTCAATAGGATGGTGAACTTAGATTATTTTTTTCATTTTATTTTCAGCATGAAAGCCACGTCTTAAAAGTCACTTAAGTTCAGTCATTTAAACTGGGATATCTCAGAAAGGTCTTGATTTTTACAAAGTGTGGAGCACTCTGAAAATAAGACTTTTGAAGCTGTTTTATGTAGGCATGAGGCTTCTCCCCACAACAACTACCCTTGAAAATCATAGTCTCTGTTTTGGGATTTTAGGAGATTGAAATGAGTCTGAATCCAGTTTAATTTGGGGAAGAAAATCTCCAGACTGCTCAGAGATAAAACATCAGTTGGAGCTGAAGAGAATTCCATGCACAGAGATTCACAGGCCTGAGCTTTTTGTGATTATTCTTGCAACTTTGAAGAAACCAAGTAAATATACTTAATGTTTGGGTTAAAAAATTACTGACACGTGTCATGCTTCATGTTGACACAGCTAGAAAGAAATTCAGTAGAAATTGCCACCCCAAATCCTAAGAGACAACTGTAAGTGGAAAATATGTTCTGATGGGAAGAAGTACTTCAATAGTTTCTCTGAATCCAAGAACACAAATAAACTGTGGAGGAGCCTATTCTCACACTATTTATCCTCTCTGATGCTGTGAAATCTGCACAGACATTGATTGTTTGGAAAGTCCAGCAATCCTTCAGTAGGTCATTAAGCTTGAATTCTGCAAAGGAACGTGATTACTGAAAGCATGTGTACATTTCTCAATCCACTTTAAAAATAAACCTTTAAAAAGGGGATGCAGAATTGGCACAATTAACTTTTATTTACATTTATTGAGACATAAACTTTGTAACCAAATTGTTAGCTAAAAATAACTCAGAAATATGCTTTGTTGAGCTGTCTCTGCTACTCCTCTTTAACATCAAACTTGGATTATGATATAAACTATAAATCTCATCACTTGGAAAAGTCCCTTTAAAATTTAGTAAATCTGATTGCATAAAGAACTTGTGCAGCAGGACAAAGGCCAATTTGCCACTCTAAACCTGGCAGAATGACTGCTTGCATTATGCTGATCTCACTTGCTGCAGTTGTTATGTGATCAACAATTTATCAAACCATATTTGTCAAAAGCTTGAGTATCTTTGATGTATCCAGCAAGATTCTGTCAGTGATCATAAGTTATATTCTTGTGATTTGAAAACTGATGTTATGGGATTTCTAATGCTTTCACTCAGGTATGAAACATATTTCCCATTAGCAGTAGAGAAGACTTTGAATCAAAATTCCAAGAGACTCAGGTATCGTTTGAGTTCCAGATCTAGGCTTCCTGCCTGTATATATTTGATCTAAATCATAGAAGGAAACTCTGAAAAGTATGAGTCAACCCTGAATGTTAGTAATCTATCAACAGAAAACTTCATACTGTGCTAATATTACTTAAATCAATGCCAGTTTCTTTTGTATTAATACAGAAGTAAAAACATTCTGATTTGAGCTACTTGGGACAATTTTTCAAACAAAAATGTCATTAATTCACTAAACAACAACAATAAAATAGACCCAAAACAGTTAACATAGGGACCAAGCTCTGTTTCATCACTTCATCCCTCACACATGTTCAAAATAATCCTGTAGGTTGAGCAGAAACAGTGAACTGGGTTCTGTGGGCCACCACGTCTGTCATGCATCTCAAAGCCTTAAACAAGAGACGGATTGAGCCCTAATCCTCATGAAAGGATTCAACAAAAGGACACGGGAATAGGTTATACACAGGCTGCTGCTGATGCATGAAAGTGTCTAAAACTCCTGGATAAATAAGTGTGAGAGTGGAAGGAAGCCAGCCACAAGTACCCAGGCAGGGATTCTTCCTTTTTTGGGAACACTTTGAAATGGTTGCAGTCTCATGTCCTGCACGAGCCAGTTCTTCCACGCAGAACAAGAAGCAGGCCACAGAAAGGAGAAGGTTGTTAAGACAATGAAGGGTGTTTCTGCTCTGTTGCCTCTCCCCAGAGGTCTTTGTTCAGAGAAGTTTTAAGTGCTGGGCAGGAGAAGGTAAAAGCAGGTCCACCAAGACTGTTTAGTCATTGAAACCCAAATCTTAAGTACGTAACAAGTAAAGATTTCCTGGTCTTTAGTCTCAAATGTTGTATTCCAGAAACAGATTCATCAAGACTTTTGCTATTTCATGGTTACTACTGAACATTATATTTTTTTCTATTGCTGTTTAACCTAGAGTGTTTCAGGATATTTTACAGGTGAAGGTTTAATCAGAGATCACTTACATGGCAGGAAAACACATATATTGCTGAAGCAGACTGTAATTTTCAAGAAAGTAATTAAAAATGGCCGTGACATTTGCATAATGTCAGGCAAGTAGACTGGACAGCATATAGAGAACTGATTGTACTTATTTTAAGATCACCTGGATATGGAATCAACCAGAGGAGCCAGAGGTGTTTTAAAGAAGTCCCTATAAGTCTGCCCAGAAATAGGAGACAGTTTTATGTTGTCAGAATGTTAATGCTAGGCAGGCACACCTCTGCTGATGGGGGAATGGATGGGGACAGTGAATGTCAGGCACCTGTGGCTGAAGGACCACGATAGCAGGGATGTCCAGGAGCTGTATCAGTGCCAAGCAAGAGGCTGTACTCCCAGGAGTAACCCCGGTGTATGGGAGGATTAACCACGAGCACTGGGATCACAGGAGGAGCTGTTTGGTTTGCAGGAACCACATGTTGTAGGGAATCATATCTTACAGAAGGACCTTTGAATGCTGCACAGGACCTTTAAAATAACTCCAGTTCATGGTTATGACGCTTTTCAGGAGAACAAGGATGGAATCTGCCTCACTGCATCCCCTAACAATTAGTGCTTCTTGTTTCTTTGGGGATGGTTTGTATTTGAAGAATCTCTGGCATCATAAATGAGTATACGTCTGTTTCAGTCAGTTGTGATGCCATGAAATATGTCTGCTGAGGAACTGGCCTTCCCTTTCATTTCCATTCATAACCCAGCTCAAAGAACAGAAAATGGCATTCTTTCCATCTACTTGGACTGGATTTAGGGCAAGCCTTTGAAAAGCTGCTGTGACCTACCAGAAAGGCTAAGAGTGACTGAATTTCAGTGTCTGTCCTTTGTGTATATCCTATAACTCTACCTTCAAAATGATGGAAATGAACAAATTTTAATCATAAGATCCTTTAGAATCTTGGAGGAGAGGAGTAGTAAAAATGTGAAACATACTGTTCCGTGGCTGTTTTTAGGAGAAATGCAACAGATTACTGGAAATAGGATGTTTTAAAAAGGTTTCTAATATGCTCCCTTTTTTGATAAATCCTCAGAAGTTTTGATAGAATGGATATCTCTTGTGCCATGCACTAAACAAAGGCATAGTACAGCACAGTTTCTGCTTCCAGGGCTCTCAGTCTATAGTGATAGAGCAGGCAACAGTGATACCAAGGATCAAGAGGTGAAGGGCAAATTGCACAACAAACATATGGCTCAATGGAGACATTACTGGAGTCTTGACAGGACAAAAGGGCAGGGTCTACCCAGTGTTGAGGACAGGTGAAAGCTGCTCTGATGCTGCAGACAGTGGAGAACCACGTGCAAGAGCTTTGTGGAGGCAGTGCTGTTCCCTCCCCATGAGTAACGTGAAGACATAACCTGTTCACATAAAGCTGAGAGACACATTGGTTCTTTCCTTAAAGACTAATTTCTCTGACTCTGAAGATGTCTACCTCTGCCTTTTCTCTGCTTTTCCAGATGTTGTCACACCAAATGGCTTGAACATTAAGAAATTTTCAGCAATGCATGAGTTTCAGAATTTGCATTCCATGTACAAGGCTAGGATCCAAGAGTTCATTCGAGGTCATTTCTATGGGTATGCTTTTACTTTTCAAAAATTAGCAACGCTTGTCCAACACTATTTAAAGCAAGAACCAAAGCAGGAGGACTAACAAGTACTTCATAGAGGAGTGGAAATGTTGAAACCAGCTTATTCAAATATCTGTCTGGGATTTCTCAGTCGGAAGCTAAGGGAATTTTAGACACCAGATCTAACTCTGCTTAACAGATTATGATATCAGATAACAGATCTTGATCTGTTTGTTATTTACCCAAGATGCAGTTTGTCAGATTAAGATAGTCAATTTAAAGCATGGCAGAAAAGCCTCACTTTCATTTTCCTCTTGAGATAATAAGTTCCTCCAGAATAGAAAGCTGCTGTGTGTTTTGTTTGATTGTATCTTGAGACATACTTTGTTCTTGTCTGTTTTCTTGCTTTCAGCCACCTTGACTTCAATCTTGACAAGACCTTGTTTTTCTTCATTGCTGGGAGATATGAGTTTTCCAACAAAGGAGCTGATATGTTTCTAGAAGCCTTATCAAGATTAAACTTTTTGCTGAGGGTAAGAAAGCTTACACAGCTGTTGAAAGCATAGAGCTTATGCTCAAATTTACCATACTGTGGAAGTCACCTGCAAAAATTCACTTTCAATACTCTGGTTTATAGGAAAGTAATTATGGGATATTCACAGTTTTCATAGAGCTCTCTCCCTGAACCATCAGAACATATCATGATTTCAGACAATTTAAAAATAATTGATTACATAGTTCAAGAAGTTCATCCATGGTTACCTCCCTGGTTTTTAGAGAGAAGTAATGAAAACAGTATTCTAGAGTTTGCCCTGATGGCTTACATATAATAATGGAAAAAAAAGTAAGCCTTTAATGCTGCATTTTGAAAACATCCTTTTAAACAAATTGCTTAATTCATTAGGACTTGGTCATGATCTTTTAAATCTCTGAGTACTTCTGCCCCATTGGATGGGAATCTTGTATTAAGATTCACAGTGACAGTGGCCTGGTGTAAAGCAGTGGGAAGCCATGCAGTTCTCCATGGTCCCATTTCCTCAGCTACAAAATGAGTGCAATGTTTCTAAATGCCTTTATGCAGTACTTCAACGCAGATAAGAGCAAGGCCTTGTTATATCACAGAGCAGAGCCCTTACCACCTACAGTGAGGGCATTGAAAATGTCTCCAGACGTGTCCCAAAGACTGGTATATTGAAAATAAAACCCAGAAAAAACGCTAATTGGTTTTCAGTCATCTGTCAAGGGTCAATTAGCTGTCATCCCAGACTCTGTCTTTGTACTCTTATCAGCTGAATGATATGGAAAATCTGGATAAAAATTTTGGTACTGCACTGCCAGCAGGGATAAAAGAATCACTGATGTTCAAAGCCCTGAGTACACTTGTTCTACCACCACCTTCTATTAATACACCATTAGAGCCTCTGGGTTTTCTGGAAATTCTTAATCCCTTCATTCACAGAACTGAAGTATTTCTTCCACAACAGAAGTCAGTTGTTTGGCAGTGCTGGGCAGTGTTAGTGGCATTTACATGGCTGTTATCTGTGAATGCTGATAACATGGAAGGTCTTGTGTGGTAAGAGGGAAAGAATTGGCTGAGCAATATTGCAGCAATCTCTTGTGGCAGTTAATGATTTAAATCATAGAATCACAAAACCCTTAAGGTCGGAAAAGACCTCCAAGGTCACTGAGTCCAACCTTGTCCAAACAACACCTTGTGGATTAGACCATGGCACTAAGAGCCATGTCCAGCTGTTTATTGAACACTTCCAGGGATAGTGACTCCACCACCTCCATGGGCAGCCCCTTCCACTCCCTGATCAACCTTTCTCTGAAGAAATTCTTGCTGATGACATCCATGGCAAGCAAAGCTGGTGGAAATTAAAGGCAACTGGGGCTAGTTTTCCCAAGCTCTGTAGAACAGTGTACTGTTGCTTCTCCCATAAGCTGAGCAGCCTGGATTTATTGTATTATTCTTCCAATGTGGATGCCAGCATCTGATTAGCTGTTCAAACACTTATTCTGTAATTATTTCAAGAAGTAGCTCCATTGGGAATAGCAGACTACCTGTACTACTTAAAAATCTGGAAATGATGGTGCTTTCTAAACAAGTCCCAGTGGTGGGCCTGAACCTAAAAAATATACATTGTTGCATGGAATTATTTCATTTTATAGAGATTTTTTCCTTTGCTGCTTGAAAACCTCACTAAAATTTTGGAAATAAAATAGGAATGTTGGGAGAAATTGTTAACGAGCACTGGGATCATGGCATGATGGACTTGGAACCTGCTTTGAAGAGAGGGAAGGGGAGAACATTAATTAATATTAGCATGATAGATGACTCCCATAGGTTATTTTATAATGTACATTTCCCTCTATTTCAGTCTGAGAGAAGGCACACTAACAGCATATTCATGTATCTAAAATTTGAAATGGAGGCAATTCAAAGTAAGTGAATTTTTACAGCTCTGAACAGAGTTCACCCTTAGCTGTTCTTTAAGCAGTTGCTGACAGGAGTAAAACCTCATTTGTGCAGCAAGGAATGGACCTGGTATTTTGAACCTTGTTCGTGCACAGGAGAAACTAGCAAGTGAAACCATCTGGAAATAAAGGGTCAGAATTTACAGCAAGTGCTTTCTGCCTTTGAAGCAGCTGGATGGGAAAGAGGAGCAAGAAGTTACTTGTGGCTTTTTGTTGTCTGGGAGTTCTTTGCCAGGGGTTCAGGTAGAAAATGGTTACTCTTTTCCTGCCCATACACCTGCTGCTGTAGGGAATCCCTCATCTCATGCCTAGGCATACCTCAGCTAGTAAACCAATCACTCACTCCTGCCAGTGCAGTTTGTGTCAGGTGAGAAAACGTGTAAGATTTGAAATTTTTTGCTGTTTAAGTGCACATCCAAAGCCATGTTCTCTAAACCATGAGAGCTCAGGAAGATCTGATTGCCCAAACTGAAACTGGGTGACATCTCTGTCTTGATCTCTGATTTGACAAAACTTCATTTGTAGCAAGAGCTACAAGATCAGAGCCTTCCTGGAAAACTAAAGTGTATTTGGTGTTTCCTGTGACTAATTCTTAAAGCTGGCTGTGATACACTGTGTGAGATTTTTTTTTTTTTTAATTCCTCTCCATTTCTTGTCACGTAGGTTCACAAGACTGATGTTACAGTTGTTGTGTTCTTCATCATGCCAGCAAAGACCAACAATTTCAATGTGGAAACCCTGAAAGGACAAGCAGTCCGGAAGCAGCTCTGGTAATTGCCATTCCCACCCTGGTACAATCTGTTGTGGATACTTGCAAAAGTCTCAGCTGGGGAATAATGCTCCTTCTTTTTGCTCTGCTAAAACTGAGGATTGTGGGTAACTAGAATGCATTTCAGGGATGAAAGGGATGGGAAAGATAAATAAGGTCAAATATTTCTCCTTTTAGTTTTTTGGGGGTTTTTTTTGTCCAAAGTTATTTTTAGTTAACTTGCCTTGCCATTCTATTAGCAAGTAGTACTTGTTTTGCAGCAACAAAGTCAAATGTTCTTGAAAATCCACTGTTCTGGATATCTTCTAGCTGTTTCTGGATGTGCCATAGAGCTCTCACAAAATAAAAGACAACCTGCTCATTTATCACAGTGAGCTTCTCTGTGGGAAAAAGAAATTAATTGCACATCCTCTTTTATTTAGAAATATGGAAATTGCTCTCTGTGGTCCAGCAGAACAGCAGTTGATAACAATTGTCTGTAATTTTCTCTACGGACTGCAACAAGCAGTGGCCATAACCAAGCAGTGAAACTTACAGCTGTAAAGGGAAGATTGTCACAGCCCTTGCTACTTTGCAATGTTCCAAACAAAAAAGCAAAGCAGGAGCAGAATTAACCATCACTTTAACTCCTGTGTGATCCTGTATAGGAGAAGAAGTCTATTGTGAGGTGGTTCTGAACTAAGTGACGCGGCAAAACTGAAACTTCAAATTCATGGAGAAAATCAGTGGTGGGTTATCAAGGAGGAATTTTGTTTTAAAAAGTGAAAAATGCCAGTCCACACAATATTTTTACAGATTAATTCTCTAAGCAGGGAAATGGAAGTGTGCACTTTATCAGGTGGCTACAGTGGTTAAACTCTGTGCAGAAGTAAGGAAACTGGTGTTAAAACTGAGGGACGAAACCCCACAGGACCTAGCTGCTGCTTTTATGCCCATCTCTCACTGTGTTTAACCTCTCTGTGATGCCAGTTCTGTATTTGTGAAAGGATATAAGTCTAACCCATTTAGAGATCTGTAGATGAAAGGCACTGGTGTAAGAGAAAGATACAATTTTTTGTGTCATCTCATTAATGCCTCCAGCAGACGATCTCTGACTCAGTTTTCTGGACATCAGTAATCAAGCTGAAGTAATTGACTAATGGATATTGAAGTCCTTGACTAATGGATATTAAAATTCTACAAAACCAGTGACAGAAATAATTTAACAAGGGTCACTAAAATCATGTAGCTTTTGCCATGTCTGGAAAAGAAGGTAGATATGAGAAATGTCTCTGCTGTCTAAATTATCTCTGGATAATTTAGCACCTTCTTGGGATTTACGGGAAACATTCTGCCTGGCTGCCACTCTGGAAGCTGGTACCACAACGGCTTAATTTATTAATTTTTAATTAATTAACCACAAATAATTCCAGTCGAGACTGGAATTAATTGTCCATCTCTGGCTTCCTAAAAAATGTGTCTGAGCTGCCTTCACTGCCAGTGGACAGTATGGTTCAGTCCAAATGATGTTTTATCCTGTCCCTCTCTGGAAGTGTGATGAGTCACAGGAATAATTCTCTGAAATGCTTTTGGCCTCTGCTTTGTGTTTGATATAAGGGATGTCATCTTTGAATAGAATACTACAGGTACAAATGAAATAAACAATATATGGATGTAAGGAGGGTTTAGATTACATGAAATATGCAAAGGCTTTTCCAGGTTGTGTCTCTAGTGCATGATTATTTCTCTGGAACTGTACTAGTTTGAAAGCAAACCAGTGAGAGACTCGAGATCAGAACTACAATTTAATAGGAAAATTAAAAATAAGTGCAGTAGTACAAAAACACTGCCAGAGTCAGGATACGACCTGACACCCTGCTAGGCAGGGTGGTGGCTGCAGTCTGATTAAGGGGTGGCTGCAATCCTCCTGAAGTGATAGATGTGGTTCTGTTGAAGCAGTGATCCTGTAGAAGGGTCTGGTCTTCCTCTGAAGGTCCAGGGGTGGTTATGCAGCTCTTGTCCTCTGGGAATCCAGCAGGAAAGGGCTGCCTGTGGTGTTCCAAACCTCAGACTATATCCAGGTAGGGATGCTTGGTTCCTCCCCCTGGGTGGAGCCTTTCACAATGGGATGATGTAATTTATGAGTCACACAGTGAGGCTGGATGGCCCATTAGCAGAAAGATAGCCCTCCAGAGGGAGTTATCAGGGATGTGTCCTGGAAGAGATAAGGAACCCTGCCCCACCTGGTCCTAACAGATGGTGAAAGAATACATGCTTCTGGTTACATCTCACATTGTCACCTAAGACAGGTGCTTAGTAATGCAGGCACAATAATAACAGTAAACTTTAAACTAAAAATGTGAAATCACGCAAAAAATGCTGCTTCCAGCTGCTCTTCTCTGTGAAAAGCAAAAGACTCTGCATCACTGCATGCAGCATTATCATGGTCATAATCTGAACTCCAGGATAAGCCCACCTGCTAGTAGTATTACATAATAATATCAGGTGATTTTCAGGATGCCACAAAAATTAAAGACAAGAAGAGGTTGGCACTTATAAAGGAATGTAGCACTTACAAATTAATAGGTGATGGCTGACTCAGGATGTAAAATCCTTCTTTTCCTCTGCTTCTGAAAAAGCAGTCTATCCCATCTGGGTTAAATTGTAGATATTGTGCATGGCAGTCTATGAAAATACAGTCATGTGGGAACTATCCTTCTGGGGTTTGGGTCAGTGTGGTTTGACATTTAGCTGGTTTACAACTCACCCAAAATTCATTCATCCACTTCTGTGTCTGTGTGAGTTGGGAGGGAGTACCTAAAACCAGGTGTGTGGATTCCCAGCTTGGTAAAGTTTAGGATTTCACTTCAGAAGTTTTGCCTTAGCCCAAAGTATAATTGGAAATCAGAAAGGCAGGAAAAGTTCCATGAAGTGAAGCTTTACTCACAGTGGATTTACTCAACTTTGGAGTGCATTTGCTGTTTTGACAACAGAACTTTCAGCCAGGGGCAGAATAATAAAAATGACTCCTTGCATGTAGAACAGTGGTTCACTGGAGTTCTTCCTTAGCTAAAGTGTAACATTTGTCTGACACATGCCTCATTGATAGCTTAAAACTTGGTCTGAGCTTTTCAGGAAGTTTTTGTTTTGCAAACTAATTAAAATTTTAGTCTAACAATTGTTTCCAAAAGTCTTTGGGTTGGGAAATAGGGCAGAAAGTGAAGGGGGAAGCTTGCCTTGACAATCCTTATTTGTTTAATTCTTATATCCTGCATCTCTCTTTTAGGTCAAGTGAAGCTGGAGGTCTCTCTGTCCATTATTAATGATCATGTTTTAGTACCTAGGGTCATACATATGCTCACTTTTTCACAGCTGATATGTGGCCTACTGGTCAGAGCAGAGGGTTAGAAGGAATCCCTAGTGAAGCTTGCCCCTGACTTTCCCAGTGCACTCATCTGTAGATGCAGGTCAAATCCTCAGCTCCTCTGGAATCCTCAGCACAGCTCCTGGCTGATGTGGTGCTGACCTCTGTCTGCCTCTGCATCCTTGGTTCCACCAATGTATCAGTTTAATTTCCAACAGCAGGAATCTCTTCTATACTGTCTTTGTCCTGAATTCTCCTGTTTTATACGTATATTTATTTATCTTCCTAGGGACACTGCACAATCTGTGAAAGAAAAGTTTGGAAGGAAACTCTACAATGCCCTGCTGAAGTGAGTGAAGAGGTTGCTTTGCTCTGCCTTGCAGAGCCACATGTTCAGGTGGCTTTACCTGTGCTGTTTCTGTGCTTCTGCTCTTTGTGTAAGGAATTTTGACATCCACAGAAGGGCATGGGAGGAAGATATGGGACTATAAACAAGATACTTGTTTAATAGGCAAATCACAGAGAAAAAAATTAAAGGTACTAGCAGCCTGTAGTGGAAAGAGTCATAAGAGACACAGGGGATGTCTAAGTAATACAAAGGCTTACCCACTGTCAAGAATGAGCTACTTCAGCTTAAAAAAGCACCAGAAACCAAGTAATATGTGTTAATGATTCAGTCATATCATTTCAAAAGACAGTTGGAAGTGCATGACCCAAAGCACAGTAAAAACAAGCTGTGTCCAAAAACCAGAAGAAACCAATTCTTTAGCTTTTTTTTTGGAAGCTTCTTGGCAGGTCAGCAAGTATATGGGAGAACACAATATAGGGAATGTAGAAGGGCCATGAAAACAAAGGGAAGGTTCATGCTGATATCAGCAAACTTCACACCTTGTTGGCTATTTCTTCATTTTCTTTACGAAAAGGATAATGAGTCATTTGGTAAAATAGATTGTGTGTTTTCCTTTGCAGAGGAGAAATCCCAGACTTGAACAAGATTCTTGACCGAGATGACATAACCATTATGAAAAGAGCCATCTTTTCAACTCAGGTCAGAAAATGTGTTATTTATATGAACATCTAATCTAAATAATAAAAGTGATGACCTAAAAGGTTTGTATATGACATATAGCGATATGTGTGCTTTGGGAAGAAGTTTTCAGTAAGTATACTTCTCATCAATAACATTTAAAATCAGCTCTGATTGTTTTTAATGAGAGTATGACCCAAACTAATGTTTTAGGGAGTCCATGGATATTCCTTCAGTTACATGCATTCCTAATTCTTTTGTTCTGCACTAAGTGTGAACTTTGAGTTGTTCCTGAAGCCTGGTTTCTTCCAATTTTATTAAATATGTAAAATCAAATTCTAAGAAGATACAACATTGACTAAAAGTCTTCAGAATTAAATGGTGGGCCCTTCTAAAAGTTAGCACAAATTCATTTATTTTGAGGTAAACTAAACCTATTCACATCAATGACAAAATCTGCCACTGTCTTCCAATAGCCTTAGGAAATGGCAACAGGACTGTTTGCCAAGAGTTTGCCTGACTTATGGATTGCCTTTTCTATGTTCAGAGACACTCTCTGCCTCCAGTGACCACCCACAACATGATTGATGACAGCAATGACCCAATCCTCAACACCATCCGGCGCATTGGCCTGTTCAACAACCGCACAGACCGCGTGAAGGTGCGTTGTGACCTTCTCATTTCAGATACAAAGTGGGATTTCTTTAAACATTCTCAGTCTGGATCATTAGTGTGGGGCATGAAATAAATCCCTGATAAGTGGTATACTCCTAGAGTACTACTTCTCTCTTCCTCCTTCCCTTTCCAGGAATAACAACTTGTCACTGCACAAAGATCCTCAGGTGCTGTTTAGCCAAGTTAATTTCAAGCAAGAAATCTGATGTTAGGGAATTGTTTTCATTTCTGCCTCCTGCACTGAATGAGGAGCTGCTACTCCTGAAATCAAAAAAGTGCCATGGGTCATTTGCACCCAGATGTAAAACTCGGTCATAGATTCACTTGCTTAAAACTGGAGGTCCAAGGTTTGAGCACAGATATTTCTGGAGTATTGATTCATCTGTTAAGAGCAGCACCCTGATACTCAGCATTTGCTGTAGAAGGTAACCAGAGCTCTTTCCGAGCAGAAAGAATTCCTGTTCATGTCATGCTTCTGTTTGCATCACCTGTTGAAACTAAATTTTTGCAAATAAATCCTTTCCTTATTTCCATGTTTACCTTGTCAAACCACAGACATTATCAGCTCCTGCTTCCACAGGTCTGCCAAAGTTGGGTTTTTTTCTGGCAATCTCTGACATTCTAACTATGACTATCTCAACATCTATCTAGTCAAAGTAGAACATAAAGTTGCAGATTCTTCCTCTTCCAACCCTTTTCTTTAAAGCCAGATCCAAGGTATCTCTAGCAATGGCATGTCAGTTTCTTTTTAAATCCATGGCTATACCTCAGCAATCTTTTCTTACGCTTCCTAGTTACTTCTTCCTGGCTTAACATATGAACATTAACTCCAATGAATTCTGGGATCATAGCGTGGTAATACTACAATAGATGTAACAAAAGTAGGGGGGAAGGATGCACTGTATACAAAAGTAGTAAAAAATGCCTCAGAATTAACTGCTTGAAGGTATTAGAGAGCAGATAGGGTATAACACAGCAAACATCTCCTGCTTCTCAGCAGATGTCAAGTTTATAAAGAACTATTATTGCCACTGAAAAATTGCCTCCTACATGAACAGGCTTAATACTTAATGGGCTGAATATCATTAAAGAAAATCAGTAAACTTCAAATTGAAAGTAATTTTGACAGAGGTGTGACATATCCAGGCAGACACAGCTGGCTTGTGAAAAATACCCTCAGCAATGCCAGTGGAATCACTGGGATCAACTAAGCTTGCAAAATGAGTTTACATTTACTGGTTGAGTACATTCACTTATTTACACAAGTGAGTAGCGTGACAGTCTTATTAAGAAGGGATAAAAGCATATCCTGGGCATGGAATAATGGCTGTGGTATGTTCATGCAGGGAAATAAACCCAGAGCAGTTTAAACCATTCCCTCACGTTTCTTCCTCCTGAAGCTGACTGGGCAGCACGTACAAGGCACTTCTCAACTAAGCAGTGGATATGAGGCAGTGACCCCAAGCCCTGCAGAGTCGAGCAGATAATTTAACTTCAGTCCTGAGAGCTATCTTTCAGCAAGATTAGTTGGCCTAGGCACAGATTTGTGGTGACAGGGCTGTAATGTGTCTGGTTTCAATATTCCCTCTGTTCTTGGGAGGTCTGTTGAGTACGGTGAACATTCCTTTATTATTTCAAGAAGTGCTGTGTCTGCCTGAGGCCTCCTCCTAGTGAGACATCCCAATAAAATCATAGAATGGCTTGAGTTGGAAGAGACCTTAGAGATCATCTCATTCCATGGGCAGGGACACCTTCCACTATCCCAGCTTGCTCAGAGCCCCATCCAGCCTGGCCTTGGACACTGCCAGGGATGGGGCAGCCACAGCTTCTCTGGGCAGCCTGTGCCAGGGCCTCCCCACCCTCACAGGGAACCATTTCTTCCTCATATCCCATCTAAATCCACTCTCTGTCAGTGTGAAGCCATTCCCCCTTGTCCTGTCACTCCAGGCCCCTGTAAATCCTCTGTACCTTTGTACACCAGACCAAATCTTGCTAAATTCCACAGCCTTAGGCCTAATTCTCAGTGCACATGGGCCTCCTTGATGAAGAAGGGTAAAGCTGAATATCTGTCCAGAAACAAAACGGGTTCATTATCAGTTCTATTTCCAAGAAAACAATTCACAGAGGCAGGATGCACTTCAGTGTGGGAAGTGGGTTGGATAACAGATGGATGGTCAAAGGAGGTGTTGTCCAGATACTTAGAAAAAGACCAGGGTGAATAAGTTGCCTAAGCTTATTCATAATTAAAATGTATCGATGATGGGTTTTTTTCACCTCTAACATAAGTTTTGAATATCCAGGTGATCTTACATCCAGAGTTTCTTTCTTCAACAAGCCCCTTGCTGCCCTTGGACTATGAGGAGTTTGTTAGAGGCTGCCACCTTGGTGTATTCCCATCTTACTATGAGCCCTGGGGCTACACTCCAGGTAGGAATTCTGTACCCTTTACTAGTGTGGAAAGATGAACACCCATTCTGTTGATGCATCCAGTTCCTTCTGGAGTGCTAAAAAAACTCTTTAGGCCCTGTTTCCTCTGCCATGCAAAGGTCTTACTGCTGGCAAAATTGTCCCTGCACTGGACTCTTTCCCATACTAATGTGTAATCTTTTGATTTTCTATGGCTTTAGAACAAAAACTAATTTTTAAAACTTAATTCTTGACTTGGTTCAAGGATTTTAAAAGAAGGTGTGCAGGAATGTGCATATTAAAAAAAGCAGGGCAAGAAATCTGATGCTACCAGCTGACATAGTTCAGTGGATTTAATTCAAGATAACAAGTTTGAGAGAATTATGTACTACCATAGCTAAGTTATTTACCAGAAATACATGTGTTGGTAGTGAATACCATTGAATTAACTGGAAATTTCTAAAAATGCAGAGAGCATATAGATTCTGCCTTAAAATATTCTGTCGATACCCATTTCAGTCTCCCAGAAACAAAGTGTGCTTTTTAAAGGTAGATTTATAATTAGTTTGTAGACACCAGTTTTATTGTCCCATGAATGAAGGCTAAGACTAGAGTCTGCATGCTGGTTTAGGTTAGGCTTAGGCTCCTTGGCAAAACCTCTTTAAGGAGGGTAAGCAGTTATCCTTACTCATGACTGTGACAGAAAAAGCTACCAAAAATGCATGCATTTTCTGATTTTATAAAATTAGCTCCATATCCACTGTGAATGCAGTCCTGAATTAATGATGGGGTTTGTTGTTTTGGGGTGGGCTTTTTTTTTTTTCTTGCTATAGAGACCTGTTTGCAAACCATGAATATTAAAATCCAAAGTTTGATACGCTCCTGCTCCTAAGAGATTCAGCTTTGCGAAGAGTTGTGAACAACTAATGAACACAGGTGTACATCAGGCTCCAATTTAAAATCCAAGTAGCCCTGACCATATATTGGGGTTTTCTGTTTCAAAACTGCAGTCCCAGAAACTTTTCAGTTTGTCTGCTCTGAAACTCAAGGATATGTTTACAAACACAGTGTGAATTTTGTGTTTAAAATTTCTTTTTATGTTTTTTTTTCTCTCAGAATCCACAACAAAACATTGTCATAGTTTTCACTGATATTTGTAGTGCAGCTCTAGTGTTATGGGACCTTCTGTCTGCCTGTTTCTTTTTCTTTTTCTTTCACAAGTAAAACCATTGCAGGTATATTGCCCTGAAATCCTTTTTGCCTGTTTCTTTCTGCAGCTGAGTGTACTGTGATGGGCATTCCCAGTGTAACCACAAACCTCTCTGGATTTGGCTGTTTCATGCAGGAACATGTTGCTGACCCAGCAGCCTATGGTAAAAACTTTAACAGCATATCCAAATATCACCTCTGAGTTAGGAAAGCAAAAAGCACAGCAACCATGCTGTTACTCCTCAATTTGGTGTTTCTCTAGGACAAGGGAATTCATTGGGGGAATATATTCAGGGCTCTGAATATCTTGTTAAGTTGGACAAGTAATTTCAGCTGTCATATTTATCCAAACCCTTTCCAGGTTATTTATCTTTTGCCTCCCTTTAATTTTTTGTCTGCTGTATCCTTCCAAAACCCATCAGTGCTCACACCCATCTAGAGTCTTCCAGCACATCCCTCTAGTGCCTCTGCACTATAACACTCTGAGCCTTCCAAGGAAGCAGGGAAAGTCTGCTTCTCTTGGGCTAGTCTGGGATTTTGAGACCAGTGAAACATGTCCCTCGCCAAACAAACAGAAAATTATCATGTACACTAAAAAAAAAAAGCGAGCTGTGGAAATACAAGGAATCTACTTCAAATAATGATCTACTTGGGAAGATTTACAAATGGTTCATGACTGGAGTGTGGTGAGGAGGAAGGAAGCCAATGCCTGGTATGTCAGGACAATTCTGCCTCTTGAGTCATTGTCTGCCTCAGCAGATGCTTCATTTTGGCCTGATTGTCCTTGTTTTCCAACTGGTGCTGTTGTCACTAAAGCCACAGCCTCCCCGAGGGACAGAGCAAGGCACGGCCCTCCCTGTCCTTTCCTCCTTACTTAGCCAGGGCTAACTGGATGCCCCATCCCTGGAAGTGTCCAAGGCCAGGCTAGACAGGGCTCTGACCAACCTGGGACAGGTGTCCCTGCTCATGGCAGAGGCTTGGAACTGGATGATCTTAAAGGTCCCTTCCAACCCGAACCATTCTATAATTCTGTGATTCCATGAGTATTGAATATATTCCCAAAATAGGGCCTCTTTCCAAGCCTCTTGGCTTGTTTTCACAGTCAGGCAGTGACAACCCCACGTTGGTGCCAGCTTTGCCTGACCTAGGGGCAAGGGGCAGAGCCAGGTACAATATATAGATACACCTGCCTGGGTGGACATATCTTTGAGACCCTCAGAGACACAGAGCACAGGTCACTTGCTCTTCTCTGCCAAAACATAGATGTGAGTTGACATAAATTACTGTGCTGGCACCAGGCACTTCATTAAGGTAGTTTACATCTGTCATGTCCATTAAGAGAGCTGCAAGGTCTGGTACCCTCTTTTTCCCAACACCCTGGTGTAAGGAAGGTGGCAAAAATAAAGGATTAATCTCAACAAACTACGTAGAGGCAAAGGTTACCTCTGCCCTCTCTCTCCCAGAATTGTCTGTCAAGTGATGCATGTGAGTTAGCTGTCTCTATGGAAACACTTGTGTTTCTACAGAAAACACAGCCTGTCTCCTACAGCCTGATTCTGGCCATCCACACTTGTGAAGCTAGGAAAGCACTAGGTTATGATTTCTTTAAGAGGTCAGTATTTTAAAAATTTTGGGAGATAAAAATGATACGTCTTCATCCAGAAACTCAAACCCTTTTGGACATACTTACACAGCAACAACAAAGCCTCTGAGTTTTGAAGAATTTGCTGAATTTCAGCCTAAAAAGTAAAGAAAATTAAAGTTAAAAAAAATGCGTATTGCTCTGCCTCTCTCCATTCCATCAGAATGGTTACGAATGTTCCAGTGGTAGCTGCCTTTTAACATTAAAAAGGATATACTGCATGTAATATTTGTAAGGCTACGTGACAGAAGGTGGATTGGAAGTGCAAGAGGTCAGATCCCATCTGCAGTCCCACTCACCTCACCCTTTCTTGTGTCCCTCAGGGATCTACATCGTGGACAGGAGGTTCCGCTCGCCAGACGAGTCGTGCAACCAGCTGACCCAGTTCCTGTACGGCTTCTGCCAGCAGAACCGGCGCCAGAGGATCATCCAGAGGAACCGTACCGAGCGGCTCTCGGACCTCCTGGACTGGAGATACCTGGGCAGGGTGTGTGGGATAGAAGCATTACAAATTCCAGGCTCATGGGCCTAGGCAGCAGCCTTCAGCACAGTGCTGCAATGCAAGGACACGGCCCTGTGCTGAAATTCCCCTCTCAAAGGAGCTAAAGGCAGAGCTTTTACGTTTCAGTGTAATCCTTCCACACTCTAGTGGCAAGGAGAGACTGAATAGGTTAGAGCAGAATCCAGTCATACCGAGCTCTTTCTGATGCTAAACACAATGTAAAAATCTGGTGTTGCTGGCAACACCTACACTAAGGAGGATGTGCTCCGAAGTCATCTGGGCACTTTCAAAAATCCTGCCTGTCCTTCATGAAATGTCGCTGGGCCCTGTGGCTCCTCAACATTCCTAAACTGCCTCTGTGCCTTAAATGCAAATAGTGCTTTTAATTTGACACAGAAAGCATGGTGGCAGCACCACCTACTAAGAAGACTCTAGCAAAGCAGTGTTGCAAGTCCACAGGGTTAAAGATGTGGATGCACATATATGAGCTTTGTAACAATTTTGGACCTTGTCCTGCTCTGATACCTGTGTGAGAACCTTAGTATTTATGTGGTTCCCAACACAGTATAAGACCTGGATGTAACAAGCTATTTTTTCTGTGCATGTGCTGAAAACTCAGGGATATAGTGGATCTATCAATATTTTTGTCAAATTCTTAAATACCAGGCATCAGTAAACTCATAAATGTTACTTCTCTGTCACTGTTACACATGCTTCTGTGCAGTACAAAGTGACTTTGGATAAGTCTAAAGCTTATGTGTAATACATATGCACACTTGGAAATTGTAAATGTAAATTTTCCTGCTTAAAAAAACCCCAGGTCTTTCCTGAGGGATAAAGCATACTTGTCACTCAGTAGGAATTACACTGACCAAGACAAGTCCTAGTTTCCATCTTAATACATCTTACAGGCACCTTATTCAGCTTCTGTTCCAGACTTCTTTGATGTGAATCTGTCATGAATGGCTCATCACTTCACAGCCCTGTGTTCATTACAAGCAGTGATATCAGCTGGATTCTGCTTATCTGAAAACATGTGTAGACTTATTTCAGCATCATCTTTTAGAAGATACTCATTTTATATTTCTTTTTCCCCTTTGCTTTAATCTGCCCAAGATTTCTATGATTTGTAATGGCTTCTCTGTTTTGTTGCAGTATTACATGCATGCCAGACACTTGGCCCTCAGCAGAGCATTCCCAGATAAATTTGAGATGGAACCAAGTGCTCCACCAAAGGTAAAGTCTGCTTTTGGAGATGAGTTCATCTTCATTTTAACTGCTTTGCAAAGAGAGAGAAAGAAAGAGTGTGAGGGAGAAGAGAGTTAGCAAGTTTGGGTTTAACTAAAGGGAGTAGGAACTCCCAGTTAAAAGCTTAACAAGTTATAGACCCAGTCTCCAGTCAGAAGTGTGCTGGTTTGGGCTGGGACAGAGTCAATTTTCCTCACAGTAGCTGGGCTGTGTTTTGGATTTGTGCTGAAAGCAGTGCTGATAACACAAGGATGGTTTAGTTCTTGCTGAGGAGGGCTTGCAAAGAGCCAAAGCCTTTTCTGCTCCTCTCCCACCCCACCAGTGAGGGGCTGGGGGTGCACAGGGAGTTGGGAGGGGACACAGCTGGGACTGCTGACCCCAACTGACCAAAGGGACATTCCAGACTTTATGGCATCATGTTCAGTATACAAAGCTGGGGGGAAAAGGAGAAAAGGGGGATGTTTGTAATGCTGGTGTTTGTCTTTTCAAGTCACTGTTACCTGTGATGGGGCCCTGCACTGCTGGGGATGGCTGAACCCCTGCCTGCCCATGGAAAGTGGGGAATGAATTCCTTGTTTTGCTTTGCTTGTGTGCACAGCTTTTGCTCTCCCTATTACACCATCTTTATCCCAACCCATGAGCTTTCTCACTTTCCCCCCTTTGATTCTCTCCTCAACTGCTCCAGGAGGGAGCAAGCTGAGGCCGTGTGGGACTGAGTTGCTGGCTGGGGTTAAACCACAACCTACTGGGGTCAGATTCAAACACAAAGGATACCAGGTGTGACAGAGGAGCAGCTCTTCAGATGATTTAGACTGAGCTGGATGGGACTATGCCAGTTTGGACCAGCTGAGGAACTAGCCCTTGAAATTCCTCTGGGAAGAGTGGCAGCTTCTAATTTTTGCTTCTGCTAAATGCCATGGAGATGTTCTGCATCAACCAGATAGAGGGGCAGCTGGGAAAGGATGTTCTAGGGAAAGCAAGGCAAGGTATTGCCTTCATCTAGACATGGTACATTGGCTGCAGCTGCAAGGGGTCACTTTAAAGGTACACCTTCAAACAGTTCTTGCCTAGTCCAAATTAGCACCAATTTGAGAAGAGAGGCTGCTCAGACCCACTGTCAGAACAAAGTGACTTGAAACCAAATCTCCAAAGAGCAACTAATTTTTTTAATAAGAAGGAGACAGGAGGTTCAGACCAAAACCCCTTGCTGGGTTTTGCAGATGCTGACATTATAACTAGACAATTGTTTTGAATGTTCAGATTGAAGCCTGAATTTCAGTAGGCATATTCTGACTACGAAGTACAGAAGGATTTTGTGTTGTGCTGATTGTTTTAAGGCTCAGTAAAGATAGTCATGCTTTGCAAAAAAGCGATGCTGGGAAGGGCAGAATGATGTTTATGGCACAGGGTAAAGTTCTCTGTCATTCAAGTGTGTACTTACTGGCAGAGGAGGACTGAGGGGACCTGGGTTGAAGGAAGCTTAATTTTAGAGTGTAGGGCAGGTCTAGCTTACATCCCACCACTGACTTCCTGTGAAGTGGTGATAGCCTTGAATTGCTGTATAAAACCAACCAAGGAACTCAATTAATTCATTCAACTTGCTTCTCTCTCTGCCAGACGGAAGGTTTCAGGTTCCCCAGGCCTTCATCAGTGCCACCATCGCCTTCTGCCTCCCAGCATTCCAGCCCTCACCACAGTGAAGCTGAGGATGAAGATGAAGATGAGAGATACGATGAGGATGAGGAAGCTGAAAGGGATAGGCAGAACATCAAGTCCCCCTTTACCCTTGGAGCCTTGCCACAAGGGAAAAAGAAGCAGCACGGAGAATACAGGAACTGAACTCGTTGCTCTCACCCTGCCGTGGTCTCCCCCTCCACTCAACAGTTTCTCCTGTAGGCTTGGCAAGCTTTGTGTTAAGGACAGTGTGGTATAATTAGAGGAACCTCAAATGTTACTTGAGCTGCACTGCTGGAAAGCCTAATATTATTTCACCTTGAAAGTAGTTAAAATGACAATTTTTCTGTGTCCCTTTGAGGTAGAAGAGATTTTTCAAGCTCAATAAAACTAGAGAATGAGACAATCCCCTCAGGAGCTTATACAAACTGCAGATCATACCTTTGTCTATGGAATCATCTGTATTAATCATAGTTTACATGAATAGCTACATTTTGGGTATCCCAAAGGAATTCCTGCTCCATTTATGTTTCCCCTTTTCCCCTCCTAAATTAACATGAACTTTAAACCAGAGCTCAAAAAATTAGAGAAAAAAAGTGTTACTCTGGAGAAATGTTGGAAGAGTTTAAAAAGATGCACTGAAAAGAAAATGGTCTTTCTTTTTCCTGATGCTGTTTATTGTAAGCTTACATAATTTAAAACATTTTTTTACAGCACACAGAAGTGTCTTGATCCAGTGGTAAAACATGCTTCCTGTGGAACAATATAAAGTCTTATGGAGTGCCCATTTGAATTTGAGAGACAAATGAAGTCATCTTTCTGAGGTCATTTAGACCCACAATAAACAGCAGACCGTTTATTTTCTGATTCCTCTGGTATGTCTCTTTTATTTTCATCTTGTTGTAGATTCTAAGTCTGTTAACCAACTGGTTTGGGAGGAAATTAATGTAACTTGGCTAAAGTGAATGACAAAATTTCCTTGAGTAGCACCTTCCCCTGCAGACAAAATGCCACAGAGCAATGTGATAACATTCAAAGATCAGTAATTTCTATCAGTCCATGCTCTATTTCACTTCTTCTAGAAGAGACGTAATCCTAATAAATAATGCTAAAAAAATTCCAGACACGCTTTTGAAAAGCACCTGAGACGTCAGAGTTCTTGGGGAATAACTGATCCTCACAACAAGAACTAAACATTTCATTTGCCTTACAGAAAGCTTTTAGAAGTATTTCAGCTCCTAGAGATGCAGAGTGCCTGAACAGGCTCTTCAGAAGCACATCTTGACATGAAGACGTTAGGAAGGAGATCAATCTTTTGTTTTGCAAGTTTGTGCATCAAAAATTTCTCATGCTGTTCAAGAAAAGACATTTCCAGGAATTTATTCAGCCTGTCCTTCAGCAGGTAGGACAATGTGAGCTTTGGAGGTATTTACCTTTCCTGTCAATCCCAGGGGAAGCCTAGATGTCCAACTTTGGTTAGGCTCCTACCTTTCAAGCACTTAACCAATGCTTGATGACATGGTTCTTAGTAAAGGACATTTGGAATAAAAGTGACAATGTGCCTATTTGTATATTTGGCCACTTAAAATCAGTTTTAAAATTGGACTTTCATTCTTGAGCTGATTTGGATACTTGAAAGAACAACTATTCTCAGAAATCAGGTCCAGGCTTTTATGGTAAAATCTTACTTGGAATTAAAAGGAGTCACTATTTCTTTAGCCATTTATGAGGTAATTAAAACAATAAGTAGTTTTTCATATAAAAGTGATGAAAGCAAAGATACTGCAAATATTTTCCTTCACACAGTTTACTAAGGGGAGAACAATTGCATTTTGTGTTTCTTCCACAAAGTGCTCTCAATCAGAGTTCCCTTGCAGAGTCAAAGGATGTAATGGCTGAGAGTCCCGAAGAAAGAACATTTAAAGGGCATATTGATTGAAAGCTAATGTTTTCATAAAGAAATAAATCGATAAATCCATCTTTATGGCTTGTATTTCAAAGCTCTGTTGTAGAGCAGGAAAGCTGTGTGTTTTTCAGCACACTCATATGCTTTGAGCACCCTCCTGGTGTTAAAGAGTGCACAGCTTTTGAGATAGGTTTAGTCTGAATTCTCAGATTCAGGTCCTGCAGTGGCCAAAGCGACCTCTGCCCCATGCCTTGGGCTCATGTTAGTTCTGCCTTGATTCCAGGATTAACCATTAGTAACAAGGCAATTTATCTACAGCAGAACACTTCTGCCTGTTGAATTTATAGCACTGGGGGAACGGCTTCTCATTCAGCCACGGCGACAGATTGCCTAAATTAAATGCCACACATTCCCAACAGTTACTGACACCTGACAAGCTTGGTAGCAGCTCTCTATTACATAAGGGATTGTCTTCCAGATGGAAAATACTGGGGTTTCACAAGCAGCTCACCAGCGAGGCAGAAGGTTTATTCCATTTCATAATATTTGTGAAGAATTGTTTAAGCTTGAGCCCTTAAATCAGGAACACGCACAAAAATCAGTCAGCTGGGAATAGGGTGAGTACAGTTTCTGTATCACTGGGACAGGCAGAGGCATATAAATTTCAAGACAGTGATAAACCAAAGGATGTAAATCCCTTCTACTTTTCACTTTTCTAGTGGAAGGTCCCCCTGCTCATGTCAGGGCATTTGGAACTGGAGGATCTTTAGGGTCCCTTCCAAACCAGGCCACTCTAGGACTCTGTTCCCTGATTCTATGCTACTTCTTGTCTGAGCACTGACTGATGATCCTGTAAAACATGCTGGAAAATCACTTTAGATGCACCTGAGATATTCCAAATATGCTCTAAACAAAGGGCAATTAAATTAATGAAAGGATTCTGGTGGATAGCACTGGTCTTGAGGTAAAGTTCATCTTGAATGTGTTCTGTCATACAACAAATACTGCTATTGGAAGATATATGAGTGCTTAAAAATGAACAAAGCAGGACATTTGATTTCTCCAGTTATGTTCCTCCATGAAGTGATACAGACTATAAATAATTATTAAAAGTGCCTCTAACCCCATGATAAAAGTTAATTCCTCTGTCCCTTCAGCTGTGTTTCTTTGTGTTGAGGAGATGCAACATCATAGTGTGAATTAAAATTAATTAGCAGTGTTATGAGAAAGATCAGGGGAACTTAACATTAGAAGATGAAGAGCATGACTAGGGTAGAAGGTTAAAAAAATAAAACATAGTTTCTTGGACACAGAAATCATGTGGCTACTCTTTAATTACTTCAGAGCTACAGAGGGCTTACCAGTAAGACCACAGAACTACATAAATAATGTGAGATACATCCTTATCAGCACAGAATGGTAATTAACAAATTTATGTATAATTCCAGTTTTACAACTCAGAAAGAAAGAACAACAAAAAAAAAAATACAATCACAATGCAGTCATTAACGAGGCCCTGATAATGCAAGACCTGTCCCCAAACTGTTTTTATGTGGTGAGGCTTGCTCAATAGGACTATGCAGAGTATTTCTGCAGGAGTGAACTGGGGCAGCAAGTGCTGCTGCCTATTCTTTGTGCTGACAGATATCTGCCAAAAAAAAAAAAAAATTTAAAAGTCACCAGCTTTGCAGTCACAAATAGTTGGAATGTTTTTACATCTCACTGAATTTATTGACCATCAGCAGCCCACAGAGCCGCCAGTGAAGTGGTGAAGGAATCTTTATCATTTTAAAAAGCTTCAGTATTCAGCTGAGTGGAAGGTGGTAAAAGGCTTCCCAATGATAACTGAAAAACTGTCTTTAATGAAATGGTCATCCAAAAAGACAGTTTTAATCATCTTTTCAGGTTAGATGGTACCACGTATTTTAGATTTTGGATGGGACATACAAAATGCTCTAAAGAAAGAGGGAACTTCACAGATGCTTCCCTTATGTGAACTAATACCTTTTAATCCCTTTGCATTCAAAATTTTGCAATGTGCAAACACCTCACCCTTTGGGAACTTCAGCGAGAATGGATGAAACACTCTACTTACAAAAGTTATGCTTTCAGGCTCACAGCTGTACAAATGTTAAAGACGTTTTAAATAATTTCACCAATTCGATAGATTGTCTGCCAAGTAGCCAGGGTGATCACTGTTTTCTTCCTCCGCTGTAAGACAGCACACAATGGGGAGAAGTAAGTTGTAGATAAAGGAAAGTTCAGTCAGCCAAAGTTTTCAGCTTTCAGATGTGCCTCAGGCACAGATTCAGTGCAGTGTGACTGCTCAGCTAAGAGAAGCAGCACCTCTAAAAACAATCATGTCTTCTCTCATTTTTAAATGTAGGAATTTTTCTGTTTGCTGAAGAACAAAGATACAAACCATGTCCACAGGGGTAAGTTAGCACACAGCAAAAAAATTTCATGCTGAAGAAAATAATGGATTTATTCTTCATTTGCACACTGCCCTCAGTCTAAAATCAGCTGATCTGAAAGTGCATGGCTTACCCAGGTTTGACTGGTTATTCCCTACTACAGTGATGGAAATGTTATTCCACACAGTATTTTCCAAGCAAGCTTCCAGTTCTGCTTATTGCTCTCAGATATTTCACCCTTTCTTCTCAGTTGCTGTCCACCATCTCCTCTCCCACAGCAGCAGCAGGCAGGAAAATACCACTAAAATTTGTTAAAATCCACCTTCAGAGGATTTTGTGGGCATACAAATGACACTTTCACTGCTTTAACTTTAGAACTGCTCATATATTTTATCCAAAGCACTATGCTTGTTTTTAATTCTGCCTTTCTCTCTCTCTCCAAAATGCCACTGAATTTTTTTTTTTTTGTTCAGAGTTCTGCCAGGGTAGGGAAGAGAGGGCTGAGCACAGAGCCCCAGCTCCATTTCTAAAAAAAAAAAAAAAAAAAAAAAAAAAAAAAAAAAAAAAAAGTCTGTGGTAGCTGAAGAGGTGAAAGATTTAAGGACAGAGGACATGGAGAGCAAAGGTTTAGGGTCTCAGCCTGGTGATGTGAAACCAACAGCTCCTCTCCTGGGACTCTTATGGATTCTTTTAAACTTTTGCACCAAATCCAGTGGAGGAATAAAAATTTCACAAGCAAACAATATTACAGAGAAAAAGGAACCTGAGTAAAGATTTGGGTTTGAAAATTCAATTAAAAATAGCCATTCCCTTGAATCCAAACCAGGAAAACGTCTGAAAAGAAAATTAAAAGCATGATATACAAATATTTACCTGCTATCATTATGTGGCTCATGTTCTAATCTGTGTAAATGCCCACTCCAATACAATGCACTCTGTGGAACAATATCTTCATTCAAAACAGGCCTTTTAGACTGATTTGCTAAATTGTTAGTAAATGAAATACTGAAAAACCACTTTTAAAAGATTAGAGGAAGATAAAACGTGCATTTACCTTCTTGTGCTTTCTGTAAGGAACTAAGGAACAGTGCAGCAGCTTCAGAAAGAGATAAAGGATTTGTGTTTTGGCTGCGTGTTTCTAGAATGAAAAAATCAGAGGCGCATGGTTTATTAGTGTCTGATGGCATTTCTTTACTTTGTTCTTTGCTTTTTTATTATTTCTACAACTAGGGACCCAAAGACAAAAAAATACTGTTGTGTCCTTCATTCTATAGCAATGTCTGCTAAAAATCAGCCTGATAAATAACAAAAGAGAGATTAGCAATCTTTTTTAAAGGGAGGTTATTTCAAAGTCCTTTGGAAGGTAAAAAGAACATTTTCCGTTTTTGTTTGTTCCTAACTGTTTTTACAACATTCTGATCCCTCCAGAAACGTTGCCTAGTGTGGATTGATGT
Source organism: Coloeus monedula (assembly GCF_965178545.1). Taxonomy (NCBI): domain Eukaryota; kingdom Metazoa; phylum Chordata; class Aves; order Passeriformes; family Corvidae; genus Coloeus; species Coloeus monedula. The sequence continues at coordinate 14,612,229 of NC_138784.1, forward strand.
CATCTGCTTCTGTTATTTGTCACTTCAGCACAATTAATGGCTTGATTTGATTGTTTTTAAAGAAAGTCAAAAGCACTGATGAAAATCCCACTTAGCAGCCAGGTCAGTCTGGAAATTATGTAAATGAAATCACACAGATGCACCAGAGAGGAAAGTCAGTCTTTGTCATGTGCTGGTTGGAATGAAGGGACTGAAAAAAGGGGAGTTCATTGTTTCCTTGGTTATGATTCCAGGAAAACAAATCCCCTCCCATTTCCATGGATTTCTCCCATAACCTGAGGGAAGGTGGATGGGTTCCACACCCCTGTGCTCATGGACTCACCGAGCTGCACTCTGTCATACAGGTCCTTCCTCTGGCTCTCATCTGAGATGAAGCGACGTCCCTCTACAAAAGCAGTGGGAGAAGGGTGAAAACAGCCTCCAAATTTGTTCTAATTCCAGCCTCAAAATCCCTAAATCCCCTGTTTTCAATTTTCTATATGGTCAAGAGCCTTCAGTCTCTTTACTGGACTATAGAGTACTGCCTTTTAAATTGTAATTCTATTTAAAAAATGAAAAAAACCCACCAAAATCCCAAACTAACACAATAAAATCCCATTGCTTCCTATGCATCAAAAAGAATGATAAAAAGCTCAGTAGGGAAGTAACACAGTGCATTTTTCAGTTGGAAAAATTTAAAAAAAAAAACCAAACAAAAAAGAGTCAAATCTTTGCTTTGACTAGAAATAATTGTATTAAAGTCACTAGAACTTTCAGCTATATTTACAGTTGTTTGGAGCCTGTATTTATTTTGTTTTACTATTATTTGTATTGTCTCCCTTTTGTACTCTCTCAGGATTATGACTTTTTTTTTTCTAATTTACAGGGAACTTTTTTCTTCCTCCCTTAATACCTGCCCTCCCTGATAGCTTTTAATTTTAAATCAACAATTCAGAATACAATTTTTCATGTTAGTATTTCTGTTAAATTTGATGATGTGGATCGAAGGACAAAATCTCTCTTTGGCTCTAAATTTTATCTTTCATATTTAATTCTTCTTTAACTCTGGACTAACAGTAGAAACGCAAGATTTCATTCACACAACTGTAACAGCATAATTTTGTGGCACTGACATCTAAGTTCTCCTTAGAAGAGGTTGCTTGTGGACTTGACACCAACTTTGCTGCAAAATGCTTGAAACAGGAATGTGTGTTCTGTTGCTTGAGAAGGTGTTTCACTAAAGCCTGAGTGGGAATAAGGAATGATAACTATATCCAGGATGTCTTAAACCCCCTTTAGGATTATTTCAGATAAGGAAACTGCTTTTGCAATGGGTTTTACAATCAAGTGTCAAACCCTATACATTTTCAGCCCTTTCTTTTCCTTTTCTTCTTTCAACGCTTGCTTTTTTGATTTGATTTCTTAAAAAAAAAAAATATTGACAATGCCACAATTTCAGAGACAAGAAGAAATAACTAAGTACAGAATCAGAGAATATTCTGAGTGGGAAGGACCCACAAGGACCACTGAGTCCAACTTTGAAGTGGATTACCTGTACAGGGACCAAAGGTGTGACCTTGACATAATTAGCACCATGCAATTAACACAACCTCCCTGCAAGCCTCAGAACTTCTACCTCCACAGCATCCTCAGGATCTCCTGCTTGTGTGGAACCAAGGAATAATCCAGGGGTGGAGAAAATTATCTCCTTAAAATGGAAAGAGCTTGGGACTTACGTGCACCCTTCAAATAGAGCATGGCCTGAGGAGTCCAGTTTCTCCTTTGGAAGTGAGTCTTTATGCAAAAAAATAGGAGGGAAAAGAGACATGTCAACATTCCATGCTGTTGCTAATTAGTGCAAATACTTAATGGCACCAACCTCTGAGCTTCATGAGCTCCAGCCTGAGCTCACCTGAGGAGCACTCCAGGAGAAGGTGACGAAGGACGCAGCCAGGAACAGGGCCAGGGCAGACACTGTGAGTTTATGCAGCCCCTGTGCACAACAGAGAACCACAAGGTGCAGGAAAAGCCTTTCACATCTGCACATCCTCCCAACTTCACATCTAAATATGAGGGTGTTTCCAGCTGCTGCTTTGTCCCTGTCTTGCTGCCAAACCTCCTCTTCCTCAAGGGGTGTTGCAGTGCACGCTGATCTGATCAGAGGATTAATGTTAAACAGAACTTTATTCTTTTTTCTCAAATCCATTCCATCCTGGTGAGAACTGCCATCATGCAAGCACCTTTTGTGTTCCTGTTTGCAAGGATATCAAATCCTCCAGAAATGAGAATAAGGTACAAAATGGGTAAGGATGGTATAAATCTACCTTGATTTTACCAAACTGTAGACAACAAGCAAATGTAGGGGGCTTGTCATTCCAAACAAACAAACAAACCAGGAGACCAAATCTCTACTTCCTCAGGTAAAAAAGAAAAAAAAGGAAAAAATGTTTTAGATTTAGCATCCTGTCAATATCAACCATGATTAACACAAGTCAGAAGATGGGTTTTCTCAATTCTTTGAGTTTGCTCGCTGATGCAGCACATGCAAATGGAAGCATTGAGCATGAATCCTCTGCACAAGTTGCATCTCTGCTTGTTCACACAGACCATGTTGTTATTCACGTATTGATAACAGTGATGGGCAGCAGAGCGTCTAACTTTATGTTTCACAGTGGTTTATTTCATCCTGGGCTTGAGAGCATGTTGTGCCACTGGTGGTTTCTTAAATACACATTATATATATGTGTGTATATTTCTTTCAGGTTATTTTTAAGGAAAAGTTATTAAGCCTCCCTGCAGTTCCTAAACATTGCACTCTAATGAAAAAAACCCAAAAAACATTAATTAGAAACTAAATGTTTCCTACACACCAAAAAATTCTCACTTACCTTCATACTTATCTCAGTGACAAACCTTCAGTCTTCTTTCCTCGGGATGATGCGTCACAAGATCTCCCTCCTACATGTCCAGGGGTCCCTTTTTAAATCTTCAGAGTGGAGGTGCCCTCCCCTTCCGTGGCAGGGCGGAGGAATCTGAAGGGATCTCTTGTCAGCCCTGTAGATGAAAAAGCAGTAGGTCTGATGACTCCTGAGGGAAACCTGCAGTCTTGCAGGAAGTCATGATTGAAATGATTGAAAGATGGATGCACTTGGAGATGCACCCCATTAACCAGGTGAACACCTCCTGAATACATCAGCATCAGCCCTGTGTGTTTGCAATGCATCACCTTCCTGCTGGATGATCAATAATCACAGCCAGGGTGGGTATTAATATGGATGGCGAGAGTTTACCCAGGATAATCTATCATATATCAGATTACTATCCATTGTAGGGGCTGGAAAAGCTGGTAAATGACTCGCCAGCATCAAGAAAAAAGTGACTTACCCAGTGTCACTAGCTTGAGGTTATATTCCTCGCATATATGTAGAGGATGTAGTCTATGGTGTGATTCTCTAATGATTTCTTGCGTCTAGGTTTCTTACACACAAGTAAAAGTACAAAGCTCAACTACAGCAACAAGCAAAAAACCAACAAACAAACAAAACCCAAACCAATAGACCTTGAACTCCTCATAGTCAGAAAAACTTTTCTGCGTCATGGATTAGCTGGAGTAAAAGTCCAGATCATGGGCTTGTATAGGTCAAACAGTGAAGCAGTGAACAGAAGAAAAGGCAGGGATCAGAGAAGTCATTTCCATGAGCTACTTCTGGGTGATTGTTGGGCTCACTGCAGTCATGGAGAGTGGGTTTGGTCTTCAGGCAAAGAGCTAATCACACTTGATGCCTGGCCTTGCTTGCTCTATAGCCAGGGTTATCGTCTCTCCTCCTGCACTTTTTCCTTTGTAAACTTGATGGAAGCAGAAGGAGAAGCAAAGCAAACAGGCAGGTAGAAATTTGCTGATTAGAAGATTGACCAATGGAAAGTTTACTGCAGAGCCTCATGAACAGGGCCAGCCTGTGGTGTGACAAAAATCCAGGTCAGGCCATGCATGTGGCAGACACTGGCTCATGAATGTGGAGTCCAAGGAGGAATGTGCAGACAGGCTGCTCACTGTGAGCTCCTCCCTGGCACTATGTGTCTGTGGACACTGCTCCAAAGCACATTATTAAGTGAAGGTGCAATTGCTGTCCAGCTTTTGGGGGGTATCGTTCTGTTCTCTGCTCATGCTGCACAGAATTGCTCACTGAGTATACAGAACTGCCATCAGCTGCAGCTCATGCTGGTGTAGAGGCAAGAAATCAGAGGGCAGTTCAGGTTTTGGTCTCAAGCAGCTCCTGTGGTGGCTGGGAGCTGCTGTTAGAGCTTTATCCTTTTTAAAAGGCTGTGCCCTGATGCATCCTAGCCAGCAGAAGGGATTCTACTTGTATCTACTTCACTGTGAAGTTTACATTTTCCCTGCTCTTTTCCCTGTGCTCTGACAGATCAGAGACATTTCTTGATGATGCTTAACCCTTAGCCTTAGAAGGGGGCTGTGCATTGCATCCCAGAGACATTTAACATGCAGAGGCTTGGAAAAGGTAAAGCTACTCCTCTATTCCCTTCTGGAGTGACTTTAGATCTCCCCTTTACACACAGACCACAGGGCTGGAATCAAAATATTCAGCTGAGCCTGTGAAAATTAACCCCCTGCCTTTGGGACTGGGCAGTGTGAAGTATAATCCCTTCAGGATGGTTGTCCTCCTGGTAGGAAAACCGGAATGTGTCTGGCATTGAAAATAAACCCTGCTTTTCCTGTCACTGGAATGAGACAAGATAACACAAAATAAACAGGGGGCAACCAGCTCAGCCCTCCTGTTGCAACTGGGGAGAAGAGGAGGAGAATGGGAGGCATGGAGAAAGATTTGTGTTGTTACCACGCTGTAGAAAAACAGCTTCAGTTTTTCTTGTCTTTTGACCATTTTGTAAAATCTGAACTGCTCTGACTTGGTTGTGGTGGAGTCTCGGTCTCCCTTCCAAACCTAGGTGTATTCTGAGTCCCACTGGAATCCTTGTGGAGACTGGGACTTGTTTGAAGCTGCCTGGAGGGCAGCAGGGAGCTGAACTGAGCAGATCAAAATCTGAACTGCCTGGGGGGGACAGGTGAACACCAGTCCAGAACAAAAGCAGGATCTTGACAGCATCATTTTAAGCTGAATGGTTTTATTGCTGTACCATCAGAGGCCTCAGTGGCACCAAGGTATCTAAAAGTCAGGAATTTAGTTGCAAACTATAGCAAGAGACAGTTGACCTTGACCTTTCACGTCAGGTGAAATGAACCCAATTTCAAATTGTATTTCCAAAATGGCATGGGGCTTTGTTATTTTTTTAATTTCAAAAGGTTTTTATTTTTCCCTTAAATTGTCTGTTCCTTTGTGACTCATGGCTCTAAGTCCATTTATTTTTACTATGACCAGTGACTGCAAGTTGCTTTGGTTTTCAAACAAAAGTGTATTTCAAGATCATCATCTTGGAAATCTGTAAGAAGCCTGCATGCAGAACAAAGAATTCCAGGTTTGTCAACTCTACTTCAAGGACCAAAATTTAAAAGATTCGGCTTCTCCCTTCAAAGCTTTTTCTTGCCATGATCCTATGAGAAGGTGGTCACCTCACCCTTCCCAGAGACTTCTAGGATGGCGTATGGGACACAAATTATTTGCAAGGAGGGACAGGAGGCAATGTTTTGGGAAGGCAGTGCAGGTACTGAGAGTGTTTGCATTCACAAAAGAGCTGTGGTTGTGTATGGGCACATGTGAGCTCCTACTCTTGAAAAATGAAGCAGCCTATAATTGGGTTATGGATCATAACACACTAAAAAACTGTGGCACTTCAGGAGGATGAGCTGTGCATGAAACACTCATTGTCAGTGCTGCCATTTCTCAGCTGATTCACCTGGAGGAGGAAGTGGCTCTGGCATGTAATCAATACCCTGAGTGAAGGAAGCAGAGGGAAGCTTGCTATAGCAGCAGGACCCCTTATTAGAAAGAAAATAACCTATTCCTATTCTTCGAGATGATCTAAAGGGCACAGGCTGCATATCCTGGCACTGTAAGTGATAAAAAGCCAATTTCTGGCATTGAAGTTCAGTGCTGAGGTGAGAGAAAAATGTTCTCGTGTGCTGGAGTTTTAACCAGTGGGGTCGAATTTACCTCAGTGACTCACGTCACGACCGTGAACTTTCCCAAATATTTCCCTGAAAATATAGGATACAGTCATTGTGCCTGTGTATTTTTAACTGCTGGCAGGGACACCAGTGATCTGTGGCTTGCTCCTGAGTAAAAGGTGTAGCTGTCGTGTGTGTAGGTGGTCAGTGGGTGCGTCAGCAAACACTGGTGCCGTCAAGGTATAAATCTCCTGGGACTTGTGATCTTTCCTTTGTGCTTACTCTCATTTCCTTTGGGTTTGTTTTGGTTTGGTTTTTTTTCTGCTAGTTTGGTAACTCTGGGAAGTACATCCCACTTCTGTCTGGCACCTGAACAGCACCTAGCTCAGAGTACTTCTGGCTCCTACGTGCTACTGTAGCATCCTAAAAGGCTGTAAAATGTCATGGCAGAGCCTGCAAAGTAGGAAATTACGAAGTATTTTGCATTTAATTTGCAGTAAGTTGTGTTGTAAGGCAAGCTTCCTACCAGTAGCAAAGTCAAATATAGATAGCCCTAGAAGGATGTTGATTTGTTATCACTGAGAAACTCTGAGAACAGATTAGACAACCCCTTTTTAAGACTCATTGCCCAACTGATCCTGCCCAGACACATGGTGATGAACCGTATGACCTCCTAATATCTTCCTTTTGGATGGTTTTTTTGTGTTTCTGTGATCCTTCAAAGCTGACTGTGGACTTTAACCTCATATATCCCACTCAGACTAGGGGGAAATTTGAGTACAAGTTCCATATTTGCCTTGTAAAACCTATTGACCAAAACAATCCTATCTGGGATCCATCAATACATTTTATGCCACACAAACATGTTTTTCAGTGTTATTTATTTTCATAATAGGCCCTAATTTACAGAACCATAGAATATCTTTAAAAGCCATCTAGTCCAACCCCCCTGCAATAAGTAGGGATGTCTTCATATTTTCTGGGAAGGTGAATTTTCATGGTGCAGCTCTGAAGGGAAGAGATACCCTCTGGTGTAAACCAGGTGCATGATCAGAGAGTCCATCAGTCGCTGGCCCAAATTTATTGAACTATTCTGTTGCACATTCAGCACTTCAATGTCTGAATGTGGGTGTGTTTCAAGCACTGCAGATCTGCTGGAGAAGCTTTTTGTCTTTTCTCTAGACTGTATGAGAAGAACTGTGCTAAAACCTGCTTGAGGAAGAGAACAAGGTATAGAAAATCCATCCAGTCTGTTAGAGATCTTGTAAATGCCTCACACAAGAGAGGTAACAGGGACTTTGTTGAGGACTAATGTATGACCGGTGCTGCAACCAGGTCCAGGCTCTGCTTTTCTCACAAGTGTGTTTGTGAAGGGGATAATTATAAGTAAAATTTAAATATATTATGTGGGGTGAGGGATGTTTGAAAGCATCAGGAAAGAGTGGAAATCCACAAACTTTTGGAAGGTGTAAACATCTCAGAAAGAGGTGTTACTTCTGAAGTTCAGTAAGCTATGGGATGGTACAACCATTTTTTTTTCCAGCAATGGACAAGTCTGGGGCAAACACCAGGTGAAAAGACCAGCTGAAAACCAATTTTCTCCAGTTTGCAGGCTGGAAAGGAGATGTGGCCATCTAAGCATAGACATTTACAAGGGACTTTAGCGGGAGCCGTAGAGTTCTTTGGATAGACAGGCCCTACTGCACATGTCTTGATAATATAACACAAAAAAAGAAGAATTAGTTAAGGGTCCTAATGACAAGATACTCCTTTTCTTTTTTTTTTCACAGAACCAAGAGCAGAGAGTTAACACAGAGACTATTTAATACACTATCAGCTCAAGAGACTTCAACACTTCCTTCCTTTCAAAAGTGGTGAGAGTGATGAAATTCATACAGTTCCTGGATTCCCTGTTCTAACTGTCAGAAATTAGGAGAGATCTGCTCCTGCCTGAAATATTGCTGTAGGTGTGAAAAGCAGAAAAGAACTGCTAATAGAAGTGAGAAACATCCCAGGAACCAAAGTTTTGACACAACAATAACCTATATCACAATGTTCCTTGCTGTTTTAAAAAACAAGTAGAAGAGCAGGGAGACTTCAAGTTGCACTGAATTCCCAGGCAATTAATTTAACAGTTGTAGGAGAGATGTGAGGAAAAAAGAAAGTAAAAAGGCCAGAAAGCTGGAGCCTGATGCTAGATTAGAACCTGGTTGCAGCTGGTGGTCCCTCTCAGCTGAGGGCTGAGTGGCAGCAGTTGTACCTTGTAAAGCTGATTTTCCAGCAGATGAGCCCTCGCTCATTTGAACACTGAAGTTCAGTCAGCTACTGCTCCTCAGAGGAACAGATAAAATGGCTGTGCTGGCTCCCTCAGAGAGGGAAGAGAAGTTATTTTTCCACATGCTAGTGTAAGTATAAGCTCTTGGGCTGTTTTTTTGTTGTTCGGTTATTTTTTTTACTGGTGAAATACCCTTTAATAGAGTTTTAGTTGTATCTGCTTGAAGGCACTTGTGCACTTTAAGAACAGTCTTAAATCTAACTGTGGTGTTTTAAAAATTTTAATTTAAAGTTAATTTGTCTATCTCTTTAAAGATAATACATCTGTAATAATGCATCCTAATATAGAAGATTGCTTCAACTTCCTGCCATTTATTTGAGGATGAAATCTTTTAAGACAGCCATAATTAAAAAGTAGTATCTTCTCTAAAATTGTTCTGAGCTTTTCCTTATTGTGGTTTTCCTGAAGTATTCCTGTGGCTAGAGATGTGTTCATTAACATAAATATTGCTACTTATAGAAATATCAGAAAAATAAACTTGGAGCCCTTGCCTCTGCTTATATAAAACTAAGTTGCTGCCATGCAGGCAGCTTGTAATAAACCAGTTTAAATAAAGTATTTAGTATTTATGTTTATTTCAATCTAGATTAATAAATACTTATATATGATTTTATTCCTTGCTTCAAAATATTATGCAGGTGTTAAGTACTAGTGAAGCCTGATGCTGGTTTTGGGGAAAGGAATTAATTTTTCTACCTAAAAAATCACTTAAAATCTCATTCTTTGGAGCTTCAGCCAGCTTCATCTGGTATGTGATTATTATTTAATAATATAGCCTGATAATCTCAATGCTGCTTCCAACTGGAATTGTTTCGCCTCTTGTTTCTTCCCAATGACAAAGATTCAGCTAAGATGTGGGTGCCTGTCCCAGGCCTGCTGAGGGCATCCCCCAGTGAACATTCTTGGTGCTGATGTTTTAGCAGATGCTGCTTTGGTGGGTTGAGAATCTCAGAGTCCCCATTGTCCCTTGAAAGCTCCCAGCTGATTGGTTCAGGTGGTTGCAATGTGCAGGGTAGACACGGAAACCTCACTTGGAATGTGGATTTATCCTGGCAAAATGAACCTCCCATGCCTTAGTCACACAGAGACATGCTTATCTTGTAGGAAATGTCTTTTTTGAATGTTGCCTGGGAGAACAGATAATAAAAATACAAACAAGATGAGGTTCCTCTGTGGGATGTGTTTCTTGTGTAATTCCCAGTGTGGCACCATGACATCTGTGGCTAATTAGCAGAAGAAACACTGGATTTTGGGGGTTTTGTTCTTGTAGGCTCACAGAAATGCTGAAACTCTTGTTGGCCTCACTTTTCCTGCCTCCCCACTTCCCCAAATACAATTAAAGCACTTGCTTTAATCTAAAATGTCCTCTGCTAATTTGCAGGGTGTTCTTCAGTGTTTATTTTCGTTCCCCTGACCTCCCTGCCATGGTTATGGCATTCAAGAATAAGCAGTGATATTTCAGGAAGTATTTATGTCTTTCTTCTCTAACTTTTCCGCATGCACATAAACTTCTAGTTCCCTGGACAACAAAATGTCCTGCCTAAAGGTTTCTGTCACAGCTGGTAAGTGGAACAAGGGTTTTCAAACCACTGGATGCAAAAGCTCCAAGGTGGCTGCTGAATGGAAAAATTGGCATAAATATGTGTGTGCTGATTGCCCTGACTCTTGTATCTTGTGCCTATTCTTTCCAGATATTTGGCAAGAGAAGGGAATTGATGATGTCTTTGAAATGCGGAGCTAAGAAACGGCACCGCAACCCAGTCGACAGCATCTGCAGGAAGATCAAATCCATCCAAATGATGGACCAAGTCTCCAACCCAGCTTTGCAGATACCAAAATTTCAGTCCCGGAACTTTGACAGCCCACAGAGCAATACCAAAAAAAACCTGGAAGAAATACTGAAAGGGAGAACCTGCAGAAATCAGGAGAGTCCTTGTTCACCCTTGGTCAGCCCTGACAGTGACAGTGTTTTCTCTGCAAACTCGCCTTGTCTTGGGGCCACCTCTGACCCCTACTCTGCAAACACCACCTTCTCAATCCTTAAAAGCACTGAGAGATCCAGCAGCCCGTGGATGCCTCCCTATGCCATGGAGAGCTCTTCTCCATACTGCTTTGGATCCAAGGAGGCCAATGCCCAGAACAAACCATGTGCTTTAGCAAATGCTGAACCTAAAAATGTGCAGTCCAAGCAGAAATATCTGACATCAAGTCCAAATTTATATTTCCTCACATCTGAGAAAAAGCCAGAAAGTGCTGTGGTCCAACCTCCTGTGCCGAAGATGTTTCCTTCGAGTGAAAGCGGTAAAAATGCTGAAGAAAAACATCCCCTGATTCAAAATCCTACACATCTGAACACTCAGCCTACATAGACAACATTTATTTACCACTTAAACTGGTAGCAACACATTTTAGTAGCACTCAAATCTTATAAGACTGCAAAAAGAGCTGAGGAAATTCCAAAGATTTCTCTAAAAAATATTAATGTCAATGTAAATAGTAAGGAATTAATAAGGCAAAAACTTTTTCTAATTTGGTAATTAACTTTTGGTTTAAGAGATGGAGATATTTTTAACCGTTTAAAAGATTTAGACTACTAGTAGCTTTGTTTTTATAACCAAATTTTATTTGGCTATTAATTTAAACTATGATTTGGCTGTTAATATAGACTAACCTAGAAGATACACGAATTTGGGTGTTGCTCTTAGTTTGGGGGTTTTGTGGGTTTTTTGTTTGTTTGTTTTAGGGACTACTTTCTTAACAAGTTGACTCAACTATAATGATTTCTCTACAATATAGCTGGAGGGGGAGGGAAGAAATACCTGGCCTCTTAAAATGTCCTGTTTCATATGTTTACTCCAGGTGAAAGAATAAAAAAGTTTTTCCAAAAATGCATGTGTAAAAGTAGATGCATGAAGTAATTTCCAGCTCAGAGGCTCAAGTTATGGCCAGTTCCTGTTGTTATTTGGCAGTAAAAGCTCTAGTTTTATTAGAGGGGAAGCTGCTTAGTTGGTTTTGATGTTTCAATCGTCTGGAATGAAAGTTATCATGAACAAATAAAAATGGGCAATAACAGATTTATTCTTCGCAGGAGGGAGGCAGACACTGGCCTACAAAGCTGACAACATGTATGATGTGAGCTTGATCTGTGAAGAGGACCTGCTGACCACCATCTTCTGTGCATGCGACATCCATCACACAGGTTTGCCAGGGATTTTTCAGTGCTTTCTTTTGGTCTCCTCTCAACAGATTTCCAAGGTTCAGATCGTGTTATGATTCCTGAGAGATGCCAGTCTCTGACATGCTTAGGTGCCTCTGTTGTGGCAGAGGCAGAATAGAAGTATAAGAGTCTGTGCCTCTTTTGCATGGTGCCTGACCCTTCCCCTGCTCTTCTTTGCAGTGTTTTAGTTCAGGAGAAATAGAGGAGCAACATGTTTCTAGGAATTACCCTCACTGCAAATGACTGTTTCTTTCTTTCAGCCTTCATGCTGTTAGAAACTTGGGACACTTCAGAGCAAGAGACAATTTCTCCCAGTTCCAGCTCAAACATGGTAGAATCATGGAATGGTTTGGGTTGGAAGGGACTTTAAAGATCATCTTGTTCCAAGCCCCTGCCATGGGCAGGGACACCTTCCCCTGCCCTGGGTTGCTCAGAGCCCCATCCAGCCTGGCCCTGAGAGCAAGGATTAGTATTGTGTGTCAACTTTTGTTTCTCTTGAACTGAAATCCACAAAATTAGTAAACTGGATTTTTACATTCCTGTACTAGAAATAACCCAAAAACCACCACCACCAAAAAAACCCTACAATACAACAAACAAGATCTCTAAACCATTTTTTTCCAGGACACACTACAATTGCAGAGATCAGTTGCTTGTCTGCAACTCTTGAGGGCACATGGATGCAATGCAGTTCAGTAGCGTGGCCTTTTACAGTTTTTTTTATAATGCCTTGCCTGGCTTTGGAGCCTGACCCCTGTTTCTGCTTTAGGAAAAGTGGCAGTGTCCAAAATAGTTGATTATTTGAGACATACAACCAGTCGGGGATCAGAGGACAGTGGTCTTGAGGAGCTGTGCAACATGCTTGACCCAGAGCACAAAGATATCTCCATGGACCTGGAAACATATCAGGCCATTATGGGAGAGTGGATCGAAGACCGTAAGAGGAAATGGTAACAGCATTTTAATAAATTTCTCTCATAATGCTTCTGTGAAAACAGGAGGTATAAACTTCCCCTGTGACTCTGGAAAGAAGGTGTTATTGGGGCACCATGTCCACAGTATTGGGTTTGGCTGAAGTTTTGTGTTACAAAGCTGGTAAGCAGCCCAGTGTCCTGCTGATTTTGTGACCCTTGATGCTCCCTTCTTTCAGGGAAGAAGGTGCTACTGAAGAATCATCAGCAAGCATGGAGGACCTGGAATTTCAAGTACCTAGAAACATCTCTGAAGGTGCATGATGTTTTCCTCTGTTTCTGTTCAGGAAAGCTCCACTTTCTTGCTTTATAACCAAAACCCCCACCTCTTTCAGCCAAAAAGACACACGTCCGGATGAATGTTACATCAGGAAGCCTGGAGGCCTTTGGGGGTGATGTGTCTAAAGGAGACATGTAAGTCCACTTAAGCAATTCCTTCTCAGAATGTAGTATTGAATTACTCACAGAAGTTCCTAGAACCTCTGTTTTGGAACACTATCCTGGCAGAGTTGAACGTTCACCTCAGTCTGCAGGAGCTCTTGATGCTGTCACCTTCTTCCTCACAGCTTCTGCTCAGACTTAAAAACACACCAGTAATTTTCCTACTGAGAGCTTGGTGCTTCTGTGTCCATTTGCCTTTTTAATTCCCTGTGGTCAGAGATTTGCCATGTGTTTCCCTGTTTAAACTGGTTCCTTCCCTCCACCAAGTTCTTAGTTGTCTGACAATAAGACATTATGCCCTGAAAAATCTGATCTTGGTTTTGTTTGGGGCTGTTTTTCTTACGATAGAGAGCTTGTTGGGTTTATCGTAGTAATAGCAGTTATGTCTATGACTTGGACTCTGTTAATAGCAAAGCACTTAACAAAGAGGAGAAGTTTCATTTGCAATTCATGCATAGTCAGAAATCCAAGATCTGCTCTGTAATGCTTCCCTATAATTTCTCAGGATCTCAGAAGAGTGATCCTCATTCAAGTTTTGGTTGAAAGCATAAGTGGGGGATGGCTTGGGGAAAAGAAAGGATCCAGAAATTGCAGAGTGAATACAGAAGCATCGTTAGTGGCCCAAGAGGTGATTAGTTTAAGGCATTTTGGTACAGACATCCAGCTATGGCACTTGTCTGGCAGAAAACTTCAGCTGTAGGGAGCAGAAAAAGCGCTTAAAACCAAAACTGTTCTTGGTGTCCATAAAACTGGAGAACTGACCTGAAGATGCTCCACGACCTCTGTGCAGAGCAAATGACTGGACACTGCAGCATCACAAGTCCTCTGTGGGTTCTCCTCTGGCCTCTGATCTGTGCATTAGGATGTTTTAAAAGTCTGCAGTAGATCAAATCACCTTTCCTGGCTTTCTTACTGGGACAGGGAGACCTCTGACTTGATAGCCTGTGTTGCGGACCTGCAGTACAACAACCAGAAGCTTCAGGAAGAGAACAACAAGCTGAAGCTCACTCTGGAAGCTGTGGATGAGACCAACAACAAGCTCCTGGCAGATAATGAGCATCTACATCAACAATTAAAAAGGTGGGGGACCCTGATGGCACCAGGCCTGCCATGGGCAGAGCTGTGTTCTTCCAGCCTTGCTTTCATGCTTTTCTCCTCACCAGTTCTTCACCACAGTGGCTTTCTTGACTTTATGTAATATCTGTAAGGTTTAGCCCTCTTGTCTGATTGTTCTGCTCTGTCCCTCCTGGTTCTCAGAAAATCATTCATCTCAGAGCCAGGTTTCTGCAGCATGTGGTGGTGTGGGTACACACAGGGAAAAATCTCAGGGTAAAACAAACCAACAAAGTAACAACCAAAAAAAAGGAAAGAAAAGGGGAAAAAAAAGGCTTAGTATTACCAAGAGAACAGCCAAGCACTGGAAGGCTTCCAGTCCTAGACCACACTCTTGTTGCCAAGCAGAGGGGAAATGAGTGTCTGAGAGCTGTTTTGCTACTCATTTGCAGGACAGAGGTGAGTTGTGTCACTTGTTCAGTGTTTCTGTAGCCTGGGGACATATCAATGCCACAAGTACAAGCCTATTTTTCATTGTGTTCATCTGGCCTAATTAATTACACTGTGATATGGCTTGGTCCACTGCCAAACCGCTCCCAGGATTTTTGGGGGAGATTAAGGCAAGAGTTGTGCAGGGTAGCTGGCATGGGACATGTGCCCTTCTGTGGGACCACCTGCTCTGGGATGCTCTGCAGGATAGAGTTAGCTTGGAAAAGGGCATATTGTGACTTTAATACACATGATTTGGGGTTTATCAGATCAGGGTAAGAAAATGGTGCAGAGTTTATCCCAGAAAACTGAATTGAAATGGTTTCTCCAACTGTAAACTGTGAAGTGTTGTAAAGATGAGCTTGTGCTCAGGTTACCTGATGCATTTAACTGTAACAAGCTAAAATTTTAATGTATTAAACATGGCTTTGCTTGCCTGGGGTTTCATCCCTCACTGTAAGAGTGGAAGGGGGTGATAAATAGGAAGTAGAACCATGAGCCTTTGCTTCTTGGGCAGAAATGATGGGCTTAAACTTGATTGTTGTTCTTCTGTTAAGTCTCTATGCCAAAAAATAAGTCCTTGGTGGCTTCTAAAAATATTCTATTTCCAGCCTATCTAGACAACCAGCATTAACTGGCTAAAGTTTCTCTGAATTTGCTTCCCCCTGTGCAGCATCCAACACTCTGTGTTGAAAGCCAAATCACTGGAAGAAGAACTAGAGGAAGCAAGAAACAACCTGAACCTGTCAGAAGAGAAGAGAGAGCAGATTCTCTGGCAGAACAAACAGCTTGTAGGTGCTCTTCCTTCTTGGTTTGCCTGGTACAGCACCTCACACCTTGCTGTAACAGTGCTGTGGCCGCTCAGGCTGTTAAAAATCAGAAGTAAGACCTTCTCTGTACCTTCAGTGAGGGTTCATGAGCTGCACCAGCCTCAGCTGTCCCCTTACTGTGTGCTCTCTGAAACAAAGGGATTCAACACCACAGCTCTGGATGTGTTTGTGCTCTGTTCCTTTTTGAATTCCTTTTGAATTTGACATGCTAAAACCAACTATTTTGTTTTTCTCTATTATTTCTTTTCCTTTTTTTTTTTCCCTCATAAACTTGATCAGGAAAAAGAAAATCAGTCTCTCAACATCAAAGTTACTTCTCTCCAGGAAGAGGTAAAATAAAGTCATGATTTGATGTGCTCTTGCCTAGCTAAAATGCCATTAAGAAACTAAATGTTTGTCAGACTTTGAAAACTGGCATGCTAATTAGGTTATCAAAATATGTAACATTTTTAAAGGATGATTTGTCATAAAACTTTGCATCTTGAGGTTGTGCTGTGCTTCAGATTTTCCACTTGCTGGATAAGTAAGGATATGAGGTTAGGGAAGCATAGGGACAAGCTACTTCTCTCCCACCACCACCTTTTTTCCAAGATTTATAGGCAAATTCCATGTATTTCTGGTTCCCACAGCTATAAATACGCAAAATCTATATTGAAACAATCTCTATCCAGCACTTCATTTCATATTCACTTCTGTTTTCCTCCCTTAAGATACAAAGAAGAAACCTTGTATAGAGCTGTAACATTAAAATATGTAGAAAAAAAAAAAATGCAGTGAGTGGGGTCTCCACTCACAGATGGCTCCATTGACACTGACCAAGGACGTACAGGAGGTTTTTAGGGAATGCAGCTGCATTAGCAGTGTATCCCTAGGCTTGTTTTTTTCATTCAGAGGAAACCTGTTCATTCTTACTTTTTTTTTTCTTCATTAGAGCAAATATTTTATAAACCAGTTTTTATCAGGTGATAAAACATTTTAATGCTTGCTTACCTAATGCATTTCGGACTATTCGGGGGAAATGGAGAAACAGGTTAAATCCAACATAGTAATGAAAAGAAGCACCTTAAGATCAATCTTTCTGCAAAGCTCCTTAGTCCAAATAGTTATTAAACCACATCTTTCTGAAAACAATGCTGCAGGGCATTTTCTTTAGCTTTTGAGGTCTGGCAGTGGTTATAAATCACATTTTGAGGGGTTTTCTCTTTTACCAGTGCTCTGGGTGGGAAAAGGAGCAGAAGCAGTTTTGGTGGGGCAAACACATGCAATGTATGTGCAAAAATGCTGGTAGTGCTCGAGAGTAGGCAGCAGCTTGGGGGTGGAGATGTCATTTTTTCCTGGTTTCTTCAAGGAGAAGCTGTCAATCCATTCAGCTGTGCCTAAACACTCTCTGTCTTGTTTAGATTATTAGGAACAGCATGGACACCGATGGGCTGCAAAAGAAGATTTTGGAGCTGTCTAAAAATGCAGCACAACTTCAAGTAAGCATTTTGAAGCTGGGAGGAATAAAAAGTCAACCTGTATTTCATTTGGGTCTAGTGAAGGGGGAATTTCTGCTGCTGGAAGGCAGACAGCCATGAACCTCTCTACACTGAAGGCCTGTAGTGCAATAGTAGCTTGGATAGTGTGACAGCTTTCAGTAAGGAAATTGCTGTCTGGAGGCTAAAACCTGGGCTGATAGAAACAGTCCAAAGTTTTGTCTTTTCCTCCAAGTTAAGCTTTTTTTGGATACCCTTCCCTCACTATTCAAGAAAATACATTAAGGTCATGCTTTGGGAGATGTTGCTGGAAATATTGGCCTGGACAGATGAGAGGAAACAAAGGTGTCTGAAAGCTGAGAATGCGTTCATTCTTTGGATAAAAGACTCATACTTTGAAACAAATACCACACAAGGTACTCAAAGAAAAAGTTGATTTTTCTAAGCAAGGAACATTGATACTCTTTTTCCCTTCCTAATAGCAAGTAGGAACAGACTTTTATTATAGTCTGTACTGATGGCTGGGTTTACTTTTGGTCTTTTCGTTCTTCAGATCCAAGCCCATATCTATGAGAGCACTGTGCTGAATAAAGAGGCAACCCTGATCCAGGTTAGTTGCTTTTACTTCATTACTGACTGAAAACCACACAATCACAGAATAGTTGGGGTTGGAAGAGACCTTAATGATACCTTGTTCCAACCCCCTGCCATGGGCAGGGACAGCTTCCACTGGCCCAGGTTCCTGGTCTGTACTGATGGGATGATTTGTAAAAAGGCAAGGCAGTAGTATTCACTGTGGCACTCTTATTTCTACTCTTTTCACACTGCAGAACCTGATCCTATAAATGGCTTCAAAGTAGGCGAGCTCTACTTTAGGACCTGGTTATGAGTCAGCATAATTAAAGGTTTCAGGATTTTACTTGCTTTTTTTTTTTTTTTTTTTTTTTTTAAATCACAACCTATTAAAACAAAATTGCAAACTTCAGACAAAATGTCCAGAAATTTCTAAAGGCTACTTCCTTCAGCAGGGACCTACAGAAGGTCTTTCCCTTCATGACTTTTACTGAAATTGTTTGGTCAAATTAGAAATGGTGGCTTGGAGCCCACTGGAAAAGGAAATCTGTCCTTTTATTACAGAGGTGTAATTGCCTAGGCTTTGCTGAGGACTGAACATTTCTTGCATTATAGACAAGAACACAAAGATATAAGACTATACAAACATGTTGGCTTTCTCTGGATTCATGAATAATGCAAAAAGCCTTCTATGCTAGTGGAGTTTCTACTTAGCAGAACATGGTATAAATCTCCTGATAAAATATTTGATTATTGGGCTCCCTGCAAAGTGGCTGCAGCTGAATTCAAATAGTAACAAAGAGAACTGAACTCCAGTGTGATTCAGCTGATAACTTTGTAGCTGAGTGTTTTAATAGTTTTGGTTTGGTTGTTTGTTTTTCCAGAAGCAGTTTAAGGGTACAAATTTATTAAATTCTTTTTTTGGTTTTTTAAAGTACCTTTCACTTTCTTGTAGTTGAATGATTCAAAGCTTTAGTGAGCTCTGTAGTATCATTTTATTTCAACAAGACTCTCTTAGTCTATTGACTAAATGGGAATTCTGAAAGTAGACTGCTAAATTACGTGTGGATAAATGTGTGCGGTTGGTGTAATTTTGAAGAAACTGGTGTGGAAAACTGGCTTTACTTGTTGGCATTAGGATAATCTGGTTCTAAAACCTCACTTTTCCTGCTTAGTTTTCTGTGCACTTCATCTCTTTCAAAAACCTCAATGATTTTTAAAGAGAGAGTAGGAAGAACTCATAAAGGTGTGAGAGGACAGGAGCTCCTACTCGAATTTCCTGTTTTCTCTTATAAATTCTCTGCTGCCTATGCAGTGCCTTTTATTTGAATGGCATAACCTGACTGGAGCTCATTGCTAGTTGCTAAGAAAGGTTCTTCTACCAATTCCTCATTCCTACCATGAGGGCTGACTCTTTTTCAGCCCTTCTGTTAGGTCATGTTTAATCTATGGAGTGCTACACTCTAATAATAAAAAACAATTACAGTAAACTTGGAATATTGCAACTTGTTCTCAGGGTCAGTTGGGATTAAAACTCATGCTGGAATATAATATAGATCATGTTTTAAGCTAAAACTAGAGTGCTGCTGTCAAACTTAATTTGTTGGACCTGAAACCAGGTAAGTAATAAATTAAAGTACAGCACATGGAAATGAGGGTTCATCTCCTTAATTCCAGCAGTTAGGTAGAAAAGATCATCTGAGTGCTTTTTATTAGTTAATATGCATGGTAACTCACTGTATTCTTTTAAATTCACAACTATTTTTATGTCATAATCAGATTGCTGCTCAAGCTAAATCATACCTCTCACTGCTGTGATGGAGGATCGAATATAATTTTTTTGTTGTTTTTTTTCCTCCATAATCTCTGCAGAAGGAGCAGAATATCAAGGAACTCAAGTTAACCATTGTGGAGTGTTCCTCAATAATAGAGGTATGGGTTTGGTTTGGGCTGTGTGAGGGAGGGCCTGTGCTGATCCTGCATGGCAAAGTCAGCCTCTGACGAAACCCCACGGATGTTTTAGACACTGCGGGCTGAAAAGAATAAACTGCTGGAGAACATCCAACACATGCAGCAAGAGCTGATCTCGTGAGTATTGTGACCAAATCCCAGGAAAGGTGGCTCATCAGAAATCCAAAAAAGACTGACACATAATTTTTTCCTGCCCCTTTCAGGAATGGGTTGAGTTTCCCGTTGTGTAAATTTAACAGCAATATTCCTGAAGGGATGAATTCACTGCACTGTGAACTGGAGCTTGCACAGTCTTCTGAGGTATGAATTAAACCTTAAATTAATCTCTTTGCAGTTGTCTTGAATCAGCAGAGGCATAACAAAGCTTGTTCCTTGTAGATGATTAGATAACTCTGGCATCTGAAGCTGTT
This sequence comes from Coloeus monedula, assembly GCF_965178545.1. Taxonomy (NCBI): domain Eukaryota; kingdom Metazoa; phylum Chordata; class Aves; order Passeriformes; family Corvidae; genus Coloeus; species Coloeus monedula. The sequence continues at coordinate 14,632,052 of NC_138784.1, forward strand.
AATCCGAGCATGTAAGCACAGAATGAGAAAGTTGCAATATCGTCCCAAGCACCTTGGAGAAAGCCCAAAGAATAGATACAAAAAATTAGCTCATAGTATCCTAGAATGGCCAAGTTTGGAAAGAACCTTAAAGATCATCCAGTTCCAACCCCCCTCTGCTCTTCAAAGTAAATCTGGAGGAGCTTGGGTCATGCGTTTAGCTGGCAGAAGAACAGACTGATGGGAAAAGATATCAGTTTTCCAATATAAAAAGGCTTTTATGCTGCAGAAGGTAACTGACAGTCTGCTTCTTGTGCTGCCTACACCAGACATGAACAATGATTTTTTAAGTTGTGAAAGAGGAGACTTCTTTTTTCTCTGAAGCCTAATGTGGTGAGAAAGGAAATTCAGCATTAGAGTGAGCATCTTGATAAAGTTGTTGGGTCTTCATCTAATGTATTGTTAAGGGACTCTGATAAGCATCTCTGGCAGTAAACCAAATGTATTTAAATGAATAAAATAGGTTATTTATATAAATAGAGGATAATGATTAGACTAAAAGACTTCAATCAGAATTATTTACTTATAACTACTTGTACAGTGCACTAGCTATTAAATCAATAATTTCAAAGCTAGCTTAATAATTATTCAATAGAGTTTGTTGTTACTCACCCATGTTGATGACCATGGGCAAATCTTCTGTTCAGCTTTGAGGAGTAACTTTGAGGGGTGTCCCCACTTGAGGGAGGGATCTCCACACACACCTTGATTGAAGGGGTGTGTCAGAAGCCCCTGACTTTAAAAAGTGGGACTGGGCTTTTATGGTATAAAGTGATCAACTGTCAGACCTTTCCAGGCCAGCTGTGCCAGCTCAGTTGGTTCCCTTGTCAGGAGCTTTACCTTGCCACTTCCTGCCAGTTTCTGTCAGGAAACAGTGTTCCTCACATCCTCAGAACTTTTCATTTTGGGGTCGAGGGATCAGGCTGGTCTTGGCATTCTCCAATGCCAACAGCAACATGATTCCCCTTCTCTATCCACCACTGATAATTTTTGCAGGTAGGGTATTGCTGAAGCCGTTTTACCCCAGTTTAGGTGGAGCATCCTGCTACAATTATGCCTTTGGCTCTGATTTTAAACTGAGCTATCCTGTTGCCATTTCCTTAGACAATCCATGGAGTCTCATCCTTCTCTGTGTGCTGTTTTCCCCTCAGATACAAGCTGTACAGCACAGCTGACAGCAGAGAGATGCTGCTAAGCAATTGCTGCTTATTTTTGTACGAGGTGCATTTGCAGAGTTCACATTTGTAACAACAACCAGAAAAATGTACAAATGGACTAAAACTTCAGGCCGGGGAAGGAGAGGTAGGCTTGGCTAGGCAGCTTTGAAGAGTTAAGGTATCATCCCAAATTGCAGCTCCCCAGAGCTCCAGTGAGTCACTGTTTGCCCTTCAAACGCTGCAGTGAGACACGATTCCACCGAGACACCTGTAAAGCAAGGAAGGGCTCTGCTTATTCATCACTTGGTAAAGCCTCTTCAGAATCAAGATAACTAATTACTGACTTCCTCTTGCCTACCCCGACATGAATATTTACACTGGATCACTCAGCAGCTTGGCTGGCTTGCCTTTTTTTTGTTTGTTTGTTTGTTTTTGGTTTTTTGAGTCCCCATTGATGTGATGAGTTTGACAAAGCTTTTCCAAGCCTGAAGTTTCAGTAGCACTGACCTTCTGGTAATACAGAGCAGGGGTACTTTAGGAAAGTCTAAATGTCACTGATGCTGGTTTCTAATAAGGGGATGTCAAAATAAACTAGCTGGGTCTTCCATCTCTTCAAAGATTCTCAGGACTGAATGGACGTCCCTGGATGAAACACTGGACCGTGAAGTGCTGCTTTTGCTTCAGGGGCCTGAATATGCAGGAGAAAAATTCAAGACTATCATGCAAAACCTGGTCAGTGGCAAAGCTTACATGGATAACGATGTTGTTTTGATCAGCAATTTAACTGGGAATTTTCCAGGCACTGATAATCAGATTGTTTGCTCCTTTTGAAAAAATAAGAATAGTTTGAGAGTAGAGGGGGGCAGAGTTTAACAATATCACTTGGCACCTACTCTAACTTATATCCTGGGTAATTCTGGGCAGAGTTGTTCTGGATGAGCACTACAAATGCCAGAGTTTGGGGGGAGTTGTTTTGAGGTTTATTTTGTTTTCAGCAAGAGGAAGCCTCTGAAGCAGAGGAGCTTGTCACGGCTTCATTAGAATGGGTAAAAGACCCTGATGAGGACATGCAAGAAGCCTGGGAAAGAAAACTTGTGGTGAGTAACTTTCTCTGAAGCCTTAAGTGAAATGGTGGGGCTGTGCAAAAACTCCAGGTGGGTATCTTGCTGCTGCATGCTGTGTATGCTAATTACTGGAGATCAGAGTCTGTTTGTGGGTCAGAAGTGGAGAGAAATATTTTTGACTGGGTTTTTTTGAGGAAAAGGATGATCACTTACATGCTGTGCTCTTGCTGGCTTGTCTTGGGCAAGAGCTCCCTGTGTTCAAACTGCTTGAAGGAAAGGGCAGATGGAGCAGGTCAATTAGCAGAGGAAAATGAGGTCAGTGGCAACACAGTGTCCTGTGAACAATGAAGCTTTTCTGCCCACTGCCTGTTCGTGTGCCTTGAACCCACTTCCCCCATGCTCTGAATTTGGTGATGGCACTGGATGGTCTCACCATCAAGAGGAGTGATGAGGCTTTATAACCAAATTTCCAGATCAAAACCTTCACAGGGTTTATTTTGTTGTGAAAGGCAAAGAGTTCTGCTTTTACTGGGTATATTCCACAGGAAAACTTTCAACAAAACCTTTTTTTTACAATTTAATCTTGCATAATGCACTTCTCCTGTTCCTCATTCCTCTTGTGAGGCTTGCAAGTAAGGACTTTTGCTCAAGGTACTGGTAGAAATATCTTCCCCATGTAGTAGCAGGTGCCTGTGGACACAACTAAACACTCTTGTTCCTTCCTCCTCTCCCCTGTAACAGCACAGTTTCTGAAATTTCCATCTTATTGGACGTGGCTTTTTCTCTAACCTGTTTCTTCCTGCTGATCTGTTGTTAGGAATGCTCGAACAGCCCCAAGCTGTACATTAATGCTGTTTTTCAGCTCCCTAATGGATGTCAAACCCCTCAATCCATCTCCCTTGGGTGACAGCAGGTGCCACCAGGGGATGTGCTGCTTGCAGTTGTTGGTTCTTTGGGCAGGAAACTGCCCTTCTCTTTTCTTCTGGTGCTGCAGAATGGTGTAGCTGGGCCTCTTAATGTCTCCTGGGCAGGGCTGCAGCAATCACTGGGAGCCATCCAGTCCAGGAGCCAGGTTTGTTAATAATTTTTCTTTAGGTAAATCCTGAAACCTTCCTCTTAGAGAAGGTGCAATCATCTCAGTATCTTCACCCAGATGTGACTTTGGGTAGACTCAAGGAAACTGCTGGCTCATGAATTGCTGTAGCTTTTTGATCTTGACTGGAAACCTCCTCCTTCAAAGCTGTCAGAGCTGAAAAATGCTTGTGAAGTTACTTTCACGTTGGGATCATATTCCTGTTAAACATGTGAAGCTACAAAACTTTCAGTGTGGGGGTTGGAGTTGATTGTGGCAAGTGAATCCTATTCCGGCTGCTAAAGAGTGATGCATTTGGAAACTGAGCTAACAGAGGATCAAGAAAGAACAAAATCCTTTAAAAATAAAAGGTCTCATCCTTTTATTTGGTGGGGGATGAGAAGTGACTTCATGTCAAAAATTATCTTCAACTAGACAGAAGAAGCCAGATGTGTGAAATTTTGTGCACGGAGCTGAACAACAGTGGATCCAATAAAAAAGAGATTCAAAGTAGCTTCTTCCAGCCTTAGAGGAAGCACATGGTCCAAGATTTAATGTTTGACAACAAAAGTTGTCACTAGAAGCCTTTCCCACCATTTCCTGTGAAATACATTGTGGCCATGTTTTATTGGGCTTTAGTATTTCCAAGTATGTCTAAAGGATATTAGGCATTAAAGTGCATTTGAAATGTGCTTATGTTTTTGTGCATATATACACATATTTAAGTAGATATAGACAGCGACAGCAAAATATTTTTCACCCTTCTACTGGCAGATAAGACTGGCACACGTGCCCTGATAAGCCTATACCACTTAAGTGTCAAAATCATGGTATTTCTACTAGTGAGTGCTGCCTGCCTTGGCTGAGAAGCAGATCCTCAGGATGTGGGCAGTTGCACATGGTCACATCCCATGTCATCCTAGGAAACCTATCAGCAAAAACCGCTTTTGGGTTGGTTTTTTTGTTTTTTTTTTTTAAAGCATGATACTTGATGTGCTCTTTTTTTTTTTTTTAATCTCATGAACATCTGACTCCAACTTGCAAGCAGATAACGTGGCCTGTATTTGTAAGATTGTTGTTTTCCCCTTAGAATTGTTGCAAAATCCCAGGAATATAAACTTCATTCTTTCCTGACCTCTGTTTGACTCTCATTAAGCATTCTTTAAAAGCTGAGGACACTCTTTCATGTGTTCAGTTGAGCAAGGTCAGAGAGAGAGCACTGGATTCTTCTCCTCAGTACTTTATACTCAAAGTCACTGTTCAGAGAAATAGAGGGCTCAGTTTTACCTAATATTTAATTTTTACCCTTTTCCCCTTTTTCTTCCTACAAACCAGAGGTAAATCTACAAGCCTGTGTTATGGGGATCATCCCTGGAAAAGATCATCTGCTAGGCATGTACGACAAACTGAAATATGATTTTATTGGTTCTTGGTTATTTCATTTATTTTGTTGTAATACGAACTCAATTTGGTACCAGTAGACTTAGTTGTACTTTGAGGAAAGGGCCACAGAAGCCTTAATTATCAATTTTAGGGCTTCCTGCAAGATGGCCATTATTAAAACTTCCTTTTATGAGCTACAGGTTTTGTTGCTGTGTCTGGGCACCTTGCTGGTGGAGTTTTAGCTTTACTGCTGACAGCGTGGGATGTAGGTGATGATATTAATTGCTGCAGCAGGGAACTCAATCCTCACCATGTAAATTGAGGCTCTGGCTCTGCTCCTCCTCTAACCACATGGCAACTTCAAAATTCCACAGGCTCTCAAGCAAGAGCTAGGAGAAAAAAGACATCTTTGGATCCAGAAACTCCAGCTCTTGGAAAAATGCAAGGATTCGTTGGACAAGGATTTTATTCGAATGGCAGGCAACCTGAGGAGAACCAAGACAGAACAGCTTCACCTAAGGAAAGAGCTCTCTGCTAGGTACCCCTTCAAAGCCATGTGTTTTTTTTTTTTTTTTTTTTTTTTTTTTTTTTTTTTTTTTTTTTTGTGGGGTTTGGGTTTTGCTTGGTTTTGGTTTTTTGTTTTGTGGGGTTTTTTTGGGTTTTTCACTGGTTGCTTAGCTGTTTAGTATTTTATTTTGGGGGGGGTTGTGGAGCAAAGTCTACTGAATTCTCAAGAATTTTTCACACAGAGGAAGTGATCTTCTGTTTTGGAGAGTGGATCTGGTTTTAGCACAACGTCTACACTGTGTGGGAGTTAAGGGTTGTGTCTGAACTGATGTACAGTCTTGGAGGTGTCTTTGAAAACACCAGGGAGACCACAGACTGAGAAGTTAAAGCATGAGGGCACTGCCTATTGAGCAGGTGCAGCCATTAAAAAAACCTGGTGGGTTTGTGTGAAGCAGGAGAGCTGTAAAATATATCTGCAGGTATTTTTGCTTTGGGATACAGTTGCTAGGCTCAGGGAAGATGATGTCTCAATTCCCCAAGGGTGTAGCTTAAATGACTTGTCATTAAATATGAAAATGTGACTTTATTGGCATATGGTTCTTTCTATGAGTTGTGGTCTTAGAAACAGGATCATAAAATGGCCTGGGCTGGAAAGGACCTTAAAGATCATCCAGTTCCAAGCCCCTGCCATGTGTAGGGACACCTTCCACTATCCCAGGTTGCTCAGAGCCCCATTCCTGTATTTGGGATGTCCCTAGGGTCTGGCAGCCCCAAGAGCTGATGCAGAGCAGTTGTACCACACTGACTTTTGCTGACTTACCTTCCACTGAACCACCTCCCACGTGCTCTCCCTCTGCTCGTAAAAGAGCTGATAAAATACTGATGGCTTGGTTTCTTAAAGCTGTCTCTGTGTCAAAATTGCTTGTGATGATAGCAACCAAAAAAAAAAAAAGTGAAAGTGAATTAGAGGGGAAATGGGCAAAGGTTTCTGCAGTGGGAAAGAAGGGTTTTGCTGAAAGCTGTCCTCTTCAGCACCGGTTCTGATGGTATCTGCTTGCAGTCAAGTGAAGTTCCCTCTAAAACACTAAGAAATCAAACCAGTGAAGCAGAAGTAGCTCCAGAGTACCTTTTTCTAGGATGACTGACTCTGTATCCAACCACTATTTCTCCCAAACCCTGAGAAAAACACATTCTTTTGTCCATTGCAAAAGCTTGCCCCACTGAGCTCTTGCTCCTTGTGAGTTCTCTGGTGATTCCTCTGTGGTACCCAGACACATCACAGAAAGCCTTCACCCCTTTCCTGCTGTAGAAAAACCATGTCTGATTCCCTGGTTCTGGATCCTGGGGAGCTGCAGTGTGTAACAGCTGACTTTTGGTGCGTGTCCCAGTAACCAGAGTGTCACCTCCTGGGCCAGCCTGCTCCAAGACGTCACTAACGGGCTGTGGTTTGTGCTCTCTCCCCTGCAGGCAACACGAGATAGAAACTGTCAAACAGCTACAAGAAGAAACTGCTGGCCAGGCAGAAGCCCTGGGTTTAGAGCTGCAAAAAGCCACCAAGAAGCTGGAGGATGCCAGCAAGCATGTAAGGGGCAGCCCAGTTCCCTCTGTGTGGGGCACCAGGAGATGCAAAGGGCCACGACCAGCGCACGGCTGCCCTTGGGGAAGGGAATCGCGTATTCGGAATGGTGTGCCTCCCTGCAAAAGTGGAACCAGCAGAGGAAGTAAAATTTGAGGGGGTGGTGACAACAGTTTGCTGATGAAAGAGGCAGCATTGCATATTTGTGGTGGCTTAAAAAAAAAAAAAAGAGAAAAGAGAAAAAAAAGCCCAAAAATAGCCTCCATACACAGTCCACCCCAGCGTAAAAATGCAGAAGTTCAGAGGGAGCTTTATCACTTCCTGAGAAAGAACAGATGCAGTTTAGTTTCATTTACATGAACTGTAGAGGCTCCTTGTGCTAGCCAGGCTGCTTTATTTTATTTTTTTTTAATTCCTTTCTTTTTTCCCTAAATATTGTTTTGTGCTTAGGCGGAGGATCAAGTTGAAGCATTTCACTCTGCTTGTGAGGAAGCAGCATCCTTGAAGAGCAAGTTGGAGGAAGCCATTTCTGAGCATCAGAAGCTCAGGGATGTGAATACAGCTTTAGGAAGCACTTGCCAGTTCCTTCAAGAAAAGGTGGAAGACCAGAGAAGTGAGTAACTCTTGGCAATGTGCCAGCATTCACTTTTTGCATGGGCAAGTACTTTAGAGTTTAGTTACATCAAGGGAGAACAGGATCGATCTGCAGGTCATCCAGTAAAATGCTCTGTGGAGTCTTGCTTTTTGTTCTGGGGCTTTTTTCCTTTTTTTCTACTTTTCCTTCTCCTTGAAGAGATCTGCCACCATCTGAGTTGAGAAGCAGGTGGGATCCCAAGGGAGTGGGTGTTGGGATCCACCAAAGCTTCAGAAGCTCCCGATGAAACCCCTAGTCCTAGGAGGGAAGATCAGTAACTCCATGGGTGGCACAGGTACTCCTTTACCAAAGGTGTTGTTCCCCACCTTATCCCTAACAAAGCCATCCCTCTTTCTTAAGCTTCCTGAACCAAATAGACCTGATTCTTGTACACTCTGTGTTCTGCTTGTGTTTGCTCTGTGTTTTTGAATGACTGTGTGGTGTTAGGCTTCTCTGTTTAGTGGAAAGCAGTCCTGTCACTGCCTTGTACACGTGCAACTTCTGCCAGAGCCATGGAAACTTCATATTGCCTCTTTTTTACTCACTTCCTGACATCAGCACCTCAGTAGCCTGGGCAATTAAATAATGCAGTGGTCTGAGTCCAGAACACACAGCTTTTTCTTTCCTAACCCTGGAGTCTGATCACTTTCCTATAGAAAAGAGATTTGACTGATTGAAACCCTCTGAATGTTTTGGCCTCAGGCATGCACTTACCATATATGCTCAACATATATATGTGCATAGCAAACAACTCCATGTGAAACCACAGTTTGTCTTGCATGAAAAATTCCCTGGGACCCTTTGCTTTAGCTGTAAGGCACGAGTTTGCACTGATGTGGCAGAAACAGCCCCAGACTCTGCTTGCCCCACTCTGATCAGTGTTTTGGTGTTGTTCATGTGTATGTGCTCAGGTTGCTTTCATGCTTCCCTCAAACTGTGCAGCTGCTTTAGTTTGCTCTTAGCAAGAGGCATGACAGTGGAAATAGTTTGTCATTTTCCAGTTCTGAATAGATGAAGCTCTTCTGTAAAGTGAGCTTGAGTAGATTGAGAGAGAACCCCAGATATGTGAGAATGGTGCCACTGTGACTAAAAAAAACTCAACAAAAAAAAATCAAACCCCAAAGAGACCCCCAAAAAAACCCCACAACCCTGAAAATGGCTAAGACCTTGGCTTTAAATGACTCCAGTTAATTTGCAGAAATCTTTCTGTAGGTAAATAAACTGGGAGAAGTGTAGAAAAGTTGCAAAGTGTTATGAAGAACAGAGCTGACAAACAAGGCTAGCACTGAAGGAAAGAATAAAAATGCTTTATATTGGTTCCTGCAGAAAGCCAGACAGGTCTGGTGCCTCTTCTGACTGAAGGGCTGGGCTGTGGTCTCCTCCCCACCTACCCACTCCAATCCTCTACTTCCTCTCACCTGCATGGTAAGAGGGGAAAATGCTTCTAAATATAAAGCCCATGGGCTTTAAAATGCCTGTACAGGATGTCAGCTTGAAAGGCCAAAAACTTCTCTTCCCCTAAGCTGTAAGTGAGGGATCTGTTTCCACAGGGAACTGTGGCATCCTAACACTAATGATGGGGGGAAGCATTGCCTGTGATTTGCAGGGGAAGAAGTCCAGTGTTTTCTCTTTCCTGTGAAAAACTGTTGCAGGCTTAACCAGACTAATGCAAACTGCAATGAATTTTGATAACGAGTAGTTAGAGATGCTGTAACATCGTTATCAAGTTGTAAGGAACCCTGTTAGACTTGTAAATGTCTCTTCATAGTAACTGCTAACGCACTGAGATGGGAACTGCTACAGAGGCGGCTCTGTGAATTGCTGTGCCAGGTATGGTGCCCTTTGCTGGGAGCAGGAAAGATGGGCTTGCACAGGAGGGGCTCTGGTGGAAGGACAGCACAGCTGAGACCAGCTGCAAACAATTTGGCAGCACCTGGTATCTTCTTTTCTAACATGTACATAAGCTGCATGTACAAATCTGCACATTATTTTCCTTATTCAGCCTTCTGGGAAAAATGTCAGGACTCTACAGGTGTGGTGTTGGTCTTCACTATGAGCAATTCTTTGGTGACCGTATCAAAAGCGGCTGAGGGAAACCTTCCCTGATGCATTGCTGGGATTTTTGTCCCACAACCAGCCCTCACTTCTGCAGGCTGGCTTGAAAACAAATGTTTAAAATCCCACAATGTAAGATTTTTTTTTTCAGTACCCAGGAATAGGCAATGAAAGAGTTATTAACTTTGTGGCCCTCTATGAAGAAATACGTTGGAAATTACATAACTCCGGAGTGCTTTGCTTTGAATAAAATTATTTGCTTCAACTTTGGGAGGGGGTGGAGGGGGAGACATTGTGGAAAGACTTTTTTTCCCAACTGACTCTAGTAAGGAATGCTATAGCTTAGGATCTGAGAACTCTGGAGTCAACACAGAACAGCAAGGTATTTATAACAGCAAACAGAAGATCCCGAAATGTCCCCTAGGTTGTGACAGGGGCATCAGAGGAGCAGAGTCAAAACTGGGCCAGCTGCACGTGAATAAAACTTATATTTGTGAGTGAGGGTCTGCAGAACTAAAGGCTGAAAGTCACAAGGGGAAACAACTGCAGAGTTTTGCAGTTGCAGTTTTGCAACTGATAGCTGCAAGTTGTTCCGTTTGAAAGATAAAGTTGCATTTTGCTCAGGCTCGGTGGCAGTGCTCCTTCTCATTTTTTCATCTTTGGTGGGGTTTTTTTTTTTTTTCCTTCTCTTACCTGCCTGCCTTAAACTCTGTCTATTGCAACAGTGCTGTGCAGAGTTAGAATCTGACTACGCTCTGCTGTCCACATCAGCTGAACACGTAAAAGGGAAGGTAAGTGTTCTTCCTGTGACCGCTGCTGAGCCTGTTAAAATGGGATGCTGGGTTATTTGGGGTTTTTTTCTCCTTCATCACCTCAGGGAAATAAATAACTTTCCTCGTGAGAAACTTTGCCGAGTTAAACATTCACTAAAAATAAGTTTGAGATCAATATCTGTGTGTATGTGCATGCAGGTGTTTACATGCATACAAAAGCATATTCCAAACCCTATTGCAGCACCAGGTTCCCATTGCCTCTGAAGCACAACACAGCTGTGTGGCAAATTGCTTTTTGAGAAGGATCAGAGGCTGAAGATGGCAATTCTTCCAATTTCTTTTCCATTTTTCATTGTTTAAGCAATGCTAGGTCAAATACAGCTATGCACATGTTGCTTCAGAAGTTTTCCCAGATGCCTTCTTCAGATGACACCTCTTGGCTTGGCTGAAATAGTGTTTTGGATTTTTCTTTTTCTTTTTTTTTCTTTTTACTCCCTTCACAGGGTTTGAGTGGCTTCTTTGATTCTCCCGTTGTGCTCATCTTTCCTGGTTTTGTAGTATTTATTTCCAGACCTAGCTTGAACCAACACTTTTGTTGCAAGTGTAAAGTTTAAGTATCCTATCTCTTCCTGTAGCTGTTCTGCCCATTACAGATACATCTTCTGTGGCTTTTTTGTCTAGAAACGCAGAAGAACTTGTATTTGTGTAACTGTTGGTGTTACTTCATGCAGATGCCTGTGTGTGGGGGGAGTTGGTGGCATTAATGTATTCAGTGTGGTGGAACAGCAGCAGTTCTTTTTTTTTTTTTTTTTTTTTTTTTTTTTTTTTTTTTTCAATTAGCAGCTCCATTGCTCCAAACAACTGTGGAGTGAAGGACCCACCTGGTACTCTGACTTTCCCTGGGCACTGCCCTCACGTGTTTCACACTGGCACAGCTCCCCTCTGCTAGGTAAGACTTGGTAGCGTTGGACATTTCTGTCTTTCAGCTGAAATATAGAAAGAGTCGACAGAACAGTCTAAATAGTGCTGAATGTGCTGGTAGAGTGTGGAAAATCTGTTGTGGGCTTTAACCTATTTCTGCGTGTAATCCAGGAATCTGAACCATGATTACAGTGCTTGCAGTGAAAGGCTTGAAAAGGTGGCTGTCTGTCAACCTGACAGACAGTTCCCAAAACCTTAAGACTATTGGTATAAATCATACATCCAAGTATATTCCTGACAGGATGCTTGTCAGTCTGGATCTAGAGGACATGGGTTATGTTCTTCCCATTCCCTCTGACTGGCACACCTTGAGGTGTCCTACTCCTTGGCTGCTGAGCTGAGGGCAGTCCTGGTTTAACAACCTGAACAGTAAGAGAGCTACTGAGAATAAAATCATAGACAGAATGGCTTGGGTTGGAAGAGACCTTAAAGATCAGCTAATTCCATCCCTCTGCCATGGGCAGGGACACCTTCCACTATCCCAGCTTGCTCAGAGCCCCATTCAACCTGGCCTTGGACACTGCCAGGGATGGGGCAGCCACAGCTTCTCTGGGCACCCTGTGCCAGTGTCCATTCAGCCTTCTCTTCTCCAGGCTGAACTGCCCCACCTTTCACAGCAGATTGTATTTGCTGCTATCTCCTGCATTCCTGAGTTGTTTGAACTTCCCTGCAGTTCTCAAGCCTTACAAGGATTGAAAGCATCCACTGACAGCTGTGCACTGCAGGGCTGCAGGGTGCTGCACTTGGGGTTTCACACACAAGCATTTCTCCCAGCAGTGAGCTGGTACCACACAAAGGCTCTTCTCACACAGACTATAAATGTTCAAGTGTAATTCCAGGCCATAGTGATGGGAATGGAAGTAGATCTTGTTTTGCTGTATGTACTCCTCATCAGAGCAGTCTGCTACTCTGAAAGTGCTGTTTCAGTTTGTCAAACTCTCCATCTACAAAACAAGTGGAAGCCACACAACCAAACCCCTTCTTACCAAGATGGAAGTTGCCTTATTATAAATCTCTGCTTGGTTGGTCTGCTTGATTATTTTAGAGTTAAAATTTTAGCCGAAAAATTGACTTGTAACTAAATCAAACTTTGCCAAGGACTACCTCTCTTCATGCTTGTCCTTCTTAACAGATGCTCTGACCTTGGAGATCTCCTGCCCAAATAACCCTCCTGGGCACAGCTGGGACCAGCCTTGCAGGCAGAGCTCTGGCAGCTGCATCTTGGACAGGTGTGATGCAGGACAAGTGTCCACCTCAGATGTGACATCAGGAGAATGCAGGTAAGATGGTAGAATAACCTCTTTGGGGTGAAGGGGGGAAGAGTCCACAAGGTCTAGCAGATTCCATGTGCTGAGTTCAGCTGCAGGAGCCTCCCTTAGAGGGAATACTGGACACCTGGTGATCAGCTCATGGTAAGCCAGGGCAACGCTTTGCTTCTATTCACAAATGCCAAAACTCTTTAATGGAGCTGCTGTAACCAGCCAAATATAGTGATGGTGTTTCTATTTCATGCTGGAGAACTGAGATGTGATTTAGGTATTCTTGTCTATTTTTCATGTTTAACTCACAATTGACATTCCCATTAGATGCCAAAATCCTATTGGCTTTGAGGAGTCACTTTTTTTTTTTTTGCAGAGCTTAGAGCAGGAATTCTGAGGTCTTTGCCTATCAAGCTGCCTCCTTAGATCTTTAAAATAGAGACTGAACTGCCTGAGATTATGAAAGCTGTAGTGAATTGCAGTGAATATTTTAAAAGATAAGGATGTTCCTGAAGGTGCAGAAGCAGGCAGTCTGCAGCAAGAGACTACTCAGTAGCTCTCAAAGCTTTTGACACTGGTTTTCTGTAGAATTGTGCAGTGTGGAGGAGGTTGGGAAAAGGACTGGTGGTGGTTCTTGCTGCTCGGGGGAGGAGGGATTGATGTTGGTGATGAATTTGTCTTTCCCTGAGAGACCAGCTGACTGACTACACAGAGAGTGGTGACTTCAGTTGTTATGTGCTTAAGGAAAATGGGCACTCTATCTCTCTGTTGTTTGGGCAATATGCAAATAAAGCCTGTGTTGCCAGGTGGAAAATATGCTCTGCTGATGACTACACTGATGCAGATCTTCCTGTTTCCATTACAATGATGGACTCTTCACTTGCTGAGGTGAGTGCTGGCTCTGATGCCCGAGATGTGGTTTTGAACAGGCTCAAGCAGTTCATGCCTTGCTCAGACCCAGGTCCAGATGGCTCAGCTATAAATCAGCACTGCTCCACGGTGGATGGAGCTGGCATCAGTCAGCAGGGTGCTGTGGGGGGTGTTCCCTTCTGTTTAGGCATGTTTCTGCAATACCTTGGTTATAAATCTAAATGTCTCAATGTTCACGTGCAACTGGGTCATGCTTTTAGCTGTGGAGCGTTTTAAATGTGGTTTCAAGGCTGGAGACACAGTGCTGGTTCTGCAGTGACAGTTGGTTCTGCCAGGGAAGAACTGAGTGTTTTCGCTCTTTTTCTCCACCTGCAAGAAGCCACAGAATGCTTTAGCTGGGAGTACTGCCTTTCTTTACACTTTCTCCCACGGGCACCATGTAACAGCTGAAAAATGCCATCTTTGCTGTATGGGAGCTTTCCTTCAGCTGATGTACTCAGCTATGCCTTCACTGCTGCCCTGAATCCTGCATCTACTGCTTGAGCTGCAGTTTTCTTGTGGCAACAGCAAGAGAAACTGCAGCTCAGCACACCTAAGCTGTGCCTCAGTCCTCACTATTGAAATCTACACCTCAGCTCCACCACACAGGGCTTCTAATGGGCTTTACAAACTCCAGTATTAGTGGGGATGGTGGAAGAATGTTGGTCAGTGGTTTCTGTGAACCTGGAAATAACCTTTGGGACTAAAGAGCAGCCAACCTCAGGGTGATCCTGGCTGGTGTGTGGTACCTGTGAGTGCAGCAGTGGTCTGGTTGTAGTGGTAAATCAAAGCAGAAAATGCAGTGAGGGTAGAAAGTAAGAGTGCTGGGGACTCTCTGTGGTTTCAGCATACTGGGGTAGAGCAGGTGAAGAACTCCCAGCTTGTGCTGCTACTACTGATCAAAGAGGATCATCTCAAGGGTTCTTACTTTACTGGGTCCTTCTGGAAAGTCACATCTGTGCAAAGGTGTGTGAAACACCCGTGCTTTGTTGCTCTGGAGCTTTCTATAATTCCAGCTGGGCTCAGAAAAGTAATTTTCTATTCTTATCATTTTTTAGTATAAGCTTTGCACATGAATGTTCTGAAGGGGGAAAATGAAAATGTTAAAGTTTGCCCCAGAGAAAAGGCAAAGGGACTGTGTCCGGTATTTGTTCTAAACACTGGCATGCAGGAGAATTCGTATATCCTTGCTCAGTAGAAAAAGTCCCTCTAGTTTTCTTTGGAGCTTTATTTCACTGCAGTTGCAGATGTAGTTGAGCAGATCAGCATGTAAGTAACTCAAATTATTTGTGTCAAATCATTGTCACCATAGAAGTTTAGGGGCTACTTAATAAAGGAGAACTTGCAAGAGCCAAGTGAAGGTTGGGGGTTTTGTTCTTGTTTTGACTTATAAATGTGGAAGCCATATCCCAGTCTGAGAGCCAGATGAGAGGTCTTCCAAATGTTAGTAATTGTTTCGGACGAGTTGTACCAGACTGTGGGCAGAATTCGTGTGCTGTGATAGAGAACCCTTGGATTATTATGCTGCTCAGAGGGATGCAAGTGGGGGAAGTGATTAGGGATGGACCACAGGATCTTTTTTGGCCATTCTTCCTCATAAATGACTGTGCTATTCTCTAAAATCCTGGGCAAACAGATTTTACTGTGAGGGTGCTGAGGCCCTGGCACAGGTTGCCCAGAGAAGCTGTGGCTGCCCCATCCCTGGCAGTGTCCAAGGCCAGGTTGGATGGGACTTGGAGCAAGCTGGGATAGTGGAAGGTGTCCCTTCCCATGGCAGGGGTTGGCACTTTGATCTTTAAGGTCCCTTCCAACCCAAACCATTGTATAATTCTATTTTATTAAGAAATCTAGAATGTGGTGTTTCTCTTTTATTGGGTTGGGGATTTTTTTCTCTTTAAGTGGAATCCATGGGAGTGTACAATCCTGGTAGTCAGCTTGGGGTTTTAAAAACTGAATTCAGGGTTGGCCTTCATTGCAAACAGAAACCACTGACCATGTGCCCACCTGGGCAGGGACAGATCATGTAGCAAAATATATAATTTTAGTGAGTTCTAGATGATGCAAGGGCTTCTCTGTTTACTTGGGTGCTGTGTGTTAGTTTTAAAAGCCCTTTAGATTTCTTTTCTTTCCAGCATGATGTTATTCTCCCTCCCCAATAGTCCTACAGACCCAATGGCCTAACAAGGCAAATGCAGTGCTGCACTTCCTCAATCTTATGAGAGAATTCAAATAATAATAATAAAAATAACCTGAATTTGCATTACAGGAAACATCCACCTGACTGGGGCAGGGCTATGCAAGAGCAGCCCAGCTCTGATGGGGCAGGGAGGAGGGAAAAGGCACTTACTGATGCTGGGAGAAGTTGGTCACTCTTAAGAATGACTAGGGCCCTTGGACAGCTCCTGCTCTCATTTGCTGGGTTTCCTGTGTCCTCTGAGGGCATTTGAGGGGGGAAGAAAGATACCAGAATGCAGGCAATCACTTGCTGATGTGGTTTTTCTTTTGTTTCTCCACATGTACTTCAACAGTGCTCTTGGGTGCTTGATGTGTAGTGAGCTGTCTGGCCTTGTTCCTCCTCTTCTTGGAGAGATGATTTAGTTTGGGGTGGTTTTGTTTTCTATTCAGCACTTCTCTTCAACAGTGGGTGTAATTCAGCAAAAATCATTACCAGCTTAACCCTTTAAACCTCAGTTCCCCCCTGTATTTTTACCCATAAAGGGAGACCAACCTAACAACTGAATGAGTGAGCTGCAGCTTTCCAGGATGAAATGAGGAAGAGGGATAGTGCACATATAGCACCTCCCTTGACATTAAAAGCCTCAAGAGGATATTGGTTTTGTCTGTGATGTGATAAGACTCGGGTCCAAAACCGCACTGTGGCAGCTCAAGAAACATGAGCAAAACTGCCAGCTTCTAATTGCTTTGTTCCTCTGCTGTTTGCACACCAGGGAGGCCTGAGGCCTCTGAAGAGGCTGGGTAATTGTTATATGTAATATTTTAAAACTGGATCCCTTGAAAGGCAGTCACTAAGACGTACAATGCAGCACACAAGTTTTCTGTGTTCTGAACCATCTGCTTGCTCATTGATGTGACTATTAATGCTTTTATTTACCTAATGAGTCTGATCCCTACATCCAAGTGGAGCTCCGTGCACCTCACTTGTAGGGTTTGAGGTCCAGACTTTGCAAGTGGATCTCTCCTAACGCACAGAGTTAAGATGGAACAGTGGTGCTGCAGTAACTTATTTGTTGGTCATTGAAAATGTCTGTTAGGAGCAAACCATGGAGTCAGGAACCAAACACATCTCTGAGTATGACATTCCTGAGATGGCTTCAGACTAGTGGGTGAACCTCTGCACTTACCAGCTAGTTCTTCACTGGTGGAATAGTTTTTGACATACAAGTTTTATACTGGCGCTTATCACTCTGATACTAACTCTTCTCTCTCTCTCTGTGAAGATTGACTGTGGGGAGTCAACGCTACCAGCCACTCTGATCCCATCCAGGTCAGGTCTTGTGCAAGATTTAAAAGCCTTTATCAAGATCTGTATCACGTGGATGAGTATCTGAAAGGGTTTTGTTTTGGCAGTGATCACTTAACGTCAGCCCGAGACGCTCTTGCATCCTCAGTGGAAAGCACAGCGCCAGCACTGAGTGAGTCTTTAACTTGGGGCACTGAAAGTCCTGGATGTGCCCAAGTCTGTGTGTTTACTGAGCAATAAAAACTGTGTTTTCTGCTGTCTGATGTTGCAGGCTGCTTTGTTATGGAGGAAAGATCACCCAAGGGTTTACATGAGAGAGGGGAAGATGTGCCAACTTCTGCAGCAACGGAGACAAACAGCGATAAGGACCCAGCTGCTCCTGTGTCAGGTACAGTGGCTGCTGCACTGCCTGGCACTCACCCACTGAGGAAATGGTTTGCTTCCAGCACATCTTTGAAGTGAGGAAGCTGAGTAAGAGCAACAACTTGAGAATTTCTATTTTTGAAAGTATTTTCACTCACCAGTGCTCTCAAGCCTCCCTGAAGCTGAGTAGGAATAAAGTTCTTTACCCACCTTACAACAGCACTGCAGACAGGGAGCATGAAAGAACTTGGTGAGATCTTGGGGCTTGCTCAGCTGGCAAAACCCGGAGTGGGTACAAAATCCTAGACAATTCTGACAAGAGAAAAAAAATGTTTTTATGGGTTTAAAAAGTTATTTAGTTCAGCAGTGCCACTAAACACTTTCCTCTCTTTCAAGGCTGTTGCACAAGAAGCTGGGATGGTTCAAGAGGAGAGATGAGGGGAGAGGCATTTGTGTATGGTTCTGTCTTTTGTGAGAGCCATTAACGCCCACCAGATTCTTACCAGATCTGATGGTTTTCTTCCACTGAAAAACCATAAAACCAAACTAAAACTGGAGTGTGTGTACACACTGTATTTAAGCTGGTTTTGTAAAGCTGATCTGAATAAGCAGCACAGAATAGCTGTGCATGCTTGTTTAATTTCTTTTAATCTTTACCTCAATATAAGACTATAGCTTCTTGTTTGGTTTTGTTTCTTTTCTCAGTACTATCTTCCTGAAATCTAATTATGTCCCTTCAT
Organism: Coloeus monedula; assembly: GCF_965178545.1. Taxonomy (NCBI): domain Eukaryota; kingdom Metazoa; phylum Chordata; class Aves; order Passeriformes; family Corvidae; genus Coloeus; species Coloeus monedula. The sequence continues at coordinate 14,650,045 of NC_138784.1, forward strand.
TTAAAAGCATTTTCTTTCTACTAATTTCCCTCTACTGTTAATTTTCATATGTGGTCCAGGTGCATTTGGCAAAGAGAAAACAGATATGCAGAACAGATCAAAAAGAGCCCCAAGAGCTTTACAGTCTGAGAATCCAGTTGCTTGTTGCACATATCTGAAAAGAAAGTGTTTCTAGTATTAGAGCTGATAAATCTCCCCTTGCAGGCTTCAAACCTGAAGCTGGAGTTGTGGTTGGCTTTTGTTTTCTTTTTTGTTTTTCCCTATGCCATTTCTTTGTCTCACACCTGTGTGTGACTGCATAAACAGATGAGAAAACAAAATATTTCAGATCTTCTTTAAGGTATAAATATTAATTATAAGCTGCCTCTTTAAACAGAAAACATAACAACAACAAAAAAACCTCCATGCTGGTAGCAAGATAATAAAATTTATTCATCCGAGGGAATATTACTGCAACTCTTGCAACTTCAGCTACAGGAAGTACATGATATTCTCAACTGTAGACATATAACACTTCTTACTGGGATTTTTTCCAATCATAGTTATCATCACACTTCTTCCTATGTGTCTTTGTAGTGTTCTTTGCTGCTGCCTCTCTTTCTTGGTGGTCTTTCCTGGCATTTGGTGCAGTTTTTCAGCCCTGTTGGCCCATGGCTAAAACAGTGCGTGTTGGAAGATTGGTGTGTCTTTTTAATTGTTACACTTGGGTTTGGGAATATTTCTCCACAGGACCAAGTCAGATCAAGAAGGAATCCTGCCTGGTGATGGAAGAACACAAGCCTGTGCTTCAAAATATTTTGAAGCAAGACCTGGTAAGAGTCCTGATGACAGTGAAAAGCCAAACTGGGTTGGCTGAGCATTGACAAAGGAGGGGACAGGCCCTTCCAGGGATGGTGTGGCTGCTCTCTCGCTGTAACTGCTCTGATGTGCCTTTAGGAGGTGGACCAGGGAAAGAAAAATAATAAAGAGCGGAGTGAGGAAGCACCAGCTGTGGTTCCCAGCAGGAAAGGTAAGAAGGTTTTGCTGAACAAATTAACATTACTGGAGTAATGAGCCTTGGTCAGCTGAGTTCAGAGCTATGTAGGAAGATGCAGAGAGCTGCCTGTTCCACACCAAACATGACCGGGGCTTTTTTGTTTTAAGGCTTAGTAGCTGCAATTGGAGGTGAAAATGAAGAGCAGGACAGTGGTGTCATAAAAATCTGCTCCTCCGATTTCTGCAGACACTCATCTAACCAGCTCTATGTTCCTCTAGACAGGAGGAAAATTCTTAGCTGCAGAGGAGTTTGAGATATTTGAAACAGTTCTGGCACTCCTGCTCTCCCCAGAGATTTGTAAAAGAAGCATTTCTGTGTGCTATAGATGATATAGAAAGGCAGGATTTTGTTTCTCCTTAGACATCTCCACTTTTCAAATCACCTCCTCTTTTCCTTTTGGAGCTTACTAAAAGCTAATGAAGGTAGTAAGTCCTACCTACATAACATCCTGAAGCCAAAACCTGCAATTAACCATTTCTGTGCTAATAAGATGCCAGCTGAAGTCCCCTGAACAACTGACTTTTTGGGTTTTGTACAAGTGGCAGTGCTGTGGTGTCTCGCAATGAGCAGAACCTGAGGCACATGAGTTGTTTTCAGTGGCAAGAGCTCAACACTGGAAATCTTGAACAGGGGCTTCTGCGGAAGCTTAAAAGACTCTCACAGATTGGTTTGGAGAGGCTGTTTTTTCACATTGGTCTGAAAACCTTTTTTTTGGACTCTTCTGCTCTTCTCAGGGAGTTCACCCACTGCAGGTGGCATTAAAGGAGATAAAACCAAGCAAAATGAGCCGTAAGTGTTTTGACTTTCAGCGATCACCTGCAGGTATGAATTTAAAGCCACAGTCTGCTCCATGGTTCTTTTTCTTCTCCTACAGTGACTCCCCAAATGAGAAGGAAGTGGAGGTAAGCTGCTCGTACCCTGAAGTGTCTCAGACAACAGATCTTGTAGCTAAACCCTGATTAATATCTCCTCCTGTGTAGAAGAATGTTCTAGATTAAACTGGATGTATTTCTGTAGGTTAACTTGTGAAATCTTTCTTTCCAAGCCTAATGAAAATTTTTGCAAGAGATGGGATGGAGAAAGGTGGAAATCTGTAAAACTGAACAAAGACTTGTCACTACTGTGACATTTGTTTGCAAGCTTCAAGGAGCATAGCTGTGACCTCCTCCCAGGCAGAATGTGCTGATTTAAGGCAGTTTTGTCAAAAGGCACAGATGGCACAGTGTGCTGCCAGGATGTCACCTCTTCTGGCTGCAGAACATTCCCCCCATCACTACAGATGGGAAGACCTTCTTTGAGGAAGTGGGTCATGTTCACTTACTCTTCTGCATCTCCCCTAAACTTTGTTCCTAGGGTATAGTCCCAAATGTCATATCAGTGTCCAAATCTACTTAAACTTCTGCATCATTTGGATTACCCAGAAATCTTTTCCTCTCCCACAACAGGCTGAATTTCTGAGGCTGTCTTTAGGTTTTAAGTGTGACTTGTTTACCTTGGACAAGAGAGTGAAGCTCGAAGAGAGGTCCCGAGACTTGGCTGAAGAAAATTTGAAAAAGGAGATCACAAACGCTGTGAAGATGTTAGAGGTCAGTATTGGTCAGGGCTGGTAGGGTGGATGGGATAAGTAGATGTGAGTGTCTCTCTTGAAACAGCTCTTTAAAGGGGGTGTGTGTGCATGACCAGCAAATCCGAATGAAGTTCAGGAGCAATGCAGTTGAAATATGAGAGATTGAGGGATAACCTTGATCCAAGTACATTCCCTGCTCAGGCAGCAGGGAATTTTTCTCTTGCACAAACATTTGACCCCTGCTTCAGCTGATTTAATGCTCCAGTCTCTGCCCACTGGAGCTCTCTATCCCACTTACACTGATTGAAGATGCTGATGTGGGCCTGAACACAACTCCTCAGTGCCATCAGCTCAACCCTTCATTCTCTGTTAGTAACTCACACCAGTTTTCTTACCACTGTGTGCTCTTAGGCATTAGCTCCTTTGTGTGAAGAAGATAACCAAGCACAGGAGATCATTAAGAAGCTGCAGAAAAGCCTGCAGTTCCTTAGCCAATATGCAGCCCGAGTCGCCAGCAGAGCAGAGATGTTGGGAGCTATTAACCAGGTAACACTTTCCATCTAAAAGTACTTTGTACAAAACTAAAATCTTCCAGATGTAAAGGGGTAGCCACATCTTGCTTTCTGGGCTTCTGGTTCCAGGATTGGATTTGGGAATCTGATGTAGGTAGTGTACTCTTCTCACTCTGTGTTATTATAAGGAATCCCAGGCACTGAGAGCAGCTATGCTGCACTAGAATTGTGCAAAAACCCACAGCAGAAATAAGGTTCTGGTTGAAAAAACCAAAAGATTTGGCAAGTGGGATGTACAAAATAGCAAGCAGTGGGTAACAATTGCCTTGATGCTGCAAAGGTTGTTCTGTGCCTTATGGAAAGGGCAGTAATCAGCTAAATCTATGGAAAATTACAAAGCCCTGCTCAAATGTTAGGTGTAGTTGTGTATAATACCCCAGAGCAGCATGAAAATGTGACTTGGCAATACCAGCAAATGCATGGTGGCAGCTGAGACTGTAGATCAGAGGAGATAAGGATGATGATGAGTTGTAAGGGCTTGGAAAACTGAAGACTAATTTATTTATTTTACAACAAGAGTGATCCCTGGAGAAAAGAAACCTGTGTATGTATTGGGTTGTGGGTTGTAGTGAAGCTTTGAAAGGGAGGACAGAAGTGAGAGGCTCTTGTACCATGGTGATACCAGAGGAGAGCAGATGCTTGAGGGGGAAATCTCCAAACATGAGGCAGTTCCTGAGAGCTGCTCCTTTCCCTGCTCCCTCAGGAGAGCCGGGTGAGCAAGGCCGTGGAGGTGATGATCCAGCATGTGGAGAACCTGAAGCGCATGTACGCCAAAGAACACGCGGAGCTCGAGGAGCTCAAGCAGGTCCTGCTCCAGAACGAGAGGTCCTTCAGCTCCCTTGGAGACAGAGGTAATCAGGAAAAGCCTCTTTTTCTCCTTGCTAGCACCTGCCAGCCAGGCCCTTACAGCTGTGGAATAATTATATAATCCCTCTACATCTTAGATGGTGGGATTATATGGTTGTTTTATCCCCTCTTCTAAAAATGGGGGGAAATTGTAATTTATTAACAGTATTAAAAGCAGCTCTCTGAAATTGAACTTGTACCTAAACTGTTAGGGATCTGAGAGTGTGTGGTGGGGGGGGGACCATTGCAAGTACACAGGAATGTTCTGGCTCTCAGAAAAGTGCACGGCATGTGTTGGTGATAATCTCATTCCTTGTGAGCAGTAAATTTGGGTTCTTGTTTGCACTGGAGTATTCACAGTAGCTATTTCTAGGTAGCTGAGCTTTGGCTGCTCTCTACAGATGCACCCTGCCCTTTTCAAAATGGGAATTACAAACCCCTCAAGTGCAGGGGGTGTCTATTTCCCCCTCTAAGCAGCCAGGTTTGCAGACAATGCTGTGCACTTGTGGTTTTGCCAGAGAAGTATTAAATTCTTCTGAAAAATAGGAGGACTTGTCCTGTAAAAACCAAAAGGGAAGTCTTGCACACCAGTAAAATCCTTGCAGGAGCCTTTTGAATCACAGTCCTGACTGTGAAAGCCTTGTAACAGGACATTGCCTCAATAATAGAATACATTTGATGATAGTGACAGAAGTAGATGCTTGCAGAGGATGGGTAATGTGTGAATGCTATGAATGTCAGGAAGCTTTTCACTGAGGTCTCATTTCTGCTTTCTGAAAGTGCTCTTTGCTTAAACACTGCAGAAAGTCAGACCTTAAGCTGCAAATTAAACTCACTGCATTCCTGTAAGCAGCAAACTCCTCCTGTAATGCTCTGATGTTTGATATCTTTGCAGATGAATCTACGAATAAAAAACTACCAAGTCCTTTTAACTTTAAGGTAATGGCCCTTATATGAAATTTCAAAATTTTTTAAAGTGTGTGTGTGTTTTTCTTTGCTTTGTCATGTGCTGGTGCTCTGCTGCATGCTTGATGTGGTGCTTTTCTGTCGCAAATATGGGCTGATGTAATCAAACATGAAGGTTTACTTTTCAGTCACCCCACTAACTTTCTAAGTGGTCCCCCTTAGAAGATGAAGCTGAAATGGTCAAGCTCTCACTCAGTGGTTAAGAAAAACTGTTCATGTGGGATTCTCTTGGGGTTAAAGGAGGGCTTAGCACAGAAATATGAGAAAAATAGATGGGAGCAGTTCAAACTGAGTGTAGGAATTCCTGTGAGCAAGATTAGGGGAATTTAGAGACATTCAATTTTGGTATTTTGCTGGAAGCTGTGTGCAGCCAGCTTCACTCAGGTGGGCAGAAAGCACTTGGTGTGGAAATATGCTGCTTTCAAAATATTATTTCATCTGCACTTGAGATTGGATTCTTTGTGTGTCATCTCAAGCTAAGCATCAACATCTCTTTTTTTAATAAGCTTGTGTAAAACAGATGGTACTTTGTGTGGTCAGTGGGTAACCCAGTTGTGCCCTGCTAAGAGCCAGTAATGCCTCTTATTTGTATAGCCCTCGTCAGCCCTGCGGAGAGTTAGCATTGCAACAGTGCCCAGGAGTGCTGGGAATGCAGGGATTGGGGTGCCACTGGTAAGTAGGGGCTGCTGGAGGGATGCTGAGGTGCTTCACCTCCCCAAAACCAGCTGGGATGAAGCATCAGGATGGCAGTGCAGTAAATGTGGCAAATTTCTCCTCCAGGCCCAGTTCCACGAGCCTGATGGAGACGAACGGACTGACAGATTCAGCAGGAGATCAAGCAGTTGGTAAAGTCACCTGGGCTTGTCTTTGAACAGGGGGAAATATTTTTCAACTCTAACTGTGCCTGTATTAAGCAGTTGATGGAGCATCTTGAGGTATAATGATGTTTAGGCTACACCTTTTACATTAGTTTTATGTGCTATAATAGGTAAATGAGGCTCATGAGCTCTCCTATTTTATTTATTGAGCATTGAGAGCTTTAAAAAAAAATCCCTCAACTTTCTTGCTTTAGAACTAGAATGTGAAATCTAAGTATGTGCCATTGATGAATCTGTAGTTTTGTTTGGTTTCTTTTTTTTTTTAATACTCCTAATTTCAAGCAATTAAATTTGAAAGTTATTTGTCTGAGCTCAACCAAATGAGTAGGCTGCTGCTAAATTTCTCATTTCCTGCTCTCTATCTGCTGGGGAAATTTAAACAAACTATTTTAACATATGGCAGGGGCAGACTAGGGGTGAAGCAGAATGAGAAGCGTCCTTCGCTGCAGAGGTTCCTCAGCACCTATTCCTGGGCAGAGTATGAAGAGGAGCATTTTGAAACCAAGTAAGTTCAGCAGCAGCCTCCTCCCAGATGTGCTGCTTTCTTTTTTAAGGAGCTTTTAATTCACCACCTGGTCAGGGCTCTAAAGCCAAGCTGTTGTGAATTTGGCAAAGCTTTGGAACTGTTGATTGTTGTTCACAGAAATGAGCAGTCAGAATTGCCTGCTGAAGTACAGGAACAACCAACCAGGAAGGAAAGTGTCTCTGAAAAAGGAAAATACCCATCCAAATGGACCTTGGAGTCAGTGTAAGTGTTTTTCACAAGTTAAAGCTGTGTTTGGTAGGTGCATGGGGGAAGAGGGTTCAAACTAAAGGCCAGGACTTTCAGTGCTTTCTACAAGCAAGATTTCTTGCTGCTCTTGCAAGGTAGCTTTTGTGAATCCTCTTCAGAAGCAGTGTGAGGTACAGGGAGCGGGGGTGGACTGGTGAGCTGGGTCAGCTTATCAAGGATTTGCTTCCTTGACCGTGTCTTAAAGCCAGAACGGAAGCTCCCCCTGCACAGCGCCCAGAACAGTAACAACCTGTCACTTGTGAGGATGTTTGTTTGTGGGATCTTGTTTGTTTTAAGGCTTTTTGGGGAGGGGTGGGAAGAGCTGCACATTTTGAAGAAACACTGAAGGGTTCTGTGCTTTCCTGTCCTGCCCAGGTACAATTTGGTGTCAGCGTGGGCATCCCACTTCAAGGCTTCCTTTTCCAACGCTAACAAAACCCTCTGGGTGTCCGTGTCCATCCTGGTCCTGCTGGCTGCTCTCACGAGCTTCCTCACGGGGCTGTCCCTGCAGAGACCGGCAGATGCAGCCCCCGTAGGCACCGGGGACTCCTGGACGTCGCTGCAGCAGCTGCTGTGGCCCTACACAGGACTGCAACACAACGGCCCTCCCCCGGTATAACCCCGGCTCCCCTGCTGGAGCTGCGCTGCCGCCGCTGCAGGACAGGAGCTGAAGCTGAGATTTATTTAAGGTTACACGTTTCGATTCGTTTTGTTGGGTTGGGGGTAGTTTTTCGGGGGGAGATGAACTTTTTTTCTTTAAAGCATGACTTGAAATGAAAAAAAAATATTTTTTTTTCCCCCATTCTGACAAAAGTCATCTTTAAAAGTAGCTAAAAGGGCCTCAGTTCTGTTGAGGTTTACAACAGAACAGCAGTTTTGAACATAGCTAACAATAAACATGTCTAGGTGGTCTAGCCACAAGAGAATAAAGAATTTATTTTGCTTGAACAAAGATAAAATGTTTGCATTTTAGAACCTGTTTCAATGACTTGAATAGAAAAGGATGAAATGTAACTTTATTGAAAGCTTTTGATAATAAAGTTTTAAAGGAAAGCATACAGTATCTAAGAGAATGCTAAAACTCTGGTAGCAAGGAGCAGCTGATACACAGAATCAATAAACAGGCTGCCAGCTCTTTCCACTTTATCCATGGCTTCCTTGCTGGCAAAATCCTTGAGCATATGGTAGAGTGTGGAGTGAAATTCAGACTCTTCTGAAAAAGCTTCACTGGTTTCAGTGAGCTTGAGGGTTTGTACTTTCTCACCATTAAACATATAAAGAGACCAGTGGTTGTCTTTAGCAGAATATGCTTTAAGATGCTCACTTACCTAGGGCAGGAGACAATGCACTGTGAGGTGAAGCCTGTGCCATTGACAGAGCACAAATTGCAATATTTGTGGCACATGCATTGAACCTGAGAGTGAGAAAGCTGCTCCAGCTTTCAGCAGCGTGGTGTTACCTATCTCCAGCCACACCTGGGAGTGTTTGGCTGGCTGGGAGAAGTTTTAACTGTGTGTTTAAGTTCACAGCTGGAGACAAATCAGCTCTGAGGCTGCTTAGTCCCTCCTTTGCAGTAGGGAGCAAAAGAAACCCTACAGGCAGGAAGAGATTTCCAGCTGTTCTCTAAAAAGCTGGCAGAGCAGATTGCTGACTCCAAGGGGCCTCTGAAGAGCATGAAGCTCTGTCACCCCAGCTCTGGCTAAAGCCTCCCTTGGTGACTTATCAGTTCCATTTCCTGCCACCTTAGCAAGTGTCTCTGTTGCTGAGACTTGTGTCCCCTGAGAGCTGTCTCAAGTGCAGTCTGTGACACTGAACTGAGGCAGGGGCTGAAGCCAACATGGCTGAGTTAATTGTTTCTGTCTAACTGGGGAGGGGTCAGTGCTGGTCTGCTCTGGAGGTTTGGTCTGACTCCACAAACCTTGAACACAACTTGCTCTGGCCCTGCTTCTCCATTCCACTTGCTGTGAGCAAAAGCAAAAGCAGCTGCAAGCAGAGCCATCTGTTCATAGGCCTTCCCTTCTGCCAGGGCAGCCTGCAGAGCAGAAGGACAAAGTTAGACAAAGTAGATCTCACTCTCTTTCCCTGGGTTACAGCAATGCTTTACTCAGTCCCCTGGCTCAGCTGGCAGCATAGCAGGCCCCAGTGCAGGAAAGGGTGACCTGAGTGAAAAACGGGGAAAAACCAACAGGAAACTCTCTGGCACTCACCTTCCTGGGTACAGGGACATACTTGTGAGAGTGCTCTGCTGGGAAAATGTTCACTCCAGCTCTTTTCAAAGCTTCTCTGAGGGCAAAAGGACTCATCCATTGTCCTGTGATGTGGGAAAGCACCTCCTCCTCTTCCACCACTACTGAAGACAACATACACTGATTATCCTGTTGTACAAAGCAGTGAAAGCAACTTACGGTCATGGAAACCATTTTCTGCTTTAGGCTTCAAATACTGATACCTTTGCTATGCTGGCTGTCACCTACATCATCTGCTGCTCTGGGCTTTGACCTTTCATTTACAGATCCTGAAGGAGCCAGCTTTGTGTAGGAATTCAGAAATGACAGTGGTGTACTGATTTATACAGCAGTGAGCAGATGGATAATCATGTGTAGCTTGAACTCTTAGAAGAAACAAGGAGCATTAGTAGCAGGCTGCTAGGAATGCTTTAATTTCTCTTGTTAAAATTGGGAGGGGAGAGGAACAATTTTCAAGTCTAACAGGTGCAACAGGCTTGAATGCACCAAGGCACCACCACCAGCAAAACACTGACTGGAACTTTCAGAGCAAATGCACAGATGCTGTCTCATAGGAAATAACTGAAATTAAATAACCAGTACAGTGCTTGGAAAGGAAAAGACAGATTCAAACTGCTCTTGTGGAAGCATCCCAAATTCCTAATCAGAGACACTGTAATAATTATGGGGGGTTTTAATTGCAAATGGCTGATAAAAAAAAAATATTTACAGTACCTTAATTTGTATCTGAATAGTGGCAAAGACTGCAGTGACTGTGAAGAGCCCTTCATCCACACCAGTAGGCTGCAATTCCCAGGCCTGATAGGGCAGGTTCAGGTGAGCATCCTGGAGAAGGGCTACTGTATAAAAGGCACCCATCCCAAAGGTGATGCTCCTTTCCTGTGCTTCATAGGTTATGTTGCTGATGCCATCAGTTCTCCACTGCTGGCCTGGACAAAAAGGATGCAAAAATACAAAGAGGCATGTGGAAGGCTTCTGGAAGTAGCAGAATTAAAATAAAACCAAAAAAGTAATAATAATAATAATAAAAAATATATCCCCAAATCAATTAACTTCTGGGCTCCAAACTGGCCCTTATCTTTACAGCTGCATTGTGACAATAGTCCAACTGAGGCATAAATTCCACTATTGAATTTATTTTAAATTTGATGTCCTGAGTTCATACCTGCAGGATCCCATCGGGCTACCACGGGTGCTTCAAAATAAATCACATTGTCAGGGAGCCTGAGGGTTATCTGTACTGCTGCCTGTGTGCCATCTTCAGCCTCTCCTGGGGAATATGGATACACCTCCAATCCAACATCCAGCAACTTTGGAAAGAGAGAGAAAAGGACAGATAAGGGGATTATCAGAAAATACAGGTGTTTTTCTTTGAGCTCATCCAACCACTGCAAAGTTTTTTTAGTACACCATTTAAAAGGGTTTGCTAATGTTGCACATTTCCAACTACAGCTTTGAAGGCAGTAGAAGAGCAGCTACCACGGGGCCTTGGAACCCTTCCTGTGCTGCTGAAGGCACCCTCAAGGCAGTGCCACACAGTGGGCACAGCCATTTTTCCACAGATCCACAGCCTCAGAAAACCAGGAGCACCTGGGAGGCAAAAGAGGTGTAACTCCCCTCTGGCTGCAGAGCGTCAGAGGGAAGGAGAGGCCACAGGTGACTGGGAATGAAGAGCTCATCCCTCCTGGGCTGCCCACAGTCCTGCTTGCTGAGTGTGGCTGGGAATTTTGCTCATTAAAGGTTTCCAGCTCCACAGTGACAGCTGTGGGGTAGGTCAGCACTGCAGAGGACACCAGACCACAGGGACTGCAGTCCTCAGCCACCCTGAAGAGCCTGGAGCTGGACCGGCGGGGATTTTTGTTACCACTCTGCTTTCACCTTTCCCAGAGGAAAAAGGGACGATTTCCAAACCTTGCCTCGTTCCTTTGCTGCTCAGGACGTCGTGTCCAGTGCAGGTGACAGCGGTGACAAACCTCAGGAGCAGCTCCTCGGGCTGCCAGGCCGTGAGGGGCCGATCCCCTCCTCACTCACCTCCACCACGCTCCAGTCCCTGACGTCCTGGGCCTGAGGTGGCAGCTGCAGAGCATCGATGTGGTACACACCCCCCACGGGCAGCAGCTGCTGCGGATCGACAACTTCGGGTGCCTCTTCTCTGCCGCCCGGCTCCTCCTGCAGCACTGCGCCCTCTTCTAAAAAATTCACCAGACAGCAGGAGTTCACCTGGGGCTCAATCCCAGCCACATTTCCCACCTCTCGATTTTCACGGCGTGCTGGAGCGCTTCACACCGTGCAGCATTTCAGCCCCATCTACTGGTGTTCTTTGTAATCACTGACACGTGGGGAAAGGCAGAGAGCTGGGCAACGAAAAGCACTTCTTGATGCGGCGCTGAGCTTTTGCGTTTGTAGCCAGTGCCAAATGCTTTCTACAGGAATAAGGATTTACTGACACAATGAGTCCCATCAATACCCACAGAAGAATTTCACAAGCACAATAATACAAGAGATTCTGGACAGATTTAGCAAGATTGTATTGATATGAAAAGAAATAAGGCAAGTAAAATAGTAGATTAAAATAAATAAAAATAAAGCACCAAAAGATTATGGGCTGAAGGTGAAAGACATATGATAATTATGAGGAGCAAGAGGGGTTGAACATGAAACACAATTTTCAGATAACAAAGATAATTATGCATAGAGAAAAAAAAGAATTATGTATATACCACATAAAGGTTTAATTGCTTGGAAAACGTTAGTAAAAGGCAGAAACACCGTGGACATAAATGGTCATAAGTATTTTCTTTTAAAAAACAAAACCAGCAAAAAAACCTCACCTAAAATGTCACATGGGATGGTACAGGGGGAGAGAAGTTACTGTGACAGGAATCTAGAAAAAAGTGTTCAATACTGTAAAAACAGCTACTGCAATTGTTATGAAATTTGCTTTGAGACAATGACACCACATCAGAAATGACAACTCTGAAAGGCTGTGAAGTGGAGCTAAATCATGCCAACAGTTTGCAGTTGTTTTACTTAAGTCAGTACTACAAGAAAACTCACTCCTATTAAACCAAAGGACAACACCACAGCACTGGAGAAATTTGTAACTCATGTGGGACACACAAAGAGTTTTATTTCCTAGAATTAGGCCCTCTTTTAACAAGGTGTAAGAGCAGGGATCTCACTTTAAGCACTATTTAGGCAATACTCAGTAACACCCCACACTACACCAATGCCTACCACGATATGCATTTGAATTATAATTTTCTGAGGAAGTAAAGCTCCCCAGAGCCTGGCAGATTCATAAAGATTGTGTGTCTCACCCATAAAGATAGGTATAACAACACACATATCTACAGAAACGTGATAAACATGTACATAAAAATAAATAATAAATAAATAAAAATAACTGTGGGGACAAACTCCATTTTCCTATCTGTCCTGGTATCTCCCCACATTTAACAGTCGTTAATAGAAATGTCAACAAAACTCAAATGTTATCCAAACATCCCTATATTTGTGAACTTTGCTCCATTCACATGGAGACATTGCAGTGTTTCCATAGATCACAGAATGGCCTGGGCTGGAAGGGACCTTCAAGTCCTGTTCCGGTGTCACAGGCTGGCGGCCGCCCCACGGCACGGGGCAGCGTGTCCCGGGATGGTGCCGCGGGTCCCGCTCGGGCTCCGCTCCGCTCCTGCGCTCGGGGCACTGCCGGGGGCTGTCTCATCCCTTCCCTACGGCGCCGCTGCTGCCCCTGGGAGGCTGGAGCGCCGGGATCCCAACCTGCGCTCACGGACCCATCCAGCGGTGCGATGGGAGCACCAGGGAGAGACCAGGAGAGGCAGAAAGAGGGAGTGGGAGCAGAAGGGACACAGGAAGAGAAGGAAGAACGGAGTGCAGGATGGAGATAAAAAGAAACAACCTGGGAGGGGCAGCACGACAGAGAGGGATTAAAAAGGAATAGGGACAGGGAACGGGACAGAAGGATCCAGTGAGAAACGATGGCACAAGGAGCAGGACAGAGCAACAGAGAATAAAAAGCAACACGGGTGAGGCATGGAGAAGGACAGATAAAGACAGAGTGGTAATCACACAGGAAGGACAGAGGGACACAAAGAGGGAAACAAGGACAGAGAGAGGAAATGACCACGGCAGGTGGGTGTGGGGGGAAGATGGGCAAGGCACAGCAGAGGGATGGAGAAAGAGAGGGACGGGCAGCAGGACAGAGGGTTATAAAGAGAAGAGTGCAGTGAGAGAGAGGGACTGAGCAGCAGATCCAGACAGGTACAGGCAAAAGGACAGTGAGAGGGACAAAGAAATACAGTCACGGTGCAGGGCAAAGGAACAAGGAGAGGAAGAAAGAAGGAAAGATAAAGATGCAGGCCTCTCCCCCTGTGAAACATACCTTGGTGATTCCTGTACATCATGGCCATCCTGAGTAACCCAGCTTCACATGACAGCATTTCTCTTTTTTTTTCTTTTTTTTTTTCTTTTTTTTTTTTTTTTTTTTTTGAGAGAGAGATTCAGAAAGAAAATTTACTCTGCACCATTCAAGTAAATCCGTGTGATCTGGAGGCAAAAGATGGATCTTTTCTTCTGTAGAAACTGACACACACCCATAACTCCGATAACACACATACATTCTAAATATGCCCCACAAGGAAATGCAGTTTTGCCTGCTTTTTGTTTGTTTGTTTGTTTGTTTTAAAAGAAAAATTAGCTGCAATTAAAGACTAAAATGAAGTAAGATCCAAGGAGGCTCTCTTTTGAAAGAGCACAGCAGGAGAAGCACTGGACACACTCAGTGACAACTCTTCCCTGCCCCCCTGCATCTTCCTGCATCCAGCTGTACATTGAGCCTGGACCAAGTTCATTTGCAGAAAAAGAGAAGGTGGAACTTCATACAAGATCCTGCAGAAAGACTCTTCTGTCATTTCGTCACCCAGCAGAAATACAAAGTGCTGGATGTTCCTATGGAAAGTGCAGTGTTTTGCCAGAAAGAACAAAGACTCCAGCTGCTCAAATCTGACAACTAACTACAGGTCAGCAGAACAGAACATGGATCCCAGGGAGATGGATGGGCTTTGGGCATTGGAATTGCTTGTAATCACTTCTCCTCTTCCTAACTGTAGACAACCGAACACCATGGAGTAAATCCTTTCTTCTCAATTCCAACATCCTCCTTCTTTCAGTCCACAAAGGGCTGCATCTGAACAGTCAGTCCGAAGCATATGAAAGAGATGCAGGCCTGGTTTTAGAAGATGATGACGACTGTTTTGTTATTCTTCAATTGAAGGTACTGGAGAATACTCTGGGAGAGCAATACAAAATACAGAGGACAAGAAAACCCAAACCAAAACACAAACATGAGGACATCCATATTACAGAACTCTGCTGCCTGCTTAAACTTCAAAACTGTTGGGGAACATTTCTCCCACCTCTCCTCTCTGCTACCTGCAAAGCGAATGATATCCATTAGTTTACAAATAGAGAGCCTGAAACCGCTTTGGAGACACAGATATGTACGTATCTCCCTATCTGAAGAGAATGTTTAATTTTCCATGAACAAATTTAGGAAGCCTGTAATGAGAGCTGGCCTGAACTCGCTCAATGGATTGTTCATTTCCAAAGGCAAAGGCAGTATTTTGTTCAGTGGGTTAGATCCAAACAGTGAATAATAACCTGAACTGCTCAGCTGAGGGGAAGGGTTTCACTTCTTGTGAGAAACTTCTTTGAAATGACCCTATTTTGTGTCAAAAATATACACCCTTGTGAGCCTTATATGGTTTTCTGGAGCATATTTGGGCAAGGGACTTAGCAGGAGCCTGGTCCTGTGAGGGACTGGTTCGAGTGCTGCCTCCAAAACTGGCTTAATTTGGAAGGATCATGGAATCACAGAATGGTTTGGGTTGGAAGGGACTTTAAAGATCCCAGTGGCCCCCCCTGGGGCCAAAGAACAGAGGTGGGGCAAGAGACACTCCACTGCCTTGCAGCCTCTCCTTATTTGTTTGGATTGTGACAACATGATTTACTTTATCTATAAATATCCCTCTGGCACAGGGAATAATGCACTGGATGATATTTTCCAGATGGTCTCATGTTCCTGGGTGAGGTGATCCCCTGGCATCATTAGAAGAGGGAAGAAAATGGGATCTGCAAGCCCACACATCATTGTGCAATGACCTTAAAATAATTCCTGCTTTCAGGACAATGCAGAAGAGCCAATTCCTTGCATTTTGTTGTGATTCCCAGGCTGAGACCCAGCACCACTCAAAATCCACATCCTGCAAAACAACTCTCAGGCATACAGGACTCAGTGACTTTTCTTTTCTGCCTTTTGCCCCTCAGCCTTTCCTTCATTTTTCTTTGGAAAAAATGCTTTTTCTTAGCAGTGGGGGAGGGATTTCAGGATTAAGAAACTGAAAGCTTTGCTGCTGTTCCTGATTATGTTGGGGTTCTGTTTGGGTTTTTTAAACTTCTCACACTTGCTTCTCCACAAAGAGCTGTGCAAGGCAGGCATTTGAAGTCACCACTGCCATTCCAGAAGCCCTGTGTTTTTCCAAGGCCCTTGGAAGGGGCAGCCTGACCAGGCAGCCAGTGGACCATGCCATCATTAGCTGCCATTAAGTCATGTAGATGAAGTGATCTGCCTCCTGTGGCAGGACAGGCAGGATCACCTGGAATGTGCCATGGAACTCCTGGCTGCCTTCCCCAGGAGCCCCGTGACATTCCTGCGGGGTGGGACAGAGGTGACAGCTGGAGCTGCAGAGCTGGGAGCTGTAGGAAGGGCTGAGGGGCAGCATCCTGTGCAGGACCAAGATGTGTGCAAGGAGATGTCCTGTCCCTGCACCTGGGATATCCTCTGGACACATAGGGATGCTAAGGAGGTGCTCTTGCAGGGATCAGTGAGGTATGGAGCAACCGAATCAACTCCCTGAGCCAACTCCTGTGGGTGGTGCTACCCCACAGAACCCTGTTGGAGCAGTGAGGAGAGCTGGGTTCTGGAGTGGAAAAGAACAAGCAGAATTAGCCAGGTGCATCATGCATGTGTGCAGCAGCTTTGTGCTGACCACAGGAACTCAGGGCACACAGGCCAAACCCTGGCCAGATTATCCAAATATGTTGTGCAAATCCAAGCACATATTCTTTTGTACTGCAGTAATCCTATTGATTTATTGGGGGGAAAAAACAGAAGGTGAGCCACTAGAGGGAAACAAGTAAATGCCTCTGGGGGGCTGAGATCACACCTCTAGACCTCCAGCCAGGACACAAACCTGCATCCAGCACTGAGCTATTGGCACCTAAGAGAAATCCCTAGTGTCCAAAATTCGGAAGCTAACAGCTGGGAACCAAAGATGTTGCAGGCATCCTCAAGGCCCCAGGAGGGCAGGAGGGGTCTCCACTGTTATTGTTACAGAATAGTGGAGCATGTAAGGGCATCTCTGGGCTCAGTGACTGTGACAGCTGAGAGCACTGGCTCCTGCTCCTGACATGCTGGCAGCCACTCCAGGGAGAGCACTGGGAAGCCCCTTTGGAGCTGTCATGGTTCACAGCCTGGCATGCTGAGGCTGCCCCAGGTCAGATCCTGTTTGCTTTAATTCCCTGCTCTTTTGGGAGCTGCTTCCCAGGAGTCTGCAGCTCCCCACAGGGTGAACAGAAGGGGCTGGCAGCAGGTAACCTGTGTGTGAGGGCAGCTGCTGGGGGCAGCTCCTGGACCCTGCGCCCTGCCCTCGGCAAAGCCTCACTTCCCTGCGGGTCTGTGTGCCATTGTTTATCCTGGTGCTCTTGTGGAGCAGCAGCATGATGGTTTTTGGATGGTTCTCCCACCCCAGGGGTGCTGGCAGGGCCGTTTCCAGCTGTGGGAACAGTGGGGTGGCTGTACCCTGGGCAGGAGCACCAGCCCTGGACAGCAAGCAGTGCCTGGCCACAGTGCTGGCCCTGGAGCTAGACAGAGCAGAAGAGCTGCAAAACACAGGAGAGGCTTTGCCCAGTGCCTGCAGCATTTCTGGTTGGAAAATAGCGGCCCTGGAAGTGTTTAGGGTGCAGGGAGGGCAGGGGAGGATGCGCTAGGAGCGACCAGGCTGGCCACGCTGCAGCTGCCTGCTATCCACACCGGGAGTATTCCCAGCCCAGCCACTCTGAGAGGAGCTGGAGCTGCCTTTTTTAGGTCCTGTGCCTTTACTCACAGAGCACAAGGGCTGGAAAGAGACTGTCACAGGAGCTCTGGCCTCAGCAAGAGATGGCTCCAGGGGGGAGCTCTTGGCTGTCAGTGCTGATGCATTGCAGGGAAGTCCCCACTGTCGCTGCTCCCAGGGCCAGGTGTTGCATCAGAGACAAAATCAGAGCTGTGACCCCTGCTCATCCTGGCATTTGCCTCCTTATACTCATTTGATGAAAACCTGGGGAGGGTATGAGTTTCTGTGCTTCCCTTGGAAATGGAAACCACAGCTTGGGAAAGATCCTTTGGACTTCACCTGCTCACAATACTCACAAGAGTGGCCTCTCCCACTCACCATCCCCAAAACACCACTACCACTGGGCACAGCTCTGCTGCTTTTAGTTTCACTTAATTTTAGGTTCATTTTATTTTGGTTAACCTACTCCAGATTGGCTGTTATTTTCACTCTGGAGCCAGGGAAAGCAAAACTGTGCAGCGCCGATGGAGGCTCCCAACTGCCACAGCTCTTGGAGGAGCCGCCTGCGGTGGGCGAGCCCTGAGCAGCTTGAGGGAAAGCGTGGTCACTGCAGTGTCACAGGGCAGGGCACGGCCACGAGTCCCCTCAGCACGAGTCTCCTCTGCCAGCCTCAAGGCTGCACCTGCTCCAGGCTCTCAATCCGGGAAAGCAGAGTGCCTCGCTTCCCTGCCTGCACTTCCCAGTCATGGCAGTGTGACTAATCCCTAATCCTAACCTGCTACTGTAGGCAAGGATATTTTTCCTCCTCCTCTGGGCTTAAGGCAGCCCGGCCAGCTGGCAGGTGAACACACACCTTACCCACTAGTCAGCACTAAGAGCCCCACAGTCCTGCTGTGTTTACCGACTCCATGGCTACTACAGAAAACCGCCCCGGTTTTCCTGCCCGCTCCTCCTTCCTTATCAGTCATGGGGTGGCTAAGGATGAATGATTAGAGGTAACGACAAATATTACCCCTGTGCTACCAATTCTGCTTTTCAAATGGAAATCAAACAAAAATTAAACTTGACGCAGTGCCCAGGAAGGACGTTGGGGCTGTTGAAAGACCATTAAGCTTTAAGGAGAGGATGAGTTGCAGAAAATGTTCCGTAATTAACTCAGCCACCCACAGCCTGCTGGAAACCTGGAAAACCTCAGTAAACATCGGCAGTTCTGTGTGCGAACAAAAGAACTCTATTTCACCAGTTAAATATCCACTCTAAACTTGGTAAGCGCTGTGTGCTGGCATTGGTTGTCTCAGGGGGAGTGAAAATCTTCCGTGGACATGTTTTTCCCTGGTGTTTTGGTGGGTTTGTTGATCCTGCTCTCATGTCCCATCCCAGAGCGGAATAAATTTCCCTGGGGATGAGTAGTTTCTGCTTTGCGTAAGTGTTGTGGGATTTTTGGCTCATACAGCACCTCTAGCACCTGGCAAGGTCAGTGCTTAAGCATCTGCTAATCCTTGAGACTTGGGCTCTGGCCTCTGGCTCAGGTGTCTGGAGCTCTGCCCAGCCAGACCAGCGTGGACCGACGTAGGACTAAGGAGGGATGTCACCAACAGGAAAACCAGACAGGTCTGCTGGAATTCACCCAGACAAACATGAAACCCCTTGTAACACACAAAGTAGGAAAAGAATGTCTGTTAAACGATATTTTTGTGATCTGGCTGATGAGCATGCAATGTGCCCATTGCCTATTCCTCTAGCTGAGGATTTTTGCCTGTTTCACAAGTTAGTTTTGGTGGCTCAGAGATCCCAGACAGCCACACGCTGCTTTCAAACTGGTACAAGTTTTGTATCAAAATGGTTCGTCTCCTTCAAGAGGGAACATTTAAATAAAAATGTCCAACTCCCCAAAGCTCCAGCACTCAGGCTAGACAATTTTCTTTCTTGCATTAGCACCTTGGAAGACCAGCCCTGCATCAATATTGAGCCAGGCAGGATTCTTGAAAATGGACTTTTGTATCTATGTTTATAGTCCTAACTATATTTTACTTCCAAATAGTCTCTGAGTAAAGAATAACTCCCATCTGAAGAGTAATGAAGTGCTGTAATACAGCAAATATCCTTAAGGACCAAGGGAGGAACAAAAGACTTACAATGACCTTTATTTGTGTAGAAACACAGTAGTCAGTTGGGTTTAGGGTGTCCTCCCTGCCTTATTTACCTCCACACCCCACGGTGGGTCAAGTGTGAAACACAGAGCATTATTGTCTCAAGCTGCATCAGAGCTGGGAAATGCTGCAGTTGCTTCCCTTCCTTCAGCAAAACTCCGCTTTATGGCTGTGAATGGTGACATGAGCCTGACAAGAAACAAATGTTTACAAATAAATGTAAACACAGGGGTGGGGGCAGTCAAACACTGGGCATTTGTAACTTGATCTTGGTACCCAAATCAGAACCACTTGATTTATGGGAACTGGCAACTCTTACTGACCTCGGCATTACAGGTCTGGGTCCTTATTAGTAGCTATGAAATTTGTCCTAGAAAATCATTGCTGTAACTGGTGGAGTTAGTATGGGACTTTCCAGTGATTTGGGGCTTTCTGGCATTTCTTTCAAACTGGGTTTCTGGCAGGAAGGAGTGATTTTGATGAGTATTGAAACTAAAAGGAAATGTGGTGAGGTGAATTAAAAATACAAAAATATTTTACAAATTTGACATTTTCTAAGCAACATTTTCCCTCCAACTCACAAAAAATACTCCTTTTGAAACAGCATTTGAGTTTTGAATATGGTTCAAGCTATTTAAGTGTGATAGAAATTAAAACTTTTTGATACAATCAGCATGACTTTACAATATGATCCAACCCAAATTAGTGGTGATGATTAATTCAATACTCTTTAACTTTGGGCTTTGGCCAGGGAAAGCTTTTGCAATCTCAGGCTCCTACAGAAAGGGACAAACAAGTACTTGATTTCCATGTACTCAAATGTTTCCAGGTCTCCCTGCTGCCAGCTGCAGTTTCAGGGGAGCTGCCCTTTGGGATTTTTGGAATGGGCGGAAAGGTGAAGCAGAGACCTGCTTGGCCATTATTGTAGCAGAGCAGGGGGCTGCTGGCCTTTTGTCTGTGATAGAACACCTCACTTTGGGTTTAAATTATGTAACAGCCATCCTGCCTTCTCTCTGAAGGTACCACGCTGTTCCAATTTCTCTCAATGTTCTAATTTCCCTCACATCACATCTCCATTATTAATCCACTTGCTGGACATGGTGTTTATTATCACGCTTGACTCAACTGGCAAAATGTATCAGAGTGCATAAATGAGGGTTGGTGCAAGCTGATCAATAAATATTGTAATGTCCTAATGCCTCTAAAAGGATTTATCTGTTTCTGCCAACTTCATCTTTTTTCAAAAAAAAAAGGTCTTGGTAGAGGCTCAGGAACTTCATTCCAAAGTGTGAGTGTCTGCCAGCAAAGCCACTCACCGGTTTTATTCTTCTTCTTTCCTCTCACAGAAACTTAATCAAGAAAATCTGGGAATGGGAACATGCTCTTGTGTCAATCCCATTGTGGCTGATCGGGAATACCACAGCACAAAAAAAGGCAAGTGTTTTAAGGGTCTCAGTCTGCAATCTGGCTCCTGGCAGGAGAAACCAGACAAGGGATGCTGGCTGCATCACAAGAGGGTTTGATCTGCTTTTCCAAAGAGAGAGAAAACTCCTGTTTGGCTAAAACCAAAGTCAGAAGACACAGCAAGACAACAGCTGAAGCTGAAAAGCAGGAGGGAGAAGAGCAGATGTGAGTGTTCTTCAGCCCAGCCAGAATCACCACCTGCAGCACCCCAGGAGGAGCCGCTCCCTGATGTGACCCCATGAGGAGCTGCTGGATGGAAAGGCAGGAGCAGCGCTGCACCAGACCTCCCGTGCCTGCAGGAGACTGCCCTCAGACAGGAACAAACAGCCCCGAGGGCAAGATCGTGCCTATGGTTACACCCATTTACCACGCTGGGCCTTGCAGCTCCGTGAACATCTGGGCTGAACCTGTTCTCCAAAGGAAATGGTACGTAAAACATCTGGGAGACTGATCCTGCGAGGGCTTAGTGACCTTCCTCTCTCCCCTGCCGTGGCCTCAGCCCTCGCTCCTGACGGTGCAATCTAATCGCTGGGTGCCAGCCACGCCGCGCCCTTCTCCCTTCCCACCTTCCCTGAGCCCTTCACTTGTGACGGGCTGGGAGACCGGTGCTGTGGCTACGGTGCTTTCACAGGAATAAACTCTGTTTGAGCTCTTTCCAGCTGCAGGGCTCAGCTCCGGCCAGCAGCTCGCTGGCTTATTTGAAGCAGGGACGAGGACGAGCCACCCGTATTGTCACAGCAATCCCTCCCCAGCGGCTCTCCCCTCCCAGGTGGCACCGGAGTCGCCTCACCGGCTGACACATGACATAGGAAACTGCTCATCAAACCAAAACCGGAGCAAAACCTTGAAAACTGTTTTATTCGGGTGATTTGCAGCTGTCAAACGAGCTCAGAGGTGATGCTGCTGCTGCTCTGCCGGGTGCTTTGGAGGGTGATTTACACCTTGTTATGCTCCCCACGGGGACTCGGGGTAGATGATTTGCTTCCCACACGCCGACTTGGCTCCCTGAGACCCCGTATACCCCAGCCCTGACCTGTGGGTGGGGCTGGCTGGCATCCTTGGAGTACTGTCCCCCTTCAATCTTCAGGAACTGATGGTAAAACAGCCCGGAGGCACACGTGTGATCCGAATTCTGCTAGCTGGATGCATCTCCATGTCCAGAGATTAAGATTTTACCATCCCTGCTGTAGTAGCCCCATACATAAATGCTGGCTCTGGCACTCTTCTGGAGAGATCTCTGGGCTCCAGACCCTCCTTCCCCACTTTGTCACCGCCCCACGGGGTGTCTGCATGTGGCAGTGCTGCAGGGACTGCCCTTACCCTACGAGCCCCCCACGGTCCAGCTGCTAGCTCCTGAATGCTCCCATGGGCTTCACAAACCCCTTCCTGCCTCCCGCTGCATCCGAGGGCTGCTTTCACCCAGGGACCAGGCAAGGAATGGCATCCAAGCAGAATGCTCCAAGGAGAATGAGCATTGACACCTTCAGCAGCAGCAACTCTATCATTAATTTGAAATCTCCTTTAACTTAAAAGTTGATTAAGACCTGTTCTGATAAAAGAAATAACACATTATTAGTGGGGAGAGGCAATTTCAGATTATTTGATTGCAGGGAAAGCGTGCTTTTTATTTAAAGCAGTGTCAGTCTTTCTGTGGTGGAAAGGTTCGTCACAGGTACAACATTTGTAACACATCAGTAACACATAAATATCGTGGCAAACAAAACATGGGGCTGGAAGGCGTCTCTAAAGAACTCGTGTTCAACTCTTGCTCCAGGTAGGATTATCTCGAAACCATTCTTGATTATCACCTAACCTGCTTCCCAAAATCTCTGGTGATCTTCCAATGCAATTTACCCTACAGCACAGCAGTCAACGGTGCTTTTCTTGAAAGCCCAAATTTCCTTTCTTTGTTCATACTCATTAAGAACTTGTTAAGCAATCATTGCCAGGAATCATTTAGCAAAAAAATTCCTCCTGCTTGAGGATAGGTTGGAAACTTGCTTTGCAACACGTCAGCAGCTCAGGTACGGGCTGCCTATTTTTTTTTTCTTCTTCTTCCTCTTCTAATTGTTTGGGTTTGGTTTTTTTAACTGAAATTTTCAGTTTCGCATCTTTAGTGACTCGCGTCCGCTTTGTAAATGATCTCTCTTGGCGTCAACAGGTGTGGGAAATTTCGGCCCTCCCCTGCTCCTCCTCCTGTCCGTACTTAGCGGCCCCTGAGGTCGGGATGTCGCTGGGCAGGGTGGGTTACTTCTGTTGCGCATCACCACTCGAGCGAGACCAGAGAGGTACAACTGCACTGGGACGGCTCGGGTTACCCGGCCGCGGGGTAGAGCACAAACTTCTGGGAGCGGGAAGGAGAGAGCGACATGGGGGAGATAAAAATCCTGTGGGCAATGTTAAGTGGTACAGTGAGAATTAAAATCCCCAGAGCGCCCGGCCGAAAGCGGCAGTGCCGGCGGTGGGGGAGGGGACGATTCCCTCCCGAGGGGGTCTCCCCGACCCGACTTGAGGGGCGGCCCCGGGAGGGGCATCTCGGTCCTGTCCGGAGGTGGGGGCGGCGCCGGGGCTGCGGGATGGAGCCGCGCTCTCGGCCGAGGTGAGCCCGGGGCCGCGGGGAGATGCGGGGCTCGGCTGGGCCAGGGCTGGGTGGCTCGGGCCCCGCGTCCCGCTCGGGGAAAGGGGTGTTTCCGCACGGGGGAGGCGCGGCTCGGGGCGGCCGTGCTGCCGGGGCGGCAGCGGGACCCCGGCAGTGCCGGGCCGGCTCCGTGCTGTCGCCGGGGCTCTGTGGGCAGCTCTCAGCGCTCCCTCCCGGAGGGGCGGCGGCGTTTCGGCCGCGGGGTGTGGAGGGCAGCCTCTCTCGGGTCCCCCGCATCTCCGTGAGGTTTGTGCGGTGCGGGCAGTGCGGTCGGGGGCAGTGGCGAAGGGGCGAGTGAGGGCAGCAGCTCGCACGCCGTGCCCGCCTGTGCCGCAGGCTGTAAGGGCTCCAACCTGCCCCAGGAGCACTGGTGGGACGCTGGAAGGTCCAGGAGGATGGCCACAGCGGGAGGACGAAGAGGAAAGGGTCCGCTGGGAAGGAGAAAGCGCAATTCCGCTCTGCCAGTGGTGACTAAGAGGACCGGCTTGGCTGAGAGGGTGGAAAGACATCAGAACTGGTGAACGGGGAGGGTCAGTTGGCTGCCGTGTTCCCGGGCAGACGTGCTCTGGAAAACGTCGGAGTCTGGACAGGGATAAGGTCTGAGGAAGAAAGACAGAGACTCACAACAGAGCTGTAGGAGAGGGGGAAGAGAGCACCTTCTAAAGAGGAATAAAAAAAATTACAGAACTCTTGTAACCGTAGTAACCTAAAACTATTAATGCTGCTGAAAGAAGGCAAGTTTAGAAGCTTTGGCTAAAAATGAACTATCCTGGTTAAGTGAACATGTTGCTTTCTAATGCGTGAGAGGTTTCTCAGAATAGACTGAATGTTTCTTAACTCTGAAGAAACTGTCTCCGGCTTCTGCTGAGCTGAGATGGTTTTGCACTATTATTCATGGCATTTGTTGCAATGGAAGCCAGAGGAGCAAATCTCAAGAAACTAAAATACCCCTGGGTTTGGGTTCTGTAGCAATCCCAGAAGCATCTCGAGTCCCTGGCTCTGTAGGAGGAAGCACTGACTGGTGAGACACATGTGAATGCCCTTCTCTTGTTCCCGTGTCCTGTTTGGCAACACACAAATGGCCATTGCCCTTGAGGGCAGGAATGTATGAAGTTAAGTGAAAAGCAGTCTGCCTGCCAGGTTTAGCTTTAGGTGTGCAGTTCAGGGAGCAGATGTCCCTCTGCCTCAAGGTTTCCTTCTCATAGGATCTCTACTAACTCAAGGCATTTACTCTCTCCATCCAGTGGTGGCTTCAATGAAGTTTTTCCTGTTCAGGGGCTTCATTGTGCCAAGTTACCATGCGCTGAAGTTCAGTGGCACCAGAAGGATGCAGCCTCCTGGATGCCTATTGTAGAATCTTTCTGTGCCAATCTTTGTGTCTGTCTCACCGGCATCTGTGCCACAAGGAAGAACATCCAAACCTTCAGCAGAAGCAGCCTTTTGCTGCTTTTTCTTTAGCAAGGCTGGTCACAGCAGGTTCAGAGGAGCATCAAGGAAGAGCTGAGGAGGGAGGGAGTGGGGCCACTTCCTTTAGCAGCCATCAGCCATCGCCTTGGCTTCGTCATCAGCAGATACTTTGGCATGACATGCTTATAAGTAATTATTCTTCCATCTTACTTTAGCTTCATTTGTTCGGTCTCTAGTGTAGAGAGAAGCCTCTGTGCCAGTCACAGTCACCATAAGAAACCATACAGAAGTGCCTGTTCCCTGTGTAGAGGTGAGATCAGAGGAGCAGGGTATTCATGTGCTGGGTGTGTCTTCCTGCTAGTGCCCTGGTGCTCTGGATCAAGTTCCAGTATGTGGTGGCAGGAGAGACTGGGGGCACCCCACTTGTCTTTACTGGCAGCCCCCCAGTAAATCAGTGTAGCTGTGCTGTTATTCAGCTCCCTAAGGGTTGTCCTTCCCAGGTTTGTCAAAAACTTGGACTGTGTCTTCTGGCTTTGTGATTCCTTTCTCTGCTCTCATCAGGGGTGTGTGTTTTACTCCTGATCAAATTAACACTAAAACTCCTCAAGCTGCTGGGTTGTTCAGGTTCCAGAACAGGTTCACAGATCTTATTTTGGGGGGTGCTTTCGCTGGGAAACGGGTGATATGCTACCAACTCACTTCTTGTAACTCATTTCTTTGCTGTCTTTACTGACTTTTACAATTATCTTAAACTGGGGCTGGGAACTCTGTCCAACAGTTTAAATGAGGTATGGTGGAACTTCAGATTATGGCATTGTGAACCAGCCACTCCCCTGTCAGCAAAGGATTAAGTACAATCACATTTGTTTCGATTTTCCTTTTGGAAAGGAAAATGTTCACACTCTTTTTTTGTACAATTACATAAAACCTCCTGTCTGTGCAAGGTTAATGTCTCCCAATATTTAATAAGTTCAGCCTTGCAGTTGTTCCATCAGATAGGGAAGTACATCCTCAATACTCATAGGAGGAAAATTGTGAAACAGAAAAACAACCCCTGAGATCCTTGAAGAAATTTAGACATCGGCTTCACTATAATTTCAAATCAGAGGTGACACTTCCTGCTGCTTCAGTTCTAAGTGACTTGTTCCTTGGTCTGTAAGAAACCTGTTCCAGAGCAGCAAAATAAACAGAAGTCCCATAAATCCATGTGTAGTCTGCTGTTAGACCATCTTTCCTTGTAGTTAGCAGTGGTATTGCAAATTAACAGGAGTTTCTCACTTCCTGATCATGTGGAGTTACGACTTCTGTATTCTCATGGTCTCCTCCGATGTGCCACCAAAGCGCAGCTCCTTATCTAGCTGTGTGCCAGTATTCTCTTGAGCTGTGAGGGTTAAAACAGTGTTTAGTCTTAAATTTTATACCCCAGCACACAAGGAGCCTGCATGGCTTCCTACAGAAATGCGGTAACAGGAAACTACTGTTTGGAAGCTGTTGGTGGTATGGAGCTGTATCAGTTTCCCAGCTCGCCCACTGCTAGCATCTGTCCCTTTTGTCTCTTTGCCCTTTCCAGCAGCTTTACACAGCCAAATTCTGCCATCCCATCCATTTTAAGTATTGATGAGTTTATGTAGTTGCTTCCTGAAAACTAAAAGCTGTGAGGTACAAAGCTGCTCCTTTCATTTAAAGAAGACTCAAAAGATGCTCTAAAAAAAAAAGTGTTTGAAAACTTTTCTTGACAGGGTGTTGAGAATGATTCTCCTGTATTATTTTGGGTGGAATATGAGATACTAGAGCTTTCTCCTGTGTTGAACAATTCCTTCTTCTGTCCTGCCTCACAGCTCAGGGTTTGTGGGTTGGTGGTCACCTCTGATTCCTGAATCCATCCTACAATAGCTGCTGCTCCCCAGTGTCTCCTGTGCTGGGCTCAAAGGCTGTGGCAGGGTGGGGAGGAAGGTGTTGGGGAATTATGCAACTACCACGAGGAAGTGGGGGGGGCCCACAGCCCGTCCTGAAGGGGGTGGATGAAGGTTCAAAAAAAAGAAAATGAGAAATGGGCTTCAGGTTGCTGCAGGCCTTTTTGAGCTGGGAGGCAGGTTACAGCTCCCACATCACTGGCATGCTGTATTCTGCAGCAGGGGGGGCTGGCCAGCTGTGCATTACCTGCTGCTGGGGCTTTGCTTGTTTGCTGTTGTGTCTGACGGGTGCAAGTAAATCTTATCTCTCCTTTCATGAAACAGGCACAGAAATCTCAGGAAGACATCAAGCTGCAGTGTTTTGTTTGTGTTTATGGATCTTCACTTAAGAAACACTCAAGATCGTACCAGGTCCTTGCAAGGGCATGCAGAACCTTGCATTTCAACAAGGAGTCTTAAGACTAGCCACAGCTTTTTGTAAAGTTAAGAAAATTAATCTTCCTGGGGCTTTTTGGGTAATCCCAGGTATTCCTGAATAGTGAGGAGCAGATGTCACCTGAGAGTCCTCCTGCTCCACACCTTGGTGGCCTGGCCCCGGGAAGGGCAGCTCATACCTGCAGAGCTCCCTGGAGGGCTTTGGGAAAGCTGCAGGACATAAATGACTTCCCCACAAGCTCTCTATTTGGGTAGAATCACAGAACAAGCTGAATTAGAAGGGACCCACAAGGATCATTGAGTCCAACCCCTGGCCCTGCACAGGGCACCCCAACAATCCCACCATGGGTTGAGAGTGATGTCCAAATGCTCCTTGAACTCTCTCAGGCTTGTGCTGTGACCAAATCCCTGGGGAGCTGTTCAGTGCCCCACCATCCTCTGGGTGAAGAACGACCAAAAAACTCCAAAATCTACCCTAACCCTGCCCTGGTACAGCTCCAGCTGTTCCCTTGAGTCGTTCAGTCCTGTGTTCATTTGAGCAGGCAGTCATGATTTCGGAATCAGAAACCTCTGCTCTTGATCAGGCAGGTGAATTCTCTGTGTGAGTGCCATGTGGAGCACGAACAGTATGGAATTTTAAAAGGAGTGCATTCAGGGAGGTCACCAGAGATCCTGGTATGCCCTGTTTGAGCTAAGTGCAAATGGGATATTCTCATGCAGTGTGCAGAAGTGAACAGAACCAATTTTATTAGCTCTTGGTGTTACTGGTATCAGGCTATTGGTATTCCATGTGTTCCCTAGGTTTTGGTACTCTTCAGTGAACTACAATTTAGATGCAGGCTGTGTAAAAATTCAAGGCATTTGAAATGTGGTAAGGACAGTACCTGGGGCAGCCTTGGGAAAGGCCCCATGATTCCCCTTTAGGCTGGGAGTGAGGGAATGGCTTCACACAGACTGACCTGCAGCTGCCCCCATGCAGCCTGTAGCACTGGGGCAGAACCAAAAAAGCACAGATACAAACATGAGTCCTGAGCCCATCTCTCTGCTGCAGACTACCTCATTCCAAGGACTTCTAGAGACTAGTCTTGACCACAGCTCTCCACAGCACGTGGTAACAATTCAGAGTACCAATTCCTATTTGTGCTCTTGGCAAATGTGCTGAACTGGAAAGAGCAAAGGGGTGAAAGCAGAAGGGGCAGTGTAGGGCAGTTTTGTTTAGTTTTGTCTGTGGTCTTTGGAAGGAAAGACCCCACATGCTTTGCTTTGACAATTTGTGCAGTCCATAGTTCTGGGAGGGTTTTTCCTAATTTGTTCTTGATACAAGCTTTGCAATCTTGAATTTTCCTTTGTGCTCAAAAGGATGAAAATGACTGTCTGTAGCTGCTCTGAAACACAGTAACTGGGAACTGATTTATGTAAACTTTCAGCAGCTTTTTTTTTATTTCACTTAAGTGTGGCTTAACACCAAATGTATTTGCTGGGGATTACACCCACTGGTTATTTCTAAATTGCCTTAGCTCTAGATCTAAGATTAGTATATTTAATTTTGGTGTACCAAATGTTATTTAAAAGCCTATTTTGACAATTGTGATACTAATCTGAGATTTTAAGATTTTGCGTATTTTCTTGTGATTTAATGTTTCCATTGGCTTTTAAAGGAAAAGCTCTTGTCTCTGGCTGCTGTGATACCTCTTTGCTCCCAAGTCATCCCTGTGTTGTCCCAGCAAAGTCTTAAAGCACCTCTTTCTGACAAGACTAGGAAACTTATTGATGTTTGCTTTGCTTTTCAGGCAGATGCAAAGCACCACTAAGTTAAAAACAGGAGTGAATTTCAAGCAAACACAGCTGCATGTTTGCATTGGCGTGGCAGTCATTCCTGTGCCTGTGGTCGTTCCTCTTGCTTTGTTGCCTCCATTGAAATTGCTGGATGGGACCTCAGGCGTGCATCACCATTAGCTGTTGTGTAGCTTCTGATGAGACTTCATCAAACATGATGGGAAGAAATGGAGCTTTTGCTCTGGTTTTAGAGGTGTTTGCAGTGCCCTGGAGGACCCTGCAGTATCCCTGCTGCTTTCACCATTGTTGCTGAAACAGCTGTTGGAATTTGCTGTGCCTGTTTACTGCCTGAGATACTTCTGTATTTCTCTCCTGTTAAGCTGTGGAGTGTCTTTAAAAGAAACCAAATGAGAGCATCGCTATTTCCTTGCTGTTTGTGAGGGAGAAGTGCTGAGGGAGCAGTAGTGCTCTTAACTACTCTCCCTCACAGCTGTGCTTCAATGAAGCTATTCTGTGGAAACCAAACCCTCATATTTATTTTGTAGGCAAAGTTTTCTGCCTGGGATACCTGAGGTAATCCCCCCTTTGTTGGCAACTTCTCCTTAGGCTGGTTTAGTTGCAACACAAAGCTTTGGTTTCTGGGAAGTCTTCACAGGTGTGTGGCAGTGCTGGGATGTCCCTATCTTCCTGTTTAACTGGTAGAGAGCCTTTTGGTACATGCTAAGGATCTGCTTGACATAAGCTCCTGACAGACTTAAGCAAATAATAAAATGTGGGATGGGACACCATCAATAAATTGTTGGCAAGTCCTTTGCATTCAAGTCGGTAAATGATGACATGGCTTCATCTTCCTTCTTTAAAGAATTGGACAGGTAACTTTTGGAAATTGATGTTACCACAAAGGGAAGGGAAACAAATACATGAGTCATTCAGGAAGTCAGGAACCCTCACCACCTAATTTCTTTTATAACCAGTTTTGTTTGCACCAAGTGGTGAAGAACAGCTCACCAGCTGGTAATCCAACATTCAAATCCAGGTTTCACCCTTGTAGGAAGAAAGGGGCTTCTCTGTATTTAAACATTGCAAGGTACTCTGTATGAGGGAGAACTGGCAGGGTCTGGGGAGCCAGGGGCTGCAGGGCTTACCTGTGTGGAAAGGGGCTGTGATTCCAGCTGGTTCCAACCAGCTCCAAACTAGACAAACCCAGTCCATTGCACACCAAAGCTGCAGCTGGTCAGAGTAGCTTACTCTGCCTCTGCTTGAACGTGTCAGGTAGTGTAGAAGCACTCCAAAGTGGCCAGTCTGAGGGGCTGAAGGTGTCTTGGAAAAGTCACAGAACAATAAGGCTTTTGTTCAATAGAGGGGGAAAAAAATGAGAGAGAGGAAAAAAAAAATCTCAGCAGAGAGTTTTCTTCTTGCTTTCTGATGAAGAGTGATTAATCTGAAATGGAAAATCATGTTATCAAGCTGACCCATAGCTCTCCTTAGGAGGCATAATACAGTTCTCTGTTACATTATGCACATTTCTGGTTTGTCTGACAGAACTTCTGTTTTTACTGTTGGATTGTATAGATTTTATTTATTTTAAGTTATGCGAACTTATACCAAAAGATGAACAGGGATTAAAGCAGAGGAGACACTAAAATGTTGTGCATCTTTCAGAAAACTTTTTATTTTTTTTCTTCAAAGAACATATTCCTTTTGAAATATTTCTGGGCTTTTAACATTATTAAGAGCTTGGCACTTCTGAGGGAGGTGTTGCCACATTGATGGCAGTGCCCTTCAATTAAACTGTGCATTTATACAGCTTATTTCATGCCATGTCTCCTCTGTCCTTGAGCTCAGGAAGGTTAGCTGGTACATGGGTGCTGTACCTCAAGGGGGAAGGCGGGGTGGGGCTGAAGATGCAGAACTGGCCAGTGCAGCAGAAGAGGAGCATGGAAGGATCAGGAAGGTAATCCTGGACCTGGTCTCCTGGGAAGTGATAGAAGGATGATTATTTTCTCTGTGCTGCCTGAGAGCTCTCCTGTGCCAGGAGCTCTCGTGTTGGAGGCATCCAGGAGAGTAAGGAGTAATTCTCAGTAGCGCTCTTTTTTCCCCCCTTGTTATTCTCCTCCTTGTTTCATCTCCCTCCTCCCAAAATGTGTAGTTTGGGAATGCCATAGTGCAAAGTAGATTCTTGTGGGAAAGTTGCAGTTACCTATCTTAATCTGATATATGCTGGAGACTGAGCTCTGGCTAGGGCTGGTGTGTCCTCAGCAGGAGAGAAGAGGGGAAGCAAAGCCCTCTCCATGCTCTGTTTGGGTATGCCATTTATGAACATCAGCCCTTTAGTCTTTTATAGGTACTTCAGGTTCATCTCTCTCAAGTGATTGTGACCATTCCCTTGTTCACCTGGCTCGTGGTCTCTGTTTTTATTCTTTATAACCATTCTTGGAAATCAGGCAGAGTCCAGAAGAGACAACTGCAGGAGGAGGTCGCTCAGCTGCACCCTGCCATTACAGCCCAAGCTGAGGTCTTGACATTTAAATTTGTGTATAATGATGAAGCCAAACAGCATCCTGTAATATGCTGGCAGAGGTATGAGAAGTATAAAGCACTCTTCAAAATGGCATCTGTATCCAGGGGGAAAATAAAGTAGGCACACAAGGTCTGGCAAGTTAAATACAGCAACACCGCAAGACGGTAGAAAACACTATTTGAAAACAATTTCCAAAAGATAGTAAAGCTACAAATATTATTAATCCTTTTTTTTTTTCCTGTTGCAGAAGGAACATGAAGCCTGCTAGAGAGACAGAACATCAGTAGGGAATGAGACTGGGAGTTCAGAGATCGCTTTGAAACAACCTAGAATTAATTTCTGCATCTGGCCACAGGTAAGAGGAACTTGGGAATGCTGGGCCCTGCTGTTTGTGAACAGAGAAGGGCTGGTGGGAGATGTGATGATTGGAGTCTATCTTGAGCATAGTAGTCTTGAAATGAGAGTTTTCAGTTCTTAAAGAAGTATGGAATGGAGTCACAAAACTTCTACCTTGGACTTCCAGACTTTGGCCTGTTCAGGGCACTGGTTGAGACAGTCCCTTGGGGAGCAGTCCTGAGGGGCAAAGGGTGCAGGAAGGCTGGACATTCTTCAAGAAGAACATCTGAAAGGCACAGGAACAGGCCATCCCAATATGCTATAAGACAAGACAGCAGGGAAGGAGACTGGCCTGGATGAACAGGGAGCTTTTGACTGAACTCAAGGGGGGAAAAAAAAAATTACCAGCTTTGGAAGAAGGGGGGAAGTGGCTCAGGAAGATTACAAGTGTATCATTAGGTTATGCAGGGAGAAAGTTAGAAAGGCCAAAGACCCAGGTAGAATTTAATCTGGCAAGTGCCACAAGAGATAACAAAATTTTTTTTTCCAAATGCATTAATACCAGAGAGCCAAGGAGACTCTCCATCCTTTACTGGATAAGAGGGGAAACACTGTCACCAAGGATGAGGAAAAGGCTGAGGTACTTGATGACTTCTTTGCTTCAGTCTTTAACTGAAAGACCAGTTATTATCAGGGTGTCAAGCCCCCTGAGCTGGAAGATAGGGACAGGATAACCCCCTGTAGTCCAGGAGGAAACAGTGACCGGCTGCTCCACTTAGAAGTGCACAAGTCTATGGGGCTGGGTGGGATCCACTCAAGGAGACTGAGGGAGCAGGTGGACAAACTCACTGAGCTGCTCTCCATCATTTACTGGCAGCCCTTGTGAACTGGGAAAGTCCCAGAGGACTGGGGGTTAGCCAATATGACACCCATCTACAAGAAGGCTGAAAGGAGGATCTGGAGAGCCACAGGCCCATGAGCCTGACCTTGATACCAAGGCAGGCTATGGAACAGATCATAGTGAGCGTGACCAACCAGGGGGCCAGGCCCAGCCAGCACACATTCATGAGAGGCAGGTCCTGCTTGACAAACCTGATCCCACAAATTTCCAACTAAGTGTAACAGCATTACCGACGATTTTCCATTCATCTTGGGCTACTGTTTATTGTATTTAGGGAGGCTGAATTGAAACGTGATGATGCTGCCATGTCTGGCTATTTGCTTTTCTGTTTGTGATCATTACTTAGGTACATCATTGATATTTTCTGTTGCAAATTAACAGAGTCTGTAGATATTTTTTCTGGACAGCTTCAGTAAGATGCCATCATATCTGTGGCTGCTTTGTGTACAGTGATCTGGGAATCAGCGGCTGTCAAAACTGCCATATCATTTCTTCCCTCAATCTGTTTATTTTTTTTGTAGAAACTTGCTAATCTCATTCTCTGACTCTTTGCTGTGGCTTGCTTTTAATGCCTCTTATCCCATAGAGTGTCTATCCAGTATTTCATTACAGCTATACAAGAGTATACAAGGAGTATATATACTCCTTTCTTCTATTTCAGGAGAAAATTTAGTTCTAAATCCACTGTAAGTGAATTGGATCTTGCAGGGTTCATTCTGGAAAGGTGAAGTTGTGATTAATACAGAAGATGCAGTTAAGACAGGTGCCTTACATGTCCTCTGCCTTCAGCTGCAGTATTTTATTGGTCTAATATACTACATTTACAATATTTGCTCTCTTCTTACCTCAAACATTCACATGTGCTCGGTCTGCCGTCCTCTCTGGGTTCAGGAGGAGGAGCTCTAAAGCTGTTGATAAAATACTAAAAACTAATTTCCCTAAATACTATAGGGGAATTTGCTGGTGGATTCATCCCTGGTGGGCACCACTCTGTGTTTCTATTTCTAGCAGACTGATCAGTCACCTGCTGAATGCTGTTATTGTCAAATCTCACCTCTTCTACTCTCATTAGTAATGTAAATCTGGAGAAAATTGAGATCTTCAGCTGTTTTCTGGTGGGTCCCCAAAATACTTCTCTCAGGCTGCTTGTGATAGATATTTATTGTTCCAGACCCTTAGCAGCTACCTGGGTATACAGCAGTATTTTGCTGGACCTTGTCCTCTCCTCTCTGTTTTTTGTTACTGAATTTGTAGCAAATTTACAAATACACCCTCCGGTGTTTTGCAGTTCCAATGTCCACACATTTGCTTGAAAGGACATCGCTAAACTCAAGGGTATTTGGTTTGCTCCCCTGAACACAACAGGGGCTGGTGCAAACACTTTTTCCAAGGCTGACCAGAGCTGTGTTGCTGCGTTTGTGCTGGATGTACATTCAAACATAGCTTTTGTGTAGTTTAATGCCATAAAGGAGTTGAAGTCTTGATAAAAATACACGACAACAACAAGCAGTAATATAACAAAGAAAGAAGTGAAGCTATACCATGGTGTACTTTCATTTAGCCCGTGAAGACTGGATGTTCATGACAAATTCTGGCTGATCTCAGGTGTACCAGATCCTCCAGCCGGCCCCAGGTGTGACTCCTCCAGCGCTGGGTCCCTTGCCACCCTCTGCTTTGCTACCCCAGCAGAGCTTTCCTTAAACCCAGACGGGGATTTTTAGTGCCCAGAACTGCAGGAATGACAGTTGACTTGGCCACTAGAGGGCACAGCTATTGCTTGAAAATGCTGGGATCAACCAAAGCGTCTTGCCCAGCTTAAGACACAAACCCAACTCTAACTAGTTTCTCTGCATGTTCTGAGGGGCAACAAAGAATTACATTGCAAATCCATTTTAGTTAGTAGTATATTATGTATCTATAGATACACGTATATTTGCTAATAGCTAGATCATCCCTTTGCACCCTCTTTCCTGTAATGTCCTGCTAATTTGCAGGCCTATCCAGCTTCATGTGCTGAATCTCTTAATTACCTAGGTATTAGCTGTATCAATTAAATCCTAGAAGGGAAACAATAGCGAAATCCTTATTCACATCCTCACTTTATATTCTGTTTTTGAAACAACACTTGCATTTCTGCAATATGGACAACTATGGTTTTCCTATAACCATCTGATCACCTCTGGCTAAAACACTTGTTTTTACTTGGTATACTAAGATTTAGGCCTGGTGGTTCTAAAACCTTCTACAGAACTCATACTCTGAGAATTACACAGGTCTAATATAATTATGTAAAAACAATCCTAATTGCTTTCCGTGCAAACTGAGAATGTTACATTTCATTCTCTGATATCACTAAATGCATGCCCTTAAAAATTTTTTACAGTTCATTTCTTGCCATTTATTATCACTGTTTGAACTGTCATGAAGATCATATGATCTTTTATAAGAATATCACTCAATAATGCACACTTTTTCCTATTAGGAATTATTTGCCAGCTTTCAGGGACTTCTGAATATCTGCTGTTACAGTTTGGAAAGTAGAGGATTGCAGGAATGCAGGAGATTTTTGGCTTCATGTAAATTGGTTTCCTGCACAATTAATGTTGTACCATCACTCAATCATTCAATTATCATCTAGTTTGGGTTGTTTCCCTTTCCTCCTGTCTGTGGTTTTGCCACCAAGGAAATACCAGTGAAGCATAGGTATTCATGTAGGGCAGGAAGTCACTTTGCTCAGGGCAGGCTGCACTGAACGCATGTGAGCATGTGCTGATCCAGCAGCAGCAGACTGGTGGCAGTCCTTGCATGGTGGAGTTACAAGATCATCTGCGGAGGCAGCCCTGTGCTTGTTTCCTTTGTTTTATCCCTTCTGTGCTTGGAACAAGGAATCCTTAATGGTATTTCAATTTCAGCCTTTACCTTGTGCAGTGAGGTGTCCCTGTGCATTTTGCAATTCTTGTTTGGACACATTATTTGTTTGTTACTTTCAAGCCCTGTATTGGTTAACTTGGCTTTTAAATTTAGTAAGCAAGGCCATGAAAATGATAGGCAGAATTTTGCTGGAAAGCATCTGGGCAGAAAAGGGCCTGGTGGTTCCCTGGACCAGAAGCCAGCAGATGGCCCCATAGCCTGTGGAGCATGGCCTGCAAGGTCATGGGGAGTGATGCTTGCCCACCACTCAGCGCTGGTGAGACACACCTGGCGTGGGTGCTGCTTCTGGGATCCCGGGATGAGTGAGCCGTGTCCGTACTGCAGGAGATCCAGCAAAGGGCCACTAAGGTGAGAAGGGGACTGGAGCACACGGTGCATGAGGGGAGGCTGGGAGAGCTCTGCTGACTTTTCTTGGACTAGAGCAGGCTGGGGTGTCTGGTCAGGGTGTGCAAACACCTGACTGAAGGTGGGTGGGTAAAGGACACAAGCAAGACTCTCCTCTGTTCAATGCAGAGATGGGAGGAGACACAATGGGCACAAATTGAGCTGTGGGAAGCTAGAATGAAAGGAATGGAGGCGAAACACTGGATCGGGTAGCCCAGAGCGGTTCTGCAGTCTCTGTGCTGGGACAAGGATGGTCACGAGTCCATCCATGGTGCTGCTGTGCATGGAAGGATCTGGGGAGAGGAGAGGGCTGTGGGACGCTACAGAGCAATATTTCTTTCAGGCAGCTGAGGGGGAATTGCAGTAAACCCTACACTTAGTGGCTGTACTGATAAAGGTGGGATTTTATGAATGTGCCAGCATGTCTCGTGCAAGGGAAGGTCAGCCAGCCTTGATCACAGGGGCAAGGGGGAAATGGTCATAGAATGAGGGACACCTGAACGTGGTGGCAAAGTCCTTCAGTGAGGTCCCTGGCTTATTAGGGAGTATTCCCGAATGAATGAGTAACGTATTTGGTCCAAAGAGTGTGTTTCCAAAGGAGCATTCCGTACTTAGACCTTGGGCTGGGAGCAGGCAGCTCTATGGAAGGGTCAGCTCAGTTACTGGTGCCGCCCCAGAAGCAGCGCGAGCACTGGGAATTCTTAGCAAAGGAGAAGAAAACAAAACCAGAAATTTTCCTGCCACAGTCTAAAGTATACCAACAGTGGGGATTCAATTTCCTCTTTTTTTTTCTTTTTTTATTACTTTATAACTAACAGTTTGTTCACCGTGGATCTGTGTGACCTTTGTATCACCTACTAGGTATAGATGAATGATGTCACATCCTCCCCGTTTTTTTTCCACTTGTGCTCAGACTCCATTTCTCACCCTTCCTTTTTAGAAGAAGGAAGTGCCAGACCGTAGAGCTGTAGGCATGCTCACAGACTTTAATGTCTTAAATATCTTTTCCAGCTGAGCAGGGAATTCTGTGGTTTCTTGAAAGCAGGGACAGGTGAGTTTCCTGCCTTCTCTACAGCACTATCTCTGTCCCACCAAGCCTGTGCCACATTGTCTTCTACAGCTTAAAAAATGATTTACAGGGTTCAGCAAGGTGTGGTGTGGAGAGTGGGGTGGTAGGTCTGTAAAAGGGTGGGTTGCTATTTGCTGCCTGTAGCACTGGCAGCACATGCTGGCATTTCTGTGTGGGAGGAGAAAACCTTCTGGGGATCCAGAACTGATCATTTGTGTATCGGCTTCCTCTCCTCTGTCGCCCAAGTCCCAGTGCATTGCATTTGGATGCCTCCCAGTGCATCTGACAAGCCATTTTCAGGGCACATGAGAAGTTCCATATGTGACCCCCACACAGTGATCAAGGGGAAAATGAGTTTTGTCATCAGGATTGTGCCAGCTGGGTTCTTTGTCCTGTTCCCTGCTTGATTGGTTTCCTCCTGCCAGAGTTTCTTGAATATGTGTTTTATGTTCAGAATGACTGCAAGTTCTAGAGGTGACAGATGAGGTCTCTAATGGTGTTCCCAGGGTTTGTTGTGCACTGCAGTGAAGGTGGGACACACCTGTGAAGAAAGACTCATACTGTGATGCCTCGCCTGTCAGGTTTTTTCTTTCCTTCCCTTCAGGGTGTCTCAGGAGAGCAGGCTCTGGCTGGAGAGAGAATGCTCAGGATGCCCAGCTGCCTCCTAAAGCTGACCAGGGTGGTGCTGTGCCACAAGCCCTGGGCTCTGTTTATCCTCATCATTACGTTCGTATCCTTCGCCTACATCAAGTTGCACTCGGGCATCTGGGAGGACCCAAAGAGCAGAGGCCACCCCTACAGCTTGTCAGATGAAATCAGCTGTGCTCACTATGTGCCTTCTTCCCTCAACATTGCTGCTGGGCCCTCTCCTTCCACAGGGAATGTGTTTTTTGTGGAGACGTCGGAGCAAACTACCCCAAGTTACCTGTTCTCGT
Source organism: Coloeus monedula (assembly GCF_965178545.1). NCBI lineage: Eukaryota > Metazoa > Chordata > Aves > Passeriformes > Corvidae > Coloeus > Coloeus monedula. Next base: position 14,687,923 of record NC_138784.1, read on the forward strand.
GCTCTGTGGAGTCAGCAGCCAGGGCACACCCCGGGTCAAGAATCAAGGTGCTCATGAAAGGCGTGGCCAAAGGGAACACCTCCTTACCCAAGCACTGGGCTTTCTCCTTGCTGAGCTGCTTCCCCAATGTGGAAATCCGGCACCTGGACTTGACAGAGCTCTTTTCTGGAACGCCTCTGGCACAGTGGTACTTGTGGCCTCTGAGGCACTGGGAGCCTCACATTTTAGCCGTCCTGTCTGATGCCTGCAGGATTGTCCTCATGTGGAAATTTGGTGGCATCTACCTGGATACAGACTTCATTGTGCTTAAGAACTTGCAGAACCTCACCAATGCCCTTGGGATCCAGGGTGATGGCGTACTGAATGGGGCCTTTCTGTCCTTTAAGCCCAAGCACGAGTTCATGGAACTTTGCATGCAGGACTTTGTGCAGAACTACAATGGCTGGGTCTGGGGGCGCCAGGGCCCAGAGCTCCTAACTCGTGTCTTCAAGAAATGGTGCTCCCTCAGGACTATCAAGACCATGAGCTGCAAAGGTGTGAGTGCTCTTGCCCCAGAAGCTGTGTATCCTATTCCCTGGCAGGACTGGAAGAAGCTGTTTGAGGCAGGCAGTACCTTGGAGCTTCACAAACTCCTTGAGAACAGCTATGCAGTGCACATATGGAACAAACTGAGCCACGGGACCAAGTTAGAGATCTCCTCCCAGGCTCCACTGGCTCAGCTCTATTCCCAGTTCTGCCCCGCCACCTATGCAAAGATGAAACAGGACTCTGAAGAGTGGGCAAGGCGTGCAGTGTGACCTGTGGGCCCTTGGCTGCAGGGATGCTCCCTAGACTGAAGGAAGCCGAGTGCCTTTGACCTTCCCCAGAGTTGCTTTCTAGACCCCAGCTCAGGTTTTCTGTGTGACGCCTCTGTGCTTTTGTACCATTCCTGATACCTGCCTCAGATCCTTTGTGTTTCTTTTACATTTACAGCAGAACCTGTACGTTCCTTTCACTGGAATATTGAGCCCCTTGTGGGTGTCCAGAGGGAGACATGTCCACATCAGTCAAAGGACCAAGTCCAGGACTCAGACCAGTGTCCCCAGCGACAAAAATAAGATCACAGAAGCACATGAAGGTTGGAAAAGACCTCCAAGATCATTGAGTCCAACCTTTAATTCAGTATCACCACACCCACTAGTCATTATCCCAAAGTGCCCTGTGTACTCTTTTTTTGGAGCACTTCCATGGATGGTGACTCCACCACTTCCTCTGGGAGCTTGTGGTACACAGTGCTGAAGCATGCTGACATTTTTCCTCACATCCAAGCTGAACCTACCTTGGTGCAGGGAGTGCTGCATCCAGCCCTGGGATCCAGCACAGGAAGGACAGGGAGCTGCTGGAGCCAGTCCAGAGCAGGGACACCAAGGGGAGCAGAGGGATGGAGCAGCTCTGCTGGGAGGAAAGGCTGAGGGAACTGGGATTGTTCAGCCTGGAGAAGAGAAGGCTTTGGGGTGACCTCAGTGTGGCCTTGCAGTGCCTGAAGGGAGCCCACAGGAAAGATGGAGAGAGACTCTTGGCAAGGGCCTGGAGTGACAGGACAAGGGCAATGGCTTCACACTGACAGAGAGCAGGTTTAGATTGGATATGAGGCAGAAATTGTTCCCTGTGAGGGTGGGGAGGCCCTGGCACAGGCTGCCCAGAGAAGCTGTGGCTGCCCCATTCCTGGCAGTGTCCAAGGCCAGGCTGGATGGGGCTCTGAGACACCTGGGATAGTGGAAGGTGTCCCTGCCCATGGCAGGAGCGATGGAGCGAGATGATCTTTACCGTCCCTTCCAACCCAAACCGTTCTTTTCATTTCCCCTCATCCTGTCCCTTGTTCCCTGGGAGCAGAGCCTGACACCCCCCTGGCTGCACCCTCCTGTCAGGGAGTTGTAGAGAGTGAGAGGGTCCCCCCCGAGCTTCTTTTCCTCCAGGTTAAACACCCCCAGCTCCCTGAGCCGCTCCTCATCAGACTTGTGCTCCAGCCCCTTCCCCAGCTCCGTTCCCTTCCCCAGACTCACTCCAGCCCCTCAGTGTCCATCTTGCAATGACAGGCCCAGAACAGGACACAGCACTTGGCGTGAGGCCTCACCAGTGCCCATGACAGGGGGACAGCCACTGCCCTGCTCCTGCTGGCCACACTGTTGCTGACCCAGCCCAGGAGCCATTGGCCTTCTTGCCCACCTGGGCACACGCTGTGGACCAGCAGCCCCAGGCCCTTTCCTCTGGGGCTCCTTCCAGCCACTCTTCCCCAGCCTGGAGCTGCTGGGGGTTGTTGTGACCCAGGGGCAGGACCCAGCACTTGGTCTTGTTGAAGCTCAAAGATATGAAACAGGACTGGCCCCGACAGTGGGCCCTGGGGCACAGCACCAGTGACCCACTGCCAGCTGGATTAACTCCTCCACCACTCTCTGTGCTTGGCCATGCAGGCAGTTTTTCCTCAGCAAACAGGGAACCTGTTAAAGCCGTGGGCTGCCAGCACAATGCTCTCCAGGAGAACACTGTGGGAGACAGTGATCAAAGGCTTTACTGAAGGCCCAGGTACACGACACCCACAGCCCTTCCCCATCCATGAGGTGTTCATCGGAGGAGATTGGGTCAGCCAAGCAGGACCTGCTTGAACCCATGCTGACTGGGCCTGATGCCCCAGTGGTGCAGCACACACCGTGTGATTGCACTCAAGGTAATCTGTTCCATGCCCTTCCCTGGCACCGAGGTCAGGCTGACAGGCCTGTGGTTCTCCCAGTTGTCCTTCCAAGCCTTCTCACAGATGGGTGTCACGTTGGCCCACGTCCAGTCACCCAGGAGCTCTCCAGTTAACCAGGACTGCTGATAAGCGATGGAGAGTGGAGTTTTGTGAGCTGCTTCACCAGCTCCCTCCATAGCCTTAGGGGGAAGGATGGCATCTCCCTAGACTTGTGCATGTCCAGGCAGCACAGCAGCTCACTAACGACTTCCTCCTGCAGTGTGGGGACTTCATTCTGCTCCCTGTTTCTGTCTTCCAGCTCAGCGGGCTGGATATCCTGAGGGTGACTGGGCTTTTGGTTAAAGGCTGAGGTCAAGAAGGCATTGACTACCTCAGCCCTTTCCTCATCCCTGGAGGCAATGTTCCCACCCCAGCATGCAATAAAGGATGGAGAATCTCCTTGGTCTCCTGTTCTTATTAAGGTGTTTGGAAAAGCATTTTTTTTCTGAACTTTTATGCTGGGGGCAGATTGACTTCTAGCTGGAGTTTTACTTTTCTAGTTTTCTCTCTGGTTAACCTCATGACATCCTTGTAGTCTTGCTGAGTTGCCTGCCCCTTCTTCCAGAGCTGCTAAACTCTCTGTTCTTCCCTGAATCCCAGTGGAAGTTTGCTGTTCATCCAGGCCAGCCTTCCCTGAACCGGCTTACGGTACACTGGGAAGAGCTCCTACTCTGCCTGTACGACCTCCTTCCTGAGGAATGTCCAGCCTTCCTGGGTCCCTTGGCCCCTCAGGACTGCCTCCCAAGGGATTCTCTCAACCAGTGTCCTGAACAGACCAAAGCCTGTCCTCCAGAAGTCCAAGGTGCTGACCCGCTTCCTTCCTTCCTCCCTCCCTCCCTCCCTTCACGGAGAATTGAAACCAAATCATGTCGCGGTCACTGTGCCCAAGATGGCCTCTGGCAACCCCACCTCCCATCAGTGCTCCTCTGTTTGCAAAGTGCACATCCCATGGGACACCTCCCCTGCTGGGCTCGCCTGCCAGTTGTATCAGGAAGTTCTCTTCTGCATGCTCCAGGAACCTCCTAGAGTGTCTCCTGTCTGCTGGGTTGGATTTCTGCAGACACCTGGTAAGTAGAAGATGTCACTGAGAATGTAGGCAGTGGATGATGGGGGGTCATCCATCTACCCCTTAGGCAAGTCCTCGCCCACCACTCAGCGCTGGTGAGACACACCTGGCGTGGGTGCTGCTTCTGGGATCCCGGGATGAGTGAGCCGTGTCCGTACTGCAGGAGATCCAGCAAAGGGCCACTAAGGTGAGAAGGGGACTGGAGCACACGGTGCGTGAGGGGAGGCTGGGAGAGCTCTGCTGACTTTTCTTGGACTAGAGCAGGCTGGGGTGTCTGGTCAGGGTGTGCAAACACCTGACTGAAGGCAGGTGGGTAAAGGACACAAGCAAGACTCTCCTCTGTTCAATGCAGAGATGGGAGGAGACACAATGGGCACAAATTGAGCTGTGGGAAGCTAGAATGAAAGGAATGGAGGTGAAACACTGGATCGGGTAGCCCAGAGCGGTTCTGCAGTCTCTGTGCTGGGACAAGGATGGTCACGAGTCCATCCATGGTGCTGCTGTGCATGGAAGGATCTGGGGAGAGGAGAGGGCTGTGGGACGCTACAGAGCAATATTTCTTTCAGGCAGCTGAGGGGGAATTGCAGTAAACCCTACATTTAGTGGCTGTACTGATAAAGGTGGGATTTTATGAATGTGCCAGCGTGTCTCGTGCAAGGGAAGGTCAGCCAGCCTTGATCACAGGGGCAAGGGGGAAATGGTCATAGAATGAGGGACACCTGAACGTAGTGGCAAAGTCCTTCAGTGAGGTCCCTGGCTTATTAGGGAGTATTCCCGAATGAATGAGTAACGTATTTGGTCCAAAGAGTGTGTTTCCAAAGGAGCATTCCGTACTTAGACCTTGGGGTGGGAGCAGGCAGCTCTATGGAAGGGTCAGCTCAGTTACTGGTGCCGCCCCAGAAGCAGCGCGAGCACTGGGAATTCTTAGCAAAGGAGAAGAAAACAAAACCAGAAATTTTCCTGCCACAGTCTAAAGTGTAGTGGCAATGGGGTCTGAATTTCCTCCATTTTTTTTCACTATTTCTTTATGATTATATTGGTTCTTTGCCGGACTATGTACATGCTCTTTATGAGCTACTCCCTGGCTCAATGCGTGATGTCACATCCTTCTTTATTGTCTTTTTCCACGTATTCAGCCTTTTTCTCTCATCATTTCAGAAGAAGGAAGTGCCAGACCATAGAGTTGCAGGCACTCTCACAGACCCCAACCTCTTAAAACTCTTCTCCAGCTGAGCAGTGTATTCTGACGTGTCTTGAAGTCAGGGACCGGTGAGTAGTGTTTGCAGTTTCTATGGAATTGGCGCTTGTGATTTCAGAGGAAGAGGGAGAGCCAGGCTTCCTGTGTTTGTTTTGTCAAAGAAATGCACTGGCTAATGCAGTGTCTAAAGCATTGTCTTACCTGCTCCACAAGCAGAAATGTATTTCTGACTTCATAGAGATGTGACGGTAGTAAAGTTCTGTCTTCTGCTCAAAATGCGCCAGTAACATCGAACCTTGCTTGTGGTTAGATTAGAGTGGCGCTTTCCTGCCCCTCTAGGGCACAGGAACTTCCCCCCAAGCCTCTACCGCTTTCTCTTCTTGTGCCTGCAAGGCAAACAATGATTTACAGGGTTCAACCGCTGCACTGTGCAGGGTGGGGAATGGAAAGGGTCTGTAAAAGACAGGGTGGGTTGGTTTTTGCTGCCTACAACACCGGCAGCACACGCTGGCATTTCTGTGCGGGAGGAGAAAACCTTCTGGGGATCCAGAGCTGATGCTTTGTCTGTCGGCTGCCTCTCCTCTGTCCCCCAGCCCCAGTGCCTGGTGCACAGTGGTGGCTCCATGCTCTGACATTTGGATGCCTCCCAGGGTGGCTGACAAGTCGTTAATGGCCACGGGGAAGCTCCGTATGTGACACAGGCACAGTGATCGAGGGGCAGTGACAAATGGGGCTATGTCAGCTGGGTTCTCTATCCCATTCCCTGCCTCTTTGCTTACAGCTGTTGGATTAAAGCTTTTCCTGTTTCCCAAACCTTTCTGTCCTGGAGTGTGGGGCTTTGGAGATGGAGCTCAGGGAGGCAGGAGAAATGATGGAATCCTTTAGGATGGAAGGGACCTCTGAGATGCCTGGCTCCAGCCCCAAAGCTCTCTCTGCCCAGTCCACCAGTAAGCCTAAGTGCCACACCTACACATCTGTCAAATACCTCCAGGGATGGTGGCTCCACCGCTTTCCCAGGCAGTCTCTGCCAAGGTCTGGTAAGTCTTCCAGGAGTAAAATTCTGAGTAATGTCCACTCTAACCTCCCTTGGCACAACTTGAGGCCATTTCCTCTGGTCCTTAATGCCACAACCTTCCTCTCTGCTTCTTCATATGCTCTTGCCCGTGGACCTTTGGGGCTCGGTTGTGGGTGCAGGAGGTGCTGCTTCTACTGCTCTTCACTTTAAGGAGAGGCAAGGGCAGGAGTGCTGATGCTAACGCTGAGGATGGAGCTAGACTGACTTATCTGTTTGTTGCTGCCTCATTAATAATCTCTTCCTCTCCATCCCTCCCTTTTGCCAGAAGAAGAGAGGAAGTAAGGGTAGGAGGGATTGCCTGTCCACCACCAGCATCCACTGGCAGAGCTGAGCAGGTCAGAGCCAGCGTGGCCCGTGCAGGGTTGGGAAGCAGCCTTGGAACTCCCTTTACTAAGGCAGTTCTTGTCCTTCTTTGTCTGCATCTGCCTCCAGAGCTGCCTTGTATCCATTCCTTTCCCACTCTCCATCCATCCTGCCAGGCTATAATGCCATGAACAATGAGCCAGGCTCTCAGCAGTGGGGCAGGTGGTTGGTTTGGAAAGGCAGCAGCTACCGGGTCAGCAATCTGGGAGACTGAGGCTTGTGTTTGCTTTGGGGGAAGGACATGGTGTGTATCAGGAGAAAACAACTCCCCTCATGACCAACACCTGTCCCTGGGCAGTGTCTGTTGACAGGGCTCCAGGAGTGGTCATAAAGAGCATTCCTATTTGCTCCTGCCAGGGACTTTGCGTACGTGTCCCATGTCTCGTGTTCACAGGGACCTGAAGTTCTAGAGGTGACAGATGAGGTCTCTAATGGTGTTCCCAGGGTTTGTTGTGCACTGCAGTGAAGGTGGGACACACCTGTGAAGGAAGGCTCATACTGCGCTGCCTCGCCTGTCAGGTTTTTTCTCTTCTTTCCTTCCTTTCAGATCATGATGGCTGTCTCGGGAGAGCAGGCTCTGGCTGGAGAGAGAATGCTCAGGAGCCCCAGCTGCCTCCTAAAGCTGACCAGGGTGGTGCTGAGCCACAAGCCCTGGGCTCTGTTTATCCTCATCGTTACATTCGTATCCTTTGTCTACCACAAGTTGCACTGGGGCATCTGGGAGGACCCAAACAGCAGAGGCCACCCCTACGGCTTGTCAGATGAAATCAGCTGTGCTCACTATGTGCCTTCTTCCCTCAACATTGCTGCTGAGCCCTCTCCTTCCACAGGGAATGTGTTTTTTGTGGAGACGTCGGAGCAAACTACCCCAAGTTACCTGTTCTCGTGCTCTGTGGAGTCAGCAGCCAGGGCACACCCCGGGTCAAGGGTCACGGTGCTCATGAAAGGCGTGGCCAAAGGGAACACCTCCTTACCCAAGCACTGGGCTTTCTCCTTGCTGAGCTGCTTCCCCAATGTGGAAATCCGGCACCTGGACTTGACAGAGCTCTTTTCTGGAACGCCTCTGGCACAGTGGTACTTGCAGCCTCAGCGCTACCAGGAGCCTCATTTTTTAGCCGTCCTGTCTGATGCCTGCAGGATTGTCCTCATGTGGAAATTTGGTGGCATCTACCTGGATACAGACTTCATTGTGCTTAAGAACTTGCAGAACCTCACCAATGCCCTTGGGATCCAGGGTGATGACGTACTGAATGGGGCTTTTCTGTCCTTTAAGCCCAAACAGGAGTTCATGGAACTTTGCATGCAGGACTTTGTGCAGAACTACAATGGCTGGGTCTGGGGACACCAGGGCCCACAGCTTCTAACTCGTGTCTTCAAGAAGTGGTGCTCCCTCAGGACTATCAAGACCATGAGCTGCAAAGGTGTGAGTGCTCTTGCCCCAGAAGCTGTGTATCCTATTCCCTGGCAGGACTGGAAGAAGCTGTTTGAGGCAGGCAGTGCCTTGGAGCTTCACAAACTCCTTGAGAACAGCTATGCAGTGCACATATGGAACAAACTGAGCCACGGGACCAAGTTAGAGATCTCCTCCCAGGCTCCACTGGCTCAGCTCTATTCCCAGTTCTGCCCCGCCACCTATGCAAAGATGAAACAGGACTCTGAAGAGTGGGCAAGGCGTGCAGTGTGACCTGTGGGCCCTTGGCTGCAGGGATGCTCCCCAGACTGAAGGAAGCCGAGTGCCTTTGACCTTCCCCAGAGTTGCTTTCTAGACCCCAGCTCAGGTTTTCTGTGTGACGCCTCTGTGCTTTTGTACCATTCCTGATACCTGCCTCAGATCCTTTGTGTTTCTTTTACATTTACAGCAGAACCTGTACGTTCCTTTCACTGGAATATTGAGCCCCTTGTGGGTGTCCAGAGGGAGACATGTCCACATCAGTCAAAGGACCAAGTCCGGGACTCAGACCAGTGCCCCCAGTGACAAAAATAAGATCACAGAAGCACATGAAGGTTGGAAAAGACCTCCAAGATCATTGAGTCCAACCTTTAATTCAGTATCACCACACCCACTAGTCATTATCCCAAAGTGCCCTGTGTACTCTTTTTTTGGAGCACTTCCATGGATGGTGACTCCACCACTTCCTCTGGGAGCTTGTGGCACACAGTGCTGAAGCATGCTGACATTTTTCCTCACATCCAAGCTGAACCTACCTTGGTGCAGGGAGTGCTGCATCCAGCCCTGGGATCCAGCACAGGAAGGACAGGGAGCTGCTGGAGCCAGTCCAGAGCAGGGACACCAAGGGGAGCAGAGGGATGGAGCAGCTCTGCTGGGAGGAAAGGCTGAGGGAACTGGGATTGTTCAGCCTGGAGAAGAGAAGTCTTTGGGGTGACCTCAGTGTGGCCTTGCAGTGCCTGAAGGGAGCCCACAGGAAAGATGGAGAGAGACTCTTGGCAAGGCCCTGGAGTGACAGGGCAAGGGGCAATGGCTTCACACTGACAGAGAGCAGGTTTAGATTGGATATGAGGCAGAAATTGTTCCCTGTGAGGGTGGAGAGGCCCTGGCACAGGCTGCCCGAGAAGCTGTGGCTGCCCCATTCCTGGCAGTGTCCAAGGCCAGGCTGGATGGGGCTCTGAGACACCTGGGATAGTGGAAGGTGTCCCTGCCCATGGCAGGAGCGATGGAGCGAGATGATCTTTACCGTCCCTTCCAACCCAAACCGTTCTTTTCATTTCCCCTCATCCTGTCCCTTGTTCCCTGGGAGCAGAGCCTGACACCCCCCTGGCTGCACCCTCCTGTCAGGGAGTTGTAGAGAGTGAGAGGGTCTCCCCCGAGCTTCTTTTCCTCCAGGTTAAACACCCCCAGCTCCCTGAGCCGCTCCTCATCAGACTTGTGCTCCAGCCCCTTCCCCAGCTCCGTTCCCTTCCCCAGACTCACTCCAGCCCCTCAGTGTCCATCTTGCAGTGACAAGCCCAGAACAGGACACAGCACTTGGCGTGAGGCCTCACCAGTGCCCATGACAGGGGGACAGCCACTGCCCTGCTCCTGCTGGCCACACTGTTGCTGACCCAGCCCAGGAGCCATTGGCCTTCTTGCCCACCTGGGCACACACTGTGGACCAGCAGCCCCAGGCCCTTTCCTCTGGGGCTCCTTCCAGCCACTCTTCCCCAGCCTGGAGCTGCTGGGGGTTGTTGTGACCCAGGGGCAGGACCCAGCACTTGGTCTTGTTGAAGCTCAAAGATATGAAACAGGACTGGCCCCGACAGTGGGCCCTGGGGCACAGCACCAGTGACCCACTGCCAGCTGGATTAACTCCTCCACCACTCTCTGTGCTTGGCCATGCAGGCAGTTTTTCCTCAGCAAACAGGGAACCTGTTAAAGCCGTGGGCTGCCAGCACAATGCTCTCCAGGAGAACACTGTGGGAGACAGTGATCAAAGGCTTTACTGAAGGCCCAGGTACACGACACCCACAGCCCTTCCCCATCCATGAGGTGTTCATCGGAGGAGATTGGGTCAGCCAAGCAGGACCTGCTTGAACCCATGCTGACTGGGCCTGATGCCCCAGTGGTGCAGCACACATCGTGTGATTGCACTCAAGGTAATCTGTTCCATGCCCTTCCCTGGCACCGAGGTCAGGCTGACAGGCCTGTGGTTCTCCCAGTTGTCCTTCCAAGCCTTCTCACAGATGGGTGTCACGTTGGCCCACGTCCAGTCACCCAGGAGCTCTCCAGTTAACCAGGACTGCTGATAAGCGATGGAGAGTGGAGTTTTGTGAGCTGCTTCACCAGCTCCCTCCATAGCCTTAGGGGGAAGGATGGCATCTCCCTAGACTTGTGCATGTCCAGGCAGCACAGCAGCTCACTAACGACTTCCTCCTGCAGTGTGGGGACTTCATTCTGCTCCCTGTTTCTGTCTTCCAGCTCAGCGGGCTGGATATCCTGAGGGTGACTGGGCTTTTGGTTAAAGGCTGAGGTCAAGAAGGCATTGACTACCTCAGCCCTTTCCTCATCCCTGGAGGCAATGTTCCCACCCCAGCATGCAATAAAGGATGGAGAATCTCCTTGGTCTCCTGTTCTTATTAAGGTGTTTGGAAAAGCATTTTTTTTCTGAACTTTTATGCTGGGGGCAGATTGACTTCTAGCTGGAGTTTTACTTTTCTAGTTTTCTCTCTGGTTAACCTCATGACATCCTTGTAGTCTTGCTGAGTTGCCTGCCCCTTCTTCCAGAGCTGCTAAACTCTCTGTTCTTCCCTGAATCCCAGTGGAAGTTTGCTGTTCATCCAGGCCAGCCTTCCCTGAACCGGCTTACGGTACACTGGGAAGAGCTCCTACTCTGCCTGTACGACCTCCTTCCTGAGGAATGTCCAGCCTTCCTGGGTCCCTTGGCCCCTCAGGACTGCCTCCCAAGGGATTCTCTCAACCAGTGTCCTGAACAGACCAAAGCCTGTCCTCCAGAAGTCCAAGGTGCTGACCCGCTTCCTTCCTTCCTCCCTCCCTCCCTCCCTTCACGGAGAATTGAAACCAAATCATGTCGCGGTCACTGTGCCCAAGATGGCCTCTGGCAACCCCACCTCCCATCAGTGCTCCTCTGTTTGCAAAGTGCACATCCCATGGGACACCTCCCCTGCTGGGCTCGCCTGCCAGTTGTATCAGGAAGTTCTCTTCTGCATGCTCCAGGAACCTCCTAGAGTGTCTCCTGTCTGCTGGGTTGGATTTCTGCAGACACCTGGTAAGTAGAAGATGTCACTGAGAATGTAGGCAGTGGATGATGGGGGGTCATCCATCTACCCCTTAGGCAAGTCCTCGCCCACCACTCAGCGCTGGTGAGACACACCTGGCGTGGGTGCTGCTTCTGGGATCCCGGGATGAGTGAGCCGTGTCCGTACTGCAGGAGATCCAGCAAAGGGCCACTAAGGTGAGAAGGGGACTGGAGCACACGGTGCGTGAGGGGAGGCTGGGAGAGCTCTGCTGACTTTTCTTGGACTAGAGCAGGCTGGGGTGTCTGGTCAGGGTGTGCAAACACCTGACTGAAGGCAGGTGGGTAAAGGACACAAGCAAGACTCTCCTCTGTTCAATGCAGAGATGGGAGGAGACACAATGGGCACAAATTGAGCTGTGGGAAGCTAGAATGAAAGGAATGGAGGTGAAACACTGGATCGGGTAGCCCAGAGCGGTTCTGCAGTCTCTGTGCTGGGACAAGGATGGTCACGAGTCCATCCATGGTGCTGCTGTGCATGGAAGGATCTGGGGAGAGGAGAGGGCTGTGGGACGCTACAGAGCAATATTTCTTTCAGGCAGCTGAGGGGGAATTGCAGTAAACCCTACACTTAGTGGCTGTACTGATAAAGGTGGGATTTTATGAATGTACCAGCGTGTCTCGTGCAAGGGAAGGTCAGCCAGCCTTGATCACAGGGGCAAGGGGGAAATGGTCATAGAATGAGGGACACCTGAACGTGGTGGCAAAGTCCTTCAGTGAGGTCCCTGGCTTATTAGGGAGTATTCCTGAATGAATGAGTAACGTATTTGGTCCAAAGAGTGTTTCCAAAGGAGCATTCCGTACTTAGACCTTGGGCTGGGAGCAGGCAGCTCTATGGAAGGGTCAGCTCAGTTACTGTGGCCGCCCCAGAAGCAGCGCGAGCACTGGGAATTCTTAGCAAAGGAGAAGCAAACAAAACCAGAAATTTTCCTGCCACAGTCTAAAGTACACCAACAGTGGGGATTCAATTTCCTCTTTTTTTTTTCTTTTTTTATTACTTTATAACTAACAGTTTGTTCACTGTGGATCTGTGTGACCTTTGTATCACCTACTCAGTATAGATGAATGATGTCACATCCTCCCCGTTTTTTTTCCACTTGTGCTCAGACTCCATTTCTCACCCTTCCTTTTTAGAAGAAGGAAGTGCCAGACCGTAGAGCTGTAGGCATGCTCACAGACTTTAATGTCTTAAATATCTTTTCCAGCTGAGCAGGGAATTCTGTGGTTTCTTGAAAGCAGGGACAGGTGAGTTTCCTGCCTTCTCTACAGCACTATCTCTGTCCCACCAAGCCTGTGCCACATTGTCTTCTACAGCTTAAAAAATGATTTACAGGGTTCAGCAAGGTGTGGTGTGGAGAGTGGGGTGGTAGGTCTGTAAAAGGGTGGGTTGCTATTTGCTGCCTGTAGCACTGGCAGCACATGCTGGCATTTCTGTGTGGGAGGAGAAAACCTTCTGGGGATCCAGAACTGATCATTTGTGTATCGGCTTCCTCTCCTCTGTCGCCCAAGTCCCAGTGCATTGCATTTGGATGCCTCCCAGTGCATCTGACAAGCCATTTTCAGGGCACATGAGAAGTTCCATATGTGACCCCCACACAGTGATCAAGGGGAAAATGAGTTTTGTCATCAGGATTGTGCCAGCTGGGTTCTTTGTCCTGTTCCCTGCTTGATTGGTTTCCTCCTGCCAGAGTTTCTTGAATATGTGTTTTATGTTCAGAATGACTGCAAGTTCTAGAGGTGACAGATGAGGTCTCTAATGGTGTTCCCAGGGTTTGTTGTGCACTGCGGTGAAGGTGGGACACACCTGTGAAGAAAGACTCATACTGTGATGCCTCGCCTGTCAGGTTTTTTCTTTCCTTCCCTTCAGGGTGTCTCAGGAGAGCAGGCTCTGGCTGGAGAGAGAATGCTCAGGATGCCCAGCTGCCTCCTAAAGCTGACCAGGGTGGTGCTGAGCCACAAGCCCTGGGCTCTGTTTATCCTCATCGTTACGTTCGTATCCTTTGTCTACCACAAGTTGCACTGGGGCATCTGGGAGGACCCAAAGAGCAGAGGCCACCCCTACAGCTTGTCAGATGAAATCAGCTGTGCTCACTATGTGCCTTCTTCCCTCAACATTACTGCTAGGCCCTCTCCTTCCACAGGGAATGTGTTTTTTGTGGAGACGTCGGAGCAAACTACCCCAAGTTACCTGTTCTCGTGCTCTGTGGAGTCAGCAGCCAGGGCACACCCCGGGTCAAGAATCAAGGTGCTCATGAAAGGCGTGGCCAAAGGGAACACCTCCTTACCCAAGCACTGGGCTTTCTCCTTGCTGAGCTGCTTCCCCAATGTGGAAATCCGGCACCTGGACTTGACAGAGCTCTTTTCTGGAACGCCTCTGGCACAGTGGTACTTGTGGCCTCTGAGGCACTGGGAGCCTCACATTTTAGCCGTCCTGTCTGATGCCTGCAGGATTGTCCTCATGTGGAAATTTGGTGGCATCTACCTGGATACAGACTTCATTGTGCTTAAGAACTTGCAGAACCTCACCAATGCCCTTGGGATCCAGGGTGATGACGTACTGAATGGGGCCTTTCTGTCCTTTAAGCCCAAGCACGAGTTCATGGAACTTTGCATGCAGGACTTTGTGCAGAACTACAATGGCTGGGTCTGGGGACACCAGGGCCCACAGCTTCTAACTCGTGTCTTCAAGAAGTGGTGCTCCCTGAGGACTATCAAGACCATGAGCTGCAAAGGTGTGAGTGCTCTTGCCCCAGAAGCTGTGTATCCTATTCCCTGTCAGGACTGGAAGAAGCTGTTTGAGGCAGGCAGTACCTTGGAGCTTCACAAACTCCTTGAGAACAGCTATGCAGTGCACATATGGAACAAACTGAGCCACGGGACCAAGTTAGAGATCTCCTCCCAGGCTCCACTGGCTCAGCTCTATTCCCAGTTCTGCCCCGCCACCTATGCAAAGATGAAACAGGACTCTGAAGAGTGGGCAAGGCGTGCAGTGTGACCTGTGGGCCCTTGGCTGCAGGGATGCTCCCCAGACTGAAGGAAGCCGAGTGCCTTTGACCTTCCCCAGAGTTGCTTTCTAGACCCCAGCTCAGGTTTTCTGTGTGATGCCTCTGTGCTTTTGTACCATTCCTGATACCTGCCTCAGATCCTTTGTGTTTCTTTTACATTTACAGCAGAACCTGTACGTTCCTTTCACTGGAATATTGAGCCCCTTGTGGGTGTCCAGAGGGAGACATGTCCACATCAGTCAAAGGACCAAGTCCAGGACTCAGACCAGTGCCCCCAGTGACAAAAATAAGATCACAGAAGCACATGAAGGTTGGAAAAGACCTCCAAGATCATTGAGTCCAACCTTTAATTCAGTATCACCACACCCACTAGTCATTATCCCAAAGTGCCCTGTGTAATCTTTTTTTGGAGCACTTCCATGGATGGTGACTCCACCACTTCCTCTGGGAGCTTGTGGCACACAGTGCTGAAGCATGCTGACATTTTTCCTCACATCCAAGCTGAACCTACCTTGGTGCAGGGAGTGCTGCATCCAGCCCTGGGATCCAGCACAGGAAGGACAGGGAGCTGCTGGAGCCAGTCCAGAGCAGGGACACCAAGGGGAGCAGAGGGATGGAGCAGCTCTGCTGCGAGGAAAGGCTGAGGGAACTGGGATTGTTCAGCCTGGAGAAGAGAAGGCTTTGGGGTGACCTCAGTGTGGCCTTGCAGTGCCTGAAGGGAGCCCACAGGAAAGATGGAGAGAGACTCTTGGCAAGGGCCTGGAGTGACAGGACAAGGGGCAATGGCTTCACACTGACAGAGAGCAGGTTTAGATTGGATATGAGGCAGAAATTGTTCCCTGTGAGGGTGGGGAGGCCCTGGCACAGGCTGCCCGAGAAGCTGTAGCTGCCCCATTCCTGGCAGTGTCCAAGGCCAGGCTGGATGGGGCTCTGAGACACCTGGGATAGTGGAAGATGTCCCTGCCCATGGCAGGAGCGATGGAGCGAGATGATCTTTACCGTCCCTTCCAACCCAAACCGTTCTTTTCATTTCCCCTCATCCTGTCCCCTTGTTCCCTGGGAGCAGAGCCTGACACCCCCCTGGCTGCACCCTCCTGTCAGGGAGTTGTAGAGAGTGAGAGGGTCCCCCCCGAGCTTCTTTTCCTCCAGGTTAAACACCCCCAGCTCCCTGAGCCGCTCCTCATCAGACTTGTGCTCCAGCCCCTTCCCCAGCTCCGTTCCCTTCCCCAGACTCACTCCAGCCCCTCAGTGTCCATCTTGCAGTGACAAGCCCAGAACAGGACACAGCACTTGGCGTGAGGCCTCACCAGTGCCCATGACAGGGGGACAGCCACTGCCCTGCTCCTGCTGGCCACACTGTTGCTGACCCAGCCCAGGAGCCATTGGCCTTCTTGCCCACCTGGGCACACGCTGTGGACCAGCAGCCCCAGGCCCTTTCCTCTGGGGCTCCTTCCAGCCACTCTTCCCCAGCCTGGAGCTGCTGGGGGTTGTTGTGACCCAGGGGCAGGACCCAGCACTTGGTCTTGTTGAAGCTCAAAGATATGAAACAGGACTGGCCCCGACAGTGGGCCCTGGGGCACAGCACCAGTGACCCACTGCCAGCTGGATTAACTCCTCCACCACTCTCTGTGCTTGGCCATGCAGGCAGTTTTTCCTCAGCAAACAGGGAACCTGTTAAAGCCGTGGGCTGCCAGCACAATGCTCTCCAGGAGAACACTGTGGGAGACAGTGATCAAAGGCTTTACTGAAGGCCCAGGTACACGACACCCACAGCCCTTCCCCATCCATGAGGTGTTCATCGGAGGAGATTGGGTCAGCCAAGCAGGACCTGCTAGAACCCATGCTGACTGGGCCTGATGCCCCAGTGGTGCAGCACACATCGTGTGATTGCACTCAAGGTAATCTGTTCCATGCCCTTCCCTGGCACCGAGGTCAGGCTGACAGGCCTGTGGTTCTCCCAGTTGTCCTTCCAAGCCTTCTCACAGATGGGTGTCACGTTGGCCCACGTCCAGCCACCCAGGAGCTCTCCAGTTAACCAGGACTGCTGATAAGCGATGGAGAGTGGAGTTTTGTGAGCTGCTTCACCAGCTCCCTCCATAGCCTTAGGGGGAAGGATGGCATCTCCCTAGACTTGTGCATGTCCAGGCAGCACAGCAGCTCACTAACGACTTCCTCCTGCAGTGTGGGGACTTCATTCTGCTCCCTGTTTCTGTCTTCCAGCTCAGCGGGCTGGATATCCTGAGGGTGACTGGGCTTTTGGTTAAAGGCTGAGGTCAAGAAGGCATTGACTACCTCAGCCCTTTCCTCATCCCTGGAGGCAATGTTCCCACCCCAGCATGCAATAAAGGATGGAGAATCTCCTTGGTCTCCTGTTCTTATTAAGGTGTTTGGAAAAGCATTTTTTTTCTGAACTTTTATGCTGGGGGCAGATTGACTTCTAGCTGGAGTTTTACTTTTCTAGTTTTCTCTCTGGTTAACCTCATGACATCCTTGTAGTCTTGCTGAGTTGCCTGCCCCTTCTTCCAGAGCTGCTAAACTCTCTGTTCTTCCCTGAATCCCAGTGGAAGTTTGCTGTTCATCCAGGCCAGCCTTCCCTGAACCGGCTTACGGTACACTGGGAAGAGCTCCTACTCTGCCTGTACGACCTCCTTCCTGAGGAATGTCCAGCCTTCCTGGGTCCCTTGGCCCCTCAGGACTGCCTCCCAAGGGATTCTCTCAACCAGTGTCCTGAACAGACCAAAGCCTGTCCTCCAGAAGTCCAAGGTGCTGACCCGCTTCCTTCCTTCCTCCCTCCCTCCCTCCCTTCACGGAGAATTGAAACCAAATCATGTCGCGGTCACTGTGCCCAAGATGGCCTCTGGCAACCCCACCTCCCATCAGTGCTCCTCTGTTTGCAAAGTGCACATCCCATGGGACACCTCCCCTGCAGGGCTCGCCTGCCAGTTGTATCAGGAAGTTCTCTTCTGCATGCTCCAGGAACCTCCTAGAGTGTCTCCTGTCTGCTGGGTTGGATTTCTGCAGACACCTGGTAAGTAGAAGATGTCACTGAGAATGTAGGCAGTGGATGATGGGGGGTCATCCATCTACCCCTTAGGCAAGTCCTCGCCCACCACTCAGCGCTGGTGAGACACACCTGGGGTGGGTGCTGCTTCTGGGATCCCGGGATGAGTGAGCCGTGTCCGTACTGCAGGAGATCCAGCAAAGGGCCACTAAGGTGAGAAGGGGACTGGAGCACACGGTGCGTGAGGGGAGGCTGGGAGAGCTCTGCTGACTTTTCTTGGACTAGAGCAGGCTGGGGTGTCTGGTCAGGGTGTGCAAACACCTGACTGAAGGCGGGTGGGTAAAGGACACAAGCAAGACTCTCCTCTGTTCAATGCAGAGATGGGAGGAGACACAATGGGCACAAATTGAGCTGTGGGAAGCTAGAATGAAAGGAATGGAGGTGAAACACTGGATCGGGTAGCCCAGAGCGGTTCTGCAGTCTCTGTGCTGGGACAAGGATGGTCACGAGTCCATCCATGGTGCTGCTGTGCATGGAAGGATCTGGGGAGAGGAGAGGGCTGTGGGACGCTACAGAGCAATATTTCTTTCAGGCAGCTGAGGGGGAATTGCAGTAAACCCTACATTTAGTGGCTGTACTGATAAAGGTGGGATTTTATGAATGTGCCAGCGTGTCTCGTGCAAGGGAAGGTCAGCCAGCCTTGATCACAGGGGCAAGGGGGAAATGGTCATAGAATGAGGGACACCTGAACGTGGTGGCAAAGTCCTTCAGTGAGGTCCCTGGCTTATTAGGGAGTATTCCCGAATGAATGAGTAACGTATTTGGTCCAAAGAGTGTGTTTCCAAAGGAGCATTCCGTACTTAGACCTTGGGCTGGGAGCAGGCAGCTCTATGGAAGGGTCAGCTCAGTTACTGGTGCCGCCCCAGAAGCAGCGCGAGCACTGGGAATTCTTAGCAAAGGAGAAGAAAACAAAACCAGAAATTTTCCTGCCACAGTCTAAAGTGTAGTCTGTAAAATGGGGTCTGAATTTCCTCCATTTTTTTTCACTATTTCTTTATGATTATATTGGTTCTTTGCCGGACTATGTACATGCTCTTTATGAGCTACTCCCTGGCTCAATGCGTGATGTCACATCCTTCTTTATTGTCTTTTTCCACGTATTCAGCCTTTTTCTCTCATCATTTCAGAAGAAGGAAGTGCCAGACCATAGAGTTGCAGGCACTCTCACAGACCCCAACCTCTTAAAACTCTTCTCCAGCTGAGCAGTGTATTCTGACGTGTCTTGAAGTCAGGGACCGGTGAGTAGTGTTTGCAGTTTCTATGGAATTGGCGCTTGTGATTTCAGAGGAAGAGGGAGAGCCAGGCTTCCTGTGTTTGTTTTGTCAAAGAAATGCACTGGCTAATGCAGTGTCTAAAGCATTGTCTTACCTGCTCCACAAGCAGAAATGTATTTCTGACTTCATAGAGATGTGACGGTAGTAAAGTTCTGTCTTCTGCTCAAAATGCGCCAGTAACATCGAACCTTGCTTGTGGTTAGATTAGAGTGGCGCTTTCCTGCCCCTCTAGGGCACAGGAACTTCCCCCCAAGCCTCTACCGCTTTCTCTTCTTGTGCCTGCAAGGCAAACAATGATTTACAGGGTTCAACCGCTGCACTGTGCAGGGTGGGGAATGGAAAGGGTCTGTAAAAGACAGGGTGGGTTGGTTTTTGCTGCCTACAACACCGGCAGCACACGCTGGCATTTCTGTGCGGGAGGAGAAAACCTTCTGGGGATCCAGAGCTGATGCTTTGTCTGTCGGCTGCCTCTCCTCTGTCCCCCAGCCCCAGTGCCTGGTGCACAGTGGTGGCTCCATGCTCTGACATTTGGATGCCTCCCAGGGTGGCTGACAAGTCGTTAATGGCCACGGGGAAGCTCCGTATGTGACACAGGCACAGTGATCGAGGGGCAGTGACAAATGGGGCTATGTCAGCTGGGTTCTCTATCCCATTCCCTGCCTCTTTGCTTACAGCTGTTGGATTAAAGCTTTTCCTGTTTCCCAAACCTTTCTGTCCTGGAGTGTGGGGCTTTGGAGATGGAGCTCAGGGAGGCAGGAGAAATGATGGAATCCTTTAGGATGGAAGGGACCTCTGAGATGCCTGGCTCCAGCCCCAAAGCTCTCTCTGCCCAGTCCACCAGTAAGCCTAAGTGCCACACCTACACATCTGTCAAATACCTCCAGGGATGGTGGCTCCACCGCTTTCCTGGGCAGTCTCTGCCAAGGTCTGGTAAGTCTTCCAGGAGTAAAATTCTGAGTAATGTCCACTCTAACCTCCCTTGGCACAACTTGAGGCCATTTCCTCTGGTCCTTAATGCCACAACCTTCCTCTCTGCTTCTTCATATGCTCTTGCTCGTGGACCTTTGGGGCTCGGTTGTGGGTGCAGGAGGTGCTGCTTCTACTGCTCTTCACTTTAAGGAGAGGCAAGGGCAGGAGTGCTGATGCTAATGCTGAGGATGGAGCTAGACTGACTTATCTGTTTGTTGCTGCCTCATTAATAATCTCTTCCTCTCCATCCCTCCCTTTTGCCAGAAGAAGAGAGGACGTAAGGGTAGGAGGGATTGCCTGTCCACCACCAGCATCCACTGGCAGAGCTGAGCAGGTCAGAGCCAGCGTGGCCCGTGCAGGGTTGGGAAGCAGCCTTGGAACTCCCTTTACTAAGGCAGTTCTTGTCCTTCTTTGTCTGCATCTGCCTCCAGAGCTGCCTTGTATCCATTCCTTTCCCACTCTCCATCCATCCTGCCAGGCTATAATGCCATGAACAATGAGCCAGGCTCTCAGCAGTGGGGCAGGTGGTTGGTTTGGAAAGGCAGCAGCTGCCGGGTCAGCAATCTGGGAGACTGAGGCTTGTGTTTGCTTTGGGGGAAGGACATGGTGTGTATCAGGAGAAAACAACTCCCCTCACGACCAACACCTGTCCCTGGGCAGTGTCTGTTGACAGGGCTCCAGGAGTGGTCATAAAGAGCATTCCTATTTGCTCCTGCCAGGGACTTTGCGTACGTGTCCCATGTCTCGTGTTCACAGGGACCTGAAGTTCTAGAGGTGACAGATGAGGTCTCTAATGGTGTTCCCAGGGTTTGTTGTGCACTGCAGTGAAGGTGGGACACACCTGTGAAGGAAGGCTCATACTGCGCTGCCTCGCCTGTCAGGTTTTTTCTCTTCTTTCCTTCCTTTCAGATCATGATGGCTGTCTCGGGAGAGCAGGCTCTGGCTGGAGAGAGAATGCTCAGGAGCCCCAGCTGCCTCCTAAAGCTGACCAGGGTGGTGCTGAGCCACAAGCCCTGGGCCCTGTTTATGCTCATCTTTATATTCGTATCCTTTGCCTACATCAAGTTGCACTGGGGCATCTGGGAGGACCCAAAGAGCAGAGGCCACCCCTACGGCTTGTCAGATGAAATCAGCTGTGCTCACTGTGTGCCTTCTTCCCTCAACATTGCTGCT
Source organism: Coloeus monedula (assembly GCF_965178545.1). Classification (NCBI taxonomy): domain Eukaryota; kingdom Metazoa; phylum Chordata; class Aves; order Passeriformes; family Corvidae; genus Coloeus; species Coloeus monedula. The sequence goes on from NC_138784.1 coordinate 14,708,622, forward strand.
GGGCCCTCTCCTTCCACAGGGAATGTGTTTTTTGTGGAGACGTCGGAGCAAACTACCCCAAGTTACCTGTTCTCGTGCTCTGTGGAGTCAGCAGCCAGGGCACACCCCGGGTCAAGAATCAAGGTGCTCATGAAAGGCATGGCCAAAGGGAACACCTCCTTACCCAAGCACTGGGCTTTCTCCTTGCTGAGCTGCTTCCCCAATGTGGAAATCCAGCCCCTGGACTTGACAGAGCTCTTTTCTGGAACGCCTCTGGCACAGTGGTACTTGCAGCCTCAGCGCTACCAGGAGCCTCATTTTTTAGCCGTTCTGTCTGATGCCTGCAGGATTGTCCTCATGTGGAAATTTGGTGGCATCTACCTGGATACAGACTTCATTGTGCTTAAGAACTTGCAGAACCTCACCAATGCCCTTGGGATCCAGGGTGATGACGTACTGAATGGGGCTTTTCTGTCCTTTAAGCCCAAGCACGAGTTCATGGAACTTTGCATGCAGGACTTTGTGCAGAACTACAATGGCTGGGTCTGGGGACACCAGGGCCCAGAGCTCCTAACTCGTGTCTTCAAGAAGTGGTGCTCCCTGAGGACTATCAAGACCATGAGCTGCAAAGGTGTGAGTGCTCTTGCCCCAGAAGCTGTGTATCCTATTCCCTGGCAGGACTGGAAGAAGCTGTTTGAGGCAGGCAGTGCCTTGGAGCTTCACAAACTCCTTGAGAACAGCTATGCAGTGCACATATGGAACAAACTGAGCCACGGGACCAAGTTAGAGATCCCCTCCCAGGCTCTGCTGGCTCAGCTCTATTCCCAGTTCTGCCCCGCCACCTATGCAAAGATGAAACAGGACTCTGAAGAGTGGGCAAGGCGTGCAGTGTGACCTGTGGGCCCTTGGCTGCAGGGATGCTCCCCAGACTGAAGGAAGCCGAGTGCCTTTGACCTTCCCCAGAGTTGCTTTCTAGACCCCAGCTCAGGTTTTCTGTGTGACACCTCTGTGCTTTTGTACCATTCCTGATACCTGCCTCAGATCCTTTGTGTTTCAATGTACAGAAGAATGTGTGTTCAGCCTCTCTTGCTGTCCTTCAGGGCCAGAGAAACATTTGACTCATCCATCAGTGTCTCTCGGTTGTTCCTCTCCTAGTGCTCTCCAGTGGCTCCTCCTGTGTATCCCGGTCTGAGCAGCACATTGTGATCTTTCAACAGCTGTAGGAACCCCTGTCTTGCTCTCTATAGTATTTGAAAATTTCACAGAATATTCTGAGTTGGAAGACACCCATAATGATCATTGAATCCAACCCCTGTCCCTGCCAGGGGACGGGACACCCCAACAATCGTGCCCTGTGCATGAGAGCATTGTCCTTGGGGCTGTGTCCATTCCTGGGGGAGCCTGTTCAGTGCCCCACCACCCTCTGGGGGAAGAACCTTTTCCTGATATCCAACCTAACCCTCCCTGACACAGCTCCAGCCGTTCCCTCAGGTCCTGTCCCTGGTCACACAGAGCAGAGATCAGTGCCTGCCCCTCCTCTTCCCCAGGTGAGGAAGCTGCAGAACTGCTGTGAGCTCTGACCTCAGTCTCCTCTTCTCCAGCTGAACAGACCAAGTGCCCTCAGCTGCTCCTCATGTGGCTTCCCCTCCAGGCCCTTCACCATCTTCATATCCCTTCTTTGGACATTCTATAACAGCTTTAGATCTTTCTTGTATTGTGGCACCCAAAACCACACACAATATTCAAGGTGAGGCTGCCCCAGAGCAGAGCAGGACAACCCCTCCCTAGCCCTGCTGGCGATGCTGGGCCTGGTGCCCCCAGGACAGGGATGTCCCTCCTGGCTCCAGGCCACTGGTGACTCATGTCCAACTGGCCATTGACCAGGACCCTTTCCACAGCACTGCTCTGCAGCCCCTCATTCCCCAGTCTGTCTGTGCATCCAGGGCTGTCCCATCCCAGGTGCAGAACCCAGCCCTTGTCTTTGTTAAACTTCACACAGTTGGTGATTGCCCAGGTCTGTCATTTTTCCAAGGCTCTCTGCAGGGCCTTTCTGCCCTCCAGGGAGTCAACAGCTCCTCCCAGTTTTGTATCATCTGCAAGCTTACTTAGTATCCCTTCCAGTCCTGCATTCAAGCTGTTTATGAGGATTTTTAAGAGAACTGGGCCTAAGATAGTGCCCTGTGGAACCCCACAGGTGACAGGCCGCCAGTCTGATGTCACCCCAGTTACTGTCACTTTTTGTGCTTGACCTGTGAGCAAGTTGCTCACCCATCACACGATGTGTTTATCCAGCTGTGGGCTGCACACTGAGATAGATGATATCCAAAGCTTTACTGAAATCCAAAAAGATTACATCTACTGACATTTCTTGATCAGATGGGCGGGTTACCTTAGCATGAAAAGAAATTAGTTTTGATAAGCACGACTTTCCTCTCATAAAGCTGTGCTGGCTGTGACCAATGACTGTGTTGTCCTTCAGGTGTTTTTCAATACTTCCCAGAATAATCATCATCATCTTCATAATTTTACCAGGCACTGGAGTGAGACTGATAGGCCTGTAGCTTCCAGGGTTATCCTTCTTGCCCTCTTTGAAAACTGGGACCTCTCCAAATTCCCAAGACTGTTCAAAAATCATCAAGAGATGCCTCGTGATGACATCAGCCAGCTCTTTATGTATTCTCAGATTAATCCCCTCACACCCCAAAGACTTATAGGGATCTATCTGGAGCAGCAGATCCCTCACACCTTCAGGGTTAACTCAGAGTTTATCATTCTCACAGTCACAGTCCTCTAGCTCAGAGTGCTGGGACCTCCTTAATCCATCATCAGTGTTGAAGATAGAGGCAAAGAAAGCATTAAACATCTCTACCTTGTCCATGGCCCTGGTTGTGAGGTGACCATCCTCATCCTGTAATGGGCTGATGTCATTTCAGCACTGCCTTTTGCCATTAATGTATTTTAAAAACCCTCTTTTTATTGTCCCCCACATTTCTGGTGGCTTCAATTGCAATGGAACTTTGGCCACATGAATTCTCCCCTTACAGTGGTGAGCAGCATCTCCGTATTACTTCCACATCACCTGACCTTGCTTCCAGTGGGCATACACCTTCCTTTTTCACCTTATCTCCAAAAGAAGATTCCTGTTCAGCCAAGGTAGCCTTCCACCTCATCTGCTTGACGTATGATTTTTAGGAATTGCCAACTCCTGTGCTCTCAGGAGATGGTGCTTAAAAAGTGATCAGCACTGATCAACCCCAGGACCTTCAAAAGCATTTTCCCAGGGGACTTTATTTACTGGTTCCCTGAACAGCCTGAAGTCTGCTCTTCCCATGTCCAGGGTTGAAGTTTTGCTGGCGCTTTTCCCTCTGTCACCAGAGATTTTAAACTCAGTGGCTTCATGGTCACTGTGGCCAAGACAGCCACCAATCTCCACTAAGAGGATCACAAGATCCTCTCTGTTGACTAGCAACAAATCAAGGAGGGCATCTTTCAGAGTCAGCTCTCTTAGTACCTGTACCATGAAGTTGTCATCCAGGTGTTTCAGGAATACAGAGGGAGTATATGAAAATTGTGTTAAGAAGCAGAATACGTTTTAAGGCCTGCTGTGGATCTGATGACCATCTCCCCATCTGAATATGTTCCCTGTGTGTCTAGGTCATTTGTATGGTAATAATGCATTTGAAATTAACCTCTTATGAAATGAGGAGAGGAGACTAAAACATCCTGGGGTTCTGCCTGTGCCAAATCAAAGCTTCTGTCTGGAAGGTAAAGTGTAAGCAATGTGTGGTTATTGCTCTTTTAGATATGCAGTGACTAACAAATAAGAGAAATATGTATATCAGTTTTAATACAACCTTTTCCTAAATGTCATTATTTGCGGAAAAGTACAGTGCTACCATGCACGAGGGAAGACTGATGTAAGTTAGATATAAATTTAATGTGAGCAGGAGTATGTTTCATGGTTTCTCAGACAGTGTCACAGAACACTACTGATTAAACACTCTATTGCAGACCAAAAGAGACAGAGTCATCAATTTTTACTTGAAATGAGTTGTATAAAACAACATATTAACTTTGCTGTCTGGCCCTGTCCACCCCCCATTCATTCCTCCTCTCTCCACCACTCCTCCTTTCCCCTGATTTAAAAAGAAATGGTTCCTGCTCACTCTACTAGTCTTCACTAGTGGTGCTGAGCAGTACTGGGTATGCTGTTCCAATGTGGTTACCATGGCGCCAGACAACCATCTGTAGCTCATACTCATCTATCTTCACTGTTTCACGTGTGACTCTTTCTTCAGACAGCAGGAAAATGACTGTGTAAAGGGCAAATTCAAACTCTGGGCTGACACCAATAAAGGTGCTTCCAATTGGCTTGACTGAGCCCTTCCAGCTGAACTGGATGCTCAAAACTTGGTCATCTTTGTCAGGCTGAAAGCATAAATGAAACAACAGAATAATCTCCAACACAGCTGTGACTGGACAGATAGAAATTCTGATTCCAGATTTTTGAGAGCTTTGTAAGATTCAGTCATCCTTTGTGTGCCTGGGTGCTATAGCTGGAGCACAGTCTTTTCCCTGACCCCTGGAGCATACATGACCATTTATCCCAACTAAGCCTCAGCAGTGTTGCAATTCTGTAAACACCAGCACATCTTTTTAAAATAGTTTTTGCAAAAAAAAAGAAGCTGGAAAGCATGTTAGTAGTCATTCTGCTTATATACAGTTATATACTGTATATACTTATTACTGTTCAAAACTCTGAGGCTATGATTGCATCATTACACCTGTTCCATTACAACTTCTATCTCTGGATCCATTTGTCTTGCAAAGGCCCCCAGCAGCTTGTTCTTACCCTAGTTTTGTTCTTCCGAGCCACGTATCCCTTGTAATCAATCTGGTTGTGCTTTTCCTGAAGGTAAAATTGCACCCAGTTGTGCAAACCTAAGATCTCTTTACCACGCCTTGTTTCTCCAACAAAAACATGTTCAAAACCACAAGAATCAGGTCTATAATGAAAAAGAAAAAAACAAAATACATAGGTCTTTAATATGTTTCATAGAGCCATAGAATGGTTTGGGTTGGAAGGGATGTTAAAGCTCATCTCGTTCCAACCTCCTGCCAAAGCAGGGACACTTTCCACTATCCCAGGTGTCTCAGAGCCCCATCCAACCTGGCCTTGGACACTGCCAGGGATGGGGCAGCCACAGCTTCTCTGGGCAACATACAACAGGGCCTCAGCACCCTCACGGGGAACAATTTCTTCCTCATATCCAATCTAAACCTGCTCTCTGTCAGTGTGAAGCATTCTTCCAGTTCTATGTGTAACATGGCACTTGGGCTTACATTTACCTAAATCAGAATAGCACAGAGATTTTCAGTGCCCATACCCATCAAACATACCTGTCTCCCTCTTTCCTGGCATAGAGCTGGAACCAGATGTCATAAAGCTGATGCTTGAAATCAGCAAGGTTTGGCTTTGCTAGATTTTTTTTCAGCAGATAGTCATGAGCTAGCTGAAGGATAGAAAACCAAGATACATACACAGTTTAGTTTTTAATTCAGTGTTTTCAGCGACAAAAAAGATCTGTGTTACTCACTCTCATGACCTCTGTCGCTAAGATCGCATCAAGGAAACAATTGTTTTCAGCTATTTCTTCTGGAGTCACTACTTCTGCTACACCAGTTGATGTCTCATAGTTGTCCAATAAGGAAATAAAGGCTGCAGAAAAAAGAGAAACTTTCAGTCTGCTCATATGCCTGATCCAGGCATTAGAGTGCCATCATAAAAAGTCACCATAGAATATGCCTTGACAGCCCTTAGAGAAAGTCATTCCTTTATATGTCAGATTCCACTCCCAGGTACACTGTTAGGTGTAGGCCTCAAGGTGACTCAAGGCCAGATCACTGCTGTACTTTTTAAAGATCTTTTTAAAAATAAAGAGCTAGTGAGCTTTCTTGTGGAGCTGAGTGATGAAGTAATAATTACCTTCTACCAAAACAAATCATATCTGACCACCACAATTACAGACACAGGCTTAGGACTTTGAGCTATGCTGGCACAAGGTTTTGTGGGCATTATTTCAGCAGAGAAATAATAGAGCATAAACCTATACGAGATGTCTTGAGCTTGAGAAAAATTAGGGAAGGAAACATACATTCATAGACTTGGCTGAAGTATAGCCCCAACAGAAATGCAAGAACTAGCTATGGGTCTAGTACTATCTAGAAGGGCTTAGAAGCTGTGAGTAAAGGAGTAAAGATTAATTTGGTGTCTTTTTCAATACACAGAATCATAGAAGGGTTTGGGTTGGAAGAGACTTTAAAGATCATCCAGTTCAAACTCCCTGCCATGGGCAGGGACACCTTCTACTATCCCAGGTGTCTCAGAGCCCTATCCAGCCTGGCCTTGGACATTGCCAGGGATGGGGCAGCCACAGCTTCTCTGGACAAACTGTTCATTACTGTGTCTCAACCGCCCTCACAGGAAAGAATTTCTTTTGAAATTCTAATCTTAACCTACTCTCTGTCAGTTTGAAGCCATTCCCCCTTGCCCTGTCACCCTTGTAAAGAGTCTCTCTCCATCTTTCCTGTGGGCTCCCTTCAGGCACTGCAAGGCCACACTGAGGTCACCCCAAAGCCTTCCCTTCTCCAGGCTGAACAATCCCAGTTCCCTCAGCCTTTCCTCCCAGCAGAGCTGCTCCATCCCTCTGCTCCCCTTGGTGTCCCTGCTCTGGACTGGCTCCAGCAGCTCCCTGTCCTTCCTGTGCTGGATCCCAGGGCTGGATGCAGCCCTGCAGGGGGATCTCAGCAGAGCGGGGCAGAGGGGCAGAATCCCCCCTCCCCTGCTGCCCACGCTGGGGGCTCAGCCCAGCTCAGGGGGTTCTGTTCCAGCGCACACAGCCAGGGCAGGGCCAGCTCTCACCCACAGCACCCCTGAGTCCTTCTGCCAGGGCTGCTCCATCTGCTCATCCCCAGGCTGGATTGATCCCAGGGGTTGTCCTGACCCTAGTGCAACACCAGCACTTGGTCTTGTTAAACCCTGTGAGATTCCCATGGGCCACTTCTTGAGCTTGTGGTGTCTCATCCCTTTTACTTTGTAGTGGAAGAGCCAGAGAATTCAGATTTTGCCTAAGGAACAAAAGGATGTTCCTCCTCAGGCTCAGGTACAGGTACCCTCCATGCAACTGTTACGAAAACTCCCTTCAAATGACCTACAGCCTGATGATCCTCACCACCATCCGAAGAATATACAGTGTTATATTTTAGGCAAACACATCAAAACCAGCACAGATTTTTTATATCACATCCACCATTAACAAAAGAACAGGTCTCACTTGCAAAAGTTTTTATGCTCTTCAGGCGTTCTTCATTTACATTGTGAAAGAGATGTCTGGCTGCGTTGTCCTGGACGGCACTGTCACCTTGCTGTGCTGGGCCTGCTTTTCCCTAGGAAGACACCAGAGGAAAACAATGTAAGGAGTAAGATGTCCTTAGAGAAGATAGTGCCTGCCTTTGTAATAATCAAACCAAACCCCATAATGCTATCAGGATTCTTTGCTAGGAATTGTCTTCCTATGAAACAAGAGAAGACATTACAGAAGTGCCAGCATAAAGAAAAAAGACAATCTCTGGCACTGTAAGAGCCTGAAATTTCTCTGTTGACACAGCTGATTGTGATGGCCCATGTGATAGTTCTGTTCTGCTCAGTAACCAGCTGTGCTATTATACATCACAAATGGTAAACAGAAGTGATGTAGAGCAAGGGCTTCCTCCCATCACAAATAAATTAAAAGGAGATTTGGGTACCTTCTGTCTCTGCAGTTGTAAGGAGGCTTTCCTGATAATTTTCAAATTTCTATTTCATAAATGGTATTCTCAAGGAAAGAAGACAGAAGATGAATAGCAGCTTGTTAACGCAGGCAAGGGGTACCTAGATCCTTGTTCTGACAAATGGAGAAACCATATGGGAGAAGTTTTTCCCAAATGCATTTTGGCTTGAGGTAGGTACCACTATTTTGAGTTTATCAGCAACAGAAAATTTTCTGTTATAATATGAAGCAAAACTGGAATAAAGTGTTTGAGTAACATCAGAATAAAGTGAGTTCTTGTGTGAGGACAAAACTGGATTGTGAATATTCTGGCCTGTTGCAATTTGTGGTCAAAACACATGGTCATGTTTGCACTGCACTGAGCTAGCAAGGAGTGAATGGCTGCTCATCAAATCTCTCACTCCTCCCTCACAGTTCCCTGGGACTGGAAGCAAGTCCTGAAGTCTTCTTCACCCACCCCTCTGTGCTACTCCCCGCTCTCCCAGAGAAACCCAGGAATTTCTCAAATTCCTCCCTTATTCCCCTAAGAATGACTTGCGACCTTTCTCCCTTTCTCCCTTTCTCCCTTTCTCTCTTTCTCCCTTTCTCCCTTGCTGCAAGTCACCCAGACCACACACACAAGTTGTCATTCACACACTGAAACACCCAGGGTGGAACAGGACATCTCTGGTGCTGCTTAAAGTGTGGTTAACACTGAATTCAGACTGTTTCTCAGGGTGTCATCTTGTTGGTTCTTGAAAGCCTCCAGATATGGGGATTTCACAGCTTCTCTAGGCATCGTGTTCCTTTGTTGTTGTTGAATTTCATGATGTTCCTTCCTTAGCCTGTTCCTCCAGCCTCCTGTGTCCAGTGGAAGAGAAGCCATACACCTGAGCATATCGACTTCCTCACCACAGTTTGCTGTCATCTGTAAAACTGGAAGGGTTGCATGCTGGTTCCTCCTCCAGCTCACAGATAGAGATATGAAATATTACAGGGCCCAAGACAAACACCTGAGAGACTCCACTTGTAACCAAGGTCCAGGTAAGTGTGAAACATTTGTGATCTCTGCACCGTTCCCTCTCCTAAGGGATGCTTTCCTCACTGGACACGACAAAGGACAGGCAACTCTTTTAGCAAAAGGCACTTTTGCTGCAGCACCACACCACCCTTAATCCTGACTTAGCAACTGGTTACCTGCACATCAATTGTGTAGTCTTCCCCAGGCCTAAGGCGGTGAACATCTACATCCCACATCTCATTGAAAAGCTTAGAAAGTTCATGATTTAAGGCCTTCCTGTCAAGAAATACAGAGGAATATATGTGTTAAAAAAGGGCACATGCTGTTATTTCTGCAAGTCACTTCTAGAGTCTTCTAATGCCACTCCATGTTCGGGATATCAGCTTGTCACTAAGTTTCTCTTTCTCCCCACACCTTCCTGTCACTGCTGCTGGAAAAACCACAATGCTTATGGTCCACATTCCTTTTCAAAGAATGCAGGCAACCTGTAAGGAAACCTGAGCCTTCGCTAAGGTTATGTCAGAATCTATTTCAACAAAGTTTTGTTGTTAAGTCTTCCTGCGGTTTTCCATGCACCGAAACAAAAAGGAAGATGGTACTTTTCCATTCTTGAGGATTCTGTGCACAAATCAGAGGCAAGCAAGAGATTGTTACTAGCATGCTGCAACGCTGCCAACTGAACAGGAAGCACAGAATTCTCTCTATGATGCTTTTCTAGCAGCAATCATATAAACTCTTCCTACCCTTTTTCCTTCAAGCAAGATTCCACACAGAATGTTTTCCTTTGCCATGTGATTATCCCAGCATAAAGGTAGTGGTGACAAAGGGTGAGTAAGGCTCTAAATGCCAGGTCTGCATACAATAAAAATCCCTCATGCACTGATCTCTGATGCACATACAGACCTACCCAAGCTTCTCCTTCCCTTATTTTTAATGGAGTCTTTTCCTGCATAATAGTGTACAGTTTTCAGAAGTCTGTCCATTTGTCTATCAACAAGATTTAAGAAGGGTTGTGTCTTGGTTTTGCATGGCCTGGTTTTTGGTAGCGGGGGGGTCCACGGAGGTGGCTTACCTGAGAAGATGCTAGAAGCTTCCACCATGTCCAGCAGAGCCAATCACTGATGGCTCTGAAGATGGACATGCTGCTGGCCAAGGCTGGGCCAATTAGGGAGGTTGGTAATGCCTCTGTGATAACATATTTAAGAAGAAAATCAACACAAACTGGGCACAGTTTTTCCTAGCCAGAGAAGAGGAGGAGGTGAGAACACGTGAGGAAAACAACTGGGGACACCAAGGTCAGTGCAGAAGGAGGGGCAGGAGGTGCTCCAGGTGCCAGAGCCAAGGTGCCTCTGCAGGCCGTGGTGAAGACCATGGTGAAGCAGCTGTGCCCCTGCAGCCTGTGGGTCCACAGGGGATGCAGAGATCCACCCGCAGCCCATAGGGAAGGTGCCCATGCCAGGGTGGGTGGATGCCTGGAGGAGGCTGTGATCCAGTGGGACACCCGGTGGAGAGAGAGGGCCCCGTTTCCAGGCTGGAGCATCCTGTCCTTGGAGGACTGCACCCCGTGGAAGAGTGACCCACGCTGCAGCAGTTTTGGGAGGACTGTGTGCCTGTGGGAGGAATTCATGTTGCAGCAGTTTGGGGAGAACTGCTGCTCGTGAGATTTGGAGCCACACTGGAGAAGTTCACGGAGAACTGTCTCCTGTGGGAGGGACCCCACAGTCTTGTGCACAGGGGAAGACTGCTCTCCCTGCACAGCAGAAGATTATCTCGGGTGACAAACTGACCAAAACCCCCATGCCCTGTCTCCCTGCGCTGTCAGTGGGAAGGAGGGAGGGGTTGGGGGGAAAAAGATGTTTTTAAGGGCTTATTTTACTTCTCGTTATCCTCCTCTGATATTTTTAGTAATAAATTTACTTTGTACTTCTAAGTTGAGCCTGTTTTGCCCTTGGAGTGTTTTCTCATGGTCCTCATCTCAAATGAACCCTTCATTAATTTGTTTCTCTCCTCTGCCCAGCTGTGGCAGGGGAGAGTGAGGGAGTGGCTTTTGTCGGTGCCTGGCATTTGGCCAGTGTCAAACCACAACGGGTTGTTATTGTGATGAAGCACTCAGAGATAGCTCCAGTTCAAGTACATTATGTCCACACTAAGAGGAGATAAAGAAGATGGAGGGGAGAAAAAAAGAAGTGGATTAATCTTTAAATGACTGACAGTGGAATCAATCAGTTACAAACCAGCACATGAATCAAAGCCCAGAGAAGAACCACTTGATAATTTTGAATTCTTCTCCAAAAGAAATGTTTTCCAGAGAAGAAGAAAAGTACAGAAGTCTGTCAAGAATTGGCATTTCTTTAAAATAGCTCTTGGGGCAACTTGCCATGATTTTACCAACTGGTTCTCCCAGACTGAACCAAGGCACCTTCAAGCCCAGCTCTGAACCTCTGATTAGTGTTACATCTTCTCCTTCTGTTCTGGCCAGGACGGAGATAACTCACTGCATCCTCTTGCCAGTGGCAAATTCCATGCTCTCTAGCAGAAAGAGCAAACAAAGATTGTGGCAAAGGCACAAAGGCAGGGCAGATAACCGTAACTACTGCAGCTGCCACGCCTCAGTCCACCTGTAACCACGGATCTGAGCTGCTGTGTTCCTCAGCTACGCTGGAGGCACTGACAGTGCATTTTCCCTCGGGTTCTCTGGTACTTTGGGATAGTTGTGGATTGGAAATCTACATGATCACTTGAACTTTTAACTGGGCTTGAACAGGTGTCAATACCTGAAAAAAGGAAAAAGGCTAAAATTTCTAGCGTATAGGAGCCAAAGGATATGTTCATTGTCAAGGTTAAACAGGAATATGAAGGAAGATTTGTGCTTGGAACAGGTACTTGCATGGATCTCGCAGTGGAGAAGAAGGAGGCTGTCACAGAGGAGCTTCATTCAGCCCCTGCCCAAACTCCAGGCTCTGCTTGTACAGTAAGTGGTGCTTGTGGCATCACATTATCAACACTGGCTGGGCTGCCCAAACAAGGCCCCTGCTCAATGTCCCAGGGAGCGGCCTCAGAAGCCACCAGCAGCAGCAGTTTTATTTATTTCCAGCCATACTTCCATATTCTTCCCAGAGTCTTAAGAAGAGCAAGCCCTTCTCAAAAGAGCTTACAAACCACCACCAAACAGAAAACTGCTCACCTCAGCAGCTCAGCTGAAGGCCCAAGGACAGGACTGGTGAGTTCACAGAACAGTACCAGAGATGTTTTTCAAACTTCAAGCCTTTACCTTGGACTGCTCTAATTTTATTGGATCACTTTTGTCCTGGATTCTGGACCTTCCTGCTGTCTCCTCCTCTGCATCAGCTTATCCCATCCATTTGAGAACCATCATATTATGTTTAATAGAGTTTTTACTTTGGAAGGAACTCCTGGTGGTGGAGAGGAGTCTGCTGCCTGCTGAACATCCAAGGTATGTGGAACATTAGGGAGGGTGTCAGCTGGGTTTTATTATAATATTTTGTTCCACAGATACAGTATTTTATATACGTATATTTTCGTGTGTGTGTATTTTGGTGAAAGTCACCTATCTAGGAGAGATCTGTCATCCCTTTAATACCCACTGCTTGTTCTCAGTCTGCTATTGGCAGATTTGTCCTGTGTTTATAAAGCACTGTAGGGCTCTGTTTGACCTTTCCTCCTTTAGAAATATTATGGAATATCACATGAGCTCAAGGTGTCTACTCAGGAGAGGGTTACAGCAAGCATATACCTAGAGATTTCAATCCCCGTTTTTGTTTAATAAATATTCTTTTACTAAATGTATTCCTGCATTCAGGAAACTTGTCCCAAAACTGAAATCACTACATTTTACAAAATAAAAGCCTTTACTCTCCTTTATCTCTGTTAGGTGCTACCACAATGTCATAATGAAGCTTTCCTCTCCTTTTTGTTGTCCCTTTAGTTTCCAAACAGAGACAGCACCTGTTTATGCTGTAAATGAAGATTTAAAAAAATATACCCTTGCCAAAGCAAAAAAACTTGTCTAGCAACCTATACAGTCATCTTGTAAAAACTCTTTCTGGATGGTATTTCTTTAAAAAGGGCCATAAACTTAGCTTACACATACAAGGTGAGACAACTTCAATGAGAAGATGCCCAACACCTTCATGCAAATCCATGACACACCAGCAAGTAGGTAAGGTTTTCCTGGAAAAGGGTATTGCATATTTACTCCCTGGTTTTCAACACAATGGCATGGCTGGCTCAAACACAGAGATGTTTATCATCAATTCTCAATCCCCTCCCTATGGTGAAAGTTCTGAGTTGTTAAATTTATGCTTTCACATAGAATTAATTATTTCTGTGCAAGAAGTCTGGCCAATTGGATTTTGTCCAGTTGGAGCCTTGTTTGGATGTGCTTATGTGAGCAAAGCACCACCCCAGTAACCACACTCAGTCTGCACTTTTAAGAGCTGAGAAAACTTGGGAGAGGCTCTTTGCAAGAGTAACTGATGCACCAGCAGTGTGGTTAGAGCAAAAGAATCTAACATCTTCATTTTATTCTTCATTCTACCCAAAACAATGCTCCAAGAAGAAGACTTTATTGCAATAAATCAGAAATGACTCAAGACATGAAGAGAATTAAAGGTCAGTGGCAAATAATGTGTGCAAGTCAACAGTGTCAGAGCAAGAAAAACATGTATTGCAAATGGGTCACATGAAGCCCTGCAAAGGTTTGATTGAACACCTTCTCCAAAGCAAATTTACCTTCCAAGATCCTTTCAACAACATGCAATTTTATAGAGCCTTTAATCTTTACATAGAGAAGAAAAGGATTTGGAATACCTAATGAGCAGCTGTTTAGAAGAAGTTTCCAATCATTTAAAAAACTTGGTTCAAATGTTGTGAAATATATGCAACAGCTTTTATGGCTAACTGAAGATAGAAACAATTCTTTAGATTTTCATCTTACGCCAGTATCTATGTCTTCTATTTGAGTCCAGTGATTTTTTTATTTTTTCATTTAAAGCTGGTATTTGAAATACTGAAGGATAAATATGGCAGGTTTTGTACGTGGAAAGGGCAATGTCAAGGGGCAAACATAAGAGTGGAACAATCTGTCAAGGTCCTGGGCAGGCAGCTGATGTTTGAAGAACTGATTCTAAGTTACCAGCTATGTTTAAGCACAGTCTGATTTTAGCATCGCCTTTATTTTAAGCTAATGGTTCAGTAGCCTCAGCGATGTTTTACACTGCAGTGAGTCAGTAAAGCAGAACAGAAGGAGGACCAGGGTTCTTGCTGTGTGCCATGTCATGTAATATTCACCCTTTTACAGACAAATCTATCCCATCCCCACTACCCTTCCTGTTAGAGGAGAATTAGTATGATTGTCTCTTACCCACTTGCCATGCCAGGAAGAAGTTTTTCTCTTGGCAAATACTCTGAGCAGGGAGAAGGCAGCCAGAAGCTCAGCAATCCTCCCGTAGTCCAAGGCACAGAGCTGTGCTCCTCTTACACCCTCTTGCCCGCTGAGGACTGTCACTCAGCCTGACAGGAAGGCACGGGAGAAGCAGGAGGTGCCAATTCCCACAAGAGTCTAACGACAACACCACAACTCACGCCTCTCTCAGCGCAGGAACACTCACACCAGGAAGTCAGCTGGTGCCTCACCTTATCTTGCATCTTGGATTATTTGCCATACAGATTTTACATCTCTGGATGATGTTTGAGCCCAGAAAAAAGCACTGCAAGCCTGAAAGCCTTGTGATAGATGGGACATTCTAGTGTTATTCTGTATCTAGTGATTATTTGACATTAGAAGGGAAGATGATAATTAAACTGAGATCAAAAAAAATCAAAGGCGGGGAAGAAAAAACCACCAACAAATGCTTCTTTATTTACAGCTGAAACTGCTAAATGGGATCTTGTGAATATTAGGAGGTGTTATAGCAAGGAAACGTTTTTGAAAGGCAGAACTTTGCATGTGCCACTGGAAGCAAGTGGTGGCAGGTGCTGGTAGGTGCAGGTACCCACTCCAGTGCCTGTCCTGGCAAGCTTGCATTCATTATGTGGCTAAATCAACCTTCAGATGGTTTAAAGTTTATTGGGTTTTGGTTGGTACTTGTAGCATTTTCTTCTTCATAATAATTAATTTCTGAAAAGCATAGCCTTAGGTCTAAACTATATATATAGGAAGAGAGAGAGAGAGAGAGAAGCCAGAATGGCTTGATGCTAGCTACCAGTCATACAAATGGTTCTGCACCGCTGGTCCATGTACCCCTTCAAAGAATTAATTTAGAGCCAAATAAAACCCCTGGTAATGAAGACACCTGACACACAGAATTGCATAGGGAAAAAGACATGCAGCCCACTTAAAACTCTTAAAAGTGAAGCTTCCTTTTGACACTGGTAGGGGAAATGAAAGTATCTCAAATTTGCATGTCCTTAATTTTAACAGAAATAATTTTCTTTATCATTTTTGGATAGTATTTATTGCAGTTCAGGGTAAACAAGGTAAATGACAAAAATCCATTACCCTGGATTTGTCAACTGCCCCAGTTTATCAACTCAATGCAGGAACTCTTCTTCTAAGCTTTCCTTTAAAATACAAAAGCCAGTGGGCATATTCTGTCCATAAGAAAGTTGTGACTTCTTTACTCACACTAGCAGAAAGAGCCCAGATGGGAGCCAAGGGAATTTTCACTTACAAGCAGCATCATCACTAGAGTCAGTGGTTTTAAGTTAATCTTTAATAAAATTACAACTCAGTAGCATCACCAGCAATTTCACAACCGTGTACTTGAATCTCTTTTAAAACTTCTGTCTTTTGATTTGGACACTGAGCTAAGAAAAATGCAAAGTTGCTGAAGAGGTGCAGGGGTGTGTTTGCCAACACAAACGAAGCACTGATCAGAGGCAAATTGGATCAGCACAGAATCTGGGTCATCCCCAGGTCTAATGCAGAAAAAAAAAAAGTGTGCAGAGAGCAGCCTTAGTATCTACATGAGTTGGCTTCCTCTACAGCAGAGCCCAGCCAGTGCTTTGTCAAACCCATTGCACAGGGCAGCAGATGTGGTTTCTGTGCAAGAGTTGAGGCCAGGCTGCCCCTGCGCTCTGTTCCTCTTTTTCTGTCACGAGGGAATAGGGAGAGTGTTTGGTGCTGTCTCACTCACACGTGACCAGCACTTCCAAGGAGTGGGGTGAGAAATTGTGGAAGATGTTCTGCCTGACAAAACCACCACCTCAAGCATCAGGTGCTGACCTTTGCCAAGGTCAAGGATCAAGGAGATACTGGGAATAAAACATGTTTCTAAAGCATGTAGGCATCTCTGCACATTTCTGGCCTAAATATTTTGCTTTTCCAGCCAAGGTGGCCAACAGGTAAGTGTTGGTTTGTCACCTCTAGTCTGGTGCCTACATTTCCCTGAAGGGAGAAAGGGTTGATTCAGAGTTAGTTTAAACCTCTTTGGTCGATCAAGAGAGGTGTGAGTGAGAACACTGAGTTTTACAGGCTTCCAGACCAATGCAGCCAGGGCTCAAACCTGCACAAAGGGCACGTTTCAGCTGGACAGGCTCGCTCAGGGAGACTGAGTAAAAGCTGCCAGCTGGAACAAACACCCTGCAGATCTACAGCACACTCAGTCCTTTCCCAGGAAAAGGCAGAGCAGATCTTTGGGTCATGTTTTGCGTGTGGATGTAGGGAAGAGGGAAGTTTACGAGACACTGAGGATGCTGGACATTCCCATGGGAGCTTTGGCCATTGCTGCCAAGTCTCCACAAGCTGACCCACACTGAAAAGCAGTGGAGACACAGCCTGAGTTGGTCAGTGGGAACCCATCCAGGTCAGAGCTCACTGAGAGCAGAGCACAGGGACACTGAGGTCTCCACCCTTCCTTAAATATTAATATTCAAGTTGGAGCCTCTCCTACCAGATTGTTTCCCACCAAACTCCAGGATCCCTGTGCCTGTATCTGTTATCTCCCTTTTCCTAAGCCTCAGCCTCTCAGTCCTGGAGTCCTTCTCTCCAGCCAGTGGTGTTACAATCCCTACAACATACTGGGGAGTTTCTGGTGCAGCAGCTGTCATTCTGAAAGAGAAAACGATGAGGATTACAGAGCCAGGCATGTTCTTGTCATAGAAACGCCAGGAATAAATAATTCCATCCCTGCAGCTACATGTATGTACCTGGACTGCGACACAACCTTCTTACCATTAGGCTGGTCTGTTAATATTCTTGCACTTACCAGTGCTAATTCCCAGGTTTAGTAAGTAAATCATGACTGACTTATGATATGTTCTCACAGCCAGATGAGCCAGCTGCACACTCAGCAAACCAAGAGGCCAAAAGAAAACATCTGCTTGGGCACACAAGAGGCTCAGTACCCCTGTGTGAGCTTAAGGGATAAAGGAGGACTTTTTTATTATGTTTATTTTTAGGACAGCCAAGCATATGCCTTTCTTGATTTTGTAAGGAGAAACCGTCTAGGAATCATGGAAGACATACTGAGAAGACACAGTATGTGAAGACATATTAATTAAAGAGTTTTGAAGTGTTTCATATTTAGCACAAAGATACATTGGGTTATTAGTCACTAATTTTCACACATTGGTGTAAACCAAAATTTTAGGGAGCCTGGCTGAAATATCCTATCTTCCTACACAGCTCAGTTCTTTTTGGATCAATGAATCCTTAAGGCTGAGGGAACTGGGATTGTTCAGCCTGGAGAAGAGAAGGCTTTGGGGTGACCTCAGTGTGGCCTTGCAGTGCCTGAAGGGAGCCCACAGGAAAGATGGAGAGAGACTCTTGGCAAGGGCCTGGAGTGACAGGACAAGGGGCAATGGCTTCACACTGACAGAGAGCAGGTTTAGATTGGATATGAGGCAGAAATTGTTCCCTGTGAGGGTGGGGAGGCCCTGGCACAGGCTGCCCAGAGAAGCTGTGGCTGCCCCAT
Source organism: Coloeus monedula (assembly GCF_965178545.1). Classification (NCBI taxonomy): domain Eukaryota; kingdom Metazoa; phylum Chordata; class Aves; order Passeriformes; family Corvidae; genus Coloeus; species Coloeus monedula. The sequence continues at coordinate 14,726,366 of NC_138784.1, forward strand.
CCCTGGCAGTGTCCAAGGCCAGGCTGGATGGGGCTTGGAGCACCCTGGGATAGTGGAAGGTGTCCCTGCCCCTGGCAGGGGGTGGAACTGGATGATCTTTAAGGTCCCTTCACACCCCAAGCGGTCTGTGATTATTTAGGCAGTTAACAGAGCGCACCGGGGCGCTCGGGGCGCGGTGCGGTCACACAAGGCGCGTGCCTGGCACAGAGCCCCGGGCAGCCGCACCGCCATGGCGGGGGGGCGGGCGGGCCGTGACGTCAGCACACGGGGCGGGGCACAGCCCAGGGCGCTGCGTGACGTCACGGGGCGGAGCGGGACAGGCACCGCCCAGGGCGCTGAGTGACGTCACGGGGCGGAGCGGGACAGGCACCGCCCAGCGCGGTGCGTGACGTCACGGGGCGGGGCGGTGCAGCCTGGCGCCGTGCGGCGTAACGGGGCGGGGCGGGGCGGTGCCCGCGGGGTGTCGGGGCAGCGATGGGGGCACAGCTCAGCGCGGTGAGTGCCGGTGGTCGGCCGGGAGCGAGGGTCCCTTCCTGCTCACCCCTGCTCTGCCCGCAGCGCCCCGGGGCGTGGCGGTGTCCCGGGGTGTCCTAGCGTGTTGTTGGTTTTGTTATTGTTTCTGTTATTGTTGCTGCTGTTGTTGGGGGCCCGCGTTGATGGCTCTGAACGCTTGTGGTGTTTTCCTCCGTCGGAATAATTTCAGACTGGAGGGGCGTAGGTTTAGAGTGGGTATGAGGAAGAAATTCTTCCCTGTGAGGGTGGCGAGGCCCTGGCACCGATTGCCTGGAGTTGTGGCTGCCCCATCCCTGGCAGTGTCCAAGGCCAGGCTGGATGGGGCTCTGAGCAGCCTGGGATAGTGGGAGGTGTTCCTGCCCACGGTGTTGGAACGAGATGATCTTTAAGGTCGCTTCCAACGCAAACCATTCCACGATTCTATGATCATGCCTGCTGAGCGGGGGTTCTGCAGCGCTGTCACCTCTGCCACGCATCGTTACCCTCTTTTCTCAGCTGCCTGTTACGGTTCTTTGCTCCGGTGCTCAAACACTTCTGTCTCTGGATTTGTGAGAGAAGCAGGATAGAGCTGCATTCAACATGTGCTGGTTTGGGTACAGCTGCTCATAAGGTGCATTGAACAGAGGAGATGAGGCTAAAGCTGCAGAAGTTATGAAATCCGTTTATCCTCTCGTTGGTTTCTGACACAGATGAGAAGAATGTTTAGCTGAGATTACTTCAGAAACAGGGTTTTTGAAGCTGAGGGTCCAAGGTTTGTCATGCCAAAGCAGGGTTTGGTTTGTGTGTTTGCAGGGCAGTGCTGGAGTGTGGAGCCGTGAGCTTGTGTTTTTGAAGGTGCTGTGCTCACCACACCCCAGCAGTGCAGTCTCCATGGCTTTTCTCTTTGTTATCACACAGAGGCCTCTTTCCATTAATAAAAATTCCTGCTCGGTTACTAATTCTGCCTTCTCTGTTTGCAAAGATTTGTGCAGCTGGAAATGATGAGTCACAAGGTCCCTGTTTAGTGATTCTCAGGCCTTTTGGTCAGCCTGTTGCTCTCTGCTGCCATAGACCTGATGCTGTGCAGTTTTCTTCATTAATATCTTGGTCTGCCCTGTGATGAGGGTATATAGGCCACTTTTAACCCAGAGAATGCTTTTCTTAGCAAGCATGACTTTTTGTAATCATTCAGCCTTCAGTTCTTCCCCTTTTTTCTGCCCACCTGGTCATAGATCTGAGTAAGGAACTAAAATAGCTTTCTGAATTAAGTGGGTGTGCTGTTTCTTTCCAGGCCAAATCCCATGAGACTTTTGCACTAATGACCACGAACAACAAATTGCTTTCCACGAGGTTAATGCTATGTTAAAATTATTTGTCATTGCCTGGCCACAGCAGCACTATTTTTGTTCATTTTAGATAGCCACATTTGTAAATGAAACTGTTTTAAAATATTAATGTCTCATTTGAAACACCTGCTGCAGAGTCAGCTTGCTGTTGCCACCAGACCTCACTCACATGTTAATTTCTTATTAAGGAGTTTATTTGCTGCTCTGTCACCTTGAACAACTTTCCTCTCTCTGCCCTCTTTTGTGACTCAGTAACAAAAGTTCTTCCCAGAGCTGCAGTAATGTGGTGGCTCTATAAGAGTTTAGGAATAATTTTCCTGTAAACTTCAGCTTCTTCAGAAACAGCCTGTGTGGAGCTACTGCAGTATTCCCAAGTAAAAGTGAAAAATGCAGTGTGTATATGGCATGGTGTGCCCTCAGGCTGTACACAGTGATGATACATTTTAAACCTGTACAGCAGCATTTTAAGAAGAGAGAATTTGTGCCATCCCGCAGTTTTATTATTAATAATGGAAGTTTTTGTAGCCTCCTGAGGGACTGTCACAGTTGCACAAATGCCATTCTAAAATACTGGTCAGGTCCCTTTAAAATAAAGTGAAAATGAAAGCTAAGCAGGCAGAACTTCGAGCTCATTTTTTAAAAATTTTTGCTATAGTCATGCTTTTCCCCTCACCTCTGTTGAAGTGTTGAATAACAAATTACTGAGTCAGAGAGGATTTTTATAAGTAGTTGTGCAGTTTATTCTCCTGCTCCAATGTGAAGGGGGTGGTGTAGTGTCAGAGCATAATCTGTTGCTGTCTTACAGGGCTTCAAATGTGGGGAAAATGAAATGATAAAGGGACAGAAAGGGCTGTCCCTTGGCTCTGTCCTGCAGCTTAGCTGCTTTCCCAGGGAAGGGGTGCTGCTCTGCGTGCACGGGTCTATGTGGTGGTGGAATCACCAATGCCTGCACCCAGACTCTGAGGTGGAGGGTGTGTGCATGGTGCCAGCACCCAGCAGCAGTGGGGGTGGCTGGCAAAGTCCTGCTCAGCTGCCAGAGACAGCGTGGGGTCTGTGGTCAAGCACGAGACCCCAAATTACGGGGTGTCTGCAGCGCGTGGGGTGGCGTGCGCAGGGGTCTGTGCAGCAGTGGCCTCTATGTCCAGATGGCAGCAGCTGGGGAGCCTGGGGAGTGGGCACAGTCTGCCAGGGCAAAGCCAGCTGCTGGGGGATCCACCTCACACACGTGTGCGCGTGTACGGAATTCCCACTCACGGACCTTCATCCCGGTCAGTGGGGAGAGGAACGGGATAAGCCCATCGGTGCTGTTTGTGTGAGTGTCTGGCTGTGTTGGTCAGTGTGGTCAGCCACATGTTTAGGTTGGGTATCAGGAAATGGTTCTTCCCCCAGAGAGTGGCCAGGCACTGGAACTCCCCAGGGAATGGTCACAGCCCCAAGCCTGACAGAGTGCAAGGAACATTTGGACAACATTCTCAGGCATAGGGTGGGATTGTTGGACCATGTGGGACCAGGAGTTGGACCGGATGATCCTGATGGGCCCCTCCCAAGTCAGGATATTCTGTGATTATGTGTGTATTTGGGCACACGTGACACGTGTGTCTGTGTGCCTGCTGGAGATGGGGATTCGGCCTCCCTAACAGGGGACCTGGGGATATGGAGCTGTGACAGCCTCGCTTGTGTCCAGCTGCCAGCGTGGCAACCCCATGCTGGTGTGCACGTGCCTCAACACAGGAGTGACACCAGGTCTTCATAAAGCAAGTCTGTGGGTTTGGGATTTCTTTTGTAATAATGCTTTGTCTTGCTGCTCAAGGAACCATGTTCTCTGTTGGTGGTTAGATTGTCATGGCATAGTACCCTTTTCCTTGTCACCCAAATAACTCTCTCTCATTCTGCACGTGTGTGTGACGCTGTTTCTGTGCTGCTGCAGTTGCGTCAGGTTGTGGCATACCCAATATGGCTGATCTACACCACTGTCATGAGGATTTTCAGGAATCCCCGGCCTGCAATTACCCTGAAGGACCCAGAAGTGAAGTATGCACTGAGGCTGATTGATAAGGAGGTAGGTGCACGTGCAGTGCTGAGCATGACCTCTCCAGGGACGCTGTGAAATGCTTACAGCTTCTGAAGTCTTGGGTGGTGTCCCAACAGAGTGGATACTTTTGTCTTCAGGAAAGAATTCCTTTATAAAAGCTCTTTGTGTGGTATAACTGAGTTCTGCAGTTCTGCAGGCAGCTTGTTTCCAAGCAGTTTAGAGTGGAGAATGCTGCTTTAGAAATGATCAAACTCACGGTCACGTGCATCTCATGTTATGGAGCACATCAGCAGAAATTCCCAAACTGTGCATTACTGGCTGGGCTAAGGGACACAAGTCCTGCTGTCAGGCAGGGCAGGCAACTTTTCCATGGTCAGTAGCATTCAACAGCAGCTGTCAGAACTATGTTGATACTGATTCCTGTTACTGGATTGATGTACTGTAATGCCTTACAGGAAGACAGGTGTTTAAGTCATGCAGTCCTGACAGCACCTGAGCTGTCTCAGCTTCTCTTTCTCTCTGTTAAAAGTAAAGCCTCCTGGTACAAAATTAAGTTCTTGCTCAAGTGGGATACCAGAGGAAAGTCATGATGCTTTCAGGGGTGGATCTTGCCATCAGAAGTTGGTAACTAAATTTGTGGGAAGTGAGCCAAAAACACCAAAGTTGAAAAGTCCAGGTTTACCTTGGAAAAACCCACCATCAAAAGCATGAGAGAGAAATCTTGGTTTTTCAGGTGTAAAGTCACACCTGAAGATATCTTTAGTGTTGACTTTTTAAGGCTATGAGCTATTCAGAAATTTTTCAGAAGACTTTGGACTGGAACAGAGCTTTGTTTGAGGTTTAAAGGGTGCACTGATAGCTTGGCTTTCCCTGGTTCTGTCTGTCAAAGGAAACAATCACTGTCATTTTGAATCCTGGGTTTGTGGGAACTGAAAACTTCCCTGTGGCTTGGGCTGGGTTGCATTGCTGAATTTATCTCCCAGGTGTACTGCAACCACACTGTTATTATAGACTCCCTACTTCCCATGAGGTTGGGAGAGGCTGAGGGAATTGGGATTGTTCAGCCTGGAGAAGAGAAGGCTTTGGGGTGACCTCAGTGTGGCCTTGCAGTGCCTGAAGGGAGCCCACAGGAAAGATGGAGAGAGACTCTTGACAAGGGCCTGGAGTGACAGGACAAGGGGCAATGGCTTCACACTGACAGAGAGCAGGTTTAGATTGGATATGAGGAAGAAATTGTTCCCTGTGAGGGTGGGGAGGCCCTGGCACAGGCTGCCCAGAGAAGCTGTGGCTGCCCCATCCCTGGCAGTGTCCAAGGCCAGGTTGGATGGGGCTCTGAGACACCTGGGATAGTGGAAGGTGTCCCTGCCCCTGGCAGGGGGTGGAACTGGGTGGGCTTTGAGGTCCCTTCCAACCCAGGCAGTTCTGTGATACCTGAGTTATAACCTGAGATTTATCTGCCCAGGACATATGATCCAAGTGTTGAGCCTGCAAAAAACTGTTATCCAGCTTTGCATTTGGCAAGAGTGGAAGACTCCTTGGCACTGCAACTTGAGACAGAAGTGTGTGGCCAAGGGCTTCCAGGTGTTTAGGGCAGTGCCAAAGGGGAGTGATAGTGTGAGGTGACCCCGTGCTGGAAGTGGATCCTGATCCAAGGCTGTAATCCAGCCTTGACTGACACCTTGCAGAGTGGCAGGCGCAGTGTCCTGGCTGTGTGACAGAGAGAGGCACAGGCATGCTGATCTAGGTATTGGGGATTCCCTGAGCCTCTTAGTTTCTCACAATTGCCTCATGATGCACCAAAATACTTGTGTTTAGTCACCTTCAGCTAAACTCTCTCGACTTTAATTGGTGAGATGATTAAGTGGGAATTCAAAGCTTTGTTCTTTCTGCATGCTGTTAAAGACAGCATAATAAAAATGCAGCATTATTGTCAAAATCCAGTGATTTCCATACAGTGCTGAAAATTCCATACAGAAACAGCAGCAGTCAGAGTGAGAGCAGCAGTGTTAAGTCCCCATTAGTTGTCTTTCTGAAGGAATTTTCAATGGCAGTTACTGCTCCTGAATAGACATAAGTACAGAGAAGCCCTTTTGAGACTGCCAGTCAGTTCCCTTCTTCCTTCAGGATTTGCCTTAAAATGAGGTACTGTGAAGAAAATTTCATCAGTATGACCATAGTAAGGGGAGACAAACTGTGAGGAAGGAATTTGTCTCCACTGGTTACTTTAAAAACAGTTAAGCAAACAAAAGAAGGGTTGCAAAACCCTTAAAAACAGAAAGTCACTGGATGAGGCATTAAGCTGCATGCTGTTTCTTTCTGTCTTTTTTTTTTTTTTGCTGTTTTTCTTTCCTGTGAATATGACCTGATTTTTGAAGCATAAAACTTACATAATATAAGAAATAATAATTACTTATTGCCAAAATTTTATTCAAGGTGTGACTTTCCTAGTGAAGATTAGAATAATTGTCCCAGCAGGACTGCATATATTGTCATAATTTTGTTCATATCTAAATACAGTGCTCTTTTCAATTTTATTTATGGATTAATTCAATTTTTACAGGGAAAATATTTTTAAGGATCTTACCATAGCAGAAGGAACTAGGTTGCTACTTCCATTGAAATGGTTAATTCATCTGATTTTGAGAGATAAAAACCAGAATAGTTTGGCCTTGAACTGCTGCATATGTAAACTTGAAGTGAGAATTGAAGAACTAATTAATTTTTATCTTGTGGCCTTCTCACAGAAGGCAGTGTAAATGTCCGTAATATTTGTAAAGTTATCACTTAATCTGCACATGAGTATCGTTAAGTATCTTTAATTCTTAATCCTGCAGGACTCCAGATTTGGCTTGTTTTACGAGTGAAATCACAAACATTAAATCCCAACAACACAGCTGACTGTTCTTTTGATTCTCCTCTTTCAGGAAATTAGTCATGACACAAGGAGATTTCGATTTGCTCTCCCTTCCCCAGAGCACGTTCTGGGTCTCCCTCTAGGTACGTTCCTTATGAAGAATCCACGTGCTGCTTGTATTAATTATGCTATAAGAGATTGTAGGGGCTTTTTCCCTTTGTTTTGAATTGAATACTGCTCGTGTGGCTGGAGCTGTTACTGAGAGCTCTGCAAGATTGTCCTCATGCTGTGACTAATCTGCAGGTTCTGAAATGCAGTGTATATGAGTGAACATCCAGCTTGTTTGTGTGCAGAGAGTAGGAACACAAGTCTTCACTTGTACTTCTCCAGTCTCAGCTCTCCAGCGTGTGTTATTCCTGTGGGGCTGAATCCCTGAAGTCCCTTTCTGTGCCCTGAGGCACCACTCTCATCCACTTCTCTAACACATGCGGTTTACCAGATGATCTACTCACTTCTGAATTTCATGGAACTTTTGAATCACCCGGGGGTAGCTGTTTCCAAACGCCCTGCCACGTGGTGTGGTGCCTTCCATAACAGCTTAGTGCCATTGTTTCCTCCTGCTTGTATAAAGAGCATTTAATTGTGACTTGTGTTTAATAGGACTTCTGCTTTAACAAGCTGCTGCAGTGATCCTTGGCTCCTTTCTTTGCGGTTGTTGTCAGCACCTTTTCCAGGTGTTAATTTCCCTCTCGTTTGGGGTGTTAAAAATCTCTTGATCTTTTTAAGTAGCCATGAAAGCAAAGCTCCTTTCCCTGGCTTCCCCAAAATGGACATTCAGGAGTGGTTTGCGGGGCGAGACTTAGGAAGCAGAGAAAGCTGAAAGCTGCAGAGGGTGGAAAAGAGCTGGGAACAGCAGAGCTGCAGTTGGGAAACAGATGCTGTTTAGTCCAGCACCAGCATTTGCCTTGTATCACCAAAAACACTGAAAGGTTCCTTCTGAGGGAGAGGATTGTGTGTGGCCCCACGCAGAGGCTGCCAACTTCTGTCCTGTCAGGGTGGGGTAAAGCTGTAACAGGTGAGGGCATAAGGCACATTTTCTCTCTGGGAGGGGCACCTTTTCTGGCTTTGTACCAGTTCTTGTGAGATGTGCCCCAGCAGCAGCACCTCTGTCCAGGCTGCAGTGGTCACCAGAGGTCTGTGGGTCTGTGCCTGCAGCCACTTCTGCCCTAGAGAAGGAACAGGAGCTGCCTGCTGCAGTTCCTTTCAGGTCTGCCCTAGCAGGATGTCTGTAGGTTTGGCTGGGAGGGTTATTGGAATATGATGTCCGTGTGCAGCTTCAGGTGAGTTGCCCATTCCCCAAGTCACCAGGTAACACATCTTCCTTCACCTAACACTTTCTAATCCATCTGAATTCTGTAAGGAATTAACCATGCCTGAAGGGTCAGCTGCTTCTGGAGCTAATGTAATATGGTCATTATGATCATTTGCAAACTAGCTCCTTGTAAAATCCCCTCTTTGTGTTGCTGTAACAGGCCGAGGAGCTGTGCCATCTTTGAAAATGCTTTGTTCTGTTGACCTAATGGTGTTAAAAAACCAAAAACCCAAAACCTCTCTCTCCCCTCCCAGTTAATCTGCACTTGGGTGTCTTCAGAATGCTGGAATTTTATAGGAAAACCTTTCATAGAAGTTAATTCTTTTCTTGTTTTTTCAGAAAAAAAAGGATGTAGACATTGAGAAGAAAAACTGTTGTAGAGAGTTCAGAGGATGTGTGACAGATGGAAACGTGATTGCTACATTCACATGTTAAGCTGGAGGAATAGCAGGGTTAGAAAAGTGCTTTGTGTCTAGGCAGCCTGAACAAAAGCAGCTGGAGAGCTCCTGGAAGATGAGAGGGATCTGTGGTCAATGCAAGAACAGTTATAAGCTCAGTTTTAACTAAACTGTGGCAGTTTACAACTAACACGTTACTAAAGATGTGTGAACAGCATTGGACAGTTCTCCCCTCCTGTGTCCCTTTTATTTGTCTGTACAGGAGAGACAAATCCCATCTTTTGCAAGATCTCAGGTACAGTTCAGGCTTTGGTAAATGTAAATGCATGAAGTTATGATTGACACACAGAATTAGCAGTGGAGTCGTCTGTCTGTTCAGGTAGATCTGTGCATGGCTAGCAACTCTGGCCAAGGTGTTGCAGTGTCAGGAAAATAAGAAAGGAAGAAGTGATGCCCCAAAATAAGGTAGTTAGAGCTTTGAGGTTGTATTTCAGTCCATGCCAACTCAGCACATCCACTGAAAGAAAAACCTTTTGAAAGAAAACTAGTTTTTGTGTTTTCTTCCCTGCAACAGGGCAGCACATCTACCTGTCTGCACGGATTGATGGAGCTCTCGTTGTCAGACCTTACACTCCAGTTTCCAGTGATGATGACAAGGGCTTTGTGGATCTTGTTGTCAAGGTGAGAATGTCATGCTCTGTTCCCAGGCTGGGCAACTTCTGAGCCACCTTTACAGTGCCTTTATGTGAAGTTTGGTGTGCTGGCTTCTCTTCAGAAATGTGCCATTACCTACAGTCCACATGGTATTTTGCAGGCACTTCTTTAGTGAGGGTGTCTCATGAGATGCTGCATCATTTTCCACCCTCTGTGTAGACCTGCAGATGTTCATACACTTTTTAACCTTTCTGGAATAAGGAATTAACCTTGCCTGAATGGGCAACTGCTTCTGAAGCTAATGGAATTTGGTCATTATGATCACTGAGAGCAGTGATCATTATCATTGCTGATCCCAGCAGTGTGAATGATAGATTTAATTGGTAAGAATGTGATTTTAAGTCTTGTGATAATGTACTTTTGTTTTGCCTCTTGGTAGCTAGACTGCCTATCATTTAAATTCCTGATGGCTTTAAAATATGAAAATCTGCACTGGATTTCCTCTTAGAATTTTGCTCTTTGGAATCACAGTATTTTGGGTTTTTTCTTTATTTTTCTAGCCCCTTTTAAACTTGCGTGTAAATTGTGTTGATTATTGTCAATATTTTCTGTGTTGCAGAACTACGATGGAGAAATCACCAGTCTCTGTCCAAAAATTGGGGCAGAGGTGGCATTTTGATCTTTTGTCAGTCAGACTTCATGGAGTAATTGTGCTCTTTGCATAAGGAGTATTTGTACCTAAAAATTTGAAGGGCAAATGCTCATCTCTGAGCTGTGAGATTGAATTGCTTCATTATTGTTTTTAACAGGTCTACTTCAGAGGTGTCCATCCCAAGTTTCCTGATGGGGGGAAGATGTCTCAGTACTTGGACAGCCTGAAAATAGGGGACACCATTGACTTCAGAGGACCAAGTGGCCTCCTTGTGTACAAAGGAAAAGGCAAGGCTGGTTTGGAAAATAGAATTTATCCAGAGTAAACAGTACAGGAAAAATGTCTTACTACTCTAGAAGGGCTTTTTGTTGATGCTGTTCTCAAGTAAGGGATGGGTTTTTTCCATGCTTATATGGACATAGTTTATACACTGACAAAAACACTGGGTATTTGCACTGTCCACTGCTAATTTCCCAAGTAAAAATGAACTTTATGAGTAGGCATTACTTTTATGTCAATATAAAATACCTCACTTTAGTATAACACAGCCACAGACGTGTCACAAAAACCTTCTGGCAGTTTTGTGTGAAGCAGAACTCCTGACACGTGGTTTTCCAGAGCTTTGTATGTAGCATTCATGTTATCCTGGATGAAGAGAATACAGCACAGCATTTTGGGGACTCTCAGACTCTCTGTTGCGTTTGGCTGAAACGGACAAATGGGTTCAAATAGAGAAAAATTTTTTAAAAAACCAACCATGCTGCATATTTTATGTTTTTCCCTTAAAATAATCTACACAGGGAAATAAACTCACTGAGCAGATCAGTTCCTTAGTGTAGAACTGTTTCCAGAATCTGGGCTTGTGAATGTCACTGGGGGTTGGGATGTGAGCAAATAGAAATACATGTGGTGTGTATGTAGGCTGTGGTCAGGGATAACTCGTAACCCATGACAGTGTCTGATGTTACCACCTCATGTCTTAAAATCATCTTCCAGGATTGCTTTAATTCAGGACAACTTCACCTTTTCTGTTCCCTGGGAGGGAAGGGTGACAGGGCTGAAACAAAGTCAGTTTAGCAGGGTCTGCTGGAAAAGGATAACAGGAGGTGTTTCCTGCTTGCTTCAGTGTTTTCCATCTCTTTCTCTCTTCAGGCAAGTTTGATATTCGGCCAGAAAAGAAAGCTGAACCAGTTGCCAAGACAGTGAAATACGTGGGGATGATTGCAGGGGGGACTGGTAGGTATCTGTAAGGCTTCATCTGTGGTTTCTGACAGCTGGTGGATGCATTTGCTCACATTTTCCCGCTTGTCCCTTCTTTTACTCCCCATCCTCACATCACTGACCTGCCTCTCTCTTCCAGGGATAACACCAATGCTGCAGATCATTCGAGCAATCATAAAGGACAAAGATGACCCCACCATTTGCCAGCTGCTGTTTGCTAATCAGGTAATTCTGTCCTTTTTCTCTGTTTGTAGTGTTTTACTTACCTAGCAGAACTCCACTCAGCAAATGAAATCCTCTTTGAGGAAATCTGGTACAGAGATACAAACCCTCAGGGGAGAAGTGAACTGAAGTGTTGGAAACCTCCCATATAAAAGCACTGTAATAAATTGGGGGTTTAGCATTACTACAGAAATGTTTGTTAATGTTTGCCTTCCTGTGACTCATTGCTCTGTTTCTAATCCAGTTTATGAATGTTAAAGCCCTGCATTCCATTGTGCAAGTTGTTAATGTTTTGGGCAGACTTTCAGAGCTGTCTTTCTTAGTGGAAACATGAAAGGGGTGGACATTTGTCTCCTCCAGCAGTTTTAACTCCCCAGCTTTGCAACAGGGTTTGTGTGTGGAATCTTTCTGTCTGAGGACGTCTTGGGTGAGGCTGTTACGGGTATCCCGCAGTGGTAGGGAGGAGAAGAGATACCCAGCAGGCAGGAATTGTGCAGCAAGATTTATTTATTTATTTATTTTACAGCTCTTTTATAGACTTTTTTCTTCATAGTCTAATTGGTCAAAGGGTCAGCCACCCCTTGGGGTGATTGGCTAAAATCCTAAAACATCCATTGTCAAAATATTTTTCTACTGTACCATAAACAAAGCTCTGCAAGGTCGCAGGTGTTCATAGTTTATAGAACTCTGCTACTGTCTTCCGTGAGAGAGAAAAATATCTCATGGGACTGGAAAGAACTGGAAAGAAGCAAGAAAAATTCTTGCTAGCAGCAATATTTGTATCCACATGAGGCTAAAATTAACTGTGGTCTCCTGCAGGTCCCTCAGTTACAGAACTGTGATTCTGCTTGTCTGCTTTCATTTCCATCCCCTCTGTCAGTTCTTCATGTGCTTCTCTGGCTCCTTGAGGTGTGGCATCCTGAGTGCTGGCCAGAGGGAAGCTCTCTCATCCATGGAATCCTTGCAAGAGAGATTTTTTGGATAACCCAAATGCTGGTGTGTTGCTGAGCAACACCCCTTCTTTGCCTGATGTTCTTCTGCTGTAAATCTTTCTGCTTTTTGATTTCTCTCTCTCATTAATATATGTTTCTGGATTATGAGTCATTATTTGTGGTGAGCTTCACTTTATGCTTGTGGTTTTTAGCTTCTTTAGGCTCTCCTCTATTTTTCTTCTCATATTCATTGTGTCCTCATTTCATTTGTGCCATATCTAGGCCTACAAGAAAGATGGCAGAGAGACTCTTGATAAGGGCCTGGAGTGACAGGACAAGGGGCAATGGCTTCACACTGACAGAGAGCAGGTTTAGATTGGATATGAGGCAGAAATTGTTCCCTGTGAGAGTGGGGAGGCCCTGGCACAGGTTGCCCAGAGAAGCTGTGGCTGCCCCATCCCTGGCAGTGTCCAGGGCCAGGTTGGATGGGGCTTGGAGCAACCTGGGATAGTGGGAAAGTGTCCCTGCCCCTGGCAGGGAGTGGAACTGGGTGGGCTTTAAGGTCCCTTCCAACCCAGGCAGTTCTGTGATACCTGAGTTATAACCTGAGATTTATCTGCCCAGGACATATGATCCAAGTGCTGAGATTCCCAGTTCTGAAGAGCCCTGCCAGTGCTCTCTGCTTCTGGCTGGAGCCCTTGGATTTGGCATAAAGTGCAGTGGTATCAGGGCAGGAGGGCCAGGATTTGCTAGGAATGATTCAGAATGACTAACACAGGGCTGGAGCTGCTTTAGCAGCATGAGAAACCCATTGCAGCTTGGAGGCAGAGCCTGGGGAACAGTTCCCTGCATGTTAGCAACAGCCTGTGGAAACATCAGTCCCTGGCTTTAGAGAGTCCTTGCACCCAGTAACTGCACAAATAGAAAGCAGTTTTTAAAAAATATTTTAAAATGTTTAAACCTATGTGCAAGGGCTCCTACTGTGCTTCTGGCTGGCACACTTTGAGTTGGCCAGAGGCAGTAGGAGTTTTTCTGGAGCACCCACAGCTGCAGATCCAGGAATAGGCACCTTCTCTGGAATAGCTGCTGCACATTCCTGCTTACTCCCACAGTTACAGACTCACTGGTGACCTCAGTGCCAAATTACTAAGGCTGCCCGGGATGGCAGCACTTTCAGTCCCTACCCTTTTCCTTCCTGCCAAGGCTGCAGCTGCTCTTAGGGAAATAAGGCTTTCCTTTGGCCTTCAGTGATGCTGCATCAGGGAGGAGCAGAACTTGATACCCTGAGTAATGTTTGTTGTTCCAGCCAGAACTTGATACCCTTTCGGTTATTTGTTCCACATCCTTTTTAAAAGCCAGGCAGTCTCCATATAGCAGTGCTGATACTTGAATTGGCAAAGGTGAAAAACCTGGCATTTTCCTGAATGGATGGCACAGTACAAAGGGGTAGGGAGATATTTCTGTGCAGTCATGATTAATTTTTTGATGTAATAGTGCTAAAAAGGGCTCTATTCTTCTGATTCCCTGGTGAAGTGACGGTTCTACTTTGTTTTATTTTTAGAGGGAAGGCATTTCATGGTCAGGATTTAGGAAAGTTATGAGCCTTTTATTAGCTCTGCCACAGGCTAGGCGTGGAAATAACTTGGGTTTGGTCTCTTCAGCCTGTCAAATGGAGTTGAATCATCTCTTCCATCTCTCAGAGCTGTGCAGTAGCTGCTGCTTTGTTGCCATCTGAGGGCTGCACTCACATGCAGGGTGTGATCGTTGTTTTCCTTGTCCTGCAGACTGAGAAGGATATCCTGTTACGTTCTGAGCTCGATGAGATCCAGGCTCAGAATCCCAGTCGCTTCAAGTGTTGGTACACACTGGACACAGCACCTGAAAGTAAGACCTGAAATGCCACTTCATGTGAAACTCACGAGTGTTAATGTGTTTTACAGGAGACATGCAATGTCGTGTGTATTTCTGAGCCTAATGATTCATTTCTTGCTTAACGAATGTCTGAGTGCATCCAGTAGCATCCTTCCCCACACAGGGATGCACAGAGGCTCAGGTGTAAGCAGATAAGTGTTTCCAAAGCTCACCTCAGGACAGTGGCAGTGCAGTGTTCCTCCCATGGCTACACCCAAATACTTATCATTGTCTCCATTGTGACCTTCTTTTCTCCTCCCCCACAGACATAAATATCACATGTTATCCTTGTGTTTGGAGCCTGCCCTGAGGCAGCTGCAGTTCCAGAGGCACTGTGTAGCTCACCAGCACAGATCCCTGCCTGAGCTTGCTGAACAAGCTTGAGGAAGAGAAGGCTAAACAGTGTCATTCCTTGTGGTTTTCCTTTCTTGCCATTCCTTGTCGTGCCCACCCATGTCAGGATATATTCACACTTGTATTCAGTGGGAGTTTGGGGCAGAGAAGGAAAGGCCATGTGCCTCCTCTTTCTTGTGGCCAAGAATACGCCTCTGGTACGGTGAGGGAAGGGTCTTGCCTTCCCCACAGTCTGGTGCTGTTGTGTCATCCTGTGTAATCACTGTTCTGGAATTTCTGATCACCATTCATTTTTTGGGGAAATTGTGAGCTGATCTTAGCAGTTGGGATAAAAGTTCTCCTTGGACCTCCTCAAGACTGTTCTGCAGACTTTCATGGTCGTATATGAAACCTGACCAAACTGGGATAAAAAAATGTGTAGTCTTATGCTGCCCAAAAGTTTGGGTCAGCAGCAGCAAAAGTTTGTTCTGCATCCAGGGATGGTTAAACCTGAATCCCAGTAAAACTGGCTTTCACTGTAAGTGTTCCAGCTGGGAACAACTTCACCAGCTGGATTTCTCCCTTCTAAAGTGACTTGTATCTCTCCTTTCCTTCTTTTAACCTCATTCCCCTTCCCCTACTTTCTTTTTTTTTTTTTTTAACAGATTGGGATTACAGCCAAGGATTTGTGAACCAAGAGATGATCAGAGACCATCTGCCCCCACCTCAGAATGATGTTTTGATCCTCATGTGTGGACCTCCTCCAATGATCCAGTATGCTTGCATTCCCAACTTGGACAAACTGGGCTATGCCAAGGACATGAGGTTCTCCTTCTAAACACGACTGGTAATTCAGGGATCTTGTGTAGAAGGGAAGGAAAAAAACATTTAATGGGGAACAGGACAAAGTTACAGAGGTGGCTGATGCACAGTGCTGGGAAAATACATTTACATTAAAAATGCTTCATATTTTCAGACTCTCTGGCAAGTAAGACACGTAACTGTGCTAAACCTGTGTATGGAGAGGTGGTGATGCCTTGCGCTCTGTGTTGTGTGCTCCATGTCCAGGGAGGACAGTGCAGCTGCTCAGGGCAGCACACACTCATTTATGCTTTTTCTTAGTGCTGTAATCAAGTGGCAGTAATATCCTACTTCCTAACACTGTGCATACCCAGGATTTTATTCAGTATGAACCATGAAAATAATGAAAAGTGTTGGATTATTCATCTTGCTTATGCCAAATTGTAATCCTTACAAAGCTCTGAGGGCCAGGAGTGTTTGCCTTGTACCCATAACCTTTGCAACATCAGTTTAAAGATGCAGGTTGAGCTGAAGGATGCCAGTTAACCATTTATGACTGAAGCTGTTGCAGTCTCCGTGTTAATCAAAACAGAGAGGTAGGCAGGGATAAAAAATGGTTTTCCTTTGTATTTTGGAATAGCCTCTCTTAAGTGCAAACACTTTTCCAGCCGGTCACAGTTCTGATCCTTGGGCAATGAAAGAAACTACAGAAGGTGGCTTTGGGTACTGTTCCACAAGTACCTTGAATTTTTTGCTTGATAATGTGTGGAATACTGAAAAAAAAAAAATCTTAATTTTGTATTTACTCCTAAGTACTGGGCAATGGCATAGGAGTACAAAAGCAGTTGTTCTGCATGTCCTGTGCAGTGAAAAAAAATGCTGGGTGAAAACGATCAGCTTTTCTTGTTAATTGTTTCCCAGAGATGGATTTGGCCTGAAGGGAGGCCAGGTTTCATTGCTGGGAGGGGTTGGCAGGCAGCCCAACTCTGCCTGCAGTAGCACCCGATCGCCTCCGTGTCTCCATCAGGCAAAGCTCCCCAGGGTTTGCTTGGTAAGGATGCTCGGGAGCAGCCTTAAATCACCAAACTGACAGCAAATTCAAGCGTCTCACTGAGTCTAAAACTGTTTCTTAGAAGCTGTTTACTACAGCTTCAATTTTTATTTTTTAATATCCTTTTTTTACAGCAGCCTTTTACCTAGTTTTTAGGACACAGTAGGCATCTTGCTTGCCCAGCTTCGTGCTTCTGACCAGCAGAGATGCTGCTGAGGTTAGAGGTGTCCTGCAAGGAGTCTGGGAAACTAAAAACCTTGTTCTGGTGATGACATCAGAGTGACTGAAAGGATGTGTAGTCATGTGTGAAGTACTGTGGGTGCTGAGGTAGCTACAGGTGTCAATGTACAGTAGCACTTTTTAAAGACTGGGTGGGAATTCGAGGTCATAGCTCCCTGTGTTTTCTTTTGTGCCCCTACAACAGGTGGGTACGGTGTATTTAAAAGGTTCATTTTCCAGCAAGAATTAAAAGGCAAAGATACTACAGTTAATTTAAGGAACCTCAACTAGGTAATACTAATTTTATTAATTTGATGTTTGCCTTGAGTCTTGAATTTTTGATATGTGCTTCTGAAACTTGTTCTTTAATACTATGCTCCAAAGTTGAAATACTACTCAAGTTTTCAAGTTTTAGTCCCTTTTTTGGAAGGTAAAAAGCAGAAATATGAGAGAAGTGATTTTGCTGCTGGTCTGTATCACTGTGGGATATGCATAGATTTATTTCATTATTGTATTTGCCAAGGTCATTCTCATCTTTTTTTATCCTAAATAAAGGTTTGGAAAGCTGAGTTTCATGAGAACTGGTTCATATTTTGATTATTCTTGACTTGGAGTTTCCCTTGGCACCAAAATCAGCAGGTAAACCCAACATGTCCTTGAAGGGCCATAAGATCCCAAATATCCAATCCCCAATTCTCTCAGGATTTGTTCATTGAAGCTTTTCAGGGTTAATTTAGCAAATGTAAGGTTTTGCTGATTTCATGATCAAAACAGCAATAAATCTGTGAAAAAGAAACTTAACTAAAGCTGGCTAAAAGTGCTCCCTGCTGATGGCTGATTGAAACACCTCATGAAAAGGAGGCAGCATAATAAAGTAATTCCTGGTTTTCCAACACTAGAAATGCAGTACCAGAGGGTTCTGTTATCCCAAGGATTTGGGGGGATATTTGGCAAAAATTTATGGTGGCCCAGGTTGGACTAAGCTTTTAACACTCCCTGGATTCAGGGGATTGGGGATTCCAGCGTGCACCGTGCAGGTTTTTCCAGGGAAATCCCTTGATCCCCAAAGCTGTGTGAGTTCAAAGCAAAAAACCCCTGGGAGTTGAAGGCAACAGGATGTTTCTTGGAACTTTTAAAATATTTGGTGTGTTAGATTTTAATTAATGCAAGTTGTCTGGGGTTGTGTGTTTGGAGTTGCTGGTTTAGGGATGGCAAGGTCTGGGTTTGGATCTGTGGGCACTGAGAGCTCCTTGTGTCAGCTTTAGATCTGGATTGGTGGGAGCTGTTGGAGAAAAGAGAAGGGAACTGAAATGCACAGATCTGTTCTTGCAGAAATTACCAGGATGAGAGAAAAGAGGGCGTGGAACTGCTGGGAGCTCCTGGAGTGAAGGAAAGGATCCAAGGATTGGAAGCAAAAGCTGTGGAGCAAAGCCCGAAAAGGGGGTGGGGGAAAGAGGAAAAGAATCCCTGCTCCAGGAATCCAGCAGGGGCCAGGAGAGGATCATTTTCCATCCACCAGCTCTTGGTGAAATCCTAATAATGAATGTCAAAGGAAATGATTCATTTGTCATTAGGTTTGGAATGAAAGGTGCTATTACAGACGGGAATATTCACCTGTTAAAATTCTGTTGGGTAAAGGAAAAGAGGGAGGAAGCAGCTGGGGAATAAACAGGTGGATTTTTGGTGGGTACAGGGAAAGACATGGGAAGAGCTCTTAGGTAAAACACACCTCACAGGTACCACCAGGAAAAGCCCAAACTGCCCATTTTTCCAAGCTCTGACATTCCACAGGTGCAACCAGCGGTTAGCACATCCATTTCTACATTCCTTGGATACCCAGGGCTTTGCTGAGAAGAGGTAATATTTGGAAATGAACAAATCCAGGGATGGAATTCCTGATAGTAAAGCTCTGGAGGCCCAGGTTTTGATATTCCTCCAGCACCCAAACAGAAGGAATCCTGGAGGAGGTGAAAACACTGTCACTCCATTGGTGGAATTCCTGGGAAATGGAAAGCAGCAGAAGCAGCAAGAACAGAGCTGGAAGCAGACTCCAGCCGGGTAAGGCAGACACCAAATCCTTTGGAATTAGAACTGGGCTAAACTTGTACCCCATGGATTCCTGAGCAGGATCCCAGCAGGGAAGGCTGCAGGGATACTCTTCCATGAGAAGATCCAGACTGGGGACTCTTCCCAGATGGGAGCAGCGAGCCTTGGAATTGCCTGAAGGGAAGAAAGAGGGATCCTTTCAGCACAAGGATCAGCTGTCAAACATGGAGATGTTACCACACAATTCCTTGGGAGTGTTCAGTTCCCACCTGTCCATCTCCTGCCTTGTGAAGCTCAGAAATCTGGGAAGACCCCAACTAAAGCCGGCTAAAAGTGGTCCCTGCTGATGGCTCATTAAAACACCTCATGAAAAGGAGGTGGGATTGATTAAATACTCACAAACCCATCCTGCCAAGACCAGAGTTCTCTGCCCACCAGGCACACAGCAGCCAGCAGGGACATTTCTCCCACTCTCCAGCAGAGACCTCCTCCCTCCACATCCAGGGAGCTGCAGCCACTCAGGGAACACCAACTTAGACCTGGGCTGGGAACAAGAGAGGAACAAGGAATATTTTTAAGTCATTTCAACCTCAGTGGTGTCCAGACCTGGGAGAAAACACTTTCCACACCACTCTTGGAATTTTCTGTCCTGTCCCTTCCAGGTTTGGAAGGTTTCTGTGGGAGCCTGACTTACTTGTGCAGTTCAGAAGCTGCACATGCCTAAAGCATTCCCTTGGGAACATGAAGCTTCCCTTGTGCATTTCACTTCTTTATCCCAAATATTCTCCCCAATTATTCACAATCTAGAAAGAAAAAATTCCCCTACTTTTCCACCAATTCCATCATTTATACTTCAAAGTATTTATTTAATACCATGGAGCTTTTTTCAAGATTTACCCCCACAACTCTCCCTACATGCCCACTACTCATCACCTCATTTTTCCCTCAAAGTGTCCATTCTCTGCCACAGAGATTTTGTCAGGTTTTGCCTCCAAAATTTTCCCTACCTGTTTGCTACCAAGTTCCTTATTTTTCCCCCAAAATACTCATTCTGTCCCCTCCAGATATATGCACATCTCAGTCCCCTGGGTCTTGTCACTGGTCACCAGAGAGAAAAGATCAGTGTCTGCCCCTCCTCTTCCCTTGTGCTTTATATACATTTGGTTTGCCAGATCTTTAAGAATTTTAAGAATACTTTTTTTTTTAATCTGCAAATGCACTTCCAGTGTCAGATACTGTTTTCATTATCATTGAAGAGGTGATAAATCCTTTAACAAACAGAAAGGCAGGTGAGCTTAGTGTTGTTTTCAGTAAGATACAATCAGCTTCTAAAGATTTACTCTGAACAGTAGCTCTGGGCTGCCTGCATTTCATTCTCCAAGGAATTTGTGTTCCAGCCCCTCTGGTGCTCAGGATGCCCATTCTGCTGTGGGCAGCAATGGACACAGGCTGACTCCTAAGGAAATTGTTGCAGGAAGAGCTGCTTCTCCTCTTCTGGGCTCCTGGTAGTTTCATCTGCAGATTACTGTTTGGCTTGTGGATTGCTGCTTCTGGGGCTGGAAGAGACAGCAAAGAGTTGTTTCTTATCTTCTGTCTCTCTCTTACTCGTGACCACTTAGGCCTTTATGACAGTGCTCCTTTATGAACCCCCAGCTTTAGAACTTTTTAAATCACAACAGTTTTCAGGCCTGTCTCGCTTGTGGTTTATTACAGTAATTTACTGCCTGCTCTTAGATTGTCTTAAAAAAAACCCAAAACAATGTATTTAGTCTCCTGTGGTAATTTTTCTGTATTTCATATCCAAGTTCTGTAAGGAATGTGAAGTTTCCAGTATAAAAACACGTGTTTTGTATCTCAGAAATCAAAGGTCATTATTGCAGGATTCTTACAGTTGCTTTGGTAAAGAGCCATGGGAAACACTCCCATGTTGTGGGAGCTTGCAGATAAACATAAAGATCAAATGGAATGAAACTCCAGATGCAGCTGCAAGAAAAATACATTTGTCACCAAAATAAAAGTGTGTGGGGGTGGCAGAAAGTCAGGACAACTACTTATATAAATAATCTAAAATAGAATTCTATCCTATGCTGCAAGCAAGATACTTGTATGAATGTGTGACATGTTGCTCCCTCAGCTCCTTTGGGATAAAGCAAAAGGGGGTGGATTATTGTTCTCTCTCTCTCTCTATCTTTGCTGCATTTAAACCAAATATTTACTGATTCTGGTAAACTTTTTCATCATGGGCACTTTTCTGGTGTTTCAGATTTGGTTATAAGGGTTCATAACTTTTGAAACCTTTGAAGAGGATTCCTGACAGCAGCTGGAGGGGAAGATATTTCCAAGGGGATTATTTTCCTGCTTAGTCTATTACACAACTGCTGTGGCTGCCCCATCCCTGGAAATGTACAAGGCCAGGCTGGATGGGGCTCTGAGCAACCTGGGACAATGGAAGGTGTCCCTGCCTATGGCAGAGGGCTGGCCCTGGATGAACTTTAAGGTCCTGTCCAACTGAAGCCATTCTGTGATTCTCATACGGGGCAAGTCTTTAAAAATTCAGACATTTCAGTCTCATGGCAGGATGCTTTTCATAGGACAGAACTTCTAATGTGTTCCAGTAGTCCTAAACCAGTCCATTAGATGTCTCTGGAGTGGCACTTAGGCACGTGGTGCACTTGGCAGAGTTAGGTCTACAGTTGGACTCGGTGATCTTGAAGGTCTTTTCTAACCCAAATGCTTCTATAGTTCTAAGAAATAGCCCTAAGAATAGGTTACAGATGTGGGTGTGGGGTGGCCAGATTCTTTTTCCCCAGGCCTTCATAGATAATTTCATTTGGTTGCTGATGGGCCAAGGATTTTGTGGCACCGTTATCTGTAATTCTGTGTGTCGCGGGTTCGGTTTGCAACCGGGCAGAAACACCAATTTAGTGTAGTGGTTTGGTCCAAAATACTCATTACTGTTTATCTGCTGTGAGATAAGAATTAGGAGAAATGCAAAGCAGGCACCAAACTTGAAAGAATATAAAGTTTATTAACAGACCTAAAAGAGGGAAGAAAAAAAAATTATACCACCTTCAGAACTCTCCTCCTCCCCCCACCTTCCTCCCTTCTCCCACTGACAATGTAAAAAGACAACCCTTAAGATGTTCAGTCTGTTTACCACTTCCATAATAACCTTGTTTAGTCCATTTAGAAAGAGAAGTCTCTTCTTGCTCATGCTGTGAAAACATTATCACAACGAGACAGCCGCCCACTTCCAAATATTGTTCAGTCCATTTAGGAAGAGGAGTCTCTCTGCCTGCGTGTGAGTCCTTTCCCCCAACTTGCAGCTTTTCCCACAACTGCTTTCGAGGGTCCACTCTTGAAGTTTCTTGGGGTACAATTTTAAGGTTGAGCCATTCAGAAACAAAAACAGAGGCCCTTCTCCTTCCCTGGGAGCAAAGGGTCTTCATCATCTTCATCGTTAAGACTATCTCTGGAAGCATCTCTAGGTACTGAGGTTTTCTCCTTTCCCGTTTGGAGCAAAAGTCCTCATCTGGTTCATCTCTAGGGACTGAGGTTTTCTCCTTTCCCGTTTAGAGCAAAAGTCCTCATCTGGTCCATCTCTCCCTGTCCAAACTTCTCATGAAATTACAGCTGCGTCAGCATCTGCCTATCTCAGCGCAGGTGCTTTTGCTCACGAGTTGAACACTCCACCCCCCATATCTTCATGAAATTACAACGGGATACTCTGATATATCATAGCTTCACAACAGAATTTCAGCTTTAAGCATCTCCTCTCTCTCTTCCCTCAGGGTTTCAGCTCTTCACAGCAGTAAAAGGGTTAATCTCACCTCGGCCTTGCAGCTTTGCAGCTGGAATGTTGAATTTTTCTTATCGCAGTGGAGAGGGGGGAGAGCCGAGCCGCTCCGGCTGCCCACGGCAAGGCAGTGGGGGGGGTTCCATGGCTGGAACAGGTCCATGGCTCCAGGATGGCCGTGGCCCGGCCCGGCCTGGCCCAAGCAGGGCCTGGCCGGGCCCGCTGGCCCCCACACGGGGCCTGCAGCCACCTGTGCCAGCGCCGGAAACGAGAGAGAGCTTGAGGGGGGAGTTTGTCTATTCTTAAATGTGGATCACAGAGGTGTTCACAACTTTAAGTGGCTTAGAGAATTGTCCATATTCAAACTGGCCAGCTGATAGGCTCTATCAGTTCCCAGAGGAAACTGTAAGCACCCCTTAGCAAGGACGTCCCTTCCGGGACTATGCTTGCTAACCTATGACACTGTGAAATGCCCAGTTTAATCTTGTGTACACCAATGAACGATTACACACTTCCTTGTCATTAAACAACCTGGGAAACGTCTTCCAACCCTTCAAATTCAAATGGAGGATGAGCTTTTGTTTCTTCTGAAAGCTGAGTTTCACTGAGAATGCAGACCAGAATTTACAGGATTTTTAGTATGTCCCAAGTGGGCTTTAACATTGTAGTTGATTTATACTAGCAAAAATTGAGTGCAAACTTGACCCCACTGCAGTCTGTGAGAATCTCTGCCTTCAGCGTGGCCAAGGTCAATATTAAGAATAATTGCAAGGTAGCTGTTAAAACTGAAGTTCAAGGTAGAAAAATGGGCTGGGTATAAATCCTCTCTGCAGACAGGCTGTATTTTTTCCCTTGTTGTTCCTCTGCAGTTATCATTGCACAGATTTATAGGCATTTAGATCTATAAATCAATATCTATTTAATTCACACAGGCTGCAGATGAGATCATTGTAACAGAACTTGCTTTGTCACTTGTAGGCACAGTAATGCATCTCTTAATAATCCAAACTTTCTAAATGTTGAGCTTCTGAGGAACTGAGAGATTAAAGTCATGTACAGCTGTTAATAATGAAGAAGCAAAAAAAAAAATGCAGCAATGCTCACACACTGCACTCATGGTTAGTGCCCCAGGTAATGGCCCAGAGAAGAAGTCAGATTCAAAACCAGCATTTGGACAAGAAGTTCATGTCAAAACAATGAAATCAGTTCACATTTCACATGGTTTATTTCATAGAGCTGGAAATGGTAAACCCAGTATTTTTTATAAACAAGTGCTTAAAAGTTACCTGCTGTGAATGGAAGGATGCTGTTATTTTTTTTAATGATGGATGGAGCATTTCCTTGCAGAAGGGTCCCTGATGCCACTAATGATGTGATAATGCTGTGCAGCAGTGTCTTGAGAAAGCCCAGGGCTGGTTCAAACCAGGCTGTTTGTGTCTAGCACAGTACAGCACCATCAGCACACCAGTGAATCCCGGCAATAATCCAGTTACAGGGACAAAGCCCACCAGACCAACCTAATTGGCTTCTCTTCCACCACCTACCTCCAGATCCAGCTTAGGATTCTCCACACAGCACTCTCAGGATGGTGTAAACATTGCCTAGAAGCTTAATCTGGCAGATATTTTAACGTAAGTAGCTTTTATTCTGGACTAGCTCTGTTTAGAATTATCCCCGTGTTTAAATAAATATTTGCACTTGGAGTGTACAAGGTAGAATTAAACTCCACAATTAAATTGCTGCTTTAGTTGGTGGTTAAGTGGAAACTCGTGGCAGCACAGTAATTCTGCACTGAAAGTAAAAAAAATATAAAATAAGAAAAAGAGGTGGAGCCACAGGCAAAAATAATTGATCACTTTTTAGCAAATGTTTACAATGTCTTAACTATATTGAGATATTTGTAGAATTAAATAGAAGTGATCTGCACCTCAATTTCAAACCTACTTTGATTTTTAATGCAACAATTTTAGCTGAAATATTTCTCCAAGAAACACACAGGATCATTAACATTAAGAAAATGTTAGTAACCTTTTCTTAAGAATGTGTAAACACTAACAAATTGCTGAGTTCTTTCTGCATCAGAGACAGCACCTGGGAGTTCAAGGGCCTTTTGCTGAAATTCCAGGACAAATATTAATGGTGAGCTGAGCAGAGCTTCTCCTACGGAAATAGGAAACTTGGCTGAAAAGCAAAGCCAGGATAAACTAAACATGTGGATTCAGCCATCGTTTAGCTTAAGCAAAGCCACAGAGAAATAGCTGCAAACTTTACTGAGCAGATGTGACTCCCCTTCTGTAAACTTGGGATACCACTTCCAGATTTTTAACTTGGCCTATTGGTTCTCATTGTCACAGCCATTCCTATGATTGCTGTGCATTTTTAGCGATTAATTTACTTTCCCAAAGCCCACAGACCGAAATGAAAATGTCTTCTAGCCTTGCCTGTTGAAAGCGTCACCATGTGTAGGAATAAGGGAAAGATTCCTGGGGCCACAAGGAGACTGAGGAAGGGAGCACACTCCTGTTCATGAGGAGGAAGGAGGCTCTCCACAGGATGAAGGTGGATCGCTGGCTGCTGAAGTTGGTGGTTTTTCCCAAATAGGTGAGATCTTTATGTACACTGAATTGTGAGGGAAATCCAGACTAATGGTCCGTTGGGATTTGAGTCGCCCAGCTGGGATTGCTCCACGCATTCCTCAAGCCTCCCTGTGGGAAAGGAGTGAGTTTAGGACTCTCCCTTGGCTTGTGTTTTCAGTGTTTAATGGAAGGAGGTGCTGCCTCTGGCCACAATTCCACGAGAAGTGAGGGCCTGACCCTCTCACACTTGAGAAATATCCGCTCTCTAATTGCTTGCACGTACCTGTGTTACTCCATACGCAGCAAGTCTTGGTGTAAAGATGAGTCCAAAGTAAAGCAGACACAAACTCAACAAGACTGCCACTCATGCCTGAGTGTTGTGCTACCCCCAGCTTCACTGCATGGTTTAACAGTGTCTCACCTCATCTGCCTTCTGAAATAAGGAGGATTCCAGTAGGTTTCTACTTAGTCTTCATAATGAGAAACCTGGAGTGGGACTGACTTAATCTGCAAGATCTCATTATCTGGCTTTTCGTTTGGGGTGATTTGTCAGTGCTGTGGCAGAATTACATCACTTAAATGAGTTTAATGCTGAGAATAGCAATTAGGCTGTCAAATCTGAAACCCTGCTAAGGTAGCATGGGTGTTTGGAGCTCATGGAATGCCAGTGATGTGGGGTTTACCTAGAGTTTGGGAAAGGCAGGTCTTTGCTTCTTAATCTGATACTAATGCTGAAATAACCTGGTTTGGATCCTCACTTGTGCAGCAGGTTGGCAGCCAAAGGGTGCTGTGCAGAGGAGTAATTTGTAATTCTTGGTTCTGAGACTCTCCAGGTAAAGGGTGATCCCTGCTACCCATGCTTCTGAGAGCCGGCAGGAAAGAAACATGCTGAGCTGAGACAAAACAAGCTAGGAAAACTCTTGGGACTGGGACTCCTCAGATTTTTGTTTGAAAGCCAGTCAGGACCCTGGAGCTAACATCAAAAACCTATTTGCTCTTTTCATTGGCATGGTAAGGCTGAAACCACCAACCACGCAAAGCTCTATTGCTCATAAAATCCCATGGTTTTTGGGTATGGGGTGTGAGTGAACTGTTCTGACCGCAGTAGCTTTGCTTCTTGGCAGTGGCTGGGGAGATGGATGAACTTCAGTGCTTTAACATCAGTATCTACAACACCATTTGCCTCACAATGGCTACTGAGAGCTATTCCTCAGCCTCACAGGGAGCTGGAGCAGGCTCCTTAGGCACACTTTGCATTCAAGGATGGGTGTTGGTGCGGATGCTTTTGTAAACCCACAAAAGAAAAGGAAAATAGGAGGGAGCTCTTTCCACTGCTATTTTTATTCTGCCTTCCATCACATATGCAAGGATACTGAGTTCAGCCATTGTGCATTTTAAATAACGAGCCTGGTGTTGGGATCTCTGTGTTTAATGTTTCAGCTTCGCATCCTGGGTGACCTTTGGACTTCACTTCGTTCCGTTGTCTCTGTTTCCCACCTGTGAAAACACAGCCCAAAGCACTCCACACTTCAAAGGCCTTGAGAAGAATCACTTCAGTGTTACAGTCGGAACAATCATAAAGTTCTCAAAGCTGAGGGAAGGCTTCTCCTACCTGGGAAGGCTGCACAGATGGAGAGTTAATAATTGCCAAATGTAATTACTGTCAAGCTGAGGCTGCATTTCTGAGCAATACAGGGCAGACAGTTAATGCCATAAGGAAATCAGCATTACACCTTGTACTGCTGCTCAGATGTGGGATGGAAAGTTCTTGCCAATTTGCTAATGAATTGGTGTACCCTTAGGATAAAACAATAACGAGGAGTATCAGAGAACATTGGAGTGGCTCGACTTCAAGGCCTGGAGAAGTCAGTTGTCTCCTGCTGCTGGCTCTCCTTGCCTGACAAGGAATGCTGCTGCAGCCTCACAGTGATGATTTTGTTGGAAGTTCTTCCTGAAAAGCGAAATAAGCACGATGAACCAAACTTGGGTCTGAGAAGCTGAACTTGCAGCAACATGCTTTTTCAGCTTGATTAATTAAAATTTAATCAATAGCTGGGACACAGCTGCTGACTAGAAAACCAGCATATGGAGCTGATCTGTGATCGTCTGAAGAAAATAAGAACTTGTGCACACATTGGCCCTGCACTGCTGTTACATCAATTGCTGTTTATATTTAAATCTCATCAGACTGACAGTGAGTCTGACTTCTTACTGGGACTTGACTTTTGAAGGTTTATGGAGAAAACGGCATGTGGAGACGAGCTTTGTGCTAACTATAGGATTTCCTGTCTCACAATAGCCCACCCAGCTGGCTTCTCTCTTCTCTGTAGCTGAGTATTCATCCCCAAGTAATGATGCACAGAAGATGTAATTCTGCAATGCAGCAGAGTGCCAATGGCAGCTATCCCCCCACGTTAGTACAGAACACAGAGGCTTTAGTGTCCCACTACACAGAATTGTGTGGCCAAAGTGCCCTTCTTGCAGGTGTACCTGGGGCATTGCTGGGCTTGTACTTGTAAGTGTTCCCTTGGGTGATTTTAGCATATACCCTGCAGTGTAAAGTGTAAATTGATGTTATTCCCTCAGGCTGAGAGAGGTTTGAAATCTCTAGGAGAAGGTTGTATGTAGAAATACCTGATTCTACACACTTATCTCAGTGGGATGGAGCTAACCTCTATTTTGCTCCTGGCCTTGATGATCACAGAACGGATGGAGCTGGAAGGGACCTCTGGAGACCACCCAGTCCAAGTCCTCTGCCCAAGCAGGTTCACCTGGAGCAGGTTACACAGGATCACATCCAGGTGAGTTTTGAATCTCTAGAGAAGGAGATTCCACACCCTCTCTGGGCAGCCTTTTCCAGTGCTCCGTCACCCTCACAGTAAAGAATTTTTCCTCATGTTCAAATGGAACTTTCTGTGTTCCAGTTTGTGCCCATTGCCCCTTGTCTTGTCACTGAGCACCACTGAAAAGAGCCTGTTCCCCTCTTCTTGACACACATCCTTAAAATATTTTGACATACTGGTAATATCCCATCTCAGTTGTCTCTTCTCCATTCTTTCTCATCAGCTATTACTGTCCAGACAGCTACTGCAAGATATATCTCGGATTAAGCAAATCTTTAAAATAATCCCAGTTTTTATTAAATGAGATTCCTGAAGTCAGGACTTCCAGTGCCTTGTTTACAGCCAGTCACTGAGCTGAGCAGTGCTGCCCTTGAAAGAGTCCTCCAGAACATTCCCACCGGGCAGAGCTCAGATTAGGCTAGATGGTGGTCCTGAATACCAAAAGGTTGGTGGGAGCAGAAGATTCACCATGGTGTGTGTAGCAGAGGCTGGGAATGTGCAAGGAACCCAAATGTCTCAGAGGGAGATCATCCCTGGGTGCTGCACCTGCTCCCCAGCTCGCAGAGCCACAGAGAATCACAGCAATGGCATTGTCTTCCTCAGCACCTGGCCTGGTATTGTCACCACGGGGAATCTCTGGTTTAACTGACAGGCAGGGATGGCCACAGAGACAGGTAAATCCCCAGTGAGGGCACCGGTGCACATGCAGGGAAATGTTATTCCAGAGTTTGTCCTAGCTCCGGTTCAGAAACATCCCCTGCAGACCTGCCTGCTCTGCCGGGTAATGCTTCTCTTTAAATATCATTCTGTGCTAGTTTGACATTTCCCCCTCCTGCCAGCTACAGAGCTGGTCTAGAGAGCTGGAGGGGCTTTTTTTGTGAAGTGGGAGCATTCAAGCAGAGAGGCAGATCTGCTGCAGGGCACCAACAAATAAATGATACCAGCCCTCACCGAACAGAGTGCAGATGGAAATTTCAGCTGAGATGTTCTTGTTCCTTCTGCACCAGCACAGTATTTACCTCACCAAGACAGAGGCACTCTGGTGTCCTGCAGCTGGAGGCTCTTGCCTTCAGAAGCTGCTTGTGTAGGTTTCAAACCTAAGACAAATACCTACAACAGGTTACAACAAGGGATGGAGGGGAAAGACAAGCATAATATGACTGGAGGTTGCCATTTTGTCTCATGGCATCTCTTCTTCCTGAGATTTGTTTCTGGGTTGTGTTCAAAGTCACATTATCTTTGTGCGCTCAATCCCTCTCCTTATCCTGCCCTGCTGGAGGAGCTGCTGCCCCTGGCCAGGCATTGTGAGGGACATCAGGACATGTAAACCAACTTTTCCCACAGTGCTGGAGTCCCTAGAAAGGGCGTGTGTCCATCTGAGGTGCGTGTGAGCACAACCCCTCCCAGTCTGGAAGTGTGCTGTGCTTGTCCCTGCTGCTGGCTTCCCTCCCAGGCTCCCTCCTCTCATTCCCATCCTCCCCACAGGAATAGCCTGTGGAGTCTCGTTCAGCCATTTCACAATAACACTGTATTGATGCTGGAAGCTCAGATCATTATTTACAGAGACTGCTTCCCCCTGTGACACTCCAAAAGCTGCTGGCAGGCCTGCACAGCACTTGTGCCAGCTGCCTTCCCAAGGAAAGTAAATTCCAGGTTGAATCAGTCCTGAGACCTGGGGTAGAGAAGGGGATGTGAGCTCTGAGCAGAGCAAGAACTCACTTCTGACACCCTCTGTTTGGGAATGCCATGGCTACCTTTGGGTTGGATGAGACAAATGTTTTGAAACTGCCTGAAACTCATTTTGGTTGTAATCACTGGGGGCCTGTGTCAGTCTCCCAGCTCTCCTTTGATGTGTGTCTCCCAGCTTGTTAATGCAGGAGCAATCAGCTGCATAATTTCCATGGGAAGTAGGAGGGTAGCTTGCCTTAATGTCTTCCAACATGCAAAATATGACACGTTGAATTTAAAAATACCCCCCCACACACTTAATGCAGCTTTGGTAGCTCACTGGGGGCCGACACTGAGTGCTGCAGCCCGGGGGGATTCTGTGGGCTGAGTGACAGTGGGGGACAGGAAAGGCCTGTGGCTTTTAAATCCTTTTTCCGTCATACTTTATCATAAGAAATGCCACATAGTTTGTCCTGTGTTAGTGGAACATTCCCATGATCTCCTGTGTTTGCAGGAGAGGGGAAGCTCAGTTTAT
This sequence comes from Coloeus monedula, assembly GCF_965178545.1. Lineage (NCBI taxonomy): Eukaryota > Metazoa > Chordata > Aves > Passeriformes > Corvidae > Coloeus > Coloeus monedula. The sequence continues at coordinate 14,756,320 of NC_138784.1, forward strand.
CCCCTGCAGGGACGTGCCCATGTATCACATGTTTATTTATTTACTACGTCTAACTAACCTGGCAGTCCATTACAGGTGTGCTGTCCACAGAAGAACCCATGCAAATCTCATCACTGTATATTTTTCATAAAACTGATTTAGATCATTTACAGCTGGTGAATCAAAGTGCTTGCTGCTGGTCAGTATCCCTCAAAATGTAATCCTGAAGAGAGGTGGCACTTCCATTCCCTGCTTTTATTCACAGTTCAGCCAGGAACACAAGCTTTTGGTGGGTAGTCCCCAGTTAGTTTCTCAGCTTTTAACTTATTGCTATTTCTGTTTCAGATTATTCAGCTTGTTCAGCTCCAATATCCTTTCTGCACATGTAGAAAAATGCCTTTTATCAAAAGCTGGTTCACTTCAGCCAATTCTTGTTCCAGATGTTCAGATTCCATCCGCTGGGTTGATTTTATATTCTTTAAAACTTTAGTAGCAAATGTTTGTGATTTTCACCTTGAATTTTATTTAATTTTAAAATTATATATTAAACTTATGTTTTAATACTCAGACTAAGAATTTCACACTTTATTTTAAATAGGCTTACATCTTAAATAGGCTACTGAATTATTAATGAATCCAGCTTAAGTGTTTACTTATGTATATGTAAAAGTATAGATACAAACTTTTAAAGAAGACAAGATTTTTAAAGACCATCCAGTCTAAAGCCCTGATTCCCAAACATTAAGGGGAACTTTTGTGTTTGAAAAACACTTGCCAGAAGATAATGGTTACTTCTGACTTCTGTTTTATCTTAAATGTGAAAACATCATTCCTCAGATGCTTGAGATGGACTGAAACATCTTTTAATGTCCACTGCAGGTGTTTTGTGTATAAATTAAAGGCCTCATATCTGAATTTCCTGCCTTTTATTTTTTTTTTTTAGTTTTCAGGTGGTTTGGATACAAATATAGCAGTGCTGTATGTAAGTACACAAAAAGTAATCTGAGAAAGGGGAAGTGGTGACTAAATTATTTGGAAATGCTGAAATAGTTCTTTCCAGAACCCAGGATTAGAAAAAATATCTGCAGCAATGACTTTGATCACTTACATTTGAAACTTTCTTTAAAGAACCTTTGTAAGAGAAAACAACTCTTTTAGGAACCAAAGACGCTTTTCTAGGAGATGGACACAGCTGTTCTCTGAAACTGAAGCAGACCTTCTGCTCCTGGAGGCCTTGGTGAAACCTGCTTGGTGCACTCTTACCTGAGTTAGAGAAGAGCTGGCTCTTTAAAGATGTTCTCAGGAGTTTTTGGCACGAAGACAAAACACGACAGGACTGCTGGTGCAGGATCCCTCGTGCCTGTGCATTAGCAAATTGGGCATTAATGAGCTGATAGGGCTTGTAAAAGACAGGAGGCATTTAGCCAAGCAGACGTGACCGCCGCAGGTATTGCCGTGAAGCCGAGCTGCCAGAGGAGGTGTGGCTCCCATCCTCAGCAAGGTCAGACTCGGGATGTCATTAATCTCATCTGAGATGAACGTTTGATTATCTGCCCTTATGCTGTGCTCACCTGCTTTCTGTGCCTTGTTTTATCTGCTGCACGTGTTTGACCTTTTATCACTCACAGCCCTGCTCCCTCCTGCAACGTGTGTTGCATACAGGCTGTTCTTGGACCTGTGCAGGAACTGCAGTGGCAGCAGGACACATAAAATGGATGCAGAAGGTACAGCTGAACCAGACAGAGCAACCCTGCAGCCTGGCAGAACTCCTGTGCTCTTTGTCCCAGCCTTCACCTCCTCCCTTGGTCTCCACCACCTTTTCCAGGCTAATCCGTGGATGAACACATGAACATTGCCATGGAATAGCTTGATGTTTACATGGTGATTTTCTTATTATTTTGCTTAGCTGCTGTTCTTGGAATATTTGCTTTCATGAAAATCCTAAATATCCATCTCTTCAATCCCAAATGCATTGCTCTGTTTCTCTCAAAATGTTAAAATCAACGCTTTGTCAGGGGTGGAAGTTAAAATGCTTGACCAGCTTTAACAGGGACATTGTTGAATAAGTACAATCTGAGAAGGTTGAAGAGATTGTTCCCTGTGAGGGTGGGGAGGCCCTGGCACAGGTTGCCCAGAGCAGCTGTGGCTGCCCCATCCCTGGCAGTGTCCAAGGCCAGGCTGGATGGGGCTCTGAGCAAGCTGGGATAGTGGAAGCTGTCCCTCCCCATGGCAGGGGGTTGGAACTGGAAGGGCTTTGAGGTCTCTTCCAACCCAAACCAGTCTGTGACATCCAGATTTCAATTGTGTAATGACTTCAGTGAGATATTCAGGCACTTTTGCAATGGGAAGAGGCAACTATTCCTCCACCAGCAGACAACTGAAATTCAGTCCATTCTGCACACCTTCTGGCAGGAATGCTGAAGGGTGATTATAGTTTTTATCCCCTTGTTTGTCTCATGGATGGTCCTCAAATCGTTTGTTTTAGGTATATAATGTAAATATTTTAATTTTATAGGTTTAGTGAAGTTCTATTTATAAACTATTCCTGTCAGCCACACTTACGCAGACATTACTTACTCCCCACTTAAACAAAATCCCTTTGTTTCTTCTTCTACTTATCCTTAACACAAAAAGACAGGGCTCACAAGTGAAGTGGAGAATAAAGATCATTTTGATGTCTTTCCTAACCTAAAAAATAGGTATCTTTCATGAATGAAAGCTTTATTCTCCACATTCCTAAGGCATAAAATCCATGGAGAGGGAGAAGAGAGGGAGATCAAAACCAATAGTACCTAAATTGATGATCAACGTCTCTTTGACTATCTTGGAGCTGTATTTTCCATGTTTCTCCCTTCTTTCAGGACAAAATAATCTCTGATTTCTGGCTGTCTGTCACTTTGCTTGGAGCAGGGCAAGTACCGTGCTGATACAGTGAGACAGCTCAGTGACTACTCCAGTCAGCCCCTAAGACTTTCCTTATCACTTCTTGTCTCTCCAGAGCAGAAGACTGCAGTAATCTCAAGTGATTAACTTGCTTGGGTCCTGCCACCTGATTGACTCAGCCGGTGGGAGCCTGCTCTGGCTTCCCACCTCAGTGAGTCACCAGCAAAAGGCATTTCTAGAGAGGTCAGTCCAGGAACAAACGCTGTGAACGCATCTCTTGGAGATGGGAAGCAAACGCAGTTCCTGCTCCCGTCTGGGCAGGATGCTGTCGCCTTCCTCGGCGGCCTCTCAGCCCGAATATTTCAGGAATGTCTGAAGCGCGTTGCTTTCCGCTCCCGAAGGCCACTTAAAGCCTGAGCCCAGGGCCCGACTGGCCGAGCCGGCTCTGACACTGCCTCATTGTGCCGGCTGCGCTGAGAGGTGCGGTTGTGTCGCAGCGTGCCGGGCAGCGACATCCGCGCTCAGCGAGCGGGGCTGGCACCGCTGCACGGCTGCTCCTGCAGGGGATGCACGGCGGGGGTGAACCCTTCGGCTGCTCTGCAGCATCACAGCCCCGCCCTGGTATTCGCACTGTTTGAGATTCTCTCCGGAAAGGTGCTTTATAGCTGTCCCAGTGCTGGAGGGATCTGGGGAGCGCCTGTCAGCCTGGTTCTGTCAGGACTGTGGAAAGACTGCCCTGAGCAGCACTTCGGGTGGTTCTTCATTAGCAGCTACAACTTGATGCCAAGAACAAACCAGGAGATGTGCTTGGGTATCTGAGAAACTTGAGGAAAATTTAAGGAAAGTATTCACACAATTCCCCAGGCAATTGGGATGTGAAAGTCATTTTGAAAGGAATGAAAGCAATATGTGCTCAGAATTAGTGGGAAGTGGAAAGTGAGAGTTAGCCTGGTGGTTGGGGAGCAAAGCTTAGGTGTAGGATGCCATCAGCAGCCAGGCATGGATGAAGGGTGGCAGTGAGGTCAGCCGTGATTAACAGTGTGAGTTGTGCAAGGGATGAGTTTGGCTGTGGCTAGAAGGAAAGCGTCCTCCAGATTAGGCAGATGCTACAAAGGGAGTTTCTGGTAGGGTTGTTATGTCCTTCTGCCTCCAGCACGCCTGCTTTGCTCTGATAACACTTTGCATTGCTTCACAGACTCGGGTATGTGCCTTGCTGTGCCAGCCACGTGTGTGCATTTCAGTGGAGAGGTGCTTATCTGGGACATTCCAGTGCGGGAGCTACCAGGAAAAGTTATTGCTGGCACCTCTATGCCAGTTCCTGACTCCTCTGGTGAACATTTTGTCCCATGTTTGAAGTTAAACACTTTGAGTACCCAAAGGGCTTCTCTTCAGCTCCATCAAGCTCTGACTATATCAGAAAGCCTCTCCTGAGTGTAAGCAACAATTATCTGCTGATACTGAAATTGAGAGAATGCTGTAACAAGTACATGAATGTGAACCTAATGAGGATTTCAGCCCAGTTAAGGTGCACTTATATCTAAATTAGTGAGTGGGAAACCTCCAGGGAGAGGAAAAAAAAAAGGTTGGTAGGCCTGCAGAAATTTAAGAATGTAAAACTTTCTCAAAGTGTAACCTTTCCTTTCCTGCTTTTAATGACAGCAGTGATTCAGAGCAATGGGAAGACAATGGTCTGGAACACCCAATCTTTTCAAGCAGCTGTGCTACTGCCATGGTATGGATTCCCCCGGGTGAGCCTGAGGTGATTCCTGCTCACATCAGGAGGTTTTCTCTTGCTCACGTTTTACATAAAATACACAGCATCTTCTGATTTGTAATACTGCTCTCTGTGACACATCTCTGAGGTTCACCTCAGTATTCATGCTGGACAGGTTTCTGCAGCTAATTCCTTTTTCCCCCTCTTGGGTATGTGAAATTTTATGGAAAGCTTCCTTGTCCACTTGAAAAGGAAGTAGAGTTTGCTTTTTCTTGATTTTCAGGGGCCAATTACACAAGGTTCCAGATGAAACACACAAGACTGATCACCTGAAACCAGGCACCTGAAAGAATCCCAAGTGCTGGGGGCAGATTGGTCATTTCTTAAACGGCCTTGTGCTTTTTGGGGGCTTTAAACCAGAAACTCCAAGACAGAGAAACTTTAGACCAGAAACTTTGCAGCAGAGCCAAGACAGGACAGCATCTCTTCCATCAGTTCAGCAGCAGGTTCAGTGTGCAGGACTTTTCTTGGTGTTCTCAAACACTGTGGGAAGAGCCAGCGATGGGACAGCCAAGGTCAGGAGTTTGACTGTTTGGGGGGTACGGTTTGGGAGCATTTTGTACTTCAGCTGCTGTGGATTATGAATCCTTTGGGCACTGAATCTCTCCTCTCCTTTGTAGGAAGGGATTGGAGGGGAATTTAAACATGAGGAGAAAGGTTCAGTTATGGATTTGACAGACAGAAATTGCTTGTGCAGTGCGTTGTTCCAGGACTGAACATGGTGTCATACCAAAGCTCGAGGCTAAAACAGTTTGCTCTGTTGAGTATTTAACAATCAGGATACTTCAGGTAGAAAGCCAGGACAGCTTTGACAGCCCAGCTACAATAGTTGGTCAGAAGAGCAAACATTTCAAAGATAATGACTTCTAGCAGTAAAACTGTGCTGCTGCTGCTGAGAGAGCGGATTCCAGCTCCCTCACGTGAAAGAAGCTCCCAGGACAAAAGTGCTGTTTTCTCTGCTTATACCTCCATCTGCACAAGGTGCTTTTGCTGGCACAGCTCTGCTTTCAGAGGATCCTTATCTCATCACAGCCCTGACTGACACAACTGTGCCAGGAGCTTCGGTGGTGGAGCCCTGACCTGAGAACACCCTGCTTCAGCTGCAGGGTTAATACCCAGCTGGGAATTAAAAGAGGGACTCACTGAATCCACTTTCTGAGCTGTCCTGAAGTGAAAGCCATACACAGCCTGGGTGGGAAACCATTGTTCTTTGGGAAGGAGATCCCTCAGCTCTTTCAGATGTTGTATTTTGGGGAATGGGTTTGGTCTAAGGGAAAACCTTTGGGGCCCAACAAAGTACTGAATTTATTTACCAAAAATCGTTAAAAATTGGCTGTGAGGTACATGGCTTGTTACTGTTGTTTCAGCGCCCTCCCCATGAGCTAGCACTGACACAATCATAGAATTATAGCATAGGTTGGGTTGGAAGGCACCTCAAGGATCATCCAGTTCCACCCCGTGCCATGGCCAGGGACAGCTTCCACTATCCCAGCTTGCTCAGAGCCCCATCCAGCCTGGCCTTGAACACTGCCAGGGATGGGGCAGCCACAGCTTCTCTGGGCAACCTGTGCCAGGGCCTCCCCACCCTCACAGGGAAGAATTTTTTCTTAATATCACCTGCTTTGTGCCAGGGATTTTGGAGGTCGTCTGCTCACCCCACTGATCCAGCTGAAAATTACCTGCACTAGGACAATACTCCTGGCTGTACGACGCTGTGAGTGTGTGGGAGATGGGAAGTACTACCCAAAGAAAATCCTGTCAGAAAGTGCACACTGCTCCTTCACAATGCCTCTGACAGCTCTTGAAATACTGGGCTTAATGCCATTTATTGATTTGTAACCACGGAGACGGTGCGTGTTCCCAGTGCAAAGTGAGGGAAAAGCTCTTTTCCTTCACCTCCTCGAGGAGTGAACAATGCTGGAAAATGCTCTTACCCCTCATAACCTCCCCAAGCCTTCACAGGAGGGACAAGCAAGTTGTTTGCCTTCTCAGAGGCTGCTGCATTTTCACAAAGGTGAAGAAAATCAACCATTTCTTGCAAACCAGCCTGGAGCAAAAAGAGCTAAGCTATTCTGGGAGATGAGAGATAAGCACACCAGAAGGCCTTATCAGAGATTTGTCTTAACTTGCAAAGGTATTTTCTTTGATGAAAGAATCCAAACAGTTGTTTGAAATGTTCTGTCTGCTCAGATTTGTTTTCAGAGATCTCTCTCACGCCATCCTGACAAATGAAGGCCTTCTGCATTAGGTTTTTAAACAAAGATCTTCGCTTTCTGAATTAAAATTTCAAAGTGCAAAAAAAGCAATCAACAGAAAACTCAATTCAAAAAACAACGGCTGAAGAATAGTGGATCCATATTTGTTCCGAGTGCTTGTTACTGGGCAAGCCCAAGTCTAGCCATTTCAGGAAGGATGGAGTGCTGGAGTGGGATCCCCGTGATTCAGCCTGGTGTGACCTGGAGTGTGATCAGCACTTACCCATCAGCTGACAGCACACTGGTAACATTTGCTGGAAAACTGATGAAGATTTGAGAAAAATGGACAAAAAGACCAACTGCAGAGCATCAGAACCATAGGTAGGCACCAAAGTTTTGAAACAGAGGTACTAGAAGATACCAAAGAAACCTAGGAATTTTTTAAACTGCCTTTCTTTTCTCATAGCCTAAAACTCAGTCCTGCTGTTTAACCTGAGACACCCTGGAGCTGTGTGGCCAACGTGACAGTCTGGTAACTTGCCAGAAAAAAAAGTGGTTTGGATTGACTTGTGCTCTTTGCAAACTGTGCTTAAAAAGCAAATTATACATTCCCATTTTTGTTGGGAATTCAAAATGTTTGCTTTCAACATGTCACCAATACTTTCCATTTTGAATGGAAACTTCCACTTTTTTTGCATGTTATGGTCAGAATTGTCTTTTCCATGTACAGAACATCAAAAGTGTTCTCTAACCCAGCCCTTGGAGAAGAGATGGAAGGAAGAGCTTTGAGTTAACTCCACACAAGAGTTAGCTGGCTGAACCTGCCTGAACCCCTTGGTCTGTTATTTGTGTGGCTCCACTCCTGAAAGAGCAGCATCTCAGGCCTCTGAAGACCTTTCTGCCATGGAGCTGGTAAAGCTAAGGTTATTTTTTGGCATGGCTGCGAGGCTGTTGGTGGAGTGCACTGAGTCCCTTACTCTGTATAAATGAGAGAGTAATGCTCGTGCGAATATAGCAATGATCGCTGCATTAAAACCTGCACCATGTTTATCCTCAGCACTGAGGCAAACGCCTGGCATGGGTGCACTGCAGATTTAACCAGGGTGTCACTCCCTGCTGCGGTGCTCGGCGGTAGGGGTGATGCCTCCTGCCAGCTGCAGCCCCGGGCTCGCTGCTCGGGGGCGGCGGCCAGACCCGACCCCTTCCCTTCCCGAGCAGCGATTCGGGGAGATCTCGGGCTGCTTCAGCCCAGCGCAGAGCTGGGACACTCGTCGGGATCCCGAGGTGGGCAGGGAAGGCCCGGGGAGAGCACCCCGGGCTGTTCCCAGGGAGGTGGCAGAGCCACCGTCCCTGGCGGTGTTTTAAGCCTGGACGTGTCCCTCGGTACCAGCGTGAGGCTGGCGCGGTGGCGCTCGGTCACAGGCTGCACTCGATGATCTCTGAGGTCTCTTCCAGCCTCAGCGATGCTGGGATTCCCCGTGAGGGGCACTGGGAACTCGGGGGCTCGCAGACCCACGCCGGCCCCCCCACGGCCGGCCCCGGGAGCGGCGGCGGGCGGTGCCTCGGCCGGGCGGGGCAGAGCGGCGGCTCGGGGCCGGTCCCGGGGCCGCGGGCGGGGCGGGGCGGAGCGGGGCCGGTCCCGGGGCGGAGCGGGGCGGGCCCCGAGCGGAGCGGCGCGGGCGGGACGGCGGCGGGGGCTGCCCGGAGCCGGCGGAGGCGCTGCCGCCCCGGGAGGGCTCTGCGCGGTTCGGCCGCAGGTAAGCCAAGTTCCCGGGACGCGCTCCGAGACCGCTCGGAGCCGACTGCGGCAACTTCGTGTCCCGGCAGGATGAGCCCCGCCGTGCCCTGCCCCGGCGGCTCCTCCTCTGCCGCCGCCATGGCCCGGGGCCCCCCGGCAGCGGGGCCGGGAGCCGCCCCGAGCCCGGGCCCGGGAACGGGAGCGCCGCGTGTGCCCGGAGCCGGGGGCAGCGGGGAGCCTGCCCCGCCACATCCCGCCAGCCTCTGTCCCCGCTTGGTGTCCTTGTTCCCGTGCCGTGTCCCAGCCCGCCAGCCTCTGTCCCCCCTGCGTGCCCGTGTTCCCCGCTGCGGGTCCCTGTTCCCGTGCCGCCTCGCAGTGCTTTCGGCACTCCCGATCTTCTCTGCCTTGTTTCTGTACTGGACCCGACATAACTTTTCGGGAAGTTTTGGGGAGAGGTTGGCGGTCTCCGGTTTAATCTTTTCAGGCTCTAGTACGACGCTTCGGGCACTGATGCTGTGAAACTGCAGTTACGGGTTTTATCTGGAGCTGACAAATGTGGTTTGATTTAAGGCCTGGGGTTCTTACATCCTGTAATTACTTTTTCGAGGTCTGTTTCTGTTCGAGCCGCGACTTCTAAAAGCTGGAATGGCTGTGCTTGCTCACACCGTGGCTGGGGTGCAGCTGGAGCTGTAAAAAGGTGCTTTACACCTCCGTGGCTGTTTCTGGGGGGAAGGGAAGCTTTGGCATTAAACGCTTGGCTGTGGTGTAACACGTGTGTGCTCCCTCGTGTGAGTGAGGAACACAGAGGAAGAGTTTCAGGCTGGGGCTTGGCTGTGCCTGAGCCTTCAGAGACTCTGCTGGCTCTCCTTATTCTGGCCCGAGCACAGCCACTACAGCAGCACCGCGTGTAGGCTCTGTGTGGATTGCACTGGCAGCATATTGAGCAATACAAGTGTCGCTGCATTCCAAAAAGTAAACAGCAGAAATGGGGCACGGAGTGGGAATATTCTCCATGCTTACACCGTGGAGCTTCGAAGAGGAAGATGTCCCAGTGTGTCAGCTTGGGATTTATTGCCTCTATTAAAGGTAGCAGCTGTATCCTGAGGATTTACATTTCTGAAGGGATGTAAGTAGAGGTTTCAGTCAAACTGGTGCTCTCAGTGAGGCAGCATGACAGGTTGGTTTGAGAGGCATTCAGGAAAGCAGAAATCTGCTTAAACTCTCTGTTTCAAGTGCAGCAAAGATTTTGGCCTCTTAACTTCTTCGCATCGGTAAGAAACAAAGAGCCAGGGCACTCCCTACTTCAGCTTAGTACTCACCCAGTGGAGTTTGGATTTAGCACAGCTTTTTGAAAAGCTGTATTGGAGAGATCATCTCCTGGCAGTGACAGTGACTGTCAGTGGCTGCTGTGTTGCTCACACATTAAGATCGATGTTCCCATGCCAGGAGAGTGAAGTTGGTGTTTCTCTCCTCCCCAAAGGCAGCGGGAGCCCCACCTCTTTGCCTGGCTGTGAGGGGGCCCTGAGGAGCAGGTTCCCTCTTCGGCAGCCCATGTCTTGCTTTGAGCCCTGGGATTTCATCCATTTGCTGCATCTGGGTGTAAGAGTTGTGCTGAGGAAGGTTTAAGTTGGTTTGTCCTGTGCACATGTGTCTGCAGCAGATCCGGGCTCTGGAAGAAACTCGGTCAGTAACATTTCTGCTTGTCCCTGAAATGTCGGGTGGAGTGCCTTGAAACCAGGGATGTCACATGGGCAGGGAACCGTGGTGAAAATCATCTTTTTTCCTACTTAGATGTGAGTCCTGTTTCCTTTCTGGGCTGTGCTGACACACCTTGCAGGAAGGAGAGAGGTGCCAGTGAAAATATCTGTGGAGGTGTATGGGGAGGCTTTACCTGTGACCCGTGGCAACACGAGGATAATTGTTAACATTCCTGAAATGACAGCCATTCCCAGGAGACTGAGGTTCCCAGGTGGTGCTGCCGGCCTGTCTGGTCCCATTGCTCCCTGGTGATGAGCAGGACAAAGTCTGGTCACTGCTCACTGGCCGGGTCAGAGTGGCCTGAGGACAGGCAGTGCTGTGTGTTATGAGGTGCTGGGTGCAGTGTCCTTCAGGAGATTTTGTCTCTTTAATCCATCCGAGTGAGGGTTCTCTGATGTTTCTTTCACCACTTAAAGGAACACTTTCAGTGAAGTGGAAATCCTTCCCCTGAAGAGCTTTGAAACCAGCGAAGGTTTAGTCACTTTCTTGTCAGTGGTGCGATTGCATCAAACCCGGCCTTTGGCTTACTGAGCACAAGGGAGTGTTGCTGTCAACTGCTTTGCCTGATTTTCTGTGTTGTGCTTTGCATTATGTGTTTTCCTGTGAAGGTGGAGGGAGCACGGAGAGGGTGCCAGATCCTAAATCTGGTACAGATGTTCCAAAAACATATCCCTGGCTCCTGAGGTGGTTCAAAAGGAGTGCAAAAACCCCAAAGTGCCTCTGACGGGGGAGTCTGTTGTTTTGCAGTAGTTTTCAACAGAGAAAGTAGGAGCCCAAATATTAGGCAGGATTTAGGGGGCTGATAAAACATCCTGTGGTGTTAGGGGTGGTCAGTAAAGCCCCTGTCCCACTGCTGAATTTGCATGCCCTTCCTTAAGGAGGTGCTGGTAACTTCTGCCTCAGCTACTGAATGGTGATGTACAAGTTAGGTTGGTGTATCTGAGACAGCTTGTTCTCGTACTTTCCTTGGTTACTGTCAGGGCTTCAAAGCAAAACTGAAGTGATGTGGCTGCTTTAAAGCATACAATTATGATCTGACTTATTTCTGCCTGGCCAAACCACATCTGTAAACTTACAAAAGCAAGGAACAGGTTTATTGGAAGGTTCAGGCAGGTTTTGTTGTTCACTCCTCTTGTGTGGAACGTGTGCATACAGCTGTGCATTGAGGATACATAAAAACACTTAATACCTTCATAACTAAAGCCACTTAATACCTTCCTGTACTTAGGCTGAATAGTGAACCCCTTCCCCCATTAGTAATTGTGAGATCCCATTAGTCATCCCATTAGTGACTTTGCTTTTGGATCCAGCCCAGCAGAGGTGAACTACGTTGCCTTGCCTCATGCTTACTGCTGGTGTTTATGCCCACATGTTTATTTAGCATTTACTATAAACTCCTGCCCTGGCTTGAGTGAAGACAGAGTGGTCATTTAATGACAGCTTCAGAAATCACAGGCAGCTCCTCAGAGATGTCTGGTTTGCAAGCATTAACCTTTGCATCACACAGAAAAGGCTCCATGCTATTCCCCAGAGATTACATCTCTTGCCCTGTGTTTGGAAAAGTCAGCATCTAATCCAGAATGAAACCTTGGTCCTCTTGGAGGTCAGTGTTTCTCTTGCCATGGGTTTGTTACCTGCACTTGTTGTGTGTTTCCAATTTGAGGCAACTTCAGCAGATCGCGGTAAATCCTGACATCTCTTGGTGGATTTCTGGTGGGATCTTTGCTTTGGATCTCCCTTCCCTAGGGAGGGTGCTCAGCTGGGAACATACCTTGAGATGTAGGGAATGATGCATTTTTCTTTTCTCTCCTTTTTATTCCCCCACCTCTTTCTCACAATTTGACCTGTGTGTTGGCTCAGCTCATACTGAAGACAGTGGCTGTTTGTTACTTTTCTAGTAGCGTTTGCTGCCAAAATAGTACTTTATTTGTGCTTAAAGGATGGAATTTTCCATTAATAATTCAGTCATCACATTGAATTTACTGTTGTTTGCCCATGCCGTGTATTGCCCTTGCTATGGGCACATAAAATTTCGTGGTGTCCTTTAGTTTCCAGAGCACTTTGTTCCTCTGTGACTTCTGCTGTACACGAGGAAAGTGTGCTAGGTTAAAGCTTTCTCCTTTTTCCACTGGCCATGCTTCTGTTTCTGTTAAAAGGCCAAGATAAACCAATTGTGTTAAAAGCTGATTTCTTTCCTCAGTGGAACTATATTTAGACACAGGTTTTGCAGCCCATTGTAGGTAAAGCCTTTCTGTTCCCTGCCCCTGCCTGGGTCATGTTTGTCATTAATCATAGAATCACAGCATCTGTTAGGTTGGAAAAGTCCTCCAAGGTCAATGAGCCCAACCTTTGACCAATCCCCACCTTGACAACCAGCCCAGAGCACTGAGTGCCACATCCAGGCCTTCCTTGGACACCTCCAGGGATGGGGGCTCCAAACCTCCCTGGGCAGCCCCTGCCAAGTCCTGACCACCTCCTGGTCAGGTCCAACCTGACCTTCCCCTGGCACAACTCCAGGCCGTTCCCTCTCCTCCTATCCCTTGTTCCCTGGGAGCAGAGCCTGAGTTCCCCTGGCTGCCCCCTCCTGTCAGGGAGTTGTGCAGAGCCAGAAGGTCCTGTCTGAGCCTCCTTTTCTCCAGGCTGAGCCCCCCTAGTTCCCTCAGCTACTTGCTGCTCCAGCCCCTTCCCCAGCTCTGTTCCCTTCCCCAGACTCACTCCAGCCCCTCAGTGTCCATCTTGCAGTGACAGGCCCAGAACAGGACACAGCACTTGGCGTGAGGCCTCACCAGTGCCCATGACAGGGGGACAGCCACTGCCCTGCTCCTGCTGGCCACACTGTTGCTGACCCAGCCCAGGAGCCACTGGCCTTCTTGCCCACCTGAGCAGGTGTTGGCTCATGTTCAGCTGCTGTTGATCAGCACCTCCAGGTCCTTTTCTGCTGGGCACTTTCCAGACAGTCTGCCCTAGCCTTGAGCGATGCAATGGGGGAAGCAGGTGGAGAACTTGGGAGAGGTTGGGCTGTGTAGTCCAGCCTTGCCAAACCAACATATCTGCTGGCTGTGAGTCCTGTGAGCTCTTGCCATGGAGTGCTTGGTCCCTATGTGCTGACAGAGCTGATACTTTGGGAGAGTGCTCCTCACTAGAGGTGCTGGCTGGGAGGAATTGTTTGTGGTAAGGTGAAGATGCTTCTGTTCCATTTTGTGGCTCTGCATCATTAAGCAGAGCAAGCTGTGTTAAGGAACAGGACCAGAGGCCACTTCAGCAGTCTCTGGCTTGTGGTGTTTGAGGGGAGATAAAAATAACAAAACCAGTGACTTTAAGCAGCCCTTTGCATACATTTTGATGGTAATCCCTGTTCCAGCAGGCACAGTGTTGTAACTCTTGCATGAATAAAATCCCCTTGCCAAATGGTACCTGTGCACAAAAGGCTCCAAGGTCAGGTATGCTGATCCAAAATTTAGTTTGCACTTGAATTTTTCTTTATAGGCTTTTTCCCTAAATATTAGGGGAGAACTGAAGGCTGAGACTTGAGCCGGCTGTTGCAGCATCTGAACTCCAAAGTGGAGACTCTCTGTGCTGCCAGACAGCTGTCAAATTGTGTCACAGATGGGAAAAATCTGATAACCACTAGCGTGAATCAGCATCTTTTAAATCCAACAGTTCTCACGGCTCCAAATGAGATGGATTTGGGAGAAGAGCTTTACTTTCTTGCTCCATTACAGACACATCAAAATAAGAGGAAATGATAATGGTGTGGTCTTCCCTGCCTTGTCTCAGACTGATCAGCTCTGAAGCAAAAACATAGGGTAAAACAGGGTATGTTTTATATGTCAGTGTAGAATATAACCCCAGATAGTTCACAGGCACTGCAGTGGTTGTGAAGGGATGTACAACACACACAGTTCGTAGTTGGTAACAGAAAAATAACCGTGAAAGCAAACAAACTGCCAAACAAACAACCCCCCAACCTCCTCATTCTCAAATCTTCCCTTGTGGTGCTCTCTTATGGAGGACAGAAACAAGAACACACATGCATTTACCCAATCAGCACCAGGATGTGTTTTGAGGACAAGGAAGGGTAGTTCCTTTCCTTGGTGCTGTGACAGCTGTGCACACAGCTGCCCATCTTCTGTCAGCAGGTGTGGCCATGGGGGTCTGGTTCTCTCCCAGCTTTGTGGTTCCTGGACTGAGTCTGTTCAAAGAGTCTGTAGTTATCCAGAAAGGCTGTTTTACTGAATGTTGGCTTGATATTTTCTCTCTGAAGTGTTTGTACTCACTAGCTACAGCTAGGTAAGAAGTTTTGACAGAAATACAGCCCTTGTGAAACATGAGAAAGGTCTGAGCACTGTTGAAGGAAATTAGCTACTTAGACTAGCCCAGGTCTTGCGGAGTGTGAGGGATGGGGAGAAGAACCCACAGCCCATTTGAAGGCTGGCCTTCATGTTTTTGGGTGTTGTGAGGTTGGCATGTGAAGATGTCTGTAGGATCAAATTAAGGTTCTGCAAAGTGTAATGCTGCTAATTAATGTCTGTCTTGAAGAGCAGGTGAGAAGAGTATCTTTTTTGTGAAAACACCCTGAGCTGTTGGTGTGTTTCTGAAAATAGTTATGATCTCACATGGTTGTAGTCCTTGTGATCCTGGGTTCTGTACAGCTTTGCTGTGTGCTTACACACCTGCCATGGGTTGGTAGAAATCCCTCTGGCCGTATGGAGACTGGCAGAGTCTGTTCTCTGTTAGGCTTGGATCAGGTGGACTACTCCTATAGAAGGAGTGCTGTGGAGACAGGGAAAGGGAGCAAATACCTTGGGATCTTCTCGGCATGAGCGGGTATTCATAGATGTCAGCTGTGCAGTTGTGTTTTGCATGATTTTGGAACGTTCTCTTGTGGCTTTGAAGCATCTCCTCTACTCTCCTGGTTTAGGTTTTAGACTTGTGCTAAAAGTAGGATGGATTCATCTTTGTCCATCCCCAGCCTCGGGGGGGGGAGTGTGCTGTCTCTGAGAGCTGCTGTGTGCAGGATGCAGGGGCAGGCAGGGGCTGAGTTGTGGGTGAGGCTGTGGCTATGTGGGATCAGGGAACATTCCTGGTGCTGGAACCTGCATTCCAAACTGGAAAACACGTGGGAGGTGGTGGTTTGATGGCCATGATGCTCAACCTTTTTGCTCTTGTGCACTGGAAGCATTTCTGGTAGACTTTTCTTAAATGGTTGGGGAAGGATGGTACACAGAGCTCCCTTTGGAAGAACCAGACAGAAATTTCATCCTCCCCAGGAAAAGCAAGGTGCTCCATCCCACAGCTGACAAATACTTTGTGTGATCTACACCCTGGGGACATCTGTGCTGCGAGGGGAATCTCCACATTGCAGCTGGAGGCTGAAGTAGCCGTCCCTGGTGGCTTTCCTCAAGATCCAAATTGAAATGTCTGTTCTCCTGGACCTGGGTGTGCATCACAGGCAGTGTCATTGGGTTGGTGGCCTACAGAGAGTGAGGGGAGGATGTGCTGAGTGTTCCCCATTCCTGCCCACAGCTGTTGGCACAGTGGAGCAGGGGTCTTGCTGAGGAAGAGGTGGGTGTGTTGAGCAGCTAATCTCCAGGAAGGACTTGTGGCAGCTGGGTGGCTCCTGGTGGGTTCAGGTGCTGGCTTTGTTGTAGTATCCTCTGTCCTGCTTCCAAACCAGGATTAAGCCAAGGAAAATATTTCTTTACTCTTAATTTAAATCCCTGGGAAGTTGGTTTTGCATCAGAGCAGACTTGAAAAGGCTTGTCAGTTGGATCTCAGAGCCATCAGCAATTTTTTCCCCTCCACTTAACCAAAGCTCGTTTAATTTGTGACAGCACTTTTAATTTGTTACGTTTGTAAAGGAAACATCACAGGGGAAAGTTCAGAAATGCATATTTATATTTCTTGCTTGCCTAAGCTTAAATTGGCTCTAAGAATTTGTTTTTGTATTTTTATAAAGAAAGGTTGAATTTTTTTTTTCTATATCACACGATTTTTTATTTGGTTTATTGTTTGTTTTCTTCTCCTCCAGAAGAAGCATATAGTGGCTTACCTTGGTGTACACCTTGTCTTGGATGTGAAACATGTAACTAGCAGGTCCTAACCAAAAGCATCTTCTCAGAGGTTTCCACACTTGTGGTGGAGCTGGTGTTGGACCTCCTGTGCTGGGCAGGGCCACTGCAATCTCTGGTGGTGCTGAGCAGAACTGTGTTTTCTGGAATATCTTTAGGATGTGCAGCAGGAATTTGGATGCTGTGGGGGAGTTGCACCATGCCCTGCCTCCCTTCTTGGTGAGGGGCTCCAGGGAGGTGTGTGCCCTGCTCTGGGTGAGTGGGAGGACTGCTGCTGGGTTTGGGGTGCAGATGTGCCCTCTTCCCTCCCCAGTGCCCTGTTGGGGCATGTAACCATCCAGCAGCAGTAGCTGAGGCTGGCCTGTGCCCCACGGCGTGGGGACACTGCAATCTCACGGCTTGCCTCTGGCAGCTGGTGGGTAGTGCAACCTGATTTGTGGTACTGCTCTAAAGCAGGGATGCTGCTGGCAGTGTTGGGGTGGTGGAAACATCTGGGAGCACCTGGCTGCGAGATGGGGCGAGTCCGGGGGCTGCCCCATGGCATTGCCTGTCCTCAGCCAGTTTCTTGGGGAGCTTAGAGGATGATTAATTCTTCTCCCTTTTCAAGCCTTCCCACAGGTTAAAATAGCAGCATTGAAGATGTGGCTGCATATCTGGATGGGCATTAGGTGGACAGAACAGACATGGATTTGTTCTGCAGCAGCAACATCTCACTCACTTTCCATTTGCAGTAGACCTTGAGAGTGTCCTTTTGGTGAGCAGTCATGAGGCTGTAAACACAGCATGGAGATGAGAAGATTGAGATTTGCTTTCAGGGTGGTGCCGGTAAACTTCCTGCAGTTTGTGGTAGAGATAATTCTTCGGATTCTGGCTCCATTGTTGTGACTGGGTCTAAGGTGAATTTAAGAAAAATGTTTTGGTTGAACAGGCTTTCCTTTCTGTTTTATCCAAAGGGAAGTATCTGTTCAGAGCCTGTCTGTTGTTCTCATTACCAAGGGAGTTTCTGAATGAGGCCTAAATCCATGATCATTTGCACGTCCTTATCTGTGTGACACAGAGTTTTCCAGGTCGGTATCTCATGTTTCAGACTCTCTTGTCGTGGTGATCGGTCTTAAATCTGCATATGCAGGAATGATTTATCTTGAAGGGTCAATAAGGTGAAAGGCATTTCTCTCAGCATCGTTTTTGGCAGAATCAGCTGCTGAGGACCAGCAGTGCTGAGCTCACAGCAAGCTCTTGGGCTATTGTTGGAAGGAGAGTGAAATGCAGAGTTGTCCATCACAAAGCTGTAATGCCTGGTGGGGGTGCAGAGGAGGCACTGATTACCTGCAAGGCCTATCCGGGATGAGACTTCCATGTAACCTGCTTAGAGGGAGAGGGAAACATCTTGCAGCCCAGCATGACTGCGAGGACAGAGTCCTACCATGCCTCCAGAGAGATTTGTGTTGGAGCAAAACCACAGCCTGGCCTTGGGGAGGGCCTCCTTTTGTGCAGGGTGATGGCAGTGGGAGCTGGAAATGTTTTTCCTTTTGGAGCTTGTTGGAAGACAATCCCTGTTACATGTGTGTATGTTTACCTTCTTTCTTGCAGAAGTACCAAAGCAGGACCGGGTTCAAGGCTATCCTTTGCAAGGAGCCTCCGTGCTGACTCTCCATCTGAAATCTGTTCCCATTTTCTTCAGCTTGTTGCTCTCAGACCTCACGGTGCTTGAAACTCCCCCTCCCTTCCCCACTCTTCCAAGGAATTTTGCAAAGAAATCAATAGCTGTCTAGTTATGACAGCAAAATGAAAAAGGCTGTAACATCTCCATAGCTACCTAAGAAGTACTTGTAAAATGCCGGTGGAAGAGAGTGCCCTGGAATTATCCCATGCATTCCTTGCACGCAGACTGAAAATCGTTTGCATTAGTTAAGTAATCGCTGCACGCTTGTCCGGTGAGCAGTGTTTGGTTACTGCAATAAATTTTTGTTCCTTAAACCCTGTAAAGCTGAAAACAGGAATTTGTTTTACAGAGAAAACGAACTGACCTGAACTCTCAGTAGATGAACTGATTGTAAACGGACCAGCTTAATCCAGCTTGGGTTTTTTCTTGTGTTTCATGTAGCATCTGAAAAGAGACAGCTTGTGGCAAATTAGCCAGGGTGAGACTACAAAAAGATTGAATTATTCCTGTTTGAACAGTTCCCAGCATGCGAGCACTTGCTGCTTGGCTTGTGCATCATCTAGCTTGCCAGGGCTGCTGTGATTGAGGTGAAAGTAAATAACCTCCAACTGGAAATCTCGCTTTTGCTGTAAATGATATTTTATTCATTCACCAGTGAAAATACCAGAGAGAGATGATGAACAAAAACTGTAATTGCTGTGTGTTTGGCTTCCTTGCAACAAATGTCTCTCCCTGTTGCGTTTCTGTGCAGAGAAGCTGTTTGACACTGTCCTGTGCTGTCCTAGGAAGTCATTTTGCTCCTGTTGGAACCTGGCGCTGGTGTGGAAATGCAGCTGTCAGAACACAGGTGTTGTGCTTGGTGTGTATGCATGCCTCACTCTGTGGCATGGCAGCAGAAAAACAGGCAGCAGAGTTGGGCCCTGTTTAGGCAGGGCTGAGCTGACTGTGGGCCACCTGGAAATGCAGAAGGAGTTGTAACAAGGGGATGTTTCTGTAAGGGCTTGCCTTGATATGCTGGTGTATCTCCATGCCTCTTTCAGAGGGGAAGGACTCTGCAGTTTTGAGAGCCACAATGTAAGAAGGATGTAAAGCTCTCAGAGACTGTCCAAAGGAGAGACATGAAGATGGTGAAGGGCCTGGAGGGGAAGCCACACGAGGAGCAGCTGAGGGCACTTGGTCTGTTCAGCTGGAGGAGACTGAGGTCAGAGCTCACAGCAGTTCTGCAGCTTCCTCACCTGGGGAAGAGGAGGGGCAGGCCCTGATCTCTGCTCTGTGTGACCAGGGACAGGACCTGAGGGAACGGCTGGAGCTGTGTCAGGGCAGGGTTAGGCTGGGTATCAGGAAAAGGTTCTTCCCCGAGAGGCACTGAACAGGCTCTCCAGGGAATGGTCACAGCCCCAAGGCTGCCAGAGCTCCAGGAGCATTTGGACAACAAGCTCAGGTGTGGGGGGGATTCTTGGGGCTGTCCTGTGCAGGCCAGGAATTGGACTTTAATGGTCTTTGTGAGTCCCTTCCTACTCAGCTCATTCTATGACTAAAAAGGGTAAGGAAGCTACAGCACACGTGGCAGTAGTTTGGGATCGGCTTCCCACTTGTTTAGGACAGTGTATCCAGCTGGACTGCTGATGATAAATTGGAATTTGGCTGTGATATTGCAGTTAATTTCTCTTCTTACTAAAAATGTTCCATATAATTTTCCTATGGCTGTGGTAATTAGGCCTGGCTTTACTGTTGCACATGGTGGGGAACAACATTTCCGTTCCTCAGATCCAGCTGTGTTCATGTAGTTCCTGCAGAGTGTGCATTTAGGAGCAAAACAGGGCGTCTGTCTCTGTGTTAAAAGAAAGGAATGGGGAAGGAACCACATTCCCTCTGAGCCTTACTTTGTTCTCTCTTTGCCCTAAGACTTGGAGCCCTTTGTGGGAGAGGTGTTATTTGCTGTAAGCAGAGTGAGAAGTAGGAGTGCTGTCCATAAAATACCTGCTAGACCCAATGAAAGTACCACTTCTGCTTCTAGTGAGAGTTCCACTTTGCATTGTTTGACCTGCCATGTGGTTTTGGAAGAGAGAGGTTGTTGGGGATGGAGACCTAGTGATGGTCTAAATGGAGATGCCTTTGCTCATGTCCCTTTTGTTGGGGCAAGCTGTTAGGGGCATGGTTGGGAAGGGAGGAGGACACCCTGGTACCGAAAGGGCGGTGGGGTCTCTGCTGCTGAAGTCCTTGGGCGTGGAAGTGAGGGGCAAGGAAACAGGTCCCCCAGGGAACGTAGGGGGTCTGGGCTGGGCTTGCTGGGTGGTGAGAGCCCAACCTGAGCTGCTGCAGAGCAGGGGACCCTGCTGGCTTTTGGAGTTGGCAGTGCCACCTGCCATGGGGTCCATCCTCCCAGTGCGTGTCCCTGCCCTCCCATGGGCACACAGGGAAATTCAGTGCTGTAATTTGCAGTGTCCTTCCTTCAATCCTTCCTGTCTTGCCTGTGCTGCAAAGTTTTGAGGCAGACGTTTTCCTCCGGTATCTAGATCCTCATGCCTGGATTTTGTTGATGTTTATACAGAAGCGTGAGGGCAGCCAGAGGTTCTGCCGGGTCTGATAGAAGCCATACGTGAAATTAATCCAAATTAAACTGTTAGTCGTTCCCTGATAAACAGGAGGTTACAGCACAGACTCAACATGTTGCATAGCTTTGAGACTATGAAAAATGAAACGTGAATCCTCCTCTAAAAGTTGGCCGTCCCTGTTTGGGGCCTGATGAGGTTTTGAGACAAGCCAGTACGCCAAGCTCGCCGTGTAGGCGTTTGTGGGAAATGAGGCAGATTTCTGGGAGAGGACTGTGGGTATAGGGAGGCAGAGGAGTACTGGAGATGAACTAAAGTAACTAAAAACCCATGGGGCTGCTCAGGGTGAATCTGCGGACCTGCACCCTCCTCCCTGTGGAGGAGGGAGAGGTCAGGTTGTGTGTCCTGCTGGTGTGGGCCAAACTGGAGCTGCTTTGCCTACATGGTGGGATTTTGCATGCCAGTGTGTATGCCAGCTTCCTCGTGGTGCTCCAAAGCAGTGGAGCATGTGGCAGGGATGTGGAAGGCAGGGGAGAACAGTCTGGTCAGGGCAGCTTTCCAGGGGGTGGGTGAGAGCACTGTTCTTGTTGCAGAGCCTCTGGTCAGGCTCAGGAAATGCTGGAGGTTGGTTGATGGCCAGACTCTCAGCGGGAAGCTTGGCATTCACCAGGACAGTGGGAAAGTGCGTTGCTGGGACTGGCTCTGGCTGTTGCCTCCTTTTCCAAGCGCTGTGGTGAGGGTGTATTGGGCTTCCCAGCAGTGGTGGCATTAAGGAGCCATTGTAGGCTGGAATGGTTCTCCCTGGATGGAGCCAGAGACAGCTCCCAGAAGCATGGGGCTTCGCTGGTTCATGTTTTTGGAGTGGGCAGATTTCTCCCAATGAGGTTTTTAGGCTTCTTCAGGAACAAAAAGTGTACAAAAATGTGCTTGTTCAGGAAGGTGTGCTGGGAGCAGTGGAGGCAAGAGATGGAGCAGTGTAATTTTGCAGATGAGTTCATTCTGGCCTTGAACTGTGCTGCTCTGGAAGGTTTGCAATGCCACCCACTTCTTGTAGGGCTGGGAGTGGGGAGGGCTGGATGCTGCCGAGGAGTTTGAAACTGCAGGCCAGCCCAGGAATGCAGCAGTGCTTCTCCAAGGGAAGGAGCTATCTCTCCTGCCCGCATGGAGCTTGTGTTGGTCTGGTGGCTGTAAACAGACCTGCAGCCTTTCTGCAGAGCTGTGATGGCCAAGCTTCTGAGTGGGACACTGATTCCTAGCTGTGCTCCTGTGTGCAAATGGAGCCTGGAGAAAAGGAGCTATTCTGTATTTCAGTCTTTAAGCCATGCATATTGATCTTTTTTAACACTGCTTAGTAATAAAGGATCGAGGGGATACTGCTGGTGGCAAGTAAGGAACTTTCTAACTCTGCGCTCATGGGTCCCCCCTTCCCATGGGCTGTATGCTTGGCACTTGGACCATGTTAACTACGTGTGTTTGGAATTCCAGAGAAGAGGCTTCCCCTCCTCAAGACTTCCTATTGTAATTCACATCTGTGAAGCTGAATGCAGATGCTGCTGGCCAGGCTGTGGGGATTCATGTCCAGCTGTGTATGTACAGAGGGGGAGAGATGTTCTTTTGGCATCTGCAAAGGCAGCTTACTAAAAATAGGCTAAAACTCACGAACCCGGGAGTGAAAGTATTTGTCCCGTAAGTCTCACTTGATGCATCTTTGTTTTCTTTTCTCCCCTAAGGAATATTTGTTTG
The DNA here is from genome assembly GCF_965178545.1 of Coloeus monedula. NCBI lineage: Eukaryota > Metazoa > Chordata > Aves > Passeriformes > Corvidae > Coloeus > Coloeus monedula. The sequence continues at coordinate 14,778,676 of NC_138784.1, forward strand.
GAATATGCTCCATGTCTCAGCGTTTGCAGAAAAGCCAGTTATGCTCATGCTGGAGCTGCTGCTGTGTGGACGAGGCCAGACTGAGCTCTTAGCTTCACCACTCATTCCCTTTGAGGCTGGGATAAGTTGCCTTCCTTGTTTTCACTGCTTCCCTGCTATCAGGGCTTTTGTCTGGCTTCCTGAAGCCCTTGTGCTGTATGAGGGCAGACAGAAGTCCTTTCAGAGCAGGAGCAACACTTTTTGGGAAGGCACTTCCAGTCAAGTGGCATGTGAAGAGGTCGGTGTGTTACAGTAAGGCCTTTCCTATGGTTTGGGCTGCTGGCCCTGGCCATGTTTTATGGGGTTGGTAGGGGCAATTCCTCACACATACACAGTACCCTTTGTCCCTGAGCTACTTTGTGGTTTCGAGTCCTTTCCATACCTTGATGCTGTCTTTCCCTGCATCTCTTCCTCTTGTGTGTGTATCCTGTGAGCTGACCTGTGCTGAGGAGTCCCTGCCAAGACCTCGTGCAGGTTTTGGGAGTGGAACCGCCAGGCTCCCTCCTACGCGAGGCTGGGGCCTCCGGCAGTGCAGAGCTGGCTTCATTTCCAGGGAAACAGAATGAAGCAGGTCCGTATTAACTTGTCTTCACAGAGCTGATCCTGGCTGCAGCTCAGTTGGGTCGTAGCTGGGAGAGAGACTTCCAGATTTTAATGCTGTGAAGAGAGAGCATGTGCTTGGCTGTGTCTCATAACTGTTTTCTGTCATTGACTGCACGCCTGGAATAGTAGGAGGTAGTGTTACATTTCTGGACAAGGCTTTGAACAAGATCTGCTGTCAGAACAGCTTGATAAACTGCTTACTGTGATGCAGAATGCTGGTCTGTCATTTTGAAATTGAATTGCTGGAAAGCTTTTATGATTATTAAAAGATACTTTGTGTTAATTTAATTTCCTGTAAAAGACACAAGCTGGGTGATTTAAAGAAACAAAACAAATGCTCAATCAAGGTAAAAGCAAAAATTTCATATCTGTGCATATGCAATGCTTAAATATTGCATACTTCCAATGGCATACTGTGCAGGGACAAAGTAAAAAATTATACATAAAACCCTTATACTTTAAAATTTGTCAGTTTTAAAGAAAGCTGGAAAATGAGTAATGAAACCCAGGCAAAGCAGGAATGAAGAAAACCTTGGTTTAATATCTTCTCTGAGTGATGAGAAGCAGGAAATTTCCCCCCCTGTTATATTTTAAATGAGTTTAAAACTGTGTTCCAGACAGCTTGTGAACAATCAAGATTCAGGGGTGGTTTTGAGAGCAGAAGGGCTATTATTTGGGCTTTCTGGCTGGGTTCCAGCTCAAGGGATCTCAGTTGGGGTGAAATGCCTCCTTGTTATAAGCAAGCATAACTGTTGCCTCCCCCTCCTGTTCCTCAGGGATCAGCAGCCTCTCCTCCCATTTTTTTCATGCTGATGTCCTTCAGAACTGAGTTAAGCTCGAGTGATCTCGCCCACATATATTGAACTTGACTCCTGCTAGCAGTGAAGGGCTTGTGTGCCCAAAATACTTAATGATTGTCTTGCCACTCTTCCAGTGGTGCGGGGCAGAGGAGACATGTTCCAGCTGTGTGTCCCTCTCAAATGAATCAAACATGAGCGATCTTGGGCATCCTTTGAAGGAAGGATGCTGCTCTGGATAGCAGTAACTGTGCTTTTAAGGATGCCAAGGGGTCTGAAAGTTCTGCTGTAATTACATATAGCACTAAACTTTTAAAACAAATATATATAAATACGTGTACGTATGTTGTGTTGCTTTCTGAGTTTGTCCACAGGGTATGATGGAGTTGTGTTGAAAATAGTGGGGAATACTTGGAGGGCTTTGGGGTCCCTGAGTGTTGCCTGCCTGCAGCAGTGCTTAGGCCCTGCTTAAATGTGCTTAATCAAACATTTGCCTGTGTCTCCTGCCAACTGAAGTTAAGCACCGTGCTCTAATTCAAGATGTAGATGGGAGGGCAAGTCAGGGACAGTGCTTGAGTTAATTCCTCAGCGTGGACAAACTCTCAGGTAACTGGTCTGTTTATCTAAGTCCTGCAGCAGTTTAGCATTCCTGTTCTGTTGTTCCCTTCGCGTGTACTCTCCCCTCCTGCTGCAGTGCTGTTCAAAGTCTGTGCCGCCTCAGAAGTGGCTCTGCCTATCAATAATACATCAAGCAATGTTCCTAGGGCTGTGTGTGCTTTATAAAGTGTATTGTGTGGATAGCTGCTTGTGTCATTTCCAAATGTTTTTCCTTGCAAGAAGCCTGCTAATGTGGCCTGGTTCATCGTGGGCTGAATTTATCACTTAGTGATATTTCTCTTACAAATACCCAACTTGCCTGACCGTGGGAGCGAGGTTGGTGTGTTGTATCCAGGTGGTGTTTTATTAACTCTGTGTTGTTAGCGAGCTTTGCTGTCTCCTGTTGCTGCTGACTCTGCTCTAAAGGAGTCCTAGAATGGCCTGGGTTAGAAGGGACCTTAAACATCCCCCAGTTCCAACCTTCCTGCCAAGTGGACACCTTCCACTACCCCAGGTTGTTCCAAGCCCCATCCAACCTGGCCTTGGACACTTCCAGGGGTGGGGCAGCCACAGCTTCTCTGGGCAGCCTGTGCCAGGGCCTCCCCACCCTCCCAGGGAACAATTTCTTCCTAATTTCTGGTGTAACCCCATACTCTTTCAGTTTAAAGCCATTCTCCCTTGCCCTGTCACTACATGCCTGTGTCAAAAGTCCCTCTCCAGCTCTCTCGTAGCCCATGAAGGTGCTTTAAGGTCTCCCTGGAGCCTTCTTTCCTGCAGGGTGAGCAACCCCAGCTCTGAGTCCTGAGAGAATCCTGCTACCATGTGTGACTTGAGCAGGTCCCCTTTGCAGGCCAGCTCCGAAGCTGTGCGGTTCCCTGCCCCTGCAGCCCAGCATGTCTCAGCTGGTGTGAGGTGTTCCCGTGCTGGGTGCTCTGTGTGTGCAGCATGGCTGTACCAAGCTGTCCCCAGGCCGTGACCCTCCTTGTGTTCCCAAATGGAACGCTGCAGGTCACAGGAAGTACAGCTGCATTGCTTGGAGTCTCCTCAATTCTTTAAAAGGATTTCCTGGGAACAAAGGCTCTTATTGCTCTTTTTCTTCAATTTGGTTTGGTTTGGGTTTTTTTTTTCCTTCTTCTGGCTGCTAATAATCTTGGCTTCTTGTTCACTGTTCTGTCCCTTTTTAAGGAGGCTGGGGAAATAATGATTTCCTTGTTTTTTTTTAATTCTGAACTAAGTTTGCCGTGGTATCTGTAGGGCAAATAAATCTCCTTTTTGCCTCTTCCTGGCATAAGAATACCTTCCATTTAAGAGAAACTATAAATCTAAAATAACAAAAATTACGGTTTGACCTTTATTAGTTAGGAAAATAGTGATGTAATGAAATGGCTACTGAGAAGGATCAGTGGGAACAATCATATAGGCCTTTACTTGTTGTTTTCCTGGCTCTGCCTTCCAGAAAGCCCCATGCTTTGCCAAAATGGGTTCTTAACCATTGCAGATGTAATGCCATGTGGGGCTTTAAGTTTGCTTTGACGTCTGTACTCACCCAAATGATCAGTTCCATCAAATTTAGATGCAGCAAAGGTGGAGGGGATGACTGGTGAGGGCTTGCAGCAGAGTTCCCTGCTGCCTCATCTGTCCCAGAGCAATCTCACCCTACTGGAGCTAGTGGCTGCCCATGGGAGCTGCCTGCCAGATGTGCCTGCCTGCAGCACAGCCCTTCCTCCCCCTGGCCAGGCACTCTGGAGCATGGATGCCATGCCATGGGGAGGATCTCTCCCTGCAGCCCAGGTTAAGGGCAGCATCCTCAGGGAGGGCTCTCAGATAGCCAAACAGCCACCTTGCTTCCTTTTCCCATCCCACCCTGCCCCTTCACATCATCTTGGGGATAATTGCAGCTGTTTGGGGGAGCAGAGAGCTCCAGCTGCTGAATCAGTGGGCACACACATGTCTGGATCATTCTCCCTCAGGGTTTGGGACTAGACTGCATCTTCACAACGCTGACTATAAAGGATCTGTGACTGACATGAAAGGTCTTGGAAAATATTAAAAATTGGTTTAGCCCTGCCCTGGCACCTTGTCCCTCTGCTTTCATGACATGCAAGTGTGAGCATCAGAACTTGGCTTTCTGGGACTAATCCAGCCTTGGCTCGAGGAAATGGATATTTAGGTGGTCCTCCATGAAGTCAGTGCTGTAACTTTGTAAAAAGTACCCTTTGAATCAAACCTGGTTCTTTTATGCTCAGACAGAGAGAATGGTCGGTGTTGGCCTGGGTTAGCAGACTCCCCTGCTTATCTTGTTCAATGCTCTCTTCCCTCCTTGACTTTACAGTGCTGTTGGGTCTTACCTCACTTGGGTCCTGGGGTTTGCATGGCTGCCATGTGGGAAATCAGCTGCAGTCCTCAAATCTGCTGCAAATCTGATGGAAAACTTTGTTGTTCAGCTTAAACAAGGAGTTGAGGAGACTTGTAGTGGCTCATTGACCCTTTGAAAACATACTGAGGATGGACTGTGCAAAGTTCAGCCTTCAAAACCATATCCTGCACTCTGGTGTGTTTGTTTGGTTTTATCTGTACTAACAAAGCTTATTTTAAACTGTTTCAGGATCCTTGTATGGAGGCTCCAGTATTACCTCTGGATTTATTAGAGCCAACTTCACAGTGTTGGATTTGCATAGGCTTAACAAGGTTACAACGTACAAGTTTAATTAAAAGTAGTAGAGCCCTTGGATAGGAAGTCAAAACCTCAGTTGTTAATACAGTACAATTAAGTTTCTCAGTACCTAGCTAGTAATTACACAAAATTCGTTGCAGTATGGAAAGACTGTTTGGAAACAGAAGCATAGAGGCATGTAGAAGGAGGCTTTTGCAAATACCAACTGCCTGAATTGTTCTACTCTTAGAAAACCATTTTCTCCCTTTTGTCTTGCATAGTACTATTTTTGCTGTTTGGAGTTTGTAACTACAGCCTGTTCCTTGGCTTGGTGTGGGTGGTTTTAAGCAGCTAAAGCTTTGAGGTTTGTGTGTCATGAGGTGCTGCAATCCAATCATTCATTTTCTCTTCCTTGGTGAGTGTTTACGGAAATTTTGAGGGCTCAGCAAGGACTCATCCAGAAGCAAAATAATCTGTCGTGAACACTCTTGGATTGCAGGGAAGGCTAGATATAAATCTGTATTCCCTGTTTTCAGCTAATTTGTAAGGAGTGGTAGTCGGTGCAAGACAGTGATTATTTCAGCAGTGACCTTTTCAGCATCCAGCATATTTATTGTCCCAAAACTGTTGGAAAAGCTGTAGTGAGATGGGCCTTTAAAGTCTGGATTGCACGCACAGGACTGGAGTCTAAGCACAGAAAACCAGCTCTGGGTTTATTTAGACTGTCTTTTGTTGCTTTCCCTGAGGGAAGCCTGGAACAACGAGGTGAAGAGATGTGCTGGAGCCCCCAAATGGGTTGGCAGCAGAGCCCTGAACCCGAAGCCAGACCCTGCTGTAGTGTGATCACCAGACAGTAATTCCGGAGCCACAGCTCTGGGCAGACACACAGGTGCATCGCTCTTGTGCTGCATGTGGTGCAGGTATCTGTCCTGCTCTCCTGTCCTGTGCTCATTCTGCACGGGTACAGCTCCTTCTGAGCGTTAGGTAGACTCCATTTACCCTGCTCTGCGTGGAGAGTTGAATTCTTCAGTGCTGCAGTGGTGGTTGTTTTTTTTAAGGAAGAAGTGCATGGATTTCTTTTGGCAAGCAACTCGAAGTAAACTCGGAGATGTAAAGCTTCCTAAATTACTCATCTTTTCCACACAAAACTGGGTGAAACGTAGGGCTTGTCTCAGACATTTTCTAATGATCAAATGTATCTGGCTTCAGACTGAACATCTGAAAGAAACTTCTGGGAAGGAGAGCCTTGGAATAAACAGCAAATGAAATCACTTTACAGCCCTCTTTTGTATTACCGGAGGAGGAGGAGAGTGATTACTTCTTAGCAAATTAGGCTACATAAAAGAACTCTATATAAGGATTATAAGTGCCCTAATGAGTAATAATCAGTGATGCAAGCAGAAAGGGGAAATGCACTATCACCAGCTGCATTGCTGTCATGGCTGTGAGGATTACTGGGGTTTAAAGAGGACCTGCGGGAAGCTCTTTTAGTAATTCCATCTTGCAGATGATCTCTCAGCCTGCAGGTCCTCAGCTTGCATGAAGAGCAGGGGGAAATCCTGAATTAAAAAAGAATGTGGTGTGTTGCATGTTGGGAGCCCTGTGCTTGAGATGTCTTCTCTGCAGAAGAGAGCTAGGAGGCATCTCCACATGGCAAGTTGTGCAGTGCTGCACACACAGCTCGTACAGGTCTTCCCAGTTTGTCGTTCTCTTCCCTGCACGTCATTTCTTGTGTTCTCCTGGTTCATCTAGACCACCCTCTGTAGAGCACTGCATTGATGTAGTCCTCTCTTACACTCGTCTTGACCTGCAGAGCCCCAGATTTAGAAGAGGATGCCAGTTCAGTGTCTCCTAGACCTTGTCTTTGCTGGGTTAGAAAGATGCTAGGTACCTAAGGATGGTAAACAAGGAATGTGTGGGAAGTGACGGTTGTGTTGCAGCTCAGCAGCTAGGGGCTTTCATAGAAATCAAAATTTTTGCAAGTGATGACTTGCCCTCTAGATAGAGCAGGAGCTGTGTTTTACTATTTGGTCAGGTACAGAATGCTGTTTTCTCCCCCCATAATTTTATAGGATTCTTAGAGGAAATTTCAGGATAAAAGGAGCTGAGACAGAAGCCCCATCATTGAATCAGTCTCTCATGTTGTGTGTGGAGGGGTCTCTGACAGACTAAATGACTGTACAGTAATGAGGGTGGGTTTGGATTGCAGGAGGTGAGAGATATGGTGGTGACTTTCCCTGAAAAGACCTCTTGGAAAGACCTTCTCCCATCTCCATTGCTTCCACCATCCCCTCCATGGGACGGACAGCAGCACGTGCTCCTGGGTACAGCTCAAAGGGACAGACCCTGCAGCCTTCCAGTGAGAGGCTTAGGTTTCGCCCAGCCCTTCTGCACAGGGGATGGATCTCCCTGTGCTTCACTACCTCTCCTGAAGATGGTCCCTTCCCCAGTTTCCCTGGTGGGAAATAATTAATTTAAGTGATATTGAAGTCTTTTTTGCTGTCTCCCAAATTTTACACTGGAGTTAAAATTCTGTTTGGCTGAATTATTGGATTCTAGGAACATCTGTTTGTAGGATGTTTAATAGAAACATCCTTGTTTGGGATGTATCCTGCTTCTAATATTAGCTCTTCCCTGTGGGAAAGATGGTTATTAGGTGATTTCTTAATGAAGATATAACACAACAAATACTTAATGGTGCACTTGTTGACCCTCAGCATCTTCTAAATAGTTCTTGCACGCCTGACCTTTCATTTTGGAGTCTAAACAAAGTTTGCCTCTTTCCTTAAAAAAAAACCAAAACCAACTGCTCTTCCACAAAACAAACCAACCAGTTAAGTATGAAATACTTATTTATCCATATTTCATGTGAAATATGAAAGTGGCTCTCGCTGAGCTGGTTTCTGCCTGGCTGCTATGGTGGCTAGGGCTTGTTCTTCCATGAGAGGGAAAACTGGGTGGGTGAAGTAGGAGAGTTTATTGGACTAAGTTGAGTGGAAAGCTCATAGGTGAAGATGCTGCCTTCTGGGGTCAGATATACAATCACAGACTGGTTTGGGTTGGAAGAGACCTCAAAGCCCATCCAGTTCCAACACCCTGTTGTGGGCAGGGACACCTCTCACTATCCCAGCTTGCTCAGAGCCCCATCCAGCCTGGCCTTGATATCCCCACCTGACTCTGTTTCGGGATGTGGTACAATGAATTTTGTTGGTTGAAATTCATTGTGATTTAAGGCTTATTGTTTTTGTGGGGTAACTTTACTTTTATGCCCAGGCTGTGTCTTCTTGTTCGCAGGTGCAGTGTTGAAAAGCTCTTTTCCATAAACCTCACCACCGTGCTCCTGACACACTGCAGTGCTTGGTTCAGAGCCCTGGGCTGTGGATGCCAGCACCTGCTATTAATAAGTGGAGCCAGACTATCCCAACTGGGAGGAGGTCCTCTCATCACAGGACACATCTGTGCTCCTGGCAGGACCAGCATTTCCTCTATGCTGCCTTCAGGACACATGTTGCTCTTGACCTGGAGTGTTTGCAGGAGCAGTGGAACTGTTGTAGCTGTCCTCCTGTCTGGAAGCTGGCTAAAGTGCCCTCTGACAAGTGGCTGACATGGTTTTGCATATTATGACCCTGGAGAGCTTGAGGGGAAGCTGCTGCTGGTGACTTTTTAACTCGCTGTGTAATTGGTCTGCACTTGAAGTGGTGGTCTAGAAGTGGAAAATGATTTTGCATCTTGTTTAGCCCCTGAGTCTTGTACTCTGCCTGCATCTTTTCGGTGTCATGAACTGCCTCCTTGCTATTTTCCCTGAGAGAAAAGCTGTTTCTCCGTTGTTGCAAGACACTGACCTCTTTAAAAAAAGGCAGACTGAAAGCTAATGAAGTTTTTCCTCTGAGAATAATGCTAATTGTTAGTGAAAGGGTTTTTAATATTGGTGGCAACATCCTTGTTTGTTCCTTAACTAAAGTGCTGTAACAGGTTAGTTATAAAGCAAATTCCTGAATAATATTAGGAAGTGGGACTAACTGTGTTTGCTGCTGGTGGCTGTGGGACTTGCCCTGAGGTTGCTGATGGAGCAGCTGCTGGGCCAGCCAAAGGAGGGAATCGCTGCACTCCTGCAGCAGAATATGATCCTGTGAGAGGCTGATTTGGATGTGTCTCCTCTACCTGCATAATAATTTCCCCCAAAGGTGCAGGAATGTGACACCTGTTTGGATCTCTTCGTTTTCTGCCAAATGTGGTCAAAACTGACAAGCAAGTTGAAAATTTAATAGGGTGAGGACTGACAAACAACACTACCACATAAACTTAATTTCCTTAAGAATCTAGCCCAGAAATATGTGCTGAGGGTTTTGTTCTGCAATCATGTGCTTTAAAACTGTGTGGAACAATGTGATTAGTAGAAATGGTATTTTCAGGATTATTTGCAGTGCATATGAAAGCATGACAGCTGAATCCTGTTGTGTGCATGTGTAGTAGCATGTAACCAACTTAAATGGGCTGAAACAACCCAAGTGTCCTCATGGAGAAAAAGCAAAGTACATTTATAAAACTTATTTGTGAAGCTGGCAAGACATCTAATTATCTTGATCCTAATTTCTAGGGCTTTCGACTCTAATCCTTTGGCTGCCTCTTCTTTACAGCAGCAAAAGGATGTTATTTTGTTCCTTTTCCTGGAAAGTGCTTTTGGGTTTTGCTTCTTGCAAAGCTTCCTCCTCACTTCCCAGCTCTGGAAACAGAGTTGGGCTGTGTGTGCTTCAGTAATAGGATTCTGTAAGTTTGTGGTGATTGGAGGGACTTAAGTTCCTTCGAGGAATGTCAAAGTATTGCTGCGAATGAACTTCAATGAGAAGGATGCCCAGAACAATTAAGGGTAATTGAAGGGCAAGCATGTTCCTGGAAAGTGTTATGGGAAACCTTATGTGAGAGCCTGATGCCTTTTTGTCAAGGAGTATCTTGTGCTTATTTTGAGCAGAGCTGGGAAGGAAGGCAGGAAACAGCGTGTGGCAACACCAGTGAGGTTTAGGAGATGAGCACCACTGATAGAGCAGTGCCTTTTGCATTTGATGGAGCGTGCCAGGGTTGAAGGGATGAGGGACAGGAAGGCTTTTCCTGGCTCTTTTGCATATGTAGTAGAATAAAACCAAAGTGGTGCCTGAGAGAAAGCACTTTGATAATCTTCCCGTGTTAATTTAGTGATAGCAGTGCTTCACTGTGGTAGCTTGCCCTAAAAAAAAGCAGTCTCCTCTAACAGAACTCTTGCAGCTTCTGTGTGCTTTGGGTTGCTGTCTGATTAACAGGACCCATGGATTTAGTCACCTCAGTGTCAGCAAATGTGACACAGCTATGAAGGGAGAACACTGGCAGCACCAGCACTTGGTGCTCTCAGGTCTGTCATTCTCTCATATCTGATTCCACAGGTTTATCATCACCCTGCTTCAATAACATGGGTTTTGGGGCATGAGCTCTTCAGTTGAATTGATGAAGTAGTCATCCATGTCTTTCAGTCACTTCTGCATCTTCCATCGACTGACATCTGCATTTTCACAGATGATGAACTGCATAATCTGTTGCTTTGGCTTTGGCTTGTAGAATTAAAACAAAGCGCTGGCTGACAGAAACTGCATACAGTGGCACTCCAATTCAGAGATGGACACAGTGATTAATATAAAATTAGTCACAGATTAGTCATATTTTTTCTTTGTGTAAATCATGTCTAGTTTCACTTAATATCTGATAAGTTACTGATTCGAAAGCTTTTATTTAAACCTTCTGCAGTTTGTTCTTGCTGCTGGTCTTACAAATACTTCATTGAATGATCTGTCTCATGTTATTCATCTCTGACTCATGAGATTATTCAGAATATTTTATTATGCTTCCAGAAAGTGTTTCTTTGCTGTAGTGATTGGCTATGTTGTCTGTATCCTCCTGTGCTGTTGTGTTGATTCAGTGACTTCTGTACATGTACATTGTTCAAATGTGCTGTTTTGTGGTAGGAAACGTTGTGTGAGCTATCAGCTGCTTGGGTCACTGGAGTTAATGATGTGGTTAGTTTTGTTCAGGCCCCTTTAGTTGTGCCAGACCTCTAGGTTTGGATTGAAACTTGGTTTTTAAGCTCAAGGCTGGCACTTGCAATGCACAAGTTTTGGGTTTCAGCTGTGGGTGCAGTAAGACCCCAAACCAGACTGACTTGTTACCGTGGGTGCTGTGTGATTTTTGTCTGTGTCAAAATGTCTGCAGCCTTCTAGAAACCAAAAATAAAGATAAGGGCTGAAGCATCTGTGTTTTCTGTTCTTGTCTAGTTTGTCTGAGTGTAGCTAGCCTGTCCCAGCATAAATAAGAGATCTGCTACATGGTCTGCAGCATCCTGAAAAATGCATCCTGGGAAGGGGTGATTTAAAGGTGAAAGCGGCTGTGTTGGCGGGTGGTGCTTGGCATGGATGGATAGTGTATACAGATGTGAGGAAACCATTCAAGCTGCAGTCCTGATTGCTTCCATTCAGATTCAAACCAGCGTTCGCCCAAAGGCCTTTTACAAAAAACTGTGCCATTAGTGTTCCAAAATAAGACATGCATCAATGGCTTTTTCCGTGGAAAACCATTAGCTCTCCAGATCATTCAAACTGTTAGTGTTTCTTCATTGCTTTGCTTCTTGGCTTTAAATCCTTCTCCCAACCTTTCCGAGGCAAGATAGCTGGACACAATCAGTTTGCATCAGTGACTTCCTTGGAAGTGTATATGTGAATAATTTTTCCTTAGTAATTTTGAATCCTGTTGCCTGTGGAAATTTCTTTTAAAAACATAGGAAGAATGTCAAAGTAGCTTTTTAATTGAAACACAAACAGGCACACATGAAGCAAGTGTGTGGGAAGGAGCAGTAATTGGAACTGTGCTGTGACTACCTGGGTCCCATGTTACAGAGTCATTTTTTAGCTTTTAGTAGAGAGGAGGGGCTCTTTCAGATCTTGTATCTCAAAGCCCTGCTTTTCTTGATCAGAAATTATTAGGCAAAGCAGATTTTTGTTTTTGTCTAGTAAAGAACAGACATGAATCAGACTATTTGCTTGCAGTGCTCTTGCATTCGTCTGAAAATTTTCCTGAAACAAAGCTCGTAGGAGTCACAAAGCAAAGAAATAGTGCTGCACCTTTCATGTTAAGCTGTGCCCCTAAACACGGTGCAACATGTGAATTTTTCAGGTCTTTGAACACAGGGCTGTGTCCTGTTTAAATTCACACAGTGTGTAATTAATTGCGTGCAGTTATGCATCTTGAATTTGAAAAAAAAATGGGTGGCTATTGCAGAAAACATTTGATTGGCAAGGTAAAATATTACTGCTGAATGTGCAAGGTTGTGGGATTAGGATTTGCATTTTCTTCCTGGTTAAGAAATTAGAGTCTGGAAAAGAAAAAGAAAATCATATCGTGCACCTTTCTTTCCTGGGGTTACTGGAGAGGTTCTCCCAGGGCATTCATACATGGTGATGTTCTCTCTATGAAAGCAAAAACCCAATTAACTCTCACCTGGTTTGCCTAGTCCTGCTCTTCTTAAATGATCATTCCTAATGACTGGCTCTTGGTTATGAGTGTGGTTTTCTGGGAGGTTGTTCTCGTGATACTGAAAGTGAACTTGGATTGAACTCGTTGGAGAGCTCTGCTCTTGCTGTCGAGGCTGGAGAGCCCCCGGCCGCCTGTGTGCCCTCAGGTCGGGGCTGTGTGTGTGACATGGGGGCAGCTATTCCCTCAGCTGTGTTCTTGGATGATAAATTACCCTTCCAGTTAAACCAGAAAAGCCCCACCCTTTCCCAGAAGTCCTGACAAGTCCCATATTTCACTCATCGTCCTGAGCTCCAGACTTTCCCTGGGAGCTGTCAGCCTTCCTGGCATCCCAATGCAGAGCACGGGGTGAAGCCCCCTGATGTCCATGTCCTGTGCCCTGTTCAAGCTGGAGAAATGCTGGGGTGAATATCACTGCCAGTCCTATAGGAAATACTTCTGTAACCAGTCTTCAGAGGTGAGGCTGTGCGAGAGAGGTTTCTTTAGCTTAGGGTTAGACGGTGTCTGGTGGGGGTAGTGTCTGAGTTTAACCCTAGCCAGCAACTAAATCCCAAAAAGTCACTTGTTCACTCCTTTTCCTGGTGGGATTGGGGAGATGATTGGAAGGGTAAAAGTGAGAAAGCTCATGGGTTGGGATAAAGATGGTGTAATAGGGAGAGCAAAAGCTGTGCACACAAGCAAAGCAAAACAAGGAATTCATTCCCCACTTTCCATGGGCAGGCAGGGGTTCAGCCATCCCCAGCAGTGCAGGGCCCCATCGCAGGTAACAGTGACTTGAAAAGACAAACGCCAGCACTCCGAACATCCTCCCCCAGCTTTATATACTGAACATGATGCCACATACTGTCTGGAATGTCCCTTTGGTCAGTTGGGGTCAGCAGTCCCAGCCGTGTCCCCTCCCAACTCCCTGTGCACCCCCAGCCCCTCACTGGGGTGGGGTGAGAGACAGGAAAGGCCTTGGCTGTGTGCAAGCCCTGCTCAGCAAGAACCGAACCATTCCTGTGTTATCCCCACTGTTCCCAGCACAAATCCAAAATTTAGCCCACACTACCTGCTGTGAAGAAAATTAACTCTATCCCAGCCAAAACCAGCACCGGAAGTTTATTCGTCAAAACTAAATTGAGTTTGAGGAAGGAAGGAAGCAGGGGAATGGGAAATGAAGCCCACTTCCCTAGCAGCCTTGGGAACAAACTGAATCCTTGTGTTGCCAGGGTGTGAGGCAGTTAGTTCCCTTCTGAGGAATGCAGGGACATGTTCCCTTCCTCATCAGCCAGCCAGTGGCCGTACAGCTTGCCCGAGGTGTGGGCTGTGTGTGTGTAACTCTGACTCTGTCTAGAAGGAAATGACTAAACTTGCTGTCAAACCACGGTAACAAAGAACATCTTTGATTTACCAAAATAGTGGTGGTGGAGAGGCTTGGGAGTAGCTGTGGTGCTGCCACCCATGCTGGGAATAGCAAATCAGTCTGGAGAATGGCCCTCGTGGGGAGTGTGAGCCTCCCACAGTGATGGAGGGAGACAGGCCCTGCGGGTTCTGAACAGCTGCTGGGGCTTCCCTGTGCCGCAGAGGACGCTGAGGGAGCTGGGGCAGGATTGGTGGCTGCAGCAGGAGGCCCAGGCCAGCTGAGACAGGCAGTGGTGGCCAGTCCCACGCAGCAAAGGTGCAGCAGCAGAATCCCGCGGCCGCCGCGTTCCGCGTCTCCTTCCCCCTGCCCGGCTGCTGTCTGTGTGTCCTGGCAGCCCGGGCAATGGGAATCCCAAAGGTCCTGTCAATCTGTGAGCCTCAGTTCCAGTCAGATATTTGTAATGAAGGGGAGAAGCTCCATTTAATTATAGGTTTTCCATTTCAGCCCTTCATATTACTTTAGGCAGGCTTAAAATAACACCGTTAACTAACTTCTTTCCCCTGGCTTTGCAGTTTCATACATGGCATTCTGCAGTGCCCTTTATAGAAACCTCAAATATTTTTTTTTCCCCGCCTACCACATTTTGTGTCTTTTTCCATCTGGCAGATGTTTTTTTCCTGCATTGCACAGGGCTCAGTACATAATTATTCTGTTGCAATAGCCTGGAGCCCCAGTCCTGTGACAGAGTCTGCTTGTACAGGCTCCTGTGTCCTGCTCAGTTCTGTGTCATTTTTTTTTCCCCTGGTGGTTTTGTTCAACCTATTCTAAAAAACTGTTCTGAGAAGTAATGAGCTCCCAATCATGTGTTTGCCTTGAGATCATCTATTACAGCTTTATAGTGTATAGCCCTGAAAATGTATGGGGTTTTTTCCCCTCCCAGTCATACAAGGGCTGGATTCTCTCTCTTCCAGTTTACAACCTCGGGATATTTGCAGTTTGTTGCCACAAGTCAACGACTAGTTAGCCAGTGTGCCTTTATTCCTACATTTTTGAGCTGATTGTTTGCTTTCCAGTCATGTTACTTGCTTGTCTTAAACTCCTGCTCTTGCTCTTGGCATGATTTTTGTTTGGAGAGCAGTGTCTCAGTGTGCCAGTGAAGTGTCCCAGGTGGGGGTGCACTGGGGTGTTCCCGGTTGTTTCCATCCTTCTACCGACCATATTTCACTGAGCACTTGTATTTGAGTCACTGATTCTTAAGCCTCTTCTAAAGGGAGCTCATATAACTGCATAGGTTTGGAAGTTTTTAGTTATTAGGCTGAAGTTTTATTCCCCAAACTTCCCTTTTGCATTTCAAATTCAAAGCTTACTCAGAACCTTCTCCTGGAACAGTTTTGTCAAACTTCCCATACCAAATGGCTCTTCTTTTGTCCACAGGTCTGTAGATGGGAGTATCTGAGACTAAAACTTCCTGTCAAGCCACAGTAACAGAGAACATCTTTGATTTGCCAAAATAGTTGTAGTAAAGAGACTCATGAATAGTTGTTGGGAGTTGTGGGGTTGGTTCAGTTCTATGGGCTGCTCTGACTTCCACTGGCTTTACTTCACACACTGATTTTCAGATGTTCAGCAACATTGGGTGCTTGTTTGGGGTTTGTTTAGGTCGCAGTAGTGAGAAGGAAGCCTTGCCAGGCATTATTCACCTTTGTTTTGTGCTGTATGTGTGTGATCAGCTGGGGAGGTCAAGGGCAGGCACAGGCCAACTGTGTAATGTAGAGATACTGAGAAATAATGTTGCTGGGAATTATTTGGAATTAACAAGCTCATTTTCTTTTTGTACATCTGTTGTCATCCTTTAATCTCTTGGTATTAGCTTTTTTAAAATGATATTATATATCTCATCCACAGTGCTTCCTGTATCCTGTGTCTCTTGATAATAAACTTTTACAAGATATCCCTTTTAAGTCATCTCAGACTTTGAGTGATTAATCAAAATCTCTGTTTCTCTTTTTCTCAGTGTTGGAAGTTTATATGGATCAGTGATACTTGCTCAAGAGTGACAGTGGAGATCAACACTAAGTCTGCTCCTGTGGGTGAGTGATCTAAACCCACTGCATTGCTGATGTGTATTATCTACTATCTGCTGGTTTTTTGCTTTTTGATATCTTACACAACAGCTCCTTTGGGCTTTCATTTCAAATGTCATTAAAATGATGCTGTATATGACTTCTAGTAAGAGTTGTAGAAGAATGTCAGCGTGCTCCTGCAGATATCCATTCATTTTGTATCTTTTAAAGGATGGTCCTCACTTAACGCAGTCTAAGCTGTGTTTAGAGTCAGGGAAATGTAAAAACTGTGTTTCCATGTATTAATGACAGTGGATTTAGGGTTGACATGTGGACTGTGGCAGAGTAGTGAAGTATATTAGGATTATCCAAGAACCAAAACTGAAATGAGCACTGGAGCTGTTCTCTGGCATATGAAGGGTTCAAGCAGTGCCAGTGCACCCCAGTTTGAAGGGTTCAGCTCCAGCACAAGATCCCCCTGGACATGCTCTGAGTGTGTGATGCAGTTGTGCATGTGCAGTAAATCCGACTCAGCAGGTCTATGGCAACATGCAGAGGAACTGCCAAGAGCTTTCAGATTACCGGGGCAAGTTCATGAGAAAATGCATTCAGCAAAACAGAGTATGTGTTGTGAGATCCTTTGGAAATGGCCCAGTTCTGGTGGCTTCAAGGAGCAGCATTTTGCATTCAGTCTAGACTGATTTGATCCAGGTAGCCTCGTGCATGTCAGAGCTGGCAGTCTTGTTTTGGGAATGGTTATCCCTCATCTACTTTGTTTTGGATGTTGTGGTATGATTTAGCATCCTAAATTCCAGCTGGAGAGCTGGGTCAGATTGCTGAGCCTGCACTTGATCCATGCACCCCGTGGCTGGGATGTGCTCATCCCATAACTGCACAGCTGGGCTCCCAGTCCCACAGGATGTGAAATACCATTTCCCTTCTTTTACTCCCTTACTCTCTCCATAGCCCTTGGAGTGCTTCTTTGTGGCTCTCCGAGCCTTCCCACACTAAATCACTGTGCTTGAGCTCTCTCTGGGATTCACAGCTGCCCAAGGTCTTGCACCAGACCTGGCAAGAAGTGGGTGGGTGTTGCTCCTTGTTTGTCAGAAGCCCTAAACTCCACTGCCAAAAGCTTTTATTCCCTGGGTTTTTAATCAGAGGTCTGATGGCTCCAGGAGTGGTTGTCACCCATTGTCTCCCATCCTGGTCACATTTGTTCAGTTTTATCACTGCTTATCAGGATTGGTGGGATTACTGTCCAGCTGGATTTGTGTCCATCGTGGCTGTAAAAACATTGTTGAAAGTCTGATGCTGGCTGGCAGCCACGTTCTGCTGGATGTGTGTTTGGAGACTTTCAAGCTGCTGGCATCACCGTGTGCATGTCTTGCCTTTGCTGGAAGTCTCTCCCTCTTTGCTCCCCAGATTCTGTGCTAATTCCCCATCCCCAGGAGCAGCAGAAGGCCTGGGACATAAATCTGCCTGGTTTTCTCTGTCACTTGTGCTGCTGCTCCCTGGGAGGGGATGTGTGTATCCACGTCCATTCAAGGCTGTAGTAGCAGGTACTCAGTCCTCCCTTCTCTGTTCCTGTGGCTCCAGTGCTGGCAGGTCTCTGGCATTTGGAGGAGTCAGACCTGTTGCCCTCAGCAATCGGTCTGAAAAGCCTGATTTCTCCAGCTGCTGCTTGCTTTCCCCATTAAACAGATAGAAAAGAGCCTCTCCTAACGAGATGGCAGGAAATTCCCGTGCCTGAGTCAGTGCTGACAGGGGCAAGGGGCTGTGTTTTGGGCTTCTGGCTGCTTCTCCCACATGGGGAGGAACATGGTCTTCTTTGCTGGTTTACCACAAGTTTATGATGTCTGACCTCCAATCTCACCACACAGAATACTCACATATGTTCACAGTGGAGTCTCAGTGCCTCTGCCCACGGCCTCTATTTATCCATAAAAGCATGGATTTCCATCCCGTTGTTCCCTCCCTGGCTTGCTCCATGTTAAACATGCTGCTGCCAGTTGAGCCTTGCCCCACAGTAGGGGCAAAAGCTAAATAAGCTAAATAAAAGCTAAATAAGGCTTTTAAAATAAGCCTTAGCAGAGACAGCTGCTTCAGCGTGGTGCCATGAAGCACAGAAACCTGGCTAAGTCCATGTAGCCAGAGTCAGTCCCTGCAGCTCCTGCTCTTTCCTAGCAAAACCCTGCAGGTTTGCAGGTGTGTCTTCACCCTGCTCCACCAGCTCTGAGTTAGGTCTGTGCTTGGTGGCAGCAGATTTTCAGTGTGTCTAAAGCTGAGACAGAGCATCACACACAGCACTGAAATAGTGCCCAGTCCACCCTCTTACAGTGCCTATGTGCAAAAGGCAAAAATCAGTATTTGTTGGGTTTTCCCCCATCAGTGTCACATTGAATACAGGAGGGAAAGAAGCACAAGGCTACTTCTATGTATTCCATTTATTGGCACTTGATGACTTGTCCTGCAGGGCCCACCCCACATGCAGCTCTTCTTGGGCTTTTAATAGTTGTGCTAAACCAAATTGTGCTCAAAATAGTAATAATTTCAAACATTTCCCCAGAGCCTGTGGCTGCTCTGCGTGTTTATGGGAGGTGCATCCCCTGTGGTTGGGGCACGGGAGGGTCCCCAGGCAGGCTACGATGGGGATTTTCTGGTGTCTTTTTCCTCCCCCTCTTCTGAGAGGAAATAGTGCTGCTTGCAGAAAAGAGGCCATGTCATTGTGCTTTTGCTCCTCACATGTTACACGATGTGGTTTGGGTAACGTTAATGTAACTTAAAATTCTGCTCACCCACAGTTCAGATGGTGGCTCTTGAATACCCATAAATCTCTGCAGAGAGGGGAGATGTATTTATCTTTAAACAGTGAGCAGCCTGCCCTGTTTATCCAGCATGTGTCACCTCTGCTTCCCATGGCATTTTTCTGCTTCCCTCCCATCCAGTTCTTCCTATTTTATTGACTTTCCTAGTCCTGGAAATTGCTTTATATTCAGAAAACATTAATTCATCCCTCACAAAGCTTGCAAACCTGATTTCAGTTCTTCCCTTTTTCTTTGAAAAACTCTTTTTGCTCTCTTTAAGACTGAAAATGTACATTTCCCCTATTTGTTTAGACAAGCTTATTTTGTCTGCAGAAATCTTGTCAAAAGCTAAGTTTCTTTGCTTGCATTTATAATCCTCTGAGGTTTATGTATTGGGAATAATCTTTGTGAGCTGGAAAAAGATTGTCCAATCTGTTTTAAGATGTCCCACTTTTTGAGTATTGCATCTCATTAGGAGTACAGTTGGCTGTTTGCATGGCTTTTTTCTTCCTCTGTATAGCTTGGGGGAGAAAATATATCATTTCTTCATCCAGTAATAATGCTTGGCACTTTGCATCTTCAAAGAACTCTATGGCTATGGATTGAATAATTCCCATAACCTTGTGTTGCAGTTTCTTCTCATCATTTCCCCCATTTTACAGATGGGCAAAGCGAACAAGAAGTCAAGTGACCTTAGGCCATGGAAAGAGAAACAAGGGCAAGCTGAGTCCTCGCCTTCCTGACTTGTACTAGAGCAAAAGAAAGTTTGATTCAGGTTGACACAAAGGGAAATGTAATGATCTTTCCTAACCTTCTTAACTACTTATTTAGGTGCATTTGCTGGTGGTGTTTTTTGGTGGTTTTATTTTTTTTTCCCCCTAAATAAGTTTTCTCATTGAGGTGGTTGTCCCTTCCCAGTGAGTGGTGGTTGGAGGTGTGCAAGGAATTGTCTGAAGTTTTCTTAAGGTGAAGCAGCATGTTAATGGGGTTAGGTTTGTGGGGCGTCATTCACTGCTGTCTGGGGGATCTCTCTGCTCCTTCCCTCCTCTTTCCTCTCAAACCAGAGGCAGGGGAGACCTTTTCTGTATTATTTGGGAATGTTTTTTTCCCCATCTCGTTTTCCATCTGAGACTAAAATGGGAAAAGTGAGCCATCTCAAAATGTGGAAGCTGATCTTTCTTGCCCTCATGCACCACATGCCATGCTAAGATATTTTTTTTTCCCTCCCTTGGAATGTAGTGGAAGTTGTTAGCTCAGAGTGGTGTCTGGAATGATGTCATTGCAGAAATAATTTCATACAACTGCACTAGGCTATAGGCCTTGATTTACAGCTACTAAAGGAACTGACAAGACCCCCAAATGTGTTGCATGGCTTATAGAAAAGGTGAGTGCTCTTGGCAGTGAACAGTGGAATTAGGCACTCTGTTACAGAGGAAGTTGTGGTAACAATTTTGTTGCCTACTTGCTAGAATTTAGTTAAAACTTCTTTTTTTTCAGGAATTCTGGCTTCTTACAAAGTTGCTTCGGAGCACTGGGCGGTGTTAGGGCAGTTTAGTCCTCCTGGGGAGAACAGATGATCTGCTAGGTGCAGAGGAGCATGGAAATCACATGAGGAATTCTTTCGTCTTCCTTAGGAAAATCTCGTGGCTGTTTCTCTTCTCTGCAGGCTCTCAAAGGTTCCCTGGCCACCTTCTGACTGGCTTCAGATGCCTTGCTTGATAAACTTTCAGGCAAAAAGCCTTGCATGGCTTAACACAACTTTATTCTGGGCATGCCCTGCTAATGAAGGCGGTGGAGAAAGCAGCTGTCTCCAGCCACATGCTCATTTTGGGCATGCAAAACTTTGCAGAGCCTTTTTTAGGGGCTCAAGATTTAGTTCCAAGATTATATTTAGTTTTCTGTTTCTGATGGGTAGGACAGATATCCTGATGTCTTAGATGAGACCTTCAGCGATGGACAGCAGCACCAAGGTGTCAGAGACAGTATTTTTATTTTCATTTTTCTTTGACTTTCTTATATAGCTGATACCTCATTTGTGTGTGCTCCTTCCCAGTGTTGGGCAGAGCTGTCCTGAACTACTCCATACTCCCAGGGCTCTGGTTTCATCCTCTGGTTTTCATGATATCCAAATTGCTCGTTACTTGCCTGCTGACTTTTTAAGGATTCGAATGTGGCTTTTTATGAATCTGGATGTTTTCCTCGCTGGGCTTGGGAAGCCCTCAGGGCTGAGCTGGGACCTGGAGTTTGCAGCAATGAGTGCAGACCAACTTTCATGCCTTGCTTTTGAAGGGTGTGAGTACTTGTGGTGGGGTCTTGGTGTCTCTCCTTTGTCATCTGACAGCTTCTCTCACTAGGTTTTGATTTCAGCTGCTTAGGGAAAATGTCAGCAGCTCAGTGTGTGGGGAACTGCATGCGCATCTTGGGCTCTTCTGTTGTGTTTGTTTTAATATTGTGTTCTGGATTTTTTTTGAGGCATTGCATCCAAAAGTGGTGAGTGGCTCCAAGAATGTGTCCAGGGTGAATTGCTCGGATCATGCTGATACCAAAGGAATTTTGTTGAGATCCTTTAGGATCTCCGAGTGCTACTTAGATATTTGAAATTGAGAGGAAGGGACCAACTGGGGCATCCCTGGGCTAGAAGGTGATTGCCCAGGAAGGGTTGGATGGGGCTTTTTTTTTTTTCCTGGGGCATCAAACCACTGTCAGAAAGCACTGAGGTCTTCAGTGGAAAACCAGCTGTTGTTACCTTTTCAACTCTCCTCACAGCAAATTGGCGAGCTCCCCATTTCTCCTGTGTTTGAAAGGCTGAGGTGGCGTGGCCCAAGTCTGACAAGTGATACCCAGGGAGCCTGGCTGTGTTCTCTGGGGGGATTCCAGTTGTAAGCTGGCTCTCTGAAATGAGCAAGGAAGTGGCTTCCAGGCTGAGGTATCTGGAAAATATCAAGGGGTAGGTGATGAGGTGTGAAAGGCAAGGGCCGCTCTGAGCAGTGAGAGCGCTCCAGAAACCTGGCAGTGAGGGCAGTAGGAGCGGTGCTGGATGCAGCTGGAGATGGGCTGGAGCAGGAGCTCTGTGTCCAATCCTTCCCCTCTTTCTAAAGGAGGCTCAGACCCATTCTGCATTAAAATGGTGTTTGTCTGAGCCTGCTTATCTGCTGGCCAGCCCATACACTCACTCCAGATGTTCTGTTATCTCAAAACTGGAGATGCACCTGAAATTGTCCTTCCAGGATTTGGAAGGTTTTTTGATAAAGCTGTCTGCCTGCCAGTGTTTTCAAGGACATGTCACACTTTGAAATCATGGTATTAAAATAATTGCCTTTGAAATGAAGGGGGGGTCATGTGCCCTACATCAGAAATTCCTTTTAGTGCTTATTAATCCGGTGTATAAATGTCATGGCTTACATCCACAGGGTGTTTATATTGAATTTTTAGCTGCATCAGTATCTCTTGCTCCTCGGAATAAATGCCATATAATCTGGTAATGAGCAATATTCTTAATTTAGAAACCAAAAATAGGACATAGACAAATCTGAGTTACTGGAAGAAAGTAGGAAATAGCCTTACCTCATGAGGGGAGAGCAAATTCAGTTGAATCATCTAGTGTTTAGTGTAATGGTAAGGCCAGAGATTTCCATCTGTTTCTGTAGGATGGCACAATGATTGCCATATTCCAAAGGCCTGATCCTCTTCTGGTACACCTGTTCTGAGGTGTGTAACAAGGGGTAGTTGGGAAACACCCTTCTTTCCTCACCCTGAGTAGGTCAGTGCCCACCAATTGGAGGTACATTAAGCAGTAGGGATTTAGGCTTATGCCCTCCAACACCCTGTTTGAGGGATATGAAGTTGTTCTTCTGAGACCTACAGTGAGCAGCACTGGCCAGGACAAGATGAGAATTTGGGAGTAGAATCATCCTTGCTGTGGCAGGTGGGCATCATCCAAGATCTCTAATGTCTGGAGCACCTTCCAAGCCAATAGTCCTACACCTGGAGGAGGTGCTTTTTCTCATGCTCTTAGCAACTGTTCTTAAGGAACAGCAGTGGGACCAATAGTTGTATAAGCATCAGTGGCTAATAACAGTCAGTGCCTGATACACTGAGCATAGTAATACTGCAGGTTGTCCCCATGGGGTGATGACTCAATGGACAGTGTTTGTTTTCTCCTCACCATGAGGGGCACAGGCTGTTAACTTTTAGCTCAGGTGCTGTCTGTGTGCTGGGCAGATGGCTGAACTTTGTTCGGTGGAGGCTTGCCCTGGCTCATTCCCTTTCCCAGACACAGCCTGCTCTCCCACCCTGTGAACTCTCTCAGTGCAACAGAGCAGCACTTGTTTTCCCTGATTCACTGAGTGATTTTTGGTTTGTGTTCTGTATGCAGTAACAGTGTCTCTATGTCACCCTATGTAAATTTTGCCTTGAAACGTCTTTGTGAAGAAGTTACTTTCTGTGTGATGGTGGTGTCGTATTGAACCAGAGTGATGTGGAGCAAGATCCATTTTGGAAGTGAACATGTCTTTGTTGCAGACTTGATGTGAGTTTTGTAGCTTCACTGTTTCTCTTGGTCCCAACCAAACACACACAGACCTGTGCTCTGGTGGTGCCTCTAAGTGGAGAAGGAAGGCAGATTGTGGCCACAATGATCAGGATGTTTGTGGAGATCTGCTCGTGTTGTGTTTGTGGCAGAGGCCACATCTGGCAGCAGACGGTCTAAAGTCAATCAAGGTGAGGAGAGCTGGTGTTTTAGTGGGGGACCTTACATAGAGGGCTGCTGTTTATTACTGATAGCAGCCACAGGTTGCACAAAGCTGCCAGGAACTATATTTTGAGGTCCTGTTTTGGTCACTTGGTCAAACAGGCAGCCAGCGTTAAGCACGTTCTCAGTACCATTGACTTCAGTGGCATTAGAAACATGCTTGACATCAAGTGTGGGCTTTTGCAACTTGCTGATCTCAGGCTGGGTGGGTCTTGCTGAAAAGCTCCTGTGCCAACAGAGAGACTGTCGCTATTTCAGGCTGTGGTTCTGCTCGGTTGTCAATCCAATTTAAGGGGACCAGATTATAAACACTCTGAAATGCTGAGCTGGTGGAAAGCTGCTTTGCTGATAAGGAGCTGTTCAAAATATTTGGGAAGTTCAACTCTGCTGCGGGACTGGGCAAATATTCCTGGCTCCACTCCCAGGGCTCAGTGCCAGCAGTGTTTTGGCTGGTTTGCCCACTTGGCGGGATGCCGAGTGGCCGAGGCTTGATGTGCCCTGGGTGTCACTGTGCCTGAGGGACACTGGGGGATGGCAGTGGTAAAGCAGCCATCCTGCTTCTGCCATCTGCACAGTGAACAGCTGTCTGCCCCTGTGGGGACAGAAAATAGAGTGGTGCATCCCATCAGGTGATGCAGCATTGCTGGGAATACCAAAACGGAGCTGATGGCAGCTCTGGTCCCCTTGTATCTGTTCCCGGCTCCTAACAGGAGATGAAAATCTGATAGGTGGGAATGCCACATCTCTGTCTGGGGAAGAGCTTTTTTGACTGTCAGTATTTCAGCCCCAGAACAGTCTGGCAACAGAGCAAATTGCCAGCTTGCAACTGCTTGCGGGAGCCTCTTTGTGGATTTGATTGCCTTTTGCTCCAAGACCTCAGCAGAGATTTCCACGGTTCCTCCCTTGCCCTGGCCCTTGCCCTTTCCCCCCCGTCCTTCGCAGTACAACAATGTGCTAGTGTTTATTGCTTCCCTTGCAGATTTGGGCACTGATGGAATTCACAGAATCATAGAATGGTTTCGGTTAGAAAGGGCTTCAAAGATCATTTCATTCCAACCCTCTGCCATGGGCAGGGACACCTTCCACTATCCCTGCTTGCTCAGAGCCCCATCCAACCTGGCCTTGGACACTGCCAGGGATGGGGCAGCCACAGCTTCTCTGGGCAACCTGTGCCTCAACACCCTCACAGGGAACAATTTCTTCATATCCAGTCTAAACCTGCTCTCTGTTAGTGTGAAGCCATTGCCCCTTGTGTCTCACTCCAGTTCCTAATGAAGACTCCATCTCCAGTTTTCTTGTAGGCCCCCTTCAGATACTGGAAGGCTTCTGTGAGATCTGTATGAAACCTTCTCTTCTCATATTTTTGTTATCAAAGGGTTGTGTCATGCATAAACTTAACACCTTTGCATCCTGTTAGTATCTAGAGTAGCTACACTTGCATTTTCCCACTCCTCTGTAGCCTATCTCAGTAATTTCCCTTAGGGACCTTCTTTGCAGCTGTGCTGCTGTTCACAGAATCTCTGCCAGCTGTGCTGCAGTGCTCTGGGCAGGGGATTAGGAGGAGTGATGTGCACAGTCCAGCCTGAACGTGGTATTGCATGCTCTGGATAGTTCATGCAAGCGCTCACCTGGATCAGATGCCTGGAGCCAAGGGGTTTCTTGGTGTCTGGGTGTGATATTAAGGTGTGTTTTCCTGTTGAGCAGGGTGTTGTCAGCCAGTGATAATCCTCCTGTCACTAAAGGTAGGGGCAGTGCTGCTTTGAGCAACTGAAATAGCTGCCTGTTGGGAGGATGGGAAAGGGAAGCCCAACAACATTGCTGCATCAGGAGAAACTATGAGTGCAGTCTGACAGCAGGAAACTGTGTAGGTACACAACAAACAGTAGTAATGGGCTGCGTCTGTCTCCTCTAATGCTTCCCCTATCTGATCAGTTGTCAACATCTGTTAATCTCTGCTGCCACAGAACAAGGAGACAGCTCTGAGGTTTGTGTTGTTAAGGGTGTGGGCTGTGTATAATTTACAGTGTTGTGACAGCCGTAGTGAATGCCGTGATCCATGCCGGGGAGCGCTGGGATATGGCTGCGTTATCTCCTGTGTTATCCAGGAGGAGTTTGGAGCCTTGCTGGTGTTACAGCAGGAGAGGGAACGTGTGTGGTCATGTTACCCTCATTAGACATTTGCATGTGGCTCCTCGGAGCACCAGGTTGCTGGCCCGCAGCCACACCAGCGTCTTGAGATCTTGTCAGATCTTGCAAGCAAAGGAGCACCAGGCTGGGTCACAGTTCTTGGACAAGAAGCTTCCAAGGAACAGGCTGCTGATGCAGAGATACCACCAATGTCTTTGTGGTGCCCTGTGTGTTCTGACATGCATGCTGGGTGTGTTTCTCTTTTTCTGTTGTTACTTGGTATTTTCTGACTTCAGAAGAACACTACAAATTCTAGTGTCAGTGAGAAATAAGTTGATTCTCCTCTCCCCCATACTGTGGCCAGTTGTAAAGGATTTGAAATGAGTGTTTTGAAATCTGCAGAGGGGTATAGCGGTGGTTGTTTATGAGATAAAAATTGCTCCGGCAAAAATTGAATATCCACTTGCACTGAGCTTGGCTTTAGCAGCAGTATGGAGCCGTGCTTCAGATTCCTGGATGCTATTGTCCTGTGGAGTGCTCTTTTTTCCACACTGGTGCAAAGTTCCCACGAGTGACAAGTTCCCGTTGGTGAGAATTTTGCGCTAAGTTGAATGTGTGTTCTACCTGCATAGGCTCACCCCTTAAAATAGCCATGAGGACCAGAGTAACAGGAGCCCCAGCTCAGGTGAGCAACTTTTAACCTAAGCCCTTCAGGGTGACTTGTTTAGGTAAGCTGGTTTTTTTTGATTTAATGCTCAGTTTACTTTACCTTCATGTCTGTCTTCAGTCAGGTTAGCTCTCTGGAGTTTGGCAGCTGGACTTAGGAAAAGAATGGCTGTTTTACAGCATATTATTGGCACACTGCTGTGTACGAGTTCAAAATTGTTGACCCCACCTAAGATGGAAGTTTCCTACCTTGGCCCACAGTGCTGCAGTGCCAGGAGAGCCTCTTGGGCAGGGTTGCCACAGGTTGAGGTGTTGTGTGAGTACAGAGCAGGTGGTCTCAGCTGCCAGAACCACTGCTGAGTACAACCTGAGGAGTGCCTGTGGCATGGGAACTCACCAGCAACCATGTGGAATTGTTTCCTGTGGCTGGAAGGAGGATCGCAGCTGTCTGGCCGTGGCCTGGCTTCTCAGTATTGGTTTCAGGCCTGAAGAAGTCCTCTATCCCACGATCTGTTGGGTTTCCTCCTTCCCCCTGCAGGCTCCCTGAGCAGCCCAGGTAGCCAGAGTACTGCCCTCTGGGCACTAGTCACTGGTCACTCACTGTAAGGCCGGTAGTAAATATCTCCTCCTGAAACCCTCAGATGCATGGTCGGATCAGGGTGGCTGTTTAGTCAGCGGGCTGCCTTTGGAGACATCCCAGGTACCTTACTCACACCTCTTTCTTCCTTGACAAATGCACACTTGTGCTAAATCGCTTCCTTCCACTCCTCATCAATGGTTAGGAGTGTGACTGGACATCAGCTCTTGTTTCGTTGATACTGAGACTTAGTTTAGAAAAACAGGATGCCATGGAAGTAATTGTTTTGTTCGTGTTATTTTCCTAAGTCTTGATTTTTTAGACACAATAGTGTGACAGGGAATTAAACCCTTACTTTCTGGAAGGTTTTTAATCAGCTGACAGTATTAATTAAGATCTTGCAATCTGTAAAATACAGCACATCATGCTACTATCTCTTGGCCAACACTCCATTTTCTTTTTAAAGACAATTTAAATAGAATATTAGAGGAGAGGAAAAAAAAACCCCACCCCTAACCAGAGCACAGAAATGGCAATTTAGTATTCTTGGCATTTCTCAGAAAGCTGCTTAAGATTATCTCCTTAAAATGGCAGATTTTGCCTGCAAGTCAAGTAGAGGAGCAGGAACTGGTATTTCATTAAAATACTAGGAGAGGCCTGAATGCATTTATGATCTTTGAGACATTTGCAGGAAACACAAACTTGCTCTCTAGAACTGCCAAAAGTTTTAATAAAGGGCAAAACACAAATCCCAAAATCCAACAGCATGATTCGGATACTTCCTCTGTCAGAGAGCTCTGCTTGTTACCACACAGAGATACCTGTTCCGGCTTTTTTTCCCCTTCTTTTTCTGTGCATACTTGTAAAATTTCCCAGCCTAAACTTCCCAACACAGGTCCGTGCTGCTCCCTCAGGTCCTGTCCCTGGTCACCAAAGAAGAGATCAGTGTCTGAAACACACAAAATAGCGTTTCAGTAGCCCAGGATTTCGAAGGTAATTCAGTACTTCCAAAGCTGCAGTGAATACCAGGAGTGAGCACACTCATGTTGAGGGATGCATCCTGGGCAGAGCCCAGAGCTCCAGCGTGGGCAGCAGGGGAGGGGGGATTCTGTCCCTCTGCCCCGCTCTGCTGAGACCCCCCTGCAGGGCTGCATCCAGCCCTGGGATCCAGCACAGGAAGGACAGGGAGCTGCTGGAGCCAGTCCAGAGCAGGGACACCAAGGGGAGCAGAGGGATGGAGCAGCTCTGCTGCGAGGAAAGGCTGAGGGAACTGGGATTGTTCAGCCTGGAGAAGAGAAGGCTTTGGGGTGACCTCAGTGTGGCCTTGCAGTGCCTGAAGGGAGCCCACAGGAAAGATGGAGAGAGACTCTTGGCAAGGTCCTGGAGTGACAGGGCAAGGGGGAATGGCTTCACACTGACAGAGAGCAGGTTTAGATTGGATATGAGGAAGAAATTTTTCCCAGTGAGGGTGGTGAGGCCCTGGCACAGGTTGCCCAGAGAAGCTGTGGCTGCCCCATTCCTGGCAGTGTCCAAGGCCAGGCTGGATGGGGCTCTGAGCAAGCTGGGATAGTGGAAGGTGTCCCTGCCCATGGCAGGGGGTTGGAACTGAATGGGCTTTCATGTCCCTTCTAACCCAAACCATTCCCTGATTCTGTGATAGGAGTTGATTTGCAATAATAACAGAGTTTATCAACAAGACTGGAACCTCTCTGAGGTAAATCACCATGGTAGCTGTGTCTTACCAGCAAAACCTTGAAGGGGATGAATCCATGTAGGTAAGTGACGGCTTGGTGCTGTAAGGAGGGTGGTGACCGAAGGGGTTTTGTAGCACTGCTGGAGGGGTGGGTGCAGCAATGGAAACTTGTGAGCAGTTCTGTGTGCTTGTGATGTAGAGCTGTCCCCATTTCTGTCCAGTGACTGAAGTGGCAGCTGTGCAGAGCTGCCAAAATGCCCTTGCTGCAGCCTGTTTCCATGGAGTGGTGAACAAACATTGAGCTGTCCCTGAGGGGAGCTGTACTTTGCCACGAGCTCTGCGTGAAGATGTGACAATTTCCAACCTGAAATAAGTGATGTTTCTTTTCCTAAATAGGGATGAAATTGTAGTTCTATTGTATATGTAAAGCAAACATTCGTGCCAGTTTTGGATTTACTTTTCCCATTTTAAGCAACAGGATCATCATGACTGAGGCCTTGGCATCACCGGTGCCTTCTGCAAGCCCAGACTAGACTTGTTTCAGTGCTTTTTTATGTGCAGCAGAGTTAGTGTAAGATCCTCCTCTAAGGGAGGATCCCTTCCTAACTTTAGCCAGGGAAAAAATGTCTTTAGTCCTTCCGAGCTAAATATAATGTCCCAGAAACCATCCCTCCAATGATGGCTCAGTAAAGACATGGAAAAATACTCAGCCCGAAAAAGGGAAGCACAGGAGGCAATAGTTAGAAATAGTTTTTTGTATAGATCTGTTATATATGAGGCAAGAACCAACATTTTAAAACTTATTTAGTGCTTGAGAACATGCAAGATTATCTCCAGTGTCTCCTTGTATACCACAAAGGATGTTCACATGGTTGCTGAGGAAGCTGCTAGTTCATAATGACAAAATGCAATGATTTGTTTACTTCTTTTATTTGAGGTGGGGTTTTGCATACTTCTGGTTGGTTTGTTTTCTGTGGGTTCTTCTGGCATGGTAGTAGAGGACAGTTCTAGGATCATCCTTTTTTTTCAATCCTTCCAAAAAGGTCTTTAATTGAAGCACAGAACCTGGTACATCTTGCCAGCCACCCCGTATCCCTTTCCCTGGCAACTTTTGCAGTGTTTGGGAGTCAGGTTGAGTTTTTCAGTTTGCCTCTTAAGAAAACCATTAAAGATGATCAGCTCACCCCAATTAAACCACTTTTTTTTTTTTTTTTGCCAATGCTGGTGTACCTTGGTTTTGTCCCTGGCACAGCCTCCTCCCTTCTGTTGCCTTCATGCACTGGGCACTTTTATTAGTCACAAATTCCCACCTGATGGCAGCAAATCAGTTTGCATTCTACAGCTTAACACAGGTTACTACATCCTGTGTTGTTCTTTGGGATCAGGATCTTCAGCCACAGGTGGGGACTGGAGGTGTACCCTCGTTCTGTTTGACCTTTAATACATGAAGAACTCCTCTTTGGCCAGCTACTATAGTGAAAATCAACCTATGGTTAGTATATACCTTTCTTTCTATGAGACTGAGTCTTGTCCCACCACCCCCAAAGGTTGGGAAAGTGAGAAACAACTTTTAGTGTCTGCTTCTTTTAGCAGCAGATGTCTTATTTGATTTGTATGTAAGTAGGAAAACTTTGAAGCGTGGTCAAAATACAAAGGGAAAAGTACTTCAAAGAAATGTAACACTGTAAGTGTATCTGATCCCTCGAGGTTTTTGAAGTTTTATTGTGAGATTATGTATTCAGAGGAAGATTTGTATGGAAATACTGAAGGTCATTAATGCATCGAAGCCTTTATGAGTGTTGGCCTTGAGCTATTCTGTGCTAGTTTTGCTTTCACATGGTGGCAGGCGAGTGGTCCTTCACCTGTCTGTCTGCACTGCCAGTGTGCCCAACACAACAAAAGTTAGCGTGGTCACTGAGGGGGAAACCAAAGCAAAAGGCTCTTACAGAGTGAGACGTGTTCAGCAAAGTTATCCCATGATCAGCAGAGATCTGTGGTATGGCTGAACAAAACCACAGTGAGTTAAACTCCCCAAACTTCTGATTTGCATCTGTCGCTCTGCTGGAGTGGAGTCCAAGGTGGTCCTTGGTGCTGGATTACAGGTTTCTAATAAATACCTTGAACTTTGGGAGAGTTCACATCTTGGAGCTGAGCTTTGTTTTAGGGTTGGGCATCCACTCCTGTACAAACATGCCCAGCTGTGCTGGAGGAGAGTGGTTGTTGTTTTTCCTTTTGGCAGACAAGGATTCTGGCATTGAAGTTTTTAATTGCAGGAATTATATTAGCAGTTCCCAGTGCTCAAGGCGGGGGGGGGGGGGTTGTGTGTGTATTTGTGTGCAGGAGGAGCTAATTAGATGTGTATAAATAATGGGCTTGGGAGCTTTTAATCCTAGATGTATTGTTTCATCCTTGCTATCATCTCTTGCAGTGGAACTGTGGAAAGTTAGAAAACTATGAAGTTACACAAGAGCCACTTTTTCCCAATATAACTTTGAAACAGCAGTGAAGTTATTTTTGGTCTTTTTATGTCATAAAACCATCTTTGAATTTATTCAGTGTTTTAATAAAAACATCTTAAAATATTACTACATTTTTTATATTTTTGAAGGTTTATTTTAATTAGAGCTGTAGGTCGAGGGAGGGGAAACAGTTAAGCAGTCTAGGATTTCTTTGCTCTATTACAGACTTAAAAAAAAAAGTCAGGTGATCCTGCTTCCCCATGTCTTCCTTCCTTCCTTTCTATGCCTTACTGTATTTCATGTCAAATAAGGGCCTTTCTGTGTTCAAACCTTCAGGATATTTGTAGATCACGAAACTTCCTTCAGCAACTATGTGCCTCAATAATGCTGTTCTTTCTTAATGAAAACTAATATCCTAGTGAAGTTACTTCTGTGGAAGACCTCGAGTTTTGAGAGATTATGTGGGGTAAAACTGGCTTTGCAGAAGAGTCTGTAAACCTGACTGGCTTAAACATGTGGCAGATACTTAATAATGGAGAGGGGCAGTTCAGCTCTTGCATGTGATGATATTTCTACATTATTGTTGTTGTCGTGTGATTTAGCCACACCTAAGTTTGCTTCAGACTTGTTGACTTGGATCGTGGCTCCACTGGTGGTGTGCTAACCCATCCACTGCTGATCCTTGCCTACAAAGAAAGTTTTGTAGCCCCTTGTTTCAATTAGACTGCTATGGATACCCAAACCAGGTGATTTATAGGTGTATTCACACTGAACTGCCGCAACTGGGCTGTAAACTTCCTTGTAAACTGCTCTTAAAAGTTATCTTCTTCTCCATTTTAATGTGTTATAGCCCTGTCTGATAAAGGCAGCCCACTATCGGTAAGGTCAGTAATAAACCAGTTCATTGCTGTATCTAAAGAAACAGGCATTTTTCATTGTTCTGTGTAATAAAAAAAATTGTTTCACGCTTACAATATCTGTAGTGAGTAACCTCAGTCTCAGTGCCTTGTTATCCCACAGAAATCCAGGTGGATTTGCAGCAGCTGCAGTTCTGCCCCAGCTGGGCATCAAGACATGTCTTGATGCAAGCATGTCTTAGTTTTCTGAGTGCTAAGATTTGTCTTCGTCTCCTGGGCTGCATCTTCCTCACTTGCAAAGCCAGCACTTTCTGCTCATCTTGCTCATGGGGCGAGGGGGTGAGATATTCCCCACTCCTGCACATGCCCAGAGGCTTGGCCATGGCAGGGAGAGTGGCTGCTCCCTTCCATCCCTAGACCTTTCTCTCTTAAAGGGGAGGTGGCAGAAAGAAGACAGTCTCTTCTCTTCTGCCCCTTCTCCCCCTGCCAGTTTCTCTCCTCTTCCTGCCGCAGAGGAAAGGAGAGAGCGTAGGGCTGGGACCTTGTGTTGTGTTTAAAGCTCTGTTCCTGCAGAGGCCACAGCTCTGGCTTGCTGCTGATCTGCTGCCTCCCTCTGCCTTGCTGGTGAAGCCGTCCTACCCTTCAATATCAACCAAGAACATTTTATCCTTACCCATGTAGCCCTCCAGCCCACCCCAGCATTGTTTCCATTCCTCTAGCACTGATGTCTTTGTCTTGTGAGCTCCTCTGAGCCCCAGGTACAGCTCAGCCACTGCTCCGCCTGAGTTTTTTAGCCTTGGGTGATGCTGGAAGCTGCAGGGCACCAGGACTGAAACCATCTCTCTGCAAAGGATGGTGAGGAGATGTCAGTTGTGCAAGAGGAGGAGGGGTTGAGATGGGATGGAGAGGACAACATCTCTACCCCGAAGAACCATCTGTAGGCTTTCAGGAGAAAGGAATGAGCAGCGAAAGAGCTGTGTCCTGGCTGCTAAGTTGTCTCTGTGCTGAGGAGCAAAGCTGGCACAAGGGTAGGCAGGACACACGGCTCCCCAGCCAAGCAATGGTGTGGGCAACACATGGTTCCTTAAAGCTGCACTGTAGTAGTATTGGGGGTTTTGGGATTTGTTTGCTTGCTACTCACCAGTGCAGCATTCAGAAGAGAAAGGCCCTCTCTTGGAGCTGAGAGCACATAGCTTTTGTCCTTCATCTCTTAGCACTGGGACTTTGGTGTTGAAAAAGCAAGACAAAATCAACAGCACTCTGCTCCCTGACTGAAAATAAAAAAGAATAAAATCTTTGCTTACTCCAGCATTACTGAAATCCCTGGGGCTGTGCTTTGCCTAGGGATTGGAGAAAGGGTGTGGGGAAGAGAAGTGGATGAGAGAAAGTGTGGGAAGGGCAGCGCTGGGAAAACACCCTGTGTGTGCCTCTTCTTCACCCTGACATCAACGAGTGACTCTGGAGTTGAGCAGTCAGCACAGGCTGTGTCCCAGAGCAAGGAGAGGATGGTCCTGAGGGGATGAGGGAGAGCATCCCAGCAGAGCCACGCTGCCTGGGCAAGAGAAATCCCCTCGTTCTGCAGCTGGGCAGTGCCTTGCTCTGCAGGGCCTGTGGCAGCTCTGGCTGGCTATGGGATAGTGCACTCCACAGTTATCAAACATCAGAGCTCACTGTTTGAGGAGAACAAGCACACATTTCAGAGTGTTTTGCCCATGAACCACTTGTACCTTTTCAAAGCTGAGAACTAATGCAAAATTTGAAGTCTGCATTTTGAACTCACATCTACTATTTCAGGAATGTCAAAGGTCGAGTGTCCATTTTCAATAGTGATTCAAGTCCGTGTGCTGCCTAAAGCAGCTTGTCTTGACGTGGACTCTCTCAGATTCCCAGTTGTGCTACCTAAACAAAGGCTGTTGGCAAAGCTCCAGTGTGAGTTATTGGCAAAGGGCTTTAGTTTAGGAGAAGATGAAGAGGTCCACAAGCATTGGAGGAGAAAAAGAGAAAATCAGAGGGAAAGCTGGCTTACAATTTGTGGTTTTTCACTTTTCCCGTACTTTTTACTCATTAAAATTCAGTCCCGCTCTATTACGTGGCAAAAAAAAAGATTCCTTAACCAAGTTGAATTTTACCCTGCTTCATTTTTAAAATGCCAGGAGAGTTGAGATGGCAAATCATGTGTCAGTGGTGCAGTGGTGGTACTGGCAGCCTCACGTTCTGAGGGATCATGAGTCTTTGAGAAACAAAAGTATCCTCACACACAAATGTGTGCTTCAGATATCGCACTCTTGTTTTACATATTGCTCCTGAAAGGTAAATCTTAACACAGCAAATTCAGAGACAGATAGAAGGGGAAGGATGCAGTATATACACAGATTTTCCGTATGTAACAGTTGGTGCTGCAAAATTGCAAGGCATAGGATTTTTTGTTGTTTTCTGCAGACACTTACTAAGACACTGTTCAGGCTAAATATATTTTATTTATTTATGGACTTTTTATGGGTGGTGCCCTCTACTTCTGCTCTGTGCAGTGTCAGCACTGAAGGTGTGCATCTGGAAACTCTTAGACCTGAAGGTGCAAAATCTAGAGCCAAATCCTTTTTGGTTCTGGAGGGTTGTGAACCTTTGGATCCAGCTCGTTGAAAGACAGTGGCACGAGCTATGAAATGGTATCTAAATGTGGGTCAGTTCTCAGGACTCGGTAGGTTTTAAGGTGTTTTTAAGAACTACCTTTTGGCCTGTCACCCAACAGTGCCCCTTTTGTTTTGTAGCCTGTGTGGCCACAGCGTGTCAGTAACATGTTGCTGGGGAATGTGAGGCATTTCCTTGCTTGCATTAGCAGTCTTGGAGTCAGGGATGAATATCTCATTTGTTTTTCTAATCAGTGGACCCAAGCAAAACAAGTGAGAAAACAATGTATTGGTTCTCAGGCTCTCTGAGGTGAGAAGTTGAATACTATTAAATGGTTAACCAGTAAAACAGGAACAGCCTGAAGGGGTCTGTAGGGTTTTTTGTTTTTTTGGTTTTTTTACAAGACTTCATTTGACCTTGGATTGCTTGTGAGAAAAGAGTGAAAGTGAGTCTGAGTCTGAAGAGGGTGTGCAGACAGGTATTAGCATCACACAGCTGCTGGGCAGGTAGGGAGCTGCCTCCCTGTCACCCAGCACTCACAGAGCCCACAAAACAACATCACCTGTCAGTGTCAAACCCGGGTTTTTAAATTTCCTTTCAGTTGCAACAACAACAACAAAAGAGCTGCTGGAGAGCAAGGTAGCAGAGATAAGCAACCAGAGTGATTTCAGTGCTAGAGACCCAAATAAAGGGTTTGTTTAGTAACTGGATATGAATCTAAGCCATAAACCTTGACTCAGAGACTTTGGGTGTTTAGATAAGCTGTTTGCTGTGTATGCATCTCTGTCAAAGGATTTCAGGGATGCTTATCTTGTCGAGGCTTAGCTTTTGATTTACGACCAGAGTGTTTAACAAATTTTAAGGCAAAGTGCGGAATGCGACTCAGCTGGTTGGTAGTAAAGGTTGTGTGAATTGAGGTAAGTTTTTCCCAGGTATAAACATTTATATTTTGGAAGGACTTCTGTGTTTTGTGCTCTTAAAGTACTTTAAAGTAATTTCTACAGCTTGAAACCTTTGATCTCGAGATGCTTCTTACGTTCTATGGGATGGGCTTTTATCCTCAGTGTGCTTCCATTCATTTTTATCAGTTAAAGGAAATAAATAGTGCTTGTTGTATAATAAAGAAATAATGAAATTCAGTGAACAAAGAAAGGATCTAGACTTAGGGAACAAAGGGACATTTGTTGATTTTTTTGTAGTCCTGCGTAATAGGAGAGCAGTATTGCTTTGATGTCATTGACTAGAGCTCAGCAAATTCAAAAATAATTTTATTTATAGATACAAAAATAAATAGACATTATGAGTTTAAAGTAAGCCTTTGCCAACATTTGGGTTGTTTTTATCCGTAATAATGTTGTGGATACACCTGGTTCCACATGGTGACGTCAGATAAGGGGGGCAATGTCTGAATTACTTGGCCAAAAGCATATCTGGGACCTTACTAGATGGCCATCCCTG
Source organism: Coloeus monedula (assembly GCF_965178545.1). Taxonomy (NCBI): domain Eukaryota; kingdom Metazoa; phylum Chordata; class Aves; order Passeriformes; family Corvidae; genus Coloeus; species Coloeus monedula. Next base: position 14,814,340 of record NC_138784.1, read on the forward strand.
CCTCAAACTAAGATATTTCACTATATTATTCTCATTAAGGTATTTCTGGCATTTCCTAATTTGACTTTTTAAATTTAATTTGTTCTTTTCTTGCAAAACACCAGAGCAATATATTCAACTAGGATCCATTTTCTTTTTTAGTTTCTTCTTCCAGGCCTGGAAGGAATGAAATGGAGTCGTCATTTACATTAGAAGAAATGTTAATGACTCCAAGTGTAAATTACCCGAATATATTCATTAGTATGTGTAAAACTGCTACTGACTGGTGGCACTGTAGTTGAGCATCTTCAAAACATCCCATGAGAAACTGTGCCAGGGATTTGGATTGAATTCATTTGAAACTGTTTGTAATTGTGATTGAAATGTATTTTGTAAATAAGTCTCTGTGTGTTTGTGTTTCTCTTCTGGTCTGCCAGAAAAAGCAGAAATAGATGTGTCTGAAATGACATTTGTCTTCATGAAATAGAGCTTTATTTTGTAAAAATTAATTGCTAAGGATGTGTTGTTTTAGTGTAGTGAGGCAAGAGAGATGAATTCAGAAGCTGCTTTAGACCTCTCATGCAGTCATCTGGTACATGCAGGACTGAGAATGCAGGACATGGATTTTGACAGCATTTAGGATCTTACTTTTGCTGTGGAACAGGTTCTTTCCCTCCACCCTCCCCAGAAAAGATGACTGCAACTTCTTTTTCATTTTACTTTCATGGTAGGCTACTCTGGGGTGACAGTCAGCTCTTGGAGGTCCTTTTTTACTCTCAACTGCTCTCAGAAACAAGCCCTAATCGAGGTTTTTAATTTCTGTGTATCAAAATTTCCTGGCTTAAGGAGTGTTACATGTGAATGGGAGAGCTGGGAAACCTAAGTCATCCATCTTATTGCATCATGTTATAAAAATAATCTGTAGCTGATGCTTTATTTCCCAGCAGTGAGCATTTGCAGCCCATGTGCACAAAGGGGAAGGCGAGTGGGACAAAAGGCCAGCCCTCCCTTCCTCAGAGCAGTGACATCCAGGGCACGGTGTGTCCTCTGGGCCTCCAGACTTGCCAGCAGGCAGCTGATTCCCTTTAACTCTGCAAACCTCTGGGCTTTAAAGCATGGTGTGTTTTGCAGGTGGAGATCCAAAATGAGACCACCCCCAAAACAACAAAAAAATGGGCTCGAAGATGTTGCCCCTCGATGCCTCTGTGTGTGCTGTTTGATCTAGGAAAGAGGCAGCCTCTGGGTGGGAAAACTATCACTTCCTACATATGTAAAATGCTTAAGCACTTTTTTTCCTCCCTTCTTTTTTGAAGTCTGCCATCTTAATTAAATAGCAGATTTTGAAATCCATATCCAGGCAGCTTTCCTGTTTGTATCCAACAGACTACAGTTCCGTTCACAGAGCCCCTTGTTGGGGTTTTTTTTTTTCCAGCTTTCCTTGTGTTTGTTTGCAGGGCAGCGTTTTGTTTTCTCTGTAAGCCGTTCGGAATACGTCTTCACCAGCGCTGTAGCCAGAGGGTTTGTATGTCATTCAAAAATAAAAATAAAAAATCTCCACCTACTGAAAAGTGAACAGCACAGCCCTAGCAACCGGCTGGTGCGTTCGAACCAGAGGAAGGGACATTAAACAAGTAAGACCAAATTATGTCTTCTCTGTTATAGCCAGGGATGTGGTAGAAATGACAGCTAGTGATAAGATTAATCATAAATTATAGTGGAGAGAGCTGCATTTGTATTTTATTTTTGTTTTGTTTAATGGTGGTCTGTAAACACGGGCTTGACGAAGCAATGCTTGTTCTTGTCGACATGAGCAAGGTATTCAGCTGGGAGCTCTAAAAGGGGGATCTGCCTCTGTAAAAACAGCCCCCCACGCCCCACCTGGCACTGGTTGTGCACACAGGAAGGTAAGTGTTGTCATTTTCTTGGAGAGCAAGAGAAAACTTATTTTAAATAGTGTGTCAGGCAGGGCACTGCCAGTGCTTTCCTCTCAGGTGTTGTCGGTGACGTTATGCCAGGGGTGGATTTCATTCATCTGCCTCTCTGTCTCCTGCGTGCACGTTGATATCTCATTTATCTGCCATGCCATAGATCCATCTGTGTTAAAATGATGATTTTTCCCCTTCCTCCTTCTGTGGATGAAGGGAATTTAAACTGCTTGTCATCATTAGCTATGCATTCTTTTCCTAAGGAGCTCCATTGCACCCCTCCAAGATGGATTTCTGTTCATGTTACCTGCATGGTTTTCCTTAATCACTGCCAAGAAACAAAACCCAAAGCCTTGAGTTTTCCCTTAGGTTTTATTTGTATTAGACAAAACCCATAAAGAGGAAAGAGTGGAACATACGTATTGGAAAAGCTCTGCTGCGTCAGTGGCCCACTGAGCTTCTCTCAAAGTTTGTGAAGTCAGAGGGTGCCCTTCAGGAGGCACAGGGATTAATCTGCTGGTACCTTATTGTTGTCCCCTTTTGTTTAGTCCAGAGAGAGCTGTTGATTGCTGATTCGTGTTTCTTTGGCTCCCTCTGCACGTCCCTTTTCCATCCTCTTCCTCCTGGGGTTTGTTGTCTTTTCTGGTTCCATGGTTCCATGCAGTTTGGTCCTTTGCTCCCCTGGCATATGAGGTCCTCTTTGCCCTCTTCCCACCTCTTTCCCGCATGCTGGTGATGGTTGTGCAAAGCCCAAACCAATTCTACTCCTTTGCTAGGGAAGGATACTTCCAATATTATTTTTCTATCACAGCAATTTTACTTCCTGACTGCTGGATGTGCTGCACTGTGCTGGGAAGGTGGCCAGAGCAGGATGTGCTGTTCCAGGCAAGTTTTCAATGACCACTTTTAGGACCAAATAACCAGGGAAGTGGGATTTTGTTGCATCATCCCCAGCTGTTCGGCTCAGGGGCTTTTTGTTCTTTTTGATTTCACCTCTTCCAAGTTTCTCAGCTGTGGGCTTGGTGAGGCTGCTAACAGATGCTCCATGAGTGGTGGAAGGGTTTTTGGAGGTCTGTGTGTTTGCGGGGTCTTGCTTCAGTAAGTTTTATCTTAAAATTTCTCCCTGCTGCTCTCATTAGCACAGCTCCTTTGGGAGTAGCAGTGGAGGAAGCTCTGTGCAAACCTGCATGTCTTTCCTTGGAGGCAGAGCCAGGTAACCTGGATGCTGTTGGTAGCACTGTCTGCTCCTATCAGCAGACCTGTCTTAGGGATTTCTGACAACCACGGACAAGCCCCTTGTTTAGGGAAAGCGAGGAGTGCTTTTTGGAAACATGAGGGGTGGTTGTGCCTGGATGAAGCGCAAGGATGGTGATTTTTCTGTGCCTATGAGCCATGGCTATATTGCACAAGTACAAATTAGCAGTTCCTTGTACCCATTTCATGCATTTCCTAGCCAGAAGGTGAGAATCAAGGGGTGCACTGTAAACAAATGTGGTTAGGGAGCACTCTGCTCCTTTGTGTATTTTTAGCCTACATAGACTTTTCCTACCAGCCTCCAGTACTGTGTTTAATGCTTGATCGTGAGCTGCACTGAGCTCGCTGATGGTGAGGTGGGAGGGCACCACTGGAGGTATCCAGCCCAGCCCCTGCCCAAAGCAGGGATGCCCAGGACAAGGCTGTGCCATGTAGGGTCCAGTTGGGCTGTGAGTAGCTCCAAGGTTGGTGACCCCAAAAGGGCAACCCTTTCTATTGCTTGCCGTCCTCATAGCAAAAAAGCTTTTAAAAATGATTTCTTTTTATTTAGGCATTTTTTTCTCCCCCTTTTTTAATTCTAAAGTGAGCTTCCCTGTGTTTTTATGTGTGCCCAATGCCTCTTGCCATGTCACTGGGCACCACTGAGAAGAGCCTGGCTCTGTCTTCTTTACTCGCCCCGTGAGGTGTTTATGCGCTTTGAAAAGCTCATGTGTGCTTCTGATTCCCAAACATTGATTGGCTGCTGTGGGTTTGTGGTTGCTTTGTGCTGTTGGTCTTTTTCCACTTAGAGCTGTAAGGAATCAGTGTTTTGCCTGGGGCTACAAAAGCCCCGGGCTTTCTTGTGTGTTCTTTGCCCTTTGAGGGAAATCCACAGCAGATTGTTCACACTCTGCCTTCATAGACACCCATATTTGAGCAGGACCTGATATCAGTGCCAGGAAATCTTAAGCAGAGAAAAAAAAGGAGACTGTCTTCAGTGTTGTCCAAATGAATGTGTATGCAAAAGCTGCATTATCTGCTCATTTTTATCAGATGTGAAGGCACCAAACCAATTGTCTTGTAGTGTCTGCATATTCTGGCAGGTCTTATACTGATTGAAGCTGAATGTTTGTGTTGTGTTTAAAACTGCGGTCTTTCTCCTTGAAGGCTGAAAGTCTTCAGTTATGATGCTACTGCATTTTTTAAGATTTGCAGCATCTTCACTTACAGGTATTTTGACTGTTTAAAGTTCTCTTGGTTTTTCTGACTCTGATAACCATGTAATAAAACCAGGCATTTGCCAGAAGCGCAGCAGTCTTTGTGCTGTCGTTAAGAGGTTACCTTAGGGTTTGGACCTACTTCATAAATAAAACTGTTGTTGTGGAAGATGAAATGTTTATTGGCATTTAAAGAATAACATTTCAGCAAAGCTGGCTGGCAGCCTCCAATAAGAGCTACTTCCCAGCTAGGTCAGACCAATAAGGTGACTCGTAGGAGGGAAAAATCAGTTTATAATGGGGATTTTTGTTTAGGTTTGATTTTTAGTAGAGTCTCTTCCAGGACTTATGCCAGATACTGTGAACTACTTTCTTAATTGGTCTTGTCGGGGCAAATGTCAGCAGTGGTGCAGCCTAATACAAAACCCAAATGGCAGGGTATGCAAAGGTTAAAGCGAGTTTTCCTTCCTGGTGTTTGTTTAGTTCTGTTCCCTAGCTGTATTTATAACAGAGGCAGTCTCATGTGTATTAGATTAAAGCCAAGGCAATCTGGGCTGTGTTGGTGGTTTGTGTGTCCACTGTGCTGGGCTGGAGGGATTGGGAATGCCTCTGACCCCTGCAGCTCCACTTCAGCCAAGTTCCTAAGCACCTGCTTAAATTAACTTGTAGCCTATCAGGATTTCTGGTCTGCTAGTTCACCTATGGGCAGCATGTTGGGCAGGCTTACTTTTCCAGCCTGGTGGAAATACTCCTTTGGGAACCACTTCTGGTTTGTAGAAGTTTGAAAGGGAGATCAGATTGCATTGTTACCATGTGAATCTGCTAAACTCAGAGCAGGGATAGTCTGTGCATGCACACTACATCCAGTGAGTTGTGGGCATCTGAGAGATCCTGCCTGTAGGCAGAAAGTTCCATGCCTGAAAATTCTGGATTGTCAGACATCCAAAATCTCAGAGAAGTGAGTCAGACTTCTCTTTTTCTATTTCTTGGGGAGAAAATTACAGCAGACACACATGGTTTATTGCTGAATTGCAGCTCCCTTTAAGTGGTAGAAGGCCTATGTCTTCCCTGTGAGCTTCCTGGAAGTGCCATGTGGGATTTCTGAGGTGTTCTGTGGGATGCCCTGTCAGTAGCATGGACCTGTGGGCAGAGCAGGCCATGGGCCACTAGAAACTGGGTCATCAGGCTGGTGCTTTGATTCCTCAATCCCAGTCCATGCCTGGTGGTGAGCACCTCTGAGTTTTGTTGTGGCCAGCAAATGGCCCCAGTCTTCTTGCTGATCTGACAACAGTGATGCCTGAATTCAGAGAACACACAGTGAAATTAAATTCTCTTTTGCAGATTCAATTGCAGAATTGAGACTCTGGACCAACTCACACCGTCAGCGTTTTACTGCTCCTTATGGTGTAGCTGGTGATTGTTCCTGAGAAGAGAGAAGATGATGAGTGATGCAAGTGACATGCTCGCTGCAGCCCTGGAGCAGATGGATGGCATTATAGCAGGTAAACACCTGGGGCAGGGGTTTATTTTGCTTTTTGGGTCCTCCTTTCTCGCACTGGGAGGACAGAGTTCCAGGCGGAGAAGGGAGTATGCTGGGAATTGCTTTTGGTGCCTTCCATTATAGCTTAGAGTTAACAAATAACCATAGTGGAGGGATTGCACAGACTCTCACAGGCTCCATGGATTGGGTTTTCTCCTGCCCTCTCTCAAAGGGCTGATGGAAGTGGCTGAGTGGTGCAGTTCAGCTTCTGCATGGAGCACCAGGAGAGTCAAGGACAATAGTGGCTACTCTGAACTTCCCTCAACTTGGAAGAGTTATAACATGAATTTTCTTTTCTTTTCTTTTTTTTTTCTTTTCAAAATTGGAGTGCTTTGGGTCCAGACACTTGGTTTGGACCTGCCTTGAACATCTGGATTATTTATAAGTACCTGTAAATTGTAAGTTGCCCAGGGAGAGGCATCACAAAGAATACAACCTCTGCTTTTAAGCAGAGGCTAGTAAGTTAGAAATTAATGTAAATACCCAACACATAGGAGGGAAAGAACAAGAAGTCAATAGTCAAAAACACCCTTGCAAGTATAGCAACACAGTTATAAAGTTTTTAGTAGTTCCACTTAAACAATTTTCCTTAGAGAAATATACAGTGTGTGCTTTGTTTGAACAATGACTCTTCTCTGCTTAAAGATATTAAGGACACATAGCAGGAACACATGTAAAGGGGATTCAGTTTGATCATGATGATCTCTAAAAATACATGTAAGCTGTGACTTCAGTAATTTCCATAAGTAGACACTGGTATTTGGATCCGATCATGTATTTGTGTTTCCAAGAGCCCAAGCTGGTTATGGCAGGATGAGGTTTAATATAAAAACAAAATGCGATGTTGGAAGATTTAAATCACCACAGACTTCATTTACCCATGTCTGTGAATGGATCTATAAAGGAATATAACAAAGGGATATCAGCTCCTGTGCTGTTGAGGTTATTTTTCTCTTTATTGTTTTCAGTGGGAATTTAGCAGAATACTTGGATTTTTGTGGCTTTCCAGATGGGGTGAATGAAAGTTCATGGAAGTGCATATATAGCATATCCTTATGGTTTCTAAAAGTTGACAGCACAAATGAAGGTCTGTCATGAACACGTCTCATTGTGCCAAGGTATTACAGAATTAAGGTCAAAAATCAGTGTACTGGAATTACAGTTGGAATTAGCTAGGTTGACTTAAATCAACCTTAATCCTAAATTGATAGTTTCCTTTCTTAATATATAGCAACTTCTAATGTAGGTCAAATATGCATCCTGTGAGTTTATGCAAATGAGAGATTTTTCTCTTTATTAACATGCAAATGTCAGTGCTACCGTGTCAAATTGCTGGGTTTAAAATTTATTCCCTTGCAGAAGCGATTTGGTCTTTTAATTTATCTTCATCTTTTTCTTTATTATTTTAAAAAATTTCCGGTACCTTGGAGCAGCATAACATATTCCTGCATGGAAAACTCAGGGCATGCTTTTCTCTGGACACCATCACTGGAATGTGACTTGGATCATTCAGTGCCTGCAGGGTGACTCAGGGCCTTGGCAGAGGATGTTCCATCCCTGGCAGGACCTTCTGCCTTGGGAATTCATCCCAGGGAGCAGAAGCCCAGCCCACGCCTCGACCCCATGGGCAGGTTGTGGCATTCCCATTCCCTGTGGACCAGCCCACCTCCTCCCTGCTGGAGCTTCCCTCCCCGAGCACCAGCGCTGAGTTTGGCTGGGATAAATCCTGCCAGGAACAACCTTTGCCCTTTCCCAGCCTCGGGGTGTGCCCGACCCACATCCCGTGCCTCACCCCATGCTGTTTTGCTCCCTGCAGGTTCCAAGGCACTGGAATACTCCAATGGCATCTTTGACTGCCAGTCCCCCACCTCCCCCTTCATGGGGGGCCTGCGGGCACTGCACCTCGTGGAGGACTTGCGGGGCCTGCTGGAGATGATGGAAGCGGACGAGAGGGAGGGGCTGCGCTGCCAGGTCCCGGACTCCACGGCGGAGGCTCTCATCGAATGGCTCCAAAGTCAAATGGTACAGTCTCACCTTGTTTTACCTGCACCAGGCTCATTTTGGATGTTGGCTAGACTGGCTCCGTTTTACACAGCTATTTATAAAGTTTGGATTGGGTATCAGGGAAGAGATTTTGGTTTTGAGATACTGCTGTGGAGTCTTGGAAAGGCTGTTGCTCAAATGCCTCGTGCAGTGGGTTGGCCTCTGCTGTCTTTGATGTACCACTGTGTCTCAATCTAGGGAGCAAACAATACTTGGTAACTGCAGTTTCATCTCAGAAAAAGATGGGCAGAGACTTTCTTTTAAGAATCAGATGCTTAGGTGGGGGGAAAATAGTTGGTTTGAATACTTTTCAGTAAAAAGTGGTTTTGGCAGCGTTTTTTCTATGGGGACCACTGTTACTGCTGAGCTTCCTTACCTGATTTATAACATAAATGAGTGGTGTAAGCTCTGCATCCCTTTAATCTGGATACCAAACCAAACTTTTATTTTCTGTGTTTGAGAATTAACCAGTTTTTGTCACCTTACTTTAAAAATACACAGAAATATAAATGACAAGGCAGTTCTTTCCCCAAGACTTGGTTTTCCCAAGTTTTAGTGTAGGTTACCCAAAGACTGCCCTGGGAAATAAAATGTTGTACTCACCAAAAGGTGAGTTAAAACAGCATCATTTTTGAAGGAGCTGCTGATTTTGCCTCCAGGTGCCCTGTGACTGGTGAGTTCCAAGCAGGGCCAAGGAGGAGTCCTTGTGCTTGTGGTGTGTGGCGGGGTTTGTGTGGTGGAGGTCCAGGTATGTGCAGGTTTTGGGGAAGCTCCAGCAGTGGAATTCAAGACTTGCTCCCAGAGGCCAAGCTTTGGGTTTTAAGCCAGCCTTGCAGCAGCTGTCACAGTGGCAGCGGCAGGTGGGCGCTTCTGCATATTCTGTCAAATCCATCCTGCAGCCATGGCCAGGTCCTGCTGTCTCACACACTGGGTGTTGGCCAAGGTGACACCGTGCTGCTGATATTGGGGTGCCAGCCCTGGTGAAGGCCGGGGCTGCTGCAGGACTGTGGTGGCTCTGAGTTCCATGTGCCCCGTCTGCTGCTGCCATTGGGACAGATGGCCACCATCGCCTGCTCCCTTCCCAGGATGGGCACTGCATCCCCTGGGAAGGACTCAATCTCCCAGGAGCCATGGCTGATCTTGCAGAAAGTGTTCTTATCTCGACAAATGGATTTGTCTCAGTGCTCAGTTGCAGCCCAGAGGACTGCTGTGTGCAGGGCTGTGTTTGCTGTGGCTGGCGCTGGGCAGCCCTTTGTGCCATCTGCTGTCGTGGGGGCTGAGCACAGCAATGCAGGGACAGATGGGCATCTTGGACTTGCTACTGTAGCCCTTGCAGAAAGATCTGAAGGGAGAGCCTTCTTTTTTCCTTTTTCTTAATCTTTGCTTTGAACTACTCATTTGGAAATGCCTGAAACTTAATGAAGCACGTGGGAGCTCTCCCACTGCCTCCAGTGGGATTTGGATCTCGCCCCCACTGTCAAAGTGTGGCAGCCAACGCTGAGATCAGGAGGAGGAGACAGGAGTGACATTGAAGTCAGATCTTTAAAACAGGCAGAGTTCCTGCTAACATCAGCATTCCCTGCCTGTGTAACATACAGCCGTGAACATCGCTGTAACTACTCACTGCTCTCTGTGGACATAACAGGTTTCATGCAACTATGGCCTTTATAAACAAAAAAAATATGCCAAGTAAACAGTCTTGGAAACTGCACTCTCCCATGGTGTTCACAGTCATCTGTAGTCCATGTTTAGTGGTGCTGATCCCTTGCAGGTTATTGTGGAGTAAAGGGGCCCAGCAGCATGGCTGAGGCTGCAGTGCCTGCTCAGATGCATGAGGCAGAGACCAGTCATTGCCCCTTAGGATGGCAAATGTGTGATTTAGGGGTACCTGGCTGGCGGGGTCTGGAGTGGGGTCCTTCAGATGTGCACGCTGTGGATCACCTAATGGCAGTGAGGCAGCAGTGGGTTTTTATTGCATCCATGAGCTCAGTGGGAGAGGAGGGGCTGTGTTGTGCCATTTGGTTTAGTGCCTCCCAACCACTGGAAAAGATGTGCAGGGGTTGTGAGTACCAAAGATTGCAGAAAATAGCTACTCCACCTATGCCTCAATTACTCCTTGTTCTGCTTCAAATTACTCCCTTGTATCCTCTGTCATCCTTGAAGCCCCTCGTAGGAAAGACTTAACATTCCGCTTAGAGTGTGCTACAGCCACGGGATTTGCAGGTGTCACCAGTCCCTGTCTGAGCAGGGAGGTGTCACATTAAGTGCCTGGATGATTTGCAGGCAGGTTTTTTGCAACTTTGCCCCTCCTTGCAGGGGAAGGGCATACACCTTCTTTGTTTGAAACTGGTTTAATCCTCTGTGCGTGAAGTTGGGTCCAGTAGGATGCTGGATCTGGTGTGTGACATCCCATGCGGGGCTGTAAGCAAGCCTCTTGTGTCTCAGAGGAAAACAAAAATAGTGTTTGCTGCTGCCAGACAGTGTGTCACAGGAGAAGAATCCTCCCCTGGCTCCTGCAGCCAAACCACTGGTGCCCACATTGGGAAAAGGGGATGACAGCAGTCTCCCAAAGTTTCTGTAAAACAGGGCAGAGCATTCAGTCCTGCCATGCCAGAATGGGCTGCCACACGTCCTTGATCCTCTTCCTTTCCGCTCCTCTCAGTGGGTCTGTGCAAGCACTCAAAAAGGGCCAGTGGGTTAAAACACCTCGTGCTGCTTTTCGTTTTTTTAACGGGTGGGTGCCAGATGGCCACGTGACACCAGAGCGCACGTACGGTGCCCGGACATCTGGCACAGCTCTTCCAAGAGAATCCATCATGTGGTCCCCATGGGGAGCTGGGAAAACTTGTACATGCAGCTCTGCTGCACAAGGAAGTCAATTTAACTATAACATGTCATTGCAGCTCAAAGCTGATCTCTGCTGCTGAAACCCTGCTCATGTCTCCTTGTGCAAATGGAGGCCAGGTGAATGTCATGGGTGAAATTACAAATGAGGACATTTGTTCCAAGTCTGGAAAAGGACTGAGACCTTTCTGAGCTCAAACATGTTTGGATTCCATGCTTTCACTGGGAACCAGGCCTGAAATCCATAACCAGGTCAGAACTATTCCAAAGTTCTGGAGTTTTTTCGGAATACTCTTGATCAGCAGAGATGTTTAGTGTATTTCAGTGTGTGCCTTAATAAAGCATGTGCTGTACTCTGTGGAAATGGAGCTTCTGGCTTCGGTACAGGCAGTCTGTGAGTAATCTCTAACATCAGCACCGGTAGCAAAACCATTTTAAATGAAACTTCACATTTTGCAAGACCAAGGCATCCCCGTTGTGTCCAGCTGGAAGCTGATAGATCCATGTCTTGAAGAGTAGTTCTCGTAAACCTTGCTCCCAGCCATGAGCACTGCTCCAATTTTTCTTCAGTTGAAACAAACAAGAGACAGTTTTCCTTCTGGTTATTACTTTTCTTGAAAGTGGTTGGGGGTTTTTTTGCATTTTTTTAAAAATACATCTTATGCAACAACTTTCCCAGAAAAAAGAAACCAACTGTGTCTTGTTAAAAAGAGGAGTGAAGGGTAGGAGTGGGTGGACAGTGCCTTCCCACACCTCAGAGCCATTTTCCCCATGCTCCTGATCTGAACTTGTGTATATGGGTCCTGGTGTGTGCCTTCTCCTCTTTAAAGGGTGTGCCCCTGAAGTGAAAAATCCAGGATAATACAATATTTTTTCTTTAAAACCCTCAGCAAGTGCAGCTGTGGCTTTGGCTTTGGAAGTGACTTTCTGAATTTAAATGTGTGCATTATAATGTGTATTTTAGTAATTATTTTCCCTCCATAAGTGAATTTCTGAAACTGACTTTCAGATCAAGCAAAACTTTATGGCCTCCAAAGGTTTCTTGAATCATATAGAAAAATAGAATCATTAAGGTTGGAAAAGACCTTTAAGATCATCATCAGGTCCAACCACAGAACATTTTCAGCTCATCTGAGAATGATGGTTGAGCTGTGATATCCATAGTGGCTTGTTCAATCCAGTGTGTTGCTGCTGTCTCACAGACCAGCTTCAGATTTTGACATTTTTTCTTTAAGTTGGTTCTTCCAGAGAGTAGCTGGGAGTAAAGAGCGATAATATGAGGGGATATTAGCTTTCAGAGAGAAATTTTCCTTATTGGATAGACATAGCTTGTAATCTTACAGAGATGTATGCTGACCTATTTGGACAAGAGCGTGATTCCCAAGTGGGGAAAGCAGTTTGGTTAGCCAGAAATCATCTCTTATTCATGGGAAAAAAAAAAATCTTGTCTTCAAACCCAAGTTTGTTGTTTGATTATCCTGGTGTGGGTGTACAGTGCAGTCATTTGATTCAGCTTCTGCTTATGTTGAGTTTAGGTATCAAAAGGTCCTATGCTAATGTGTGGCACCAGGGTGTTACCACCAAGGAGTTTGAGATCTCTCTTCAACTTGCAATGTGAAAGGAGTCTTGTGATACTGTGTCAGCCTGTCATCATCCACTCCCTTCTGGCAATGCTTTTGTCCCTGAGAGATCCGCCTCCCAAAGTTCTGGAAACACAGGACCCTGCTTCTTGCTAAAGGTGATCATCCAGATTGCTGTGTTTTTAACACTGGGAGATAATACAGGCTTGTTTATGGTACGCCTTGGCGTGGCATCCTCGTGCATCTGGGATGAGTTCTTTGGCAGTAAGAACAACCCATCAAAAATCACCATTCCCAATGCAAAATGAATCAGTTTGGCTTTAAAAGCCCAGCTTCTGCTCATCCTTTGCTCTCATGATGTCTCCTGGGTTATTCAGCATTCATGGTTTTGAGATTTTTCTCTATCAATAGTAGTTGTAGATAATCACAGGACTCTCAGAGCTGGGCTCTGTGGTCAAAAATACTAAGAATTTGTCATGCTACTGCTGGTAGTGGGTCAATTAAAACTTGAACCCGAGGACAGAGGTTGGTTGTTAATGTTGCTTGTTGCATCATTTTGAAGTATGACGTAAACTTGGGACAAGCCACTTGAGAGACCTGGGACAGCTGAGTCAACTTTTCCTTCCATTTTCTCTTGGTGTCTGCAAGTGAATTAATTACTTGTGTTCCTGCAGCTTTTACAATTAATAGGAAAGGCCCTCCTGTTTACTTTGGGGTCAGGTGAGGGGGTGGGAGTTGCTTTTTTCTCCTGTGTTGTTGGGTCAGATGCTTTCTGGGAGGGTCCGGAGGAGGGGGCTGCGCTAGTGACAAGAGGGAGGGTGGAGATGCCCGGGCGCCACCTGCGTGGGGCTGTCCTTGCTCCCAGTCAGGTTTATGCTGCTCTGCACCTCCCTGCCTGCATCCTTCTCCTGTGTGTGCTGGGTTGGAGGAGTTTCTTGCCGGGCTTTGATGTGTTAATTCCCCAGAGCTGCTTTCTCCGCCTGAGGAGCGCTGCTGCTCCACGGGCTCCGCTTCCCACATCTCCCACTCTGCTCGCCTCCATCCTGGCTGGGTGAGGGGACCTGCTGTCACTTAACCTCGGCTCAGAGGAGCCCGGAGCACTCAGCCTCGGCTTCTGGCGTCCGTGAATGCATGAAAATAGTCATGACCAGCATGGAGTATAGCTGGGACATTCACGGGCACTGCGTCTGGCTAAATAAGGTAAGGAGATCTCTGCTTGTGCTGGCTCCTGCGTTTCTCCCAGTGACAAGCCATAGCTGGGCAACGCTGGGAACGAGCCTCTCATCCTTCTCTTGTACCAGGCACCAGCTGGGCTGCTGTTAGGAAACGGAATATTGTGGAAAGGTTGCATCTTCCCTGTTCAGCAGCGTGTTATTTATGATTACAAAATGCTTCAGGTAAATGCCTCAGAGTGAAGGGCTGTGTTCAGCTGCTTTTTTTTCAGAATTCACTTTTATTGTAGTGAAGCCTTTAAAATACAATGTGGGGGCTTGGAGTGGGTTTGTGGTTGGGTTTTTTTCCCCCCTTCTCATTCTGTGAGGAGGAAGTAACCTGTAAACTTTAGGAAAAGCTTAGCAGCAGGTCTGCTGCTGGAGTGTGTGGAGCAGGCTGCAAATATTTCGAGCAGGGAAGCGGGAAATGCAGGAGAGGCTGGTTTGTGAGGGCAGAGGGGGGCTGCCATACAAACTGGTTACACACCAGCTCAGACAGTATGGCCAGTAGGAATTTGGAATGGGATCGATGCTGACAGAGGGTAAAGCTGTCATGGGTCTGTATCACAGGTGGTGGATACTTGGCTTGGGAAACCCGGAGGCTCTGCCCAAAGCACACCAAATGATGCTGAGGTAGCTGAGGCTAGAGGAACCCTCTTGCAAGGGACTCTAAAGCTGAGGGAACAAGCAGAACAGCAGCAGCTTTGTTTAACTGAGCATAGGTAATGTGTATTGTAATGATCTGAACCACGTAAGCATGTTGATGAGCTCTAATTTAACTCCAGATGGTCAGGAAAGAGGTGTTGGGAAAGGCTCACTTGCCCAACTGTTGACTTGACTGTGGTGGTCAAAACAGTCAATGTTTCCCTGCTGTACAGGGAGATGATGCTGTGGAGTGGCAGCTCCTTCTATACAAACCAAACTGCACATACAGCAAGAGCAGTGTGATTTGTGCTGCTTATTTCATCTCCAAAGCAGAAGAGAAAATGAAGGAAAATGAGGGTATCAGCTGTGGTAGGCTAAAAATGAGGTTTATTTTTGAAAGGAGAATTCAGCAACTGAGAGGAAACAGATTTTTTAAATATTTTTTTTTTATTATTAGGAGGTTTAAACCAGCAGCTATTAGAAACTTTCCTGCTGTTTGGAATGCTAACTCACTTCCAGGGAAAAGGGATTAAAGACTGAAGGCAGGCAAGCTGTGAAAGTTTGGTGATGCATCTACTTACTACAGGAATAATTCCTTCCAGAGCAGCATGGATTTTTACACTTAGATGATTGCAGACAAAGCTATACACATGTGTTTAACAGATTAGCTGTGGATTGATCTTGCAGAGTTTATAAGTGCACTGGGTCTGATCTTACAAGGCGTTTTAAGTAAATGCTTGACCTCAAACTTGTGAAGCCTCAGTGGCATTGTGACAGTTGTTCTTTTGTTTTTAGGATTAAAATCGGTGTTGGTAAATCTGCACTCTCTTCCCATAGAGCGTTTTGCAATTAATCCCTAAAATTGAAAACACGTATAAAATCTAATTAATTGAAGATAGATTTTAAGTTGCTGATGAAAAGAGCCTTCATTGGAAAATGGAAAGCCTTTCTTACACAGCTAGTAAAATACGTTAATCCTTTATTGGCTTAAATCATACAAATTTGATCCAGAACTACCAAGTGCTCTTAATATGCTTGCAGTTGTTGTTCAGTCAAGTATTTGCTTTTCTTTTTTGCTCCTCTATCTGTTTTATTTCTTTCCTTTTCCCCCCGAAGAGCAGCTGTTGCTCTGCAGGGTGAGTAGTTGCTGGGCTCAGTCTCAGGGGAGGTTGCAGGTTCCCAGGTGGAGAGATGCTCCTGAGGAACACACGGAGTGTTGCTCACCCAGGTTTTGCACACACCAGGTCTGCTGGCATTTTTCAGACCTCCCTGCAGCCCATTCCTTCCTGTTGGGGCTCCCTCCACCCTGGGTCCTGATGCACTGCTTTCCTTAATCCGGTGTTTGAGCATATTCCCTCTCCATTTCTCTCTCTTCAGTCCTGCCCACTACCATAATTGCTCTGTTCTTTTCATATGTTTCACCTCCCCTCTTCCTTCCTCATCTCTCTGGGAAGAATATCATGCTCAGAATGAACTTTTTACCTTTGAAGACAGTCCAGAGCAAAGATCTGGGAAGGTGGTGTGTGTCCAGTGCCTGCACATCCTGCGTCTCTGCACCACTGTAAGCAGTGCTTAGGCTGGTGCTCTTGGAAATAGCTGCCATGGTCTTTCTCTATCATCCATTCTCCAACTATCATCATTTTTTCCATTGAAACCAAAGTCAGGGGCTTTCTTGCCTTTTTGTGCCTCAGATTAAGAGTCCGTCCCAGGTATTATACAGAAGTTACAACACTTCAGGCAAAAAAGTAAACAATTCGTGTGTTGCACACAGACTTTTCTGGGTTTGGTGGGCTACAGGAGGTCTGGTTTTATGCAGATTTTAGAAAATATTTCTGGCAATAGCCAGAAAAGAGATCTTTGCACCCCAGTACACACAGCTTGCAAAGCTAAGGCATCTCTGCAAGGTTTCTCCCAAAGAATAGATGGACTGCCCTAAGTGTTTGACAGGATGAGAGGAAATGGCCTCAGGTTGTGCCAGGGGTGGGATTAGGTCAGATATTATGAAAACTTTCTTTCCTAAAGGGGTTATTAAACATTGGAACAGGCTGTCTAGGGATGTGGTGGAGTCACCCTCCCTGGAGGGATTTAGAAATGTGTGGATATGGCACTTGAGGACATGGTTTAGTGATGAACTTGGTGGTGGTGCTGAGTTGATGGTTGGGCTTGATGATTTTGGCGGTGTTTTCCAACCTTAACCAGTCTGTGATTCTGTTTGCACTAATTTTTGCTTTGTGGGAGAGCAGGCTTTGCCCTTGTCCTGTCTGGGGTTCCCATCACCTCTTTGTGATGGCAGTGTGCAGCTGCAGCCTGAGCTCTCCCTCTCTAAATGCTCCTATTTTAAAGCCAAGGCTGACGTGCTGAGCCAAGCGCATTTTTCCTGAGAAATGTGAACGGAGTTTAACAACAAAGGTGCCTTGGCAAGATGCTGTGCACAATGACTAACGTTCTGCTTTCACACCTCGTTGGTTTTTACAGCATCCTAAAGACATTTTCATCGTGCTGTGAAACCAAGACTTCCCTCCCCACATTTTCTTCCTGCAGTCTTTGGTTTTAGTTAATTTGTGTCTGGTTTCGCTGACCGGAGCTATCAGGAGGGTCAGTGGTTCGGGTGTTGACGAGGTGGCCAGGAGGCAGGGAGTGGAGTCTGTGCTTTGGCAAGGAATTCCATGTTAGCCCCAGCAGCATGGAGGGGTGTCTTTGCAGCTCTGGTGCCTGTAGTGAGGGATGGATACCACTTTCCTACATCAGACACATGCACTGGATTGATAAATGTGTTGTATATTACAAAATACGGATGCTGTTCTTATGGAGGCTGAGAAAGTGCTTGAGATGTGCTGGAGGACTTAAAGGACAAGGGAGCTGCAGAGCAGCAAAAGTAGACAAAACCCTCAGTTCTGTTTTCACATACAACTCAGGTCACAAAATCTGAGGCATAATCCAGTAGTTGAACTGCTAAAAGGTTTATTTCATTTTGAATTCTTTCACCTAAATTAAAGTGTTACAAAATGGAAGATCTCACTAATCTTGAATGGCCTGATCTAAATTCTGGTAGAGGTCAAGGGGAAGATATGGCAAACTCAGAAGTTTAGAAGAATTTTGCCCTGGGGCTTAGTGTCTGGTGGTCAGGGGCTTAGTGCTGTGCTGCTAAATAGTTCAGATACAGGGTTGTAATTCAGATCATTGTGATGAGGTACTGGTACAAATTACGGGAGAGCATCCTTTCTTAGTCTGCTGGGGCAAATTTCGGGGGAGATACTATGGTCACCAAGTGAAATTTAATGCTTGGGAGACACTTCTGGTACTGCTTAGTGATTCAAGACTTGCCAGGACACAGCCTGATTTCGAGAGCACTGAGGTGAGGTCAAACACTTTTACCTCCTCCTGTTTGCTTTAGGTTGGATCTTTAAGTGATGCTGGAGGGAGTTTTATTCTTTCAGGCTCAAACAAGGCAGCTTCTCCCACCACCCAAGGTCAGACATGTAACTTAGAAAAGGAGTTTTAGCCAGGAGGTTTCCTGAAGTATGCTCTGTAATAAGGGGAGGTTCAAAGCAGGAGCTGGAGCCTTGGAGCTCCTGAGTGGTGGTGGCCTCTCAAGGCAGGGTTGTGCTGCAGGCTCACAGGGGCACGAGGATCAGTCACCCAGTTTCTTTTCATCACACATTCAGGAGGAAATCAGGCCCCCTCAGCCTTGTTGGGTGTCTCTGCTGAGCACCCTGGATTTCAGAGCAGCTTCTCAGACTCCTGTAAGCGATTTATGCCATGACTGGAACAAGACTTGCTTTTCTGAGCCGAGATCTGATTGTGGCATGGATCACGAAGTGCTTTGAGACAGCTTTGAATATGGATAGAATAAAATCCTTCCTGCTGCTCAAGAGCATTGAAGTTATTATGAGGAAAGTTGCTGATTCCTCTGAACTCTCTGATAGCATTAACATGTATTCTTGTTTCTCTTTAGCCTCAGGCAGCTTTACAAAGAGATGTGTTTAGAGTGCAGACGTTCACCCATACCCAGTAAAATGTGCCTGATGTTAAAGGATGTCTCTGACTGTGTGTATGACTTGCATGAGGCATAATACACATTTTGTAGATTGTATGTTTGGCTTTTTTCACTTGCTGAATGTCTCAGGGTATTTGTCTCTTCGCAAGTATGGCTTAGTGTTGTATAGCAATGAGTCCAAGTTTTGTTAGCAAAATGCTGAATGCACAGTAAGTGAATTTTGCAGAACTGGGTTACCAGAAGGTTCTTCCTTTCTCATCTTTAAGCCCCTGAACAATCCTCTCCTGAATGGTGGTCGTGTGTCCTTTGTTGACAGTTTATTTGATTTGTAACCCTTAGGGGGTGGAGAATACATTGAATCTGTTCTTAAACAGTGCAGACTGAAAATGCTCATTAAGGGTGTTGATAACGTTTCATGACACTGTGGTACAATAGCTGACTATGCAATTTGTTGTCTTTTCCAGACTAATGGGCACATATCTGGGAATGGAGATGTTTATCAAGAAAGGCTGGCTCGTCTGGAAAATGATAAGGAATCTCTTGTTCTGCAAGTGAGTTGTCACCCAAATTATTTTTTTCTACTCTTGCATTCACAAGACTTTCTGATAGTATGTGATAAGACCTCTGAGAATTTGTTTGCAGTTGTGATGTGTTGGACAGTGTTCAGAAGACTTGCTGGTACCTGAGAATTAACCCACATTAGGGAGAGGTGTGAATTTAGATTGCAGGGAAAATCTAAAGGCCCTTCTGTCTGTGTATCTGTTCTCTTTGAATTTTGTTAGCGGAGCAGGTCTGCTGAGCAGCCACCTACTTACATCCATGTGTATCCTTAAGATCACCATTTCCCAGAACCATTCACATGATGTCTGCATCAGGACACAGTTGTCCTGTCCTTAGGAAAGGTGACAAAAGCTGCAGGACTGGCCAGCGGGCAGAAGGAGACAAGCGGCTCCCTGGCAGTCCTGCTCATGTGCTGCTGGGCTGGACGGGGTCGGCCCTGGCTGTTCCGGCAGCTGGTTTCCTCTTGCTGTTGGAGCTGGGAATACCTGGCACCCCTTGGACTGCACAGGGGGCATTCTGTATGTGGAGTCAGCCTAGGGGCTGTGACAGCACTGAGCTCTGCTTCAGGCAGCTCACCCTCCTCCCCAGCAGTACTGCAGGAAGAGCCTGTTGACAACGAAAAAATGCGTTCAGAAAAGGCAGAATGGGAATCTGTCTGCAGTCTCAAAGGTGTTGTCTTGGTCTTGCCCAGCCTCTGGCTGTGTGTTTTAACCACCTTTGCTTTTGTTGTTCTGAAAAGGGGAAAGTGCTTGTTATGGTACACTGTGTGCAATCACTTGGGAAGGAGAATAAATTACAAGCAGCGAGGTTTATGTGGTGGTTAAGGTAGGAGCTAATGGGTTGAGTTAATGTATTGTCACAGCAAAGGCATAATAATTGGTAGTAAAATGCAGCAGCAACCCCTTGTGAAAACTTCCAGGCAGGAGGGGAGCTGCAGAATTGCAATGTATCTGCCAGAAGTTTGGCTGAAATTCTGGTGTGAGGGGAGAGCTTTCCCTTCTCTCGTGTTTCCTTTGCCAAGTGTTGTATCCACTGCAGAGCTCTGCTCCTCCTCCTCCTCCTCCCTGCACAGTCCCAGCTAATCTTTGGCCTGAGCAGCACTGTTGCTCACCTACAGTTCTTCAGCTGACACATATGGCACAGGGGCAAGGTGCTAAACGTGCATCCCTTTTTCCCTGCTGTCCAGGTAAGTGTGCTTACAGACCAGGTGGAGGCCCAAGGAGAAAAGATCCGGGATCTGGAGTTCTGCCTGGAGGAGCACAGGGAGAAGCTGAATGCCACGGAGGAGATGCTGCAGCAGGTATTTCACAGCTCCACGCCTGCCTTGATGTCTTGTCTTCCTTCTGTCTTAAACTTTGGTGAGAGCAGTGCCCTTCAAGGTGTTGCAGCCCTTGATGTCTCTTCACTAAGGGGTAATTTTCTACCGTATTGGCTTTAAAGCCTTTGTACGTAGTAATGTCAGTGCTGCTTTATGCTGCAGGAATCCCGTTCTGCTCTCCTTTGAGTCCTTCCCCACTGAACTTCAAAGAGCCTTAGATTAAAGCCTCTGGCAGGATGGGTGGATTCCCCTCACAGCTCCTTGCTGCCCAGAGCAACTGTGATGACAGACAGGCTTTTTTCTCATCCTGGCAGCCAGCCCAAGATAGTGCCCCTGTGATCCCAGATGCATCCTAGGTGCCTGGAATCTGTCAGGTGGATAATAGCTGTGTCTCAGGGCTTCAGATAGTGCAAGGAAAAAGGTGATGCTATTCCCCATGAAGGAGACCTTTAGCTGTCAAAATAAATCACTGATTTCTTCCCCTTGGGTAAATAATTCCGTTCTCTTCCTCTTTATCTTGAATCAGGAGCTTTTAAGCAGAACAACCCTTGAAACTCAGAAGCTGGATCTTATGGCAGAGATTTCCACTCTCAAATTAAAGCTTACATCTGTAGAGAAGGATAGATTGGACTATGAGGACAGGTTCAGAGACACAGAGGTGAGTAAACCCCAACAGAATAAATTGTGAAAGCTATGTGTGTCTTCACATTACCTGAACATTTTTTGGGATTTTTTTTTTTGTCGGGCAAGAAGGGGACTCCTCTTTAAGGTTAGAACATGTGCCTTTTAAAGCAGAAAGTATCCTCTTTGTTAAACTCTGGTTTTACAAAGGAGGATTTCCAAAGGCAGTTTTTGATTCTGGCTGCCAGGTCTCAGGAGGGATGGATTTAGGTTGGAGTTAAATAAAATCATGAACACACTGCATTCTCCTGACCCCACATGAAACTGTCACCTTCTGAGTAAGGCATGTCTGAGGCAAGTGTTTCAGCCCAGTGCAGGAGCAAAAAGCATCTGTGTGCAGAGACACAGCACCATAAAAGACAGAACTTTTGGAGCTGGTAACAGAGAATGAGGTGACTCGGTGTGGGGCTGTTGTGAAGCCTGACTTCAGAGCACAGCCTTCAGGGAGCCCAGGACCAGAGGCCAGGGGGGAACAGTGCCAGGCAGAGCTGCCATCATTTCTGGCAGTGCTCTCCCCAGGTGTTTCCCTCTGTGCTGTAGGTCTGTGTAGATGAACCTTGGTCGTGTTGGAAGCCAGAAAGCCTCAAAGCAGGTGGGCAAACCCAGGAAACCCCAAGTATCAGCTGAGCTGTGCTGACAGCATGATAGAGCCCCTATGAGAAATACCTTGGAGTCTGCCTATGAAGCAGAACGAAATTTCCAGTTCTGGATTTGTAAATGAGCTGAAATGTCAGGTGTTTGTATGATTGTGGATGTTCCAGATGTCATTTCCTAGAAGGAAATAAGCCATATTGCCATGACAGGAGACAAAATTGCCCTTTCCACTTCTGTTAGTGGTTTCCCAACTCCTCGGTTTCCAGTGAAGCACCATTCCTCACTTGTATTGCAAGCACAGGAACAAAAGTCAGTCTTCCTTTTGAATTGCTCTTCGGGCCTGTCTGAAGTAATCGGCAGACCCAAAGAAATCCACAGGTTGAAAACTAATGACTTGGATCATTTTCAGATTTGAAAGTGATTCTTTAGGTAGTGACAGTAGTGTTTATTCCCTCAGTGCTGCACATTTCCTTGGGTGCTGCCAAGCTGTGGGATGGACTCATGTTGCTTCCTGTTACTTTTCCCTCTAGTTTGGTAACAGGTGTTATGTGAAGGATCACAGCACGGCCTTCAAGGCAGCTGATTTTGCAGTGCAGACGAGCTCTGTGCTTGGCATTGCTGCAGAAATTGGCAGGGGAAGGGGTGGAGGGAATCACTGGAGGTCTCCTGCATCCGTGGGAGGTGTGTGAAAGAGCTGGCTGCTCTCACAGCTCCCCTGGGACTCTGCCCACGCGGAGCTCGGCTCTTTCATGAATTACAGCACACAGCAGGCAGGTCTCTGTGAACTGACACTCCAAGCAGCCCAAATGAGGGATAAACGAGCTGGTACCAGCAGTAAATGGCCTTGGGGAGGCAAGGTTTGGTCCAGATGAGCACAGGGTGCAAGTGCTCTCCGACCTGGGTTCTGTTGTATGTTCATTTGCAAACACCCTGTGGTTTCTTGTGCTTTCCAGAACTGGTAGCAAAAGTGATTGGGCTTTGGGATTTGCTTCCTCCATTTCTATCCTTATATTTACTGAATATTGTAGAGTTCTCCTGGACTCCTCCTTTCTTTGTTTCCCCCTGAACTGCAGTCTCTCCATAACTTCATAGCAGAGCTCAGCATACCAAGAAGGTGCACATGGAGCTACAGGAGCTACCAGAAAAATGGTTCTGGTGTGGGGAGTACACCACAAACTGCAAATCTATAATCTCTGTGCAAGAGGCTTATCTGCTATGAAGACCATTCTATTTGCAATACTTTGAAATACACTAAATGCCTTTGATAAAAATAACCTAAATTATATTTAAAAAGTAGTTACTGTAATTAGCGACTATATGGATTTATATCATGCGTATTTATGCCAGAACTAATGAACTACTACTAAAATGTTTCTCCCTCCATTTGAAATCCAGAATGATGTAGTTTAGTATGATATATATTATTATATT
Source organism: Coloeus monedula (assembly GCF_965178545.1). Lineage (NCBI taxonomy): Eukaryota > Metazoa > Chordata > Aves > Passeriformes > Corvidae > Coloeus > Coloeus monedula. The sequence continues at coordinate 14,837,139 of NC_138784.1, forward strand.
GTTTCTTCTTTATTTCGACACTTTATAGCTGTAAAAATGCTTAGGCTCAAACCCTGGAAGGGATAGTATATCTTGATTTCCATTTGGTTCAGAGAAAATATGAATGTCTGATTAGTTGTAAGGGTCTCAGCCCTTACAAAATTTCTAAGAGACATTTTGGAGGCAGTACTTATTCAGAAGTGCACAGTATTTTATTCAGTGTTGATCTAATTATATTACTGTTTATCAATTACTTTAGAAGAGCTGAGTATTTAAATGAATGTTTTAAATATTTGACCCTAAAACACGTTATGACTCAAAATGGGAAAAGATTCCTATCCAAACAAGGAAAGAAAAAGTGTGAATATTGCTTCTGGTTTCATTTAGGGAAAAGAAAGGGAAAAGAAAAAAACTGATGTCTGACAACTTGTGGAGCTACTGTCTCCTACAGAATTATCATTCTGATTCAATCCTTCATATTATCCATTTGTTACTTATGTCTGTCACTGCAACTCCCCATTCCAGCTTGGTTGGTTACTCATATTCCCCATTCTCTGTCTAAACAGATACCTCACTAGATCTTTGTGCTCTAGGATTTGCTGTCTAGATGTTCACAAACACACAACTTTTTCAAAGCTAATTGTGTACTTAATAGAGATTTGTAATTGTTCTGTTCTTTGAATCATTCCAGTATTTCCACTTTCTCAGCAGACACCAGCATTATTTTCCTTGAGGAACACGGGTGGTCTGAGTTGGGCTGAGTTTATGTAAGAAAATACCCTGCAAGGGAGTTTATTTAAGGAGGAGTCCGTAGCCAGACAGGGCCTTTGAAGCAGCAGCCAGAGGGTAAAACTGGCTCGCTCACAGGGAATTCTTTGTGATTTATCCACCACCACCTCCAATCTGGTTGCAAGATTGCTCTGTTTTCTGTGTCACACTGAGCATTTTAAAAGTCACGTGGTTCAAGTGACAAATATGTGGACAACAGCCTCAGCAGTGAGTACCACACAGCAGATTTTGACCTTGGATCATGCTGCAGGAGAGAAAAGCCCCAAACAAATTAATTGTTGAGGAATTTCAGGTGTACCTGAATTAGAAGGTCATAGATTAGAAGTAGTAATTACTAAAAGCATTAAAATATTCTGTATTTTCACTTTCCTCGTAGTTCTGATAATTGAACTTGGATCTTTCTGAAGAAATACAGATGCTGCTCTGTTAGCATCAGGTTCATTAAGCACAAAATAATAACCAGAGGCTTGTAAGCTTAGCAAGTGTGGTGTGGGGCTGGAAGACAGGTGTTACCAGGGACCCATGAATACCCTCTAAATGTCAGCTGCTGACTTGTTAATTTATAAATATAAATCTCTATTAATTTTATTATTAGCTCTGAAAAATTGTGCTTAGAGCTGTTAGCTCAACTTACCACACTGCTTGACATGGATTTGGTTTGCCTCAGATGTAGGAAGGAAAGCAAACACAAGGACCATACAAGTGCCTTATTTGAGGGTGGTGAGGCCCTGGCACAGGTTGCCCAGAGAAGCTGTGGCTGCCCCATCCCTGGCAGTGTCCAAGGCCAGGTTGGATGGGGCTCTGAGCAGTCTGGGATAGTGGAAGGTGTCCCTGCCCATGGCAGAGGGTGGCACTGGATGGGCTTTAAGGCCCCTCCCAACCCAAACCATTCTCTGACCTAGAGGATGAGGAGGCTTGGAGAAAGAGTGCCTTGCACCTTGGTGCAAGGTCAAACCTTGGTGCACCAGTCAAACTCAGGGTTTGTTTGACCAAGGGGGCTGGGGGCGCTCAGGTCTGACCCCCAAACCTGGCAGGATCCATCGGTATGGCCAGGAGGTCGAGCTGGTCTCCTGAAGAGCTCAGATGTGAGTTGGTGATGGCTCCGAGTTTCTTCCAAGTCAGGCTGAATCTGCAAAGCCCAGATGCAGTGGTGCCATTGATGCTTAAACACAGGTGCCTTTGCCTGTAGAAACCTGTGATGGCTCCTCTGTTGAGCCCTCAGTGAGAGGGCTCTTTTAAGTGGTGGGAACATGGATTTTTACGCTGCAATCACTTCGTATTTTGAAAATTCAGGTGATGGCTGGTGGGCCTGGGGTGGGAGGGACTGCAGCAGGGAGGATGTGGCTGCTACGTATTGAGGGATGTGTGCCACTGTTTTCCATTGCCCATCCTTAGTATTGGGCATCCAGGAAGCTGAACAGAGAAGTAGGAGGCCTTTCCTGGCTCTCAGCACAGGGAACACAACTTCAATTTATGTCTCCCTTTGTCCTCTGCCCTCTTACATTTGGTGCAGTAACACAGAAACTGAGAAACTCAGTCCCTGGATGTTAGGAAGCTCTGAGTTGCTTGACTTAGTGATGGATTTGGGTGGTGTGGTTTTGTGTGCTGAGTCCCTTTTCTTCCTGCTTTTCTTGTTGTTACAGTCCTAGCTATTGTTCTGTTTTGTTTACTGAATTTCTTTGTTGTTTCTGGTTGTCTTTTTCCCCTCCACTCAGGATTTGATCCAGGAAATAAACGAATTGCGGTTGAGGGTGGGAGAAATGGACAATGAAAGACTCCAGTATGAGAAAAAGCTGAAAACAACTAAAGTAAGTGAGGCTGAGGGGAAGAGGCAGGGATGGGCATAAATCAGGCTTTAGGAATTCATTATTTTCCCTACTTCTTGCCTGCACCCTGCAAAATCCTGAGCACTCTCAGGCCCTGGGGTTTCATGGCTCTTACTTAGCAGCAGAGGCTATTCCCAAATTTCATGCTATGGTTTTCAGCTTGAGCATTGTTTTTAGGGTAACTTACCATGCTGTTAACAGTAAATTTATTACCTGTTTAGACCTTTGTTTCACATGTGTGTCAAGAAACACCAGTTGCAATATGTAAGGTGTATGCCATAGGTTAAAAACAGCATTTATTTTCTCCTAACTGTGCTAAAAATAAACCACTTCTGAAGAGAAGGCATTCACCTAAGTATTTCTAGCAGCCTGTTTCTCTAACTTCTCTTTGCCATTTAGCCTTGTCTCTTTTCTACCTTTAGTTTTCTCTCACTCCTCTGTCTCTGTTACCAGTCTTTAATGGCCAAACTTTCTAGCATGAAAATCAAAGTGGGTCAGATGCAGTATGAAAAGCAGCGGATGGAGCAAAAAAGCCAGATGCTAAAGGTGTGGTAGTTTCTGGGTAACGCCGGGCCTGTTTTGAATCCTTCATGTTCCACCCTTCACTGGTGTGTCCTGCATTGTGCTGTCATGCTCTGTCCTTCATTAATTGCTGTGTGTTGATATGCAGTGTGCCCTTCCTCATTAGATGTGGAAAGCTCTTTATGTAGATGTTCCTTGTAAACAGCTTTTCTATTGCAGGGGAGAGGATTTTCATGCTCTGAACCTTGCAAAGGTTACACATAATGGCATTAGACTTGGGTTAAAATCGCTCCCCTTCCAAGGGAAGATTGCCTTGTCTGTAGCTTACATCCATTATTCAAACAGAACTTTTTATCACCCTTTTAGAGAAAATGTATTCATGAAAACTAGCTGGGAAATAGTGATTCTTTTATGCTGTCCCCTCTCCCACATGTAAATTTGCATATCGTGTTTCTAATTCAGGGGAAGAAATACACATTGACAGCCACATGCAGCTCTAGTTGCCTGTGGGTATAACAGCAGCTTCTCAAGTGACCAAGAAATGGTCTTGTTTTGGAGTAGCATGGATCCTACACTGGCAGGAATCCCATCATAATCAGTGCCAACTTGGAGCACTGGAGAATTGTAATTATTGCCCAGCCACTGTTGTGGGAAAAGCTTTGATTTCTTGACAATTTTAAGATGATCTATTTTTCTGATGATGCTTTAGGGCAAACAGGAACCAGTTTCAGGAGATTCCATAGCTGGACCATAGTTTGGGTTGCAGACATGACTATGTATTTGCAACAGAACATCTGAGGGTAGCTCAGGAAAATACCTAAGCCACAGTATTCCAGTTTGGTTTATTCCGTTACGGATTTAAAACGTCATTTAGAAGCTGTAAATGCCAAAATGATGAGTCTTGCCTTGTTTTGCTTTGTTTACAAACTGAACAAATTAAATTTTCAGTGTTGGGTACAGTTGCAGTGAGGGTCCTGTCTTGATGATGCTGTTGCACAAGATATCCTCGGACATCAAAGAAACATGTTACTAGACTGGGTAGGATTTGACTCAAATTTTAAAAAGTTAAATGCATGGATCTGTGCCAGTCACTTGCTAGTGCAGATGGTTAGATCTAAGTTAAAACTTGACAGCATTTTTCTAATACACCCCAACTCCCCCAAACACCATCTGTCTTATTCTCAAGAATCCCAGCTCCAAGCTTTCTTTCCTAATGCTTGATCAGCAAACCCAAACTGTGGCAGAGGTACCATGTTTTTGTCTGAACTGCTTTCCAGTATGTGTCCATGTGCTTGCTGGTGTTGTGAGTGATTTTTCTTCCATAGAAGCAGTGGTTATTTCTGAAACTGTCCTCAGTCTGCTATAAGCACAGTTTCGGAATTGTTCGGCTTCGAACATGCAAAATGCCAAAAGAAATGTGTGGAAATGTTAGCATTCAGCTTTGTCACCTGCACTTTTTTCTATCTCTGCAAGGTCAAATAAATAAGAAAACTGCCTTTTTTTTTTTTCCCTTTTGCTCTTCTTTATATTTTGATGTGAAATTTCTTTGCAATTACACACAAGACCGACAATTTCAGACCACAGGCCCCCTGATTTTGCTCTGTTATGGGCTCAGAGGTCTGTTGGGATGTTCAGAGTCACTTTGGTGGGTGCATCCTCAGGCAGTGTTAAATGTCAGGGGACCTCAGTCATTTCCACCAGCTGAGGACGTGTCCACTGTGCTTCCTAGGAGGGAATTGTGGAAATGTCTCAGCTGCCTGTGGAAGCTGTCACTGAGTGGCTCTGTGTTCTTTACAGGATGAACTGTCAGCTCTGAAAGACAAACTAGAGCAGAAGGAAGCCGAGGTGAAAAGGTTGCACGAAAAGTTGGTTTGCAAGCTGAAAGGAGAAGGAATTGAAATACTGGACAGAGGTAAGAAAAAGGGAGGCTCTGTCACCGTGTCCTCCTCAGTCGCCTCATCTGAGGTCGTGTTTCCTCGTACAGGAAATAACTGATAAAAGCCTCACTTTTTCTAAACTTTGTCTTCATGTTTACCTCTTGAAATATATTTAGAGGGTGTTGACGATGCAAGTGCTGAACTTACTGTCACAGCAAGCTCTTGATCAAATTTAAACAAGACAAAAAATCCCGAATTAGCTCCTTATGTAGCTTATGGGGCCTCAAAAAAACCAGGTTATACTGGCTGAGGAATTTTTAAACTAATTTCAACAAATGCCCCAAAACCGTTGTGTTGAAAAGGAAGCTTCCTGGCAAGCTAGGGGAAAAACCATACTGGAGACCAAAGTATGATATGGACCTAGCTGTGAGTAGGTGAAATCAGGGATTGATTCTGGATTTGTGTACTGGTTAAGTCTAAATCTTAATTAAGCTTGAATTAGCACAAAATTTTTACATGCTGGGTAATTCTTTTATTGGCTTGTAAAGAAGAAACTGAATTAGTATTTATTTGAGGGAAACTTAGATTGAGGATTTAACTTACTTAGAACCAGAAATTTTTGGTTAAAACATCACAGAAGTTTTCCACAGCCTTTTTCGACCTGATGCCATTTTAATTCTAAATATATCTTACTGATAGTTATTGCTGATTTTAAGATTGTGCCTTTAAAGTATGATTTTTAGAAAAAGAAATGCACGATTAGTCTCCTCCCCTGACCTGAGGAGGAAAATGCTGTGTGTAGATTATCACATTTTATTTCATGAAATGGTGTTTTCAAAACCACTGCCCAAGATCACTGAAAGTGACCACAATGAGCTGTGATTCCATTTTTTTGAAAGAACACTTGAATGTGAACAGGGTCTGACTTTATTGCAGTCGTGACTACTTATATAGGGCTTCTTTCCCTGGGGAACTACTTGAACTCTCATTACCCTCTGGTCCTCAGCTTTATGGTTTTCAGTATAGCTCAGCAGCAGATCTTTTGCTGTGATGAAACATGTTTTATCTGCCTTGGACTGATACTAAAAAATGCTGTTTGCAGATAACAAGTTATCTGCCTCATTAGCTGAATGAAGTGAGGAAGAGTTGATTCCTTAAGTATCAGTAATGTCTTAAAAGTTATTTCATGTCATAACCTTCATGCTAATTTCCAATCCAATGGATTTTCCCTGCACAGATGAAAATTGTAAAAAGAAGCTCAAAGATAAAAGTAAGGTTCCTGGTGTCTTTCCATGAGCATTTACATTCCAGAAGTGCTTTCCAGAATAGCTTTCTGCATGTGTGTGCAAAACTGCTTTAACAAACATTGTTAGGTTGCATCATCTATAACCCTTAGGTACAGTAAAACTGGAGAGCAAGGGTGGGTACATCACACTGGAAACACAAAGTTTCCTGAAGAAAGTCTGATTGATGAAGGAAGATTGGGTCTCGGGAAGGCTCACAAAGCAGTTGCCTCTCGGTGAAATGCAGCTGCAATCCAGTAGACCAGATTTTCAGCCAGCATAACTGAGGGAAAATCACTGGAACTGGATCAGTTGCTGGTTTAGCCTGATGTGTCTAAACATCTTTCATCTAGAAAGCCAGCCAGGCAGCTTCTTTTCTTCTTGCATTTCATTAAGGAGGAGAATATTCTTCCTGCTCTGTTTGCTTTCCATTAATTTTTAGGAAGCTGAAACAAGGCTTTTTTGCCTGTGAGTTTGGACACCTGCCTACATTTGTACTAAATTTGAATTTTACTTCATTCATGCAAGGTAGATCTTTAGGAAAAAATGGAGAATATTTCCATTCTTTTTGAATTCCTAGTCCAGAACACCTCCAGAACATACATGTTTCCCTGTATTTATACTTCTTGGCAAATAAGGATTATAGATGAAGCACAGAACACTGTTGTCTGTGTTAGGAACCTTTCCCAGGTCTGAACTGCAATGTAATATTCCAGCATGACTGCTCATCACAGCAAGTACCTGTTTCATTCCACTGTGCCCTCCTCATTCCTCCATCCATGCTGGATTAGGGCTGAGCATCACTGCACGGTGCTTCCTTCATCACATCCATTAATCCCATGGCTTTGTCATTTGGGGTGGTTGTTGAGTCTTGTAATGAGGATGTGTTTCACTGCATTCCAAATGTAGTATTTATTTTATGTTGAACTTCTTGTTTTGCAGATATTTGGTTATTTGAAAGATGGAGATAGTGGAAGTCAAGCAGTAGTTTTACTCTCGAGTTTTCCATTCTTCTAAGGCTTGGAGAGGGGTGGGGGGAGGAAGGAAATTTCCTGAATTTCATCATTTCCTTGATAAAAATGTCAGAGAAGAGGTTTTGAAGAAAAATAGCTTTCCTCTTTGTGTTTGCATCTAAAATAGAATTTAAGGGGGTTATGTTTTGTCTGTAAACTTGTAAATCTACTTTCAGATATTACCGAGTTGCTTCTAGGTATTTTATTTTTCTTATTTCCTTACACTTACTTAAATTGACTTGGAGAACTGTATTGTGTTTTTAGATATAGAGGTACAGAAAATGAAGAAGGCGGTAGAATCTCTAATGGCAGCAAATGAAGAGAAGGTAGCAAAGTCATTATTTTTTTCAGTAATCATTCATCAGATTGATTTAAATCTCTAAGGAAACCTTCATGTGTGAGCTTTTCACAATTCAGTTAAAAATCAGACTTGTAAGAATCAATGATTTTCTGCAGTCAGAAAAATCAGGTCTGTACAAATCGATGATTTTCTGCAGTCAGAAGCACTGCAGTGCCTTTAAGGGGCTATGAGCATTTATGAGCTCTGTGCATGTGCACAGGATCTGTACAGAGTCCTTACACTGTTGTTTTGTTGAATTCAGTGTGATTAATTTTGCACTGTGTTCTGCAAATGCAAAGAGCTCCATACAAGTGCCAAATCACAGGCTGCATTTCCAAAAGAGCTTTTCTGTGAAGTATGAATTATTTTCATACATGGTTGTGTTCTTTCATATGCATGTGCATTTTGTAGGATGTTTTCTTTTGATCACCAAAGCCCTAAATCCTTTTGTACATGGCAAATTTATTATGCTCTGCCTTTGACTTAACAGGGGAGCTGAAATCCACTTTCAAGGCTGGGACAGTTCTGGTGGTTAATCAGATGATAGTTTTTGCTAAATACAATTTTTGGTATTTCAAAGCCTCTCAGCATTCTGAGTCCTGTCCCATCCACACTTCCCATTTCTTTTAGTCTCACAGCCAGTTAAACTAAAGGATCTAGTATTTGTACTTCTTATTTCTGGGGGAGGAAGCACAGTCACAACTTCCTTTTATTTTAGGATCGGAAGATAGAAGAGCTTCGGCAATCTCTGAATAGGTACAAGAAAGTCCAAGACATGGTGATACTGGCTCAAGGTAAAAAAGGTACTGTACAACCAAAAAAAAAAAGAAGCTCTTCTGTCATTGAAACTCCAGGTGTGTTGTGGTGCTGAGCTTAACTGTGTGGCTGAAGCAGAAGCTGTATCTGTACCACAACATATAATGGCCCATTCCATATATTCTAAGACTGGTGGAGGTTTCCAGACCCCTTCAGAGAGTGAAGATTGTCAATAGCCCAACTAGAGGGAAGAAGCAAAATATGTATTTCTGTGGTGTTGGGTTCTCACCACGCTGAGTGTTGAAGGGAGAGCATTTTTTAAATGGGTATTGCCTTTTCTTGCAGTGCTGTGCCTTCAAGAACAAGAGGGTGTTAGAACAGACCTTGATTCTCTGGGAACTGTGCTCCATGGCCACTTCCTGGAGCATGGACAGAGATTTCAGGCAGTGAAAAATGGCCAAGAGAGGTTTTTGCTGTGAACAGACTTTGGTTTGTGTTTGCCTCAGGCCTTTGGCAACGAGCACTGGATTTCTGGTCACCTTTTCAAAAGTACTGTCTTTCACAACCAGTCCAAGCCTTTTGGTAGCACTGAGGCAGTTTAGGAGCATCCAGGGTGGAAGGAGCAGAGGATACCAGCGGTGGTGTGGGCTTCAGCAGTACCTAAATGAGACACACTGAGTTTGTGGCAGGCTGCAGACCTGATGTGGTCACTTCTAGGCTGGTGATAGAGTCCTGAGCAGTGAGCTGCATTTTTCCTCAGGGTACCTTGAAGATAACACAGAGACATCTTAAATTTCAGGCAGACTCGACGGTCTTTTCCGTAGTGAATAAGGGAAACAAAGTATTTAGAATGAAATTCCAGAACAGACAGGAAAGAAGTACTCCAGTTTATTCAGCTTGTTGAAACTGATGCCACTAAATGCCCTGAGGGTGATTGCTGGGCTTTTTGACTTCCCTCGGTTCCAACCCTGCTGTGTTGTGGTGGTTGAATTGGGAAGTAACACTTGGCCATGACTGCCTTTCTCCTACTGTAGTCTGTCCTAAAAAACCCCAGCAATCAAATCCTTCCATTTTTGGCCCATAACTGAGCACACTGGCTGCGCCTTGTGTGGGAGCAAGGGTTGTAAAACCAACAGGGTTCCATGTTCTCTCCCTTCAGGCAAGGAAAGTGAAAGTGAAGACTTGAATTCAGGGTCTGTTTCCATGGGTTTATTAGACACACCAAGTCTGACTGACCCAGAGAAAAGCCCATCCCCAACCCCAGTAGCAGCATCTCCAATCCACGATGAGTTCAACGTGAATATTCACGAAGAGGTACCTTTTTTTCTTCTCTTTATTTAATGCCATTGTTCCTTGAAAACATTACTTGTGCTGCATTCATATTGCAGATGACAAAACTCAAGTTCCTGAAAAGATTTTTTTCTGGGTTGCACAGTTTTTTGTAATGTCTCATATCCTTTTGGAGAAAGTAGTTTTCTTGTGAAAGCTGCTGAGGAATTTCAATTAAGCTTCTTTTTCTTAATGCTCAAATGGAATCAGAAGACAGCAAATAGCTGTGTTTATCATGAGAACAGATCTAAATGACTTTCTGTTAGACATAGAAATTATTTTTCTTATCAAACATAGCTGCTTTAGGAGCTACATTTAATTTGTCACAAACTTGAAGTAAATATGTTGGAACTTATTAAATGCATCTTGTCATATTTAAAAGGATGCAATCATAATTGCATGTATTTGGATAAATGATAAGTAGGTTGTAGTCCAGTCTCTGATTTTTGCAATCAGATTTTCCAGTAATAAAATTATAGACCTCTTCTCTAAGCTTCCAGTCAAGGCAGGGTCTTGACTTACTTAAACAGCATGAACATGCTATGAAGAAAATGAAATTTAATTAAATGTTTAGCAGCTTTTTGGTCTTCTCTGGGTGTCTGAGGACAGGATTAAACCTGAAAAGTGAGCTACCCTTCATGGTGTCTGTGGTAGAGACAGATTTAGCAGGCAGCCTTGGGAGACTTGTGAGATTTTTGTCTGTGCTATAGCTTAACTGTGCAATGATTCATGTTTTATCTGCAGTGCCATCTTTCAAGGAGTAAATCATTCTATTACAACAGGGAAAAAATCACTTTTGAAACCTTATTTCAGATCCTTCTTTTCAGGGTTTATCTGTTACTCTTTTTTCATTTATGATTGCTTCATTTCAGCTCAGAAGATTGTAACACATATTCTTCATTCTTTTCAGAATTCCTTACAGATCCACACCAGCATTTTACAGATTTCAATCCCTTCCCTTTCATCAACTTCCAAGAGCTCAGAAACTGTTGCAGAGAGACTGAAAATACACCCTAGGCCAGAGCCTGCCAGTGAAATGGGGTATTATGGTTTCCATGTATTTTTCAATTGTAAATCAAATCTTCTGTGATGTTTAAGGAGGGCAATAATTTGTCAGTCACTGAATTATCAAGTCATTAGCCAGGTAAACAAGGCCAGAAGTCCCTTGGCTAGCTGCAGCAAACTAAGCTAATGGTCCTCAAGTGCATTGATGAAATCCTGAGTAAGCAAGGGCCGGTTTGGTTGCTGTTGTAGCAGTGCTCATGGTCTGTACCAGCTGCTTCACAAGGAATGAACAGAAGGAGAGGGAAGCTGATCTAATGCAATGAAAGCCACAGAATCATTATTTTGGCCTAGGTTTGCATCATCGAGGCCTGGCTGGGCTGGCATTGGCTGTGCCAGCCCTGGTGATTTGCACTCAGACATTTTTCACAGCTGCTAAAGATGGTTGTAAGGCACTGCCAGAACTAAAGGGCTTCCAGCTCTAGCCTGAGGAGGGTGGGAAACCCAAGGGATATGTGGCTGCACCCTGGGGCTGTGGCTGAGCTGTGGCACCCAGGGGTGTCCCTGTGCTGGGAACCAGTGGCAGCTCCTTGGTGAGGAGTAGCTGTCACCTTCCACCACCACCATTTCTAATCCTGCACCCTCCTTGTCCTGGGAGGAAACCCAATCCCTGCAGACCTGCACTGGCGCTGCAGGGAGTACAGAAAAGCACCCCAGAGTCACAGCTAAACAAAGGCTGTGCTTGGGTTTTTTTCTTCTGGGTCCAAATCCCTGGCTTTATCTTAAGGAGTACCAAATACTAAGAATCCAGAGGCAAGGAAATGTTGTTGACTTAAAACAATCATCAATCTCAGTGTGAAACATCAGTGCAAGCACAATTTGATGTGTGATTTTTCCAGTTCCAGTTGAGGAAAGCATCCTGTGCAGAAGCCCAGGTTTGCTGGGTTTGTGTTGTACATGTTCCTCATGCAGCTCAAGCCATCACCAGCAGGGATTTCACCTGTGTCTCCTCTTGGAAAAAACCAAAGCAAGCACTGAACTGCAGCAAAGTGCCCTGTGCAGTGGGTGGTGACAGGGAAATGGTGACCTCCACTCCTTGTGCTGCTGCAGATCCTGCTGGAATCTCTGCATTTATTTAAGCTGAATAGTTCAGTATTGTCATCATCTTACAGTGAGAGTTGGCTTTCCTGGGGCTCTTGAGCTCACCTCTGTCCTTTATCTTTTACAAGACATGCTGCCTTAGAGGGGAAAATTTGCCATGTGTTAGTACCATAAGAGCTGAAGTGAAAACAGAATTAAAGCAGGCTGAGATCATAGGATTTCTGTCTCAGCCTTTTTTCATAATTTTTTTGTTTTTACAGCGAAGGAAGATCAACAGGTTCTTCCCCTGAAACTCATCTGTGTGATAGTCCAGTGTAAGTGTCATGATCAAAACTGTTCAGGGGAGATATTGAAATGTGATGGTCAATTTGAAACCCCCCAAGGCACTCCCCATATTTTACATACACATGGAAATAGGTCAGTTAATTCTAGGCAAGATGGTTTTTGCTGGTGGTTGGTTTCTGCTCCTGTCCCATGCTTTCATGATCATTATTTTCATATTAATGCTTATCTGGGCACAGGGTACTTCCTGTTGCATTGTGAAGCATCTCTAATTTGGTGGTAGTCAATATACTTTGAAATTTGTAGTTTCCTGTAGTGCATGCTTGATTTGCTTTTTTCTTGTGGCAGTGGGGGGAAGATGATCAGCTGACTACAATGTGAGAAAATAATTTTCGTTTCTGCCACATATCCATATTCCCTAAAGCAGCAGTTATTACAGTGTGGAAGTTCTTACAGTGTCTCATTAAATTGGATGGGCTCTGATGACTGCATTTACTGCACTGATTACTGCATCTTAATTCAAAATATCACTGGGTTTAGTACATCTCATCATGTATTATAGTGCTTTCTGTAAAGCTGATTCCTGTGAGTGTCTTTATCTTAGCAAGTTTAATTCTAATAACTGAGCTTGGTTTTCTATATTGTTTTTTTCAGAACTTCCTCGCTGCAGAAGTCCAGCAGTCTGAGCAGTTTGAGGAAAGAGGCATCTGAAATGGTAGGTTTGGTCTCTTCTTCCCATCTCCTTGCAGATAGGGGTGACATCTCTGGTGTGACCCTGTGGCTGTTGTGTTGCCTTCTGAGAAATTCAGAGTCAAAGCAGGGCTCCTTGTGGCAGGTGTTGGCAGTGGTCACACACATGTGACATCTTCCACATTTTATTAAAGGAGAAAATCTGTCCTTGAAAACAGAGGTGCTTTTTTTGTCCTCTTTGTATGAGGCTTTTACCTGAGACTCTCTTGCTGTGTTTTTCCTCAGATAATGAGGTGAGATTTTTTTACTGGATATGCTTTTCTGATTTAAGACAAGAAAAAGATAACTCCCACCACCACTTCCTACCTGTGTTTAAGGTGAATAATTTTGGAAGGCCATGTAATTAATGCACTATAAAATACAGTCTGGGCTGACTATATTTTGGATAGTCAGGAACAAAATACTGAGCTGTTGGATGTCTGGGGATAGCTTCAGTGTAGGTTTCTGTGGAAGTGACCAAAAGCAGCTAATCTCTAGTGATGCCATCAAATCAGGGCAATTTGTGGGCTTTTTTGTGACAGCCTGAACTCCTCGAAACTCCTGAATCCCCGATACCTCCTGTGCCTTACAGGGGGAGGCTGACAGGACTGAAAATGTCCCCAGAATCTGATAAGAGCTGGAGTTCATGGGTTGGGGGTCTTTGGTTTTTTGTTTGTTTGGACAGACAAGGAGTAGAGGCTGTGGGTGTTTTATCTACTTGGCTTCTACCCTGTCTGGTTCCAGCTTAGGGTCCCCTCAGGCAGCTCTGCCCGTGAGTGCCTTAACGTTCTGTGCGTCACTAATCATGTGCACAGCTAACCCTTCACAAAGTGAACCAAAGCAACCCTATTTCCATGTCAGCTCACTGACCTCAAAGCAAGCAAGGATTAATCTATGTGAAGTACAGCTCTGAAGAGATTTATTTTGGGGGAAGGAAGCAGTCAGGGAAGGGTATTTGAGTCAGCACTTAACTCAGGGTAACCATAATGAATTGAACCCTGGCTATAAACCATGACTTTTTAAACATCTTAATCTTTCCCAAACAGGACAGAGACTGTGCACAGAAGCCAGCAGAGGTAATGTGTGTGTGTGGTGATGTGTGTCCTTGGAGAAACATGGGCAGGTTTTGGAGGAGGAGGTGCTGGGAGGTGTGGAACTGCGCGTGGTTCCGGAGGGGGAATAGCAGTCCTGCAGGCAGGACGGTGAGGAGTCTCTGGTGGGTGTCCCCATCAGTGCCACTGCTCAGTGCTCAGCCTCCTCACACATGGATTATCTTCCAGTCTAATTGAGCATAAGGTCACCAGCTAAGATAATGTTTTTCCCCCACTAGATAATTAGCAAAGCTAACCAATAAGTATTTTACTGACTCTGTAATTATCTTTGATTAGTGTCTCTTTAAAAAACTTCGGGTTTCTCAGTTGTTGTCTGTGAGTAGCAAGTGTGTTTCTGAAAAGGCTGTCACTGCAGAACAGTCACCCTGTGGTACCTTAAGGCCACATCTTGCAGTTCTTACCTCTAGGAACACCTGACAGAGGTGACAGACCTCAGTTACCACTCGTAGGATGAATGCTGTATTGATTCAGCAAAAGCCAAAGGATTATATTTGGGCTGTGAATGGTTTTACTTCCATCTTCTTTCAAAGCGACAGTGAAACAGCTGAGAAGGTTAAAGTCCTGCTTTAAATTGGCTAACTGGAGTGTCTGATATCTCTCTTGGCATTTATACTCCTTGCTTGGTATGTAATTTCCTCTTTGCTTTGGCAGTGGACACAGTCAATTAATCCATTAATTAAGAAATTGCAGAGCTGTGACGGACAGAAAGAGCTCTCTGACATTCAGCAGAGGACCAATGTACTGTGGGGCCTTGTCTCTCTGCTTTCCACTTACTGCCCCTACAGCTGCCAGTGGGGGAGATTGAGACCCTGGAAAGCCTTCCAGGACTGTATTTTTACCTTTTCCATACCTCTAAGTCAGCCTTACAGAAACTGAGGAACATCTTAAAGAATAAAATTTACTCTTAGCAGGTAGTGATAATAATCCTGGATCCTGAACATAGGTCAGGGTTTAATCCCAGCTGACAACAAAGGACTCACAGCTGGTCCCCCTTGCTGCTCCAGTGCGATGGGGAGGAGAATCAGCAAAAAAAAAAGACAGAACTTGGGGGTTGAGATATGAACAGTTTAATAATTGAAACAAAGTAAAATCAGA
This sequence comes from Coloeus monedula, assembly GCF_965178545.1. Lineage (NCBI taxonomy): Eukaryota > Metazoa > Chordata > Aves > Passeriformes > Corvidae > Coloeus > Coloeus monedula. The sequence goes on from NC_138784.1 coordinate 14,852,174, forward strand.
ATAACAATAATACAATAATAATAACAAAACTAATAGTAAAAGGGAGAAGAAGACAGAGAGAAAACACAAAAAAGATGAGTAATGCATTACAGGATTATTGCTCATTCCCCACTGACCAATGCCCAGCCCATCCCCAAGCTACGATTGGCTCCCCTTCCCAGTAACCCCCCCAGTTTATACACTGGGCATGGTATCCCATGGTGTGGAATATTCCTTTGGTAGCTCAGGTCAGCTGTCCTGGACATGCTCCATCCCAGCTTCCTGTGCACTTCCTCTCTGGCAGAGCATGGGAAAATGGCAAGTCCTTGACTCATGGCTCAGCAACAACCCAAACATCCCGGTGTTATCCACATTATTCCCTACTAAATCCAAAACACAGCACTGCACCATTTCACCATGCTGAGCGAAGAAAAAATTAACTCCATCCCAGCCCAAACCAGGACAACATGTTCAAATGAAGATCTTGTTTATGTTTTTCTTTATGGTTTTCACATTCTGTATTCTTGTAGTGACAGATGAGAAGGACTTCCCAGATCATCTGCCAGCAGTCACTTTGCAGTCTCTCTCGAAAGGCTTTCTGCAATTCCCTTACACTGACTCTTTATTTCCCTAATTCAAGCAGGTGAAACCTCCTCTGGAAGGCAATAATTTCGCAACGCTCCCTCCCAAGTCTCCGTCTCACGGTGCCACAGGTGACGAGGACAGTTTTGGCACCCGCAAAGCCAGATCTTCCTTTGGCCGAGGCTTTTTCAAGATCAAAAATAACAAGAGGACTGCCAGTGCCCCCAATCTGGGTAGGTACTGTGCCTCTGCATTCGGATTCTGTGCATTTTGAAGCATCTTCACAACAGCTGTAACGGCCCCAAGAAGCAGCAAGGCCAGCCTTAATCTCACCATGACTCGGTGGCACTTTTGTCAGTAGAATGTTTGGAAAAGATCAAACAGCAAGAAAAAAAAAAAATCAGTGATGTAATGAAGTATTTGATGTGGTTCAGACCCTGCTGTGGTATCTCCCCTGGGACCTTGCAGGGGCTTGCTGCTGTATGAAATGCTGGCTGTCTGGCAGTAATTCACACATGGGATTTGTGGGCTTTTTTCCCCCGGCCCCATCCTCAGTTTATCTTTTTTCAGATACACAAAAATAGGGCAGCAGCACTCAGTCTTCCTCTTTATTTATATTTTTCACAAGCAGCCTTGCAAAAGAGATGGTGACAACAGGAGCAGGATTGGCAAGTCATTCAAGCCCACATTTATTTCTTACCTGGGCGAGGGGTAATTTGGTATTGAAAATGTTCTGCTTAATGCAGAAGTCGCTGTTGCCACCAGCTGGAATCCTGCTTACATTTACTGCTCTGCTCTAGTAGTCTTTCCACTGATCCAGTTCAAGCATCCAGTGAGTCTGCATCAGATCTACTGCCAGTCATCTGAGGTTTTTGTTTTTCTCTTGCACGAGGTTTAGGAATTTAACTCTTTATTTCAGAAGCCTGAAGGGGGATAGCTTCTGCTTTGTTACTTAGTCCAAGACAGTTTTAAACTTTTGTTCAAAACAAGTAACATACCTACACATTGATGATACACTGCCCGTATTTGCCTGTGATATATAGCCTGGGCACTTCCTAGCTTACGTGGAATAGATATACAGTCTGTTCTGAGGGTTAGACTCTTTGTTTTGGTTTATTTCATGTGTGCTTTTGTGTAATCCCCTGTTTTGTCCTGAAATTAATTTGTCTAACAAAGCGCAGTACTTGCGGCTTTCATAAAGGAGTGGAAGATGGGCCATCAAAATCAGGGTGCTGTGACTGTGAGTAAGTTATGATGTTACCCAGATTTCAGTGCTTCCACCTGAACGGATGCTGGCCAGATATTTGCCACCTCACAGGAGCAGCGGGTCCTGGAGCAGGTGACCTCCTTGCACCAAAGCGACTGCGGTGCTGTTCTTCCCTCCCCACCACAGAGCTCTGCTCCATTCCTTTGTTGTGGAAGGGCGTTTCCCAGTGATCCGAACCCTGTGTGAATTCAGCGTTTGCGTGGCGCTTGTGTCTCACGTCCCTCCCTCCTTTTGTCCCCTACTTTGTTGCCGTGACTTTGGAATTGTGTTTGACCTTGTACCTCTGCGTGTTCTCTCCCGTTGTGCTGCGTGTGGGTTTGTGCCTTGTGTGGATATCTGAAGATCGCAGTCGAAGTGCCAGTGCACCTACTTTAGGTACAGTAATCCTGCATGTCTGCCCATGCCAGCCCTGTGCCCTGACTGCTGCTAACAGCTGGCTGTGGCCACACACTTCCCAAACCACAGCCAGGCACCAGAGCTCTGCAGCAGAACTTCTGCCCATCGCTAAAAGGAGTTTTCACGTAACATCTGCCCTCGCTAAAAGTCACCTGTGCTGTTCTGAGTAGCTGCTACTAATGAGAGAGATTGCGGGTCAATTTGCAGAGACTTTTGCTGTAACTTTGAGCACAAAGTTACCACAGACTGAGGTACCAGGTGAGAATTGGTGATGCTTAGTTACCTTTGTGCTGCCACCTGTCCTGCATCCACTGGAAGAGTTTAAAGGGTGGTGACATAGGGAATGAGCTGTATTTCCCAGGCATTCATTTCAGGGAGTTCTGAGGGAAAGCATGTGTAATTCCTCTTCTAGATGTAGTTGTATTTATGATATAATAAAACAAATGAGAAATAATTGGGGCAGATGGGGAAGGAGCCATTCACATAGTAAATAAAAACCAGTTTTGTGATGTGAGCATTCCCTGGATGGTTCTGGCAAGGGCAGGTGAGCCCTGCCTTAGGAATCAGAGCTGTGTCAGTGGGGTGGTGGTACAGCCACCTAGGGTGACAAAGAGACCAAGTGCTCTGGGCCCTTTCTTTTTCCCACATGGCCCCCTAAATGTTTTCTGTTCTGCGGGGTCGTGTCAGTGCATGAAAAGGAGCCAGCTATGAGGAGCAAACAGCGCAATTCCCGCAAATCTCTGCTTCTAATGCACCCAACCTTGTCCTGGTGTTCTCTTTCTAGAATGCCATTTACATGTTTTTGGGTTTTTTCTAAGCTAGCACTTTACCTTCTACAAGTTAAGCAAAAGTCACGAATGCCACAGCCTGGTTCGATGTTAGTGCTGTCTCTCTCACTGGCAGGATCCCCATGCTCGATAGTGGCCAAACCAAAGTGCCAGGAAATGATCTTTTGTGTGACCTGGTTGATTCACTGCAAGGTTTGACAAGGTGGAAGATGGGACATGTTCATAGGTGTTCTGGCTGAATCATCTAAAGGTTGCCCAGCAGAAGGACACACTGGCAAAGTTTACAGTTTCTTGCTGGTCATGGCACTTTTGTGGCCATCTCAACATTAACTCTGTGGCTTGAGACCACATGTCCCAGCAATATAAGCTCTGCCTTAGTGCTTTCTTTACTTTTCTCCTGGAAGTCTGAAAGTCCATTTCAAACACAAGTGATGGTCATTTAATTACAGAGCTATATTAAAAGATGCTGCAAGTGATTCCAGGCCTGACTGCCTTGCCACGGCTGCTTCAGCTGAACAAGCTCATGCTCTCCCTCTTCCCCAGCAAGCAACTGGCATAATCTCCACGTGGTAGTTTTATTCAGCTATCTGGCACTTGCTGGCACATCTCTGCTTATGTAGTTTAGTAGATACTGCAATTCTATTAGTTTTCTTTTTAAATGATCTTAAAATTGTTTTTTCCTTTAATAGTTTAGCTTTTGTGACAACTTCCCCTTTGGGGACAAGAACCCTCAGGTTCATTGTCATGGAAAACAGCTACAGATCAAGGATTTAATGCTTTTAGAGTGGGTGGTAATATTGAGGGTCTCTGATCAGAGATGTTTTGTTCATCACTCAGAAGATATTGTTCAGACAGAGCCTAAACTCCGTGGTGTTCCTCTGAGGAGGAACAAAATATTCTACAGTTTGCAGAAGTGAGCGGAAGAGGGCCCTCCTTCTGGGGCAGGAGTTTTGTTGCTGGAATTTCCTGGCCAGGGAATGAAATACTACAGGTTATTGGGAAGGGTATCTGCAGGGAAGTTATTTGTTTTTTCTGTGCTTTGGGGACTCCTGGTTTAGTTCCCTTCCACTGCACTGAATTGTTTCTGGGCACCCACGTGCCTTGGCTCTGTCTGGGGAAGCACTGTAGGAGCACTCCCTGAGGAGGAGTAAATTTGGGATTTAATTCACTGCTTGATTCACAAGGTGGATTTTCCCACCTTGGATGCAAGGCACTTAACCAGAGCAGAGCATTGCCTTGGAGCGTTACCAACCAGGCCCATGAAGAAGGAACATGTGGCACTTCTCACGGATTTTCCCATCCCTCCTTGCCTCATTTTCTTGGCATGGTGGCTGTCAATTATTTTAGCAGGAGTTATTCCCAAGGTCAGGAGCACGTCTGTACAGTCCTGCACAGGAAGGTCTTGACAGAACTTACATTTCCTAACAGCTGAAACGGAGAAGGGATCTGCAGACCACTTGGATCTGGCTGGCTTGCCCCCCCGCCCAAAAGAAGCAGATAGTCTGCAGATGGCACCACCTTCTCCAGATTCCAGGAAAAAGTCCAGGGGAATCAAGAAGTTGTTTGGAAGGTAAGTAAAAGATGAGAGATGACCATTCTCCAGAGCTGGGGCTTGGGTGAGGTTTGCTGGAAACACACCTTCCCTTTCTCCCCTGCCAGCGGTTGGCTCGATGGTTTAATATCCCAGGAGCAGGAGCCTGTGTGGTATTTGGGAGAGATAACACTAGGCTGGGGGCAGGTGGAAGAGGAGCTACAAGCCCTGGGGGAGATCTTGCCTGTGTTGCTTGCAGTGGCAGCAGCAACGTGCCTTTTCCTTAGCCAAATGTGAATGTGCTTTCTTCCTGTAGGCTTAAAAGAAGTCAGTCCACCACCTTCAACCCAGACGACATGTCCGAGACGGAGTTCAAGAGAGGAGGGACGAGAGCGACTGCGGGGCCCCGGCTGGGCTGGTCACGGGACCTGGGGCAGTCCCACAAGTAAGACACGAGTGGGGCCCCTGTGGTGGTGCTTGGATCCCGATGGCTCCAGCCGAGCAGGAGGGCAGTGCCTAAATGGAACATCCCCTCTCCTGGCTAAGCAAAACCAGGCAGATCCAGGCCACTTCCTTCAGTGAGAGAGGGTCTCTGCAGGGTTGAGGCGGGCTGGGTGGTGGAGTCATGCTGCTGAGCTCTCGCCTTCGCAGGATGGGGCCACGAAGCAGCACGTGAGCCCACACATACTCCTCCTGTGCCTTTTCTGCTGCACTTCCAGGGATTAAAGGAGAAAATGAAACATTATGGTCTCAGTCCAGAGCTGTAGCCATGCTAGGCAGCAGAGGTTCTTTTCAGTAGGATTAGTAGGCCGTGTTTATTGTGGCAGTGGCAACAGATCAGCAGCACCCAGAACTTCATCGTGCTTATGGTTCTCCCTCAGAGATTGTCCCAGCTCCCACAAGATGTGAATTAGGCTTAACTTTTGGCTTTCTTATTATTTATGAGAAAAGGAGATTGGAAGCACGGGATTTATCAGGGTTTTTTGGGTAAAATCTCCTGCAGTGAGCTGGACATGCCATTCGCAAAGTGGACCAAGGAGCAGGTGTGCAACTGGCTCCAGGACCAAGGGCTTGGCTCTTACATCAATAATGGCAGGCACTGGATACTGTCTGGGCAAACACTTCTGCAAGCTTCTCAGCAGGATCTGGAAAAGGTGAGGAATACTGGAAACACTCCTTTCAAATAAAGGTACAAAAAAATCACTGTTTCTGTGCGTGTAGATTAGGTCTGTAAAGTGCACCTGGCAAAGAAATGTAAACAAGATGAGTTTTCAAAATACTGTCACCTGCAGTGATGCCACATCAATTTCTTTTTAGATGAAGTTTTGTAGAAATTTAATGCTCTGTAATGAAGCTAATAATTACAAATATGTGATTTAACTTCATTAAGCATGGACACATAAATTGACGATGGCACCTTCTAAAAATATGCATATGAGAGTGCCTCATTATCATACGGGTTTGTAGCCCTGCTTCATTAGCACTCGTATGTGCCACAGTTGTTTTATGCCTGTGTGAGAAGGGTGTAAAAAGGTGCTGTTTCGGTCTGATTGTATTTTCTGTCCATTTTATACAAAGAGGAATGAGGATTTGTTACACACAGCTTGATGAGTCTGTCTTTAATTGTTGCAGAATTGTTTGTCTCTTTTTTTAAAATGGGAAACACAGAAGAAATTGATTCAATTTATACTTTTAATCCATAGTATTTGCTAAAGTTTGAATTTTCAGCTTTTAAAAAACCACTCTCCTCACCAAATAGTAAGCCTGTTTTCTCAATTGGGTAGTTACACTACAACTGGAATAAGAGAAGTGTATTATGAACATAATGGCTTGCAATAGTGTTATCAGAGGTAACATTAACCAGCAGGCACTGGTGAAAGTGGAAATGGGATTAAAGAGATCCTGGAATGGCTGCACTTGCAACTAAACTGGGGAATAATGTTATGCATTTGGAAGCATTAATGAATTTCAGTAATTCCTGGGACATTCCTATGCTCTTAATTAAATAATTATTTTAACTTTACCTGCCTAAGTGGGAGGGGTGGAATTAATGCCAGTAAGTATTTTTTTGAATGCTAACATTTTTATTATGTTGTGGGATTTTTTTTAACCTGGTATGAGAGTATTGTGGCCGACACTTCCATACAATTTGGAGTCCATCACTCCTTTAAATGAATCTACCACACTGTGAAACTAACCCACCACAGCAAGTGGGCCTTTGGTGCTGAACTTGTGCTAACACGACGCTGAAATTCAACAAATAAAAAATGCACCTGCCAGGTCTCCAGCAATGCTGTGAAAGTGTGGCTCTCAGAAACCCTTTGTCATTCAGCAGAGGGAAGAACAAAATTGTCTCTAGATTTACTGCTTTTCTTCCTTTCACAGGAGCTTGGGATAAAGCACCCTTTGCATCGGAAGAAGCTCCAGCTTGCTCTGCAGGCACTGGGATCTGAAGAGGAAAACAACCATGGAAAACTGGATTACCACTGGGTTACCAGTAAGCTTTTATTGCATGCTTGAAGCAGTGACTTTGGACAGTGGCTCATTTGGGGCTCTGAGGATGGGAGCAGTAAGTGGTGCTGGGTAACTTGGCCGCCACTCTAACAGGAGTGTCTGTCCTGCCCTAGGGTGGCTGGATGACATTGGCCTGCCCCAGTATAAGACCCAGTTTGATGAGGGGAAGGTGGATGGCCGCATGCTCCATTACATGAGTGTGGTGAGTAAATGGTTTCCTTCTTTCCTGACAACTTTTCTGTGTTCTTGGCTTCTCAGTGTTTAGAGGACCCCTTGAAACTCTAGTGGGTGTCCTGTGTTAATGCTAACAGCTGTAACCTATAGAAATCAGATACTACTGCTCACCTGCAAGTATTTCCAAAGTTCTTTCCATCTTTAGAGCTACTAAATTCAGGTGGAAGAGCAAACACAGTAAGCAAGAACTTGGACTCATGCATGAGAAATGGGCAATCCCGAGCTTAACAGCTGTGTGTGACACTGGTGTGCTCAGGCAGGGCTGGTACACAAAGGTGTGCAAATGCTGTGGTGGCCATTCCTGCTTTTGCTGTTCATGTTGTTATTAATTAATAGAAGCGGGTGGAATCTTTTTCTTCAGTGAGCAAGCATTCTGTCAGCTTGCTTATTCATGTGGATGCTTAGGTGAAGAAAACCCAAGCAATTTCCTTGGAAGAAAATTGCAGTTTTAAGAGCCAGCTTGTTTGAAAGCAGGCTACACTTAACAGCTTTTGCATTTCAAAGTGCTCAGCACAGGCATCACCTCCCCACTCCCCACTTCACGGCCAGTCAGGTGAAGGCAACCCAGCAGGTTTCCTTTGTGTAAGGGCTCAGGTGAGATGAGATAAGACCTTCCTTCTCTGGGGACACAAATGCAAACTGAACATGGCTAATATTAATTATTTCTGTACAACAAAGAAGAAATCAATCATAGCCCTGCTCTCTCATGAGCCATGAGTTACCTTTTCATGCCACACTTACATGTGTTTTGCATAGGCTTCATGTCATGGTTTGCAATTTTATTCATTATAAGATTGTTCCTTCTCCTTCTTAACCCTTGGAAGTGTGATGCCAGCAGCCTCCACTGAGCTTGATGTTGTGTTGGGAGACTACTACCATTGTCACTGCCCTGTAATTGTAGATCACTGGGGATATTTTTAGAGCAAGGTTAACCATCAAATTATGACAACAGATTCGCCATAAAACCAACAAAATATGCAAAGTATTAAGCTAATACTTATGATCTTTTGAAGTTACTCTGACTCCAAATAAACAATAGTGAATATTATTATTTTATAATAAATGAAATAGCAAACCATGACATAGTAACCTACTGTTAGATTCATCACAAAGTTAGCTGAATACAGTGGGATGTTTGGGTAAGCAAAGAATCTTGTCTTAAATATCTGACAAAACATATTCCAGTGTTCATAACATATAAGTAATACTGAAACATTAGGCCAGGCTAACCCTGGGACAAGGGTGCATAAATTTGTTTAAGTTAGCTAAATCGCACTTGGACTTTTAGACACTTTTCTTCTTCCCTCTTTTTTTTTTTTTTTTTTTTAATTGTAATAATAGAGAATGCCCCAGTTTTCAGGGTAATTTATAGTTTTCAGTTAAACTTCTAGCTGGACATTTGAGGTATTAAAACGTCTGGCAGGATTAAATGCCAGGTGAGTCTAGTGTAGTGTGTCAGTGCTGCCTTGGCTCTAATCCTGTCCCTGAGGTTGTGTCATCTCATCCTTTTTCCCTCCTGGTTACCTCAGGTTTCTTGTACTCTGTATCCTATGTGAGAAACATCCCCCAAGAGCTAGTACAGTGCAACACAGGAAGTTTTTATTTTGGGGTAGATGGTTTGATGTTAATCCCCTGTCTGGCACACTAAAGTCTTCCCCCAGAAGTGTCAGATGTGCCATTTTAAGCCAGGGGCCAAAGCAGTCCCTTCCAGGAGGATGCTGGTGCCATGAATAAGCACGACTGTGTTTATTGACTCCCTTTTGCTCTTTGACAGGATGACCTGCTGTCCTTGAAGGTTGTCAGTGTCCTTCACCACCTCAGCATCAAAAGAGCCATTCAGGTTTTGAGAATAAACAACTTTGAGCCCAACTGCCTGCGCAGGAGGCCATCTGATGAGGTATTGCTTTACGAGGAAGCCGTGAAGAGGAATCCTCTAGGGTTTTATCCCTGGTGTTTCTGATTATTCCTGCTCTGCTGTCTCCTCCTGTCTCCTCGTTCTGCTTCATTTTTAGTTTCCTTTTTCTCATGCTGTTCTTTTAACCTCAAGCTCTGACATCATTTTCTTTCCTCTACGTGCCATGACCCCAAACTCATGTCCCCTTTTCCAAGTCTCCCGCTTCTCCTCCAAGCCGACTGCTGGCTGTTAAGGCCCAGTCTCTGATGTGTGATCATCTTGAACTCAGTGCACTGTTGCCATGAGTCTTGTGCAACTCTCTGGAAAACTGATGGCTGTGTCAAAATTTTCTGTGTAAAAGGAGTTTGGCCCCAGTGCCAGGTGGGAGACTGCCATCATTGTGTTTTGGAAGCAGCAAATGCTGGACAGGGCAATAGATGACAAAACGACCCAGACCCTTGGATTTAGATTCACAATGTGTATCTGCAAGAACAGCACAGCAGCTCAAGGAACCAGCTGAATTTTCAGCTCTACTGGTAGAAATGGCAAATAATGCTAATGCACAGCACGATAATCAAATGACCTAACACACCCCTGCCCCCTGCCCAGACCCATCTCCACACTGCTCTTGCTGCAAGGTAGCAATCCAGGAAGAGATCTTTTTCTCAAGTGCAAAGTAGGATTGTATTCCTTAAGGGCAGGAGAGGTTTGTTTCAGTTAAGATTGGGGCTGGGATTCGGCTGATTTGGGATGTGTCCTTACCTGCCTGTTCCTCCTGTTGGCAGAATAATGTGACACCTTCTGAGGTCACCCAGTGGACCAACCACCGCGTGATGGAGTGGCTGCGCTCCGTGGATCTGGCAGAGTACGCACCCAACCTGCGGGGCAGCGGAGTGCACGGGGGGCTGATGGTGAGCTTTTGGGGTGGCTTCTTCCATTTCATTCAAAAAAAAGATGTCTGGGAACCACTAGGTCAATGTTCTGGCATTATCTTTGCTGCACACGCCTTGTCTGCTTATTCTGCTTAATAAGAAGTTTCTTACCTTATGGTTTAAAGGATATGAATGTCCTGAGGGGAAGGACTGTGGTTTAATCCTCTGTATTCCCCTCACAATTCTATTTTGGTATGGCATTCTCCTGTCCTCCAGTGCTGCTGTGCTGTTAACAGCCACGTTCTGCCTTCCTAGACCTGGATATGGTTTTATTTTGTGAGGGAAGCTTGTTACTTATTGTAGAATTTGGGATTACACTGTCAAACCAGGATTGTTTTTAATTGCTCTAGCATCACATACTCCAGACAAGAGATTTATACCTGCAGAGGTTTGTTGTGGTGATTAGGAGTTATATCCCTGCTCCAAACATTTTATGTCTGTTTATTTTCCAGAATTGGAAGAAGATGCTGGGTAAACATTTTGTGGCAGCTTTGCACAAGTAGTTCAGTTAAGGGTGGATTTATCTGTTCATTTCTTCTTACCTGCCAATTTGTTCCTGTTTATAACTCCAGAAGGAAATCCTGGAGGTAGCATTTTAGGAATCCTTTAACTAGTTAATTCTCTTTCCTCCTTCTTTGTTGTATATTTCCTTTAAAATACAAACAAAAATCCCAAAGGGGCCTTAGGGAGTGACCAAGATAGGCCTGGATGTCTTTGAGATCTCCTCAGACTGTTCTGGCTTCAGCTGGATTCTCTGGTTGGATTCCCAGGTTTTGGAGCCCCGTTTCAATGTAGAAACCATGGCACAGCTGCTGAACATCCCACCCAACAAGACGCTGCTGAGGCGGCACTTGGCCACTCATTTCAACCTCCTGGTGGGGCAGGAGGCCCAGCAGCAGAAACGTGAAGCCATGGAGTCCCCAGACTACGTCCTCCTGACAGCAACTGCCAAAGTCAAGGTAGGCCACTTGTTCTGGGAGGGGTGTGAGGTTCCAGGGAGGCATTTGGATCTCCAGTTTTATCCATGCTGGGAGGGTGCTTCAGTAAGGTCTGAGAAAAGGGGTTGGTTCCCAAAGCAAGAAGCATGAGAGCAGGACCTGGCAGATCTGCGTTTGACACTTGTGTCTACCATGAACAGGCCACTTCTCAGCCTCTCTAACGTGCACAGACAAGAGGTAGCACTAGTGTCCTTCTGTCTGTACTGAGAGATGTTTGGGGGGAGACTGTCCCTTACTCATGGTTTAATGTGGAATTTTGACCTCATTTGGGATCTGTTAAATGGTGGTGTCTTAACAGTAGTGGAATGAGAGGACACATTGTCCTTTCAGATCTGTGTAGGAGAGCACTGAGGTTTTGACCCTTCGACATGGAAACACCAGAGGGCACGAGTAGGCCTCTTAATTATTTGCTGATTCTCTAACTCCTTGGCAAATTTCTCTTCACTTTTAAGCCAAAGAAACTTACCTTCAGCAATTTTGGGAGCCTGAGGAAGAAGAAGCAGGATGATGTGGAGGAGTATGTGTGTCCTATGGAGCTGGGGCGGGCATCTGGCAGTAGATCAAAGAAGGGCTTTAAGCCTGGTCTGGATATCCGAGTATATGATGATGATGATTTGGACAGGCTGGAGCAGGTAAGCCAGTTCTAACAATTCCAAGTCTTTGTGCTGTCAGGTTGGGTGGGAAAACCTTCCATTTCCCAGGGAAGCCTCCCTTTTGTTTTGGCCCCTGACTTCTTGCTGTCACACAGCTTTACTGACAAAAGGGTCTGATCCTGAGGAGGTTGAAGCTGTGAATGCAGCACCTTCAGGGCCTGCTCTGGAGTTACTCTCCTCTCCTGACAGGCCACGCTTTTCCCTTGGTCTGAACATCTCAGTAAATTGTGTTGCCACTCTGTGGTAGCAGGGCAAGGGGGAATGGCTTCACACTGACAGAGAGTGGGTTTAGATATTAGTGGGTTTAGGATACTAGAAAAAGGTTCTTCCCTGTGACGGTGGTGAGGCCCTGGCACAGGTTGCCCAGAGAAGCTGTGTCTGCCCCTGGATCCCTGGAAGTGTCCAAGGCCAGGCTGGATAGGGCTTGGAGCAACCTGGAATGGTGGAAGGTGACCCTGCCCATGGCAGGGGGATTGGACCAAGGTGATTTTTAAGGTCTCTTCCAACCCAATCCATTCTGTGATTCCACTCTATGATACAAAGAAGTTATTATTAATTCATGATGCATTCTGGTTTTTTAAGATGGAAGATTCAGAAGGGACGGTGAGGCAAATAGGAGCATTTTCTGAAGGCATCAACAACTTGACAGTAAGTGTGTAAATGGGTCTGTGCAGTAAGAGCTCTGCTTCTGCAGGATGGGTGTAGGCCCCTTGGCAGTCGCTTGCGATAAACAGGATCAGTGAGGTCCTTTGAGTCTTCTACTGGGACAGAGGGCACAACTGAGTGGTTCAGGAAGGTACCTGCCCATGCTGGTGGAGAGGTTTGGTGGCCTGTGCTGGCTTCCCACATGCTGGGGAGGGCAGGGGACATGGCCCCTGTTGCCCATGGTCAGTGGGTTTCCAGCTGGGGGTCAGGCTGCATTTTCTGGGTGGAAGCCCCGAGCCACTGGGGCCAGCACCAGCAGTGAGCTGGTTTTGCAGCAGGGTGGGTGAAAACTTCCCTCAGCAGAACCAAGCAGTGGCTGGCAGGCAGTGTTTGCTGCCCAGCACGGGCCAGGACCGTGCCAGATGACTGACTCCAGTTGTGAGAAACCTTGACTCTGCCCTCCTTTCCTTTCCAGCACATGTTGAAGGAAGATGAAATGTTTAAAGACTTTGCCACTCGCTCTCCTAGCACCAGTATAACAGATGAGGACTCCAACGTGTGACAGTCACCACCAGGCACTGACAAAGGCTCGCTCTCCTGTGTGCAAGGACATCCCCGTTCCACATGACAGGCAGCAGATCATGTACTTTACATTGCTCTTGCTTCTGTTTGGTAGAAGTAACACTGAGGGGTGGAGAATTTTAAAGAGAAAAGGAGAAAAAACAAGGTGCCTCTACTTTAAGTTGCCATAAAAACCACCCAGACACTGGTGAATGGTAATCATTTTAACTCTATTTAATGTACAAACTGGTGGTGTGTTTCAGAGTGTTGCATTTAAATTGATGTGGTATGATAGTGCTCCTTGTGCTTCTTCATGGCCTCAGATAATCCTTTATACTGTTTGAAAAGAACAGAAGATGTTAGGTGAAAGTGTTGCGTCTGTAGATACCGCGCATCAGCTCTCTCTGCGCTCTCAGCTGAAAGATAGAAGTTACTGCTCTTTTTAAAGTGCTTTTCTTTGGCACAAACACCAGTTCAGCCCTATCCAATGTAGGATTTTAGTCATCTGTGCCCTGCATAAGCTCCCCTGTAGCTCTTGACTGTTGCTCCTATTTTTATACTGTTTTATAAAAAAAAAAAAAAGAAAAAAATAAAAGAAAAAAGAAGTCTATGAAGTACATATAAAAGCAAAAATTTAAATTTTGTGAGATAGAGCGATGGAAAGTTGCAGGTGTGTGAGGGAAGGGGAGAAGGTTGTAAAAAAATTATGCCAGTTTGCAAACCAGCTGGTTACTGGGAAAGGCAGGCTGACCTTTGGAACTGTTTGCTTTCGTTGCTTTTTATTGAGTGCACAGTTTAATGATCTTCCATTTGAGATGAAACAATTCTAAAGCATGTTCCTTCTGGCAGTGACTCATACAGAAACTGCACATTTTAAAATGTCTTCTTTCTTGTCCCCCCAGCAGTAGTTTAGTGCATTCAACAAGGTTATTAACACTTCCACGACTTAAAAAATTTCCTTAAAGTTGAGAGTACTCCCTGCATATGGAAGGGACATTTCTGTGCTGTGACTAACGTGAAGATGGTGTAGTTGCAAAAAAAAAAAATAAAGTTATATAGAGAAATGTATAGGAAATATATTATTTCTTATTATTAAGCCTAAGGTTGGCCTTTTCCTCCAAAATTCAGATATCAAATGTGTTGTTCATCATTTTACTTTCTTAAAGCACAGCTCCTCTGCTCTTGAGCATCATCAGGTTTTAAAATTCCTAACTAGCCAGTGGAAATCTTACGTCAGACTTTGGGTATTGCGAGGTGTCCTAGCCGAAAGCAAATAAACAAAAGTAGCTTTTTATTCCAGTGGTCATTTGTATGGTGTTGAACGTTGCATGTATTTTAGCACAATGGCATGAAGCTGCTTTGCTCTGTAAAGGCAAACCAAAATCCAGCTGGAATTGTTCCTTGCAGTGGTGTTGCTTTGCCAAGCGTTTTGTCGCTCGTTTTGTCGCTCTCCTTGCTGGAAGTGAGACCATTCCTGGTGTCCCGCAGGGGATCTGGGGTTTGTGCTGACTTTGTGGGTGTTTCTAAAACACTCTTAACAAAGCTAGGAAAGGAAGAAAGGTTCTTCCCAGGATTTTCAGGGAACTCCCCTCAGATCAGAGGCATATTCCAGCATTATAATGATGTAGCCTGATAACCTGGACCTTTGAAGGGTGTACAGTGTGGGTGATTATTAATGTAACAAGATGCAAAATTTAATGTGGGCGGGTTTAGGGTGCAGATGCTTGGGATGTGGATTCAGGCCTCCCTTTCTGTGAATACTCTGCAATATTGTTATTATTTACATGGAAGTTGAACGTGAAACCCTGTGGAAGCACTGGGAAATGTGGTACAGGCTTCCAAACAAAAGTATTCCTCCGGATGGCTCTTGCTAGTCACCGGCTACTGGACAGGACTGGATATTCACAGGAGGGAAAAAAGGGAGCTAGTGACACAATACTGTGTGCTGAAATAGCCACAAACACTCTCCAGTTTCTCTGGAGTGTTACCAGTGAGGGCAGTGATGGTTTATTTAAGTGCAGTGTAAGCAGCATTCTGCTCCAAACAATCCTTTCCTGGCATCCAGGTCATCCCCTCGGAGCTGCCACCTGAACCCTGGTTCTCTTACGGGGTGGGGACACGAGAGAGGTGATGAAGTCAGGAAGTTTTTATGTGCGCGTGTGAACACCGTCGATACCGTCGGGGTGTTTTAATTGGTGCCTGTTTGGAGAGGGCAACGTAACTGCTGTGTATTGCCATGTGAAATCCAATAAAGTCTGTGGAAAATGCCAAGTGTTTCTGGAAGCCAGTTCCCTTTTTCACACATCCTCTGGGGTTTTTTTCTTTCAATTTTCTTAGGAAGCTTATTTTGTTCTATTTAAAAAGCAAAGGAGGGAAAGGGGACAAAATCACACATCTTTTTGTTGACTTGTTAGTTCATTTGTCAGTAGTGCCTGCAGCAGGGCTCGACTAACAACTAAGAAATCAACTATATCAAGATTTTTTAGTTATTTCTGGGATCCAGATTTGAACAATCTTGGATTGTTTGGTGTGGTGAGAAGTGGCATCATCATTGCTCAGTGTGTGCTCCACTGGGAGCCCTCTCAGGGTGCTCTGTCCCTTCTTGCTGTGAAAAGGACTCTCTCTGCTTCCAGGTGTCTTTCCCTTCTCTAGGAGATCAAAAGAAAATGGTGGTTTCATCTCCACGCAACACCCTGTGCCAAAAAAATGGTTCCTCTGCAATAGTCCTAGAAAGGAGATCCAAGGAGATAAGATCAGACTGGAATGAGATAACATCAGCCAAAGAAATGGTGCCGGAATTAACAATAAGGAAAACAAGCACAGATGAATTCAGTAGGTGTGAAAGCTACAGGGCCTGTTGGGCTGGTCCCTGCTCAGTCAGCTGTGGAGAAGCACACCCAGGAGAAAGCCTGGCTGCCCCACAGGCTCACAGAGCTCAGCTCTGTTGTCACCTTCACCAGGTAGGCTGCAGGTATCCATGTGCAGCTGAATAGGTCTGGCTGAGCCCGGCACCTGCAGAGCTTCTGCTGGAAAATAAAGATTCTTCCCCGAGGCAGTCTGCATGTGGAAACGACCTCCTCCGGCACAGAAAATGGGCCAGAAGGTCTCCCAGGAGGACAACCAGGAAAACAAGGCTGAAACTCTGGTCATCTGTGAAGTCTTCAGCCAGGGCGTGCTCCATGCATCTCAAAGGCTGAAGGACTATCTCGGTTTTGTGGATCCTCAGAGCAAATTCCAGCCAGCCACGAACACGCTGAGCGAGATCTTCCTAGTCAACTTCATCAGCTTCTGCATAGGAAAGGGTGTGGAGGAGCGGATCATGACCAGCAAAATGACCAAGCAGCAGTCCTCCCTCTTCGGGGTGGACTGGGTCTGGACTCTGTGTGGGTCTGACAAGCAGATCAAGCTCCAGCTCGCCGTGCAGGCTCTGCAGCCGGCCGAGCTGTTCCACAGTGAGGGCCCTGCCGAGGATTGCTGCCGCGAGGCCGCGCTGGCTGACGAGTGCTTCCAGAACATGAGCAGGTTTGAGAAGCTGGCCGAGTTCTGCCGCCTGGTGGGACGGGACTGCCTGGGCTTGTTCGTCATGTTCGGCGTGCCAGGGAAGCCCAAGGACATCCGAGGAGTCCTGCTGGACAGCGTTGCCAAGGAGGAGCAAAAATGCCGCCTGTCGGGCAGGAATGCGCTGCGGCAATTTGTCACCAGCACTGACAGCTTCCTGCCCACAAAAGACATGCTGGAAAATTGCCTGGGCACCAAAAATGGGCTGAAGGACGTGGGCAATGTGTACATAAACTTTGTGTGAGCAGCTGAGCAGGAGCAGTGTCTCTGTGCAGCACCAGGGCCTGCACGGGGCTTGGCTCTGCCCCTGTCTTTCCTCCCCACACTCCATTCCCTCCACCTTCCTCTCAACCTGTCGTGGTTCCCTTAGCTCCTGCAGAAGCCAGGCTGAGTCAGCCTCTCCAGGTTTTAAAACAACTGGATGGACCTGCCAGAAAAATGTGTTTATAGAAGGCCCAGCGTTTTTCCAGAACATTTTGTTCGCCAGACATTAAGTCTTGGCTGGAGCTGCTGGAAGCTTTATCAGCCAGAGCTCTGGGGAGGTCCTGGTAGATCTGACTCAACTGCCTTTGTTTGCTGTGTGGCAGATTTTTTTCTGTCCTAGGAGGGTGAGTCTGTAAAAATGAAAATGTGCTGGTGCTGGTCAGAAGAGTTGCAGTGAGCTTGAAAGGCCTTAAAATGACTGATTTGCAGGAGTGAGCTGGTTTAAGAGGAAAAGCCCTTCTAAGTGCTAGAAATGGGATCTGCAAGACACTTTATTAATTACCTGTCCCCTAACTGGTGCCAGGCTCCACAGGGCCTTGGAACCATGAACAAAAGGCAGGGCCGGGACCAACTGCAAAGCTTTTCTCGCTGAGTGGCTGTGTCAGAGCAAGGTGTGGCAAAAGCTAGGGGCAGGTGTTCAAGAAAAATTGGGGAAAATCGAGCAATGGGGACAAAAACCAGGCCTGATGTGGGTGGGACCTTTTCCTCTTCATAGGAACAGAGGCAGCTCCTGACCACTCACAGCAGAGAGCAAATCTGGAGGAGGCAAGATTATTTCACTTGGAATTTCTTTTCAGTAGCTTAGCAGCTGATGGCATTTATGGGCTTGATTTATTCTATTTCCCTCAGCTTTTACTGGACTAAGTGGGGCTTTTGGGTTATACAATTACAATTAGTTTCTTTACTGTTAATCAGTGAAGGAGGACCTGATCCATAGTCAAACTGGTAAACTCACTTTGGTTATAGCTGTCTGAATATTCTTGTCAGTGCAAAACTCATCTGCCTCTAGTTTCTGTATAAATTTAGTCCTTTAACAGAACAAAAATAATTTTGAAAACTCAATTCATCTTTCACTATTTACTATTTGAATTGTAAGATGGGGGCAGCTGTGAGAGTTGAGAATCAGAGGCTGTTACTTAAAGAGCCATTAAAAAAGAGCCCAAAAAGGCTGAGACCTCAGTGCCATGAGTGTTTGCAGCATTCCATGGCAGAGGCAGGGAGTCTGAAAGGGGAACTGAAATAAACACAGAGAACTCTGACATTTTTGCTGAGTCACAAACGTAGAGCTGGGTTTGGAGAAGGGTGGCCTTTCAGTACTGAAACAGTTCATTGAGACAGAATTGTTTTTAAAGAGCTGCTGTCACTGTATTCTCTGTGTGGCTGGGTTTGGTGGGACAGAGGGGACAGTTCTGGTGTGTTGCAGAGCACCTGCACAGCTGTGGGGGATTGGGGTTTTTTTTGCCTGTTTGAGCTAACAAAATAATCAATACTGCAGCAGGATTGATAATGGTTTATAAAAGACCTGCAGAAAACTTTAATTTTGCATTAAATTGGAATGTTACAACTAGTGTGACTTCAGCTATCCCGTTCTGTAGAAAAGCTCACTTGAAAACTGGGCTTTTTTTCCTTTGGATGCTTTGCACACTTTCTCAATAATAGAAGGGGAGAATCAAAGTGTCTTGACTGTACAGAGTTTGAACTGAGTTACACACTGGGGCAGTTGTTGATTTGTGTCCTTCAAAGGGCTCTGGTACCTCAGAGATGTCACATAGGCTTGGTATGTTATTTTGGGAGCTGGGTCATGTTGCCCAGGCTGTACCACACTCTGGCCCGTTCCCTTGTGGGCTTTAGCTCAGGCCCCTGGGCCCTCAGCCATGGTGGGAATTGGCCAAGGCTCTGGATTCTGGCTAACAACAGTGAAAAGTATTTAACCATGTAAATCTGACCATGTTCATCCACTCAGCCAAGCTGGAGCCTCAGCTCAGGTGACTCACAGCCATCCCCAGGCTTCTGTGACTGCACGTGCTGATGGACCAGGTAAGGTGCAGCCCTCTGCCAGTGAAATCCCAGGGCAGTTTGTGTAGTAACATGACAAAAGGTTTGTCCTGGCTTCTGCAGAACTGAATTCACACCTTTGTCCCTTGGCAGTGTTTTCTGCTCAAATTTCCCTCTAAGCACTCGCTGCTGGGATACACGGGGAAAAGCCCTGTCCCTGCATGGGATGGAAACTCCTCCATGTCTTACCAAGGAGTTAAAAGCCCGTTGGGTTTTCTGGAAGCAGTCGATGAACTCGGCCTCGCTCGGGGGTCTTGCTCGGAGGGTCAGCATTCCCTCTGCCCAGAGAAGGGGCAGAGAAGGACACGGCCCGTTAGTGAGAGCATCCCTTTGGGAAGGTTCCATCTGCCTGCCGTGCAGAAGGCATAGCAGAAGTGGGTGTTGGCACCAGAACTACTGAGAATCAGGGCTTCAGGGCAAGGCAAACTCCCTGTGTGTGCCAGAGGCTCCGTGTGCTCTACCAGAGGTGCCCCCGGAGCAGCGGCACCTCCCGAGCTGCTGTGCCCGGATCCGTGGCTGTGCCCGGCCTCGATCCGGCCTTGCTGGGCCGGGAGCTGAGGTGTCCCCCCACCTTCATCCGTGCCCCCCTGCTCTCCCCGTTTGTTCCAGCACTGCCCCTGCTGGCCCTTTCTTCTTGTTCTGCCTCCCCTTCTTCCCTTGGCTGAGCTGTCGGAATGCCTCTGCAGCCGTCTGGAGCCGGGCGATGAACACTTGGGTCATCCGGGGTGCAGCTCAGGATTTGCTGTGAGGACAGAAACCCAAGGGACCGAGGTGAAAGCGAGCTTGGGCTGCGCACGTCTGGGGGCCCGAGTCCCAGAGCCTGCTGCATTTCCTGGGAGAATGCACAGGAGAGGCAAATCCAGGCATGAAACAGAGCTGAATGCATCCCTTTGCAAGCACAGAGCTGCTGGGCGTGGCTGTGTGCTGGCCTTACCAATGTGACAAGTGACCCCTGCTAATGGATGGCTGGAAAATAACCCAGGTGGGATGGGGAGGAGCAGACCTGGAGAGCAGAACTGCCTCAGGTCAGAGGACACTGTCACTGATCCCGTGATGGAGATTTGCCTTTGGTCACCTTATCTTTGTGCACAGCAGGTATCAGTTGGAAAAAATGGCAAGATGATGGATTAAATGTCTGCTCAGGGAGGAGCCCCTTGCTCTCTGCCTCTCTTCTCCCTCTGCTCCTGCCTAGGGATGGTGCAGTGTCCTTGTTTCCCACTATTTCCTTTGCCATCTCCTGTGCTAATGTGGCTCCAGACTCCTCGTGCTCCCCAGAGTTGGATCTTCATCGTTCAGGGTCTGCAAATGAGGGACAGAAAAATACATTTGCTCTCCGAGGCTGGAAATAGGCTCCATGAAAGGCAGGGATCCAAGGGATGGTAGCTTCCAGCTTGGGTGTTTGTTCTGGGTTGTGAGGGCACCTCGGGACACCCGAAGGAGCAGGAGGCAATCGGAGTTGCTGATTAAATCCTCTGGGGGCACAGCACCTGCCTGCCAGCCCCGTGTCCATCCCCTCCCTGCTTTCAGCTACAGACAGGGAATGAATGGTGAGGAGCAGCCAGCAGAGACCTGCCAGCCCTGGCTCCTGCTGCTCTGGGTCACCAACTCCTGAGCCTTTGATGGATCTATGCTGAGGAGCTGAAGAACCAGATGTCAAGTGGGATTAGATGAACTCTGCTCTCCCTGCAAACCTCCAGTTCTCCACGGGAGCCTTCCATCTCCCAGTGGTTGCAGTTTAACCAAGTGGTAGTGGAGAAAGAAGGAACAAGCCCTGGAATTCTGCATGATGGGTGTTCAGGCAGGCCTGGGCACAAACCAGCATTTTTGTACAAACTCATATGCAGTCCCTCAAGTGCTTGCAGTAGATGCTAAATCCCAATCATCCTGAAAAAAACCCAACCCTGAGGCACCTCCCAGCTTCCAGACGCCACACACCCAGTGTGGGGGATATTCCAGCAGGAACAATCACTGGGGTGGCCCCTGGTCATCACCATGTCTTGCATTTTTTCTGTCTGTTTTTATCTCTGCCGGGGATGTGAGTTTTTCTTCCGGTCTTTTGGCAAAGCTCCTGGCTAACTCCAGGAGCTCCAAGGTTCATCCCGTTCTCTTCTTTTGCAGGAATGGCCTCTGGCAGCAATGCCCTGGACAAGGTGGCCCCAGGGGCGGGGCCGAGGGGCTCTAAGCCGGGAACGGCCCCGCCCGCCAGGTGCTTGCTCAGAGCAGGGTGCGAGCAGGTCATTCTGCAGCGTGGACACACAGAAGAGATCACCAGCCAAACAAACGGCCCCCCTTCCCCCCTGCTTCGCTCGGTGCCCGCCCCGAGCTACCCTCCAATCCCTTCCTACAAAGGAGAGGAGAGATTCAGTGCCCAAAGGATTCATAATCCACAGCAGCTGAAGTACAAAATGCTCCCAAACCGTACCCCCCAAACAGTCAAACTCCTGACCTTGGCTGTCCCATCACTGGCTCTTCCCACAGTGTTTGAGAACACCAAAAAAAGCCCTGCACACTGAACCTGCTGCTGAACTGATGGAAGAGATGCTGTCCTGTCTTGCCTCTGCTGCAAAGTTTCTGGTCTAAAGTTTCTCTGTCTTGGAGTTTCTGGTTTAAAGCCCCCAAAAAGCACAAGGCCGTTTAAGAAATGACCAATCTGCCCCCAGCGCTTGGGATTCTTTCAGGTGCCCGGTTTCAGGTGATCAGTCTTGTGTGTTTCATCTGGAACCTTGTGTAATTGGCCCCTGAAAATCAAGAAAAAGCAAACTCTACTTCCTTTTCAAGTGGACAAGGAAGCTTTCCATAAAATTTCACATACCCAAGAGGGGGAAAAAGGAATTAGCTGCAGAAACCTGTCCAGCATGAATACTGAGGTGAACCTCAGAGATGTGTCAGCATGGACCTGGAAATCACAGAGAGCAGTATTACAAATCGGAAGATGCTGTGTATTTTATGTAAAACGTGAGCAAGAGAAAACCTCCTGATGTGAGCAGGAATCACCTCAGGCTCACCCGGGGGAATCCATACCATGGCAGTAGCACAGCTGCTTGAAAAGATTGGGTGTTCCAGACCATTGTCTTCCCATTGCTCTGAATCACTGCTGTCATTAAAAGCAGGAAAGGAAAGGTTACACTTGGAGAAACCTATTTTGGGTTTTTTTTAAGACAATCTAGTAGCAGGCAGTAAATTACTGTAATAAACCACAAGCGAGACAGGCCTGAAAACTGTTGTGATTTAAAAAGTTCTAAAGCTGGGGGTTCATAAAGGAGCACTGTCATAAAGGCCTAAGTGGTCACGAGTAAGAGAGAGACAGAAGATAAGAAACAACTCTTTGCTGTCTCTTCCAGCCCCAGAAGCAGCAATCCACAAGCCAAACAGTAATCTGCAGATGAAACTACCAGGAGCCCAGAAGAGGAGAAGCAGCTCTTCCTGCAACAATTTCCTTAGGAGTCAGCCTGTGTCCATTGCTGCCCACAGCAGAATGGGCATCCTGAGCACCAGAGGGGCTGGAACACAAATTCCTTGGAGAATGAAATGCAGGCAGCCCAGAGCTACTGTTCAGAGTAAATCTTTAGAAGCTGATTGTATCTTACTGAAAACAACACTAAGCTCACCTGCCTTTCTGTTTGTTAAAGGATTTATCACCTCTTCAACAATAATTAAAACAGTATCTGACACTGGAAGTGCATTTGCAGATTAAAAAAAAAAGTATTCTTAAAATTCTTAAAGATCTGGCAAATCAAATGTATATAAAGCACAAGGGAAGAGGAGGGGCAGACACTGATCTTTTCTCTCTGGTGACCAGTGACAAGACCCAGGAGACTGGAGCTGGGCCAGGCCAGGTTTAGGGTGGATATCAGGACAAGGTTCCTTCCCCCAGAGGGTGCTGGGGCACTGAACAGGCTCCCCAGGGAATGGTCACAGCCTCAAGGATGCCAGAACTCCAGGAGTTTGGACAATGCTCCTAGGCACAGGGTGGGTTTGTTGGGGTGTCTGTGCAGGGTCATGAGCTGGATTCTATGATCCTGATAGAATCTCCTAAGGTGGGAGGGACCTATGATTGAATAATTAAGAAATCAATTTGCTTAACCTATTGTGACAAGATGAGGTCTAAGGATGGAACCACTCCTCTCATAAAATTTCTATCCACTCATCTGAAAGTATTTTGCTAAATACTAAAGGCTCAGTAGTATTGTCTTCTCTGCAACACAGCCCTATCTGTAAGGTTTGTGAAAGCAGCAATGTTTGAAGTCAGATTTTTTGTTTAAAAGCACTGCATGTTACCTGAGCTGTTGTAGAGTTCAGAGTTCTGCTGCTCACCTTAGAGGGCCTTTCAGGAACACCCTGATAAACCTCACTGTTACCCATTAACAGTGTTAACCAAGAGCCCATTAATTACATGACTTTCTCTCCATTGTGCCAAGGTTCCCTGAGTGGTGTAGGACATGTTATGGATGTTGGGTCACGTACACTTGGAATCTGCAAATGCCAGGGAAGAAAAGTTACCACCCAGACAGGGTCAACACTATGGCAGCAACAGCCAAGCAAGAGCTTTCCCACAAAACCTTTTACCATTTCCAAAGATTGTGCCATTATTTGTAATGGTTTTGACATGAAAACAAATCAGTAATAGAAAGTTATGTGCAGTGCCCACATACCTGAACTTACCTTTAAGAGATCAGGCAGGCTGAGGTAGTGTATTCCCTTTTCTGTCCCATTTAAGCTCTTTTCCCTGAGATAAAAGCACTTCACAGGAGCTGACGCATACAGAGCTTTTAGGGCCCTTGCTGGTTTGTATGTTTGTTGACTGGTTTTTTTTTTTTAATCCTCAGTGTGGTAGGCTGGTATAATGTGGCAGGAGTTCCCCAGGAGCAGAGGAAGTGCACCAGTAAAACTGACTACTTCCAAAGGACATAGTTTAGTGGCTCATTCCCCACTTCACTGGCTTTTCCTTCTGGATCCTAATTCATCAGGAATGGGGAATAAAATTATCATCTTCAGGGAAGTCCTAAGTGACACAAAAAGTTTTCCAGCTGGTGGTGACTTCCTGGGATTCCAGGACATTTTATGAATCTAAATGAAGCAAAAGACTGAAAAGTAAAAAAGTGAAAAGCAAAAGTGGAAAAGGCCAGAAATCAGGGTCTGGGGAGAAGCAGCAGCAGCACATCTTTAAGAATAAATCCATTTCACTTTGGATCATGAACAGAAACATTGCTGTGAGCAGTCACTAAAATGACTTTAAGCCTTTTGTGCTTGTGAGTAAACCAAGTTTTCCTGTATTCTAAAAAGTGTAAGATCCACAGCAAATTCCAGAACAACAAAGCACCACAGGAAAGAAATCTGCGCTCAATCTCTGCTTTAGACTCACGCAACAGCACTGTACTTGAGCACACCCTACAAAGGAATCCCAAAAGCACAGAAAGGATCCTCCTTGCCCCCAGAATATCAAATGTTCATAGAGTCACACAACTGTTTAGGTTGAAAAAGACCTCGAAGATCAAGTCCCACTATAACCCAGGACACCAAATCCACCACTACCCCGTCCATCGGTGCCACACATGAACATCTTTGAACACCTCCAGGAATGGTGGTTCCTCCCCTGCCCTGGGCAGCCTCTGCCAATGCTTAATAAAAAACCCTTTTAGTGAACAGCTTTGCCCCAATATCCAATCTAAACCTCCCCTGGCACAACTTGAGGCCAGTTCCTCTCATCCTGTCCCTTGGGAGCAGAGCCTGACCCCCACCTACCTCCAGTCAGGGAGTTGTAGAGCGCGATGAGGTCTCCCCTGAGCCTCCTTTTCTCCAGGCTGAGCATTCCCAGCTCCCTCAGGAGCTCCTCACAGGTCTTGTGCTTGCAACAGGAAGTGGAAAAGTTCAGGGTTAATGTGTGGACGCCTTCAGAGTTAATTCCTGGAGGACACGAGGGTGTTCTGAAGCTCTGTTTGAATTCCCAAAAATGCACATTAGCTTGGATTACAGGCTCTCCCTGCCTGGGGAGCATCAAACTGAGCTACCAAAATCCACAGGAGTTCCACATCCCTGTTTATGTTTTTAGGAAAGGAGCCTGGGATCTGAAAGAACAAGTATTTTGTATTTCAGCTCAGTATTAGACAGAATTGCCAGCAGACTAACAGCAGGGCATCAAAATAGTATTTATTGACCTGGTTTAACCACATCCTCCCATTACCTGCACCATGCCAGGAACAAACTGTCAGTATCTCACTAGAATTGTGCTGCTACACAAACACAGGTAAGCACACACCATCTCAACAGTATTAAAAAAAATCTATTAATTTCACTGGAAATATTTACAAGTGACACTTTTTCTTGAAAAGGCTGCTTTAAGCCAGAAAAAAAATTCACAAATAGTAAAGAGAGAATCTAATAAATGACTTGAAAGTCACAATATTGATCATTGGCTGCAAAAGAATCAAAGTTACATTTTTTGGGCTTATTTTTTAGGGATAGCCAAGAATCCAAAAATAGTGGTTTGACTCTAGACATATAAATCTTGTGAAAGAATTAATCTGCTCCTTCAGTAACAACAGCTGCCCCATTTCCAAACTAATCCAGTTAAAAAAACCTGTTGTAATAAAGTCTGTATAATTTTAAGTTATTTATGTACTCATTTATCTATGAGCTACAGTATTTGCTGGTTTATTTAGCATTTATTTCTAGAATAGAAAAGAGAAAATGCATTTTACTGTGGCAGAATCTCCAAAGTGCCTGTTTATTTCTCCCACTTTGCTCCATGATATAGCCCAAAATTCAGAAAAAGCAGAAAACTTCATTCTAATAAAGCAAGAGAACTGATCATTTTGGCCCCATGTCTGTAAAAAAAGAGATCTGAATGCAGGAAATTACATCCAAATTAAATGGGAAAAAAACCCCAAAGGTCTATAGAGTTAAAAAAAAAAAGAAGAATCAATCCAAGAAGCCATTCTAGCAAAGCACCATCACCAAAAAGGCGTCATCTGCAAAATGAGTCATATCTATAAGATACAGAGCTGCTCTGTCAAGCAGAGGAAGCCACTTCATGTCCTGATCGTGTCGTCGTGAGGACAGGGTGGTTCCCCAGCAGTACAAGGGTGACATCTAGTGATGGCCACATCCATCGGTTCCCAACTCCAGCCTTCCTAAAAACACCTGACACGGGCTGCCATCCTCACCTGGAGTGAGAGAGGTTAGGGTTGTACCTATGTTTAAATGTCTGTATTAAAAAGATGCACATGTATCAGATATCTTCAAATGCTTTCATTACCTGAATTAAAAAAAAAAACCAAACCAAACCCAAACATGAAGAAAACAGGAAAATATCTGTAATTTTATGATATATAATCTATACAAAAATTTGTTTAAACATTGAATACCAGAGATAAAAAGATCCACTTGCTATATTAGTGCCATGTTGTTCTAATGCAACCTCTGAAGTGCCATGTTCTTGAGTCATTTGCTGTAACTGGGATACAATCCTTGCAAAAGCTGTTCCCAAAAGATCATTCTGCATAGCATTTACTTACAGAGCTATAGTACAAAGAGATTTTAAAAAGTCACACACTCAAGCAGTAGAAAATTCTCCCAATCTCTCCAAAAACATAAAAGATGCTCTAGAATTTTAACATTTTTTCACTGACAGAGTGCAAGCCTCACTCTGGAGCCAAGGCAATCCATCCAAACTTCTCCAGTTAGTAAAGAACCTGGGACAAGACCAAAGTGCTTTATTACAAATAGAGCATTATTTTTCTCTGGTTCTGTGCACTGCCTCTCTAATAATACATTACAAACAATACAAAATAGTAATTAAGAGTTTGTTGGTCTTTTCTTATACCCTTCTCATGTTTGTGTACTGGGAAAATGACTGTTTCACTCAAAACATTCTCTTCTGTTAGGGTGTGATCCAACCCCAGTCCTTGCTCCCAGATCTGTAGGCTTCGTTTTCACCTTTGACTGCAAAAATTGCACTGCTGAGAAGTGCAAGGAATCACAAACTCCATCATTTAAGAATTACAATACCTTATTTTACAACTGTAGTGTGTGCAAATCGTTATCTCAATTAAATTTAATAGTTACAAATATTCTCAAACCATGTAACTACATACAGTAGGTTCTACAGAAAGTAACATGGATAACCAATATTCTTCAACTTGAAACAAAAACAATAAATAAAAGTTTGAAGTATTAAAACTATGAAAAAGTAATCCTGTACATTGTACAGTACCTTTTGGTTAAAGCTTCTTAGCAAAAATATACTAATGTGTTCTAAGCATTCCAGTTACTGATGGTTCAATATTAAAATTTCAAGGTTTCCTCATCATGAAAAAAATATTGCATTTGTCCATAGGTGCAGCAGAAGATGTCTCTCTCTGAACAAGGCTTCAGTCTTTAAAAATCTCGAGACAGCAAGTCTGAATTCAAAGGAACCATTACAAAACTCGAATACAGTACTGAGGATGTAGCATTGTTGTGCATGAGGGGTTTGACATTCCTGTCTCCCAAAGCAGCTCTAGAGAGCCCACTGGATATCACTGAGGTCAGCTGGGTCTCCCAGGCCTCCATCAGCCTCCAGGTAATTCATCAGAGCTGTCATTGCAGTGTCATCGTGCTCACAGATGGCATCGAAGTCCAGCTGAGAATTGCCACCTGCAAAGTGATTAAAACAGGACGTTTGAAGCAGGTATGAACACTATGAAGCATGGAGAACATGGTAACTTGCAAAACAGAACTGATTTGAAGCAGCACCTGCCTTTGAAGTCAAGGCAAATATTTCTATGTTAAAAAAACCCTTACTTGACTCCTTTTTAGTTTAAAGCCATTACTCCTTGTTCTATGTTGTTGGGGTTGTTTTTCATTCTTTTTTCCCAAACTTTTATCAGAGGATTAGCTTTTTTCCTCTGGTGTTTCTTTTTCAGTGTTTTTCTTCTTTGGTTAGTTGGTTTGGGGTTGTCAGGGTCTGGGTTTTTAAATTTTTTTTAAAGGCTCATAGTTCAACTGGAAGAAAACTGCAGGTTATAAATAAACAAATAATGGTAAATGAGGGAGAAGAGGGAGATAGAAAAGTTTCTTAGAGCTGAAATACAGGATATGCTTTTACAGCAGTTTGCCTTTTTTGTTAAACATAATGCAGTGGCATTTTCCCCTTACAGGGCCAGGGAATCCTGTATCCAGACAAACTTAACAAGAGGAAAAAAAAAAATTCTTTCTGAACCATTTTGAGCAGTCCTTGCTCCCAGCTTGCAGATAAGAAAGAGGAAAAGTGCTAAAGGACAGTAATTCTCAAATTACAAGCAGTTCCCTAATATTGCACTGAATTACTTTTCCCTCCCCATCTCTATCCTGGAGAGAGAACAATAAAGTGCCTCATGAAAAGTGTGGCCTGCAAGAATGTAATGGTAAACTTTAGTTACAGATGTTGGTTTTGGTCATGAGCTTGCCTCACTGATTAAATTTAAATTTGATGTTTGCCTTGCAGCAGTAACACACCCATTTTCAGAGTGCTCTCATCTTCAGACAGACAGACAGACAGACAAATCTCTTTACAATTTATACGTGGTTGTAAAGTAGTGCACTCAGAAATGACACCACTGGTCAGAAATTTCAGCCCCTGCAACTCCCAGAATATCCCCAAGAGAAATGAATCTTACTGAGGAGAGGTTCATTACTGGGAAATGGGATAGCACCCTGGGTTTGTTCTGAATTCTCTAGAGCTTCTGTTTCTGAAGGACATAATTGAATCAACTCTTTATTTGGCACCTGAAAGAGCAGAATCGGTAGAAAGAACAGAATTAGATCCTAAATTTAGTAACAAATATTACATTACAGAAACTTCATAGATTGCTGTCAAATTATTAAGAACTAAATAGAGAAAGTGAAAAATATGCATCATCAGGCAGATATTTTGCATTTAGAAACAACTTTTTTAGAAGTTCATATAGCACTGGACCTGTCTAAATACAAGCTGTGACTTACACAGCTGTCAAAGGTACTTCACAGTGGTGGCACTGCTTGAGGGTCTAATTCACTGTTCAGTAAATAAATCCAGCACAGAATGTACTGGTTTGCACTTTCCCCATCTACTATCATAAACTACAAATTCCCAGTGACATCATGTTTGTCCCTGTCAAAACATTCTAGTTAAGAGGTTAAAAAAGCCCTCATACCTCCCAGGTTCTATACGCATTAAACTATATTAATCATAGCAAAAGAGATGGAAGTCATCCTAACCCAAAAAAAGATAATTTTTTTCCTGATATTTGTTTTATTTAACACATACATGCAATTTAGCAGGAGAGACTCCTAGGATTGCCTGACTTGTGTATATTCTACCAGGGAATTAATAAAGGTGAAATGCCTTCCAAAAGTATTTCAGGAATAAATGGGATACCAAAGCCCAGAATAAAGAAAAATCTTCAATGAATATGATAAAATTATCCTTATGATGAGACATTACATTATTTAGAGAGTTCAGGATATATATGTCAAACAACTCTTAAGGAGGAAGATCTGTGGTAACACAGGGGAAAACAGATCATAAAAAAACAGGGGAAATCAAAGCAATTCCTAGACCAGAATAGTGGGGTTTCTTCATAGGAAATGAGAATTGCAGTGAAAAACTGTCTTTAACAGGAAAGAAATTTACATTCAAAGAAGAGCTGATGGGGAAGTTTGTTCATACAGTGTCCAATACAAAACATACCACATACTTAGGTAAAAAGAGATGTTAATTATTCCATAGCTATGGGCAATAACTATGTTAGTTATAGTTTGTGGTGTTACAAGCACTACTAGATTAACATAACTATCAACTTTTAGAAGACCAATAAAATACCTTCAAAGTCACAATTTTAAAAATTTCAAAACAGCACAGATTTTTTTAAAAGGCTCTTCAAAAACGTTAAGATTAAAAGGACAAGCAAGAGAAAACAAAAACTTTCACAACAATCACAACAGGTGATCTTTAGTCTCTGATGGTTTTCTAGCAAGAGTTTCAATTCAGTTCCAAATCCAGGAGAGGCACCATCCCCTGAATGCTCACACTGAGCACAGTGGTGGAGCTTCAGCAGATCCTGCTGAGTGGAGACTGCAGCCTCAGAACAGCCCCTTAAGCTTGAACTGATGCCCGTGTAAATGAGGTGGGAACTGCAGCCACATCACTCAAAGACTCTCACAGCTGCCAGGCTGTGCAATACCTTGCACATTCTCTCTCAAAAACGAATCAGGGCAATCTGGCTCAAACACAGGCTTTGAGCTGACATTAACCTTTGAATTTTGGATTTTTACAAGCAGGAGCATACTCACATCGCTGCAGTTTATAGTTAAAGCTGGAGAAGGTGACTTTCTCAGGAGATGTGACGGACTTAACTCTCCAGAGGGTGAGGAATGCAACCTAAAATTGCATATATTTAGTTGATTCATCAGGTCACATTAATCAAATACTGAAAAATAGACTGTGTGTTGCAGAACCCACCAGACTTCCCCAGTGACAAAGCATGAGCCAGCTAATTTGAAACAATGATGTCTTAAATTCTCCAGAAGATTCTAAATTATCCTGCTCCGAGTTTTGGTAGCAGGAAACACAGAAGAGATCAGAAAAGGCCATGGGCACAATTCCTTAAACACACTTTTCTGTCTGTTGAATTACCAGCACAGTGATGTGCTCTGCCAGGCATGAGACTGACATTAGATTACAATAGTATCTCATAATGCTATTGCTCAACCTAAAAAATGTTATACATATAATACAATAAAAGTGAAACTGGAGCAACCCTCACATAATCACATACCCCTTGTCCCTGTCTTTACTTAAAAGCCTGATGATGATGTTATGCGTTTATTACCTTTGTAATTCTAATATTTCATTTGCAATTTCGGTTCCTATACTTCCAGCACCAAGAACTGTTCCAGAGGACATTCCAGGTACACTTACTAAAGACTGTTTTACAGCATCTGTAGATAAAAAAACAAAGCTCAAACAAAACCTTAAACCCAGAGCAGTTTCACTGCAGAGCAAGGATTTGTTTTAAAGCAGCTCTTGTTCTAGATATACTTATATATATACACTATGTAAGTATGTATTTTCATAATTCAGAAATTCCTTTTAATACTGATTCACGGCAGAGGGTGTTGCAATATAAAATGAATAATCTGTTTGTGAAAACTGTTTTTCTCCAGTAGTGAAATATACTTAATCACTGCCACCTCCAGTGTCTCTCACAGACATTGCAAAGAACACGAGTTTAAAAAAACCCTTGGATTTCTCACCAACTGAAATGAGTTATTGAAAAAACATTTTGAAAAGCAAAAATAAAGACTTCACAGCAAGATGACAGAACAGCATGCAGAAAGCAGAATCTATACACAGCAGAAAAATAATAAAAAATATGTCCTGTATCAGTATTGCCCTGTATTTTATAGGTAAACTCAGCATAATTGCATTTGTTCAGAAAACTGGGCAAAATATGAAGGGTCTGTGACAGAAGCACAGTATCCTACCAACCAAAACCCCAGCTCTAACAGAAGCTGCTAGAAACTAAAAGTATGTTACAGACACTTCTTTTTAGACTTCTGTGACTTATATCAATTAGGATTCTGTAAGTAACTAGAAACTGTCACCAGAAGTAGTCTTAAAACAAAACCTAATCCTTCCTTGCACACAACCTAGAATAAAATCTCTAGACTGGATAAATCTAAACTGACTGATCAGGAGATGCAGCTGTGATAACCGTAAGAAGTGACACTTGCCTTCTGCAGGGTGGGAACTGTAGAGGACCTCTTCTTCAGTTGATTCCTTATGACCTCTGAGATTTAAAGAAATAAAAAAACCCAAATCAAACCACAAAAAGTCAGCAGGTTTTTTTTCAAGAGCAAAATCCATAACATATGTTTAATTTCAATAATACTTTACACAGAATCAAAGGTAACATCCTCAAACTAGGGAAATATAAAGATATTCCTCACATATTTGCATGTTCAGTCCTTTGCAATGTTTCTGAGCAGTGGGTGAAATACTAATTGCCACGTACTCTCCAAGTAAAAAGGAAAGCCAATAGGATTGGCTGTGCTCCATGGCAAGGGAAGAGGGCTGTCATTTTTACTGTTAGCAGGGAAATCAGGTAACCAGGAACAACTGCTACAAGGACAGGTCAGTGTCTGCCTCCTGCCAGCAGCTGCTGCCCTCCTTCCCTTCTGCAGCTGCAAATGCCCACAATCTCCAGGACAGGCCCAAGTGTCCTTGGGCTACTGGCCAGCACAGACTGTCTGAACTACTCTTCTCTCTCTCCTTGGGGAAAAAGGACATGGGCAAAAGAGCTGGGTGATGTTGACTTAAGGCATGAAACAGATACAGAATGGGCAAAAGGCCCCCTCAACAACTTTATTTCATGGAAATAAAATCCTCTGTGTCCCCTCTCAAAACCCCAGTCATTGGCAAAGATCGTGAGTACCACTGGAACAATCCAGATTACAGCCCCATTGCAAGGTGCAGAGAATGAAAAAGAATTACAAATAAAAAGAGCAATTAAACACACGCATTTCCTGTCCCACAGGCTCCACCCCTGCAATCAATTTGGAGAGGATCTTTCTGTCCTGCCTTGCATTTCCCACCATCTATCAGTTGTGCTTCTCCACCTCCTGACACCTGCGGGATAGGGCAGCACTTGGAACTGGGTCAACTGACACACAGAGGGTTGTAAAGACCAGAAGGACAAGCAGAATTAACTTGACAGTTCCATTTATTCTAATCTACTTTTCTTCAAGATCCTTCCCTTCTTCCTCTAACAAGAAACTCTTTCACCTCATTTGTTTCCTACTGGGAAGCAGCATAGTTTTCAGAGTCAAATCCACAACTTAGGCCTGAAAAAAAATAGCTGGTAAATATCAAAAAACTGTTTGTCCAGGTTGTTCAGCCCATTTCTGTGCAGAGCTGATGTTTTCTAGCCTTGTTCTGCTCCCTAAGCACGTTATTTTCTGTTAGTACTAACTGTAGTTATGACAAAAAATAAACAGAGAGTCATATAAATTACTTACAATACCACCGTGTTGTTTGATACAATGTACTCCAGCTCTTTGGTCCAAGGATTCATGAAACTAAACCACTGACTCTTTAAAGTAACAAAAGTCCCATCTTTTGCTCTAAATTTGTAGGAATTTGTAAATACTTTTTCTTTATTCTGCAACACTAGATAAGAAAAGGAAAGTTATAATCACCATATTTAAGCTTAGAAAGGTAACGTTAAAAATAATAAATCTGTTTTATAGCATCATAAAACCCAAAATGTTTTTGTTGGCCAGACACAGAATGACATGCCAGAACAAACTGGGACCTGTTCTAAAATCAAATTATAGTTTCAGCAGGGTCATAAATCTTATATTAAAACCAAATACTAAGTTTCTGCAAACCACTAGGAGACTCATGACTTGGTGAGCTTTCTTAACTCATGTCTTTAATTATGTTATCACACACATCTGCTCTTCAGGATTCCTTCCTCATAAAGAATGGAAGCAGAGGGTTTGGCAGATAC
Source organism: Coloeus monedula (assembly GCF_965178545.1). NCBI lineage: Eukaryota > Metazoa > Chordata > Aves > Passeriformes > Corvidae > Coloeus > Coloeus monedula. Next base: position 14,885,535 of record NC_138784.1, read on the forward strand.
ACTGACATTATTCCCCCACAATTAAGACCCTGCACCAGGAGCCAAGACAACAGAAGTTTCTCCCTGCTTTTATTACAAGCCTTACACAGGCATGTCTTAACAGAGGCATCAAAAAGGGCAATGCTGAGGTTGGGTAGTTTGGGTTTGTAGTGTTTTCACTTGCAGTTACATGTAGCTGTAAGTAGTGTGGGAAGACCAACTATTTTGTACCTTCTTTATGTTTTTCAGCTAGGTGATTGTGATCATCTTGATGGCAGTACTCATAACAAGAAGTTCCTAGAAGCTCTTGTGGCAGGTACCCTAAAATTGCTGTTGCGCTGTTAGAAATAAAAACGTGAACTACAGCGGATGCAAAGCTGTTTTCTTCTGTATCAGATAAAGCAGAACATTAACATTTAAACAAACAGATGCCTGGGTTCATGTTTGGGGGAAAAAATAGAGCATTAGTACAGCTCTAAAACAACAGGAAGTATTTTTCATGGCAAATTATTCCTTTCAATGAATGACAATTCAAAGGTAAAGTAAGTGTTTAAACATGCAAACCATATGTACACACAAAATACTTCTGCTTAGTGGCTTCCCTTGGCCAGTCAGAGTGCTGGTCACACATAAGAGTCAATAAAAAACTCAGCAGTTGAATTTTGCTCTTCCACTCAAAGGAATTGGTTTTAAACTGACATTTTTAGTTGAAAGAAAAGAAGACTGAAAGCAATAACATTTCCAGTGACAATGAAATTCAAAATGCAGAGTGGTAACTAGGTCTCTACAACAAGTAAGTCTGGTTCAGAAAGTACAGAAAATGGGAACTGAGTTCTCACTTTTAATGAAATAATTTGGTGCCTCATTTAGATAGAATGTATTTGTTACAAATGGTAAGATTCTCAGAAGCAATAACTTTTGGTTAAATGTTTTATTACTTCAGTCATATGCAGAGCTATGAAGCTCTAACTTGAGATTTTTCTTTATGAATAAATGGGTCCATTTTATAACTTGTTTTAACCTTGCTAGCTCACCATTTTCTGTAGGACAATACACTTCTATACATTATATATTATTTGACAAAAAAACAAAGCCCAAGTGCACATAGATTAAGAGTTAACTGCTTCTTGTGTAGAGCAGAAAAAAATTCTGAAAATTAGAATTTTGAGAATTCTCAAGAAATTCTCAAAAATTGAAAATTCTAATTAGAACTTCTACCCTGCTGGAGAAATTACAGCTTTGACAGAGGATCAGAAAATGGAAGCAATGTTGTCTTTTCTCTTCATTAAAGAACAAAACGCTTACCGCTGATCTACATAAACAAATTTTCCATCCATGGCAAATCGTGTAACAAATTCTGTTGCTTTGACTTTTATCTCTCCACTCTTTTGTGGAACAATATAAGGGTGTAACCTCCCAATTGCAACAAGACAGTTAAAGTTACTACTGTCCTTTTCTACATCATTTTCCTCTTCCACTCCCACCTCATTAGGAGGCCAGTTCTTCAAATACCCAGTACAGTGAATGGTGCAGTATTTTCTGTGATCTAATAGAAAGAAATTAAATAAGAAGCAGTTATTGTTCAAAGAGTAAACCAAACTACTTATTTTATTCTGTTGGCCATGAGACCATCAACTATATTTCATGCTTACCTACACCACCTGTACAAAGCTATACACAATTTTACAGAGTTTTTTAAAACAAATTTTGTTCTATTCAATTTGGGCTTACCTGCAGAGAGAGCTTCTAAACCTATGTAAGATTTAGGAAGATGAGTTATGGGTGTTGGCAGTTCAAACACAAGTTAGACAGAAAAGAAAGCAATAACCCACAGATCTCTTTGTCTTTATATGGTTTCATATGGATTGTGAATTAAAATTAAGCTGAGGCCCTCTGTAGCTTCCAAATCAATTTACCTTTGGTGAGCACAATGATCTGAATATATGCTCACTGCAGTTGCTGAAAGAATTAGTCAAGAACAACCCAAAGCAATCCAGCTTATTTTCTATTTACCTCAGGCTTCTGAAGTTTTATGGGAAGACAAATATTTTAAATATCTTAAATTCCAGCATACACTGTCATTCATCCCTTTCTGCTCCCTAAATAACATGCAAACACCCTATAAGCATCAAGGTTTGACATTATGTGTCCTACAGCAGCCGCCTTTCCTAAAAAAGGCCAAAGCATTCTTGACATCTGTATGCTGAACAGGATGCTTTCCATAGGTTTGATTTTCCTCTCTACTACAAAAAACACAGATCAACTCTGCAAAATGAGAAGCCAAGTTATCCCACTATGATTTTGTCAGTTTCTCAGGTGCCTTCCCTCAAAACTGCTTTCCCAAGAAACATTTACAGAAGTTAAATTTTTATCTCACTGAGTTATCTGACACATCAAGGGATACCACATTCTATTTACTTACAATCATGGGCCTCTTAAAATTTGTGGTGTCTCTCAACAGTAACAGGTTACATTGAAAAACAGAACTTGGAGGATCTTTTCAGGATCAAACAATTTCAGCACACCTTTGCAAAAATCAATACTAGGGAATTAAAACAAAAGCTGGAAATTGCATTTTAAAATTGAAATTTAAATTTTCACTGAAAACTTGACAAGATTATACTGCTCTACAGGCATACCAATGTATGAACTAAATTAAAATTACTGGGAAAATGAATGGAATTACACTGACAAATTAAATTTATTATGAAAAGGGGAAAAACAGGAAAACTCATACTTTTAAATACACACAACACAAAAAGTAAATCAGAAAATAAAGTTGGTTTACTTGCTTTTTTTCCTTCAAAATAGTAGAGTTTGCAGGCCTTATTCACTCAGTTATCTTCAAGACATAAGTTATTTAGTTTAATTCTTCTGATCTGCTCCAGTTCTTTCAAATACTTCCCTGTGCCTTCTAAAATTTGACCACAACAGATCACATGCTCCTATAGAGCCACTGTACCTCAGGTTCCTTCCTCCCTCTTTCCAGGAGGCCACAGGGAGGAGAAAGAGTACAATTAGACTGTTTTTCAAAAGGTGTCCCTGGTTCACATTTACACTGCTCTACGGCTACTTGGTGAGATCAGTCAGAACTAGAAGGCCATTACTGACTCGGAATTTAAACAAGTTTCAAGAGAGAAAGCCCCCACTTCATCTACACTCTTTGAATACCTTTCTTCTTTGGGTTGGGCAAACACTCCTTCTCCTCTTTGACTGTGGTCCTGCTACACTTTATCCGACAGAAGAAGGAACGTCGAGCACCAGAGTTCAGCCGAGCTGGTCCAGCTTGGAAATCTGTGTGTACTTGCAAGCCAGCTTACAAAGATTTAGTAAAGTAGTTTAAAAAAACCAAGATCAAGCAATAAAACTTCAGAAAACAAGATGCTTTCTTCATTTACCTCCCAAGTACATTCTCCTTTTTAGCTGCCTAAATTTTGTCCTTGCAATTAGAAAAGTCTAATAGTTTAAATAGGGCAAAGAAAACATGATTGACACAGATTTCAAAATTAGAAAGAACTACTAAACTACTTTTAAACCCTTCTTGATATTCTGAATAGTATTTTACTACATATGCTTTGTCAGCTTTCAACTTGTATTTGGTACAAGGAAGAACTGCAAAGATGCTTGTAAAAGCCAGCTACAAAATAGCCACTAGTTGCACAGTACATAATGCTTTCTTATTAGAAACAACTGTAAACAAAAGAAGGTTTGGTTACATTGGGATTGACACTTAGCATTTTCAGAGAAGACAGTGATTCTTGATATTGAAGTATTTTATCCCATGTTCGACTACATCAGGTCTTTTGTATTGACAAGACCTAGCAAATACAAGAAAAAAAAGTAGTATGCTGGTAGGAAGAATGTCAGACCACATCTTGGTAAATGCTTAACAGTGATTTCAGTAATTTAACAGAATTTCAGTAATTCTTATGATCTAAATCAGGTATTTTCTGGGCTAGCTTTTCAATTCTAAATGCATTTTAAGCAGCAGATACGCATTCAAATGTTTGTTTCATAGAAATACCTCAGGTTTGTTCATCCATACATCCATCCAAACACCTGAATACATCCTGACTAATAATTTAATTAATTAACATCTCTTGAAAAAATCTGAGCACGTTCAGCTCTGACTTACTTTTTCCATCTACAAGCTTTTCCCTAGGCGAGACATCCGATGAAGAAAGTTGCTCCTTAACTTTTGCAACATCTTTTGGATGTAAGTAGTCAAATAAACTTTGTCCAATTAAACTGGCCTATTAAAAAAAAAAAAAAAAACAACAACAAAACCCAAAAGAGATGAGAACCACACCATTTTGGAACAGGACCCCACACATTACTTATCTCAGGAAAAAAGTCAATACCACAGTTACTCCAAACATCAATATTTTGATTTACATTTCATTTGTCATTGTTTAATATAATTTTTATTAAAAAGGGTAGTAAAAACATAGCTTGCTATGTCCCTTTGAAAAACAGCAGACTTCAATGGAGATTAAACAAGTTCTGTACAACCAAATGCTTTATTTATGTAAATAATGCAATTCCTGATCCTAGCCAAAGAAGGTTATGCACAAAGTAACTCTCAGATTATTGGGGAAGGAGGGAAGAAATAGGAAGTAAGATGAAATATTCAACTGTCTAATGACTCTCAGCTCTACTTTGGTTGGATAAACTGGCACCATTGAGCCAGGAGCAGGCTGGAAGTGAGGGGTCAACTCACTATAGCACTCCTTAGTAGAGGATTTTTACAGAGATGTCTCCAGCTGGGATGCATTCTACCTTCTCACTCTGCTTATCCCAAGTAACTGACCTGCTGCACCACTTTCTTTTGGAACAGGAAGGAATTCTCACAGAAGTGGGCTGGTGTGGGTTTTCCACTGCTTACCTTCAGCACAGCAGCCAAATCAAAGGCTAGAAAGGAGTTGTGTTGACAAGCTCTAGACTCAAACTCTGGATAAACACCCAGCCTCTTGCCTTTTCCCAGTCCCCGTCTAATCCTAACGCAAAGGGAAAATGCTGAGTGCTGCTGAGACAGGCTAACAGCAGCCTTACCAAAACATCCAGGTGTAACAAACCAGATTAAGCTGCAGCATGGGATTCAGAACCTAGAACAATTCCCAAATAAGCTAGTAAATCCATTGTTTTATTAAAGTCAGTCCTCTGAATCTCCTCTGGAATGAAGGAGATCTTAAGGGTCTGGAACTAGGTATGTGTAACATGAGTGACTCTAGAAATGCACTTTTAGTTCTTGAGCAAAATCAGTGTACAAGTTAAAAAAAAAATTAACTCTGCTTTATGCTTATTCCCCTAGGATGATTCATTTCCCTTTAATTAAAGAAGATAGTTTTGCACTTAAAAAAAAAAAAAAAAGAGATAAAAATAAATCTATGAAAGAGTCCAGATTGGTTATCTGTACATTTATAAAGAAAATGAAGATAGCACAAATGGTTTCAAAGTTACAAAAGTAGACAGATGGCAGCACTAACTGTTTTAGCCTCTGTTTGTGAAACAGAAGTCATTGATACAGGAACAAATTATCATCCCTTGATTATTTGTGGTAATTGCCCATACTGTTAAACGTCAGCTAATGGAAAGTACTTCTATTTTTCTTATTTCCCTTATTCTACAGGCTAAGCTGGCTCCCATTCAGTTTCTTTCAGGTTAAGGGTACACACTCAGATAGTTATTGTGGATGATGTGTTATGTGGTGCACCCAAGCATAAAGGCATCACCAAGGACAGCTTTAATTAACTTCCACTGCTGAACTACCCATTTTCCTTGGCCTAAAAAAAAAACCCCAAAATCACTTCACTATGTGAAAGAAAATCTCTTGCACACAGAAATTAGGACATCTTTGAATTATTCCTTCCTCTCAGACTGGCAGTTTTCTTGACGATGATCAGTTGAAATCTGGTGCTGTTCCTCAGCTTGGGAACACTGACTGTATTTGCCCATATTTTCTTACATGACATTCAGCTTTGCTCTGAATAAGGTTAAATCAAAGAAATTCCAAGAAATGATACACAAAGACTGGTTTGATTTAATATAGAATAAAATATAGAAGTTTTAAAATTTCTAAGAAAATGCAAGGTAAAAGCGAACAAGAAACAACAATAACCACCTGATCATAATTAAGTATTTTGCAAACTGATTCAGAGACAAACAGAATTTTTCCTCTGTTGCATCCAACCACAAACAGGAATCCATCTGCAGCCTGAAAATATAAAGATACTGTCTTTAAAAACACACATAAAATAAACAATGAATATTAATGACTACAAGGAAGCACATTTCTAAACTTGCTTTTTTAAAATTAAATACAAGAAAGCTGGAAAGGGACAAGAGGAAATGGCTTCACACTGACAGAGAGCAGATTTGGATTAGGTATTAGAAAGAAATTCTTCCCTGTGAGGGTGGGGAGGCCCTGGCACAGGTTGCCCAGAGAAGCTGTGGCTGCCCCATCCCTGGCAGTGTCCAAGGCCAGGCTGGATGGGGCTCTGAGACACCTGGGATAGTGGAAGGTGTCCCTGCCCATGGCAGGGGGTGGAACTGGATGGTGTTTGAAGTCCCTTCCAACTCAGGTCATTCTGTGATTCTATAAAAAAGGCAATTAAGATTGCAAGGACCAAATGATGCCTTCAACCACACACAGCTGAAGTTTCTTAAACACAGCTTTGGCAAAAGTCCAGCTGCAAAACGGCTTCTTTTGGGAGCCATTCACAGATCTTGGCCAAGCATTATTGCAGCAAAGGAAAAAAAAAATCACAAACCTAGCTGTGAATGAGGTTATGTGGGTTTATGATGAAGTGTGCAAACAAGAGGAAAGATTTTACTCCAAGTATTTTCTGCACCTTTTTTGAAGTACATCTTTAAAAATGTACATGAAGGAGAGCCAACAACTACAAGGATGTTTATGCATAATTGGCAGCATTCTCTGCAGTTGCATGAAGATTTCAATAATGGATGTATTAAACAGGCAGCCCGTACATAGATTACTGTCCCTTCCAGGGCTGCTGCCTGCCATGCTCCCAAACCATCTCTGCACACCTTCCTGAAAGCCTGGGTAGTGCACAGAGTTTATAAACCTGTACAACAAAACACCTGCCTAAAGGAAAAGATGGGAGAAAAAGCACGGTCCAACTAAAAACTCAAGCTTTAATAAGGACATGATTTATCTGAGAGTTTCCTTCCACTCACCCTAAGGATTAACTGTCGCAGTTCATCATCCTTCAAAAATGAAGGTTTATACCGGACTTCTGAGTAGGAGCTACTAGAACCTGGGAAATGGATTATTCATAGAGATCATGTCACAAGTTACATTTTAAATTCACTTTTAGCAGAGTTAAACTTGTTATGTCTTTCAGAATTTTTCTCTGTGACCCCAACAGCTGAATTAAAAAAATAATTCAAGGTTCTGGAAATCATAAAAACAAAACAAATCTCAAACATACACTGGTAATGAAAACAGACACATAACCATTTTCTTTTCTTGCCCTTTACTTAACAGAAACCAAGGAAACTTCTGTTCAGATATCATTAATGTACTGCTAGAGAAATGGTATTATGAGAACTGAATTTTCTAGAAACATTTCGTAGGTATATTTCAGACCTCTTAACTAAATTCTCTTTGCTGAAACTGAATAATTCCAATATTATCAATTATCTTTTGGCATTAATAATGCTTCATTAATATTACAAGGCCAACAATCAAAAAACCAGACTATTGTAGTTAAATCAAATGTCTCACTAAATATAGTGAGGCTGACTCACTGCATGTACTGTTCTAGCACCCATGGCAAGTATTCTAAAATAATTTTTGCCCATTACATTTTTATCCAATAATTTTTTATAATATTTTCTCATTACATTTTTTGATGTAAGCAGCAGTTGAACATTTCAGGCAATTTCAGCATTCACTATAACTCCACATAGTAGCTTGTATTCCCTTAAACCATTTGTTTTGAGGTAAATATAACTGTGCTGGGCGTAGTCCAGTTTTCATATCCTATTGTTAAAATACAAATGCTTGAGCTGAAGATTTCTTGTTTAAACTGCAAGTGCAGTTACTGCCCTGCTGGTCTGTCACATCATTCCTTCATGCAAAACTCTCAGTCTGCTTGAGCCTTTAGAAAACCCTCAAAACCCATCACACTTGAGCCATTCTATGATTTTGTTACTGTCAAGGTAGCAACATAATTCATTTTCTACACTTCTTTGACCCAAAACTAATTGGGTTCTCATCAGATCTATTTATTTATGATCAGTTGGCTTTGCAATGCAGAGGGTCTTTGATCTTTGCTTAGAGTTGACCAAATTATTATTCTCAAAAAGTGGTGTCAAAACCCCCAAATATTGTGTGCAGCTGATGGACTATGCAATATGCAACTTGTATGTGGATGTATTTTTGGCAGGAGAGGAAAAAAACTTCCAAAACCTAGCAATAACTAAAGGAGAGCAAAGAGTATTTCCTGGGTTGATCCCCACACTAACCCATTCCCTAAGATCCATGATTAACTCTGCTAGCTGACTGAGGCTATCAGAAGTTTCTGTTTCTTGGCACTCTCTAATATGTGAGGGTATTTAAGACTTTAATGTAATCAAACTCATTGACCATTTTGTTAAAGTATGTTCTGTCCTGCAGCTTTCCTTTTGACTCCTGTGCTTTCTAAAAAGAATCAAGGAGTGACCCAAGAGCAAGGCATGCCCTGAGCAGACAGAAAATATCAGACACTGAAGGGTGGCTTTTTTTCCTGTTATACTAAGCAAAAATTTAAAATTAAGTTCTGACAGCTACAGACACGTACATGTAAATGAGGAGCAGACTCAGAATTAAATACAGTAAGGAAGTGTAAAATAAAATACTCTTGATTTATTTAAAATCCAGGAAGATACACACTCTGACTAGAACAAGGATTTACAGGATGAAGTTTCCCAAAACTCACCTTTTAAAGACTTCAAGTGCTGCACAGCCATCCGTAGCACTGTGAGTTTGTCCAGCTTTCGGGCCATGGGATTGCACTGTGGTATCATGGCAGACAATTCCTCTATCAAATTATTCATTTTGTCTCTTCTTCTTTTCTCTGTTTGACTGTGAGCCTCTCTAAGAAGAAAAAATATTTTTTAAGGAAGATTAGGGGGAAGATTTTCACCACGATACTCAATTCAGTTTTGAGAATGGAACTATCACAAGTGCTACTGCACTGAAACAGTTTTTCATACGCTGCTTGCATTGGACAATTGAATTGGATTCACTTCAACAAAGATGAAATGGTCCCAATAATGACGTGAAATACTGAGGAGAAAAGATATCTCAAGCAACAGTTTGATTCTAGCTGGCAGGAACAAGAGGTTATGAAGACTTATAAAAGTTCAACCCTTCTTGTAACCTTTGCCATGCAAGTGATGACTCGGACACCTGTGTATCCCAGAGAACTCCTGATGTCACTGGGAATCACTGGAAGACATTCCTGCTCCCTACTCCTACCTCTGCCTGACCCCTAAGATGGGGTGTTCATTCTGCTGCCTTTTAAAAAAACCCACAGCAATAAACATTACTTTTACACATGCTTCTAAGAGATGGAGTGGAAACTGAAAGAAAAAGCTGTGCCTCATGTAATTTACCAGAAGTATCTCAGAAAGCTTTCCCTGTCCTGGTAGGGTGGTACAAAGACTTTCAGCCTTTGGGCTGTTTCAGGTTTCATCTCTTGGTAAGCCTGTCAAGAACTCAGTCACTGAAAGAGCTTTTCTTCTTGGCCAGTTTTCATCAGAAAACTCCTTCTAGGGCACATGAGTGCACATACACTGCACAAATGTTATTTATAGCTCAGGTCACCTTTTCTTTGCTTCTTTCTAGTGCAGTATGTCAGCTTTTCAGCCCATCTCCTCCCCTCTAATATCCTCCAGCAGATCAAGGGAAGTTTAATTCACTCTCTTCCTCCTTACCCAGAAGACAAGCCAGCCACTCAATTAAAACCCAGATTATTTTTCTTTCTGATTGAGGCCAGACACAGTAGTATAGTTATGCAAAATGAGGAGTAAGTTTTGGTTAATTGATATCCAAAACTTTTCCTGAAACAAAAGTTATTAAAGGTAATAAAGTTAACTACACCTGGCCTGTTCAGAAAGAACAAAGTACAGTGTTAAAGATCTACCTGCCTACTATTTTTATTTTTTTTTTTAAGAAAAAGAATGCCTTCACCACTCAATTCGTTCTGGGTCATTCTGCCCAGCATTCAGCTTTTCCCTCTCTCAAGCCTTTTTTTAGATTTAATTTTTTGAGTTATGCTCAGATCTATGGGTTCACCCAGCTCTTCCTTTATGTCAGGTAGGAACAATCAAGTAATATCCTGTGTTTGCTCCTTGAACTGTGAACCTCAGGAAGACAGATACAAGCATTCCAGGAAAGGAAACAACCTTCCACATCTCTGAGGGTTAATAAGGAGTTATAAAAAACTGAACAGGTGGGTGCAGAAATTCAGGGGATGACTGGATAATTCAAAAAGCCTTCTATTGCTTGCCTCAGCCACAAAGGGGAAGGGAGAAAAGCAAGTTTCCCAACAAGCTTGAGACAAAAACACTGGAAGGAGATAACTGATAAGCAAACCTCCAGAGACCTTTGTACTGATTCTTCTTCCCTCCAACTAATGCACCAAAAAGTAAGGAAAAAAATTAACAATACCACATAAAAGCCATTAAAGCAATGTACAACAATCTTACAGAGCAATCTGGGATACTCTGTGAAGAAAAAATAATTTTGAAGTGAAACTGCAAATGTATCTTGGAATATTTTAGTTTCTTTAATTTTGTTGCAATTACAAGAACACTTCATAATTACTAGCTAGCATACTATATAAATAATACTTCTGACAGCATGCTGAATGGATTATGTATTTCTGGTTTGACATCTCTGCTCACATCCAAAATGAAAGCCTTATTTTTAAATCGACATCATGGCACAGCTCTGGTTTTACTATGTGGCTTGTTTGTAACTTGAAATATTTGTTTGGCTGAACTGTGGTCACACAACATTTCAAATCCTGCAAGTGCTCTATGTGAATTTCAATTAATGTGAATTCAAGGTTCAATGGCAAAGCTTGAATAATTCCCTATACAAGTTCCAGAAGAAGAAATCTTTGTCGTGCTTTAGCCAAATCCATTTCCATGTGGAATAAATTTTAAATACCTCCAAAAGCAGAAAAAAAATCAAAATCTAGAAAACAAATCTAGAAAAAAACAATTCTCAAATTCATACAAATGGAGGATCAGCTCTTTATACATGACTTGGGTGTATTGCATTTACTTCTCACATTAAAAACTTCAACCTTGTGTTTTTGCTAAAGCATCTGAGATATCCTGCAGCAACTTTTATTAAAATTAGTAGCAAATAAAATCCTCGAGGAGATTTTAAAAATTATCATACATTTAGCAAGGGAAAGGAAAAGCTTACTGTTAAATATTGGATAGTTTTACCGAACGTTACCCACAAACTCGTATTTTACTATTGTGAATCACAGTATTCACTAGCAAAAAGTACTTCTATTGCAAATTAGTACCTGAAATCTTTTACTTTAACATGTTCTTCATCTTCACTCCTAGAAAAAACAAGATACAGAGCTTTACATTATGTATTTAATACTAGGCACTTATTTCCTCCCACAAATTCCAGAAGATAGAAAATGCTACAAATTTACTGTGGCTCCAGCAAAAGCAAACCTGCAAAATCCCTAAACCATAACTGACCTAGCAAGTGATGCATAACAGAAAGAGACCAAAGCAGAACTTGCAATATTCACAGTTGTGTGAACATATTAAAGGGATATTTCATAATTATGCGGCTTTTTTTATTCTGGAGACAACATTATTGGAACATTCAAATAACTTAAGACTAGGCTTGGTTTTATTTTTTTGTTTAAAATGTTATAAGAGATATTATCTATTTATGGTTTTATTTCTAATATCTTATTGTTAAATTTTAAAATAAACAATCCTAAATAACATTTAAAACAATCCAAAAAACCTAAGCTATTTCCCATACCCTACAGCAATGACTGGAAAGTCATAAAGTAATAAAATTGTAAATGAAACACAGTCATAAGTGTCTGTAGCACAATAAACACTCTGCAACAGGAAACTATAAAGGATGATTCAAACAAGGGCAATGAGCTTTTCTTTCCTATGACCACTGCACTCTTCACCACTCTTTGTGAAGAACTCCAGAGCGTGGCCTTGGTACCATGAGGATCAAGAGGAGGGAGGCCAAGCAGGCAGCAGCTGTCTCCCATGAGGAAATGGAAGCAGGAGGATCTTGGAGATTACAGCTTTAGGAAAGCTGCTTCCACCTGTAACTGAGCACTGACCCCAGTGAGGATCCAGCAGCCAAATTAACACACAGTGCAGAATCTGGGATCTCACTGGAACCCAGCAATCTTCTAGACAGTCTGATAAACCCAAACACGGAAGGAAGTTTGGCTCACAACACCCCAAGATTTTTATTCATTGAAGTTGTTTCAGATTTAGACGAATTATCAATAACTAATATTTTCCTTCCATTTTAAAAGAAGCTTACCTGAAATATCCATATACTGTGAATTCCAACTGAATTTACATTCTCTGACCATATGAGAAGAGGTAACAAGGAGCCAGACCAGCTGCTATGCAGCATGTGCCCCATTAATTAACTTTCCTTCTCCCTCAGGAGCTCCACTTGGGGAAAAAATCTAGCACAAATTTGCTGCTCAAGCAATCAGTCCCAGCCTTCAATGGATTTTTATAGCCTCTGTCCTACAGTTGTGGTGTTGCTGATATGAATAGCTAAATTAAAAGTACCTTGACTACATGAACAGAGGGTGAAATTCCACTTGGTGGCTATAATGTGGGTATACTTAATTGGTACTAGAAAGGACAGAATGGGTATTAATCAGAAAAAATAAAGAATACCACCTTTTCTCTACTTTCTCAATTGATTCATTAAATATACTTCCCCATTTCTTCTAAAATGGAAGCAAATGTTTTAAAGGCAGAAAAGGAGGATTTTTAGTCACTTTCCATCGTGAGCACCATGGAAAAAATCCACAAAGAAACAACCGCTTTTAAGCCCAAAGAAAGATTTTTACTCTGCCCTTTAAGCCATATACCAAACAGTGACTCCCCTGCAGAAAGGGACCTGGAGGTGCTGGCTGACAGCAGGCCCAGTTCAAGGCAGTCAGAGGACAAACCACATCCTGGGCTCATCAAACATCAGATGGGCAAAGAGGTGATTATCCTGCTCAGTGTTGGTGTGCCTCCACCTGGAATACTGTGTGCACTTCTGGGCCCCAAAATATGAAAAGGTGTTTGGTGAAGATGTGAAGGTCCCTGAATGAATTCAGGGGAAGGCAACAAAGCTGATGAAAGGGATAGAAGGAATGTCCTGTGGGGAGTGGCCAAGGACTCCTGGTTCATCTAGTTTGGAGAAAAGGAGGCTGAGGCCACCTCCTTGCTCTGTGCAGCTTCCTGAGGAGGGGAAGTGCACAGGGAGGTGCTGAGCTCTTCTCCCTGGTATCCAAGGACAGGACACAAGGAATGGTTTTTAAAGCTGTGCAGGGGAGGTCTAGACTGGATATTAGGAAGCATTTGCTTCCCAAGAGAGTGGGAATACACTGGAACAGGCTTCCTAGAAGGGTGGTCAATGCCCCAGGCCTGTCAGTGTTTAAGAGGCGTTTGGACAATGCCCTTTAAAACATGCCTTAACCTTTGGTCAGCTCTGAAGTGCTCAGGCTGTTGGACCAGATGATCATCGTAGGTCTCCTCCAAGTGGAACAGTCTATCCTATAAAAACACTGCACGGCTACTTACAAACAAATATTACCCAAGTAAGGTATCCAGATACAGAAAAGGAAAATGCAACAAAATAATCATGTAATTAACAACCATCCTGGCACATATATTCCACAAAGGGTTTGCTTACGCTGCATAGCCACCTTGTAACAGCATTATTTTAACACAGTTATTATAGTTCTAATTTAAAAAGCACTTTAAAAGCTTAAAACAACCAAACAAAAACGTTAACATTCACCAGTCCTGGAAAAATAGGAGAGCCTTCCCTTGCCTCACTAAGTCTTCTTATTGAACTGGTACTTTTCACTCCTTCCCATTCTAAACTTCAATACTAACGAGTTTGGTAAAGCTGGAAGCAGAGCATCATCTTAGAAAGAACTATCAGGAACCCTTAACATTGGATAGACCTGTCCATCCTGTTCCTTAGCTGGATGTTTATCACCTTGTGCTGTACACAGACCTGCCCTTGGATGAAGCACTCCTCAAGGAACCCCACAGCTCATTGAGCCAAACAGCAAAGTGTGATGTGTTCACAGAACTCAAAATAGAAATGGATTCATTCATAAAAAGTACCTTTTCTGAGGATCACCATCAACTTCAACTGTATCCCTGCAGGAACAGGTCATAAAGTAAGCAAAATGGAGTTTGAAGCACAACAAGATGACTTGATAGACCCAAAAAAACAAAGTCAGAAAAATTTTAATGGTAACTCTACTTGATGGGTTCTTTTCGGCAAGAGCATTAGTCTTAGAATTTAATTACTGCTTCTTATAAGCCAGTACTTTTTCAATTAATTTTTCAACTTGGACATTAGTTTTTTTTATCAAAGAGATCCAGACTTCAGGGAAACACTGCTGAGGAACCAACACTTTTACTGAACAGGTAAAAATCAACAAGTGCTACTGGAAAAGAATGGAGACTCTTCTTTTTCCCCCCAGAAACTAACATATTGCTGGAGTTTTCAGTTATCCACATGATGTACTTGAATCTCCAAGTTGACAATTACATCAACACCCACAGTACAGCTTACATTCTGTAGATCAATGGACTACATATGGAAGAAGCAGTGATTAAAGAGAATTGTTTTAATAATCACAAATACATGTAAATCTCCTATTCCCCACCTTTTTAAATATGGCTTTTCCATGCTAGTTTGGAGATATTTGTAGTGCACTTCATCTGCACTTTGTGTCCCTTTTTTTGGTTAACTGGTATCTGTTTGGCAGTTACAGAACAGGATAAAACAATTGAGAGTCACCTCAGCAGTCAAGTATGACCCACTTAAAAAGACTGAGCACTACAAGAGGACAGTCCCCATTTTTAGGTCATGGGTCTGTCTCCACATTTAAGGAAATGGCTGCTCTGGTCACTGAAGCAGCAGTTCTAGATCAAACAACCAGTAATCTTGTCTCCTGCTTGCAGGTAAAATTCTAGTATGTACTTGGGAGACTTCAAGCAACTTAAGAACTTGCCTTTACTATTAGGCAAAGAAGGAGGAAAAAAAAATCAGGATTGAAATTTCAGCATTAGAAACACATTATCCAGACACTTCAGGCCAGGAAACGGCATTACAGAATCCTACATATATCCCTTGGATTTAAGGATTATTTTTTCTATTTTTAATAACTGGGGACTGTCAAAGAATACATTTGGAAGACATTGTAAATTTAATGGTAATCAACAAAGGAAAGAGGATTAGAAAGGAGGAAGGAAGAGGAAAAGGAAAGACAGTGACCATGTTGCATAAATAAGAGATGAACGTCTCAAATTTCAGTTGAGACACAGAGATTTGATTCACTTACTGGTTATCAGAATCACTTCCCTTGCGTTTCCTTGGAATGTCAGGCACAGCAGCGTTGAAAGAAGTGGTGGTGGCAGGCTTAGTGATTGGATTCATGAGGCTGGGCACTGCACATGCAATGCATGGGCTTCCATCCACAGAGAACTGATCTGTCAATGAGAATAAAGGCTCAGTGTCCAGCAAAAGCTGCATCACTGTGCACCCACTCTGATCCTCACTGCGACAAAAAGCCATCTGTGTGTGGCTTCCGTGTCTCTGACACAAAAAGCCAAGGTTGCACTGCTCCAAGTCCAGCAAAGCATGCACCACCTTCCCACAGTGCTGTAATGATCTCACCAACCCAACCAACACAGCAAGGCAATATAAAACAGCTCTCCCCTTACACAACCTCTGCACTTAAATCCTCCCAGCACCTCAGACATCCTGCTGCAAAATCACCAGCTGTGCCATTTGTCAGCAGATCAAAATACTGTAGCTCAAACTAAATTAACATTAAAAAATATGTTGTGAGCTATGTTTTTTAATCAAGCTGGATATCCAAAAAATGGAAGTTTGCTATAATCATATTTCTGACATAAAATCCACAATTACACAGAACATCTGCCATGGAAGTTGGAAATGTCTCAAAAACTAGTCAAGTTCCCTTCACAATTCTCCTCTTAAGGAAAACTGTTGTTTCTGGAAAGGACAGAAGAGAAGTCACAAGCCAAAGGAATCCTAGCAACCTACGGGGAAAGGAGAACAGCCTCAAGGACCATAAGCACTATTACACTGTTTTGCTGCCCCAACACAGAGCTATCACAAAGAATCACCCAGCTGATGTTTAGGCAAAGAGCCAGAATTAATTCTGTTTCAGCAAACGCAGGAACTCCTTTAGGCTTCACGTGCCAGTGAGCACAGATGAGAGATTAAGAGATGTCAATTAAGGAAGTGAGCATCTCCTGCTTCTAGCAGGGAGCAAAAACCAAGAGGAGTACTTTGAAAATGCAGAAGAAGAAAAACTGGACGCTTTCTTGTGAGCTTTCTCTCTTTTTTTAGCATCTGTGCTGTTTGTAAAAATGTAGAAATGTGCAAGAACAATAATAAAATGCATACTTTTTTTCCTCTTGGATGTAAACACATCTCACACCAGAAAAATGACACTCTAGGTTTTCATTTGGTGTTGGAATACAGCTCTGGAGAGTTAAATAAAAATAGGATAATACTCGAACAACAGCTTGCCTGGTCTTCCACTAATCCTCTCTCTATCACATCAGACAACACAAAGTCAGCCCCTGTTTTATTTTAGAAAGCTCTTTAACTCATTAAGTCCCACAGGAAGTTCCAAAAAAAAGCAGTGGAAACAAAGAACCAATAAATACTTGACAAATAAGTGACAACATTTGGACATCTGCAACAGCAAGACAATTTAGTTATTTCAAATACACATCACATTCAAATTAGGGATGTTAAAAATATATTAAAAGAAATGACATGATAAATACTATAAGGACACAGTGGTAGATGTCTGAAATATTTTTATGATGAGTTTCCCTAGAAGTCTCATTTTACATTTCTGTTATTAACACAATTACAAAACAAACAAAAAACGCCAACAAATCCAAAGGAACTGTTTATTTAAAAGCAGTAGTTTTAATCTGCCCAGGTCACAGCATCCTGTAATTACTGATTAAGCTATTGAAGTACAATCAGTCTTGATGAATATTCATAAAAGAGTACTTACTAAACAGCAACCTACATGGTTCCAAGACAAGAATGCCTTCAGCACAACAGATCCTTTCGTCCTGGAGCAAAGCAGGACAGCACAGACCCACTGACCTAAATACTGCTCTCTACACAGATGGCCAGCCTGCTTTTGGAACACTTCCCTTTAAAGGAACAAAATCCAAGGCCTCTTTTACAGGTTTTCCAATTTATCTTCAGTATTATTAAACAACTGGTTTTTTCCCTCACACCCAAGCAACAAATTCTGACTACTGCACTTACCTCTTCTACCTTTACTAACAACACCCATTTTCATTATTCTTAACTGAGAAAACAAAATATGTTCACATTACCAGTAACAGTGACCTATTAAGAACTTCTAAACTACAATTATTAGGTGATAAATTGAATCCTTAACACTATCTCTGGGACAAACTAAATGCCAGTAAGATGGGTGGTTGATCTTGGACAAAAATACAAGGCTAAGAATCTGTACTGATCCCTGATATGCTCAGCATGAAGCTTATATTCTTTATATATTTTTTTTTTCCTTAAAAAACCTACGAACCAAATAAATTTAAAGCTTCAGAACAATCAGGCATAGTAGAACAGTGATTATGTGGAGTTTAACAGGAGAGAGCAAATCTTTCTAATACCTATCACTCACTGAGGAAGAAGTGGGCAGAAACAGCTCCTAAAGCCAAGGCAGCTTCGACAAGTCAGGGAAGGTGATGGAAAATAATCTCTGAGGGCTCCATAACAGCCATCATTATGATACTGGGTGATTCCAGGGAGCTCACTCTCTCCCTGGAGAGTGTCCCAGCCTTGTGTAGGCTGTGAGGAAAGATTTCTCTCCCTCTCTGGCTATCTATACCACTTTGGGAGAGCTGCATAAAGGATTTAAAAATCTTTGGGTTCACAAAGAGAATGGTCTAGAATGTATCCCAATAGCCAGGGTAGGCTTCTGTGATAGGAAAAAGTTGAATTTTTACCTGTCATTTAAGCTGGCTGAATTCCTCAGACTCACATTTCCTGTGAACATTTTCATACCATTGACATCAAAACCAAACACCTCTAAAAACACACAAAGCAAAATGAAATATTTCCCCATTTCATAACACACTTGCTTCATGAAAAATAATATCCAGAAGGACTAATCTTTATTACAAGTTGATGTTTCTATAAAACCAAAATCATTAGTCAATTTTAAAATTACTAAAAACAGTTGAAGTCAACTAGAGATGTTTTGTTTTACCACCCCAAAGGCTATTACTTACACTAGTCTGGTTTGCAAGCCAAATAAAATTCCAGCTGAGAAATGACATTTTTATTACTTCTTATTCCAATGCTAATGCCCTAATACTGATAACCAGAATTTAATTGCAAGTGAACAGTTCCTCAAATACATGTCTATTATGATCTATGTTTGTCTCTCAGCATTAAGCCTATATGCTTATCTGTATTAAAAATCAAAAATATTTTTCAAGCATATTATGCACATTTGGACAGATGAAAATAATGAGAATAATACAGGAACTCCCCCCCCAGCATCATTCCCTCTGTGAAAATGCAAAGACCATCCAAGCAGTACAAATACATATGGAAAACAGCTCATTCCCAGTAAATGTATCAGAAACAAAAAACCTGTTAGTTCAACACTAATTTTAGTGTATTTCATAACTGAACAAACAAAATATTTAAGGGATTGTTATCAATATATATTTCTCATAACATCAGTGTACAAGAGCATCCCCTATTCTTGTGTTTTTCTACAGGGAAAAGAAATAATAATTAAGAGTCCCCAAGGAGTTGGCAAAGAAGGGAACGGCAAAGGAGCTGCACAAAACTGCTGTTTGGAGGGAGATATAAAGACAACCAAAATCAACCATATTCCTGTGTCAGCAACGTTTCTGTGTCAATCCCATGCAATGCACTGAGAAACAAGGCTTGGGAGACTCCACATTTTTCCAACTACTGACAATATTTTCTAATCCCATGCCACATTCCTGAGCTGTTTTCTCCACCAACAGTTTTAAGGTTTTCAATTCCTAAGCAAACACAATCTATTAGAAAAGGTTTATGGCCAAACTCCACCAGCCACAAAAAGGGACATTCATCTGAACCAGTAACGATGTCCACATCTGAAGTAGCCATTCTGGTCCCTCTTGGAGGGAGGAAGACATTTCTAGGGTGATTCATCTCTCCCCAGAATAGATTCCTACATTTGGCTAGATGAAATAAAACAGTTCTAGGGTGATTCATCTCAATCTAAAATAGATTCCTACAGTTGGTTAGATGAGATACAGCCCAAGAGTGCCTACCTCTAGTCCGTAATTATACAGGGACCAAAGGAACTGGCTCAGACTTGGACATCTGTCCAAATGTGCATAATATGCTTGAAAAATATTTTTGATAACTGAGATGAAACCCACCCCGAGTACAGAAACATCACACAATTCTTATAACAGCCACAGACAGCACCTGTTTGCATCACATGCAACAAGTTCAAGCCCAAGAGAGTCTTTCAAAATTACTGCCCTAATTATGCACTACCTCAAGACCACTCACCCCTAGCAAGGTTAGCTTTTCTGTCTAGGTTTGCAGCATACATATTAGCACTCCAAAAATCAGCAGGAAGATACAAGTCACGTAGTATTAATAAATACATTAATTGATTAAAAGAGCTGTCAGTCAGCCCTCATTTAGCCAGTTTAAAAAAGAACATCCAAATTCAGCTATCAAGATATTACAGTAAAATGGGCTTGAAATAAAATACCACTGAAGAGGTACATTTATAAAGCTTATGGTGACACTTTCCATAGTCTGGGAATAAGTGAGACTTGGAGAAATGTGGCAGCTCTGCAGCTGCCTAAATTAATAATGTGTTAACACTGGCACAACCTTTCCAAAAATAAGGAACTTTTAATCCAGCTTTGTATTTTGAAACACTTTCAAAGGAAAGGAGAAGAGAGAGGCTGCTTTGAGTTCAGATTTCTAAGATCATGGATACCACAGACTATTAAAATGTGTATTTCCCAAAGGTATGTTCCTGGTACACACAAAACCCTTCAGCTAGGGTCTGTCAAGTTTAAAGAACTCCAAATTCTGGTAGAAGCGAGAGTGAAGTGGCACTTGAGTGTTGTGCAGCCCAGCCAGAGGAGTTTATTTTAGATTGTAAAGTTCTGTCATAATTAACATGGGTTTTGGGTTGTTTGTTTTTTTTTTTGTTTTTTGTTTGTTGTTTTTTTTAAGATGTGAGATGAAGGCATGGAGCAGCTCTGCTGGGAGGAAAGGCTGAGGGAACTGGGATTGTTCAGCCTGGAGAAGGGAAGGCTTTGGAGTGACCTCATGGTGGCCTTGCAGTGCCTGAAGGGAGCCCACAGGAAAGAGGAGAGAGACTCTTGACAAGGGCCTGGAGTGACAGGGCAAGGAGGAATGGCTTCACACTGACAGTCAAATAACTCTGTGCCACGTAAACTGCTTTATTTTATTATGAAGTTACTTTTCTAAAATTTTAGTTTATTTTAATGAATTCTTGCTGCAGATATTCATTAGAGAGCATGAAAACTACACTTACAGCCTATATACATACAGTAGTGCATGAAAAAGAAAGTTACAGGTGCTGTGGTATCAGTTTAAGGTCCTGCACATCTGAACACCTATAAAACTAAGAACCATATTTTCTACACATGGCTGAGTGTTATACTAACTATTTCTTTGAATTTATTTTTTTTAGACTTTCGAAATAGATCATGAAAAGCATCCTCAGACTACTTACAGCAAGTCTGGCATCATGATCATTGCCTACAGTATCTCTTACTGAAAGCTGGGACAACAATCTTTGGAATGAAGTTCTGAAAACAGTAGAAATGTAGGAACCAAAGTAGCTTATTCTTTCCCCAAATTTTAT
Source organism: Coloeus monedula (assembly GCF_965178545.1). Lineage (NCBI taxonomy): Eukaryota > Metazoa > Chordata > Aves > Passeriformes > Corvidae > Coloeus > Coloeus monedula. The sequence goes on from NC_138784.1 coordinate 14,906,744, forward strand.
AAGCATGCGTAATGCAGGAACAAGATACAGAGAATTCAGTAATGAAACCATCTTATGAACAACACTATACAGAGAATAAACTCTTATATGTTAAGAACATTGGATTTGGTTTTAATATCACAAAATGAAAAAAGGAAAAATTATAATACTCAGAATTATAGACATTTAAATCAAATAATAACAGAGGCAACTGATTACTCTCTGCTTCTATTTTTACTTATTTTCATCACCTGGAAGAGAAGCAGTCAGGAACCACAATTTACCAGTTAAATGACACATTTACTTAATAGATTTCAAACATCAAATATTTGGCGAAAGCTATTAGTGTATTAAAGTGCATTTAAAAGTATAATAAGGCAGGAACCAGCCAAGGAAAAGATACTCCCCAAGGCCTTGAAAGGGTACCCTGCCTTCCCAGGCACTTTCGTGTTCACCCCAGGTAGAAAGCACTGATAGGAATCGGGAGTCTCATATATCATAGTTCGTTTCTGCAAAAAAAATCCAAACAAAAAACAAACCACAAATCCTCTCCAATTATATACTCCTAGAGGAATGATGGGTAGTTGTTTTGTTGTAAGTTTTGGAATTATATGACTGCAAAATGATGAGTCCTATCAAGCCTGCTGCAGAGCTTCCACAGTTTTAGCCAGCCCTGCGGTCCAAACAGGGAATTTTCAACAGTTCACAATGATTCACTTCCAAAATCACCCATCAAATTATTTCTTCTTACAATGAATTTGATTCTTGGATGTGAACTGTCCAGTTTAGAGTTTGTTTTTCATAATGTGCAAATATACCAACAATAAGGTGTACACTCAAAAAAAAAAAAAAAATCTAAAAACTATTAAGCAGGTAACCTTAGTGTGGTCCTATTCCACAATTAAGATACTTTTATCTTAAAAACAAAGAAACCCAAAACTTCTTTCTTTAAAATCCACTAAAAGAACAGGTATAAACATAGGTAGCAAAAGAAAGCAGGGAGGAGGGTTTATCTCACAATAAAATGTGAAAGCCTATGGTTCATTGATTTCCCAAATCTACTTGTAAATGGATGTGTCTCTGTATTTGGAGGTTTCTTCATTTTGATGATTTTCTCTCATTTCAGTATATGCATGATACAGAAACAATAAATCTTAAGTTTTAAGCACAGTTTTGCAGACTTAAAAAGCACTACAAAAAAACCACCACTTTGTTTTCAAACACTACATTATTTGCCACAAATTTTTACAACAGTATTTAAACAATCAAGCAGCACAGACAGAAACATGCCAAGGATTTGACACAACCAGGATCCCCACATACATTAAAACACACATAACCCAACAGGCATTTAGAAAACGACTACTAAACCTAGAAGAATTGGTGCTAACTACACAGAACTGCAGTGATGGCTCAGGAGGGATTGGACCACTTCTGTTTCCCCACACCCCGTGCAAAACACTCCCTTCTACTCGGAGAAGGGAAGCACCGTACTCGTTTCCAAGCAGGAACACGAGCAGCAGCTGGTGGTTTACAACCAGCCTTGATTTAGTACCAGAAACTTATGATTAAAAGCAAGGAAAGATCAAACCTTGGTCGCCATACAAGCGTGGGCATGAACACACACACACATAGAAAAGCCAAAATCACTATACCTAAAATACTAAATTATGTTAACTACCAAAAAAATCATACTAGAGTTTTAGGAAGGCAAGGCTAAGCGTGTACCAGAAACAGTGAACTACAAACTAAGTTAAAAAAAAATACCAAACAAGATTTTTAGTGCACATCACATCAGTGTGACGACACATCTGTAACAGCAATACAGCACACACTGACCACTACACAGGCGGATGCCAAGAGGACGGTGCCAGGCTCTTTTCACTGCTGCCCAGTGTCAGGACAAAGAGCAGTGGACAAACTAAACGCAAGAAGTTCCATCTCAGTGAGAGGAAGAACTTCTGTACACTGAGGGTGGCAGAGCCCTGGAGCTGCTGCCCAGGGAGGGCCTGGAGTCTCCTTCTCCGGGGACATTCCAAACCCACCTGGTGACGCTCCTGCCTTGGCACGGTGGGGGACTGGACGATCTCCAGAGGTCTCTTCCAACCCCATTCCGTGATTCTGTGGTTTCCGTACGAGGGCTCCAGGTGCCTGCACTGAACTCCACTGAGCGGGAGCAGCGAGCTAGGAGCGCCCAGCGGGAATCAGACATAAACCCGAGCGGCCCCGGAGCGGCCCCGGGCACAGGACCAGCCCCAAGCGCCCCCGAAGAAAGACGGCAGTGCCTCACGGGCACCAGCCCCACAACACCCACCCGTGCCACAACACCGAGGCAGGCGGGCGGGCGGACGGACAGACAGACAGACAGACAGACAGGCAGACACACCCCACACACGGCACCCGCGATCGCCCCCCACGCGCGGGGCAAAGCGCAAGAGGGGAGAGGGAGACGCGGCACCCACCGCCCGCCCGCCCGCTCGCTCCTCGGGCGGACCCGCTCCCACCTTCCGCCGCCCGCCGCTCCTCCTCGGCGCCCTCGGCGCTTCCCGCTCCTGCCTCGGCCATGGCGGGCGGCCCCGTACCCCGCTCCACAGCGCCCCCGGCACCGCCGGCATGCAGGGGGTGAGCTGAGGTGAGCCGAGGAGGAGCCGCCGGCGCCGGGGAGGGACCGCGGGCTGCCCCGCCAGCCCCGCCTCAGCGCCCCCGCCCGCCATGGCCCCGCCCCGGCCGCGCGCCGCCTCTCGCGAGATTTGGGGCAGCGGGCGGGGGGCGGTGGCGGCGCGCGCCGGGCCCCTCATGGCGCTGCTCCCCGTCGGGTTCGATAGCCGGCGTGCCACGACCCAAGAGTTCCAATTGCCGCTGCAGTAACATCCAGTTAGTCCAGAGACACACCCATGGCTTAATTCAGAGCTGCCCAAGCCTGGCTACTCTGTGGTAGTACCACAAATCAGGCATTACCACTGGAGTTTTCATGCCGTTATTTATGCACGGAAATTCAGTTAGTAAGTTTCCAAGCACAGCACCTCTTTTAGGACTGTTTAGGATTTTCCATATAAGTTTCCTGTGCAGCTGACTTCTACGCGTGTCTTCACCTGAGCAAGATCTTTTTGACACGTAGATGTGATTTTTTTTGTGTTACAATGAATATAATTCAGCTGTAGAACACATCGACCCGGAGTATTTTGCCAACTTAGCAATGTATATACAGACATACATCAACAACATTGATTTACTTCATGTTAGTTCCAGGATGTCCTTGAGTAAGGGATGCTGGCAGCTGCCTCTTCCAATGGTTAGATACCCATTTTTGCTGGTTAGGCTTGGAAATATACAAAGACCTTGCATGAAAGAATATCCTGATTTAAGATAATCTTGACATGCTCCCCATTTTGCAACACTCAGGCTGGCACCTTGCCCGTGTCCCAGGCTGGGCAGGGCTGGTGTTTCTTTGAGTGCTGTGCAGAGGACACTTTGTCTGAGGAAGCATCAGGATCTTGGAATAGTTTTGGTTGGCAGAGGCCTCTACAAGTGGTCAGAGAGCAGTCACACCTATCAGTGAAAAGTAGCATAAACCAGGGTTAACTTTCACAAGTGTATTGAATTGTGTTAGCAGACCTGTAGCTGGATTTTGGTAGTACCAGGAGCGTGCTTTTGAAGTGAACCTGCCCATCACGGTGTTCTGGTTCACACCTTGTTGGTGTGAGCAAGGTGTGTTCCTTTTGCAGAAAGACCTCAAGGTGCACCTGTAAAAGATGAGTGTGTTCCAGCTGTTCCCAGGCATTCCTTCCCTCCAGCAGATCCCACTAGAACCTATCCAAAATGAAACCTCTACAACATGTATGGACCTCAGCAGTGCCTCTTCCACATGACAGAGCCTCTCTGACTGTCCTACCCCGTGTTGGTGCAGCCTGTGCTCTCTCAGTTCCACTCGCAGGTGTGACAGAAGAGGCTTTTGCTCAAATACACAAATCCTGACCTGTGCCATCTCCATGGGCTGCACAGGTGCTGCTTCTCTCTGTTGGGGCATCACAATATAAGAAAAATCTAAAGCTCTCAGAGAATGTCCAAGACAGGGTTATGGAGATGATGGTGAAGGGCCTGGAGGTGAAGCCACACAAGGAGCAGCTGAGGGCACTGGGTCTGTTCAGCTGGAGAAGAGGAGACTGAGGTCAGAGCTCACAGCAGTTCTGCAGCTTCCTCACCTGGGGAAGAGGAGGGGCAGGCCCTGATCTCTGCTCTGTGTGACCAGGGACAGGACCTGAGGGAACGGCTGGAGCTGTGTCAGGGGAGGGTTAGGCTGGATATCAGGAAAAGGTTCTTCCCCCAGAGGCACTGAACAGGCTCCCCCAGGGAATGGTCACAGCCCCAAGGCTGCCAGAGCTCCAGGAGCATTTAGACAATGCTCTCAGGCACAGGATTGTTGGAGGAGTTGGACTCAGTGATCCTTCCAACTGAGGATGTTCCATGATTCTATGAACTCAGGCACGAGGGAACTTACAGTGCAGCTGGTATTGCTCACCAGTGAGGCCGGAGCTACAGTGAAGGAAGCTCCTTCTGCAGGTGTTCTTCTCCCACTGTTCCGGGGGCTTTCCTCTGTCTGTTATTAGTAGTAGGGATCCTGTGGAGCTGGCAAAAGGAGATGTATTGTTTTGCAACGGATGTTATGTTCTTTCATCATCAGTTCTAGTGGTCAGTATCTAAGTTGTTAAAATTTATGTCGCTGCAGACAAGCGATCAGTTCTTTTCAGACATGGGGGCAGACTCTTAGGATAAAAACATCCTTTGCTAAAAGTGAATAAGAAAATGTGACTAAATACACACAAAAAGACAGTTGGGATCAGTCTCTTCTCCCAAGTAAAAAGCAATAGGATAAGAGGGAACAGCCTCAAGTTGTGCAAGGGAAGGTTTAGATTAAATATTAGGAAAAAGTTCTTCATTGAAGGGTTGTCAAGCATTGGAACAGTCTGTCAGGAAAGTGGTGGAGTCACCAACCCCAGAGGTATTTAAAGCACATGTGGACGTGACACTTGGGGACATGGTTTAGTGGTGGATTTGGCAGTGCTGAGGTTAAAATTGGATTCGATGATCTCAAGGGTCTTCTCCAAGCTAAGTGATTCTGTGATTCTAAGGGCTTGAGAAAGCAAATCCTCACAAAACACTGCGAGCCAAATCCATTCGAACACCTATGAATTTTATGTAATGTGGTGGAAAATCAGCAGCTCACCTAGTTAGGTAGAGTTGGGGAAAGAAAAAACCCAACCAGAAAACAGGGATGTGTTTCCTTTGTAGATTTCAGAGATGTATGCAGAATTCACTTGTCTAAACTCACTATAATCTTGAGGATGGTTCCTCGGACGCAGTCCTGAACTCCATTCATGACATCTTTTATAATTGGAAGCTCCCAACACATTTCCCATCTGATGTGGAAGCTCCTTGTCTGTGTGGGAGTGGGCAGCTCAGCATCTTGCCCATGGCTGAGCCCAAGGGTTAGAGCACGTGGAAGGAGCGTATGCATGGCTCTGACAGAATATTCCAGGGAACAGGCCAGGGAATCATGGCTCCCAGCTGGGGATGCTGCTGAAGAAATCCCACTGTGCTTCTGTGACAGTGTCAGTGCACACTTATTCATAAGGTACTTTTTTCCCTTGGAAATCTGACTTGTCATTTTAGAGCTTTATGTTCTATGTAATCCCACTGTTACTACTGCAATTTTATATATATATATATGTCTCCATCATGCTGGGTTCAGTTGGTCTTGCAGAATTAGCACTGTACAGAAGGAATTACACACCCTTTCTGCCCTAAATGAAATAAAAAACCAGCAGGGAGAGCTAAAAATCATGAGTTTAGATGCTGTTGCTGTCTTTGAGAAAACTGTTAGCATTAATGCATATTAATTTTATTCATATACCACAACTGATACTGAGAAAATTGTCTGAGAATTTATTCCCAGGAAGCTGAAATGTCATGTTTTGTCCTGCTAAAATACTGTCTTGCCCCAGTTTTGAAGCTGGGAGCTCCCACCTCCAGGTTTGCATCATCAGTGGACACCCAAATGTTAAGGGGATTTCAGAAGTGAGTCAGCCACACTGACTGAAAACGTTTCAAGGACTCAGGAACCACAGAAAGTTGAAGATGGCTGTTGTTATAATGCTCAATGAGTTAAACATTTAAATAGCTCCCCATAACTGTTTTAACAAGCTTAATAGCTAAACAGCTATTAAATACAAACTCTCTCCACATGGGAACATTATTGAGGACATTTAAAATTTTTATTTCTTTTAACTGACTCACTAGAAACAGAGCTACTGTACCTTATTTGCATTTTATTTCATATTTTTTAGTGCAATTGCGATTCACTGCAGAAGTTTTTGGCACTAGGTCAGAAAATCAGATCAGTCTCTTGGCAGTATTTCTGCCTGTTGTGTTCCTCATCCATGGTGCAGTGTCTTGTCACCTGGCACTTGGATAATTCCTACAAACATGAAGATCATTACCACAGATTTGAGACATCATTTATTATACTTGTTTCTTATTCAAAGGTGATGATTGGACTCTTCACTGAACCTTTAATACATGACATTAACTGGTGTTTATGGCGCAGTTTGCCTCGAGTCTTGGCAGAGCGGGATCCCAGTTTATGTAAGGCACTGATTCTGAGTAGGCCACACTTGATATTTTTGCCCCATTTTCAGGTGAGCACTTTCTCTTGAATAGCTTTCAGCTATAAAATAGGGAACAGAATGCTTTATGTAAGCCATGGATAGCCTCTTTTCTCCAAACAACTTATACAACAACGTGCTAAAGGGGTAAAAATAACAATCAAACCTCGGGGCAGTTAAATAATAGCCTGAGACTGAGCAGTTAAAGGGTCTGTATTAGTCTTCCTTTTTTTCTCTTCCGTCACAGCCAAAGCATAGCATGTCTTAGCTGTTTCCCAGGACATGGGAGATGCTGTCCTGAAGAGGATGTGGATTTCTTTGTGTATTTGCTGGGGCCAAGCTGGCCCCACACACACCTCACCAACAAGACCTGGGAAAGGGAACACTGGGAGTCACTCTCCATTATTAGGGTGACTTGTGTTACTTCACACAAATACACCCCTAGATGACTGCTCAGGGTGAGCCAGAGAATGTTTTCCTGCTGAAACTTATTAGCAGGAAACTGAAGTGACTCAGCTTTGTAAGTACAATCAGAGATTTTTCATAACCTTCTCTCCCAGAACACAAATGTTTATGGTTTCTCCTCAGACCACGGTCTTACATGGCTGAAAGTACACAATCAAGTGTGGTTTTTGTAGAGGACATGTGAACAAGTTAGCCGGTTAAAAGAATTAATCTTTTTTAAAAAAAATCTATTTCAGTCTGTTATTTGTATTTTATTCTGCCTGAAGGTCACTGGATTACTTTTAAGGGCACCACAAGCAATTTGCTGACTTTGCTATAAATTCTGTGTCTGTGTATTAGTAAAATCTGCTGTCACTTTAAAGTCGAAGTTCTGCCCCAAATATGAGAGCCTTTTCCTTCAAAAATTATATAAATAGCATAATCATACTGTCATTGGCCAACAGTAAAAATAAGCTCTTTAAAATTATTTCTGCTCAATAATTACTATGGAAGCCCCTCAAAGATGCAAAACAGAGCACAAAAAAAAACCAAAAAACAACCAACCAACCAACCGACCAAAAAACAAAACAACAAAAAAAAACCAACCAAACAAACAAAAAAACACAAAAACAAAAACAAAACAAAACAAAAAACAAAACAAAAACAAAACAACAAAAAAAACCCCAAAAAAACCCAAACAACAACAACAAAAAAAACCACCCCAACCAAAAAAACCCCAATTCAGGCTTCACTAACAATGAACTGTGCTGTGCTGGCACAATACCAGGAGCATGGATTATGTTCTGCAGTATCCAACCAGATTGTGATAGGGATATACTCTGGCCTTGGATATCTGGGAGTCTGGACAAACTCCTTGCATGATGAAACAAGTTTAACTCGAGAAGAGCATCCAAATCCTACTTGCTCTCCTTCTCTAATCTCAGTAGTGGAGCCACCAGGATGATAATATAGTGTGTGATCTTCTAACAAAATTAAAGACAGTCAAAAGGATTAACATTTTCCAAAGTGCCTGCTTCATTTTGGAGTCGAGGCTGGCAAGGTTTGTGCCCACAAAATAATTCACTTGCTTCTAAATCTCTTACCCCACAGTCTCTCAATTTGATGGTGCCGCTTCTGATTTAAAAACAAAGTAATCTTCAGTTTTGAAACAGCCTTTTTGTTCCTGGCAGAAACTGGTAATTTCTGAATGCCTAATGAGAACCTAAAAATGGCATTTAAATAAATTGTACATTTTGCAAAGTTTCCTCGAGGCATTAGTTTGATTTTGTTTATTAAAAACCAGATGATATTGTCCTGTTTAACAGCAGAAGTGCCATGCAAGTTTCTTACACCACTGCATTTGAAGCCAAAAGGCCTCCTCTCCACATCCTGCTTTTCAACCAGCCAAGTTGTATAAACAGTGAGATCTTTTTGTCTCATTTGTAAGGAACACCAAAGCATGGCATCAGCAACCAGTTTGCTTTGAAGACCATTCTTGTTCCTGGTTTCTTTGGGCTTTAGATAGGGATCTTTTGCTGACATCAGTGGGAGTTGGATGAGACCTCAAAGAAAGCCTGCTGGACTGAAGATCCTGACGTGTGTGTCTAGATTGCCAGTGATTTCACACTGTCCTGACCAGAAAAGTTACTGCAGTTCTTATCTGATTATTCACTAGTATTAAGTAGGTATAGTGAAGTCAGAAGTAGAATTAGGGAAACCAAGTGTCCAAAACTGTTGCAGTTTTGCACTCACAGTAAGTCACTGCTCCTGTGTCCAGTCTGTTTTGTGCACGGCCACACATGCACAGACGAGGTCAGGGGGAATGTCCTGGCATCTGTCTCCTGTTGGAGCTCCATCACCTCCATCCAGCCTGTACAGCCATGCTGGGGGGCAGATCCTGCCCACATCTCTCGAAGGAAGGAGGGAAGGTGTTAGCTCCATGTGTCTGTAACACTTGCTCTCTGTAGCTGCAGTCTCTCTTGCAAGATGTGGAGCAGGGGCGGTGGTTACACTTTTGCACAACAGCTTCAAGGGGTCAGCGCTTACCCTGCTCATGAGCCGCCCTCTCATCATTCAATTCCAAGGGCAGGAAATGTAGAGGCAAGGGCAAAGATTTTGTCTTTGGAGCGGGGAGGATGGGCAGAGGCACCTGGAGGGGAAGGAGCTGCTGCCAGTGGAAGTGAACTGCCTGGGGACAGCATGGAGAGCCAGCACATATTCCTGGAAGAGGGAGAAGCCACAGCAGATGGTGGCTCACTAGAAACAGATTAAAGCAGCTGGTACGGAAACAAGATATGGCACCGAGGGTCGGTTCAGATCCGAAACAAACTGTTCCTAGCAGAGCTGGGGCTTGGTTGGGAAAGGAGAAACCTGCACTCATTCCCTCCTCAGCATGAGAAGGTTGAAGTCTGTGCACCCCATCTCCCCTGGGAACAGGGACCTCCACGGGCTCCAATAACCTAAGGAGTGGCACTGGGAGGAGCAGGAGGCAGCAAGATAAGCTCTCTGCATTGGAAAGATTCATTTCCTCTCACACCCACTGTTCCTGAGTGATGAAGTGTCCAAACCCTGGTGCCAGTTCAGTGCATGACAGCCACACCAATTTTCCCTTCAGCTGTCCCAGTATCAATGCACCTGGAACCCGGTGGTTTTTAGGAGCAGGCATTCCATGCTGCAGAGCCTGGCATGGCTGAACCCAGCGTGGCTCACAGGGGACAGGGCCTGCATGCACCTTTAGAACCCACTTTCACTTGGGAAATCCAACTGTGGGACAGGCATTTTAGTACCTCTCTGACATTTAAAATTCAAACCTGTAATGAATCACATTACCTTAGAGAAATGGAACCACAGAACCGTGAAGGTTGGAAAAGACCTCCAAGATTTTTTGGGTCCAACTTGTGACCAATGCCCACCTTGTCACCCAGACCAGAGCACTGAGTGCCACGTGCAATCTTTCCTTAAAGACCTCCAGGGATGGGGACTCCAAACCTCCCTGGCCAGCCCCTGACAACCTTCTTCATTACCAAATACATTAAGCACTTCCAGAACTACAAATGTATCCTTGCCTAGTCTAGAGCTGGGAGCCACTATTGTCCTCACTCCCAAGACAGACTGTTTGGATACTCCTCCCCTTCTCTTTCCTTAGGAAGATTGTCAGAAAAAGCCTTTTATTGCCCAAAGCATAATTGCTTTGCTTAGATACCAGGCACACTTTGTAGAAGAACAAAGAAATGAAAAATGTAGATGTTTGCAGTATGTCTTATAAACCCTAAATTAAGATCACATTTTAAAAGAGATTTACTCATGCTGAAGGCATAGCCTTCATATTTTCCATTCAAGTGCTTTTTCTGAGGAATACCTGATTTGGAAACACAAGGAGGTAAAGAACTAAACTTGTATTTCCTTATGATGTGTAGCTCTGCCATACAATCACGCACAGTTAAGGGAAGAAAAGGGTGATCCCATTAAACAGAACTTGCAAAATTCTGTCGTATTTTTACCTTTACTGAGAGCAGGAATTCTGGAGTGGAAGGAGGGATGCCCCTTGTTCTTCTCAGGAGGGCTCCAGACAAGGCCAGGCAGTGGCTACTCACTTCTTTTGGCCTTCAGCTGCTCCACTCTGATCATTTTTTCACACAATTTTCACTGCATCTGCTGCTGCCGCTCTGAACTTGGCAGGGAAAGTGGAACAGTAGGACAGAAAGGTTTCTATAGTGGATCAAAGGACACAACTGCCTGTGGAAGCCTTTCCTGGATAAATTACAGCCTATGGGGAAGGTAAGACTCTGGAGATCAGAAACCATTTGAGAAGTAGCTTCTTCACGTGACTGCAGGTGGGACAAGTCAAACAGTATTTGCTTTCTCTGCTTTCTGATTGAGTGTAACAACACTGGGGTGTTTAATTGTCTGTGGAATTCAAGATGAGAATCCACAAAATAGGATCTCAATTCCTTAGATGCTTCCCATTCTGGAAGAGAAATCCAGTACACCGGGGTGAAAGAAACAAAAACTGCGACTTTACAAAAAGAATGCTACTTTTATTTTCAAATGCTGTAAAAAGCCTCATATAAATTTTTATAATGCTTCTATGTATCTTTCCCAACCACAACTAATGAAACAGTCTAGGAAAAATATAGCAGTTGCCATTTTGACTCCAAGAACGAGCTGCTGTGAGATCCCAACAGTAAAAGGACAAGGTACGGTGTGTTACAACGCCTGTAATTGCTCTTGTTATTGAGAAAGTGAGAGCACTTCCTAAGCATTACCTGGGCTAGGCTGCAGCATTCCCTGCTTGCTGGGCACAGGAGGAATGTCAGCCCTAGGGAAGGAGCTGACAGCAGAGCTGTGTGCCATTCCTGGTGCCCATTCCTGGTGCCCCCAGCTGATCTCCCCCCAGCAGGTGCCCTTATCCCAGACTGTCTCCAACGGCTCAGGTGGGGAACAATTGACCTATAAAAATAACACTTCTATAACTCTCCAGCAAGGCAAATTGAACAGTGCAAATGCAGTATCAACAAGATTTGATTTCTGAATGCTGGCAATTTTTTTTTTTAACTCCTTCTGCACACGAGACAACCGCTGCTGATGTCCTGTACCTAAGGCCACTCACTCACGCTGACTGGAGATGGAATGAAGTGCGAAAGCTCAGCTGCAGTTCCCAATCCAAGCTTCCTCCCCACTTTCAGGGAATTCTGATCCGAATTTGGATTCAGGCTCTCCACTTCCATCAATGCACTCAAGTTTCCCCTACTGGAATAGGTAAACGTCCCAGCAAACCTCTGATAACAATTTGCATACACAATTCCACATTTTAACAAAAGCTTAACAAAACATACTTCCAGAAAATAAATTTTCACATGGTTGCAATCATCAAGCCATTTCAGGATCTTTGGTACTCCAAGAATAAGAAAAATAAATGGCACAGTGACAAACATTGCCAAAGGAAAACACACAACCATCCAAAGGAATCAGACAGAAATAACAAAACTAAAGATATGTTGCACTTCCTTTTTTTTTTTTTGAAAGCCAGTGTAGATTAACCTGCTGTTCTCTTTAATCCATTACAGTGTCACAGTTTCACCTTTAAAAAAAACCCCTATCATCCTAAAAGCAGTAGTTAATATTGTTTAACTTGACTTACTGATTAAAATAACGCTATGTTTACAAAAAAATTTTAAAAAGTCAACTACCACAATACAGGAGTTTATGCTAGATAGGCTGCAGGCTGTTGTTTCCTTATGGATATAGCTCCTATGTGAGCACTGATATGATTAATCATCTGCAGTTTTAAACGAGTATTATCCTTAGTGTTGCAAATAGAAGGGTTGAGCTTTTTCCCGAGTTTGTAAACCAGTGAGTATGTACAGACATAATTGTTTAATAGATAGCTTTAAATTAAGTGTGTATTTCTCTGCCCTCCCCTAAGCCCCACAGGAAAAAAAAATCACCAGTATCACTGCACATTTGCAGTTTCCATGAAACTGAACTTGTCTCAACAAGTTTGAGCAAAGACTTCTTTGTAGGTCACGTTAATGGGGTTACTGTGCTCTTCTGAAAGGTGGTTTTTGCAGGAATTCCAATTCCAGTGCACACGGTGCCCCATGGATGAGACTGGAAATTAAAACCAATGAAAATTGTTTTGAATAGCAGTGTCTTTTGAGGCCAAGTTTGCATCTCAGGATTTTTTTTCTGCCTGAGCTTCCCTGTCTTGGAGTCAAGGCCTTAGGAAAGGCATTTCCTTTCCTGAGAAGCCTCAGGAGCTGCTGGGGCACTGGCAGAATGACGTCTGAAAGGTGGATTTAAGTGAGTTATTGTTTTTGTACAGCCTTTGGATGGCCACAGGTTGAGCCTCACCACACTGACAAGGCTAATAACAACACTGGAGAATTTTTAAGGACCTTGCCCCAGCAGTAGTACAGGGATGTTAATTAGTGTAAAGTCTGGGAAGCAAACCTGGGAGATCAAGGAGCTGTTCCCACCTCAGTCCAGCATTCAGGCAGAAGTTCAGCTTAGCTTTGCTCTGATGTAACACTGGACAGCCCTGAGGCACTGGCTACTCCTCTTTGAGAAGCTGAAGACTGAAACTGGTATAAATAACAATTATTAGATGCTTGAAGGGAAACAAAACCATGGAGGAAAGGCAGGATCAGGGAACCTGGCTGGATCAGGGAAGATTTCCTGCACATCACAGGCACTGATGCACAGAAATCTGGCAGGCAAATGGGCTCTTATGCAGCAGATGAACATCCCACTGTGTTTTTCAGAGCATACAAATAATTCAGAACAGCTGATACCACAGTGCCTAACAGCAATAAATATTTCTCTAACAGCTTTATAACAGTAGCTTCCATATTGCTGCAAAAGCCTGTCCAGTGGAATCTTTCCTACTGTATGCCAAAACATCCTGTGCTCCACTTGGAGGGGGCTGCAGACGTTTTAGGGCACCTTTTACTGGTCTCAGAGGAGGGAGACAGCAACAGTGACTCTGCTTGTTCAGCTGCTGGAGAATTGTTCATTGCTGTACAGCTCTTTTGACCAGAAAATGACAGCAGAGATCTCTGCTGTACTGTGACAGATTCAAAGCCCTGCAGATAAGCTGTGAGTGAGAAAGCTGTGAGGCAGAGAAAGTCACCAGTGACCAGATAACTGCAAACTGTTCAGGGAGTGCAAGTCAGTCCTGAACTGCTGCTGGGCTGATGAACAAAAGCAGAGCCTGCACATGGAGGTATTTCATGGAGGTATTTCTGCTTCTGTTTCCTCTGCCCAGGGGAAGGAGACCTGGCTCAGCTGCCAGGTTGTCACCATCCTGCAGACTGGCCACAAGAACATTTAGGTGGTCCCTGGAAATTGGGCTGCAGGCTCAGCTGATCCCTTGTAATCCCATGGCCCTGCCAGGTAGAGATACTGGAAGAAAAGGAGCCCACTGGAGAGTCTGAGTCTAGTGGGACACTCCAGTTCCTCTACGTGAGCAGAGGCTGCTGTTCCGGAGAGAAGAGGTTAGAGCAGGATCCCTTCTGCCTGCAGCTGCTCAGGGAGGAAAAAAAACAAAAAGCACCAATCTGATCACTGCTCTAGAACACATTTTGCAGAGAGAAAAGAGGATGTTTGAATTATGAGCAGCTCAAAGATTATCTGCTTTAGAGCAGAGGCAGGAATGCAGTCTTGGAAACTCTGCCATCTCCTCAAAACTTCATATCAGAATGTTTCCATTCTGCTAAAAATACTGATAATTTTTATTCAGATTCCTTTTTTCTTCTGAAATTACCAGGAGGCATCATCACCTCAAACAGCAATACTGCCAACTATCATTTAAAGCAGAAAAACCACTAAACAGATCACAGGGACTGCCTCACTGCCACACACTGTGGGAAAAGGGACAAAAGGGATGACGATAAAGGGCTGGTAAAATCCTGCACTGGGGGCAAGAGAGGGCACACAGGACACAAGGAGGCCCAGAGGACACTGCTATTTAAAATAATTCCATGTGCTACAGTCATGGGGGATCTGCAGACCACAAATGGAACACCCCTGAGCAACTGCTCAGAGAGGTTTGCAAATGTGGACAGTTTTTTTATACTGCATATCTAAACCCCACCAGGTGAGCAGTACAACAATGCTGCATCAAATGATATGTTTCCCTCCTGGGTGGATTAGATGGTTTACAGTACAAACAAAGCCACAGTACAGAGAGGCATAATTAACCGTTATCCACACGTAGGCAGTGCAGGAAAAGGGATGCATGTTCCTTTTATTCCAGTACCTTTGTATAATAAAGTTAACAAAAATATTCAAATATTAAAAAAAAAAAAAAAGAAAGGAAAGAAAAAAAAAAAAAGAAAAAAAAAAAAGCCAGCTGGCACTGCCAACTAATTCCTGTAGTAGTCTTAGAAATCCTAATCCTGTAGAATTTCTGTGTGAAATCGATGCGCACCAGAGTCGATGTGTTGATAACTAATGCCAAGTGGGCCTGGTGATGCAGCTACCTGAGGTTTGTGTTTGCAATTTCCTTTGGGGGGTTGTGTTCTGTTTCACAACTTCCCAGCTTTCATATAGGAAGGGATGGAGCCACGCTGGGTGAGCCCTTCAAACCTCTTGTAGGTGTAATTGAGGAAAACCCAGTCTTTGGACTTGTAGTCAGGTTCCGTCGTGTTTGGCACTAGAATTCAGAAACAAAAGCAAACACACATTAAAACAGTTAAACCCAGGCTGCTTCTGAGAGGACTTTTCACAGAGCTAAACAGCTCTGAGCTCCTATTTCCTTAGTCAGCAGAAACTCCTGGAAGAAATCGTGTTTCTAATCAGGTCAGTTGCCTTTTGTCAATGGTCTGAGTTACAATTTCAGGATAGAACTCTGAAGCAGAAAAAGGTGGGGGTAGGGGGGGTTGTTTTGCTTTCTTTTTCTTTATTACGTCTACACACTTTATCAGGCTTCCATACCTTGACAGAAGCCCCTAACACACCCATAGGGTACACAATTACAAACCCCTTGACATTTCTGATGTTCTGATTTTTATCTACATGTACAGTACTGTTTTCAGTGGGTCTGAAATGCCAAGATAATACAGATGTTCTTGGCATTATGCAAATATGGGCTTAACCAGCTTAGGCGCTGGAGATGAGTTGTTTTGCACCAAAAGGACAAACTTCCTCACCATTACATAAAAGCCATTTCAGAAAAGAAATAACCAACAGCTTTTGGATAATTCTTATGGCTGGTAACAAAATTACACTTAGCAGACAGCAATTAATCACTGTTAAACATCTGCCAATCTTCAAGTAACTGAAAACAATGCGACCTAGGACTATTTGTATGTCAGAGAACCAAGCCCTTTACATATGAAAATTTCCTACAACTTGCCAAGAGAAATCAACAATTTAAAAAAAACCCTGAAGTGATTTACAGAGCCACTCAGGTTCATGAATTACTGTGTTAGGTAATCAACTGTCTGAAAATTCTTACCCACAATATCTCAACAATTATGTTTGGCACAAACCTCGAAAGTCATTGAAGATGAAGAGCAAATCAGTGCATGATGTTTTACCAGAATCTGGTTAGACAGACTGCCTGGCAGAAAACTCCACTGCTTTCTGTGCTCACTACCTGTGCAAACTCTTTTTACCAATGGCTTTGACTCTTAAAATCTCTGGGCTTTGCAGCTATGAGAGATCACAGGTTTACACTCATATTTCAAAGAAAACATACAGACTTGATCTAGAGACTAACTTGATGAGGGCATCAGAAAAATGAATATAAACAACAACAAAGGTATCTGTGGAGTATTCTGGCATGTCCCAGATGGAAATTTGGAATTTACAATGGCAGTCTCACCTGGCTGTAAAATGTCTGATTCAGGAAATTCATCGAAGTTGGAAGTATCATCAATACTCTTGATTTCTATAGGGATTGCAGCTGGTCTTTCCCTGCAAATAAAGATAAATGCCAGAAGAGTGAATATTGGGAGATGAGACATTAAGTTCCAGCTTTAACTTAGCTTTTTACACTTACAACTTCCTTTAATGCAGAGCACAAGGGTTCCACTGAGTGCATCACAGATGAATCTGACTCTGCTGTTTGCTGACACCATGGGGAGATTGTTTGGTTCCCTGTCCCTATTGGTGTCTTCCTGGCAGGCTTGGGGCAAACATCATTTTCCCATTAAGGGAGAGAACATTCCACACTTATCTGCCACACAGCCATCACCGTGATCTTGTCACCAGCCACCATTGTGATTACTCTGTTTCACAAACACAGCCCAGCAGGATTGCACTTGCAGCCAGAGCTTTGTAATTCCAATGCTCATCAGCCTGGACCTCATCCAAAACCTTTGGACTGCAGCTCCTCTTTGTGACACTCAGCATCTCTCTCCCAAACCAGGCTGGCTCTGCTTTAGCAGCTCCACAGTCAGGGAGCCCTTTTAAGGTGGCTTTTGAAACTGCCCAAGGAATCTGTCCCCCCAAAACATTCACACTGGGACAGAACACTGTGGGAAAGGCAGTGAATTACACCTGTAAACTCATCACAGTTCTAATTACTAACTACACTTACAATTAAATCCACAGCCACCCTACAATAATTTCTTTCTGTTCTGGGCAGTCTGGAGCAATCTGAGGTATCTCAAGACAGTTAAACTCGGATCATTTCTATGAATGTCAGCAAGGCCTGAAAACCTTCAGTGTCACCCACCTACTGCAAGTAGCTGCCTTTCAAAATGAAAGATAAATTGGAAATAATTTTCCTTGACATCATATTTCAGTAAATTCTTACTTTCATGGCTTTTATTCTCCCTGTAAAACATGTGTGTATATACATACCTGATATGTCCCCAGTCTACTCCTTCAAAAAATGGATGACTTTTTATTTCCTCTACTCCATTGCTACCAATTCTATTTTCTGAGTCGATACAAAACCTGGAAAAGGGGAAAAAACAAAGGGAATGTTATGATAAATTCAGACAGATGCAACAGTATCCAGTGTCAAGAATTTCAACAAGTTCTTTGAATTGTTCCCCACCAATTGGGGTAACGTCAAAGCAGCCCATTGCATCTAGGAGAGAAGGGAAATACCAGAAGCAGAACATTGTTAAATCCCAAAACAAAAAGCTATGATGCCAATGACTAACACCTTTTCTAAACTGCTGCATCCCCATTTTCCAGGTTTGTAAAAAGTTGCTGCATGTTCTAGTAAGATCAGTTTGGAATGGAGGCTTAAATCCTTACCACTGAGAACTCCTCTGCATGTTCTCAACTACTTAAACATCCATGTTTCAAAGTCAAACGAAGAAGAATGGATGTACTTAGTAAATCAGGACTGCTCTCTGTTGTCATATTTTGGATCCCAGTGAGCCAGCCCATTCCAAACATGCCATGGCCCTATTCTCCCCCTTCCCTCTCCTCAGAGGTGCAGGTGGTGCAAAGACCCAGGGGCCTGTTCTGATACAGCCCTGCTGCACAACCTCAGCTCGGACCCCAGAAGAAATGGTCAGTTTATGAGAAGCAGCCGTGAAATAGCAGGAAGAAAAAGGTGAAATTGGGTACAGAGACAGGATTGGTGAGAGGGGGACTGTTACCTGTTCGAGCAGGCCAGACAGGAAAAGCCTAAAGTCCTAAAGAACGAAAATAGGGAGGTGGAAGCTCTCTGACAGCAACTCAGTGACCTCAGGGATTTGTTCCAGGAACAGCAGAGGCTGACCCTTCTCCTCTGGACTGATGCTGAACTGGCTGGAAAAGCCTCTCAAGTATCTCAGCCAGGAGATGGGAATACCAGCATTTGCTCAGAAATTCATTAAATCCCAGCCATCTTCTGCATGTGTAGCACAGCAGGTTAGGCTATAAACTGTCTCCAATGATAAATTAAAGTTCTTTTGCTTGTAGCTGGGTGTCACTGGGGAAGAAAACCTGCCTGTATTTGTATTGCAGCCCAGCAGGCTGGGTGGTGCCCAAGGAGTAACAGCAGACCTCAAACCCTGTAACAACACCCAGCCAGAGCAGCCACAGGATTTGTCAGGCTCTGTCTGAACCTGAGCTTATTTTAGTTTGGATTTATCTGTATCCATAACAAATACCTTTAACTTTGTCTGCATCTCCCTTTAAGCCAAAACACACATTGTCCAACTTGTACAAGCTGTAATGGACAAAGTACCCAAAATGCCCAGGTGGTTGTTGTCCAACCTGTTTTGACCTCATTTTAGTAGATTACCTATAACTAAGATGTTTTGCCCCAATTTTAACCCTTCTCCTTGTGGAGACAAACTGATAAATTCAAGTAGTCATGTAAGTAGATGCATGAGCAAGACATGCTAACAAATACACTGAAATCTCTAAAAATTCCCCAAACACAGCCAGGATTGAGGAAGAAGAAATACTCAGCAGTAATGCTGTACTCTGTGCAGCAGAGAACTTGGGATGCTGACAAGGAAGGTTGAGGAGAACACTAGAGAAATAGACACTGAAAATGCAATATAACTGTTTTACACAAACTTATTCATGAGGGTTAGCAACAATTGAATTATTTGAGCAGTTAGTATCACTAACTGGATGGAGGGTAACTGTTTCTTGTATTTGTTATGTTTTTGTAGGTTACTGGAGCACTGCTTGAACTAATAATAAATTCTAGTTTTGTGAAGCACATTCCCCTTTTTGCCTGTAACAAAACTGTATAAGGCTATAACATCAGCTTTGAAAAGGAAAAAAAGGAAAAAATATCAAACCCAAAACCAGTGTGCCCCCTAAACCCTCCCAGGACAAGAGAGCATTTCTGCCTGACCTTGGCACCAAAACCCTCACAAAAACCTCAATGCAAATTAAAAATTGGGATTTTGAAAGAAATTAGTAAATCCAAAACATCCAAAGATTTCTGTTCAGTACATTAAATGCTGGTGAGTGGTTATTTTCCTGCCCCCTCTGAGAAGAGAAAAATTCTGTGTTAATCACTTTATTTTTGGTCTGCTCTCTTTCTCCTTATACCATGGTACAAATCAGGATCATTCCAGCTTATTTCTTCATGTTAAGCAAACGGCAAAGAGAAAAAACTTAAAAAAATCCATCAAGGATGGTGACAGAAGAAACCAGCCTTCCCTCCAACATAAAGCTTCCTGCACACAGAACAGGAATTTACCCCGATGGAAGATGAGCCTGGCTGGGCAATAGGCCAGAATTGGGTTTTTCTTACTGACCTTAGAATTAAATCCTTTGCTTTCTCTGAAATGGGCACCTCTGGAGGAAATACCAACGTTTCTTTCCAGTTCATAACTTTCCTGTAAGTCTCTTGTGGCGTTTCTGAGCAGAAAGGTGGATACCCTGCACAAACAAATGAAAAATTCATAAACTTTTCCCAGAAGAGCAGTGACCTCTGCTTTTGTCACTGGGGCTCCCAAACCTAACAAATATTAGCCAGAGGTTTTCTCTTCTAACAAATGGACCCTGTTACCTTTGAACAACTCTTAAGCTGGGGTTTTTCACATACCTATTAGCATTTCATACATAATCACTCCCAAGGACCACCAGTCACACAGCTTGTTGTACCCAGTCTGCATAAACACTTCTGGAGCAATATAGTCTGGGGTTCCAACGGTAGAATATGCCTGGAAAACAAGTATAATCTCTTTAAAAGATAAATACTGTGGGTTTACACTTTGCAATACCTTTTCCTGGGGATTCACATACAGGATCTTGCTGTTTAGGTGAGCAAGAATTAATTAGAGAATTCACAGGAACTAAAATCCCAATATTACTATTCTTTTATAATTCTTTTATAATAAACAGAGAACCTCGAAAATAAATGGAAATCATCCTCTTTAACGTGATGAAATCATAGAATATTGCAACTGCAATATCAGAAGGTCCTCTTAGCTAAAGTTTCAGGTAGCTGCTTTACAAAAATACCCAAGAAGTTCTATTGTTGTGGTCTTTGTTTACTTTTAAAGGCATAATCAGTGGTAGATTCCCAGGTGTGACACACACGATACACAAGCTGGGTATTGGGAATTTCTCTTAACTGGTGAAAAATCTTCCATGGGGCAGGAGGGGGAGAAAAAAAAACAAAACCTGACAAAAAAAACCCCTCAAGACCAAAAAAATCCTCCAAAAGCAGTTTTCCCACAAAAATACTTTTCTTTCATTTGTCTGACCATAAAGAAACACTTTGTTGGATTGAACAGACCCGAGACATTTAGGATTGAACCAATGGAAAAGTGAAAACGTGGCTCCTTTTCCAACAGTGTTGATGCAAATTGTCATTCTGGCCTTTCACTGTCTCTGTGGGACTGTTCTTCACCACACAGTTCTGCCACATCAGCCTTCACTGGACTTGAGAAAGTGTCTTTTCAGGGATCTAATTCCAGGCTGGAATAAGGCTGTGAAATACAGCCCCATGAGGCAGTGTGGTGGTTGCAATGTAATCTCGTGTCTCATGAGGAAAGAAGAGACAACCCTGAAGGTTTTTAGGAATACTGCAGTAGATGACTTTTTAAAAAGAGTGTGGAAAAATAAAAGGTTCCAAAATTTGACAGCTGAGGTTTTTTTGGTGAAAATCATGGGCAGGGATGAAAGTCTGAAATCCCATGGCTGACAGACACTTTGCTTTGGTTCACTTCATGCCACAACTTCCCCTATTACGTGACCACTCCTCATCACAAACCCAGGCTGAAGCACTCCAGTGCCAACACCTTCCCACAGCCTTTCCACCACATTCCCGTTGAGCAGAATGGGAATTCCCCACAATTCTCCAGAAAGGAATCCCGCAGCCACACATCTGTTTGTGACCAAGCTGCAGGAATCAGAGCCAGGAGTCCACATTGCCCACACCAGGTCAGTGCTGCAGAGAGCTCCAGACACACCTTGGCCACGTGGCTGCTGACACCTGAGGTCTTGGGCCATGTGCTCACAAGGAAACAAAGGCATAGAGAAGAGCAGGGTCTTGCTATTCCAACCTGGACCCCCTTCTTTTGAGTTATTTGTGATTTTGGGAGCTTGTAGAGAGTGACATATGAGGGCCTTGCAGGTTTTAAGAACCAGGAACACTAGCACTGAGTTTAACATTTTGTGTAAATAGTTTAAAAGCAAAACAAAAATTATACATTATTTAATTAACTCACCAGCTGTCGCCTATTCTTCTTCCATGTTTCTGCTTTCCTCTTTGAGTTCATATTCTGAAATGCTAATTTACAAAATAGTTATTAAATAACAATTGCATTTGTGAGAATGAAGAGAAAAAACATTTATAGGGTTCCAGTTTTAAATAACTATTTTGTATATTTAGAATCCTTTAGTCTGGAAACAAATACTTGATTATAACTGAAAATGGGAACATGAGAACAACTACTGTCCAATGCACAACTGAAACTCATGTAAGTAGGACACCTCATCAGCAATTCTAAATTGGAACTTGCTAAAATTTTTAGATCAGCTTCTGAAAAAATTCATGAGACTGAAGTCACTGACTTCAGTATTTTGGCACATGAAACCCATGTCCCTCCTGAAAGAGCAGTTCTGTAACTTCACTAGCCCTATGAAAAACACATTAAAATATAGATACATTACATTATGTGTATTCAGATCTGTGTATGAACGTGCAAAAATGCATGATTACTGCAGAAATCATAATTTCTTGCCTGTGAAATGCTCCCATGTCCCAGGGAACAAGCATTTCCAGTTTTCCAATTAAATGCAATCTGCCTGCCCCATCTTGCTTATCCCAGCAGAAACACAGGTACAATGTACAGCTGCAGCTCAAAACCATTTACATGTTAAACTAGGACAGCTCATACTCACAGAAGTCACTTGGTGGGTTGTGTGTGAGGTTCCTGTAGAACTCTGTTCTGTGGGCTTTCTTTAAACCTGTGCAGAGCCCAAAATCAGACAGCTTTACATGACCCTAAAAAAAAAAAAATCATCAGAGAATGTGAAACCCTTATTTAGATAGGTAGTGCTTGGAAAAAAAGACTTTTAATCACTGCACATGCCCTCTCAGGCCACGATGGACTGGCACAGGACAAGCAGAGAAGCAATGACTGAACCTTGCTGTTCTGGAAGGGTCTGTTTTCTCTTCAGCAGGCTGTGGCCTCCCAGGAATGGTTATACCAACAATTTCCCAACAGCTGAGGGCAGCTACTTTGCCTGCTTTTGTTTTGAGCTGGACACCACTTCAACTGAGAAAGCCTCCAGGACAAAATTCCTTTGCTTTGTTTTGATGGTAACCTTGGCTTTAATCAGGTTCCCAGACATCAGTGCTAGATAGAACCCATCAAACCTGACAGACCTGTGCATGCTGTGATAATGCCTGGCCTACATCATCTTAAAGATCTTTTCCAACCTAGATAATTCCATGATTCTGTGATGTTTACTGAGTGCATTTCATGGCCAGAATGGTCAGTCTAACTGAGGGAGTTTCCACAGGTGAGTGGGTGATTAAATAAATGTAACTGTAGAAATTGAACATTTAGCATTGTTTGAATTGTCCATAGCTACTTCAAGACGCATGAAAGGAAGAGTATCACCTTTTAATGTGTGTGAATATGAGCATCTGGTCACCCTGAGTAGGTTTTCTCCCTTAAAAGCCTTGCCTTAAATAGTTAAAAGGCTTTTCAGTAGGATTTGGCTTTGTTTAAGCATATTGGTGTTCTCCAAGGAAAACACAGTGGCCACTCCCTGCCTTCCCTCCAGCCAGTTTAAATCTCTGGGGTGGCACCAGTGGCTCCCACTGCTCAACAGCAGGATGTGCAGCCTGAGATCTTGGAAGCACCAGCAGTTGGTGAGCCCAGTACATGCCTTGGCATCCAGCAGGAGGTTGTCTGGCTTGATGTCCCTGTGGATAAATCCCAGCTGGTGAATGGCATCGATGGCCAGCACCGTCTCAGAAATGTAAAACTGGGTCTCCTCCTCTGATAGAGTGTCCTTCTTCATTAGTAAGGTCATCATGTCACCTCATCAAAGAGAAGAAAATACAGCTTAGGGATCAGAACATTTTAAATCACAAGCCTGATGTGAATCACAAGACTATAAGAAACCCCAGTAGAATCCAAATTTAACCTTGTAACTAGCCTTATAGTTACTAATTATAAAACTATTACTGCAAGGACCTACAAACCCAACTTACTTTTTTAGTTGAAAATCCTAAACAGGAATTTTAATTGAATAGCCCAGGAAAATAGAGTTGATTTTTACACACGTTAAATTTACTGCACAAACTGTTTGAACAAGGGCTTTTGTTTTGTTTTTACTGTTAATAGCTTTAGCTGTAAAAAGCAGAAATTTCTATTAGAATAATTATTTAATTCAAGTCTATTTAATACCACTTCACAACCTTTTTCCTTCTAAATATCAGGAATGGTCACATGACTGGAACTTCACTTAAAAGCATGTTAACATTTTTATTTTCACAAATTATACAGCATGTTTGTTTCTAACATTTTATAAAGCTGCCAACAAAAGCTAAGGAAGAAGTACCTCTATCACCTGATGCCACAGCACCCAGCTTACCTCCAGGTAAGAACTCCATGATCAGGTAAAGGTTCCTTTTATCCTGGAAGCTGTAAAACATTTTCACTACCCACGCTCCATCCGCTTCAACCAAAATATCTCTTTCTGCTCTGATATGGGCCACCTAAAATTTTTTTAAAAATTATTATTATTAAAGGACAAATACTGAAATATTTCAACAAAGAACATCACATTACACTCTTAGCTCCACAGCATCTTTTCATGACCTTTAGCCAAGGAACTATTTTTCTAGCTCTTTCCATGCTCATATTTTCCATTCTTTTTTACTAGATCCTAGGGTTTCTCTAGAAACACAAAGCACAGCTTGTTAAGATGGTTCTGTTTGTTAGAAAGAACTGACAGTGCTGGTGGAAAAAGTGCAAGTGAGTGCAGGAATATCTGACCTTGCTCAGGATATGCCGGTTCCAGCTAAGGCTTTGGAAAATATATGGAAAGCTGCTACCCCATAATTTGCTGGAAATTAAGAATAATGGAGATTGGAGGAGGGGTGTGCATTTTCACTACAATGTACCCTCATCCTGGAGGAAAAATTAAAGACATATGCATGGAAAAATATTTCTTGACAGCTCTAGGAAAAGCAGCAAACAGTCTTCTGCATCTCTGGCCCAGTTCTGCTGGTGAGGAACATCTTTACATGAATCTTGTCACAAGGCTGCATGGGACAAAGGTTCTCCCTCTGCAGGAGACACTCCAGCTGGGATTTATCTGCCTTTATTTAGTCTCATTAGAAAGTATTTCCTTCCACCCTCCACTCCTCAATGCAGCTCTAAAATACAATAGGAAAACCTTGCTTCAAAATAGCCAGGATTTCTCCCAGTGCTGCCACGCTTGGAAAAAAAAATACTAGATTTCTTTTTTTTTTATGTGTGTGTCCTCTTGCTCTCCATGGAACAAGCCAGGCAATGAAAATTCCAGCAGATAAAAACTCTCCATGGAAGATCACTGTCCCAAACTGAATGTAGAGCATGAGCTCAGACTCCTTCCCACATCAGGTTCTGAAACGGGGGCAGCACCACACAAATCCTGGCTGCTCTGCACACCATGCTGCTCCTCTGGTTCCCTAAATTCAGGGCATGGGCTGCAGGAGACAAAATAATCTGTGCCAGGAAAATGAAAAGTACCACTACTGCAGGGAAATGATGTGCAAATGATAGGTAAACTTTGGTCTAGTATGAAAAAAGTCCTCTTTTATCTATGGAGACACCCACCCTTGATTTCTTTGCTTTTTGGAGCTAAAGTACTTGCTGTGTCCTCACAGTGAATTGTTAGCTAAAAAGTAAAAGCAAAAACCAAACCAAACAAAATCAAAGCAAATAAACCCCCAACAAGATTAGACCCAACTATAAAGCAAATCCAAGGAAGACAAAGCTGATGAACAATGTGATTTCTGCTGGCTTTCTTGAACAGAAAGCATTAAATACCTCTGTTTTTACTTTGGCACAGGATTATTTTTCCAGAAGCATTTTCCTTGAAATGCAGTTTTACAGATTCAGTACTATCAGCTCCATGTTGATAAGGGGAGAAAAATAAAATCTTTGTCACTATTGTAAATTGGTTGTAAATAAAGTATTTTTTAAAATGCAGTTACATGACCTTATTTCCTAACTTCTGCTTCTTTTGTGCTGTGGTAGCAACGCTATAGACCCTTTGGACTGCCAGACCATTACAGGGGTTTTCAAAGGTGGAAAATATTTTCTAGACAGGGTAAGTTTGAAATTTAGGGGATTTATAGATCACAAACCTGCTCTTTCTCCAGCATATCTGCTTTTCTCAGTATCTTCATTGCATAAATGTGACCTGTATCCTTCTTCTGAACGAGGCGGACCTTGAATGAGAGAGAGAGAGCCCAGTCAGTCTTCTCTGCCTCAGAAATCCACTGGACAGCTCCCAATTGCCAGGCATGGAAAAGGTCTCTTATTAAATTAAAAACACATTGAAAAAGGAATTATTCTGCACCATGTACAACACTAACACTAGGGAGGAACAGTTACTGTTTGAGGAAAAGTCAGCAGGCACAGTGAATTCCAGGTAACTTGGACTGTGTAGGTTAAAATTCAGGAGGAGAAATAACTGATGTTACACAGGGCAGAAAGGAGGTTTATCAAGAGGAGCTGTGCCACTGCAAATCCGTAATTTCAGAGGGCCATGTGGGCAACATCAGTGTGGGAAGCCATGGGAAACTAAGCATCTTCCCAGAAGCCTTGGGAAATCGATGCACGTGATTAATCACTACATTTATCACGCTTGGAGAATGACACAAATAGATACCGTTCTGGAATAAAACAATTCATTAAATTGGAATTAAAATGCTTCATTACAGTGGTCAGTCCCATTTCAATCTCCTATTCAAGCAAGAATGCCACAAACCTCCCCAAATGCTCCTCTTCCTATGACTTTCAAAGACTCGAAGTCATCCAAGCCGAGCCTGGTCCTCTTGAGCCGCAGGAACTCTGTTTCCTTGCGAGCGTGCTGTGACCTGCGCAGCTTTTTCTGAGGACACAAACACAGGAATCCATCAGGCATTTGGCAGTAGAGAGTCAAGATATGCACCCTCCCTTCCTGGGAAGTTCTTCTCTGGAATCCCAACAGGAGAAAGACTTCTCCTTCTACGTTTCTTTCTGAATTTCTCCAAGTATGATCCTCGAGTATGGTCTTTTCTATAGAAGCCTCAGGCACAGTTTCACCTTTTTTCTTGGTAGGTGGTGGTATTTTATTTTTATTACTTAGTTATTAAAAAAAAAAAAAAAAAAGAAAAAAAGAAAAACTATCATACTGGTCCACAGTGTATCAGTCCCAAGGCCAAAGTCACTGCCTGAGACAAGGACTCTTCATTTTGAGCAGCATGAAGGATCAATAAAAGCTGAAACTTGTACCCCACCAAAAAGAGGGATGACAGGCAACAAGGAGCCTAGCAAGCAGCAGAAGTCCTGGTTACAGATCTACAACAAAGTCCATTTGGTTTATGGCAGGCAGGCACTCCATTCTGAAAGAAAAATCTGTCCCAATTCCATCATATATTTCATCTGATGAAAATGTCACCGGGATTCACCCTGAGAGAAGACAAACGCTGCTCCCAAAAATGCTGAGATCTCAGAGACTGCTAAGGAGGACCCTCGATCAGGCACCTGCCACACTCTGTGCCGGGATTACAGCATCCCTTAAAGCCACAAGATGGCAATACACACCCACACTCATTTTCCCACTTCCCACTAGTTACAGCAGTCACAAAAACTCAAAAAGGACTGAGACACTCTTCCTACTTATTTCCCAGCCTATCCTGAAGGCAGGCATGGTGTAATGAGCCTCAGAAAAGCAACTTATTGACCAAAGTTCTGAGAGATGGCAACCAGACTGAGATCCCTCCTCATTTGTGTCCAAACGGAGCAAAAGTGTGACGGTTTACTGTTTACATCAAGAAAAATTGGTGCAGCATTTTGCTTTCTACCCACATGCCACATTTTTTTTTATTGCCAAATACAATAGCAAACAATTTTAACATTTGAAACAGCTTTGCTGTTGCTATAAGAACTACAGGTAGCATGAAAAGCTTTGCAAGTATCAGTCAAGCATATTCCCAGCTTCCCTAATAAACAGGTTATTGACAGGGGCAACATTCATGTACCAAATAAAACTTACTGTCATGCTGGCTGATGTTTCTGTGAGCTCCTCAAATGCCCATTTGAAGCAGTGGGACAAAAGCAAAGCAGTTTGTAAGGTTACTTAAAGCAGTATTTACCTCCTCATCTGCAAGGCCTTCCTCTTCCATAGCCACTTCCAGCTTCTTCTGCCTGCCAAGGGGAGAAATAGGGGATTGCACCTTTTATTATTTATTAAAGCCAAACACAACACCACAGCAAGTCAACACCTTTGCTTCACATACTCCAGTTACTGAAGAATTTGTCTCAAATGGAAATCTGAAGGCAGACAGCCCCACTCCACCCAGTTACTCATTTGTGAACAAAGCTGTGGAAAATGTAGAAGCAAATTTAAGCACATGCTTATGTACTTGCAGACTCAGGCATTAAACATACATGAAAAAGTATGTTTAATGTTTACATCTTGTTGAATTAAAGCTGTTTTTATCAATTAGGATTACAAACTAGAATAAAAATGGGTTTTTTTTCACCATTTCTATCTCAGCTCCATCTCCCACACCCCAGTCCGCTCCAGCTTCCATCCCCTCTGTGTGACCACCTCCCCCTGGTCACACACCCGGTCCTGCCCCCCTTCCTCCCATGCCAACTAACCCTACTCCCCTGGATGCACCACCTCTCCTCCCAGTGTCCTGGCCAGGGCAAGGCTCACAGCTCCAACTATTCCACTGGTGCCATGCCAGGCTGGGAGGCTCTGAGTGGGGAGCAAAGCCTGGGAATACCCCACAAGTGGCAGTGGTCAGCACATGGCAGTGTGGCTGCAGGACCCCTTTTTATCCACCCACAGGATGCTCCTTTATAGCTGCCAGGGTGCAGCTTTCTGAAGGCTGGTTACCCCCAGTAGCAGGCAAGAATTCAAAGGCTTGGAGGCTGCTGGTGCCTCTCTGCACTTTGGTAAGTACAGCAGGATCCTCTAAATTAAAGGCCCTTGATAGACAGTCTATTCTCCTAACTAGAAGCAACTCCATTACATGGAATAATGACTAAATATGATGAAGAGAGAAACCCTGCTGCTTGACTGAAAACCCTTCAATTAAAAACATATTACCAGGGGAATGATAATTTCACACAATGATGACAATCCAACACAACATTCATTATAATCAAACACTTGGTGCTTTGACACTTAATTCAAGTGGCACTTACACCACCTCAGAGACAGGACTGGGCACTGCTGGGAGAAGGTGAGTGGTGATGACCATCACATACTCCCATGCAAGGAGTCCCAGGCAGCACCACCCAAGCAGAATTTACAGATGAGGATTACATTATTCCCAAAAGTCTTCCTGCCCACCCAAGAGCCTCTCAAACCCTCCAGCATCAACCCCTTATTTCTTTGCTTCCCCCGATTTCCACACCAGCTCTCTGCCTCCTTTCCTTGCCCCATCACCCCATCAAACACCTCTCAGTCCTGTTCCCCATCTCCTATACACTCCCTCCTGCAGGGTTTAGGAGTCCTGGCATGAGCTCCATGGTGTAGAGCAGGAACAGACACCACAAGCCACTGCCTTACCCCAAACCAAGGTCCCACCCCTCAGCAGCTCTGCAGAGTTCATTCCCTGGGGCACATGCAGAGGAATCAGAGGTCCCCAACCTCACATGGAAGGGGAAACCTCACATGTACTGCAAAATAAGACTCTGCACAGAGCAGTTTCTACAAGGTAACTCTGAGGAGGTAAATTGCATGAAAACATCAGACGTGGAGGTCCTTGATCACTCAGGAACTGGGATGTTCACAGGTCCCTCCAAAGACAGCCTGTGCCCTCCAGGAATTCACTCCCTGCCACCACATACAGAGAAACT
The DNA here is from genome assembly GCF_965178545.1 of Coloeus monedula. Lineage (NCBI taxonomy): Eukaryota > Metazoa > Chordata > Aves > Passeriformes > Corvidae > Coloeus > Coloeus monedula. The sequence goes on from NC_138784.1 coordinate 14,936,280, forward strand.
TCCCAGAGCTGTCCCATTGCTGTGGATTGAAGTGCCCTTGAACAAACACCAAGAACAGCTGCAGAGGGGTGAGAGGAAGCAGAGGCAGTACCTGGTTTCCCTCTCCTCGTGCTGTATGATTAGGTTGCTGTAGAAGTTCTCCAGCGTGAGTTTGGCCACCGTCACTCGCTCCCGGGTGTGGTTACTCATGGGAAAGGATGTTGTAGTCCCTGCAGTCATCGCCATGGTAACATGTACTGAAACAGAGCAGGTCAAATCATTACTCACTTCAAAAAGAAAATTTAAAAAATATATATTCCTCTTTCCCACCCTCCAGCTCCAAATTCTTAGGCACTCCAGAATTCATAGTAAAGGCACTGTTCTTTAGATATAAGAAACTCCATTAAAAGCTGCCTTATAAAATTATCCCAAGATAGCAGGGGGATGTGCTACCCACTCTCTAAAAAATAACACGTTGGCAAAACAAAGAGTGAATCAGCGAAGAGCACTGCATGCTCTGGGCAGCTCACCCAGCTGTGCTTGTCCACAAATAAGGAAAATGTCCCTCTGGCAGACCTGGGCCCAGCCTGGGGGAGGGAAAAGGAAAAGGGGAAGGAGGGGGAAGGATCAGGCAGCTCCCAGAGCTGGACTTGTCACAACTCTATGACAATTTCAAACTCCAAAAATTCTAGATGCTAAAAAAAAGGATGGGATAAAATGAGACAGCAAATGGACCAAATCCCTAACCCCAGTCCAGAGGAAAAGTTATTTCAAGGATAAAGATAACCATCTAATACATTTGAATTTTAAAGCTGCTCCACAAAACTACATCTGTCCAGGTGGTACTTTTGGCTTAAGGTACATGGTCACTGGGCACCTAAAAACTGGGAAAAAAGAAGAAAGAAAGAAGAAAGAATAAAGTCTGCTCTCCTTGAGAGCTTTCATCCTGAACCCAAAGAATTTGGATGTACTGGAACAACACTTTTTAATGTTGGAAAAAGACATCTCAGGGCAGCTCCGAGTGCCCTGCAGCTGATCCAGGAAAGCCAGGGGAGATTAAAAAAAAACAAAAACCAGCACAGTTTGTTCTAAGATTCATGCCCTGCCTGGAAGTGGGCTGAGGCACTTTAGCAGAGCCTCGTGGAAGAAAAGCACGAAGAGCAGCATCTCAGCCCCACTCTCATTTGGCCAGGTTAGTTTTGGAGGTTAGTTTTGGAAAATTACACAGAAGTACACATCACAGAACCATGGAATGGCCTGGGTTAGAACGGACCTCAAATATCTTGTTCCATCCCCTGCCATGGGCAGGGACACCTTCCACTATCCCAGCTTGCTCAGAGCCCCATCCAACCTGGCCTTGGACACTGCCAGGGATGGGGCAGCCACAGCTTCTCTGGGCAACCTGTGCCAGGGTCTCACCACTCCAGAGTAAAGAATTTCTTCCTCATATCCAATCTAAACCTGCTCTCTGTCAGTGTGAAGCCATTGCCCCTTGTCCTGTCACTCCAGGCCCTTGTCAAGAGTCTCTCTCGATCTTTCCTGTGGGCTCCCTTCAGGCACTGGGCTTCCTTTTTATTATTTACTTAATCCTTCTATTTCACCAGGGGATTGTGCGGAAGACAAATCCCGAATTAGGCTTAATTTAAGCAGATCCTAACAGCTTTTAAGGTGAACTGATTAGGGGTTTCATACAGAAGAAAACTCGCACCTCCACACTGGGGCAGGAGGATCGCTGAACTCTGCTCCAGGCTCTTTGTTTTGATTCTGCCTGCTGCACTCAGAGGGTGGGATTTTACCCTGTGGATTTTTCATGGCATCTGATGTGACAATAGGATATTTGTTGCCAGAAACGCAGCTGCTGTGTCCCAAATAAAGGCGTTTTATAGCATCATGTAGATATTATTTTAGCTGTTTATTTGGAAGTGCACAAGACACCAGAATTCTGAGAATTAAAAATATGTCTCTCCATAAAGGCACAAAGAGGTTTTAATAGCACTACAGCTGCTTCAAAGTGATGCCAATATTTCTATTTTTTAATCAATTTTTTATCCCCTTCAGTTTTCTACTAAAGAAAGATGAGATCTGTCAATTCTGAGTAGTGTTTACTAAAAAGTAGGCAGTTCTATTCTTCACACAGAGACATCCCCCATGCTGGACACATCTCCAAAATCTGAGAACTTAGCACTGGTCTCACTGTTGTGTTTATTGTACAGTTTATTGTACAATTTTACACTTTTTCCCTCGATAGGTGGGAAAAGATAAATACAAAAAAGTTGGTAAGAGCAAATCAAACAGAGCAACTGCTGACCACACGCTGGCATCTGTGATTAAGCTATTTCAAGAAATGACCTAACAGAGTAAAAACCTTCCTTCTGATCATTTTGGAACATCAGGATAGAGCAGCATTAACCCAGGCTTGAAATGGATTAACCTTTACTTAAGGCATAGCGGGCACGCTCTCGCACCGGATATTTCTCTTTTGCACATCTTGTATTCCTGGTAGGATGAAACAACACTGCAATTTGATTTCCTGTTCATTTGTTTTCCCCATGCTCTGCACTCACAAGTGCAGGCACTGCCAGGCAGCAAATCCATGTCACTGGGCTTTGTTAAACTTGTAAAAAGGAGATCCCAATGCCAGCACTGGCACCCCACACCATGAACAGCAGGACTGACCCTCATGTGCTTCACAGGAGGGAAATACAGATGAGTATCCCCAGTTAGCTCTGCCACTGTGGGGAAAAAAAACAACCCAGAACCACCACAAAGAAAATATCTGTAAAACCAAGAGATGCCCTCAGCTCTCCAGCATCCCCAAAGTAAATGAAAAAGAGCACAGACCTGGCAGGAGGCACGAGATACCCCACAAAATCCTATGTGAACTCACAGCTCAGAAAACCTCTTCAGCCTTTTTCCTCCTGTGTCTGCTTCCACTAAGGAGCCCCCAAACACAGCACAAATCCACATCCCAGACAAAATATTCAGCTGGGAGTCACCAAGTACAGTCCTTAAGCATGACCTTTATAAACAAATGATGCAGAGGGATGGGGGCGGGAAGGAAGGAGCTTCAAAATAGGACCTTTTATTGACAGCACACTACTTGTACTGACCTCACCACATTAACGGGAATGCTTTGACAAGGTGCCACCCATAATTCTTGGAAATGCCCTCACAAGCCTACTAGCTCACCCAAATTCATGCCACTTCCATAATGGAACCATTCCACTCCTGCTGCATCACCAGAATTACTTTTGGCTCCCTGGACCACGAAGAAGGTCATATTCAACCAGCTGGCCACATTTAGCCAAAACTCCTCTGGCTGACAGGGATCTTTCTGAAGGGCCTGGAACATCCCCAAGCGTGAGGAAGAAAGACATCAAATGGATGTAGTCGACAGGAGCTGTGGAGCCCGCAGGACCAGGGCTAGGAGCTGCCAGGAGTGGGGATGCCATATGTGCTGCCTGGCCCAGAAAATGAGCCCGTGCTTCCCGCAGGGATGGCTGAACTCCCAGCCTGAGCTCTCCTGATGCCTGCTCGGCACCTGCAGCATGGGGATAAGCAGTTAGGGATGGGCAGCAACAGAGGAAAATCTTGCCACCAGAGGCAGGAGGGAGAACAGCACAGGGGGGAGGAGAGGGGGGACGTTCCCGAAGGATGAGGGAGAGCAGGGAACAGCTACAGAAAGGTGAGAGCAGCCAAATGCTACTGAACTGGAGTTTTGAAGAGATGTCTCCAAGCAAGTCTCTCCTGATCCATCATTGAATAGAATATTTCAGTTGGAAGGGTCCTCTCCTTCCTGGTAACAAAATGTTGCCTAATCAAAGCATACATTTGACCTTTTTATTCCTAGATCTTTCCTGACTGGAAAGCAGCGAAAGGCCAAGCAGCACTGACTACAACTTCAATCTGCACTCCCATTTGTCACAACAGCTCTAAATCAAACTCTGCATCTGTTTTCCTGGAGTTTCCACCATTTAAACCCCCCCACCCAGATTCTGCTACACCACTGGTAACTCCAAACCCCACATCCTCTCTGGGGCACCTCTTGGCAGGTCCCACAGCCTGTCATTAATGTTTTCATTAGACTACTGGATTAAGTCTCCTGTTAAATGAGTGCAAAATCACCGAGGCATCCAATCCCACCTGCTGCAGCAGCTCCAAAGAGGAGAGATGGAAGAAATCAAAGCAAATGGAAACTGCTCTGCCCTGAAACACAGTGCTTTGTGGGATGGCTTTCTAATCAGGAAGGGATAAGACGATAGAATCCAAGCCTCCTGCACAGGCAAGTCTCCTGCACAGCTGTGTCACTAAGACAAGCCACAGGATGTATCAAATCAGGCTGGATCTATACTATCAAACTAATCTGGACCTATGTCATACAATTTTCTTTTTGAAGCCATATGTGTAATAGTTATACAGTAGCCTTAGAATAGATTTACTCAGGACTCAGTGAATATTTAAGTTGGGGAGCAAACCCCACATACAATTCTGCCAGAGAGAAAAACACCCTTTTCCCACATGACAGAAGGATGCTGCTGGGCTTCCGATTTGGATTTACAATGTCAAGCTACACACATGTTCAGCAGGACAGGGAAGAGTAACCCTCCCTCCAAAATGACATCACAGAAAGACTGATAATAATTTTCATTTATCCACCCAAGCACACCCCTAAAGCCCAGCAGTTAGGAAAGCAGTTTGCTGTTACAGTAAAAACTGCCAAGTTTATGAAGTTTCCATTTAGCGTTCCAAGGGAATTTGCCTCTTGAATGAAAGCCTCTGGAAAAGGCAGATACCGAAACATATTTCTGCCTTTCAAAATTCCCAGTTTTTTCAGCATGACACTGAACTTGCTCCTGAAATGAGGTATACAAATGGCATTTTCCAAGAATTAGGAAGTGAAAGAGAAAGGAAAGATGAAGCAAACACATAGAGCACAATAAAGTGGGTACCTTCAGAAACTCCAGCTGTCACCACTGTGCCCAGTGCTGGGGCTCTTCTGGTTAAGAAGTGAGAGCAGACTCTGCTTGGCTCCTTCCAAACAACACAGCCCAGCAACTCACCAAGCTGGGCACTGAAACCCACGGCTGACAAGGGGTTATATTAAAAAAATGACAAGGATTATATTTTAAAAATGAGGTGCTATCTAGGAAAGCAGCACAGACACGGCAAAGCTTTGAGCACGAGCGCCAGCCCTGCTGTCTCCAAATTGTTTGAATTCTCCTAAAGAGAGACAGGATATATATAAAACTGAAAAAAACCAACCCACCATACACAAATAACAGCATGATTCACACCAAGGGGCAGTGGGCAGGGCCAGACAAATGAAAAAAACAGCCCAAGGCTCAGCAGGATGATGTGGTGGGACATACCCTGAGCAGCTTCTGAGACTTGCAGCTGTACATGGGGTGAGCAAAGAGCAAAGATAAAAATGCTGTACAACAGCTGATAGTTCCAGTGAGGGAACAGAAAGAGAAAGTACCATCAGCCCAGAGGGAAAATTACTTTTTGCACTACAGTTTCTGCTAGCACAGGTTTGGTAACTGTGCTGTGCATATTTTCACCACCCAGTTGTTTATACTGAACCTCCTCCTGCTGAGGATCACAGAATGGCCTGGGCTGGAAGGGACCCTAAAGATCACCCAGTTTCAACCCCCCTGCCATGGGCAGGGACACCTTCCACTATCCCAGCTTGCTCAGAGCCCTGTCCAATCTGGCCTTGGACACTGCCAGGGATGGGGCAGCCACAGCTCCTCTGGACAACCTGTGCCAGGGCTTCAGCACCCTCAAAGGAAACAATTTCTTCCTCATATCCAATCTAAACCTGCTGTCAGTGTGAAGCCATTCCCCCTTGTCCTGTCACTCCAGGCCCTTGTCAAGAGTCTCTCTCCATCTTTCCTGTGGGCTCCCTTCAGGCACTGCAAGGCCACAATGAGGTTACCCCAAAGCCTTCTCTTCTCCAGGCTGAACAATCCCAGTTCCCTCAGCCTTTCCTCCCAGCAGAGCTGCTCCATCCCTCTGCTCCCCTTGGTGTCCCTGCTCTGGACTGGCTCCAGCAGCTCCCTGTCCTTCCTGTGCTGGATCCCAGGGCTGGATGCAGCCCTGCAGGGGGGTCTCAGCAGAGCAGGGCAGAGGGACAGAATCCCCCCTCCCCTGCTGCCCACGGGGCTCTGGGCTCAGCCCAGCTCAGGGGGGTTCTGCCTTACTTTTCTATAACCCACTTTAAATCCAATTCCAAAGCTTTTGATTAACCTCCAGAAACACCCAAGACTCTACAGGACTCTGAAGTCTCCAAGCAGGAGGCTGACAAGAAAACCCCACTAGTCCCATCTATGTCAATCATGGGCCAGTACTTTTCAACTCTTGGGGTGTGATCTTAATGTTTGTGTTATTTCTAAATACAGCTTTCTGTACTTAGAACAGAACCTTGTCCAAACTTCACTCATGTCAACAAAAAAAGCCTTAGACTCAATAGGTTTTGACCTAATATTCCCATTCCAGCCTCAGGACGATGCTTCCTGCCATAACTGAGGTTCATAATTATCAGATCAGCATGTCTGCCAGGCACTGCTCTGGGGTACATTTCAGACAGAAAAATAAACATTTAGTTCCTCCATAATTCATATTTTCAGTAGCTCCACCATTCACAAGCCCCTGTTTAATTTAATCTGCTACCTAAAGGAGGCAACACTCCCTGCCAGATAAAACAAATCGGGTATTTCACGTGCAGATTCTTCTTCAACATTAGTGCCATGACCAGATCCTTCTGACACCCTTCAGCGGTTACAACAGTCCCCCTTTGGAAAGGGGGAACAAAATAAGACTGCAACACGGCATCACGGACACCCCAGCATTTCATTTACTTTGTTTATTTACTTCATCTCCTTTAGCTTTCCTTCCCCAACATGCATTGCTACTTTGAAGTTACAAAATTAATTATATTTGTTCTATTTAAAGTACCACTAAGAAACCGAGTAAAATTAGCCCCATTGGAACAGGCTTGGCTATTTAAAAGCCAAAGATGTTCAAATGTTTTAGCCATTTTCAGTCATTCTTTCCCCATGGGGCATCTGGGTGAGGCACCCATTATAGTCACAGCTAAAAGCAGAAAGTGCTCCGTGACTCGTGAACCAAAAGGAGTGGACACTCCCAGTGCCTGATCCCCAGGGCTGTGAGAAAACCCTGGGGAGACACTCCCAGGCACACAGGACTTTGAACGCAAACACTGCAGCCACAGTGGTGATGCTGCTGCTGCTGATGACACCAGGGAAACCCAGGGGACAGTGAGACCCAGAAAGCATTTTGGGATGTCAGCAGCCAGCTCCAACACACTCCCTAAACTCCAGAAGAGTTTAATGCACCCAAAAAAGATGCTTTCAAGATGAAGGAAGGTACTTTCCTGCCTTGGGGTAGATTCCTAAAGCTAAAAACATCCCAAAATGTCAGTGTGGGGCTCTGATTAGAGAAGGCAAAAAAACCCTCTGCCAGACAGCAGGAAGCCCTCCCAGCCCAGGCTGTGTGCATGCCATAAGCTGGCATGAGCCAGGACTGTCTCTGAAAGGAGCCATCCCATTTTCCATCCAACCATCTGTTTGTTTCCCTCCCGCTGCCGCTCCGTGCTTTGTGCCAGCACAAGAAGCTGTACGACCCACGCTGAGGAACCATTACCAGGCTGAAATTAATTCTTTTAAAAATAGTTTGGGTGAGGCTGGTTTCACCTGCAGGGATTGACAATGGCTGCCCTGCCCCAGGCTGAGCCTGCTCGGCCCTTCCCACAGAGTCTGTCTGAAAGCGGGAAATAAGCGGGCCAGGCCTCCTCGTCTTTTAATTTGGCTCGCAGAAATTAATCTCGGAAATCATTCCAACACACCCGCAGTAATGATAAGGAAATATTTCCTAATATGGAATAAAAACTGAATATTGGAGTTGTGCTGCACTCCAGGATTTCCTGCTATTCAACACAGCTGAGCAGCAGAAGTCTCCCATGAACAGCGGCCGAGGTTCAGCTCTCTGCCGCTTTCGACGAGCGGCAAGCGCAAATTCATTTCCCCAACAGGAAAAGGTACAGGCTGAAACTATGTATGGGTATACAAGAGTATACAGGGGAATATACACATAAAGTAAGTCTACCTACACCTATGTAAGATACAAAAACTGTTTATTTCCCTTAAGAATCAATTTTTTGTCCATTTCAAATAGCAAATAAACTTTTGATCCAAATGTTGTAACCTTGGCTTTCACAAACAGTGGGAGACTGGTCATCTAAAGTTTAGAAAAGCAAATCCACTAATAAGGTCACTTCCATCTCAGCTCCACTTGCCTCAGCCTTTGATGATACCATTACATGCTTTATGCTCGACTGGCAACAGCTCTGTTCCAAAGTGAGGGGCACATTTGGAGACATTCCCTATCTAAAACACTCACTCAGAATGGAAGGACATGTAATGACTTACCAAAACCTTCCTGAGCTCAGTTCTTTCAAATAACTCATTTTATTTTCTTTACTTCTTAAGGCAATCCAACCATTGGGGTTTAGCAGTACCCACTGAAATTGCCTCACCATGCAGGACTCCCCCACCCACCCCAACCTCACAGAGAGAGGGGACACACGGTGCTTGTACTTCTGTTCCACCAGCAAGGATGGAGGGCTAGAGCCAGGCACAGGAAGGGAACAGAGGTGCTGGTACCTCCACGTGCTGATGTCTTCCAAGGAGTGCTCCAAGTGGGAAGTCAGCTCAGGACAACACTGTGGATGATTAAATGAAGCATGAGACATGTTGAGGGAACCAGACCTGGAGTCCCAAGCAGCCACTCCTTTCTTCCAGTGTTTAACACTGGGTGCATTTTAATTTCCTGGGGACAAGAGAAATCAGTAGCTTGCTGGAAAGCCAACAATGCTCTGCAGTGAAACAGCATTTCATAGCTTGCTTCAGCTCACTTGTATCTGGTCCTTTCTCCTGGCTCTCCCCAAGTTTCACAGTGCTGCAAATCTTTGTCATCTCAGAAGTGTCTAAAAACAGGAAGCTCTTCTATTTACTGGAGTAATTGCATTCCTGTGCACTTCAGCATTTTCACAGCTTTGAGCAAGTACTTGCATCCAGGCTTAAGAAAACATTGGTTTAAGACCTGTTAAATTAACTGACATAAAAAAAGCCCATGCTAAATATCTTGCTGCAATGTTTTGGATCATGAAATAATTACAAACAGAGCAAGGTCAACAATCATAAGTCTGCTTCCTCCACAGTTATTAGTTTTCTGGATAAAGTTCTGCTCAGGTCCAATGAAAAATAAGTCCCACTCTAAACATGTACAACTGTCCAAAGGTAACATTCAGTCACAGGGAATTTCTCTAAGTCTTTTGTGACCAAGAGACACAAGTTAGGACAGAAGCAAAGAAGCTTCTAACACAGCACCAGTATAAAGTTTCAAGGAAACTGTATTATATTTTCAGATGTCATCCAAGAAGCTCTACTCTTACATTTTAGGTATTTTGTAGAGCCCTTCTACTTCCTAAAGAGCCTAGGAGAATTCCCATTCTCCTTGGGAATTAGGAGGGACTCTTGCATTTAAGAATGCTGGAGAAGAAGGCACCAAGTTTGCTTTTTTTTTTTCCATTGATGTATGTTCAAATCCCTGACTCTTGCCAGGCTCTTTTTAGATCATATCAATCAAATTAAGTAATTACACATGATAAGTCTGTGCCAGCAAAGGAGCTGACTGCTAAATGAGATGCAGAACATCAGTGCCCAGCCATGGCCTGTGCAGTGCCTTCAGTCAGGGTTAATGAGTACAACAGATCCCTCTGGCCCTGCAAAACTGTAAATGCAGGTAGTGCCTGTTGTCAGGGTACACAACACTGGAGAACAGATGTTTGCCCGTTCAAATCCCACTACAGCGCTTCATTCCTTAAACTGGGATTCTTGGAGCAGCAGACAGCTGTTGGCACACAAAGCAGACTAACTCGGTGAGGCCCAGAGATAAAGAGATGTGTGTGGTTTCTTGACGTAAGAGAAGAGCACATGGTACCACCCTCCTGGTGCCTGAAGCTGGGAAGCAGATTTGGAATAGTGGGGATGGAGCTGAGCCATACTCTTACCACCAAATCATCCGCAGCCCCAGCCATCAGTACCAAAGGTGGAGAATGAATCATTATCTCATAAAGGAACCATAATGGGAACGCTTAATCCCCAGCATGGTAATAGGGAAAACTGAGAAGGGAAAGCTTTACCACTGTGCCACATCAGACTGGTTTAGGGGAGAACAGTCAATACAGCTGTGGTCTTGTATTTCAACATTTCTATCACACTGAGAATGTATGTATCACAAACACACAGCAAGTGGGTAGCTGGGGCTTATCCTTCTGAGATTTAAGGGTTCAGGTACACAGGAAACAGCTCTTGCAGAGGCAGAGTGCCTCGTGAAATCTGCAGCCTTTCCTTCACATCCCAACTGCTCATCTCCTTCAGGGCTGAGGGGCACCAGGAATGCTTTGTTATGACTGTCTGTATGTACACATGATCCCTCCTACACAACTGCATATTCACCCTTATAGGAGGAGAAGAGAAAGGCAAAGAAGAAATTGCATGTAGGTGAAAGATGATGAGGTTTATGAGGGGCACCAGCTCCCTGTGAGAAGTAATTCTCCAGCTTGGGCCTGGGAAAGTTCACTCAGAATGGGTGCTGTCTTAAATTAATCTCAGATATTTGATTCTATTATCTGGTTTCCAAGTTAAAGAAAAGAGAAGCAAACCAGGGTGTGGATAAAAGCTCTGGCTATAGCCAGCTGCAAGGGAGGAAGAGGGAAAAGAACAGAAGAGATCTACTTAAGTTTCTGTAAGATATTAAGGCTGTATATTAAACATACATGAAAGGGTAAATTTCCAGATTAAAAATAAATAAATCTTAAAGAGCCCAGTTTCCTATGCTTTCCAGATGAAATAGATTATGGCAAGAACAACAGAAAAAGATGACAAATTCCCTAAGAGCAAACCTTTCCCACCAAGGAAGCCTTCAGAACAGAAAGCCTTGGAACATGTCCTGAGGGCTAAGCACTCTCTTGACCGAGAAAAGGAGCAGGACTCATTAATAAAACAAGGACTCTTCATGGAACAGGGGCCACCTCAAACAAAGGAGAAGAAACACTTGTGTTCCTACAGAATGGCTCTCACTGTTCCTTTTCAAGGTGAAAGTCTCTACTGCCCTGTAAGGTGACCAAGCATCATTGTGCCTCCATTTCTTTATCTGTCAAGTGCAGATAAATACAAGTGGAGTTACCTGCAGGAAATCTGAACGGAAATACCAGTTTTGTACAAACAATGGGTCAAGATGGAGACTGGTGGAATGGCAAATAAAGAAGTCTTTCAGACAGCGATCTGAATTGCTTGACAAGTTGGATACAATCAGCTATTTCCCATAAATAGTAGCCAGAGAAAAACCCAAATAAGCCGTAGGAAGAATGAGATCATTTCCCCTTTTGAAATATTATTTAACATTAACATTTCCTTATGGGGATGGGCCCTATGCTCAAGGCCCTTACACAGAAAGGACAGACATTGCTGCCAAGTCCTGCTTCAAGGACTTGTCAGTACAGGTCTACAATTGGTTCTTAGAAAGACAAGTCCCTTCCTCTCCACTGGGCTGATCCCTCAAGTCCCAGCCACACACTCCTACAGTTTTCCTAATAATGCAGCCACAGGCCAGTTAGGGGAACTTAGCAGCCTAACAAAATAAAGATACCAACCAGGCCATGCTCTTGTGAAAAGGAGACCACCCTTCCATAAGATTAGCAAATTGGTTTGTCCCATCCTCCAGTCCCACAAATTCAGTGAAAGAGGAGCAATTAAATAGGGACAGGCACAGAGGACAAGGGGGAGAACAGCACTGTCCCTTTTGCAGGCAGTCAGACTTGGACTACATCCCAGTAAAGTTTGGATACACTTGTGGCAGTGAGAGGACAGGGCTGCCCCTTTTGACAGAGGGCATTTATGTCAAACTGGGTGCAACAGAAACCCCAGAGCCCCACGGCGACAACTGCTACACAAACATTTACTCTCACCAATGAGTCACATCCCTCTTGCCCCCACTTTTGCTGGCTCTGCTTGGAAATGGGCTGGTGGAGAGGAGAGCTGTGCAAAGCTCTCAAAACACAGGCTATAACTACTTTCTGACATTCCTTTTACTTCAGGCTGCAACAGTACAGAACACAATCCATTTGATTGTGACGGAAATGGTCGAGGTGAGGCTAATCACGATGAACAGCTGAGCACCCACCCACATGCTGCACTCTCCTTGGATCACCCCAGTCATATTTACAAAGTCCAGGAAGGGTTTATACCCTGTCCTGCTCCTGTTTGCCTCGTGAGCTCTCCCAATTCTCCTCCAGGGGCACTGCTTGGCTCCTGCACGCTGGGCAAAGCCCAGCATGGACAGCAAGCGCAAACACCAGTGCTGAGCTGCAGCAGAAGCCCACTCTGCAAAAGACACAGACACAACCTGCACTTGAATCTGAACAGTTTTATGGTCACTCAAAGACTTAAAGCAATGCCCGGTACCTGATCTACGGGAACGCACCAGGAACATCCACTTAAAGGCCCATCCTCATTTCTCACTCATTCTGTAATGCATCTCCTCTCAATCTACTCAAGCACTCTCCCAGAAGAGTCCCAGCTCAGGTTTCCTAACACAACCTCTAATGGTGACTTGAAGTGGACAAATCCTGCAAAATAAAACCACATTAAATTCCTGTCACTTGCCAATGATGCAAGCATTGAAGTTGTGAATATTTTGAGCTTTCTGTTTCTAACTGCAGATGATGTATGTACAGAGGAAGGATGCTCTTGTGGCTACAACACAGGAAACTGCATTAAGTAACAGATGATCTGGATTCTATTTTATTTCCTATGTGCAAAAACAAGCCATACAGAAAAAAAAAGAAAACATGTACTTAGGGTGTGCCTCAGTTACCCTACAAGGAAGCAAACATCATTCCTGTAGCCAGCAGGTCATGTTAGGGGGCATAAGGAGTTCACAGGCACAGAGGACTAGGGTCTTAAGAAGTTATTAATTAATTACGAAAATTCATTATTTAACCTAAAACATACAAGACCTGTGGGCCCTTCTTTGCAAGTACACTTGTGTGAGCCCATTTGAGGGCTGCAGCCAGGCATGGATCTGTATATTGTGGGTTTGGAAGGGTGTGTGGCAAGATAAGCATCCGAGATGGTTTGCACTGCTCCAAGGACAGGGCTGAAATCTCACTGTGAATTCAGAAACAGGGAGAAAAATATACAGGAAAGAGCAACAGAAAGGACCACTGAATATCAATACTCTGCAAGAGGCCAAATTTGGTGATAACATTTACAAGCTGAGCTACAACAGCCTTGGAGAAATGCTGCTCTTGTGAGTCCAGCTGAGAGCATTCCTCCAATGACTCCCCAGTCAATGTTTACATATTCTGTTGCTCATATGCAAATAACATTAATCAGCTGCCTTTTAAAGCACTGATAAACAGGCAACCTTTGGGAAGTTTCACAGTTTCCCAGTAGAGCCACAAGCAGTATCAGGAATGTGGTTTGTCACACTGATACAGCACAGGGTAAGAGAGAATGTGTCCCAATTTCACAAATCACAAGGAAGCAGCTGCTCTGGTCTATTCTCTTCACTTCTGAAAACATAAGGAGCACCAAATAATAAAGAGAAAGTAGTCTAATAATGTAGTATTAGCACAGAATCAAAACCATTTACATCTGTGATTCCTCAGATGACTAATTACTGCTTCAATTGAGCCTTAAACTATATTTTAACTTGCACTCATTTACAAAATGAAAATCAAGCAAAATCCCTTATTTTAGAACTACCCCTGGCAGTCAGAAAAGGTCTGGGAAAAACTAGCACTTTTTACTCCACAGATTATGCTCCATTGATACTGAGCCCTACCTCCCTTGCCTAGATCTATAATAAAAATTTCATTATTCTCCCCAGATCTAAGATGGTAACTCAGGGTTGGAAGCAAGATCTGGAGGCTAGTCTACTTTTTTTTTTTTTTTTTTTTTTGCATCCCCTTGAGTAAAATTTTGCAAAATAAATTATGGAAATTTCAGCAAATCCTGAAAGCACAGGGAAGCTGCTCTGCTGGCAGCCTCCAGGAGGGAAGGTGTGCCCTCCCTCTTCCCAGCATGCCCAAAGCTGCAAAGGTCTCCTGGGGTTGCTAGCAAGCCTCAAGCTTCTTTCCTCTCCTCTGGGTTATCCCTCATGTTAATAATGCCAGAAAGGATCTCCATCTTCCAATGAACTGGAGCTGCAGGCTTTATTCTGATTCCCTGTGTCATGTACTTCCCTCTCAGCCTTCAAGCAAATTATGTTTTGCCCCTTTAAAATATTTTCCAACCATATCTGGAGGTACTTTGCAAAACCGAAACATAAAACACATGATCTTGATAATGCAAGTCAGCAACTTTATCACCTGGACTGAGAAGGAAATGAAGTAAACCCAGGCTCAGTCCTGGCAGGATCTTGAAGGTGTATGAGCAAGGGAAGATCCCTGACTTCTAACAAGTATCCAGAGCAGCCTGTAGGGAACAGACCCCTTCCATTTATTAGCAGAAATATATCCACGGCAACAGAGAATCCTAGAGTCATTATGGCTGGAAAAGGCCTGCAAGATCAAGTCCAGTCCTTGACCAAACACCACCACATCAACTCAATCACAGCATTAAGTGCCACCTAAAATCATTTCTTGAACACTTCCAGGGATGGCGAGCCCCACATGCTGACATAGCACTCTCCACAGACTGTTCTCAAAAAATGCAGACAATTTCAGTCTGATTTTAGAAATGCAGAAAGCGAGACCAAACAAAATTAATCAGAGCCACCAAAAAATAAATTAAATAAAAAGTTAACTATGCAGCACCATACCAGCATCTGAGGCACAAAGAGTAACTTGCAGGAGCTGCCAAAAACCCGAAGGAAGAGCTGAAACAAAATCGGTGCACTAGTCCTGACTCTCACCTTGAGTTTAGTATTACAGTCAGATCAGGCCAGCACTGGGCAAAGACACGCTGCTCCTCTGGCAAGGCTTCACACACACACACATTTGAAAAATAAAGTGTGTGCACTTCAGGAACATAAAAATGCTTTATGGAATCCTATTTTTAACACTAAATGCTACAATGAACTATGGGAAAATCTAGAATTACAGCAGGAAACAGACAAAAAAGCTCAGTTGACCTGAGCCTGGGGATTTTTCAGAGGTGCAACTGCAGAGGATCACAGGAGCCCCGGGGCTCTCGCAGCTGTTGTTGAGGGAGCACATTCTTCACGCTCTTCTAGAGAAAAACAAACAGATCCTGACCACACTGCTGGCAAAACAAAAGGACTCTATGAATTCACAAGTTCTTGCATGCACCTGCAGGGATATTTGACAAAAGTGAACCCGCTAGATCCTGTTATTGTTGACATTTTATCAGCCACGGGGAGCCACTCAGAAGTCACACAGCAGTATCAGGGTGTTCATTGGAGGCAGCACTACTGCAAATCCACCCAGGCCTTCCCTACACCCGTATTTTTCTCCGTCTGTAGTCACCCTTGCAGGAGGCAGAATCGAACATCTCCTCCTGGTGCTTTTCCAACTCCACTGACTACACAGGATAGTTAAGATGTCAAACTGCCTTGGATGTGCAACTTGTAAGCACCCAAGGGCAGGTAGATGAATCCTGCCTGGCATCTGACACAATGCCAGCTCTCATTGTGACGAGGATATCTGGAATGAGTCTTTGGATTTAGCAGTTTGCTTCTCCTCATAATCTCCAAAGCCTCTAGCTATGCCAGGCCATGCCTGTTGTAACAGGTTTCTCAAGCACTTTTAGAGACCCATCCTAGAGCAAACAGACTTCACTTTCAGTTAAATTATGTTCCAAAAGCCAAATGAAGAAAACAAAATGGGTGGCATCCCTCGTCCCCTCATCCCCATCGGCACCACAGGACACTGGACCGTCTAGCAGAGGAGGGCAAGGCAACTGTCTGTAATGTGGATAGGCACAGCTCCCACCAAATTTAAGACAATTTGAATCCAACTGTGGCTTGAGCATCTTGTAATTTTTACAGCCTTTAACTCTGGGCACCTCACAGACTGTAAAAATATTCTCCACATAAAGAAAGAAGATGAAGATCTGAAGCTCTATATATAGTGTTTGCTAAAAATACCTCTTTGGAGACATCCCTTGCCAAATAGGTGCCAAAACTTCAAAGGCTGAATTATCATGTTGAAATATTTGAAATGCGAGTTGTTATGATTCTTGTGAGGCATGGCTGGCAGGCAGAGGTGGCATCTTTCAGCTCCAAGACCTGGTCCAGGCAGTAACTGGAAATAGCTCTTCGGTGGCTTACGTGAAATGAGTCAAGGGATCTCAGTCCAACTCTCAGCAAATTAGGAACCACATCACAAAAGCATCTGTAAGAGTCACTTCCTCTGTTGATACCACTCTAAAAGCCAAGGACTGAATAAGGTAGGGAAAAAGAATTATCCTCCCTCAAAATAGCACACTCCTTCAAAACACAAATTGCTTTTATCCAGCATCTTTGGTGAAAGCATCCCAGTGCATTTTTACAAAATATGAACTAGTCTCAGTATTCCTTTAAGTAATACCTGAAACCCAACACTTTACCAGTAGTAAAGCCCAAGACCTGCTAGTTTGCAACATGCTAGAACCGTGCAAAAGGAAAGCAGGAATATTCCCACCCCACATTCTACCTGCATTTCTTTCTGGAGACAACAAAAGTTTCAGAGCTCTCAAGCATTTTTCCTTTAAGAAAATTTAACACAGAAACAGAGGTTCACCTTGAACCAACCACTTCATTTCAAAGAAATCAATCATTAGTTGTATTTGCCTTCTATCTTGCCAGTAAAAGAGCATGAAGCAAGAGATACAAATTTAGAAAACTAAGTAAGAATATTTTAGACTCTGCTTTAAGAAAACAAAGTAATTTTAGCTGGATGTGTCACAAACACAATTCAGAGCAACAGCTTTGAAAGCATCAGTCGATTCCATTAATTAACTGGAACTTTTTGCATTGGGATGGCACAAGGTAACTGAATCTAATCACACTGAATATTAGGGGATTGGTGCTGCTCAGTAAATTCAGAGATGCCAAGTTGAGCAAAAAGAATGTGTTTCATTCAGAGATGAAAGCCTTCTGAATTCTGGTGCTTTGTAAACAGCTGCTAAACTGATTGAATGATGCCTGTGAAGTACACAGGGTCAAATGTGGTCAGTACCTCAAAGAGTACCACATGTTTCAATATTGAAAAAGCACTCATGAAAAACATCTCAGGACACTCGTATCTGCCTAGCACTTCAAAAAATGTCCTAAGTATCCACAACAGAGGCAGCATTATCCTTTGTCAGTCCCCTCTCCCTCAAAGCTGATGAGAATTATACCTCCAAATTCAATATGGGTAGTAGATTTATCAAACAAAAAGGCTTCTTGGTTAGAATTAGCATTGACTGAGGTACCAAAGGAAATCAAGAATTACAAGAAATCTTAGGTGTTTATTTTATTCACACATTAGTCAATTCCATTAATCTGGAAAGCCACTGGAATGCATTCAGTAAAGCTTCCTTAGCTAAATTTTATTTCATTAAAGACCCTACAGTCAGGGTCAAGCACAAACTACATTCCTGATCTATCCAAGGAGGGGAAAACTGGAGGGAAAAGCAAAGGCATATGCTTGCTATAGCACAAGACAAAAAGCCCCTGTTTCCCTGCCTAGATGTACATAAATACTGGCAGCCCACTTGTGTCAGTGACTTCATCTTGTAAAACAGGTGCTTTGTTGACAAGATCATCCTCACCCCTGAATAGAAGGAAGTTGCACCCAAAGCACCAATTCAGATGTTCCAGACAGGAGTCTGGCCTTCCATCCAAGACAAATATGGAGCTTGATCTGCATTGCACTTACTGGGGTTTACTAGCCTGCAATATCTGAGGAGGATTTACTTTAGGATTCAAGGAGAAGGGGGGGGTGGGTGGCCCTTAATTAACCAGTCTTTGTGGCAAAACCCAGCCTTGCCTTGGCACACAAGAGAGGGAGGGAAAGCACTTGGATTCCACACTGACATAAGAAAATCTCATCCTGCAACTGCATTCTGCAACTGCACACAGGCAGATGCAGATTCACTCTCCCTAATGTCCTAAGTAAGGATACAGAAGCTTTTATCCTCACGGTCTGTACATCTTTAAAGATGACATGACTGATGCAGAGCACTTCAGCAAAAGGAACCAAGAAAATACATTTATGCTCTGGTTCTCAGACTGAGAAAATTACAGCCATAGAGAAATAAGAAAGACACTGTCAGGACTAATTTCAAAAATTAGCTTCTACAAGGAAAAAATACAAATAACACTAACAGCTTTCAGTTTCTTGGATTTTTTTTTTTTAAGCAAAACAGTATAAACAAAATTGTCATTATAATTCTTCTCTTGCAGCCCTTGCTCCCTAAGCAGCACCAAGCTCCATCCCATGCCTGGGGGTCAACACCTGAAACTGGACTGAACCATGAACAAAACTGAAATTGGCTTTCTAATGTTGCTGCTTGTTTAACAAAAAAGAGAGAAAATTAGCTGAAACTACTTATCTTTATTATAGTAATTTTACTTCATAATTACTTCCTTTTTCTTTTTTAACTTTCCACTATGATTTCAATCCTTTCAAATGCAGTGATCCAAAGTACACATTAAAAGAGTATGTGTATCCATTGGCTGTTCCCCAAACATTCCTTTTGACTGTAAAGAATTTTTTTAGAGAGCAGAATGTTGTTTTGCTTATTTAAACATAAAAAGGGCAAGCATATTTCTTCGTTGTACCCTCACAAAGGCCAGAGTTTTGCATCTTACTGAGGACCAAAGGTGAAGGCAGCAGTATTTTTGGCAGGCTCCAAGGAAGCTCTTTGCAGCAGAGGTGCTCAGCAAAGTTATTCTGTCAGCAGCCAGGCTGCAGCACAAGCTGTGAGCAGCAGCTCCAGTCAGTGCTGTAGGTCAGTGTATTCAGACATGAGGAATTCCCTCGTCCCTGATTTTGGTGATACAATGTTCATCTTTTTCTCCTGAACTCTGAAAGGGATTTATTCTTTTTTTTCCTCATGTGTCACTACGAAAGTGGCTTATGTGTCTGTGAGCAAAAGCAAACAGTTCACATCAGTCAGGTGCCCTCTGGGATTAAATGGGGCTTAAAGGTATCCAAGTGTGAGCCTAAGACTCTGGAGTTATGAATGAACCCCAGCTGTCAAAGACTATGCTTTCAGCCTGAACTGGGAGCAGGGGACAGGGCAGGTTGGACTCAGATGCCTCCTGAAAAACCAAATGGAAAGTTCCTTTAGGTCACCGTACAGCAGCATCAGCACCACTGATCCCCACTGAAGGAGTTGGGATTAGAGCTGAAATACATTAAATTAACTTAAATATCCACATATTGGTCAAGCCCACAGCCTATCCAAGGCCTGAAATTCTCTGCATTGATCTTATCAGTGGCATTCATTTCACACTCCTCATCATGACAAAGCCCAGAGCAAGGCCTCTGTCACAAGAGCCTTTTATACAAGTTCACTTGCATCTAAATTACATCCCAGATATAACCAACCCTTTGGAAGTGCCAAGATTCACCTGCTCAAACTGATTAGCTGGTAAACACATTCTAATCCTCACCTGGACACCTCCATCCTTCTATATATGACTGCCTCACCAGCACAGCTGGAATCCAAGGATTCATCCCACAGATTTGTTCTCCTGTAACACTCCCATAGCTACATGGCCTCAAATATTGGAGACACCTTTGCACCTGGGGCTCACCATGACTTCAGTGTGTTCCTTCCTGTTGAAGGAATGGATTAATGTTGCCTGTAAACACTGTCATTACTGAGAACTAGAGCAGTCAAGAACTGGTGAAATGTAAGAAAGGTAAAAAATTTTCCAGTTTCTTTGAAGATTTGCCAGCAAAGCTTGAAAATTTAAAGCATTCCACTTTGTTCTTTTCCCTTTACCACTGCCTCATGGGAAAAAAAAAAAAAAAGGACAGGGAGAAAAGAGAGGGAAAAGATTTAACAGGCAGAAGAACCCCCTTCTCTATTCCCTTCATCTTCCAAACAATTGGTATTGTTTTTCCAGATCTCCTCAAAATCTTCCTGCAATTCAATCTCTTACCTGCAACTATTTCTGAAGATGCTTGTTCCTACTACCACAGCTCATCAAAACTTAGTGATTTCCAATCTGTGGTCCAGAGGGCTGGGAGGTGGATGATGGGCTGAGAGTGTGTTGTGCCTACACAGCAGTTGGGGTTCACTTGACTTGGGAACCACAGCCTCAACCTCTGTTGCTTATTGTCATTTCGTCCAACTTCGCTTAGATTTCACAAAGAATAAGCAATTTACAGGAGATTATTCCAGGTGTTCTTAACATAATTGTTGTGATTTTTTTGTTTTGTTGGGTTTTTTTTCTTTAAAGAAGGAAAAAAAAACCTCACAGAAAAGTTTCTAATTGCTACTTAGGCAATTGTGCAGTGAGGTCACCATATCCAGACTACAAGGGGGCTCAGAGGCTCAAGTGATACAGACTTTATATGATCTCTCCTTCTCTGTTAAATTGAACTCCCTGAAAAGATAAACACAGAGCAGGAGTTGCCATACAACAATTAACCATAAGAGGAACCATCTAACACACTTCAGCATAAAGCGGTCATTTATATCTTTGCTCACAGGAGATTTGAGAGTTGTATTCATGAAGAACTCCTGTTTTAATAAACCTTGATTCCCTGCCCTTAGTCACTACTTCATAAGACTTTGCCTATGGCTGTGAAGATTGGGGAAGGACTGAACTGTAAGACTTGACTAGAAATTGTGCTTACAGTATCATCAGGGTTGGTTGGTTTGTTTCTCTCCTCTCCCCTCCAATAAACATGAATATGAGTATTTTCTACAGCACTCATGGAAATGGAGATACATGCTATAACTAATTTCATGAAGTGAAGGAAATAAACTAAACTATCAGCAAGCAGATTAGTTTAGCAAGAGAAATTTTCTTTAGGCACTACAAAACTTCTGATTTACACAAGTGAAATACAGCAAGTCAGTGAAAGAACAGCCACCCACCTGTTCAGCCAGAGCTCTTTATCACTTTAGTGGAACCGACCAAGCACAAACAAAACCAGTAAAAGCCAGTGACAAAGGTGCATGTTAATGACACCAGAAATGATAAAATTCCTTTCTTTCACCTTATCTTGAAAGTCGGAATTTGCCGGGATGCACTTGACTGCCTTCCAAAACACGCAACTGTAGGATCTGCACCACAAGGCGACCTTACTTCAGGGCATCACAGACAGGTTGGGGTTGGAATGGACAGTAAAGAGCATCCAATTCCACCCCCTGCCAGAGCAGAGACACCTTCCACTATCCCAGCTTGCTCAGAGCCCCATCCAGCCTGGCCTTGGACACTGTCAGGGATGGGGCAGCCACAGCTTCTCTGGGCAGCCTGTGCCAGGGCCTCCCCACCCTCACAGGGAGAATTTCTTCCTCACATCCAATCTAAACCTGCTCTCTGTCAGTGTGAAGCCATTGCCCCTTGCCCTGTCACTCCAGGGCCTTGCCAAGAGTCTCTCGCCTGTGGGCTCCCTTCAGGCACTGCAAGGCCCCAAATCCTTCTCTTCTCCAGGCTGAACAATCCCAATTCTCCCAGCCTTTCAAACTGCTTTGCTAAGTCTCACCGAGAGTATTTGCTACAAAAGTGTCTGACAGCCAACAGTGATTACTCCACTAAACAGGAATGTGCTTTAACAGCTGCCTGTTACCTGGCTGTACCAACCATGGCTCTCATTGCTGAGCGACTGTGTCCCACAGAGAACCTTGTATGCAGAACACAAAATTCCCTTATAGTTCCATATTTTACAGCTTGTTAAATCATACTTTTAATTAAACAGGCTTCATTCTACATATCCAGTTGCTACTGTTTGAAGAAACAGGTACTCCCACTAAATCCTTACCTTGTGACTAAATTTGTTCTCCTTTCCTGCTCTGTGAACACCGCAGAGCACAGAACAGAGGAATCTTTAACTTCAAGAAACAACAACTGTCTTTAAACAATGAGGAGCAATGCTTTTGTCTGGGGAGCTACTAATATAAGCTTTCCCCTTCATGCAGGACTCAGCAGGCTAAAAATTAGTGACATTTTAAGTGGAACAATTCTTTCATCATCAGGCTGATATTTGGCTGCCATTCTGGTTACCTCCCTTATAAGGCACCAGCAAGAGGGAAGGGCAGGGAACACATTATGCAACTGTTCATTGTAAAAAATAATTAAAACAAATTTTAAGAAATGTCTGTAATAAACACTTTTCCAATATACAAAAGACAAAAGGAGCCTGATGCCATTGGTCTAAGGTCTGCCCTTTTTACTGGGCTAATTTGGGAAAAGGGAATTTCTCCTGCAAGGTTTTTCTCATTTTTGTGGGAAAGTGGAACACTGAAGCCTGCGAACCACCCCTGCCTTCTCCAGAGTCTGGTTCAAATCTACCTAACCAGCCAGAGGCAGCTCTGCATTGGGAAATAAAGAGCAATACTGGGACACCTGCATCTTGTGCCCTCCTCTGTGCTCAGGTGTGATCCATGGAAATCTAAGATACCTAATTCCAAGGTCAGCTTCAAGGAAGGGTAAGGAGGTTCTGTGGTGAGGTCATTCACATCTTGGTTGGTTTGTACACAACAGCCCTCCCGCAGACAAGGAAATATCCTTTGGAATTTACCTATCAGTTCAGCTGTAAGTAGGGGCTTTTTCTACTAGTGAAGTCATAAAAACACTGAGACCTTCTACCCACAGAACAGACTCAGGAGTCTCCAAACTGGCAGTGACCTGGCAGGACGAGGCCCCATCTGTCCTTTGGGGGGTTCTCAGTGGTCCTGGAGGAAGTTCACGGCACAGCACAAGCGTGCCAGAGAAGCTGTCTCACTCTCTGTTGCATCAGGGACAGGGACACGGAGCCTGTACCACCAGGAGAGCCCCCTAAGCACACACAGCTCCCCACTCGTGACAAGCTGCTTCTGCCAAGCCCCTTTCCTTGGTTAACAGTTTCTGCCTTCAGCAGTCATTCAGGCATCTTACTGAAGTGGTGACTTTCGTTCCCCTCCTCGTCCCTCGGCTATGGGAATGGGAGTTACGACTATTCCCCCTTCCATACACTCCTGTGTATGGAAGCTGAGTGTCTTTGCAACTCCTATGGCTTGATGCGACCCAATATCTTCATTTTAACTGCAGCCAATTGATGCACAACTGTGTTTCTCCTATTATTACTCATTATTCTACTACAATGGCTCATAAAAAGGGCCCTCAACCAAGCACAACTTTCTGGGAAGGCACCCACTTGACTCAAGTTTTCCAAGTGTTTGTCTGGGAGATGGTCGGCTGGGTTTTGTTTCCCTACCAGGTAATTTAATTGCTAAAATACCTTAGCACATTTTATAAATGCAGTACTTAATGTGACATTACACACAGGGCTCTCAGAATTGTAAACAGCTCTCTTTATTACACGTAGCAGAAAAAGGTTTCACAACCTTTCATCTGGTCAAAGAAAAGAAAAAAGTTTTTTTGTTTTCCCTTCTGTGGAAGGAAATTTAACACACTCCAATATGCCAAGGTCTTTGCTACAACTGGAGCTCCTCTACAGCATGTCAGTGATCATAGGCTCAAACTCTGGAACATAAGAGACATAGCTAATATAAGTTGCAATACAGTAAACACTCTTCCTCTCCCATATGTAGATCCAAGTTATCCCTTTACTTCCTCCCTCCCATTCCCTCTGTCACCTTTGATAAACTCCATCTGTTTGCACAACCTGCACACACCAAACTATTATTTCATCTTGGCTGTTCCGTGTTACTAAAAGGTGAACAGTTGATCCCTTTTTACAGCTTCAGGACATTCTCACTCTTGTGAAATCCCATAAACCCAGGCTACCATTTTAACCAACCACTGCTCCTTTTACTAGTAAAAGCATAAAGACAACTGTTCCTTAGACAATCAAAATCCCATGGAAGTAGTCTTCCAAATTCCAGGTATCTGTTTCTTCACATTCTGATCAGTTGCAACTCTCATAAAACCATGTGTCAGCTAACAAATTTGCAGGTATAAATATTAAAGGTATACAACACAAACTAAGTTCCAAGTCTACAGTTCAAACCAGAATATAAAATCCAACACCTAAATTACTGAGAAATCAGAAAACCAGATATTTGAAGCATAAAGATTCATGCTCTTTCCTGATCCACCGTTTTCCTTTGCTTTGTTAATCTGTAAAAAGTATTTAATGAGATATCAATGCACGCCTTGCAAGATTACCTCATTTCACAAGTAAGGCAGTATTAACTATGACAAGTGCCCATTTTAATGCTTCCCATACTGATCAAATTATTTATGACAAGGAAACTGAGTTTTTCTTGATAATTTATTTATTCCCTTACTTGCTGTTTTGTTTTACATTGTTAAGAGAAAAATGTTCTATTACTTCCCCATGCAAATACAGGAGCAGTGGGACTGCCAGAAGTTACTCTGTAGTCTTAAACTACAGACTTGTGGGATTTTCTCTACCAAACAAGTTAAAAGTCTGCTCTGCTGCATTTGACAACTAATTTCTGAGCCTTCAAGACAAGATTCTGCTGCTTTAAATGCAGTTCACTATTTAAATTCATAACATGAAATAAATAACTCCTCCCTGAGTTCCTACCCCACAATATTAAATTGGCTTACCCTTAGTGTAACAATTTTTTGCACAACAAAAGCTGTTATTTAATCACCAGACTTTGAAAAATTCTGTACCAACCTATCTCAAAAATTAGACTCCAGTTATTTATCAAACCCATATTTTCAAGCCACAGCAATGCAATTACCACTAGTGGCAGGTCTGCTCTAAGTGCAGCTATATGTTGAAATGAGCAACAAGAGAAGATTAAATGATTTTGTGGACAATTGTATGTTTGATTTATGTCAACTGCCATTACTCTAAGACACAAAGCCTCTTTCTGGGAGACTAAAAGCAAACCATTTACCATATAATATCAGCTTAGCAGGCTTTGTGCTGATGAATACTGCATTCAGAGAAGCAATTTTTTTAACTGCAATTTCCATGTCTACCCTGCATCTCCTGGAATACAACTATCAAAGTTTATCAACTGCCTTCACATTTTTAACTAATGCTCAGCTTAAACTTGGTAGAAGAACAACATTTTTATTGGAATAAACATGGACTGAGCAAAAACTGAATCTATAGGGAGAAGACAAGCTTCGAAAGCAAGACAAACCCACTGCCTAGACAGATACAGAGGACACAGACTGTGACTAAGCTCCTTGTGGTCACTACAGGATTCAAGAGCCATCCCAAACTACAGCAGGAACCTAAAGGACTAAAAAAAATTCCTACCCACCATTCAAACTTCGGGGACAAAAAGACAGATGAGCAAAGGGAGGCTACACAGAACTCCTGGGAAAGGACAGGTAAGCAAACCTCAGCCACATGCACCATGCACGTACTGAACTCCAGTGTGATATCCCACATTATTACAATCCCACCAGGGAGTCCACTGCTGATCAGACCCTCTGAGGCCAGCACCAAAAAGCTTACACAAGAAGGTCCACAACAGATCATCTGACAGAAATCCAAAGTTTCTGTTCTCCTGGGAACATTCCCTCACCAAGAGCATGGGTCTGGTGCAAGTCCACTGCAAGTTAAAGATGGGGTGTGGGTTTGCTGTACTTTTTAAGACAGACTAACTATCTGGGAAAAAAAAAAAAAAAGGTGGGGAGGGGGTAGAAAGAACTAAAGCATGATACCTGTCCTCTGTAAATATCTACTTCTGAATTCTGCTTAGCTAGTGGCTTGGGACTTGTCTTCCCCTGAAATGCTTGAGAAATAATGAATAAATGTTTAGAATTTTTTAAGCTCTGTTAAGTGAAATTATTTAACTTGAACATACAGTATGCCATGTACATTATGAAAAACAAATGAGTTCATGGAGCTATGCAAATTTGACTTTTCCTATCTAAGATATTTCTTAACAAAACAAGGAAAATGTGTCTACATATGGCACAGAAGGTGAAACTGCAGCAATTCTATTAGATACAGTAACAGATTTCTCCCAGTCAATGAGGTTGCCCACTGATCACCTCAGGTCAGTAGCCTGTGGGCTACTATTTCTTTTCACTCTTCAGAGTAAAATTAAAGCTGATATTCTTTCATCCCTAAAGGATAAGGAATGAAAACAATTTTTCAGACTCCTGTGTATATTTAGGCACCTTTCATGGTGCAGGCACAACAACTTAGCGAGATTTATTAGCGTTAAAAACACACATAAACAAGATCCCTCTGCTTCAAGTGACTTTTACAAACTGTAATCAAAACACTGAATCAGCACACCTGACAAACCCCAACATCTAAAGTCAACAAAAACCCCACTGCTTTCCAAAGAGAAGGTAAAAGCAAAACCAGTACATCCCACCAAGTATCTTATAGGAAGCTTTTAAAAAAAACCAAAACCAAACAGACTTCGGCATTGCTTTTGATTCAGAGGCTAGAGCAAGGCTCATTTATTCCCAGTCAGGATTTTGCAAGAGGAAACCAGGTACACCAGCGGAGGCATGCGTGTGAACTCTGCTATTCTAACCCAAGGCGTTCCAGATCAAGTAAAACCGAACAACCGCAAGACCTCTGTTCTTAGCATTAACTTTTACCTGAATCGCTGAGAATTGTCTAAAGACACAGAGCACGAGCCGGACAGCCAAACCACGGGGGCCCCAATCCCAAACTCCTCCGGCTCAGCAGAAGGTTTGGGATTTGTTCCTCCCGCGACTAGAAACTTGTGAAGGTTCTGCTTGCTTTTCTAAGCGCATTATGGAGATAATTTCGTCCCTTTATTTATTTATTTCTAAAGAGGGCAGGACACTCTTAAGCCCAGAGCCACGTTCTGTAGCACAAGTACAGCCCAGCCGTGACCCTCCCGGCGGGGTGCCCGCACAGCCCCGGCCCCGCTCCCCTCGCCGGGCTCACCTGTGCTCCCGCACCGACACCCCCGCGGGGCACCTCAGCCCCCCGGCCGGCGGCAGCGGGACAAGTCACCCCGGGGGCAGCGGGACGAGCCGCCCCAGGGACTGCGGGACGGGTCACAAGTCACCCCGGGAGCAGGGAGACGAGCCGCCCGAGGGGCAGGCGGGCGAACTGCCCCGCTGCCCAGAGCCACCCCCGATCCTCCCCGCAGCCGAGGCTGAGGCTGCGCTCCCACAGCCTCCACGGCGATGGCTGCTCCTGCTGCCTCACGGTGCGGGGGGAGGAAAGAGGCATGGGGAGATTCCCAGTCTCCAGCGGCAGCGTGCCACGGCTGTTTCTGCGGGCAGCGCCGGGGCGGCGGGTGCCCGGTTCCCCTCAGGACCCGGCTCGCCTCAGGACTCACCTCCCGCCCGGTCCGAGCGCGGCGCCGCCCCCGCGCTAATGGCAGCGGGCGGGCCCGCGGCGGGGGCCGATGTTTACCCGCCGGCTCTCGCGAGAGCCGCGCGCCGCCGAGCCCCGCGCCGCGATTGGCCGCGCCCTCCTGGCGCGCGCCGCCCGCCCCGCCCCGCCCCTCTGGTGCCGCCCGTCCGGCGTCCCTCTGCAGCGGCGTCCCGGGATGGCGCGGGCTGGCCGGGAGCGTCGCCGCTGCTGTGGCCACCTCCCTGCTCCAGCAGGGCCATCCCGGAGCACACGGCACAGGAGTGCGTCCAGACGGTTCTGGAGTATCCCCAGCGAGGGAAAGTCCCCATCATCTCCGGTCTCGGTCACTGCACAGGACAGAAGTTCTGCCTCCTGTCCAGGGGGAACTTCCTGGGATCAGTCCCTGCCCGTTCCTCTGGTGCCATGGCTGGGCCCCCCGGAGCAGAGCCTGGGCCCTGCTCGGAGCCCTCCCTGCACACAGGGACACACAGGGCTGAGGGCCCCTCTCAGCTGGGGCTCCTCTCCAGGCTGAACAGCCCCAGCTCCCTCAGCCTTTCCAGTCCCTAAATCATCTCCGCAGCCTCTGCTGGACCCGCTCCAGGAGCTCCCTGTCCCTCCTGTCCTGAGGAGCCCAGAGCTGGACACGGCCCTCCAGATGTGCCTCGCAGAGCAGAGCAGAGGGGCAGGATGACCTCCCTCTACCTGCAATCCATGCTCTTCCCAGTGCATCCCAGGATCCCATCTCTCCAGCCCATTGTAAACCTTGGTACTTGGCAAGCTCTGGTAGTCAGGACTCACCAAGAAGGGCTCGTGCTCGTGACGGGTCTAACAGGGCAGGAGCTAAACTGGCCTCAGCAGGTGCTCAAAGAGAAGACAGGAGAATTAAGTGCAAACATAGCATTGGCAGGCCTTTTGCTTTGATTCCTGGAGCTGTCCTGTGCAGGGCAAGGGTTTGGACCACTGTGATCCTTGTGGGTCCCTTACAACTCAGGATATTCTGTGGTTCTGTGATTTATCTCCTTCTGTCCCACTGCTGAAGCACAAGGCTGAGGGTGTTAACACAGGCAGGAGAGCAGTGAAACCCTGCTGTGGTTTCAGTACTACCTGAACATAAACAAATGGCAGCACTTACGGGGAAAGCTGTTATCCCAAGGATGCAGTGGTACAGATGTCATACAAATCCAGCTATGCAGAGGGCAAATCTGTGAGCTCAAGTACACTCAGCTGCTTCCAGCAGAACATGGAGCGTGTGGAAGCAAGAGAAAGTTTGCCTTGATGTCATCACTTGACTTGAGGAGAGTTGCTGATGAGGAGGATTTAATTGACAGACAGATTTGATTTATTTTACCTCATTAGTCTTTATCTCTATATATTAGTTCTATATCTCTACGAGATAAGGAACTGAGGAGCCCTGTGCACTAAAGCAGATTTCTAGCCCAGAGACGTTACAATTTCAGGACCTGCAAGCAGAGCCAGGGAATCCACCATGGACCTCCCTGAGCACTGTGAACCTACCTGCTGAGACCAGGTTTTGAAAGCATTCGATTTGGTAGGTTTGAAATAACAGAAGCCTGAAATTAGCATGTTTTAAGTTGAATGAGGTGTGGGAGTGATTCCTGAAGGGACTGACTATCCTTTGGGATATCTGAACTCCGGTTCCATGTTTGAAACCTGAGGTAATGTGTACTCACATTCACCATGTGTTGGAAGCACAGACACATAACTCAGAAACAGAATTAGCAAGAGGGGGAAAAACATAAATTCAAAATAAACTGGTTACAGATCTAGAAAAGTGGTGTTTCACTAAAGCATTCTTCCCAGAGCAAAAGTCCTTAAAAATCTGTGTCAGTAACAGTGGTCAGTGGGAGTGGCAGACACCCCTACCCCCCAGCAGGAATGGGGACCGGCTTTGACTGGGGATTTCGGGGGGTTATGAGTTGTAAGCTTTGATTTCGGTACCTCACTGCCGTCTGCTCCCCCAAGCTGCCACAGGGAAGTCAGGGGAGGCAAGGTCAGTCTCGGAGAGATGATGAGGCCCAGCTGTGACAATGAAAATGGAATGAATATTCACAACATGACGTTCCAGTTCCTGCCTTGCTGCTGGTGCTCCTCTGGTGGGTCCTGCCAGCACAGCAGATGGCAAGCACTGAAAGGCTGTTGTGCCAGTGGAAAATTACTGAGTTTTGCTGGTCCTGTGCATGCATGTGGATGTGTGAGGGGGGAAGTGGGGAAAACTTCCATTTATTTAGTTATTTTCAAGAGAGAAAGGGAAACAAATGGTTCCCTAAGACTACAAATATTACTGGCATATAAAGAACCAGTCTCTTGTTTTAGAGGAATGAGGCATGTCTGTTTGCATTTCGAGTTTTCCATATAATTCCATATAACTTTCCTCATAAGTCAGGGTTGTGAATTTTTCTAAATAAAAGTGAAATTAAAAAGAAAAGCAAGATACTAATAAAAGCACTGGCTGTTGCTTAACAGACCTATGGAAAAACTAAGTATTTAATGTTTCTATTTTTATGTGCCTGTAAAAGTATTTATGTTAGCGGACATTCCATCACAAAACACACATGGTTTATTTTAATTTTCTAATTTTAAATATGTGTTTTTAACAGAGCTGTATACATAGGTTATCTCACTGCTATAAAAGACTGATTAACACTGTTGCAGTTGAAGTTAGTGGGCTGATGCCTCGTGAATAGTTGAGCTTGTCTTTGAAGGTCTGCAAACCTAAAGAAACTTAAAACCAAGTGCTCATCCTGAAATGAACCGTGGCAGAACCAAACCTGCACTGTCTGTGCAGGCAGATAAAGTTTGTTATTGAGGGAGAGCTGACAGAAATACCTAAGGTTTTAACCCAAACTGTGACGCAGTGTAACCATCCCAATAAACTTCTGTTTCTGTGTATTTCCAGAGTTAGCCCGTAATACAGAAATATAAGCACCTATTCACCGTGTACAAGGGCAGCAGCTCTTTAAGCTGCCAGGCATAGGAGTTAGACAAACATTTTGAACCAAAGTCTTTGCTCTGAGCATGCAAACTTCTGCAGGCTGTGTGCTGTCCTGGTCCTGCAAGCTGTGACAAGCAACCAAGGTCCTGCACCCTCTGCTCCGACGGCCCGGCTGCAGCAGCAGCAGCAGCAGCAGGATCCACCCTGGGGCGCAGCAATTAAAGGCAAACACAAAAGCCCGAATACCTCTTGTCAAATTCCACCAAGCCTCTGAAGCCTTCAAAAAAACTTAGGGGAAGGTCTGTGGCAAAGCAAAACAATGTTGTCCTCGTTATTGTAGTTCAAAAGAGGGAGAGCTTGTCAGAGAAAGGACATTTATGTAGGGTTTGACATTTCTTTCTTTGCAGTCAATTGGTGTAACAAATCCAAATTGCTGTATCAGAGTCGTGCTGGTGATGTCTCTTGGAAAGATTCAGAGGGGGTTTTAACCATGAAAGCTCCTTCTCAGCATCAGAAATAACCTATAAATGTTTAATTCACAAGTAGTTTGCATCCAACTACCTAACCAACATCTAGGAATCAATTCTGACTTTCCTTTCTTTCTTTCTTACTGTTTTGCTAATATAATCCAGGTGTATTTCTTAAGAATAAGCCAGAAAATTTCCAGAACATGTAAGATTGGTCAGGAAATAATGCAGAGCTAGGTAAGCATAGTGCAAGCCATTCAGAAACATTCCCACAAATTTTCTCCTGGCTTATTAGGACTTTTTTAGCTGCTGTTGATACTACTTGTAATCCACATTTTACTTGTAACTCCCTGATCTGTCTGAATAACAGAAGTCTATGTTTTTGATATTTAACAGGTAGAAGGCCAGAAAAAAACCCTGAATGCTTTAATCTGTTTTATGACACTTTAACATTGTGCTGTTACACAATTCTGCTAAGATTTCACACCTGCTGAGGGTACTGTAGATCTTCAGTTGCTGTGAGTGCTGTGGGGCACAGTAGTGAATCAAATGTTTAGAAAATGCTGCAACATAGACAAAAATGTAATTTCTTGATAGGTGGAATGCAAATTTAAAAGGAGGCACATACCGTCATACTTCATGTGCAGTGTTTCACAGTTGAATTAAATGGTTAAGATCTTGGATCTGCAAACTCTTGAAGAATGAGACAACTCAGAAATTCATTGGGTTTACTTCTGTGAGACCATTCATAGAAGTAAGATTTGCTCACCTAGTTGTTTCCTGCCATGCTCCATCTTTAGGAAGTCACCATCAATATTTAAAAATACCTAATGACATCAGAACATCTGCACTGGTTCAGAGCTGGGCTGTGTCTTGGTCACATTTCTGTCTTCCTGGTGATCATGGGCTGACATCTAGGGAAAAGGAAGAATGGAAAAAAATCACAAAGGATTCCTTTAAAACCCTCTCACCCTTCACCTATCCTGAGCCTGATGACATCTGTCTAAATAAGAACTCCAAGGGTTTGCTCTTCAAAATCCTCTACTCTTAAAAGCCTGGAAACATCCTGTATTCCCAGCACATGGGACAGCCTGTTGTGTAAAATTCTCCTCCTTTGGCTTGTCCTGAACCTTCTTCTGAGAGCATCTTGGTGTAGATCCTGATTTTGTTACCAGCACAGACGGTGAACTGTCAATCCATGTCCATCCTGGCAGTGCTACTCCTCTTTTTATATCCTGTTCCTTCTCAGTTTTCTTTATTCCTAGCCTGGAAGCCATTCCACACTCTCATCAGTCGTGTTGCCATGTTGCAATTTCTTTTACATTTTTGGAAGTAAGGAAACCAGAATTTCACCTCTCAAAGTATGGACAAAACATGAATTTAACCAGGGGTATATAATTTTTGCCTCACCTCTTAATCTAGAGGCAGAACAAATCATTTGCTGTGGCTCTTAAAAATAGGAAAAAATTAGATGATGTCAACAAATAATTAATATTAGTCCAGTTTTAAAAACGAGGTGCCTTTTGAGGGTATTTGAAACAGTCCAGCTCTGTTCCATACAGGCAACCACAGACTGTTCTATATCCCCACCCTTTCTGAGAAAGTTCTAGTTTATACTTTCCTGAAAGCCCAGACAACTTTTTTTATATTAATAGCATCTATGTCACAGGGAAACCATTTGTATTTCCATGTGTGTAGTCTAAGGAACAAAGCAACTCATTCAGTTCTACAAAATCTAGGAAATTGGTATAGTCACCTTACAGACTGTCAACTCGTATCCTGAACATCTTAGCAACTCCCAGCAGCCCTTCCAAAACCAGGATTTCGCCAATTTTCAATACCAGTGAAATGACTTCTTTCCTATGTAAGTAGTGGTATTTTTTTAGCATGAATTTCTGGCTTGGCTGTGACTTTTGCAGGCAGTTTGGAACCCACAGTATAGTTCTTCCTGGCACACAGATACCAGATTCCTCGTTAAGGATTGAGTTAAGGATGTGACAAATTCAATTCATTTTGTAAGCAATTAAAATATTTATAGCTGAGTTTGCTTAAACAACGTCATCCCTTAAAATATTATTCCTGGATTCTCCTTGGAGAAAATCCTTGGTGGACTTGCAAGAGACATATTTAGTACATGATATTTTTCCATAAACAAAGAAACATGGAAAGTCTGGAACAAAAAAAGTTAACAAATACACTAACTAATAAAAACTATTTTTAATTAAGGAAGCCCACTATTATTCATCAGTTAGCATAGTCTGCATTGTCCTTTCTTTAAAATTCCAGAGAAAAATGAAGGTGACAATTTTCCCAGTCAATCCCAGGGATACAAAATAATACATTAAACAAAAATACTCATGTTTTCCAGACATCTTATTCTTAGCCAGTATATTTGATCTGTTCTTACACTGGTTCAGCAGCGATCATATGCTTTTTTCTTCTTAGCAAAGACTCTCTGCAGATTCTTTGCTAAATCCATTGTTTTTTTCACATTATCCCGAGACATGGGAGATCACTGTGTGTTGCAAGCTTAACCACACAGTCTGTCTTCTTACTCAACGCTTGCTTCCTATATGGTGATCAAGTGCAGCTTTTCTGTCTGACATAAAGCTCTCAAAATAAATTAGGGAAAAAAGAAACTGGAACAAGATGTAAACAAAATGATGCAACTTGCTGTTACATTCTGTTCCCTGTTTTTCAACTCTAATGCATCTATTTTAGGGCCTGATACTGAAGTCCCAGGAGCTATCCCAGTGAACACAGCTTCTGGAAGAGCCTAGGGAGAGGATGTTCTTGCTTGGAAGGGTTGGCTGGCACCACAGCACAGTGAACCAAGGACAGCAAAACAGGCACAGGAGGCCCAGAGACTGACCAACCTGACTGGAACTGGAGCTGCCGTGTCTCGTGATGTAGCTCAGAACACCACACTTCAGTCACAGGGCACAGTCGTGGTTCTGGTCCCACAGAGTGGGACTGGAGTGACAAGCTCTTCCTCTTGCTATCTCATGGATTGATGGTCAGTTGTACGAGAGTCAAAACTTGTGGTTCCAGAGTTTGTAGCTCAATGTATGGAGCCAGTATGGGAGGTAAGAGGATGGATTACAAGGAAATGGGATAAATCTCAGTGGGGCTGTGAAGAAGCACTTCTGGAACTATGAAAGATTTGTGCAAAAAGGAGTGGTATAAGCTTAGACCATAAGCTTGTGGTCATGTTCAGGCACTCCATTGCTAACATGAATGATCCAGATGTACCTCAGAGGAGCTGCATGGAAGGGAGGAGTTTGGTGAGGGAAGGGATCAGAGCAATGCTCAGAGATAACCTGAGAAAACCACAGGTCCAAGGATCAAGGAGTCTCAAGAGCAGAGCCGCTGTTTCCATGGTGGAAGAAGTAAGCGCAGTGTAAAGGCATCACCAGGAAGAACTTGGGAGGTTTTTCTAACCCAAAGTTTAGCAAATCCAAGGTTAGGGAAGCACTGCAAATCCTTAAAGGCTCAAAAATCTTAAATCAGCTCTCCTCTCCTAAACTTTCACAAAATTCACAGAACCATGAGTCTGGAAAAAAAGGAGATGATGGTGATGAAATCCCAGGGTTTAGGCAAGTGCTTTGGTTGTTTGCTTTATTCTGCCCTGTTCCCCCAATACACTCCATTTCCATGGAATAATTGAAAGCCTGCAAAACTCCATCCTAAATACTCACAAAGAGATGCAACCCCTGCTCTGCTACATTCTTGATTTACATTTCCAATCCTTTCTCTCACTGTCTTCCAGCTCCATTCCCTAGAGCCTTCCCTAAGTCCACTCAGCAGTACCTGACTGTTCCTACTGCATTTCCCCAACCACTGAAAACCTGCAGAGGTTCTCCTCTGTTTCCAGGGTGTGTGAAGCATGCTCTTGAGAGGCCTTTCATCACTGGTTCTTCTTACTGAACAGGATAGGGGGTATTTTCCTTGTTGTTTGCTGTTTATTATCAGGAGAAGTCTGTTCTAGATTTTTAATACTAATCTGATGTTCAGTGACAAAGTTGCAGAAAGGACATTTCTCCAACCTAGACAGCAACCAGTAAACTTTGGTTCTGCTGCACAGAGAGGGAAAACTCTTTGCAGAACAAGAGCTGTCAGCTCTTGAGGTCTGGGTGTATCTCACACATCAATGAAATGCAGGAAAAATCTTCAGGGATAAAAAAGTGACAGTTCTCAGTTTGGCAAAGGTCAGTTCTGAAATGAGCTGGCTTTGCAAATTGGCTTAGCTACCTTTAGCACCTAATGTGAAGCAGGAGGCAAAACGCTTCAAAATCAAAGTGTAATTGTCATTTGAAATGGGGGTTTAAGAGCCAATTTCTCCATGTCTCACACAATCACTATATATATACAGACAATTAACCCATTTTTAGGAGAAGATTAACTGATTTGCTGGTGAAGTCTTGATAAGCTGTCAAGAATCAGTTCTCAGTTGACAGAAGTTTTATGGGATCCCTGTCCATTTGTCTGTCCTACTTACAAACACATCCATGCACTGTCTGTAATTGAATCTGGCACACGAAGATGTCCACTGGCCTATCCCAGCAAAATCTCTTGCATTCTGAAGTTTTAATGTCAATAAAGAACAAGTACCTTCTCCCACTCATCCCAAAAGTGACCCACTGAAGGTTTCCAGATGAAGCACGAACAGCTCTGACAGCTTCACAACAGCTTTGGCATTCCAGCAAGAGTTTTCAAAGGTTACTAAGGAGACGAACTGGTCAACCATTGCATTTGCGGGTCAAGCCCACGTGAAATTGAGACAACCACCCTTTGAAGATGAACCTACTAAATGGGATGACATTTTGGAAGCTCACCTGTGTTGCAGGCAGAGTTTGCAGAGATGTCAACATCTGCCCAATTTAGCCTAGAGATTTTTTCACACAGCTCTTCATGCCACTTTTCATAGTAAAAAAAAAAATTATGTAAACATGCTGTAATTTCCTTTTTGCTCCTTTTCTTTGTGAAACTTACTTTTGTTGCCATCCTTTTTCACCACCAAGGTAATTGCAAGCATAAATTCCGTAACTAGCCTTTTCACTTTTAAT
Organism: Coloeus monedula; assembly: GCF_965178545.1. Lineage (NCBI taxonomy): Eukaryota > Metazoa > Chordata > Aves > Passeriformes > Corvidae > Coloeus > Coloeus monedula. The sequence goes on from NC_138784.1 coordinate 14,972,232, forward strand.
ATACCACAAGTGCACCCTGGAATATAATGATCTAAGCGCAGTCTCCATCTGCAGGAGAGAAGAAAGTGATTTCAAGCTAACAAAATAGCTACAAACTTAATGCAGCCTCACACTTGTTTAGACTACTAATGAGGGAGAGCAGGGAAAGGAAAACAATTCCGTTCCATTCCACTTCTCTTGTGGGCTTGGATCTTTAAATGAAAATAATCCAATTAATTGTCACAGCATGAAGAAAACAGTTGGGTCTGATAAAAACAAGGCAGAACCCTAAAGAAAAAAATGTATGTTTAAGGTTTTAATTTAAGCCAATGAAAAGTCTCCTGGTTCCCATGGACTGATTCCAAAGCCTTCTGTCCCTGAATGGGTCCAATGTCACAGAGAGGTAGAGCAGTCAGCTCGGGCACATTACACAGGACCAGTTGGACCAGTGATGTGATGCTGGATCTCTCTGACTGTCCTGTTGGACAGAATTCTTCCAGAGCCCTCAGGAGCACAGAGCGCTGTGCACCAATGGAAGCAGAGCGAGTAATTAAGCCTGCAGTGCTCGAGCCTGCTGTGGAGAAAGGCCACAGGGGGCCCAGGGAAGAAAAGCTTTTTAAAACTGCATCAAACATCAAATCCCCAGAACTCTGTTCTTACCCTCCCAGTTAACAGTCAAGGATCTGCCACGTTTTTCAGAAATTACTGCGATTCAGAAGCACAGGCAATAAGCTGCCAGCAGGGTGTCGGTGGGGCTGGAGCTGCCAAAGCCATTTCTCAGTCTCTCCAAAGGAACAGAATGTTAATCAATGTACTCATTTTTCTTCTTCCACTGTAATTAGCCGTGCATGACCACAGCTTGACCACCTGAGTTAACTCAAAACTGTGGAAAAAAATCAGTGTACTCAGAAGGATTACTGACCAAAGAGAGTAGCTATGGAAGGATGAGAAGCAGCCAAATATCTGGCCTGGTTTGGTGAGGGTCAGAGCAGAGAGTCTGATGATTGGGAGTGCATACAAAAAGGTGTAAGCATGGACAAAAACTCTCTTAGGTTTCTAGGATTTAACTAGTCTCCTGTCTCCCTGGGACGGCAGCATTCCTTAGTAAAAAACATAGCTCCAAGGCTATTTCCAAAGAGATTGCATATATTAGAGTTCTTCCACTAGCTGGAAATTTTTCACCAGCTGAACTAACTAGGGATCTTTACTCTTTAATGAGACTCCTGTCCTCCTTCTTCCAGAGAAGCTGTGGCTGCCCCATCCCTGGCAGCATCCAAGGCCAGATTGGACGGGGCTCTGAGCAACCTGGGGTAGTGGAAGGTGTCCCTGCCCCTGGCAGGGGGTGGAATGAGATGGTGTCTAAGGTCCCTTCCAACCCAAACCAGTCTGTGATTCTTTTCCATATAGAGGTGGGGGACTGACCCACGGAGCAGCTGTAAAATCACAATTGAAACCTTTATTTCTGCACCCTAAGTTTTGGCTACTAAGAAAACACCATGGCAATGAATATGGAGAGGAAAAATGTGACAAAAGCAAACAGCAACCAAATTCTTCAGAGAAGATGGAGAAATTTCTCATCAGAAGAAAATATTTCAGAAGTGAACAACTGGTCAAATATTTGAAAAGGGAAAAGAATATCTTAACTCACTTTTCATAAATGTTTGTTGCAATAAGTAAGATCTGGAAGCGTACACCAGCAAGATAATAACATGAAAAATGGCAGAAATACTGCCACATCACATGTTTACTTCCTAGCATAAATGAAACTACTCTCTTAATTGCTTTCCAGATCTGTCTGTGCCTATGAACCTGGAGCACAGCAACACTGGCTGGCAGGGACTCAGCAAATCATTATGTCCAAACACCCACTTGAACTGGGGCTGCCACCAACTCTACAATGAGTTATCTTGTCTAGCAAGGTCCTGAAAACCTCCAAGGACATCTATTGCAGTGTTTTTCTATCCTCCCACCAAAAACATATCCTAATGTCCAATATGGACTACCCAGAACAGTTTGTGGCTTCCACATCTTCATATACCATCTTACAGTGCTGAGGAGAATTTGGCTCTTCTTTGGCTTGATATTTTTGTAGCTCTTCTCCAAGCAGTTTTGTTTTCTTTTTAATTCATCATTTTTAAATGTTTATGCTACTTTACAGGATGCCAAAACCACTATGTGATCCTCTTTGTAACTGGCACTACACAAGTAGTATTTGCTTGTCCTGTGGCTGTTCGCAGGAGGAGCACACCCAATGAGGTCAAAGGACATCAGTCAGAGGGAGGAGAGTAGAATAAGGAGATCCTTTTTTTTCTTTAGGTTTTTCTTTAGGTTCAAATGCCTCCTTTTCATTTGTATTCTGTATTACAAACCTGTTACTCAACTGGTAAACATTTAAACCTCATGGCTGGGACTGTGAGTTGCTTCTGCAGCTGGTAATCCCCAATCAGCAGTGGCCATCAAGAGGTGTTGCTTCTTTACTATTCTCTGAAAGGGGCATTGGCTGTAATCTCTAATAGCCCTGAGCATATCTGGAAACTCCTTTTCCCCATGTGTTCCTATGGATGCTGTAAGAATCACACTGCTCTCAGCTTCTGTGATCACCTGGAAGCTTTCTGGAGAGCTCTAGGACTGGTGCAATGTATTCCTGTCAAACCATCTGGCTGAGAGATCTTTTTTCCCCTAGAAGTTGTACTGGAGCCTGAGTTTAGAGCTCTTGATAGCACACTGAATGTTGCATAGATTTAGTCAGGCCTTTTGTTCCCTTTTATTGACCATGAGAGGTTTTCTGGCAATGGCATGCTGGCACTGAACTGCTGTCAATGTGTTTCTTAGGCTGCCCCTGAGAATGGTTTTGCTCTCATCTAGTCTCATCTGATTTTGCTTTTTTAGACGATTTTTTGTTAGACAACATCAGTTGCTGCCAAAACAGGAACAAAACATACTTTGCAGTAAGCAGGTATTTAGGTGAAACATTTTGTGAAAGTGGACTTCACTGAACACTTCTGCACCCTGAGGTTTGGGGTGCTTTGGGCAAAATCCAAAGCTGTGACTCTCCACACTAAGTTCAGGTGCAGTAACAGAAGTTTTATCACAAGAGATGCTAATCAGAGTGTTCTGCTAGTTCCTTCCCTCTCTGGAAGGACCTATTTTATTAAAATAATCTTGTCAGACTAGGCTTGTCAAACAAGGCTTGTCAGACTAAGCCACACCATTAATTTTAGCCAAGTGATCACTACATTTGTGCTTTTTGGAGCTTGCTCTTTTATATCCATTCTTCATTTGATTTCAAGTTCATGTGCTGTATTTTGCATACAATTCACAGTCTACCAGCTAGGTGAACAGAGCTAATCTTGTCAAAGAACAAACTATCACTACATTAAAAATAATTGTCTGCAGCCTGGTCCAGGATTTCTTCACTTTTCTTGATTTGGTAAAAAGATGAAAAGCTACTTCTGTTGCCAGTAAAAATCACATTTCACTAGCTGGACTTTTAAAAATATCATGATGTAGCACAACTAAACCCAAGAAGGCAGAGCTCATGCCATTGTGTTATTACCCTATCCAATTGTGCCAGTCCCCTGTCCAAGAACTATTTTGAATCTAGTAGAATTGCAAAAAAAAGTCACTTAAGAACTCTTGAAAAATAAAACATTCACCAAGGAATAATTCATAAGTAACCTACTGATAAAGCTGCTTCATGCTTCAAGAGTTACCACATCTGGTCCAGCAATTTTGACTTATCTAATGGTAAAACTTCCTGGTTTTGTTTTAAATTGCTGCAATTTCTTCCTCTTCTGTCTAAAGCACCAGGCAATGCCTTCTGTAAGCCAGAGCAAGTGGCCAAATGTCCCAGTTCCTTGTGGAGCAGTGGCAAATCACTTTTTGTACAGTAACTCTGGAGTTGCCACATCTTCTCCAGGCATGGACTTACCTCATGGAGCAGATAGATACAAGCACTGATAAAACAGGGCAAATAGCTGGAGATCTGCAAGATTAACATGTTATTTGTAAAATTACATCCATTGTGAGCAGGAGAGGTTCCCAGAGACTGGATGGCTGCAATGGCATGAAGCAGGTGACATATTTCTGCTGCTCTTGCCTGTAATGCTGCTCTGAGGTGTGTGGTAACGTCAGTGAGGCAATCAGGAATAAAAACAACAAATGCATCTCAATTAAAAATTTCAGCCAAGACTACACCCCTTTGCTTGTGAAAATTTCATCACACCCTTCTCAAAGTGACACCTCTAAACTAGTCTGGGGATCTGCCAGGAAAGGGAGTCCTTAGAGAGACAGCTCCCGAATGTGAGTGATCAACAAAACTTCAAGCCATTGCAATATTTAAAAAAGGCACTAAAACTCTCAATTGAGTTTTTTCTCTTAGAAACACTCCTTCACCAACACTCCTGATTGATGCCAAAATAAGATCTTTTCAGGTACAGTATTCAGAGAAGCAGGCACCATCCACATCATTGTCAATGACAGAACATGGCAGCACTTACCCTTACTTCCAGTTCACAGCTGAATTTCAGTCCTACACTGTTAAACTCAAGGATGCTGCTCCTCTGATCCATTGTCACCTCTGCCTTCCTATTCCAGCGAGGTTGTCCCCTTCTGACATCACCTGTGGGATGAAGCCTCCCTGACTTCTGTGCATGAGTGAGGTTATGGCTTTAGTGACAGAGCTTCACTTACACATTGCCTCTTCTCCCTCATTAATGGGTTTTATCACCACAGTATCTCTTCTTGCAGTTGTTCTTCAGAGTGGAAAGGACCCTGTTAACATTTCACCTGTCTTCTCCTGTGTGCATTCTAATGATGGTATTTTAATTAAAAATACAGAGAAGGACTATATTGTAAGGAAGATTGTCTAGTAGAATGACCAGAGGAAGAAAGAGCAAGCCAAATTGCAGGTCTTGTTGAGCTAAGGTGCTTGAAATAAAGGGAATTAGAAATGCAATAAGCTGTTGGTGATTTTTATGTAATATCTATCTTGCCAACAGAAGGTGATTTATCTTGTACTCAATGCCAGTCCTATAAACACACAACAAAAGGGACTTTTTAAACTTTACCTGACCGTGGGAAGAAACATGGCCAGCATTAAGGGAATTAGCAGGTGTTCTCAGAAGCTGTGCTAAGGGACCATCTCCTTTTTAGAATGCTGGTGTGGGCATGTGTGTGTGTTCATGTGTATTTGAAGGAATCAGCCTTTACAAAAAAAAGTGTCCATCAAAATCCCAGTGCTGGTGGAATGAAGTTTGACTCACACTCCTTAAGAAGGGTGGAGTGTGTGGATCCAGACGTGGCCCTGTGGTTTATGTATTTCTCCATTTGGTTTTATTGTATGAGTCACAAAGTACCTAAAAATCCACAGATGGAAAAGGCTGAGAAGTAGCACATCTTTTTTTATGATCAACTGGACCAATTTACCATCCCAGACAGGAAAGACAATAAAATAAAATTAAAAATCTAACCTTTTACTGAAACTCCATCATATATTCCCTCATTCAGTTAGGGAATATGAACTGTTCTAGGAGCCACCAAGAAACATTAAGTCATTTGTAAAGAAACATTAAGTCATTTGTAAAGAAACATTAAGTCATTTGTAGAAAGCTCAGATTATTACATCATCTGTCTGAACAGAGATTTATTGCTGCTAAAAATTCTGTGCTGCAGAAACACAGCATCAATAAATCATCATTTACCTTGTCAATAGCTTTAATAGGAGAGGGAACAGGCTGGAAATTTCTCTGGATGCAGTGATACTCCAAAAGATGATTTGAGACCGGAGTGTTATTGCCATGAGGAATAACAATATTTACTTGTCTCTCAAAGAGAAGGCCAGGAGCAGACCTACATCACAAAAAGAAGAAAAAAGGACTTGAAAATTCTGCTTTGTGTCATCCATTGTGGATGTTGCCACCCTTCTGGCTACCAGAATTGCTCATGAGAGTGCAGGTGAGTGTTCCTCACTCACACCAGTGGAAGTGACTGATAACCTCCAGCTTGTGCCAAAAAGAACCTGACTGGGAGGATTATTTATGCCCAAATATTTGTGAAGCCTTTGCAAGTGGAAGTACAGTGGCAATTCTAAATACTGTTGGTTGTGTTGAGCTCCTCGCACAGCTGAGGAACTGCAGTTTATCATGCAGCCTGTCTTTATGGAGAGAGATTTTAAATGGTTTGCTGTTCTCCAACTTGTTACTGTGTTTGAGGTAGTTACTGTGTAATTGTGCAAAACAACAGGACTGTAATTTTAAGGTTGGTAGGACGGGAGCTTGTACGACCGAGGCAGTACTAACTCTTCTATGGTCTCATATGTACTTTCCATTTCTTGCTTTTATACTCTCTCTTGACATTTTGTAATCCTCTTGAGTATTCCCTTATTGATTGGGGATTTTGCTCCAGAAATTCATTCCTTTATCTAATTTTAAAGAAGACCAGATAGGCAATAGGTTGTTTTTCCCTATATGATACTTCTGCTTTTCATTATACTTATTAAAAAGTATATATAACCCTACATTTAACTTTCCTTAAATTGTATTCCTAGAACTCTTAATTCTGCACTCCCTTCCATATAGTTTACATTTCTGATCTTTTTTATCGTCTGAGTGTTTAGCAACCACAGTCAAATACCCCTCAGTTTCATCCCAAGAAGACTTAAAAACCCCTTCAAAAAGAAACAGAATTTGTTCCAAAAGAAATCTCCAGTAAGGAACTGAAAACAAGCCTTGCTATTTCTAATGTCAAGCTATTTCAGATCTGCTTTTATATCAGAAGAGAAACTAAAGTGAAAACACTCAGCATCTTTCCTGTTTGCAGATTGTCTTTAGAAAGGAGCTCAAGGCTGGAATGGGTAGAGTGGCCCTGTATTTATTGATCTCACCTCAGTTGTCACCTGCCAGCTATAAAAGCTCTTAATGTATCAGAGGGAAATGCTTCAAATGCAACATGGGAATTTTACAGCAAGAAAATGGCTTTAACTCGGGAATTTAACTCGGGCTTAAACCTCGAGAATTGCATCATTAAGCAGCAGTCTCAATGCAGAGGCCACAGTGATAAACTAATAATTCCTTATATTTTTTACTGCATCAGAGCTGAGGGATGGAAGCTGCATGACTAAGGATTTATTAAACCAATCTCGTGGTGACTGCAGTCTTTCAGCTAAAGAAGGAATTTATGCTGCCTGTTCATACTCACAGAACCTCCATTTCTCTATTACTGTTTCAAATGTTAGAAAAAGTGAAGCTCTGGACATGGAATTTGTAAAATTTTTCTGTCTGCTTTACAAACTCTGTGGGACAGCACCCATAAATGTGTTTATGCACTGCAGCATGTGGACACTGGAAAATGAGATTCTGAGAAAGCAGCCAGTTAAGCAAGAAACTCCCCAAACCAGCCAGAAAGAAACGCAGAGAAGCATGCTCAAGGTGAGTGCCCAAAGTCAGTGCAGAGATTAAACAGGTGATTCTCTGTGTGCTTCTCCCTCTGCACAAATTCACTCTGAGTCTGGTGCCTAATCCACATGAGCTCCTGGCATATTAAGGAAAAGGAAAAAGCCCAAACCCAAAGATAAATTGCATCCTATTTCAGCTGCGTGTTAAGGCAGTTGTTAAGACAGATACACACTTTAAAACCACAAATTGTCAGGTTTGCAGTGGGGCTGTAAAAATAAGTCTTCTTATGCCAGTCTTGGTTGTGTTTTGGCCTGAACTCTCTTGGTTTCTGCTGTGGGGGTCACTCCCATTTATATCCCTCATGAAAAAGCATTGGAGCAAGGAACTGTCAAGGAAAGGGAGAATAGCAGAGCAAAAGGCAGGTGCATGGAGGGCTGCAACTTAGAATCTGTGTTCCCACCTGTGACAGGTTTTTTGTGACCAAATATTTATCAAAGGCAGGTAAAGCACATCTGTTGTCATCCTGTGTGTGGTTCAGGGCTTGATTTAATTGTTTTCCTGGAATCAGAGCTGAACAAGCCAGAGCCAGTTTTGTCTTGCAGATGCCTCAGGGCTAAAGTGCAGCTTGAGCACTCCTGTATTTCTTTACTGTAACAGGTAAATACAGGTGTGCCAGGAATTTATGGGTGCAGAAGGAAGTACCCATGGCCCCTGCAAGCAAGGGGGGAAAACTCCCTGAGGAAGCTTTGCTCTTGTCTGGGTTCTCCATTCAAGGCATTTCATGGGAGGTGTTCCATGGATGAGCACTCGCTCCAGTTCTGATCCCAGCAGATCAGCAAATCCCACATGGAGCAATGCAAACCTATTGCATGGGATCTTACCCAGAATGAAACCAGGTGTGTTTGAAACCTGCACTTTTCAGACTTGGAGGCTGAAGAGCATTTCCATCAAACACAAAATTCAAGTAGACAGAGGAGATCCTTCAGGAAGCAGGAAGGCCTCAGGAGGTACCAAAATTGGACTGGGTTGATCAGCTCTCCAAAACATGGTGCTTCCACTATTTGACAGCTGATTCTTGACAAAAAAGTCCGTATCAGGGAAAAACCAAAAGACTAGATGGATTTTATGGACCCTTACGAGTGTTATAAAAGAATTGCAGCTTCTTGTGGATTGCTGGCTCATGGTTTGGGATGAAATCTTTAAAGGGATGATGCACATTCACAAAGATACAGTGGCACTGGGAAACTAATACCTTTTCTGCAAGGGTATGAGTCTCAGCAGAGCTTGCTCTTTGCTTTGTTCTGGGTTTTGGAGTGCTATGGTTTACCAGCACAGGTCGTCCATGCACTTTAGTCTTCTTGACAGGATTTTTGGGGTTACTGAGTACTCCACATGGGGTCAGGCATTCCTGTGATCTCAAAAAATCAGCTGAATCAACTGAAAATCTAGCCTTGAGCATTACAAGAAGCACTAATGTGTGATGGACTTGTGAGAGCTGGATCCATATATGAGAGCTTGATCTCTTGGCAGTGTGTGTTGTCAGGGACCAGAAGAAAACATCCAGCCTAAGAGGGGAGCTCAGTGTGTGCAGAGCATGATTAAACATCTCAGTATCTCTCCACAGGTCCTCTGTGTTTAGATTTGATTCACACTCTTCCCCAATGTCCCCTATGAAAATGGGAGCAGTTTTTAGAGTAGGGGGGTGATGGCAAGAGGGGCACCTTGTGGGCTGTTTGAACCTCACCCCTGGAGAGCAAATCCAAGAAAAACAGACAAAAGGTGAAGGCTTCCCTGTGGTGGAAAGGTTCAGCTTTGTGAATGCTGATGCAGACCTATTTTGTTTACACACTTGATAATTAATAGTGTTTGCCTAGTTGTCTCACTAGACTAATGGTTAGTTTTACTCTGTAAATAAGACAATCTGTGGTTATAGTAGAACAAAATCTCTCACTGTGAGTTTGTCAAATAAATGCAGATTGTGAAATACAAATATCTACTCTGTCCTGTGAGCATGCATTGTAATTCTGCAAAGAGTTTTCTGGTTGAGCAATAAACTTCCTGTGAAACACACAGGGTCAAGAAAATACAGGTGGTAAATTTGAAATCTGTAAGTCATTTCAGACTTGGTTACATCCAGCTGGTTTGTGTTGCTGAAAGCATCACTGCTTTTCCAGAGTAGGAAGGAAGGACAGAGTTATGGAGTAGATCACCCAGCATTTGTCTGATGAGGTGTTGGGTGCACAGCCCCCAGAGGATGCTGCAGACCAAGAGGTTTCATGGGGTAGGGACCACAGGAAGCAAATATGGCTTTGCAGTGAGAATAAGGATGGTAATCCTGGAGTAAGAGTCCTACCATAAAATTATGCTAGTTTATATGTTATGATGATACCCATTTATATTTTATGATGACACACTGCCTCTGCTGACTGCTTAATCCTTAGGAGAACTTAGTACCTGCAAGCTCCTGTGGCTCTTGCAAGTGGTTGTGAGTAGAGGATCTCTCCCATTACCCTGAAAGGCAGCTCACAGAACTAGCCCGGACACCTGGCGCTTTAGGTGAGAGAAATTCCATCTTCGTGTGACAGCAGCCAAAGCTGCAATGCAGAGGCGTGTCAAAGGGCTGATCACTCCCAGTGATGGGGAGTTCAGAAGGCACCTCAGAAAGCTAATGAGCAGCTTTGTGTTCACTCCAGGCTTGTCCTGCTCTGCTCCTCTGTGCTGGTGGTGTGGCACAGAGCAGAGCACTGTTCATATCTCACTGCTACCTGCTGCCCTGGCCTATCACACGCAACATCCTTAACTAGCAAAAGCACAGGAATGAGACAACACATTAAATTGCTGATGTGGATGAGTATTTCACAGACATTTCTTTTTTAGTCATTAAGAAAACCAAACTGAAGATGTGTCCACATACTCACAGCAGCATCACTCAGCATGACCATGCACGTGATTAAGCAAATTGCTTTCAGGGAAGTGACTCATTGCTTTGGGTTTGCTTTTTTATTTCTTCTTGCATTATACATAATAAGCATATAAATGTGTTTTTGTTTATAGATGGCTCTGGACAAAAATACACACTGTGTGCATCATCAGTTAAGTAATCCATGTCTGCCTTTATCCAAGGGTGCAGACATCAGGAAAGCACAACTGAATGCTGACCATCAGGTAATAATTATGTTCAGTGTCTCCTCATATTGAGTCAGATCATTTTGATGGAGGATAGCTTCTGGGAGATTGTTCTCCCTGAGCATCTCTTAGAAGTTGTGAGACTCAGCATATCTTGCCTTGCTGTGTTTATTCTGAAGTACTTTTAACCAGATGTATCTTGTCCAGTTGTTCTGGTTAATTTGTTAATGGATAATTGATTTCAAGGAAGAGGAAAGTTTCCTGTTCATAGTCAACTTTACAATCCTGCCTGCCTGGATATGTAGTATGGCAAGATACTGGCTCCCAGATCCTATTTCTGATCTTCCACCTCCTCCCAGTAGGTATCTGATGTCCTGGTTTACCATGTGTCCCAGCCAACAACTACGCCTGAGCAAGTCAATACTGAACAGGTGTCGCAGGGTGCAGCTTATCAGGTGCAGATTATCATCTCAGTTCTACTGCCTTCAGGGACTTGTGTGCTCTTCAGAAACACACAGCCAGCCACTGTAGGAGAAGAAAGTTGGTTTAGTGGCTTTTTGTTTATTTTCCCCACTAACCAGGAATTGAGAGACATGAATTTAATGTAGTGTTTTAGGTAAGACTTCCCGTGTGGTCTGCAACAAATCATTACTTGAATTTGCTGTTGTCTGTAAAGAAATCATGTTTCACTGCCATTTGTGCCCCTCAAAGTCAGTCTTCAGTTCATTGGGCCTCCGTAGTCATTTGCAAGTTGTTTCAATTTAGGAGCATGGGACAAGTGTTAGAAATCCTCTCTGCTTAAGAATTCTCTGCTTAAGAACATTAAGAAGCATTTCAGTACTCATAAAAGTGAATGCTGAGCAAAGGTAATTTGAAAATTATTGCTGTGATTATCAAACTGCAGTACCAGTAAATAATGTGGTATCTTAAATGTAGTAAATAATTTGCATCCAATTTCCACATTTTATTACAGTGTCTGTCTGGAATTTGAAGTGCTTCATCCCAGCCACTTTCTGTAGCTCAGCCCTGGGGGAAGATCAGGGTTTGCTGGTTTTGTTAACTCTTGAAAACAAAAATCAAAGATGGCAATTGCATCAACTTCCTACAACCATGGGTGGAGGGGGCTCCCCTCCCAATGGCTCCAGTGTCAAATTCAAATCCTCCTTTAACCCAGAACCAAATCCCTTGAAGTTTAGCCCTGTTTTTATCACTGATAACCCTCCTAAGACTTCAGAGAAAATTCTCTGTGCAAAAGGCAAGAGCCCAGGGCTGTATCCAGCTCCAGCAAGGCAGCTCAGGCAAGCCAAGCTGGCAGGACCTTGCCATGCCAAAAGCATCCTGCTGGTGACTGAGCTGTGTTGCTGGGTCAATGGCACCATGAACTATTTCCCCACTTACCTGAACTGCAGGTGCATGTGGGATGTGTGTGCAGGTTTTGCTTTTGCTGGAGAGAAGTGTGGCAAAGTCTGATGAGTGCTGCCATGACCCCATGCTTGCATTATCCAGAGAGGATTGTTATGGGAATGCAGATGAATGGTTCTGTACCTCATTTGCCATATGGCTGACAGCTCGGCAAAGCCTGGGGTCTCCAGCTGTCACAGGCGCTGGCACAGCTGACAGCAGCATGTGGCTCGCTCTCCTCTTGCCCCCAGTCGAGATGTTTTGAAGCTGAACTGGATCTGTGTCACTACATGCCATCAATTTACCACTTGGCTTGCCCAAAAAGCTGTCACAGCTGCTTGTGGCTGACATCTTTCAGTTACCAATGTGAAATACTCTCTGAGGGCCCACCACTGAGCTCCATGTCTGCCTCTGGGGGGTTTCATGGCAATGAGCAGATAAGAATGCTTTTTTCTCCCATTGTGCCCACTGTGGTTATTCCTCAAAAGGCTGGGGCTGCTTTTCTGAGTTTTTAAGAATGTGAGTGTAAGAGATGGCTCTGCAAGCCACCAGTGTGTGCTCCCTCAGTATCATCCCACAGGACAAGTGCTTACCCTGGAGCAGTGTGATTGCATTAGGATGCCTGTGCACCTGTGCTGTTCAGCATTTCCCCCTAATCATGACAGTCACCCCCTGCTCCAACATCTGATGCTGTTTCTGTCCCAGTGGAAGAGGATTTGCCCCTCCTCATCAGTGTCAGCATATCCAGTGCACTGTCACGTGGTTTCTCTCTGAATTTCCTGCAGCTAATGAGGCTGCTGCTGTAGGACAGCTGCAGCAGAAGAGCCAGATTCATCCCCACAATTTCCTTCTACTGGATTCTGCTTGCACAGAGCTTTTTCAGAGTGATCTATTCCAAGGGAATGTGTAACCAGCTGTTCTCAGGATGGACCCACACTATGGACCCACACTGGTCCCACATATGGCCAAACCAAGTTCAGGAGTAGCAGCTGATACACTGCACACACCTTCCAAACCATCAGTACAGGTCAAATCTTCAGCATCCTTTAGCCTGGCCATGATAATGGAGATCCCCTGGGAGGGCAGACTCATAGATGCTTCTGCTGATCAGAACTTTTTACAGACTAAATAATCTACTTCATAGAATCACAGAATCTCAGAATGGCCTGGGCTGGAAGGGACCTTAAAGATCATCTTGTTCCAACCCCCCTGCCATGGGCAGGGACACCTTCCACTATCCCAGCTTGCTCAGAGCCCCATCCAGCCTGGCCTTGGACACTGCCTGGGCTGGGGCAACCACAGCTTCTCTGGGCAACCTGTGCCAGGGTCTCACCACTCCAGAGTAAAGAATTTCTTCCTCATATCCAATCTAAACCTGCTCTCTGTCAGTGTGAAGCCATTGCCCCTTGTCCTGTCACTCCAGGCCTTCGTCAAGAGTCTCTCTCCATCTTTCCTGTGGGCTCCCTTCAGGCACTGCAAGGCCACAATGAGGTCACCCCAAAGCCTTCCCTTCTCCAGGCTGAACAACCCCAATTCTCCCAGCCTTTCCTCAAGTTTCAGACTACAGTGCATTGTGTGTTTAGGTGGTTCTCCTAAAAGGACCTGGTGAAGTTTTTGGTGAGTTGCTGGGTATATCAGGAGAACACAAGAATCTGACAGGCAGCCAATTTGTCAGATCCATGTAGTGATGGTTTGTTCAGGGCAGTTGCAGTAGATTTAACTGGCTGCCATAATCCATGGGCATGAGTCATTTAGCCTGGATTTAGCCTCATGCAGGTTTAAAGCAGGCAGATCACATCCACACCACGGCTACTCTGATATGCTCTGGAGCTAATTTTAAGACCTGAACATAGTTATAGATACACTTCTAGCAGATAAGTTATAGATACACATCTAGTTAATAGATACCCATCTAGCAGATAAGGAGCTGCATTTGTGAATTGGTACCAGCAACATCACGTCACAGTGAGATGACCCTGCTGTAGGTGTGTGGAGCAGTGTCTGCGGAACGACGGCCTGTTGCCAGCAGGCGTGGGCCAGTGGGGATGCCAGGCTGTGGTGAGGAGCTTGTTTTCTCCTTGCCAGGCTGTGGCTGCACCTCGGTGCTGAGCTGCACAGTGTCTCTGGGGACCCAGCAGATGCAGCCCTGTACAACAACAGTGACATCCTCCTTTCGTCCGTGTCCCTCACGTTCAACACAGGGAGCCCCTACGGCTGCCTTGGCTGTTTTGGCTTTCCAAGTTCAGTTTAGACACAAACCTAGGCTGGGTCCAATTAGGCTTTTCAAAGGGATCTAGATGAGCCTGAATCCCTTTTTTTTTTCAGTCTTGTACTCACAGACTTTTTAAGATCCCAAACTGAGATTCAGCTTTTTAACACATTGTTTATGCTTTTCTTCATATTTTCCTCCTCTAACCTGAAAATTCACATTTTGCTTTTTGTATGTGCTACTTTTTACCTTTCTTTACTTGGGTCTTGAGCATGGCTATGCAGGCAGGCTGTTAATGCTGGCCTTGCTTCACCTCAGCAGCACTTGAGCAATCCTTCCATGTTGGGCAGCAAGATCTGTTTCCAGGTCCCTTCTAGGATGTGGCCCCACCTTTTGTGACACTTTTTTTCCAACAGAAAGGTTTCAAGCAGCCTGGGCAAGGATTTTATGCCTGAGAGCTGAAGTCTGTCAGCTCTTTGTTCCAGCTGTGGTGACAATCTCTTTTCAGCATCAAATGTAGGTGTGTCTCATGCTCTGGTTTCCAGCTTCTAACAACAAAAGGACAAAACAAAAGGGCTTCTGTTCTCAGATGGTTTCAGAATAAGGTGAAGCTATATTTCTTGCAGTCATATCACTTCAAGTGATTTTGCCCTTGAGGACAGCATTACCTCACACACAAGAGAATGTCTGTGTGCTGAAATGTCAAACCTCATGAGACAAGGATTTCTCTTTTGTAAGTGCTGTAGCTTTCCACAGTTCTCCCTCCCAGCTGATATTTTATTAGTTCTTTTACACAGCTTTGCACAGGTTTCCTTAACACAGTGGACAGGTTTTATTTAACGCAAGGGAGGGATCAGTCACAGCAAGTGGAGCTGCCAGGTAAAAGTGCTTAAACACCAGCACTCTGCTGCACAGCAGCATGTTTGCATAGCCCTGCTTCCCCCTTGGCACATTCTTGTTTAACAAATATCTCAATCTCTGTGGCTCTGCTTCAGTTCTGCCTTGTTTGTCTTGTCTTTCCCTGGTGCAAGTTCAGAAGGGCAGCACCTGCCTTCCTGTTTGTACATCAGTGCCTTCACCTCAGCCAGGGGCTCTTGACACTGTGAGCTGCGGAAGCAGCATCTCCTTAGGCCACTGCTGGAGAATGGGAACACAGCTGACATCTGATTCCCCAGTTAATCCATAGGCCCCGTGCTAATTGCCTTTATACACTAGGCTGCACAGCCTAAGTGCAGGGAAACAGCTTGTGTCAATCCAGAGAACAGCTAATGAGAATAACCAGCCATTAACACAGAGAATCTGATAATAAATGCTGGAGAACACATCTCATGGCTCAGAGTCTTTTGTAATTTGTTAGGGTTGTTTTTTTACTTCCCAGTAAAAGAGCAGCCACTCCTGTGCAACTTGGCTTCATAGGAAGTGGCTTTTCTTAGGATTATAGATCAAATAAAAATGTATGGTGAATTACAGCAGCTGGGGTTAAAATCCTAGACTTACCCATTAAAACTGTAGTCTACCAAGGCCATGTTTCACTCTGCAGGTCAAGGACTTCAGAGCAGCTGGGGAAAGCTGGGCAGACTGGAGCTCTGTCAGTCCAAACACTTTTACCAACAGGCTCAGATGTAGGGACTGGGAGAGAAGGGGCAGAAAACACACCAGTGAAGTGTGCCAGAATGCCCTTGTGTGCTGCTTTACCCTGGCCTAACTCACGTAGGGCTTCTGTATGTGAAGATTGTTTGGCATTAGTCGTTACTATAACCACAGAGAAACTGAGGAAATATATCTGAAAATAAACTACCTGGAGCTAAAACTTTGGGAATAGCAATTGGAGGAGTTTTCTAAACTTTGGTTAGATATTTTACTTGCCAGTCTCAAAGCTCTCCCCAATCAATTAATGTATCTGTGTGGCACCTTTCCATAGCAGAAATTGGCAGTTGCTGAAAAGCCTTTCTCTTTGGTGTGGGAAATAGCTGAAAATCAATAGTCTGGAGAGTATAAATGCAGAAAATGAAGACTGCTGAATGCTCTTTAAGCTGGACAGTAGTGAGGAGGGAACTTGTAAAGGCCAGCTGGGATTTGATGTTCCTCTTCCAGATGAAGCTGCTGTAGGATCTTTCATGACCAGTTCCCATCACTAGTAGTGTTACTGGAGTGGGTGAGAACCTTTCAGCTTCTAACTTCATCCCAGGAAGGAGTCTTGTAGTGGCAGAGAGCTGCTGGACACCTTTCTTGGGTATTTGCTCCAGCAGATGGACACTTGGAAGGGACCAGAGCTGGCTGCTGCCTCATCCAGCTGCTTTGCAGGGCACAGAGCTTTTTATCTTGCAAGTGTCTCCTAAACACAGCTGATTCTCTCCTGCACCATGTTTTCTGACTTTTATCCTGCCTCAGGGCTTTTTTAGGATGGATTTCTTCCCTCCTGGTGCAGCACTGTGGAGTAAGACACTGCTCATTTTGTTGTCTCTTTTGTGTGCATCCACTATGGGATAGAAGACCACAGTTCCCACCTGGGAGCAGAGCAGCATAACAGGACCTACAGCTGGACCATTTTCCATACAAAGCCATCTTCTAAAGCATTGCTCTTCTTTTCAATGTACCCACGTGGCTGTACAGCTGGAATAATTTTGGTATGGTTTGGTATTGAGGCAGATTAATTGTATTCCAGCCATGCATTGTGCCAGGATGCTCCTTCCTGCCAGTTTTTAATGTCACTCAGAAGCAGCACGTGCCCACAGCTTGATTTCCTCACCTGTCCCATGGTATTATTAGTTTGGCATAATCAAGCAGTTGGCAGCAGCTGCCTGGGTGAGTTTCACCCGAAGGACTGGCAGAAATATTTCCTCTTCCACCAGAGGACATATTTGAAATACTGGTGGATTTATAAAGCCTGCTTCTTTGCATGGAAAGGCAGTGAGGATCCTTTCTTGGGGAGCTACTGAGAGCTCCACAGATGAAAATCCTGCTGACAAGTTTCAGTTATCACTAAAGAGAAAATATACTGAGTTTTTCAGAAAAGTTATTTCTCCTTTTGCCAAGATCTGATCCCAAACGGAAAAATATCAGAGCAAGAGAACTCTATGAAAATTACAGGAAAATTGTCCCATGAAATTTGAGACCTTCAATTAGTCCACATCAGGTCTTCAAGGAGCAGAGAATATCAATGAACAAGGAGAACATTTCTTTTTCTGTGACTCTGTCTTCTAACTTGTTTTCAAATTGTTTTGGGCCGTTTCCAGCCAGCCTAAATTCCACCTAAATGTCTGTGCCTGCAGTGGGTTTAGTGCCTCTGGAGAGCAATTCAGAAAGCCTGAGGGAAGTGCAGAGTGAGTGTTTTGAGTCAGACACAGGAAACAGGAGACGAAGATGACACTTGGCGGCATTTAAGCCAGCTGAATATGCCCATTTTCTTCTGTTTGTTTTTTCTAATGGTGATATCAACTGGTGTGTTAAAACATTTATTTCTGTCCTGTCTTTTTTAGGAGATGGGCTGTGTGGGAGGAGGAGAGAATTCTTTTCTTCCAAGGGGCATAAGTTACAAACTCGACCTCTGTCCAGTGACTGCTGTAGGATCATTCCAAAAGGAGAATCTTGTCCATGGTTCACACTGTATCTCACAAGGAAGTGGAACTTCTTCTAAGTTACTACAAGACCATTGGAGCTTCATGGGTTAAAAGATAATCAATATTTGTACAGTAAGTAGAATATCAAATAAAACAACGTACAAAGTTCTAGTCAGGAGGGAAGTGGGTGGTGCTGTGTCAGAGTAACCCTTTGTAGAATGGATCTCTGTATCCTTTGTGCGGTGTCAGGGACTGTTGGTGTGCTGGGATACTCTGTGGTTTCCTGGATTTTCATAGGCATGATGCTGTTGACCACAGGGACATTATGCCTGTTGTCCTACCAGCTCTGCTCAGCAGGAAAATTATGGAAAGAATGGATGTGAACCACACTGTTTGTAGGACCAGTGCCAATCCTCCATCAAAAATATTTCATTTTAGACCATAAAAAAGTTCTGTCAGAGTTTCTCAGTGGTCCTGGAGACCTGAGAGCTTTAATATTTTAGGCAGGTCCTTTTTCAGTCATCAGGCAGCAATGGCCACTTTCAGTTCTTCAGGGAATTAAAACCAAAACACCCAGTGATGTCAAACTATGACATTTCTCCTCTCTGGGGACTGCAGCCTTCCAGGACACTACTGGGAATCAGGAAAGAAAGGCAGAGAAAAGCGAAGTAATTTGTGCAGTGGAAACCAAACTGCCTTTTTCTAACCCCTTCTCCTGGGCTCTAACACCACAGAGGCATTACTGGCATGTCCAGCCTGTCACCCCAGGGTGCTCAGCTCCAGGCAGAGGCATTGGATAAACCCACAAACCCCTCCTCTGCCACAGGGAAAAGCATTTGGCTTCTGCCAAGGCTTTTGGGAGGATTTTGTCTTCCCAGAGCAGACCCAGCCATCTTCTCCTTTGTAAAAGGCACTGGCTTTGCTGTCATCTTTCAAACTAAGAACCCCTTATTGCCTTACAGGAAAGTGTGCCATGAGGATGGGCAGATTTCTGACATCCCATTTCCTTCTTTCTTGATTTCAGCCCCTGCACTCTCTCCACACTTATGACCCCTGGAAGGCATTAAAAACTGTGGCTCATTTCTATCTTTGCTACTTGCATGGCCCTTTACACTGAAGTATTTAAGTACTTTTAATGTATTTATTTTCCTGGTAGCACACTAAAATAGGGAAGGACCATTATCCAGAACTTACAGATAAGTAACTAAGACATAGGAGACTTAATTCCTAGATTCTGGGATGCATCAAAAGCAGTGTAGCCAGCATGGGAAAGAGATTCTGCCCCTCTACGCCTGGTATGCTGCATCCAGCTTTGGGGTCCTCAGCACAGGAGAGGCATGGACCTGTTGGAGTGAGTCCAGAGGAGGGCCACGAATCAGAGGGATGGAGCAGCTCTCCTGTAAGGAAAGGCTGAGACAGCTGGGCTTTTTCAGCCTGGAGAAGAGAAGGCTCTGGGCAGACACCATCGCAGTTCTCCCACACCTAAAAGGGATTTGTAAGAAAGATGGGGACAAACATTTTGTCAGGGCCTGATGTGAACAAGGAATAATTGGTTTTAAGTTGTAAAAGGGTTGATTCAGATTAGATATAAGGAAGAAATTGCTTTACAATGAGGGTGATGAAGCACTGGTGCAGGTTGCCCAGAGATGTGGTGGATGCCCCGTCCCTGGAAACATTCAAGGCCAGGCTGGCTGGGGCTCTGAGCAACCTGATCTGTTTGAAGATGTCCCTGCTCATGGAGGTTCAAAGAGCAGGGATTTTCCTGGTTTTGTGATTACATGATTATGATTATAAACACACCATGACCTTTACACAGAAAGACTGTTACAACATAAAATTATATGGAAATGAAAAAAAAGGAAAATAATTTGCCATTGCTTTTATATTCCTCGGCCTTGTAAAGAGCCTTTGTGAATTTTCTTGCCTAATGCTCCAGCAGTAGCTCTCCTTTGAGCTTCTTATCTGTCAGCTAAAGCATTTTAGATAAGGCTTATCCCATACACCTGACTTTTTAAGCACCTCGTGCGTGCAAACCTGTGAATGAAAGTGGCGACTGCAGCCACATAAGCACCTTTTTCCATTCTGCTTTCTGTATGAATACAGGATCATTTCTGCCTTGTGCACCCATAGTAGTTTGGGGTAGGTAGAATGGTATTTTCAGTGTATTTTTGCCAATGAATATTTATCTACACAACAGTCTTTGGCAGGATTAGAGATTCCAACAACTGGAATGCACCTACACAGATCTTTGCCCTCTTTTGAATGAGGAAAAGAAATTCATAGAATCACAGAGTGGTTAGAATTGGAAGGGACCTTAAAGATCTCCAGTTCCATCCCCCTGCCATGGGCAGGGACACCTTCCACTATCCCAGGTTGGTCCGAACCCCATCCAGCCTGGCCTTGGACACTGCCAGGGATGGGGCAGCCACAGCTTCTCTGGGCAGCCTGTGCCAGGGCCTCACCACCCTCACAGGGAACCATTTCTTCCTCATATCCAATTAAAACTATCCTTCTTCAGCTTAAGACCATTGAATAGATGCATTTAATATCTGCCAAACATATACATTGGCTGATCAGACCATGACTGGTTTGCAGGCAGAGAAATGCAGTTACTCATTTGCTCTTCAGGCACATTTCAGAGCATGTCTATAAATTCTCTTTCAGTCCCCATAGCCCAGCGCATCACAAGCTTGTTGCTTATTTTCTTCTGGAGCATCTGGCTGCAGTGCTTTGAGGTGAGGACACCAGTCAGTTCAAGGGCCTAATGTCTGTCTGGAGCAATGTGTACTTGGCTGAGGGAGACCTGAATCCCTGCTCAGATTCCAGAGTGGAATCTGGGAGTTTTTTAAAGCAGTGCCACCATCAACAGTTCTGATTTTTATCCATTCCATTTTAGTTCAAATTTAAAAACTACTGCAGGGAATGTAGGGGACTCTTCACCTCATAAATGCGTCTGTAAGGGATACATCTATTTTAGAAGGCTATTTTTTGAAGAAAATACTTGCAACATGAGAGCTAACTTCAGTAACTATCCCCTAACATTTATGTAGAGCATTGTAAATTGATGGAGCATAAACCAAGGTGGTTATCCAGTGAGAAGGTTGATTTCCCTTTGTCCTTCATCAGTGTTTCAGCTACAGACCTGTGAGGAGCATTTCCTGTTCGAAGATAAGATTACCCAGGTGAACATTATCTGAAAGGGGAAAAAGAAGGAGAGCAACTACTCTGAGTTATTAAAATATGACTAGAGCTTAATTTCATCCTCTACTTTCTGCTGGCTCACTCTGACCTTGAACAAGGCCTCTTTATGTTTTCCTGACCTTAAGAAAGGAGTAATAACATTTTCTGCTTCTTGGAAAAGGATGTGAATATAGCTCAACATTTCTAATGAGCTCATGTGGAAGGCACAAGGAGGGACACAAAGTTCTTTTTCCATGTGACACATGCAGGAAGACTTATGACCAAAATATCCATAACATTGCAAACTTCCATTCAGGTTCTGCTGTGCCACGCAGGACATTGCATTCTTTTTCTTTTCTTTTTTTTTTTTTTTTCCCTGAAAGAGTCAATCAAAACAACTCTTCAATTCCAAGATTTGCGCTTGGAAAGAAAAAATATAAATTTTTGTCCTCTTACAAATATTTTGGTGATTTTGCTCAGAGAGATTCTGGCATCACTGTCTGATTAGGGGCAGTGTCTACTGATTTGGGGTAAAATCCCTTTTAGCACATATTACCTTCTGCCACAAAACATCTGGCAAAGAAATGCTAGGTAGGAAAGGAGACCTGTATTCTGAAATGAGGATTTAGGAAATGCTGTAGACATGTTAACTGTCTGTACTTTTATACAAAAGAATATTTTATACACTATTACTCCTTCGGACCTGTCAGTGTGACTTTGATTCCTGAAAAGGTTCTGAAACAGCTGGTAAAAAATAACTTTGTAAGTACCTCAATGATTATAAACTGATAAAGCAAGTAGCCAACAAGGATTGTTGAGAATGGATCATGTCAAGCCTGTGGAGTTTCTGCCTTTGGCTGCTTAAGTGGCCTAGTGGGGGAGAAAAGGGAGGTCCAGCTAATGTGGTATCATCTCAATCCCAGTGAAATTTCTGCTGCTTCTTCATGACATTCCCAAGAGCAACCTAAGGAAATACAGTGTTGATATGGTTGTGAGAAGAAAGGTGTGCAGTGGTTGGGAACTTGCTCCCAGAGAGTGCTCATAGCTCTTTTAGGACACTCTGTTCTGGCCCTGGCTCTGTTCAGCACTGCTCAGTTTGGAGGACAGTGAGAGAATTTCAACATAGTGGACATAAGGGACTGGGAAAATAAAGTTGCGAGTACCATGGACACAAGCATCAGAATTCAACATGTGCTTGAAAATTTGGAGAGAATCTCAGATGAAAACAGCTAAAATTCAGCAAAGACAAACCCAAAGTCTTCCTCCTTTCAGAGGAGAAATTCAGCAGCTAAGCACGAAAATGGAAGTTACCAGCAGAATTTTCTGACTGCACCGTACAGATTTAAGGTAGCATTTTGTCTCCTAACACCTAAATGTGAGGACAGTGAAGCATTGGAATGGATTGCCTATGATGACAATGAAATCTCCTGTCGGACATTTTTAAAGAACATTTTTAAAGGGAGACAAACATCTTTTGAAGATTTCTAGGTATCATTCACTAGAGAGTCTCTTTTTATCCCCTCACATTCCTGGTGTTCTGTGATCCACACTACAGAGCTCCAGTCAGGTACATGTCAACAATCAGATACTGCTGAGGAAGAGAAGAGCTTTGTTCTGACAATAAAACTCTCTTTCCGTAGGCAGCAGTAGCAATTGTTCCACTTTCTGAACTAGCAGTGAACTGCCAGCTGGAGTCCTTTGTCTCGGCTGGAAGCAATAAGTAGAAACAGGCAAGGGAAAAAGCACAGGAAAGTAACCAGCATAAGAGGGGTGGAAAACGTTACTCCTAAAAAGGAAGACTGAAAAGAGAAGGTTGAGAATTGGTGCAGCAGCTTGGAAGGGATTGATGCAGGTGGGGCAACAACTTTGCATGTCCATTTAGGGATGAGCAAAAAAGAATCAGTTTCCCTTTCACCTGAAAGGCTTCAGCAGGATGTCAGGATATCTGTCCGAAAGTGTGGCAAAGCGTTACTACCCAGGGATATCGATTTCTTAAGGTGAAGATAAAAACGTCAGGATGGTGTCCAGATACTTTTAGCCTGCTTCAGTGCAGGATGTTGGGCAAGAGGATCTCCTGAGACTCCTCCCAGCCTGCCAGATCTGTGAATTTATCTTTGGCAAGCATTTCTTTTGGCATGGTGGTAAAGCATAGGGAAATGGAGCCAAATGAATGTATCCGGGAAAATCACTGACTCTGATAATGAGTGTGAGCCCTTTCTGAAGGAAAGAAAACAACTCTGTTGCAACATGCCACTGCCAGGATGCTTTATAAACATCATTATTTTTATATTGTTTTTGCAACTCAGACCTTTCCAGACTCCTGTTAAGGCCCAAAATTGCTTACAGGGGCCAGGCCACGTTGTAACTTGTAGTGTTTGTGTCCTCTCATTTATGCTCTGGTAATTCTCCTGAATTTTGGAGGACATCTCTTGTGAAGCTCTCCATGGGTCAAAATGTACTATCAGAAACAGAACATGATGTTCTGAGTTGCTATTGGTCTGCCAATATGGTAAAAGTCTATTGAACACTCATTCCATTGATAGTTAAATACAGTTCTGGAAATTCTCATCCTGCACATTTATTTCCAATTTGCTAAAATCAACTGGTGAGGACTGGGACTACTGCCAGAACATGCCTTAACATCAAAAGTCTTCTCATCCTCCATCAGCATCTGCTTAATTGAGGCTGTAGAAAAAAGCATCTGCTGCTTTCCCTCTGCTCAGTGGTGAAAAGAAACTGCCTTTGCATTTGACAAGCTGGAAAAGTTGAAATATTTGACTGTTAGATTGAAAATCATCCAGCGAATGTGAACCCAAAAAATGACACAGTTTCATGTGTTACTACATAGAAATCCAAGTGCAGGCAATACTCGCTGTGCTCTTTCAAAAGCCAAGGAAATTCTCTGCTCTCCCAGTTAGCTGGATTACTGTTCATTTTTGAGAGACAAACCTTTCAGTGACTTTTCCTTCTACCATAATAATTTTTCTGGAGGAAAAATGATTTCATGGTGTATTACTGGGCCTGTCAGCAGGAAGAAATAATGAGTCTCCCTTTGCCATTCTTTAGCAGAGAATTTGTTGAGAAAACAGCCCTCACCACTCTGCAGTTGCATGGCTGAAAACAGCCATAAGAACTCTGGGATGTGGATTATCAGTGCTGTTAACTGGGGAGTTAAGCAGCAAAAAGATGAAAAACGTAGTAACAAACACTTTAGCCAGAATATCTGCTTTCTGCAAGGTAAAGAAGAGATCTTAGAGGCAGGAATTCTTCCATTAATTGGCATTACAACTGTACATCTCGAAGTGGGCATCCAGCAGCTGCTAGATCAGTCTGCCCCGCTGAAGACACTGAAATGGTTCCTGTGCCACACATTTACCCCTGTCACGGCCTTCCATGTCCCTGGGCAAGGCCATCCTGAGCTTTCCTGACCCAGCAAGGTGGAACAGCTGCCTCAGCCACACAAACAGCTCCATCCTGAGCCACGTCCTGCTGCCTCCTGCCCGCCTGGGGCTCACACACCGAATTTCCCACCCAAATGGAGGAGCTGAAGCTGCTGGGGAGGAGGACAGCAGCACAATGGTTGGATGGGACAGAAATATCAGGGAACTTCCATTCTTTGGGAACAAAACTGTGTGCTCCCAGCCCCACAGTGGGTTTGCCCTGCAAGAAGAGCCATGGAGAGATTTGCAGTGTTAGTTGGTGCATGGTTTTATCTGAGCACCTGGGATCACAACATTAGGTTTGCCCATCACTCAGACTTAAATGTATAGGGGATTAAGGCTTTGATTCAGGAAAACATTTCAACAAGAAGTCGTGTCTTTAGCAGAAGAACACTTCAAGGGCTATGTTGAATCTGTAATAACCCCTTTTCTTTGATACTGTAAAATCTCTGTCAAGAAAGGCAGATTTCTAAATGTCTTTAACTGCACTAGCTAACTTGTGCAGTTAGAACAAATGGAATAAGAAAAAAATTATCTTAGAAGGGAAATTAAAAGTATTTGACACTTATCAGAAACATTTAAAATACATTTAAATATGGAAAGCAATGTCATAAACCTGAATCAGTCACTACAGCTCTGAAATTCCCATTAAATGCTGATGAACATTTTGCCTTAGTGAAGACTGCAGAACTCTTCCCTCCTGATGGCATGGTCTGATCTACAGTCACAGTGCTTTTACTCTAGACTCTTCTAATGAGCAGCTTTACCAGAAGTTGGTTTTTTCCCCTCTTCACTTTTTTTCTGACGCTTATTCTGTAGTTTTGAAACTTTGGGTCTCCCCATTTTTATACTCAAATCTCATTAGACACAACTATATATAACTGAGGGATGAGGTCATCCTTCCCTTTGACAGAGGAAGGCAAAAACCAAACCAGGCTGGTACATAAGGTCAGGAAAAATAAAATATATGTCTTTTGAGTACCATTAGACATTGGAACAGACTAATATGGAACACAACAAATCTCTTCTAGAACTTTTAATCAAGACTAGATCCTTTTCTCAAACCAGGCTTTAACCAAAAAAGGCATTACTGAAGGAAATTGGATGAAGTTGAGTTGCTTCTGTTATGGAAAGGGTCAGATAAGATGACACTAATGGCCTTTTCCAGCTTTAAAATTGCTGAGTACTTCATTGAATGAGCAAGAGAGTGAATTTTAAGTACTTTATTATTTTGACTTAAACGTCCCTTGCATAATGTGGCACTGTATTTTCTCCTGCGTTACCTGATGAAATTTTTCCTTCCCAAAAATAAACAAGGAAGAATGTCAGCTTTCCACAGTCTCTCGAAAATGAATAATGCACCACTCAAAGGGATGTTTTTTTCTGTTTATTTCTGACCCAAAAATGATTGGGACCTCTTAAGCTATTTTTAGAAATATCACATTTTTGCAAAGTAGGCATTATTTTCTGACAGCAGAATTTGAGGGCAGATAGTAATTTCTCTGGATGTGTGTCACTGACATTTTGAAAGTTTGCCCGTTGCTATGGGAGATGAGATAAGCAGCATAATATTAATCTCATATTTCAGGGAAGAAGTAAACATTTAAAAAACACTTAAAAGCCTGTGAAGGATGGATGACACAGTCACAGATAGAGCTGTAACACAACTCAGAGGTGCATTTCATATTTCCAGCTGCACCTTTGAAGCAACCTGAGGAGGTATTTAATATTTGACCTGCTGGTTTGGGGACGAGCAGACTCCAAGAGGCGCATTGAAGTGTTACAGCACCCAACATGAAAAGTGCTGCAGGACCCTGACTGCTGCTTGAGGAGGGGATGAACATGACACATCTTCACACTCCTCACTGTCCCTGCAGCTGTGCTCAGACCAGGATTATAAAAGGTTCAGGTTGGACACCAGGAAGAATTTTTTCATTGAAAAGGTGGTCAGGCATTGGAAGGAGCTGCCCAGGGAGGTGGTGGAGTCCCCATCCCTGGAGGTGTTCAAGAAATGACTGGATGTGACACTCAGTACTCTGGTTTAGTTGGGAAGGTGGGGATGGGTCAGAGGTTGGACTCGGTGATCTTGGGAGGTTTTTTCCAACATGAATGATTCTGTGATTCTAGTAAAAAACCCATCATTTGTTTGGATAATTTCAGTGTTTTGTTCTTCAAAATCCTTCATTTTGGCCACCTTTATTATATTTTTACATTTAATCTGCCAGAGGTTTCAATCCTTTCTATTTTCTCCCTTTGCACGTGCCTTCAGATTTTGATCTTCTTCCTCCTGCCCTTCCTTGTTCTGCTGCTGAACAAAGCTGGCTGCCTTCTGCCCTTTCCTCAAGCCTTTCTGCAAAGGCACTGAACTACTGGCCTGGCAACCTCCATCCAGCTTACAGGAACTTAATTCTCACAGTCACCCCTTTTAAATCCTTTTAAAATGGTTCTTCATTTTTATATGGTTCCTCTTTCTGGAGCTGAGCACATCTGTAATGGATATTTGGCCTCTATAAATACTGTGCACTACTCAGGTCCTAGCCAAGGGCTGTGTCTTCTCTTGTGAACTCCTCCTTGAAGTGGAAGTATCTAAAAATTCAGTCCCAGGAAGGGAATGTAACCAGTGTGCACTGAGTTAAAAGTATTGAGCCATTGCCTCCACAATTGCAGATGACAAACCAGTCTGTTTGTCCTGGCACATGTGAGGTCACCGGTTGTGCACGGTGGCTTGTCTTGTAATCACACCGAGATATTTTGGACTGGAAAAGCTTCCTTGAGGGGACAAGTTGGTTAAGTGGCTGATATTTTCCAGAAAATCAGGCACAAGCCCTTCTCTCAAGCTGCAA
The DNA here is from genome assembly GCF_965178545.1 of Coloeus monedula. Classification (NCBI taxonomy): domain Eukaryota; kingdom Metazoa; phylum Chordata; class Aves; order Passeriformes; family Corvidae; genus Coloeus; species Coloeus monedula. Next base: position 14,999,364 of record NC_138784.1, read on the forward strand.
TTCAAAGGGCAGCAGGAATAAAGCACATGTAAGGAAGTCAGTTCAGTGTGTTATCAGCCAGAGAAAGCAAAAGGAAATAAATGACTTTTGTTGTATCCTCATAATTTCCCTGAAACACAGGAGCAGATTCTGGAGTGATGGGAAAGGGCAGCTCTTATCAGAAAGAGTGACTGTGCATTTATCAGTGTAATAAACATGTGGCCGTGCCCAAACCCATGTCTGTTCCTGCCTCCTTTACCTAAGAGTAGAAAGAAGTCTTAGGATGCAGTCTTACCTGCAGACCCACGTTAAGATCACAGGAAACTTTCACATCCAATTTCAATATTCTTTCTAAAAATTCAGATCCTGAAGGATCAAGATCGAAAACCCAAACCCAAGCTCTCAGAGTGACCATAATGAGTGTGCCAAGCTTGTCTGGAAATGGGTCAGGAGACCTGTATCAAACAAGTCTGGACCTTCTTTCAATAAAATTCCTGTCTAATCCAGAAGAGCTTTTGTATAGGGATGGCTTTGGGTGTATTTGCATATAGGCAGGAAAGAGAGCAAACCTTAACAGTGAAGCCCAGCATAGTGTTAACTTGGACAGGCAAATTTTGAGGGCAACTGATCAGGTGGGGAAATGACACAAAAATGTAAACTGAAAGTACAGATAGCACTTGCTTAAGGATCTGTTGCAGCAGCAAAACTGTCCCATTCACTAACATTTCCAAGTCTGTGTGAGGGAATGTCAGCTTCAGTATTCTTACCTGGCCCCTATGGAGCTGGCACTGCCAGAGGAATTGTCAGGTGCTCTCTCCATAGGGCTGGGTGCAGTAAACCTGAAATCTCAATATCATAGCTTCAAACAGAAAGAAAAATAGTCAAGTCAAGCTGAATGTTTCCCTTGACTTTTAAGCATTCTTGGAAGCCTCACAAGTTTCCATGTGAAACTCAGAAGGATCCCCTGTGGCACTGCTGCGATGGGAATAGATGCTCCAGGTTTCTTGGCTCCAACTTCAGATAAACAAATTTAGCAAACAAAGAGTAAGTTAAAAGAGAAACAACCTGAACTGCAGCAAGCCAGAATTTGTTGTGGCAACATCTGGCTGAGGTAACTGCTACCATTTAACTTACTCCTATGCACTACCTTCCTCCTCACTTGAAGAAAGAAGCTGTTTAATGACAAGATCCATGCAGCTTCATGAAGTAACTGGCAAAGGGGGCAAGCATGGCTGCACAAGGATATTCCATCTGCTGAGTGCTCTCCCACAGTCCTACAAAACCTCCACAAAGCTACATTTACCTTTCTGATGCTGCTGCCCTGACTTTAATAGAGCTGCCTCAATAATAGCAATATTTTAAAATAATTCTTTCCAAGGCTGGAATATGCAGAGCACCAAGTGAACCAGCTTGGGAAGACCCAGGGTTAGGTGGAAATGATTGGCTAATGGATGCTTGTTCAGGGAATATCAATAACTCTTGTGACAGCTTGATAGCGACTTTGAAAACAAAGAATGAAAATGAATTTGTAACTGGTAAGCAGAGAAAGGGTTTAAAAACTCAGCTGGGGTTTTACCCACATGGCTGGTCCTAGTCAAGGATTCCTAGAAGGAAAAGAACAAGGTCAAGTGGTGGCTCAACCCCACTTTATCTCCAGGACAGTGACAAGTGGAGGGCTGGATGGAAAATCACTTTGTGATATATGCAGACTTTTCCACAGCTAGTCTGAAATTTTACATTTAACTGGTTTGGAGCATGTGGAATGAAGATGGAGCAGTGAATAATCATGTATGCTTCAGTGACTTTCCCATAACACTGCAATAACAAATAGGTAATAAAAATGTCACAGACATTGACAAAATAAAGACTATCCTGTTCCTTTGTTGTGTTTTTGTCCCTAAATATAACTCAATATTGCGGCCATGGTCTTTGCTTAATGGTGACCTTCAAGCTTAAAAACAAATTGGCTTTGTGGTTATATAAACACACACACACACACAAAGGCACTCTGCTTTCTGACAGCAGAGGTAAAAATCCATTCCCCCCATAGGCTTTCTTGCTAAGAAATAATAAGAATAAAGTAATAAATGTTTTGGCTTTCCTGAGACATTTATGGGAAGTGTCAGAAATGCTGTTTTCCTAGCTTCTTCCTGAAGAAGCTAGGGAATCACATCTTTAGTATACATACCTTTAATCCTAAATGTTTCCCCAAGTTGTTGCATTCTGTTTATTCCCAGTTACTGCCTTTTTTTTTTTCCCAATGTAAACCATAGTATGCAGCCTGAATTAGGCAGTCCTTTCTCTTTTCCTTCTGTTTACCTAATTAACCTGTGGCAGAGACAGAATTAATAGAATTCAGGAATTTTTTCATCCTCAAAGTGCCTCATCTCTCTCTGGTCCTTTAAATTATCTTTCCTGCCCCTTTCCTTGTCCTTTCCAGCCTCCCTTCTCTGGTATCTTAAAACCATTCCAGGATACAAATCAAGGTGTGTGTTATTGAGGGGAAAAAAAAGTCTTCAGTGCTTTGGCTATGGATAATATTGAAGAGGTTTTTATTCTGCAGATTTGAAACACAGCAAAAGCTAAGGCAAAGAAAATATTTTTAAGAGGGAAAAAACAATCTGAGTTTGCCAATGGGGTGGCTCTCCTTCCTAGCACAGGATAAAAAGAAAGCCTGCAATGGCTTTTCCAAGATTTTTGGTTTCAACATGATTTTATACCAGGAAAAGAACTAGTATGACTAATCTCTAAAAAAAAAGGAAGATAAAGAGATTGGTTAAGGAGCCTTCAAGGCAAACAGTGGTCATCATTGTAGGTCCTTTGTAAGTCCTGGCAAGATATTCTTGGGGAGGGCTGATGGCAATTCAGCCTTTGACTTCCTCAAGGCTGGGATTTAACCCTGAAGGGAAGGGAAAAAATGTGAAAACCTTCTCCTGTGTTGCACTGCCAAGTGCTTCTCAGCTCTTTCTTTGGGCAGGAGCAGCCAAAGGTTAGAGCCAGCTCTGGCAGAGATTTTGGGAGCCTGACAACACTCCCAAAAAGCAGATGCTGTCCCAAAGGCGAAGAACTCTGAGCTGCACCACTGAGCAAGTGAAGAGATGGCAGAAAAAGGAGCAGTGGCATAGGAGGCTCCATAAGGAGACTTTGCTCCTTCGACAGAAATCACTCCTGATGAGAGCAGCATTTTCAGCATTGCTCTGAGATGTCAGTGAACCCCCTACACAGCTCCTTGGCATCTCTGCTGAAACTCAGATGTGACCTGTGGGCACGACCTTCCTGTGCTTTCTTTCCAGAAGGCTTAATTAACTCCAGCTGGATTTGCAGGAATCCTGAGGATTTTCTCTAGGAGCACAACCTCTTGGAGCACAAAAGTTCTGACAAACACCTGGAGTTTCTGACAGCTGTATATTATCTCGCCTTCTTGTGAAGCCAGGAATAAAAGAGAAATCTTCTGTGCTGTATGTGTTACTTCCCTACACTGCACTTTTAAGCCACTCAGACTGAAAATTTCAGTTTCTTTTCTATGCTCTTATTCTGAAAACTGCAGTTATTGGTGTTTACCTCTGGCTTCAATTCTTATGGATACAGGTCTTCTCTGCATGATTAATCACATGTACTTCTGTGAAATAGCTTTGGTAGTGCTGCTTCTTCCCCCAGTGATACTAAGAGTGGGTATTTTCCACAGCCGTGCCACCATTTTTTCATGGTGCTGCCTAGTTTAGCTTTGAAAACACAACCACAAGTGCTACTACAGGTTTAAGAGTTTTATCACCTGCAGGATCAGCCAAACGGAGTTTTCCATGTAAGGAAATCCTCTTGAGAGGTTGTCTTTCCCAACTCTAGTTTCTCATCCAAGTCCTAGACTTAAAACAGTTATTTGAAGTCCCACCACAAGCATGTGCAAGCACGAGGCAGCTTTTTCTCCAAACAGCTCTTCTCTTGATCATCATCAGCTGGATTTCCAGGCTGCTCCCTGGGGATGCAGCAGGACCAGCAGTAAGCACTTGCTGTTGTTTGGTATCAGTTCCACAGCATATTTCAGAAGGGCTTGTGAGGCTGTAGTTCTGAGAGGTCTGTACCTCAAGAGGAAGCGTGAGTAAATACCTGAAGATGCAGTCAGTCTGCTTAAAGGGCAGAGTTCATGCTAGATGGACTCCTGGAGTAGAAGAGAGAGATTCAAGCACTTGAGAAGGTTTCTGACAAGCTCCAGCTATGGATGACTGGAACTATTCAGATCTAACAATTTGGTTTGATCATATTTCTACCTCTGATAAGACATTTTTTGTAAAAAAATGGTAAGACATTTTTTGTAAATACAAAACATTGTGCCCATTGAACTCCAGCATAACTCTTCATTTTAGAAAGTCGCTGAACAATTTCCTGGATGAAGCGATACTGAACTGAAAAAAACCCAAAACAAGCACTTGACAAAACCAAGAAGTGATAAAAACCCCTCAGAGTAAATACAAGTTTATGGTCCTTTTTCCATGAAGCATCATTTATATAACAACATTTATCACATCTATATAACAACAGTTTTTAAATTATGACTGTTCATTCTGTATGACTTCATGAAACAGCATTTCAGAGGGTTTTTTCCCCAGCAGTTTCAAGCCATGAAATGCTAGAAACCCGGCAAGGCAGTTCTCTCAGAGCTTGTTCCCACTGCGGAGCAGGCACGCAGTGTTGGTGTGATCCTGCAGAGTGTGCACTGCAGGGATCTGAGCTGCCTGCTGCAGGAAGTGAGTAACTCACTTTGACTTCAGTGGCACTTACTCATATCCTGTGAGAAGATGAGTGGGAAGGGGGGAAACACACAAGGAGAGGAGGATCCAAGAAAAGAGGGAGACTGTGGTGGGATGGAGACGCACTGACAACCAGTGAAGCCTCAGTCATTTGTGGTCCTCACTTTGTGGCACAGCCTAGAGAAATTAGAGAAATTTCTCATAATGGGGGGAACACAAGTGGTAGGACAGTAAGATGATCCCTAATCTATGTAATTTCCTTGGGTTTCTTTTTACAGTTTATCTTTCAGTCACATAGAATAAAATGAAAATGTTAAATCCAACTTCAAGTTTGCGTTAGAAACAAACACTGTACGTGTGTGGGGTGGCTGTGTACATATTTATATGCACAAGATACAGGATTGGGTTTGGATATTTAGGGGTAAAGCTGGAAAACACACTTAGGAGTTAAAGCCTTCCTGCATGCATTACTTCAATTATCAACCCTGACTTGCCTTTGCTTTATGGATCAGATCCAGGAATAACTGTGTGTAATACTTGACAAGAAGAGCCCTTACTGTGTGCAGCAATGTGTCACTTGGGAATCTAGAGAGCACTTGACACCTACATTCAGGCTTGCCCAGTGCCCAGTTCAGGTACAGCTGGATTAATGGCCACAAACCTTGGGCCACAAGCCTTGGGCCAATGGTGACAGGAACACAGCAGCTGCCTTTGAGGGGGCAGGAACCAACTGTGTTTCTACAACATTTACTCTGCCATTCCAGCAGAGACATGAAGGGGTTCAGACAATGCTCAGGGAAAGGTGACTGCACTAGAGGCAGGCTTGGATCCAGTTTTCCCTGACATTTGGTGATTCTAGGGTCTGGCATTTGGGTTCAAGCTGGTGTTTTACTGCATAGTGTGCATGGGCCAATAAACAGAGCTGGCTACAGCAGCCCCAGCTGACACCGGCATTCCCCAGTGTATATAGCTGGGATTGGATTGATTTAGTCCCTTGCTTGGATCATTAATTTCTGCAGTAAGTCTGGGGGCAGACAGGGAGCATGATGAGAGGCTGATCCATTGCTTCCCAGCAGAGGCAGTTCAGGACATGCACAGCTTGCAGCAAACGGTATTGTATCAACAGACCAGGCTGTGCTCACACGTAAGTGCTGAATCAGGCTCAGAAAGAAGGCCAAGTCTAATGCACTGCACTTAAAATGCGTTCTGAAAGGTTTTGAAAACATCCAACATCAGTGGAGATCGTGTTCCTAAGAAATGGGTTCAAAAGAGGTCAGGACAGGTTTATTTTTATATTGTGAGAAAGCCAGAGGCACTTTAAAAAGTTCAGCAAACCACTTGCCCGCCATTAAGGAGACCAGCAGTGCCACCTGGAATTATTTCTTCTCCTTTCTCCTTTCCTTTTTCCTTTCCTTTTCCTTTTCGGCAAAGAATCCCCTTCTCCAGACCTTGACAACAGGCATGATAAAGCCCATGGCTAAGAAGTTTCTGATCTCCTCTGGAAGTTCCTGATTACAGCTTCTCTCTCCTCAGACAGCAGCTCAGTTGTTCTGGAGGAAGCAGCATGAATGATTTTTGGGCAGCAGAGCCAGCTGCAAGGCTGATGGGTTTTGGGAGGACAGCTGTGCCAGGTCCTCGAGGGCAGACAGCCCTTGAGGGAGCACAGAGAAGTGACTGGAGTGAGGTGCCACGGGAGTTTAGCAGACACAGACAGCACCTGCCAGACACCCACAGAGGCCAGGCAAAAATGGGATGTGAAAAGCTTTGCAGAGTGGATGTAGGAAATGCTGGGTTGAGGGGGAGCATCCATGGGATCAAGCTGGTGAATCCAGCTGCCTTAGCTTCAACTCACTGTAAAGGTAGAAGGGGTGATGGGTCAAGGAGACCAGATGCAGAAATAGTAGGTTAACAATTGTGTGATGCCTGCAGTATGTTATATTTATAATCTATCAGTGATTTACTCTCCTCCCTTTTTCTATCTCCCATCTTCTGACATGGAATAATTTTGCTGTACTGACATACCTCAGTTTAGAATAATCATCTGTATTTTTCATGAGTCTGGAAATAGTGTCTGGCCCCAGGGAGTGTGGGACAAGCACATAATTCACTGACCAGAAGCAAGATGTACCAAAGTCTCCTCCAGACACCCACCCTGGTTCTCAGGTGGCACATTGATCAGCCCTAGGGGAAAGAAGTTGTTAAAGGATAATATTGTGACCTCAGTACTCAATAATAAAACATTGTGCACAATGTTCACCTTTTGTTTTCTATTATCTGTCCTATATTTATTTTAATTAGCCACCAAATCTGGCTAGCTTTGTCTGGGGGCTTCCTGGTTCAAGTCTGTTCCAGGAGTATTTAGGTCAAGCCAGCCTACCCTTAAGAGAGGCGTGAATTGTATCCCTCTGAATGCTGTGCCTGTGGAGTGAATCTGAGAACTCCCTGAAGTCTCTCAAATGGGATTATTCTTCTCCCTGCTCAGCACCTGAAGCCGTTTTTAACATTGATATGCCAAAGTAGGTATATCCAAACCTATGTGATAAGTAAACACAGACTTGGGAATGATGTATGTCTGCAAAACCCCTGTCCCACAGCCTCTCTGAAAAGATCATTAAAGAAAATGTTGTGATCAGTGAGAAATGTCTGGTCAGCTTAACCATTAACACAGACGGAACTGTTCAACCTTCTTTATAAAGGCAAACTTGTGGGCAGCTCTTGTGGGATGACATTTTCCTTGGGTGACATCACTCTACAGTAATTTCTTGAAAATACTGTGATGAAACATGCAAGGAGAAAAGTATTCTGACCTTCCCAGACACCTGTGAGTCATCCTAGACTGCTTTTTCTACCTCCAAATAGAGACAGTTACAAAAGGTAGTTTTCTGAAAGCTGACAGTGACAGAGGCACTAATACAAAGAGTAATTAAAGCACATTGTTGATATATTCTGGCTCTCTCAACCTTTCAGGCAATCAGGCTATTTCCCCCCCAACTTATACCCATTTCACAAAGTTTATTCATTGTTTATCTCCATCCTTTGCAATATTAAGGCATGCAAGCTTTAAAAACCTGATTAAATGGTTTCCTGGTTTTTGGAGCATTATTGTGGTCTGTGAGCTGGTGCACCTCACTGGCTGCATGGGAGAGAAAATCAGCCTCAGACAGGAAACTCTTAAAATACAGCTTTCATATTTTAGTCTCATGTCCCGAGGACACTGTGGCCTTGGTCATCGTTGTGCCTCTGCCCCTGGTGACAAAGGGACACACCTGTCTCTTTAGGCTGCTGTTGAATTACAGCAGGCCCTAGTCCTTCCCTGGTCCTTTTATCCTGTCAGACTGCAGGCACAGCTGGAGTGTGGTGGACACACGGACCCTGTCTGCATTGGGGAACCTGACTGATTTGTCTTTTGAGTAAGTTGCCCCATGCTTGCCCTTCACACACACATGTGCCACTCTCCCAGGTAACAAAGGCCAGCTTTGTCCCCAGCTGTCACTTCATCTTGTGGCTGGCATGAAACGGAGCGGTTCTGTGCTTCTTTGGGTAGATCTGCTTAAAGCTGCTGCAGGGACATGAAGGAAACCCCTTCCCACTGCTCCAAGGCAAAATGCTGGGTTTGGATGGACAGAGAGTAACACCTGTCCCTCCAGACGGGGTATCTGTGCAATTTAGTATTGCAATAATAAAACACTGTGCACAATGTTCACCTTTTGTTTTCTAATAACTTTTCTTTGTTTATTCAGTTTAATTAGCCATCAAATCTAGCCGTTCTAGGGGCTTCCTGGTTCAAGTGTCTGTTCCAGGAGTATTTAGGTCAAGCCAGCCTACCCTTAAGAGAGGCATGAATTGTATCCCTCTGAATGCTGTGCCTGTGGAGTGAATCTGAGAACTCCCTGAAGTCTCTCAAATGGGATTATTCATCTCTATGCTCAGCACCTGAAGCTATTAGACCTGGGGTTACAGACTGTTCTGGAATGGGAAATCTTTGCATCCCTTTTCCACTTTTACTCTGTGTCTCTGTGCAAAGACTGGAAGCTGTGACTCCCCCCTCCCCTTGGGTATATTGACTCACACTAGAACATGAACCACATCCACACATTCTCAATCTGTCTGTGTGTATGAGTGACAATTCGAGTGATTCCAGGCGAGGTGGAACATTTTTGAGAGAAAAGCCTGGCTTGGAATCTAGTGTTTGACAGAGTCGTGTGTGGGTATCCCTTGAAAACTGTAGGCAAACATGACCACAAACAGTTTAAACAGAGACTCTTTGTTCTCTACAGCTCTGTGTTCTTCTAGACTAGAAGACTGACCTGAAGATGTGCTCTCAAAGGACTGAGCTGAAGATTTTGAAAGAAAGGAATCCATCCAGGTGGTCACAGCAAGGAAGAGTGTCTCCTCATAACCAATTTTGGCACACTTCTTTCCTCAGCACAGGGTTAAGGAGGGTTAAAATACCAGAACAATGCATTTCTGGCAAGTGCAGCAGCAGCCCCTATTGTGTCTGGTCGAGAGTTCCTGAGTACGTCGGGATTATGAATCATAAGTAAAAAAGTAATTAAAAGTTGTGCAGTGCAATGCCTCCTCACAAACATTTCAGTACAGTCCTGCACTCCCATTTCTGGGAAATCCCATCCCCTTTGGCCTCCATGGGGCAGAGTAATAAATCTCTGCTAACACCAGAGATCAGGTTTTCTGCGTGTGCTGGGTTGGAATTAACGAAACAAGGACTAAACACAGGATTAAAATGGAAGGGGCCGCCAGAGTGGGCAAGACCAGCTGCACAGCACCACGTGGTGTTCAGTTCCAAAGAATCCAGTGACACAACCCTAAACACGGAAACCACACCACTGTGACCACCAATACTGGAAAACCACAGGAAGCGAGCACAGGTGATCAAGGGCACTGTTAAGATGCCCATTCCCTGCAGGAGTAAGAAACTTGTTAGATGAAGTTCCTGGATAATCTAAGAAATAATCCAGTTCTATGCCATGAAGCGATAACAAGTAATTTTAACAATCCCTGTCACTAAGGCTGGGGACAATGTTTTTTTGAAAAGCTGTATGTCACAACATGCTTGCTCTGAACACACGTGAGTCTGGAAAATGTACAGTTAACTGCAAAGATTCTGCTGTCCCTCAGTGTCAGATGGGATGGACAGAGAGGAACCACAAGTTCCCTTTATGAGGGGAACAACAACTCGTTTGCACTTTAACTTCATTATTTCAGAAGTTATGTTATTGCAGCTTTATTCTGGCAGCCACCAAGCATAAAAAGCTGTGCAGGATATAGGCACAAACCTGCTTACTGTGGTCAATATTACTTCATTACTCTAATGAGCAGATTAATTTCTAACTCTGCTCCATAGGATTCTTCCTGATAAATTTTCTCTGAAAGGAATATTTTTTTACATTTTAGCCTACAATTTACTGTGTATTCCACAGCCCATCAAAGTCAGGACTTCAGACGGGGTTAATATCCACTGTTACACAACACACAATTAAGTATGACCTAATCATAAAGAACAAGTCACACAGTTCAGGAACACTGGCATCTACAGATGCCAAGCCATTTTGTTAAATCATACAAGCTCATGACACAACTTTTGTGAAAAGAAAATTGATCCCTCACTACCCAGCCACAACTAAGATTAAGAACACTGCCTTTTATCATGCCTCACCTCCTGAATTCCTTCTCCTGTTAGAGAGGTTGGCAGGGATTAATTACTCAATTACTTTTAATTGGTCAATTAAGGACCAGGTGGAAGGAACCACACAGGTGCAAGTGGATCCCTACTCATTCACCTGCAGCTGCTGCAGAAAACCTGCAGAGGAAGCAGCCAAACACAATTGCTCTCAGCTGAGAAATACTAATGCCAGAGCAGGATTGCCCTCTGCACACTTGAGCACACCAGAACAAGTCAGAGCTGCTCCTTTCTGCCTCACTGGAGGATTTCCCTCTCTCACAGCGCACAAGGGAACTCCTCCACAGCCTGTTGGAACCACAGGAAGGATTTCTCTTGCTGTTAACCAACAGCAGCAAGGGCAGGTCCCACCTTGTGGTGCTCCCTGTGGATCTGTCTGGCACACTGAAAGCCTCAGGACTTGTGCACTGCCTGGGAATGCCAGCTCTTCTTTGCAAAACCACTCAGGTTTTGGCTCTTGGATGCCTGAAGCAAGCTGGAGCGCTCCACCCAGATCCACTGTAGGCACCTTTCCATAGCTGGCTCCCACAGTACGAATTACAACCATGTAATTTGAACCAGTTCCATCATTTTATGTTCAAACTCAGTGCCTTTTGGGGAAGGATGACAACATCATGCATCCTTTAGAAATCAAATTCAGGTGTGACTTGGCTTCTCCATTGCTGAGGCTGAAGGTATGGCCATGCTGCAGCCTCAGCCCTGACTGATGCTGCAGGGAGAGAGGAGGAGGGACACCAGATCTGCTGTGAGGGGGCATTACACACTCACTCACTGCCCTTGAATTAATCCAAGATGTTTTTTCTTCTTCTCTGCAGCATTTGCCTTCCATCATTTTACCCAGTGCCTCTGTAAATCACACAGGAGCTGCACAGAGAGGCACATGCCCCACTTTATGGTGCCCAGGACAGTCAGGATGCCTCCTTAGCTTTACACACACGTACCTGGTACCAGTGAAATAGAGGATCTGCTTCCACTCCATCAATCACCATTTGACAACAGCTGGATGATTCTGGTGGCTTTTCTGTAGCAGAAGTTGGAGAAATTACTGCACTCTCACTGTGCTGCTACGCAGGGAAAGCTTCCTGGCAGCAGCCTACTGCCGTTTTTAGAACACAACCAAGAGAAAACCTCCACTGCCAAAGCTATGCCTTGAATCCCAAGTCCAGTAAAGACCCAGGGTGCTCACTGGTACATACTGAGAGGTTTATCTGAACACTGCCCAGTTTTCAGAATTAATCCTTGCTTATATTGTTTGCTGATATGAGCATTCAAAACAAAATGGCAGGCTGACTGCTAGGAGAACCCACACTTTTTCTGATACCTCTGGAAAGAAAACAGAGAGAGGGAACCAGGTTTTTTTTTTTTTCTTTTCAACAAGGTTCATTAGGTTAGGAACAATTGTATCCTGACTGCCCTGACATTTTTCCTTCTGCATCCACCTTCTTCAGAGCTGAAATAAAATCTGCCTTCCCCTGTTTTTCCCAATGGAAAGCACCAAGCACATAAGCCGTTACTACTTCCTATTGATCATTCTGCAATACCTGGAGAAAGCACCAGAGAAACTCCTGCAGAGACTTCACCTCCACAATCTCAGGTGTAAGAGCATTCTTCTTTTGAGCTCTTCGCTTCAAAGATGTTGTGCTCTCTTTTCATGAATGTGGCTTCTCTCTCTTGGATCATGGCTTGAGAAAACAATTGGGATTTTTCTCTAGCACTTGTGGAAAGTTAATGTGCATTTAATTGCTTTCCCACACAGCCATAGAATGGAGTACATTTTTTCCTGAAAGAGGGCTTTTATTCCAATCTTCTCTTTTTAAGTGGGCAGGGTGGAGGAAGGATGTCTCAGAGCCAAATTACACAGTCCCTACTCAGCTACAAATTTCCACTTCACAAAATTAATTCATTTGGGCCTTCAGTGAAGTGTGTAAGAGGCTAAACCCAAGACCCAAGTAATACTTACAGTAAGCAAATATCAAGTTAAAATGGTCAGTGGAAAACTGTTTGCACTGTTGTGTTATGCTTCTTGAGTGTCAGGTATAAACAGAAATTCAGATGAAATATGGTGTAAACAGCTGTAAAATAGACAATCCTTTGTGCTCAGATCAGGAGGTGAATGAGTTCAGCTACTTGTCCATGCTGGTTGAGTACAGCAGCAGCAAGAATATAAAATTCCTGGTCTAGCTACAGTGAACAAGCCACATTTCCTACAAGGCTTTCCACGAAACAAAAATAAACATAAAAGCTGCATCTAAGTGTACACAAGCAGCATGTAGTCATTGTCAAGCTGCACTCCTTCAAAGCATGTCACACTAAAAACACTGAAACAGACAAAAACTTTCTGAAGATCATTTCCACTGTGGATGCCACTTACTGCAAGCACCTAAAATGGTGCCTGACATACCTGGAACGTGAAAAAAAGCTGGCAGACTTTGTTTTCTGTGCTCTTTGTTGCTAGAACATGGGTTACAGGTAAAAAGTTACTGTCAGTCAATCAATATTTTGTTTTTAAGTCAATAAAAGTCATTCAAGCTTTATTCCATAGATCTTAAAGAAAAAGTTAGAATAAAAGTTTTGCTCTAGACTCAGGTTTGATGCCTGAAAATTGGGCTTTCATTATTTCTTATGTACGACTATATAACAAGCTATGTAAAACACAAATACAATTTCTTTCTGTAGAGGAGTCTGCCTTTGTCTAACAGTGAGTCAGCATCATCTGACAGATCAATTTTCTCTAAGTGTAGGATGTGGATTTTGCATATCACACTCTCCAAGGGCACCTGTTGGAAACTTGGGTCGCTACAGCATGGAATTTCACACCACACATAAGGTCAACTCAGTGGCCACCCAGCACATCACAAAGTCTCATCAATAGGAATGAGGCTGATATGAGATACCTCAAGTTTTTTGCCCTCCAGATCTGCCTTTCTATAATGGGGACACAACATTCCTTAACACTTTGTTGGTTCTTTCTGAAGCTGTGTCTTGTATCCACAGGATCAAGAGGAGAGACCTCAGGTGTCTAATTCCACCTCCTAAGCAGAGGTCAGTCAGCTGTGAGGTCAGATGAGGTTGGTCAGAGCTTTAAGCAGCCAAGTCTTGAAAAACCTCCCAGGAATTTCAGCCTCTCTAGGGTCCATGTTGCAAAATTCACTTGTCCTGATGTTGAAAAAGCTTTTCCTTGTGACCACTCTGAACCTCTGTTGTTTCAATCTCTGTCCACCACCATCCTCCTTCTGCCAAGCACCACTGTGAACAGTCCAGCCCTGTCTCTTCATAAGCCCCCAGAGGTGTGGGCAGGCTGCTGTTAGGTGTCCCCACAGCCATCCCTTTTCCCAGCCTAGCTCCCCTCATGGGGGATGTGCTCCAGCCCATGCTGACCCTGGGGGCCCATAGCTGTAGGGAGTGTTCCAGGTGCACTCCAACATGTGCTGAGCACAGGGAAGTGATCACTTTCCTCGATCTCCTGGCTGTGCTCCCACTAACACAGCCTGAGATGCTGTTGACCCGTTGTCCTCCCAGGCCCAGCTGCTGGCTCATGCTCAGCCTGCTGTGTGCCAAGGCCCTGAGCTCCATCTGAGCAGAGCTGCTCTCCAGCCTGCCAGTCTCTGGCCTGTATTGTTGAAAACTACCAAAAACTTTTGGTATCAAATCTGTGGGGATGGCCAAGACACTTCCCTCATGCCACACACAGCAGAAGCTCCCAGATCTTCCAAGATCATCTTCAATAGAAGCTAAGATTAACTCCATATAGACATTAAGCTAAAATAATGTTAATGTACTTTTCCTTGTATCTTTATAAACAAGTGTACGAATTTCTCTGTATTCTTGTCTCTGAAAAAGAGAACAGCTGCTGCGAGGTGTTCCTTTCCTCCAAGCATGGTTGTTTATAGTAAAGAGGACTAGGTTTTGATCAGTTGCTTATATTTACTAAATTGATTCCAAGATCTTTGCCAGTGGGCTGCATGGATTCCCAGCATGAGATGCTCCTGCTCATTTGAAGTGGCCGAGATTGTTTTTCAATGGAATTTTCCACTATGCTCTGTACTATCTTTCTTCAAAGCACAGTTTGTTCACTGGGCAGTACTTCTTGTCCACAAAACACGCAGAACCATTGCCCAATAATTTTGTTTTCTTCCCACATGCTTTACGTCCATCTATTCTCTTGTCTCAAGCAAAGTTTCCTTTCACAGCGCTCTCGCAGGTAACCTGATACGTTTGTTACCAGCTGCTGCGTCGGCTTTGTTCTCCCCCCGCCCCCCTCTCTCCAGTTTGGGAGGCAGTCAAGGCTTCTCAGTGAAGACACAATGCCACACAGGCTGGGGATGAGCAGATGGAGCAGCCCTGGCAGAAGGACTCAGGGGTGCTGTGGGTGAGAACTTGACATGCCCTGGCTGTGTGTGCTGGAACAGAACCCCCTGAGCTGGGCTGAGCCCCCAGCGTGGGCAGCAGGGGAGGGGGGATTCTGCCCCTCTGCCCCACTCTGCTGAGACCCCCCTGCAGGGCTGCATCCAGCCCTGGGCCCAGCACAGGAAGGACAGGGAGCTGCTGGAGCCAGTCCAGAGCAGGGACACCAAGGGGAGCAGAGGAATGGAGCAGCTCTGCTGGGAGGAAAGGCTGAGGGAACTGGGATTGTTCAGCCTGGAGAAGAGAAGGCTTTGGGGTGACCTCAGTGTGGCCTTGCAGTGCCTGAAGGGAGCCCACAGGAAAGATGGAGAGAGACTCTTGGCAAGGGCCTGGAGTGACAGGACAAGGGGGAATGGCTTCACACTGACAGAGAGCAGGTTTAGATTGGATATGAGGAAGAAATTGTTCCCTGTGAGGGTGGGGAGGCCCTGGCACAGGCTGCCCAGAGAAGCTGTGGCTGCCCCATTCCTGGCAGTGTCCAAGGCCAGGTCGGATGGGGCTTGGAGCAAGCTGGGATAGCGGAAGGTGTCCCTGCCCATGGCAGGGGGTTGGAATGAGATGAGCTTTAAGATCCCATTCCATTCTATGATTCTGTGATTCCCCCACTTTTTCTAATGTACTAAAAGTAGGAGTGTTACAAATGACACAGACCCAGTAATCTCACATGCCCTACAATTCTTGCCTGAGTACAAGGACATCACTACCATTGCAAAGTGTGCTCTGAGCAGAGATGTTCAAACCCCAACAGCAGCATCTGGACAAATCAGTACATGACAGAGGGCAAAGGAATCCGCATCTCCAGGCCCCAAACTCACGCTTTGTCCATTAGACAGCTGCAGCAAACCCATGCTTTCCCTCCTTTTTTCTGTCAGACCCAACAGAAGATACACACCTTGCTGACCAAGCTGCAGACTGTGAAAGAGCAGGTGAAAATCTACAACAGCTGAAGTATTGAAACATCAAACACACTTATGAGGGAGCTTATTTATACCTCTGGTTAAGGTTTACTTCCAAGTGTGACTACCTGTTTGATGCATAAACAGCAGCTAGAAGAGATTCCACAGTTAGGCAGTATCAGGCTGCAGAAATGCACAGTTTTCAAGTATAAAAAAATAGAAGGCTATGAAATGAAAAGAACTGTGGTTCCTGAAGATGTACACTGTCTTCCACAGTTCCCAAGTTAACAAGTGTGTGGTGATGCACATGTTAAGGTGTAAGAGGGAATCTACTTTGAAGATCAAACCCCTTTTCCAGCAACCTACAAATCTCAATTTAAGACATCTCAAAAAAAAAAAAAAAATCCACAAAGCCCAAATTTTTCCCTCTTTTTAAGTCCACTAGTTCAAAAAGCAAGCAAACAACAAAAATTCACCCCACCCTAATTCCAACCATCTTGAGATGCACTGGATGTAGCTTTTCCACGAAAAACCAAAAAACAGGCCCCATGACTGATTTCAAATGAAAATCTGGCCTCTTAAGCCTCCCCAGGACATGAGCATAATAAATAAAGGACATGTGGCTTGATAAACTGCCACAGGCCTGGGGCTGTACTGTAGCCTGTTCACCCTCCAATCTTTTTTTCCTTCTGCAGAATCCAATAGTACAAGACTTTCACAAGAGCAGACTATATTTATGACTACAGATATGCCCGTTTCATAAAATACCAGTCTCATTAAGTAGTTCTGGTTTAAGTATTTGTTAGAGGTAGGAACACCTTTGTCTTTTTTAATCCTCAAAACACTGTGCTGTGCTACACTTGTTCTTTCACCAGGGCAGTCAAGTGAGAGGCTGCATCTATTTCCTTAAGGATCAGCATGCTAAAGGCATTTTTGAATTGCTCTTATTTGTCTGGATGCAATAGCAGTGTGTAACTTTCAAGTCCATGACAGTGTATTCAATATATAGAAACAGGTGGTTTTGATCACGAAATGAGCAGATGTTTTGTAGCAACAAACAACACCCTGCAATAACAAGGCTGGTAACTCAAAACAACAAAAAATGACCAAGTTTAACCCCAAGTTCATGCTTTGAACCTGCTGGTTTGGTGTTGGGGTTTTATTTTAAATATCAATAAGAGATACTGGTATTTCTATAGTCCTACAACAAAGAGCAAAAATTCATTCAGTGATTGAGTGTGTGAAGATAAAAACACCTCTGTGGAGCACCTTGGGGACAATGGGAATCTTGCTGCTTATGATCACATCATTCATGTGGCAGCCACTGCTTACACTGAAAAGCAACTTTATGTAATAAGCTATTTTCAGTTTTCTCGCTGCTAATTTTTACCCAGTCACCCAATGCTTCCTCACCACTGCCTGCTTTAGAGGCACTCACCAGTTGCCAAGAGAATACACAGTATCAGCAAAAGAAGAGAAATAGCACAAGCAAGTAAGAGCAAGTGTGTCAGTGGCAACAATGGAGTCAAAGGCTCATTTGTGAGTTACAAACCATAATAAATGTCAGTATCAGACACCTGCAGGTTTATTTCTTTGTAAATGCGATGCCAGTGACAAGAACAATCACTCTGCAAACATCAGAGTTTACTTATCCTTTCACATGCTCTGTAAAGGGTGGTAAACCAGCCAATGAACAATACAAATGTTTAATTACCAGTGCTGTTCATTAAAACAGATGACCATCACTGCATTCACAGCACTGATTCCAGGGAACTCTGGCCAACTCAAATGTGTCTGGGCTTACAAAAAAAACCATACCATGACTATAGTGGGATTAATTTATACAAATACTTCTAATATGTAACAAATTCGATTGAAGTCATATTCGCGAACAGAAAGCTCGTTTCAAGTCAAGGAAACACACATCAGATCCGGAGCAGAGTCCCTGTAGAAGCGTTTCTCACACAAAACCCGCAGAGCCGCTGCTCCCAACGCGGAGCAGAGCGCGGAGCAGAGCGCGGGGCAGCCCCGCGGGAGGGCCGGGCCGGCCGCTCCATTCCCGGCGCATCCAGAGGCGTTCCCGAGGCTCTTGGGCTGGGCCGCGCTGCCCCCTGGCGCTACGAGTTGGGCAGGGGCTGGCTGTGGGTGCCGCTCCGCGTCTTCAGCTGCGACTGGGCGATGTCGGCCAGCGCGCTCTGGATCTTCTCGAGCAGCACATCCCCGCGGTACACGACCTCCTCCAGCCGCGCCGCCGCCTCGTGGTTCTCCTCCTCCAGCCGGTACAGGCTCTCAGCCTTCAAAGCAAAACCGGCATGATGCCCAAAGATTTTGGCTTTTTAGGTATTTTTCATATATTCGTACCTCTGGAGGCTACTACACAGTCCTATTATTTTTTCTACCCTTTCCCTTTAGAACAATAAGCTAACCCTTCTAATGCACACTTGGAATTCTGTTTAGTCTTATTACAAAGAAGAAGCCTGACAAGGACGTTTTGTTTTCAAATCAGAATCTGAGAAGACATAAGAAATGGGGCAAAGAAGGCCCTGGAACAACTCCAGTGGGGTAGAACCCAGGGAAAACTACCTAACCAACTACTCTTCTAATCGGACAATA
Source organism: Coloeus monedula (assembly GCF_965178545.1). NCBI lineage: Eukaryota > Metazoa > Chordata > Aves > Passeriformes > Corvidae > Coloeus > Coloeus monedula. The sequence goes on from NC_138784.1 coordinate 15,017,699, forward strand.
TTTATTAGATATGCTAATTTGTTAAACTTATAAAATTGTAGAAATTTGATGCTGGGTATGCCCATGACCATCGGGACACCTGAAAGCTTCCAATAAAGGCCTGTTTTTTATTTTACTATTTTAACCTTGTTGCAAGAGTTTCCTCTTTTGATACTAGGTGACAGGGAAAATCAAGGATCTTCAACAGAACTCTAAAGTGACTTTGCTACTCAAGGATGCTGAGGGAATAACTGGTGCTCCCTAAAAAGAGAAAGGTTCTCTTTTAGCCCCTCAGTTATATCCTAGCATCTTCAGAGCAACTTGGTGCAGTTTGCAACCCAAACCAGTGCATACCCACAAGGAATAAACACACCCCCCCCAAAAAATAGGAATTTTAGCTTCTTTCATGCTATGACTCTTGCCTCACTACAGCTCTTCTTATGAGTATTTATCCTCTAATGAAAGGATCTCTACTGAGCAGAACTGAATTTAAACCTTTCATTAAATAGCATGTTTCAGATGAAACTGTATTACTTAACCTCTTCAGTATCAAACTGCTTTTCAGTTAGACAAAATATTGTGAAATAAAACATTTTAACTTCAAAATATTTCAATACTTTAAAATATTTACCAAGTTTAAATTGACTAAAACTTGTTCTAACTGAATAACAGAAAAGGCAAAGCAAAATAGTTTCAAATTGGTATTTTTTTAAAGTAGTTATACAGGCCCTTACTAAGTCCTGCTTGAACAAGCTGGCAGATTCTATCCAGATATTCAACTTGTGTTCTGCAGGACTGATGTGTTTAATGAAGGTTAATGTAAGAGTGAAGGATTTGATAGCCCTTGGAGGGAGGCTCAGAGAAGGAAGGTGGCAAAGGTGAAAGACTGAAATTTAGAATGCAGCTCAGTGACTTCAGTCTCAGTTGTTTAATAGTTGACTGCAACTAATTCACAGACTAGAGCAGAATTTGTACTGCCAGCTTCACCAAAAGGGAACTCAAAAGGGATAGGTAAATTGTGTTGAGCATTCGTGTAGCAGCTCCTTTTATCATTTAAGGCAAGACTCAGATCTGAAACACACACCAAGACAACTTTAGCATAAAGAAAGCAGATCAGCCTAAGTACATTTCTATTAACCAAGTATTACCTACCACTTCTCAACCAAACCTATACTGCATATTTGAGAGTGTTTCAAGCACCTTCAACACCATTTCTTTGAAGACTATCAGAATACTTAATACTGCACCAAATTAAGCAACAGAACATAAAAATCAAAACTGGAATCTAAGCGATGGAATCCAGGCTAATTTATCTCAAAACCCCACTAGACAGAAAGTAGCAGAAATTTTTGTGACATGAAGTTCTTCACTAAGACAGCAAGAAGATGTTGAAGTATCACCTCTAAGGAAAGCATATCCCTACTGGATAACCAGCTCCTCCTTCTGGAGCAGCCTGCTTTACCCACACCAGCTGCCACTTTGATCAGACCCTGCTCAGTCATGGAATAAATTGGAATTTGTCTGCAGAAGGCATTCTATCTTCTGCTATTAAAAATGCACTTACATGAAATTATGCCTGAAAAGTGTTAACGAGCCCAATTAGTACGTTCAGCAATTACTGTGACTGGCAAAGGTTCCAAATTTAACCTCCTCTGTTTAAAACAAAACGTGATGCCACTGCCAAGTCATTTCTCTTTGGCCCATTCGGTGTTAATCTTTTGTAAAATACTTTTGAATGGTTACAGAGTATCAATGCAGGTTTAAACCTTCAGGTGATCTTAGAGGTGATCATCAGGTTTGGCAGGGAAACAGCACTCTGCATCCTTTTTGCATTCCAAAAAGAAAATACTTGATGTAATCTAGCCGTTAAGAATCAAAAAGAAAAACAGATGCTTTTTCATAAATAAAATATGTGAAATAACAGAAAAAAAATCCCCCAAAATAAAAACCAAGTTTGGCTGATTCAAATAAAGACTCCTTGTTATCGAAAAGTGTTGGAATTATTTTGTGACAGAGCTGAAGAACTTAAAGGACACCCTGCAAACTCTTGAACCAATGTGGAAGAACAAAAGATTTCTGTAAAGTGTTGGTTCTGCAGCTACAAAATGAAATGTGAGAAAATATGAAGTATTCTCTAAGGGGAAAAAAAAAGAATAAAACAATGCATAAAGCATCAGCACTGTTCCATCTGTTCTGCTAATATCTGAAAAAAAGGGTGAGCAGTTTCCAGTACAGTGGTGGTGTGATAAAACCACCTTTTTTTTTTTTTTTAACATTCTAACAGAAAACTAAGTTTAAAATACTGAGTATAACCTTATTTAAAACTAGATGCAAGTTCAGTATTTCCACTAAGCCTACAAAGTACTCACAGGCTACCCTCATGAAAAATTCAGGTTTGTATTAACATAGTTTTTCAAGAACGACACGGCCTAGGGATGAAAAAATTTGTTTAAAAAAAAAAAAAGAAAGGAGGATGTTTGCCTTCAGGAGTGTTGTAATATCGGAATTAGGAAAACTCCTACCTGCAAAGCTGCTGTGGATTCTTCACTGGGCAGGGAATCTATGAGAACATCGATATCCTTGGCAGTGCGAGCAATCAGAGCTGCGAACAGCTGGGCATACTCTGCACAAAACACAGCACAACTCAGGCAATCACTCAGGGAATTATAACAAACAAGCACAACTCTGCTGTCACAATGTTCTGCAGAAAGCGCAATCGACACCCATTCACGACTTCACCTCCATCACACCACGAGCTACGGGAGGAATTCTTTGCCGAGCCCGGATTTCGCATTCCCGAGCGCTCTACGCCAAAGCACGTTCGCATTTAGGAGAGACAGGAAACCGGGCTCACCTTCCGTGGGGTTCACGGGCTGATCCTTGTTTATGGCCGTCTGGATGTTGCTGAAGGAGGCCGGGGGGCCGCACTGCTGCAGCACTCCGATGGCGTTACAGAACTGGTCCGCGAGCTGCCGGCACCAATTAACACCGCGTTAATCACCCTGCCCCTCCGCTACAGCCGCCTCCGGCTCACGGCGCATCCCAGCCCGCGCAGCATGCCCGCCGTGCGGAGGGTGCGCACCCCCCACCCGCGGCCGTACCCCCGGCTGGGGGGCTGCGGCGGGGGGCCGCATCCCCGCATCCCCGCCCGGGCGGCGCAGCCCGTGCCGTGCCCCGCGGCGCCGGGGCAGCGCAGGCAGCGGCCGCCTCACCGAGTTGACGGCGTCCTGCAGCTGTGTGAGCCGGTCCGCCATGGCCGCGCCACCGCCGCCGCCCCTGAGGCCCGGGCACGCGCGGCGCGAGCGCCGCCTGCCGGCCGGGAGGAGCGGTTGGACATGAGGGAGGATCCATTCGCGGGAAGGGGGATCGGACGTCGGAGCGGGCTGCCCAGGGAGGCGCTGGAGCCACCGTCCCCTGCAGGTGCTTGAGGAGAGCCTGGACTTGGCACCCAGTGCCATGGTCTGGCTGACACGGTGGTGTTCAGTCATAGGTTGAACTTGATGATCTCAGAGGTCTTTTCCAACCTAAGTGATTCTGTTACTGCCTCGGCGTGGGCAGCTTTTGCTGTGCAGCAGTCGCTCTGATCCGAGCTGAAGGCAGGAGCAGCGCTGAGGTGCTTCATTCCAGCCCCGATCTGAGCAGGCATCACGTCCAGCAGGGAAAAGCCAGAGTGTAGTGTCCCCAACAAGCCAATTTAGAGCCAGCATCCGGCCTCCGTGGTCGGGGATTGGAGAATAAATGCCATTCGTGCCAGTCAGTATGTACTCGTGTTTCTCATCTCTGACAGCTGGGTACAATGCCAGCCTTCCCCCAGGTGGACCTTAGAGACCATCTCTTTCCGACCCCCTACCACGGGCAGGGGCACTTTCCATTACCCCAGGTTGTTCCAAGCCCCATCCAGCCTGACCTTGGACACTGCCAGGGATGGGACAGCCACAGCTTCCCTGTGCCAGGGCCTCACCACCCTCACAGGGAAGAATTTCTTCCTAATATCCGATCAAAACCTAATCTCTGTCAGTTTGAAGCCATTTCTCTTATCCTGCCACCACATGCCCTTGCAAATCACCACTGCAGCCTTGTCACTGATGCTGTGGGTGCAGCAACGATACAAATTAATCCGCCCAAAGTGTTTTCCCCGATTTTGTTTGCCTGCGCATGTAAGCTGGGAGGTGGGGCCTCTTCACGCTCCTAAATTAAAATCCCAAGTCCCAGGCTGCTGGTCCAAGCCTCACCGTGCATTTTTAGGAGTTGGCAGCGGCCGAGGGCTTCCCCTCCGCCGCCCCCGGCAGGGCCCTCCCGCAGGTGCCTGAGGGGGCGGGAGCGACCCCTGCTGGGCGGGCCCCGCCTGCGCCCCGCCCCAGCTGCCCGGCCCTTGCCCGGTCTCGGCCCCCTTTCCCCGTTCCCTCCGCGGCGCCATGCGGGTGTCACCTTTCCCCGCGCTGTTCCTGCTGCTCCTGGGGGTCCTGCGCCATGGCGGAGCCTCAGGTGAGGGCGGCGTGAGCCGGAGTGGGGGGGCGCGTGGGGCTGTGGCCGCCATTAAGCGGCCGGAGGAGCCCGACTCGTACCGGGAACTGCGAGGCTGTGCCCGGGTTAATTCCAGCGGCACGGGGCTTGCTGCGACTTCAGAGCCTTTTGGGGTGTTCCCGGTGCTGGCGGGGCGACCTGCCGCTGTCTGGAGGGATGTGCAGGAGTGCGGATCAAAGCTCCTGCGGCGCTGCAGAAGCGCTGTGTGTATTCGTGGTTATCTTAATCTTTCATGCGGGCAAGGAGAACCACCCTCTTCCCCCCCCCCCCCCCCTTTCGCTGCCCCTCCGCTTTTTTTTTTTTTTTTTTTTTTTTTTTTTTTTACACCTTAATTGCTGTGGACACCGTAATTTTGACTCTTCCATGGATAATTCGGAATCCTTTGAACCGCGCCGTTGCGGGGATGCGGCGCAGCTGAGGACGCTGGTGTAGGGCTGTCTTCGCTGTGCAGAAACAAGGTGGCATTCGCTACCTATGAACATGAGCTTACATGGCAAAGGGAACACGGTTAAAAGTAGGTTTGTCTTTGGTTGGTTGGGTTTTTTTCCCCCAACCATGTACAGGTGGTCATGGGTTCCCACCACTCCCAGTGGATGGTGGGTTGAAAAGCGCTGTCGCTATGAAACTAGGGAAAGGAGCAAAACCTACAATTGGCTTATTGATTCCTAAAGTTACTTGTTGTTTGTACTGATGTAATCTGACTTTATTTGGCATAGGCTTTTTTTGTAATTTCCCTGTGTTCCTGCATGTGACTAAATTAGGAGTCCAGAGTTAAGTGTGCTGTAATAAGTGTAGTTTGGGAAGATTTACAGTTGCTTTTTTTTTCTGGTTAAACTCTTATCTGTTCAAATAAAGGAAAAAATAAACAGTTTCCTCTCAGAGATAGTTCAGAGATAAGCAAGCAGTCCTTCTTGTTAGGGCTGATATAAGCGTCCTCCTCTTAGTTTTGCTTTACTTTTAAACTTGTTTCTAATTATAGAATGTTTGGGACTTCATCTCGTTTCAACCCCCCTGCCATGGGCAGGGACACCTTCCACTAGACCGGGTTGCTCAATGCCCCACCCAACCTGGCCTTGAATGAATGAAGCTTAATTGTCCCAAAGGAGACTCTTGGGATACTTTGCAGGGCTGCAGGACAGCATTTGGGACCAGTCCCAGGTGTGGAAGGCTTCTCTCTGCCCAGGTCTCATGCCCAAGGGAGATGCCTAATGGAGAGCCAAGTATTCCCTGTTTCTTGCAAGACCTGAAAGCTTTGGCTGGGCACCTGATGGTGGCAAGCAGGTTTGAGACTGAAGGCTCAGGGTTTTTAGACCTTAGTGTTTATATTAAAGGATGCTAACAAGCAGTTTGTCTCCTGGACTTGATGGAAATGGGTCATGTGTTGAGTAATTTTTTTTACAGTATGTAAAAAGGCAAGGCAACTGTGAGACTAAGCAAACTGCTTTGCCTTGAAGGAACCTGTTGCTGTTTTTCCTTGCATGATTGAGGGTGGAGGGAGAAAGTATTTCCCTTGTGAAAAGCTAATAAGCTGTGTAATTTGTGTACCAGACACTAGCTGATCATTAGGCCCTTTAAACAAGGCCACTTGCTTAATGGTTCACTGATTTGAAATTGTCTTGTGGTTATTCAGTTGTGGACACCCACTTTGCAAGGATGGGCTCTGCTGACTCCTGTCCTTGAAAATCCTGCTTCATTTTAAAAGTGCTGATTAGTAAAATCTTTGCATGATGGCCTGTGTTACCTCTCTTGGTTTCTGATGGTCTGCAGCTCTTTAAACTTGGTCTTTGTGCAGAGGTGTTTTATACATTGTGTTTGTTGTGTTCCAAGGAGCTCTGTCCTCCTGAGGAGGAGTTCAACTGGCTGTGTTTGCTGCATCCAGACCGGGTTGTTTAGTGTTGGAAAAACTAGAGTGAATTTAGAGTGTAGTCAGGACTGAGCAGTGCTTTTTTAAAGGGAGCTTATCTGGGTGAAACTTGTTTGTGCCAGCGGCTTAGTCCATGCAGAGACAATATTTTATGATCAGAGGTTCACACAAAACTCTTCTCTCACTTTTCAGGCTGTAAGGACCTCTAGCGTGTTGAACAAAATAGTCCTCTGGATGGGAATGGTGCAGATGGTGACAAGCCACATTCTCTGGTGTCATCTGCTTTGAGCATGAAGCTGTTCTAAGCATGAGTCTCAGTACACACACAATCAAAGTTCAGAAGCTTTCAGAAATGTTCCTGCTTCTTTTGGGAGTGGGGTGGGTGCTGCCTTTTTGGGGGGTCCAGTAGTGTAGGAAGACAGAGACCCTGTAGTAGGGCTCTCCCATCATCCGTGTATGCATGGCCTTACAGGTCTGATAGGATATGGCTTCAGGCTTTATTCTGTTAAGTAACTGTATGCTAATGTTTTTCTTACTCAAACTGGTTGTCAGTCTGAGCTTGCACTTCATTAAATGTCTTCATGTGACTACTTGTTGTTGTACACCCTGCACTGGGAAGTTCTCCTTAGCTCCTGGAGCTTGCTTACATTGAGTTGTTCTGCATGTCCACTGCAAGGTGCTCGGCACCCTGTAGAAATGTGTTTTCTCTGACTGCACAGAACTTCTCTGAGGGAAGCATAATGTTTGAGCATGGCTCTGTAGGTGAAGACTGTTCTGTATGGGCAGCAGTGGCATTTCTTCAGTTGTGTTTCTTACTGGAAATTGGACTGCTAGGTGTAACCAAGAACCCCGTGTGGTTAACTGCTCTGTGGTGATGGGGAGTGACACTTAGCTATTGGAGCTGGAAATGTGGTTTACTCAAAGCATCAGAGGAGCCAAGAGATTGGCACTGAATCAGAACAATGGAAACGGTTCAAGCTGGGTGTTGCCTGTTGGGGAAGCTGTGTGTCACAGGGAAGGGATAACAAGTGCAGAGGCTCTGGAATTGATTGTCTTGTTGTTTAGAGTTAGGAATAAGGACTTTTGATCTCAGAAGAGTTCCAGGAAGTTCTGTTTCTTTGCTGTCTTTACTGGTTTTGCCCTTCATGTGAGAGAAAAGATAGTGCAGTGCCTCTGTTCATCAGTTCTGTAGGTGAGACTATCGGTGCTCCAGTTCTGCTGCTGGTACTGTGTATGGAGTAATACATGCTCAGTGCTCCATCTTTGCTCTGCTGCTGCTTGGTTTCAGCAATGCTGACTTCCTCTGGGCATCTGTTCAGTTGATAAGCTCTGTAATAGTAGGGGTTCCTCTCATGTATCTAACCCAAAATTACTCTGATGTGCAGTGACTGTTACAGTTCTTCCTACAGGGCAAGGAAGAGGGGTTGCCTGGCACCTTGCTGTGTTCCCAGACCTTCACTGTTGGAAGCAATAAAACAAGTTGGGATGCCTGGATTTTGCTCCTGTCTCTGTTGCTGACTTGCTGGATCAACTCTTGCTTGTGAGGTGGTGTTAATTGTGCTGCTCGTCCTGCAGACCTGTCCAGTGGGCCACCTCCAGGCAGATCAAGCTTGCCCAAAGGAGAAGGTTGCATGCTGTGGCCAGCACTGTGTGGTCATGGAGGTCTCTGTGTCCGTCCTTCAAAGGTTATTTGACAAGACTGAGCTCTCTGTGGCTCAGGGAGTCTAATACCTGTCTGGTATTAGAACCAGAGGACTGGTGATAGCAATAGGCCTGGTAAATTGTGAGCTGGTTAATTTAATCAATTAGTCTTGCTCGCCATCTTCCCTTTCTGTCTCAGTGCCCCAGGAGTGACTTGTTCACATGACAGAGATGGAGAATGCTGGAAGGGTGCTGTGCTCTGTAGCTGTGGAGCTCTTCCAAAAACTTCTTAGAGGGCTCTGTTGCTCTGCAGTGCTCGTCATCTTTCAGGCCTGACTGGAAGTGTGGTTTGAGGAGCCTGTGAGCAGCAAGCTGAACAATACTTGTGTGGTGGGTGTAGATGTTCTTGTTCTTCACCCTGAGTCTCTGCTCTTGTGCCCAGACTTTGGGATAATGTGTGTCACATGTGCTGTTTTCGGAGCACTTATGCAAACAGTAAAGCAATATAGAACACCATACCTTAATTCACCACGCTAATTAAACTTGAGAGATTGCCTCTGACATTTAGAGTCTCATGATCATGCTGAAGTAGTGGCTGTGTGTCTTGCTGACGAATCTGTCCTTATTTATGCAGAGGCCCCTGGGTATGGGTACAGAGTGGAGGTGAGAAACAAGGTGAAGCAATGCAGTTTTTTCCCCTTGATGTAGATCACACAGAGAATGTGTATGGTTACAGCTTTTTTCTTAAAAAAACAACTGAGTGTGAATGTCTTGCGGTTCAGGAAGCTCTGCTGAAGGTTTTAAACATCAAAGAAAAACATTTTTCTGGCATTGTAAGCTTTCATTGCAAATTTCTGAGTGTATGGATGTATAGTCTCTGCCTTCTGAATGCTTTTCTTTAGCATTCATCCTGCTACTTGCATTGAACTTGAGCTAATGAGTAAAGATCTGAGGATATCTGAATGCTGCTCAAGGGACTCTGAAGAATCAGAAACTGAAGGATACACCAAGTTTTTTTTTGCAGCTTTAATTTTACATTAATTACTGTGTGGAAATTTGGTGTAGAAACTTCTACCTTAACACAAACTGCAGATGATGGAACAGAAGAATGGAGAGTCTTTCTTTCCTCACAAGTGGTTTATGATTCCCCCATATTTTAGCTGAGGTTTTATTGGTGATGCAGTACTGGCATTAATTGAATTTTGGAAGTGAGCATGTAAGGGTTGAAGTTCCTTCCTTCACTGTGTAGCGAGTGGAGGAGGCATGAGGGTGGGAGCTCCCCTCTGTTTACATAGCAAGAGGCAAAGAAACTGGCCAATGATGGCAGTTCTTGGCAGGAGAGAGAGAAAAGTAACAGGAAAACAGTTAGAGAGTACTGGGTATAGTTTCAGATAAGAAAACTGTCCCTCCCTTGTGAATGGGAGCTCCCCTGTGTCATCAGCAAGTGTCTGTGGGATGGTGCTGCTGGTGACTGTGTTAGGGTACTTGGCAGTATCAACCCTTTCCACCAGAGGCAACTTCACTGAGGAAGTGTGTGTGTATGTGTGTGTGTGTTTAGGCTTGGTAAGTGTTAGGTCTGTTCGGGTGCTGCGTGCAGGCAGAGGAATTCAGGGAAAAACCTGGAAGGCATTTTGCAGTCTGGCTGCAACCACCAGCCTAAGAGCATCTTGTAGCTTCTCTGTGGCTGCTTCGCTTTCCTCCCTTGGCATCCCCTGTCCCTCCAGAACCTAGCACAGGGAGAAGCCAGGCTTGCTTGCAGGACTTGAATGACAAGCCAAAGCTGATTCTCAAAGATCTTACATCCTAGGTCATGTGGTTCTCTTTAAATTAGAATGACAGTGGGTCATGGGGTTATACTCATTGTAAGAAGAAATGGTCTAGGTTGTGTCTAGGAAAAATTAGTCAGACTTCTAGGTCTAGAAATGGGGATGCAGCAGTCCTAATGACTAAAAACAGTTTGGCAGCAAAGAACCATGTGAAATAGCTGAAAGAGGGTAAGTGTATGTATGTAAACTACAGATTTGACTGTCTTCTAGAAGTTGACTCCAATTCCCATGGTCTGTAGGAATTCACCTGGAAAGTCTGATGGATATTGTGCAAGTTGGCTGGCTGATACAAACATACTGACCTGTGTCTGCCAAAGGTCAGGCAGTTCTCAGTATCTTGTCTTACTGTCTTTTTGGAGTGTAGCTGGCTGGTTGGCTGAGCTGGTGAGCTCAGCTGTATCAAATCCTGACTCCTGGTGGGAAGCCCTGTCCCTGTGCTCAGGTGAGTGCCAGGCTGCAGGGCAGGTACTCTGGCTGTGCTGGTATCTGCAGGTACAGCTCTGTGTGCAGCAGTCTCTGAAACCTTGGTACAGCTCACAGGATGAGAGCAGCACAAAGCAACATCCTGCTCTGCTCCCAGCTGACTAATACTGGGCTACTGGAAACTTCCAGGCCTCCCTGGTAATTGCTTCCCTCTGGACCAAAAAAAAAAACACCAACAACTCTGTATCTTCCTTTTTTTGTAATGCAGGTCTTCTTGAGCTCTCCTTGGGAAAATTCAGAAATGTGCTACTTAACCAGACCAATCCAGTGGAGGCTGTAATCAGGAACATCGCCAGCAATGTGACTGTGGTTATTTTTCAAGTGCATGCCCAGCAGAGTGATGTGGTGATATCCTTTGATAAGGTAAGAGTGTCACTTCTGTTAAGTGCTGCCTCTCTTTCAACAAAGGACTTGGCTCTGGTACATGCAGGACTAATGAACTGAAGCTGTATAAATAATGAGTGTCTTTTACCTGCTTGGCTTTTAGACAGTATTACTGTAGCTTCAGAAATCCTTTCTTGTACTTAGATGTTGTAGCTGCTTTTTTGAAAAACTGAATGCTAAAGGAATTTCAGAGCTGGCTTGAAAATATTTCAAGGCACTTTATTTGGTGGAAGTCGTGCTTTTGTCATGTGGCTGTACTGACTGCTGTCCATAGCTTGTCCTATTAAAACCAGATCTGTGTAAGTGTGTGCCAGATGCCCTATACACAATCACCTTGGGATGTTTATTTGTCTGCTTTTTCCATGGCTTGGATCTAACCACTGCAGATACGATGTGTTGTTATCCCAGCTCCTTGTCCTGAATCTAATTCTCCTTTGGTAACACATGGAGAAATTCCTCCACAGTACTCCAGTGAAAGCTGCTGCTTCTAGACAGCAATAAAAGCATTCCTGCTGCTATACCCTGTGTCCCAGTAATGATGGGACAAACTGAGGCTAATCTAAAATACTGATTTTTGTTGTTGTGGTGGTGGTGCTGGGAGGTTCTCACTGGTATTTGAACAGAACACTTACTAAGCTGAAGGTGGTAGATGGATGTCTGACAGCTGCCATCCAGTTCCCCTCTCTCCATCAGCATCTTTGAAATCAGAATATACTGAGTGCCAGGAAGTATCCTGGGAAGCTTAGAAGATGACTGACCTGTAACACAAGTCACCCAGCTCAGCCATCCTTGTACTGGTGAAACAGCCAGGATTACAGGGCTGAGGCTTTACTGTTACACCTGTTCAGTCTTTGCTTACCATTGCTAGTATCTTCTGCTGCCACTTCAGATCCTCTTTGCATTCACAGGCCTTACCAGGCCAAGGGCAGTGATGCATAAATGCAGCTGTACTGCTTTTAGGGCTGGCCTGCCTCTAGAAATAAGAAGTTGAGCCAGACCTTGAAGTTTGCCAGGTCCAATGTGCTTCCCTGCAGTGTTGCCTTGGGTAACTGTGGCTGCCTTGGCCAAAGGCACTTTCCATGCTGAAAATGTGACTGCAGGTCAGCTGGTTGTTCCAGCTGTGAGACTGTGATACTGTCATTGCTTCCTGATCTTTCCTCAAGAGCCCTGGTTGTGGAAGGGATGGTGGTGCTGGGGATTGGGTCAGTAGCTGGCCTGGCCCCAAAAAGATCTGGCATTGCTAGTGTTAAGGCAGCTGTCATACAGTCATCTCTGTTCTGGTGGAGATAGGAAGGTGCTTCTGTACACTGGCTCCCAGAACACTTCCTTGCTGCTATCTCACAACATTTTGTGAGGGATATTCCAGCCCTTTTACATTTTTACTAGTCAGTCCATTGCCAGATCTACTAGCTAGATTTCTCTGCAAATTGCTTGTGATTATCAGCTCTTTAGTAGTCCCACACTTGTCACTTGGGGTTTTGAGCCTGAGCCAGGCAGTGTGTGGTGTCAGAGCTCCCTTTTTTCATCAGCTAGGGATGCCATCCAGAGGGACCTTGACAGGGATGAGAGATGGGCCTATGAAGATGTCAGCAAGGCCAAGTGCAAGGCCCTGCACATGGAGCTGGACAATTCCAAGCACAAATACATCTTGGGCAGAGCCTGATCTGTTGTAACTGGCACTGATGTGTGTGGCAGGACCAGGCTCCTGTGATACTATCAAAATATAGAAATATTATCAAAATACAGTAGAAATCTTCTCAATAAGAACTGCTTTTTTCTATAATTTGTGTCTATGCAGACTCCATTGGTGAACAGCTCAGGAACTGGGGTGGACAAAGGGCTGGTGTCCATCCTTCGGCCAGAGCAGACCGTGTGCACGTGGTACCTGCGCGCCCTGGATGCTGGCCAGGTGCTCAGCACTGCCATCTCCATTCCCTACATGGAGAAAGGTACGTGCTCAGGGCATGCTAGCTCTGCTTAGTCAAGTTGTCTGTGGAATGAAGTGTTGACCTTTCAGTCTTACATGGTGGAAATCTGATGGAGATACCAGAAATTCTTTTGAAATGGGCTGAAAAAGTTTTTATTGTCACTGCTGAATTGTGAGTTGTGTATAGGATGTACTCTGTGGTCTTGCCACGACTCAAGCCTTAGAATAGAAAACGGCTGTGCATGTGATCATGGAATCAGAAATCTGTTTGGATTGGAAGGGGACCATAAAGATCATCCAGTTCCACCCCCCCTGCCATGGGCAGGGACCACCTTCCACTCTCCCAGATGGGTCCAAACCCCATCCAGCCTGGCCTTGGACACTGCCAGGGATGGGGCAGCCACAGCTTCTCTGGGCAACCTGTGCCAGGGCCTCAGCACCCTCACAGGGAACAATTTCTTCCTCATATCCAATCTAAATCTACCGTCCTTCAGCTTAAAGCTGTTCCCCCTTGTCCTGTAATCCTAGGCCCTCATAAAAGTTCCCTCTCCAGCTTTCTTGTAGGCTCCCTGGAGGAATGGGGAGGCTGCTGGAAAGGTCTCCCCAGAGCCTTCTTCAGGCTGAGCAGCCCCTACTCTGAGCCTTTGCTCATAGGAGAGGTGCTCCATCCATCTGGTTGTCTTCATGGTCCTCCTTTTGACTAACTCCAGCAGGTCCACATCCTTCTTGTGTTGGGCTGGGGTCTTGCCAGAGCAGCAGAGAGGGGCAGAACTCCCTCCCTAGCCCCACTGCCCACTCCTCTTTGTGTGCAGAGTGCTGGTGGCTGGCTGTGCTGTGAGCACTCGTTGCTGGGTCATGTCAAGCTTCTCATTAGCCAACACCCCCCGAGTGCTTCTCCTCAGGGCTGCTCCCAATCCATTCTCCACCCAGCCTGTGTTTGTGCTTGGGATTGCCCTGACTCATGTGCAGGACCTTACAGGAGCTTGTATCCTTCTGTTCCAACACTCCAGTCGCTGGAGTCACCCATGTGTGGGGACCTGTCACAGGCTGCAGTGAAACCCTTTTGCTGCCTGCAGGGCCAGAACCTGATGATTTCTTGTGGTCAGCAAGCAGACAGTGCCTGCAAGTGCATAACTGCAGTTATCTTCTCTGTGTTCTAGATCCTATTCCTGGGGGCTGCAATCTAGAATTTGACTTGGAAGTGGATCCAAATATCTACCTGGACTACACATTGGTTGATATACACATCAAGTTTGCCCCTGCAAACTTGGGATATACCAGGTGTGTGGAAAACTTCAGTGCACTGAGAAAGACCTTTTGTCCTGTGTTTGGCCAAAAGGCTAAAACAAACCCTGCTGTAACAGCTGAACCATCCAGCTGCTGGCAGGAATCTTGTTTGCTGCAACAAATGTAAATGGGGAGAAAGAGGAGGGGAAGAGGTACTGCAAGAGAGAGATAAAAGTTCTCATTACGGCTTGTGGGGGAGGTTATGCCACTTCAGAAATGCAAGCAGTCAGCAAATACTGGATCTTTCCATTCCTTGTAACAACTTGATTTGTTTGAGGAGCAATTGTGTGTTGCAGCCAGTTTTATTTCTTTACTAGTACTGAAGCATGATAATAACCCAGAGTTTTGTTTAACTTGAGACTTCAAGTTAAAAGGCATTATTTCCTGAGTGGTGCCTGGTGTCACAAGTGATAGGCAGGGAATTGGGAAGACTGTGTTTAGAACTGCATGGAAAAACAAACAGTAATGTTGTGGTCTTTGGCTGTTGTGGCCTCTTGGAATTCTTGTTATGGCAATTCATAGGAAGCCCCTGTAAGTGTAAAGGCACGTACCAGCACAGGCCCCAGCTGTCCCAGGGTGGTTCTGTGTGATGCTGCTGTGCTCTGTGCTCGCAAATACAGTCCAGCTTTGAGTTAGCTGCTGGTGTGCACCTCTAAAGAGTAGAGGCAAATCCTGTGGACAGGTTACTGCTTAAAACCAATGTTAAGTTCTGGGGGCTTGTGCTGGGCACGTGGCTGATTTGTTTTTCATTGCAGAGGAGCAAACCCCCCCTCCTGTGATTCAGGGACTGGTCAGAACTCGCGGTGGCGGCTGCGCTACGATGTGTACCAGTACTTCCTGCCAGAGAGTGACCTGTCTGAGATGGTGCTCATGAGCCACATACGGAAAATGTCTGGGGTGCAGAGTATCAAAGCCAATGGCATTAAGGTGAGCCTGAAGCACTGGGTAGCAGCCATGTGGCAGTGGTGCTCTCTTGTTTTCTCCTCCCCTGTGCTTGTCTTCCTGGAGGGGAGATGTAAGCAGGCTCCCTGGCCCTGCTGGTGAGTGGAATGGCAGCCTTGCCTGCCTCAGAGGCCAGACCTGGGTCAGTAGGCTGGTAGGGAACCTGAACCGTATCCGGAAACGGGGAGGAGCAAAACACAGGAGTGGGAAAATCTTCTGCCCTGTCAGAAAACACAGTAGTGCTGGAGGGGAGGCTTCCATCCTGTGAGCCTTTAATGCAACACAGGTACTTAATTTTCCAGATGCTTACGCTGACAGCTGATGACAAGACCAATGTCTACTTCTCCTCACTTCCTGGACAAGGTGTGATCTACAATGTCATAGTGTGGGATCCTCTTTGGAACAGTTCTGCTGCATACATACCTGTGCATACATATGCCTGCAGCTTTGCTGACCTGGTGGACAACTGCTCTTCCCTCAGTAAGTTGGGAATTGTATGTCCTTGCCAACTCCTCTGCACCTTGTTGTACTCCAACATGCTAACTGTGCTTTAAGATTGTTTTTCTAATGTGTGCAGGAGATCTTTGTTTTACACTGTGTGTATTTTGTTACTTCATGGTGAAGTCTGCTTCTTGGTTGAGCAGAAAGTCTAGAATGATGAAGTAAGACTAAGGAGAACCATTAGCAATTAAAGGTTTAACTTAATGGGGGTTTAATATGTGGGTTGCAAATGTAACTGAACTCTGTAATGCCCCTCCAGCTTTGTCCATTTCAACTGGATACATCATTTGAAATCATCTGTATGACTCCGGATGCTGAATGTGAAGCTGAGTTAAATAATAATAAAACACAGACTAGATTGGGCTCCAGCTGGATTTTTCTAACTGTGCGGGTGCTAACAGGAATCAGTAACCTGCAGGTGTTTTGAAAGGAGGCAGTCACCTAAAATAAGAGTGAAGATAATGTCAGCAGTTGTGGAGTGACTACCAAGTCATGCTGCTTTGTACAAAGCTATATAATGATGGAATTTGAGCAGAAACAGAGCAAAGCTGCCACTCCAATTCGGAATGCAGAAGTGACACGAATAATTGGTAGAATCTGGTTCATAAAGTAAGGTTTGTCCTCATTATTTTCTTATATACTGTAACACAAGTAACTGTTGTCAAACTCAGTGTTGTCCTATGACAACGTGAGACAAATTACCTAGGCTAAACCTCTCTAATTCAGAGCATATGGAAAACGTGGTTTACGTCTGCAAATAGCTTAAATATAGGTAAGAAATTTGCCTAGAAGACTGAGGTGAGCCATAATGGGATGCTGATGATCATTTTTGTTGCTTGGCAAATGTATGAGAGGGAGACAAATGGTGAAGGCTGCAGTGATTAAGCCTGTAGTTGCTGCCTGGGTCACTAATCCCATAGCACTGATTTTTATAGATGACTGGATGTCCCTTTTTTTAAAGCTGAACAGAGGATTTTCAGGCAAAGTTATATCTGTATTATGAACAAGTTGCATCTACTTACAGAAACTTCTCTTGAATAAGGAGGAAGCTCTTGATTTCTTAATCAGTCTGGGACTATTTCAATATTCTGTTGAAGATCCTGCCAGGACAACTGTTAGTTCAGGCATTGCAGATCTGACAGAGTGGCAGCTCTCGAGTTGTCAGTAAAATTTGTGACAGCAACCTGACCTTACCTTAATGTCCTTGTTGGGACTGTGAGGTAGAATGCTCCACTAAACTTACCTTTCTTCTTGTAGGTAAACTCTCTACCAAAGTATTCTTCACTGCTTTTGCTGTTCTTGGTCTTTTCACCTGCTTTTTTGGACACAGATTCTGGAAAACAGGTACTGAATATTTCATCTCCTCTCATTGGAACTTCATAAATGTTAGTCTGTAACTTAGAATGGTGGTATTACTACCAAGATTCACTTGATAGTGATGCTGTGCCAGTTATGTCCACTGCTTTGCTTTTATAGGCTCTGAGCCTTTAAGCTAAGAGCAGGAAGTTTCTGGGATGCAGAGAATAGAAACCTAGAACTAGGGTGCATTCTGGGCAATATAGCTATAAATTTGTAATTTTTGACTATCTTTGGTGCTTGAGGACAACAAAGTGTTGTCTGGCTCTCTTTTTGTGAGCTGCTGTGTTCCTTCCCCATTGTTATATGAAGATGTCTGAAGATCCATTGAAGTGGGCTTGGTATGAAGCCTGCTAAATACTTCTTCCTTCTTTTCTAGACTTATTCTTCACGGGCTTCATTGTCGCAGCATTCGTCTTCTTCGTATTCATTACAAGGATAACTGGCCTTAGTTATGATGGTGAGTAAATGTGTCAGGATACCCAGTGCTCTTCCCAAACTCTTGTTATGAATCCCTCAGGGACAATCTCAGTTGTGCTGTTGGCCAGCCACAGGAGGGATAGCAGAGTGATGCCTGGGTGCTTGAGCTCTGATTGCCATAATAACTGAATATGCAACAGAGTAAGTGTTGCTTCCAGCATCACAGTGATGCAGAATTAATAGCTGTATTTAATTTCAGCATCTATCCAAGGAAGATCAGAGGTGTTTGGCAACTCTGGAAATTTGCAACATACTTTCTCCCTACTTTGACAATGCATGGACCTCTGTTTCAGGTCAAATGCAGGTTTCATCTGTAAAATGGAAGTAGGTAGTCTGCACCCAGCTTGTTAGACAGAATTAGGTCTTTGTCTGTCCCACCTCACAGAATTCCTTTTTTGATACATGTGCAGTAGCTATAGCCACCTGAACTCTCTGGGAGCTCAGGGTACTGATGTACATGGTACCAAGGCCTCCATTCCAGCCCCCCCTGCCAGTCTTTCAGCAAGGCATACCCAGCTGTAGGCTGGCATCTAAGTGAAGTGCATGAAGCAAGTTCTGATACTTTTATTACTTCATGCAAACTCAGTGAAAAAACCCAAACAAGCATGTAAGTAAAGCTGCTGAACATGTTACTGCAGGAACTGAAGTTTCCAGAATGCTGGAATTTTCTCTTCTCTCTTTCAGCACGTCTTATTTTGACAGCAGTGGCTGGAATTATTGGAGGCCTGCTTTTGGTTGTGAGCTGGTGGAGATTTGGCTCTGTCCTGCTCTGCATGTTTGTTATTGGGCTTGTGTTGGGATTTCTCTTCTCAGCAACGCTCTTCTTTACTCCCATAGGTAAGCACGGGAATCCTCTGCTTGGTGAGTGCTGTGTTCCTGCTGTGCTACAGGCACACTGCAAGGCTCAAGAGTGAATGGCACTCTCTGGTTTATCTTAGTGGGATGTTTAACTTTCCCTTTCTGGTGCTGGGAGGCATAGAGATGGACCTGAAACCTTCTGTAATTAAAACTGCTTGAAGAAAAGGAAACATTATTTTGCAGAGAACTTGGTGACTCTTCCTACTTAGACTGTGTGCTAGCTCTGTGACACCAGTTCTGCTCCAGGCATGCACTTGTTCTCTTGTTGTCTGTCCAGAACAAATCCCAGTAGAAAATCTACAGTCTACTTTGAAGGCTTCAGGCATAAAAGCTGTAGACAATTTGCTTAGAAGCCAGTAAGCCTGCTGAGCTGGAGTCCCTCTGGGACATCAGAGCATGAGCTGTACTTTATTGTAATTTCCAGTCTCATAACTTCTCTTTTTAAGGTCCCTTGGTGGGACAGTTTTTCATTCTCCAGTCATCTGTGTTTGACTGAAGCCATGATTCTGTGATAATCCATGCAGTCCCTGGTTGCTATTCCTTGGAGTGGAACAGTAACTCAGCTAGAGGTCAACTTGTCCCCTCTGGTTAATCCAATCCACAGGCCTTAGAAGACAGAGCAAAGAAGGGTTTGAGTGATTTAATTTTCCTAGAGCCAGAAGAATTTGCTGTGTGGTGTTGTTGTGATGGCTACATTTGCACCATACTCTGGAGTCAGATGCAGATTTTTAGCTTAGAAACCCATATTGGGCAGCAGTACTCTGGTACTTTTCATTCTTACCAGGTGAGGAATGTGAACATTGTCAAAAATCTTTGTTCCATGGACGAGATCTGCTGTTCCAGCACAGAGTACAGGACCTGTGCTCAACTGGGACAGTTTTTTTTGTTCTTGAGTAACTGTTCCAATACATCTTAAACAGTCAGGATTTGAGCTCAAAAGCTGGGCTTTTCAACAATGTACTCCAGGTATTTCTGAACGTACAGAATTTTGGGGGGGAAAAGCTGACCCCCAAACACTTGTGAAAAAGGAAATGTTTCCCTCACTGATGAATATCGTGTCCTGGCAGGAAACTACAGGGTCTTCCGTGACGATGTGGTGTTCTGGGTGACCTTTACCTGTGTAGCCTTGATGATTCCAGTGCTTTTTATTGGCTGCCCAAGAATTGTAAGTAACTGTGCTGTCACCTCAGGAGGGAGGGAGAAGGGGGAGGGGTCAGACTTCTTAATGCAAAACCATGGGATGTGTACAGAAAACTTAGCACAGCTTTGTGAAGCTCAGCACAGGGCCAGTTGCAGGCAGTTCCTGTTCCCTGTTTGGGCTAAATGGTCCATAAGGAAAGGAATGACTTGTTGTAGTTTTGCACACAGCATCCACTGCATTTAATTGACTTCTGCTGTCTTATCAGCTTGGCTGGATAACAGGTGTGTACAGCCAATTTATCACAGAAGAACTGATAAAAATTACAAAATACTTGTCCAGAGAAGCTGTGGCTGCCCCATCCCAGGCAGTGTTCAAGGCCAGATTGGGAAGGGCTTGGAGCAAACTGGGATAGTGGAAGGCATCCCTGCCCATGGCAGGAGGTTGGAACTGGATGGGCTTTTAGGTCCATTTCAATCCAGGCCATTCCATGATTCTATGATTCTACTGTCTTAGGGAGGTGGGGAATAAAGAGTGTTCATCAGCCTCCTAAAGCTGTGTTTTTCTTCCTGTCTAGCTGAACATTCTGGCCTCTGGAATAGTGGGCTCTTACACAGTGATCCTGGCCATTGCTTGTTATGTCTACACAAGCCTTGCTTACATCACCTTAGACCTGCTCAGAAGGGCCCTCAACAATTACTTCAGCAGAGCTTACACCAACGTGCCTTTTCAAAGGAATGGTGAGTCCTCCTAAGACTTTATTCTCTTTTTAAGGAGGAATCATTGCCTCTTTGGTTCTGTTGTAAACAGAGTGAGGGCAGTGGGGGGGATGTAAGGAGAACACAGTACAGTGTGAGATTTAACATCCACATGAGAAATTCTAGTCCTTCAAAAGCAATACTGAGTGGACTTAAAGGCAGGAACCATCTTGCAGGTGTTGTGACAAAGGCCCTTGTGGTGCTGCTCAGACTTGGGTGGCAGATTGGTGAGGAGTTTGCAGAGTGGGCAATCAAAGGCCTGATACAGTAAAGAGACTCTTCCCAACTCCCTGTGTGTCGTGGCCTCTGCATGGAGTCACTCTGAGCATGTGAGGATGTGGGGATGACACTTCATTCCTTTCTGTCACTAAACTAGTGTGTGTGTTTGTGCTTGGGGAAAGCAAGGAATGTTCTGCTTTGCTGCAGGAATCTGTTTCTCTTTTTCCAGACTTCATCGTCCTGTCAGTGTGGGCAATGCTGGCCCTCAGCGGAGTCACTGTGCAGCTCCGCCGGGAGAGGAGTGAGGTGGCCTTCCCACCACATCCCTATCTCACCTGGAAGAGGGAAAGGGAGCGTAGAAGCACCAATGTCTTAGACCCCAGCCATCATATCCCTCCCCTGAGAGAGAGGATCCACAACAAGCTGCTGCATATCAAAGTGTTCTTCCAGAAAGACCAGCCAGCTGGGGAGAGAACTCCACTGCTTCTGTAACTTTCCAAATAACTGGTGGGAATGGAGAGGGAGGATCTGGGAGCGGTGAGGTGATTACCAGCAACCAGCCAGTGGTGCAGGATTTACCACTGCTAATTTGTCCTGCTGAATAAGAGATTGCTGTTTGCCCAGCTTGGCAGAGCAGTTACTTGTCCAGTACACTACATGCTGTTTGTGACTCTTCTGTGGCAGGCTCTGCCTGCTGCAACCTGCCTGTGTCCAGCTGCAGGATCCTGTACTCATGGCCAAGGACAGGTGTTGATCCTGTGGGGTCTGCTTTGCTGTTTGGGTACGTGAAATATCAAACAGGCCTTGGAAAGCAACCTGCTGATTGTTCCCTTGCATGTGGAAACCTCTGCTGAGGCAGTGCCTGACTCGCTCCTAAGAGTGAATGGGGAGGGCCAAGGACTGGACACAAAAGGAGTTCTTCCAGCAGGAACTGAGCATCTCCTTCTAGTAGAGGTACAAAATGCGTGGCTGCAGACACACTGGTTTCCAAGAAGTGTTACTGAACCTTGCAAGCTGAACTAAATGACTTGAATTGAAACTGCACTGAGTTAACTGTTGTACGTGTGCAGTGTGGGGCTCGGGAACAGGGACTGATCTGAGATAAGAAGATCTTTTCCCTCACTTTTGGGTGGTTCTGTAGCAAGCTGGTCATCTGGTCAGTGCAAAGATGACTGGTAAGAGAACACAAGAGGTTTGTGTCCCTGTTTGCTTTCTGAACAGCCTGTGTCTTGTTTCTGCTCTGGTGTAGTTTCTTTTTTGATGGTGCTGTCATAAAAGGAAAGAGTAAATAAGCTTCTTTGTAGCCAGTGGTAATTTTTTCCCCTGGAGTTGGCTGAAACACTAATTATTTATTTTTAATCATCTTTTAATTTTGCCTTTAAGGGGTGAAAACAGCATTCAGCTAGCAAGATACTGACCAGGAACCTTGCTGACTGAATGTGGTCCTTACCTATTTGAATTGCATCTGCTCAAAGCAGAATGTAGTATAAAAACAGACAAGGGACCAATCTCGTGTGGTGGCTTTATGCTCTTCCTTAAAAAAAACTCCAAGAGCCATTTTCAAAATGCTAACTGGAGCAATGTATTATTGGCTCATCCCAAGCAGACCTGAGGCTGTTTGACCTGTGCTTCCCCCCGTGCCCCCTCCTGGTCTCCAGTGGGGGTCTGCCATGCACTGAAGGATGGCTCAAGTCTCACGTCCTGTACCTTGACACAGGTTATGGTGACTCGTCCTCCTTCTCCCTGTGTCTGAACCTGCAGTGAGGGCAGCCAAGTGCACAGTCCTGCCTGCGTGATGTGAGTGGCTGCTCAGGTGCCTGCACGGAGCCTCCATGAGGGAACTTTCCAGGGGTGGAAGGTTAAGCTCTCAGTCACCACCTTAAATTCTTAGTAGGAAATATATAAGAAACAGCTTTTTCTGAGGAAACTGGCAAAAGAACTTTTTCTGGGAACTTGGTTGGAAGTTGAAACACCCTGGTATAGACAGGACTGAATGACTTTTAAATGGCTTTTCTTTGAGGAGTGAGAGCTCAAAGACAGTGTCCGAGGTGACTGAACCCTTCTGATGTTTAGACAGACAAATCCCATCATTGCTTGGAGCTGGACCATCTGCCTCAAACAGCAAAACAAGGCTGAAATCCTGCAGTTTGGGTCTTGTTGCCCTGTGCTGTTGTGTGGCACATGGTGTAAACAAGGAGCTCTGCCCCGGTTCTCTGCCCGTCCTCCCTGCACTGATCCTGAGCATGTCTCTGCCATGTGTAATGGCAAGCAGCAAACACTTCTGTGGTATAGAAATGCTCTTAAACATGTTTACCTTGGTGGGTTTTTATAACTGCTGCAATTAACATTGTGCAAGAAACAAGTTTAACTCTAATTTTCTATATCTTTTATAATAAAGATGTCTTTTCAAAGAATATTGGAACTAAAGGGGTCTCTTTGAATTCAATGGTGCTTTTACAGTTTAGCTTCTGCCTTTGATCTTGTAGGGGAGAGTTTGCTTTGAAAAATTTCTTCTTGCCAAGGGCTGAGGTGGGGGAGCTT
Source organism: Coloeus monedula (assembly GCF_965178545.1). NCBI lineage: Eukaryota > Metazoa > Chordata > Aves > Passeriformes > Corvidae > Coloeus > Coloeus monedula. The sequence goes on from NC_138784.1 coordinate 15,040,407, forward strand.
GGCTGGCGTTGCAGTGACACCCAGAGGCTGTGACATGTGGCATGTGCTCTGTGCAGCCACTGAGGGAAGCACGTGGTCCAGAGAGGCTTTCTTTTGTGAGCTTTGTTAGATGAGGCTCTAGAGAACAAAGGCATGGTTGTCATCCCCTTCTTGCCTGAAAATTGGTGTGCAACAAAGGAATTCTACAGCTAAGTGGGCTTTGAACTCTTTTCCTGAGATCCTGACTTTCCTTTCTTTAGTTCTGCCAAGAGATGGTTCAGGAGCTGTCTTCCATAATTCCATAAGCCACAGTGAGTAACAGTGGTGATGATCAGAATACATGAACTGATCCACTGCAGTGTTGAAGGGGTATTTTCAAGGCTTTTTTGTGTACCCCTTGAGGTCCAGGGTGAGATCTATTTAAGGTCTCTTTAAGGTCCCTTCCAGTACAAACCCTTCTATGATTCTGTGATTCCCTTCTGTCCTTGCCTAGAGCTATCCTTGATCTGGAAAGGCTTCCAAAAAAGAGGGAGCCCCTCCAAAGAAATCAGTAGGCTCTATCTCAAAACGTGCATTTTTCACTGAGCTTCTGAGCTTTTAATCTCTCTGCCTTCTGACCCATCTGCAGCTGTAGGTCTGCAGTAATCTTGGCAGTGTTTTTTGGGGCAAGCTTTAGTGGAACTTTGGTTCCTGGTTGGTTTATCCAGTGAAGAGTCAGCATAAGAAACACTGCGCCTTTGGGCACACAAGGTGAGTATTGTGTTAGGTTACTTGTCCCGACTCAGAGGCTGGAATGCATTGATAAATTGATATATCCAGATTTATTTGAATTTTGCCAATGTCCATCTGGTTATGTTGTCCCCTCCATATCCTGGACTAGAAGGCTCTGGTGTCTGAGTTTTCTCTGGAAGCAACAGCTCCCATAACACTTCTGTGTCTTCAACAGATGCTTTTTGTTTATGGTATTTACTTTATTGCTCGCAGACCCTGTCTGCTCTAGCCCCCAGCTCCAGGCAGCCAGCTGACTCCTGCTGAGCATGAAGGGCTTTGTGCTTCCTTGCATGCTGGGGGAAGTCAGCTTCAAACCAGAGTAATAAATAAGCTCATTTTGGGGGTGAGAGGGAGTGGCAGGAGAAGAGGGTTGTGTAAAACTTCCCTGCCTGCTTCAGAACTGGGTCTTCAAAAGGCTGCCTCATCAGAAAAAGCACCAGTTCCAACTTTTACATCTTATCTGGTGAAACAACAGATTATCTAATATGCTCAAAATGAGCTGGATTCAATTTTTTTTATCCTGAATGCTGAAGGTGAGGGGGAAAGCAATACGCAGGAAGCAAAGAAGCACAGATAGACAATAGTAGGAGGGAATTGCTGATTGCTTAGCCAGCAATGTAATGAGTTGCAGATGATGAGTCATTTAATAATCTGTTTATGATGTTCCTGAATGTAGTGTTGGAAAAGGGAAGGTGCTGATCACCCCACATCCATTGGTGTGCTGTGTTGTTTGAGCTTCCCAGAACTGACTTCTCAAAAACAGCTCTACTGCTGCTCACTGCTGGAAGAGCCAGCCTCAGGTGTATGGACTGGGAGACTTCTGGTGCTGAGAACACTGCAGGGAAATCACTGTCTGCCATTCTTCAAAAAAATAAACCTTCACCTTGGGAAAGGGAAGAGACTGCAGCTGGAGTTGGTGGGTTTCCCCTGTGCCTGTTCATGGCTGGTGCCTGAGCAGTGCTGCCAGCACGTGCTTCTTCCAAGACTGCAATGATGAAGTGCTTCTCTCCTTGCTGGGCACTTGGTTAAGGCAGATGTCAGGTGAGGTTTTTTCTGAATGTGGGAAATAATGATAATCTCTGATACAAGGGCCACACTGGCTCCCAATGTCTGGGAAAAGGAAGGTGGTTGCAGGCAGCAGGAACTCAGTCCCTCCTCACATACAGTTCCTGTTCAGCCCTACTTGGGCTAAATGGTCCATAAGCAAAGGAATGACTTGTAGTTTTGCACACAGCATCCACTGCATTTAGTTGACTTCTGCTGCCTTATCAGCTTGGCTAGATAACAGGTGTGTGCAGCTGATTATCGCAAAACTGATAAAAATTACAAAATACTTGTCTGGAAAAGCTGTGGCTGCCCCAGCCCAGGCACTGTTCAAGGCCAGGTTGGACGGGGCTTGGAGCAAGCTGGGATAGTGGAAGGTGTCCCTGCCCATGACAGGGAATGGCACTGGATGAGCTTTAAGGTCTCACCTTCCCTCTGCCCTCATGCTGTGAGCAGCACCACAGTGCTCTCCTGGCCAAAGTGACCATCGGTCGTGCCACGGACACTCAGACTCCAGGATCTCCAAAAAGAACAAGTGCAAGTTTTACACTCAAACAGCAGACTTGGAAATTCCTCTTTTAACTAGAAAAAGTGTTTAAGGAAACTCCCTAAGCCAATGTAAATTTCGTTTGGGTATTTACACAGGGATCTCACTACATGTAACTCTGCATGAAAACAGCGCCATTAGTTCTGTATTTTACCAACCTTCTAATCCCAGGTGCTTGTTAAGAAGTCAAGGCTTTTTAAAGCTTTTAGTTGTACAAACCAGCCCAATTTAGTTTCAGTCTGCCCTCAGCTGAACAGCTGCCACATAGAACAGTTTGGGTTACCTTTCTTTTTATCCTGTGTTGCCAACAAGGCTCATCTCAGACCCAGTATCTTGCTTTAATCATGGAGACATCCATGTTTTCAGTCAACTTTATTGACAAAATAAGTTTACTGTACAGTACACAATTCTAGCCATAAATCCTTTTCAAGCCATCTGCATTACAAAAATAACAGGTATGCAATGAAAAATAGTCACTCCACACACTGTGAAGGCTCTTTAAAATCCTAAAGTGATCAGGGCAGGGGAATGAAAGGGGAGATATATCAAATGTGAAGACTAGGAGTAGATAAATTAAGTCACATTTTTGTTTAATTTACAAAAATAAACACTAATCAAGCATCATTTCATAATAGAGCAACCTCAAAGTACTGCCACAGAACAACAACCCTCTTCTGTATTCAGAAGCCAAACCAGAAGTCAGCCATGAAGCTGAATTCAGCATCAAATGGATAGAAATGCCTCTTGACACCAGTGCATGGCTGAAAAGATGCTTCTAGAAACAAGATTTTCAACAACTGAACCCAAAATTCCTTGTGAGTTTGCAATAACAGAACACTCCACTGAAAAAAGATGTTGCTTCTGGTAAGTCAGCAGCTTGCAAGCCACAGCAAAAATGCAAAATCTAAATTAGAGAAGCACTGGCGAGGCTTTACAGATAATATAAAAGCAGACAAGAATATTTTGTGCATGAGCTAAAATGTTCCCCCAGAATTTCCCCTAGGCTGTTTCACAAGTCTGGAAATGGCCATAATTTTTTTCCATGGATGTGAATGTCCTCAGTGTGTTCTTAAGCCCAGCAAGAAGCCTAGCAGCAGCTTCTCCATTTCTAAAGCAGGCTATGAGAATGTGGAGACCTGATTTACCTGTCCTTTCAGCACATGCATTAATTCACTGAGAACAAGCATTTACTGCCTGCTAATCCTCCCTTCTAACTTTTTTCCTCTTAAAAGCATCACAGGAAGGAGCAGCAACAGAGAGAACAGGACAAAGGTACTGAGCTGCTCCTAAGTGAGCCCAGTGATGCTGAAAGCTCCCCCTTAGGCCTGTGGAACATTTACCTTGAGCTCAGGGAAGCTGTGGTGGTGCACAGAAAGCTGCATTGAAGCTGGCATGCTGGGAAGTGTTGGATGCTTAGTTCCTTCTGTGCTGTTGTCACTGAAAATCAAACTTGACTAAGTGGTAGCTGATTTCAGGATAGCTCAGCTCATGTTGCTTGGTGGGTTATTGAACAGCCAGAATGTTAAACTGTGGGTGGCAGCTGTAGTTCCACAGTTTTCTGTAGCTGACAGCTTTCACTCTGCTTAACTCACTTTAAAACCTTCTTGATGACTAGTTAGTACTGGAGAAAGGAAAATTAGGAGTATTAATTGCAGGCTGCCAACTCTGTCATGAAGCTGCTTCCTCCTTCCTCCACCCCCACCCCCCCCTCCCCTTTCTGCTGTCACTGCTTGGGTGCTTTCCAGTTGCCATTCCTCACTTAGGAAGTTTGGGCAGGTAATTGGAGAAGAAAGACAAGGGACTCTTGTGGCTTCTTACTGACAGAGAACTGAGCTGGATTTCTTCTCCTGAAGGTAAAGGCTGAGGCAGAATTGTATTGCTACCTGTGTTGCTGAGAACAACAAAGTGGGAATAGCTCTTTCCATGTTCTCACAATACAATTCAGTGTGCATATTTTAAAGAATCTTGTTTCATTTAAAAATTCCAAACTATTGATGGACAGCATTCCTTATGTTTAAAAACTGGCCTTGTATTTGAAAGGGATACCCCAAGGCTAAATGACAGAAATCCTTACGTGTTGCCCCTCCCATCAAAGAGGTTTGTTGCAAAATGAGAATTTATTAAAACCAAAACAAAAGGAAAAAATGCTATGTGGATCATGCACAAAGCATATTCGTAAGTTACTACTTTCTAAGGCAGAGATCAGACTTGAAATCTTACCTTTATTATCTAAGAGGTGCACTGAACTTTGCATGAGCAATAATTTATATAAATTACTTGAAATCTCACCTTTTATCTGTAAAACAAGTTCATATAAAAAGAATTTGCAATTCAGCAAGTGCATTAATCCATTTCCTACTGAGGTTAGATCTATGGCAATCAATCTGTCACTGAGGGTATTGCAGAATACCAGCTGAATTTATGTCACACAGTATAAAAGCCACTGAGCTGGAGTTGGATGCATTCTCTTGCTGGTGCCCTATTCAGTAACAAGTGCTTGACCAGTGCCCCCTGATGCTCCATTGGTTTAAGTGTGCAACTGAAGCTTGCTGATTCCCAGAGTCCTTAGCTTTTCCTCAGGCTCAGATCACTGCTTGTCACTAATCCTGACAGGGACGTGCTCTCTGATGCATCCTCTTTCTTCAGGTTCAGAAATGATTCTCTAGTGATTTGAAGAATTTCTCTCAAGCCTTTGTTTTCTTGCTAAAACCAGAGAGAGAAAAATGCATTAATAGGACTCCAGAAAGAAATCAGGGCAACTTAAAACCTCCCCTCTACTCCAAACTAATGCATAAGGAGTAAAACACTGATTTGAAATCAGTGCTGTATCATCTTCTCCAAGGGAGCAAATGAGGTTTGTGACGCTCCTGCTCTCTTGGATGGGCTTTAAGCATCCCCTCCTTGACATGAAGCTGTAGTGGTGCTTCCCCTCCTCCAGCAAAGCAAGGGTAACACAACAGCAGTGAGTGATTGGGACAGTAACTCCATAAAACACCTGGGAGGATCTTTACTCCCTTTAATATCTGTGCCCCTGCAGCTTTCTCCTCACCTCGAGCTGGGTGATGCGCTCCTGCTCTTTGCAGCCATGCCTTTCATCCACCTCAATGGCTTTTCTCATTACTGCTGCCATCTCTGTAATTTGGTCCACATGCACTTGCAGCTCCTGAGATACAATATTTAGTAATATCTTAGTAATGTATTTTCTGCATTATTAAAAAAGGCAAAGCATTCAACGTGATTTAACTGCTGTGACTTTTTTTAACACAGACCTCAATTGTGGAAAACAAATTCTCTCTAACTTTCCTGTGTGGGCAGCCACAGTGGTCTTGGTTATTTAAATAAACCTGGTTTGCCCCACAGTGATCCCTCTCACTGGGATTTGATATAAGCTTAACCAACTGTGATCCTCAGCCTCCAGATGGCTCCAAGTTGGTGCCATGCTTGCCCTGACCAGGCAGCAGGAACTGTGCAGCAGGAACGGATGTGTGTTACTTTGGAGAACAGCAGGGAAAGCCATATTCCAGTTGTCTGAAACCTGATCTCCAGTACTAGCCCAAAAAAGAGTAGGTGCAGTGGTCATCCTTACAATGTCATATGTTACAAAACTCAAACCTGTCCTCCACTTTCTAGTTTAGGTTCTTTTGCTTGGATCCACCTCCAACTCCAGCTTATCTGGGCTCTGGACTTCAGAGGTTCAGAAAGAAGGGTCACTGCTGCCTTTCCCTGCAATGCTACATGAGGAGCCTGTGCCACCCTGGTATTCACTGCTGCTCAGTTAAGCCAGACAGTTTAATGGTATTTCCAGCAGCTTTTATTTTTCAACCTGTCTTTTATTCCAACTCTGCTGTGATGCCAGTCTAGTTGTGCCGGACCTGGCCTTTGGACAAAATCCACAATATTTATTGGCTAATATCAGGAAGAGCAGGACAGGAGGGCTCAAATGAAGGACAGTAGAGGCTACAGCTAAATCCCACCTTTAAATGATGAATTTGATGGGAGGTCTACATAGCTGGCAGATGATCAGCTTGCTTTTAAACTAGCACAAAGAACTGCCTCACTTGGAATCATACACTTACCTGACAAAAACAAATACCCTTTACGAAAACAAACATCAGCCCTTTCCTCTCTGCCATTCCAACTGCCCCAGCTATAATTTAGCAGTTGTTAAATGCCTACTCCCAATGTGAGGGGGCGGGGAAGAACTTGCTGTTAATCTTTTATTTTCTTCTCAGTTTCCAGTGCAGGTGATGACATGAAACTTTTTTTTTTTTTAAGAACTCACAAATTTAGCTTGACAGGAAGCTGTGGTCAGGCAAGGATGTACCCTTGAGAAGGACTGGGTAGGAGCTGTGGGTTTCAGATATACTGCTGTCCTCCCTACTTCCTGCATTCCCAGCTCATGTGGGCTCTGGATCAATACAACTTTGGGCCTGTTCCAACGTCACTGATGTTAGGTCAGATCCTAACACAAAACTAGAAGGCTCTGCTCTGGAAGGCACACGTGGAAAACCTAGATGGGGTAAAACCAAAGAGTGCAATGAAAGTGAAAGCCTCTGTGTCTCTCCTTTCTTTTGTACATGTTGGGTTTTTTCTCTCCGAAGAGATAAAAAACCAAAAAGGGGCCACACCCATTTTAGGGCCTTGTTTCAGTTGAGCAAATTCAAGCAGCACACTTAGATCAGGGTCACTATTACCAAACACCCTTTTCTCTTGCAAACAATGCTATCAAAATAAATTGTTCTGTTTCAAGGAGGTGCTTCTTGATCTGCAGCAATCAATGATCTTGTAATAATCTGTAAACATGCACTAAAATAACAGCTGGCACTTGGGAAAACAGCATTACTGGGAACAGGGAGCTTAACTCCTGGGCTATAATGGATTTTTTACTTAACAAGAGAGAAGTACTTAAAAAGTGCTTCAAGACTGTTCAGTCTTCCTGAGTATGAAGCCTGAGCTAGAGAATAAATAATGACATTCCAGAAATCCTAAGTGTCAGGGTAAGGGTGATGTATCTTTTTCATCAGGCATTCATGTAGGAAGAGGTTTAATGAAAATGTTGAAGCCTAAATCTCCTGTTCCAATTATACCACGAGATGTTATTTTTTCTTTTTAGTTTCTTTTTCTTGTTTTTCCATTGAAGTGCTCCTAAATGAACTATTACAGTCCATTTCAGGATGGATTTAATTTTACCCTCTTGTGTTGGTTCTCCTGAAGCTGGAGCAGATGCTATACCATATTCTGAGGTAACTTCTGTTGAAAATCATCTATACCTGTCATTTTTCAAGATTTTATGTTAAAGATACAGTTCTAATCCAGTAATTTTTTTCATATCAAGGGCACTAATTACACACTTAGGATGTGTAAGCAGGCAAGAAAGAATCAAATTCTTAAATTTTGTCTTCCCAGTAAGCAGACCCTAACTTTGCATTGCAAACTTAAGTTAGCTGAGGTCAAAGGTTACTAAACACTTAGAACTTATGTCTACACAGCTGCATTGCTCTAATGATTATGTTACATTTTCAATGAAATGTAATACTTTGCTGAAAAGCAAATGAATTCCCCCAAAATTTAAAAGTCCTTTTGACCACTGAATAACTGAACATATACTTTTGTTTCCTGCTTCATCCAATTATTCAATGGTCAAAAGGACTTTTAACTTTTTAAATTTATTTACAATATTTAGGGGAAAAAAAATTTGAATATTGAATTTAAAAAGCTTGTTCTTCCTACTCTCTGTAAGCACACGTTTACTAATTATTTGTTGGTGTCACAAGCATAAGTTAAAGCTGGTCTAAAACTCTGAATATTAGTAACCTCTGGCAGTGTAATGGGGCAGTTGCCTTAAAGATGGAAGTGAAACAAAAGTAAGTTAAGCTAACACAGTAATGGAATGCTACCTGTTGAAAGTTTCAATAAATGAGAAGCTGGTAAGGTTGACTTATTCAACTGATAATTTCCTGTTCATGTTGCATGGAGTGGATTACAGAAATTAGGACTTGTACAATGACACAAAAATTGACATGAAGTGAGCTTTGAATTGATCCACTACAAACTAAGGTGTAAATGAAAAACAAAGCAAAAAACATCAATGAAGTTATTACCTTGGAATGCTGCTCTTTTAACTTCATTATTATACTTGGATCATCCTTTTTGCTCGCCATAAGCAACCTAAACATCTGTTCTCTGTACTTGCTCATGATGAGTTCCAGAGCAGACTGGTGCTCTTCGAGAGATGTGCGCAGTTCTGCCAACAGAATTTAAAATGCATTTAAGACTTTAACACAAAGAAGCAAATCAAAATGCACAAGTATTTCAGCCTGAGAAAACAGAAATAAGCCTGTAATTGAGTGTCCCCTCTCCCTGCACCATAAAATCGACAGAGGCTCTGCAAATGGTTTTGATGGTGACCAGCCTGGGACAATTCCTGGTCAGTAACAAACAGTCTTTTGTTAGTGTGACTTTGTGTTCAGTCCCTCTGGCTGACAAAAGCCATCTGCAGTGTGGCTTTACCCCAACCACTACAAGCTACACTGTACAAAAGGCAGGCAGGAATTCACAGATCTGTTTTAATCTGCAGCTTGGTAAAACCAGAGTTGAAAAATGCTTCTGTTCAAAATATACTGAGTGAAAGGATAAATAACCCTGAGGGAAGACTCATCTTGAGGCAAGACTCATCTGAATCGAGATCACTGAATCTCTTGCTGAATGGAACTGTTAGAATACCTAAGGCTTTCCAGGAGAAACAGTGCATTCCTAGTGTACAGAATTCCAGAAGGAATTCATACTCTGTACTTATACCACACCTTGTCCTGACTGCTCTTATTATTTTCAGCAGTGGTTAAAGATTTCTTCAAACAGATCCCTATATTGCAGAATTAAGTTCTATTTATCTCCTCACTTGTGCTGGACATTAGGTAAGGACCGAAAAAAGTCATTTTTCCCAAATATCTCTTTTTGTTCATCAGTCCCAGAGGATGGACTTTAGGACTCTTGAATTGTATTATGATCAGTTAAACTGACAAATTGAGCTGTAGAAGAAATTTTTTCTTCTAATTTATGTTTTGAAAAAAGATCAGTGGTAAAAGTCTATGTCCAGTGGTACAGGCTGGAGCTTGAAAATGACCAGTTATTCATGTTTTACCTTTGTTTTCCTGTTGCAATTCCCTAATCTGTCTGTTTTCCTGCTGGATACCCATCACTAGAGTAGACCGAGGGCGATGTCTTGCTACTTCATTGAGCTCTTGGACTTCTTCCTGGTACTGGTTATTACAAAAACAAACCAACAAGGCACAGCATATTTGATTAACCAAGGGCAGGCATTACTCAGCAGGTCACAAAGCACCAGTTCTACTGTCACTCAGAGTCTGTAACCAGGAAGACAATGCTTTCTTTTAAATAATAATATCAAACACACACGCCAGAGAGCATTGCACACATCCTGTCCTTTAGAGACACAAAAGCATCACCTTTGTTTTTAAACAAGTTTCATATCTTAGATGTGTGTAGTGGATACTATTTAACCTTCAGTTAATGCAGGCCAAGTTCACCATCAGGTAATTTAAAACTCATAGAGATGTGGTAAAGACAAACCATGAGGTACAAACCTCTTGACATTTACTGTGGCTTCCCAAAACCTTAAACCACAAGGCTGTGTGGGTACAAGTCACTCAGGCCCGAGTCAATAGATCCTGACTCCCAATAGATGGGGAAATGTAACACCCTTGATCTGAAACCATGAAGCCTCTGCACGACTAGTTTCACAGGGCTAAATTTCATGCAGGGTTTTATTTTATAGGCCCATTAACATATCTTGGGTTCATTAAAGTGACAGGATGAACTCCCATATGGAAAGTCACAAGACATCTTTACATTTTCCCAGGAGTTCTCTTGTCAAAGTCACACTCAATCTAACAACATGCCTCAAGCAGCTTAACATCAGAGTAGAAATGAGCACAAAAAAGCCCAAGAGGCTATTTGGAAATAAAAGGAGACACTGCAAAGACCAAGTATTCTGTACAGAAGAAAACATGACAGAGCCTCTGTATGATTAAATAGATATGTTGAAATTAATGGAAATGTGTAGTATTGCACCAGAGAGCAAACCAAGAGACACCACAGAGTGGTTTGTAAGATACCAAGTCTGTTTCTACCAGTGTTCTTCAAATAAATGCTTGTTTTCAATATTTAAGCTGCAGTAACTGTGAAAACTTTTTTCACAGGCTCCAACTATATAAACAAGCTATTTTTAGATGAGAGCCACACCTCTAACAAAAACACCAAGTGTGCATTACAGGATTAACCCAACAGCATGCTCCTTTTGTGCTGCACCGAAGCACCCAGAGGATGTAAATGCTGTTATTCCCAGGAGCAAGAAGGGCTGGAGAGCAGACCTGTTTCATGGCTTCCACCCGCTTGTTGAGCGCCGTGGTCTGCTCGATGAGCGCCTCGGCCGCGCTGTCGTGCTCCCTCAGCCGCTCCACCAGCGCCTTCGCGTCCGCCAGCGCCTTCTCGATCGTGCAGCTCATTTCTGAACACAACAAAGGCACCTGCGTTGGCACCACAGCACCTCTGCCACACAGCACAGCTACCCTGGGGACAGAGCAGCTGCCAGAGGCAGGTACTGAACACAGGAAAGCTGGGCAGTGCACGTGCTTCTGGCAGGGTGATATAGAAAGGGAAAGAATATTACATGAACTCACTCATTTTTTAATGCTACTTTTTCTTTAAATGTGCTCTCCTAACAGCCATAATTCAGGATAACTGAGGTATAAATCCAGCACAGAAGAAAATGCTGAAGGATTACAGTGGCCTGGAAGATTCTGATGACTTAAATCAGCAGAGAAGGAGCAGCTCAAACTCACAGAGTCGAGAAAATTGCTCAGGGAAAGCTCAGAAGATGAAAGGCTTGTGTTTTGTTCATGTCGATAAATGAACACGAACATCACTGCATGGAATGGAATTGTGACATTTTCAACAGCATGGAGAAAGACAGCAGCTCAGCTAAGGAAAAGAACCAACTGCATCCTTTAAACACCAGCCTTCTAACTGCAGTACTTGTTTACAGGAATTATGGATTGCCAGAACTGCCAACTTGCAAAATGCTTGTGCCTACTGCCAACAATACTGACCTTTACACTACATTTTTTCATATTCATGCTTGATAGATTAAGTTTCAAGACCAAGATTTTCAGCCTAAGTTTTTATTTTCTTTTAAGAAACCTTGGACTCGTCCTACTGAAAAGGAAATATATTTAAGCTTCTTGAACAGATTTCAGCAATCAAACAGCAGGGATAGAGGTTTATGAGATTTATGGGCCTTGTTGACATCAGGCTTACTATTTGGTTTAGGAAATGTTCTGAGGTACAGAAAGAATCAACCATATCTATTTCTTAGCTAGGCCATTTGTGAAAGTAAAGATTTTTGTAAGCATTAAAGATTATTGAGTCTTTCCTCAGCTATGTGGGAAAAAAAAAAATCAAGTTGATTTTCTGACTTTCCCAGGCACCTTTACGAATCATAGCCCAGGATCTTTAAGCCAAGCTTAAAAAACTCCTCAAATTCGCCTCAACTGACCTTTTGCCCCCGTCTCAGGTAAGTAGTAGAAGGAAGGATATTTCAAACACTACGCATTTAACCTGTGTTTTCTGGGATTCATGTGCTATCAAAAGCATTAGCATTAGAAAACAATCCTGTTTATCAGGCAGAATTTTCATTTAACTTTCCATACGATGTATTTGAGGTATCAAGGTCTTGAGCAGACTGCTGTGTTATCACAGGCAATTAATTTATTCAGCCTGACTTAGCAGTTTGAGGGCTTTCAAATATGACATGCAAAAGAATCAGACTGCATTGTTTTTAGGGATCTGTTTTCCTTGCTCCTCCCTCCAGTCAGATTTCCTACAGAAATATCCCAGACAAAAGATGACCTTCCACACTAACTGGCTGAACTGCTACAGAAATTGACTTAGTGAGATCCATGGAGCTGCTGAAGAGCAGCCTTTAACTCAGCTCACAGTCCAGGAATTCTCTGGCCAGTATAAACAAAGCCTCTGAGGCCTCTCCATGAGCTGGGAATACTTCTGGCATTCAGACTACAATGCACTTAACACCTCTGACAGTTTGTCTGCATCCATATACATCTTTAAACAGTGTATGTTTAACATATGCACGTTCTCATTTTTTTCCCCAGCCCAACCACACCAAAGAAAAAGAAGCTGATTTGTGGCAAAGCCACTGATGTCCCTTTTCACAGGGAATGTGCTGGGAAAGACGTGTGGAATGCAGCCCCACAAATTCTGCAGTCACCGTCCCCAGTCAGGCCAGGGCCCAGCTCCAGTTTTCAGGCAGCATTTGTACCTCAAAAAGCAGAATCATTGTTTGCATCATGGTAATTCACATTGGTCCTAAATCCTGGCTATGGTACCTTTTGGTCAAGACAGTGGTCCTAATCCTTCAAACTTAAAGTGCTCTCTGGCTGCCTGTGGAAAACAAAACCTTTGCCTGATCCTGGAACTGAGCAAACCTGTGAGTTAGCCTGGACATTTAGTGGGTTGAAAAACCCCAGTTATTCAAATATACTTGATTTAAGCAAATTCTTATCATGTATTATTTTTTATGAGCATGACTATGGGAACTGAAGTTAATGATTCCTGAGCCCTGCCCTACCAGAGATGCCCAGCTGCACAGATGCTTGTTAGTGCAATCCTGTCAACAGGTAGCAGAGCAACAACTCACCCCAGCAACACTCCTACTACACACTCACCGCCTGGCACTTCCTGCTATTTACTAATGGCATCATTACCAATTTAAAACCAAAAAACAACGCCAAAGAATAAAGATCTCTGTGCGACCACAGCCGCCTTCTAATTTTCTGCCTCTTTCTTTCCATCCTTACTGGAAGCCACCGTTTCCCACGGCTCGTGGGTTTTGTTACCACAGTCACCAGTTTGGCAGCGCTGAGCCAGAATGCAATTTCCAAGGAATTCCAAGGAATTTAGGCTGGTGAAAAGGTCCCGGCGTGACAGGAACATCCCGGGCATGTCACCGCCGCGCTCCCGGTGTGACAGGAGCATCCCGGGGATGTCCCCGCCGCGCTCCCGCTGTGACAGATCCCGGGGTGTCCCCTCCGCACTCCCGGTGTGGCAGGGGCGTCCCGGCAGTGTCACCGCGGGAAGCGTCGCCTCCTCCCCCCAAAACGCGGCGACATCGCGACGCTGAGGCGCGACACCGGTGCTGTCGTGACACCGCCGCGAGCCGAGACACGTGAGGGGTCCCCGGCCCGCTCCGGCCCGCGGGTCTGAGGCGGGGGCAAGGGGCGTCCTCCTCCTTTACGCCCCTCAGGGCGCCCCGGCCCTGGGGCGTCCCAACGCGAGTCCGGCCGCGCTCCCGATCGCCCAGCGGCGCCCCCCCGCCGAGCTCCCGATCCCCTCCCGGGACTCACTCATGCCCGGGGCTCCGGCCGCGCCGGGGGTCAGCCCGGACCGGCCCCGACCGGTGTCAAATGGCGGCGGCAGCGGCGGGCGGCGCGTCCCGTCCCCGCCAGGGGGCGCCGTGGGGTGGGGGCGGCACCGGCCGCGCGCCGCTCTCGCGAGAGGACGCCCCTCCCCGGCCACAGGCCCCAGATCTCGCGAGAGGACGCCCCGCCCTCGTATAGGTCCCGAGGCTTGCAGGTGTGAGCCGGGCTTTGAGCCAAACCTCGGGATTTGTGTTAAAGTGTACATCAGCAGCTCTAGCGGGACATTTAGGATTAAGCAATTGCATTGTGAGTAGGTTTAGATTGGATATGAGGAAGAAATTGTTCCCTGTGAGGGTGGTGAGGCCCTGGCACAGGCTGCCCAGAGAAGCTGTGGCTGCCCCATCCCTGGCAGTGTCCAAGGCCAGGCTGGATGGGGCTCTGAGCAAGCAGGGATAGTGGAAGGTGTCCCTGCCCATGGCAGGGGGTTGGAACTGGATGGGCTTTAGGATCCTTTCCAAGCCAGGGAGGGCATTGTGTGATTCCAGGATCGAATGCTTGTCTCGTATTTCACAAAAAAAGGGAGGCAGTCTGAAAATGAACGGGCTGCATGGCTGAAAGCCATCAAGAGTGAAGTCCGCACGAATGAGCAGTAACTGCGGGAAGGTTCACGCCGGCGATCGCAGTCACCCACCCCCTACCAGAAACAAACCCGACTCAACTGGTGAGAGCTCCGGCTGCGCACTCATGTGCGTGAGAAGCCAGAGACACACGCAGCGAACGGAGCTGGGTACTAATTAACAGACAAATTACCTAACTTGCAGCCCACGAACGCTGATGCTTCTGTTTCTTAAAATGTATAAATAGTGTGACGTTTCGATGATCGAGGAGCCTTCTGCGGGAATGCTCCAGCTCCTGCTCTGCGCATATTTGAACACAGAGTTCCCACGCAACCTGGAATAACACATGGACCTTCCGCCCCCCCCCCCGTGCGTGCCTCACCCGCACATCTCGCGAGAACACGGCGACCTCGGCCAGGCCCTCCCACAGGGCGTCCCCGTGCTCTCGCGAGATCGCGGGCTCCTCCCCCGAGCCGTGCGGGGAGCGCAGGGACGGGCGGGGCGTCCGCGCCCAACGCGGGATCGGGGTCGGGAGCGGCAACGGGAGTGGGGCCGGCACCGGCCTCGGCATGTCGGGCGAGTGATCCCGGCCGGGCGCTGTGGCCCGGGGAGGTGCGGACAGGGGCCGGGCGCTCCCCCCGGGGGAGCCGCGGTGCCGGCGGCGCCCGTGGCCGCGCGGGGCCCCCGCGGGCTCAGGGGTGGGCGGAGCGGGGGGGGCTCCGGCCGCCTCTCCCACCCCCGCGGGCGCCGGGCGCGCAGGCCGGACCCGGGCCCCGCGCTCCCCGCCGAGCCGCCCGAGGAGGGGGAGCAGAGCGCTGCAGGGACATGGAGGGCGCCCGGCCGGAGGCGCCCGCGCCTGGCCCCGTCTAGGGCGCCCCGCGGGCCTCGTCCCTCCTCCTCCTCGGAGCGGGGCCGCGGCCGCGCCCGGGCGCGGCGAGGAGCGGGACCGGGGCTGCTGCACCACAGGAGGAGCCGGCCCAGGTGAGAAACACTTGCTGTCCCCTTATCGCTTTGCAGCGGCGCTGCCCCGGCCCTTCGGGCTCGCCGAGGACAGGGTGCGAGGCCTCGGGCCGGGCAGGCAGCGGCCGTGGCTCACGCCGAAGGGGCCGCGGGGAGCCCCGCCAGCTGCAGCCGAGCACGGGGCCCGAGCCTGCTCCTCTCCCTCCCTCCGAGGAAGCCGCCGTCTTACTTCTGTGGTCCTCGTTGCTTTAATATTTTAGGCTTTTTAATGAGCTTGTATGTATTTTTTGGTTCTGTGTATTCTGCAATTCAGCAGAAGTACATGGAAAAACAAATTCTTACGGTAGAAGTTGCCGTTTTCGGTGGTGCCCAGCGACAGGACGAAGAGCAGTGGCCATAAACTAAAACACGAGAAGTTCTACCTCAACATGAGGAAGAACTTCTGTACATTAAGGGGTGGCAGAACCGTGGAGCAGCTGCCCGGGGAGGGAGTGGAGTCTCCCTCTGAAGACATTCCAACCCCCCGTGAAGGCATTACCCGTTCTAGGTCACCCTGCCTTGGGAGGGGGTTGGACCGGCTGATCTCCGGAGGTTCCTTCCAGTTGTAACTGTTCTGAGATTCTTGTAATTTCACACTTGGGATATTTGTCAGTGAGGTGTTGAAGTACAGATGCAATTATTCATGTATTTAGCAAAGACAGGACTGAAAATCGGCTTAAAATTCTGATTATGCTACTTAAAGGTCTTTAGAGCTTCATCATAAATTAATTTTTTCCACGTTACTTATTTTAGGAAATAAGCTTTAAATAGGAAGCAGTTTCTGTACTTCTTCTTTAAAGTTGGTTTTAAATAGAGAAGTGGGGAGAGTAATACTATGCATTTTTTTTGCCTTGTCAGCAATATAATTCCACTTTTCTCTGTATTTTTCCTCCTGAGGAAAAATAGTTTCTTCTCATAAAAGATGTAGTCTACTAAATTTGGACTCTTAAGACCTGCATATTTCTAGGATGTTATGTGTAGATTGCACAGTCATCTTAATGGTGTGTTTTGTTTGGTTTTTCTGTCACCATGTGCAATTTCTTTCTGCTTTTGATGTCTGTTTCTTTCAGGAAGAAAATGAAAATATTTTCTGAGTCTCACAAAACTGTTTTCGTTGTGGATCACTGCCCCTACATGGCAGAATCATGCAGGCAGCACGTGGAATTCGATATGTTAGTGAAGAACCGTACCCAGGGGATTATTCCTCTGGCACCCATCTCCAAGTCCCTGTGGACCTGCTCAGTGGAGTCATCCATGGAGTACTGTAGAATAATGTATGATATTTTCCCTTTCAAGAAGCTGGTAAGTTCTGCCAGCCATGCTGCATATCGTGCTTGATACATGTTTTATTTAAGTCTTTTAATCTTTGTGGTGTTTAGAGTGAAATACCAAATATAGTTTATCAATTAAAATTTATTTTTGCTGTTTATATACTTTATAGTCCTTTAATTGGTTGTGGTAGTATATGAATCTCATTACGTGTTTAATTTTGGAACCTTTCCTTGTCTTACTGCCACTTTACAACTTGGTGCAAAACACAGAGAGCTGCTTTAGGGCAACTTAGAGATTTATTATTGTGCTCTCCTGAGCTATGACTTTACAAAAACATGAGTGAAGTATTGTCTCAAGTTGAATTTTGTTGCTAAACACATGTGGTAGCGCTCCATAAGAGTTTTGGGATCAACTTTGAAGGAATTCTGGGCTTTAGGAAGAGGTAGAATCATCATGAAACGAGAGCTCCTGGTACACACAGCTCCTTGTTTAGAAGACCATATTTTCTTAGTGATGTTTATTAGATCTTGGTAGATATCTACCCCATGATGTACTGTGACAGATCTTGGAGAATGATGTGCAGTTTACAGTATTAGAATTCACCTTATTTTGTAGCTGTTCTACTGGAAATATTATCTGATTCTTAAAATGCTAATGTTTGGAAAATCTAATTTGGTGTAGAAAATGATTTTGTGGCATACAAATATAAGTAGAAGTTGTTCATCATATTACTAAGGGGAAAACTGAATACAGCAGAAGTGTGTGATTTTTGTGGGTTTGTTATTTTGAGTTTGGTTTGTCATTGCACGTTATCTCCCTACTATCAGAAAAAAGAAGTGCAGTTCGTGTTTGTTTGGATTTGGGGAAGTAACAATGCAACGGCTGTTATCTTAATGTGCTTTTTTGGTTCCTTGTAGGTGAATTTCATTGTTAGTGACTCTGGGGCTCATGTGTTGAATTCTTGGACTCAAGAAGATCAGAATTTGCAGGAGGTATGATTTGTAGCCGTTCTTTTGTAATTCTGACTTCATTGTGAAATAAACATTTTGTTCAGTATGAAATAACTGGTTGATTACAATGTTGGTGGATCTAGTCTGAAATTGTTGTATAACAGAATTTCAAGTAGCTGCCTGTGAGCCTGGATTATTCTATAGACAAGACTTGAAAGAATCCAGTGTCTTTAAGTATAGACTTAAATATTTAAAATTAACGTTATGAAGAAATTAGTTACGTATTTCTTCTGTAATTTGGTGCTGCTTCTTGAACTTAAATTCTTTTTAAAAACATTTACATGAGAGGCAAATAACCTGTGTTAAATACATTAATTGTAAATATCCTCTTTGTGGTCATACTGAAAGGGCTCATTCTCTGAAAAATTTACTTTGTGGAGGAAATGCATTTCCAAATTCTCAGAAAATAAAAGCGGAAGACAACTAACAATGTTAGAATGTCCTTCAGATATTTGATATAAGTTGTTATTATGGTCAGGTGTTTTTCTGTAAAAAATGAGAATATTTAGTCCCAATGAATAAATTGAATTGCAAAGGATAATTTAGGGCCAAATGTTTTCCAGAAAGCTGCCAACATGATAATGCTCATTAACTGTTCAATTGCTTTTGTCCCAGCAATGTTGATTTGCATGTCCAGTGTGTTCAAAGGCTGCCTTTTCGCTGCTGGTTTGAACGCTGTGGGAGGTCCCTTTGGGTAACAGTTGTTTGTTGTGCCCAGCTGATGGCGGCGCTGGCAGCGGTGGGGCCGCCGAACCCGCGCGCAGACCCCGAGTGCTGCAGCATCCTGCACGGGCTGGTGGCGGCCGTCGAGGCGCTCTGCAAGATCACCGAGTACCAGCACGAGGCCCGCACCACGCTCATGGAGAACGCCGAGCGCGTGGGCAACCGGGGCAGGATCATCTGCATCACCAACGCCAAAAGGTGGGGGAGATGGGTGCCTGTGGGTGTGCTGCGGCTCCTGCCCCTGCACAGAGCGGTTCCAGATATTCCCACAAGGGTTGCAGGCGGCTTCTTTGCGCAGGTCCTTGTTAGAGCACTTCTCACCTTATCAAAGGTTTTGTTTATGGGGGTCTAACAGCAAAAAGTCAAGTTTCAAAGATTTCCCGCTTGAGATTGTAGAAGAATATTCAGTGGCTTTGAAGAGGAGGATTGATGAATCAGCCTTAAAAGAAATCCACCATTTCTTTGTAGTGACAGCCATGTTCGGATGCTGGAGGATTGTGTTCAGGAGACCATTCATGAGCACAACAAACTTGCAGCTAACTCTGACCAGTGAGTATGCTTTTTACAGAGTGTCTTGGATCCTCTGTGAAATATGGATGTGTTTTTGTCACAAAACTCACTCTGATAAGCTATTTGAATGAATGTCTGTGTGGAGCAGAAGGTGGTGAATCATGATATCGTTGGCTGAGAGCTGGTGTATGATCATTATCTTTCCAGTATCATCCTTCATCCTAATAGGACAGGATTTCTTTAGCTTTGTTACCCTCTACATCTGCTCCAAAATGAGACACATAACTGTACCTTGTTATACACTGTGCTTTTAATCACTAATTCATCTGGTGCAGTTTTTCTTGATAATACTGTATTACTTTTATGTTCATCTTTCTTTGACTAAAACAGCTAACTTCTTTGAAACTAGTTTTTTAAGTTTCTAAATGACTATTGCCTGGCACTTCACTTGAGATAAAGAATCTTGAAATACAGAGTGCATCTCCTCTGAGAAGTCTTTCTCCACCATATGTTTTGTCTAATTAAACTCTGAAGTGTTTGGCCGTGGGACTGTGTTGCCTTGTAAAGTTGTAGTAGGTTGAGATCGTATTCCTGGTTGCTCCTCAGGCACTTTAATAGCAGAAGCCACAGTCTGCTATTTTTTCCTGCTGCAGTTGTAGTTTCATGGATGTATAAAGGGTCCTGCTGGGGAAATTAGGTGTTAAATCCATTGTAAAGACAGGAAGGTCTCATTCCTGTAGGTAGAGGTGTGGTACAATATCTGTATCACTCCAAACCTCCACATCAGCATATCAGCATATATCCTATTACATGTCCCATTTCTCTATGCTGTTTGGGGTAGTTGTTTTTGTGTTCCCTGGAGTCCCCTCATTCATACCTACACTTGGAGACACAAATCCTGTGTCGTGTCAATATTCAGCTGAATCAAGCTGATCAGATTGCACCAATTAAGGACTTACTCCATTGATGTGTCCGAAAAGAAGCACAGTGCTATAGCATCTGAAGAGCAAGAAATGTTAGGCTTTTATTTTTAATCTGGTAAGAACTTACTTTGAAGTCTGTGCTTTTGAAAATCGTATCTGTAACCTAGTTTCTGCAGCACACTTTCAGAAACAACATGTTGTTAACATATGTTATGATTCTGTGCTTTAGATATCAGAGTTAATTTAATTTTAAGAGATAGTCTGTAGCCGTACTGTAGGCTAAGCAAAATGTTTTTGTTTTTAAGTCTAATGCAGATTCAGAAATGTGAACTGGTGTTAATCCACACGTACCCAGTTGGTGAAGACAGCCTTGTTTCAGATCGTCCTAAAAAAGAGGTGAGGAGCTTAAAATGAGAAAATTTATCCCAGGATTAGGAACCATGTCAGACTGAAAATAGTGCAAATTATTCTCAGTTGTTCAGTAGCAAAAGCACATGTGGTGGTTGTTTGAAACCAAGTACATACAAAATATCTGTAATATATTCTGCTGTTCAGCAGTCTGCTCTGCATTTTAATGTGCTGTCTGTAAGAAAAGACTCCAGAAAAATATCTCAACATGAAAGGCATGTAGTGCTGCATATTATTTGGTATATAAAAAGGACTATAAGGGGCTACCTTCCTGTGATTCATTTCTACAGAACTCTGCTGTAGTTGTGCTAAAAAATTGTCAGTGGAAGATAATAAATTGACTAGTTCTCTCTCTAAGGCACTCACTAGGTTTGGGTCTTGGGATTTCTTTTTTTGGTTGCTTGGGGGTTCTTGTTTTAGGGCTTTTGGGGGTTTTTTGTTGTTGTTGTAATTTTTCTTGTGCTAGTTTCGTTTCGTTTTGTTTTTGAGCCCCAGCCCAATGTTCTTGTTGGCTAGGGAAGAAACCAAGTGCATCTTCTAGCTTGTGTTTATTTGCATTGTGTATGTATGATGCACTTACAGGTAGACATCTAAAAATTACTTTGCTAAAAATTACTCAGCAGGTAAAAGAATGAAAAAGTTTGCCCAGAGCTGCTGTTAAGATTTATTCCCCATGTTGTGGTACCAATTTTTCCTCTTAAGAATTAGTGACTCACATTTTTTAGCACACTTTTTTTTGTAGGAACTGCATCTGTAGCATAAGCTCAAAATTCAGAATGCAAATAGTTTTTGCTTCTTCCTTGGTAGTTTCCCCTGGCATGGGTTTTTGGGTGGTAGTTTTAGGAGCATAAATGCTTATTTGGGAGTTGATCAAACTGTACTGTTGAATGATACCTCAGCCTAAACCTTGAATTCCATATATCAATTTATTTCAGCTCTCCCCTGTTCTAACCAGTGAGGTGCACAGTGTCCGTGCAGGGAGGCACCTGGCTACAAAACTGAATCTTCTGGTACAGCAACACTTTGATCTGGCTTCAACCACAATAACTAACATCCCTATGAAGGTAATGTGTCTACAGCTCTGTGTTAACCAGCTGCATCACTTCTAAATGTGTTTGAAAACTTTTGATGTTTATTTTAATTGACTTTTTACATTGTTTTTCTCTCCATATCATATTTTCTGTTTTGTTTTTTTTTTTTATTAGCCCACATTCAATGTCTGTGACCAGGTTAGTAAAAACAAAGAAGGGAAAAAAAAAAGTAAAGAAGGATCACAGAACAAAACATTGTATTGCTGAATCTCAATTTTTGATGTAGCGATACAAGTGTTATTTCAGTTCTGTTTATATTACTTTATATAAATACAATCTCGTTTACTTCAGATCAATTTGTCTGTGATTCTTTTGTCTTTTTCTAGTTGTGTTTAGATATTCTTGACCCTTGTGCATTATTATAGTGGCATAGTGAGTCTCTTTTTCCTCTGTTTCATTATCATGCCCACCCAACATAAAGGTGTTTGTAACTAATAGCTGCTTTTTGACCAAGGGTTTTCCAGTGAGTTTTCTACTCTGAAGATCCATAAACATGAGATGGAGACAGGATATATATACATAGTTAAGAAAGATAATCAGTTAAGCATCTTGTGGTGGAAGTTAATGTCCATATATTTAATTTTTTTTGATACTTGGAAATTAGTGTGGTTGAGAATGTCAAGTATTAAGTTGACAGTAATTTTCTGATCAGGCAGCAAGAGACAATTGAGACAGAAGTGTCAGTATTCAAACAAAAAGAGCCAGGGGCAGGTAACTTCCATGTTATAAACAATTCATTAAGTTCTAACGCAGTCAATCATTAATTGCATCTTTGAAAACTAGCAGTATTGTATGGATTTTAGAAGTTAAAACATGATACCAAAATAATTTTCACAGCTTTTATGAGTTTGATGTGGGTCATGGCATAAATGTGACTTCAGTTTGCAAATACCTTGTCTGTAACTTTCTGACCTGTGTGCTGCTGGTGTGCCTCTCCCTTCTGCCTTTGTCCATATAGTAATAGACTATGTTGGGTTCTCTTTGGTTTTTTTCTTTGTTTTTAATTGTTTTTCTTTTTAAACTTGGAGTAAATTATCAGAGTTACTGTTCTGTTTTTGCTAATCCTCTGCAGCTGTTTAAAGATGCAGTGCCCTCTTTACAAAAATACATTTTTTTTTAGTTATAAACTTGCAGCTGCAAGTGCACTTCTTACCTTAAGCTTAAGAAATAGTAAGTTCAAAGTGTGGGTTTTGATTTGGATTCTTGAGTCTTGGTTATGAAAAATAATTGTCACTCCACCCTGCAGTGACCCTTTGTTGCTGCTCAGTAAGCCGTAACTTCTGGTGTTTATTTAACATTTTGAAGGCTTCCTTAACTTCACTAATTTAAACAAAGTAGTTAAGCCTAGTTTTTACCTTTATTTGATACTCTGCACCCTGTGATGACACTTGCAAAAACATGAAGAGGGTTTAAAAAAAAAGAAAATACGATGAAAAGCAGTTGGCTGCATCTTTAAATTGCTCAGAGAGCAAACAGTTTCCTCAACATTGCAATCCCGTTGTTGTCTGAGGCACTTGGAGGCTTTTTGTTTTCTTCTGGACTGAAAGGCAAATGTAGAATCATTCATTTAAGAAAATGCTGATCTCTAGCTAAAATATTTCTATTTCTGTCTACCTTTCTCTTTTGAAGGAAGAACAACATGCTAACACATCAGCCAACTATGATGTGGAGCTGCTTCATCACAAAGAGGCACACGTGGATTTTTTAAAGAGTGGTGAGTAGAAATGGTGCTCTGAAGGTGGCTTTTGATCAGCCTCTTTGGGAATATTCACAAAGGAAGATTGTGAGCTTCAAATCCATGTAAATTTCAGGCTCAAATAGAAAATATTTCAATTATTCCTTGCAACCCAAAAAACTTCATTTGTAATGTTGGCATTAGAGTTTTACTCATTGACATATTTTAGTACAGCTATAGGAATATAGCAGTGAGAAAATAGGTGAAATTCAACATATGTTCAGGATATTGCTGAGAGATTTGAAGGACATGTCAGCTTCTTACTGAGATATAAAAAGTAGGTAAAAGACCAGATGTGCAGGGAGATGTTACAAAATGAGGTCCCTCTTGTGGGTATTTGTGCAAAATTATGCCTTGCACAATTGAGCTTTGTTAAGTAATAATAGTTTGCATCACATCCCACAGGCCTGTTTATGACAATAATTGCTTTGGAAAAAACAAGACTTGTTTGGCTGTTGAGCTTTTTTGTTGTATTGAAATACCTGCTATCTTTTTTTTTTTTTTTTTTTTTTTTGTAAATTTGGAATTATTGCCTAGTATTCCTCTGGGATGAATTTTGTTGAGGAAACTGCCTGATGCAAAACTTCGTTAAAAATCAGCTTATGTGACTTCTGTATTAGTAGAATTAAATGTTATATGATCCATAAGTAACCATTTTGGGGAGTTTGTGCTTTTTTTCCATTACTTAGAGGAAGAGGAGGTAACTCCTTTGTCATCTCCAAGTGCTGCCCTCCAAATTCTAGGGGAGTGGATGACTATAAAGATTGATGAAAAGCATTGGGTGTCCCAGTAATGACTTCAGCCTCAGCTGAACTGGTGTTATGATGTTGAAATCTTGAAGCTTTATTGCCAGGGCTCAGAAGCAGTTTTGTAAAACCTGTTGGCTCAAGGAATTAGGTCTGCTAGAAGAACAGAGACGTGAACTCGTGACAGCATTTCCTCTTCACATCTTCCCCATCAGAACTTTGAGAGGAAAAAGTCTCTACTTAGATGCTGTAAATTTTGGGTTCTTTCATTTGTTTCTAAATACATATTTCAGCTGTAATAGCTCTGGTGCTAGGAAAGCAGGAATTCAATTGCATTGGTCTTATTCCTCTGAAATGTTGCCAAGGAATTTTCAGATTAAATAAATTTGCCCTTCAGATACTCAGAGAGAGAATTTCTTAAATTGTTCCAGTTAATTTAATGGAAAATCCCCCAACTATTACAAGTTACCTGCATGGCTGATAAGCACATCAAATGAATCCTTCATGAATAAATGTCTTTGATAGGAAATAAAACCTGTTGTAAGATTAGACTCAACCCTACTGTACTACAGTGTTGCATGTTGATGTACCTGTGTCATTCCTCCCAAATATTGTGCTGCTGTAATTCTGAAACTTCTGCAGTTAATCCTGTTAATCCTTTCCTGAGACAATGAGAGTCAAAGATCATAAAGATTCTCAAAACTCTATAGAAGAAATGTAGTTTAATGTAAAGGAGTGTTGATAATAGGTGGTTTAAGGCATTTAGGTGGCTCTTGCAAGATCAGTGAGACTTTGTATGAAAGTATTTTAACAATAAAGCATCTGTGGTCAGTAGAATGCATTGAGAGAACTCAGGCTGAATCTGACATGGCAAAGAGACTGGACAGTGAGGCCAAATACTTTTTCCCCAAAAAACTAAACTTGTCAGATGTGCCTTTCGATCAGTTTAATTGACTTTGGGAATGTAGTATGTACAAGAAACAATCAGCTCTAGTGTTTGAGAGTTCTGATTTCTGTGTGCAAAATTTAAAAAAAGATACTGTCTTAAAAGTCCTGAGCATTTTAGCAGGAAAAAATTGCCTGTTATTGATAGAACTAAACATATGTGGAACTTTCTTACTGTCAAATCAAAAAATTAGGTATCTAAGTTTTAAATTTGCATTACATTGTGTCTATGTTCATGTTACATACACTTTGTACCTTAAAAGTTGTTCTGCTGTAATAAAGAAACTAGTTGATCACCCCCTTTTTCTGCCTTTCTCTGCAGGTGATAATCACATGGGTGGCAATAGCAGAGAAGGCACATTTAAGGAAACTGTGACACTGAAATGGTGCACTCCACGAACCAACAGTGTGGGTAGGTGACATGGAATCCTCCAGAACTGGTTGGTAACTTGTACAAATGCGAGTACAGGAGAGAAAGGGAAGATCTGAGGTAACATAGGAATCGTGTGGCCATTCAGCTCATGCACTCTCTTAACTATTAGCAATTTATGTTGACTCATTGAGCCAGCAGGCTGAAAATACAGATAAGAGAAATAAGAGCAGACAGACTGTTCAGTGAAGCAGTTCAGGAGATAAAGAATTAGGGTTCCTGCTGGAAATAGGGCTTGGGAATGTATGAGATTGTCAGAGCTGTGGGTGCTTGGGAGTCCTCCCAGTGAGGAGATGGTGAAAGGAGCGGACTTTGAGATTGAGAGGCATCTAGACTTCTGCTCATTGTGGACTAGCCTCCTCCTCTTCCATTCTTTTATTTTGTGGACTGTTTTTTCTGACTCTGGAATTACACTCAACTTTTCTACTCGTTTATTTTTCAGAACTTCACTATTGCACTGGCGCATACAGAATTTCACCAGTAGATGTAAATAGCAGACCTTCTTCCTGCCTTACAAACTTTCTCCTTAATGGTAAATTTGTGTCCTTGGCTAATTATTCAATGTTTTAATTTTTAATTCTGTAAATAGAGCACTTAGCACATTTTGGTTTGTATAGCAGTAATGTCTATAGACTGTAAAAATGCTGAGTTTATTTTAACACATCCTATAAATAAGAGAAGAAAGTTGTTAAATGTCCTCCAAGGCAAATGTGTTTTGGAGCTTAAAGATGGGAGGAAAGATGCAAAGAAGGAACAAGTATTGAAATGGAGGTTTGTATGTTTCCAAACAAAATGGCATTACAAACATCCTTTTAATGGAATGTTTCCTTCAGTCAGGTCATTTGATTGTCTAAATGTGCAGTGGTTTTCTTAAACACTATATCTTAGTGTATTTTTCCCTAGAGATTGTGTAGTGAAAATGTCCTTTGATTAATAAAAATGGTTAGAACCAAAATTAATAACATATTTCAGATAAGCACACGCTTCTGATTTTTGTCATTTTTGCTTCCTGATAAAAAGAAACTTATTTGGAGAATGCACCCTTTTATGCTTGGTGTATTTTACTGAAAATAGGACAAAAGCAGTTTTATTTCTCTGCCTGAAGAACAGTGTCCATTTTAAGCATTAGCAAGGGGTATCAACTGATACCTTTATACTCAAAAGGTTATTTTATTACTTTTTGGAGGTTGCTTTTAATGAGAGTGTTTCTCCAGCAGGGTCATTGGAATGCTTTATGAATGTGTATCTTTTCCTAAGAATAATATTGATTGGTTGGTCCAGGAGAGGCTTTTTGGTGTTGCTTTGTAAAATTTTAAGGCTGTTCTGTGTCAAGACAATGAGGAGATGGCAGTTTCTTGTTCAGCTGGGTGAGAACACCACCTTGGTGGGTTCAGATTCTTCTTGGCTGAGCACAAACCTGTATTTATGCAGCTCTGAATTTAAAATTGCAGCACACAGTAGCGAATGAAACTGATCTCCCTTCCATCAGGTCGTTCGGTGTTGTTGGAACAGCCACGCAAGTCTGGCTCAAAGGTCATCAGCCACATGCTCAGCAGCCACGGGGGAGAGATTTTCTTGCATGTGTTGAGCAGCTCCCGCTCGATTCTGGAAGATCCCCCCTCAATTAGCGAGGGGTGCGGCGGGAGGGTCACTGACTACAGGATCACAGTAAGGGTCTTTCTGTCCTACACTGCTGCTTCTATCAGGGACAACAGATGCAGTCATGTGGGAAGGAAATGTTGGAGTGGACTGCATGGTCCAGCTTCCTATGTAATAAATACCTTGATAGATATTTAGTACAAAATACTACATTTGTTAATTGTTAGCCCTGCTTTATAAAATGCTTTCTGTGTCAAGGAATGCTTCCTTAATGCACTAGGAGTGTTTAGTTTGTTCTGGTTCTAGAAAAACATTTTTCTTGGTAAGTTTCTTCTGTGGCTTGGATACACATAGGACTGTATCGTGCTTATTGTCAAAGGATAGATTGCACATGAGTGGTTTGTACAATAAATAGAAAAGATGAAGTCAGCTTTGAACCCTGGTGTCAGACAATCAGACAATCAGCTGACATGCATTTTGTTTGTTGTTTATTTTTGACATCCTTGATATCTCTTGTAAACAAGCAGAAGTTCCTTCTGGAAAAAGTAATTCTTCCCATACATGAACTACCTTGCAGATCTGGAAGTCCTCCTCATCAAAACCCGTACATTGATTTTTACCTCCTATTTCTGTGCCCCTGTGTTTGTGTTCCCCCTGGTTAATGCATGTCCATCTGAGAGCTAGAGACAGGGCTGTGCTTGGTAGGGTCAGGTGTGGCAGTGGGATGGTACAAAGTTAGTGATAAGCAAGGCTAAGCTGTTTAGCCCGTTCACTGAAAGTTTCTTTGTTAGAGAAATGCCTAATTGTATCTTGTTTGGTTATCATTAGGATTTTGGTGAATTTATGAGGGAAAACCGATTAACTCCTTTTCTAGAGCCCAGATATAAGATCGATGGAAGTCTTGAAATTCCATTGGAACGTGCAAAAGATCAGTTAGAGAAACATACTCGTTACTGGCCTATGATTATTTCTCAGACCACCATCTTCAACATGCAAGCTGTAAGTAACCTGGGCTGTGTAAATTTTTGTTCTGTTCCTAGATTGCGTCCCCTTGTCACTGGATGAAATACCAACTCTGTTGGGTGATAAATCCCTTGCCACAAAATCAGTTTATTTTCAGCTTTATTTCTACTGAAGTAACTGTATTTAATGCAGTAGATTATTGGAATGCCATTTAAATAAGGTGGAATATTTGAACCTGACAGCTGCAGTGCTGCTGGGTAAAGAAAGCATCTGCTTATACTTGGAGTTAGTACTAAACCGAGGGTAAGAGGGTGGGGTTTTGTTGTGTGTTGTTCCATTGCTTTTGATTTTATTCTTCTTGTTGCTCTCCTGTGATGTGCACACGTTTTCTTGTTCATTTCTGTTTTGTCCTGCAGGTAGTGCCATTAGCCAGTGTGATTGTAAAGGAAGCAATGACTGATGAGGATGTGCTGAATTGTCAAAAAACAATATACAATTTGGTAGACATGGAGAGGAAGAACGATCCACTGCCAATTTCAACAGTTGGTACCAGAGGAAAGGGGCCAAAAAGGTTACATGCATATCTCTCTTTGTTGATGCTGGACTATTTTCAGAAATACTCTGTTGACAATGTTTTCATACCAAATTTTTGAAGTATGGCTAAAAATAATACATAGTAAACTAACTGCTGTATGTGCACCACCCAAATGCTGTGAATACTTCACCTGTATCATTTAGGGGCTATAACATTACTGCTCTATGTTAGGGAAAAAAGCTCTAATTTTATTGCCTAAGAATTTAAATATGTTAAAAATATTAAATCAAAGATAGTCATCAGGAAAGGTGAGAGATTGATACAAATTGGACAAACAAAGTGGAATAATTTCAAATTAATAAAAAGGAAAACTTAAGTATATTATAAATGAACAGTGCATTAAAACTGGTATATATGAGAACAGTTAAATCCTTTTGAAACAGTTATTTAAAATATGGGGTGCTTCTTTAAAATAAGCATAGAATATTCTGATACCTCAGTCATTTGGATGTGTTCCTTGTATTTTCAAGAATTGGTTGAAAAGAAACTCTGATTTGCCTACATGACAGGGAGTTGCTGACAGTAGTGTGGTGTAATTCTTTCTTATTTTTTTTAACCCAAATAATGTAATAATTCATTTGCTTGTCAGTACATGAGTGGCCCTCTGACATTGCATTGTTAGCAAGCACCTGAGAGATTTTACAAGTGCCTTTTGGCAGTGAGGTCTTGTGGAACAACATGATTTCAGTGGACATATTCCATCTCAATTTAAACTTCACTCTGGGTGTTAACTGGAAATGTTAATGTGATTTCAAGAATGGAGTAATCCCAGGAGGGGAGACTTTCTGTACAGGAGGACAGACGATCTCTTTGGAGTTATTTTTGGTTTGGGGGTTCTTTTTTTGTTTGTTAAGGTCTGCATTCATTAAGTAGTTGAATGACTTTGGTAATCCTTCACATGGTGTGTTTTTCTTGGCCTTTCAGAGATGAGCAGTACCGCATTATGTGGAATGAGCTGGAGACCCTTGTCCGAGCACACATAAACAACTCTGACAAACACCAGCGAGTCCTCGAGTGTCTCATGGCGTGCAGGAGCAAACCCCCGGAGGAGGAGGAGCGCAAGAAACGAGGCAGAAAGAGAGAAGACAAAGAGGACAAGTCAGAGAAGTTGGGCAAAGACTATGAATCAGATAAGCCATGGCAGGAATCAGAGAGGTACGTTTTCTGAAGTGAAATCAAAGTGTAGCATAACTTTTGTTCTTAGCGGTTGACCACTTAGCTGGGTGTTTTAGCTTGAGGAGTTCCTGCTGTTGGATTCTATCATAACCACACCACCTATTAGATGTTAAACTGCTTTGTGGGAATCTAAAGCATGGCTGAAAACGTGGGACAAGCAGTTGTTTCCTTTGAGCTGTAGATAGTTTAGTGTTCATGTTGATTAAACAACCCAGCTTGATTTGGCTCTTCTCTTCAGCTGAACATAAGGATTAATGTCCATTTCTCTCCTGTTTGTAATTCATGTTGTTATTGTAGCTTGTCTAAGTGGTCAGCACCTGTCAGTCTGTTCTGTGTTGTTCCTTCCTTCAAACTACTTTCTGAAGAGATCCCAAAAGCTCACAGTAATAAGCTTAATTTGCATGTGTTTTGTGCGTGCTGGGAGCATGTAGGATAGGAGGACCTTTTCATCTACACTGCTGTCACCATGCTGATGAGCTTCCATGCCTTCCTGTGTATGATCATTGCTACAGCTTTGCTTTCACACATAGAACAGAAATGGGGACTGAGATAAAAGGGATTTGGTGTAGAATGTGTCTGAATTCACCTAGAGAAGATAATAGGAAATTGTATGGTATTTGTAGATGTATTTATTTTTATTTAGTCTTTCCTTCAAAATTCAGATACCAATTGTCTCAACACTGAAGTGAATGTATTAAGAACCTTCCCTTTATGTAAGGCTTTATCCAGAAGATTATTTGGCTAGAATTCCCTATTGTTTGTCACCCATTCCAAGGGGTCAAAAGAAATTTTCTTATGGTATGGGTCCTGTATAATTTCGAGGAGTACAGATTGGTATCAAGAATTATGTCCTGCTCAGGCATATTTTTCCTTCCCTCTCAAAAAGGTTAAAAGGTCTTTTGGATCGGGAGAAAGAAGAACTGGCAGAAGCTGAAGTTATCAAAGACTCCCCTGATTCTCCTGAGCCCCCCAACAAAAAGCCTCTCATTACAATGGATGAAATGCCCACGGTTGAAAAGGCAAAAGGTAAACCAGAACAATTGCAACAGATTATTTCTTTTAAAGGTAGATGTTGTTGCATCAGTCTGTGTTTTCTAAAGTAATGAGGTGAATCATTTTGGAGTTAAAGCTAAGTCAGTGAAGATCATCTTTAATTAAATGCTAAATGCTGCGAAATAATTGAAAAACATGTTAACCTCACCAGGTCTGTGAAAAAAAGGGAGATGCCAAGACACTGTGTGGCTGTGCTGATAGACTCTAGGGTTGACAGGGGGTTGGCCATGTTCCTGCTGGTGCTGTTTGAGCTACTGTATGTGAGAAATGCTGTTTGAGGGCAGGTATCAGAAATCACTGTCTCCTGCTAATGAATATCAACTTGCCTAAGCAGTGCAATTGTCAGAATGGGCAGTTCTCACTGACTTCTCTTCCTTGGTGTGAATTATTTGCTATCACAGTGGCTGAGCTGATGCTGAGATTCTGCATTTAAAGCAGAGTCCATCTCATGTGCAGCAACTCCCCAGCCATTAT
Source organism: Coloeus monedula (assembly GCF_965178545.1). Classification (NCBI taxonomy): domain Eukaryota; kingdom Metazoa; phylum Chordata; class Aves; order Passeriformes; family Corvidae; genus Coloeus; species Coloeus monedula. The sequence continues at coordinate 15,071,473 of NC_138784.1, forward strand.
CACTTTGCATATTTTGCATTTATTTAGCCCCTGTTGTAAGGTTTTTTAATCTTAGTAGTTTTAACATGTTGTATTTTCATAATCTGTAATTCCTTTAAGATGTTATAATGATGTAATGTTAATTCAAAAATTTCATCACTTAGACTCTTTTTACTTAAAATTTTAGGGCCAATGTCCTTGCTGTCTTTATGGAGCAACAGAATTAATACTGCCAACTCTAGGAAGCACCAGGAATTTATTGGTCGGTTGAACTCTGTCAACAACAAAGCTGAGCTGTATCAACATCTGAAAGAAGAAAATGGGTTTGTATCAGGAAATGCATCACCACCCATATCTTGGCAGTAGTCAGTGTGGAGTTTGCAGCATTAGATACTACTCTTTTGATGATTAAAATATCTAAATACATTCCTTTGCTTCTCAGCACTGATGGAGAACCAGAGCAGTGTTTGCTTCTCTTTGCCTCTGTGCCGAGCAAGGCTGACTGCGGAGAGCTGGGCTTCCCTGTGCCTCAGGGACTGCCCTTGCAGCAAAACTCTTATTAAACTTCAGGGGGTTAAATAGTAGCTGAGGTGTTTTGCTTGCTTTAGTTTCCGAAGAAGTGGCTGATACAGAAATATTGTTGATAATAAAGTGGTTGAATCTTAGGCTGTGCTGTAATGAAGTTGGCAGTAGTCTGTGTTCTACGAAAAACACTGGAAACCAAACCAGCCTCCTCTGAAGGAAATCAGATGATGGTAGACAACGCTCAGTGTAAGAAGGGTGAAAATGAAGTCCTTGAAACAAATTGCCAAAGCTAAGATTTTCAAAATAGATTCTCTGGTTATATGAATATTCTGCAGTCACATGAATATTTTGTGTTTTGGTGAGGTTGATAATGGATGGGTTTTCACAGCTGAAATGTATCTCTGCAGAAACCTTTGCTTTATGATTGCTGCTTAAAGAAGTATTAAGAGGAGATAAGATTGCATATGTTGGGGTAGGGAGAGATAGGATAGTTAGTGAAGTAAAAAATATTTATGAAAGCATTTAAATGTGATTTTTTTTTTAAGCTATTGATTGTTCTTTCAGTAACAAGCCTTACCAATTGTTGTCTTGCATTTCAGAATGGAAACGACAGAAAATGGAAAAGCAGGCCGGCAGTGAGGATTAATTCTGTTTCTCAGGACAAAACTTGGCCAAATAGCAAAAATATTTAATGCTGGAATTGCTCTTGGTACTGTTTCAATACAATTGTATAGCTCTGGTTTGATTGGTTTTTACATTTTTCTAGTCCTATTTTTGCTATGAAGTTTGAAATCTGCATATCACGTTAAACGAGCTGTGTGCAAATTGGAGATGTCCTGGAGTGTTTTCCAGTTGAGCTTTAGGATGAAGAAAACCTCTGCTGCCATGGAGTAAATCAAGTAATCAAAAATGTTAGTCAGCTTTAAAGTCCTTGCCCAGAAGCATTGGATACTATTTCAAAATCAGTGATGACTGTCTAAAAAGAAAAAAAAATTCAAGTAATTTATAATAAGCTGATAACATTGTTAATTTTGGTTCATGAATACTTTTTATTTATATGAGGATTCCTCAGGAGTTCAGAATTATGGAAAAGACTGCACGCTGAGTACCCAGACACTGAGCTGAGAGAGTGCCAGTCTTGGTTTTCATCTGAGGGGTGGGAGGGTGAAGGGTTTTACAGGTAAAAATTGTTGGTTTAAGGACTTTTAAAAAATGGAATGTAAATGGTCTTTAGAAAGCAAAGCCTTTCAGGTTGTTGTGTTGGAGTTAAGGCTTTGTAAGCAGAAGTACAATAAAATTTTTTGCTAATAATTATTTTTTGATGAAGTGTGTTCTGTAAGGTACTTGTGGTTATATGTCTGAGAGACTGAATAGGAATGGCTGTGAAATGATAAAGTAGGTAATCTGTCCTCAGTTTCTTTGAGTAGAGCCTCTTCTACTGGGGAGTAGAATTCTCAACTGGGGAAACTCAGCCAGTGTCTGTGATCTGATCCCTTGTAAGATTTTGGGTTGTCTTCCACATGGGCTAAGGAAAGATGAATTACTGAGCTTTCCAAGTGTGTCGGCCTTCCTCTGATCTGCATCTGGCTTCTGTAAGCAACTGAAGGGCTCACAGATTGGATATCTTGCAGTTGATTGAGACACATCTTGGAGATTTTCTAAAAGTAAATCAATATATTCATATTCACCTGCAACTTTAAATACCACAGTTCCTGATGTAAAGATCTGAACACAAATATTCTTCACTTAACATTTGTGACTGAATCCTTTTTTCAGCTGTGCTAAAGTACCATGAATAATTTCAAGGTGATTATTCAGCCACTCTGATGCAGGTGTGTTTTCTGTTAAATGATTTTAGAACTGTTTTTACAGAGTGATTAAATAGTACTTGCATGGTAATATTTTCTATCATATTGTGAAATATTTGTAGCTTTTACAGAAGCAATTTGTAACTCTTGGAGATCCTAGTCTGAAGACTTCCATTGCTTTTATTTGTATTATTTCACTGAAAACAGAATGTCTTGCATCACCACATCTCTTGATACCCTATCTGAAATGTTCTGATGGAGAAAACTGCCACAAAATTATTGCTTCTCATAAGTCTCTGGGTTGTCTTAATGAGATTTTACTGCACATCACTCTGGATGTTTCTCTTGTTTACTAGAGGGGTTTTTAAGGCAGGGAGCTGGGGAGCATGTAAATGTCAGCTCTGCAATTTGCTAGGCTGGAGAGTTAGAGCTGAAAAGCTCATTCTGTGCCTTGGGAATTGTGTTACATCTCCTCATGTGCCATTAATATTCAGCTGCACTCGAAAATATGTACAGGCATTAAATACTTCATTAGCAGAAGAGAAATTTAATAGCACCTGCTATTAAAATACATATTTGTTTAGCTTGTTTACTAACTGTGTTCTCCACTTTTGGAGCATCTGCCAGGTCAGTCTGTTTGGTGGTGAAATGGGCGGGGCCTGGTGGCTGGGGGTCTGTATTTTAAGTACTTGGAGAGTCTTACAGGGATACAAGAGACTGCAAGGGCTGGTCTTTGCAGTTCTGGAAAGGGCATTCCATACTTCTCTGCTGCCCTGCACAGTGGCACTGGTGCTGCTTTGCTCCTGTTTCACACTCTGCTTTCAGCTTTAGGGAAGGTTTTGTCAGCTCTAAGAAGAGTTTGCAGATTAAAATTGGGATGTACGGATTAAGTAGTTTAATCTGTAATTATGTAATTGCAAATGCAGTTCATAATTAAGTTATGAATTGCATTTTGCTTATGATGATCTGGTAAACTGGAAGGATTTCAAAATGTTTGAAAAGTCCTTAGAAATTCTTTTGCAGAATTTTAGGAATTCTCTGTGGTCCTTGAACTGTCCCAGGTAGAAGCAGACAAGAGACAGTTTTACTGTAAAGAAGGCAAGCCTGGAACTTTAAAATGTATCTTTAAAGGTACATTGCACCAAATTACAGGAAGAGTTCAGTAGCTACCATTGCCTTTAGAAATGCTACATAGGATGCATTTACAGAAACACTAAAAAAAGTTTTGAAAGATTGAAAGGACAGAGACAATGTCAGGCATTTTTTGAAAACTCTAAAATTCCAAGCTAGCCTAGAGGCTCTATGGTTGTAGCACCTCTGAATTTCAATGGAAACATCATGTTTTGTAGTGGCCCTTCTGTGGCAGTTCTGCCTCTTCTATGTAAAATACGTATTTATGAATCAGGCAGACATAATAAATTGAGATTTGCTCAGCACTGACTGACCCCTCATCAGCTTAATGTGTATTTTCTTGTTCTGACTTTCACGGGGTTGTAATTCTACGCCTTCATCAGGAGATCCCTTTGCCTCCTTCACTTGGGTTCTGCTTTTGCCACTGTCTCTCTGTCAGGTGTAGGCCAAATATGTTCTATTCTAAATTGAAACATGGTAAAAATCACTAACTGCCTATTTATGTTTTTTCTGAGTATTAAGGGTAGCACCTTGTAATGCAATTTGTCTTTTTGTGGATTTGATCTTAATACCATTTAAAAGTTTTTAAAATTGAAGCCTCTGGATGTTGCCCTGGTTGTGCTGGGTGGTCAGAGCCTCTTGATAGTGGGGAGGGAGTTGGTATCTTGGTGGCTGGAAAGGTGGTGTGATGTGAGGGATTGGCCTGGGACACTGCTTGTGGGAGGGAAGTGGTCCTGAAGGTGGGATCCATAATGGAAGTGAAGGTGAAGCCCTGCACTCGTGTACAGGGGCTTTGCGAGGTCTCAGGGCATCCAGTTCCACATCAGTGTGGCTTAGCTGGGAGTTTGTCTGAAATGACACAGGCTCTGGTCCAGGAATCCTCCTGGGACACCTGCAAAGCCAGCAGCCCACTACTGCTAGCACCACGCCAGCAGTGGCACAAACACTGCTCAGTAAGGCACGTGGGCTCCTCCTCGTTGTGGAGTCGTTCTTGGCTTGGGGTGTTGGCCCAGTGCTGCTGCAAGGCCTGGGGAAGGGCTTTGTGCTGGCAGGGCAGTGCTCACTGTAGGAAATGCTGAAAGTCACATCGATTCTGTACTCTGGCAGCATGGCCTGGACAAAGCGTGGGCTCACAGACCCAGCTGGCACTCGCAGTTTCTCCAGGGCCTGCTGCATTTCGTCTTTCCCGCACCAGCTGGAAGATCTGTTGGCACTTGCACACAGCGAGCTGTTGTACCAGGAGATGACTGTGGAGCCGGGCTGCAGAGCTGCCAGTGCGATGTCTTTGGGGCTGCTGGAGTTCAGGAAGAGGGAGAGCTTCTCCAGGAACAGACCCACCCTTTTCCTCTCCCTCAGGAAAGAGGAGTGGCTGTTCTTGGTCCGCATGGTGAAAAGGTGGCACGGTACCTCGGGGGGCTGCAGGAGCTCGATGGTGAAGGATTCCCAGGCTGTCAGACCTCCGGAATCTGTAGCAGACAGCACAAATTCCTGAGGGGAATACTGGAAGTCGATCTCCAGGGGATAGCCATGCATGGCCTGCTGGGAGGTGTCAAACTGCAGCCAGCTCTCGGATCCCGACGGAGAGCCGTCAGCTGGGAGGATTTGTAGAGATAACTGAGTGGAGTTGCCATCTTCCTCATCATAAAATGTGTTGGCAGGTAAAGGGAAAAAGAACAGGCATCCGATGGTTGCTGTTAGGAAGTTAATGGAATGAACAAGCTTTGGGGAAGTGTTTGCTTGCCCTTTAGAGAGGAGGGAGAAAAGGGAGGGAAAGAATTAGGAAAAAATTGCTATCTCTTGCTGGATGATGGCAAAGAAAACTTGTCAGCCTCAGGACTGTGGAGTGTGCTGAAACTGAAACTTATAACAGTAAAGTCTTGTCCTTGATCACACCTTAACCTCATTTGTTAAGCATTTAGGTATCTGTTTATTTAAAGAGCTGTAAATATCCTCAACGTTTTGTCTAGTCCAAAATATTAGTCAGGTCTTGTATAGTCCCTTCCCAAACAATAATATCTCATTCTAGTAAATTTTACACAGAAATACCACAACATGGTATTGTTTCATCTTCTATTTCCAGCATTAATCATGGATTTTTTTGTTTGGGGATTTTATGAGAGTATGGGTGCCTGGGATGGGATTGCTGTGAGTGCTGCATGTCTGCCTGGTTTGAAGAGTTCCAGAGAATTTGGGAGCGGACACCAGGTAAGCTGGAGGATGATAAAGTGTGGGGACAAATCTGAAAGGAAATTTCCTCTCTGTCACTGTCAGGTGAAGTTTGCTACCAGGTTCAAGGAGTGAAGGATCACAACACAGAGTTCCTGCAGCTTGTGGCAAAAATGGTCCTTTCTTCTTGCCATTCCTGGATCATGTGTATTTGTGCTTTCTACACTTATGATAAGGACTAGTAAAATCGTGCCATATCCTTATATATTACCTAATGTAAATATTAGAGAGGGATTAATTCAGGACACAAATATTTAGGTCATAAATAGTCTGAGGACTGCATGGGTTCTAATACAGGAAACCAGAGACACCTTGCAGGGTGGATGAAAAGGTTAATGGCAGCTGTGTTCAGAAGCAGGAACAGAAAAGTAAACTTGTTTTTACCTTGAGTTACAGTCTGCAGCTCTTGTGAAGCAGAACATGGAGGAAGAATCCCTGCACTTTCCACAAACTGTAGTCTTTCAGATGAGGGAAACAGCCGGCTGCTTGGATCCAGGTGTGATGGCAGCAGTGTCTCACCCACCTCTGTGAAAGTGAGATCATTACAGTTCAAGGTGAAAGGTCCTTTAGATCTATGTGAAAGGAATCTTATGTAAATAATGTGTCACAGTGTTGGGAATACAGTTTAAAAGCTTTTATGGCATGTGATTGAAGACCTTCGCCAGTTTCTGCCAGCACAGGAAGGACCATGGGAAGCAGGCTGGAGTTCAACCTCCCCTTTAAAAAAGGAGAGAATGCAAGTGGCTTCTATCTCTGGAGAAGAAATAAATTTTTTTTTTAATATTTTTACATGGCCTGTGCTTGCCAGAGCGCTAATAACAGTATTGTGTTAGGGCTGTATTGTCCATCTGTGGGATTTGACAGATCATAGAATCAAAGAATGGCCTGAGTTGAAAAGGACCTTAAAGTTCATCCAGTGCCAGCCCCCTGCCATGGGCAGGGACACCTTCCACTGTCCCAGCTTGCTCCAAGCTCCATCCAGCCTGGCCTTGGACACTGCCAGGGCTGGGGCAGCCACAGCTTCTCTGGGCAACCTGTGCCAGGGCCTCCCCACCCTCACAGGGAACAATTTCTTCCCGATATCCAATCTAAACCTGCTCTCTGTCAGTTTGAAGCCATTCCCCTTTTTCCTGTCACACCCCACGTGCTCTTGTAAAATAGTCTCTCTCCAAATGATGCTTGCTGGGACACCTGATTGCAAAGCTAAAGTCTTGGGCTTTGGGTACAGACTTAATGTAGGTCTAATAAAGTTTTACAAATAAGATGGCTCTGAGGGGCGTTAACAAGGCTTGGAATTCTGCACTTCGTAACTGTTTAAAATCTCCCATGTGTACATTTTTACAGATTTAATGTAAGGTGATTCAGGCATAATGCCATGAATTTACCCAACTGGCACTACAAACAAACGATCTCTGTTGTCTTAACTTAAGCCTGAGTCACAGATTCACGCAGTTGAAAGAGAAGGCAGACTAAAAAGTGTGTCTGGCCTAATTCTTTACTCCACAAGATACTCAACTACTTCTGTGTCATTTTCGATAAATATTTATTCTTCAGTTCTTAAAAACCCTCCACAACGTTCCCCAAGCATCTTTTCTGATGTTTTATCATCCTTACTGTGAGAAAGTTTATCTAATGTCCAACTTAAATCATCTTAACTGCACTTGAAGGTCATTAGTGCTGTGTTAGTTCCCAGGAGATTCTGAGAATGCTTCTTTTATCTTTTAAGCAAAATATTATATAAAGCTATGTATTTTCTCAGTCTTCTAGACTAATGGTTTCAGTTTGACATGTTCTTGAGACCTCTGGCCATCCTTGTGTTCCTTTGGAGCTTTTTTAAGGGTCCACATCTTTCCTTAGATAGGATGGCCAAAGCTGGGCCTGGTCATTCAGCTGAGCTGTTATCTGCTCCCAGCTGAGCAAAAAAATTGCATTCCCTTATTGGGAAGACTGCTGCTGGCACCTCCCTAGTGCAGGGAAGTTGTGCTTTTGCACAAGAAACTGTGTTGAACTATTCTAGCAGGACTCAGGGCAGGAAAGAGGACAAAAGGAAAGTCAAATCTTAAACATACCCAGTATGCTGCTGGGCAGGTGAGAAGTGGCATTAAATAAAGTCACCAGAGGTGCTTCTACAGCATCTGGCTTGATGCCTGAGATGATGTGTGCCTCCAAGGTAGGCTCGGTGACATTTGGCAAAATCCCACTTGCTCCCAGATCTTTGTCTGAAAGTGATTCCTTTGTGCCACTGGATAAAATCCTTGTGGGTTGTGGCTCTGTTCTGAGCATGCTGCTGCTGCAAGAAGGAGGAAATGTGTTCATTGGTCTGGATAACCTGGACTTGTGAAAGGCAGAAAAGTCTGGCACAGTAAGAACTGGAGCAGTGTCAGGGTGGGACAGGGTGATCAGACTTGGTCCATGAGGTGCTTCAGCTTTACCAGGGACACTGCTGGTTAATGTGTGAGGAAAGCTGGCTGAGGCTTCGGGACTAAAAAACAATTTGGAATAGAGGGTCTGTGCTTCTCTCTGGGCTACAGAAGAAGCTGTGCTTTTCCCTCCAGCAGATGAAAAACCACTGGGCTGTGGGATAGTCGTAGAAGGTTTAGATTGAGGTTCACAGCCATTAGTGAAGACTTGGCTTAGACTGCTTCCTGCTGTGACAGCTGGGAATGTGTCATCGATGGGAGATGTGAAGCCAGACCAAGCTGTGGCAGTTACTGAAGCTTTTTGGAATAGTGAAGGGAGTGCTTCTGGAGAGAGGGATGCACCAGAAAGCTTTTCGAGTTCTGGAAAGTGGCTTTTTGCCTCATTGATGTAATCTGGCACTTCTGATAATGACATTTCTCCTGGCAAAGATGGATGTAATTCTGCCTTGGGAGAAAATGCCACTGCTGAGCTGTGAAGCCATTCCTGAAGAGTGTTTCTCACCCATGGCCTGGAAAGCTGCTCTGTGCCTGAAGTGATGTCCTGTAGGAGATGGTATGTGGATATCTCTGATTTGCTGGAAAGGAAATATGAGTGTGTCTCAGGCACGTGAGGCTCTGGCTGCTCTGACAGCAAGAATGTACCAGAAGGTCTAGCAGGCAGTACTTCCAGCTCAGAGAAGAGAAGCCTGGTTTCAGTTATCAGGGAAGGTGACAGATCTGGGCAATGAGAGTCTGCAAACATAATGGATACTGAGGGGCTAGTTGGCATGTCCCATGCTGAATCCACTTCTAAGGTGACCAAGCTTTCTTGACTTGCAAGGTGGATATTATTCTGCATCTTGTAACTTGCCATGGTTCTACTTTCTGCACAGAAAGTTGATGAGCTCTGAGTAGGTGACAGCACAAGTGGTGTGAGTAACTGGCTTGGCACAGTAAAGAACAAGGGCCTGGAAGCCTCGCCTGCAGCTGGTCTCTGGGTAATTCTAGTTGGTTTTAATGCAGGTGTTGGTGTGATCATTAATTGCCTGCGGTGTAGTCTTGGAGACTTTCTTTCATAATCCCCTCTCCTGAGTACTCTCCAGCCTGCAATTTCATACCCTAGCAGCTGTGAGAGGTGATGTGAGTTCACATTGTGCCGCAGGACTTGGATGAATTCACGGAGCAGGGCAAAGCCTCCGCACGTGACCGGCCAGGAGAGCCCCACGTAGTGGTTGGTGGTGAGGTCGATGTGCCCGGTGTCCTCAGCTAGGATGTGTGAGGCCCTTGCTGCTGGGCCTGAGTGCTGCAGCAGGGTCAGCAGGGAGCTGTCCAGGTGCAGGTACTCAGCCATCCTGCACACCATGGACAGGCGCTCCCGGACGTCCAGAGTTTCCGCTCCAGCAGAGAGAATGATTTCAGCAGAAGAGATGGGAGCTTCCTTCCCACACCTGACATGGAAAGTCCAGAATTAAAGTGGATAAGAATAATTCTTTTTACCCCTCCCAGTTTTTGTGAAGATCCCTGTTTGAATTTAGTAGATCATTGTTCAAAATTTTACCTCTTAATCCAAAACTTCCTTCTCCATGAATATATGAATGTTTCCCATTCCACTAACTTCACTGATCACTAAGTTTGTTCCCACTGCTTGTGCAGAACACAGCGGCGTGGTCTGAATTTCCCAAACGCTGTCCTCATTATGGAAGTAATTCACTTCAGAGATATTCCCAGTCCGTTAGACATCAAATGTAGGTACTGACACTGAGAAAGTACCACCAGTGGTAACAAACAGTGTCTTATGGAGGCAATTTGGAGGCTCACGGGGAGCCTACCTCTCTCCCTGCTCACAGAAGAGTTAGGAACTGGAGCAGGGAGGCTGGATGCCATCTGTACAATGGAGAATCAGTGTCCCTGTGCTGCTGGGCTTGCAGTGTCCATGCCCATGTCTGCTGTGCACTGTAGCTCTGGGACAACAAAGCCTCCAGCTTTTATATTCAGCATGTGCTTGTTCAATATTTTGTGGGGTTTTGTTCTAGTTTTGGTTCCCTGATGTCACATTTCCACAGCAGGAAAAACCCGCCCTGTGTCAATTAGGGAGCACCCATCTCTTTTTTTTTTTAAATAATTTTTCCCTCCCCTCACTGATTAGAGCAGAAGCCACGGAGGCCAGCAGTACTCACTGGTAGCTGTTTGGCATGCGGTTCAAATTCTGCATTTCCAAGGATAAACTGCTGTCCTGCACATGGATGGTGAAGTTTCCAGCAGCCCTCAGTGTTTCCTGGGCAGGCACCCCTCCAGAGGCAGCAATGTTGAACAGGTACACTCCTCCCTCCCCTGCCATCGGCAGCCCTTGCAATGTGTTTGTTTTGGGGTTGAATTCCAGCCATTTTGGCAAATCTGCACCACTGGCTAAAGTGACCTGCTCCGTAAGAGGATGGCAGAGGAACAGAATTAGTGATAGGAAATGCTTTTACTACTCCAGTTTTACATACTGTAAGCTCTAGCTGGATAAAAGTTCAGAAACAGTCACAACTGATCCATTTGGAAATCTTAGAAACCACGGTGCCTTGGTTTTTTATGTAGTGCTTGTCTTGGGTGTTTTTTAGCATAGTGGCAACACTTACTGTCCATTTCCAAGACCCTGCATTCTTTAGACTGCAGGTAGACAAAACACATGTGTCTGTAGGTTGTTTACTTGCTCAGTAGGGAAGTGCTGCACCAGCAGTGAATGCTGGTGAGATTTTTGCCATCAGTTCTACCTGTTTCTAATACATTTGAGGCACTTTCTAGAAGGAGATTTTTAGTGAATTAATTTTAAACATAAAGCAAATGTCTTTGCTGCAGGATTGTACCAGGAAATGTATTGAATAGTGTTACCTTGTACTGAGTTACTGTTCCCTGGAAGGCAAATGCTGGCACTGTATAATAGAATATTTTTCCCATGAGGACAGTTGCATCTGGGATTATTCCTTGCAGGCTCTTTGTTTCTTCCCATCTGTTGTTCAATCCCTTGGCAACCTCAGCAGGAGAGCTCACAAAGACAGACAGCAGTGCAAAGAGAAGAGGGAGCAGGGGCAAGACTCTCAGCCCTGGGAGCACAGGGGTCCCCGAGGCAGGAGAGCTGTGCTGGATGTGCCCTGGGTACCTGCAGGCATCATCCATCTCATCCGGCGCCGCTGGCATCTGGGTGCTGCTACTGGAGCTGTAGGGGAAAGAGAAAACCCAAACCCATGGGCATGTGCTCCTCAGATCAGCCAGCCCCATCTCCCAGCGAAGCAGAACGCTGGCAAATGTCTGAGGCTTCTCACTGCATTGGTTACAGCCCTGCTGGCCTCTTTGGGCCACGGTGACATTTGGGGAGGGCTCTGGGCTTTAAGAAGCCTCGGTACTCACCATCACTGCTCTGTTCAGCCAAAGGATTTCCACGGGGAAACAAAGCTGGTTCATCATGCTTTTTAACCCAGTTGCCTTCAGTCTTGCTGTTGCTCCCATCTCTGTTTCTGTTGTGATAAAAGCCCACTCAGAAGTGAAATGCTACACTGGGGCCTCATCAGGGGGGCCTCCAACATAGGGCAGAGCCAGGTAAACAGTGCAGTAACCTGACCTGCCAGGATTTTGTGGTGTAGTGGTGACAAAAGGAAAGGTGAGTATGGCAAATGGCACTGATCACGGGGACAAAGGCAGGCTGAGACTCACTATCCTTCGTAGCATCGAGGGCTGGAATTCGATTTGCTATGTTTGATGCTGCTTCTACAAGAGAGGGTAAGAGAGCAGTAATAAGGGCTCTCATAAACCTGTGAGTGGCTTCCAGCTTTTAGATGAGCAGTGCATACAACATGCTTGGTCCGTCCTGCTAAGGACAGCTTTGTTTAAAAGCATACAAGAAGAAAAGAACATTTACTAGCTCAAAAGATAGAACTGAGAAAGCATGGATGATGTTTTGGAGCCAGATGACTGCAGCAGCAGGGCAGGGAGGGCTCCTTTCTTGGTACAGCTCTGACAGCAAGATGGCTTGAACACCACAGCCTGCTTTGCTTTGGCCCTACAAACCCAGTGGCCATTTATCAAGGAATCAGGTTTTGCTCTGCTGGCTTTTAACAAGTATTTTCTTGCTTCTGTTTGTGGAGGTGTTTGCAGTAGTTGCCAAGCTTTCTGTCGTGCTCTGTTGTGCAGATCCCTTCCATTTTAGCTACGAGGCAAGTGTGCTTTGGATAGAGCAAGAAGTGGAGATGCAAATCTTACATAAAGACAAAAATTGTGCGATATCTACCAGAAGACAACGGCTTGCTAGTGCCTGCAGTGTGTTCCTGTACTCTGGGAAAAACAGAAACCCTACTGATAGGTGTGCAGTGCTTGATGTCTGCTTTTGGCCAGAGATGAACATTTATCCAGCAAACTTTGTTTCCCTTGTAACCAAGATTGGCTCTGAAGAAATCAAAAGTTTGTGCTTCTTTGATTATGCTCAGCTGTGCTGAGAAACAAGTTACTACATTCACCTCTCCATTTTTCACTGTCAACATCTCCTGTGTTCCTTTCTCCTGCAATCCCTGGAAACAATGACAAGTCCTCATTCACCCCTTATGAAAAGAGGGAATAGGTGGTGGGGCAGAAATTCAAGTTGCAGATGAGGACTTTTACTTAGGGAGTATCATTCTTATGCAAGGGAATGGGTGCTTGACAGCTGATTAATACCTCCTAATGAATTTGCCTCCTGAGAGCTGAGTAAATATTGCCATGTAACCATGCATGAATCATCAGCATGCTCTGAAATGATGGGAATACTCCGAGATGCCTTGGTTGCTGTGAGCTTACAGGAGTCCAAACCACCCCTGGAAGGGCAACATCTGCCCAGTGGAGGAATCCAAAGCCTATGGACACACCTGTGCTTCAGGTGGGGAGGTGCCAGTGAGTGTTTCACCTATTTGGGTCCTGTCCCTTCTTAGCAACATTTGTTCCCCTGGCTTTGACAGCAGCAGACATCGTGCATTTACTCTGTAGTGTCACGTGAGGCAGAATATTTTCACAATGTTTGCTGTCATAGTGTTCTGGGTATAAACTTACTGAAACCTCCCATGAATGTACAAGGGCTTAAAATAATTAGATTTTAAAAATTTCTCTGAAGCCTCCCTGTAATCCTCACTGTTGTATAATTACTGGGCTCATGATGAATTGTTCTTGCTAAATTGCAACAGAGGCATGTGGCATTCTGTTGGGTGAATGCCTTTTGATAAAAACAAAAATGAGAGTGGGAGAGACACTTCATACAAGAGCGCGTAGTAACAGGAGAAGGGGGAATGGCTTCAAGCTGCAAGAGGGTGGGTTTAGATTGGATATCAGGAATAAATTGTTCCCTGTGAGGGTGGGGAGGCCCTGGCACAGGCTGCCCAGAGAAGCTGTGGCTGCCCCAGCCCTGGCAGTGTCCAAGGCCAGGCTGGATGGGGCTCTGAGCAAGCTGGAATAGTGGAAGGTGTCCCTGCCCATGGCAGGGGGTTGGAACTGGATAAACTTTAAGGTCCCTTCCAACCCAGGCCATTTTATGGTTCTCTGAAACTATCTCAAATGTCACTCTCTGTCTGAATGCAGGGAAACTTGGGAACAAATGTAGCTAATCCAGAAACAAGGACCACTGGCTTGAGGTATTTACTTCCCACACAGAACCAAGAAATAGCAAAAGTTTTATGGAATAACTTCGTTCTCATGTGATTTCATGGCCAGAGTGCAGAGATAAAGGTGGGCAACTGTAATCCAAAGCTCACATGAATCAAACAGAATCTTTTTGGGGCACCTGTAAGTACTTGTAAAGACAAAAATAACTTACTTATTTTGCTCCACTTTTACCTTTAGACACTTTTTCCAACAAGTGTGTGCAACATTTACACAAATGCGATTCTGACACTGGGAAAAAAACCACCCCTTAATCCTTATCTGAAACACCAAAGGCCACACTGAAGGATACACTATCTTCTGTTTTCTTTTTGGGTGATCTTGTAAAATGGAAATTGTGACTGTCTTGTTTCCCTGTGCTGCCCTTGCCTAAGGCACTCTCTTGTCACTCCTTCTTAGAGGAAATGGGGAACAAATGTCCAATACTCCCCTGTCCCTGTTTAGCAAGCCTGCTTGGCAGGGTTTAGGGTCTCCTGCAACATCCCAAATAGCCTAGAATGGCTCAGCTTTACAGCCTAGAACACAAAGGTAATGTTTTTTTAATGAGGTTGTTTTTTGTATCTATTAAATCCCCAGCACCTGGAATGAAGAGATTGCTTGGCAATTTCAGCTTCCTTTCAAGTCTCTTTGATATTCCAGCCCTCTTCTCTGCTGCAAAGGAAACCTAGGTCTTTTCCCAGTAGCCCCAGAAAACTCAGCAAGCAGAAGGTGACTTCAGAACAGTATTTTGGTGGTCTGATTCATTATTTTCGCAATGTCTGAAGCTGGCAGTGCTGGCAGCCCTGGCATCCATGCATTGGTAACTTGCCAGGCAGTTTCAGAGCCGTTTGTGTGGACATAACAGGAAGCCTGGTAGTAGCACATAGTAGCACATTTTCTGTGAATTGTCCAGTATGAGTTTTCCACCTTTGACTTCCATTAAATTCCAGGAAAAGCCTCCTGTGTTGGAGTTGCCTAGAAACCTGTGGAGATATGCCTGCAAATTGGCTGTTGGTGCATTGAGTCTCACGCAAAATGTGGGGGATGTTTTTGCTTGGACTGTTGCAATTAACACGTTGACTGTTTCTGGAAGGCAGAATACTGGAAACTGGGTGTTGGGAAAGGCAGAAATTAATGTGGTGGAAGAAAGGAGCCTGTATGTTACAACCTGTGTGTCACAACCATGTCACTCCTGTGTTGCCAAATGCGAATAAATCAGAAAGTCAAAGTTTTGGTATCTGGGATAAGCATCAGAAAAAGGGTTGGGTTTCTTTTCATGCCTTTTCTTCAAAATAATGATGCACCCCCTCCCCACCCCCATTTTTATTAATTTTAATCATGCTGGTGTTTTATCTTTAAGCGGCTGCCTCAGGTTTTATTTCTTTTTCTCTTATTTTAAACCAAATGGGAGAAAGAGTGGAAAGGACAAAGGAACAACATCTGAGGGAAACCTTGTCTTTACTTGCTTCTACTTCTCATTCTGTTTAGCACTGGGAAAGTATTTTCACTTCCCACCCCACTTCCCTCCCAAACCCTTATGTTTCCTCTGAGAAATTGTCTACGTGGGAAAGTTTAAACATGAAAGTCAAGGGATGATTTTATACCAAGGTTAAATTTTAACTACCCATGTGAACACTGTTGTTTTGCTACAAGCATTTTTCCCCAAATTATGGTTTTCTTTTCCAGTTTAAAGCTCAGTTTACGACACTGCAAACTGATTAAACTGAGCTGGAAAAGGTTGTACTAAAAGGACTCAGGCACTTACAGAGTTACAGCTACATATGTAGCAGATAAAGCTTTCCTGCTCAGACAAGCCCTCACTATTTCATCTTAGCTGTTGGTTGGGTTTTTTTTCCTAGGGAGAGCTAAAAAGTGAGAAGAATTAATTTATTTCAATGATTTCACTTTCTAAAGCACCATCTTTTTGTCTTCCATTTCAGCTTCTTTGAAAATGAAGAAAACGGGTCAAATTCAAAATGTCTTCACTTTTTTTTTTTTTTTGATGAAAGTTCATATTCTCATAAACTTTGAAGTAATATTAAATATTGGCCTTTTCAAAGTTATTAGTTATTCAATAGTTCCTCTAAGGGAAAGATCACTAGGTTGGCCTGAATAAAGATGCTCAGTTGTAGGAAGGTTTTGTTTGTGCTCTGTGGGAAGGGAGACAGGAGAAGGTGCTAGAGCTGCTAATAAAGCAGGACTTTTGCCTTCACACCTGTCAAATTCATTGGGAGACCTGCAAACCTTTAAAACCTCATTAAAACTGTGTCTTTCTCCAGCTGTTAATACCAACATGGGCTGTCACTTCAAAAGGGATTTTAGAAATCCTATCAGCTGATACCACTCTGAGCTGTCCTGCATGGCAAAAGTCCTGCATTGGCTCAAGTCTTCTGGCAAAGTCTTCGTTGTTGTTTTAATTTTTTTTCTTTCTGCCCTTTTTCTGGTCAGATGGAGGAATCTGAGCAGAGCTGAGGTTTGCACAAACCCCAGGGCAGAAGGGAGGCTCGTGTGCCAAGTTCCAGCCTTGTGTGATTTTTCAGAAGGGGGTGGGATATGTACCAAGCAAGAAGCACAAGGTTTATAAGGGCTGGGCTGACAGGCCTGCTGCTGCTCCTGGGCCCAGCTTTTGCATTCAGCTGGCATTGCTGCCTTCCCACAGCAGGCTCTCAAACCAGTTGCTGTAATAACCCTAAAATGGTGTGTGTTTCACTCAGTGGTCTCAGTTCCGCCTCGCTCTTAGCTGATGTGACAGTTTGGGACAGAGCTCCCTTCCGCTGGCACCAGCCCCAAATTTGGCTCACAGCTCTCTGCTAAACCCAGCGCTGTCCCTCCCCTAACACAGATGCTGCTGCCATTGCTCTGTCTTTGGATGAGATGGTTTCTGTCTTCTCTGCTGGAAAGAAGAGAGAGAAAAAAATCACATTTCCACGTGATCAGCTGTGGATCTTCTCATAAGGAGAGTGAACGCAGTCATGCCTGGAAGTGATGGGAAAGCTGCAGAGGAGATGGCAGTGTTGCCCAGAGGGTGAGAGGCTGGCTGAGTCCGGGGTGTGCAGAGCACCTCCTTCCCCCTTAGGCACTTCCAGAGGTGCTGAAAACCGGGCAATTGGGCTGCTCTCCCTCCTTCATCTCTGCTTGTTTTGTAAAGCCAGTCCTAAAGCTCTCTCCAAAAAGCACGTAACAGCTGAACCCCCGTGCCTTTCTGTGTGGCAGAAGCCGAGAGGCTGCTGACTGATGGGGGAAAGGAAGGAAATTTACAGCCAGAACCCTCTCATCAATTTCTCCTCCCAGATGTTTTTCTTTCGGTGTTTGTTTTACTTTGGCAATTGACTAAACAAATTGCTGTCGGAGTGGTGCAGCTGATGAAGTCTGGTTTCCTTCAGGTTTTTCTGCAGTTCTCTTTCTTCTGACTTAATGATCTCAGCTTCATCCTCTGCCATATTTTCCACGGGGAAGGGGAGCCAGGAGCCGAGCAGAGCTGCTTTTGGCTTTTCCCTCCCTCAAGTGGGGACATGGTTTTGAATTTCTGTCCTTTAGCCAACCTTTAATTCTCAAAAAAATCTTGAAATAACATAATTTTCAAGGCATCCATAAGATGCCTCCTCCCCAAATGCTCTAAACTGGCTAATAACGGGATCAGGTATTTCTGGCTGGGGAGAGGACTGGGTTCTTGGAGGGGACAGGCTGTAATTGCACAAGCTTTGTTTCCTCACAGCACCGAGGTGCAAGTCAGTCCCTGGAAGCTTGTTTTGTAAAAAGGCCACTTGTTTTCTGCATCCCTTGGAGCTGTCTGGGCGAGCTGCTCCTGCTATTGCTAAAAGCACTTGAGCAGAATAAAAATCCGCATTCTCAGCAAAGCACTTGAGGCTGTGCTGCCTCAATTGCAAAGGAGAAACAAAAAGAGGGGAATAAAGCATGGTATAACTTTAGAATACAGGAGTTTCTATGGCAGTTACAGTAAAAGCAGTGTTTATGTTCACTCTCAACAATGTCTACAGCTTCCTTTTGAATGGGTTGCCCAGAGTTATGGGTGGGATTCAGTTTCTGCCTCTATTTTTTTTCAGTTTATACCAATTGTCCTTTTGTAGGTGAAATTCAGTGTTGCCCAGAAAACCACAGCTCAGGCAAAGTATTGTCCTGTGTGTGAAAGCAACGATTGAGGCCTCTGCAGAGAGGCAGCTGTGACTCTGCTTTCATAGCTTTCAGGAATTATATGATTTATCAGTGATGAAGCCAGATCTTTGATAGGGGATTGAAAGTAATCCCTAAATATTTAATATGTAAGAATTAAAGACAACCAATTTGTCAGATTTTAGAGTGGGTTGAGACTTGCTCCAAGGCCCTGGTAAGTATGTGCATGACTCATGTTGAGGTGCTCAAGGGTTTTTATGGAGGCTTATCGGTATAATACGGAGAAAAAAAGAGGGATGGAAAGGCAGCTCTTGAGGTTTTGAGTGAGTTTAACAGAGGGAAAGTGAGTGAGCTATAAATTGTGTTGAACTTGGGGGATGGAGAAAACCAAACCCATTTAGTTTGTACGGATGCCACGTGCCTAAAATGAAATTATGCGTGAAATAATGCAAAAAGCCTCAAGCTGAGCTTCATAGCTGCTCTTATAAAAGACAGCAGATGTTTTTGTGGGGCTTTCTTTTCACAGCCAGGTCTCAACAGCACGTTTAGGTGCTGTAATAAGGCATTTGATAAACTAGCTAAGTTTTTAGGAAAAGTTCAAGCTCTTTTCTTGCAGTCCTTCAGAGCTTCTGGAAACTGAATTACTTATTTTAAGTCCTAGCTCTGGATCTAGGAGCCTTACTTCACTTATTTCTGCAAATATTAGTCTGGCTATTTGCTTTTTTTTTTCTTTCCAGGCTGTTGTGCCTGGATGCTTTTATTTGCATACATAATGTTTGTTCTTGCAACAGTCCCTGCTCTGAAAGTTGCCGGGGTAACAGCTTTGTCTGCTGTTTCCATTTGAAAAGAGAGCGAGAGTGGCACCTCGACCTCCTGGCTGGCTGCTGGACCGGGAGCCAGCAGAGCTGGGTTCCATCCTGCCCTGGCTGCTGGCTTCTGCCTTTGCCTGAGGTGCCCTTGGCAGGAACCAGCAAAGCATTTCAGTGGTTTTATTTATTTATTTATTATTGATTTATTTGTTTGTGTGCCTGTTGTTGGGCAGCCACCCGGTCCCTGCCTAGCAACCTCTGGCATCCACAACAGTTACCTAAAGGACTTTCCCACGTTCAAGGGCTTTCCTCACACCTTGCTGTCCACACCTGACCCTGACTCCCCTTGTCCACATCCCAGAGGGACTCCAAGCCTCCCTGCTTCCCCCAAATTCCTCTGTAGCTCCTGCCATTTGCCTCTTGGTGTCTCCATTTCCCTTCTGACCCCAGGTTTGCCCTGCTGGCTTCAGGACTGGTTGTAATTGTGGCTTTACCTCTGTGGATCTGTAATTGCCACCAGCCCGTTGGGCAAATGTTAACTTTTTTCAGGACCAGCTGCTTGGAGAAAGGACTCTCAGGATAGTTCTTCTGAAACTCACAGATGTTTTCTTTGTTTATTTTTTTTCTAGCTACTTTCCTATTTCTCAGATATGCCTGGACATGTCAAAACAGCGATGATCAGCTTGCGTTAAATAAATTAACTTAATACTGCTTGACATCATTATCTTTAGCTCATCCACTGAGAGCACCTAAAGAGAAGGGTTGGCCTTGGTTTTGCTAGGATTTGCATTTTTTGTTGGTTTGTTTTTTGGGGTTTTGTTTGTTTGGTTTTTTGGGGTTTTTTTTGTTTTTTTTTTTGGTTGATCGTTTGTTGTTTTTTAAAGGAGAACTGTTTTAAGCTCACCCTGCAGACCGGTGGCAGAGCAGAACTGGGGCAGGTCTCCTGAGCTCCCTCTGATCCCACTCCTCGATGGATTAGCCCCTGCTCTGGCTTTGGGTCTGAGAGAAGTTGGGGCTGTTCAGCCTGGAGAGAGAAGGTTGTGTGGAGATCTCACAGCCCATTCCAGGCTCTGAAAGGGCTGGCAAGGAAGGTGGAGAGGGACTCTGCATCAGCACCTGGAATGACAGGACAAGGAGTAATGGGTACAAATGGAAAGAGGGGGAATTTGGGCCAGATGTATGGAAGAAATTGTTCCCTGTGAGGGTGGGGAGGCCCTGGCACAGGTTGCCCAGAGAAGCTGTGGCTGCCCCATCCCTGGCACTGTCCAAGGCCAGGTCGGATGGGGCTCTGAGCAAGCTGGGATAGTGGAAGGTGTCCCTGCCCATGGCAGGGGGGCTGGAACAAGATTATTTTTAAGGTCCCTTCCAACCCAGGCCATTTTTTGGTTCTAAGCCGAGTTCATGGGACCCGGCTACTGAAAAAAGCCATTTATCTCCCAGCTCCATGTCTGTGTGTCTGCCAAGAGATAATTGGGGGGAAGAGAAGCCCAGCCCTCCTGATGCCCATTTGGTCCATGACTGACAGATTTATGATAGGCTGCAGCTTCCTCCGTTTGTCCAGCAGTGAGTGGCAGGGCCGGGCGATTGTGTGCCGGCCTTCCCAACGGAGAGTGCTTCCGGCTGGATCCAGGGCACAGGAAATGATCTAGCGAAAGCCTTTCGGTGACAATTAACAGAATTCCTGCCGATAACTTTTTTTTGTCCTCTCCCTCAGAACGTTTTTACAGCAAGCCCTAAGTGGCTGCAGAGAGGCATTGGAGGTGGGTGGTTACAAATATTTGATGAGTGTGTCATGGACCAGATTTATTTCTGTTGAAAGTATGATTATTTTTTTTAATCTACACCTCCTTAGTATTTTACTCGATGACCAGAGCAACATAAAAATTTATTTTTCTTCTGAGATGGTCAAACCCTAAAACCCATCCCAGTTTGGCCTCAAGCAAGGAAGAGTTACTGTAAACTGCTCGTTTTGCCAGGAACAGCAAGGGGCTCGAGTCCTGGGGTCACCAAGGTGGTGTCAACTTGGGAGAATATGCTTAAAGCCCCCCCAGTTTCTGTAATGCACTCCTGTGTGAGGCATCTCTTTTGAAAAGGGGGAAAAATAAATATTTTTTAGTGGTTGCATGGAATTACCTGTGTAAAAGAAAGGAGTTGGTGTTGGGTGTGCTCCCTCAGAAAGCTTTTAAGAGTTGCCTTAGATGAAATGTTGGAAACCAAATACCTTTCCTTAGAGCCTTGTGGTCTTCAGATCTGAGGGTTTGTTTTTCACCATGGGTGAAAAAACAGAACCTGAAATCCTTGGTATTAGTTGTTCTCCTAGAAAAGAAGGAGGAAAACAATTTTTTTTGAGGACTTGATACACATGGGGATTAACCAGCTCTGTTTTCAGTAGATAAATTACAGCTCAGGAAATTAAATTTAAAGTGAGATGGATATTTGTCCTTGGGAATTTGACACCTGTAAGCAAAAAAGCCTTTGTTTTGAGAGTTTAAGGTGCTGCTGTAGGCTTTGTGCTGGATTTATGCTTGAAGACTTCTTTTCTTTCTTATTGCACTGGGGACTCCAAACTGGGGTTTACTAGAGAAGGGCAAAAGAGAGTGAAGCTGGTGTTTTAAGAGGGGTCAGGCTTTTCTGCTGGGTTGTTCATGTTGTCAGGGGCTCTTGCAATGAAGTGCCACATGGGAAAATGGCCTTTCCTTGCCTGAACAGTGAGCAGAGCACAGGCAAACTGCTTTTATCTGCTGTGGAGCTGGTTTGAATACTGACAGCTCGGACCTTTTGATCTACCACAGCCTGGCTGCTGGTTATGCCTGTGCAGGAGCAAGCCCAGGAGCAGAGAGTGGAGAAGGAAAACTGCAGTGGTCACAGAGGATGGAAAACAGGCAAGTGATGAGAGCATGGAAAATACAGTAAAAAAGTGTAGGAAAAATGGACAAAGTCTGGAAGAGGCAAACATTGCAGTGGTACAGGAGAGGCCACGTCCTCATCTGTACTTCTGTGACTTCTATCCACAGACAGCTTGGGCTTCAGCTAGAAAAGTGTTTTCTTTGTAAGTATACAGAGATTTCGGTAATACCGGGGAGTAAAACACCTTGTAAGAGTAAGCTGGTTTCTGAGCTTCAGAAATCCTCTTGTAAGAATTCCCTTTGTGCTTTTACAAAAGTTCCTGTGCTCCCCTTTCCTTCCCCCACCTGTGTACAGGCAAGTGAAGAAGGGCTGGAGTCGTGCCCAAACTCTGGAGTTTGGTTGGCTGCATTTTTGGTTTTGAATGAAAGAGTCTGTATAAATCTATCTGTGTCTCCTTGATACGCATTAGTGTTGGCCCCACAACAGGCAGGGTGAGCACAGCAGCTCTGCCTCACCAGCACACAACAGGCATGTGAAAAATCAAGAGGAAATCTTCACCTTGAGTCCAGGCATGGAAGAAATTGTTCCCTGTGAGGGTGGGGAGGCCCTGGCACAGGTTGCCCAGAGAAGCTGTGGCTGCCCCATCCCTGGCAGTGTCCAAGGCCAGGCTGGATGGGGCTCTGAGCAAGCTGGGATAGTGGAAGGTGTCCCTGCCCATGGCACAGGGGTTGGAACTGGATGATATTTAAGATCCTTTCCAACCTAAATTATTCTATGATTCTATGTAAATCCTAAATACTTCCACTAGACCCAACTGCTGCTGGGCAGGTA
This sequence comes from Coloeus monedula, assembly GCF_965178545.1. NCBI lineage: Eukaryota > Metazoa > Chordata > Aves > Passeriformes > Corvidae > Coloeus > Coloeus monedula. Next base: position 15,093,799 of record NC_138784.1, read on the forward strand.
TTGGGGACTGTAAACCTGTGCTACCCCAAAACCAGGGGCTCTGTGATCCCCTGGGAATAACTGGAGGTAGAGCATGTCTGCAAAGAACTGTGTGCAGCAAGGCTGATCCAGGTACTGCTCACAGGACGAAATGATGCTGAAAATGATGCATCAGCTCACAGATTTGAAGAGAACGTGCTAGTGAGTAAGGGAAGGGCCCCTCCTGACTCAAGTCAGAAACCCCAATTCCCTCAATCCCACATTTGCAGCACTGGCTTTCAAGAGCTATGCTTATTGAGGGGCTGCTCTGTGGTGGGATAACCACACTGTTTTTCATTTCATCACCCCTTTTTTAAAGGAGGCTGACAATGTCTTGTCCTTACTCCTGGCTTGGTGGAAAAAGGAAGCTGAAAGAAGGAGGTGATCTGGCAAAGCCAACAGCTGCTTGAAGCGCTCCAGGCCTGTCTATGCACATCCTTGCTCCCAAATTCCTAGGGTTTCCAGAGCAGCTAGCCAGAATGCTGAAAAAGCTTTCTCTTTAATCTCTTGATCTCCACTGTGTGTTTTTGCCAGTGCAGGTAAAACAGAGGTGCACACTCCACGTACTGGTGTTTCCACCCGGGTAAACAGGAGAGTCTCAGTAATTACCGAGAACGATCTGAGCGAAACATCTTGTCTCTACAGCTGGTTCCTGGGACACAGGAGCAGGCAGGGCAGGCACACTTGACCTGCCAGGTATCACCCGTATCTCTCTCTACTCAAACAACAAGAAATGAGATTCATTTATTCTTTGCTCCAGCTAAATTCCAACTCAAGTGTGAAGAGAAGTTTTGTCTGACAGGTTTGCTGCAAGCAGTGGTGGTCACTGCTGTGCTTTCAGAGATCCATTTGGTACACACGTCCTAAATTCATGAGGTGGTTCTCCCCAGGCTGCAGCTTTGCTTCAGGAGCTGACAGGCCACAGCCCTTGGCATCACTTCAGTTCTCACTCATTGTGTTACAGAAAATGACGAGATGCTCCAGTGTTTGCTCAGGTCCAACCCTTGGAATAGGACACCACCTTTAATAAGCCCCAGAGAAGGCTCTACTATTTTATTTTCTCAATTTTAATTTTAACCAAAGAGACAACCCAGCTGAAAACCAAGAGGATGACATGATATTATGGAGAGTGGAATTTGGCATGCAGATTACAAACTAGTCTGAATCCCACTGTGTGAAAATGTTCAACAGTACTGCAGAGCCTGACTGCTTCCTCCCAGGCTTCAGCTGCGACCAGGGAGAAATCCCAAGGAGAATTCTGTCCATTAGTAGCAATGAGACTCTCCCTCCATGTGTGTCTCTCTATATATATATCTATATCTATACATATATGTGTATGATGTGTGTGTGTGTTAATTTGGTTGGCTTTCGCTTTTCCTTAGGTAAGATGATGGTGGTGGTGATCCCTGCTTTGCAAGCTGCATGCCAAACTTGTTGTAGCTTGCCTTATAAACTTACACTTTCTAAACAAGTTAAATGGAATTAAGACCAGAATTATTAAAACCAGCTAAAGTTTAGCCATTTTCTTCAGTAGTGACAGGAATGCAAGAATGGGGACACCTGGTGATTCACCTAGCTCAGAATCCTCTCCCCCAGCAGTGGCCAGGGATGGGTGTCTGAGGAGAGACAAGAACCAGGTACGTGTGCAGTGACAATTCCCCCAGCCAATTCAGGGAATCCATCAGCTGGATAAGGTATCTCTGTTTTCTCCATGATGTTCTATAAGCTTTGGCAGTTTCCTGGGGGAAGGAGCTATGTGGATGTGCTGCCTGTTGTGCCTTTGGTTTGTTCTCTGAGTGGTTCCTCTCTGTGGCTTCACTCTGCACCTCTGAGTTGCATTAGCAGAGAGGTACAATCATCAGACCCTGGAGACTATCCACATGCCAGTCCTGGTGTGGCAGATTGTGTGAGAACATTTGTGCACTTAATGTCGTGTGTTTTATTGTTGGGGGGGGGAGGGTTGTTTGTTTGCTTGTTTTGTTTTATAATGGAAGTTGGTTTCATCATGAGCTCTGGGCCAACTTTAGGTTTATGCAGTGGAATAGAGCCTCTGTCTGGTTTGCTCCGTATTTTCCTCCTGACAGGAGAAAAGTGCTAACCCTTAACAACCCCTGCACTGTTTTGTTGCTGAGCACTGGGACTATCCTGTTAGGGAGTCTGGAAAAGACATTCCCCCTCTTCCAAGGGTTTAGCTGGCTGCAGCCCAGGAGACCTCCCTGGCAGGAGTGATCTGAGGAAAGGCTGAAAGAAACCTCATCTCTCTCATCCCCCCAGGACAAACACGATTTGGAGGGGGTTCCTGTTTCTAGACACCTCAGCCAGGGTAATTTTGGGCTGGTCAGAGACAGAGTAGTTTATGGGAGCTGGGAAGGAGGAGGGAGCTTCATTTTTAAGCAGTCCTTGGATCTGTTTTGCAAGAGGTTTCCAATGTGTGTGTGTGTATGTAGGACTCTCATCTGTTGAGCAGGTAGCAAATAAATGTAACTGATCATGAGGAATGCAATTATTTGGACCTTGTCTACATTGGGAATATTCTCCAGCTGAGAGTTCAAGATTTCTTTCTCTCCCTCTTCTCCCATGCTTGAGGCCAGGTGGTTTTGGATGGATGAGGCAGCAAATTTGAGGCAGAGTCTGGAAGCTGACTCCTCAAATGAAGTGCTCAAGGTGTTTGGTGCAGCAGGGGAGACTTAATTAGCACAGAGCTTATTTACCATCTTAACTTGTCACATCTTAGAGGATGTGCAGCTGTTAGAAACGAATGTTTTTGAACCATCATCAATAAATGCTGCAAAGTAAGTGCCACAAGCCAAATTATTTTCCACTCCAAGTCATATTTGCTTCCCTTTTTTCCTGTCTCTAATCTGAGTCATGACTAGTAATGCTTCCCTCTCCCAAATAGCTGTCACGTAAGTGTAATGTTTAAGCTCATTGCAGAGCAGTCACAGCTTGCCTGTCCTGCCTGCCATCATCTTCCTGCAGGTTTGGAGCTGTTGTCTTAGCCCCAGTGCTCCTGGGATGAAGTACAGAAGCGGGTCCTTTGGGGATGTGGAATTTTCATGGTTCTGCAGGTCCAGGAGCAAGGACCTGTGCTGTGGAGCTGGTGGGCTGGGATGGAACAGTGGGTGCCAGGAGTGTAATTGTCTGTTTGTGGGTTTGCTGCACCTCACTGTGAAGGTGAAGCACTGAGGACTTGTGGGACATCGCTCTGGTTCTGCCCTTGGTTTCACGCACACAGATTTGGGAGGGAAAAGAAAAAAACCCTCCACAAAACACTTTCATATCAGTAAACACAAAATATTGTGCAAAAGGCTTGAAGTTAAATTTATTCCTGTTTTGGAGACTTGGGGGACCTTCAAGCATCACAATACCCCTCAGGAGGATTGTGTGTGATACTAAAAAATAAATTAGGAACCTTATGTTGGGGCAATTACTATCCCCGTCTTTGGGAAATTTTAGTTCAAGCCCTTCGCAATGGTGTTACAAAGCATAATTATATGACTTGAGGTGCTGTTAGATAGATGCAAATCTTCTGGGTATGCTATCTCTCCATTTAATCAGTTATTTGTTTGCCATTTGGGTACAGAAAGTAGTTTATTTAAAAATTAGCTGAATACACTTCCAGTAGCAGCATCAGTGGGAAATAATGAAAAGTAGCTGATTTACTACTAGTAAAGAGAATCCAAGAGCTCCCTGGTGTATCTCATTTACTCTGAGGTTTATACTCAATACACAGTCAGCTAATTCTACACACAAACAAGCCATACATGGCTCCCTGTGTTCTCTGTTTATGCCCATTTATCTTCAATTTTGTTAGAAACACATAAGCTGCCTACTTTATTTGCTGGGCATTCCCTTTCATTTGAATCCTACTTTTCATTTTTTGTGGATATCTCTTTGCTGTTAATATTGTTGTGTGGTACACCGGTACTTTTCTGGAAATGGGTGTAAGAATTTCACAGCAACTTCATAGATTTTGTTCAGGCAACACAAATCATCCTTGTTGCAACAGTGAACTGATGTGTGATGATGTGGAGTTCATCAGCAGCTGAGGCTGTGTGTGCACATGTGGGAATCTGGGATGGAGCAGTGGGCACCACATCCAGGTGAGAAACTTGAACAAAAGCCCATTGAAAATGGCAAACGTTTTTCTGCATTTCAGGGACTGAACAATATGTGCACTGATTTTTCCTTATTCTGTCACAACCCTCACCTGAGGTCACATGTAAAGGTGAAATTGCTGCAGGATGTGCATCATGCTGAGTTCCTAATGGCTGGCAAGGGCTCTGAGGTAGAAGAATAAATATTCACTGTGAAGAATAAAAGCCAATTATTTGTTTGGCATCTGAAGGAAAGCAACAAGCCTCCTTTCTCTGCAGAGTAATGTGTGATTTCCTTTTAGAGGGAGATGAGGGATGGGTAGCTGCCAACATGCAGCAAACACTGCCCTTCCCAAAGTCCTGCACCTCCCACATGAAGGAGATCACTCTCTGCCATGTGTATGACAGCCTTTCAGTAGGGGTTGTCACCTTGCGGTATAAACCCTCTCAACTGAAGCATCAATAAAGAAATCATGCTTCCATGCTAGCTGTGAAAATAGAAATGAAAACTTGTAACACAAAATAAACCATAGCAGTCCCTCCTGGGGTTCTGCACCATGTACAGAACTTGCTGGAGGAATATTCCCCATGGAGAAATATCCTGTACCTGACCTGTCATAGCCTGCTCCCTCTGGGCTCTCGGCCTCCGATCTTGTGCAGTTTCTGAGCAGTTGTTTTGATGAACAGATACTGCAGCTGGATGGGGATGATCTGTGGTAAGAACTCTGTTAATTTGTCTGTGGAGGACTACACTTGTCAGTCAAGCCTGCATCCTCTTTTCCTATGGGATGAGTTTAAGACAAACATCCTCTCCATGCCCTGTTGTATCCCTGGGATTTAAAGCATTGGGTCATGTGGATTTCCTAGTGCCAGGATTTCCTGGTGGTTCGAGCACTAACTTGGGACTTGGAGACACCACCATGTGCCTTTTGATTCATCATGTGTCTCTTTCCAAAATCATTTGAGATTCAGAGAGGAGCCTCTCAGATTTTTCAAAGGCAGATAGGCAAGTTAAGAGCCAGTGTCTCACTGATCTGTGCAAGTGCTTCAGCTGGGTCACAAAATAAGTAAATCTTCCTACATGCCTGCTTCTCAGTGTCTTAATTCATAAATATCTTCCCAGATCTCTCAGTTCTTCCATTCCTCACCTGTGCTGTTCCCTACTCAGGTAATTAATACTTTGCTTTCTCACATGGGGGTTGTCAAGATATGTTCATTAATGCGGTTTTATTAATTACGTATGGTGGGAATGGGGGATAAACCAGGTTTACAGATGAGATCGCCAAGAGGAAACTTTTATCTCTCAAAATACACTGAAAGATTCTTGCTGCTGGGGGAGGGCTGCTTTTCCCCACAGCTCCCAAAATCCCCTGTGCTCACTGTTCATAGCTCATGTGCATGATCCAGGGGCTGGAAAGGAGGAATGAAGACATCAGGAAGCAGCAGCAGCCTGACATGACCTGTCGCTGCCAGGGAAGGATGGAGTGGCCTCGTGGCTGTTGCAGAGACTGACAACAGGAGGTACAGGGGTAATGGGGAGGAAGAGCTGAGCGAGGATTAAATGAGAGCTTGGCAGCACGCTCTGGGAGCAGGAGTGGGCTCATCCCAGCGTGGGAATGCTGCAGGAATGGTGGCTTGCTGGTGCTTTTCACTGCAGCAGAAATGGCACCAAGGACCAACCACATCATCTGCCCCCTTCCCTGTCCTGGAGAGGGGTTCAGCAGTGTCCTCGTGGAAACATTTGCCTGTTCCTCTTTTGCTCCATCAGCCAGCTGCCAGGGAGGCAGATCAGGGAATTTCTAGAGCCACGGGAAGTATGTTTTTCTCCTAGATGTCAGATAACAAATTGTACCATGAAGGGAACATGGATAGAAATCAGCATTTTTTTCCCCCTTTTTGCCTTTACACCCTCATTTTCACATTAATAATCTCTCTAACAAACTTGGTGAATCCCCATCCAGTCTGCCCTGATGTGATCCAGTCCTATATCTTGTGAGCCTGTTCTTGGTACTTGCAGCTGTTGAATAATGAGTGTGCACCAGGCAGGACGTCTCCTGTTGGTGTTTTTATGTCCCTGACACTGAAGAGGTGGCAGTTCCCAGCCTGGCTGTGAAACAGAGGTGCTGATTATGCTGATGTCAGAGGACAGGCTTCACTTTTATGTTACCCATCTGTTTTCAAGCAGCAATTTAATATCTCTGCAGATCACTGAGGAGATAATGTCAAGTGTAGTGCTAATGTATCCATGTGTGTTTTAAATTTTGGGGTTTATTAGCTATCTCCAGCAGTTTCTTTGCCTGTGACATGGTAACAACATGCATTTCTTCTGTGCTTTTTAAGCAAAATCCAGTTTCACTAGTAAAATAATTCATCTGCTGCTAACTTTTCCTTTCTTGGGTTGACAAAAGGGAAATGCTGGGTAATGGTTCTGCTTTTTAAAATGCACTTGTTTGTGGTTGCCTACGGATTAGTTAAAATCTAATTTCCTAAACACATTCACATTTCTAAGTTCCACTGCTGCAGAGATGCAAAATGTCTTGCAATAGCTACTGAAAAACAGGAGGTTATTTCACTGATTTAGGTTTTGTACAGCATTGAAACAGGAATTTACTTCATCGAGAATCCACATCATGGATCTATTTAAATCATAGGATGCCGGAGGATATGAAATTGCATGTCTCAGCTTTTCAGGATTCAGCTGTTCTGCTAACTTTTGTAGTGGCTAAGGAAGACACCCAAATGAGGAACATATTTAAAAACTACCCACAAAATAAACCCAAACAAAAATCCCCCAGTTCTCAGGGACAAGGCAAGAACACAATGCAGAGTTTTTTTCTGACTCGGCTTACATCTTTAATACAGTGTTAAATATTGGTAGGGGACACAGGCAAATGCACAAGGCATTCCTAAATGAAAAAGCAAACCAGGTATTTCCATGTGATTAGTATGCTGGCTTTTTTTTCCCCCCTACGTTCCAGGTGAATTGAGCAGTTCAGCATTCAACCGAACTTTTAGATAAGATTTTTGTTTCAAGCCACTGCATTCTGGACTGGTAGGAAGAGAGAGACTCCAGTCTGGGGGATCCAAATGTGCTGTAATGTTTTGATGATGTCCATAATTCCATATTAATTTATAAAAAAAACCTCACCAAAATTGTTTCTCCTTTCTTATTCTTACTCAAGCTTTCATTTCCTGGGCACAGCTGGGCTGAGATGACAGAAATCCTTTAAGAACATCTCCCATATAGGGCACTTCCTCAATCTAAGCATTAAATCAGTTCAAAGTAATGGTGGTGCAAACCTCAAATCTTGGTCCATATTTTGCCCTCAAAGACGTTTTCTGCCTACTTGGAATCACAGCCCAGTCATTTGGTTGTGCTAATTAAAGAATTCCATAGGGTTCTGGAAAGTGATCTGCATTTGGGAGAGGTAAAAGTAGGAAAGACCTTGGAAAGAGCCAACCTGGATGCTCCAACACCAATCAGCAGTGAGGCCATGGCAGGCTGAGACTGTCACAGATGATTTCTTGGACGTCCTCATCCAAAAAATCTTCAGACACAGTGGCCAAGAGAATTCCTGATCTCTAATTTTCTCTTCCAAACAAATTTGTGAGAAACATCAGTACTTGGGGTGAGGGAGAGGAATGATGGCTTTATTTGGGCTTTAATGACTCCAGACCTCCCTAAATGACTTCTCTGGAAATGCAGTGGCAACTGCCCAAAGCCTGTTGACTTGTGTTCCCCTCCCTAAAATGGTGGTTTCAGTTTATTTTACCCATCTGAACGCTAGAATGGGCCTAAGGTGAAGATCTGTGGCCCTGCTCTCATGAGAGAAGACTGGTTCTCCCGAAAAAAAGCTGCTTTTACTGATGTTTCCTCCCTGGATCTGGACCAGAAAGAGAAATGCACTTCATCCCAAGGTTAGAAATGCTGGTGTGGCCCAAGAAGGATGGGCCTGGTGACAGCTGCTTGACCAAAACTAATCACAATTTTTTTCCCTCCTCTGGTAATTTTTAATGTGCCCCAAAAAAGAAAAAAGCTGGCCGCAGCCCTCTTATTTTCGCTCTAAACGTGGCCAGTGTGCTGGTGAAAGGAGACAATTCTGGCAAAAAAATAGAGCTGAATTTATTTTGCAAAAGCTTTTCATAAAGGAAAAAAAATTGTTGATCATAAAAACCATCAAAAGCACAAAGCTTTTTAAGCAGTCCTGAAGTGTAAATCTTCCACAGGTTTGAAGCATCTTTCCTGAGGCTCTGTATGATAAAATTAGGAAAAGTAGGGAGGTATTCCTCAGGTATGCTTTCCAAGCTCCATGGCTGCAATTAAACTGCAGCCATACAGCAATTACAGATATTTTGCACTTTTTTTAGTTAGCTGCTAACTATTGCCACTTTATCCAGCTTGGAAATACAGCTGCATTATTTTTGACCTCTTACTAGAACTGTTGTTTTTCTTAGACTTTACTGTGGAAATTTTTGCAAAACTTTATCAATTTTGGAGTTGAAAAAAAAAATGCAACATTGAGCTTCTGTGGAATATTGCTTGCATGGTTTAGTGTATACTTACTTTAAAGAACTGCTGTATATTGCTGATGCTGTGTCCCCACTGTAACCACTGCCATTGGGTCAGCCAGTATTAATGACAGCACTCAAAACACAATTGCTTTTAAATTACAGTCACTATCCTCTACAGGAGGCTTTTGTTTTTTTCCTTTTATGAAGATGATTCACTTTTTTCCCCCTGTTTTCAGGTTTCTGAAGTCTCAAGACAGCTAGCAAAAGAGGAAATTCAAACAAGGTATGTGGCCCTTTCTCTGGTAGGGAAGGCTTCGTTTTGAGGCAGCCAAGCAGCACAGGAGCCCCGGGAGACAGTGGCTGATTAACAAGTCTGTGGGGGCTGGCAGTGAGGGCTGCAAGGTTGGAAGCAAACTTGGTGTAGCCGCTGGCACTTGCTCCCTGCAGGAATAGTGAGTTCATTTTTGTGCGCTTCCTGATGCTCGCTCTGCGGTTGGGAGCTGATAGAAGGCAACGCTTCAACTTCCTGAACCCTCTAAATAAAGCATCCTTTCTGTAGGGTGTTTTTTTTAATTTTTTTTTCAGAGAAAGGCACATTGTACTCTCTGCTTTGGTTGGATTTTCGTATTTGGCTTTTTGAATAGACAGCTTTGGTGGTGGAACAGTTGGAAACTGATTTCAGAAAGGCTCAAATGTATGGCAAGGAGAAATATCACTGGATATTCTTCGCATACTTCACTGGAATGGCTTGGAGCTGCTCTCAGGAGTTTATTTACATAGCTGCTGTGTCGTGCCACAGCTGCAAGGGTGGCCAAGCTTCCTCTTTAATCTAAACTCCTTTTACTGAAGGTATTAATTCACAAATAGCTTCAGTTTTCTTTATTTCTAGGTTTGTTTCTTTCAAGAGATTATTATGGCAAGACAGTGATTATTTAAATACTTGAATTAATACATATATTAGCTCTTGTAAATTCAGATGTAGCAAAGAGCAAGTTAGACAGTCCCCATCTGTTCATTCACACCATGATGTGATCCAGTGTGCTTGGACAGCGAGGATGCAAAACTCACACCCATTTCCTAGTGAAACCCCCAAGAGGTCACCTGTGAGAAGTGTTCATTTTGTAATGTTAAGAAAAATGTGGTTCCCTCCAAGGGAAAGTCCTTTACAAGACAAGGGGTTAGGAATTTAGCTGGAATTTCCTGTTCCTACCTAAGCCAGGTTGAACAAAGTAGGTAAACCAGCACTGAATGCTCCATATTCTGGATTTCTCATTATTCTCAACCCAATAATGACACTTACTTAGCATGATTCACTGCTTTATTACGTTACTAAATCACATTTATCTCCATCAGGCCTCTTTTTCTCCGGGGTATTCTGTTGGTGTAATTCTTTTTTACCAGATGTTTGATATTTTGTATGGTTCCAATGCCAACACATTGTTTGAAACAACAGCAGTGAAGAGTTAACTCCCACAAGGAGAAAAAAGACAAAATGAGTCCCCACAACTGGCTATCTCTTAAGAAATCAGCTCCTGCTCTGACGTTTGCTATAGGCAAAGTAAAACAAAGCTCTACCAGCAGTAAATCAATTCCTGTGTGCGGGTACTGTCAAAAGGAGCTGTTCTGGAGCTCTCTGATCCAACCTGTGGGCCAAGTCATGCTCATTTTATACATCCCAGCGTTTTGAAATGCCATTGTGCTCCGGGAAGAGCTTGGCTGGCTCAAATATGAATATCCACAAGGTAATGGGTGTCTTCAGCTGGTGTGGGAAACTTCATTGGGTGCCTTTAAAAACCAGGCCTTTCTCAAATAAGCTATTAATTGTGCATTGCTTGTGGTAAGTTTATGAAAAATACTCCAGCTACAGATGGGCTTTAAAATCAGAGTTGGATCTTAAATATCAAAATGTCTGCAATGGTTTGTTCATTTTTTTTCCTTGTCTATTAGAAAGATAAGAAACAAACCCAAAGATTTGCATCCAGACTTTCTTATAGCTTCATGCTAAAGCTCCGGGGTGCCTGCCAGGTTTTGGCCTGCTCCCATCTACATCTATTGTATTAAAACAGTTAAAGGCATTCTTCTCTTCCCCCTTTTCCCCTGCAGCTGGAAAGCACCATCCTCTGCCCTTGAGAAAACAAACATCAATGCTGCCTGTTGTACAAGCCTGGTTCAGTTTGCTTCACTGGAGCAGCCCATGTATCTGTAACTTCATCCAGCAGGGAGGCTGCGTAGGTGTGCAATTCAAACCTTTCCAATCAGACAATTTTCAAATGCATTAAAAAGCTCAGCTTCTGTCAGGAGCCTCCCCTGTTTAGACAAGGTGAGCAGGAAATTCAAGCATCTTCCTAAGATGTGAGGGGCGGAAAATGAGCAGGAATAGGATGATGTTGGCCTATTTAACCTGGTGAGTGTTTTTGGAGTCTGAGGACTTTCTAATATTGTGGATTTACATATTTAAGGTGGATGCTCAGTGCTGCAATGAGGTGTTTCTGTTGACCTCTCTGTGGATAAGCTGCTTCTCCTCTGTGCCTCAGCACTGGAGTGAACATTAAAACCTAGGACATAGACATCAAGGTAAAATTCCCCTGCATTAAAATACAGTCAAATACTTCTATAGAGAGACTTAATGTCAGAGTACCACTGCAACCGCTGAATACCAGTACCTCTGAAATTGCTTGAATATTTTCTTCTCTGAAAATAAGTAGCAGACTAGAAATGAGAGTTGAGAAAGCAAGACCTCCTCACTTTTACAATGTACAGAGGAATATGTGCACCAGGGCAGTCTGTCAGCACCCGCTGATGATTCCTGCATCTGGGTGCTGTTTCACAGCAAAGCCTGTATTCCTAGCTTTGGAACAAAAGATTACCAGAGATAACTGATGGAAAACATATCCCAGTTATTGACTAATCAGCCTCACCTTCACCCTGCAGCTAATTACAAGGTTAAAACTGTACTAAAAATATCCATATTTATCCAAATAACCCATTTGGTGTATTTCTGCTCCAGATAAATGAAGCAATGTTCCATTATAATCTCTGACCATGTTTTATCTTTCTCTACGTAGACTTGTTATGACAAAATCTCTTCCATTTTAATTAAATTTTTCCAGATACCATCTTCATAAAACTAGCACTCAGAGAGGCATAATCATTATTTTTAATAGAAGAGAGTTAATGCTTGTTAAATATGCTGAAGGATTGTCACTACTTATGTTTCCTGTCTGCAAGGAGAAGAAGAGCAAGGGTTCCTCAGATCTGCTTTTCCAGGGTGATCTTTCTACCAGTTTAAGACCTGGTGTACAAAAGTGGGTAGGTTCTGGCTAACTTTGAACATACAAATCATCTGGCAACTTCAATGAGATGTTTCAATGGCACCGGTTTAAAATGGAGCTTAAGTACTTGACTGCCTTCAGGATGTGATTTTTTCTGCAAAACTGCTGATTTCATAGGACTCATTTCTAGTTAATAGCTTTCTCTGCTTGGACCTGGACTGAGATTTCCAGTTCATTTCATGTGTATCACTGGAGAGCTACGAGGTGGTGACAGCGTTCAGCTGCTGGCACAATCCAGCCGGAGCCAAGACAAACAAACCTGGAAGTGAAGGAGAATGATGCCTGTGCCTTAATTTCCTTGGGGGGGAAAGAAGCAAAGGTGACTGCAAGTGTAGGACTCCTATCAGTTTCAAGCTTCGCCATGGCAAGCATATGCTAAATATTTTCTAAAGTGACCTGAATTAACCTTCTTGTAGTGGCAAAACCTGTGGGCCCCTTTCGGTGGCCCCCATGCAGGCAGAGCTGTCAAGGACACAGCAGTGCTGCCTCCCTGCTGACAACACACAGGGATGTCTCGGGTACCAAAGGACACTTCAAATGGCCCCAATAACCTGTGTTTAGGCAACAGAGCTGTCCCTTCCTGACAGAATGGTCCCAAATGGGGCTTTACTCCCAGGCACTCCAAGGACAAACAATGCTGCTGCTTGGCCAAGTTCTGAAGTTCATTCTCAGGAAAACTCCCACTGATCTAAGGCATGCCAGGATTTCATTTACTGCTGGGAAATGTGAAACTGCCCTGGCTAAAGTATCTTAATTAGGCTATTAGAGCCTGGTATAAAATGGCTGAGATAAACAGGGTCAGGAGGGCAAAGGATATTGTCAATGCATTGTAAAGCCTTTCCTGCTCAGCTCAAGCTGCCTGGAACCACATTTCCATGAAATAAAACACCTGAGCCCTCTGTGTGGTGGCTCCTGGAGGGCCCCTGAGTCAATGCTTTTCACATAGTCAGCACATGGGCAGGGAGCCAGAGCTTCTCTGCCCTCTGGTGCCTTGCACTGCTTGGACTTTCAGTTTCTAATTCTGGGGTGTTTTAACTCTAGTCCAGCTTTGGGGTTTGCAGTGTGTGTTTGGGGCAGTTTGAAGGGCCTCATCTTTGCCTTTCCTGTGCAAGGGCTGGTCCCTGAATGAGGGCTCTGGCACCTGTTCTCTTCATATGGCTTTTCCAGAAATGGTTTAACAACTGTGGTGATGCCAGGAGACTGAGCTGTAGGAATCCGGGAAAGTGTCAGATCTAGGGCCTGTATATGTGTGTACATAGAATCACAGGATGGATTGGATTGGAAGGCACCTTAAAGCCCATCCAGTGCCACCCCCTGCCATGGGCAGGGACACCTTCCACTATCCCAGCTTGCTCAGAGCCCCATCCAACCTGGCCTTGGACAGTGCCAGGGCTGGGGCAGCCACAGCTTCTCTGGGCAACCTGTGCCAGGGCCTCCCCACCCTCACAGGGAACAATTTATTCCTGATATCCAACCTAAAGCCACCCTTTTTCAGTTTAAAGCCATTCTCCCTTCTCCTATCACTCCATGCCCTTGTAAAAAGCCACTCTCCAGCTTTCTTGTAAGCCCCATTTAAGTACTGGAAGGTGCTATAAGGTCTTGCCAGAGCCTTCTCTTCCATAGGCTGAGCAACTCCAACTCTCTCAGACTGTCTCCATAGGAGGGGGTCTTTGCTGGTGTCTTTGTATCCCAGCCAGTACAAAATACAGTGAAAAATCCAATATATTCACCATTAAAGAGCAAAAGAGGGACCTCTAGAATGGCATAACATACATCTAGATGATAAACCTCTTTTTTTTAATTTGGAGACTCCTAATTTCTGATCTCAGCAATTTATGCTCAGCAGTGTAATAAGGTTGGAAGTTACAGATCTGAGAGATTAAATCTAAGTGTGAAACCCTCAGCTTGTTACTCACTACCAGCAGTCTGCACATGCCTGCAACTAGATCAATATTCTTATAATTTCAGAGTTAGTATTTGATCAGGCTCTTAGACCTGAGTTATTGTTTCTTCTTTTTTTTTCTTTTTATTCCATACTGTATTTTAAAAAGAATACAGTGGTTAACGGGTCCTACTGCTGAGTTTGCTTGTAATTAGGAGAGCTGTCTCAGGGAGGTAAATTACACCTGAAAAATCATAAAAAGTAGAAATAGTTTGATTCTTAGAACCATTAGTGAAAATCACATTTTTGTTTAAAGAATGCCCAGTATTTTTAAGAATAAGAGTCCCCCGCTGGGGATAGCCTTACCTTGGAACTGAACACTTCCATCCACTTCTGGATATGTATTTTGGTGGGCTAGTCCTTGGTTTTGGGCAGTGAACTGAAGCAGAGTGTGTTTGTGCAGCCCCTCTGAGTCCCTTTGGCCACCGAGGCGTGGGCTGCAGCCTCTCTGGCCACTGTGCCCTCTTCCAGCTGGGTGTGCTGGGGGAGCTCTGGCAGCCCCACTCTGGTGAGTGTGGGGAGGCTGCGATGTCCTGGGCAGAAAGTGCTTCCAGAATGCTCTCTACATTGAGGGTGGGTTTTTTTAATTGCTAAATCGGTGGTAATTTTCTTACGGAAATGTGTTCTGTTGGGGGTGAGAGGAGCCCCAGCTGAGAGGGGCCCTCAGCCCTGTGTGTCCCTGTGTGCAGGGAGGGCTCCGAGCAGGGCCCAGGCTCTGCTCCGGGGGGCCCAGCCATGGCACCAGAGGAACGGGCAGGGACTGATCCCAGGAAGTTCCCCCTGGACAGGAGGCAGAACTTCTGTCCTGTGCAGTGACCGAGCACTGAACAGAATGTCCAGAGAGGATGTGGAGTCTCCTCACCGGGGATATTCCAGGACAGTCTGGACACAATCCTGTGCCCTGTGCTCTGGGATGGCCCTGCTGGAGCACGGAGGTGGCACCAGCTGCCCCACTGTGTCCCCTTCCAGCCTGACCCATCCTGGGATTCTGTGAACTCCTGCACAGCACTGCAGCATGGTTTGCTTCTCGTTAAAAAACATTAACCAAAGGAGTTGTGGTTCCTGAAGTTTGCAACCCATCAAATAGAGGGTGACACCTTTGGCGACCACGCCAAGCATGCTCTCTCAGCGGAGGGGCCGGCTGCGGGGAAGGGTCTCCGTCCCCTCACGCCCCCCGGTTCCGGCTCTGCTCCCCTCAGCCGCTGCCCCTGCGGGTTGCGGCCCCGGGGAGCCGCCCGCGGGCCCGCACGGCGAGGAATCACTGAGGGTCCGCACGGGGGTCTCGGCAGCCCCTCTCCCGGCCGCGGGGCAGCAGGGGCCGGTCCCTGCTCGGTCCAGGCTCGGTCCCTGCCCGGGGCTCGGTCCCTGCCCGCGGTGGTGCTGCGGGGCGGGGCGGGGCGGGGCGGGGGCGGGCAGGGGCGGAGGCACGGGCGGGGGCCGGGCCGTGCAGAGCCGCGCTCCGCGCTCCTGTCAGCCGTCTCGGCACCTCGGGGGCCGCGCTCAGCCCCTCGCCCGCCCGCCTCAGCCCCCGGCCTCCCCACGGATCTCTGTCATTTGCTTTGATTTTATTTTAATTTGAATTTAATTTTAAATTTTTTTTTTTTTTTTTTTTTTTTTTTTTACCACGAAGGGGAGGAGCGCGCGGAACCCAGCTGGAAAATGAGCCAGAATGTCTGAAAAAATGTCCAGCTTTCTGTACATCGGGGACATCGTGTCCCTGTACGCGGAGGGCTCCGTCAATGGGTTCATCAGCACGCTGGGGTGAGTGCGGGCCGGGCGGCGGAGCCGGGCGCGCTGTGCGGAGCCGGCCCGCGGGCAGCGCCGGCGGCAGCGGCACAGGAAGGGGCGGCAGCGCTGCTCGGCGGAGCGGGGAAAGTAGGAAGTGATGGGGAGCGGCGAGGGATGAGAGAAGTTCCCGAGCGGGGCCCGGGCGGCCGCGGTGCCGGCGGCGGTGCCGGGATCCGCGCTCGGCTCCTGCCGGGGCTGCGCCCCCGCGCCGGCCCCGAGCGCGGCACCAGAGCCCCCTCTCTGCCCTGCCCAAACGCCTTCGTACGGTCTTTATGTGTAGCTCACCTTTTAATTAATTAATTAATTAGGTTTAATTGTCCTTCCGAGAATTTTTGACAAAGACGTAAAAGGCAAAAACCTTTTCTTTCTCGCTCATCGTCGTAATTAGCTCGTGAAATGTGCATCCCTTTATTTCAGGTTTGTGTCCAGCAGAGTCTGGTTGTCAGTGATGAGATATTTATAATCAGATGTTTAGCTTCATGGGGATGCTTTTCCCGTGAGCTCTTTGTGGGGTGAAAAGATGTACTTTAACTGTGGCTACTTCACTGAACCGCTGTTTGTTTCCATTTTTATTAACGGTGACCACTTTAAATCGCCCTTTTGGAATCCAGGAGGGAAAGCCTCAGCGCAGAATGACAGAGATACACTGATACATTTCTTTACGTTGATACACTTTTTAAAACCATGATGTAGTTCGGTTGCAGTGACGTGTCCCGAGGGTGCAGTGGTTTCCTCTGATGTTTGTCGGAGAGCTGCAGGAGTTTCAGTGACTTTGTGGCGTGTCCCAAAACCTTTGCCACTGGAAACAGCTCCTGCGCTGCATGGTTTTAAGTGACGCGGTCGGCAAGGCAGGTCAAACTCTAGTAAACATCTGCTTAAACATTAGTGGTACCCTCGGAGTAGCAGTGAAACTTGCTAAGGCAAGTTAATGTGTGCCTGGGTATCGCTCCTGTGTTTGTGTTAGGCTCCCTGTGTTCTGAGATCCCTGCGATGGGGGGACTGTTGGTATGAAAATGCAAACAATGAATGTCCAGGTTAACTTGGTGTGCTTCTGTTACTGTAAAAGAGCTGGTGTTCAAGGTCTTTTATATTTTTTGAAATCTTACTGCATCCAATCCTTGCTGTTCACTCTTTTGATCTGTTGACAAGTGTTTTTCCATGGTTTGTTCCTCTATTTGTTAATTCGGCGCCTTGTCTCTCCATGACTCCCCATGTTGTCTCACATCTTTTGTTTTGCTGACTCTTACAACTTTAAATCCTGTCTGAAAACTTTTGCTTTCTGCAGCTGTTAATTGCTGGATATTGTTTCTTATTCTTGTTCACCCCAGCACTTCCCTTTTGCTGGCACAGTCTGTTGTTGGTTGGTTGTGTTGTTGTGTCTCATCGCTGGGTTCTGTTATCCAGAGGAAGCTGAATGTGCCGTGCTTTTGCTTTTCATTGTGTTCCTCCTTTCTGAGAACACCTGCTCGTGTAGTGGATGTTCCTGCTCTGACTGGGGCTTCTACAACTGTTACTTGAACACGTGTTGGCTTTGCCCTGTCACAGGATTCAGACTGCTGATCCTCCCCTGATCCCTCGGAGTTAAGGCAGGACATTTACTCACAGTTTTATAGAGGAGAAGCCAAGATCCAGGCTTGCCTAGGGCACATGGGAGCTCTTAACTAGAAGAAACAAGTGAGCTCGAGCCAACGCTCTCTATCCAGGCTCTCATTTAGCCAGAAAACCCAGCTCAAGAAAACTACCTGGGATGAGACAGAAGTTCAAGAATGCTGATGTACCTCTGTTGGCTTTTCAGTACAGCTTTTTTGTGCCCTGCTCCCTGGCATGGCAAAGGCAGCTGCAGAAACAGGAGGCTGGAGTGGAGGAGCTCTGGGAAGCTTGAAGTCACCAGTGGAAAACTCCCATGGCTACTCAATGGGAATGCTGACCCCTCTGCTGGTGGTACAAGAGCTTGGACTGAAATTCAAAGTTGTGATGCCAAGTGACATTATCTGTGCCAGCTATTGCAATTGCTGCCTTTGGACTGGCTGCAGCAACACAAGAGCCAGAAAAACCTCTTATGTTCAGGCAAAAAGCTTGCCCAGCTACACTTTTGGTGTGCAGCCATTGCTGAACTCCTGCACCTTCTGCATTCCTGCAGGTTCTCTGCAAATCTCTGGAAAGAGGAGGCCTCACCTTCCAGAGGTGCCTCTAGTTGGTGAGGACAAAGTGGAGTAGGACTGGGGATGATTACTTGTTCATTTGAATGATTCATTTGACTGATGTGAATCCTTGTTTGATTACACTTGCTTGCGTTGCTCAGGGTGCTGTTCTGAAAGGTTAGCTTGCCCAGCACCTCTCTTACACTACTGAGCCCATTGGGGAGTCTCATGCTGTTCCAAAAACTTGAAATCCAGCTCAGGACTAGTAACTGTTCAGCAGGGACAGTTTCTTTCAAGCTGTCAAAGTCTAATTGTTTCTTAAACAAAGCGTGAGCGAGGCTATTCTATAAATAAGGTTAAAAAGTGCACAGCACCTTCCCAAGCAGGGCAAGTCTGTCACATCAGTGGACCTCACTCCTTGAAGGATCCAGCTCAACACATGACTTTTGATGGAGATTTTGAAGCATAGGCTGTTTCTTGAGTTTTGGAGTATTTTTTCCTCACTTGCTAGTGCAGAAATTTTCACGTGCTCAGTGTTCCCAGAAAACTAAAAGCCAAGAGGAAGATGTAGCTGAGCTGTCCAGATCATGTGTTGGGCCAGGTTAATATCTACTGTAACCTGAGTGTGGAAATCTTCCTCTGGTGTGGTCTGGGAGGTGTGAAGCTCCTCAGAGGATCCGTGGCCCTGTGAGCATGCTGAGAGGTGCTAGATGAGGGCAGGAGTGCCTTTCCACACCTCCTTCTACAAAGCGGGTTTGAGAGTTGCTGGAACAACATTCTGTAGGTGAGTCCCAAAGGCTTGGAGCACTTCTTGGAGCTGGAATAAGCCTGTGTTCTTGCCCTTCTTGTCTCTGAATGGTTTCATTGCTATAAACAGCTGGTGGATGTGAGCATGAAGGCTCTGCTTTCAGCTTTGATCCCTCTTAGTCAGAAGAGGAAACTGAACCTCTCTTCCGCATCTGAGGCTAGTGCTGTAGGGTGGGATGGGAGTGGGGAAGTTGGGCACTGCTGCTCCAATTCTTGCTCCTGGGTCTATATTTTAAAAGAGACCAGTTTTGCTCATTTTTGGAAGGAGAGGTGTCACCATCTGTCTCCAGGAGAATGTTCTAGGCAGTGGATCCCACAAGAAGAGGGGCACCTGTGGATCATGGTATAGGAGAGGGTTTCAGGCCTCAACATTCCCAGCTGGCTACTGCAGACCTTTGGATTCCTGAGGTACTGAGAAACCGAGCAATTCCCTGCTGTTTTTTTCTGCTTGGCTTTGGGCTTACTCTGGGTTTGGATGCTGCTTTTGATATGTGTAGTCTGGCCTTTCCAACCTCAAGGGTCTCTGAGCTTCCTCACCTGCCCTCCTGCCTTTTAAAAAATGAGAGTGCTTTTGGATGTATGAGCTGATAGTTGAGGAAATGTTTGGGCAAAGCAATTTACATCCATTGGTAGCATTCTGTCATTGCAAGATATGTTTGGTACTGGATTACTGAACTGTCCTAATACTGTAAGGCTTTCCCTTATTTATTTAGCTTTTAGTGTGTTTTGGCTTCTGCACAGCTGGAGGCCTTGTGTCCCACAGGAGGTGTGTGGCAGGACCAGGCAATGAATCCAGTGATCTCGCAGTGTCCTAGGCTGGTGTTGAGACCACCTTTCCCAGTATTTTGGCTGTGAATGCTCTCAGTGATGCAAGGTGGCAATTAAAACTGCATTCATCTCCTTTCAGTACAATGAAGGGGAGAAAATATTCTTGATTGGAGAGGTGGGAAAAAAAAAAGAAGTAGTGACAGCGGCCAGGATCAGCTGTAGGAAAGTTTGATGATGGGCCTGTTAGTCACCATGGGGAGCTGCATTCCTGTCTGACCTCCATAAATGTGCAGTGAGAGATCTCCTGGAACATAATTAGTGGAGCATGCAGCACAACCCACCTGCTCTGTGATGGATGGCCCTGGATGACGAGGATGCTAGTTACTTCTAATTAGCAGCAAAAATTGTGTTGTAAAATATTTTGGACTCATTTCCTTGCATGTAATGTTGATTTTTTTTTAATAACTTTTCTTAATTTGTGGAAGTGCTTGCTGGAACTTTCTTACTTGAAATATCCCAGATTTATTCAGGCTTCTTCCCTGGGTTTTTGTGAATTAGTTGTCTTGTTGAACTTGGACTTCACACAGGGGTTGAGTCAATCATACTCTGTGAAGAGACAAGATTAAGTAGAAAGTGCTTAAGAAGCAGCATCAATCAAAATGTTGCAAGTATAAAAAAGGCTAAAATATGTCATCTTGGTGGCTTCAGGAACGGTGCTAAGAGACAAGATGTAGTGACTGATGATGCTTCCAAGACACCAATGTGGTGTTTTCATCAGTGCACTCATTTTTTCAACCTTTCTCTCCTGCTGTCTGTAAGTACAAGCTTTGGTTAAGGAATAGAGTATCTATCCTTTAATTAATAGCAAAATTTTTCTTTCATGTGCCAGCTGGAAAAAGGTAATTAGTCAGGAAAGAATAAAAAGCCTGAAGAAAGTGAGAGTGGCATAACTAGAATTACTCCTAATTTGATTCTGACACATAATCAAATAATACCTAAAAGAGAGAAGGGAATATAAATTTCAGCTTTCCTGTGGGAAAAAGTACTGGTATGTTTTGTTTCCTAGGTGCTTTATCCTCTAGACTGATGGAACCAATGAAATTTGACAGTTTTGATTGTGTGATCCTGTTTTTTTTTTTTTTTTTTTTTTTAATACTGTGTAGGATTGGCATTTTCAGGAATGTGTTCTCTTGGTTGATTTTCTAATGCAGCAGCCCTGGTCTGAATTCTGCAGCTGCTTTGACTATGGTGATGTACACTTTTCAGCTACACGCTGTGTTTCTTTTCTGTGATAACTAATAAGCTCAATTAGATGCATTATTAACTACTTTCATTGATCTTACAATAAATGCCATGTAAGTGGAGATGTAGGCATATAAATACACCTCTGTATCTCGCATACCTTGCTATTCAATCCATATATCAAAGCTCATATCCTCTGTAATTATCCACTCTCACTAGCAATTAGGCACTGCTCCAGCTTTTATAACAACCTTATTTTGATGCTTGTTTCAAATACTCTAACAGCAGTGCCATCTTTAAATAAACAATGAGACAAAGCTTTCCACAAAGCAGCCTCAGGGGAATGCAGCAGGCCACGAGCCCCGGGGAAGCTGGTTTGTTTCAGAAGTTTTACTTGTACACAGAGCACAGCCTGGGTGTGAGGGAACATAACATTAGGCTTAATTACAGCAGTGTGATTTATGAGGCTGTATGCTTAAACGTAATATCCTTGGTTCAAAGGGCTCATTATCAAACAGAATTGGAGAGAAAATGGGGGTTGGAAGTCAGTTTACCCATAAGCTGTGTGGTGTTAACTGGAAATAAGAGAGGACTTGGATTTTGAATTGAGACAGGACATACAACTTGTGTAGTTCTCAGCTGGGCCGTGGGTGATGTGGGGAGTAGTCAGGAAAGAGAGGGTAGGTTGTTTGACCTGCGTGTCCTGAAGTCTTTTTTACCTTGCTTTTATACAATGAGGGGATTAAACTAGACCACCCTTCCGTGGTTCTTGGTGTCACTAGGAACCACAGTTAACCCTGTATTTTAAAAGTGCTGCAGAGGAAGAAGTCAGTAAATCTCTGACTTCCCCAGCCTGGAAGATTGTTTCCCAAGGGGCACACGGACCTTGGCTCAGCCAGGTGTTTCACAGCACGGCGTGGTCTTTGGAACCCTCCACTGCTGGTGCTGCTCAGCTGGAGCCTGAGCCTGTTTGTTGGGCAACAGCACAAAGCCGTGTCCTCTGCACTTGAAAGTCTGGTTTCTGCTTGCTTTGAAAGGCCTGCTGCTTCTTGTAGCAGAAAAGGGATGTGGGTGAAGTTCCATCACTTTGATACAGTTGGTATCAAAATGGAGAAAAGAAAACGAGCAGTAGTTCAAGGTTTACTTTCTACATTGTCTGGGCTGTGTTTTGTCACTTGATCGGAGATGCATATTTTAATTCTGTTAAAGGATATAATACCCCTTATGACTGATTCCTTTAAACCTTCATTTGTTATTTGTAAATCTGATTCCATCTAATTACTTGAACCAGCAGTTCCACCACTATGTAGATGTGTAGGAACTTCCTGAGACGGGTCCTGGTTTCAGCTGTTTATGGTGCTAAACCTTGATGTTTTGGACCCAGGGTAGATGCCTGGAGCTGAATGTTTGGGTATGGAAAGTTTCAAGTAAAATGGCTTTTCTGAGAACAGGATTAGCAAAAAACCCCCAAACAACCACCAAACCAAACAAAAAAGTGTGTTATCCCTGATTTTTAAAAAAACCCCAAGAGTCTTGCAGATGTGTACCAAGAGTCTTCCTGAGCTGCAGTGCTCTCTCCAGCCCTACTTCTCCAGCATGGAGGGCTTGTCTTCCTCTGCCTCTGTGGAGTTTTGCCCAGGTTTGGCAGGTTAAGTTGAGGAAGTATTTCATCCTAAGACTTTGTGGGCTGTTGTGATACCTGCCTCTTGCTGGAGGGCAGCAGTTTTACCTGGCAGGGGCAGCTTCTCCTCTCTGCTGACACTGGGCACCAAGAGCCCTTGACCTGACCTGCAGCTGTGTGGGAGGCGAACCCCAATTCCCAGGATTTCTAGATTCCTCTCCTGGGGCATCACAGGAGAGCTTCAGCTGGCCAGCTGCTTTGTGTTCCCTGTCTCTGGAGAAGTAAAAATCATTTCTGGTTTTAGTGCCTCAGTTCACTTCAAATATGAAACAAACCGAGAAATTACATTCTTGCAAGGTAAGGTTTTGGAAACAGAGTTAAACAAGTAAATCACAGGGTTAAAATGTACTAATTCATGTCTGATATTAAGTACTGCTTGAGGTTTTGAGGGCCTGTTTTGGCCGCGGTAGCCAAAAAGTTGTGTCAGGCATGTTCTTGCTGCTCTTGTTGCTGGTTTTGTGACTCTTTTTGTGCCTCAGTCTCTGTCTACCTCTTATCCTCATTTGTTTGCATGTTTTGATTGCTGTTGAGTAGAAACAAAGCATTGTCCGAAGTGTGTGATTTAAAACCAATTCTTGTTCCTTGCTTAGTAATAAAGGAAAGAGGACCCTGAAGAGTGGGTTGTAGGCTGCAGAAAAGAATGTGAGGAAAACAGCCTCCTCTGTCCTTCCAGTGCTCCCTTGCTGGATGAAGAAGAGGAGGAAGAGATGTGTGTTGATGAATTTAGGGTGAGAAATGAGCAGAGCAAGTGTTAGAAGGGAAGTGGGGCTGAACAGGAGCAGGAGCTGGACAGTTATCAAGAGATCTGCAGCCCCTGCTGTGAGAAAATAGCTCTGAAAGCTACTGACAAACTCCGTTCTTTTCAAAGGGAAGAAGTCAGCTTGCCATTGCCACTGTTTACTTTGATATTTCAAATGATCGAGGCCTGTACTAAGGCTGGTATGGTGTCAAATACTTGAATATTTGTTTGTTTTTTGTTCTGAGGGTTTCTGGCTTTGTTCAGGAAAATGAATGTTTTATACCATCTTCTCCAAGAGAATGTCTGAGGTAAAATACCAGTTCCTCAGAAAGAAATTGCAGTTTTAAGATGGCCTGTGGTACTTTTTGTAACAACAGAAGTTACATAAAAGAACTGTGCTACTTGGTAATCTTCTTATATAATAGAGTTTGGGCAATTCATTTGGAATGTCCCTTTAGGTCATTGCTTCTGCATGAGTGAAGGTATAGGATTGAAATTTATGTGAAAACATTTGGCAGGAGGAGGCTGGAAGAGCATATCCAAGTGCCGTGGTTATCACTGTGGGTCCCTTCCAACTCAGCTTGCTCTGATTTGACACCCAGTTAAGCTTCCTACAGCTCTTTTCTGTATGATATTAAAACAGTAGTCAAGTTTTTGTTCTTTGACCTCTGACAGATAAAAATCAATGTCATTTAAAAGGAAAATCAACAAACAAACCCTGAAATGAGGCTCTTTATATGAATCTCAAAATACAGAAACTTCATGTGATCCAATGCTTGGGTTTCTTATCTTGATTTTTTCTTAGAGGCTTGTTTGAATTTCAAACAGCTTTTTTATTTTCTGCACTTGACACACACAAGTTAATCAGTGCTGCAGGGGCAGTTGAAAGGACACAGAATTAGGGAAACAACTGCTTGAACTCTTAGGAAGCCCCAGATTTTTTATACCTGCTTTCCACAGTTAAAAGACAGTAATCCAGTTCTTAAGAGTAAATTTTGGTAGTTGTGTCATGTTGAGCACTGTGCTTTGGAAAATTTAACTTGGCAGCTTTAGAGGGCAGCAAAGCTGGATGTGAGCAGTATAGTTTTGTCCCAAATCTTGCAATACCTGACTTTATTTGTAAAATACCAACTCCTACAGCTCTAGTACTTTTGGATATCCTCAGCTTCTCCCATGTGTGCTTTGCTTAAATATTCTCAGTCACCTTTTCAGTCTGGCTAATATTTTTTTATTGTTCAGAAACAAAAAATAAAGAGAGGAGGCAAACCCAATGTTTTAGGAAAGACTGGATATCACTTTTGAAAAGGCTGAGAGCAGTTCTTTGTTCAGTTGTGAATGCTGAAAAATGTTCAAATGCATCACTAAGCAAGTTTAATTCTCCTGACCAAAGAATAAAAGTTTAAAGCCTTCCTAGAAAGCTTTTTTTTTAAAAAAATCCTTTATTTAAAACAAACAACCAAACAACAACCAAACAACAAACTGTGTGGAGTGAAAAAGGTTAACTGCCTGTCAGTAGTGTTTTCTTTGATGTTTTAGACAATTTTTTTAGGTTATCACTTTTTGCTAAGGTGGTCTCAGTTTCAGCTGAATGCACTGTCCTTGCCTTGCTGTCTGGCACTGGTGAGGGTGCCAATTCATAAACTGCTGCTCTAAATCTGACCAGGCTCAGTGAGCTTGGCTCTTTACAGAGAGCTGAAAAGTCAGGGTTTAGTGGAGAGTTTTGTGGAATTTCAATGGAGCAAAATGAGGTTTTTCCATCAGGCTTGCTGATATAAAAATCAGGTAGGGCAACATGTATAATGCTTCCCAGGTTGAAGACAGAACAAAGTAAGTCAAACTTTACTGTCAAACTTTACTTTTTTCCTAAGTCCTGAGCTGATGTATAAATTTTGGATTTTAGTGTTGCGGTGAGAACTGTAAAGCTGATTACTTCACTAAATACAAGAAGTCCAAGTTTCAAATAAGGTTTTCAGGTATCTCTATAGATATCCTTATGTATCATTGCAGCATGCTATTTATAAAGAATAACCTTGCCTTTAAATCATAAAAGTACAAAATAACATAGAGAAAAATTAATGAATTTTTTATTTTGGTGGTGAGGAAGTAACAATTTATTTGTGTCAGGCTGGCCGAGCTGATTAAAGGGATGGAGCACCTCTCCTGTGAGGAAAGGCTGAGAGAACTGGGATTGTTCACCCTGAAGAGAGCCCACAGAAAAGATGGAGATGGACTCTTGACAAGAGCCTGACAGGACAAGGGGGAATGGCTTCACACTGACAGAGAGCAGGTTTAGATTGGATATGAGGAAGAAATTGTTCCCTGTGAGGGTGGGGAGGCCCTGGCACAGGTTGCCCAGAGGAGCTGTGGCTGCCCCATCCCTGGCAGTGTCCAAAGCCAGGCTGGATGGGGCTCTGAGCAAGCTGGGATAGTGGAAGGTGTCCCTGCCCATGGCAGGGGGTGGAATGAGATGATTTTTAAGGACCCTTCCAGTCCAGGCCATTCTATGATATTATATATTCTTTTCCTCAGAAAAACTAACTCACAGAATCGTAGCAAAGTTTCATGACATTATTTCCTGTATAAGTGATTTAAGATGTAGGTCCTCGTCATGGGTTAGCATAGCTACGGAAGTGATTCTCTTTCAAAGAGGTGCTTACAGCTTCCTCTCTGACCTGACAGAACCTATCAACTGGCTACTTTGAATATTGACAAAATATGGAAAAAGAATCACTTCCATAGCTGTGCTAAACCATGACAATCCTACACCTGCAAATTTGTAGACTTAAACTGCAAAGATGTCATGAGACAACTTTTTAACAGAACCTGTTGAATAGGATCCAAGTTCAGATTTTTTACTTCCCTGGCTAGATCTTCAGGAGTATTAAAAGGTAAATTAAGATTTGATCAAGAAACCCCTCAGAGACAGACACCTGGCTGTTCAGAGAGGGCACTGCTGTGGCCCCAGGGCAGCTGCAGGGTCTGGCTTAGATGTTTGCTCAGTTTGTGTTAGCAGTGCCTTCTCTTGCAGAAACAAAACAAGGTCAGGACCTGGCAGGCAATTAAGTCTTGTCTGTATTAACTTTTGTAGTTGAACAGGTTTTTCTGCCACTGAAGGCAAGGACCAATGAATGTCCCACACCTCCTACCCCTGTAATATCTAGGATACAGTAAAACCATGGTATGTAAAGTTTGGTTATAACAGCTCATTTGAGGCTGTACTGTGCATGGGGCTGGTGGAGTCAAACTCTCCATTTCATCTGATCCATTTCCTTTTTATGTCGGATTAAACTGTCCCCTGTGATTAGGCTGCTCTTAATGGAACTGTTTTCCTTGAGCAGAGCTGGAAGCGGGACAGTGCTGGTTTGAGTTTTCAACCATGTACCTAAAGTATGTTTGAAGGGAAACAGTGGATTAAGGGGTGGGACACGAGCAGAGGCTCCACTTGCGCAAGGTTGTTGACAAATTGTGGAATATAACCAAAGACTCCAAGTTCTGGGCCAGTGCTCTTTTGTAAACATTGATCTGGTGAGCTGTTCAATGCATAAATTGTTTTATATTGGTTTAGCTCACAGTAACTGGGCTTACCTGGGTGTAAGCCAGTTGTGACAAAGCTAGTTAGTTCATTAAGGTTTCCATGTGTCAAAAGTTGCGTTGTTTCATTTTAAGTATGTGTCTAAAGATGCAGAATTTATCATTTCAAGAAAACTCTGTGCTGAAGAGAGTTTTACACTTGCTGGCATTACTGTTGTGCTCACCCATTGGGGGGAACCTTGTTGACTGACAAGTATAATGAATGTTCTTAATTTGTAATAGAGGTGAGGGAGAAAATCCTGCGTTCTTTCTGCAACCTGATAACTGGAACAATGGAAGCCACCACCTAAAGCACTTACACTTGGTAAAGCTGAGTAAAAGCTGGGCTGTGTTACCCAAGAAACTTCTTAGAAAGAAATTCAGCATCATCAGGGCAAGGTGTACAGGCCTGAGTGAGTACAGAGAACACAAAACAAAAACATCAGTCATAGACAAGAAAATCTCTTTACCCAAGAGCAATAAAACGAGTGTGTCACTGAGCACTCTTCTCTCTGAAAACTGCTATTAAAGAAACTCCTGCTCTTTGATATGTCCTGGATTCAGGAAAACAAGAATTCACAAATTCTCAGACTCATTGGACTCAATGATCTTAGAGGTATTTTCCAACTTAAATGATTCTATGATTATATAAAACTATTTCCAAATGACTAATGAAGAAAATACCCGACACCATCTCAAACTTTCCTTTATGGCAGAAACAGCCCTTAAGTCTTCAGAACTGACATAATTGCTTCTGACTAACAATAATAACCTGGTATCATGAGGTGGATCCAACTCCCAAAGTGCAAATTTGTGACTTGTATTTGTGTGCAAGAAGCAATCACAGAAGAGAAGAGAGACCAGAGAGAATTTATATTACTTCTACTACAAGAACTGGAAGCCTTGGGGGTAGAATTAAAGCAATATTAAAAATGCCATCTGGAAAAAGACCTGGGTGCATCAGTAGAAGTCAAAGCAAAGAAATTTCCTAGTGACACTTTGAGTGATGATTTGCAGGTGAAAGTGACACTTTTATGGACAGCAATTAAAAACTGTTCAGGCAAGTCAGGGAAATGAGCAGCAAATAAAACCACTCTCAAACAGCAGTGTGGGGTCACTGAGTTGGTCAAAAATGTGTTTGCTGTGGTCCTGATCTACTTTTCCACAAAATACAGGTGAGGAAAGCTTTGGACTGCTTTGTGTTTGAGCCTCAGCAGAGAGCTGACTTTAGGAATGACCTCGCAGATCAGTTACTCAGCTGTGGAAGCACAGGTATGAGAAGGCAAAGGGCAGCTTAGAAGGTGACAAAATAGGACAGAAATTTTTTACCTCTTTGGGGAAAACTTCTCTTGGTGCTTAAAATGTCAGATGTTTTCATTTTAATCTGAGGAAGAAGTACGTGGTCAGTACTATGCTGAAGCATCTCGAGAGCAGCTTACACATTTAGCTGTAGGAATTAATAGGGCTGTGCTTTCACCGGTGCTCACAGATCTGGGAGCACCAGGGTCACCTTGATGCCTCACCCAAATTAACTCTTTGCAGGTATTGCCTTAGGCAGACAATCAAGGAACTATTTCAAGGAATGACTGCTGCAAAAGGCATTGCTTTTTCTTTCCTTCTCCTGACTTGCAAAACCTTCTGAATAAGGAGCAAAATCTCCTGAATCACTCACCAGATGAATGTATCGCTCCTGGAACAGATTTCAGATCAGCCAAAAGCTTAAAGCTTTCACAGGAGACTGTTTGGGCTCTTGTGATCATCTGAAAGTACAGCATCCTCTCAAAGTGGCAAGACCAAGGTTTTCTGATCTCATCAGGCAAGTTTGGAATTTAGAAATGAGGTGGTACACAGGTGATATTATTCATTCAGAAGTTGTATCATGGCTTTGAAACTGCTGAAGTTGGGGGTGCTGGAAGAGTCATGGCTGATTTGCAAAATGTATGATTTGGTGACGTGTAAGCAGGAAGTGGAAAATGGTGCAGGAAATGTGACGCTGACAAGACAGATAAAAGAGAGAGAACTCAACAGTGTCTTATGGAGGCATCACTGGAGTGTGTGGCTGAAGAGCTGAGGGTTTTTTTCTGCCAGAGAATTGGTAGTTGCAACTGTCCACTGACATAGTTGAGATTTCTTTCACAAACTCACCTGGTGCTTGTGAAGTCAGGCACCAAAGGGCACTGCAAATAGGAGAAACCAGGCTGAATGACTTTTGTAGATGTAGAAACAAGAGTAAACCAGCTATGGATCGAAGGAGAATTTGGAATTCCAAGTATTTTGCTAAGTCTTTGAGACTGCAGGCTTCCAGGAAAGATACCCTCAGTGTGCCCACAGGCTGATGGGTGTGGGTAGAAAGGATCATTATGGACTTCTACCTTCAACTCTCTTATTTTATAGATTCAGGGAAATTAGGGCACTGTGTCCCACTGCTTTTGAGGAATTTAAAACAGGACTGGATGAGAATGTGAATTATACTCCAGAAGTTATTTTGTTTCAATATAAAGCAAATCTTTATATTGTGATGAAATTTTGGGGTGATGTGGACTGTGTAGAAGATCAAACACTAGGCTGGAAAACCTTGTTCCAAGCCTGTTTGGCAACATGAACATCTTTTGGATGAAATTTTACAGGAGAGCTTATGAAGTCCAGAGATTGACTGGATGTGAGTGAGACATAATGAATCAAGGAGAATTCAAACCCAATTCCACTTTGTGCCTCCTTTTCCTATGTAGTTGAAATATGTGTTAAAATAGTCTACCCTTGTAGTGACAAGTGCATAGACTAAGATGACCAACTTCATGTCCAGATCAAGAATAAGGATTTCCAACAAGCTGAGGTGAAAGAAAGCATTTTCTTAGTAGCTGCTTTTCATCTATAATCTCAGTTTAGCAGAGGTCATAGAAGAACTAAAGGAATTTTATCCCTTTAGCCCGAAAGGACTGAAATGTCTTGTCAGCTCTTTTTTTAAATCACTTCAGTCCTCTGAGGATAATGAAGATACTGTATTCACAGGCTTGCCTGAGTGATGAAATATCTTCAAGTATCTCCAAATGCTGTCAGAGTGGTCTCTACACCTTGGCTGGGGGTATCTGTGTTGGTGGATGATGTTACCTATTGAAGGAGCTTTGGAATTTCTATGTTTTAGCTGGGTTTTGGTTGTTTTTATGTGCTGGTAGCTTGAGGGATCAAATCTGAGTACTTGTTTTCTAAGGATTACTGAAGGCACTCATTGTTTCTGTTAAGAAACAGGTGCAAGTTTTTTCTCCCTGACTTTTGCAGAAAAAAAATATGGATCGGTTTTTAGGGTGGACCTTAAATACCTTCTGTGACTTCTCAGTCCTTCTCCATATAAAATGGGCCTGAATTATTGTGAATACCATGAGGTGTGCATTATTTAGTCTAGCTGAAGAGGAGAGGGAGGAGGATTTTCCTGTGCATTATGAAGTAGCTCTTCCCATGTGGTTTGGTCCCAGTCTGGGGATGAGGGATTTTCTCTTTGGAGGCCGCTGTTTCCACCTTAAACTGGCACCTGGGTGTCCAGATGAAATTCCATGTATCTGGATTTCTGATTCATATCAGCCCTAATGTGGCAGCAGCTGCTTTCAAATGGGCCTTGCCTAGAGGGGATTGCAGGGAGTGCTGTGAAGTCTCATTTTACTTCTTCCACCTTGGCTACAGAGTGCTGAGAGGAGGGCAGGTGGGATATTTGTGCCATCCCTTGCAGATGGAGAACTGAGCACTTGCTGGTCAGCTGTTTTGTGGGCATTGTGTTGCCAGAGTATCTGATTTAAATGCCATTGAAAGTCTGCTCTACAGCAATGACAAGATCTCTTCAAAGTTAGCTGGCAGGAACTAGCAGAACTTTGGTGAGTTAAGTGCTGTGATACTTTTTTCTAATTTCAGGATGACAAGTTAGAGACAAGCTTTTCTGTTGTGTAAACACAGAGCTTTAAACACAAACAAATAATTATTTTTGGTGCTCTTTTCCTATGACAAAACCTAAACTTGAAAGGTAAAAATAAACAAAAACATGTTCTAAAATCTTTTCAGATTAAGGGTTAGAAAAAAGAAAAAACCAGGGCTCAAGTTCACTTCCAACTTACATAATTGCTGACACAAAGCTGCAGTCCAGCCAGATGAACAGCACATTGTGAGGTACAGGAATAATTTGTAGTCCTTTTGAGTAACCAGAGTAGCACACAGCAGATACATGCAGTGGAATAAATCCTTGTCTCTGCATCAGTTTTTCTAAGAAATATGATAATATTTAGGTTTAACCAATATCTGTTTCTATCTTAATGGATCACAAGAGAGCAGTTAATTTCTGATGTCTTATTTAGAGCCCTGTACTGATGGAAGAATTTATAGGTGAGTAAACTGTGGTATCAGAGATGATTGTGTCTTTTGCCTTGGTGAATAGTTTTTCAAACCACAGAGGCTGTGGATGTAGACTTACTCTGCAAGCTGTTTCTTATCAGTGGCTTCACATTACTGCTCCCCATCAAAACAGTTTATATGAATGTTTCTCAGCCCTCTCTAAGCAATATGAGCTCATATACTTAAGCAATTTAGTAGATGATTTGTGCCAACGGGGTTGACTGTTGCTTAGAGACCCTCAGGCTCTGAAAGGTTGTAATGTGAAATGAATGACCCAGATTAATGTTTACTTTTGCCCTTGCCTGCGTTTGGGTCAACTTAGTTCTTTTATTGAACGCTGTGATCTATGGGTTTTGTAACTCAAAGTAGTGCCAGGTATGCTGTTTTATTTCCATCTGTCAAATCAGAAGATAGTGGGGAGTTCTGCTCCAGAGAGGTGCTTGGGGCAAGGCTGGCAGCTGGGATTTCCAATCAGGGAGGAAGCTTGGGAAGAGCATGTCTGTTTTAGCAGGAGGCCAGACCTTCTGCCACTCAGGCTGAAGCATCTCAATGTCCTCTTAAACGGAAGTGTTAATCAAAATATAGCAGACTAATTGTTTATGTGAGTGGATGAGATTATCCCAGACAATGTGGTGCTGTTTGACTTGGAGAAGGAACTGTGTAACCGTATGCAAAGCTGCACCACAGCGATAGACGATTGGCTTTTTGATTAGGTCATAAAATCTGGGGAGGTGATAAAAATGGAGCTGATTTTTGGGTGGGGTGCTCTGCTATCTTTTCAGATCAGCTTATAGCTGTGGAGTATTATTTACTATGCACAAATGAATAGGGAATAGTAGCTGAGGCAGTGGGCAGGTTTTTAATCTTAATGTGCCAGGCAGTGGTTTAAGCTCTTGTGATAATGTGTCCGAGAGCTTTGTGGAGTGATAAGGAAAAGGTTAGAATAGTTTTACTGTGCTAAATATTATTGCACAATGTTAGATAGAACTTTTTAAATGGGGGTTGTTTGTACCAATTAGTTTAACTTGAAACTAGATGTGAGCTTTGGTATGCTTGTTTTTGTGTCCAGGTCCCCTTCGCAGGGACAGTGTGCAGCAGTTGCTGCTACAGAGTCTCTGTGGGAGCTGGTGTGTCATGGATATAAACCTCAGGATCTCAGGCTTGCCTATAACTGCATTTAAGACCGTGCACTGACACAAAGAGATGGAATACACAAAACACCCTGAAAGGCAGAACGCCTTCTTCCTGAGAAGAGCTGCTAAAGTGTATCCCAATTGTTTATAATTTTCCATTAAGGAAATAAAAAAGAGTGGCCTGAGAGAGCTGACATCTCTAAAAAGGGAAACAGGTGGCTTTCCATTGCATTTCTGCATGGTCCCCACCATGCTGGTTGAGAGCTGGTCATGCAGGAGTAAGGAATGGTGGCTACTTACTCCATCACCCACCACATTCTCACCTTGCTCCAGTTCCTTGTGGGACCTGCATGGTCTTCTTCAAACCAGGTAATTTCTTTTTTCCTGTCCCCCCTCATATTGTTTCTGTTCCCCTCACTTGTGCCTTGGAGGCCTATGCTATCCCATTGCCAGCCTTTCCCACACCTTGGATTCTGCCCCTTCCCCACCCACCTGTTGCTTGAGGGCATCAAGAACTTCTTGCAGGACAAGCTAGAGGCTCCCATGCTGCAGCCAGGGCTCTGCTCTGGGTGCGGAGGAGCTGATCCCAAGGCTGTCCCTCTGCCATGCCTCCTGCCCAGCCTGCCAGGCAGCTGCTTTCCCGGTGCTCTAACAGGTCCTGCCGGTGAGTGGAGAAGGGGAAATGGTTTTTTTTCCCATGTATACAATGAAAGGAAGCGCTGTAATAAACGGAATGAGGTAAAAAGGTTTTCCCGGCACATTACCTTCTAACACTTCTTCATCCTGTTTCTCTGCTCCAGGTCCCACTCTGCTGTGGGGAGTGGGACTAAATTCCCCACAGCTGGCTCCCGCCAGCCCCCAAGGCCTGGCTTCCTCTGGCAGGGAAAGCCCTGCTTTGTCCTGTTGAGGGGATGAAGGACATCTCTCCCTTGGAACTGGGCAAAGGAGGGTCTCTTGCACCTTGGCACATTGGAGCTGGTGTAGGGAAGTGCTACTTCATTGCTAATATAGCAAAAGGAATAATAAAGTCTCCAGAAATCATATAAAAGACAAGAGGGGTGGGTGGGAGGGTGGAGAGAGGAAATACTTGGAGATGTCTGCAGTGCTTCCTGTTTGCTTCTGAAAATTATGAGTCAGATCCCCCAGAAACAAAAGAGAGGGGTTTGAAAAATGGTGAGATTATAAAAAAGTAATCATGCGTGCATATGTTCTCTTCTGGCTTTTGAGCCCTCAGAGCTGGAGGCCGTTTTTTGGGGTAGTGGTGACAGCAAGGAACACACACTCTTTTCCTTTCCACTGAAAGTAGAGGGGTTTTTAATATCTCTCAATGCAGCATCAGGAAGGAGACCGATAGAAAAGATACTAAAGATCGCAAGGTTTGGAATAAAATGTGTGATAGCATCACAGTTCTTCTAGAGTTGATTGCTTTGGCTTGAAAAACTTTTGCAATAGGAGTTAGGTGTAGCCCTGGAGCTGGTCTGCCTTTGCTTTGTGGGCTATATACTTTGGCACAGGAGGGAGAAAGTGCGTTGTGTGTGCCTGGATTGTGTTTGAGACTGATCCAGAAGGAGGAACCATGCTCCTTTTTCCCAGGTCAAACACAGTCTGCGTCTTTAAAACCCATGGATTCTGTGGGATTTGTAGCATGGGTGTTGATAAGTGTATGTGTGTACAGCAGGATTGCACTTAAAAATGAAAAATGAAGTGGATATCATTGTTCACCTTATCGTATCACCAAGTGCAGGCTTTTCTAGAAAACCTGATTTCTTTGTTTCTCTGCCAGTTAATGCCCAGTAAATGTATGTAAGTGATAAAAGACTCCAGTTTTCCCAGTAGGAAGTGATTATCTGCAGGCGTTTTTCCTCCGTTACAGTGTCAGGATAAGCTGTGCGAGGAGACCTGGAAGCATTTCCTTCAGCTGAAAAGAATGCTGCTGAACTGGAGGGCCTGAAGGTAAAAGGCCAAACTCATTTCTTTGTAACAGAGCTTGTTGTTAAGACACACCTTGGAAGGTGATCTGACTGACAGCTGACAGCACAGCCAGAGAGTCGGAGCTCCTTGGTGCTCAGCAGAGTTTTGCTGAGAGCTCAGGTGGACCACAAAAATCTGTATTAATAAATAATCTCTCTCATGTGCTCTGAGGTGCAATAGCCTGTACTGCTATAAATGTTTCCTGGAGTGATTTTTGCCGCTAACACTGTCCCCAGACCCTGTGCAGGGATGGGGCTGGAGGGGTGCTGGAGGGGTCCTGGAAGCTCCTCCTGGAGTGTGCAGCCATTCTGGTTTGAATGCTGAGCTCTGCTGAGCAGATACAGGGTTTTCTCAGAGCCTGGGAGAGTCGTTGGGCATGTGAGGTTGGCTGTTGTGAGTGTAGCCTTGCTGTGCTAAAAGCAGAGGAGATGCCAGCCTGCCTGGTGGTCAGCATGAGAAAGGTCTGCAGCAGTTTTGAGGTGTGAACCTGCTAGTTATGTCACTTTCCTGCTTTAAAATGATAGTTATGAAAAGTTCACACGAGCGGAATGGGGTCCTTTTCCACCTTTAACTTCACACCTGCACAGAGGTGACTGTTTTGCCACCCTGTTTGTGGCTGCTGTTTCGTGACTCTCCTACTTCCCAGCTCCTTCTGCTATGGCAGGAGCATTCCCAAGCATTTCCTCTTCAGGTTTCTGCTTTGTGCTGCTACGTGGGACTCTCTCAAGCGAGTGTGTACAGGTTGGGGGTAGGTGTGGCAAAGGGCTCCCAGAGCAGCTCCCAGCAACTGGGAAAGCAGCTCTGAGACAATCTGGAACAGCTCCCAAAATGATCTCTCCCAGTAGGAAACTGGCTCTGCTCGGTTTTAAAACAAGTAAATAAAATCACTGTGATTTCTCGGTTGGTTTTTGTTTGGAAGGGTTTTTTTTTTTTAACTGGCTACTGAAGAAAGAGAAAAGCAAAGAGACTATGCAAAAATACCCAGTTGCAAAAATCTGTGAACATTTATTGTTGCAAAGTGAAAATAAAAACCATACAATCCTTTGTTAAGAGAATTGGAGCATGTGTTGATATCTCCTGTGCACAATTCTCATTGCCACCGGTGAGAGCTGGACACATCAAAGGGTGAGCAGACCTCAGTTCCTGCCACTCAAAGTCATTGTCCCTGCGGGCAGAGGTAAAGTGCTGCTGAAACCAGCGGCAGGATTTTGGGAGCTGGGTTGCATGCTGGGTACAAGTTTGTTGGTGGTTTTGCTGTTCAACCTGAACAGCATAACCGCTGAAGGTGGTTTTATCTGAAGGCAAAACCAGGCAGCACCGTAATTCCAGAGCGCTGTCTCGGCAAGGGGATGGTCAGGAAAGGTTCATGTTCCCGGTGTAAAGCCCAGGTTTGCACCCAGTGCCAGGATATTGCACATCTCATGGAAAGGGGCTGTGGCTGGGGGAGCTCAGGATGTGTTGTGT
This sequence comes from Coloeus monedula, assembly GCF_965178545.1. NCBI lineage: Eukaryota > Metazoa > Chordata > Aves > Passeriformes > Corvidae > Coloeus > Coloeus monedula. Next base: position 15,129,378 of record NC_138784.1, read on the forward strand.
GAGTGTGCTTGGCCTTGAAGACAGTTTCTGGGGTTGCTGAAGGAAGGTGCACTAAAGGAAGGATATGAAAAGTTCTGGGTCAGGTGCTGAGTTGCTGCAGAAAAGGGCTGTTTGACTAATTTCAGTGGAAGTACACATGTTCACACTAGCTTGGGACTTGTCCCCATTGTTGGCCTCTGAAATGAGGTGAGCCCTTTCTTTGTTTGGTACCCTGACATATAACAGTGTTTATAACATGGAGGGTTTTGTTATCTATATTGTCTGAATTTTATTTTTTTTTACTTAAGCAAAAAGTTAGGCACATAAAATTTTTCTCTCCTGTGTGAAATAAGCACTGCAGGATGTGTAAAATGTCAGCATTTTGATTGAGCAATGTTTTCCACTCACATTTTTACATAGTGTGACATGGGTTGGTCTGCCAGATTATTGCTGTTTGTGTTACAAAATGGAGAAAGAACTTGGTTTGTTTTCCAGGATTTACATTTCAACCTGTGTTTGCAGGATTGATAATTTGTTCATGTATATTTGTAGATGTATATATCTTTGTAGCTATGTGTTTGTTTATATATATGTTGTCGTTCCAGATGCTGAGGTTCATTATAGGCCTTTCAGTAGCATTTGAGGCTGGTTTGTTTGCTTAAACAATAATATTTTTGCACTGTGCTGTTTCAGCAAAGTTTCCTAATTTTCTTCCTTTGCTTATGCTTCCTTTCTACAGTAAGTGTTGCTATTTTGATGAGTAGGTGTGACTGGCTTCATTACGGGGATGAAGTCACTTTTTGATCACTGGACAGATATTGCCATTTCTCAACAGTATTTCTCTGGATAAATCTTTCCCTTTTCATTAAATGCTGTTAACAGTGAACAATCCAGCCTTTCTGACTCCTTTTATTAGCATGCAGTTCTTCAAAGCAGTCCTTTAAAGTGGCCACTCACAAATACGTGCAAAGCTGAGAAAAAAAGCACATATTCTTCTGTTGTAAACTAAACGTAGAATTTCTTTTGATTGTGATTATTTTCTCTATGCTGCTGGCTTAGCTTTGCTGTCTCTGGCTGAATAGGTAAGTATGTAATGAGCTCTGCTTGATTTTGGGAGCAGTGATGCTGTTACTAGGACCACTTTTCTGAAGTCACTGGGTACCGTGGAAATGTAAACCATTCAGTGTGATAGAGACTGGTTAGTGAGCTACATCCTGAAATTCACATACGGATGCAGGGTTGCCTCTGACACCCTCATTTTTAGTTTACAGTGGTCCCAGTGTCAGTGTTTCTAATGCATGTTAGGTTGATATACCTAATAATTCTACTTTATCTCTGCTTTCTTACATTGAGAGAGCTGAATTGCAGACCTGTTATGGGTGGTTGTAAGGTGTGAGCAAGCAGAGTTAAAGTCATGTGTTCAATCTTGATTTTCTGATTTAATTCTAAGTAAGTGGTGTGTTTGCTTTGGGCCAAATCCTGGACTTTTTACAGTGTTTGCATTCCATATGTAGCTAGCTGGAATAAGGATTAAGTGGAAATTCTGCAGAGGTTAGATTGCAATTAAAAACTTTGATGAATGACCCTCAGTGTGAGGTGCTGACGCTGCTGCTTCTTTAAACTTCATCCCGCAGTGCACTTTTGGGAAGAAGGGATGATGGGGATGAAATCCTGGCCTCAGAGACATCGGTGGAAGTTTTGTCCGTTCAAAGAGAGCCAAGATTTCACCTAAAAGGAAAATGTTAGTAATGGAAAAATTGTCCAGTCCTCCAGGTGATGTGCATTATTAGTGGGTCTGTGTCCTGCAAGCCACTACTGCCTTCAGAAAGCTTTCCTAATACTCATTTTATAATTTCCATTTTTTTAGCTTTAATACAACTTTCATCCAAAAGAGGGTTTGCCTGTGGAAGTGTTTTCCAATTAAATGCCTTTAGGTTGTCGCAACATCCTTGTATGATCGACTCTTACTTTTTGTATTTAAAAAAAAAATAGAAAAGAAACAAAGGAAGAAATCAACCATTTCCTTGGGTTTATGGGAATGTAATTTGTTTATCAAAGGCACTCAGACAGACTGAAGCCAAGACCTGCCTGGGAGCAGAACACCAGTGTTGTGGAGAAGTGCAGCAGGACTCTGTGTGCATGGGGAGGGAGCTGGGTGGGATAGGCTGGCACACCTCCTCCCATTGCCAATTCCCCATGGAATCACAGAATATCCTGAGCTGGAAGGACCCACAAGGATCACTGAGTCCAGCTCCTGGCCCTGCACAGCACAGCCTCAAGAATCACCCTGTGGCTGGGAGCATTGTCCAAACACTTCTTGAGCTCTGTCAGCCTTGGGACTGTGACCAATTCTCAATCCCCTTTTGACAGCAGAAAATAGGTGTGCTTGGCACCACTGAAAATGATTCAGTGTGTGTTGCATTGATGTGAGGATCTTGAAATACTGTGCAAATGTTCATTTACTTGGCAAAAATGAGCATGTCCAAGCAAAGCTCAGTACCATTTTCTCGGTGCATTTATGGCTTACCTATTATGCAGGCCCAGAAAATTGCAAAACTGAGACTAAAATCTAATCATGTTTTCTCCTTTCCTCTGTAACCTCCAAATAACATTTTATTCCTTTGTAATCATTTATTTTAACTCTGTTCTTATAATTTAATTGAAATTGCACAATGTTTTAAATGTAAATGTAGCTATAAAAATGGATAAACAAGTTCTACTGAACAGAAGCTTTTGCAAGCTAAAAGCATGACTGGCTATAACACAATACAACAGAATAACAAAATGACATTCAGGATTTATAGCCGGATTACTTAATTGAGCAGAAAAACTTCTGCTTTTATTCCCCTTGTCCTCCCTTTGACATGCAAGCCTGCAGGTACAGTTACAAGAATGTATTGAATGCACTATCAGATGAGGGAGGAACTTTAGGGCTAATTATTTGTGCAGTTATTAGTGCAAATGTGGAGCTGCCTGCTTGCATGGTGGTGTTTTTGTTTCCCAGTATGTGCTTGGGATTGTACTTTCTGCCCATGTGTCTCCACACCATTTGATAATACAATTCAAAGTGACCCACACAAGCATTTTTTGGGATGGTAGGAATGGCTGAGTGTTCCTGCTCTGTGTAGCTGAGATAAAATGCACCACATCCTTATTTTACACTGAAGTTGGTGCATGGTGAAATTTGTCTGCTGTTTTAGACACCTTGAGGAGTTTGGAATGTTTTAGATGCATAGAAGTTTGCTTTCCCAGAGTAAGGGTATTTATTAAACAGCTCCTTTCAACCTGTTTTCTGCTTTGTTTGTGGCAATTAAAATTTGTTCAGAAAGGAAAGTATAAAGTTCCTAAAGTTTGAGGCAGGCAGGAGCCAGATTTTGTTGTCTCTGTGCTGCTGTACCTCACTGGCATGAAGTGGAGTTCTTTAAATATCGTGTTCTGCTGTCCTCCCATTTGTCAAAAGGGCTTTTTAACATGGAATCTTCCTAAATGGTAGAGATTTAATAGCCTTGCTGTAAGTGCAAGGAAGAGCCTTTTTATTTTCTGTGTGAGCTGGGATTAATGTAGGCAATCCTCAAAGATGTGAAAGGTGATGGTGAAAAATTTGGCTTTGGAAAGAGACAGGAAAAAGGACACATTTCATACAGGGTAGCTAAATCACAGAGCTATAAATCATTTGAAGCAGGACTGCTAGTCAGAAAAGAATATGAACTCACATTTTGGGAAGGGTGAGGTAGGATGACTGTAGATTTTTGGCAGGAGACCGCTTGAAGCACACAAGAAGTGGGCTGACCTAGATGCCTGATAAGAGGCTCAATGAAATGAAAAGTGGGTGGACTTGGAGAAGAACTGGGTGGACCTGATTGTTTTGGCACTTAGGTATTTGATGTTTGATTTCCAGGGTAGCAAAATTTGAATCACCTATTGTTCGTTATTGGTTGGTTTCTTGGTGGTATGACTTGCACCTCTCTTCCCGAGTGGTTGCTGGGATGTGTGGAGCACGGGAGAGGCTTTGTGCTGCAATTTGGAAGGCAAGAAGTGTCCTGGGTGGCAGGTGCTCTGGAGGAACATTTCTATGGCGGAGGTTGTGTGAAGGGACATCTGAGGAGCAAAGTGAGGGAGGCTTTGGGGACTGCTCCTTTGTTCATGAGGGCATGTTAAGGTTATGTGGTTTTGGGATGTACCCTCAGCATGCTTTGCGAACAAAGAAGTTGCTGGGCTCCACTGGCAGTTAAAACATCGAGGTTCTCCTGCTGATGCCTGTGACCAACGTTGCCCCTCTTCCTGCTGCTGCCCAGGCCTTGTGCTGCTCAAAAAGGCAGTGAAATGATGATACCATTAAGAGACTAAAAGCTGAGCAACCTGAGTGTCTTAGATTGAAGACGTCGCCTCTAGCTTAGTTTATTCAGCCTTTTGAGGACTAAAATTCTCCATAGATGTATAAATAGTACTGAGTTGATGCCTTGAGAGGCTACCTAAAAACAGAGACTAGACAAAAATAAGGGAATAAAGGTACATATTTACTTGAACGGCCTTCAAAGGTACCCCCTGGGGAGCCAGAGGCTACTGCCAAGATGGACCCCAAGATGGATGACAGGTCACGAGTCCTTCGCACTTTTATAGGTTTGGTTCATTTGCATATCAGGGTTAATTCTCCGATTAAAACTTCAGTTAATGATGTAATTTCCCCAAGCTCACCCCCCTCTTAAAATGTTGGTTTACCCATTTTGGGCCTAGGATGGTCTGAGTGACCTTGGAGAGCAGGCCTGGAGAGGCTTTGTTATGTCTAACCAGCATGAGAGAGCAGAAGTTAATAGGCCACAGGAAACTTCAGAGTTACACATTAGGCAGTACAGGATTTGAAAAATATGAACGTTAAAACCTAAGGCATCAGAGTGTGTAATAGACATCAGCAGCTGGGTCATGTATTTTTTAACAAGTTATACACACGTGCAGTTCCAGGTATGGGAGAGTCTGTGCGCTCATGTGTTTGGTCAGGTATTGTTGTACTTAATAATATTGGCTATGATTATTGGGTGGAAATGTCTGTTTGTAGGAAGAGACAAAATACATTTCAGGATGGTATTTTTGAAACTCAAGGCACAAAACTAAGATAAATGATACTATGTAGCTGCTTTCTTTGACAATCTAAAAAGCATCTTATATTATGAAAGAGACCTAAAATTCACAAAACCCACCACAGTTCCTTTCCTATAGTTTTCTTACATTGGTTTTTGTTCTTTCAGAATGCAACTGTATCTCAGTATTAAATCTAAAATAACTTAGCACTGGGAACAGTCCTTCTAGGATTATAGCTGTACAACTATTCCTTGACTCTTGCACTACATCTGCAAGTTCCTAGAAACCTTTGGTGTATTTACCTTTAGCCTGTGTTAAGTAATGGGGGAGATTGCAGGACACAAAGACTTATGCAGGATATATGATTCCTGTCTGTGAACCCAGGCACCATTAGACTTTTCTGCCAACATACCCTGCTTATCAGTTATACTGCTGCTGCTCAGTCCTGCTCCTCCCATCCCTGTGTCCTTCTTCGCATTTCGCCAGAGAAGGGACAGCTTTAACTCCACCAGATGATGGGGGAGAATGAAAGGAGGGGAAGAGAGGTGCAGAACTCTACAGGTTCATGCTTTGACCACTTGATGTGAGGCAGAACGTTTTTCCTGTGCAGTGACCGAGCACTGAACAGGTTGTCCAGAGAGGGTGTAGAGTCTCCTCACTGGAGATATTCCAGAGCTGTCTGGGCACAATCCTGAGCCCTGTGCTCTGGGATGGCCCTGCTGGAGCAGGGAGGTGGCACCAGCTGCCCCACTGTGTCCCCTTCCAGCCTGACCTATCCTGTGATTTTGTGTTGATAGTGGAGACTTGAAACCACCTTTACTTTCCCCCCTGCCTCTGTGGAGAAGCACACCTTATCTCCTAGGCATTGCTTTAGGTAGCTCCAATTCTTGTTTAATTAGCATTTGCACACTGTAGCTGTGTACACTTCTGTACACTGTGAGGCCTTAATGGCTTAAACACATGCTGCTGGTCTGTGAGGTTGGCTGCCTGTGGCACTATGATGAGGAACTGCCCTTGCTTCCCCTGCAGCGAGTGGAAAAACTTCCACCGGCTTCAGTGGGAGAATGACTGGGCATCTATGACAAGCAATCCCATGAGCGTTGTTCCTTTCAGCCCCGAATTCTGCAATTACTGAATACAAAGGGCCGTGCGTAAAGTGCAGGGCTGTAATTACTGCTTTGACTTTCCTGATGATTTATCTTAGGCACCACCAATGAACTGCACCGCTTAATTACACCAGTTACTTGGAGGGATTGTGCAAAACCCAGGTATTTATTGTGTTCAGGGAAGAACTTGCCCAGCTAAAAATTGTGTCATACATGTGCAGGGGTCTCCTTTGTCATTTATGTATGGAAAACTGAAATGCAATTGTGTTGTATGTGCCAGGTACTGAATGACAGCAAGAGAGCACAAAGCAGTATTGTCTGCAGTCCAGTTGAGGAATTAAACCCCTAGAAGTTTGTCAAAGCTTCTCTGATAGTACCATGGTGAAGTGGCTTAAATATTGTCACCGTAATTTGGATCAGTGTTGACATAGCTTGCACGTTTTATGGTATAATACAATAAATATAATACAATAAATTCTGCCTTTATCTGAAAAGCCTGGTCTGGTGCACTTTGGCTTCCTATTCAAACCTACAAGCAAGTGATCTTAAAACCTGCTGTGGTGTGGTCTGACAGTCACTGCAGGCGCCCAGGACCTTTTGCAGCCAAGCCTGTTGTTTGGTTTCACACATCTCAAATGGATTTGTTTGCAGGTTACAAAGGTCTTGAATTGCTGGTTGTTTAGCGCAGCCACCTCACAGGTGTCAGTAGCAAACCAGCAGCTGCTTTTGGCTTGCTATAAAAGTGGGATTTGAATATTTTGAATTGTGTATCAGAGGAAGTGGTCTGTGTTTGAAGAGCCTCTTTTGTTCTCATCCACAGATCGGGCTGAAGTCTTGCATCATGTGCAGTGTGCAGCTTAGCTCTCCCTACGGCACTGTAACAAGCACCTCCAGAGTAAACAAGGAGCTGTTAGACTCTCTGAAGGTCATGCAGTTGGAATACAGAATGAATGGCATTATGTGGCAATTCTGGGAATTAAAATGTTAATTTAATAACTGCTAAATAAACAAAACAGTACTTTCCTCAGATTTTTGTCCTGTGTTATAAGAAACAAAGGTGTGAGAAGCTGAGGTGCTGAGCAAGGGCTCAGGAGATGATGTTCCTGTTCTGTCATGCCACTGCCCTGCCACATGTCAATCAACCTTTCTGTGCTCTGATTCTGTGTCCATAGGATGGGAGCAGCCCCAGCTCCTTTTTCCTTTGTGTTCTCTGATGTCTTTGGTTCCTGATGGCTGCAGAACTCATTTATGGTCCTTATCTTTGTGCCTTTAGAGAATGCTCAACGGCAGGTGATTGGTATTAATTGTTTAATGTCTGTTCTCTGCAAGGCCAGTGTGTTTGAGTGCTGCAGCTGGCTGGCTCAGAGAGTGTGCAGGATCTCATTTGTTTTTCTCAGCACCAACACCTTGTTTTCTATCTGGCTTTTGCTACAGTGAAGTGTCATGCTGAAAGGTGTGTTTCACCCACAGTTGAAGTTGTCACGAGGGTGCCCAAGTTGTCACCAAGGGACACAGGATGTTCCTTGTGAGTTATGGTTGGCTTTTCAATATGCCTTCATCTTGACAGATGAACCCTTATGGGTTCCTCCTTAAAAACCTTTGAGGGATTTTGTTGAGAGTGAGAAGTACTCCTTGGCATTAAAATCCCTTGGCACAGCTTCTGTTAAGGTAGTTCTTTCCAGTCAGCTCTCTGTGACTCCAGGCTTTAGGTGCTGTTTATAGGAAGCTTTGGCCTATTAGAACATGGACAGAGTGCAGGATGCCCGCAAGGCTCTTCCTGAGTCCTGCTTTCCAGACCTCACTCTGTTCATGTTAAGCCTGGCCTAACCTAGACTGTGAAGAAACACAATTCCCTAAGGTCCCCTGTTTGCTCCTGAAGGTGTTTCTTCAATTCCCCTTCCTCATTGACACCTCATGTTTGCATCTAGGTCTGAGATTGGAACTGCTGACTTCCAAAATTCTTTGTCATTTTTGCTTCAGGGAGCTGCAGCCACAGTGGACTCTTTGTCATCTTGCTAGAGGTAGAAAATTCATGGGTGTGCTGGGGGATCGGCTTTGCTGCGCTCGTGGCTGGAGGCAAAGCCTTCACTATCTATTGTGTTACTTGGCTGAAGCCAATTTGTGCTTTTTCTGGCAATTTCCAACAAAAATACTGCTAAGAGTGTTGCTGTGAAGTGACAGGGCAGTGGTGTGTCCTTAAAACGTGATTTTCCTGAATAATTGTTTGAAATGGGCAAATTATTTACAGGATGCTTCCTGAAAGAGAGCTGAATTTATGTTTAGGAAGTTCTGAGATAAGTTTAACAATTCATACTTTTCAATTTGATTGTTTATTTAACTTCTAAAATATTGCAAGAAATATATTAGATTTGTCATCTAGATTTTCTGCTGTGGATTAAAGAAATGCTTATTCATTTTAGCACAGGAAAATGTGGTCTTGGGCGTTTTGATCAGAGCTGAACCTTAATTCCACATGCCTCCTCAGAGGAAAAAGATTGGAAATGGTGAAGAAGAAAATCTGACAGCTGCAGAGAAACAAACTGTTTCTGATTGAGGGTTAATGTCTCTAATGAAGGAAAACATAAATTTTACATGCAACATCAATGTATGTGGTGTAACAAAACGGATTTTAACTGGATTTAAAGGAAATGGGATCTGAAACACAGGCCATAATTTGGTGCAGTAGAGGAAATCCTCTCTCTGGAAGGAAAATGTAGACTTTTCTTGGTTATGCTTAGTAGCTGAATAACAGAGTTTCTAAGGTATTTTTTGTATTACGTTGGAGAAATGTGGAAGCTTCTGTATTGCTGGTGTGGCAGGTGTGTCTCTGCATTTATATCCACTGATGGCATGTTTTAGTGAGTGTGATAACTTTTGTTTTTCTAGGTTAGTGGATGACCGGTGTGTGGTCCAGCCTGAGGCGGGTGACCTTGCTAATCCTCCAAAGAAGTTCCGAGGTCAGTAACTGGGGATCATTTCTCTTTATTGACTAACTGATGCAGTTTTAATGATCAATGATGATCTCTTTAATGATGCAGTTCTGACTCCTTGGGCACTTCTGTCATGTAACTTCCCAGAGGGTTTGTGGACACAGGGACAAAGTTTCAGACTGGAACATGAACTGCAGATTTTGAGAACTGAATACAAAATTTGCAAAGGCACGAGAGGCAGGTGGAAAGTATGGAGAAAAGGCCTGATTTTCCTGTGGTCCAAGAGTTGCTTGCTCTGTTCTGTACATTGAACACTGATCCCCTGCCGTGTGACAAACTCTTTGCTCCAGCCCTGCTCTTACTGTAGATGGGAAAGAAACTTGTGAGGTCCAAAGCTACTTGAGTTGATGCATTGTTTATTTTTTTTTTCAAGGTGAGGTACCTTTTTAAGGAGTACCCCTAAATATTTTGTCAGCTTTTTGTTTTGCTTTTGCTTAAAACTGTATCTGATTTTTTTCAAATTGACCTTCTAGATTTGGATAATTCTGCTGTTTTGCTTATTGGAAAAAAATAACAGTGCACTGACATGTAGTTTTTACTTCTTGAGTGCTAAAAAGTACTCCTAACTGTGCCAGAGCAGAGCCTTACTAGCCTGATCCAGGCCTCTTTTGGCTTAAAAAGGCTTGGATTCACACTGGTTCTGAGACAAAGAGAGTATCACTTGCCTGATTTAGGGCAAGGGAAATGTGTTTCATGGCTGTTTGTATCTATTTTCAATGATCTTTAAGGCCTCTTCCAACCCAAACCATTCTATGATTTTGAGGGGTTGCACCGTTGTGCTTAATCTTAGTATTTTATTTCCAGTGTTTATGTATACGTTACTATTGCAAAAAATAAAGCATTTAAAACATTGGGAGAGTGAAGTTCTGCTTTCCCAGAGAATTCTAGACTTTTTTCCATTATATATTCAGGAAACATCAGCAGTTGGTTCCAGTTCCAGCTGTGAGCATTCAGCACACTGGCAGATACTGGAAACCGAGAAAGTGAGGGTGCACACTTAGAAACTAACAGTAATAAATTTCAGTCACTTGTGTGACTGCATAGCTTTAAAGCAGAGCTGGGGGTAGCATCCAGTGTGGCTTTCAGGCTACTTGACTGTGGTTTCACCCTCTCACTGCCTGCAAGTACATGTGTAATTCACAGTTTCCAGGTTGCATAGAATTTCAGGTGGGGATGTCTGTCTGTCTGACAATATTTCTGTCACTGGGCTACCCCGAAGTGTTTCTAAAGTTGAGCATATCCCGGTTTCTAGATGAGACCAAGGTCACTGGGAAAGATTTGTGGTAGGGTAACTGCAGAGTACACCCAAATGCCTACAATTAAGGATCTTAAAAAGACAACCATAATTTTTTCACTGTCTAGTGTTTGAGGGCCTGATTTTATAACCTCAGTACATTAGAGTTCTTTTCTTGCATCTCTGTGTTGTTCATTTCTAACTTCAAAAGGCAAAGAAAGAAAAAGTTGGTCGGTTTCTGTGTTGATGATTTGGGCACTTAGATGCAGGGTGGAAGCTGAATGAACTCCCAGCACTAATGGTTTGCCATCAGAGGTGGCAGCACATGTGGAGCAGATGTCAGAGGGGGCTGGGACACTGACAAATGCACAGCTGTTTTCTGCTGCTGCGGAAAGCAAGGGCTGTATCCTGAGCTACATCCCAGCTTCCATAGGGGAATGGTTTCCATTAGTTGCGGACAGTTTTGGCTCTGTCCCTTCTTGTAACCTCTGTCTTTTGCTTGCTTAACACATCCCTTTATCTCCAGTTGCCTCTGCTCCCTCTTCTCCACAGCATCAAACCTTTCCTTTCCTTTCCTCTAACTCAGATCCTCCTCTTTTAGGGGATTCCCTCTTCTCCCTCTCCATCCCCGCCCCAAAACTTTTTAGTAGCTACTCTCCTCCTCCTCCCTGCTGCCTCTTAGCTCCCTTGGCAGCCTTTCTTGCAGTCACTCCTTAGCTCTCTCTACTTTATAGTGCACCCATAGCTGACTTAATTTTGGGACTGCTGCCATGGTGGTGGCATGCAAATTTGGATGAGCTGCAGCACAGAATGATTTGGATTGGAAGGGACCTTAAAGCCCACCTCATTCCAGTCCCCTTCCACTATCCCAGGTTGCTCAGAGCCCTGTCCAACCTGTCCTTGGACACTGCCAGGGATGGGGCAGCCACAGCTTCTCTGGGCAACCTGTGCCAGGGCCTCCCCACCCTCACAGGGAACAATTTCTTCCTGCTATCCAATCTAAACCTGCTCTCTGTCAGTGTGAAGCCATTGCCCCTTTTCCTGTCACTCCAGGCCCTTTTAAAAAGTCGTTTTCCATCCAGCTTTCTTGTAAGTCCCCTTTAGGTACTGAAAGGTGCTATAAGATCTCTAACAGCTGTAGGAGAAACTAAATTAGTGAAAAGTAAGTTTTGTCACATTAATTTATGCAACCCACCCTTCTATAACATCATGGCTATAGTGTTAGGGGCTGCATCGAATATCATTTTCCTGCTCCTTCAAGTATCCATAATCAATGTGTGTTCAGGAAGATAGCTGCAGGAAAGATAAATCCATCATTTGGATGTTGTCTCCTTCAAGTCAAATTCCAAGTGTGGGAACAGCAGGAGCTTTGCTGAGAGCCCAGCAGAAACTTGCTGTCTAGTTGATGTTTAGTGCCTTGTACCACGGAGGTACCTCTACCATGAGGGCAGCCAAAAGCACATCTCTGCCATACTTTGCTAAATTTCTTAGCTCGGTTCAGAGTCTTGAGGCAAAAGAGCTGCTAAATGTTGTTTTTATAACCAAGAAGTGTAAGCAAAATCCATATTTTTCTCCCCAAGAATCTTCTGGGAAATAGCTTTCAGTTAAAGCAGCAAAGTTAACAAACCAAAAAAAAGCTGCTTTAAGTAGGTTCTTGACATGAAAGGAAGACTTAGGCATGAATGATTAATTGAATGATTAGACATAAGCAACTGAAAATAGCATCCAAGAGCAGGATGAGCAGGGCCTCTTCAGTAATAGGAACTGCTGTCTGTATGGTTTACAATGTTTTTATCACTGATAGCTGAACTGGCGTTGATTTGAGGTTAGAGCATGACCTGGGAGTCAAAGAAGTATGAGAAAAACATGTTTCTAACAAGATGTTTAGATTTCAAGGACTGACTCTGAAAATTAATATCACAGAGGACTGTGTCTGCTCTTTTTTGGCAATATTTTATCAACCCTTTCCCCAGTGGGAGGGACAAAAAGAAAGACTGTGTTTCTGAACTGCTTGTATCTCCCCTACAGGGTTCACTCAGAGATCAAATTAAGGTATTGAGCTGTTGGCCTGAACTGGAAGCCTGAGTAAAGAGGCTCAAAATAGCAGTTTCGGTTTTGTTACGTGTTTACTTTCTTTTTTTTTTTGAGTGGGTGGTTGCTATTTTCGTTGTTTCAGAACGTCCTGCAGCACGGAGTGTTGTTAAGTGAAGAAAGATGTGGTTGCTTCTCATTTTGTGTCCATATGAAGAAGCTGTGTTCCCCATTCCTCCCCCAGTCACACTGGGATGAACCTGGTGTGGCTCTGTGTCCACCAGGGTGCACATCCAGATTTGCATCAGTGCAGAGGAGGGCAGAATTTGGTCCCACACGTGTTTCCTGCAGCCTGGTGAAAAAACCCCACTACTCTTTTACTGTATTGCAGTTGAATTGAAGGGACTGATCAAACCAGGTGCATCTTGTCTTAATTCCAGTTCAAACCAGGTGCATCTTGTCTTAATTCCAGTTGAAGCTGGTGAGATCCAAGGCACTGAGTGTTGTGGTGGAAATGGTTGCTGTGCTGCAGGGCTGGGTTCACAGAGATTGGGAAGAACAGTGTGTGCCAGGAGTTGTGCACCTCTGAAGAAAAGTTGCATCATGAGCCACAGAACTGCAGGTTTCCTTAGTCTGTGACCCTGAACACACTTCAGCTTGATGCTCCTATCTCCAGCAGGAAACACTTTAGCTTCCAAGCTGTACAACAGCACAGATAAGACCTGCTTGTTGGTCAGATTTAGCAACTCTGGAAAAGGAGCATGAATCTCTCTCCTATTTTAAATGTAAAATGACCTAAACTGGTCTAAACTTCCTTACTTTTAACTTGTATTCCTTTCTTTTCTTGAGGCTTCTCAGTGAAAGTGATGCTTGAATTCCTAAATATCCTCCCTTTGCCTTAAAGGTTTTAGTCTGATCTAAGGTTTGTCTGATATTGTTCGTCTTCTTTCCCTTCCATTACCTTCCTCTGCACTCTCTCCTTTCCTTCTCCCACACTTTCCTCTTCCATCTGCCATTTTTCTTTTTACTTGCCTTCTACATAATTTTGGTTTATCCTTTTATTTTCTTCTTGTTTCTCTCAGTTCCATAATTGCTTTAATTTGCTTCTTGGACTCCTGATAGCTTTTTTTGTTGTCCTGCCTAGGACTCTTCATTGCCCCACTCCTTGCTCCCTCACATTTTTCCCTTTTCATTTTCACATTAGTTCTTTTTTACCTGTCTATTTTTTTTTCCAAAACAAATAGATTTGTACACACTGTGATTTTATAGCCCTGTCACTTCCACTCACCCATTTCTCTGGTTTTAGTAAAGCAATGTGATAATTTCTCTAGTTCTGTAGACCAAAGAAATCTTCCATGATGGCCCAGAGTTGAATTTCTAACACTTAAACCCCAAGAGAGGGCAGGGAGAGAAAGCATCTGACAAATATTGTTCTAAACCATCTTTATCCAATATCAAGAAACATTTAAAGGGCATAATAGGAGTTATTTTCCTTTTCAGACTTCCTGAGTGAAGGTGCTATTTGCTTACCTTTGATATTGCCTCCTTAATTAGTCCTCAGGAGGAGAAGCATTTATGTAAAACTTCATAAAGTAATGGATTGGGAACAAGGACTATCTGGGAATGTCTGGAGAAGTCAGAAGAGACGTTCTGTCTCGTGAATGGGTTGCTAGACTGACCTCCAGGAGGGAATGCCTTTTTGATCTGCTGTGTGGTGGAAATTTGCTTTATAATCTTATGCCTCAGTTTCTGTTTTTTTCCTGTTTATTTGAACTGTAGCATCTCTAGGGCAGGCACTGTTCCACCCCCTCACAATGTTTAGGATCATGAAGGTTGAATTTACATTTGTTACATTTACATTTGTTACTCTAATAAAATAAATGGGAAAAAAAAAACCTAACGAAAAACTATGACATGACCTGGTTTCAATGTATCTGGAATCCTAAAAAGTAAAATAAAATAGGAAAAAACCTTGTCTGGGAACAAATAATATGATTTTTTTAAAAGTCTATAAATTGAGGGAAATATAACTGAAGTAATAGTGGTTTGAAAAAGGTCCTCTGCAGAGTGGTAGCATCGTGCTCTGAGACTCCGCAGGAGGATGGGAAGCACTGTGTTTACTCAAAGTAGCAGGATATGTGGGGAGTAACAGAAATGAAGACTGGTCCTATAAAAAGAATGTATTGTTACTTCAGAGAAATAAATGTTTCATGAAGCCTTCTGAGAAGGCATGTTAATTATAGATTGTGACAGAAAATACTAGCAGACTGTTTGTCTTATGAGCCGAAATCCTGATACTTCAGGTAAAATATCCTATAATATACAATTTGAGTTAATGGTACACAGCACTTTGGGGTGGTTTTTTTTTTTCACCTTCTTAGTTTCCAGGATATTGCAAAAATTATGTGGGAATTATGTATTCTAGGTTGTGTGATATAATTCCCATTATAAATGTGAAATGAAAGCAAACACCTTTGCAGAGTCGCTGGGTTTGCTTTGATAAGGATTTGTAGGACTTTTTCCTTGGAACAGCACCTCAGGGCTGCGAGGAAGGGGCAAATCCGTGAGCACTTTGGGTTAGTGCCAAGGAAAGTTCTGCCACTGGGGCAGTTTTGTATGAACAAGCTTTGCTGCTTGAATAAGGGCTGGGTCAGTCCTCAGCCAGGGCTTGGCCATCTGTGTCAGTGAAATCTGGAGGGCTCGTAGTTTGGGACAAACCTTCCTTTGACATCCACAGACTGCAGCCCATGTTGGGGAAGAGTTTCACCCTACAACACCCAGGCAGTCCTGGGTGTCCTACAACTCCCACAGCAGAACTCTTCCCTCTTCTTGCCTGTTAATACACATGGCGTGTGAAAGAACAATTACCAACATTTGCTATGTGAAATGTCTGTCAAGTCTTGCTGCTTTCAGAGCAGCTGATGATTGTGACCGTGCAAGACTAGGTGTTGTTTATAATTCTAAAATTAATTGGCTTTGGATGAATCACAAGCCTCTGTTTCCAGTTTATAGGACTGCCACTGGACAAAAAAAAAAACCAACCAAAACCTCTTGAGTCAGGGAATTTCACAAAATTCAGTTTCTTGCCAATTAACATTAACTTTCAATTATTGATTACGGTATTGGAAAATAAAGATGAGTAATTGGACAAACATTTAGGGAAGTACCCTTTGGCTTCATTCCAGACATCTCTCCCTTTTCTTGATCTGCAGCCCCCTCTCTCCACATGGAGAGGTGGTGGGGATGGGATGAGGGTTGGTGTGTTGAGATTCTCTTTGCTTTGCTGCTCCTCATTTCTTACTCAGCAACTCAGCATTGGCTGCAGTCTCCTCCTTCTTCTCCTCCTCCTTCTCGTCCTCTTCTCTCATTTGCACAGCCACCCTGCTCAGGTGGCTCCTCTCTCCTCACCTGCTTTTTTCCTGGTCTGTTGGACAGTGGTGATGTTCAGCTTGTGTCACTTTGATTAAAAAACCCCAACAGTAGAAACAACTCAGTGAAGGCACGTGGAGACCCAAACTCTGTGTGAACCTGCTGGCTAGCTGGCAGCTGAATGCCCCTGCTATCCTTGGATTCAGCAGTGCCAGGAGGAGTTGGCCAAGCCAGGTGTGTGGCATACAGATAGCAGGACCGTTCTTCCAAGGTTTCACATGCCTTCAAACAGTGCATCTGTGCTGTTGGGGTGCTAATAAAGCAGCAGGCAGGTATGGCGGGATCACAGCCTGGGGCTCTTGCAGAGGCTGCACAAAGTGGGAATGTGTGGGGCTTTAAAGACTTTAGGTTCAACTCTAATGTTGTGCCACCTTGTTTGTGGTATCACTGCCACCAAGCTGACTTGGTGGCTGTGTTTAAACACTGATATCTGGACATTCCTGGACAAGAAGACCTAACCAAAGCATACTTACAAATGAAGGAAATATCGTTCAACATGACTTAGGAGTATTTCTTTCAATCTTTCCCCAGACTGCCTTTTCAAGGTGTGTCCTATGAACAGATATTCAGCCCAGAAGCAGTACTGGAAAGCCAAGCAAGCCAAACAAGGAAACCATACTGAAGCAGCACTGCTGAAGAAACTTCAAGTAAGAGACATCTGTATTTGTAATCTTATCTCAATCTGCAGGCTGTAGAATTACAATAGCACCAGAAAGAATAATAACAAGTGCCTTGGGAACCACTGTGATGGGTATTATTATGCCACCATAGCAACTCTATAATTCTCCTTAGCTCTCCTACCTCCTGACTGGCATTTATAGCCCCTGGTCTGGTGTTTATCTCGCTTTGGGCTGGGGGTATTGCCTTTGCTGTAAGCAAGATAGTGCTTTCAGAAGTTTTATGAAGTAAAAATGGAGTTTTTAAAATCAGGACAGAGCCCTAGTTTAAATAATGCTGGAAATTCTTACCAGGAATTAGGTAGAAGAGTGGACAAAGAGATGTCCTCAATGCTTTAGCCAGGAAATTCCTCAGAATTGTGTTTGTCCTTGCCTTTAGTCTAGGTGATTCTTTTGTGAACCCTTTTGCAGACTGTATTTTGCTTCAAATACAGTGTGTATGGAGCAACTCCTCCGTCTCTGAAAAACAGCTGGCCTGATGGTATAACTGAATTCATGAAACTAAGAGAAAGCAAGGTCCTGTCAAACCTGGATGACAGTTTTGTGGGCAGTGGAGAGGCCACCAATGCTTCCAGTTAAAAACAGCAGGAAAGGCACATGGTGTGTAGCCAGAGTTACGCAGCAATTAGTGCTAGGAGCTGAGAGTTTGCTCTGCATCTGTGTTTGACCCAGACTATTGTGTTTAATCTTGATGTTGCCATGTGTGACCTACTGTTTTTGTTTTGTTATAAAGTCCATGTGTTTATATACAATTAAACCCCAACAAGTAAAAGGAGTGGTGACAGTGAGAAGCTAATCATAGGCCCTTTTTTATCCTCTCCAGGATGAAATAAAGCACCTGGAATTACTTTTTGGGCTTGAAAATTTTTAAAATAGCATCCATCTCAGGTATGATCCATAAATTGTGACAGAGTCTCTGTTTTGGGTAATAAAAAAATCAGAATCAGCGTCAGGATTTGGGTGCTAATATTTTCAGTACAGGAACGCTTGTAGGTTGCAGGATTTAAAAGCACTGTGTGTTTCAGGTACTTCTTTCGTATAGTTTAAAGAAATAATCATTCTCTTGCAGCATGCAGCAGAACTGGAACAAAAGCAGAATGAAAGTGAGAACAGAAAGCTGTTGGGCGAAATTGTAAAATACAGCAACGTCATCCAGGTAAACCTATTGAAATCCATTTGCCTTCTCAGTGTTGGAAAGGAAACAGTTGTTTCATTTCAAGGTTACAGTGAAAATGAAACTAACTACCTGCTGTAATCTGGATTGTCAAGGGTCAGGTAAACAGAACTTGGTAAAGTTTACAATATTGTGCTTTTCTGTCTGTTTCAAAGCCTACCAGAAGTGCTGCATATTCCTGTTTAAGTAATATGTCATAATAAAAATTCTATGTGTATTTCTTGGTGCTGCAGTTTAGAATCTGAACATAAATATGTGTCTTTTATTTTCAAGACTTATTTCAAAACCATTCTATAGAAGTGCTGTGCAGCTCCTTTTAAATCACTGAAGTAATCTGTATTTCATGACATATAAATGAGACAGGAGCTAAATTCTTAAGTGCAGTACAACTTTTCTGTAATGGATGTAATTCCTGAAGGGAACACTTCAATGGACCCTTGCCCTGCTGTAAAATTGATCCCTGACACATTTCTCTCAATCTGAGATAGAGCATCTGTTTTCCTAAACAGTAGCATACTTTGATAACTGCCTTCTAGTTTCATTTTGTATTTCTATTTATTATAGACAATCTCTGCAGGGTGAAAGCCTGTGCCTCCTCTTTTGACTGGAGGGAGAAAAAGCAACTGAAAGCTGGACTAATTTTTTTGAAATTGTTCTTTGTCCCCAGCTACTACACATAAAAAGCAACAAGTACCTCACAGTCAACAAGAGATTGCCAGCTCTGCTAGAGAAGAACGCCATGCGGGTGTCCCTGGATGCTGCAGGGAATGAGGGCTCCTGGTTTTATATCCAGCCATTCTGGAAACTGAGGAGTGAAGGGGACAATGTAAGTAGAACTACTGAATGTGTTAAGAAGGAGGAGGCAGAAGATTTCCAGGACACATAATTTTTTTGCTGCAGGCCTATTTCACAATGAATTAAGTTCAGGAAAGAAGAAATTAGAAGAGTGATTGGGACTATTACCTTTCAAATGTAACTAGAAAGTGTTACTAAATTGTATGGTCTGGAATCTGATGTGTCGCCACATTCAACTGAGCCTCTTTGTTGGGGCATCTTTGCTAAGTCTACCTGTTGTGTGCAGATTTACAAAGCTGACAAGAAATCATAGTTTATGCTAGAGTCTATTTTTTTAAAAGGTTTTAGTTTTTTTTTAATTGTGTGGGCAACATTTTTTTCAAGAGGTCAGTAGAGAATGTCTCTAGGAAATACATTGGGTTTCCTTAAATCTGTATTCCCTCCTGATGTGAAAATAGTATCTATGATTGGAGCTGAGTTGGATAGTCTGGAAAGTTTTTTCTGGGTAGGTTTCAGCAGGAGTCTTGCATATTGATGAGAGGAAGAATGCACAGGAGAGCTCTTTGCTGCAGATCTGAGAGCTGTGCCGTGAGATCACAACTCCCTTCTTCGTTCTGTGGCTTGGTTAAGTGCCCGCTGTGGAGAATTCAGATCTGCCTCTGGGAAGGCCACACGATGATGAACTTGTGTGGTTTTATATTGTAGACCTGGCTGGGAATGTTTGGCTGCTTTCCCCTGTGCATAATCAGTGAAAGCCTTCTCAGGATTGTAGAAGGGAATGCCTCTCTTTTCATGTATTTTCTCTCATTAATTTTGTGGTTACCCAGCTCTTGGGATACTCTCCAGGATGATGAGTGTGGTTGCTTGCAAATCCTTTTGCAATCTGTTGTGGAGAGGAGAAAGATTGCATTCCCAGCTCCTGGTCAAATATCCCTAAAGTCACAGTCTTTCCCTGCTCCACGTAGTGATCAAAAGGCTATGTGAAAATCCTCCTTTTTCCCAAAGCCTGTTGCAGAGAAATACAGCAAATATAGCCCTCAGGGGGGCCTCTGCATGGCTTTTCAGCTAGGGTAAACAAACGTGGCTCAAACATTAGCCTGGTATTTATTTTCCTTCTTTGGAGAGAAAAAAGGGTGACTTATTGTTTTGGCTTAATTTCTTTGAATAACATCAGTTCAGCATCTTTTAATTTCTCATGCCTGGAAAATACATACGTGTCATGCTCTCCAGAGGGAGGACCTGGGATTCCTGCCTGTCACCTGCAAAGCCACTGTGAGCCCTTACAGCTGAGAGCAGCAGAACGATCCTAGGCCTTCAAAGTCATCCTCAGTACTAGAGAGATTTTGATTCCATTTTCCACTGTTGTCTGCACATAAGGGTTTGGAAGCAGATTTGCTGATCTAAAAAGATTGCAGATCATTGCAGTGATGGCTGTAACACCTCATTCCACAGACCCCTTTCGTAGTCCATTCCCTGTGGGGATTTATCTGACAACCTCTGAGCCATGAGGGCCCTGTGGCAAACTGGCCTAGGTTTATTCCTAACTCAGTGGATTAAGTTCCTTTGGAACGGCCTGCTGCTCATTTTCTGTTACCAGGTTGCCTTTCAGAGCTGGGAACTTGCCATTGTAATTTATCAGAGCTGGCAACTTGCCATTGTAATTTACAGAGGGAATTTACAAAGGGAAGTTGTTTCTTGTTTTTACTAGGCCAAAACGGATTTGACAATTTTCTTTGCAAATTTCCAGCGATAAACATTAGTCCTCTGGTAGCTTTCTCATAAGTGCTTTTGTACATTTCTACCTCTTTAACAGATACACATACCAGGCAACTGTTTCACAGAGGACAGGAGTAGCAAGTGATGGGGGAAATCCTCATTTTCCTCTCACAGATTGAGAGACACTCCAGCCTTGTACCCACTCCTTCCCTTTCAGTTACTCCTAGACATGGAAACCTTTCAATTCATGGAGCTGGCTTGGTATATCAGGTCCTTACTCTGCTGAGAAACTTTGTTGTTGTTTTTTTTAAACTATATTTCTGTGCTATAATGAGGAAATTCCCTAAGAAAACATGTTTTATAAAGTCTTTTAAACAATAGAAGTGAGTATTGAATTATTGCTTGGATGGCTGCTACTGTGTCAGGTAATGCAGACAAGGTAGAGCTAAATATGCCATATGTCCTAAAAGGAAAGGAATCTGGGAATCTGATACAGGAAGTCATGTGTGTGACTCTTCTGGTAAGTGATCACAGTTTTTTAGCCTTGTGAAATATTTTAGAACTTAGTTTTCTGAAAGAAAGGTTAGCTTAGCTTCATTAGCAACTGATTAATTTTGCAAATCAATGACAGTAATGAAATAATATGACTGAAAATTTACAGTAATTGGCGTAACTGCAATATTTTCTGCAGACTTTTATTAAGTCTTTGTTATTTTGAAGCTGCTCTTCAATGGAAGATAGGACTGATTAAGGCTAGAGCTGGTTCCAGATGGGCTGAACATCAAAATATGCCCTGATAGCAGGATTGGTGCTCTTTGGATTGCATTGCAGTTATCTGCCATGTTAGTGGGTTTTTTTCCTTTTTAAATATGATGCTTAATGATGTGCTCTCTTGCTAATTAAGTTGTGATAGTCCTGGTGTACATGCAACAATTTTGAAGTCCTGATTCCACTTTGCAGGATGCAAACCTGGTGGTATTTTGGTTAATGAGTTGTCTGGTCATAACTTCTTAAAACAGGCTGTAAGTAATGTCTGTGTGAAGCATGGCATGCAGGAATGTATTGCATAAGAAATATGTCTTACAGGCATCTTGTCATTATTTTGGTTCTGTCAGTGAACTTGTTCCCCTGACTTGGATCAAGTAGGATTTCTGTGAGTGATCTGAGCATGGTGATGCTGTCTTATGCTACTGTTTATTTTAGCTGTGTTGGTAAAGAACAGGCAAACCTTCCTTTTCACCTCTGCGATGAGTAGGCCAAATTCACCTGCATTGAAGTTGCACAAGGCTGAATTTGGCTCAGCTTTTTCATAGGAAATGTGCTGATCAATGCAGAAAGTGTTTTTGTTTATTTGTCTTCCAAAAGAAAGCATGGCTTGTGCAGCATTTCATATAGTAAAAAAATCACATATAGCCACTTGTCTTTGTGTCTTTGTGTGCTTAAAATTGCTGTGAACGATGTAAGCAAATCAGGACCCAGTGCCAGCCAATCTATGTGGATTGATATTTTTTTATTATTTTTTTTTTACCTCTTCAAGGCATGAATTGAATTCTCCATATGCATGTCTCGAGCAGTTTTTAGGTTAAAAAAAATTTTGTGTATTGTTTTGTATATTGCAAAGAATTGCAAGGGCATAGGAATTTGCTTGCAGGGAGCAAGCCAGGAATTCCTCTTGTAGAGAGAAGGTCTCTCAGCTGATGTACCTGCTGCCTGTGCTGAGCTCAAACACCATTTAGGGAGCAACAGTAGAGGGGATGGAGTGTGTTCACCTCTCTCTGAATTTCCAGTGATTTCTGTTCCTTTCTAGATTGCAGTCAAGCAGTCTGAATCACAGAACTCCTGAGCCTGTCAGGACATTTGCCAGCAGATGGTCCCCAGAGCTGGGGGCTCGTGATTACTTTCTAAGCTTTCTCTGGGATAAAGAGAACTTAATGTAACTTTCAGATGAACTGAGCTGCTCCTGGAATTCGTTGATTCATATCTATTTCATGGTGTGGAGTTTCTGCTGAACCAGAGGACATGCTTATTGGGAATGTGAGGATTCATTAGAGGGAAATCTTGAACCCAAGTGATTGTAGGTGAACAGAGCTGCTGTGTGAATTGTCTGCAAATAAATTCACTGAGTGCCATTTTCAAAGCATGCATTTGAGTCATTTTCTAAATATGCTACATTACTTCATTTTATTGGATAACTACATAGGTCTAAACGACATTTTATTTCTGACTTCCAGGTTGTGGTGGGAGATAAAGTTGTTCTCATGCCAGTCAATGCAGGACAGCCTCTGCATGCCAGCAACATTGAGCTTCTAGATAACCCTGGCTGCAAAGAGGTGAGTTCAGGGGGGCAGGAGGGGTAACTGCTGATCTGAGATGTGTTATAGAAAGGCTGAGAGAATTGGGATTGTTCAGCTTGGAGAAGAGAAGGTTTTGGGGTGATCTCATTGTGGCCTTGCAGTGCCTGAAGGGAGCCCACAGGAAAGATGGAGAGAGACTCTTGACAAGGCCCTGGAGTGACAGGACAAGGGGCAATGGCTTCACACTGACAGAGAGCAGGTTTAGATTGGATATGAGGAAGAAATTGTTCCCTGTGAGGGTGGGGAGGCCCTGGCACAGGTTGCCCAGAGGAGCTGTGGCTGCCCCATCCCTGGCAGTGTCCAAAGCCAGGCTGGACAGGGCTCTGAGCAAGCTGGGATAGTGGAAGGTGTCCCTGCCCATGGCAGGGGGTGGCACTGGGTGATCTTTAACACCCCTTCCAACCCAGGCTGTTCTGTGATTCTGTGATATGTTGTTCTTTACTGGTAACCAGAACCCACCATGAGCTCAAAGCCAGCATTAAACACCGGTTCCAGCTTAGCCTCAAAAACCCAAGATGAAATATTCTCAGTGCAGTGATGCCTGGCACTGAAAACTCTGTGAGGTTTGCTTGAGTATCTCAAACTCAGACTGGTGTGAGAGTAAGTACTCGTTCAGCATCCCTTTAGGGTGTTCTTGGTGAGCTGTCAGCAAACAGAGCAGCATTTTGCCCACTCAGTCTTCTCCAATATCACCGTCATTAACACTTGAGAGCTTCAGGACCCGTGTTAGAAACTGTACAGATATGTAGCTAAGCCATGTCCCCTGCCATCCTAGATGTGGTGTGGTTCTTCAGAAGACTGGAATGTCTCAAAAATAAAGTAACATCCCCTAATACTATAGTTGTTTTTTTTTTTGTCGTTTTGTTGGTTTTGTTTTCTAAAGGTAAATGCTGTCAACTGTAACACAAGCTGGAAAATAACTTTGTTCATGAAATTCAGTAGTTACCGAGATGATGTACTGAAAGGAGTAAGTATGATTTTTAAATTGTTTTCTGAATCCAAAAAGTCTTACTATATTTGACTGTAGGGAAATATTACCTGGTGAATAAAAGAAGAAAGAAAGACTTTATGGAGATGTTCAAAGTGGTATTACAGGCTTATAGATGACAATAGCTGTAATAAGACAATGTAGCTTTACATGCTGAGGTATTGCACAGTTTCATGGCTGTAGATTAATCTCTGAGATAATTTACATTTTCATTTTATAAGTTTAATTTGTCCTCACATGTACCTTAATAAATCATTATCAACTGGCTATTTTTCAGTAAGTATCAAGGTACCAGCACTTCTTGAGGAAGAATTTGAAAGGGAAAATGGTATATTTGTGTAGACCCATTTAGGGATAGTGTTTCAAGTGTTGGGGAGAGGCAGGAAGAAACCAAAATTATTCCAGCCAAAGAAATAGAGAGGGGTGTTGATGTTGATTGCAGAGTAGAAGAGATGAGATAATATAATGTTAGATAAATCTCTTCACTTTCCCTAAATAATAAGAGGGATTATAAATGAAAAAAAATCAAGTTAGTAAAGTTAACTAGAATTAAAAATCACCTTTAGGTTAATTGGTGCCTGCTGTTCATTGTGATGCTATGAAACAAGTTCTGCTTTCCCAAAAGGCCATGAGTCTCCTACAGGGATGAATTATCCCATTTGATTTGCAGACTGAATGCTCTTCACTTGGTACCTGCTCCAGCAACAGGAAACTCAGAAGCGTTTTCTTCCCATCATCTCTGCTGGCATCACTGGAGCTGTTACAAATGGAAAATGAGTCTGGTGGCTTTGCCTACCACTTAACAGTGCTTCTTTTTCATAATTCTTTAGGGAGATGTTGTGAGGCTGTTTCATGCAGAGCAAGAGAAGTTTCTGACCTGTGATGAATATGAGAAGAAACAACACATTTTCCTCCGCACTACTTTACGTCAGTCAGCCACGTCTGCAACAAGTTCTAAAGCACTGTGGGAAATAGAGGTACTTTTTTCTTCTTTTTATAAATATTTTAGGACCTGAAGGCAAGGGTTCAGTAAAAAATCTTCACCACAACATGAGTCATTCGTAGGCTCCTGATATCATCACACACCTCCCTGTAACTATTATTATTTCATGAAGTGGTTTGTGTAGGATGAACCCTGGAGAGCTGCTTTATTGCTCTGTGTGTGTGGAGAGAGGAGGCTTTCTTACTAAATTTACCTGCACTAAAATGAGGAAGAGTCGAATTTCAAATTCAGACTTGACGTAAATGGTGTGATTTTATCAAAGCCAATCAAAGGACACTGATCTATCCTGACTTTTGCATGTTTACGTTTCACTTCATGTGCAGTATAGAATATGGAAATCCATGGCTTACAGGAAATCTCCCAAGCATCATACAGCACATCAACATTTGTTTAAAGTTAACCTGAATAAAGGTGGTGTCGTGAATGGGGGGTGATTTTGAGAAGAGAACTAGCAAACATATTTTTGTTTGACTGAGAAACATTGGAAATTGGTAGGTCTCAAATCCTTGCTATTACAATAATGTAACTCCTATACGCAACAGTTCTTGTGTGATGAACAAACTTTCTGCATTTAGAACAGACTCTTCAGAAAAATGGTTGATTTTTATCTGGGTAGGGATTGTCTGGAATAGAGTGTATTGCACTTGTAGTTGTTGGAGATTCCTCCTTAGAAGAGACAGACACTGCTAGATTTGAAGAAAGCAAGTGACCTACAGCTCAGTCAAGGGATAAAAAAAATAACCTGGGGTATTTTAGATGATATGAGGATATATCACTTGAATGAAAAATTTTCAGAAACCCCTAGTATTGTCAAAAATAGAGCTGGTATAATTGGTAAAATAATGTAAGATGGTTTGAATTTTGCTTTTAAGAAGTGCCTAGTAGTGTAGAACAGCTCTCCTTACTTTCTTGAGCTGCAGATTCACACCATGTCACTAAAAAGCAAAATTTGGCTCATCATGTTTGCAGGGAATAGATTAATGAAGGCATGGAAAATAATAGAAGGAGTATTTCCTGGCACTTAGCAAAAAGTAAATGTAAGTAGTTGTTATCTATGGTGAGCTTTGTGTAAGCACAGAATTCCTCTCTTTGGCAGGCTGTAATGGTGTAGTTTGCATATTTTTATTTGGAGTGAGGTGCAGGAAATGTCAGTGATCTGAAGTATGATCTTGAGGAGCATGATTAAAATCTAAATTCTTCTTTTAGGTTGTCCACCATGACCCTTGCCGGGGAGGGGCAGGACAGTGGAATAGCTTGTTTAGATTTAAGCATTTGGCAACTGGAAACTACTTGGCTGCAGAGGTAAGAATGCCAACTGAACAAGTATTTGTGTGCTGCCTAACCAAGTCCTGCTGGTTCAGAACTGCTGTGATGTGTGGGTCTGCAGTGTAGATCTCCAGAAGGATCCCACACTGGGCCCCTGCTGGGTCATATTGCACCCAGGGATTGCAGGGCAAACACCACTGTTAAATATCCACTGCGTTTACACTGAAAACCCTTTGGGTTCATTTATCTCTCTGCTTCTGTTTGCCCTTGATTTTTGGAGTGGTATTGTGACTGTGTATTGGTGTCATGTGAGTTCATTGTGATTACATAGTCTGCAGGGTTCTGCTGTTGCATTCTTGCCTTTTGTCTAAAATTTGAATAAAAAAAAGAGCTGAGGAAGTCTTTGCCCCTTTTGATGGAACAGAAGGTCCCAGAGGAGAAGGAAGATCTTGCAGCTTGTCTGGTTACTGGTTTGTCTGGTACTTTGTGTTAAGACAAAAGAGTATTGTGACTCCCCGAAAGAGCAGCTTACTATCTTTTAAGACTCCTTAAAAATAAAATATGGCTCTTGACAAGCTGCATACAGCGGATAATACCAAGTGTATTAAATGGTACAGCCTTGGATGTTTTAATGGTTGCAAGAAGCTGTGAACTTCTTGAGTCACATCTAATCCATGTTAACACAGGTCTGTGTCCAAGTTTTATCAATGGAGTCAAAAGTAGGGTTTTTTCCCACTGATTTAGTTAGAATTGCTTCTTTTGACTTATGCTTTGAAGTATGAGTGCAAAAATTTACTGCAAGAAGAAAGTTATAAATCACTGTATGTGAGGCAACCCCTGAAAAGAGATTTGCTCTGACTGGGTTGAGTTAGATTTACAGCAGTGTGACTTCTGTATCCAGACAACTCCTTAGTATTCCCAGGGTGCTGCTTTCATTTTCCAGCTTGTGTCACAGCCTGCATTGAATTCAGAGGAAGAACAAACAGGAGCTATCAAACCTTCATTTATTTCTAATTATGTCAAGGCCACTATCAAAACATAAACAGTGGACTGCTAATGATAACTAATTTTCAAGAGGTAACCAGTACTCCCACCTAAGAGTGGGAGTATTTTCCTTTCTGCTTACAGTGAGAGATGCTCCCAGTAGGAAGATTTTACTAGCTAAGCTGATGGAGAGTCAGGAAAGGGATTGAGCACACTGATGGGCTTCCTTCTCCCACCATTGATCTGTCTGGGGGATTTCTAGGTGAAAAATCTTCAGGTGAAGATGTGCCATGCTGCACTGATGTTAAACCTGAGCTTAGGTCCTTTCTACCTCTGGAAAGGAAATCCCCATCAGGCAGACTTGTAATATGGAGAATATAATTGGCAACAGTGGAATGAGAGCTGGAAGAGCTTTTGGGTTGAACAGAGGTGATATGCTGGGACTGGAGAGCTGCATTACTTACTGGAGAGCTGCATTAGTGACACTGTCTATGAGGTGTAAAATACCTGTGGTAGAGATATTAAAGGTACTGCTGTAATAAAACCCTGTGAACTGTATTTTGCACAGTTCATATGTCAGGCACAACACACCAGCCAGCCAGACATGTCAAAGATTTATGAACAGGCAGGCAGACACCTTGTGTGCGTGACCTAACTTTAAATCAATTGGGCAAAGCCTACTGAGCACTTATCTGTGCTCTGGCAGCACAGGGAGATTACTCATGGTATGGATTACCAGCAGCGTCACACATTGCCATGACCTGATTTTGTTTAAGCCTCCGTGATAAAGATATCTAGAGTGGAATAATAAGTACAAACACGAGAAGAAAATTCACAAATCTTTAAAGCATTCTGTTGTTGGCTAATGATGCAATTTCTGTTGCAGTTCGAGCTGTTGTAAATCAGGATTCATCACTGTTTATAACTGTCTTTTTTTTACTTCATCCTCCCTTAAATCAACTTGATGTGTGCCATGGAGGCTTCTGCAGTGGAGTCTTGCATGGCTCAAGTCTCAGACAAGGAGCAGAATTGTCCTTCACCTCGGTGCCTCCCTCTTCTCCTCTTGTACCTTGTGTGAGCGGCCTGTGCCTTCTCTTTTTCTTGGAGTCTTCCTGTGCCAGATGTAACTGGTCAGTCTGGTTTGGGATTTGGTGGGTCACTACTGAGCCACGTTGTGAAGGGATGCCCCTGCAGCTTGTTAAGGCCAGGGGATGATCTGGGGACTAAGAAAATTGAAGATACTTGCCTCAGAGAATTAAGGAATTTAAAGCTGATAAAGGTGTTTCAATACTACAGTAAGTGAATTAATTAAAAAAAGAAAGTGAGGCAATACAGTTGTTCAGAAAAAAAACCCCTAGGTGAGTACTTGTAAATCTAATTGTTATAAACTTGAGAGGATGAAGTCAGGATGTATAAATCCTAAATTCCATGTTCCTTAGAAGTACAATCAGTTGTCCAACTTTTGTTGCCTTTCAAAGACCTCTGATATCTCTGACTTTTGACAAAATCTCAAGTAGTAGTATTTCCTTTAATCCTCTTTGCACTTGGCATTATTTAGCCTAATTTTAATTACTATGCTTTGAAGTTCTTTAAGACCTACTAATACCTTAAACCAGCCTAGATCCTTCTCCCAGACTTTGGGCTGAAGGTGAGCCACCCTGAGAGACCCACTGCTGAAGGAGTCACAGTGGGAGCCACTCAGTGATTCCACAAATCTGCATTGCCATTCCTCTGCTGCTCTGCACATCCTGGGTCACTCAGATGTCTGTGTGCTCTCACACAATTTCTTAATGCTGAAGAAAGGATTTGATGTTTGGTGATAAGATTTGGGACATTGGATATCTGGGTAGTTGGTAACAATGTCTGACATTAGGAAATCTTAAGCCACAGGCTTAGACATTCCCAAAGAAGTGGAAGCAAATACTCAGCTGAAAAATTGTAAAGAGAAATTGTCTTCTTTGGAGACAGAGGGAGTTCTGCTGTTAGTGTCATAAGGGCTTGTTTGTACCCAAAAGAGCTGAACCAGATCTTCAGCAGGAGATTTAGGCACTAAGCCATCAGCTAAGATCCAGGCTGCTGAGTTTCATTCTCAGAACAGAGTTTTATTCTCATCTTCACAGAATCAGCAGTCTTTTAGAAAAAGTTCTGCAGAAGATCCTTTTTATAGCCCTGGTTACAGCAAAATGACCCAAGTTATTTCGAAGCTTTAAATTTATAAAGAGATGCTGCAAGGTTAGGTGAAAATTGGATGTTTCAAAGTAACAAAGATTTTCCCAAAAGCCTTTACAGTGCATGTAGCACATGTAGAAGGCACCCAAAGCTATCTGAGTGTGTGTGGGAGTGAGCTGCAGCTTGCTTGAACAGCCTTGCAGATGCTGCAGTTTGGGACCACACAGCTGTGCCTTTCTCATGAACATACATAACCTTTTCAATATTCTAAATTGCCAAGATAAAAGTCTCTTTGAACTGACTATCAGCTTATCAATTGTGCTGAACCAAAACATGCACTCTTAATATTGTTCTCCACATGTGTAGCAGCTCCAGTTCTGTGATTTCTAAACTGGGCAATTCATACTGAAACTATTAACACTTGTTGTATGAGGCTGTTAAACAGATACATGTGCCCACACAAGATATGCAGGATGAGTCTGTCATTTCATATTCAACTTCTCAGGTGTGGCTAAAATAATTACAAAATATATATATATGCATGTATCAAATCACATGTTGGTCTCAGATATTGCAGTAGACAATAGATAAGCCACAGTATGTTGCTTGTGAAACCTTGTGAGCACGTACATATTCACAGTGCAGAATTTGCAAGGAAAAGTCTGTGATAATTCTGTTTTTCTTAGCTGAATAGATTAGAGTTACTAGAGTCATTGGCCAAAATATGGCAGTAAATCTGGTGAGGTCTTTAACACCAAATTAGCTCTACTAAACTAAATGAATTAGGATAAGGCAGGTAAAATGGCAGCTTGAATGTTCACATTCTGTGCTTTTCCAGAATTATGGCCATAAACAATTACTGCTGTGGAAAAATTCTCTGGCTTTCTTATAGAGTTCTCCTTCCTCTCTCTGTAAGAGTGAAAGGGCAGGGTTTAAGCTATAAAATGGATCAACTCTGATCAGAGTTTTGTTTCTAAAGTCTGTTCTTAAAATCCCACATGAAACATCCTTCCAGCTTTAGGATTATTTTAGCACTAAATACTCAGTGGAGTTTCGTTTGAAGGTGGGAAGGATTGATTTCAGCTGGGCTGAGCATAGGGTTACTTACGCATGAGATGAAATGACAATTAGTGGATATTAACTGAACAGGAAGTCCAGTCCAACTGGCCAAGGCTGTAGTTCAGTGGTGGAGCACTGCAGTGGCAGCACAGGCTTCAGAAATATCCTTTTTCCTATTGGATTGCAGCCCTGTGACCCAGGGTGCTGTCCCTGAGGTGGTGTTGGCATGGACTCCAGGGCACGGGGAAGAGGGAATAGTCTGTGCTGGAACAGGGTCACTGAGCCTAAGGCACCAGAGCACGAGTGTTTGGGGTGGGTTAGCAAGAACTGCTGAAGCCTTGCAGGACTGTCAGCTGATTTTCACCATGCTGTGGTGTAAACCACTTGCTGAGAACTCTTGGATCAATGGCCAATAGAAGTTACTCATATTTCTCTTATCTTTCTTGAATAATTTCTTCCCATATTACCTCACTCTACTTTCCTGTCAAAATTGCCCCGAGCTGCCCCTTTCTTTTCAGAGAAGCTTATGGACATCATTCACTTGAAATTGAGAATTGCTCTTAAAGTTTGCTTTTACAGTCCGTGGCAGGGGGGTTGGAACTAGAGGAACTTTAAGGTCCCTTCCAACCCAAACCATTCTATGATTCTGTGATTAAAAATATTAGCCTGCCACGTTATATTGTCATGGTATGTTATAACAATATATATTATATTGTTATATTATTATGTTGTTATGATATGCATTTATGCAAATGGCCAGGGCCATACCCTTCATAGTAAATTTAAGCCTGTTGTAATAATCTCTTGATTTGGATCATGGTGAAGATAGCTGAGTACATGCTCAAGTTAATATTGAGCGAAAATAATCCTCTCCTGCCTTCTGAATAGTAAAGATTGTCCCAAGAATCCCACAAGAATAGAAAACAAAGCATTTAATGAGACTTTAAGAAAGATTACATAATTGTATGGGTAACAGTATCCTCAGCATTAGCTAAGATAAAAGAAATGTAAAAGAGAAATCAGTTCCTAAACTTGAGGCTATAAACCAGGATTAAACTCCTGGAGCCCTGAAGAAACTGTCTCTGTAGTTCTATGGACTTATCTTCCACTTCTTAAACTGCTGGAAAATAGAGTCCTGCATAGGATGTTTTATTAAGGCATCTGAGATTGATTATTTGAAGTCCATAATTTAGGCCTTTTGCTGTCCACTTGTTGGAAATTGGACTACTGACAGAGATGTTTTTTATTTAGGAAGCAACAATGGAACCACTGTTTGCCAGTGTAATTTTATTTTCTTTTTTGGGTGACATGGAAACAAACCTTTGCAGAAGGACTTGCTCATGCCCTGGTCATGCAAAGAGGGAGAACACTGTTAAACTCTCTGTGGTTCCTTCTGCCTTCAGAAGAGTGTGGCAAGTAACAAATAAAATAAAATAAAATAAAATAAAATAAAATTTAAAAAAAAATGGCCTTGTTTAACTGAGATGTGAGGACCTTTTGCTCAGGAACAGTTTGTAAGCTGGAGAAGATGCCAGGAGATGGCAGCATCCACCAAGGCCTTCACACATCTCATGTATTTCATTCCTTGGTACTGAGGGACCTCCACACCTGGAGATTGTTTCAAAATCTTCCTTTTGGGCTGTTTTTTCACAGTGTTGCTTCATTAAACACAGCACTCTGATTAATTTCTATCTGGCTTGCTGCTTAAAGGCTCTCATAAGAAAAAGGTGACAGGGTGAACTCAGCACTGTAAGCCTTATTTCTGTTTTTCACTGCCTCATAGGAGTGTGGGTTTGTTTTAAAGCTCTGTAAGGAGTGAAGGATAATTTACAACTATGCATGAAGAGATGGAAGAGATCCAGAGGGAATCCAGAGGAGAAGGATGGATTACTGATTTACAGAGCCAGCCTGACCTGTTCTGCAGACTTGGATGTGGCTTTTTAAAGTGACAGATCTAGAATATGTCCATTTAGCAAAACCCAGAGCTAGATTTCTCCAAAGTTTTTAAGAGTCTTGAGAATGCAGCTACTTTTCTTGACCTGACTTGTCTTGACTTTGGTGGAATCTGTCTGTGCAAATACCTTCATAAATCTGGATCTCAGAGGAAAGTTTTTTCCCCAAGCCAACTAATTTGCAGTCGTGACCTGTGAGAGTGTTCAGCTTTTTCAGTCCTGCCCAAAGTTGGCTGCATTTGGGCTATGTTTGTACATATAGAGGCTTTGGGAGTAAGGAAGTACAAAGACATTAATGCAGTATTTATTGTCATTTAGTCATTACAAGGCCTACTTCTGTTATTAAAAACACATCTTACATTTTGATGTCTTCCAAAACAGCAAATGTAGACACGTGGTTTATTCTTAAGTGCATTTTTTTTTTGTTTATTTTTTCAGGATCGCTTGAGAAGCTTTTATTCATTTGTATTTGTGCCTCTTTATTTATGATGCTTGATGGAATTTTCCAAGGTTCCCCTCCTTTGTTTCTTATTGGTTTTGGGGTTTTGTGCACCTGTGTTTTTTGTTTTCTGTTTTTTGGTTTTTTGTTTTTTTTTTTTTAACAGTAGAAACATCAGTCATGTCTAATTCAATCATCCCTAGTTACTCCTGTGAGGACCATTGAAAGGCATATGGGATATCAATATTTAGAACATCTTTCTTGAAGAGATGAGGATGCTTTTTTTATATAGCACAGGTTGACACAGAGCTGCTGAAGTTCAGACTAAGGTTATGGTCCAGCATCCAAGTGACACTAAAGGATCTCTTCGACCTTTTTCCTTCTCTTGACTTCCTCTGCAGAATGGGATATGGGTGAGTGGGGCTGAGCACTGGTTTCAGGTTCTCTGCCCTTGATTCCAGTAGAAGCAATGGAGTTTCCCCGTTACCACTCCTAACATGGAGCTACTCCTGCTTATGCTGCTGGTGTGAGACCTTTAAATCTACGCTGATTTAGGCATGCCAAAATGCTGGCCTGCCATTGCTTACACAGCAGCTGGAAATGCCACCAAGATGATCTTTCTTCTGGTAATGAGGATGAAAAGTCAGGACAGGAAGGTGTTGGAGCTGCTTCTCATTCCTGTTTTTGACTAGCAGGGGGGCCCGAAGCAGACAAAAAGGTTCAGCTTTGCCAGTGCTCTCTAGAAACTTGTCTGATCTGCTAAGACATGGCTCATGAGGAAAATATAATCCTGAAAGAAAAGGCCTTTTGAGATTTTTAAACTTTCCTTGGATGATGATTATCAGGAGCTCTGTGCTGATGCCGAGGCAGGGTTGAACGGAGTTTATCGAGGTAGAGTCGTAGCCTGTCTTTCTCTGGCAAGTTAATAAGATGGCAAAAGTCCTTTGAATGCCACTGGAAGTCTTTGAAATTGTGCAAAAGTCCTTTGGATTTATCGAAAGCTAATCAGTCTGACATTAACAAAGAACAAAGAAAGCCTAATGAAGATGAAAGATTTGAAAAGTGGATTATTTTTCTTTTGTCCTGGCTTTTCTTCCCCAAAACCCTTGCCCTTGTTGGCTGGGTAACAGGCTGTGTGTTAACAGGCTGGTTATCAAATGAAATGGGGACTGTTGGCTTGTGTTGAATTAGAGCCTTTTATTCTTTGTCTGTCAGAGTTTCCTTCATAAATGCAGGTTTTAACCAAGTCATTAAAATGCTCATTTAGCTGAAATTTGGCAATCTAATTCTTCCCCTGACAAGATGCTTTAAATATCCTTTACCTAGTCAACAAAATTTGATTAAAATCAGCATGGGTGTTTGTTTCCCCAAACTCCTCTCTCTCCTTCTTAATTGGGTGTCCAAAAATAGCCTGTTTGGGTGCTTTCCATGCATTCCTCCAAGAAAATAACATTCAGTAGAAATGTGGAATTTCAAACTCGTTGGATTGTAAAGGATATCTAGCTATGAAAAGATGCAAAAGTAAAATTAGAGCCAAGAATAACCCGTGAGATGATGTTCTGCACAATGGTAGAACCCCAGGAAATTATTCACTGTGGACTCGTGGGGTTTGAAAACTTGAAGATACAACTTTGAGTAGCTTTAATGAGTAGAGATGACAGAGCCTGGAACTTCTGGTGCTTAATGTAGTGGAATCCCTCTCAGGATTAGCAGGGCACTTGCATTCTCTGAGCACCAGATACCAGAAGTAACACGCAAACACATAGAGATGAAAGTTGTCTTCCTGCTATGCAACTTCACAGATTTTGTAAAGTCACAAGGTGAAAATTCAGGAATGAGCTTCCTTGCCCTTCAAAGTAGTTTTAACCAGAAATAATTAAAGACTTTGTCTATACCTCAGTTTTCCATGTGTAAAATCTGACTTCTGTTATGAGTTTGTCACACATACTCTCTGCTGGGGGCCTTTTGTTGCTCCCACAGGATGAGGATGTTGATATATGTATGCATTCAGACATCTCATCTTTCCACATACCACTGTGTATGAAGGCTGAGCCTGAAATCTGTTCAAGAGACACCAATTTTTAAGCTCAGGAGGGCCACCTGCAGCACTCACCCTTGACCCTTTCTTCAGATATCCTGTGTAGATCATGAGTTGGGAATTTGGCTTCTTGCAGAAGAGAGCGAGTAAAGGCTATTTAAATTTAGATTTGAAAGAAGGCATTGTCTTCTCTGTAGTTGCAAATCTATCTCTAAAATCCAAAATTGTCAACAGTTTTAGTCTTTAAAAATATGACCTTGTGTGGTGGTAGTGGCTTTCCCATCACTGTCCTTGTCTGCAATGTGTCATGTTCTTGGTGCATATTGGCTGCATGCACCTTCCAGTGGCATTTTGCAGGAATATTCAGTGCTGTATTTCAGCTACAATTCAGTAAATTGCAACTTCAAGACATCCAATGACACAAAAAAGCTTGAAAACTTGTTGAGCTTTATTGAGGCCTATTTTAGCATACCATTCTTATTTTCTAAACACCTGAAGAAAATTTTACTTGATTTCGTTAGTAGTGAGATAAAAATATTAATGTTGTTCTTTTCAAGGCTTCTTTTGTTTGGGAGGTTTATTGAAGAACGTGGAGGTGATCTTACAGAAATCAGAAAAAGCAATAGATCTTGGAGTGCTGAGACTGTCACTGTGTCCTTAGATCATTCTGTGCTGGGATATTGAAAGGGACTCAGAACTGGTGTAATATGACATACAATACTAGATGACTTATGCCTTTTCTACCTGGAGAATATAGCATGGGGTAATAGCTACTGGTCTGTTTTTTAGAAACCCTCAGCACTAACAATCTCATCTGAAATGAAAATGAAAGTGGCAACTGCTGAGAAGAGCTGAAAATGGGGCCATGGATGTCAGCCCAAAAACTGAGTTCCATTGTGTTTGTGGTCTAACATCAGCATCTCAAAACTTTCTCTAAACAACGTATTTTTGGTTTCATTATTTCTGTAACAGCAGGGCAAGAAAAAGCATTAAGGATGTACTTGATTTCTCACTTGAGCCTTCTGTCTCCATCACCCTCAGTCCACAAGTGAACTGTTTTGGAAATTTGAGGGCACTCTGTTCAGTTATTTTTCAAGAAGGCAAGAAGTGTTGAGGGAGGGAGATTTTTCCTAATTTCTCCTGTTATTGCTATATATTCTTTTTTAAAAATCACCATTATGTCAAAAGCAAACAGCTGAAGGATATCAGAATTCAGGTAGGCAGCTGTATTCACTCAAGCCCTTCAATGAAAACCTGTAGAATCAAGTCCTCAGTGCCAAGTTCTCTGTGCTGGGTCTAGCGACAAACCCGAGATGACCCGGACTTATTCTTGCTTACTTCAACCAGCAATGTCTGGAGGTACCATAGAAATTTAGCCATTCTCTACCTTCTCTGCACCTGTGCTGGAAGGCCACGGTGTGTGGCTGGGACTGAGGGGCACTGCCTGCTAATTTTAGCTCTTTCTTGATGGGGAACCAAAAGCAGAGAGCTCAGCTTGGCTGCTAAAAATGGGACACTGGGATTATTTTAAGGTGTCAGATGAGCAAATGTCATGCTGAAAGAACTGTGGAAACTTAAGAAGGAATCAAAACTATGTGAAAACAGTTACATGTATGTATGAGTTCTAGTTTTTTTGGTGTTCATCTCTCATTCTTGTTGCTGTATAGCAGTAGCAAGAGGGACTTGGAGCTGGGAGACTGTGACAATGTCAGGGAGGAGCAAAATACAAGATTTGAGATAGGTGTCAACACAGGGAGGAAAGCAGGCTCTCTGAATTAGGTTTGTGATGGTAACACAGTGGCTAATCCAAAAAATGAAACGGAGACAGAATAAACCTTTGGTCATTTCTATGTGAGCACATCAAGTTGCGACACACAGGGAAGGTATTTTCAGCAATTTGACAAAGATTTGAAAGTTTTCCTCCTTTCTTCAGGCTCATGGTGTGGAGAGGAGTGGGCTTTTTGAGGGGTTAAAGAGATATAAATTACTATTTTTTAATAAAAGCCTTATCAACTTAACAAAAACTCTTCACAACAGTTGTCTGTGTAATGTTAGATGTATGATAATGTGATATTGAAAATTTCCACTGGGATTTGTGCATATTGCCCTGTGCAGTTCTCTTCTGGCTCTTCCACACTGGTAATGCCAAATTCATGCCAAGAAAATGACAGTACTCATCTGCAAGATGTATACACATTGTAATTGCCTAAGAACAAAATTGCCTTATATAACTAATAATCTCACTTAAGCATTTTCAGCACTTTGATGGCATATCTTGTGTCAGGGAACATTTGTAAATATTGATGCAAAATTGTTTCTTCATGTAAATCAAATCTTGAAAGGTTTCATGTGCAGCCAGTGAGTGGGTGTATGTGTTTTTGTTTATTTCTGAATATATCTGCCTACATAATCCCTCATCTTATAGACTACATACTTCCCTTGTCAAAAGTACAATCATATTGA
Organism: Coloeus monedula; assembly: GCF_965178545.1. Lineage (NCBI taxonomy): Eukaryota > Metazoa > Chordata > Aves > Passeriformes > Corvidae > Coloeus > Coloeus monedula. The sequence continues at coordinate 15,166,300 of NC_138784.1, forward strand.
ACAGCTGTTAAAGAGTAATACCTTACATTTATTATTGTATAGCATCTTTCATCCAAGCGTCTCATATTACTTTAGTATTAACTAATGCTTGATAATCCTGATATAATATAGAAAATATTATCCCCATTAATAATGGTTAAACAGAACCACAGTGTAATTAAATAATTGTCTGTAGTGGCATTGTCACTCCTCTTTCAAAGATGTGTTAATTCTGAGTTCACTGTCTTCCTATAAAATCTCAGTAGACATAGAGAACATTAGTTTTTTATCTCAATCTATCTGCCCAGTGTCAATCCTGGAAGTGATTGCATGTGCATGTGTGTGGGTGACTGCAACTGGCTGCATTTAGAATAGTAACTCTGCTTTCTTCATCATCCTTTTTGGTTTTGGTTGTTTGAGATTCCTCTTGAGTTAACAAGCTTGATTGCAAGATGCTCTTTCTAGAGGTGAGGACATAGCCAGCTAAGTCAGCCAGAAATTGAAGCAGTCTTTTACGCTCACACTGCTTCTAAATACTCCACTGTCCTTTTGCAGGGTGGAAGCATAACAGAGAACTGAACCAAACCCTCTCTCCCAGTTATGAAATGTCTGAAAGCTATCGAGATAGTATTTGACTTCTTTTCTTTTCCAGCTTAACCCACACTACCCAGAAGGTAATAATGAAGGAAAAGCTTTGGTAAGTGGAATTTATATGTTGCATATAATCTGGGGAATGCTGTATCCTTAACCCAGCATAGCCTGACATATGGAAGCCCTTCATAGCTTTCCTTTTCCTTATGTGTTCCAGCTGCTGGGATTGTTTTCCATATCCTGTGTAAGGTAGGATGTGTCTCAGAACTGGCAATTCAGAAAGTTTTCCCTCACGTTAAGGCAAATGATAAGAAACTTACTCAAATTCTGCATCAAAGTGGCATTAGTTGAAGCTGTTCTGCTTGTTATCTGACTGCAGATACGAAATGTATTCATTCTGCTCAACTTAGATGTGTTACTTCATGGCAACAGTCTTTGCCTAGTACAGCATCAAGAGCATTTTAGCTAATTATGACTAATGAGGCAAGGCCAGACATGGAGATTATAGTGTGTGAAGGAAGTGGAGTTAAAACCTTGGGGGAATCTTATTGTTACTAAGTCAACAAATATTCCAGAAAAGTATCATTCCTCCATCAAATTCATGAGATATTGCCTTGGAAAGGCTGAGATCTTCCTCAAAAAAATTCAATTTAATTTCTTTCTGCTTACCTTCTGGCTTTTGTTCTTTAAGAGGACACATTTTCAAGTTTTTCTCTGCACAGGGAAGAAATTTTTGATTTTTCATGACATGAAACCCAAGATTCTTACATAATCATATGCCTTGAGGACTGCAATTTTAATAAAAATGGAGATTTTCATAGGAGTTGGCAACACTGGTTTTCCATCTTCACTGATATTTGGCATTAGTGGTGATACTGCAATAGCAGCTAAGCTGTCTACAGAAAGAGAATTCTCTCCTATGAAAGTACAGAAATTCCGCCAATTGTTGCTCTTTTGTATTAGAATGAAACTTGAGGCCTTTGGAACTTTGGAAAGGAAATCAAGATCAGTTCCAGAATTCCCCAGTGAGTAGGTGTTAGGCCCTTGTCACTGAGGAACCAATCCTCAATTGTACCACACCATACTTATTTATGGTATAGGGTTTCCATCTGTAGCCATTTCAGTTCATCTAAGTAATTAAATATTCCCTGGACTGTGTAATGATGAGGGCACAAGAGTAATCTAAACATGGATGTTAAAGGTGGCTTCACTATCAGTTTGGCTTATTCCTCCTGGGTAGTGGTTTCAGCTAAAAACCCAGACTAGATAAATCAAATTAGAGAAATGCTTCCAATAAAAAAGTAATCAAAGCTGATTGATGATCAAAACTGATGTCTCTGTGGAAATTTTAATTTATGCAGTCAGCACTTTCCTGTGAGAGATGTTTTGTGAAAGAACTTCTAGCAATTTTTGGTAACACCTCCATGTAAATCCAAGCCTACAGGCTCTATTAGTGTGGTAGAAATCCCTTTGGATCCTGCACCCCTTTACAGTCTTGTTGGAAATGCTGTGAGTCAGCAATGGCTATTTAAGCCTTTATTCTGCCCTCAAACAACCAAGTAGAGAAACTTCACATCCCTGCGCAGGAATTTCTTTGGTGTTACAATGATGCAGTATATTGAATTGTCCCTCAAAAGTAAAAGAATCTTATAATATTTGGAGTTCTTTAAGGGTCAGCTGTGTCAATCTTGTATCCAATAGCACATAACCTGGAGCACACAGGCTTTCCTTGCTCTGTGGTTATCATCTAGTGTTTCCTCTGCCTGGTCACTGCCTAACTGGCTCGCTGCAAAGGCATCTTCTTTTCCATCTTTTGAAGCAATTAATTTTGAAATACTGTCTATGAAGTAAATCTGGAGGGGGGAGGTTGAAGTGGACCTACCCCAGCAAAATTTGAAGTCTGAGTAGCAGGGAAATGGGAGATGAATAAACAAATCCTTGTGACTGAAGGGCTGAACCTGTAGCCTGTGCCCTTGAGGCCAAGAAGGCCAATGGTGTCCTGGGATGCATTTGAAAGAGCATTCCCAGCAGGTCGAGGGAGGGGATCCTGTCCCTCTGCCCAGCCCTGGGAGGCACAGCTGCAGTGCTGTGTCCAGTCCTGGGCTCCTCAGGACAGGGACAGGGAGCTCCTGGATAGGGGCCAGCAGAGGCTGCAGAGATGATTTAGGGCCTGGAGCATCCCTGACAGGGAAAGGCTGAGGGAGCTGGGGCTGTCCAGCCTGGAGAGGAGCCCCAGCTGAGAGGGGCCCTCAGCCCTGTGTGTCCCTGTGTGCAGGGAGGGCTCCGAGCAGGGCCCAGGCTCTGCTCCGGGGGGCCCAGCCATGGCACCAGAGGAACGGGCAGGGACTGATCCCAGGCAGTTCCACTGACATAAGGAAAAACTTCTTCCACTGTGGAGTCCCTCTCACTGGGGATATTCCAGAACACTCTGGACACAATCCTGTGCCCTGTGCTCTGGGATGGCCCTGCTGGAGCACAGAGATGGCACCAGCTTGACTCACTGTGGTTCCTTCAGCCTGACCCATCCTTCTTTTCTCTGCTAGGCTGTTGGATGAAAGGGTAGCAGCTCCTTCTCTGTTGTCTGGGTTTTAAAGGCAGCACAGTTGTCTGTGCATTCTGTGCCAAGCCTTAACTCCTCGGTGTGTGCTGGGGCTGCTTGTGCATGTTCACAGCCTGGTTTACAAGGCCTGATCCCAGTTGCTCAGGCAACTGAATTTTGGGAAGCAGCAATGGAGAAGGGTTTTCCATAATGGAGCAGTGGGTACAGACACCGAGTTCTGCCTAAGCACATCTTTTCTGCCTTGCCTTAACTGACTCCAGAGTCTGAAAGGGTTTTGTCTCCAGAGAACATAAATATTACTGGAAGTCACCAGGACTTTTGTTCCCAAGCATTAAAGGTATGTTTGTACTGAGGTTCATTGCTTGTTTATGAGCTGCTTCTTGGCAATCCAGCCAAATTGTCTTGTGAAGCACTGCTTTTAATTCTGGTAAAATTTGGCCCTACAATGAGTTGATTAATATTCCCACATCTAAGCTCCAGAAGATATTTTTTTTTCATGGGAAGACCTTTTTTTACTTAAGGGTCTTATCAAAGCAAGTCTTCTTCATCTCTTAAAGTCTTAGAGATTGTAGTGTATCGTGCATCAAAATGCAGTGGTCTATGCTACAGCTCCCACTAAACCCCAAATTGGTGTATTTTATGCTGCAAATTAGTATGCTTTTTCTAAGGAGAGAAATGTACAGCATCCAGAAGAATGCTACAAAGATCAGGGAAATGTCAGGAACAGCTGGGAACCTGGCATTTGTTAGTGCCTTTGTGTTAAAGGCTGACTTTGGATGGGTACCGTCTCTCCATTTGTCTGCATTTTCGTGAGAGAGCTAATTCTAACCAGTTCCAATCTACCTTTTATTGTTGAGATTTTTGTTAGGATTGAGACTGGTATGCATTTACTTTTCTTGTAAAGAAGTTGGGCAGTTCTACCATGGGCTGCCGGGTGCAATTTGATGTATCTCCTTTGACTTCTGTTTATCTATCTTTATGAATTCCCAGCATTCTGCAATTCTAACTTTGCCTTCTTGCTGCCAACCCAGGAGATTTTTTTCCTGATAAACACTGTAAATTAATTTGTTTTGTAAAAAAATTTATTTTATTTTACCTTCCAGGAATGAACTTAATTGAATTATACATTTTATATGAGTGGTGCAGTTTAAACAAGTAGAATAGACAATCTGAAAAAAACATTGAAAAGAAAAGAGAAAAGAAAAATCATCAGTTTAAAAATGGCAGCTTATATAAAGCCAGCAGTCAGACCACTGGGGAGGCTGGGGGAGAAGGGGAGACACGGATGCCGGCACATTATTATTATTCTGCCGTTGCACACGGGTCTGAATCAGCTCTGGAAATGCATACATTGTTTCTTACAGAATGTCTCTGGCTCCTAACAACAGGATTGCAACGTGATGTCTCTGCTAAAAATGCGATGACTCACAAATGAGTCAACAGTGAAGGTGTTACAGGAGGCTAACTGCTGTGCTGTCTGCCAGGGCTCCTAGCAGGCAGGAGCAAGGCTGGCCATTAATTTACTCCATTTTCTTCTCATAAAGAATTTTGAAAATAATCTAACCCATGGAGTTCTGCTCACGTTACTGCTCTGTGAAAATGCTGGTTTTGTAAGAGCCTCCTAAACTGGGTTAACATATTGAGATACCACGTTGCTCTGGATTTAACAGGCATTTTCAGAACTCTGGCTGCTATTAAATTTAATTTCTGCTGAAATCTGTAGTGTAGCTTAATGTATTCATTCAGGAGCAGGGCATTATCCTTGTCTGTCTCTATGCCACAAGAGGTGTCTTCACCAATTGGAATTGTAGATTGGGTTTCTAAAAGAAAAGGTGTTTTAGGTCTGTCATGTTTTTGTATCACCTTTAAGCAGTTGAAATGAAGGCCCTTCCGTAAACAAAACTCCATGTAAATCTCTTGAATTTTAGGTATGATGCCCAATTGAGTTAAATAAGGAAGGTTTGGATAGGTAGCAATTAGTAGCAAATTCTATTAAGAGCTGTGAAAAGGGTTATCTGCTGGGCTGCAAGTCTCAAGACAAATCTGATTGTACCTGATTATTTTGTCACTGATTCCAGCATGGGATTTGTCTCTCCTTACATTTGCCCTCCAAATGGCAAGCAGTATGTCTGCATTATTTTTTCTCTTTAAGCTTCCTTTTGAATCATGATGCACTGTAAATCAGTGGTGATAGCCCAGGAGTTACAGACTTTGCTGTGGGCCTGGATCAATATTTCCACTCCTCACCAAAATGGTGGGTTTTCTCACTACCTTGGACTCTTTTTTTTTGAATGCTCAGCCTTTGCTTCCCTAGATGGGTCCCACCTGGAGAAGTGTCCTGCCTGTATTCTGGGGGTTTGCTCAGTTGCCTTTCCTGGGTGTGATTACTGAGCTTTACTGCTGCAGAATAATGCTGGGGGCTCGAAGTCCTCCATGCCAGTGCACACTGAGGTTTTCTTAGGCTGAAAGAGCTGACTGCTCTTTGTACCACTGATACTTACACTGGGTTGTTTGGAAGGTGTGGGTCCAACTCCTGCCGGGCAGAAGCGGAGCTGAATGTATCTTCTTCATCCTTGTGAGTGATTTAAACAGCGCACAAGAGTGAACTGATTGCACCTTCCTCACTTTGGATATGTGTCTGATGTGACTTGTGACAGCTTGTTGCTAGTTTGTTGTAGTTTGGGACAATCAAAGCTATGTATATTTTCCTTCTATGAATGTACTATTTGATAATACTGGTTTACCCACTGTTCTCTATACTCCTGGCATGTAATTCACCTGGGTTTTTTTGTTTTTTATAAAGCCTTTGGAGTGATTTCCTTGGCTGTCACTGACCACATCGCCAGCATCTCTGAAACTGTTCTGTTGGCTTCCTCTTCACACTGCTTTGAGTTGAATTTTCTTCTCTCTGCATTTGCGTTCCTTTGCAGTTCTTTTCTTCTTTTCTCTTAATTGAATCCAGTTTTGCTGGCTGCATCTGCTCATATGCCAGTTTCTACCTGAGCAAATGTCATCTTGTTTTCATCTGCTTAGGAATGCAGTGCTTCTCCTGAGCTATTGTCTAATTAATTTAAACTAGTACTTTCACTTCTTTCCACATCCTCACATGGACTCATCTGCTGATTCAATAATGGCTGGGTTAACTGTGGATTCTGATGGCTGCTTACTAAATTTAATTTATCATGAGAAGCCTTCTGTGTGCAAGTGTCTGTGTGCATTCTCTCACTCCCCCATACAGAAGCATGTGCACGTGCACTGGGACATAAACTGAGCCATAAATTCAAATCCATGTTTGTTCCTGTGTAATGGCAGCATTGCTGTCTCTCGTGTACCCCTTGTATGCAACTTGTTTCCAGAGCTGTCAGGTTAGGGGTCGCTTCTCCTTACGTGTTCTTTTTTTCCATGAGTAGTGCTTAACTCCCATAACCCAGGTTGAGTTGTGAGATTCAGATTCTAAAATAATGCTGTAAGGAGAGTTCTGAGGTTTGTGGGGGAGTTCAGCCTGGAACTGCTGTACAGCTCTCGTGCAGGTCTGATTTTGCTCAGCTAAGCTTGGCATTTCACTTAGCAGTGTTGCAGGCACTGTCTTGCCCTCTGTTGAAGTGGAATTTCTTTTTAGGCTAAAAACCAGATCTTGCTCCTATGTGTGCCTGCCAGCTGCTCAGCCTGGTTGGTGGAATTTCAGGCTGGCAAGCCAATTCCATTGCTCAGCTGGAGCTATACGGCTGTTGGGGACACCAGGGGGTGGGCAGGGTCTGCCCCAAACTGCTGGGTGAACTTCTCCACAGAGCTAATAGTTGGTGTGAACTACTACAGCACAGGAGACCTGCCTTTGACTCTGCCTCCTGCCAGCTCACCCAGTTTATACACTGCTCATGGTGTTTTGTGGTGGAGAATATCCCTTTGCCCAGTCTGGGTCAGGTGTCCTGTTCATGTTCCCTCCCAGTATGGTTTCATATTTTGGTCTGTATTTTACCCAGAGCCCCAGGATAAAAAGAAAACCATAGAATTATGAAGTGTCCTGTCTTTTTGTACACCAGTAATTTCAGTTTGGAAATTGTAGTGAAGTGGGTAGTTTCTGGGAAACCCTAACTAGATTTGAATGTAAGTTGTGGAAAATATCAAAAAGTTTGGATGCTGTTCAAAACTATCCTGTGCTACTTACCTCTTTATAGATCTCTTGAATTTTAAACTGATTATCCAGTTTTCTCTTTTGTTATGAAGTGTAGGAAGTAGTTTTTCATTTAATATTAGACTCTGACTCACACCTGCTAAGCTCTTAGAAGGATTCTTTTATTGTTTCTGTGCCTTTTCAGTTTGTGTCTCATCACGAATATGTAAAACAAAATATGTATGGAAATCACAAAAGCAATTTTCTATTTTCTCAATCCTTGCATACAGGTTAAATTTTTTGTGCATTTTTCTTTAGCATTTTTTGGTCATGAGATACAATAGGATGTGGGGACTGTCAGATGAGTTTACTCTTGTGCAAGTCGCAGGAGATGGTTGCTCTTGTCTTAGCAAGCCTTCCTCTCAAATACTAGTGGCAGTACCATAATGATTAGAGGAGCCTAAGAAAAATTTCTTTGTGTATTTTTTTCCTGCTCTCTCTATCCTTGATAGAAGTCATGGGATGGAAAGCTGACATTTTTAAAGCTTGATAATGAAAAAAGGAATGTTTTGGAAGGATTCAAAAAGTACCTTGAAATGAGTTGATGACTCGTTCTTTCTTCCCTAATTTCACTCATCCTTGATTTTGTTGTTTAATCTCAATTGGCAATATGGATAATCAAAGCTTTGCCCTTGATTATCCCTTACAGTTTGGTTTTAATCAAGCTACTAATGCAAACCAAGTACAGCCTGGCCTTTTCCATTGTACAGCTCTTCCTTCGTGGTGTATTGTAAATCATTATAATAGCATTTCAGGCTTCCAGGGTTGGATTTTTTTCTCTTTTGGTTTTCCTCATTCCTGTTCTCCTCTCCCTCTGTGATGTATTTTGTGTACGGGAAGGGCCCTGGGCTGCCAGTCTCTTAATTGGTTATCAGTCTTTTGCAAGATGTGTAACTTGACACCCCAGAGAGCAGCTTTTACTTACACCAGTTGGTTGCTGCGTGGGTACGGGCACAGACTCCGAATGACTCCTTCAAGCCAAGAAATGTTCTCAGGAAAGGTGGCATTTGGAGTCTGTAGGCAAAAGTATGTAGGTGACTAAAGAAACGAGGATGGTGCTGCGGGGTCTCAAAACTCCCGTGGACTCTCAGCAAGTGATGGGAGGAAGATCCCACCTTAAGCTCATGTGCCTTGTTTGAGTAACTTTGTCCCTCAGAGGGGACAACTCCTGCCCTTGCAGTGGGTAAAATCACACCTGGCTTGGACCCAGCCTTGGGTGCGTTATCAGCCTGTGCTGAGATTTGTAATACAATCCAGCTGGGGCCTTGCCTGTCCCCCTTTCCATGACAAGCTGGTCCTGATGGAGCAGATATTCTGGCTCTTGCCGTTTAGAGAGTGTCCACAGGACAAGAGGAAATGGCCTCAAGCTGCTCCAGCGGAGGTTCAGGTTGGACATTAGGAATAATTTCTTCTTGGAAAGGTCTGACAGGCATTGGAAGGGTCTGCCCGGGGAGGTGCTGGAGTCCCCATCCCTGGAGGTGTTCAGGAAACAACTGGACGTGGCTCAGGTTGACAAGGGGGTGATCGGTCAAAGGCTGGACTCGATGATCTTGGAGGCCTTTTCCAACCTAAATGGTTATGTGATTCTCTGGAAGTGTGCTGCTGTAATTCTACCATCTGAGAGGAAAAAGCCATCAAACTTACATAAGACAACAGTGGATTTAGGCAAATTACTTACTTTTTAAATCCCTTCCTTGTCTTAAAAAAAAGTTGAATTTTCATTAATTCTCTTCTTTGAACTGTGGCCCTTTCCAGACCAGCATCTGCTGGGAGTGAGGGGGTCTGCAACTACTGCAGCTTTTTTGAAGTTGTAGGTGTCAAATAAAGCATATCCAGTGCTGCAGTGCCTCTGTAGCTCATGGCCTGCTGTTGTTCTAATGACTGCCTGAGACCCCATGGGGCAAAGTGCATCCTTTGTGTTACTGCAAAGCCAGTCACGGTAGATTCTTGCTAGAAGGTTTAAAAAAAAAAAAATTAAAAAAAATTCCAATTCAGATGTATTACTTGTCTGCAAGGTAATTGAAGAATTTCTAGTGGGCCCTGATGCAAGCAAATAACCCTTGTGCCTAATCAGCAGAGAGATGGCGACCTTCCTGCTTCAAAGAAGAAACGGCAGGCAGGGGAGAAGATTATGTATACTTTGGTCTCTGTGCCACATGGAAATGACATCGCATCTCTCTTTGAACTGGATGCCACCACTCTTCAGAGAGCTGATTGCCTGGTTCCAAGGTAAAATAAAAAAAAAAAAAGGAAAGAAAGAAAGGGCAAAAAATAGTGCTGCATTGACAGGGTTTCTTCCTGGCATTATGCTGGTAAGTAAAGCAGAAAAAATCAAACATGAGCAAGTATTATCCTTCTGTTAAAATCTGAGGAGTGTTCATGGATAAATAAGGGATGTATAAAACATGATACTGCTGCTTTGACTGGGTAAAATAATTATAAGGATAAAACAAGTGACACTTAGAGAGAGTCTGTGAAGAGAAAAATAATGGTCTAAATATTGCACAGATCTGTGTGAGGATAGAATTGAGCTCTGTGCACTGTTTGGAAAAAATGTACTTCTAATAGATTTAACTGAATTGTTCCCAACAAAATAATGTGTGTGATGAGCTGGGCTTCTGTTTCCCTGACAGATCATGATGCCACTGAGCACATTTGTTACTCAAATGTATTCAGGAAGTGGCTTCTGGGTTTTAATTGTCAATATTTGAAATTTCAGCTGTGTAGCATAGCTGAGATTGGCTAGATAAGTCACACAGTGTTGGTTGTAGCTGAATGGGCTTGCAGACACTTGGGGCTGGTTGTTGTGAGGGTGGATTTTAAAGCTGGGTACCCACAAATACTGATGTATGTGGCTTTGAAGTGTGTTTGCTATGCTAAGTTCTGCCAGATAATTTGCTTACTTGAATACTCAAAAGCCCATCAGTGTGAAAGGGAGAGCGTGAATGGAGACCACAGTGAATATATTTCAAAAGTAAAATTCAGAGTTAAAATTGTAATTGATTTCTCAGCTCTGCTTTTTGATAATACCACAGATTATCATATGGAAAGAATTTAGAAGGATCTCATATCTGCTCTTTGTTCACTTGATTTTCAGTTGAGAACTGGTACTGTAAATGCTTGCTCTGGAACAAGGGTTTGCAGATCATAATGATGAAGCTGTGAAACCATGGTCAGCTTTACTTTCTGGCTTTTGTGCTGTGACAGCTTAAAAGGGTTCGTTATTCTGCAGAAAAAAGAAAATGAAAGAATTGGATTTATTCATGGAATGTATTTCTATTCAGATGGGATTTTATAACATCTTTCTTGTAGCTTTTTTTTTCTTTAAAAAATATTTTACTCCTAGACTTACATAAATACTTAAACCCAGCATTCTGCATAATCCCAAGATGCTGGTTGTTCTTGTTGCAGCTCTGCTCTGGGTGAGAAAGAAGGAGTCTAGGGAAAAGGGTACCACAGTGTCTTTTAGGTCCACCTACCTCTTTTATTGGTGTGGCTCCTGCTCTCCAGCCTCACGCCACGGGCTGGTGTTGCAGGGCATCCCACCTTGCCCACATGGGCTCAGAACTGATCCATCTCACCTGCTCTTTGCTCTGTCCCCCTTTAGGAACTCCTATGTCCGACTGAGGCACTTGTGCACCAACACTTGGGTCACCAGCACCAGCATCCCAATAGACACTGAGGAAGAGAGGCCTGTGATGCTAAAGGTAAACTAAATCCCAAACTCATTCCTGAGGCTGTCTCACTTCTAACATATGAAATGGGCATAATAATTAGCATAAAGGTAAGAGGATTGCTCACCCACTTTAAACCAAAAACTATTGCAGATTGGGACGTGCCAAACCAAAGAGGACAAGGAAGCTTTTGCCATCGTGTCGGTTCCTCTGTCTGAGGTCAGAGACTTGGACTTTGCCAACGACGCCAACAAGGTTTTAGCATCAACTGTTAAAAAACTGGAGAATGGAACAATAACCCAGAATGAAAGGAGGTTAGTAGTTTTATTTTTTCCCCTGCTAAATTGTTGGTTGGTTAGTGATGATAACACTATAGTTAGTTATGATAATACAGTCATGGGTAGGTAATACCCACATGGACACACAGGCAGTTGGGAGAGGACACTTCAGTGCTGAAAGTGCCAGCCTGGGGTTAGATTCCACCTCTTTCAGAGCATCCTTGCTGCACCTCAGGCTGATCCATGTATGTCCTGTGTAAAAGTGGGGCAAACAGCACTTCCCCAGCTTGCTGGCCATGTAAATAAATGGGTAATTCTCTGGGCAGATATCTTAGTCTGGATTTCCTTTGATAATCCACTTCTGAGATGTAATGTGAGGGTGCATTGCATCTGATTCTCGTGTACAGGAAAGCAGCACGGCAGGGCTCTTGACTTGTGTGAAGTTCACCACACTGCAAATCTGCAAAAGCCTTGGAAGGAGGTCTCAGTGTGACTGAGAAGCTGCCCCAATAATCCCTTTGCTTTCTCATTTCTATTTTCCCCTGTTCTCTTTTTCTATTTTACATCATTGTGATGTTTGCCCCATGTATTAATCCCCATTTCATCTGCAGCACTATTAGAATGCCTGCTCCTCGCACCTGCCCCTGAATCAAGGGATTTTGTTGTACCTTTGTTGTACATTGTAGCCAGATATATTCCACTGCCAGTGATGTAGTTCCCTATTTGTCTTCAGCTGCCTGTGGTTAAACTGAATATAAGACAGCATCTCTGGCAGTGTGAATTTGTAACCTGTAATACATCATATACAGCTTTTTTCTGAAAATGGTAATTTTTGGTGATGAAACTGGATTTTTGCAATCAGTTTCCAGTAGCAATTAGGCCAGATGGTTTAATATCATAACAGGCAGATTTTTAATAGCCTGGGTGTTGGTACTCAGCCTTGAAAAGCTGTGGGGCCATTTCATGATTGAGTTGACCCAGAGAGGGACATGACAGTGTCCAGGTGGGACACTATGTCACTGTCAGTATTGTCAGGTCTTGATGTTGACAGATTGGTACAACAAACATGAAAAACATTTCAGAGCTGTTTCAGAACACTGCCATTATTTGTTTGTTTTTTTGATTTCCTTTGGAAAAAACCCCAAACTATCTTTTTCCTGTCTTATTACCTTCTAGCATAAAGAAGTAGGAATCCCAACAGTTAATTCCTCATTTCTCCATCCTGCAGCTGCCTTTTCTACTTTATTTCGTGGGGGTGACACACACCTTGCTGTTTTCCACCAGTGGGCTGAGGCTTTTAGAGCTAAAGCTCACTCAGAGGGTTTAGGTGAGCAGCCCAGCTCACTTGTGGATAATGGGAACCTTGTGTCTGGCTCCCACAGATGACTGAAAATCTCTTGGGGATCTTCCTGCCTCTTTCGAAGCTGGCAGATTTGTTAGTTATAGACTAGACATTGTCCAAATTGAAATGATGCTGAGATTTTCATGTAGAAGATTGCTGGTGCTGTTAAGGGATATTCTTTGAAATCTGTGGACATCTGTGTTTCTCACTGCATGCCTGGCACGGTGTTAGTAACAAGGAGACAATGATGAGTTTGTTTTCTTTTTTTTCCCATTTATATTCTGTCTTTTTGCATTTTCTGAAGGTGGGAGAGAAGGAATTACTACTGCCTCTGTCGTTTCTAGCACCTGCTTCTGACAAATCTTTTGTTTAGCAAAGAATGAAACAAATACAGTTTCTTGGGTCAGTATATATAGGAAAACAGTTATATATGAATATATATATGAAAAAGTATATATATGAAACAGTTTCATGGGTCAGTAGGGAAATTATCTAGTGGCAGAATGTTTTTATTCCTCTAGTGAGTCCATCATCTTGTTTCATGGACCCACGATAAAGCATAAAAATCCTTGCTAGGCTATGTAAGTTTCTTTTTACTGCTCCTGGGCCTTGAGGCCAGCTGGTATAGATTTTGGGTCTCTGAATACTGTGTATCAATCCAACAGCCTGTATTTTTCTCTTGTTTTCCCTCTGGTTGTTGTTTAATGCCTCAGTAAACAGCCCTGTGATTGATTTAAGCTTCTGCTGAACCAAGGCTTGGAATCCTTAAGTACATGTCAAACTTAACTTTGCAGTGATGGAAGTTCCATTGTGCCAGGTAAAGCTTGGCATAAATGTGATTTTTGTTCTTAATGAATCCTAGCAAGTGTTGAGTGACTGTTTATAATAATGGTTTGTCTATTCATTCTAGGTTTGTGACCAAGCTACTGGAAGATCTCATTTTCTTTGTTGCTGATGTGCCCAATAACGGGCAAGAAGTTTTGGATGTGATCATTACCAAGCCAAACCGGGAACGGCAGAAATTAATGAGGGAGCAAAACATATTGGCTCAGGTATGTCCTACTGTGTTAATAACTTAACTGTATTTGCAAACAGATTGTAGGAGAGAGTGATGTGAGAAAAAGTTATTTTTGGGCAACTTGGCTTATTCCAGGTTGGGTTTGTGTGTGGGTTGGATTGGGTAGAAATGACACTACTTGGTCAAAGTTCATCTCTTGGCCCTTAAATCAGAGTGAAGCACAAGGGGCTGTAGAGGGCTCTTAATTTCATGTGATTCTGATAAGATTTAAGACCATGTTTGAGACAAACATGGAACACGGTCCCAATCCTGCAAGTGTTCCCCACACAGTGCCCTTATGGAACTCTGACTTTGTTTGTGTGAGGGCAAACTAATGTACTTTTTGAGAAGACAACTGAAAGAAATTTTAAAAAAGGGGAAAAGGATGAAACTGGACAGCAGCCAGTGTTGTCCTCCTTTTTCATCACTAAATTATCCAAAGTTAAGGTATGTAACTAAACCTGAAGTTGGGGATAGCAGTAAAGAGAACGCAATGTCAGTTGAGTTGGTGGGAAATGAAAAGCTAACCCCAAATGCATAAAGCTGTGATGTCTCAGATTGTGCCCCCACTTATGTTTAGTCAAGGCTGTTGTGCTGATCCTGTCAGAGGACATTTTCATTGACTGCTGTAAGTTCAGCAGAAACCTGGATCTGATTTTCACTCTCAGTGATTTTGATTTTGAACAGATATTCGGCATCCTCAAAGCTCCTTTTAAGGACAAAGGTGAAGGATCGATGCTGAGACTTGAAGACCTGGGTGACCAGAGATATGCTCCTTACAAATACATGTTAAGATTATGTTACAGAGTTCTCAGACACTCCCAACAGGACTATAGGAAGAACCAGGTCAGTGGTATTGAGGATAATTTTCCTCCTGATTTCTATAATTATATATCCTGGGTTTGGCATGACTCTCTGCACTTACAAGTGGGATTCTGTGGTAATGGGGAAAGGCCTTTTTTTGTGTGTGTAGCTCAGTAGTGTGTGAATTGAAAGTTCAACAATGAATATCACAAGTTCACTTTGTACTTTTGCAGGCTCAGACTGAGATTGGGGTTCACTGCTTCATTCACGAGTTTTCTGTTATTAAAAATATGTTCTTGAAGCCTGGATTGTAAAGTGGGAAATCTGCAAAGCTGTCTGTTTCTCTTGCTTAAATATTTGTAGAGGGATGGCAGTGAGTCAGAGCAGAGGTTGTTATATCAGGTAGCCTGATTTCCCACTGCTGGAGACTCCCTGTGAGCAAGAGGTATTTCAGAACAGGGACTAAAGGGACTGGAGATAAAAGCCTGAACTGCTGTGTGGCTTCTTTGTTTTCTTCCCAGTGTTTTACAGAAATATTTCTGTCCTGAAGGGAGAGAAAAGGAGGGAAGACTCAGGGAAAAAGCTTCTTAAACATGATAAAAACGTTTCAGTTTTTCATTTTTTTTAAAAAAGAGGTTGCTATTTCTTGAATTTTGTATATATTTCCATGGATTCATTCCTTTGGTTTATGAAAGAATGAGAGGAGTTAGTCATCCCTAATATGGAATCTGTTTCTCAGGGTACATATTTTAGGTATTCAGAAGTTCTTTTGTTCAAGCCAGTTGAGGGAGGAAAGTTTTGTGCATTATTTTGATTGCTAACTGAGCTGGATGCCTCCGGTTCTAAGAGAGAAACCATTACTGCTCAGCAGGTCATCGTGGGAATCTTTCCTTTTTTCAGGAATATATTGCTAAGAACTTCTGCGTCATGCAGTCCCAGATTGGTTATGATATTCTGGCAGAAGACACCATCACAGCTTTGTTGCACAACAACAGAAAACTGCTAGAGAAACACATCACAGCTAAAGAAATAGAGACGTTTGTGAATTTACTCAGGAGAAATCGAGAGCCAAGGTTTGAAGTGGTCCACGTAGCATTTTGGCAGTAGCTGTGAATTGCATGCTATTCATTGCTTCAATGTCTCTTTCTCCCTGTTTTGACCTGGCAGACAAAAAGCCCACCTGTGCAGAAGATATTAGAACTACCTGTAATTGTTGGAGTTTAACCATATCCACATTTTAAAACTAGAGCTTAGAGAAAAGAGGGCTTATACTTTACAGGACAGCTTTGAAAATTTGGTCTCAGTTCAGGTTGGGGCAAAGAGAAATGAAGACCATGTTTAATTTCTCCCAGCTTTGCAGCTCCTCTGTGAAACTGCCACTTGTGTTGGTTTCCCTGCTAATAATCCTGGTGTAAATTTTACACACATGTCAATTTCTCTAAGCTTTTATTAATATTAGTTTTCCTGCAGGTTCTGATTCCAGGTCAGACCTGAAAAGGGCCTAGGACAGTGAAGATCCCATAAACACGTCTCCTAGAGCAGATTTTGTTCCAAATTAAAAATTCTGGCCTTGAACTTCACTCAGCTGAATTTTTTTTTTAAATAAGCTTCAGGTCAGAATATAAAAGAAAAGGATTTCTTTATTTTTAAATGGAAAAATCTCTTTATTATTGGATTTTCAGTTGTAAAATTAGCAAAGTAATATAAGAAATGAACGTACTAAAGGCCAAATATTGTCTTCTGTAATTGTGAATACCATTTTCCTGGTAGCAGCTAAGGATACTGCTCAAGGTCTTGGTGCTTCACTGCCTCAATTATTTTCTATATGCCTGTTTTACCTCACTTTGTAATCTCATTGCCTCTCCCATGCTCAGCTGGGTTGGGCTTGGTCAATATGAAGAGGAAACCACGGGATCAGCTCTGTCTCTGAAGGGTCTGTGTTTATTGACAATTGCACATCACATTTTCTTGTGGTGGAAGAATTGGTGCCATACCCACATCATACAACTGCTGTGTATACACTTGTTTGAGGAGTTCAGGAGCAATAAATGTTTCAAAATTACCCCTTGCCAGAATGATGTAATCTGAACAGTAAAGACTTGATCTGATTTTCACGGAGAGTCTTGCAGATTTTCGCAGCACTGTTGGTGTGAGTGAGAATTGTGGAATTCTGCTCTAAAACACATGAGCTACAAAATTAAAAACCTTCCTGAGTTTTGGCTCCAACCAGGTGACTTCCCCAGAATTCTATGTATTTATGTGCTGTTTGCTTAATTTTAGCTTTTTGATTGCTGTGCACTTTTAATTGTTGCCACAAAGCTTCACTTCAGTTATGGATGTATTTTTTCCTATGTCTACCCTAAAAATGCTGTCTGTACTCACCCCCTACAGTTCCCAGACTTTAGTGGGGACTGTGGTCTGTGCTAGAAGTTTAAACTGTTGGGTCCTTGAATGTCTAATAGCAGATGACTAGTTTGTACCTGGATTTCTAAGGAAGTGGAATATATGATCCGTGTGTGTATGCCTGCTCACATCTGCTCCCCAACCAGCTCTTGAGCACCTTGCTCAGTTTTAGCTACATCTGCTGGAGGAGTGGTGGGCTCAGAGATACTTAATTCCTATGAATATCAGGGAAAGAGGAAATGACATAGAGGGAAGAGGCCCTTTTTATATACCAGTGTGTAAATGGCTGCAATATGGATTACTGTTACTGCACACACAGCAATCCCTGAAAAGAGACAAACCCACGTACCTAATGAATGTCCCAGCTGTGAGGAAAGCCTCAGCCTGAACCTTGTTAAACATCAGAAGACCTAAATTGAGAGACAAATTCATAGGAAATTGAATTCCCTGCAAAGCTTTTTTCTTTCTGCTTTACCTCTTTGAATGCAGAGTCCTGTCTGCAGGTCCTGAAAAAGCAGCACTCTTCTCTGGTAGCCCAGCATTCCCTGGCAGTGTTCAAGGCCAGGTTGGATGGGGCTTGGAGTAACCTGGTCTACTGGAAGGTGTTGTGAGTTGCAAGAGTATGAAGTGGCAAAGATCATATGTTGATAAATATCATGATACAGAGTCCCACTAGTCTACCCATCCTCTAGTGCTGAGTGCTAGAGATTTCTACTGCAGTTCTCCAGTAGTAAAGTCTCATGTTCTGCTGCATCTGTGTTTTTTTGACTGCAGATTCTTGGATTATCTGTCAGACCTGTGTGTATCAAACACCACAGCAATACCAGTGACTCAGGAACTCATCTGCAAGTTTATGCTGAGCCCAGGGAATGCTGACATTCTCATCCAGACCAAGTGAGTATCTGTAATCAGAACATGCCACAATTTTGTTGTCTGCTCTCTTAAATTCCCAGCACTTTACTCGTGGCTCCACTGTGAATGGTTTTTGTTTGCAGGCTGGTTTCAACCCAAATGGACAATCCCTTGGAATGCCCAGTTATCTCAGATGACATTGATGAAGAGGAAGTGTGGCTTTACTGGATTGACAGCAACAAGGAACCTCATGGCAAAGCCATCAGGCATCTGGCTCAGGAGGCAAAGGAGGGCACAAAAGCTGATTTAGAAGTTCTTACCTACTACAGGTAAAACTGCTTATTCAAACGGAAGAAAATGTAGTCTCTGAAGACCCCCACTGCTGTTCTTATCCAGTTCATTTGCCAATATCAAAAAAGGAAACCAGGTCAAGCCAGAAACTGAGATTAAAAGTTCATTTCAGGTTTTTCTTGTGGGAGTCATCACAGTCTCTGCTGTCTATTCCAGGCAAATCTTGAGTTTCCTTTGCTCATCACATCTCTTTGTGTCTATTTTTTATTTTGCCTCTTACCTTTTATTTATTGCGCTTTAATTTAAGGTTGTGCTGCCCTGGAAGCAAGGCACGCTCTGAGGACAGAGCGTCCTGAGTGTCTCAAGGATTAGGGAGGAAATGGGACCACGGAATAATGTTTTCTACTAATTGAAAACAAATAGTTTTTAATGTCAAGTTGCTCCCTTGCTTAACAAAGTCAGTCTTGTTATTTTTCAGGATTTATATCAGAAAGGCTCACAACAGGCTTGTAACATGAGATTCTGAGGTGTGTTCTTTCATTTCCAACCGATTTCCTTGAATACCACATTATTACCTTTTTTTAAGGTACCAGCTGAACCTCTTTGCAAGAATGTGCCTGGACCGCCAGTATCTCGCCATCAACCAGATTTCTGCCCAGCTGTCAGTAGACTTGATCCTCAGGTGTATGTCTGATGAAAGCCTCCCCTATGACCTGCGGGCTTCCTTCTGTCGTCTGATGCTGCACATGCACGTGGACAGAGATCCTCAGGAGTCTGTGGTGCCTGTCAAGTATGCCAGATTGTGGACTGAAATTCCTACCAAGATCACAATTCATGAGTGAGTTGCAAGTGTTTCGAACTAAAGTACAAAAGCTCTTTGTAGGGTTAGTCTCAGAACAAAGCAGTTGCAAATGTCCAATGTCCACAAAACATGTGTGTGAGAAGGTATTTTGTTGCAGAGCACAGAACTATTAATTATTGTTACTCTTGGAGACTTCTGTGGGCAGCTTTCAATCATTATTTAAATTTTATTTTTCCCTATGTTCTTTTATTGAACAAGCTGGGGAAGATGGAATGGTCTTTCCTCAGACCAGCTGCACTCCAAGTAATCCAGTTGTGTCTCACATGACAGGTTTGCTAGGCTGTAACTTGGTTTTATACCTCAAGCTCAACAGAAAGCCACAGCTGGGAACCCAGAATTAAGATACAGCTGCTGTCCAGAAAGAGCTCACAGAGGCTTTGGCCTTCACTCAGTAAAGTACTTAAGCATGTGTTAAATTTAATTTTAGAGAAAGGACCATTGATTTCAGTGGAAACCCTCTCTGGCTCCACTGATTTGATGGAGCAGCAGCACTGGGATGCTCCCAGCCAGGGACTATCTGGCTGGAGAGATAGAGGAAGAAGCACGGCAGCGTAGCAGGCAGTGTTAGTGCCCTTGTTGAATTGCCACAGCAAGATTTAAGAGTCCTATCTGCCACAAGAGTGGTATTATCCTGTCTATGTTTTTCCCATTCATTCAACCCTTCCTGGTACTGTTGGAGGGAAGGTTTGTGCATCCACTTTCCATATCTACAAAGAGCTGAACTGAGTAATTTCAGAGGATCATGATTGGTTTGTTTTTTCTTTAGTGACAACTGATCCTGATATTAGAGGTGTTTAATTTTCCTTCTTTCTGTGCCTTGTATTGTAGGTATGATTCCTTCACTGACTCTTCAAGGAATGAAATGAAGACAAAGTTTGCACTAACAATGGAATTTGTAGAAGAGTACTTGAAAGAAGTTGTGAATCAACCCTTCCCGTTTGGAGACAAAGAGAAAAATAAACTTACATTTGAGGTACTTCTCAGCTATCTGCATCCTACTTACAGTATTCCTCACCTCAGATAAGTTGACATTGTTTTTTCCAAAATAAAGCCAGTTGCAGAATAAATGTTGGTGTAAAATAGCCTAAAGAAGCACTTGTTCCTAATTCCAGTGTTCTTGGTGATGCCTGGTTCTTGTCTGCTGTGTTTTTCCAGCCTTTCCTTCCTTCTCCTGAGGTGATTGGATTTCAGTGGAGGGAGAGGGGATTTGTGGGGGGGTGAATGGTCATATTCCTGTTCTTTGTACATTAGTGAAATAACTTGTAAGGATTCTTCAGTATTAAGTAAGTGCTGTTTTCTGTGTAGGGAAACTTTAGATAGGCCTAGATTTTCTAGATTCAAATAGCAAAGAATAAAGGGGAAATGCTTACAGCTTTTATAGTTCTTCCTCCAGCCTACTTCTTTTTGTTGCTTTTGCCTCTGGTCACCTGAAATCACCTCTGTGCAAACTTATCACAGTCATCTTACTCTTCTGCTGACTTCCATCTTCCCTAAAGCTGCTGCCTCTTTAAATAATTTCTGGAGTATTTCTTCTTGATCTTACATATTTTCACAGATGCAATTGTATCCTCCCAAGCCTTCCTAAATCCTACCTTGGTTTTGCTGTCTGCTGTAACCTGACTGACCAACTGCTTTGTCTAATCCTGACAAACATTTAATGTCACTGGCCTCAGTCCAAAAACCAGTGGGAAGACTTGTGCTAGTTTGAATGCACTCAAGATCTGAATCTCTCTGGAAGCTGCTGTGTGAAATGCAACCGAAAACCACAAAGGCTGTCAGTACTTCCTTCATTTTTAATTTCTTTTTCTCATAGGTGGTACATCTGGCTCGAAACCTCATATACTTTGGCTTTTATAGTTTTAGTGAGCTTCTCAGACTGACCCGGACGCTGCTGGCAATTCTAGATATTGTTCAAGTTCCCATATCATCCTACTTCGAAAGGTTGAGCAAGTTTCAGGATGGAGGTGAGATAAGCAGCAAAGACTGTTATTCCAGTGGATAATTAGCTTTTTAAGTTGGAAATAATGTATGGAACTTCACATTGTTCTTTCAAGGTTCTGTATTCACACATAAGCCCTCCTACAGGAATGCATTGCAGGGGACATTAAGATGATCAGCTAAAAGGGAACCTTTTTGAACAGAGCTGCATCCTTCATGACTTGTGGCTACTGCATTGGGGTTGCTCCTCCTTTGCTTATTTGGAACTTTCAAATTTGGTTCTAAAGCTCAGTGCCTGTTGCACTGAACATCCTGAGGAAGTTCAAGCAGCATTTGCCTGGGCACAGGGATTATGGTGGCTTGTCTGTGGCACAGGTGTTTGTTAGTCTTCTTAGCACTTCACTGAAAGGGCGAATGAGATGGTCCTGGTCCCACAGTGGCAGAAGTAGCTGATGCAAGTCCAGAGGAGGCAATCCTCTGCCTGTGTTTGTCATCTTAGAATATTCTTGTTTGAACCCAGACCACAGTGCCTCTCTGACAACCCCAGGACTACTCTGTATGTCCCACTGCCTTTTCTACCATGGTTTAAAACTGGGTTGAAGAATGAGCATACCAGGAAGATGCTGAAACATAGCAGTTCAGTTTTCCTGTGTGAGTGGAAGAGAGGTGTGACAGTCATGTGGGCTGAGGGTCCCGGAGACTCACTGATGGCAAATTCTGTTTTAATATGTAGCTGATGTTGCCAGCCAGCTGGCTCACAGCACCAAAATGGATGAGCTGTCTTGTTGGAAACAATTATTTTGTGTTTTCTCTGGGAGGCCTTTTCCCAGCCTTGAGTTTTCTAATCATCATTTTGCTCAGTCACTCCCACAGATGCCCTGCAGGAGTGTGCTGTCCTTCACAACTTTTTTCTTCTTTGAGGTTCACATACTCTGGAGAGGTGTAGACTGTCATTGTCATCTCTGAACCAAGAAGTCATATGCTTGGTTCTCTTGATCTTCCCTCCATCACTGCCAGACTTTACTGAAACCCTCTGGAAGTCTTTCCTGCAATGCAGTCCACACCAAGTCATGCTGTAGCTGGCTGCAGTCCCTCCTCAGCACTAGAGAAAAGACAGTATGCCCAGACACTTGGAATTATGTTTTCCTTTTTTGTCCCTGAAAGACTGCATTGCAGACTCTCTTCTTAAATGGCTCTGGACACAGTTTGACTCCAGACACAATCTTGGCATATTGGCAACATGGGACATGCAGATGTGGTTCTTCTGCTTAGTTCTCACTCTGCCCAAGCCTTTAATCCTGATTATACATCTTGTTCAGTGTTTTTACTCACATTCATTACCCATAAAATCATGTTTTGTCCCTAATTCCCTTTTATTTCTGTTGAAGGCTTTCCTTTCAAGCTATGTAAGAGAGGAAGGAACCACCCATTAAGTGCAAACAGACCTGCTCTCAGTTATATGAATTTCCTTAGCAGTTCCATGCAAATCAATGAATTTGCTTTGAAATAAATGAGTGTGAAGGAATGCTGCAAATGGCACCACCATGCAAATGGAAGCTCAGTAGCCTTTTTATTAATGCTCAACCATGTACTGGAGCCTTGTTGGAAACTTTTTGTCAGAAACATGGTTTTGTCTCATGTTCTTTCAGAAAAAAAGGCACAGAACAAAGGTGTGATTTTTTTGATTAGCTTCAGCCTTTATACAGATTATTTAAATTTCTTTCCTGCTTGTAACTGTCTCCATGCCTTTCAAACACTGACCAGTTCAGGTCAGGATGTGACAATCTAGGGATGTTCTTTTGGTAATTACCTGTGAGTTGTTTTGGTTTGTTTGGTTGGGATTTCCCCCCTTTTTCTACTAACTCTGTGTCTAGAAAGCCCATTGCTTTGGAGAGTTTTTTTTGCTGGTGCAGACTGTTATCAGTCCTGTCTGCAATCTTACAGGAGTCTGGAGGTATTGGCTGTGCTGTCTAGACTTAAGAACAGGCACTGAAACTTTGCTGTGGCGAGACAAAGTATTTTTATGTAGAAATAGCTGTAAGACTTCCTGGAGAGGCCTTCTACAGTCTTTGTAAAAGAAAAGGATGTCTTTGGATGGTCAGCTCTTTTCTTCAACCTCCCTTTTCCTTTCTGATTGAGAAGATATAAACCACATAAATGGTGCATTCACTTTGCACTTGAGGCAGAATGATCCTGAATATTTAACTGCTGTGTCTGAGCACCTTGCCTTTCCTCCTGCTTTCCCTAGAGGTGCAAACTCACCTACCCACGAGCTGTAAAGACACATGTGTCACAAGGATGAAGTTTAAGCAATTAAATAACTCCTATTCACTATTTTTGAGCATCCAGCTCATAGAACTTCATGTTCAAAGAACATATTTCACATCCGAAAATCACATTACTCAAGCAGAACAGGGGAGCACTTTTCATTAAGGAGAACCACACAAGAATCAATCAGCATCCCTTTAGCTGCACATTGAACCACTGAGGGGTGGTGCTGGGCTGGAACTTCTGGGCCTCTGCATGTGTTGGACTGTAGATGATCCTAAGGGTGAGTCTAGAAGTAGGGGTGTTGCCTAGGTCATGTGGAGTCTGGATCCATCTTATCCTGGGGATCCTGAGGAATGAACAGGCAAGCATAGAAATTGGTCTTGGGAATTTTTCCTAGATCTCCCCTCACTCTGAGACTAAGGACTGTCCACCATGCAAAGCTGTAGGTATACACTGGTTTTCAGTTTTATAGTAATTATAAAACTATACACCAAGGGTTTCCCTTCCCTTTTTACACAGATATCCTCTCTTATAAAACTGTGTTGCTCAGAACACGTTAGTTGTTTTATTAGATACCTGTCCTGGCTTCTTATTGTCTCTTTTAATTTATAATACAGTTCTCTTAGGCTATTAAAAAGGATTAAAGTAGAAATTATCTCAGTCTAGGCTTTTTTAGATTTTGGAAAATGTGATGGCATTTGCTAAACTTAGAATGGTCTGTCGATTTTTTCCAGCAGATGTTTTCTTATTCATAAATTCCATTAAATATAGACAGATGGATTGTTCCCTGACCTCTCTCAGGATGGTGGGAGCCCTCTCTCCAGTCAGGTGGGGGTGAGGGTGAGTTCTTGCCTTTAGAGGAGGTCAGATTCCACTCTCCCATATCCCTCCAGACTGCAGCATCCTCTCTGGCAGATCCAATGCTTATAACATTCATTAACATTCATACCAAACCTTTGCAGAATATTGCAGGTAGGTGTCCCTCCAACACATTGTTACTCTAGGGATGTGCAGGTTAACATAGCTCCTTTTTAAAGAAAAAATAGCTTCCTTGAGTTGCAAAAATCATTACATTCTTTAAGCAAGCAAACAAAAAGATAAGATTGTTTCTGTTGTGATTTTGTGTATATATTGTGAATGTATAGAAGTAAATGATTAATTTTGGAGTTTACAGAAGTAGTGGGGATTTGTTTGGGTTTTTATGTTTGTTTGTTGGTTGCATGTTTTTTAAAGCTTCCAGTCAGGGATCACAAATGTCTAGGCATAAGCTTTAATTCAGTAAGAACATGTATTTCATTCCTTGAGCTTAGAGCTTTGAAGTGTAGCTCTAGACTCTGGTTTTGACAAACACTGAAAGCCAGTCATGATGCCTGAGACTGACAGTTTATTGGTATAAACAAATATGTTTAAATTTTATCAAGCATTAGGGGCGTGATCCTGTAAATCTTCTGTAGAAAAAGTGCTACTGAATACCAGCTTAGGTTCTGTATATTTTAATTTTCATCACTATCTAAGTGTAAATTTGCATAGATTGATAGTAAATGTATATTTAACAACAAGATTTTGTCAATAGTTATGCCAATTCAGAAATGCAGTTATTTTCAGGTTCTAAGAAAAATTACTTGAAAAGAGGTTTGCCCAAATGGATAAGTCATGTAATTCCTATTCTGCAGCTGCAGTAGATAGAAGGTAGCCCCTTTGTAGAAGTTAAGAATTTTGGTCAGAATCTATATATGTTACATGATAAGTTTTATATTTTAATTTTCTTAAAATGTATTGATTTCTGTGAGAAAATCAGTGCTGAATAAATCTGGGGACAGATGGGTTATGCTGGCTTTCCATTATTCCAGGTCAGTAGCAACAAAAGCTTCTAACATCTGATTCTGGTAATGTGAAGTCGTAGGGAACTGGTGAGCTGGATTCCTGACTGGCTTGACCAGTCCACATTGTGAAAACTCTAGTCAGGAATCTGGGAAACATATTAATGATGGGTGGAGGAATGTGGTGAGTCTTGGCTGTGGAAAGCTTTCCTGGAGGTGTGCAGCTCAGAATTGAAACAACCAAATTTTCAACCAGCAGTCTTGAGTCTTCTTCCCTGTTTAATATTTATTTCTTAAGTACACCCACTTATGTCAGTAAAACTACTTGTTAAGTAAGGAATTATATATGACAAGTGTTGAACTGTTGAGGCAAGTCTGCAAAATGGGATGTATTTTTAGGCTTAGTGGAAGTTGCATAAAGACTTAATTAACCTTTAACTTTAAGATGTCCTTTTCTATCCTTTGCTTAAATTTGGAGCCACCTTGGTGGCTGAGGTAGTCCTTGATGTTTTCTGTGGGTTTCTCTGTCTTGGTTTGGCAAAGATTCTAAAAAGATCACAGAATCATAGCATGGCTTGGACTGGAAGGGACCTTGAAGATCATCTCGTTCCAACCCACCTGCCACAGGCAGGGACACCTTCCACTATCCCAGGTGTCTCAGAGCCCCATCCAGCCTGGCCTTGGACACTGCCAGGGATGGGGCAGCCACAGCTTCTCTGGGCAACCTGTGCCAGGGCCTCCCCACCCTCACAGGGAACAATTTCTTCCTCATATCCAATCTAAACCTGCTCTTGTCAGTGTGAAGCCACTGCCCCTTGTCCTGTTGATCCTTATATTTTTGTAAATGTTAAGCCTTACTTCCTTTAGAAAGGTTAATTTTAATGCCACTGTAGGTTACTTTAACCAGAGTTAAATTTAGTGTGCATGTAGTTTTCATGTGTGACCTTATTTGATGAAGACAGATTGGGGAAAGTTGGCTAAGAAACATCTATGAGACAAGATCCTGTAAAAAGTAAGGATGTATATTTTTGAAAATTCTTATCTAGATTGCACCCTAAAAATGAATTGACTTGAAAATCTTGCAACTAACTTCTTTTTTTGTTTGTTTTGGTCAGTGTGTCTTAGCTTTGAATTATTTTTGTGGATATTTGAAGCTGTTTTCTGTTTCTTTTTTTTCCCTTTTAGATTCTAAAAAAAAATATATGGGGTATACAAAATATACTACCTGTATCCTAAAGAGGCATTTTTTTTCTTAAGGAGAAAATGAGGATTTCATTTAGTAGTGCTGTCATTCCGGCACCTTTCAAGAACATTATAATCTCTTGCAGTTTTAATTAAAAGGTAAAGTCGTTGCTTTCCTAGTAAGTGCACCCTGCTGTATCATTCCAGAGTAAGGAGCCAATCTGTCTTGTCCAATACTGCTAATTTATTCTTTGTGAATTAAAATGCACATCTTTCTCTAGGTGCTATTTGCTCTTTCAAATAGCTGATTTTAGTCAAACCATGCAACTATGGCATATGTCAGGTCTGAAAGAGCAAGCAACATGGTAGTAGCACCAGGTAAGCTACACATTTGCCATGCAGCTCAGTGCTGTTTAGTTACTGTTGTTTGGGAATAAGAATAATGACATGCCAGGAAATACATCCTTGAATATGAGCTGCATATGTCTTGGAGTGCAGTTCACAGTTCTGGGCACCAGCTTAAAAAGCCCTCAGTGGTTTTCTGAGTTATCTGCAGAGTGTGTCTGTCTCTCTACAGTTTTCCTGAGCCACTGTCCACTGACATGAGTGGGAGTCTCTTGGTTTCCTTTGCTCAGTCTTTTTGCAAAAGCAGGTTTTAAAAACTGCCTATAATAAAGTTAAATTGCTCCCACCTCTGTGATTCTCACGTTAAATGTGTTGCCCACAACTGCCTGAGGAGATGCCTCTTTTTACCTGTTAAACTGGTGGTCAGATATCCCAGCTGCTTCATGCTGTGCCTGGGATTGTCACCTTTTGTCTTGGTGGTGTGTTCCTCCTGCAGACCGAAGGGACTCAAGGTTCCATCCTGCCAGGGGGCAGAACAGGGGAAGCCTCGCCTTCTCCTGGAGTCTTCAGCGCTGGTGAGGTCTGCTGCCTTCTCTCTGCAGGGAGTGCTTGTGTTTCTGTGTGTCAGGGGACTCTTGTCCAGACTTCTGCTGCTGTGACAGCTCCAGCTCCAGTTAGATCACGTTTTCTGCCAGCCCTTTTGGCTGCAAGTAGAGGTGCACAGTGACTGGAAGCACCAGTGAGGCCATTGAGGGTTGAGAACAGGACTATACCTGCCTTTTCTGTGGTTCCTATGGGTCCTCTGTGTCCAAGAAGCACCAGGTTTCATCCAAGACTATTAAAAATTACTCGATTGTTTCTCAGCCCTGCATTCATGTCTGTTACCTGAACTTTTGTCTAGTTAACAATTTGCAGTGTCTTCTTTGAGGCATACTTTGATTAGCAGGGCTAATGAGGCAGTGGCTGCCTGGCAGACTGGAGCAATAATTTATACCAGCAGTTTACAAGAAAAGAAAGGTTATAAGAGGAAAAAGGAAAGTTAACTGTGTAAGTCACAGATTCTACAAAGAAGCTGCTGTTCAGTGCAAAGTATTGCCAGACCAAAGGGGAGGTCAGTCTGAGAGCTTAATTCTGTGCCATGAACCATTTCTCTTTCCCCCTTATTCTTTCCCTCATCATAAGACCTGTGCATTAATGGGATTCCAGAGACCATTGCTCTTCTAGGAATCAATATCTGTCTTACAGATGTAACTCAGCTAGGAGACTTGATTCCCATGGTGCTTTTTACCCTCAAGGCCAGCATGCTGATACACGTTTTTTTTTTCCTTGGACTAATGTCTGGGGCATAAAAGCCATGCTTGACACTGCTTTGTGGTTTTGGGGATAGGCAAAAACCTGCAGAATGTCTGGAGAAGGTGAAGTTTGGTGGAGTTTCACCATGGCTGGGCAGCTGAGAGTTTGTCTATAAAAAGGGAGGGCTTGTGGATATGTTGTGGCCAGATTCACTCAGGGGCTGGGTAGCAAATGTACGTGCATGGCATATTGTAAGTTTTTCCCTTTGTTTTGCCTCATTAATTCTGAGGACTATAAAATATAGAAGGGATACCTCACCATGTGTCCTTAATGCCGTGCATTAGGTTTTCTTAAGCATTACCTGAGGTCAGCCAGTTATTGAGAGATGAAAAATGGTTTAATGAAGACATAAAGCGTGATTCTTGGCCTGTTTATGGTAGCTTCTGAAGTCTTTATGAAGAAATTCTGCAGAAAACCTGTAAAAATTAATACCTCTTTCACAAACAGAGCTGTAAGGCTTTAATGCTTCTGGCAAATAATATACACCTCTAAAGCGTTTGAAATAAAATGTGTTCCTTTAGGTAGTGAAGTGCTGTTATTGTATGTCCTTAAAATGGCTGTAACTTTTCATGCAGAAAAATTAAATTGCATGAAGCAATGTAGCCAAATCAGCAAAGAAGTGCAGAGCTAAAGCTGCCACTGGATTCTTAATCTTGCCCTTGGTATTTAGACATAGCTGCACACATGGTTCCCTGCTGGAGGATCCCCGAGGACTGGTGGTGTTGTATGCTTTAAGATGGCACTGAAGCTTTTTTTGGAAGCTTTTGGTGGAGCAATAGCATAGATCTCACTGCAATCCACAAAGCCAAGGACATTTGGAGTTTTGCTCTTGTGAATACTGTCTTAAAACCTGGTTGAACGCACCTACACTAACACATGGGTTGAGACAAGGTCCTGTGTGCTGGCTGAAGTGTCAGGTCTCCTAATCAAAAGCATTCTCAGGTTTGATGACATCAGAGAGTTGTTTCTATAACTTAATAACTGCATAGACCATGTGAGACTTGTCACATTTTTGTAAAACCTTTGATTCCTTCCCTCACCTCCTTTTTTTTTTATAAGCAAGATTGAATAATATATTTGATTTTTATGGACAGGTTAATGAAGGTTGTTGGGGTAGTGAATGCACATACATTTGTCTTTTCTGGTCATTAACAGATCTCCTGAAGATCTGATCAGACCTTTCAATACTTGATGGGAACCTACAAGAAAGATGAGGAGGGACTATTTACTCCAAGGGCATGGAGTGACAGGACAAGGAGAATGGCTTCCAACTGACACAGAGGCGTTTTAAAATGGATATGAGGAAGAAATTGTTCCCCTGTGAGGGTGGGGAGGCCCTGGCACAGGTTGCCCAGAGAAGCTGTGGCTGCCCCATCCCTGGAAGTGTCCAAGGCCAGGCTGGATGGGGCTCTGAGAAACCTGGTGGAAGGTGTCCCTGCCCATGGCAAAGGGGTTGGAACTGGGTGATCTTTAAGGTCCCTTCCCACTCTAACCACTCTGTGATTCTATGTGGCAGCTCCCATTTAGGTACTTAATTTTCAGAAGCATTGAGGATCCAGCTGATCCCATCCCTAATGAAAGCTGCTGGGAGTAAAAATCCTTTTGAAAATATGGGCACTTTTAAAATTTCTGTGTAGGGAGATGAACATGGTGGGAAACTGTTCAAGCTAAAAAGAGCTGAGCAGTTTTCAAAATGGAGTCCTAGGAATGCATCTTTCACCCCTCTGTGTTGAGGAAGACTGAACAGCAATGGTAGTAAGAGCAGGCTCTGTCCCTCCATGGCAACTAGGGACCAGAGCAGGTGCCTGTAGTTAATTTTTAAATAAACAAGGCTGCATGTTGGTTCCCTGGCATCCCTTGGTGATTTCTGTGGAGCAGAGGACTGCTGGCTCTAAGGGGATCTGCCAGCCTTTGAGACTTCCACTGAGTATTACCCTCATCTTCTGCACAGTTCTCTTCACTGTGTGTGAAATATCCAGAATTCTGTGGGTCCTGGAGAGCAAACTGAGGATGCTCCATAGCAATGGGCTGGGAACAATTGGAAGAAAAGGCATGAATTGCCAGCTGCCTTTGACAGTTGTTTTTCTTACTGAATATGGTATTTTGTCACTTACCATCCATACTGTATTGCATAGCAGATTGTTGTTTACTTTTATATTCTGCTTTTAGAATTTTTGCAACCAGTAAATGACTTATCAAGAAAATATGTTTATGTAGAAAATGAAGTGTCAAATTATCTACTGTTTCGATTACTTGGGTGGTTGTTATTTTTTTCCCATAATTGACTCCTCTGAAAAGCCTTTCTTCTCAGAGAGGCCGCTGTGTTGTCAATCGTGCCAAATTGTATGAGATTATGTGCTACAGTTTTGTGACAGAAACTGATACTCATTAGGAAGTTGTGATCACTGTAATAAAAAGTAATGAAAAGGAGATGCACAGTTGTCTATTCAAAACATGACAAGCATTCTCTTCTTTCCTCTTCTTTCAGTGTCTGTCAATCTTCAGCGCCTTTAAATTACCACTTGTGCGTAGCGAATTCACTCTTCCATTGACTAATCTTGTTGAGACTGTACATTCAATAGGAGACATTTCTAATGGGTCCACTGCTTATGGAAGGCTTTTGGCATCTGACTTGTCTTGGCAGAGGGAGGAACAGAGAAGAAGGGAAAATTGGAAAAAGATTCAAGGAGATTTCCTCGCATTCTTTTCCTCTGTTGGTCAGTCACGCCTATGAGCACTTCTGCAGCAGTTTGCTGCTGAGAGAAGTGGTTGGTTGCACACATTAGCACCTCACAACAGTGCAAGGACTGTTCTCTCCCTGCCATGCTTCACAGCCATATATAAATGTTTGTACCTTGACCTCGAAGAAAACAGCCCAAGATGAGGTCAGCAGGTTAAGGGTGGCACTACCATTTGGAGGCACAGCTCAGGCTTCTCTTCACTTATCTCTAGCAAAGTGCACATAAAAGTAATCAGTGTTCACATCTACTTGCTCTCTCTCCTGATTTAGCTCAGTTAACTAGCAGAGGCAGTAAGTTAATTTTTCCTTGATCATTGGTATTCAGGAAGCATGTTGGAGATGTGACTAAGATCAGAGCTCCCTTATTTTAGTCATTGTGTGCACATGTACTAAGAACTTAAATCTCTTTTATTGAGCCAGTGTATTTTGTCTTGCATTGTTGCAGGCTTAGCTGACAGAGAGCCAGTTCCTTTTTAAGCCGCAGGAACCTTCCTGCATGCCTTACCTCAGGGAAGCACACCCTTCCCTGCTGGGATAACTGTGCTCAAGCAAGACTGCTGCTGGCCCTTCATGCTTGTGAGGGACAGATTTAAATCTGTGCTTAACACAATCCAGGTTTCCAAGGCTCGACAGACAACACTGAGCATCACCAGTGCTGATTACTGGGGGATCTTTTGGAAGAGAAGTTTCTGCCCACTTCTTATGTACATGAAATACCTCCATGGCTTCTTTCACAAAGTAGAGCAGCTCCTCTCGGTGTTGAGACACATTAGCTGCTTCACTGCCATCCATGAATGTGCTGCTTGACTGCTGTCTGCTCCTTGGAGAGGGTTGCATTTCATCAGCATCCTGCAAAACATAGTTGTTGAAATATCTTTCTTGAAAAGAAATGCTGAATTGCTCCAGTTGCTGCAGCATTTTAACTCTGGGAATGTTCTCCCCAAGCCTGCTCTGAATTAACTGAAAATTATAGTCAGCATCAAGCAGTTGGTTAAAAAGTTTTCCAAGATGACAGCTTGTCTCCCTGCTGTTATTGACAGAAATAATGCAGTATTGAATCACTACCCATTTCAGTTGTAAATACTGAACTGGATTAAGTAGTCTTTTCTCTTACTAAAATCCTTTCCTATGCATTAATGAAATGCTGTTTGAAATGGCAGGGATAATAAGTACCACCTTAATTCTCCTTCACTTTCCTGCCTCTATCTTTTGAGATCAGTTGCATGAAGGTCAATAGTGAAGGAATGTGTGGACAAAGGGTTTATCCTTATTTTACTGATGGTGTTGGGAAGCAGGTTCATAGCTGCCTCTCACTGGTTTGTGTCACCTTTGACCACTGGTGTTCTGTGGGTAACAGGAAAGGACAGCAGTCACCTCATTTCTTTTTATTTCTTAGATGCTCTTCTAGGCTCCAGTATCACATTAGCTGAGTGCCTCACAGTCCTTGCTATTTCAGACCTCTCACTGTCCTTCCTAGAGGTGGAAAACATGATCTACTCATTTATGGAGGTCATCCTGAAATGCAGAGACAGTGAGTAATTCCTTTTCCACAGAAGGAGTTGAATCCTATCCCCTGCCATGCCTGTGCAGCGCCCCAGTAATAGAAGAAAAATAAGCAAGATATGGTCTAGGCAAAATCCCAGCTTTCTTTCTCCAAGAACATGAGGTCCACCCAAGATGTTGTCTGATCTCTTGTCCAAAAGACAGTAACTAAATTTTTTGTTAGCTTTACACCAGGTAGACTTCAGTTTTGAAGGGTGTGAAGGAACTTTTCAAGATGAAGTGGAATTCTTCTGCCTCATTTGGGACAAACTGCAGTTGTATCTTGTTATTGAGAAGAATATCTTCTGGACTTGTCTTAGACCTAAGTGGTTTCCTTATCATTAGCCCCAATGACTGAAGTTGTTTTTTAAAGAATTCCCGAGCTTTCCAAATGCCCTCTATTTATATTTCCCTCTGCACAACTGAGCAAAAGGGATTTTGAAATGATGTTGTGAGAGATGATGATAACTTCTCAAATGAGATGTATGGCAGGCGTATTACAGGCCATGATGCAGCTGCCCAAGCTACAGGTCTTGTTGAAGGCTTATCTGTCAGCATTAAGGACAGAGTGAAATAGATGATGTCATTTATTTCATGGTTTGAAGATGAAGATGCAAAATGTTGGTTTTACTGAAGGTGCTTTCAGGGTTTGAAGGTCCTCCATGTAGTACTGTAGCTTTGCACAGGTGCACTGAGTGGTGGTCAATGCAAATACTTGTTTAACACACTGTTATGATCCAGTTTTAATGTTCTTAGAAATTCCTCTGCCTGAATTAAGGTGCAAACGAGACCATATGCTAGTGACCATAGTAAGGGTTTTATTTGGTGGTAAATATGAGAGAGAGAGAGAGAGAGAGAGAGAAAGAAAGAAGTAGAAAACAGGTGGGGGGGACAGAAAGAGTGACAGGGACAGAATAAGGAAATTATCACCACTCCGTGCATCCCAACGATGTTTGTTGATCCTCCCCAGCTGGTCTCTCGGTGGTGAAGGTCCCCCAGAAGGCCCAGAGTCCCATGGGTGTACATGCTCAGGCTGGGTGGGCATGTCCAGCCATGTCCCCCTGGGGTGGGGTCAGTCTCTCACAGCAGACTCTGGGTCTGTTGCACCACGTGCAGCCCTGTGGGGCCGAGCCTCTCACGGGAAAGTCCCGTGGATGTGCCCTGTGGGGATGGGGGTTCCACAGCTGGGCCAGTTTGTGTAATTGGAGGATGGGTGTTCACTGCCTCTCACCAGAGGCTGCACCATGCACCCAAAACCTCCTCCTCCCCCCTTGGCTGGGGAGAGTCTGTGTAAACCTGGCTTCTGTGAGCTGTGCTCTCACCCCTCACCCCAAACTCAGCTGGGGATAGTTGCAGCTGGTGGCTTTGGCCTTTTGTGGATGCATACCTTTCCCTCAGCCTGAAATAATTAAACAATGCATATCCCTTTATCTAATCAACAGTTTGACTTTCAGTTCAAAGTCCCACTCTTCAGGGAGGCTTTTTTGGTTGTAGCTTCTTTATAATGAGCAAAGCTTTGTATCAATGTTTGGGGCATGAACTATTTCAGTCTCTGACACACACTGGGAGAAAGAGGTTGGGGAGTGGGAGATATCCATCCTATGTTATTCCCTGTGTTATTTTACTTGATTTGAAAGGAAAACACACCATTTTCATTTTGTGTCATGAAGGGTATTTCTGATGATTTTATTTGCTTTATGCCTGTGTAAGCAGCTAGAACTTCCTGTGCCTGCCTAATGTGAGGAACCAGCCTGTAGTTTGACTTCTAGGTTTTTTTCCCTGACATCATGCAAAGTCAGAAGTACATTTTTTCCCCTCTCTTTTGTAGGGACTTGAAGTATTATTTTCAAAAGACTGATTCAGAGTGATTGCACACCAGACCAGATGCGGAATGGGACCTCAAACCTGACACTAATCTGCCTCATTCACTTTGAAAAAGTGAACTCTTTGTGTGTTTCCCTTTTAAAGTCAGGGCTGAAGGCATCCTCTTTCCCTACACGCAGTAGTTGAGCTATATGGATTGAAGAAAGAAGGGAATAAGAGGAGGATTTTGCCAACAAAATAAAATCCAGCCTTGGCTTTTTACAGCAGATTATCTGGGAAGAGGGTCTCTTCAGTGTGAAAGCTTGGCCATGGCATGGTGATTAAAGCGTGCTAAGGAACAAATAAGAACTATTCAGGCTTCTCTCAGCAAAGCTACATTTCCTTCAGTCTTTTCTTCGCCCTTAGCATAGTCTAGGTTTTGGCACTCTTCCTGTGAAGAGATGCTGTCATTCCTTTCCTTTCCTCCATTCATTCCTATCTGTGCTTTGCAAGAAAGGAAACTAACTCATGTAGGTAGGTAGCACGATATTCTCATGCTTTCTTGTCCCCACCCTTGCAAGGAAGTTACTGATTCACTGAGATGCTTTTCCCATCAAAATTCACCATAAAGACCAGTATAATCTGTGGGAACAGATGGTATTTCTTGTAGATTTTACAGTGATAGGTACCATTGCAACCAGACTGGACAAAGGTTTCATCACGTAAGTGTAAAATCATTTTTTCACTCATGAATAACTTACAAAGGACACTGTGATTACAGATACCTGTTTGACCTTCAGGACAGCCTTCAAGCCTGGCATTCTCCTGGGACTTTTTTTTGAAGGGGCATGGTTGGCTGGTTGTGTCAGTTGGGTTTGGGTTGTGGCCTGTCATTTGAACCACACAGAGAGACTGATCAGACTGACATAGCCTCATCTCTTTACTCTCTTTCAATGTGTCTGCAAATTGCAGCAATAGATGGTATTAATAAAATACCAATAAAAGTTTTCTAATGTTAAACATAGTCAGGTAATGGAATTGCTTGCTTAGGGATGCTCTGTAATACTGGATATGCAACACTCAGTTTGCAAATATTCGTAAAAACAGGTTAAACAAACCTCTTTAAGAAATTGTCTTAGATGTGGATAATACACCTTCAGGCAAAGGAATGGTTGAGATTTCTTTAGCTCTACTTTTTGTCATTTGTTGAGCATGTTAACAAATGGAAATGTCTTGGCATATTTACCATCTATTGACCTGTAAGAAGTGATACCTTGGAAAATCAGCGTAGAAAGTTTCTGCCTAATTGGGTAATTTGCATGAATTCAGGAACTGAGGGCTTCTTTTTCAATATGCCTCTTGAGACTGGAAAGGGGTTTGACAACATGGGGGTGTGTGTGTGACATCTAGCTTTGTAAATGTGCTTTACTCCTAGCAAATATGTCTGTGTTTTTGTTTAATGCACAGGGAACAACGTCATGAGGACCATCCATGGGGTAGGAGAGATGATGACTCAAATGGTGCTGAGCAGAGGGTCTGTATTTCCCATCAGTACCCCTGACATCCAGCCAAGCATTCACCCAAGCAAGCAAGCCAGCACTGCAGACAGTGAAGATGTGATCGTAATGGACACCAAATTGAAAATCATTGAGATTTTGCAGGTAGTAATGAGGGGTGAAATATTACACAGCAGTCATTTCACGGTTCTTTATTCACACAGTGGCCAGTTCTGTTACCTGCATTCTTACTATTCACTGGGCTGCTCATTGTAGAAATAACTCTTTGATATGAGGAAGGGTGCTCCTCTGTGTGAACAGCTGTACAGTTGTGGTCCTCACCCTGTTGTAGCAACTTCACTTTTGAAGGAATGGGATGCTACAGAAACTTTCTCAGTGTAACTGTGCAAGGACAGAACTTGTCCTCTAATCTGCCTCACTAATGTTTCCTGAAGACAGCATGTCTCTTTCCAGTTTCTTTCACACTCATTTTACACTGGAGTGGTTGCTTGATTTAAGCATTTGATCCCTCTGTTGCAGTAGTTGGATGAAGGGCAGAATTGGCCCTGGCCCCACTGAAGTTGTGCGAGGCTGTGCACTTTCGAGGCGCATTTAATGCCTTTCAGATTTCCACTGTTGGGCTGAGGACAGTCTGTGGGCTGCTGTGGTTTTCTCCCAGCTGACCTGACAAGCTGTGTGACAGCAGCCTGCCTCCTGAGATGCAGTTTTCACTTTGTGCTGTTAATGAAGTGGCACACGTTTGCTCTGTATCGAATCCCGGATTCTGCAGTGCTTAGGCCCTGAAGGAATGTTTCAGTGTTTTCTATAAATTCTCTGGATTTGTTGGTACCAATGTCACTTTTGAAGGATTCCATTTGTTCTGACTGCTCATAAATGATTTAGATGACTCTAATTACTTGTCATCTGAAAGGCTATCAATTGTCAGAATATACTCAATACGGCATTCTTTGGTTCCAGGCCTCCTTTAGTTTAAAACTTACAGTGGAAGACAAAGTGTTATGAAGTTATATGACCTAAATAACACCATTCATGTGTATTGCTTCTCATTTTCATTTGTTTTTATGCCTGAATTTCTCTCCATACTGCCCTGCTTTACTGGTTGATGCCTAGGAGGATGATTCCAGGACCTTGTCCTGTGCATTCCCTGAGGGAATCACATTTTGTCTCATCTTTCCTTTTTCACAGCACATTCAGTGCAAGAGCACTCAGGATTGAAGAACACTAAATCCTAATTTCTTACTTAATCTGTGGTTTGTTAATTAAGGATTAGTCACATGGTCAGATTACTTCAGATAAGCAAGTTGTCATATGCTGGGTGAATTGCAGTAAATGTGCATGTATATGATCCTAGCCCACAAGAAATAGAAAATAATTCAGTTTCATTTAAAATGCAATGAAGAAGGCTTAAATTAAATCATATTACCTTTCATTACTGTGTTATTAGTCTCAAAGGTGAGTAAGAATATTTTAGATTTATTGTACTAACATGCATAGCAAGTACAATGGTGATTAAAGCTATTCTATTCTCTGAAATATTTTGGTTGATAGTAATTTAATTCTCAACATATCCTATTGCTTTAAGTAAAGACTTTTTAACTTATGATTTCTATTCTGCCCTCAGGCAGAATTAAACAGATGGTCTGATAGACTTAGTCAACTGTACATGGACTTGGGAAATTTTTATTTTTAAAAATCTTGCTTGTACAATTGTGGGGTAACTTAATCATGAAACCAAAATAGACAAATCGTATTACAGTGGGTCTGGGAAGCGTGTTTGGCTTTAGCTGTAGATCAAAGAAACAGGTTGCTACCATTTGCTAAGTCACCTTTCAGATCACCTGTCACCTCAGCCTTGGAAACTCAGCATATGTCTTTCATCCCCACTGGTTGTAAAATATGTTAAATGATCTTAAAGGTGTTTGATTATGTGCTTGCATTTCCTGTGGGTAAGAAGCATCCATGTGTATAAGTGTCAGCCCATAATTTGATACTAATGCTCCCAGTCTAGTTATTTTCCTCACTATTCCAATATAAAAACAGCACTTCCAGCTCTGAATTAGGATTTTTCCTGTATGAGTTTCCAGTTTCACAGCTGAGGAACAAAAGGGCATTTGTCAGGCATCTGAGAGGGTGAGCCTTGAGCCTGTTGTGCCTTGCTATGTATCCCACTCCACTCCTTGCCTTCTTGGGCCATTGGAAGTCCAGCTGTAATGTGAAATAGTTGGTGTCTGTATGGGTTTGAAGGTTCTGATCTGGCTCTCAGGCAGTGAGGACAAGGCAGCGTGTTGGAGCCCCTGGACACAACCAGTGGTACTCAGCAATCCACAGGGTAGAGTTCAACATGTCTCAGTATGGGCAGGGTAAAGAAAGAAATCACAGAAAACTGGTGAATGTAGTGGATTGTTTTTTCATAGTGGACTTTAATAAATTTACTTCACTGTTTTTTTCCTTGTAGTTTATTCTCAGTGTTAGACTGGACTACAGAATATCCTACATGCTGTCTATCTATAAGAGAGAGTTTGGGGAAAACACTGAAAACGTTGATTGCTCTACATCATCCCCATCTGACACACCAGGGACTGCCTCAGGTAAACCTTGCTACTTCCTTTCAATGAAAAGTAATTCTGGGTAGGCAACTGCGAACACTGAGCTTAACTGCAGCACAGAGACACAGGCTGCTGCAAGTTGAAAAGCATGTGAAAAAATAAAAATCTTAAGGAATTCCACAGATTTTTTTTTTTGCTGGCCTGTCCTCCTCTAACAAAAAAGTGATTCCTTTTCCCCCACTATGATATTTTGTTCTTTTATGCGTGCTCTTCCCAAAATACTGCAAATGGAGAATGGAGATGGATGAGAACAGGTTTAAGTGAGGTGAATGGGGTACAGGAATGATTTGGTTTTCCAGGGAGTCTTCCCATGCACACAGAAGTGCTCAAAAGGTTTGTGTGAATGCCTGCAAGTAGGGGAGAATTGCTCTAGCTGGAGATGGGCACATGTATAATACAGGGGTACTAAAGTCTTAAGTAATAAGTTATATTAAAGCCATTCTAAAGCAAAATGATGGTGTGGGAAGTGGCTTATGGTAAATATTCTAAAGTTCATGTATATGCTTTATTGGGGTTGGCTCATGTAACAAAAAATGTAAAAGTTTGATAATCTGTGTCATTTGTGGGTCACTGCTGGTGGCTAGTACAGCTCCTAGCACTTTGTGGCTTTGGTTCATCACTACAGTTCTCTTCCTTAGGAACAGTAATACACAATTTAACTCTGCCCCATATCCTGTTTGTTCTCTGCTACTCTTGCAGAAAGCAAGTTTTGCGTAGTTGGGGAATGACTAGGTAGACCTTTACTTGATACCATCTGCTCTAAAGAGGAACAGAATTCCATTTTGCTATGCAGATTAAATGATGATTACTGGCTTGCTTTTTTTTTTTTTTTAATTTTTTCTTCTGATTTTTTTACAGCAATTGTTCCTGACATAGATGAAATTGCAGCTCAGGCTGAAACCATGTTTGCTGGCAGGTATATTCTCTGAAGATTCACCTCTATGTATATTTATATATCTTTTTGTTAACATCTATATTTCTCATGGACTATCTCTGTTTATTCTGGGCTTATTTTCATAGCCCTTTCTCTTCCTTTGCCTGCTTGTTATTTCATAAGCTGTACTTGAACAGAAATGTGCCAGGAAAGGCCTGGATTTCAATCAGGCAAACAGCCCAGCTGGCCTGCATGGCTGTGGGATTGGCAATGACCACCCTCTTAGTTGTAAGAGAGTTGGTAGAAAGTTTTTATCATGTTCCCAAAGGCAGCTGGGGAATGGTGTACAGATGTATGAGGCTAATTTTCTGTTTATCTTATAATGCCTCAAATGGGTGCTAAAAAAAGACTCTTTTTCTGGTGTACCTTATGGCCACAGCCCCAAATTTCCCGGATCAGCAGCTTGCTGTTGATCCCCAGTATTTTTCATAGACCACACGACCTGGTGCCATTGCTCTTGGTGTTCAAACTCACTGGGAAAACTGTGTCAACAGTAATCTCTCCTGTGACTCCTCAGTTCGGGAGTGGACCACTTGCCATGATCTCCTAGACCACCAGAGGCCTGTAGATGACAAGTTATGCTTGCAGAGTTTAGGAAGGGATTTCAGCTACGCTGTGAACAGATAAAAAAAAAACTTATGGAAAACACTCACACTGGAGAGTTATTACCATTATCACTATATTGGTTTAATTTTACGGGTATAATAATAATTATACCAGTAAAAATTAATTCCATTTAGACAAGGCCGTAGACTTTAAAGTTTTTCTTGGAGCTGAGGAGAAGGATCTGCAATGTGGGCACTGTGATCTTTCCTCTCTCAGTCCCTCATGTATTCTCAGTCTTTACCAGCACAAGTAATGCCTCCAGGCCCCTCCTGAACTCCCATAATGTAAAACAACACACAGCCCTTGGCATCTGCATCTTTAAAATGAACAGAGAGACCGAATGGTTTCTTGGAAATATTATTTCTGCTTTGATATGTTAAGTGTAAATCTCCTTTCTGCGGTTCCACATTATGAATATGATTCCAGAAATATGGTGCTTTTGGCAATTCTTGCTAATTTTGATCATATTTTTTCTTAAGCGAAATTTTAATAGCAGCTGAAAAGGGAAGGAGTGAAAAGGAAAGGGTCAAATTAATCTCTGATGAAATGCAGTTTACTTCATTTAATTTGGATTGGGGATGAGTCTGGCTCAACTTATCCATGACATAAGTGAATGCTTTTGCACTACAGATTTTAATCACAATGTTTGACACATTTCGTAGATACTTACTTCTGCTCCACAGTGTCCATTCTGGTACCAGATTGCTGCAACAGCACGTAACTGTAGGAGAGAAGTCCTTATAAAATACATTGAAGTCATATTTATAATTTCCTTCCTGCAGCGTATTTGATTTGGTTTTAAGAGCTCTGTCAAGTGAAGATTGTGTGTAGAGGCATGTTTATCTCAAAAGCTTTTATTTTTTCTTATTTACTTGACTTTATTTGGTCCTTTTCCCACCATTTCTGTTGCAGAAAGGAGAAGAATGCAGTTCAGCTTGATGATGAAGGGGGCAGAACTTTTTTACGCGTCCTCATTCACCTCATCATGCACGACTACCCCCCGTTGCTCTCAGGGGCTCTGCACCTCCTATTCAAGCACTTCAGCCAGAGAGCAGAAGTTCTGCAAGCATTCAAACAGGTATGGATGGACTGGGTGTTATCCCAGGAAACTGAATGCAGCGAGCCTGTCCAAAGGCTGCTCTGCTACTTAAATTGCTGTTTGTTGCACGACTATGTAATTTCCATAGAGGCCCAGTATCAGCAGACTTCTTTGGCCATATGTTCTGGTGTATATTATAGTTCTGTGCCCCCAGAAATGGTTATTTCTGGCACTGCATCCATTAGGGAAAACGTAGGTCCATGGTGAGCCTCTCACAGTGATCCCTCAGGGACAGAACCAGGGCCTCATGTTTGGCAAGCAGTCTCCCCGTGTCAACAGTGAGACTTCCCTGTCTTCAGGGCCATTTAGGCCAGGTATTGTTATTTTGTTATTCACCTGGTGCTTCTAATTCTAATACAGGTGTGTTTGCATGGGGCTCCCCTTCCTGATGCAGCTATGCCCAAATAGCAGGAAGGCAGGGATAGAGCCAAACCTGTTTTCAGCTTTTATTCTTTCCCTCTGGTGCACATGCAAGCTCCATGTGTCCGTGGATTAGGATGGGGAGATCTGATGTCATGGGGCTGCATGACAGAGACGCCTCTGTTACGTAACCCTTTATAACATATGTTGATAAGACCATCTGATGCTTATTTCAGGAGCTCGGTAGCGTGTTGTCTCATCGTTATGTAAGATGGGGAGGTTTCTCTCCTGCGCAAACAGATCAATGATAAAGACCTGAAAAGCTTTTGTTTAATGTTTTTGTTGTGCAGCATAATGGCCTCCCACCAGGTATTTAAAGTTAGGCTGTGCTAGTTAGTTGAATAAATAGCTGTTATTCCCAGGTAAGCAAGGACTGAGTTGCTTAATGTGTTTTTGTGAAGGATGGAAAAGGCTAATTGAGAAATAAACAAAAAAGACTGTAGAGCACGTGGAATAAGAATGCCTGCAGTTGAGTAGCATTCATAAATTCTGTAAAATAACAAGGTTTTGCCAAGCCAAGAGAGATGATTATGGTGAAAACTTCATATTACAAAATAGTGAATATTTGCGTGGATGTGATGTGGTTTTAAAAAGAACATCCATATCAGTGTTGTCAGTGACCTTAATCTTTTACATGAGTATGATTTCTTAATAGTGTTTATTAATTTACTGTAAAACTGTTAGTTTTTTGGAATATTATCTTCATTAATAATCTTGGGAGAAC
The DNA here is from genome assembly GCF_965178545.1 of Coloeus monedula. Classification (NCBI taxonomy): domain Eukaryota; kingdom Metazoa; phylum Chordata; class Aves; order Passeriformes; family Corvidae; genus Coloeus; species Coloeus monedula. The sequence goes on from NC_138784.1 coordinate 15,208,064, forward strand.
AGAGAGTGTTACAAAGAAAGAAAATGTGTAGGTCATGCTAAATCAAGAACTACACATAACAGTGAAAAAAACCCAGATAATTTGAGCAGTACAAGAAAAGGAAAAAAATGAGATTAATCTTAATAAGTGGCAACCACTCAGATAGTGAGAAATTCAATGAACCTGAAAGTCAGTCTGTCAGCTATATTCAGAGAAGTTTCTCTAAGTTGGCCCAACAGTACTAAAGTCTGTTATTTTTCAATATTTGATTATGGTGGTGTAGGAGATGATTAAAATTGCTGGCCATTCTGACTTTTCTTTGGATGCCCTGATCCCTTGTCATACCATCCTTTTTTTTTCTTTTTCTTCTGAAGTACAGTGCTGAAGCATTAGCTGTTTCTAACTATTGCTTTAATAGTGTGTAACTGTATTGATTTAATACCATGAGCATCATAATCAGTGCATCAGAGCTCACTCTGCACAGAACTCAAAAGCCTGTAAATCTCCTGTGCTGAAAATGTTTTGCAGTGTATTCAAGAAGGTGAGAGGATGTTGTGAAAGATGTAACTATCCTGTTTTGGGCAACTACAGCCTCTGGCTCTGTTGAAGGTTTTTGATGAATGGGGGCTAAAAGCCTGTGTGTGCCATGTTTCAATTGCATAGGGAAGGTTGCACAAAGCACCTGGAAAGAGAGGCTTAGAATGGGAACTGTCAAGAAAATTGCCCAGCCATAAGTGCTGGTGCTACTGCTGTAATAGCTTTACAATTTTCTCCATTTCCAGGTTCAGTTGCTGGTGTCCAATCAAGATGTGGATAACTACAAGCAAATCAAGGCTGATCTTGATCAGCTACGTCTGACGGTAGAAAAATCTGAACTGTGGGTTGAGAAGAGCAGCAATTATGAGAGTGGAGAGGTGGGCGACAGTCAAACCAAAGGGGGAGAAGAGCCAATGGAGGTGGGTTTAAAGCCTTTGCTGTCAGAATTGTTTCAATATTGGTAGGTAGTTTAATGAACAGCTGCAAAATCACGGTCTGGTTAAGCAAAGTGGCAAAGCGAGAATGTGAAGTATTCTGGCTGAGCTTCAGGAACTGACAGGAAAGGAAATAACACCTCTGTTATCAATGTGTTCAATATTCTCTCCTGCTGCTTTCAGTAACTGCATTCTTATGTCACAGAGCTGCCTTCCTTTCTGGGTGCAAGCCACAGTGTGCAGCAGCACTGTGGGAATAATCTGGGAGTTTTGTGCTGGCAGTTGGGTTGACTTGCTGGAAGAAAAGAGTAGACAGTGTCCTACAACACAGGGAGAGGAGCACAATCAAACCCATGTTTTCAAACATCACAAGTAATTCCACTCTTCACCAAACACGAAATTGACCTAAGAATGTTGAGATTTTGTAGGTGAACTTATGTCTTAGTTTCTTTGGCCCTTGTCATACCACTTTCTCAGGATATACTCTGATAGTGTAGCTGTGATTGAGGTTTGTGGCATAAAAGTAGATAGAGTAGGCTTTCCCACCAATATTTATTCCCACTTTCCCATTTTTATCAGAGGAGGTGAGGAGAGATCAACAACTGCAATTTCTGACACAGCATTTTCCTTGTTCTCTTTCCTGGTGTCAAGAAAGATGGGTAAGGAAGCCACCAGGGAAGTAGAAAGCCAAGTAGAGGTTGTGCATTGTGAAGGCCACACATTAGGAAAAAGCTGGAGCCACAGAGAAGAGAGAGGATGCTTGCAAATGTCTGTGACACACACGGGGCCTTTTAGATGGAAAAGCAGATTTTTTGTGGCTTCATGCAGGGGCAAATCCAACAATTAAAGGAAGAATCCCAAATTCTTGCAACAGTGTAGGTCTTACTCTTTCTCTGAGCTATCTTAGCTGATGTTCTGACAACACATCTTTAGTGGTGTCAAAACTAGGGAGGAATCTGGAGCTGGAGCTTAAGTATGTGGTATTTCCTTCTTTCTTTCCTCAAGCACAGCTCTAGTAGGAAAGAAAATGTTCCTTTATGTATTTCATGAATTGAAAAGGTAATGGAGAAATAGAAAACAGGATTGCATCAGGATTACAAAGTTTTTTAGCTGTAATACATTTTTAAAGTGTAATTTATTCCAGTGCGTAGCCCTGATAGCAAGGAAACTCCAGGAAAAGGGGGCAAAACAATGTGTTTGAAACAGAGGCATCTCTCAATGGGATATTTTGAGTGGTTTTTTTCCCATGAGGCACCTGTGGGTCTGTATGGCTTAGCAGTGCTTCAGTAGATGCACAATATTATCTCTAGCAGATCAGAGAGATTATTGTATCAGAGCAGTAATACGTAATCTCCTGGTTAGATCATCTGCTGGTAATTCCCTGAGAGCTCTGCCAGGTTACCAAAGCTCAGAATCTTGTCCCTAATTTTTTTCCCCTGCTAAATTCTTCTTTAACAGCAAGGAGGTGTTTTTACCTGGCAAATAAGTAATATTAGATAGTCAGTACTCTCTTTGAGGCCTTAAGTCAGATGTAGGGGGTGTGATGTTGAGCATAATCTGCAACATGTGAAGCAGGTGGCTAGTTTAAGCAGATAAAAATCCCATGAGATCCACACTTCCTTGGAATGGATACTGGGTATTCAGAGCTGGATGAGCCTCTAGGTCTTTAGGGAATATGCTTCATTTGCCTGTGGTTAATTTTTCCCAAACAACATTAAAGTGCACACAAGGACTTAAATGATATTCCAGAACACTCTTATGTTAAGCCCCAGTTTCTGTTGTCACATGAAGCCTGTTGAAAGATGTGTATAAGAGTTTAAAAATATATATTTTTTTTTTTGCCTGAGTCTTCCTGGGTAATTGTTTTCACCTTAGTATCATAACCTGTGGGCCTTTTATTTCTTCTTTTTTTAAGTCATATGACTTAAATGGATTTGAAATGGACAGAAATGGGATTTGTAGAGAAAAGGCCTTGTTCTTATGAAAGTATCCAGAGTTCTCCACAGGAAAAATGGCAAATCTTACATCCATGCAGAACTGCCTTGATAGGGACTGGAGATCAGAATTGGAAAGAATACTTCAAGTTAGGTCAGACATAAATGAGACACCAATAGGGTTAGGAAGAAATGCTGAAGTTGAGCTCACATAAGAGCCCTGCTTGAGAAGGGAAAATCAGATAAAGCCTGTTCACTTGGTTCTCTCTAGGAAGGGTGTTCTGGGTCTGTGTAGCTACCACAGACCATGGAAAGTGTGATTTTTATTGTCTTGTCCCTGGAGGATGCTTTGGTGGTGTAGCACCAGAAACAGAGCTCTGAGGCAGAGAAACAGGCTCAGTGAAAGGACTTTAAGATGAAGCTGCAATAGTGGCACTGACAGAGTTCCTCATCTTTGCCATCTGCTGAGAAAGTCCAGCGAGGTTTCAGGTGTTCTAAACTTTCAGCACCTGTAAGCACCTGGTGTTCCCTTACTTCCTGTCTTTTCTGGTCTCTGGCACCTTGCTTTGGTTCTGGGAATGTTTGAACAAACATCATGTAGAGGTTGAGGTTGTGAACTGAGAATTCTGTGTGTCCCTCATTCCCCTGGTAAGGAAATACAGCCTATGGAGGGCAAAGCTGTGCCATGGGGACACTGACAAGGGCCTTGCACTGCTGTCCTGCTGGGATGAGGGAGACTATTCAGTGGTGGGGAACTGCTCAGAGTGAGTGCTGGAATCTGGGTCTCCATGGGGGGCTAGCAAGAAAGGATCTAAGACTGATGCAGAGTGTTATTCCAGGAATTTTATGGAGTGAGGAGGTAGCCTCTTTCAGAAAATAAAATCTCCTAAAGGTAGGGAACTCGGGTGAGAACCTTTCTCACAGAGATCTCTATGCCTGCCTGTCCCCTGTGGAAAAGTGTGACGGAGAATTTCTATCATGGGGCATAACGAGGCCAGATATGCAACTGAGTGTCTTGGGGATCCCAGTGGTGTGATTATCTCTTGGTAACTACATCCCTGGCATACTCTTATGGGTTCAATAAACAATTTTTTAGTTTGTTAAGAGAAAGGATAGATTCAGCAGTTTCATACTGATCAGGACTTCCAGGTAAGACATATAGTTCACATGGATTATAAAACTACTTTGATGGAGGAAGAATGCTGATACAACTAACAGGTAAATTAATCTTGGTTAACCCACAATCCCAGAAGGGAGGAGGGTGGTTAATTATAGCAAAAAGCCTGAAATATCTCCCAAAGTATTGATTCAAACAGCTAGAGAGATGGCAGCCTGCATACTAACAAACCTAAACAAATAAAATCCACTCTTGTTACATAGATCAGCATGGCTGAACAGCAGTGCTGACACTTATAAACAGCTTCCATGGCCAAGTGGTGCAGCTGTTCTTACCTCACTGGAAATTAGGACCAGATGGGATTTATAGAACTCCTTAACTTCACCATCAGCTAAGGAAGTTCAGAGAGAGGTTTCAGGACATATAAACATTCAGCTTGGCGTGGACATGTGTGTTTTAGTGTATTTCTCTTTTCTAAAACAGTAGAAAGTTTGAGGACACAATGAAACTCAGAAGTGCACCTGTTTCTTCTTTTTTTTTTAATGCTGTAACAGTGGTTTACATCCTTGTGGTCATACTGTGAGTCAGTCTCAAGATCTGCTACAGTTTTTCTTCATGCTTCATAACTTCAGCATCCAAAGTCCAATATTTCAATTTTTTTTTGTTTCCAGTTAAGAATGTCTTACCACAGCTGACAGCAGAAAAGCCCCCAATACTGCCAGTATTCTTAGTGGCAGTATTTGTGTACATGTTCTCCCTTGTTTTGATTGAGAGATATGCATGGAAAGGTGCGTGGGTGTTGGCAGTTCCTTGCTGACTTGATTTCTCTTATTTATCATACCCAGCTGGGGCTTTCCAGGAGCCAGGGCCCAGAGCATACGGCGTCATGACTTGATGCTGCAGTTTAACATATGGTTCCTATTTGTTTTCAAATCTTTTCCTGCATCATCCAGAGATAGAGGCAGAAGCATCTCCTTCGTGGGAGGAACGTCTCTAATTTCCACATGCTACTTGTTCCTGTGCTGTTGAGAACTCCACCCTGCTTAGCTGCAGAGCTTGTCTTAAGCTCTTTCTCCAGACTTTTTAGTGTTCATATACACAGAATTTGTAATCTTTCCAGCTGTATTAACAGATTTTTGGAACGTGTGATCACTACTGAAATACGCTTTTGGTCCATGTTCTCGCAGTATTTAAATTCCTTGGTGTGTCTAGTCTGCAATTTAGGGACATACTTTCAGAATGATCAGAAGCATGAAGACATAGAGGAATTGCCTCAAATAATGTTGGAAATTTGAAACAAAGGAAGGACTTGAATGTAAATCTTTTCACTCACTGGGCCACTGGATAAAGAATAAATGAGTCTTTATTATCTGTGTTATATCAATTCCTTATGAGCTGCTGTAAAACTTTGTCACTTGCTGCTATTAAATGCAATTTGTTTGTGTTGAGGAAATTGCAATAAATCTCCACTTGTCATGTATTCTTTCTTACAGGAGTCAAATATTTTGAGCCCAATACAGGATGGGACCAAAAAACCCCAGATAGACAGCATTAAAAGCAATAACTACAATATTGTTAAAGAGGTTAGTATAACTGCCAAGAAACTTGCTTGACATACCTGCTTGATGAGTAGATTTAGTAATTATTTTGAAGGAAAGTGTCTTTGTTTGGTTTTGTGCAACATGACTGGTTCTTTTTTTGCTTGCATGCTTATTTATTTGTTTGTTTGTTTGGTTTTTTTTTTAATTTGTAGATTTTGATTCGACTCAGCAAACTTTGTGTTCAGAATAAAAAATGTCGGAATCAACAGCAGCGTTTACTGAAAAATATGGGCGCCCACTTGGTAGTCTTGGACCTCCTGCAGATCCCCTATGAAAAGGTTATTTTCCTAATTTTAGTGGTAGAGAACATGAACTCAAGGAAGGGAAAGGCCTTGGCAGGCCCAAGAATCAAAAGGAATATTTTTAAAAAGCCGATTTGTCAGCTGTGGTACAAACATGAAATGATGACGTTATTTTCTACCTTAAGAATAGTGAGTTTGGGCTCAGTATAAATATGGCTGCCTGCACAGTTTTATTTAAAATTTAATGTTTACTGCCTTGGGTACCTGGATGTCACAGCACTGTCATGCCTGTACCCATTCCTGAAGCAGGCAAACCTTAGGACCAAAAGCTTTCATGGATCAAATCTCAAATAACTTGTTTCTGTGGTGGGTATCTCTAACCTAGTTCCTCTTGCCATATTTTTCACAAGATAAAGTTATTTGTTACTGATTTGGTGGAATTGAGCATGCAAATGAATGAACTAGATAGGCTTTGAAAGAGCACATTTTCCTAGGTCTTCTAGGAATCACTGAGAGGAAGTAAAACCTCTGCAGGGCTACATTTTCCTGTGTGTTATGTTACAGACACTGGGTTCAGCTGTCATCAGTAAAACAGTGCTTGTCCATACAGGTGGTTCATCAAATCATACTTAGAATACTCCATGAGAGGAATATAAAATGGGGATGAAACTAGAGATATATTTGTGTGGGAGAACATGTATGAACACATGCACACATACATCTGTTTCTGTATGTAGCTATAGAAAAGCCAAACCTTTGCCAAGACTTAAAATTAATGCAGAGAGACATTCTTGGTTTGTTTTGTTTTTTATTTAAATCAAGTACCTTAGCACTTTTTTAAACTAGGAAATTATAACCACACATGAAGAAATGTTGCTTTGATTTTGTGCTCCTACCTGTGACTCCCTATGGTCATGTTGATTCAGAGTAAGCTGCTAATGGACTCTGAAGGAAACTACATCAGTTGCTTTTGCCAGAGGGAGAATTCCTGCCCTATAAAGGCTCAGGAGAAGTGGTTTGCTCCTGGCTGAATTGATATTGTGTGGTTTTAACAAGTATGTTTAGGTACAACCAGCTGATTTTGTTTGTCCTTTCTTCCTGCAGAGTGATGAAAAGATGAATGAAGTTATGAATCTAGCCCACACTTTCCTTCAGAATTTCTGTCGAGGAAATCCTCAGAATCAAGTTCTCCTCCACAAAAATCTCAACTTGTTCCTAACTCCAGGGGTAAGTATTTCATTTGAAGTAGAATATGATAATCGGAATTTAATTTGGTTTTGCTGAAACATCCCAGTGCTAAATAAATAATTTCACTAAATTATGCCTCCCCTTCTCTCTCCTGTCTCATTTCCCTTAGTGTTGCTTTTTATGTCATTGGCTTTAATGTTGCCATTTTAAAAGTGGAAAACAAAACCCAAAAACCTGCGGGGTTTACTGGAAGGATCTATGAATATGTGTCACATCATTGTGTTGAACTTGACTCCGATTTTATTCATCCTGACTCACTCAGTGATGGATTGTAAAGTCGAGGCAGAAGATGCTGTGCCTGCTGTGACCTTGCATGACAACAGAATCAGACCCAACTAATCTAAAGTTTGACCTTCTATTAAATCATTGTCTTTACAATACACTTTTTAATCACAATCCCTTTGTATATATTTGTGTGTGTGTTTACAGACATATTCATATAGAATGACACTTGCTCAGTGGATCTACTGAGTAACACATGCTTTTATAAGAAGGAGTTGTGAGTATGAGGATTGCAGACCCTGGCCTGTGCAAATTAGGAACCATTTGTTCCGTTGTTTTTCATTTATGCTCTTTTGTGACATTAGTGAGCAGCTCTTAGCTGACCACAGTGGGAACCAGAGCCTGGATTCCATCACATCCAACACTGACACTTGGGTGCCAAGTGTGGAGCCAGCTTGCCCTTATATTTCTGTTCTTTTGAAGCTGATTTCCTAATCATCCATCCCAGTTACTGGGCTTTTGTGCACATTGTGGAGCAAACTCGATGTGGATTCCTTCCAGATGACCCTAAACAGACATGTATACTGTAGGAGCACACCTGACCCTCAGGAGCCTTTAGTCCAAGGGAGCAACCTGTACCAAAAGCCGCAAGAATGCACAAAGTCTGGGTGCTGTGTCCTCAGCAGCATCCCTTCTTGCTCCAAATCTGTTCCTCTTGTTCCATGCTGCTCACGGATACACAGCGCTAGGCTCCCTCTGGAGTTAATATGGAAAGAGAGATTCTCTTTGAGACTGATCAGGCTGCATATGCAGGGATTTGCCTGCTGGAAATGCCTCCTCTGTGAGCCCCAGAGTGAGCCAGAGCAGCTCATCATCTCATTTGGTGGCCTCATTGCAAAGTTTGGTGGTGAGTGGGACCAGTGTGGTCTCAGGTGTCTCATACTCCAAAGCCCCTGCAGAGTGCTCTAGCAGTGTAGTGTGTATGTATGTGTGTGTGTTCACCTTCCACATGGACACGGGTTTGGTTTATGCCCACTTTAGGACTGTTTGTACTCAAAGGGAAATGTGGAGAAATCCCATCAAAACTGGAAGCTGGACCCTGAGATCACTGAAAAGGATTTCTCCAGTTTCCCTTTACCAGTGAGCCTTCCTCTACTTGAGAATCCCGTGCCTCTCTCAATTTCTAAGCAAATCTGCTCTGCTCATGAGGCTGTTTTTGATCTGTTCAGCTCCTGGAAGCTGAGACCATGAGGCACATCTTCATGAATAATTACCTCCTGTGCAACGAGATCAGTGAGAGGGTGGTGCAGCACTTTGTGCACTGCATCGAGACCCACGGCCGGCACGTGGAGTACCTGCGATTCCTGCAGACCATCGTGAAAGCAGATGGCAAATATGTGAAAAAATGCCAGGACATGGTAATGACAGAGGTAAGCAAAGGCTTCACATGTTAATCACTTGTGTATTTTGAGGCTGTTTTTCCTGCTCTTGATACCAATGAGATATAATGGCATCCTCGCTTTAGAATTTTAAGCAGCGTCACAAATAATGAATATTTTAGCAGACGTTTTTGGGAGTTTGATCTAATTTTGTAAGGCCATCTGTATAACTACTAGAAAGAAAACACGAGTGTTAGCATGGTGATACAGAGATGTCTATTTGTAGAGGATGTAGCATGGAAATCTCAGAGTTACATAAACCTTCATTTTCCTGTAATGTAATTTAGGATCATTTTTACCCACTCTTGTGGCACGGGTTTGCCATATAAGAGGCTCTTACCTCTATGGATTTGTCTAAATAGTGTTGTAGACCTTTTTTTTAGCATGTAGCAATTCTAAATTCTAGTTTCTGCCTTTTTTTGTTTTGTTTTATTTCAGAGGATTTCTGTGAGGGTCAGTAGAGCTGCTCTAGCTTTAACTAGCTGGATTCAGAGTCTGACCCAGTAAATTCCACCAAGTGGTTTGTGGACAAATCTTTATGCCGATAGATTTCCTAGGAAAATACCTAATTGATTTTCTCTGCAATTAGGATTTGATATATTGTAAGCATGATAAATGAAGTCTTCAACTTGCAGACACTTGTGCATTTAACTGTAATTATGTTAACAGTTCCTTGAGATTAATAAGTGGGTAAAGTTGAATATGGTGAAAAGTCATGGTAGGATTAGAGTCCAAGGAACATTTTTATTTGCTTTACAAAGCGCTTTTTTTTTGGCTTGGTTTGGTTTTTTTAAGAGATGTCTTCACAAAGAAATAAGAGATAAGATTTAATTTTTTGTGGTATGAATAAAACTAATTCCCACTGAAATTTTATTCCACAGCAACAAGAGGAAAAACTTCTAATTAAGAAAGTAAAGCTCCTGCCTACATGGATAACCTTTAATGAAATTCACCTCAACCTTTTCAATTTGAGTGAAGTATTTTAACATGCAATATCAATTACAAGCCTTTGATTTACATAATTCAAACACTTCTTGTGCCTTTGTGGTTTTAGATTTTTCTGCTTCCACCAAAGGCTCTTGTAGAGGGTTTTTTTTAATCATCAAACAAAATTTTTAGATTTTTCTCAATTGAAATATATTTTGCTATTGACCTATAGTACCACAGAGATAAACTGTCATATTGCATTTTCAAGCTGACTCCATGATGAAAGTAGAGATGAACTTGGATATGGGATTCACATCATAAGTCCTGCAGGAACTTCCTGGGGGGAGGGAGCAACCCTGTTTTGATGAAACAGGGTAAGATAATGATCAGTTTTTCAAAAAGTAGGAAATTACAGGTAAGTAATTATGATTTCTTAGAAAAGGATGCTGATTGTGAAACTTGAATGGCACTTGAATGGCAATCCACTCGAAAGGGAACAAATGGTTGGAACTTGCCACAGAGTCGGGACAGTTTCTCTGTAGACAACTGAGATGTACTCTGTGACCTTAAACAAATGATGTAGCTTTTCCTGTGCCGCCAGATGGGGCACATAAACAATTTACCACAAGACGAGACAGAATATGACTGTGCAGCTTGCCTCAGCTCCTCCTGCATTTTCTTTCACCCACAGGAAGTGGGTGAAACTCTGTAGCTTATTCCTGTTTACAGGGAGTGAAGGATAAACCTCGTATTTACACGTTCTAGAAAGTGCATGCAGATGAAGGCATGGCAAGAGAATACTGTCATCAAATACATCGGACATCCCCAGTCTGGCTGATTCCCTTGTTCTCATCTCCTTGGTCTCCATGTCTGCAATGATACTTACCAACCTGAAAGGTTCCTTAGGGCACTTTTTTTCATTACAAGCAGGCTTTGAGGTTCCTGCAAGAACCCTGCCTGTCAGTGCAAACACTATTACAGAAGGGAAAGCAGAGTTTACTTTGAGCCAGATCAATGTGGCAGCAGAGTCTTCTATTACCTGTAGTATTCTGGAGTAATATTTTGTAGAGCATCAACAGCTTCTCCAATACTGACCAGCTTTATTATATTTCCATAGAATTCTTAACTTGCTGAAAATATACTTTAGTGGCAGAAAATGCTGCTGGGTTGTTTTGTCCTAAGCTCTTGTCCCTTTAATTTTTTTTTTTCCCTGTGCTGTGGATTGTCCAGAAAATGTCTGAAAAGTCATGGGTATAGAAATACTTTACAAACCCAAAGATAAATGAGAAATAGGAATTGCAGGAAAGACTGAATTCACAATTCACTCCAGCCAAATGTCAAAGTAAAAATAAGCAAGAAATGGGGAAAGCACAAACAGAAAAGCTGTGAATTCAAAATTTGAAGTGTTGAAAACCCTAGAAAGTGTAATGAAATGTTTCTTGACTTTTCATTCTGGGAGACTAATTTTAATTCCTGTTCTTGCTGCTTTCCCATTTCTTAGCAGCTCCAGCAACCTTTATGACTACCCTTGAATTGAGTAAGCTGGGATTTCACGTCATGTATGGACCGGAATAGGTCAAGTGCCTAATTCACAAAATAAGTGCGATTTTCGAGCTGCCAGGGTGTGTTCTGTACTATGAGGGGGTTTGTGGGAGCTTATTTTCACCCACATTGAGAGTGGATTGTGCTTCACAGGACAGGGATGGAGAGAGGATTCCAAACAGGGTTAGAGCACAACTCTTCAGTGAGATGTGCTGAGATGGGATTGCCAGCATCCAGTGCCACTCTGGATCCTCTTGAGATGAGCAGAGCACTTGTAGAAGAGTCAAATATTTATCACATACACCAGTTTTCTGTTAAATGAAAGTGCTGGCATGACACTGACAAAGTCATGACCCACCTGCCAAATTTGCACAGGATGGGAAGAATCCCCCTTTGTTTCCAATGTTGAGCAAGGGCGGGGAAAAGCTGGGTTCAATTCTGGGTGAAGCACAAGTTTTCTGTGTGAGGCAGCGTGGAAGATTTAATCTCACTGCACCTCAAGTGCCTATCTAGGAAACAGGGATAATAATGCATCCTGGCTTCCCAGTAGGAGGTGAGGATAATTAATTAACTTTACACAAACATTGAGATGGTAGGAATAATAAGGATGGTATGCTGTCTTAGGTAAAGACAGAGCTACAAAGGAATTAAACTTCAAATTCTCCTTGCATTAGTGCATTCCTTGGTGAGTTATTCCAGATTTGCACTTATGTTGACAACAGCAGAATGCCTTGGATATTGTTTTGACATGTTCATTTGGCAAACCACATCAGAGCAAATTTTGTTTCGTTGTTTGGGTTTTAGCTGGAGAGTCTTTGCATACTTTAAGTAAGAAATTAAGAAAATCATAGAATCATTTAGGTTGGAAAAGACCTTTAAAATCGTCCAAAACGATTGCAGCGCAGGGTGCTCAAAGCCTTGTGATCTGTTTCTCAGCTGATAAACGGCGGTGAAGATGTGTTGATATTCTACAACGACAGAGCATCCTTCCCAGTCCTGCTGCAGATGATGTGTTCGGAGCGAGACCGAGCCGACGAGAGCGGGCCCTTGGCGTATCACGTCACTCTGGTGGAGCTGCTGGCCGCGTGCACGGAGGGGAAGAATGTGTACACAGAGATCAAGTGCAATTCACTGCTGCCCTTGGATGATATAGTGAGAGTAGTGACCCATGATGACTGCATTCCTGAGGTACGATTCACGGCAGGAGGAAGCAGGCTTCGCGTTTTTAGAAACCCAGACAATGCTTTGTTTTTGTTGTTTATAACGTACTGACAAGTTGAATATTTGCACAGGAAACCGGCTGGAAATGGGCAGTGCTTCTTAATGGGAATAAGTGAGAAAGGATAGACAGTATTTATTCCACAGAAAATTCCTTGTCCTTAATGCTTTGTTTATCAGTTTTTCAGACACCTTTTTTTGTTTTGGGTTTGTCCAGCCCTTGTCAGAGTTTCATGCTCTCCTAACTTCTGGCTGAAGCTGTGAAAACCCAGCTGAGTGTTAGGTCAAGCCAGTGTTTTGCCACTGCCTGAATTTCTCGGAAATGATGGGTAAAATTCTGTCCATGCTGAAGTCAGTGGGAATTTGGGTGAAGTCTCATTAAACTCAATTGCAGTCCTGCAAATGTTTTTATTCACTGCATATGAGGGCACAATTCTGCATGTGTCATGCTAAAGTAGGACTGTGATATTACCTGGTGCAAAAATGGGGCTCAAAACAACAGAACTGGGGCCTGCAGGAGTTAAAACTCCCTCTGTGCCATGAAAATTGCCCTTGTGATCAAATGATCCTATTACTAAAAAGAATATATTTGCTTTGCCCAAAAGTTTCCCTTAACATTAATTTCAACAGATGGTAATTAGAAAAAAAAAGCCCAAACAAATGAAACCTAAAGGTCTGATCTGAGTTTTCTCTTCACTGCATTAAACATATGGAACTACCTCATCTCCTTTGACCGTGACAAAAAATTTTCAGTGCATTTACATATGTTTATATTTAATCTATACATTTTGGGCACTGGATATCCATTTTTTTGCTGTGCACATGCAGACTTGTCATGCCAGAGAGGAGTGCAACTGCAGTCCTCCTCCTAAGCCTTGTGCTGTCGTTGCTGCAGTCCCAGTGCTCCACAACCTTTCTCTGCCATTTGGATCCCAAATGCAAGTGCTGCATTAGGATTGTGGAAATATAGGGACTGCAGTCCCAGCTCTGCAAAAGACTTTTTATTTTATATTTGGCAAGCCTGTCACAAGGCTTCAACCCACTGCAGTCAACTGGCAAGTGCAGGGGTGTCCTGCATTTTGACAGCCCCTGGCTTTGGAGCCAGGCCTTGCTGGTCCTGATACCAGTTAAATACCAGAATCATTATTGGTTTGTTTTGTGGGGGTTTTGTCATTAGAGTAAGGATGTTTGCAAAACCTTTTCATTTATCCTCCTGTGGTCTTTCAGGCATGTGTTGCCCTGCTTCTCCCTAAATCTTCAGAACCAAACATATGCATTATTATGGTTATGAATGTTTGTTAGTACTGGAAGGCTCATCTTTATTGTTCAGTATTTTTGCTGGTAGAAAACATTTTGTTAATTGTTTTTACTGTTGCATTTCATAGTGATTGTGTTTTCACTGTTCCTGCAGGTGAAAATTGCCTATGTTAATTTTGTTAACCACTGTTATGTGGACACTGAAGTGGAAATGAAAGAAATCTATGCCAGTAACCATATCTGGAAGCTGTTTGAGAACTTCCTTGTTGATATGGCAAGGGTAAGCTTCACCAGGTGTTAAATATTACAGAATAGTCATGGGTGACAACTGAACTAGCAGTAACTTTTTTTTGTGCACTTCTTTTATTTTGTTAACTATTTTTATTCAAAACTGACAATAGGATAAGTGTGGTTGGTTGGTTTGTTTGTTTAACAAACAGTCATTCCTATGTTCTTCATCATCATTTAACCTGCTAATTACTAGCAGCCTTCTCTTTCTAAAAGGGCATCTTGGGACCCATGTGCCTTTCTCTTTTCTTCCAGAGAAATTAATTAGGTGTGTGTACATGGTTGAGAGCCTGTGTGAATCTTTTGGGAACGTGTGTTACATGTCATTATGGTGGTGACTAAAAAACCCCCACATCTGTAATCTCTTCCTTTATTCTGTTGTTACAGTGAGGATCAGGGATCAAGATCTTCTTTGGCTCATGTTCCTTCTTTAGTCTCTGCTTTTGTGTTTTATTCTCCTGTCACTGCGTGCTCATTGCTGATGTGAAAGGCAGGTGTAGAGCTGTGGTCCCTCAGAATACTGATTCAGATATAAATTACAGCTGCGAGGTGACAGGGTGCAGTCAGTACCACAAGCCTGCCATTCCTGTGGTCCTCAGCGAGCCTCACAGTGTCAGTACTTGTTGAATTAAATTTTAAGTTACAAGTTGAATTAAACTTCCTTTCCCAGGGATTTTGAAGGCAGAAAACAAGAGAAATCTTATGACTTTCACAGGGATTATATACAATAGTAGAGCCATGAGGGGAAGCTAGTGTGATGTAATGATTATAGCCTGCACTACATATCCTTTTCTAGGAGGTTAATGCTTCCTGTAATTATAAATAATTACAATATTAATGACAAGAAATGTGTTGCTCTTCCTGCTCAAGAGGTAGAACCACAAGTTTTTGGGTTTTTCCCAGTCCATGGTCCATTACATTTTATAATACTTAAGTTCTCACTCCTTGCATTCTTAATTTTGTTGAAAAAAGGTAAAGAATCTCAGTTTGGTCCTGCAGCAGACATTGACCCCAAAGTAACAGTGGGCCACAAAATAATTCCTGTGAGACCTATTGGGAGAAAATATCATGAATTCTGGCTAAAAGAAGAAGGAATGCAAAGACTTGTATTGTACAATAGGCACTGGGACCTGTTAATTTCTCTGTGAAACAGAAACCTTATAAATGGTCAGCTTTATTTTCTTTTGTGCGTTTTTTTGGTGTGGTTTTTTTTTTTCTTTTTTTTCTTTTTTTTTCCCTGGGAGCAGGTTAAGGCAGGGATGTTTGCATTCTCTTTTTTTGGTGCTAGCCATTTTCAGCAGTAATTAGTTCTCTACAAATCCTGCATTCTTGCTATTTTGTCTCTGTGGTTGTGTTACACAGTGAAAGCCCTTCTGGACAAAACAACCTGGGTTGAAAATTAAAATGAGAAACATCCTTGGAGGGGTCTTCTGACTTTTAACCTTACTGGTTTTACCTCAAGAAGTGTTTTCTTCTATTTAATTCCCTTTCTGGGTTGCCCTTTCCTGACGCGTCCTGACCCTGACTTTCCAAACAGACGATCCTTCCTCCCTAGCCCTTGGATGTGGCCAATTTTCTGTGCCCCTGGACTAGAAGCAGACAAATAGAAAGAGGGCTCTGTCCAGGTTTCCTCTCATGAGCCTGGAGACAAACTGCATTGTGCTGGAGGTTGTCCTGATGCTGGTGACCTCTGAACTTGTTTTCACATACCCCTGTCCTAAGAGACATTAGACCCCAGGTCATCAGAGGTGAAGAGGGAATGATTAATGCTGCATTTTGTGTGCGGGTGCTGTTGGCACTGAATGGCAAAATACAGTTTTAGTATGCTCTCCTGCAGGCACGTCAGAAGTGCTCTGGCCTGTCCTGCTCTCCAGCCGTGGATAGCCATATTTTCCAGGTTATGGAGTGTATTTGTTCAGATTTGGTGCTCTGGGGCCCCAACAGAGCCCATGTGTTATAAATGCATCAGCGTTCTGTAGCTATCAGGACAGTTAGAATGCTGTCAGCCTCATGAAAGATGTTACAATAGCTTTCAAAGCATTTAGAAAAAGAGCTCTTTGATCCTCTGTGTTCCAGTGAGCTAAAAAGGATGCTTTTGCATGGGGGAAGGGGAAATGCTTTTCTTTTAGCTGCTACAAATGCCTGTCAGTGGGTGAGTTTGTGAGCTTTGAGTCTGTTATTGGAGAGCACCAAGGTGAAAGACAGCGAGTGTTATCCTCAGGTTGGATTCTTTCTGTTTTAGATATATATTAAAAAAAAAAAAAGTAACTGATTTTTTTTTTTTATTATCTGTTTCTGGATTGAGGAAGGAAATATTTAGTCCCCAGCTGTCACTTTCCTTTCAACAACGTGATACATTGCAAAGCAGGCATGAGGCGGATCTGTGTATAAACTGGGTTTGCCAAAAGCCGTTGTGCTTTCAAAGACACCCTGTTTCTACAGCTTCTGCCAACCTACTTTCTGCTGGGTGTGACTTACAGCCTTGTGCTGAGCAGAGTGGGTGCTGCTGAAGGAAAGGCTTCCCTTTCCTGCGTGTGGCCCAGCCTGTGTAAGTCAGCAGCTCTAGTCTGAGCAGGATTAAAGAAAAGAGCTGGGATCTGACAGCTGTAAAGTCATCCTGGCTTTCTCTGCAGAATTTTTGAAGTATTATTCATGTGAGTTTTGGTCCCAAAGCCTCTTAAGGGGTTTTTAAAAACTGCTTTCTCAATCCTCATCTCCATTTCATGCATTTCAAGGTTTTTTTTGCATGGAGGAAGATCTTTCAGTCCCCAAAGGGCAGAGGGATAAGAACAAATGAGAGGATTTCCAAATTCCTTCTGTGCTGGGAATTTTTCAGTCTGGTCTTGGAGCAGCGTAGCATTCCCACATATGTCTCTGCTTTTCAGGCAGCTGAAGGGGAATGCTTAAAAGTGTTTTGGAATTGAGTTTTGGTGATTTCTGCATACACTGTGCTTGCACTGCACAGCTCCCTGTCTTCCTATTGGGATTGCAAGTGCTGAGCTCAGAGCTACTGGTTCCAGCCAAAATTGGCATGCAGATTAATTAAAAGCAAAAGAACTTCCAGAGGCTTTTAGTTCTATAAACTCTTAAAAAAAAAAAAAAAATTTAAACAAGTTTTGATTATTAACAGAATCATTTGCCTTCATGAGGTCTGGGGGTGGTGGTGGTGGTGTCACACTTTTCCCAAAACTGAAGGGCTGATGAGTTTGCCATTTCATTTTAGCCACTGTTGCTTCTCTGACCAAAATCTTTCCTGGGCTGATTAAAAAATGCACTCTGTGGAAGCATGACTGGTTTATCTGACACATCTTAGATAAGCAGACAAGCAAACTCCTCATTTGTCTTGGTCTCAAGTTATCTTTGGTTATTCCTCTGCCTACTAGAGGACAATACTTGTATGCTAGACCCAAGGTGCTTCTGTGTTTGCCTGAGCTCAATCACATCCTGAACACAGATGCTTTTGGATGTTGTGTCAGTAAACTTCCTTAAAACATTCCTGGTGACACTGCTGTCATGTGGTGACAGTGGCAGTGTGTAATTAGGGAGAATCTTTGCCCTGTGTGAGATTCAGGTGCTGTGGATTATTTCTCTGCTTCTGTCACCAACTATTCCCTGTGACCTTAAGCAATTCACTCAGCTTCTCTGGACTCCCTATCCCTGAAGACAGGTAATGGTAAGTGTGTACCACTCAGGTTTGGGATTATGTGTTAAATGCACAGATGGCAATGAAAAGGCTATGCCTGGAGTCTGTATACAAACCAAATTTTGCTTTTGCATAGATTCCCTAGAACATTGCAGTCGTCTCTGGCTTGTGTAGGTGAAAGAGAAAACAACTGTGCCTTCATTTCTTGTTACACATGACTACAACTGCTTATTTAAAGGCTGTTGAAGAGGTAGTATGACTACAGTCTGTATTACTTATTTGTCCAGTCTTGCCTTTCTCACTGTTTTTGGCTCTCTGTAGACTCCTTTCAGTACTGTGTACACTGACACATGCAAAGTCAACATGACTGTATAGATGTTCACAAGTGTTGAAGAGAAATAAAGGAAATACTGAAGGACATAATCCACCCCAGTATTTTTTCCCTAAGTGTGACATCTTTACGCAGCAACAAACTTTAAGTGTCGTACCAAAGGGAGTCTTCAGGAACCTTTTGTACAAATCTTCCCACTTCCTCCCACCATTTAATCATGCTTCTGTGCTCCAGAGATGTCCTGGTATCATCCATTCCCTTCTTTCATTGTTTTAGCTTGGCTTCTGTAGTTTCCCCATGTGGTTTCCCAAAGAAATGCTGCCTCTCTTCCAGTACCATCCTAAAGCCTGTTGGTATTGAGTGTGCTGTTTCCCTTCTTTCCCTCCTTTTAAACATTTTTCCTGCAAATGAGCTTCACCTTTGCCACCCAGTTGTGGTGATTAATTGTTGAGAGAAGCTAAATGTTCTATGAAATCTTTCTAACCTCAGTTGTTTATGTCTCATCTGTCTCTGAAGCATCTTCCAACCAGCCCTGCAATGGGAGGAAAGGTCCATTTTCTTCTTGAATCTGTCTAAATGTGTAAGTGGCATGCAGTACGCTGATTTAGGGGGATATTTTCTTCATGGTGTGGGAAAGAATAGGCAGGCAGCCAGAAAGAACTAGTTCAGAAGAGAAGGGTATGGAAAAAACAATGTGGACCTCCAAGAAGAAAGATAAGCTATAACAAATCCAGCTTGAACTCTAACATAGTTATCTCTGATAGATACTATATAAAAATCTTTTGTTTTTACATTAAGAAGAAATATCAGGTGTGTTGTACTAAGTACAAAATAATGAAGTTTGCTTATTGGGGAGAATTAAATCTCATTGTTTCCTCCTCCTTCCCTGCAGGTTTGTAACACAACCACGGATCGTAAACACGCAGACACATCTCTGGAGAAATATGTCACTGAGCCTGTCATGAACATTGTGAGTGGCTTCTTCAACTCACCATTTTCAGACAACAGCACCAGCCTCCAGGTAAGGAGAAGAGACACAGACAAATAAGTTATTCAGGACTTTAATGAGATGCCTCCTGCAACCTGCATAGGAATGCTGTCTCTTTTCATCCTCCTTTAATTTCTCTGTCCCCTCTCACGCCACTGACTACCAGCTTCATCCCTCTTTAAAACACTTATTCTTCATTTTAATCACTTATGTCTCTGGACCAGTAGACAGCTCAATGTGGTCAGAGTTACTTCTGGCTCTTGTGAATTCATTGGAGGGGGTATCCTTGCAGAAAAATCGGTGTGTGAGGGAAAATGCTGTGTCCTATGACAGAAGGGACACATGGCTGAGAACGGGAAAGACTCCTCTGTCCTTCTGGTCTGTACTGTGCTTGCTTGATATCAGTGGCAATCTGAGGAAAAATTGCATGATTTGGCCTTTTTAGAGGTGCAGCATTGATTTCTGCTCCTGCCAGACCTAAAGATCAAAGAGAATTTAATGGAGCTATAACTTGAGTCTACAAGCTAAAACCCCCTTATTTTATGTTGTGTCAAACCCTAGGGCAGCTGTGAGGAGATCTTTAAAGGTAAAATTCCATGTTTGTTTTTGTTTTCAGACACACCAGCCTGTTTTTATTCAGCTGCTGCAGTCTGCTTTTAGAATTTACAACTGTACCTGGCCAAACCCAACGCAGAAAGCCTCAGTGGAGTCCTGTATCAAGACTTTGGCTGAAGTGGGTAGGTACCAGGTTTTACTTTGATAATTGCTCTTCCTGTTTAAAGATCAGACTTGAGGTTTAACAGTTTTTAATTTGACTCTACCATCCTGAAATTGTGACAGTGCTGATTTCAGAAGTCCCACTTTCTGAGGCTCAATTCTTCCTGCTTTTATAACCCATTCAAATCTGCCCCATCAAATAGGGTTGTTAGGGTGAAACTGGTAGGGCAGAGGGATGAGCTTGCTAAGTGAGTGATGGTTGAGCTTTCAGCCCTCAATTTTAATTTGATGGTTGAAATTCTTGATGATTTTAACTTTTTAATATCAAGAAAGTTATGATATTAAATCACAACATAAGCAAAGGTGTCCCTGTTCAAATAATTTTTTTTAAAACTTCTTATCCTGCCTTAAAAAAATATTCTTCACCAGAACATAGACTGAGAGAAGTTCATTAAGTTAAATTTCTGTAAATATGATTTTAAGGTCTTCTGCCATGACAGAATAAAGGATTATTCAATATACTTTCCAAAAGTCAGTGATACTGATTGCTTGTAGAATAAGGTTCTGCTCAGTGTGAATGAGAGCTGAATAGAGGCAGAGATACACAGAAACTGGCTAAATTCTATTGTTGATACATTTATTAAAAAGTATTAATAAATAATGATAAAACAGTATGAGAGGGTCCCAGAACCATCTGCAGCACTGTAACAATCATCTCTAAATTTAGATTTTTGGAATAGTTTTACGGAAGTATCATTTAACATTTTAGCCAAAACATCTCATTAACTTCCTGTGTGAATGTGAATAAGCAGTTACCTAAAAATTTAGCAGCCTTCAACTGTTTTATTTGTTGTGCAAATGATTTAATTATGGATCCATCTGGCAAGAGAACTTTGGAAGTTGAAGACATTTTACTTCCTTTATGCTACAGCTACTACAGTCTTACATAAAGCTCCATCTCTACAAATCCTTGTTTGTGTGTTTAACATTTATGTCCTTGCTCTTCTCTGGCATTTCTGGAAACAGTCATCAATAAATTACTTCCTTTGGGAGTCTGGGGAAAGGGGGAGAAGTAGGGCAGGTGAGAGTATGTTGGAGACCAACCATGCCCTCTTTGTGCTTGTAGACAGCTCAATGTCTTCATTTCTATAGAGCTGCATCTAAAATCAAATTCTAGCTCAGAGAGGTTGTTGTGTTATCTCAAGATGAGGCTGCTTGGAGACATCTGAGCGTGGGTTTATTTTCCATTTGGCTGCGTGCCCACAGCACACAGCTGATTCTAGCATGAAAAATTCCCAGCAAATTTCAGCAATCCACAGCTCTGCTGATCGCCGGATGAGTCAGGCCAGGCTCTCACTGGGCTTTCTCTTCTCCCAAGGAGCATGTGCTAGGACAAGAAGAAATGGCCTCAAGTTGCACCAGGGGAGGTTTAGGTGAGGTGTTAGGAAAAATTTCCTCATGGAAAGGGTTGTCAAGCTCTGGAACAGGCAGCCCTGGAAAGTGGTTGAGTCATCATCCCTGGAGGTATTTAAAAGATGTGTTGATGTGGCACTTAGAGACTTGGTGTAGCAGTGGACGTGGCACTGTCAGGTTACTGCTTGGACTCTATCTTAAAGGTCTTTTCCAACCTAAATTATTCTATGATTCTGCCCTGTTGAGACAGCCAAGCTGAACTTGTCCCCACAGCAGCTTGACAGGGAAACCATGGGTCACTCTGAGGGGATGCCAGATCCAGCTTCATGCCAGGTATGCCGGCATGTGAAAGGGCAGGTGGGCTTTGTTGGGCAGTTTTCTGTGTGCCTCTTGTTTCTGGGGGCTCCAGGAGTGGCTGATGTCTGGAGTTTGCTTCAGATATGTGACTTTGTTCCCTGTTTGTGGAATTTAATTCCTGCCTCCACTACAGTCCTTTCTTTCATTCTGTTTTCTTTTTTTCTGGAGATGGTTTACAGTTGTTTTTTTTTTTTAAAGTAAGCTCTTGGGCTGTCCTATGGGTCCAACCTCCTTGCTTCTCTGGCTTCCCACCCATGGGCCCCCAGCCATGCCTTGGGCAGTCTTAGGTGTAGCAGAGCAGAGCTGAGCTGAGCTGCCGGTGAAGGACATCACTCTGTGTCCTCCTCTGGGACTTCCCTGCAGCAGCAGCAGGAACAGCCAGGCTGGGAACCCCTGGGGTGCTGTGGGCTGGCAGCCTGAGAGCAGCTCCCTGAAAGCACACAGCATCCCCGTTGCTGATTTCCTTGCCCGTATCATAACAACTGTTTGGGGATTCATCACTAATAGCAACATCCAGCATGGTCAAATTGTGTCGTGTTAGACAATTGCCACACGTCTTTATTGAGTGTTTTATTCTGGCAGTGCAGAAAGGGAGAGTAAGGGAAGAGGTGAGGGGGATTTCCCCAAAGAGCAAGTTGGCTGGAGAAGAAGTGGAGTTTTTGACAGACATCCCTGTGCAAAATTTGCCAGCGGAGGTTTTAACCATGGGTGATACTCGGTGTTTTTAGGGATGGTGGCAAACGTGTCTTGCCTGGATTAATGGAGTAGGCCTGCTCTTCTCTGTGGAATATTTGGAAAAACTGCCCCAGCTGGGGATACCTGAGGTTTTTACAGCCAAGGCCCTTCTGTGATTGCAGTGGGTGCCTGGTGCCTTTCTCTGTCAGGTGTTCCTCTTCCCAAAATGATGCTTCACTTTGAGAGGCCAGAGGCATATTCCATAATGCAAACATAGCAGCCTTCTTGTGCCCCTTTTGCTGGCTGCATATGTGGACCCTTTTTTCGCTCTTCTGACTTGAGAGTCTGACAGCTTTAATGTTAGGGCCTTCGTGTTTCACAGCAGGGCTTTAAAAAACCTCTAAAAAGATGCTGCCTTTATCAGAGAGATGGAGCATTGGACAGATTTACAGCAGGGACCAAAGACTTCTGATGGAAAATAAGTGTAGTATAAAGCTGAAAGAACAAACATGATTTTTTTTTTGTTGGTGTGTCATTGCCCTGGACTTACAGATGAATCTCAGGGGGAAGAAAGATCATACACAGATTTCCCAAGATATCAAAGATCCATATAATGATACACTTTTAAAAGACCCACTTCAGAGCAAGTTTAAGCAACATACACACTGCTCAGTGCTTCCTGGTTTCTGCTGGCAGGTGGATGCAAGCACTGCCTCAAGAGCTTAAGATCATTACATTTGCTTTCTGATGAGCACCATAAGAATGTGCATTACCTTCCAGGTCAACAAAAGGATATGTTGCAGAAGCTTATTTCTTATAACCCCGGTATTTTAACTCCACTTCACCACCAGGGAAAAAATGCATAAGCTTTTCAAGCCTCACTTGATGCTTTGTCTCCTGGTAGTTTCCTGCCTCCAGTTCAGCAGGAAACATAGAGGCTTGCTCCTCTTCTTCAGCAGACTCTTCTGTGACTCCAGGAGGTTTGGAACACAGATACCAGTGTGCACCAGGTTTTTATTGCCCAGGAAACATTTGGCTGCTTGGCATGAATAGAAACACTTGTGAAACTATATATATATATATATGTATATGTATATATATATAAATGTGACTTGTTCACATGGATTTCTGAAGCAGGTTATCACACTGGTGAGAATGAACACAAACATATATCACTTTTGCCTTTTCTCTTTTATCACACAGGACTGAGCTTTTGCTTGAAAATACAGGCCAAAAAATGAACGACCAAAACAGCTCCCATCTCCCTGGTAAAACAGCAACAAATGAAAAATGCTTAAAAGGTCCCCAGACCTTTGTGAAAACAGAGGAAATAAGGCATCTAACAATGTAATTTATTTCAAATTAATTCATTATCAAAGGACTTTCAGTTCATGCATTTTATGATTTTTGCAAGGTTGAGAAGGGTGGAGGCCAGTCTCAAAGTCTGCATTTTAAACCAGCTGCTGTCTTTCTGTAAAGATTGGGGAATATCACCTGTCCTCACAACCAAAGATTGTACATCTTGAATTGCATATCCTACATGGTATTGAAGCAGGGTCTTTTCTGACCAATCCTCAGGACCCATGCAAAGTATTGTCTTTGCTTCTTAATTAAGCAGAGATTCTTGTATCTTTACCTCTGAGCATCGGTTTTCTGTTACAAGGGCAAATGCAGTTGTCTTACACTCTTGTCTCTGCAGTATCCATTAGTTTTCTCCCTCATGGTTTTAAAACTTGAATCTTTCCTCTGGTACTGTGTCTATCCCAAGGATGTGGTCTGTCTGTGCCTGTGCTGTGACCACCAATAATGAAATAATTGGAATTTCCCAGATGAGTAAAGAGTGCCAGATAGGAACCTGCATTTTGTTACACTGTGTCTCTTGGCAGACCCTTAAAAAAAAAAAATCTGTTAGCAAGCCAAATTGCATTAGTCACTATCAGATTATGTTCTAGATGTTGTGCAGGAGAAGCAAAAGGAGAATTCTTGTTTCCATCCTACAGAAGCTGAGGTGAGCCCTTAAGATTGCTATTTCCTAAGTTCAAGGTTGGAACAGGTACAGAGGAAGCACTGCTGTGATGGTCAGGGGAAAGGAGAACTGTGTTACAGGAAGGGAATTCAGAACCCCCACATGTTTTGCCTAGCAAAACACAGACCTGTGTTGTTGCTCTTTAAAAGTACTTAAGAAGATAAATAGTCACAGAGACGGTTAAGCTGAAGGACAGTGCTGACCCAAAACCAACTGGACATAAATTACACTAGGTTGTAAATAACCTAAATAAATTTAGATTGTAAATCAGAGGATTGGAACCAACTTTGGAAGGATGTCCTTGGTCAGTGGGCTGAGAGAAAGTGGAGGGAGGAGGGATGGCAGATAAGCTGCCTTCATTTTAAATGGGGCTCAATAAATTTTTTGAAAGATATTAAAGAGCATGGGTTGTCTGTAACAGAGAGCAGATGGTCTGAAGGTGTAGTGAAGTCCTTTCTAGTTGAGTATTTATTCCCTAATTTAAAGTCACCAATACCTCCTTATACAGAATCCAAAAAAACCTGTCCTCTGGTTCTTCTTGACCATGCTTTTATGCCCTCTAAAGCCCTTTACTTTCCCCTGACAAACTACAATTAGGAAGCATTAAACATAAAATCTAGGTCACATTTTATTGCTTCTTTGGAATTATTATGTGTTATTTTAATGTCCATATAGATGAATTTTCAGATAGCATTTTTTTTCACTCCTGAAAATACGTTTATTTCACTTCCCACTTGAATTTTAAAATCTTTTTTCCATTTTATAAAAAGCTAGACCTTCATTTTCAATTTTTAGTTCAAATAAAATAATTATCCTGTTGTTACTTTTTTGACAGCAAGAAGAATACATTTCAGATGAAGCACATATTTTATTCTATTTTAACTGTTTGTGTTTCCCTAATTGCAAGAAAAATTCAATGATGATCTTTTTACAGGCTGATAAATATTTTAGAGTAGATTTTCTGTTGGAAAAAAAAATCCAAGTGAAGGGTACAAGATTGGCAGGTTTGTGTCTTGTCTACACAAAGCTTTTATTTCCCTTAAAAAGTCTTGCTGTTGCTAGCATTAGTGTCTCTCCATCCAAATGCATTTGTTAAGCAGTCAGTAAATGATTAAGGAGCTGGAGGGACTGATTTATGGAACGAAATTAATTGAACTAAATATGCATCGCTCCGTTACGTGACAACTGGGAAGTGTGGGAGAACATGAATGAGCTGTCTGTGACTACCAGGGGGTGTAAACTGTGAGCAGAGCAAAGGATTCATAGCCAGGTGCAGCTGGGGCTTTTCCCTGACCCAGACTGCCCATCACACTCCTCCTCGAGGGGCTCTTAGGGATGAAATGCCTGCGTGTCCCCCTGAAAACCCACACCAGGGATGCTTCAGGGTTAATTAGCTGTGAAGCCACCACACACTGGTGTATTCTGTACATACTGCAAAAGCTAATGGAATGAAATTTAAAATGAGGGAGCAGTAGGTGGAAATAGCGGGAGCAGCGAGGTTCCTTATGGCAAGATAGATTATTCTGAAGAATAGGCTTCCAAGGAAAATTACAGGCAAGGGCCACTTCCTGGAAATCCTTAGGACTAAATTGGTCCTCAGACTCAGGCAGCAGCACAGTGAAAGGATGGTGCTTCAGGAGGCATTCCTGAAATAGGTCCAATTGCTGTGCTTCTGTGAAGAGATATACATGCAGGTAATTTAACAAAATAACACCTATGCCCATTTCAGCCTCTCTGGGAGCAGCTGGACTGTGCTCCTGGGACTCCACTGGAGCCTCGCTCGTTCGTCGAGAGCAGCTTGATTTTTACCTGCTTGGTTTCTGACATTGATAGTGCCCTTTTCTTTTGGGTCTTTGAGTACTTTCTCATTGTTTAAGCAGTAAGGGGGAGGAAAGCTGCTGATCGCTGGATGCCCACAGAACCATCCAGCACAGGGCAGGGCATTTTGCTGTGACCTGGCTGAATTTGTGGCACCGCGTTTCTTAACGCTGCCACGGGTCGCGTTTGCTTGGCTCCTCTTGACTCTCTTGCTGAGAGATATCTGGGAGCAGTGGATTGAAGGATTAGTTTAAAGGATTTTCCAGAGATTCCATCTCCTCTGACACTGGCAAAATGGTGTTGTATATTCAGGGTGTAATTAGCCCCATGCACAGTGGCCTAGGTGGGAACTGGGCACTGGATAAGCCTGGGACGTGCCCTCCACTGCAGGGCAGAATTTACCTGTGCTGAAGATATCACAGAATCACACAATATTTTAAGCTGGAAGGGACCCACAAGGATCACTGAGTCCATCCTGGTAAGTATCCTGCTGGATACTTATGTACAGCCAGCCACGTAGCTTTTCCCCAAGTTCACTAGTCAGATGAAAGACAGAATTTTACCCCCTCTTGGCTCCTTTGTCTACCAGCTCTAACTGTACTTTGCAAGTTTGAGTGCTGTCCAAAAGTATTTCTAAGTGGAACAAAAATAAACATGCTTTTAAATATTTGATGTTGATACTTTAAGGGAGATTGACACATTTTGAAGAGGAAAGCAGCCTACAACACCTAAATTAAAAATAAATATTTATGTTCGCATTTGTTCATCAGCTTTCCAAAATGTAAAAATATGTTTCATGTTGTTTTAAATAATGAAATGTGAAACAAATGAAAGATAAACTTTCTACAAGCTGAAAAGAAATAAGAAGACAAAGGCTTTGTTTATAGCTTAGACTTCAACAGTGCCCTTTGACAACCAATACAAATCTTAATTACAAATGGAATTATACATGTAAGAACTGCTCAAAACAAAGGAGTATTTTTTTTCCCTCTCTCTGGTTTTCTTTGTGATAGTTTTAATTAGCTGCAACTCTTTGAACAATCATAGTCCTTGACTGCTCCTCAGACACTGATGGAAGCTGTTAACTTCAACTGGCATCTACAGGACTGCAGAAGTCTGGATTTTCCTCTGAACAGTGTGCTCCCCATTGCTAAATTTATTCTTCAATATATCAGGATTCTGCATACATTCCACTTAATTGAGAAGTGAGCATTGTCCAGTAGCATTCCAGTGATTGACATTAGGACACAATAAATTGGATTAATAGGCTGCAGCACCCTACCCACACTGGCAGAACTTTAAGGGACTTCTCTAGTAAAGTAGGCAGCAACAGGGCAAATGTGTTTTTAAAAACATCCCAGTCGAATTATATGGAAAAACAATCATTAGAAATAATGGCCAGCCATACGTGACATTTTCCACATGTTAATCAGGAATCTGCCTTCAAAACAAATGGAGAGTGGAAAGGAAAAGTCGATTTGTGTCTTCCCAGCTTAACCTAAATTTTTTTTTCCAATTCCCTGTGGCCAACAATTTAAAAGAAAGTGTCTACCAGAAATCGAATTAGAGAACTCTCTTCCATCCCAATGGAACAGCCTGATCCATGGGGGGAAGCCCCAGTCGTGCAGCAGGATCCAGCCTTGCAGTGGGAAGAGAGGAGGATGCCCTGAACCTGTGGGATCCATTAAAGGGAAGAGAGTCCCCCTGACAGAGCGCCCTTGCCACAGTCTCTGAGGTTGGGGGTTGAGGTGTCACAGCCAGATTTAGGTTTGTAATAAAAGCTGTCATTTAAATCTAGTCCTGAGGGGAAGAGAAAGTTCGTGCCTGGGATCTGTGACTCACTGTGCTTGGCAGCACTGCAGCCTTCATTCATCAGAGCTGTGTGGTACCTCTGTCTGCACGTCCTCCCATGGGGCTGGAGGCATGGGCTCTTTGGGGCAGAAGGGCATCTGCTGACTTCACAGGTTCAGGACCTAAAGCTGTATATGCTTCAGAGCTGGGAGGGAGAGGTGCAATACTTTTGATGCCTTCCTCCACTGTGGGAAGTGTGTTAGTGTGGAAAGGTGGGGAAATGCCTCAGAGAAACGTTGTGCAGAACTGCAATTTGGGCTAATGGTTTTTTAAAACTCAGCTTGTTTCAATAAGGAAAACCGAAAAATTACTTATTATTGGTCATTATTACAAATGGATTAGAACTGCTCTATTTTGCTTCTAAGTTTTTATTAAACATAAGCTGTGTCACAGAAATTAAGTGAAATGCCATGGAATACAGAGCCTAATCACTGGAACATGACCTGATCTTTCAGAGATACTGATGTATTGATGATAGAATCACAGAATGGTTTGGATTGAAAAGGACTTTAAAGACCATCCAGTTCCACTCCCTGCCAGGGGCAGGGACACCTTCCACTATCCCAGGTTGCTCCAAGCCCCATCCAGCCTGCCCTGGAGCACTTCCAGGGATGGGGCAAACTCTTGTTTACTGGTTGAATTTCAGACTACTCATGCTGAGCCAGAGAACAATGCCACTCTGATCTCCAGTGGAATGGAGAGGGGCAGCTAACACAGAGATTTTACTGGGGGAGAGGGCAGATACCTTC
Source organism: Coloeus monedula (assembly GCF_965178545.1). Taxonomy (NCBI): domain Eukaryota; kingdom Metazoa; phylum Chordata; class Aves; order Passeriformes; family Corvidae; genus Coloeus; species Coloeus monedula. The sequence continues at coordinate 15,236,617 of NC_138784.1, forward strand.
TAACATTGCCTTTCAAACTTCCCTTTCAAACAATAGTTAAGGATGCAATAGTAGTTTAATAGTGGATGCCCTGTAAAAATTCCTGCAAGTCTCTCCTAATTTTTTTTATTCTGATACTCTCTATTGTAATTTCCTGCCTCTTAAGTGTAAAAAAGAAAAAAAAAAACATTTTTAGCTATTGGTTAAATTTTTTTAACTATCTGTTAGACTATCAGATGTTTATTAACTACTGGATATATTGCAGTGGCATCCAGGAACCATCCAGGAATCCAGGGTTTAGCAACTCTAGCAGTATAGGAAACCCAGAGAGAAGAGGAGACAGTCTTTTTCAAATTTAATTTGTATGCATTTGGTTGCTCAAGGTCTTCTCAAGAGAAATACACAGTAAAGCAACAGAGAGTACTTGGGATAAATTGGATAAATGTGCACATATCTACTAGAAAGAAAACTTTCAGAATTTGCTTCTGAATAGAGTAAAACTAACTGTTGAAATAATAACACATACTCCTTTTATTACTCTTCTTAACATCTCTGGATTTTTTTCATGTTAGTAGAAAAATTGTTCTGTTTTAAAAAATAAATGTGTCTGTGAAAATATATACTGGAAATGATCTTCATCTCATTTAAAGTAGTACAGCTTGCTTTCTTTAACTAGATTAGGCTGATTTCTATCACTTAAATATCCTTATTTTTAAGTGTTCTTATTTTTAGGATCCTTATTTTTAAAACCTGTTGAAGTGCTATCACCCTGCCCCTTAACTTCAACAGGATCAGGCTTTTGCATGCCATGATCTCTGTAAGACTTTCAAATTTTTGCCACTGTAAATGTCTTGGGTTTTTTCCTCCTATTAAAGCAAAGAACCGTGGGATTGCGATTCCAGTGGATTTGGACAGCCAGGTGAACACCTTGTTCATGAAGAGTCACTCCAACATGGTGCAGAGGGCAGCCATGGGGTGGAGGATGTCAGCCCGCAGTGGACCTCGCTTCAAAGAAGCTCTTGGCGGGCCTGCCTGGGATTACAGGAATATCATAGAGAAACTACAGGTACAGAAATAGCAAATGGCTTGGGCAGCAGTGGGAGTGCAGTTATCTCACATGTGCCAGATGTGGAAAACCCCAGAGACAGGCCCAGTGCATTTTTGTGCTGGATTAGAGGGGCCACTGCACTTCTGCGTGGGGGAGGCCGAAGGCTCAGCTCTTCTCTGGTGTCTGGTCGAAGCAGGGCCTTTTGATCCAGGATCGGCATTTGGCTCCTAGAGGAGTAGGAGGTATCACAGAATGAGCTGAGCTGGGAGGGTCCCATGAGGATCATTGAGTCCAGCTCCTGGCCCTGCTCAGGACACCCAACAGTCCCACTCTGTGCATCCCTGAGAGCCATGTCCAAACACTCCTGGAGCTGTCAGGCTTGGGGCTGTGACCATTCCCTGGGGAGCCTGTTCAGTGTCCCACCACCTTCTGGGGGAAGAACCTTTTCCTGATACCCAGCCTAACCCTCCCTGACACAGCTCCAGCCGTTCCCTCAGGTCCTGTCCCTGGTCACACAGAGCAGAGATCAGTGCCTGCCCCTCCTCTTCCCCAGGTGAGGAAGCTGCAGAACTGCTGTGAGCTCTGACCTCAGTCTCCTCCAGCTGAACAGACCAAGTGCCCTCAGCTGCTCCTCGTGTGGCTTCCCCTCCAGGCCCTTCACCATCTTCATGTCCTTTCTTTGGACACTTAACATTGTGGTACCCAAAACTGCACACAGTACTCAAGTTGTGTTGTCCTCAAAGTGCTCCACACAGCAGCATCTCCTTTCTGCCTTTTTATGCCCACATGTCCTGTTCTGGCTGCAGAGGAGACACTGGAGGTTTTAGGAACCGCCATGTCATGCTTGTGTCACTGGAGATTGCCATGAGATGGAGATTACTTTGTGCATGAAGAGCCTAAACAGGATCAGGGACCCGAGAAAACAGCAGGACCCAGACAAACAGAGGGGCCCTAAACACCAAGGACACACCACCTGAGGCGACACATTAACTGTGTGTGATGAGCATTGTTTTTGCAGCACACCATATCACCCTGACTGTTGCTGCAGGTTTTGTGAGCAGTACTGCAGAGGAGAAATCTGAAAGAGAGTAACAATGGGCACCTTCTCCCCCTTGCCCTGCTGGAGGAGTGGCGTGAAGAAAGGCTTGAGGTGGCTTTACAGGCACCTGGGTTGCCCAGGGCTCTTGCAGCTGGGCATCACACTGGGTCAAGCACTGCATCACACCGAACTGTGCGACTCCACAGCGATGTTGTTGTAGTTCCCTTGAAGTTATGGATGTTCTCCTGTCTTCCCCAGGATGTGGTGTCCTCCTTGGAGCAGCAGTTCACCCCCATGATGCAAGCTGAATTCTCAGTGCTGGTTGATGTGCTGCACAGCCCAGAGCTCCTGTTTCCTGAGGGCAGCGATGCCAGAATAAGATGCGGTGCTTTCATGTCCAAGTAAGTGCAGAGGGGCCTATTTGCTTCTTTGGGAAAGAAGGTTTTAACATTTTCAACAGCACTTCTGGCTGTCAGCAGAGACTTAAGAATGCAGGTGTCCAAGCTCACTGTTGAAAGCTTAAAGTGAGGTCTTTTGCTCCATATTTTATATTTCTCAGCAGTTTTGTTGTCTGGAGAGCACAGAGAGAGATTGCTTGCCTAACCTGCTAGAAATGGGATGTTAGTGGTTTGTTAAAATTGTGGTAGGCTCAACCTACTTCTGTTTTCTTAATGGGCTACTTTTGCTATTACATTTCTCCAAATCTACAGCAGAAACCTAGATTTTCCATTATAGAATTTTCAAGAATTCATAATGAAGCAGCGGGCTGCTCAAGGCTTGTAGGTTTTTTGTTGGATTTTTTTTTGGTACAGCAAATACATATTTTTATTTTAAACTGCCAACAGCTCTTTGAAAATACATTTTACCAGGACCCCTATCTGATTTTGAATTATTAGTTGTTTTATTTGCAGTCTGTGCATTGGAATAGAGTCTTGCAAATTTTTTATTAGTCCTCAAGTGAGATGCCCTCCCTGCCCTTGAGAAACTATAATTTAAACAGAGATAACTTGGGAGAAATGAATGCATTTGGCAGCTCTCCTGATTCCTTGGCTATTTGCATATTCTGCAGAGGTAGCAATATAACAATATACTTTATATGTTTGGAAAAATTAAAAAGAAAAATTAAATTTTGAGGTTGTCCCACTCCATGTCTGCTGTCCAAACTCTTGTTGGAAGCCAGCATCAAAATGCAAAAAAACCAAACGTGTCCAAGGGCTTCAGATTTCCTCTTTTCCTCTTTTCACAAACATTTCTACAGCAATGTGTGAACCGGTGCAAGGACCCGTGCACGGATCTGTTCTGCACAAAGACAGAAAGGCTGCTTCTGGTATCAGCTTCAGCTGACTGAAATCCAAACTGCTGTCACAGTCATAGCTGGAGACAGAAATGTACCTTGTTTTCTGGCTTGTCAAGTGGTTGTGTGAATAAACAACGATTATGTTTCATCCAAATGTCCGTATTTCTGAATGCTTCCATGTAAGGCTTTTTGGAAATCCTTTTGGCTGAATACCATTTGCTAATCATATCATAAATATACTATAACCATCATAGAAGTTGGAAGGTGTAAAGGTTGTAGCTTTTAAAGTTTGCAAGATGCATGGTGAACACTGGTTACCTTTAAATAATGGTTCAAATAAGTTACCTTTAAATAAAGAAATGATGAAATAGCAAGCCTGAATCTTAATCTGGAAGCCCTCATAAAAAGTAGATGTAGAATTCTGCCTTCTGTATGGGCAGTAAGATATGCAAATTGACACAAAAATCTCCCAACACCTTGAAAATCCCATTTCCTTTTTAATTGTGATTTCTCTTGACCACTTTTATTTCCTTTCCTTGAGGAAAAATATAGCGATGGCCAATTTTCACATAAAGAAACTGTAGTATGGCTTAGCAAGAATGTGCAATGCTCTTGAAGTTTTAATATTTTACTCTCAGGTTGATTAATCACACAAAGAAGCTAATGGAGAAAGAAGAAAAGCTCTGCATTAAAATCCTTCAGACGTTACGAGAAATGCTTGACAAGAAGACCAACTTTGCAGAAGAGGTACTGCTGCTACCACTTTAATATTAAATATAGAACCAACAGCACGGTATTAAAATGTTGGCTGTGGGACAGTAACAGAATCTGACATGGTTTCAGTTTTGTGCATGTTTTAGAGATAACTTAGTGTCTTAGGAACAGTGTGGTAAGGTAGGAAGTCGGTTTGGAACAAAACAAACTCTCTGCCTTACATAGTTTTGTGTGAGGGACTTTATAAGAGCCAAGGCAAGTGAGATGAAATGAACTTGAAGTAGCAAGTATTACTATGTATAGTTATCATATATTGGATATTCTCTATTTCTGGAGATTAGTCTTCATTTGTCACAGCCAACTTTACCATAAAATCAATGGAAATATAGGGATTTTTAATTGCAATTGTACAGTTTTTCCCTGCTGCCTGTGGTGCCAGACTTTTGTACTCCACACGCTTTTTAATGCTCCCAAATGTGTGAAAGGAAATCTGCAATGTTTAAGCAGAGCTGCCAGTTTTGGGAAGAAGTGACATAGTCTGTACTCTGTAAGTGTCTAATTATTTCTTGCATTCTTCTCTCCCCTCATTGCCCACTTTTCTCTTGCAAAACCAAGTCTCTCAAATGCCTCTTTCATTTTGCCTGCTCCTTTGGCTATCAGTAGGCAGATTCAGATTTAGATGTCAGCTGTCCCTGTTCTTTCTGAGCCTGATCCCAGTGCCTTTTGTGTAATTTCCTCTTATTCGTATTTCTGGGTATTCCCCAAATCCTTTCAGCATTATTCACCCTTAAATATGAATCATAGAGCTATCATCTAATCTCTCAGTACTGACATCAGCTCTGCCCTGTGCAAAAATAACCAGTGTAAGCAGAGAAAACCAAACCCATCTTTACCTCCTGCGTGAAGAAAACTGTGGTTAGGCCTGGGCAGACAATTTCTTTTTTAATGTCATAAAAGGAATTTCACAGGGGAAGCAGATATTACTATTCTTTATTATTATTTATACTTATTCTAACAGCATTCTGGGTGCATAACACCACTGCATCACATGGAAAAAATAATTTGCTTTTATAACTGACCTTTGCCAAACCTCTCCAAGAAAATTACATGACCCACCATAAGTTAACCTCATGTCAGGACTACAGCGGAGGAAAAAAGGCAACACTTTTAAAGTAGGACTTAAAACAAGCAAGAAGATTTGCTTGTTTTAGTTGCTCCTTGTACCCTGTTGTGGATGCTGATAAAGGGAGATAGAGTTAAGGGAAGGAGTTGGCATCACAGGGAATGTGTTCCATCAGTGTGTAGGGGCTCTGCTTTCCAGGAGTGGGTAAAGGAGGTATTTCCAAATCCCTCATGTGACCTCCACCACCTTGGGGATGCATGGTGGGTGGAGAAGCTCTTTATAAACAGAATTTCTCCCCTGTGCTTCCTCTGGAGTCCCAATGGTTTTACACTGAGGAATGTGATGAATCAGTGCAAACAAATACGTGAATAAACAAGCTTGGATATGCTTTGCAAGTGCTTCTCTGGCTTGCTACTCTTATGAGTCACTGTTCAATGCCATGGACTTCAGAACAGTAAAAATAGCACAATGAGCAGCCTCATGTGCGTGTTTCCCATCTTTTTTTGAGCTGTGATCTCACTGCCTGCAAAGTTATTCAACTATGGTATGCAGATGCTAAAAAAAAAAAAAAATAGTAGTAAATACATAATGGTCATAACCAGAACAAAGCTACAGAGGGATGTGGGACATTTTGACAGGAAGCCTGAGTTTGCTAATCACCCATCACAATGTATTTTCTCCGATAAACCTGACAGAAATGATAAACCTGACAGAAATGGTAAACCTCCAGTTTCTGCAGACTTTTCCACAGTGAGAAAGAAGGATGAAATAATGAAATAAAATTTCCTCCTCTCTCTTTGCTTTAATTCCCACCAATGAGCACCTTCTACTGTCTTTGTCTTTCATGTGACCACTGGAAGGTAGCCTGTGTCATTCGCTGAAGGAACAGGAAGCAAAATAGTTGTAGGGGCTTATTTCACTGATTTTATACCTATTTCTGCATCTACTACGTCAACTCTATTGTTGCACCTCCCCTTGGTGGTGAGTTTCTGGTCTCTGGTGCTCTCCTGACTCCATCCTTGGATTTCCTTGCAGTCAGCTTCTGAGGCAGCACTTGCTTGTGCTTTGTCTTGCTTAGCACCACAGCATCTAATCATGCTGGGAATCAAAGTTGATTTTCAGAAGTTTGATTTAAGGTATATAAACGACACATAAAACCTCCTGGCCATTGATTGGCTTTCATAAGTAATTGTGGCTGATTATTGCAATCTCCTGGGAGTTCTGCATTAAGTCCTAGCCCTGTTTGTATTGATTAGGTCACTAACTGGAGTGTAACCTGATCTACAGCCCCTCTCTTCCAGAACAACGTTAAAACACTTGGGGGAAGCAGTGTGTGGAGGGCGCTCACATTGCCTCTGTTCAGATAGCTACTGTAGTATCTAAGTGTATTTGTCTAAAAGCCTGCTTCAGACTGGCTGTTTGGGAAGAAAAGCAGGAGGGACAGAAAGGACTGTGCTTGGACTAGATCTGCCCCATCGTTATTTGGGTTTATAATCGCCGGCCATTTTTGTACCCATTTTACAAAACCAGAAGGATCTTGGCCTGGGATTTTTGAAATTTTTTAGGCATATCTTTTTATGTTTCACCATAGTGCTTGATATCAGTTTAATTTCTGTGTGAATGTTGCCTCTAGACCTATTTACACACCTCAGTTTGTATCTGAGTAACATTTCCAAAAGCACCTGAGACGTGTAGTCTGATGTGTGCTCACTTTGCAAACGATTGGAGCAGTTTAAAATCTTAGCATTGCCTTGCTGCCCTGCTTAAAGGGTCTGTCCATACAACAGAGCTGGTGGGCCAGGAAGGGTGATCCAGCAGCTTCAAAGAGGGTTCAGAAGCTTAAATTAAAGCCTTCTCAGTGAATCGGATGAAGTTGTTGAACTCTTGACCTAATTGTGCTCATGTGCCGACTTCTTGCCTCGCTGCAGCTGCTGGCATGGCAATGCCTTAGGTATGGACAACCTTCTGATTTCCCAGCTGTTCACAAATCAGGTCAGCACCTCTGGAGGAAAAATATGCTCTCTGATATCATGTATATATTACATCTGATCAGATGTGCTAATGGATGATAGGGCATTACAGAATGTGGCAGAATCCAGACCTGTGTGCCCCTCCCTATGGCAGCTCCTTCAAGAAACACTACTGTAAATGAATGGAGCCCTTCAGGAAGGGGTGCCTGTGCTGCAGAACACACACTTTATATTTTTTCTCACTGTTTTAGGTGTTGAACTACAGTATAAATAATTGAAAACTGCATTTTTAACCGTCAGTAGAACAAAGACTCTGTAAGCTGCTTAATTGTCAGAAATAAGTAGCTGCACTTTTTGCCTTTTTTGGAAAAACTCATGAAAAATGTTCGTTTTCTCTCAGACATTTGCACTAGTGCATGATTTAAAATCATAGAAGTAGCTTTGTGGCCTTTTGTTTTGCAGCGTTAATGTTTCTGCATTCCACTTTAGATATGAAATGTGAGCTGTCCTCTCCCCTCTGTCTGTAGCAACACCACCAAATATACATGTGAAAAAACCAGTACAGCTTTGGTGGAAATACAAATGTATTTTATTCCTGTAAGGTGTGGTCCCAGATATGGCCACTGCTGGCTGTTGGTCATTTTGTGCCAGAAGGACTGAATCTTTTCATGTGGAGTCCAGTGAGTTTGTCACAAGCAATAGTGCCAGTTTATTACTGTATTTATCTACCAGTCAAGCTGAAGCCAGTGGGAGCTGCAAGTCTTTTTCTGCTGAGGTAAATGGCTTCAATGGGTTTTAGAAGGAGATTTTGTTGGGAGCCACTACACTGTCCCAGCATTGCAGCTTGTTGAATCACAGACATTCTCAACTTAAGCTGCATTCTATTCTATAGCCTCATCTTTTCAAGATGATTTGACTTATTTGCATGTGCAAATTAGGCAGCATGCAGATAAATTGCATTTGTAGGTTAAAAAAAAAAGAGGAAGAAAAAGAGAATAATTCTGTAAACATGTTGTTTGCTGAATGTATCATACCTCAAAAGAATGCATATTTTAAATGGGAGAGTGGGATCCAAATTCCTTTATTTACTTGCATTTTGGGTTAGTGGCACTGCAGGCATTTTGAAGAATTACATTTAATTTTACCCTGTTTCTGCTGTCAGTTTTATTTGTGCTGATGTATAAAAATACCTGTGCGCTGGCCTGTTTTTCCCTGTTGTCAATAGGCCGTTTTCCTCACTAAGCTCAGTGTAGCTGTGAGGTAGGTAGGGGGTCAGAAACACCATAGAGAACATGTACATTCAGTGCTGTTTATACTGAATTTTTCAAAAGAACACTTACATATTTTGTCTGGTAAAGGATGCTTTTACAGGATCCTGCATTAAAAACTCTCTCCTTAGGAAGCCAGTTCACTGGAGGTGCAGGGAGGAAGAATGTTTGGTTACCTCCAGCAGTACCAGCCTGGTTGTGACCAGCACTTCTGGTATGGTCAAAAAGCTGCTGTTGTGGCTTTGGAATGGGAGTTAAATGCTGAGTGAAAGCTCAAATACAAGTGGGACAGACCCCTTGGTCTTGGAGATGCTTTGTTTGAAGGTGGTGATGAGCTGCAGAACTGAAGCCTCCAACAATTCATTGCAGCAGAGAATTCAAGCTTTGCTATTGCCCTGAATCCTCTGAGCCAGTAATTGCAGTGGCAGGAGCACCAGAGCTTTCAGATGTGCAAGACTGAACACTGGATATGGTCAGAACCTTAAAGAGTGGTAATTTCTCATTAGACCCACGCACTGACATTTTACAAAGAGAGAAAACCTACAGAAAAACAAATGAGCACAGTTTCACTTTCCCCCCTCCAGGCTTCAAACTGAGATAATTAAGCAGAGGGATACCAGGAGGCATGTGATGGTGGTGTTTGTTCTAGCCAGGTGTTGTCAGCCACAGTGCTCAGAGCCTCAGGCCATCAGCCACTGTTGTGTTGTCACTGCTGCACATTTCTGGGGCTGTGACAGGCAGCATGATCCAGAATATTCTGAATTAGCATCTCTCATCTTCGGGGTACCCCTTATCCCTCCTGTGATGTGCATTGTTCTGGACTGAAGGACAATGCTGCAGGACAGCCCCCAGATATTCTGCTGGATTTTCAATCACGTGTATTTGTTGCTGGGGCAAAAACCTGTGAGAACTTGGTATATGGAAAGCGTGACTTATTTTTAAGGGGAGATTTTTTTTTTCTGTAAGTAACAGGCCCTAGAGATTTGCTCCAGCTTTGGGCTGTCACCTGCTTGTGTCACCTTCAGGAGCCTGTTCAGAGCCACTGTGCTTGGGCCAGTTGGGAGGCGCTTACAGGGGTCTGTGCCATGGGTAGTTTCAGGTGGAGTGCATTGCTCTTGTTGAGCTGGACAAGAACTTTAAATTCAAAGTTGTGTGTCAAGGACAGGTAATTTGGGAGACAACCCTCCTGACCCCCTACAGAATGCAGGTCCTGATCTAGTGAAGGGCAGGAGCAGTTTAATCTGCTGCAGGGGCAGTGAACCCAGGCCTAACTACATTGCAGTCATGATTTTGCCCTCTCTTTAACATGTGTAATTGTTGACTCATCATGATGCAAATAAAGTATCTCCAGAGACCTAAAGGTACTTCTATCTCAGGTGATAATTCAGTGAGCAATGGTATTCACAACTTACTGGTACTTACTCTTTCCCCTGGTTATTTTTCCTTTGTTTGTTTGTTCTTCAAGTCACAAACAAATCTAATTGCAGGATGCCCAGCCTGTAAAAACACATGGTTGTAAATACATTTAATCCAAAAAGTTGTAGTCTCTCAGCAGCTCATATTTATCAAATTTTAATAATATGGTATGTTGTTATCCAGTTTTCTTTCAGAAATATTAAGCCCCAAATCCTGATTGATAAATTATTTTGGAACTTGTATCATCTGCCCTTCTCACACACATAATCTCTCCTCTAAAGGGGCATCTGATGTAAAATATTTTTTGTAGCTACTGATTTAGACAGCATCAACCAAACCAATAAAACCGGAGTAGCTTGTTCTGTGCTCTGAACTTCAAATGACTGATTTCTGCTCTGGAATTCCTCCTTTACACAGTGTATGGGACATAGGGGGCTTGCCCTTCTAATTTCACATTAATTCCTTCCTATGGATGTGATCTTATGAAGAGCAAACCAGCAAGAAAATCATAACTGCCTGCAAACTGTTTGACATCCTTCTCTATTGATATTGCTATTTGTTAAAAACAAATAAAAAAGAGTGCAAGAGAAGAGAGTTCTTTAATAAATGAAACTGTTAGAGCTCTGAGGATGATTCATCTCACCTTACTCAGGTACAATATTCATGGAACTGATCAGGATCCTTTTTGTGAACAGCAGCACGTGGATTTTATTTTTGTTGTTTCAAATATAGGTGAGATGAATTTCACTAAAGACTTCAGTACATCTAGAAGTTAAACTCCATGCTCACTATAGCTCTTTGAATCAAATTCTACATCATGAAGGCATCAGGATCAACGTTTTCTTCCTGACTGGTTTTATCTCTTTATTTTAAATTATGAATAAAGCAGATTTTTAGGAATTTAGTGGAAGGTTCTAGCAGATCCTAGATTGGCAAGGGACTAGGTAAATGACCAAAGATATGTTTTAAGTTAATATGTAAAATGAGCCAACAGTTTTATCAAATAGTTCATGTCTCCAGGTGTGTGGAGTTTTGTGTGAGGATAGATTCATATGCATAAATAAAAATATAAACATTTATTTTAGGTTATTTACTCCTTTTCCTTCTCTTTTTCTTTTACCTCCATGGTGGAGTTATATTAGAAGATAAATATTATAATGTTCATTCGGTGTATTAGCATATTGTTTTGTTTTTAATGGAGTAAATGTTCTTGCTTAGACTATAAAGCAACTGATATGTGTAAATCCTGTCAGAGTTCCTTATCAGGAGGAAAACCAGAATTCCCATGGCCTCCCTAATTTTAGTGATTGGTGGTTGTTCAAAGTGCCCAGTTGACATTCCAAGGGGCCTTTGCCTGTGCTTATTTGCAGAGCAGGAGCAATTCACATGGGTGCAACTGGGGTTTCCATACCCTGGGCGTAGCTACACTGAGGTGGGAAGGGAGTCCAGAGGAACACGTGAGAGAAACAAACTGCAGGCACCCTGAAGTTTGGGATGGTTGCAAGATTTTTTGGGAGTCTGGAGAATAAAACTGCCTAAACTGTTTTCTTGACTATGAATTTGGAGGATGTTTCTCCCCACACACTTCCCACTCCCTTTTCAGAATTAATTCCTATACAAAAAGGCCACGTTTATGAGCAGTTTCAGTACCACTGCCAGGTAATGGTTCTAATTCTTACTGGGGAGCACAGAGAGTGCTGCAGTATCGCAGAGACCACAGTGTGGCAACTGTGGACTTTTCAGAAACGTCTCCTGTCTGTGGGAGCAGGTCAGCTGCTGCTGCTGCTGCTGCTGCTGCACAGCTCAATTCCCACAGCAGTCAAATGTCTGCAGTAGTCGTGGAGGGGGCAAGAGAAAATGTCTCCTTTGGTTTTGAATTTCCTTGGAAGGGGAAAAGGGTTCTTTTGTTTTCTGGGTGGGTTTTTTTTCGTTGTTGTTGTTGTTGTTGACTGTCACAAATTTGCTGCTGCTTTATTTAATATGTTTGAGCAACAACCCTGTTTGTACTTTGCAGTTGCACCAGAGATAGCAGTGAGCAGAATTCAATGCCTTGTATTAAGGATGGCCAATGAATATTTATGATAGACCTAGGGAGCCAGTAATAAAAATGAAATCAGCATGATGCCACTAGATCCAAATCTTTGATCTCTGTTTTAAGAGAAAATACAATAAAGCAGGGGATAATGGACTCATTATAATGGAATGGTTAGTTATGGTTACTTAGGGCAGCGTGAATAGGTGGCATTACATAAACTGCTCTAGTCCAGGATTTATGATCCAGAAATGTGTTTCAGGCACTGAGTTCCTACAGAAAACGTCAGTTTATCATATTGTTTGGGTTTAGTCGGTCCAAGCACAAAGAATTAAAGATACCTCCCTTTCATATACCAGGATTGGGCATGCTCTTGCCTTACCAGGGAAAGCAAAAGCACTAAGAACCAACAAGGCCCTTCTACTCGATCTCTTTCTGTGCTTCTGCTCCTCATCCATCACCCTGTGAGCAGGTAGAGGGAGGGCTGGGCATTGCAGATGGGTGGAAATCAGATTCCACTCCCTGCCCAGGCTGTCCTGCCAGATACCAGATGTGAGGGGACACTTGGGGTTGTCAGGAGAGAGGGGACAGCTGCTGGTTTGGCATCACCAGGAGCACGCAAGGGTGGTGGCTGGAGATGTGTGCCACAGCTGCATGCACCCACATCCACCAGGAGCAGGGAGAATCTCCTGCAGCGTGCTGAGACAGCTCCCGGGAAGCCTAATGAAGGAGCTGGTATTTGACAGGGATGGGGAGCAGGAGTAAGTGAGCTATTTTTCTTTTTAATGGTCGCAATTACTTGCTTAACACCCCTGCCACACTAAGCAAGACGCAGAGGAGGGTTGATTCCAGGCCATAGATGAAAGCTGATCCCGAGGTCTCTGTCTAGCCAGGCAGGAGGAGGAAATGGAAACTCACTGTTTTCTGATTCGTTTCAAACTGATGTAATTTCTAAGGGACTTCATCACTAATGACATCTGGCAAGGGATTAGTCTGTAATGTGGCCCATCTCTTCCTTCTCCCCCTTTTCAAGAAAAAGAAAATATATGCTATATTGAACTTCAGAAAACAGCTATTAAGCAACCACAGCAACTGCTTCTGATAGGATTTTTTTTTTTTTTTTTTTTTTTTGTCTGATGAGGATTTTACCCAACATGTTTGGCCTTGGAGGAGTGCCTGGATGGTATTGCCAGCTGGAATTGTCAGAGCTGCTTTGTCCTCTGTCCCAGGAAAACAGAAGCCTGGCAGGCTCACTCTCGCTCTTATTTCATATCCCTGCTTAGTCAGAGTTGCCAGCCCCAAGCACTGAAAACCCTGAGTCAGGCCACAAACAAATCACGAGATTTGGCTTGAAAATCATGAGATTTTTTAATTACAAGTAGTTTATTTGGGATTTCTCTGAATCTTTAGAGTGTCTGTTCTTCCAATTTTATTGTACAAATCCCAGAGTTCGAAGTACGCTTTGTTGAATTATGCATGTGTTTATTTACTGAAATAAAAGCCAGGTTCATTTATGGTTACCTGACCTCTGGAGTTCATGGGGAAAAGACCAGAATACCTAAATGATGTGTGATGACCAGGCTGCTCAGTGAGGGGCCTGCTCTGGAGCTGGTGATTGCCCTGAGGATTATGAGCTTCATTTTCTCAGTGTCACTTTGACCCGCAGGCTTTTTGCAGAGAGCCTGGAAGTGTTCCTTGCAATGAACACTTTGTGCAGGTTGTGCCCTGTTTGCCTCCCAGCAGCTGTTCCTGGGCAGCACGTGAGGCCCCATTAAACCCTTTGCTCCCCACTCGGAGTTCACACGTGGGGATCCTTTCTGCTGCCAGGGGTGCCAGCAAGAAGCACTGCTGGCCCTCACCTGGGGGATGGGAAACATGCTCAGCAGGCTGGGTCTGGTGTCGGTAACCCCAGGTACAGAGCTGTCACTGGGGGCTGGGGACAGGGCCTTGTCACTCCGAAAATGGCTTTTGGCAGACTTGTCCAAAACGTTTTGTCTCCAGTTACTGAGCAGTTACACTAGCAAAGTCTCCTTATACTCCTTTTTCCTGCAAGCTTTTTACCCTTACCCCACTCTTTTTTTTTTTTTTTTAGTACTTTTCTCCTCTTTCTTGTAAAAAACTCGATTTTTTGGCTCCTTAGCTGTCTACAGTAGCATTTGTGTCCCACTAGCCCTCCACCCAGTCTGCCTGTCTCTGCTGCAGAAGAAATTTAGATAACCTCGACTCTTAGGTCTTTCAGTTTTAAGACTCCTTACTGCTTCCAGGGGAACAACAAGCTTCCCTTGAACCAGGTGTTTTCTCAGCTGTGACCAGTTAGAGGTTCCCAGCTCTAAGGCTCCTCCCAGGCCGCTCTACTGGGTGCAGTTTAGCACTTTAAGAAACCAAACTCTTCTAAATATACAAATATTTGACTGCGGCTCTAAAAATAAAAATCTTTGCATTTAAACAAATGCTGGAAGCCCTGCACATCTTGGGAAGTTCTTCTTTTACAGTTTTTTCAAGGGGGCTAAAAATGTTCCTGGAGAATACACTGTGCAGCCTGAGTATTCTTAATTTTGTGAGGAGACCCACATTAGCTAGGTTGCTTTTGTGAGGATGTAACAGTGGTAATTCACTGCTAGGAATAAAGTGTGTGCTGGCCAGTAAATTCACCCTGGATGGCAGAGAGGATTGTTCTGGTTATACGTCACAGTCTTAATTAAATTTGTCCTGGTTGTTGCTGGCACTTTGTATAGTCATGATAATTCCCACAATAAAACTGACCATAAGGACTTAGAAGGGGCCGCTTGAAAAATGGAAGTTGAACCATTTCTTCTGTTCCTTCATATTTAAGTATTCTTGCAGCAAAAACCATCATGCCTGGGAAAACCTCAGATTTTATTGTTTGACTTCGGATTTTTCTTCTGTGTGTGGAAATGTTTTCATGAAGAACAAAACCCAAACAGCCCAAAACATCAGCCAGAACAGCAAGTTTAGGAGATTACTCGGGGTTGGGGTGTGCTTAGACAGAAATGAGTAATCTGTATTGCAGAAATCTGGGCAAAGTGGTACTTATTTGTGCCTGTGTAGGGCACCAGGTGAGAGCAGTGCTGGCTGTGTGTGGGCACAGGGCTGGGAGGTGGCAGCTGAACTGGCTCCTTCTGGAGTCCCACCTGATGCTCAGTGAGGCTGCTGAGAAGGGGTTGCTGTCCCCAGTGTGGTCTGCAGGGAGTCACTCGACTTAGATGAAGCTGTTTATATAAAGAGATTATTTCCATACCTGTGATACTGAAAGAGCTTGTTTTAACTCAGTAGCAAATTCTAGCACTCTAAATGCAGGTCTTTTACTTCCTTTTTTTTTTAAAAAAAAAAAAAAGTAAAAAACCCCAGGAAGTCAACTATTTGATATATACTTTAATTCATCATGTATTTAACCTAATTTTAAAACTATAAACAATTTGAAGCTAAAAAACCAATTCCTTTGTCTCTTTAAACTATCTCTCCTATTTTTGCACATACTTTTCCCTTTTTCTCTGTTTTTTTCCTGATTTTTAGCTGAAGAAAGAGTTTATTTGGGAGCAGGAAAGGAAATATTGCTGGAATAATGTTTTCTTTTGATCTGCCCCACAGTTTATGGCTTCTGTGTCTTAAGTTCAGTACTTTGATCACTGTCTGTTTTGCTGCTAAGCCCTATGCAGTGTGATTTTACTATTGAGCCTGCCCCCTGCAAGAACCGTGAGGCAGTAAAATCAGAGTAAATTAAAATACTTTTCTCAAGCCTCTTCTGCATGATTCTCAACTCTTGATTTCGCAGCTGAAAAGTGGCTGCTTCCCTGCCGCTGCCGTGCCCGTCCAGCTCCATCTTCCAGCAGGGGCCTCCAGAGCCACAGGAGGTGGCAAAGCAGCACCAGGCAGCTGCAGCCCTGTACAAAGGGGCTCTTTCACACGCGTTCCTGCTAGGAAAGCACATGTGCAGCTAAAACAAGTTCCACTGCCCATCTGACTTGAGCAACAACCACCCTGGGGAAGCTGTCTTTTTTTTTTTTTTCCTCCTTTTCCTGAGATTGGTCAACAGATATATTGCCCTAATGCTTGTTTCTGACTCGGTGAGCGTTGTGTTTAGGCTCAGAACTTTGGTAATTCTAGATGTTTTTTTGTGGTGAGGAGGGTTGCTGAAGGACAAGGGAAGGGAACTGACGTTCCCCCGACAGGCTACTCGAGCACAGCGTTGCCTCTTGCCCTGAGCTTGCTGCACAGCGAGGTACCACCACCGTGGGCACGTGGCAGTGCAGCACAGGGTACTTCTAAGTAGCACAAGCTCACTCCCATTTCGGGCTCCTCTCCAGAGGACTGAGTGACTCACCTTGAGAGAAGGTCTCTCTGAAAGTGGAAGCAGGACTTTGCGTATGACAGTGCAGAACCTCGCAGGTTGGCAGGGCGCCCGTTTTCTCCTCCCTAAATCAAGGAGTGTGCTCCTGGGCTTTGTGAATGAAAGATTTGTTGGGGGAAAAAATGGCATGAAGTCTTTAAAAAAATTAATTTATTAAGCTTGGCTTACTGTATAAATTCTTGTTCTGAAGTTGGCTTCTATTGGAAAAAACCATGCTTTTAAAAATTTGCTGAAATGTTGGCATACACGAAAAGAGTCGCTTCTTGAGTTGTACAGACTCCAGAGATTCTTCCTGCTGTGTTGGCCAACCCGATTTGCAATGCCTGTTCTCCTGAAGGAGGATTTCTGGGTCAAGGTGGCTCCAAAAATCTGCAACCCAAGGGGGTGATCCAACAAAAGACAAAGCAGAGGGGCCTGTATGGAGCACCCTCTCCTACAAACGTGCCTGTGGCACACAGGCACTGCTGCCCAGCGTGGGTGGGGTTTGTGTTCCAGCTTCCAAGGCAGCCAGGTGGATATTGGTAGGAGACCTGGGGCGTGTGTTAACCCCACACTTCTCCCAGCACCTGGCTGTGATCCGTGGCTGTCATACCTGTGGAAAAGTTTATATCTGTCATACCTGTGGGGATGCAGACCTGCAGATAGTGACACTGGGAGGGACCCCCGTGCCTGTAGGGAATCTGGCTCTCGTCTTTGACACGAAGAGGAGCATGTTTTATCCCCGACAGCCAATATATATCCATTATCGAATACCATTTGCCTTGTTTGCAGAAAATCCCTCCAGATGACAATGGAGGCACTTCAAAACCCACCTGGACGCGTTCCTTTGTCACTAAGGCAGGGAGCTGGACTGGACGAGCTCCAGAGCTCCCTTCCAGCCCTAACAATCCTGGGATTGTGTGAGTGATAAGTGCGGTGAGCACGCATTGGACAGGAGAGGCTGGTCCCCAGCCCTCCCCAAGTGCCAGGAGGGTGATTTGGGTGAGAGCTGGGCCCGGCTGGGAGCAGGACGGAGCAGGACGGAGCAGAGCGCTGCCCCAGCGCTGCCCCAGCGGTGCCCGGCCCCGCGCAGCTGCGGTGCCCCGGGGCCGCTCCCGCAGGGCAGCGCGCTGTGCCGGGGGGATGCGGGCGAGTGCAAAGCACCGCCTTCCCCCTTTAAAATTGGCCCCCGTGCTGTAATCGCCTTTGCCCGGGCAGCGATTTAATGAGCTGTTTGGGCATGTGACCGCGGCGCATGTGAGCGGGGCCGCCGGGGGAGGCGCGGGCGCTGTTATGTAATGGGCGCAGTGTCTGGCTCCGTGCGGCGGCCCCGAGCCCGCGGGGAGCGCGGCCCCGCCGGCAGGAGCTGAGAAATGGCTCCCGAGGTTCCTGCGGGGCTGGATTTGCATGGAGCACGCATCCCCTGCGCCGCCCGGGGGAGCCGGGAATTGCGCCTTATGTAACGCGGCGGGAGCGGCACCGGGGGACAAACAGAGCCCCCGCTCCTTCCCCGCTGCCCCCGCCTCGCCGCAAGAGCACGGAACTGCGTTTTATTTATTAACTCGGCCCTCCCCCGCTTTGCCGCCGCCTCGAGAACGGGTTCTGCAGGCAGCAGAGGTGCCTCCCCGCGTTTGGGGATGCGGGATTTGGCACAGGATGCTGGAGTGCAGGCGCTGAGGTTTGGGCGTGCAGGTGGCCTGTGAGGAGTTTCCATGAATTATTTTGTGTGTGACTCCCCGCTGGCATTGCACAGGGGTGCCTCTGTGAAGCTGCAGATGTTCTTGCCATCAACCTCTCACCTTTTACCCAGTTATCTGCAAAAAAGAAAGAAGGTCCTTTGGCTGTGAGGAGGAAAAAAAACCCACCAAATGTGGAGCATCTGGGGCACCTTTAAGTTTAAGCAACAATTTTTACTGATAACCAGCTGAGGAGCAAATTGACATAACTGAAAGAGCTGAAAGACAGAGAAGTGCTTTCCCCATCCCCACCCTGCAGCATTCACCATTTCTCCAAAGTACCATTTGAAATCCCATCCCTCCTCCTCTGATGGAAGCTAATGTTCATTGTCTTGCCCTTGAAAAGAATAATAGTGCTGCCCAGGAGCTGTGAAGAAACCAAACCCTCCAAAATTTTGAGCTGTATTAAATCTCCCCTACTTTCTAAGGGCCAGAATATACTGCTTACAGGCATTCTGATTGCATGGCAGTCAAAACATTTTCCTCTTAAACATTTCCCCTGCCACCACTACAGTAAGAAAATAGCCCTTTATAAAGCTGTGCTTGCAACAAACTCCAATGCTGTTTGATAAGAGCAGGTGTACTGGTTGTGCATCTGGGGAATATTCAACAAATAATATCACTTTATATGATACACATTATATTATCCTGTATTTATTGGATTTCCAAGAGGAAGTTATTGTTAGAGTTGTTTTTGTATTAATAAGCATCACAAAGTGTTGGGTTTTTTTTGGTGGTTAGGAGGTTTTTGTCTTCCCTTCTGTTGCTCTTCCTCTATTCATTCACTTCACCTCTCTATACGCAGCAGACCCATGTTTAAATATACATTGTTATGTATAGTTACATAACCCTGTCTTGCAAAGAGCTGAAAAATGATCCCTGGCTTTATCTTCTGACTATTTTTTAAAAGTAACAGGTTTTGTGTATAATCTAGCACAGTCAAAAGACAGAGGGAGGCATGCTGCTGCTACATAAGGATCGTTTTCCACAAATCAGAACAATAATAATAGAAATTATACCCCAACAAATATCATATGCTGTGCTTTTGCTAGCCAGTGAGTCTTAAAACCAGAGAGTATAAATGTGTTTGCTAATGAGTGGATACTGAGTTGATTTAATGAGTTGGTGATGCAGTTGGTGACTGCTCATTATCGTCAGGGAATTTAACTTGCTGCGGCAACTCAGGAAATAAATGAGTAGAGCTCAGACTGGACTGTGCTGTGAGCAAAATGAGAACTTTTCCTCACTGTAGCTTTAGGAGTCTTTGGTTTTTCCTGCTTCATATCAGCCATGCTGAGCTGTGTTTCAGGTCCTTTAGCCATCCATTGCTGATGCTTCCAAGGATAGGTATGGAAGTGGTGCCAGACCCTGCCTCTCATGAGCAGAGGGAGTGCCCAGACAGGTAAACAGATTCAGAGGTCTTGACAGCTGGAGATTAACAACAGGCCTCCTCTCAGAATAAAGGGCCATTCTTCTCCCAGGCTGTGGAGAGGGAATATTAGGACTCTGGTTATCATCTAACAGGCATTACAGAAGATAGAGGAGCTCCAAAGGTGTGGAAAGCTCTGACTACAGCCTGAGCATGTCAGGTTGCTTATGAACAAAAGCATGCCAGGAGTCCTGCTTGACTCTGCCAGTGCTAAAAGTGTTTGACTGGTCAAATGGAAACACCTTATTCAGGTACCACTTATGGAAAGAAAACAGCAAAACTCTTCCCATTCTGTAGCCTACATTTTGTAGGGCTTCATTCCTTAAATACCAATGTGCCCTCCAAGCTGTGGGTTACTAGGTACTGCAGAAGCACAGCACATAAAGAATGGCATTTGTTTTATTTTGGAGTTGTTAGAAAATCGGTGTCCCTGTAGGGTATAAATAAAGTAGAAGAAGGTTTGTGTGTTTGTGCTTCAAGGCAAAAGTTCTTTATCCTTAAAATATACAGTTACAGAGAAAACTGATTATTTTTTCCCCTCCTTGGTTCAGAGTTTTAGAGTCTGGTTCTGATTGCTCGTGCTTTGCTGCTATTGCCTGATTTTTACACAGTGCTGGAACTCAGAGATGTATGCAGTAAAACTTTAAAACTGTGTTGAGTTTTGAAAATGTTCACCTGTTTGAAAAAAAAAAAAAAAAGAAAAAGAAAGCCAGCCTACAGAGAGTTTTAAAAATAGCCCAAATCCTCCTGGAATTCAATTACAGATGCCTGCCAGCTGCTTCCCCTGCCCAGGACATGCATTTCTAGTTTCTCTGTTCCTCTGGATGTTCCTTGCAGGGGAACAGCCCGTGTGACATGACTGATGAACAGAGAGATTGGAGAGAGAGGTGCTGGGGTATGGCCCCCTGCCATCCCTCCATCCCACCTGCTGCTTGGGCTGTCCTTTCATAGTCACGATTTGAGCTGTGCGATTGTTGTACAATGTGGATGCCGGCTGTGCGGCCACTGCTGGGACTGGCACTTTATTCTCATGCTATGTGCAATGACTTTTTCAAAAGCTTTTTATTTAGCCCCTGTAGCACTGCGTCTTACAAAAAAAACATTATAAGAATCCCATCTTCTTGGATCTGTATTCTGGCTGAGTTCACAGGCACACATTATGTCCCCCATTTGCTAAAACACCGAAGTGCAGACCCTGAGCTAAACTGCAGGCTTCATTTCCCCTGGAAATATATGCAGATTGTAATGTATTTGCCCATAAGTGCCCATGCTGGATTCTCCCATAATATGGACCTTGCCCTTAAGGAATTGTTTCCAAACTTGTGGTGCAGGATCAAAATTTAAAAAAAAATTAATAAAAGGCAAAACATCAAAACTGTGCTTACTTATTAAATTACATGGACTGTCTTTTGTTGCATATCATCTTTTTTTTGGTCTGGTTGGAGATGATTCAGCTGTCCAGTTGCAGGAGAACATTTTCCAGCAACGTAGTTTGGATGTAATCCTCTTTCTGGTATTGTCCTGTTTTCCCCCCATAGGCTTTCTGTGTGTGCCCATCTGTGTGTGGCAGTGACAGGAGCTTTCCACCCAGTCTGGCTGTCTGCAGGATCTCACTGGTTCTGTGCTGCCTTGCTCTCTTGGGTATCATTTGACTCTTTGATTGGGAAGAATATGGTTTGAGGGTTTGTAGCAGAAATTCATTTACTAATTCATAGGGGAGGGAAGTGGGGGAGGAGAGGGAAGGGAAATAATTCTTTGGTACAGAACAACAATCCTCCAAGGACATAGTTACAGTATTTCTTGTTAAAGTACAACGTGTTTGTTTTCAAATCGTGTAGAAAATGCAGTGATTCTGTGGCTTAGGCTGTTGCCTACTTAGCACACAGCTATGCTGCAGATACAGCTGTTCTGAGCTGAGCAGTCTCTGCTTGATGTCTGGTCCCGCTGATTTCAGGAGACAATTCTTATTCACAGGTCTTCACATAATATGACATGGCTGCCTGAGAGCTGGAGACATGAACGCCCTGTTTGATTTGAGATTTCTCAGTGATTTTTAGTTTTGGTGCAGAGATCCCAGCAGAACTGATTTTAATTAAGAACATGATCCATAGCTCTTAGATTTAATGATGGGATGTGCCTGCTTACAGTGTGCAGTGCTGCCCTGCCTTAGGGATCTCTAGGCTAGTTCCAAATTAACCCATTTCACAAATTAGTTTCACAAGCAGAATTTTGCAGCTTCCCTGTCTGGTGTTGTCTGGTTTTGTGTTTTCTGAGGTTCCTCTCCATAGTGATGCATGGATGCACCCACAGCCTCTTATGAACTGAGGTCAGATTTGGTGTTAAAATCAAGCAGTTCTTTGCTGTTTGATATGTAGATTTTTTTTTTTCATCCTAAGATTTTAAGTCAGGCTAAAGGTCAGTGCTTCCAAATTTTATTTTTAAAGGAGGCTGATACCTGTGCGGTAGAAGTGATGAAGCTGATGTCTGAGAAGCAGAAGTGCACACAGCAAGTCACTGGAGCTGACAGATTTCAAAGGGTTGGTTGTGTAAGCCACTAGCTTGGATGGTTTGATGTAATGCTGTTTCCAGACACTGTGGGGATTGCATGTGCCAGTGCTGGGTGTTGCCAGACAGAAACCACAGCAATTCACCCTCAACATAATTACCACCTACAGCAAGGCTAGCAGCTTTTAAATGAGGAGGAGTGGGATTCTTTATCTAGGAAAACACCAAGGAGTTTATGTCTTTCTGTAAATCCACTTAATCTCTTCATTAGAAGGGCAAGGAATAGTGGCAAACCTCAGCCAACACTGTGCATAATGAAGTATTTTTTAAATACTCCCTTTGATGTTAAACTGTAGCACAGGCAGAATCCAGAAAAATCAGGTGGCGTTTCTTGCAGTTCATACAGCATTAGCAGTGGCTTTGGACATGCAGCCTGGCTCTGTTACATGGGAGGCTTTAATGTGCATTTTGAGTACTCTTCTTCCCTCTCTCTGGGTACTAAAATTAATAATATTCCAAGTATAGCTCTAGCCACTTATAGGCCTCTTCTGGATGGTCGGTTGCTTAAAATACACAGCAATGTTGTTAGAGGGAAAAATGCCAAGTTAAATATTTGTATTTAATTCTTTACTTCCTTTTCTTATCTACTTTAGTAATTCCTCTCATTAATAGATTAAGAAACAAGTTTTCTAACAACTATAGAGCTTGGTTGTGTGTGGATGTCGGGGAATTGTATCCTTCAGGGAGTGCAGACACAAAAAACCAGATGCTTGGGATTTGATTGTTTTGCTGTGCTGGTAGGAGTAACAGATCAGGGGAATGTAAGGTGGCTTCCTCTGCACCTGATCCAAATCCCATTAAAGCCAGTAAAAAGATTTCTAATGTTATTAGAGTCATGATGGGATCACTCCAGCTGCACTTTCCTTGTTCCCTTGCTGCTAGTGTTGCCTGCTCAGTGTTCCCAGTGGGATCAGTCATAACAAGCAGGAAGTTTTGCACCCTTGCCCATCAGGAAACTGGTGTTTACAGGTTTAAAGGTTTCCCAGTCATTGCACCTGCTCCTGACCATTACAAAACTCAGGTAGCTGTAGTAGAAATGCTGATGGGGAGAGCTGCAAGGGGACCTGAGCACCCACAGTGCTCTCAAACGAGCCAAGTGGGCCCTTGGCACTGTGTTATTCAAAATCTGCCTAATTGGTTTGCAGATAGAATCAATTACTTTGCCATTTATGTGATCTGTATTATTCCTTCTTGTAACTGTGGGCACAAAGAAAGCCTGATATTGAAAAAGTGGTCTCTTGTGGCACAGATCTAGGGTTTCAGTCATTTGGATGAGCCCCTTTTGATTTGTGCCATGAAGGGTGAAAGATGGTTCTGTGCTGGCGAAAACTCAGGGTGCCTTCAGTGAAAAATTCATTACAATGCAGGGGAATGCACCCACTGCCAAAAATATTTGACAGAGCATGAAAGGAGTCCACTTTGCTCTGTTAGGTATGTCTGCAAAAAGCTGGAGGGGTACCTGCTATTTGCTTATGAAACATTGCAGGTATGCACATCTGTGCTCAGCTGAGTCTCACAGGCTGAATGCCCCCCTCTGCATCCCACATCAGCTCCAACTTCTTCATTGCTCCTTAGTCTGTAACTTGCAGCTCTCCCAGCCCATTGTTCTGCTGTCCTGCCTCATGGAAGGGTTTGGCCATCACAGCTTTGCATTAAATACATCTATAATCTTGTTGAAGCATCTTAATTAATGGTGTAAGAACCAGCTACGAGCGCCGCTTTTGATCCGTGTGAGCTCCTGGCTGTGGAATATTTGAAATGATCATAAATCCCCTTGGGATGGATTTTTCCTCCCCTGAAACATAACCCCAGCCTCACCTGCACCTGAACTTCTTTTGTGTGTAATTTAATACCAGAAGCAGGAGAAAGCATCTCGAGTGATTTCCTGTGAACCTTTGCTCGAGGTGAAGGAGGAGACAGATGCATTCACTGCCTGAAAAATGGTTGGCTGTTGGATCAATAGATCAGATAGTTTGGTGTGAGGGAGTGAATCTCTTTTGCCACTATTAGAATGGTATGAAGCAGATTTTCTTTTCTCATTGAGACTGTCTGTGTGACAGGTGCAGTGGTAGTCAGGCCAAGAGATGGGCTTGCAGTTGTAAAGCTACAAAATCTCTGGCCTCTCTCGAGGCTGAGGGCATTCAGTAGGCACACAGCTCACTGCCCAGCAGGTACAGTCAGCATCTCCCCACGAAGACCCAGTGCTCTTGGAAGGATGTGGGAATACATTGTAATATCTTATGTGAAAGCTCTGTCCTTCAATGCAATGAGTGTGGGTGATACCATCAGCCCTGTGGTAGTGTTTACAGAGTAACTTGTGCTGTCAAAGGGAAAATTTAAAATAATTGCGGGTTTTTGACTCTGACTGCATCTCCCTCTGCCTGTTCTGTGTTGGCTCAAGTTTGGAGTCCTAATTTAGGTAAATTCTGAAGCAATTCTGCCTACTTGCAGGTCACATTATCATCAGTGCGAGGCAAGGACCATAGCATCTTTCAGAAGCAGACTGTAAATTAAGGCCTACAAGATCTGGCCATGTCCTCTCAATCCTACTTTTGTCTTTTACCTTAGGACAAAAGATTTATATTTGTATGTCACAAAGCAGATCATAGTGGCTATCTCAGAGCTCACTGTTATTTTGCAGTGTTTTTATGAGGCCGGTAGCCTAATGCTGCAAAGTTGTTTGCAATGTTAAGCTTCTATACCTAAAGCAGTGAGGTATCCATGGTAACCGTCTTGCCTGTACACAGTCCCTCGGCAGCCTTTTCACACAGGTCAGAGCACGCACATTCCCAGAAACTGACTCAATTTAGTCTGCCTTAAACACCAGGTAATTTTAAAAAGACACTGGTTCTGACTTTTTTTTTTTTTTTTCCTTTTGTAATAGAATTTTGTTTTAATTAGCCATTCAAGCATTCTGCTAGTGAAAACAAAATAGAACACCTTTGCCACTGTAAATATGTCTGTTGCTCAGACCTATTCAAATTAAACCTAAGTCTTGTGCTAAAAATGTAAAGGGCTTTGCAGCAAGCAAATTCCAAATTAAAGTTTCTGCTTAACACTGCAGAAACATCCTGCTGTGGAGTTTACAATAGCATTTTTTTCATCTGGGTCCTCTGTCAGTACTTGGTATACTCAGTTTCCTTTGACTTCTCTTATAGCTGAGTCCAAGATTAAACTCTGAAAATTACCCTCCTTCCTTCCCCATCTCCTTGTTGATTTGCAGAATACATGTTCATTAAGATGAGTTTCTGTTCTTATCTATAATGATTTTTTGCAGTTGTCTGAGGTTCTTATCTGCATAAACCAAAGCCTGAGGAAAATTCTCTGCAGAACCAGATGCCATGCTTGGAACTTTTTCATCTGCCAGCTTGCTTCCATCTTAAACTTTTCCTGTCCTATTTTTTTGGACATAATTTTGCTTCATCTTGGTTTGTTCTGTCAGTTCCAATGCTTTTGCTGTAGTGAATCATCAGGTGTATTTCTGCTGAGAGTTTGGCTTAGTGACTCAAGTGTGGAGGAGAAGGAAAAGGCTCAACTTTAAGGCTCAACTTTTAACCAGATGCTTCTTTCCCAAACACTCACTTGCCCTTTCCCAGTCTCCTCCAGAGCTGCTTTGTTAAACAAGAGGCATGATTACCAGAGTTACTGAGGGGAAAAAGTTACAAATCAAGTGTCACATGGATTATAATGTGCCCTTGGTACAGCCAGGGGACAGAGAGAAAAATGGCAAATTCAGAGGGGACAAGGAGGAAGAAAAAAGATGGAGGACAGCAAAGCAGGAGAGACAAAATCCAGATCCTCTCCTGGTCTCCTGCATCATCCCTTCTGCACTATATAAATCTGTCAAGCTTTTGGCTGAGTCTCAGCAGCTCATGGTGCCACAGTTAGAATACTAATACTTGCTTTTCTACATACAAGGAATTTTAGGCCACAAAGGGACATTAAGTATGTAGGTGGAGGCATCTGGGTGACACTCAGTCCTTTGCAGTCAAAAAGCCATTTCATCATCAAGTGGACCCACAGGGAGACAGAAATGCACTAATATGTATAGGAAACCAATTTATGTGACAAAGCCTTTGCAAAGTGGTAATTAATTAAAGGAACTAAATAATGGTGATGTTCTGGTCAGTGTTATTTAGGGCTAAATGAGGGATCTGGTGTTCATAGGCTGTCATCAGAACTGAGAAGTCTGATGCTGTGGCTGTCTCTGCCATGCAGTAACATTCTTTAGTGTCTTAGAGGATGAGGTACTTTGGACTTTGTTAGTACAAAACAGAAGAGTCTTCTGTGGGACTGAGAAGGAGAATTTGGAGTCACCTGGCTGAACAAGTGTGTTCCCAGGTCCACACCCACAGAATGTCTCACTGGGGAGGGGAGCCTAGAGCTTCTCTTTCAGAAGATGCCTTTTGTTCAAAAGCTGAAGTGTTTCTACCTGCCGTTGTTTTTTATATAAACCAGTAGTATTTTGCTAAGGATATTTAACAGATAGATGAAATGCAGACCTTGTTCATGTTAGGATTTTAGTAATATGTTTTCTTGCTATGGCAGTTCTGTGTTTAGCCTGTTGTCATCAGGGTTCCAGCTGATATTTTGGGTGACTGTAGTGCTCTGCATGTCTCCTCATCAGAGATTTCATAAAAACTGTTTTTCTCTTGAATCTACATTGGGTTGCACTGTTTTTTGGATCCAATACAAATAGACTTGGTACACTTAATGTTCTCTTTTAAACACATGTGGATTGCTAAAGAGGGTCAGACCAGAGGATTAAGAGTGTTTCTTGCTGTGTGGCCATCACCAGATGCTTCAGAAGGTCTAAGAACCCCCACTGCAGGCAGACTTCAAGTTTTCTATTCTTCCTGAAGTCTTGGGATAATCCTTAACAGTAAGATCATAAATCTGTGGGCCCTAAAGCAAGAGATTTTGTCATCTTTCCCATAGTTGTTTTTTTTTAACGTTTGCTATTGTAACTGGTTTTAGTTGTTGTCTATAGAAATGCCCAAATCCTCTTCTGAGTCTTGCTGAATTCTTGGCCTTGGTGACTTCCCATGGCCATCTAATTATGTGTGGGCTAACAATTACTTCTTTATCACTTTTTCACTGACCCTCTTTACATAACATTGGGGGCCAGTTTTGAGGGGTGGGAGAAGAAACAGGAATTCCCAATCTCCCCATCTCCACCCCATTAAAGCTTTGCTGTACTTTTGCCATCTCTTTTCCAAGGTGAGAAATCTCAATCTGTAGTACCAGAGTTTTTCCATACCTTTGTGTGCTTCCAGCACTTCTCTGAGCCTTCTAGGAAATGGCAACCTGTAGAAAACATAGGACTTAGATGAAACTGTGTCACTGATCTAACTTGCAGCACTAATTTTGCCTATACAATTTCCCACCCTACTCTATGTTTTCACAAGGTTTTTTCCTGCATTCAGAACAGAGAATTTTACCAGTAATCAGAATAGCCTGAGCAGTCAGTTCTGTAGCCCCTAAAACTGTTGGTGGGTTTTGTTTTGTGTTCATTAAAAGCACTGACTTGGTGCCATGCCCATGCAGTTTAATTCCCAGTTACTGGAACTGTAAAGCTCATCTTGGTTTCCATAGTGCTGTTGAGCCCTAATGTTGGGATGTTGCATTGCATTTATCAGAGAGATGTCAGGAGTGGGGATTTCAGTACCCTTGAAACACAGGAGAAAAAAAATCACTGTAACAGGACTTCCAGAGCAGGTTTCCTGCAGGCTCCCAGTCAATCTGTGCTGTACTTAACACCTCGAAAGAAGTCTATGATGCTGTATTTCCGTAGCTACATGCTGTGCATGTAGGAACATTCCAGTGATAATATATTTCTCCTTGGAAGCAATAGGCATTTAGGCATTATAATAGCAACAGCTTCATAATAAATATATGCTAAAATCTGGTATGATGAAATAGCTAATGCACATGTGCTGCAGTCTTATCTGGGACATAAATAACTCAGCAATTTTCACAAATATTAAATATAAAGGGGCAATTTAATATTATGGGTGAACAGCTTGCGTATTAAATTTTATATAAACATGAATCTGCCTTTTAGTAGTGGGAATTTGAAAAGCTGAGACAGGCTCATGAAAATGTGACTTCATCTCCCCCTTGTCTGTACCTTTGAACAGCTGATTTAATTTCAAGCAAATTTTGGTCATTTTTTCAATCAGTTGTAGAGTGGCTTCAATGTTATTTTTTTTCTGTTCAACATAGAAGATTACTTTTTCCTGATCTTGGGAAATTGAGCATTTAGAAATTGTTGTTGCTCCTGAAATAAGATGACAGCCAAGAAGCTATTGAGCTTGGTGTGACAGCGAATATACCTCTGAAAGTTATTAAAAACAAAATGTTACTCTCTTAACAACAGTTATGAAACGTAACAGTTTCATGCAGCAACTTTGGCTAATAGAAATAGTTTATGAACCTTCTGCTGCAGTGTTGCACAAAGTCAGAGTTATTTCCATGGCAGTCTTCAAAGGATGTTATTGGGTTTATTTGTTTGAACTGATGAAATTTTAGACTCCAAGAGTGAAAAGCTAATATTGGGCTCTAGTTTAAAAGGGAGGATTGAGAACTGCTTTGGAAACAGAGAGGTTTTTCCTAGTGAAAGTTGTCTTCAAAAATCAGAATGTCTGTCTGTCATTGGAAGAGAAGCTCTGTCAAAAAGTTCAGATATGCCAGGAAAGACCAGCTCCAACACCGAGTCACTGCAGGTTTGTGAATCAGTGGGTAAAATCCAGGATAATCCCTCAAGGAGCCTGGAGAGGTGCTTAGCCTCCTCACTAATTAATGACATTAATGGGAGGTGAGGTAGCCTGGCCTAGCCCAGGCTCTGAACCAGGACATGATTCCTGATTCCTGGGGAATAAACCTACCCAAGGCCTTTTTTCCAACCTCCTGAGGAACTCAGCACTGGGGAGGGTTGTCATAGAACCCAGCTCTTCTCTCTGGCAGCACAGCCTTTGCCAGGGCAGGAAAAAGAGCTTAGATCTCGAATGATGTTTCAGCCACAAGATTATCCATTTCTCATACTTGATCAAGGAATCTTTTCCTTCTAGTGTGGCCTTACCTCCTAATCCTGTATTGCCATTAATTCTTAGTGACCTGGGAGTGGATTTGCTGTTTGAGGAAGAGGAGATGTAGCTCCTTGTGGTGACAGCCAAGTGTCAGCAGCTGTGTCCTTGCTGAGAGTCAGCAGCAAGGATCTGACAAAAATCAACATATCTGCCAGAGGAGTTTGCTTAATATTTATTTGATATTTGCCACCTCTGGCAATCGAAGTCATGAGTCAGGCTCCTAGAAATGATGAAACTGCTTTGGTTTGGTTTCTTAACAATCAAAATCCCATCCACATATTTTAGGGGTTTTTTTCTTTTTTTTTCTGGCCCTCTGGCTCTGGCCACACAGATTTCACATTTCCAAGTATTATTCCCAGGGCCAGGAGGAGTAGAAATTAGCGTGATGGTGGGGTGGTTGTTTCTGTTCTGGACTTTTTTTTAATATAAACTGGAATTCTCGTACAAGCACAAAACTTTAGGGGCTGAACTTCAGGTGCCAGCTATCATGAAAAGGATTATACAGTTGGGAAAGTTGACATGAATAGAAAATTCCCAATCAAACTTACTGGAAATTTATTCAAGCTGCTACTACTACTTCTTCTTTTTTTTTTTTTTATAACTGGGGAACATGAATTATAAATATTTTCAAATTATCCCTGTCAAAATGGATTGCTAATAAAGCACTAGACTTGTAGTGTTGTCTAACTTTGCTCTACTTTTCTGTTCGTCTGAAATGCCACCTAATTTCGTAGATGTCGTGGAATCAGTGCAGGAGCTGGCTTTGTTCCAGGTGGGAATTGTTCTCCTCTGCTTAGAAAAGGAGGATGCTTTGTTTTCTCTGCCGTGCTGTGCAGCACCGAGCGAAGGGACAATCTGCCCATCACTGCAGTCACCACTTGGGACATCTCCTGCTCTATCAACCCCACCTAGATTATTTTCTGGAGCTGATTTGTGCTGGTTTTGCAGCAAGGTGGATGCTAAGACAATGTTTCCACACACCACTGATAACACTTTAAATACTGCTGCTGGCCTGAACGGCTTCAGGGTTGGTTCCCTTGGGCCGTTCGTGTTTTGCTGCGTGGATGGAAGCTGCTGGAATGTTTTGACCAGCTGTTTTCCTCTGCAGTGGCCACAAGTATATTTGAAGACTTTTTTTCCTCTTAATGCCTGAAATCCAAGAAAACAGCAACAATTTGGTGTCTGTTTCCATCTAAGAATGCAAGAGGCGTTTCTCAGAAGCGTCAGGTGTGTTGATCATTTTGTCAGGCTGGCTTCTCAGGGCACTCTGGATACAGGATTGCTGATCGTTGTCCAAAGCATGTCTTTAAATCATGGAAAGACAGAATCTGGCAGTTCTGTTTGTTGAATGTAGTGGTGTTCAGGCAGAGGTGAGTGGCACTGGAGGAAAAAATATTTGGTTTTGACGTGGTCTTGGGATTGTTTTGAGACAATTCATATGCCCCTTGGTTATTTTGCAAGAATGCTGAGAATTAGTTTCTTTTAATATCACTTTTTAAAGAAAAAGTAATACAGACATATAGACCATTCCTAACAGAATAATTCATATTAACTGTGAACATTTTTATTTGTTGGAGAAAGTGACACAGTTTAATGACATGTACACAGCAAAACTACAAACCATTGGGAACCAATGAGAAGTACTCATTTAGTATTGTGTTAGTACTACCCATGACTTGTGTCAAATTAAAAGAAAAATTTCCAGAAGCCTGTAACCTGCAAAATAATTCTGATAACCTGGTTTATGAAATGCATGGGTTCTTGAAAAGGTAAGCAATGACACAAGTACAGATTCTGAATTTCTGAAGTGTCATCATCAGTCTTTAGGGTCTTTAGGGTCTTTCTCACTGTGGCCTTGCAGTGCATGAAGGGAGCCCACAGGAAAGATGGAGAGAGACTCTTGGCAAGGGCCTGGAGTGACAGGACAAGGGGGAATGGCTTCACACTGACAGAGAGCAGGTTTAGATTGGATATGAGGAAGAAATTGTTCCCTGTGAGGGTGGTGAGGCCCTGACACAGGTTGCCCAGAGAAGCTGTGGCTGCCCCATTCCTGGCAGTGTCCAAGGCCAGGCTGGATGGGGCTCTGAGCAAGCTGGGATAGTGGAAGGTGTCCCTGCCCATGGCAGGGGTTGGAACTGGATGGGCTTTAGGTCCCTTCCAACCCAAACCCCTCTATCATTCTTTGATTTTGTGATCCTTACTAGTAGACAAAGAAGAAGTTGAGAAATCAGTGGAACTGGTGGCAGGTAAAAATGAGCAGAAAAGTGAAATACAGGAATGCCTTCTGAGCCAGTTTTAAAGCCCTGAGCCAACAGGTGAAGACTGTGCTGTATCTGATCCAAAGCAGGGCAAGCACTGCATCTGCAGAGCATCCCTTAGCTAGTAAATCGGTATCTGTAATGCTCTGGCTTTGAAGTTCAACATAATAGCAATATGGCAAAAGACAATAATGTAATGAAATTGGTGTTTGGCCACTTCTATTATTTTGCCTTGCTACCTGTTTCAAATTGCTCGTAAAACATCAAAGCACAGTAGTGCTCATAAGTATGCATCTGGAAATTAAGTGTCTGTTTTGGTAAATATTCACATTAGGGCACTTAGGGGTAATTTTTTTTTCTTGCAGAGCATGAGGAGTTCCACACAGAAATCCTGTTAACAAATAATAGGATTTGTGTGCACTACTCCCTGTGCATCACTTTGAAAGTTTACCCCCTGCAGCATAAGAGTTAGATAATTTCAGTCTTTGAAAATTGTGCTTCTCAGATCTGGTCTTTTCCTACAGTCTGTTATTGATGGTGCACTCATAAATGCTTCTGAATAATCGTGATCAAATCATACATTGTTTTCTTTTGGTGCTGGAGAACTTGAGTTATTGTGTGTCTCAGTGCTTTGTCTTGTACCGGAGGAAGTCTGAAAGGAGAAATTACAGAGGTGCAAACATGACCTGGTTTGTAAGTGCACAGTTTATATGCACAAGTGACAGATCTAAACAATAATATTTGCCCACATCAAAGACCTGTTCTCTCTATATATATAAATGCATATATACATATCTAGAGATCTGATATTTGAACAAAAAAAAAAGACATTGAGCAGCTACTAATACTTTATGGCCCAATAGAAAAATCATATATAATTACAAATTCAAACTGTGTTTTTCAAAGTGTTTTCTTCTCAGTCCAAGTCTGAATGCCCCAATGCTGAGGTTTTTCACTAACCCAAACAATTTTTCTCTCCTGCTGTATTCCTGGTGGAGACACTTCTTAGCGGTACTGCCAAAAAAATCTTTCCCTCAATATGACACTTTCCTGAGTTTCTTCAGGGTGTAAGATTGGACAGTTATCAGGCAGAACCTGTGGGGTTTTTTGCAGTGTATCCAGTATTCTTTTCCCTATCCATATTGAAAATGGACTGGCAATAGCAGTTGTTTTGCAATAGTTTGGCCCTTAAGCTTCCAGCTTTCTATGGAACCTGGAACTGCAAAGGAAAGAAGAATTGAAAAACTGCTTAAAAAATGAACTCCTTCTTAGAACAACTATAGTTTGGTTTTGGAGAAGGTCATGCTTGGTTTTATTTATCTGAATCTGTTAATGCATCTCTGCATTAGTTACAGTCTCAAGTTTATTGGTTAGTATTTGTGATGTAGGCAATTTGTATTGAGACAAGTGGGATTCCTCCCACTTTTGTGTAGGATTGAACAATGGCACATTTTAAATGTGGGGTGTCTCTGCCTAATGAGAGACAGCTGAGAGGTGTGGGTGGCCAGCTCTGCTCTCCTAAGAGAACTGTGTCATGAAGTCTGGTGCATATTTTGGGTTGTTTTTTTCTTTTTAGACTTGGATAAAACGCTTTTGCCTGGCAAAGTGTGTGTCTGCTCCTTCTCCTACTTAAGTTGCTGGCAAATCTCCTGTTGATTTTAGTGGAAGCAGAACTGGACAGCAGCTGGACCCAACTTCATATTTAAAAGTGCTTTTTTCCCTGGGGTGAATAAACTCCCTAGTGTGCAAATAACTCTGCTGTTGGGTGTCATATTTTATTGGTGAAAATATATGACTTTCAGCTATCAGTTGGCTATGAAAACATCTTGTTGCAAAAAGATCAAAACCAAGAAAAAGCTCACTCTGTGTAAAAGCAAACAAACAACTCCCCAAAACAAACAACTTCCCCCAATTCGTGAGCCCCCTGGAAGTTGCTGGCATCATGAAAACAGAAATTTTCCACTTTGTGGACATAATAGGAGTCAAGACTCCAGGGCTGTCTTCCAAGCCCGTGCTTGTGCAACACCGTGCGTGTGGTAGCCGTGGCCTCAGCTGATCCCTTTTGGAGATGGGGAGATTTCTGTGTCATCTTGCATTTCAAGAGCAGGTTGAATGATAATTTAAAGGGTTATAAAACCACGCGTAGTATCTTCACAGAAGCCACTTGCACAAAACTCCTTCTCCCACCATATTTTGTCTCCAAGAGAAATAAGGGAACAAAATGGGTGAAAAGCAACAACAACAACAAAAAAAACCAAAAGCCAAAAAGGTCATCCTGAAGCAGGCACTCAGACCAAGCAGAATAGAAATTTCATTTATAAATAATGACAAGAAACATGTAGAAGTAGGTGTCTTTTAAACAGCCTTCATAGAAAGCCAGGCTTCTAACCTCATCTATATTTACTACAGGAAAAGGTGGCACCATGTCTTCATAGATTATGTGAGATGACATATTTTTGTCACCCAGCTTGTTCTCCTAATGTAGACCACAAGATCTTCAAATAGTTTCTGTCTGAGAAGCCACCTAGTCGTGGTTTAGTAACTGCCAGCAGTACAGACTATCACACCTCTTCTTAAGCTGTTCCAATAGCTAAATGCCACTACTGTTATATAAAATAAAAATAAAGTTCATAACCCACAAACTGAATAACCCAGCTGCCTCTACCTCTTTTCAAGCTGAATTTCTCTGTTTTCAGCTTCTCACCAGCATGTCTTGCACCTTTTATCTTTAGACTGAAGTCATCCATTATATCAGATTTCTTATGTAGATAGTCAGAAACAGAGTTCATGCTTAGACTGATAAATTCAGTAGATTGAAAGCCTTGAATTTCTGATGAAAAGGCTTGTTTTATTCTGTAATCACTCTCATGGAGCTTCTCCAAACCTGATCCAATTTGTCAGCATTCTTCTTGAACTGTGGACACCAACTTGTGATGTGGTATTGCTACAGTAACGTGCCCCAGCATGTGAATAAGTAAGAGAGTCTCACAAATCCCACATAACAGCTCTTGTTACCCTTTGCAGAATTGTGGGATTTGGAGAGTTGTCATTGTACTGATTTTTCTCCTAGGCCTTTCATTCTTCCCTGAAGTCATGACCTCCTAGAACAGAATCCTCGTTTTTTTTGGTGTGTTCTGTATTTTATTGTTATTAAGACATACAGAGGTTTGGGCATAATGACACTCATATTGTTTGCTTCTAGTCAGTTTAATAAATGATGCCTAAATTGTTAGCGGTGAATTGACCTCATCCCCCCTTTTCTTGTGTGTTCTTTCCAAACACAATTAATAATTATTTTCTGTATTATTTCACTTCATTAAGAAAAGCCCCAAATGAGGCAGACAATACATACTTTATGAGTTTGCCCATTAGAAGCCCATACATTTGTTTATAATTTCTTGCTTTAAATTGCACATTGAATTCTGTCAGTCGCTGAGTTGTTAAGCCATTTGATAACTATCCTTCTGGGCTTACTTAATCAAAAATTTTGCCTTCCAGGATTGTGTCACACTGCACAGTTTATCAAACTTTACCAGAATGATATTTTCATTATTAGCAAAAGCAAAAGATAATCTTCAGAAGTTTCAGAAGGTCTGTTTTGGTGAACCTGTATTGAGGTGATTATTACAACATGACGCCACTATTAGAGCTGCCATCAGTATCAAGTAGCTTCCTTTAATTGTGTGTTAATGGAATGCAAAATCAGCCAGTCCTTTGCCTTTCCCAGAACTCTTATCAAACTCACGGCAGAGAGCTGGATAGCATTAAAAAGTGTAAGAAGTACTCTCAGGTACTTTTGGAAAAGTATCGTTGCATGTGAGATATCTCATAGTTCTCTGGGATTTTGTGTCTCTTCAAACTTTCTGAAAACCTGTATTAGTAGACCAGAGATCCCCAACAGCTCCTCTTTTATACTTGGCTGCACGTTATTCAAATATGAAGATTTAATAAGCCTAGTTTTCATGCCTCTTCCTGGATTAATGCTGAAATACGCTCACAGCATCATCCACTGTATCACAGAAATACTGGTTGGATGCAGCTGCCTTTTCTGGGTAATCACTGATAATCTGAGCATTTCCACTTCATTAATTTAATACAGAGTGAGAACCAGAAGGGATCACCAGACCCTCTAGTTCAGCCTCCATAATGTCATAATTCCAATTCTTTAAGAAGTGTGCAGAGTTATTTAAGGCAGGACAGATAAGTTTTGGTGGTGTAATAGGGAGAGCTGGTGCTGATGCAGGTATCCATGATAAGCCTTGGGTACCTCTCTCAGCCATTGCTTCTTGCCACACCCTTGTGTGGAACCAGCCTTTTGCAGGCTCAGAGAAGGCAAGTGAATAAACCATTGTATTAAGGCATTTAAATCAAGTTTAAAGACCAACGAGTATAATGAAATACGGACTGAGAAAACGTAATTTGTTTGTGTCTACATGTTCCTACTGGAATAATTATTCCCTATTGGAAACTTTTGCCTGTCAATCCCTAGCTATTTAAAACTGCAACAACAATATCCAGTTGTTGCTTTCTTGTGTCCTCAGTCTTTATCCTAGCTTTTGTTAGGGACAATGCAGTGGTATTCATCAGCAACAATAAGACTGTTATGTTTCATTGTGTTTTTTCCAAAGCTATACAATGTTCTAGCCATTATGGAAGGGTTGCAGTCAGCTGAGTGATGTTTACATGCCACTTCCATACCCTAATAAGAGGTATAAAAGAAAGTGTATTGTAGCCAGCAGGGGAGAGATTCAGCTTGGAAGGCCAGGACTTCTGCCTCGTGTAGAAACGCAGAGAGCACTGCACTGCCTAGCATGCTTTATTTTTGGCCTTTCCTTTAGTGCCACGAGTGTCAGTAGTAGCTGCTCCAAACTGCTTATTCATGCTGCTGCTGTGATCATTTGCTTTTGGGCACTATTAATTTTGTGGCTGTGCTAAGTTAGGAATCCATTTCCAAGGACATCAATGGCGTGGCTGTCTCACTTGTCCTGGCAGCAGCCGGTCTCATCCCTGTGATGGGGCTGTTCTTGACTGTGTTTGTTGGCATTCCCATAAAAGCATTCCCACACACCTACACCAGTGGGATCAGCACTTTTTCTGGAAGCAGGATCTTTCCAGCTTTTTCTAGGATGGTGCCTCACAGTCACATGCTGGAGGTGACGGGCGTTTCTGATACATTCCTCAGGCATTTGTCTGGGCATTTCTCAGCCCTGGTTCGTGTGGCTGGGCTCTTCTGCTCTTTGTAGTGGCAGCTCATTTCACAAGACTCATGGAAGTCATATGGCTGCCTGAGGTCATCACAGAGAGGATGAAGATCCCGAGTTTGCAAATATGTGGGTTGAGCCTGGGGGTGCATTTCTGACACAGCTGTCAGGCAAAGCAGAGGTTCCACCACATCTCTGCTTTTCAAACACGGCATCCTTGAGTCTTGACACTTTGGCTTCTGGGAACTATAACTGCTTCTGGATTCATGGGAGGTTGAGAGAGAGCAGGAATCCTAATAATTAAGACTTCTTGAAAGAAGAAATAAAATCCTTATGCCTTAGTTTGGATATGGGTGGAGCAGAATTCCCCTTTCAGTAGCCAATTGGAGAAGCATCTTCATATCCCCTGGTGTCTTTGAAGGTAACGAGGCAGGAGTAAGATCTGAGATGTGCTAGCAGATACTTCCTTCTAGGTAATCAGACCACAGTGCTAAATCACTCAGTTTATTAGTCAAAAGCTATTTTATGGTTTTAAACATTCTTCTTGGTAAAATAAGGGCTGTTTTGGTTGAACAGTAAAGCTTGTGACCACAGGTAGTATTCTTAACTATATATAGATGGCTTTTGGTGTTTCTTCCTGTGACTGCCCTGTGACTGTTTATATAATTTACCATTAGTCATCAACAGACTGCATAGGTTGCTGGTTGAGGAGGTTGACTCAAACTGAGTGGTTAGCCAAGTGCTATTGCAAATGCCAGCCTTTCTGATGAAAAGATCGTGTCTCAAGGCAGTGCTGATTCTGGATTGGGTCCTAGTTGGGAGTTAGGAAGGGTTTCTGCTCTGTGATCCCATTTGTGTGACACAGTGTTATGATTCTTTTATATATACATGCCTGAGAAAGCTTGAAAAGGGACTTCAGCCTTCTTCTCAGTCCATGTTTATCAGTTCTGGTGGGAACTCTTTTTCCATCAATAATATGTTGTTCTTCTTCAGGAGATGAGGAAAATGAGGTTCACTTTGCTGTGAGACACTGGGTATTGGTCCCAGCTAGAGACAGGATGTTGAGCAGGAGGAGCTGATACTCTTACCCATCTTAAAATTGCTTATGAGCTTGGTTACTGTGCCCTGTCCATGCACTCTGGGTTAAACCCCATCACAACCAGGCTGGGAAGGAGTCTGTCTCTGTGAGAGTTCCTCAGAGACTTCTGATTCTTTGCCTTCCTCTGTAGTGCAGAGCGCACTGGATTAAGCTCACCTGGAAAATCCACCCAATAAATTCCCTGTAGGTGATGCTTCTTATTTTTTTTGCAGCTGTCGCGGTATCCCACAGTGGTAGGGAGGAGAAGAGAGATCCAGCAGGCAGGAATTGTGCAGCAAGATTCATTTATTTAATTATTTTACATATCTTTTATAGAATTTTTTCTTCACAGTCTAATTGGTCAAAGGGTCAGCCACCCCTTGGGGTGATTGGCTAAAATCCTAAAACATCCATTGTCAAAATATTTTTCTACTTTACTACAAACAAAGCTCTGCAAGGTTGCAGGTGTTCATAGTTTATAGAACTCTACAAATATCTTCCATGAGAGAGAAAACTATCTCATGGGACTGGAAAGAACTGGAAAGAAGCAAGAAAAATTCTTGCTAGCAGCAAGATTTGTATCCACATGCAGCCATTGTATTTATAGCTTTTGCTATTTTACTGTAGACCTAGTACTTTCCTTGGCTGTTTGAGGCAATTCTGTACAGACTATTATCAAGTGAAAACACCAAAATGTGAGAACTAGGAAAGAATGGCTGGTTGGTGTTGTCAGGCAACACACAAAATCCTGCATTTTGGCACTTGTTTCAGGTGGACAAGGCCATTGTCTTCAAGGCCCATGAAGCAGTGAAGCCCTGCTGTGGTGTGTGGTTGCCACTGGAAATACTGCCAAGTTAATAGAGAAGTGGGAGTGTGAGAGTGTTTGGAACTTGCTTCCCCACTGCCTGCTGTCTGTGGTGGCCACAGAGATGTTTTGATTGAAAAGTTGACTGCTGCACTAATGCGCAGGCACTGGTGAACTGCTGAATGCTGAGAATGCTTCTAGTGCACATTTTTTAGAATTTTTTTCATTAAAACCAGCAGTTTAGTAAAAGCAAGGAAAGAATTGTTCAGTCTTACTGCCAGACTCTTAAAATGACCAATTTTCCCCTTCTGTGTTGAGCACTGGAGACCTTACTTATTCCTCTTTACGAAATCTGAGGTTACACATACGCCTACAGCTGTTGTGTCACCTCCTGCCTCTGTAAAGCTGCGTGTTGACTGCAGGTGTTCTGTGGAGACTGAAGGCAAACTAAAAATGCCAGGTAATTGGTACCCCCGACTCTCAATCCAGCATGTCTTGAGTTGCAGAACACAAGTGAAATGAAAGGGAAGCTCTTCAGAGAGTTGCATGCAAATTTTGACTGGTTGTGGTTTTGGAAGTGAAGGAACAAGGAGATACAGAGAATGCTTTTTAAGCTGTTCTATCAAATGTCATATCTCTGTTTTAATATTTTATGTGATGTGGCTTCTTTCAGATGATCAGCTGGATTATCTGAGATCAGAGAAAAGGGAGTGGTACTACTCAGCTGCAGAAAATAGGAAGAAAGTGCTGCCATGGCAGGGTAGGGCACAGACATACTGACTGCAGAGCACTGGCTATTTGTGGAGCTTGTTTCAATAGACACATTTCACAGATAGCCAGTCAGAATTACTGAGGTGGAGGTGTTTTATTTATAATCAATAAGTTTAAAACAAACTTCAAAAAAAGTTTATACAATGCTATTTTAGAATTTTTCCCCTGGGATTTGTTAGATAAGATTAGATATTTGTTTTCTGGACAACCTTCCTATTTGTGTGTTTACTAATTATAATGGAAAGACCTACTAAATTATGTATCTGTGTTAAACAGCTTGCTTTTCAAACAAAGGAAATTGGCCACAACTCTCATTTCTTCTATTTTTATCTTTCTCTTAAAGGGCAACACTCTAAGGAAAATCCTCCTGTATCGGTACTTTAAAGGGGAATATGGAAGTGGTATGAATGGCCCCCTGTCTGCCAGCTACAGCAAAACTGCACAAGTGGGAGGTAAATCAACACACATCATTTCAAGAGAGCAAAATTAGCAGCACCATTTTTTCTAATAGGCACATTGGACATGCTCCAGGCATTCAGTTGGTAAATAAATCAAACATGTTCTGTAACCACTTAGAAGAGAGGTAGTGTCAGACTCTTCCTATTTCAAGTTGCACACACTTGTCTCAGATTGTGCGTTTGGATGTACCAAAGTAGGTACCAGGAAATCCTCATCCAGAAAATCAGCAAAGCACTAAACTTTTGAAGAGAGATGATGTTGTTTCTGGAGACTAAAAAATTTTTTGATGTTCCAGATCCTTTGTTGATATATGGAAAAGAAAAGATCTAAGGAAAAGCTTGTCACAAAACTACTGGTTAGGCAACAGAACAGATTTTCCTGAGAGGTTGTAGGATGTGTCAGTTCTTGTTACAACTTTGCTGGACAAGACTCTGATGAACCTGTCCTATCTTCCTGTGGGCAGGAAGTTTCAGCAGATGATCTCTGTAGGTCCATTATAATTTTTTGTATCATTCTGCTGTAGAAGCCACAGGAAATTACTTCAGGGTGGTTTCTAGGAAAACCCATAATAAGGGATGTCATTGGAAATGAGGCAGGAGCTGTATAGAGCCAGGTCAAAACTGCATTTTGCATTTTCAGTGCACACTGAAGACATGCCCAGATTTGTCAGCTTTTCCAGATGTTACCCAGCTGTTCCTCCTTAGCTATGTCGATGTAGACACTGGAAATCTTTACAGTCTTAATATCCTATACGCCAAATTTCTCTCCCTAATAAACAAGAGACTGAAGTTTTACTGTTTTTTAGTTGTCTCTAAAAGTTGTGTGTGTATGGCTTCATCACAAAGTCTGAAGCATTTTAATCAGTTTAATCAAAGTAGTACTGGCTGATTAAAGCAGTACTGTATTTTTACTAATGAAGTAGGCGCAGTTACATCTTTAGAGAAGTAAGTATAGCCGGAAAGATGATCATCTGTGATAATAAAAGGTGGTTGATTTAATGAGCTAATACAATTTAGCAAAATTTCTTCAACGCACACCTTTAATTGGGATTAATTCAAGTCTGTGTTGTTAAAGAATGTCATGATGATGATGACGATGATGATGACCTAGGAGTTGGCAAAAGCATTTGGCTGGAAGGGCAGGGTGGATTTACCAGGACACAATTTTTTTGTATAGAAGAGCAGATTTAAAAGTGGTTTCAGAGCACTGACTCTACTCACAGTTTAGTGTATGCAGCAGTGGAATTAAGAAAGGGTTCAGTGAACAAATCAGTGTCATTTCCAACTTATTTATTGTCTGAATATCATGACAGAACAATGGCTTGGGGATTTGTTTTATTTCTTATTCTTTGAGCCCAACATTGCAGTTTCATACAAAACTCTTGTTTTTATCAAAGGGAATTTTGCCTGACAGAATTTCAAAATTAAATTTATTATGATGCTATTGTGTGCTTTATCACTACTGATAGGTTTGTTTTCATATATGTGTGTGAAGCAGACTTGAATGGTATTTGTGTATTTGTCTCATTTGCAGGTGGATTTTCAGGACAAGATGCGGATAAGTCTGGGGTGACCATGTTTGATATCCAGTGCCTCCTGGACAAAGAAGGTGCCTCAGAACTGGTCATAGATGTGATAGTGAACACCAGAAATGACAGGATTTTCTCAGAAGGCATTCTGCTTGGTATTGCACTGCTTGAAGGTGGAAATACGCAAACACAGGTACTTATTTAATGTGCTTATTCACATATTGATTCTCAGATGCATGTGGTCTGGAGACAAATAAAGAGAACCTTTTTGCTGTGAGTCCTGTGAAAAGTTTGTCACTAGAATATGTACCACTGTAATACAAATGTAAATATGCCCTACTGCTATGCAGTATCTCATAGTGGAGGATCTTCAGCAGAAGAAAATGTTTTTGAGCTGTCCCTTTCTGTTTAGCACTGTGCTGCTTTTAATCTGGTCATTGCCATGTGAACATTATCCCCAGTTATTTGATGTCACTCTTGTTAAAATTAAAAATTATAATACTTCTAACTTTATAATGACAAATTATTTTCTGGAAACCTTTAGAGACATTCATCAAAATCTCCAAAGAGGAAAAAAAAAGGTCATTTAGGAAAACCAGTATCTCAGTCCACAGAAAATATCTGCTTTAAGCTATGGATTCTAGGTTTTTTTGTGAATTATATCCCTCTCACCCAGATTTAGCCAAACATTCAATCATGCAAGATGATTGAGGGAAGAGAGAGAATTGATATGATGAGGGAAGGCTGAGAGAATTGGGATTTTTTGTAAACTGTTGCAAATGGTACACAGCCTACTTGACAGTTATACTAAGGGACTGGAATTAATAACCTAAAATATTATTTAATATTAAACTCCGTCTGTAGCACAAAAAAAAAGGAATATAATCCAAGCTAGAATATTACATATTAGATGTTCCATGCTTCCTCTTGTTGTTACATAATAAGTTACTTTTCACTGTTATTTGTAGATGGATTATGACTCTTGTAAGCCTGGAGAAATGGAGAGTGTCACAAAGTAATTTAACTTCAAGTACAATATTGTGACATTTAAAAGACTGCAGATAGCACTGTTCACCATTTTACCCAAATTTTAAAATATTGTCATCAATCTTTGTTACCAGCTTTGTATATCACTTTGTGAAAGAACTGGTCAGGCAGTGGCCAGCATTTGTTCTGTGCAAGTGAAGTAATTATTCATTATTTGTTTCACAAAAGAAATAGTATATTTTTGTATTTCTTCTTCCTTAGAAGATTGATATCTAAAGAATTTTTTTTTTTGCAGTATTCGACTTACCAGCAACTAAAGGAGCAGAAAAAGTCAGAAAGGTTCTTTAAAGTGCTGTATGATCACATGAAATCTGCTCAGCAGGAGATCCGATCCACAGTGACAGTGAACACTATCGATTTGGGGAGCAAAAAGAAAGAGGATGACAGTGACCTCACCATATCTGTTCCCAAAAAGAGAGGTAAGGAGGCACCCCTGTGAAAGAGGGGAGCAGGGCATTACATTGACACTGCATGTACTGCACCACTGATGCTCTGTTAAGCTGATCAATAAACTTTAATACTAATCATTGCCAATTTGCATCCTTTGCCTGATTTTCTGTTAATTATAGTCCATCTCAGGTCAGCTACAAGAAATTAGCTTTAATGAAATCAGTGAAGCTCTGCCAGTTTGCATCAATAAAAGATATAGGACCATATTTTTAGAGGAGCAGAAGCAGAGGCTGCTGCTAGTGGGGATATTTCACAAGAGCAAGCGCAGGAACTGATTTCCCACCCTGTGGTCTTCCCATTGTTCTCATCATTTATTGTATATGGGAGAGAAATAGTAGGGCTTTTTGTGTTAATGTTCTGTTTCACTCTGGTTTGTGGTTTATTTGGAACGTGTTATCCCTGCATGAATGTTGCTTTGATATTCTTTGTAAGTTGCCTAGAGGTCTTTGAAAAGTTAGGCACCAACAAAGAAAAAGTTGCATTCATTATTATTGTTTTCTTATTGTTTAATCAAATGGGGAGAAAGACTTTCAAAAATGAAGGAAAATTATCTTCTTTGCAGTTAAGGATTCAACCCTGCATCTGAAAGAGGGAATGAAAGGACAATTAACAGAAGCATCTTCTGCAACCTCCAAGGCTTACTCTGTGTACAGAAGAGAAATGGACCCAGAAATAGATCTGATGGGCTCGGGAGCAGATGCTGCAAATGCAGAAGAGAAGTCTGCAGAAGAAGCAATCATGAGCCCTGCCATTGCAATCATGCAACCAATATTGAGATTTCTTCAGCTGCTCTGTGAGAACCACAACCGAGAGCTCCAGGTAAAGTGTTTTGAGCTGAGCTTTTATAGGGGTGTAATTAGAGGGGCTGCACCTTCATAAGGGGAGAAAAACATGCCTGTGCCTGGTTCCTGTTACAGAATAGGAGTGTCTGAAATGTTGGGTTTTTTTGGTCCAAGGGAAAAAATAACCCTTTTAAAGAACCATTTGGGTGCTGTGACGGAGGGGCATGTGTTTATATCCTCAGAATTGCTTGGGGATCTCAGCACAGCCACATGGAACTGAGAAGGGTCTAAATGTCCCTGTTAGTAATGTTCCTGTGCACAACTGGTGGAACACTTACCACAGATTTGAAGAGCCCAGGAAGTTTCTGGGTACTGCCTTTTCCCCAAAGCATTACAGTTGAATGCTTTAAGGTGCTACATGTGTCCCTGCTATCAGTTCTTTTGGTAGGAATTACTGTCCCCATAGCAACCTCTGCAAAATATATTTTCTGCAAACAAAACTCAGTGCCGTGGCCAGGAGCCTCCCTTCCAGCGGTGGTTGGGGTGGTTTGAGCTGAGCTCCTGTTCTGCCAAGGACCAGCCATAATGTGCCACCAGACCACCAGACCCACTCAGCTGTGGGGCAACAGCTTCCAAGAGAAGGGCTGTAATGGGTGGATGGGAGCAGGTATGCAGGACATATAAAAGACATTTAAGGCCAGTGCAGATGTTTGCCAAGTTGACTTTCCTAAGCCCTCCTTGCTCTATGATTTAATCAGACAAGAGTTCTCAGCTGCTGCATTAAGGCCTGATATATTTTCTATAGTAGTGCAGGGTACTTCAGTACCAGAGACACACTGGTCATATGGTCATAAATTGTATCTGTCAATGTTTTCATGAAAAAGGACTTTGTTTGCCTTGACTCTCTTCCTTTTCTTTTTTTTCTTTTTTTTTGGTGTTCCTTTCCTTCATCCACCAGAATTTTTTAAGGCACCAAAACAATAAAACAAATTACAACCTCGTTTGTGAGACCCTTCAGTTTTTGGACTGCATCTGTGGGAGCACCACAGGCGGGCTGGGCTTACTGGGGCTTTACATCAATGAGAGGAATGTGGCTCTCGTCAACCAGACGCTGGAAAGCTTGACGGAATATTGCCAGGGCCCGTGCCATGAAAACCAGGTAGGGCTCAAGAACTTCTGGATGCAGAAGGCTGTATCTGAATGTTGGTGTCTGGGTGCTTGTCACAAACCTTTCAGTATTCCTGATAACATAAATTCACTTGTAGCTGCTATGACTAGACTTAACACGCTTCGAACTTTCC
The DNA here is from genome assembly GCF_965178545.1 of Coloeus monedula. Taxonomy (NCBI): domain Eukaryota; kingdom Metazoa; phylum Chordata; class Aves; order Passeriformes; family Corvidae; genus Coloeus; species Coloeus monedula. The sequence goes on from NC_138784.1 coordinate 15,281,349, forward strand.
TAAGGCCTGAGCGACCCTTTTAAGTCAGAACTCAAACCAGGCTCTTCCTGTACTACCTCTTCTTCCTTTGAGGGTTTGCAGTCTTTTTGGAGAGAGTTTCATATTTTATGTTGCTGTGTCCATGGCTTAAACCTCACTTTTTGAGACTGGATTTGGAGTCACGGTTTTGGAAATGCATTGCAAACACAGACTTGTGTTCTTCATTTTCACACAGTTCGCCCTTTCTGGTGTTTATACACATTGCTAACATTTACTTTCCATATTTCACATAACTGCCACAAAGTTTAACTTGCTATGCTGCCATACCACTTAGCATCATCTTTAATTATGGTATCAGTAGTGAAATGGATGAGACTAAAGACCACGCTTCTGGTCTCCTGTACTTTGCTCACTGCAGTCTTTTGAAGTCACACAGCTGTGACTTTTGGTAAAAGTCTCTTTAGTGCCGTGCTGAAGAAGTGTAGCAAGGTAAAGGATGTAGTTACTTGCTGCCATGTTTGATCTGAAGAGAACTGTGGTGAAGTTGTCATAGTGGATGAAACTGCAGAATTTTTGCTATGGATTAGCAGTGGGAAAATTGTGGTGAGCAAAATTACAGAAGCAATCTGTTGTTTATGCGAGAAATAGCTGAAGAAATACATGCAATATTAATGCTTCTTCATTAACGAGCACCAATGAAATGTAAAGTGCTATTACTGCCATTGCTGGTAATCAGCTGCATTTACTTAATATTTTTAAAACAAACAAAAATCCTTTAGTGGACTAAATTTTGAACAGTCATATTCAATCCACTTATGAATGGGAAAAACAACTGTATAAAAGGTATAGCTGCAAGACTGGAGATGAAAAAAAATGTTACAAGTTAATGTGTTCTCCAACAAATTTACATGAGAAGCACTGGAAGAACACTGATATGGAAGGGAATGATGAATTACACTTTATTACTTAGACCTATCTGCTGGGAAGTCACTCAGGATTTGAGCTACACTTGCTTACACCAACTGCAAGTCTAATTCAATATATTTCAGGGGCAAATGCTCCATGCTCTCATTTTCATTTCCCCCCCCCCTCTCTGTCTTTCTGGAAGACTTTTCCTTTCCTAGTGACCTATAAACCTGCTAGAGTAAAGTGCCACAGGCTCTTGTATAACTGACTCTTACATGCAAGGCCTAGAACATCCAGAACTCCAGCTGTAAAGGCATTTGGGAAGTACCATTGGTCACAAATGGAGCTTTGAATTCCATATCCAGAAATACCCTTCTATGCAAGACATGTCTAGATGCATGTAGAGAACCTTGATTTTCATGAGCACTTCATGCTATAACAGCAATATTAATGCTGGCTGCTGAGGGCAGATGAAGAATCTGAGCGTGCAAATTTGGTTGTGCCTGCAGTCAAGCTTGCCTTTTATGTCTGAGGCTGGCATGTGCTCAGCTGAATCTGGCAGTGCTCCTGAGGGCTGCTGTCTGTAACTTGTACCACTTGGTGCCAAGCCCTGCGGGATTCACTGGGAGCAGATTTTAGCTTGCACCACCTTTTTTCCAGTTGGGTGTTTCACTGCTGGCAGTGTTTGGGTTAGTTCTGTACACACAAGTCTCCCCCAGCACTTCTTGTGGCATGTTTTCAGGCTGTTCTGCTTTGGCTGAAAGGTTCATTGCTGTTGCAAGGTGGTTTACGTTCTGGGTCCTTCTTTTGGAAATTTCCTGATGTGCATATTCTCTCCCTCCCTCTGGCTGTATTGTCTCCCTCTTTTCCCTGCTCCTCCCCTCCCTCCCTCCTTCCCTTGCCCCATTCCTTTATCTTCTCTTATTTTGCAGACATGCATAGCCACCCATGAGTCTAATGGGATTGATATTATAATTGCTCTCATCTTGAATGACATAAACCCTCTTGGCAAATACTGCATGGACTTGGTGCTTCAGCTCAAGGTACAGTATATGTAAATTTGTTTATTTGCATTTGGGTAATAACAGAAGACATACCTATGTGAGAGCTCTAGGCAGCCTGACATTTACTTAATCTTACCATAGTGCAATATGCTCAGAAGCCTTTGGGAAAAAAAGCTTGCAAATGAGTTCATCTCAGCTTCAGAATCCTTATCAGGCCCTCTGCCATAGGCTTTTTGACCCACTCCTATGTTTGGGACTATGTCCTCAGCTTTTTCTTTAAAAAAATCCTATCAATCAGGCATGACACAGCTAGCATGAAAAGTCTGTAATGTGGATTAAAAATCTCTCAAGACTGATAAATAGCCATACTGTACAGGCATGCAACAAGTCAGGCATTCTCTCTAAATACTTTGAATTCTTCAAAATTATTTGAGAAGGAAATACTGTGAAAAAGAATAATGCATCAGGTGACCTGCAATGTCAAATAAAGTTGAAAACAAGGTTCAAGTAAATTGTACTTTATTTCCCTTCTCAGTGTCCTCTAAGGGGAAACACAAAGTGTAGAGTGTGAGGGCATAGCCTAGAGCAGGAGGGCTTGTAAAGTAATTTTGTTCTATATTCTGGGGAGAGTTGGACAGGCTCTTAGATAAGTTTCTCCTGCCTGTGTGCCAGTGCATGTGGAGGGGAGCTCTGCAGCTGTACTGTCTGCCAAGCAGGGTAGAATCTGTCCAGGAGGAGCCCTGGGTTATTGCCTTTTCTTGCCTCCCAAATTAAGTATTTCCATTGCAGATGGTCTGTTTCCTCCCCAAACCAGCAAATACTTTGTGGTAGCTGCATTGCATCATATTGGCAACATTATACATGTCTAATAAAATAATTAATATAGCTATATATCATGTACAATGAAACATTGAATCAACAGTGCCTTACATATGATTTTAATAACTGTAATTACATTTTTGAATGGCAATATAATTCAGGCCCCCCTCTAGCAAAACACTTAGGCAGACATTTAACTTTGAACATGCAGACAGTTCTTTTGAAGTCCAAATTTCAGTCTCTGTAAAGATGTAGCTGCGTTCACTCCAGTGCCATTTTGATTTGCCATTGTTGTGAGGCTAGCAAATGCTTGTAGAACAACCTTCCTGTGTAGAAGCCAAAAATGGAGTTCAGAGACAGCTCTGCAAGGACCAATGAGACCCTGTTCACAGGAGGCCGTCTGTGCTCAGACTCACTCAATTAGCAGACATCGTGGTGGATGATAGCAGAGGTTCAAACTGTGGAAATGGTTCGGATTTTACAGAATCACAGAGTCATTTGTTTTAATAGGGATGTCTTGAGGTCATCTTGCCCAAGCCCCCTGTTCAAGCAGGGTCAGCTAGAGCAGGTTTCCCAGGACCACGTCCAGCTGAATATCTCCCCAACTGGAGACTCCAGAACATTTTGGGCACCCTATCCCACTGTTTGATCCCTGTCACAGTATAAAAGTGTTTTCTTGTGTTTAGATAGAATTTCATGGGTGTTTTATTTTGTCTCTTGCCCTCTCACCGGACACTGCTGAGAGGGGTCTGGTGCCCTCTTTTAGATTTCCTCCCACCAGGTATTTATACACATTGATAAGATCCATCTGAGCCATCTGTACTCCAGGCTGAACTCACAACTTTCAGTGGCTCCTTATATGAAAATTGCTCCATTCCCTTCATCATTTTTATGGCTTTTTGCTAGACTCTCGTTCCATTATGTCCATATCATTCTTGTACTCTGGAGCTGGACACGTTGCTGGGCAAGATGTGATCTCAAGAACTGGATCCAAATTAAGAAGCTGCCCTTTTTGATTTTGAGTGGCAGCACATTGAAATATTAAAGCAATGAGTTTACCAAGTAATGTTTAACATTGACACACACATTGTCAGTGTTCATAGGCAACTTTGAAGTCGCAAATACATAAATTTTGTGTTGAAAATACAGAATTCAAAGTATATAGGCCCATACATTTACACTTACAAACAAGCTCAGACACTGTTTTCAGGGGACATTGTATGTTGAACTTACACCTCCCAACCAGAGGAAAGGCAATGCAGAGTTATATTTTCCCATGCCATCTTAGTTTAGCTTGTTTTGCACATAGTTTTTGATGTGGTATTTAATTACATCTTCATGGATTATATTTTCCAGTGGACTCCCGAATCATGTAGTGAGCAGAGCAGACAGTGCTCACTGAGTGCACAGATGGCCAATGCTCTATTCTGCCTCTTTTTAATTTTGAGTGTGACCCCCTGGCCTTCCTTACTGACTGGTGTGTAAGCCCTGGCACACAGTAAGACCTCGATATCTGCCACATCTGTGACAGGATGAAGAGACATTGTCAGTCTAAGGGTACAGAGAGTCTAATACAGGTGTCTTCTTTTTTTTCCTCATAGCTGTACCTAGTTGCTTCACTCATTAATTTATTTGTCCAAAATTTTTCTCAGGAGATGAGATGGGAGACCAGGTAAAGGTGAAGAGTAGAAGTGCTTTGGGCTGTCCTGTTTTTTAGCACCTGGAAACTGATTTTTCTCAGTACTAATGTGTTACGAACTTTGTGCTGTATTTTCCAAGTGATGGACTTCTTTTCCTCACTGATGTCTGGGATTAGAAATCAGATCCAAATGTTCAGAAAGTGAGGAATAAGTAGTCAAATAACCATCTCAAATGCCTGTTGTAATTCTAGTCCATGGCATGGCACTTCTGCTGAGTCAGGAGCAAGAAGCTGGCTGTTGATGACACAAAGTTCTACCTACCCTCTACCTTTCCCAGCTTCCTGGGAGCTGCAGCAGATTTCTGTCCATCCCCAGGGTTGTCTGTACTGGGAAATAGATTCAAAGTCCTCCTCACCCCTGAGTGAGTGGACTGATGCCTTCCTCCTGTTTCCTCCTTTTCCTTACCAAGCTACCTGGGAGCCTGTCATGGCCCCTTCCCTCCTCCTCAGTTTGAGATCCTACCAGTGCTACCACAACTGACTTGATCACTACTGTAAGGGAAAACTGCAGAAGAGGAAGCATCCTGCTTTTTAGAACAGCATCCTGTTAGGAATCCTCATCAAAATGCTGTCCTCTCCCTCCACGTGTTCTCGTTCACTGTGCACGTTAAACTTCAGTGTTGGTTGCAAGGTAAAGAGTCTGACTTGACCTTTCCCATGGATGGTCCTGATTTGATTTGGAAGCAAAAGGAAAGGGACATGGCAAAACTCATATGGAGTGCTGTTCTCCTTGAGTCAGTCCCAGTTAGGTCTTCTCATCTGTTGTTCTTTGTCCTTACCTCATTCCTGTGTCGGCAAGCCCAGGCTCCTCTGTCCTGGCTTCTCTCTCAGCTCCCAGCCTCTTCTCCCAGAAGTTTCTAATTCCCCAGTTATGTACAAGTCTTCATTCTAATCTACTCTCCTTCCATTTACCTTCAGTCTCATCCTTCAGTCCTCCAGTCAGAGGTGTTTAATCCTCAGCTTAACACAGCCCTGAACAAGCTGCTTTGAGCAGGGGCTGGACTGCTGGAACCTTAGTCCAGAGGGCAGCCTTTAGTGTATGGTTTTATGATCCAACCTGCATGGCTTTGTGATTCTGTGCTCACCAAGAATAACCCCTGTGGGCTTTTAGCTGTGGAATTAGTGGGTTTCTGCTCTGTGGTACTCAAACTGTAATTTACAAAATGCTTCCGAGTTGGACGAGTTTGGCTGGGAGACTTCGACTCGTGTGATTGTTCTGTTGGCCTCTAGTGCTCCATATTTTCAGCTCTATCATCAAAACTTGGGGATGCAAAGTCTGCTTAAAACACAAGTTGCTTAAACATGTAGGGAATAACGTCTTTCTTTTTGCCATGGTCCCAAAAGGAGCTGAACCCTTTTCCTCTGAAACTGCCCATGCCAATTGTCTGAGGCACACCCTCACTGGAGAAATTTCAGCTGCAATTGTTGATAATGGCAATAAGCAGCTGAGAATGAGGTTGTAGGGTGGGTTGGGAGTTTTCCTGGTCCCTACCTCTTCCCTTGGGGCTGCCTCCTGCTTCCAGGTGTTCCAACAGCTCGGTCTGTAACAGGGGATGATGAGGGGATGCTGTGACAGGTCAGCCAAGGCAACCCTGCTCTGCCAGAAAGCAGCCAGACCTCCAGAACCATTCTTCCTCTCCACTTCACCACAGCTGATTTAATTGGAAGACAGACGGGTCTCTGAAGTCTGAGGCACCACTGGGCTACTGCTGCTAAAGCTCATGCTGTGTAATCCTCAGGAGAGATTTGGTGAAAAGCAGCCAGTTGACAAAGCAAAGGTTGTCTTTATATATTCCCTCAGGAATATTTAGTAGTGAAACAAAATCTCAGAAGCGTATGAAAACAGTTTATTTTACAGCCTTTCAAATAATAACCAGCTGGACTTCATAAAAACCAAAGGGGAAGGAAACCTGCCTGAATGATAAAACCTTTTGTGTAATATGTTTTGTAATTGCCTCTGTTGAGTCTCGTTTTAACAGAAAGCCAAGGCAAAAATTGCTAGGTAGGCAATAAGGAAAGGAAATGGAATTTAATTTCTTGTGCACAGTCTGCAGCAACACTCTGTATTTAAGTCAAATATTTTTCAGTGTTTAAAATTTTCCTTCCAATATTGCGTGCAGAGTTAGTGCTACAGTATGCTGACACTAAAAAAACCCCTATTAAATATGTCAGTAAAATAAAAGATGCAAGTGGTTGAAAATCTTATCCACTAAAAAGTGGTCCTCATAATCTCAATTAAAACAAATGCAAGGGTCATTAATCCATGAAAGAGATTTAAAATTTGCATTAATTTGGTTTTGTATCTCTAGAACAATGCCTCCAAGCTTCTGCTGGCTATTATGGAAAGCAGGCAAGACAGTGAGAATGCGGAAAGAATCCTTTTCAACATGAGACCAAGAGAACTGGTGAGAAAACTTGTGAATATTCATAAATCTTTTGGCTGAAAAAAAATCTGTCATTAAAACATTTTTAAAATGATCTGTATCTAAGCTGAGAAGTGTTGGCAGCGTATGGTGGCACAATGTATCAGGATAGTACTAATTCACAAAAAGTACTTTAAAAGGATCAAGCATGCATGATTTCAGTCTTTACGACTTCATTATTTTTATCCATTCCAAGCACTTTTCTGTAATTGTTTCCTAACTAAATTATCATATTCTGGTAGACTGTCTTCAAGTGCAGTTTTTCAGGGGCTGGCAAATTAAGCCTGTACAGTTTATGAAGCAGTGCTAACAGAAATGTGTGTGTAGACATAGAATATATTTAATATACATGTATGTTATATATTTATGTTTCATGAACAAAGAGAGTTCCAAACAGTTGTTGCTGTGTTTTGGAACAACCCTGATGTTTGTGGAGGTCTCCAGGAACTTTAAATGGGTTGGAAATCTGGAGAAATTGTTTCCAATACGACTTGACCATGTAACAACAGAGACTGAGAGATCTGGGAATTCTTGAGGGATTCTGGGGAAGTATCTGGAGGCATCATCCCTGCCCTTAGGCAGAGCCCAGTGCCTGCTGGTTTCAGGGCCTCATCACTTAGGTGACATCTCAGCAGGATGAGGCCCTCCCTAGGGTACAACTGCAGGTTTCCTTTGTGTGGGGAACCCTATGCTGGTCCTGCAAGAGGCTTTTGAATATTTGGAATTTCCCCAGCACCCTGCCCAGATCTTCCTTTCCTTTTTGGTTTAGGTGTGTTTTTTTCCTGTGAAATTGTGTTGCTGCCTGTTCTGGCCAGAGGAGGACCATGGCTGCACTGTAAGTGCTGCACAACACTCCCTGCCATATCTAGACCAGCCTTTTGAAGCTTTTGTGAAAATACCTGCTCACAAAGGCTCAGCATTCCTGTTCCTTTCTCATGGTTGCTGATGAAAAATGTGGCGGTTTGGAGCTTCATAAATCCTTGAAGCTTGTCTTTGTTCAGAAAGTGTTTCTCAGGCTGCTCACTCTTCTTGCAGAACTGCAGGGCACCCATCCAGGCTGGAGCTGAACAAAGTGGCTGTGTTCAAACATCATGTGTTTTTCCCCCAAGAATCACATTTATTTCATCTCTTCCTGGCTGGGTTTGTGTTGCAGGTAGATGTGATGAAGAATGCCTACAACCAAGGTCTGGAATGTGACCACGAGGAGGAGAACGGAGATGATGGCATCTCCCCAAAAGATGTTGGCCATAATATCTATATTTTGGCACATCAGGTACATCTTATTTGTTTTGTGATGACTTCCAGAAAAGTGTTATGTGGTTAAACTCCACATTGTCACAGGTGGGGTGATGCACTTCAGTGGTAAGAGAGAAGTAACAGTGTGTTTACTGATAAAAAGCAAAGCTTGATAGCCAATGTGACAGTGGGTTAATGAGATTCAATGGCAAGGCACACTCGATTGTTTACTGCATGCAGGACAGGCTCAGCCAGCACTGTCAGGGAGACCCTCCTGTTGAATTATGATGTTAAGGAACGATCCCCTCGCATTCTAAACTCCTTCTGAGAGGGGAGTTTAGGTGCAGCTGGATCCAGACTTAGTCCCAGCCTTGCCCAACAGTTTATGTCTAAAGGATTATCTGCACACAATCAATCCTTTCTATTGTTTAGCCATCAAGATTTCGGAGTTTAGCACGCTATTAGCCACTTACCAAGAGTCTCTTGTGGTAAAGAATCTCTCGGTCTTGAGAAGCAACCTTGAGAGGCATCCCCTGCTCAAGGGGACATCCTGAATATGTTGGTCCTCCCATTGAGGAGAAATTTCACACAAGTTGTTATTTGTGTGAGATAACAATGTAGAGCAAAACAGTGACTGTCCGCTTAGCTTTGTCTTCTTTTGACATTAACAGATCACTTATCAATCAAATCATAAATTGTGTTACCATTATTGGTGTATTTTAAATAGTGCCTTCAGTTGTGATACCAAGCGAACTTGATTTCAGAAGATTCCTATTATTTTAGATATTACTTTGCCAATAAGAATAATTGGGCCTTTTCACTGCTTTCTCCTTTTGAATTATGCTGTAGTGCCCTCAAGCTTTTTCTGATCACTTTTACTTCTCTACTGGTAAAGGTAGAATGTACACTGAAGGTTGTTATTTAATGGCCTATTTATTCTTCAGAGTAGCTGGTGTCAAAAATAGTTTATCTTTCAATTATGTTCAGAGTATTGTAAAGTTTTTTGTAGTTGAAAAAGTAAGGACCAAGAACTTCTTGGTTATATCATAAATTACTGTATTTGGTATTTCTTATAAGGGCCAAATTTAAAAAAAAAATAGGTTTTCCCTGAGTAAGAAGAAATAAACAGAGGGGGAGAGGGAGTGTTGCTCATTCATTATGTTTATTAAGTGTTGTTAGGAATTGAATACTCGGTGGAAAAAATAAGAGAAGAAAGCAATCTATAGTTACAGTAGTGTTATGCAATGTTTCTTTCAAGCAAGGGATGCAAAAAACCAGTTACTGAGTAATGCTGGTGTGCTTGCAGCACATTTAAATAAGTGAGTATTGTTATTATGTTGGTGGTGGTGTGGTTGACCATGTTGTGCTCTCATGCTGTGTGTGGGGCTGTACATAAGATGCCCATCAGAGATGACAGTATTTTCAGAAAGCATCTGCAGCTCCTTACCTTGTAGGACTATTTACTCCTTGTCTGAATGCTTATAATGAAAATTTAAATGCCTGCCCAATCAAAATGTCAGTATTTTCTGTCTTCTGCCTACAGTTCGTGTTAAATCACTTAACAGGGTCTGTGACATGGAAAATACGATTTGGGGGAGTGGAATATAGGCCTAAAGCTGTACATGAAGTGACTGCTGGGGTCATTTTAAACAAGAGGTCACTGCCAGGGGTACACTAGCTGGCTGAGGTGTAGGTTAAGGTCTGTCCCTAGGTTCATATCCATGGTGCTGGGGAGGTCCATGATGCCACTCCACAGCTATTCCTGATCATAGCTGGCGTTTTGGTTGCATAAGGGTGGATATTTTTACAGCAATTTACTGAGCTCCTTCCTGTTCTGTAAAATTAAATGTCACGATTGGCTCTGTATGCTGTAAAAATATCCATCTTTTTACAAAAAAAAAAAAAAAGAAAAAGGAAAAAAGAAAAAAAGACTGTTTTCTTTTTCTTGCATTTCTGTAACATAGTACTTGTGTTTACAATAGCTTTGCACCCATGTCAGGCCCCATATCAAAACAAAGCAATGCAAGGGCAGGCAATTTGGGGCCTTTCTGTGTCCTCTGCTAATGAAAAGCTACAATTCTTGGCACAGGCCTGCTGATCTTTGACCCCAAACTGTTTCCATGTGTGCCCTTTTGCTCGCCCTGGGATGGGCAGGATACGAGCATGGACCCTCCTCAGTAAGGCCATTGTTGCTGGGTTCCTTTGCTGGCTTCAGTCTCCAAACACCCTCTGCTTTGCTGTCAGAGTGGCTTTTTGGTGTCTGGGCCTTCTGCTGGGCTTAGCTGACCTGATTTATGTAGTATTTCTTTGCTGTGGCCATTCACCTGACTTACTTTTTTTCTACAACCAGTGTGGCTCTTCAGTCACTTTCCTTACGCTTCCTGGTGCCCACTTGCTCTAGCTACAGCTTTTTGGTCCCTCTGTAATAGCAGAATCAAGACTGAGAGTTCCCCTTTTTGCTGTTCCAGCCCTCAAACACAGACAGTTTATTTTGGGGAGCTCCGACTTTCAGTTTTTGTCGTTGCACTCTTCAGGGCAATGCTGGGTTCTGCATTTTGCCACCACTACATCCTTCCTTGCCCTTCCTGTGGTTGATTTTACCAGAAGCAAGAGGCATTCTTGTAAATGTTTGACCCACAGTGCATAGAAAGTTGTACCTGTATCACAAGCAAGGCTGAGATTTCTGTTAGTAAATTGTCCTTACAGCCTCCCAGCCCCTGCCCTAAATGTGCACTTGTACATCGTGCACACACAGAAGGGTGTGGGCACAGCAGCCGTGTCATGCCAGTGATCACATGTCTTTCACATGTTTCACTGTCCTCTCTTTCCTTTATTTCTTCATCTTCCTCCAGCCTGCCACGTGCCATGGCTGTGCTGCTTCCCCTGCACTGACCCCGGAGCTGTCTGGACACTGCTGCTCCTCACTTTTCCTGCTCTTCAATGAGCAGAGGGGAGAAGGGAGTGCCACTGGGAGGAAGCAGAACTGAGCTGTCCACGAGGAGCAGCCCTGAGCTGCAGCCCTACTCTGCAGCCTGGCTTTGGGGCTCCTTCCAGATGTAGCTCTTCTACAGCTGCTTGTGGAGCAGTGACATGAGCTGGTGCTTGACCTCACATCCTGGAAAAATAAGCCTGTTATTGGTGGGTAGAAAGGGTTCGCAATTCTCTTGAAAATCAACAGAGGAGATTCTGTTTTCTTTCTCTAGTTCAAATGTCTTGCTCAGAGCTGAGCCTTGACCTTGCTAATTCCTTGCAGTAGTCTCGGCTGAGTGCCAGAGGTGTGTTATGGACAGTTCCATCACCTCTGTCACCACTTCTCTTCCAGCCTCAGTCAATAGGTATGGTGTTTTTATTGCTGTCCTCTTAAGAGATTGTGTTAAAGCAGGGCACACTTTGTTTTGCAGAGTTAGTAAGGCTGTCCACGAAGAGACTTCATCTTGATGTGATGTCCCTGTAGGAAATTCCAAAAGCTTTTGACACAGTAGCACCAAAAAAAGTTTCATTCTTGCTCCTTATCTGCAGAAGCATTAGTGTAGGAGAATCAAATTTTTAAATAGTTACACAATGAAAGAAATTATAAAAGGCTAAAGAAATCCTCTGGCTTTTCAGATGACTGCTTGAGCTGGCTGCCTGTTAGTCATAACAAAGTATTTCAGAAGTTTGTAAACTAAAACACAACCCTTCATTGGCAGTATTTCCATGAGGTTCATGATCCATTTGATTTACTATGAAGCAAGATAAGGCACTGATTATAACCAGAGGCTCCCGTACTCTGCATACATAGATATACATATATATATATGTTATATATATATCTATATATCTATATATCTATATATCTATATATATCTGTGCTTCTGTTAGTGAAAAATACTTTGGAGTGTTTGTGTTTCTCAGCTCATGCAAACTGTCTAAATCAGGCATGGAGCCCAAGCTAATCCACTGTACCTTTCAGCAGGGGCTTTATTCATGAGGGTCACAAGAACGTGAAATAACTTTACATAGCTTTTTGTCAGCTTGCAGCATGGCAAGAGTGCACTTTCATCTGCCTGTAGAGCTGTGGAGACATATCCTTGATCTGGAAGGATGTGAGTGGGGAGGGAGTAAGGAAGCAAACTAACAAAACTTTTAGGTTTCCAATGCCTTATGAACTCCTCTGCCTGGTTCCCAAGGCTGTGGCAGGGGTGCTGACCCAGTGTGCCACCCCTTTCGTGATGCACGTTCCGTGGTCTCAGGCTAGCAAAATGTTTCCTCAATTTTAAGTTTGTGCTTAAATGCCCTGTTGGAAAGGGAGCACAGGTCTTGGAATTCCACAATACCTTTGTCACTTTCAGGTAAATAGAAGTTTGTTTGTTTATAGTGAGATTAAGCTAAAATATTATTTAAATCCCAACTAAGTAAACTACTTATATTTATTCAATTGTCTGGTGCCACCAAGACTTAATGAAAAATTTTTCCTCACCCCGTAAGGTTAGAAGAATTATCACTGTCTGATATCAGTGCAGTGAAGACAAGTTTGAACCAGGCTATCTTCTGATAGACTAACACAGTTGGAAGTGCCCTTCCATTTATAAGTTCTTAAAATAAACCAAGGAAAAAGAGGTGGATCTGCTGTGAACTGTAAAGTTCTCACTGCAGGTACTGCTAAGGACACACATCTTCCACTCTGGTGCTAATTTTAAATGGACTGAGCAAAATAAGTCATTCAGCCTTATATATTTGTTAGTGTATTAATAAAAGAATCAAGATTTTTTTTTATCAAACTTGGCAGGCGTTATCAAACTAATGTCTTACTGCCGTGTTTACTTCATTGCTTAGTAGTGTAGACAGATGAAGGGTATTTGCTAACTAGGCAATTAAAATGGCAATAATTGATGGCATGGATTTATAGTTTGGGAGTAGGGATACACAACCTTTTTTAAAAGTTACTATTTTTGACGTTTGAAATAGGAGAGGTTTGATAATGAGACTTGGATATGATACATTCGTTAAGGATAAAGTCAGTTTTAAAAAATTTAGCTATCCACATAGGAAAAATTCTGAGAAGCACAAAGCCTTTTATTTCTGTGGGTTTCTCTTTAGTCTGTCTTTCTGTAACTTTCCTCAGATTTGAGTACACCCAGGGCTGGGACCACCTTTACTTTCCACATCAGTTCTGTGCCTACAGCTGCATGGTTCTGGGACTCTTACCTGCTCTAGCAGAACAAAGAAATGGCAATAATAATAGTAATAATAATAATAATAATAATAGTTTCAGAATTTTTTTAAGACTTAATCTTACTTTTTAGAGGGTTTTGGAGCAGTTAAAAGCTCTCATTAATTTTATGTGCCCCTTTTTAAGTAGGTGGTATTATCTGGTGTTACAGGTAAAGGCACCAAGGCAGAAGCAGGCACAGACAGGAAGTCATGAGCTGTCATGGGAAGCAGTCTGGCTTGTTTGATCCCCAGTGCTTTGCTTTGACTGCCACATTGGCTTCCCTCCTATGCTCACTCCATCCCAGCTACTTTGCTAGTGTGGAAAATTAGCTTTTTTTTTTGGGTAGTGCATAATCACTGTGCACATTAGTACCCCAAAAGTCTTCCCAGAGACATGCTAACATGTGTTTTTCAAATAAGCTTTCCTGTGCTGCTAATATTATGGGTTGCTGAGGCAAGAAAAGTTTTCATAAGGTAACAGATGCAAATGTGTGCATGTGTGTGAGGGAGGTATTGTAAGGCTTAAGGGGTTTTTTGTGGGTGGTTATTTTTGGTGTTGTAGTTTGGAGCAGTTCCTGGATTTCCTTCACTTTGCTGTATTTTAACTTTTAGACAGATTCACTTAGACCTTCGTCCTTCTTTTCCCTTGAGTTTGTGTGTGTGTGTATAAAATAAAAGACAATTATTAAAACATATACTATAAGCCAAATGTGGATTCTTGTACTCATCCATTTGTCTTGACCTGAATATAATTCAAGCCAGGTCAAGGGATTCCATGGCAAGACCTTGCTTAAAATGATGGGTGCAGATCTTCCGTGGTTTAATGTGTGAGGAAACAAGTAACACTGTAAATGCAGGCCTCCAAATGTGGAATAGGATCACTGCACGTGACTTCTCCAAAGCTTTCTGAACTGAGTGGGTTGTGCCTGGCTCACTAAACACTGTTCTGCATGAAGTGTGATTGTGGTCAGGTGTAAATTCAGGGTGAAATTTGACTTTTTAAAAAGAAATGTTGGTGAAGAAGGCAGAAATTATTTACTCAATAATGTGCATTGACAAGTGCCTTCTCTAAGACACAGCAAAGAAGCACCTCAAAGGCTGTTTAGGATAGGGAACTGGTGGGACCAGTTACAGCCCAGAAGTCTGCAGTGGGCATGATCTGGCTGAAACTTTAATATCATGGTTATACCATGGAAATAAGATGAACAGAAGACAAGTGGAAAAGTCTTGCAAGAACTGCTTTATCCTTGATAGTGGTGTTGCCATTACTGGCCCATAGCATTTGCCTAAAAGAAATCTCCCTGTCCCTGTGGGAACTGGGAGTTCCCAGAGCAATTTGCTCTAAAAGATAGGCTCATCCAATTGGGAAGCAGCTTTGAGCTCAGGCAAGGATCCTCCAGAAGAGCTGATGTCTGGGGACCACACTGGTTCAGTGATCTTTTGAAGCTTGCTGAGTTCTTTCTGCTCACCCTCTGCCTCAGGTGTTGCATGTCTGTCTTTACAAAACATTAGGTTGTGCCTAGGTTCTGATGACAAAGATTTTCAGTTGATTCTGTTTTGTGAATGAAATGTCTTGGTTCATTTGAGTTTTTACACATCTCTGACTGGTACTCTCTGAAGAAACAAAAAGTGTTTTAGTGTTTGAGACTAGGATTTTGGAAAAAAGACCACTGGTTACACTGAGTGAAAATGTAGTTGGCTCACATTTTGTTTAGCAATGACCATTGTCAAATTGTGCAGCTGATGTGGACAGGAAGCAGTTGGCAGGTATTGTTGGAGGTTGTCCTCCCAAGTACCAGATGACAAAAAGAGAAGAACTTTGTACACAAATAAATAGGACTACCTTTTGAGGCCAGAGGATGATGGACTCTATCCTGTAGGATAAACGTGCCCTTCAGGATGGATAGCTGTGAGTTTGTGCAATAAGTATGCTCTCTTTCTGCAGGACAGGTAAAATTTTTCAAGCTAAAGGATGTCATTTTTTGCAAGGCTATGCTGAACTTCGCAGTTTTTTGGTGTTTTTTTGTTTCTTTGTCCTTAACAGAGAAGCTCTTGCTGATAGCAGTGCCAAAACAAAGGGCTGATGGGAGCCAGTCCCAGGAACCGTGACTGTCAGGGGACTTGTAAGCTTGGCTGCCAGACCTGAAGCTTTCATGGAACTTTTATGCTCCACATGTTGTTTTGTAGTTATCATCCTGATGAGACAGGCTATGGCATCAAAATGACAACGGCTAATTAAATGTCAGGAGAATCAGAAGCTGTTGCAAGGCTTTTACACTGAGATTTCCAAGATTGAAACAGAAGCCAGTGACGCACATCACCCTCCTTGTGGCTCATTAGGATGGGATATAACTCCACGTTCAGCCAGCTGCAGTATAGAGAGACAGTATGGAGGCTGCCATGAGGGCTTGACACTAATGAGCACCTGAAAGCTTAAATAAACCTCTGTGCCTGATGTTAGGTCTCAGGTTATAACCTTGGCAACTTGTCCTTTGATGTTTTCTTTTTCTCCCCTTCTCCTTGGAATCATTCATCTCAGAATCCTGTTCTGGCTTTGATAGGGATCTACATGGGAACCTCTGTTTTCCATCTGGTGTTGTGTTGACTTAGGCTGCTAAGAGCTGCTAGGATTCAAGCTAGAGCTTTTTACCATAGGTTGGCCACAAAAGTTTTAGCTTATTTTAATTTTTCTGGTTCTACTTCTCTAGAACAAGATGAAGTGTCTATTCTACATATGTGTGTGATTTATTATATGTAATGTTAACGAGGGATATATCCTGTTTGACTGTGGCAACCGTGCATTTCACTAGTGCACAGGTGGCCTCAATATTTCTGCTTTGTGGGTTTCTTCTTCTATCTTTAACTTCTGTAATCCTTGTGTTTTGTGGTTTACAAGATTTTTTGTCATTTGGAAATATGCTGAATTGGTGTCGGGGCCCAAACGTTACACCAGAAGAAATATCCTTTCTTTGTCAAATGTCTGCATTGTGAAATCTTCACATTAGTCTGTGGTTTTACTCTGAAAATTGGCTGTGGGACAATGAAATACTGTTCAAGACATTCTCTGCTCTCAGGCTCTGTTTGCAGCCCTGTCCTAGCAATAACCACACTACCTTTTTATTGCTGTCTGAAGCAGCATGGGGTGGACAGAGGGACTTCAGTCCTCCTTTGGTTCTCCGTCACCCGTGGGGCAGTTACTTCACTTCCCACATGAAGAATGGGTCTTCATTTAGCTGTGTCCACAGCTGGTCAGCGTGGGAATGCCTCCACTCAGAGTAGGCAAGCAGTACTGATTTATACTGATTTATATGGATTTATACAGATTTTTACTACTAGAGAACTTGCCTGTTGCCCTCGAACCATGCTCTTACCCTGGAGCTGCCTGCTTGCTTTTGGCATGCATTTAGAGTGATGATATGTGGGTCACAGGGAGGATGGCTTGACTTTAAACTTTTAGATTGAAATTACTTGGAGAAACGTTATGTAGAATTAAGCGTAATTTTCCTTGGAAACTGAGTAAACTCGATCCAGAAGCTGTTGAGAGGCAATAAATGTGGGACCACACAGTGCCGTATTTCCATAGCCACCCTTCAAAGCAGACTGCGTGTTCAGCCAGCCACCCCTGAGTGCTGTGTGCACATTTCACTGGCTCAGAAATGTATGTAATGTAGCTATTTTGTTCAAATTGCTGCAAACTCCCCTCATTAATGAAGTTGAATTACACAAAGTGTTGAGTTCTTGCTCTGGAGACAGAGCTGGAACTTTTCCATTAGAGGTAACCTTCAAATGAACCAAGGTGCACCTTTTTCTTATAAGTATACCCCAACTAAAACATTTTACCCTGAGCTGGGGTTTGGTTTGAGGGGGAGTGAGGGTTGGAAATACCATGGAAGTGAAATCTGGTCTCACTTAATAGTATCAGAGCAGTTCTAATAGGCTTCAGATATCTGCCTTGTGAAATCCTACACCTTAATTAAAATTAGGGGGGGCATCTTCTCTAACAAAGACATAGTTTTTTATGTTCAGTAGTCATTGAAGTAATTACAGGTTAACAAAAATAAAGAGCATTAAACAGAATGTCAAAATATGTCTGTTCCTCACAGTTGCTCCATTTTAACTCTCATCTCCTCTGATGTCACAATTTAATTAGGTATCTCAGTCACCATAGAGTTTTCCAGACAAGATCTGAATTTGTAATCTACAAATAGGCAGAGCTCAGTTGCCATCCTCTGTATTTCATTCATTTAACACAGTGCAGAAAAGTGAAAATGAGGTTCACCTTGCACTTTCTCTGAGGCAGCTTTATGAGACACTGAATAAAAGTGTCCAGCTGTGAAATTTAGTTTTAACGGTTGATTATGCTTTTCTACACCGAAAGTGAGGTGATCAGGTACTTATGATCACCTTCAGACCTGCACACAGATAAGCATCTAATCAACCTGGGGTTAAAGAAGCCTTTTCTCTCCCTTTTTCTATGGGCAAGGATTTTCAGAGTTTGTTTTACAAATGATGATCTGTGGTAGCCTTAAATGAACTTCGTTTGGAAAATCTTTCCAGCTTTTTCTGTCTTTGAGTGTGCAGAACACCACTTAGCTGCTAGTTGGTTGGGTAAAGCAGCATTATTTGTGAATGTTTGGTAAGGAAAGAGATGAAATTTTTACTCCCACCAGGAGCTGTTATTTCATAGGTGCCAGGTGAAAGTGCTTTCCTGAGGACAATAGCCATAATACAGAGTTGGAAAGAACAACTCATCATTTTACATTCTCTTCTCTCTGGTCCTATGCTCCTAATTTTATTTATTTTTAGGGATGTTTTGCTCTGCTGATTGGAAAGGGAGGCAGAGATTCAATAGCATGGTGCAAAATGTTGGAAAATCTCACCATTGTAAATGTTTGAGGAGAGTCATCTCTCGGTTCCTGTCCATCTCCACACTGGTACACTGCCCTGTTTTCTACTGTACAATGTACATACATCAGGCCCTGGCAGATAGTAGGAAATCCATGTCTGCTGTGAATTCAACAGATTGCAGCTTCTGCTGTTTGCTTGCTGCTTCAGTCTCATATGTTTTTGACTCTGAATGAGCAAGTTATGCTTTTTTGTGTGTTGTGGAACAACGTGTTGAGAAGGTGGGATGTGAACAGGACTGGCTACGAACAGGCTTTTTAATTTGACATCGATGTAACTTGAATCACAGAGTCTCAGCCATGATTCCAGGCTGCAGCTGAGGACTTAAGCCTCTTTAATGTGCCTCATTGAAGACAGGGAGATGGCTTATCCCAGCCTTTGCAAGGGCAGTGTGCTGTGGCTGTCTTCCAAGCCACACCTGCCTGTGGCACAGCTGGTGATGATGTCAGGTTGGGTTGGTGAACTGCATTCAGCTGAAGGGGTCACAGTGTGCCAAAGAAACCGTGGCACTATCCTGCAAATAGGAGAGACAAGACGAGTTTGGGTAGATCCTGAAGAAGAGGATGAGTCCATTCTGGAAGGATCAACCCATGAGGAGCTTTCTGCTCATGGTGCCAGAGGAAGGGATGTTGAATGCCAGTCAACGTCTCCTGGTCTTATAGCTCACAGAAGGAAGTGTGTCCATACTTAAAAACTTGAAACTGTGGTTCCCCTCACCACATTGCCCCCAAAGTAAGAGTCAGCAGCAGCAGTTCCTTCTTTTGTTTGTGCTAGCCTGCCTTTTCTAGAGAAGCCACATAGTAGACAGAAGAAGATAGCTGGCTGAGAGTCACATTCTGCAGGGAAGAGAAATATAGAAAGTGAAGGGCTTGGGAGCAAAAGAATTTGAAGAGTTCCTGAAAAGTTCTCTTATCTCAGGTGTTTTTATGCATTTTGGATGCATTTAAAGTGTTGGTGGCTTTTAGAGGTGAACGGTTCTCTTGCTGTGTGGATTTGGGATCTATATATCTGCTGGTTTGGGCCTTTCCCAGACTGTGTCTATACAACACTGGTGCCAGTGTTTTTGTCTGCCTTTTATGGAAGTAGCATGTGGCTGAGATCTTCTTCCTTGTTATGCTCTGAAGAAGACTATTTGTAGAAACTCTGCTCTCCTTTTCTTTCTTTTCCATTGAACTTTCTCGTTACCTCCCTATAATCATGTCTGACACTTCCATCATCTGATTTCCTTCCATCCTGTACTTTGCAAAATTTTGCATACAGTAATCACAGGAGGCAGTCTCTGAGCGCAGTTGTGCCATCCTGTTGGAATTCTGGATTGCATGCTACTGTCCACATCCTATGTCCAGTATGGCCAGTGTACACCAAAATCCGAGTGTGCCCCTGTATGCATTGGGCTGGTTTGACTCAGGCAGGCACAGCTGCCCATGACAGTTTACACATAGCCTGTGGAGATGTTTCACATCCACCCACCTCAAATTAATTTTGTTTGGTTGCAACGCATTTTGTCTGACCTGAATTTCCCCACACACGTGTACACTTCATTTTTTTTTGGAATTCAGCTTTGCCTGCAAAAGAAATTAGAAAGGAGGCACGTGGAAGTAAAGTTCGTTGAAATATTAACAAGTCATTTTGTCTTCTGCTGGTTTTCATCAGGGTAAAAAAGAACAGCAAAACCACAACAAAAATAGCAATGAAATTACTATGGGGGGCTGCAAACATAATAGTGACAGAGTTCACTTAGCTGTGGTGGTTTCTTTTATGTGATAATATTGAGGTGTTTTATTTCTCCCCTGTGAGGTAGATCACTATTAGCTGCAATTTGTAGTGTGCCCCATGTGGAGGCTGGGGAGGAGAGTTGGTGCCTCAGAGGTTACACGAGGCCATGGAAGACCCAGCAACAGAATCCAAAGCGTCTGGACCACCCAGGGACCTGCTCATGTACCACAAGCCATCAGGGAAAGATTAAGTCTGAACCCTTTTGGTTGCTCTGTACGGTATAATTGTCTAATGAAATCAATGAATACTTGATGTGAGAGTCTCCCATTGCTCCATCCCTGCTGTTCCTAATGTTTGTTAACAGATTGCTTTGTGGCAGAGTGCAAAGGTGCCGCTCTATAAAACTGTAATGACTTCTGGAACGGAAGTTGCCCTGTGTATTGCAGAAAGCACCATTCAGTTTTGATTGGAACATGGGGAGCTGAGAAGTTGTTATTGCTTTTAGTGCAGCTACTTGGAATAAAAATTTCTGCTCAGTTATGGTTAAGATGACATTTCCTTTTTCCCTGCTTTTTTCTCTCCTTGTTTACCGATGGAGTTGGAATGTTCTCATTTGCCCTGGGCAGGGAGCTGGCGTGTGGTAAAGGCCTGGCACGCCAAAGAAGAGGAGCTCCTTTTCTGTCTCCTATGTTCCTCTGTCTGTCACCCATCCTGTTTGCTACTGCCTCGACTTTCTCTTGGCTGTTTTCTCTCGGGGCTTTTCTTGTCAGTCCCCGGGCAGCTTTTTTATCCTTTCTTGCTCTCTAAGATGAAAATGAAGTGTTTGGTGAGATGACTGGGTTATCCCTGGTGAGGGGGTTTGGCGGTGCTAGATCTCACACTGCCTGGCTCTGGGAGCCAAAGGGACTAAAGAGGACAAAAGAGGAAGAGATCAAGGCTGTAAATGAGCCCCAGCTGCACGAGCTTGTTGGCACAGCAAGGTGAGGCTCATCTGAGCATTATTTTGCTGTTGCTGCAAGTTACATTTTGTCACAGTTTCCCCTGGTGAAAGACCACTGGCCTTTGGGCTGGCAACCCACACTGCAGGATGTGTGGTTACTGACAGGGTAGGGGTGAAGATAATTTACAGCAGATCTGTCAGATGTCATGCCTTGGGCATCAGGTACCAACACTCTTGCCTCGCTTTCCCCAAGGGCTGTTGTTCATTAACTGCCAGGCCTGTGGAGTGGCCTCCCTGCCCTGACAGGCTCGAGGGGGCTGGCTGGCACCCCAGAGGGGGAGTGAGGCAAGGGCAGAGGGGTCTCTGTGCAGTGTGACAGCTTACAGGCATGTCCACACCCAGTTCCCTCCCCAAAACAAGCCTCAGTCCCCAGCACGCTCCCGACCAGTGCCCTTCCCCTGCCAGGAGTGCCCTGTGTGCCAGGTGCCATCACATGCCAGCCTTACTGCTGCCTTACAGCTGTGAGAAGAACTGAGAGAATTGGAACAAGGATAATAATTCTTTCAAGGATTTTGTTTCTACATTTTTAGATGTTTGTAATACTTCCTAATAGTAATACTGTAAATGGTATCAAGGCATAGGAGCTGTTTGTGCTATTTGTGTCATTCTTTCTGCTTCTCAGCCAGTTATCCAGTGCTTTTTGTACTATTCCGTCAACATTTCCTAGGAAATCAGTTTAACATGTTTGACACCTTGCCTGTGAACTGACTCTTCCATGAAAACCCTGATTGCCTACAGGACACTAAACCTCACTCATTTAGATCCCTTTATACCATTCTAGTCATAGAACATCACCTTTACCCCTATGTTTGGCAGTTTTAAAATGCTGGGGAGTGAAATAAATCTCTCAGAATTTGGGGGTCTCCAACCTCATGTCTATAGCTTCTATTTCTTATACTTTTTTCTGGCATTTCTTGTCCTTTTGGGGCTTCAGCAAAGCCTGGTGTAATCAGCAGGAATTTTGACAACCATCTCAGCTGTGTACTGGATAAGGCCTCGTGCCTTTGATGAGAACGTGAGAGGCCCCTGCAGTTTACAAGTTACAACCAGGGACTGACACATCCTTATTAAAATACAGCGTGTCTCTGTGTTTTACAGAAATATTGAAAAGTGGAGAAAAACTTTCTCTTTTCCAAGCAATTTTTCCACATGCACACATGTATTCACACACTGCTATTTTGGCAAACCAATCTACTATACCACGTCAGTGAGTTAATGACAGGCTGGTGAAATGAATGTTCACAGCTTTAAATCAGTCTTTTCTTTAAGAGCATTTAAATAACTTCATTTTTGTTCAAGGTAATCTTGACTATAAAACTACGGGCCTGCAGGAAACCCATATATTAATTGCAAAAGGTGGTTCTGCTGTGGTTTTCCACATTGCTGATCACATATGGCATCCCAGATGAGTAGCGGATCTGATTTTATAGTCATGTTGTGTCAGGAGTTTAGACTGCATATTACTTGTAATTCTGTCATTTGTCTCTGCTGTTTCTTTATTAATCTCTTCAGCGTTCTTGGTCTGTCCTCAATCTTTCACATTTTGTACTGATACTTTATTACAGTGTTTTCCAAATTTTTTAAGTAAAAATCTTTCAAGATGAACAGCAGTCCTTCCTCAGGAGCTGACTGAAAGCCAAATGATCTTTATTCATATAGCTATTGCCTCACACATCCCCTCTTTGGAAATCACTGTTCCATTATATGCTGTTGCTTCCTTGTCCCTACATGCCTTGATGAACAGTAAAATACAGTGTTGACATTTAAAATATTGTCACTGGCATGGCTGATGTGAATGAGTGAGTGAGTGAGTGAGTGAGTGAGTTTTCTCCTCAATAGTGATTTTTCTGGGGCTCTTTGCAAATTCAGGCTCTAGTGATGGTTACTTTTTTGTATCAGTTCCACTTGCCGTGTATTTTTGAGGTGCATTTTTTGAGCTTTGCTTTGAGAACATAAATGGGGCTGTTCTTCTCATTATGGCTGCTCTCAGCCACGTCTGTCCCATGTCTTGTCCTCCAGCTGCCCCACAAGATTTGTGCAGCACACTGGATATAACACTTTACTGCATCACAGCAGTTAAATATGAAAAAAAATCACTCAGAGCTTGCATGGCCTTTACACGCCACGCACAAACTGTCACCTAGGGTGTATTATAAACTTGGATAAACTTTCTGTATTTTAGGTTCACAGTTTGTCACTGCATTGTTATTTTCATTGCTGTGTCTTTGATCTCACAAAAAGCTCTGCCCTGGTCAAGGCATCTGTTGACACAGTCCCCCTGGCCCACGTGGGCCTTTGAGCTCGTTATGGGGCGAAGGAAGGATCATGAAAGCAGAGCTTCAGAAAACACTGTGGTTGCCAAATAACAGCATTCCTAAAGCTGTTCTGTGTCATACTGTGGGCCTCTGCTTTGGATCTGAGCTCTCTCAGATTGCTGTCCACAATGTTCTTTCATCAGTGTAGCTGTGGCAATACAGAAATATTAGCAGTAGTTATTGTTGTGTCGATGTAGAGGAATCCATCCTGTGTAGGAGCTGCAATATGAGCAGAAAATTGATGGGCCCTTTGCCCTGACACTACCGTCTGAAGGTCTAGAGTACACAGAAGGTAAGTGGTATTAAAAGACTTGGAAGCTGAGAGAAATGAAGTTATGAGTGAAGAAGATTCAGCATCAGCAGCTGAAGATTGCTGGTGCCTTTAGGTAGATTCCCTGTCTGAAATGTGCTGCAGTTCCTCCAGCTTGGTCAGCAATCCCGCGTTGTTTCTGACTGTCTTTTCTGGCAGTCAAGGGGCTGGCACAGAAAATCCTGTCTTTTTCTTCAGGTCACTTTGTCCAGTGGCTGTGCTGGAAAGCTCCAGCTGTGCAGTGCTAGGTTCTGTTCACACGTTGGCACAGGACAGTCACAGCCTGAGGGCTCCGCCTCAGAAAGCACAGTGCAGACCACCAAATACACACTGTTTTAAAGAGTGTGGCTGCTGTTCACGTGAAACCTGCTAGCAAAATATGCTCAATCTCAAATCTCCAGCAGGCTCTGAACACCCTGTTCTAGCCAATCCCATTAGAGCATGAGAGGCTGAGATGGGTTTTTCCTTCTAGTCCATGTGATAAGGGAACTTCTGTTGCTGATACTTATCAAGAGAGACTTTTACAGCAAAAGTTATGGAGAGTTCAAAGCATATCAGGAAGCAATACCTAGAGTTTTCATATGGTTTACAAATGGCATTTCCAGTTCTGTGTACGAATTCAAGTATGAATATAGGAAGTTTTTTGTGGTACTAATGGAAATTTCTGCATGTATAGCATGTCCCTTTCTCCAAACTGGCATAGTTTTAATAAGAAGAACTATCCATACGTCCTTGACTTGTCATTTGTTAGAAAACTCAAAATCTTAATGGTTCACATTGGAGAAATAAAGGTCAAGATATAGGCAAAGTTCCTCTGCATTACAGAAGATAATAAAAGGGGAATATATTTGCTTCTGGTTATGCTAATTCATCACTCCAAGCACAGTGTGATTGCATTCTGTCTAGTCAGTGCTCTTCTTCGTATCTTAAAGAAGAGATACAGCCAAAGTAAAGGGCATTTGGAGATAGACAGGGAAAATAATTGAGTCACAGGGAGTCTTCTGTTTGAGGAGGGATGGGAGAGATAGGGATTGTTTTAATTTAAAGAAGAGACAAATAAAAGAGAACGTGACAGTAGTGTACAGAATGATGAATGATACAGAGAAGGTGAACTGGGCGCTCTTGCTTGCCCTTTCTTAAGTACAGAAGCAGAGGGACATCCAATAAAGCAGAAAGGCAAAAGTAATAACACTGTTGAAAGGGCATTTTTAAACACTAACTGTCTTGTTTCCACTGGCTCATCTTCTTTCTCTATGATTCTAGAGCATGTCTTGAGGGGCATGCAAAGACCTCTAGGAGATGAGTTCAAGTTGTCTTGCTAAGCAGTTGTTGTGGTCATGCTGCAAAGGCTGCTGGCTGGATCAGGTTATTTGGCTTGTGTGAAGGCAAGGAACTAGTCAGATAGTCTTAAAGAACCTTTTTAGTCTCAAAAATAAGTGGAAGTTTAGGTAAAGACATTAATATGTGTAATGATACTATCCATGCATTTGCTAGATGAGTAAAAAAGTAACTATTCAGGACAGAAATCTGCTACTGATGGAAGGAATATTCCTCTGCAGTTTACCCCCATGTCATTTCTTTGCTGGTCTCCCTATCTGCTCATGACCCTGTTACAAAATGCTGATGTTGTGCCACATTGGCTCAGGCTCTGCTCTCAGGACCAAGCAGACTTCTGTCCCTAAGGAAGTTGTTGGAAGCGCATTTATTCTTCCTAAATATCCCTTTCTGACATTCTCTTACTTTTGGATGTTCCATTTTTTATTTGTCTTTATTTAATAAGTTTATATTGAGATCCAGAAGAAAATTTATTTTCATCAGTAGATTCTAGGGAACTTCAGTAAATGGACTAAATTGTATATGTACTTCTACCCTGCCTTATTGGTTAAAAAAAGGGAGATAATGAGACATGCAGATTCCAAATGGGTGAGATCACGTTCTGGTTAGATTATTACAGTATCTGTTTGGATCCGTTGTTACTTTTAGACTTAGTCCCTGTCAGTCTTTTTGTAGCTGTGCAATTATTTTGTAATTCCTCACCAGGCTGTGCTATTTCATGTACGACAGTCCTGGTCCACCTGTGGTGATCATCACTTCAAAGGCCCGGTTCCTGTGGTCATTTTGAGTGCGTGCCTGCCTCATTTCTAATGGTCTGTTGTGCTAATGTCAGCTGTGATGATTCAGCCCTGGATCACATCTGTGAGGTGGCTTTTCCTTTCCTTTCCTTTCCTTTCCTGCTGCAGTTTTGCCCATCTTAAAACAGGTGAAACGCCTCAGCTATTCGGGACAGAAACCACTCACTGTGATGTAGGGAAAACTGAATTTTTAGTAATTTCCTTATGCCTTATAATTAAGTCTTTGTTTCTCACTCACCTATAGGACATTATGAATGCATTTGCCAACATTTTTGTTCCTAAACTTTGTACAACAATGGAGCATTTAAAGTATCTACTATTCAACATAGAACAGATGTATTTTATCAATCATGGGAAGTGTATAATTTGTAAAAGTTTGTGGGAGATACATATTTGTGTGTTTGTGTGTATGTGCATATTTTCTGTGTATATGAACTGTACAGTTAAGGATGTATTTGCCTGGCACTGCAGTCCAGCTCCCTCAGAAATAGTTATAGCCCTGGAATACCAACCTGCAACCTAGTTTAGCCATTTGAAGTCACTGGGAAAAATTAATTGTAAATGTAATTTAGTACTCAGAGGTATGCAAATTTTATGTCTAAACTCAAGTGAAAAGAAGCATTCAGTCTAATTTTTTGGCATTTGTCAAAAGCCCTCCAAAAGCCATCCAGGCTGCAGGCTAAGCTGCCTTTCATAAATCTCAACTGAAGACTTGCTGCTAACTTCTTAAGACTAAATTATTTCTATTGTTCTCGAGGAATTACAT
Source organism: Coloeus monedula (assembly GCF_965178545.1). Taxonomy (NCBI): domain Eukaryota; kingdom Metazoa; phylum Chordata; class Aves; order Passeriformes; family Corvidae; genus Coloeus; species Coloeus monedula. The sequence continues at coordinate 15,307,752 of NC_138784.1, forward strand.
TTTTGTTGTTATCTGTGGAAAGAGCCCCACTGGGTTGAGCATGTAAGTATATGGGAATGGGGGGAAGGAGGATTTGTGTTAGTTAAGTGGAGATGATAAAACTGAAAACATAGCAGCAGGACATAAATCAGATTTTTCTTGTTTTTCTAGTTGGCTTGTCACAATAAAGCATTGCAACAGATGCTGAAGCCAGGGTCAGATCCAGATGAAGGAGATGAAGCCTTGACGTTTTATGCCAAACATACGGCACAGATAGAGGTAAAAGATTGCTCTCCCAGAAGATGGACTGTGAGACAAGTCTGCATCTTGTGTGTGGTGTATCTCCTCTTTAAGCTTCCAAATGGTGTGGATTATTTATGAGGAGAAGGTTGAATAATATGCTTTTGGCTGTGGGAGGAAAAGGAATACACCTATATTAGAAGTGGCTCCAAGCCATCATTTCACAGTAGCTTTGCTGTGTGTTACCAAACATGTTCTGTTAGCGAAATAATGACTGTGGATAGTAGCTGTGTCATGAAGTCAAGAATGATCTTGTATGGTACATCACTCAAATAAATAATCATGAGTTTCAAAACCACTGATGTTGGATGATCAAATTAAAAGTCTGGCTGGAGTACAGAGAGGTTTTGAAGTGGTGTAGACATTCAGTATGGCTTTTGTTTAAAATACCAAGGCATGGCCTGGTTCAGCAGTTCTGCTCTCTGTTTTAAACTTTACACCTGCTGTGGGTTGGATTTAGATAGAGGTCCACAGAGGTATCCCACCACAGGAGAGATGGAAGCTCCATGGCCTTGGTTGTCCAGAGGGCAGCTCAGTGCTCCTCTTAATGTACTTTAATACTTTGGGTGCTGCTGAGATCTCTCTTAGCAATTATCAGCCAGTTTATCTGGGTAGGTTGTAAATTTAGGCACTAAACAAGCACTGTGGTCAACTTTTATGTGGCCAATAGCTTCTTCTGGAAAAGTGAAACCCAACCCAGCATTGCTTCTATACAAAACAGGTAATTGCTTGTCTTTGAAAGCATTCCTAGACCTGCTTGGTGTTTCAGATATTATCTCCCCCCTATATTAAGGTATCTCATTTGTTTGATTTGAAATTCAAATGGTGGTGGTTTTTTATTTTCACCAGTGGCTGTACAGAGGCATGGTCGTAGTAGTCGAAATGAGTTTTCTTCTCATTTCTGTATTTTTAATAATGCAGAGTCCCCGATCAGAATGGGGAAGCAATTTTGATGGCAATGTGGTGAGATGAAATAAAATCTAGCTCACTCACCAGTAACCTGCTAGCTCCTGAAATGCAAGCAATTCAAAACCTTGGGTTTTGTCAAGTAAAAAGATAAAGACTGACAAGATATGGGTGCTGCCTGAGTAACAAGGCGCTATTTTTGCATGTTCACCTTCACAATTTATCCCATCATAGAAACAGATTCAAGATGAGAAAATAATTTTGTAATCAGAGCAGAAAGCCGCTGAACTTCTCCACTTTTTACTGGGAGAGATTTCTTTCAATTTACAGCAAAATTGAAGTGTTCTGAATTAGAACATTTTTTATATTTGGGGAAGTCTGGACCAAGATTTTTCTTGAGCCCTTTCTTTGCCACCTTATTCTGGCAGGCTTTTGAAAATAAAAACAGCTTTACTCTGTTTTGGGATTGATTGGTCCAACTTTATTGTACTGTTCAAATAATGAATGCATTAATTGGTAAATTAAAGGGGAGCTGTGAACAAGAAAAGATAGGACAACATGACTGGATAGTCACTGACTCTGACAAAAATGTGCATTTTATTTATAGATTGTTCGCCACGATAGAACAATGGAAAAGATTGTCTTTCCTGTCCCCAATATTTGCGAATTCCTCACTCGGGAATCCAAAAGTCGGGTATTCAATACAACAGAGAGAGATGAACAAGGGAGCAAAGTCAATGACTTTTTCCAGCAGACTGAGGATCTGTACAACGAGATGAAATGGCAAAAGAAAATTAGGAGTAAGTACTGTCATTTTAAAAAAATAGCCTCATTATGCTAAAACCTTGCTTTTAAACCTTCAAATACTTTCATTTTAATGATACACTCTTCTCTGTTCACTCTGATACTACAACAGACAAAACTGTTCTGGGCTTGAGAGTGTAGGTCAGATGAGACATTTGCATGCCACCATAAAAGAAGTGTAATATGGAGCAGTTATTAATACGTTCAAGATGATGTCCAAAAGTTAAATTGAGGGATGGATAAACTGGGTGTAGTTCTACTAATCTTGATAGCATTGCACCTAATTAAGCCAAGGCCCCTAATATTTAACAAAAACATGTGTAGCTGCGTATTTGAGGTTTGCAGATTCCTGAAAGACCATTAAAAAACTTGTAAACGTCAGTCATTTAAAAACATCTCTCACCAGAACCTCAGCTGCTTTAAATATGCCTGGCTCCCATGGAGTCAGACCCCTCTGCCAGTTCACATCAGCCTGGCGTGACTGGGCTGCAGGGTGTCCCAGCTGGCCCAACTGGTGCACATCCCACGATATTGGGAAGGCACATGTGTGGCCTTGAGCTGCTTGGTCAGGATCATGGGGGAAGAGGTCAAAGCAGGGACACCAAGAGGAGGGGCAGGGAAGCCCCACCAGGTACCCTGAATGTCTTTAGCTCACTGGTGGGCAGTACAGCTGCTTGGCAGGAATGGGCCTGTTGCCAATGCACCTGGATCAGGAGGATCCTGCCAGCTCAGCCACTGTCAACTCTGCCCTTGGCTTTTGGAGCAGAAAGTTGTATTTTATATATCATAGACTCACAGAATGGTTGGGGTTGGGAGGGACCTTAAAGATCACACAGTTCCCAGCCCCTGCCATGGGCAGGGACACCTTCCACTATCCCAGGCTGCTCAGAGCCCCATCCAGCCTGGCCTTGGACACTGCCAGGAATGGGGCAGCCACAGCTTCTCTGGGCAACCTGTGCCAGGGCCTCCCCACCCTCACAGGGAACAATTTCTTCCTCATATCCAATCTAAACCTACCCTTAGTTTGAAGTAATTCCCCCTTGTCCTGTCACTCCAGGCCCTTGTCAAGAGTCTTTCTCCATCTTTCCTGTAGGCTTCCTTCAGGCACTGGAAGGCCACATTATGTCACCCCAAAGCCTTCTCTTCTCCAGGCTGAACATACATAAAAATACCTAAAAGTGGTCACTTCATTCACTGCTAAAACGCAGATGCACTTGGAGTGTCACACGTCATCTGCTCACAGCAATTGATCAGGAAGGAAGGAAGGAATAAGGTCTAGAGCAGCAGGATAGTCAGAGCAATGTGGGAGCATCCTGAACATGATGGAAACATGGATGTCATGGCGATTTTTCAAATGTTGATTCCTAGGCTATAATTTTCAGCAGCAGCAAGTCTTCAGCATGAACCCCATCAACCCAAGTCTGTGTCTCTTGGTGGCACCCTAAAAACTTAGTAGTGACAAACTCACCCAGAATAGAAATGGAAAAATACATGATTACAGAATCTGCAGTCTATTTGGGAATAAAAGTCATTGTATTGTAGAAAAATTACTTCAATAAAAAAAATCACATCTGGGGGTTTTGCTTTAGAAACACAAATAAAAGAGCCAAGCCAACAATTAGATAGACCCGACCTGCCTAATGCTATAAACAAAGAAAATTGGTTTATTTTTATTCAGAACAGAAATTTCTCAATTCCTTTCATCAGTGGAATAGCCCACAAGTCTCCGTGTTGGGGTTTTTTTATTATTTGAAAAGATAATACAGGTTGAAGCTGGGGTCATTCTTTAGCCAAGTGTCTGTTAGCATGAAGTCTGTGCTGCTTAAATTGACAGATGTCATTTTTGCAATGGTTCCAAATGCTTAAATCTCAGCAGTCAGCAACAAAAGGTTATCACAGTGAAATCTGAATATTTACCTAATTGCCATTAAAGGCTATTTAGATTAAAGCCTGAGACAGTCATATGCAGTTGAAGAAGTCTGCTGTTTATAAAAACTTTGCTGAGCACTCTGCATACTTGCAGGAAGTTTCCAGTACTTTAAAATCTAATTAATAGGGATGTATCATGTTGGAAACCTCTCTGACCAGAGATCTTTTTACACTATTGCACATAGGATCTTGTTTCAAATGTTCATTTTAAAACGTATTTTAGTGCATTCATATATATGAAGTGCTTGCCTGAGTCTCAGCACACTCTGATCTTGTTCCTGGCCTTCTTTCTGAACTGTGTATGTGACTCTGGACACAAAATCAGCCCTGTTTTGCACTGTTTCCCTTTTTAGTCTTTTCTAGCTAGGCTGTAGGTTCTTTGGGATACGGACTATTTCTGTGTGTTTGTACAGCACTTCACATATGGAGATCATGGCTTGTTTGAGTCCTTTTAAGCAGGAGTACAGAGCTGTTTGTCAGCAGGTGACCATGGGCTTCTGAGCATCATGCAGGAAATAGTCAGCTTTTGTAGAACCAAAACCCAGGCAGACCAAATTTTGCCTGCTTCCCAAGCAGATCAAAATGTTTTTAGTTTGACAGAGGTGGGGAAAATACTGCAGTTCTGAAACCATGCCTACTCCATAGTTCTCTGCATATGTCATCGGTGTACTTGGTCCAAATAGGTCATCTGGATGACCCATTCTGGGTGTTCTGGGTGACTGGCATTCAGAGTGCTAAAATCTCTTTGTTTCCTTGATTTTGTGTCCCCATGCACAGAGGCTACAGTTTCAGATGCACCTGAAAAGACTCCTTTGCAAAATATCCAGGCCTAAAATCTTCCCAGAGGCAAAACTCCGGTATATAATAAATTGTATTGTGATCTTTGGAATAAAAGCTCTGCTTGAAACTATGTATTATGGCAAACCTACGTTTAATATTTGTCCATTTTAGTTAATTTTAAAGATCTGCATGTTTTCTACATTAATCTGTATTTAGTTCCCTTGGAGCCATTGCTGATTGAGATTCTGCTTGCTTTCAGTTCACTGATTGCTGCTTTTCTCCCCTTTCTAGATAATCCAGCCCTGTTTTGGTTCTCCAGACACATCTCTCTCTGGGGGAGTATTTCCTTCAACCTTGCTGTATTCATCAATTTAGCAGTTGCTTTGTTCTACCCTTTTGGAGATGATGGAGATGAAGGCAAGTACAGTTTGGTTTTACTTTTTGTTTTAATTTTGGATGCTTTCATTTCTGAGGTAACAAAGCTGCATTTTCAGGTGCAGTCATATCTGGAAGCCATGTAGTGTCTCCTAAGTAGGTACCAAATGCTGTATGAAATGTGGTAGTTGATCTGTGTGTCACAGGGCCTGCACAATGCAGAGTAGAATGGACAGAGCATAAGCTGAAGATTATCTAGATGATCTCAGCTAATTTTTTTATATTGCTATATTACAGTGCCCTACTACACAGATTTAGCTGCAGCTTCTGAACTGAAGGAGGATTCCTGGCAGCAGAGGGACAGAGATTCCTTAAGCCTGACCAAAATGAATGACTTGCAGTCCTGAAAACATATGGAAGAGAATGATTTGCAAACTCTCTTGTTGGCTTTTCACCATGTTGTTTATTGGGATAAAAGGGCATAACTGTTGCAGAAGATAAATGCATTATGTAAAAATACTCTTAAAACTTATGATTCTGTCTCTGCTTCATCCCGTGTCACAGGAAATATTTAATGAAATTCATTATTTGCTATAAATGCAGCAGACTAGCAGGAGGCCTCTTTGAAGCCCAAACAAGCTTAATTAGGGTAAAGGAGACTAAATCGTTCAGAATACTGGTAATGGGAGCAGAGCCATTCACCTCTGGGCCTTTGATTTGTGGCCAGTCAGTAATGTGACTGAAAGTCACCTCTGTCTGGTGGCATGTGAACTGGGCTGGTGGAAGCAGTCCAGCTTCTAGCAGATACATGTACTTTTCACAAACACCACAGCTGGCACCGGCAAACATTCCTGCTGCCTGGCAGAACAGAAAGGCAGCAGATGAAAATACACTGGCATGGGGACCACGCTGCCCTTGCAGCCCACGGGGTGGTCTCTGCAGGTCACAGCACAGGCAGCTCCACAGCCTCGTGGAGTGAAGCAGAGTTTGCAGGGCTGTGCCCTGGAGAAGGGAAGCATCTTGTCCATAGTGCTTTGGAAACTGGGGAGTCACTCGGAGCACACACACATTAGAGCCCATGGAGGATGAGAGGAGAAATAAAGGGTTAAAAATAAATCTTTTAAGCTACTAAATTTTAGCTAATCTATACTTGTGGAAGTCCTCTAGTCTGAAATCAGTAGGTATTAATACTTACTCTGAACTGCAGATTTATATGGCTTTAGTTTAAGTGACCCCAGTAATCCAGTGATAGTATATTTCAGGATTCCAGCTCCTGGTGCTTGTAAAGCCAAAATGACTCCTGAGCAATAAGGAATAGGTGTGGCCAGATCAGATTAGCAGGTCATGAGGCAGCCTCCTTACTTCCAGCCTCCCCCTCCACCATAGCCTGATCCAACAGCTGGAACGTGTCTGCCATTTTTCCCTTCACCCTGTGTAAATCCACCTCTATTCACCTGTCTGAGGTGCCTGGGCTGATCTAATCATGCCAAGATGCTGCCTTTTAGTAGGTACCTGCAGTTCTTATGTAATATGACATAAGCAATACTGCTCCAGCTGAAGACTGTTCCTGAAGGGAGCCTGAAAGAAAGAAGAGAGACAAGAGCATGTAGTGACAGGACAAGGGGGAATGGCTTCAAGCTGACAGAGAGTGAGTTTAGATTGGATATGAGGAAGAAATTTTTCCCTGTGAGGGTGGGAGGCCCTGGCACAGGTTGCCCGGAGAAGCTGTGGCTGCCCCATCCCTGGCAGTGTCCAAGGCCAGGTTGGATGGGGCTCCGAGCAGCCTGGGATAGTGGAAGGTGTCCCTGCCCATGGCAGGGGGGATGTAAATGGATGATCTTTAAGGTCTCTTCCAACCCCAACCATGATTCTGTGAAGACTTTTTGCCTCCAGGGTGCCTGTCTGCACATGGTACTGGGATGGGTCCTGCAATGTAAAATTGCTGGACCTGCAGTAGGGAAGAAGGAAAACTGATTTGTGGAAGAACCACAGAGAACTTTGGCCTTACCTTTCAGATTGGCTTGAAAGTCATTTTTTAGAATCTGTTAAAAGTTTCCAAATCTTGTTGGCAAAGAAACTCTCTGACAGAGCTGACCTTGAATCTCCTGCCAGGGATAGAAACACTCCTGAACTTTGCAGAAGTTCGGATGCCATCTCAATGTTGAGGCTAGGGCCTCATCTCATTGTTTTCTAATCCCAGTGATGCTGCTCAGCTGTGTATCTGTTGCCAAAGAGATAGCATGATTTCTATTGTGAGTCTAGCTCAATTTTCTATTCCCTTCTCCGCCGTCACTGACCTCTCAGTTCATCCCATAACAATAGAAGTCAGTGTACAAGTGTGACAGCGCCCTGAGATCTGAATGTGCTTTTTATAGCACAGCAACATGGTGTGTTTCCAGGGCTTTAAGCAGAGGGGAGAGGGAAAACAGGGCCATGTCTCAAAACTCGGGGAGCGCCTGGAGCCAGCATCTTGCAGAGCAGCAGGGACTGGCTGTGCAGCCGCGGCTGCCGCGCCCGCAGCGCCCGGGACCCGCTGCGCGCCCGGGAGCCGAGCGCAGCCGCTCAGCGCTCCGGGCACTGCAGATGCTGCCCGGCCCTGCCCGCGCCCCGCGGCTGCTCCCTCTGTGCCAAGTGCCCCGCGCCCGTGCAGAGGCGGAGGCTCCCGCGGAACATCCGCAGCCCTTCGGGAGGGAGCTGCTTTTTCGGGAGCCGGGGCTGGAAACGTGGCACTGCAGCGCGCTTGCCACTTGCTGTGCTGCCCCCAGGACCGGCTATTTCTGTAGCTGAGCAATCATGGAATCGGACCGGAGGAGCCCTAATGATGCCTGCAGAAGGGAGTTGATTAGTAGCTTGCTCCAGGAGAAGGGTAAACTGTTCCATCTCTGAGCACTCCCTGGATTTTAATGGAAATTTCATTAGCTGCTCGTATTATTACCTGTGCAAAAAGCAACAATACTCTGAGAATAATAGCTCCTGCAGCAATTAGGGCAAGCCGTGGTCAGCAGTTGTGATGCATGAATCACGCTTTTGTTAGCTCTACTGGCAAAGGAATTGATCTTTTGGATCCGTTTCTTGGTGGAAAATGGAGTCTCCAAAGATGCCTTTCTCAAATCTCCCTTTCTCCTCTGTACAGGCACGCTCTCACCGTTGTTTTCCGTGCTCCTCTGGATAGCAGTGGCATTTTGCACAGCAATGCTGTTTTTCATCTCCAAGCCTGTTGGCATTCGACCCTTTTTGGTGTCTGTTATTCTCAGGTCTATATATACTATAGGGCTCGGTCCTACCTTGATACTCCTTGGTGCTGCTAATGTAAGTACTTCAAAAGCAAGCAGAATTTCCCTTTCAGCAGAAGGAAAGATATTAAGGGTCTCCTATTAAAAAACCCCTTTGATTAGAGCGGTGCAAAAACTTCTTTTTCTGGTTCACTGGTTAAGCCAAAAAAATAAATCATTTCCAGTCATCCTGAAACAGCAGTGTCAGCAAAGTGGGAAGCTAAGAAAAAAGCTGGTTTAGTTTTGTGCATATGCAAATATTTTAAAAACACAAACAATATGAAATTTAAATAAATATTGCTGCAAAAGGGCAATCAAATCTACAGTTTGTCATGTTAAAAGAATCATTTTCTCTATCAGTACACTCAGCACTATTGACACAAATTTGTGAAATGTTTCTGAGACCTTAAATGTATTTTCAGGAAGAAAAGAGTTTTCAAAATTAAAAATTCTCTCAGCCCTTTGCCAGATCTCTTAACTTAGACATGAATAAGTCTGCATGCTTACTGAGCTTGGTAAGATACACAGTCGTGCTCACAAGTCATTTATTTAAATTTCTGCCTGACTGCTACAGCTCTAATGCACCCCAGCACGAAGTATTGGGCTGTTTGCCACCAGTTCTGTGTGTGAGAATTTCACATACTGAAAACCACCCAGACATACAGTCAAAGGTAAAGGCAAGTAAGCAGCGCTTGCCCATGTCAAATTTGCGAACAAAGGAGTCGTGTTGAGTCCTCATTCCTTGTCCTGGACTGCCAAGGAGATGAGGTGAGACCCTTTCCTGTTCACTTCTGCACTGCTGCTCGTGTGCAGGCAAAGCTCAGGAGCCATGGAGAAACTGACACTGTTGTTTAAATGCTACACTTCAAAAATGTCCTCAGTTCTGAGGGGTTTTTTTATGGATTTTGTATTGAAGAACACGATGGGAAGGAAATAGATCTCACACACCCCCCACACACACTTTCTGTTGTGTTACTATTGTTCTCTTGGTAGTAGCATGCCAAGCTGCTCTTACGTAGTCTCGGGTCTAAACTCAAAACTGTTGGGAGGTCACTCCCCAGCTGGTTTTTAATGCCTTGTGACATTAATCCTGCCCACCTATTCACTATAACTAATATTATAGGAATAATCACAATGTAATGAGGCACAGTGCAGTGTTGGAGAGGTGATGTACTTCCACTCACCCTCGTGGGCTCATTCCCAGTGCACTGTCGGAGCTGGATTTCTTTCACCTCACTCCAGCTATCTAAAGGTTGTGCATTGAGTCAAACCAACCTATCTAGACAGCGACCCAAACAATAAATACCAGGATCTTTCTGATGGCACAAACCTAGCCTTTGTTATCCCCCACAGCTCTGTAACAAAATCGTGTTCCTGGTGAGCTTTGTTGGGAACCGTGGGACTTTCACCCGTGGCTACAGAGCGGTCATCATGGACATGGCTTTTCTCTACCACGTGGCCTATGTCCTGGTCTGCATGCTGGGCCTCTGCGTGCACGAGTTCTTCTATAGCTTCCTGGTGAGTACGTGCTTCTGTGGAGGGGAAAACTTTGCAAAAATAGAAAATACCGTTACCCATGCAGCTGTCTTTAATTTCTTCCTGACAATCAAGCCAAATCATGTATATTTTTAGCATGCCGTTGTGTTGCTGCCCCTTAGGAGCTGCTGTTTTTATTAGAACCTGTTTCTGTTAGGACTTATTTTATCTGTTCTAGAGCTGAAAGTTTGCTCCTTTCTTCTCAGACAATCATCACCCTGCCCACTCCTTTCTCCCAGCTGTCTCCCTATTCTGTGTCCACTGTTCCTATATCTTCTGTCAGTCCTAACTTTTCGGGGACAGTTGTCCAGTGGTGTGTGGGGGGAATGATGCCTCAGGTTTTAACTTTTATATTTTTCAAATTCTGTACTGCCTAGTGTGTAACTGAAGCTTCCTGTGGCATGTTAACTTCTGTTCTCTCATGCTGGTTGGACATAACAAAACCTCTCTAGGTTTGCTTTCCAAGGGCAACTCAATTGTCCCAGGCCCAAAATGTGTAAACTAAAAGCTTCTGGAGAGGAGGGGCAAACTTGGGGTAATTACATCATTAATTGAAGTTATAAATGGAGAATTAACCCTGATATGCAAATGGACCAAACTTAAAAAAGTGTGAAGAATCTGTGACCCATCTTGAGTGGAGGCTTTTGACTGCCCAGGGTGCCCCTCTGAAAGCCCTTAAAATAAATACTTAATATTTAATATATTATATTAAATGTATTATAATATAATATATAATACTTAAATATTCTCTTATTCTTGTCTAGCCTCTGTTTTTAGGTAGCCACTCCAGGCATCAGTACCTGTACCAAAGGATCCCATTCCTCATCCCCAATACATTTTTAACAAATGACTTGGGAAATGGGGATGGCATGCCTGTGGTGTAGCAGGAAGATTCATCACTTGAAATGTATCCCACTTCATTTTCTTTTGTTGCCATTACCCAGATGGAATGCCTTTTAATAATGTGGTACAGGTGCAGTGAAAATGAATCACACAAAATTATGCTAAACTTCACTAACTGCTCCCTTCATGCTGAGTAGCAGTAAAAGGTGTTTCACTGCTCATTTGCTAATCCTTTTGCTCTGTAGTGGAACATGTGAAACTTGTAGGGAGACTGACTAAATTGTGGTCATTTACATGGGTTCACTTTTCTGTTGTTGTATTTTTTCTCAGCTTCCTGAATAGTGGTGAACTCCCAGCATTTCAAAGATGTGTTAAGCACACTAAAATTTTCAGAGGTTTAGTGCTAACTCAGGTAAAGCGCCTCTTGAAGTCAGACTTTCCAGATTTTGACATTAAAGCCTGCTTCAAAGTTTGGGCAGATTTCAAAGGAGGCAAGATTGTGGCTGTAGCTGCAGGACCCTCTTGAAATGGATCTAACTCTCCTGGTTAAAAAATGCACAAATTATTGGCTGTTCCTTCAATGAGTTAGGTGATCTCTGTTTTAAAATGCTTTGCAAAGTGTCAAGCAGCTTAAGAAACATTTCATATACTTACTTTTTTTCAGTGACTGCTATTGACCAATGTCCATGATTCATGGACATTATCCACGTTCCCAGGTTGCTTCCAGGTGTTCACTTAGTAGTGGATGTAGTCTAAACTCTAATATTTGTTCGTAACTGTCCCCCTCTTTCTTCCTTTATTATTAATCCTTTCACAGGGCTGTGGATTTCAGATCTTACAAATTGTGGGTAATACCTTCTTCTGTGGAGTGTTTTGATAAATCATAGCGTGTCACATTATATCTGTAATCTTCGTGTTTGGAAGTAGAAATACATACATTATAGATAAGGTTCAAAGTGCTATAGAACATCAAGAAAATTGTAAGAGAAAAAAAGTTACAAGTTCTTGTAAAGCTCCTGTCACATTTAATTGCTGGTTTAGGCTTTTGACATTTAAAGCAATATTATCTTAATATATACTTTTCTTTAAAGTTAAATACCAGGAAAGCATATAGTGCAGGGTAGAGAAGAATAGAAGTTTCTAGTCTTATGCAAACAGTGCCATGAATTTAAGTTTGTCCTAAAAAGAGGTGGCCCCAATCCTTGTCCATGTGACATTTACATGATGCCATGAGCTCAAAGAAAGTTTACAAATATGTAATTACTTACATGTATGAGTGCATTTTTGAGTTGCAGTCTGTGCATGTTTGTCTGACAGGAGAGAACATGAAAAATTATTTTGTAGATATAGATCCATAGTATTAAGACACTTCTTAAATTTTAATCTAGCCTGGTTTTAAACATGGGGAAACAACGGATCTTCATGGTAGGTGTTGTCTGTCTCTGGGTCAGGCTCAAATATACTTTGTGGCTTTGGATTTTGCTATAATTAATTTTAAAATTTAAAGTTCTGTGCTAGATTTCTTCCTCCATAAGCATGCCCAGCTCCCACTGAAATCAATGTGAGTTTATGAAGCTGAGAATGTAGAACATGGCCCGAGACATGTTTCAGTAGTTCAGATTGTTTTCCTATGTAGCATCTATATATTGCCTCATTTGTATTCACTTTTCCTCTACTCTGTGTCTTCCCCAGCTGTTTGATCTTGTGTACAGGGAGGAGACATTGCTAAATGTGATAAAAAGTGTTACCCGGAATGGCCGTTCAATTATCCTCACTGCAGTGCTAGCACTCATCCTGGTTTATCTCTTCTCCATCATTGGCTTCCTCTTCCTGAAAGATGACTTTATCATGGAGGTTGACAGGTTGAAAATCAGGACCCCTGCTGCAGGTACTGTTTTTTATACTAAAATTTGCTTCCCACATATCCCTTTTTCTGTCTGCCTAACCTAACTTTTCATCTAAGGACATAAAATTTCTTTATTTGTGCCTGTGTGAGAGCAGAACTAATTCCATATACCTTAGAACTCAATTAATTCTCTGTGTAAAATGTAATGTGTATAGGGTTGTTTTAGTCTGGGCTTATTTGATTAAATACTAAAATCTAACACATTTGATTTATTATGTTTGCTTCACAAACTCGTGATAACATTAAAAAAATAACCTGTATTTCCTAAGTATCGGGAAAAGCAGCTCAAAGTGGATTGTATTGGTTCTCATCCCACCTTAAAAGCAGCTCATAATAATTTCTGTGTACTGTATGAGGCATGTGGTCTTAACATGTTCAGTAGCTGTATTCATTTCATTGCTTTTTAAGCTTAATCCAGCAGAAATTTGTTACAGAATCCACACTTCTACTGATAGGAGCATCTTTTAAATTCAGTGTGTATTTCATGATAATCATTAGTGTACAATCCTGGCTTCAGTAAAGTCATTTGGAGGTTTGGAACCAGTTTTTAAAAGGCCAGGATTTCAGCTTGCTGGAATGAGAGGCTTTAGTAAAGTGAATAGAGAGTTACAAACTTGCTTTGCTAGAAAAGAGCCATGTCTGGTCTGTTGAGAGCTTTGTGTGTGCTGCCAACCAGCCTGCTGGGAGTATGGGCAGGGGAGTAACTGGCTGCAGAGAAATACCTGAGAATAGCCGGTGATTAAATTCCTAGAGGCATGATTTTCCCAAATGCTGAGCTCTTCAGACCTGTACACAAGCACAGAACTGGCAGAATCCAGCGGGGGCTGTGTGCACTCAGTGTTTGCCAGCCTTTTCCTGAAGTTGTTTTTTCAGGATTTAAAGCTCACAAACAAGGCAAAGGTCATTCAAGACTCATGGGCCTGGTGTGCTTCTACAGCTGGTTCGAAACCATATGAAAACAACCAGAACCCGACAGATTTCTTTAGCACACCATGATTTTTTTTTTTTTTTTTTTGCCACTGATCATCCATTAGGGGCTAAATTGGCTTATATGTGATTTACCATTCATTTTTGGGACAGAACTTAAGGTGTGAAGTCTCACTTTGAAAGGTAGTTGTGACCGTCGTAATAAAACAGGCTACATGCAGCTCTGGTCTGATCCAGGGCAGCAGCTCCTGTGTGTTTGTGTTGCTTCTGTTGAGTTCTTGGCAGATTTTTGTGGTGTGGGTATGTTCTTGCTGGCTTCATACGTTGCCATTTCTGATCAAAAACTCATCAAGAAAATATGCTGACTGCATGTTGATGGAACATTATGCTTCCCAGGACAAGTGCTTTAAATTCTTTCTTTATAAAGTAGCAGAAAGAGTAAGTCAGAGTGCATGTTTTCTGCATTAGATATACTGTCTTAGGTTGTTATTTTTTTGTATAGTTTTGCCTTCATTTTCTTCTCCTTAAACCTTTTTGTAACTCTAATTTGAAATGCAGAAAATTGTTGAAGGTGCACAAGATAAAATTGGTTTGATAAAATCAAGCTGATGTACACATTTACCACTTTGGGAATGTTAAATTAGTGTTTTACACAAACCCATACATATTTACAAATGAGTACCAAACTGTGTTATAATCCTTGAAAACCCTTAAATATTCTACATTCAGGATAACTGAACATCAGCTTGGTGTCCTTCTTGTCAGCTTTTGTGAATAATTTATCTAATGGTTTTAAAAACTGACATTATTTTCATATCTGACAGTTGTTTCTTGCTTTGAATATATTTTGTTCTCACCAGAAGCAGCCGCATTTGATGTAGATTCATTAATTTCAGGAGATGAAATGGGAAGAGCTGTGATATACAGTAAATATAAAACTGTGGTTTTGTTCATTGTGATTGCTTTGAGCTGTTGAGGCAGACTCTTTTGAGGAGGGAGGAATTGCTGGTGTAATTTGTTCTGTTTTTTCTTCTTAACTCTCCAACCCAGTGATTTGCTCCTAGAAAATAATGATTTGAAACTTAACACCAATGTAGTACCTGTCTTTTTGTCAACATCCTGCTTTTTTGACAGGTATTGGTGAAGTTCCCACTACAACCCTGACATCAATGATGGGAGCCTGTGCAAAAGAGAACTGTTCCACGAGCATCCCACCTCTTAACCCCGGTTAGTACAGAAGTTCCCTCAGACCGATGATCACTTAGAACCGAGGCATCCCTGGAAATGTTCGGGTTGGACGGGGCTTGGAGCAGCCTGGTCTAGTGGAAGGTGTCCCTGTCTGTTGCAGAGGGTTGGAATGAGATGATCTTTAAGGTCCCTTCCAAGCCAAACCACTTTGTGATTCTCTGATTTGTGTGTTGCTGTTGCAGGGACTTCTGCCGGTGTGAGAAGTGACGATCATTGTTGTGAGTCAGAAGTGCTCGATTTCTGCAAGGCTTGGAGCTTAGCTGGCAGCTTTGCTGTTAATGGGAGTGCTTCCCACACCTGATTTCCAAATGCACTGACATTAACTTTGTTATTAAAAGAGCTTGCTGAATCATTATGCTTGAACAGACAGGTTGCTTCTTGCCAAGTGACTTAGCTAAGAGAAGAAGCTTGCTGCTTGTCTGCAGCATCCTCACCTGCACACACTGAGCCACTGTTGGATCCAGTTAGGGCCACAGAAATTCACTGTCATGGCATAACAGATCTATCAGCAAGCTTTTGGGTATTTTTTCTACATGCATCTGGGCCAAGGCTGTTTTGTAGCCAGAAGACCTAAGAACCTGTATCCAGGCCCACGAGTCTGTCTATCTCCCACTCTTTCCATGTCTGGTTGAGGTGGCTGGTCTTTCATTGCAGGTATTAAGTTTGGTTTGATGTGTTGTGGCCTTTGCAGTGGAGGTGTGTGCATGATCTGCAGGCTTAAAATATTTATTGCCACAGTTGCCTATGGTTGCTGGGGGCTGAAACTGAGGACATAAACGGTCCCTTCCTGTGTGCCAATATAATGTTGTTTCGTAAGCTTTATTCTTCCACTACTAAGTTTTGAGTTTTTAGGATCAAAGCCTTCAGGGAAAGGGCTATAAAAGCAGGCTTTTTCTCCCCAGCTGGTGTGTAAACAGGCCTCATAAACAACATGAGAAGCTGTCTGGCTAGATAGAGAAAACAGTCTAAGAGCTATTGGCAAAGTTGCTGCATTCAAAGAGTAATCAATCAGTCAAAGAGATGCAGTGTGGCTTTTGCCAAGCTCTTTAAATGATAGAAATCTCACATTTCTCATTGTTTGGGTACTGCTCCTTTAAAATCAAACCATAATGAAAGAGGGCTGTACAAAACATCTAAGTGCACTCTTACTTAATCTTGAAGAAATTTCATTTATCCAGTGCCGTTAAAACCCACCAACATTCAGCAAGAACAGTTTTGCTCACCTTAGCCACCTGGTCAGAAGAATTATTCTACTTTCTGTCTTTTCCTGGGACAGATATCCCCTCTGGCAAAAGTGTAAGTGTGGTGGAATGCAAAGGCATGAGGTCACTATCCCTGGAAGTGTTCAAAAGGTGTGGGGATGTGGCACTTGAGATGTGGTTTAGTGGAGAATATGGCAGGGTTAGGTGAGTGGTTGGGCTCAGTCTCAGAGGTCTTTTCCAACTTTAATGGTGCTATGATTCTATGAGATAGGGGAAGTTTCACATTGTAGCACCAGAGAAGTCCACAGCTGTGTATGGCAAAGAGAAATTGTTCTCAGTGGCATCTCAGGTCCCGAGTGCAACATGAATTATGTTGCTTTTCAGACCAGATCGCTGCTGATCATTTCTTCTGACGGGACTCTGCTTCTTCCTTGGGTTTTGCTGGTGGAGCCTGTGCTCAGTCATTGCTCTGACTGGTGAGGGAGTTCCCTGGAAGCCAATGTGCTGTGCCCAGAGAGCCTCCCCTCTCAGCAGCCTGCTGCTCACTACTGCTCTGGGCTGTCAGCATAAAAATACTTCACCTCATCTGCCTCGGAGTCTCCCTTCTCTCCACTCCAAAAATATTTCCATATCACTTAAGTCTGTGCCTGGTGAAGTGCCTGATCACTTAAAGGAACTTCACATCCTACAGGATGTATCTCCTCATCCTCTGTAGCCCATAAAGACCTGTGCAAGAAAAGTGCACAGATACCTGTTTGTAAAGGGGACATTTCCAAAGACTCCTTCCACTGCCAGGCCTGGTCCTGCTCTGTGCAAGTTGTGCTGGATCACCGTGGGCACAGGCATGTCTCACCTGACGTGGGCCATCAGATGAGGATTTTTGAAGTAAATCTTCCTGTTATCCCTGCCCCTGCCCCATGATTAACATTGTGGGGTTGGCTTAGTGCTTAACCAGACTTGCCTTTGAATTCAATTGAATCAGAAGACAGCCTGACTAATGCTGTGCAGACCCTCACCAGCCACTCTCCATGGTGGAACTGCTTGCAAATAACCCCCCCTGAACCTCAACTGGTGTCAATATTGGGTCCTTAACAACAATCCACTCTACAGATCCACTCCTTTCTTTCAAGTACGGGTGACTAGAGGGGCTGAGCCCACACTGTGAATGCTGTTCAGCATTGAAGACAGAACAGCTGAGGCAGAACATGTGCCTGTGGGGTTGCCTGGCTCCCAGGTTGAAGGCAGCTCTTGTTGCTCCACATCTTGGAGTGGAAATAGAACAGAAGAAACTATGTCTGTACACTCCCCACAGCCTACATTGCTGCTCTAGAGGTTTCTGCCAACTTTGGGCTGTCTGGTTCTTTGGCAAAGATCTTGCAACCTGCGCTTGCTTTTCTGGGAGCTTTTCTGGGATGCTGATGCTCTGTGCTGCAAGATGCACAAGGTGATGTATCTTGTTTCTCTGAAGCCTGGCTTGTTCTGAATTAGCATCTCATGGACAGGGAGAATTGGGGGTTAGGGCTGCTGGTAGATAATTCCCTCTCCAGTTCTCAGCCTTGGTTCACCACAATCTGATCATCTGCTGCTTCCAGCACCCGAGTCTGGTCTTGTGACCAGTGAAAATATTGTAGTTACCTAAAGGAAATAGAAGCCATGGCTTTTTTCAAGGCTTTAAATTTATTTTGTGGATGGTCTCCTTCTCAAGCACAGCTCCAAAAAAAAAAAAAATAGGTGGAGTATTGTTTGACAGGATACAACAGCAAAAATTAGTTGGTATGAATAACATCACTGTACTAGTAAAAATAAAATCTAGATATGACAGGATAAAAAAAGTTTCTTGTTTCAATCCTTTCAGTTTCAATATTTAAGCAGTTATTTTTAAATCCGGGATTATTTGTGGGAGTAGTGTCTGTAATGACCATATAGTTTAACAGGGAAGTCTGTCCTGATGTCTGCTCTTGCTTTTCTTTTTACTCAAAGTTCCTTTGGTAGGGAGTTCTTTCTCATTTAATTTGCCTGTGGCACAGAAGCAGTGGTGGCAAAAGCAGCAGCCACCAGCGCTGTCCTGCCCATCCCAGCCGGGATGCCTGCACCACAATTTGGGAACCCAAATCCAAAATTAAATTTAAATCCAAATTACTTGTCTGCAATGTGAGTGCTTGCAGTCAGTTCAATGTATCAGAGTCTATCTCAGTGCCCCAGATGTGGTGGTTTGGGGCTTTTAAATATGTGTTTCAGTCAACTCTCACAGCGGGATGTTGTTATTTATTAAACTGTGTTACAATGAGCGCACAGAGCAAACCAAGTGTGAATCGCTGCCTTCCCCGCCTAAGCAAGAGTGTCCCTAAAGAGAAAGGAAAGCAGGAGGAATGGCAATCACAGCCCTGAGCCTTCAGCCCAAGCCAGCAGGACACAGGGAACAGCTCTTCAAAGGGAGGCTGTGGATGCAGGGAGCGTGTGGTGGAGGGACTCCGGCCAAGGCGGACAAAGTCCCCCTGGGGTTGGTGTTCCAGCCCAGCTCCTCTGCACGTTCAAATATCTCCTGCACAATAGTACCCTCTGTGGCTCGGCCAAAACCACGCAGCAGCTCTGCAGCACAGATAAGAACAGAATCCAAGTTTTAAAGCTGAGGTCAGGGGGAGCCTTTCATTTAATGTCTGTCAGACCTGTGCTTGGGCACGTGTGCTGGTGGAAAGATCATGGACAGATTGACTCGAACAAAAGCCAGCCTCTCGTTAATGGTTTGAAATGCTAACATGACTTGGCTTGTGCATGAGTAGGTAGAGAAATGATTTCACAGGAAGACAATCCTTTTACAAATGTGCTTCTAATTCTCTGTTTATATTGCTTCTTGTCTATGCTGTGTTTT
Source organism: Coloeus monedula (assembly GCF_965178545.1). Lineage (NCBI taxonomy): Eukaryota > Metazoa > Chordata > Aves > Passeriformes > Corvidae > Coloeus > Coloeus monedula. Next base: position 15,326,628 of record NC_138784.1, read on the forward strand.
TAGGGGGCCCACTGAAAAAGCAGTGGGAGGACTGCAAGGAGAAGGGGTGCTCCCATGAGCAGAGATGGCAGCTCTGGGTCATTAACAGCTCTGGTGGGAGCCCTGCTTGTGATTTTCTCTGTCTCTCTTCGAGCTAAGTGTGCCTGATGTGCCTAAGTATGTCACCAGCAGCGATGTGCACATGGGTGGGGATGATCAATGAGGCTCTGGATGAGAAACACGAGAGGCAGATGTGTCTTGCAGTTGCTTTCTCTAACACAGAATTGTAGCTTTGTTTGATGAGTGATTGTTTGATGATGTGGTTCCTGTTTGCAGGTGAAGAAGAGGAGGATGGAATAGAAAGGACCTGTGACACGCTGCTCATGTGCATTGTGACTGTGTTAAACCAAGGCCTGCGGAATGGTGGTGGTGTGGGAGACGTGCTCAGAAAGCCTTCCAAAGATGTGAGTGTTTTGGCTGAGGAAAAGCATTACTCCCTGTGCATCTCATGAATGCCAAAGTCAATTTTTGGAGGTCATAGACAGTGTTTGTATCTAGTCTGATCTCATGTCACACAGTTGATTTATCCACGTAATTTTTAGATTCCAGATGGGATATTTAATAGGAAGAGCTAAGCTTGGTGTGATGTTGATACTTGAAGAAGGGATCTCTAGGTAGTTGTTTGCCACTTCTGGAAAAATGCAGAATATCATAACCTTCAAAGCACTGCTAAGAAGTCAGCCCTGTGAGGCACATCTGGAGGGCTGTGTCCAGTCCTGGCCTCCTCAGCACAGGAGGGACAGGGAGCTCCTGGAGCGGGTCCAGCGGAGGCTGCGGAGATGATTTAGGGACTGGAAAGGCTGAGGGAGCTGGGGCTGTTCAGCCTGGAGAGGAGCCCCAGCTGAGAGGGGCCCTCAGCCCTGTGTGTCCCTGTGTGCAGGGAGGGCTCCGAGCAGGGCCCAGGCTCTGCTCCGTGGGGCCCAGCCATGGCACCAGAGGAACGGGCAGGGACTGATCCCAGGAAGTTCCCCCTGGACATTTTAGCTTATATTCAGCATGGCATCTGCCCTGGAATAGGTCCTGTTGAATAGGTCCAGCATGAAGGTCAAAACAGAATTTCATATATTGTGGCATATTTTCTCTTCCAGAAGTTTCCTCAAAAATTCAGTTCATTTAAGGACCTCCCGTAATATTTGGGTGGTTTCATGCATTTTTATTTAGGCTCAAAAAAGAACATCACAAAGAAAGGCAATCTAGCGGCACTTTGCTTGATGAGCCACACCGTAAGTGTTATAAATAAATTCAGGATTAAGTAGGATCTCAGCAGGGCTTGCAAGAGTCCAGAGACAGCTTGAATCTGGAAGGAAGAGCTCCCTGTGCTGGTAGTAGGAGTCTATATCCTGTCTCGAAGACCAGGAGGTTCTGCAGGAGCCAAAGTTTATCCCCAGTGGAATCTGTAGGCACTTACAGACTTTGAAAGTGACCCTTTGAAATTGACCCGTGCCACTTAGCAGCTCTTTAATGCTAATTACATGGAAGCACTCCACAAAGGGTAGTGCTATTATCCACATGAATGTGTGGGAAACTGAACAATTGGGTGACTTCAGGTCTCTATCATGGTGAAGAAAAGGACTTGGATTTTATGCCTCCGTACACGTAGATAGTCCCTCCCTAGTCCTGTGAGTAAGGCTAGCAGAATTTGGCATATGAAAAGAAAGATCTGTAGCTTTGCTTGAGCTAATGTGAAAATGTTGTTTAATATTTTAGAGTTGTGCTATTTTTATACCTCCTTGCAACCTTGTTATTGCAGGAGCCCTTGTTTGCTGCACGAGTTGTTTATGATCTTCTGTTTTACTTCATTGTCATAATTATTGTTCTCAACCTGATCTTTGGAGTCATCATTGACACATTTGCTGATCTCAGGAGTGAAAAGCAGAAAAAGGAGGAGATACTAAAGACCACCTGTTTCATTTGTGGTAGGTGTTACTGATCTGTTGAGATATTTGAGGGTGAAAGGAATGAAAATTAACTATTCCTCAATAAATAAAGCTTGGACCCCGGGCATGGTTATCTTCTACAAGGAAAGTCTGTAAAAATGTCAGAGTTTGATTTGGAAACTCTCATTAGGAAAAAGATTTGGTTTATGAATCAAAAGCTAGCTTTGCTGAGAGATGGCTTCTCAGTCTCCGCCCAGAATCCGAGGCAGAAGAGCTGTGTCTCACACTTGCATCATCACCACTAATGGAGATGGGGCAGCTGCTGACTCTGTTTCACAGAGTGTGCTGCAGATGAAAGTGCAGCTTCTATTTCACAGCACAGGGCATTCCAGAAGGGAAGCATCAGCAAGAACTGCCGATTTCAGAAGGTGGTACGAAGCAGGGAACAAAAGAATTCCGTGGAAATCATCTCTACAAAGCCCATGGATAAATCACACTTATTTTGAAGTGCACTCACAAAGAGGGCCAGGCCTTCACTCCCCGGGGGACTTCAGAAATACCTGCTTTTTTGTAGGCTGTTGTACTGACAGGGCTGAATGCTGTGCAGAGCACAACATGTCTTTAGTGTCTGTGGACAGGAAATGCAGGGAGGAAAGCAGTAATATGGAGGCAAACATTGGTGGTTCCTCTCCTTTCTCACTTCTGGTATTCTTCTGAGATCTGGCCCATTACAGGGAAAAATCCAAAAAAATTCTTATGACTACAGCTCTGTAAAGACTGTGTGACAATAGAGCTGACTCACCCTCTCTGCCAGGTTTAAGCCCACAAACAATCCCACTGAACCTTAAGTGGGGCTGTTTATATGCTTCGTGCTAAAAGTGTGCATAAATCTTTGGAAGACCAGGACCTGGACTGCACACTGTGTGCTTCCCAGTATACATCTAGGAAGAGCCAGAGCCAACACTTGTAAAGCACTTTATAGCCCTCAGCATAGAAGGCACTGTAAAACTGTAATATATTTATTATATTGTTATTGTTATTAAGAGGAAATATCACAAAAGAGAATAAATGCTGCGTTGAAAGACTTCTGTCAGAAATGCCTTCTGGCCTGGTATTTCTTGCCTGGCAGTTATGGCTTTTAAATTAAGATCCTTCAAATTTATGGTCCTTTAAATTAAGTTAGGTTCCTTTCTCTAACATATTTAACAGATTTGTGTATTTTTATGTTGAAGTTTATTTTTTGGCTTTATGTTCTTCTCTTTTTGCAGGACTGGAGAGAGACAAATTTGATAACAAGACCGTTTCGTTTGAGGAGCATATAAAGGCAGAACACAACATGTGGCATTATTTGTACTTTATAGTTCTTGTCAAAGTTAAAGATCCAACTGAATACACTGGCCCGGAGAGCTACGTGGCACAAATGATTGTGGTAAGTCAATTTGGGCATGTGCTTTATGCAACTGAGAAATGCTCCTTGCAGCTAGGGCAGAGAATATCTTTCTTTTCCCCTCTCTCTGAACAATAGGAGGCATCGATCTGTATTTTTAAAGATCTTTTCACGTGTCTTAGTCTGCAACAAAACCTGCTCTTAAACATAATGAAAAAGATGAAGGTGCAGGCTGCAGTCTCCAGTTTGGCGTCGGTGCTCTCATGCTCTGTGGGTTCTGCTGCCTCATTAGCCAAAGCTGGGGCAGGAGAGCATGCATCATAACATCTGCTGCTACTCCAGCTTTGTCCAGTGTCTCTGGGCTGCTGTCCAGAAAAATAACATCTCCTGCTGAGCACTGAAATGCAGGGTCAGTGCTCAGGGCTGGTGCTTTTCTCCTATGGCTGCTCTGAACAAGCGAGTGAAAAGACCAAGCAGAGCAGCCACAGGGATTTTAAGAGCCACAGAAACTGCCTTGGGAAGCAGTGAGAGTGCTTGGATTCAGAGAGAGAAATGTGATGACACTGGGCCAGAGAGGTGTTCGATTCCGTTGTTTCCAGCCTGCTGCCGAAGAGGGTTCATTCTGGTGACTGAGAAGGATGGATTATCAAGGCTGCCTGGCCTGGGGCTTCATTTTTGAGGAATGCTGCCTGCCTGCTGGGATATTCTGGTGCAGCATTTTCTTCCTGTGGACTTGCTGGCAGGTATTGCACTGCTCAGGGCCTGTGCCAGGCTCTGTGGTTGCAGAGCTGGCATATGTCTGAATCCCGGAGGAGGCTGTAACCAAATGCGCATCAGGCTTCACTGTTTATGCCTTTCTGGAGCCACATTTCTTATCAAGGCTATCGCTCTGTTATCCCTCATCAGGCTTTTGATTGGACATACTACCCAGCCTCATTACTGAGGTGCTGGGTGGCCTTTTAGTCCCCAGTTTAGCCAAGGGGAAGATTCTTCTCCTTTCACTTCAGCTGTCGTTGGGTCAGGCGCCGGGTTTCGATCGATCCCAGCTCCTTTCTGCCCTGTCAGTGCAGAAAGCTGGGTTATTTATCCTGCCTTCAGATGGATGTCCAGGATAGCTGAGCTGACTCACCTTTCTCACTCTCTTGAAAGCCTAAATGGTTAGTTTAGACAAGATGCCTAATTGGGAGCAGGCTAAAATTAGAGTTGACTCCCAAGCACTGTGCAGGCTTACGCAGAGCTTACCTTGAAGAACTCACATTAGTAGAAATGGTTGTGTTTAGACAGGAGTGTGTGCTTGATTGCTGCACTTAAATTGAGCTTTTGTAAGTGCTATTGCCACTAGAAGGGAAGGTGCTGTGGCAGGTGATGGGAATTCAGTGCTCAGGTACAGAGGAACAGCCTATTTCCGTGAATTTTGAACCATCAGTCTCATTGCCCAGCTCAGAGCATGTATAGTGTAGGCAGTGATGGATCTACACTTCTGCAGGGTGGTGGGCGAGGTAGAAAACATAAAACACATCTTTGTAGATGCTGTTGCATTACGAGAAATTATTGATAGTGGCAAATTGTCCTGTTACACATGGAAATATTTTGGTTTATCTCAGAAAAACGCTTTAATTTGTGGAATCAGACTTTGGGGCTTGTCTCATTTGTTCCTCCTCTTCCTCTCCCTGCAATGTTTGTAAGATTTTAAACTTTGTGGTATGTATGTTAAGTATTAATGTTTAATTCCAAGAGATGCATTAATATTCACAGTAAGTGTATTCATCCTGTGCCAGCAGTGGTTTGACTTTTCTGATGTGTAATTCACTAATGTATTTTACTTCTGCATTAATGGCTGGAACTCCTGTTGGAATATCTAAAATACTAACAGAAAAGCACCAAAAACTCACCTGACCTCAAGCACTGAACTGATTTCTCAAAGCCCCTGTTCCTCTGTGGCAGAGCGCTGGCTGTTTAAGTGGTTAGCAGTAATCCAGATTTTGGGATTATTAAACTCTCTTTTTCCATCAGTGTATATAAAGTTAAAGGTTATTTTCGATCATGAAGAGGTACCTATGGACCTAGAAGTGTAAAGCTTAAATGGAGTGGGAGAAAAAAGGAGAAATAAATGTTTGACCGAACTACAAGTGTCTGGTATGAGATTAGTAGTTGTGTCTTTGTGTAGTTTAAATTCCTAGTACGAAATCCAGGGAAGATGTGCTGCCTAGCAGAAGCAATTGGAGCTTCTTAAGTGAACAAAAAAAGGACACTTTCTCTTGGAGCCAAAGGATTTACAGTATATCACATGCTAAAGGAATACTAAGAAATTAAAGAAAATAATCTGACTGGAAGAATGGAGTATGATATTCAACTGGAAGAGATTTAGAGGTACAGCTTTGCTCTGGACCAAAAGAAGAGTCAAAAAGGAAACTCTCAGAGGCAGTTTTGCAGCTGTCAAACATATGAGCTGCTGTAGCAGATGTGTTTGGTGTGTCCCAACCAAACACAGCCTGATAGTAATGAGTTACACCACAGGCACGCGAGATGTGCTACATTCCATGCACTAATTAAGCCTGAGTATGGCTTTTGTCATGAAGACAGAGAGAGGAGCTGATTCAGGCTCTGTGACAGCCTGAAGGCTGAGTGACCGTCCTTGTGATACTGGGAGAGGTGACCAAGTCCTGGGTAAGAAAGCACATCCTGGTTAGGATCTGGCAGAAAAGAGGCTTGAAATTACCCTTTTACAAGGGACTTGCCAGTGGAATTGACTCATTGCTGAAAAGGGCTTGTTGGGGGTGTATGGGATTGCAAGAAATATTTATAAATATATGGTGGTTGGAATAGCAGGGCAGTGTCGGGACCTCTTTGAAAAGGACAAGGTGGAATGAGATTTTATATTTCATACTACACAGAATATGACTGAAAAAACTGTGAATCATACTCCTGGAAGAACTCTCTTCATTCTATTAGTTTTTGTTACAATTAGGAATGCTTTCTATGGCTGCTTCTGTAGCTTTAGTGGATTCTGTGGAATTTAATGGAATTCTGTGTTTTCACAGCCAGATCACTTAAAGAGTGAAGAGTAAAGAAGAGAACTTCTACCCAAATCCAGTCTTCAAGACTCAGATCTATCCTTCAATACACATAGGTCAAAATTTTGGAGTATGCTGCAGTAACTTTAATAGAAAGTAGAGTTTAGCTCCAAGTATCATCCTCACTACCCCTACAACTGCGGCGAGGAACCAATTTATTATTGGCATTTGCCTATTCCTGTCTTGCAAAGTATTGCAAAAAGTAACATTGGAATAATTATCAGTATTAACTAAGCACCAGGAAAAGCATCAGGTTCTGATAGTCTCTTTTCTCCATTGCCCAGCCTCATCAGAGCCCCAAAAATATGACTGTCTACTTTGTGACTCTCAGTCTTTTCTATGTATCATTTATCCAGCAAACAGTGAAGCATCTGGTTTGAAGGCTTGCTGATAGCACAACAGATACCAGGAATGCTGTGGTTTCCTTGTTTTGGAATATTATTTGACAGGCTGGGTGCCAAAATGGATGGGAGTTATTGCACATCATAGCTCACTTCTCAAGAAGGGGGAAGAAACACGTGGATGATGTTGTACACACCCCACACTCAAATGCAAGATTCTTGCAGGTTTCCAAGTTCACTTGTATTTCTGTTCCAGGGGTGGTTTGTTTTAAGGCGTTCCCGGTATCTTGCTTGTTTCTGGCCTCAGAAGACCTTGGGGTAGAGCACTTCTTTTGCTTTCCTGCTCTGGACTGTGGACATTGTCTCTGCAAACTCCTGATGTTCCCTGTGATTTTGATTTTCTCAGCAGCTCTGTGTTTGCTTCAGTACTTAGCATACTGTTCTGAGCAGTGATAGAAGTAGTCAGGAGCTATCCAGCTTTCATAAAGAAAGGTATTAATTTTTCTGTGGGATTTTATTTTTAGAAAAAAGCATCAAGAATAAAATGTATTCTAGAGCAACATGCAGTTCATACACCTCAAGCTTTATGGAGATGTTGGTGGGAATAAAGCACGTCTGCTCTTCCAGCGCTGTCCTTTCTTCTTGCACACTTATCTTTTATCAGTCATTGGGTGAAATATTAATGAATATTAAAGCAGGGCACTAGGTTTTAGTATTTGTTTGCTCTCCGGGCCTCTTTTATGAAGTCAGACAGGTATTATACAATATCTGAAGAGACAGAAACTTTGAAAAGCTGGCTGCATGCCTTGTGTTTGCACTGAGAACCTGCATGAATGATTCCCCTATTGAATTTTCATTCCTGTAGAAAAAAACCCTGTTTATCTAACCCATTTAACCAGAAACACCATCCCTAGCAAACCCAGAGATGCACATAACTTGTATTACATCGATACAGCAATCTTTGAATGTTCCTTGTGTCCATTTGTCAGAGGAGACAGTTTAATGTGATAACTGGAACAATGAAGGTTAATGTCCAAACTTTTGTACTTTGCTTTTCAGAGGTGTAATTTCTACACACATATTTCACCCAAGCTTTGGTAGCTGTAAATAGATATATGGAGGTTAAAAAAAAAAAAGGACATGATTAGCTGCTGAATTTTTTGCAGCTCAACAGAGCTATGAATTAGCCTATGATTTGTACCTCTATTCATTTGCAAAAATAAAAGGCTATTGGCATAGTAATTAAATTAATTATTTTGCCCATTGGAAGAATGAAAGACTTTAGCAAACGAAGCCCTGAAAGTTTCATTCTCGTGTGCTCTGTCCACAGTTCTTAGCAAGTTTCGTAATGGCTTTTATCAGCATTAGTGCTACCTGTCATAACTACATAATCACAGCACCTAATTATATTATTACTTATTTACCCTAATTATGTAATTGGATGTAATTGGTGCAATTATGTAACTCCTCAGTCAGCTGAAAAATGCTCTAAAACCAGCCTATGCTCCTAAGAGTAAAGGATGCTGCCATGAATTGGACCATCTCTCTAAAGCAAGGCAATCTTTGCTGGGAAATTAAAGGTTCTGTTCTCCTGTTCTCCATTATGGTCACTGGGACCATGAACCTTTTATTCCTATCAATGTGGCAGGGAGGAAGCAGTAGAGACAGGTTGAGCAACACCAGCCTGAAATTCTGAACTATTATCTTCTGATTCAGTTCTCTTAAAAGCACTTTTGTGGCACAGCAATGACCTGGCATTAGTCGTGTGACAAAATATTTTAACTGCTTTATTTTAAATATTTTAAAGGTGTCCGCTTTTTAAAATTATTATTTTTCTTTTAAATTATTAAATAAAAGAGATATTTAGCCATGCCACGAGGAAAAATGTATTCCCCTTTTGAAACATTCTGATTGTTTTGCTTGCTGTTTTTAAATAGTGAAGTTTGAAAATTCAGCTGAAATTAGTGCTCCTTTGAGCTGGTGCTGTTGTTTCTGTTCTTCCTACCTCCAGCCTCATGGTTTTGCCTTCATTTCTATTAGATACCCAGAAGTGGGTGTCAGATTGAAAAGCAGTGCTGGGAATAATGCCAAATGAGCCATTGAGAAGCCTCAATAGTTGTCATTCTGCCCATGCTGTGTGCTGGGCAGCGCCAGCCCTTTTCCCTCGGCATCCTCCTCTCTCCTGCCTCGCTGCCCTGCGTTTTGCCATGTTCCCACCTCGGGAGGGGAGGTGTGATGTGAGCCTTGTCAGCTCCTGGCTGCTCCCAGGGGTCAGATGGTTGTGGCCAGAGCCACTTCATGAGGCTGTGACCCCCTGGTACAGGAGCAGGGCGAGGGGACAAGCTCCCTCCTGGAGGCAGAGCTGCTTGCGTACGGCCCCTGGCACACCCTGCAGAGGGGCTTTTTTTCATCCTAGCCAACCCCAGCAGACGTAGCTGACTGTCAAAACAGCCAAGGTGTGAGCCAAGGGTGCCTATGGAGCCCGACAGCTGTGGGTCAGGAGGCTGCCTGCCCGTCCCCTCACACCTTGGGAGAGGTTGCTCCAGGGTTACTCAGTGAGCAAAAGGCGTTTCACCGATGCCAGACCCTGGTGTGCCGCCCTGATGTCTGACAGAGTCAGTGGCCATCCCCGAGCAGACCACGTGGAGTTTCTAGGGGAGGCAGCTCCGAGGGAAATTCAGGCAGGAGAGGTGGAGACAGTGAAAAAGCGCTGTACAGAAAGGGGAAGGGCATGCTGACAGCATGGGGGTTTGTGGAACAAGCTGTTCTTTACTGCTGTCAATTTTTGTCAGAGAACATAATAAAATAATATGTACTAAGAGGGCTGTTGACCTCTGCTCTTAAAATAAAGCTTCTTTGGAGAAGGAAGAAAAAAGTTCTGACATCCAAAATTCTTCTATTCTGTTATCCATCACCCTTTTGAATTTTGGAGGTAAAAGTTTTCTCTGCTAGTTCTGTAGATATACTTATTAGATCCAAGGATCACAAAACACCATATGGGTAGAGAGAATGACCTAAAGCAGAGAAATGTCAATCCAAGGTAGCATGAATGCTGCAGAATGGGCACTTGGGATCTCAGGAAGACACTCCGTGTGCTTTTCACATGCACTCTGGTGATTCATCCCAGACAATTCCAGGAGTTTCCTCCCCCAGATGTCCACCATACCCTTCTGCCGCAGCGAGAGCAGAGGGGGGAGGACCAGGGACGTGTTTGTTCACTCCTGAGCTGCTGCAGTTCACAGCCAAGAGTACTAATGTGAAAATTGATGGCCACTGAAGTCACGCCAGTCTGAACTGCACTGGTTGAGAAGAGGACACGGCACTGGTTCTGCTGCCTCTGTATAGGAGGGATAATATCAGCTGGGAGGAAGGGCACCAGCTGATCAGGGTGACCCCTTCAGCTGCTGCACCTGAATCTGCCAGGGATGGTAAGCTGCAGCTCCTAAACTGTCTCACTATAAATAAACTGTATTTTTGAGGCTTCTTCATTATCTTAAATTCTAGTTCAGCATGAACTTTCTGATCTGGCAACTCACAGGCTTGAAAATCCTTACAGGACTTGTGCACACAAATGTTGTGCTGGAGTGGGGCATGGAGTTTATAGCTTTTGGGAAGCTAATAATGCTCCCATTGTTAGGGCTGGGTTATTTTACTTTTTAAGACTGGCTTTGCTCCAAAAACTAGCAGATGTTATCAAAGCCAAACTTGCAAGGATGAGATGTATGTACATATCATTAAGCAATGCAAGTTTTTCTTAATTACTTTTAAAAGGCTGATAGGATGCATGTCACGTTATGAGTAATTACTTACCATGGCAGTAACACTGAGAGCACAAAAGCCGGCTGCTAAATAAGATCTGAGGTCTCACAGGCAGTCTCATTTCCTGGGAAATGCAGTGTTGGTTTTGTCTGCAGTTGGGTTTTCATAAAATAAGCAATTAAAGAAATACACCTAAATAGATGATTTACGGCTCCCATTTTTTTTGTTGTTGTTGTGCTCAAAATAGGAGAGCGAGTGAGAATGCAGCTCTCTGTGTCCTTCCACGTGGACCTGTGGGGAGTCCTGGTCTTTGGATTAGGTGCACAGGGTCCCAGAGAAAGTCCTTTTTCTGCATCAAGGCCTGCCACAAATCCACAGAGCATCTCAGAGGGATCATTATTGACTGATACAGTCACTAAAATAGAGCTGGCCTTTGCACAGTCCAACCACTGCTTGGGTATATGAGGGGAGGTCCCTCTACCCTCGTATATCCAAGTGTTATCCAGGTTTTACATGTACAGAATAAATTGAGGCACTGTTCTTTCTGCTGCTAGGTATTGAGTTATTTTTCTATTGTTGCTTTTCTTATTGCTCAAAAATAATGTTCATTTCTGTGGGAAGACCACTGCTATTTTTGCTTCTCTGCACAATTTTGCCTCTATGCTATTATCTCATTAAAGTGCTGAACACCTCCCTCTCCACTTCATAAAACAAGCAATCACAGTAACGTGCCTAATTAGCTGCTTTCCTGCTCATTTGTGTTTCTCAAAGCATGAAAAGTTAGCATCACGTGAGGACTTTGCATCTTTGCACAAAGCTCCTATTCTTCAAGAGAGCTGAGCATCTTCTTTTGTACTTGAAGGGCTCTGCATCTTCCAGCAATGGGCTCTTTGGTCTGCCATAAGTAATTTAGTTGGCCTGCTTGGCTCAGTGATGTGTGAGACATGGGTAAATAAAGGGAAAGGTGGGCTTCATTTGGTACCTCCTTGCAAAGGCTTGAGGTTTCAGCAGTTTTATGTTTATACACATACTTTTCAGACAGGCAAAATTAATTATCCTGCTGCTGCTTGAACGGGAAGCCATGGATCTGATCCTGCCTCCTTAGAAATGATGCCATTAGCTGGAGCAGGAGAAAGCTTGGTATCAAGGGCAGGTGCTGCAGCACAGGCAGGTTTGGTGATGACCTTCATCCTCCAGCTGACTCGGGGAGGGAATGGCCATGGCACACGACCCTTGTCTCTGCTCAGCCCCTCACATTCTTGTTAACTTCTAAAGCACCAACACAGCCCTGTCTATTCCCCTCTTTCCTTTGAAATCACTTCTGTGTACACAGCTGTGATGTAATTTCAAGTTACAGAGCAGAGCCTAAAACTCCTCAGAAGTATATTCATTGATATTTGGGGGTTTTTTCCCCCCTGAGATCCAGAATCAGTGGTTTGATGCTATCCAGACCTAGTCTTTTTGGCCCCTGTAATATTGTAGCTCGCTTGTAAGCTTAGCTTGATTTCCTCTGTATGTTCAAGGTTTGGCCACCTGTCTCTTTAGGCTTCAGAGGTTTTGCTACAAAGATTGGTTCTGCCTTGATACTGCAGTGTAGTCACAGCCTCCTTGTCCTCCTTCCAACTTCTACCCGTTCAATTTGCAAATTAAAATAAATGAGCCAACTTGGGTTCCTGTTTGTTTTCTTGCTTGCTGCTAGCCTTAAAAACTCGAGGAGGGGTCTGGACACAAGGCTCTGTTCCTTGAAACTTGCACATCCCAGGAACAGGGAGTGGAGGTGTTCCAGCTGGAGCACCCTCGAGCCAAGCAGCGCTGCTGGCAGGACATGGGCTGCAGTTCCCTGCTGGAATCCGCTCTCGCCTCAACCTGCCAGAGACTGGAGCTGTTAACTTTCCAGGCAGCCTGCAAAAGCCATCTTTTATCCCTTTGTTAAAGAAGCCTGTGGCTTGAGATGGATCTGTGTGTGGGCAGACCTTTAGTCTGTGACTCCAAGCGATGGAAAGGCTCTCCAAGGCACTGGATAGGCACCTACTGTTGCACTTAAAATCCTGGCAGTGACAGAGCCCCGCTTCTCCTGGGACTGGCTGCAGAGGGCTTTGCCAGCAAAAGCTGGACCTTGACTGGGATCACAGCTAGTGATAAGAAGTTGAGCCCCAGAGGAACAATGTGATGAGCAGATCCTGAAACATGTCAACTGAATTAATTGATTTTGCTCAATGGGGGAAGCAACAGACACCAAACACTTCAGTGCCGTTTGAGAATATTATTGCAACATTTGAAAACAATTATTGCTCTTTGTATTACAGTGGTACTAAGCCTCTGGCTGCTTGAATGGGAAAGAGACTTAAAAATTGTCCACAGCCAAGGCAGATAACTGCAGATGCTGAGGAAGGGAAGGGCTACAGGGTTCCCCAAAGACATGAGAGCAGTCAGTAAAAGAACACGGAGATGAGTCTGATCAGGGACTCCATTTGAAAGTAAATAAGCCTAAAGTTGTTGGGACTCAAAACACAGCAGTGAGATTCTGCAAGATGCAAACCAGGGAAAGGCTACAAAAAATGCAGTTCTGCTTCTGACATCTCACAGTGCAGAGACAGCACGATTTGGGTGAATTTGGTGCAACATTGGCATGAGCTTGATTTACAAGGTGCTACAGATACTATGAAGCTACTTTGCTGAATCTGTCACGGGAGGAAAAATCCACTGGCCTGTATTACTCTGCATGGATAAGTTTCTGAATTTGTGTAACTTTGGTCTCATTGTGCCATTTATCTTTTGGGATCAGCTTTATGAGATTTGTGTCAGGCTTTTCTATTTGGTTGCAAGGCTGCTTTGCAGAATCTTCTCTCTTTTTTGTGTGGTGGATGTGTGTATGATAAAAAGCTAAGATTGCATCATCTTTAATAAAAGAGAAGATGTATAGCCTAAAGAAATCAGATTAGTTGTAGAGAAAGAAATCAATCAGGTTGGCAAATTGCATCTGTGGGACAAAGTGCAAAATGTTTGTTTCATACAGTATTTATTGAACAAATTTGTTGAGAAGATGGTTAAAAATGCTCTACAAGAAAAAAAAAAGGGAACCATTTTGTTCAATTTAAATGACATTGATGTATTTTTTACATCATGAATTCTTGCAATATTACCAACAACAATCCCTGATAAAGTACTTTACACAATTGCCTCACAGGGCATTTTGAGATAAAAGTATATATCGGAGATTGTAAATTGGCTGCATCCAATTTATATATAATGGAACCCACTACAGCCGTCCTCCAAAATTCAATAGATCAGGAATCACATTACACTTCTGTGAGTTTGGGCTAGTAGGAGCTCTAAAGAGTCTCCAAAACAAACAGGCAACTTTAAATCATGTTTAATGAACCCTGTGTATTTTATACACATGTGATTAAAATGTTTTGTTTCTGTTTTTCATTTTGCTGGGTGTTGCTGAAGGAAAATCTTAAGTTCGGGCCTGTGAAACCGATCATCTGCTTGTTCTCAAGAGAAAATTCAGTTTAACTGAACAGAGCAAACCATTTAAAATGCTGGACTGGGAAAACAAAAAAGAAAAAGCAGATCTGTACAGAGGATCCATTTTAATATTTCCTAGCAAAAGCACTAAATGAAATTGTAGTATGGGCAGATAAGGGTCACAAAGTACCAGGGTGGTTTTTTTCTTTTATTGATCTATGCCTGCAGCCTTGAAAATAACCCATGGTAAACACAAACCTGAATGAGTAGAGGGCCCAGTTTTGCTGGTTCCCCCATCTATTTCCTGAAGGGAATAAAAGTGCTTTGTGCTTCCATCCCAGGGGGTTGGTGGCATCTTGTGGGCTCTGCTGCAGCCAGACCTGCCATGGGGCCAGTGCTTGCCCTTGCATGGGCAAGGAGTTGTTCTTGCTGTGCTGAGGAATCCACAGGCAAGCCTTTGAGCAGAGCCTGGGGTCAGAGAGCAGGTTGATAGTGTTCGAGCCCATAGGACTGGAAGGTGGCCATTGCTTGGTGTTGTTTTGTCAAGAGGTGCTTCACAGAGAAACGTAGATCTTAATCCTCTCCTCTGAGTGGTACTTGAGTATGTGCATTTATGATCTGCCAGGTCTTTTCCAACCTTAATGATTCCATGATTTTGTGCATGTGTAAGGTATGTGCATGATTGTAGCATTGCTTAAGAAAACTGTTCTGTGTGCTGATAGTCAATAATTCACTTATTTTCAAAGAAAGTGTTGCTCTTTCAGTTGTCCTTTCATAGTGCCCCATGTGCAAAATACATCAGAGTGGAAATGGGCCCGAAGCAGGAACATTCAGATCAGGATTCAAAATGCCTTGGCTCTGGCAGTACCCTAAACCAGAACAATCGCCCTGCAATCAGCAGAGCTCTGCCTGTGTAAAGCTGAGAACAAGGTCAAGTCCTGAGCCTCTGAAAAACGAGTCTCCAGCTGAGTCTTTGTATTTCCCAAAGATTCTGTTACACCAAATTGAAGCTAAAGCCAGGAAATGGACAGTACTTGCAAAATACAAGATGACAGGACCAGAGAATTAAAGCTAAATGTGAAAAAAAACCCCCAAAACATAAATTTCAACAAATATGATCCTGAATCCTGTGCTACAAAAGCTAGGAAGTAGAGGTTGTGGTTTGGAGTTTACCATGGAGTTAGACCCTGATCCATTGGATCAAACCAGCAGGCACATTGACAAAAGCAGGTCAAAATTTGTGGTGTCCTCGCCAACTGGATGGTACATGCATGTCCAAGGAGGAGGCTTCACCTGCAGGGTACGTTTCCATTGCAGTGGGATTTGTGCCGCTGGCTTTTGTCTGGAGTTCAGTGTCTGGAGTGTGCTGCTGGCGTGTTTTGTGAAGGAAAATCAATATGAAAAGAGGAACAGGGGAAGCGGGGGCTTCAGCCTGCTGCCGCAAGCAGTGCGGGAGCGGGAGCGGCGAGGGGCCGGAGAGGCATCGGAATTGTGGTCACTCACAAGCCAACGGGAAGCAGTGACTCCGCTGCTGGGCTCGGCGGGGTCCTGGCCCGCAGACCAACAGTGAACTCACCGAAATGCTGCGGGGAGCAGCAGGGGAGCAGACGGAGGAGCAGGTTAGAGCTGGAGGCACTTTGGTGGCAGAGCTGGGGCTGCGTGGGCAGCTCGGCCCCTCGGCTGTGCCAGCGCTGCCCTGGCTGGCGCTGGGGGAGCCGAGGCTGCGGGGTTGCACAGCAGCCCCCGGGCACTCCCCAGTGTGAGGGCACAGACAGAGACCTGCCACGTTCCCCTGCACACAGGCTGCCCTGGCTGAGCTTCCCACACGGACACGGCTGGAACTGAACCAGAGCCTCCCAGACTGCCATTACAAGGTCCTTTCTTTAAGGACATGTGCACTTAATGTCAGAATATTGAAACCATACCCACGTGAATAAAGTTAGTAAGCCAGTGATTCATTGCTGTTTCAAACCTCTATCTAGCCACAGTAAATTTGTGCTCGGTAGTGACAGTCTGTGTCCACATGCAGGCTATGATTTACAGTTCTGTGTTTTGTATCAACAACATCTGTTTAACAAAAGAAGAAAAAAAAAAGCCAAGAACATTTATTTTCTAACCTTTGTACCAGATGTTTCGTTATGCACAAGATCCAGGGATTATATCAGAAATAATTTAATTATTTTAAATGAATAATCTGAAGTGTTTTTCCTAAAGTATGTCTCGTAACCACTAACAACATGAAAACATAGGAATGTGGAAAAATAAACTCAAGTTTTACACAAATCTATAATTGTATCTATTTTAAGGGTGCAAATATTACGGACCAAATCCTAGCTGTTGATGGTAGTGTTGGGATTCTTGATGATTTGCACAGGACAATATCAATTATCAGAGTTATGAAGGAGATAAGGTGGCAGAGAGCAATTGAAACAGAAGGAAGCAACAGCTCAGAAATGAGCCACGGGAAAGGGACAACACGAAAAGCAAACGTCTTGCAGGAGAGCAGCACTGGGGTGGGACACAAGCTGAGGCTCTCCAAGCACACAGGAGTGGTGCCATGGCTCTCCTGTGAGTCCCCTGTGGTCTCTGCATGCCTACAGATGCCCGGGTTCCACCTGGACAGTGGCTGGAATGTGCCATCTCAGAGATAAAGCTGCTTAGTTTGGTTTCTACTTTCCGCCTTGCAGGGCAGAGTTGCTGAAGTGGGATCCCTTCCTGTGTGGCTCCTGTCTGGCTGCTGCAGCCCAGGTCAGGGTGGCCTTTTCCTCTCTAGGGACACACTGTGACTCACAGACCTGCTGTTGGCACGTGGCTTGCCCACAACAGCAGTGTGAGAGCATGTTCAAACTTACGGCCCTGACTGGAAAAAATGAGTTTCATGATAGTTTCCATCTTTTGGAGGTAAATGCCAAGTCCCTTAGGTGTGTTTGATAAGCAGAAATATTGTGGTGCTTGTCCTTTACAGAGCTTCAATTTGAGTGTCAAAACTGCCCCACAGAGCGTCAGAGAAAATCCTTTGCAATTTGGGGTTTATTATCATTCCTCACCATAATTTTTGCAGGGGTATCATAAGTAGGAGCGCTGATACAGAAACACTGAGACATTTTTAACTGCCTGGCCTGGATATCAGTCTTGAAGAACTCACAATTACTCAGAATTGCAGTGATAGATTCTGTTGCAGCCCTCGAAAACATTCAGCCAAGTTAAAATGAAAGTAAATGCATCAATGACACTGCTAAAGCAGACAGTGGGTCTGTATTGTGGTTTCAACCTTCTTTCCAGGGGTAACAGATTTTTCTGGTTTTCTGTGAGCTGTGGGAGCTGTAGCATGTATCAATCCAGTGTAGACCCAGCCAAACCTATTCGTTTTCTTGTTGCATAAAGATTTATCTGTAATTGCCAAGGTTTATTTTTATTTTCTTTGAATTACTGTTGTGGATGCATATAGATGCATAACAATTCCTAATTTCCCTCCCTATATTCTTGTACAGCACAGATTGCTTATCAAATGCAGTCTTAACATTAAAGTGTCAAACAGGATTTGCAGAAAGCTATTTGGGTTTGTAGTTTAGGATGAACGTTTATCAAATTGTGGATTAGCTGAATCATGCACTGAACCAAATTATTATTGTCTGTGATTAAATCACAAAGTGGTTATTGCCCTGTGTCATCTAAAGCACACGATAGCTTAAATCTTTAAAATCCCTTTTTAAGGTGGCTATAGGAGCTACATAACTCTGGACTTTTAGGACCAGACTCTGTCCCTAGACAAAAAAAATAAAAGCTTTTGAAAGGTCGTTTGGACTGATCCCTCTCTGCTTATATGGGCAGCATCCTGGGGAAGGGACTGGATGGACTCATTTGCATTTCAGACATACAGAATAGTTCTCAGTAAATAGATCTCTTTGTACCCAGTGCTAAAGTATTTATTCAAGGTGCTGGCCCAGAAAAGGGGAGGGAACTGTTCATTCTCATGACTGAAAGGGCAGGGGCTGCCTGCTGGAGAGCCGTGATGCCCAGTTTGTTTGCCCTCATGCTGAGGGCACATAGGACTGGCAGTGCCACTCCTTAGCCCCGGAGGCCATGGGTTGACCAGCAGGATCTCTCCTCAGCACCAGTGCAGCAGAGTTTTACCACCCCAATGGGCACTTGAGGAGCTACAGTCTCTCTAAAGAGGCTCAGCCTCCCTAAAGCTGTAGGAGCCTTTTTTGGGGGCTGCTGCTGTTCTTGCTGCATGCCCACAAAGGTGTGTTCCAGGAGAGCCCAGCTCAGCACGTGGAGGCGCTGGTAGCAAACCTTCCTGGTGATTGATGTCCATGCTCCTCTTGTGCACCCTTCAGCAACCATCTAGCTAAGGAACAAGAGAGCTTCCAGCACCTCTGTTTTCTCAGCCTTGCTGTTAGGGCACAGCCCTCGTGATGACAGTCACCAAGGAGAGAAGGATCCTTGTGGAACCATGGGCTGGGGGACACGGAGGCCGCTCTCCTGCCCTGGTGCGTGCAGCAGGGCAGGTCACAGTCCAGGAGGAGTCATGAGCAGTAATCACCACTTTTCTTGGAGAACAGATAGGAGGGAAGTCCTGAAAGGGCTTGTTTTCATGTTGCAACAAGGGGTCACGGGGTGGAAAGGGCTGAGAGTCATTGCATTAGAGTGTGCTGGAGAAATGAGTCTGGCACATCTGACGGTGGCGTGGCACTCACAGCCCGTGCACTAGCACCGGCTGAAAGTATGCATAAGGCTGCCTTTGCTCCTCTACTTCATCCCCATTGTCCTACTCTTTGACCTATTTTCTCTCACTGTTATCTAGTAATCTATTTTTTAAAGGCTCAGCCCAGTCTTTCCTGCTGGTTGCAGCTGATCCATCTCGCTGCTAGCCTGTGAAACCAGCACCTCCTAAAGAAACATCCCTCTGCCAATTACTCCGAAGGCATGGATTCAGCTCAGCATGAGAGCTTGATTGAAGCCAGTTGGCTGTGCCAACAGGACAGGGATGGCTCAAGAGAGGCTTCGTACAAAGTATAGGAACTCTAAACAGCTTTCTTCAGTCTTTTCCCCATCCATGCCCAACCAGAGCCAGCAAAGTCAGAAAAATGGCAATATTTTACCACAGGGAGGACTTATCCCACAGCTCTGCCATCCCCCTGGAAAGCCCACAGAAGGGAAGGAGAGAGTTGCACAGAAAACTGCAGGAGGCAGACGCAGACTTTAGCTCTGAGCCCGCCTCTGCGAGACGCAGGGTTTGAGGTTTTTCAGTGAGCACAAGGAGCAAATCCTCTAAGCCCTGTGATTTCTCAGGCATGTGCCCTCGCCGTGGGCACCTCGAGGACGTGCACCCAGAGCACTTGCACAGAGGTCTGGCCCTGGGGGAGCTGTGCCTGTGGCTGGAGCCCTGCCAGGTGAGGGGGAGGACAGAGGGAGCAGGCGCGCTGGACCGCCACGCCAAATGTCTGCTCTGCTCGTGTGCAGTCTCTCTGGCCCGCAGCCTTTTGGCTCGCCCCACCTGCCTTTTTCCCTTTTTTTCCTTTCCCCCAGCTGAACTGGCGGAGAGGAGGCTGCAGCTCCTTTCTGTCCCTGCAGCTTTCCTGTCTGCCTGACGCTGTGCCCTGGACACAGATGTCTGCATAAATATGGATCCTGCGAGGCACACGTTATGCTTGCGGGAAGAGTGTGGAGCAGGAAGATGCTGTGATCCATAGGTGGGCTGTGAATTGCTGCCGTCCTGTGCAAGAATGAAATAACAATAGCAACTAACAACATACTGCCTTAAACCGTGGTTGTTTAGAAAGAAGATTTCGGTACATTTTCACAATTAATTACTTGTCCAGGCAGCTACTTGGTTTAAAAGGGTCCCATCCACATAGCTCACTCTCTGTGCGCTCATTAATGCTCGAGCTGTGTCACCTCAGGCTAACCTGGTGGCTGTTGATTGAGTCCCGTGACAGCTGTTTGCAGAGGTTTGCCCTGCTCCCTGCCAGGAGCCTGCCTTCCTCCTCCAAATTGCCTCTTGGTTCCAGGCAGGGTTCAAATTTCTGAGTGAACGCTATCCTGGGCAAAATGGTTGGATTTCTAAGAGTAATGGGTAAGGCATGACAGATAACATCCTGCACACCCCCAGGAGTGCACGTTACAGCTTGAAGGTGTTGGTCAAGGTGAACCCTGGACCGAGCCCATAAACATTTAAGTCCCAGAACAAATGTTTGGGATTGCACAAACATGTTAATGACCTCCAGTTAATTGGCAAGCAATTACCTTGAAGTAAAAATAGCTTTCCCATTGCTGAGCAGTCACAAGAGTTCGTGTTCCCCCATGAACACTGAAATTTTCGGCCAAGGAGCCTTGTCCAGCTTGCCTTCTGGATCCTGGCAGGTTTGTGATCAAAAGTTTGCTGTCCCCAGCACCAATTGCTGTTTGTTTGTGGTATAGACTCAGCAAACAGAGCTGTCTGCCAAAGCTAATTTTCATGTTGCCCTTTATTAAAGTTCTGCAGTTCATAATGCAATGAAAAAGTAAGATCATATTGACTGGGAAAAGCGTGCGGTTCAGCAAGGGAAAGTACCTGCTGTGTGCACTATAAAGGAGCTATCAGTGAAAGCTAGGTAAGTATTTTTAACCTAAAGACAGCTTGGTAGGCTATAATGTGTCTCCTACTGAATTTTGAATCTTTCTGGTCCTTTGCATGACAAAAATACACAGCTGGACTGATTTCACTAGATGAAGCAAGAGGCCTGCACCTAACACAGCTCTCGGGACTCCAAGTGGGACCTGTGGGCAGGTGTTTGACCTGTTGCCTCTCTGCCACCTACAAAAGTCAGCAGCATCTTTTCATGAGGTCTCCAGTCCATGCAAACCATCAGTTTCTCTTAGAACTTGGATCAAGTCACTTGATCCTCCACAATACTTTGGGGGAAAAAAGGCCCAAATTTTCCTGATCTGTAACTAAAACCACACCTGGGTTTCTTTCCTGGAAGAGTTTATCACAGCATTTCTAGGAAGGCAAAAACTGGGCACATGTGAATGAGCAGAGTCTGTTGCTGAAGTCCCATGACGCTGGGGCTCGTGGTGGCTCAGATGAGCTGGCACGTGGTGCAGGGTGGTTCCAGCTGCAGAGCCACATCTGCTCCGTGTGCTCCACAGCATCGTGTGACAGCGGGTGAGGTGCTTGCTGCTTGTTCCATCCCTGTCTCCAGCTGCTCCCAGCCATCCCTCTCTCCAGGCACTGTAATGTCATGCCGAGGAGGAAGGAAGCAGGTGACACTGGGAGCCTCAGGAGAGCCAGGATGTCTGGCATCCTCATGGATGCCTCTGGATGCTGTGGTGTGGTGCAGGGTCAGTCCACAAAGATCTTTCCAAAGCAGCCAGCGGTCTCTGCCTTGTGTCCTGGAGGAGTGAGGGAGTGGCAGATGGAAAAAACAAAACTAGCAAAGTGCCTTTCACAATCCTGGCAGCAGTACTTGGCAAACAGAGGAGCCACAATGGTGGAGTCTCAGATTGTGCTCCCTGTGCAGCCTGGCTTTAGGAACTTTGGTGTTGTTGTGAGCCTTGAAAGAGCTCCTGTTCCCTCAGCTGGCTCCTATGGCCTTGCATTTGGTATCTTCAGGTGCTCCAAGCAAGAGGAGCTGTAATGGGTGCAGATACCAGAGCTTTCCAGGAAACATTCAGGTACAAAAGCAGCTCTGTTTGCTGTAGCTGCCTTGAATTAAAGTTCTGTGCCTATAGTGGCAGACAAATTTGCTGGCAAACGTTTTGCAAAAAAAAAAAAAAAAAAAAAAAAAAAAAAAAAAAAAAAAGGCATTGATCCAGAAAGGCACTCTGCACAAACTAAGCTTGGTATAAATGAGTACACCTGTGCTCAACACCAGGCACGTGATGAATGCTCTGCTAGATCCTAGCCAAAATAAATTGAAAATAAATATTGGCGTGCACTGGTGGAAGATGAATGCTGGTCTTGTAAGCAGGAACGCATGTGGCAGAAACAGGAGCCTCCCGCTCTGCGTGTCAGCTGGGGATATCCACAGGGAGGGTCACGTGCACTCCTCTCAAGCTCACCAGCAGAGCTGGTGAAAACAGGTTTTGATTTGAATGAGTTATGACCCATTGAAAATGGCATCATGTGTAACCACAGTAAATTGTCATAATGAGATCACGAGGCTCACAAGAAGTGAGCGGCAAGCAAAGAGGCCTCGTTCCGCCAGCGCCCACGGCTGACAGCCCAGGGCTGCAGAATGCAACCCGGGGGCACGCTCCAGCTCCCTGGGCATCTTTGTTGATTTAGTGACAGGACCAGGGGTTGCACAGCCAGAAAAAAACTCATTGGAAGTTTTAAGTTAAAAAGCAGAAAAAAAAGCTAAAATTCATACAGATTTGCATTTAGTCTTATCCAGGGTAACAGAGGGGACTGGGCTAACACAAAGAGTGGACAAACATGAATACTGTAAGTGCTGCCATGCTTACCCAGCCTTAGCTTGGTTGTTTCTAAATCATGCTGCTGTAGGAGGGGAGGGTTTGGTGATCGGGGCAGAGCACTGCAGAGTTGAAAGGAAATCTTCCTGGAAGCATGATAAAGCCTTGGTGTATCCCCAGCTCACAGCTCTGCCAGGCCAGCCCTCCTGGACCTGCTCAGGTACGGCTGCCCTGGGCTGCCCAGCTGTAAATGCTGCAGAATCATCACTGCCTTCTCTATTTGCATAGGAAAAATAGAGGCAAAGGCTAAGATTATGATCAGTTTGATGGACTTAAAACTTTACCAAATACCTGGACAACATAAGTATTGGAGCTCCTGCCTTCCAGGTGTCTTGTAGATGGACTTCTGGAAAGAGCTCCTTTCCATTCCTCCCAACACAGTGCTATTTGTGTGGGACCATTCGCGGCTCAGGGGACTGGAAGAAACACACTTTAGCTCATTCTGCTTCTCTTCTCAAGTTATCAAGTGCACATGTCCAGAGAGGCCCGTTGCAAACCCCGTGCACATGGCCCAGCCACATCCTCGCGCTCCCCGCGAGGTGCAGGGCACAGGTGCGTGCATGTAACGCACTGCCTGCTGCAGGACCTGTTCTGTTCCCTTTGTCTCAGGGCAAAGCAGCTTCCTCTCCACGTGGCTGCCACTCCTCCTAGTCTTGCACCCTTCCGTCTCCTCCATCTGTTCAGCTCTGCACACAAATATCTGTGCCCCTGAGCCATGGAGATAATTCGGGCTCATGTAGATAGGCAGCACCTTCCTGACTCATACCGTCTGTTTACAGTGGTTTTGTCATGGCTGAATTCATAGCCTGAGTCCATGGATATAGGAACACCCGGCTCGCTGCTGTCCCATGCAGTGCAGGCTAGCCCTTGGCTGTGGGGCTGTGCTTGCATTTATCCAAGATACACACTCTGAACAGCATATTGAAGCCTAAGCCATTCCCAGGACCCTAAATCTCCTGTTGTGGGCAGCTGGATCCAGGTCCTTCTGCTCTTCCAGTAGAAGTGCTTGAGGCTGGTCTGGAAGGCTCTTGTCTTGTTTTCCTGGTGTTGGCTCGCTGACATTGCTGCAAGGACAGCCGAAACAGATGGAGACCAGCCAAGCTGAAGAGACAGAGGGGAAATGTGTCCCTGCATACGCTTAAGAGCACAGCCAGGGGAGAACTGAGGCATTCCTGGGGGTGGTGTACCAGAGGAGTCTTCCCAGTGGGGGCATTTCTGCCTGCCAGAGCCACAGATGAATGTGCCAACACTGCCCACACTGCAGTACAGGTGCAGCTGCAGGGAGCCCAGATTTTCCAGTTGCAACCTTCTCTGTAGCTAAGGAGAACCAAGAATAAAGCTGCTTGTTTGAAATACTTTCTGAATTTATTGCTTAAGCTCACTTGCTGTGTGTTACCCACTGAACAGAAGTCCTTCTGAGCTTTCATTCTCTAGTCTCAGCTTAGTAGCCCTGCATAAACCCCTACTAACATGGCTAATTTTTCTAATACCTGTGTAGGAGAGGAATTTGGACTGGTTCCCTCGGATGAGAGCCATGTCTCTGGTTAGCAATGAAGGCGAGAGTGAGCAAAACGAAATCAGGAACCTGCAAGAGAGGTTGGAGTCAACCATGAGCCTTGTAAAACAGCTTTCCAGTCAGCTGGCTGAGCTCAAGGAACAGGTAAGTGCCCTGTGTGGGTAGCAAAGCGAGCACGTGTGGGTGAAGGTGCTGCCTTCCATCAGGGTGCAGTAAGGACGGTGTTACAAAAGAGACTTTTGTCTCACGAAGGTTTTATCTTTCCCTCCAGCAAGCTTTCTGGGTAGATACACTGATAGGGGTTTGGAGTGAAATTGTACTCTGTTAACAACAACAGAGATCAGGTAAGGAGAAAAGCCGAGGGGGAATTAGTCACAAAATGCTCCCAGTGAGTGTGCGAGGACAGAGGGGAAACCGCAGAAGGGATGAGGGGCTGCATAACCCGGCAGTGAAAGCGCTGTAGTGTCAGGAGTAGCTGCATGATGATGGGAGCCCGGAGGGAAAAAAAGCCTTCTGTGTCTGGCTCTTGGGCTTTTCCCCCACTAAGAACATCAACAGTGGCCTTGTGAAAACAATTTGCAGAGCCTGTTGCTTTGCTCGCGTCACCCTTGTGTTGGTGCCCCTCCTGCGGCTCCCGCTTCTCTCCCGTATGGAGCATAAGCTGCTGGCCTCCCTTAAAGCCTCCCTTAAAGCCCTGCTCCTGCCCACACCACCTAGTGTGTTTGCTCTCTCTTCAGGATCAAAAGGCCAGCTCCTTTTTTGCTACAGGTGCTGGTCACTTCTGATTTGCTCATTACAGTTTCAGAAAAGCATCTGTGTGTTTTCTTTATGGGGAAGCACTTCAGTGGCATCGACAGAGTTATCTAATTATTCCCCTTCAAATCCCTCCTTAAAACTTTTCCCTGTGAAAAAGCCAACAAAGGTTTAGGCTGGATGTGCTGAGACCGTTGCTTATTGTGCTTACCCACACCATCCTGGTGGGATTTTTTTCATCCTCCTCTGGCTGAATCTGTTCTCTCCTGGCTTAAATTTAAACTCTGTGTGGCTGGGGCCATCTTTTAGCTCTGTGATTCTGCAGCACCAAGTGCAAATGCTGACCCTCTGCAGGGCTACACAACACAATAGCAGCACAAATAATACTCCGTAAGACCTGCCAGGGGATAAGAATAATGTATAAATGAGAATAAAATGTCCATACTTTGCAGGAAACAGATCTCCCACTTCAAAGACATCCCTAACTTGTAATTTTCTATGCTGAAGAAAGGAATTCCACTCCCTGTTGTTTTGCTTATATGTATCTTGCTCTGTGACTGCTAAATAATAGTAAAAAAAAAAAAAATTCTCAACTCGTCTCTCTCTGCCTTTCCACCTTAGATGACAGAACAAAGGAAGAATAAGCAGAGGCTGGGCTTTCTTGGATCAAACACACCCCATGTGAATCATCACATGCCACCACCCTGATACCACGGGGAGAAGCCGTGACTAGCCTTTCATCAGTATTCCTGCTTTATTATAGAATAAAAAACTGAGATTGAGAGGAGTGAACAGTGCCTATTGTTACAAAGTTAAAAACAACCAAGTGCCAAGATGTTAAGTGGTTTAGCTCTGGGAACAATTTGTAGCTGTTTTTCATGGTTGAGAGGGACCACAACCTAGAATGTGAGCGATACAAGGCAGCTCGTTTGTATTCCCTGCCTGGCCCGGCTCGGCCGCGCTCGGCTCTGCGGCTCCAGGGCTGCCTGGGACACAGGCTGGGACAGAGGCTGGGACACAGGCTGGGACACAGGCTGGGACACAGGCTGGGACAGCGTTCGGCCGTGCCCTGGGAGCTGACTTCTCCCCGGAGCGCCGGCAGAACCGAGCTGGCCAGAAGGAGGAGAGGTGTTTATTAAGGCGAGCACGACAGCCTGGCTCAGAATCAATAGGTTGTCTCTGGCCCACTTGCCAAATAGCAACATTAGTCATATTTGCTTGGCATTTACTATTTTTTAATTACCGTAAATATGTCAGTCCGTAAGCAGTGATGTTGCTTCAAGTAACTTCTACTAGGAGGGAAAGGGGAGAAACCTCTAAAGATTGGGGGAAGAAAGAAAAAAAAGGAAAAAGTAGAAAAAGAGTTGCAAAGAGAAACATTAACGCTTTTGAATTTTAGCTGTCACCACGCAATTTCTTATTTATAACATGGAGCACAATGGATCTACAGCTGTGGGAATGTTATGCACATAACACTGACAACATAACTGGAAGTGATTTCTTTCTCCTGGCTTCAGATGTTCTCGATTAATGTGGCCGTGAGGTTCCACATACTGAGGAGTTAAACCGTGTTTGAAATTCAAGTTCCAATTGAGGATTCAGGGGGAAAAAAATTATACCTGTGGTTTGAAGCGTGTATGGGATTTTATTTTTTTAAAAAAAGCTTAGAAATGTCTTTCTGTACAGAACTGTAATGGTGTCATTACCTTCCATAAACTCATCTTCAGCAAGAGTTGACTTGAGTAAATAAACACCATATTCTGCCAGCTTTTCTCTGAGCTAAAGATCGTGGGCTGATGGTTTTGCCTGCCCTCCCTGCTTCTAGAGGTTTGCAGGGAAGCCTGGGGGGAACAGGGGGGCAATATCAGAGAAGCTCCTCCCAGCTCTCGGCCCTACAAAAGGCAGCAGCCAAATCACCTGTGCAGGTTTCTGCTCTATCCTGTATTTTTTGGGATGGCTTGAAAGAAAAGTTACAGGGTTTCCACAGAGCCCTAGGGGACTCTTTTAGGGGAAAAAAAATGGGGGGCACAAATGGGAGTGGTATTTACTTTCATTTTCAGTGGGTTTGGTTACCAGATTGTCTCGCATTCAAAAATGCACCTCTTGTTACATGGAGTCACTTTTTAAACCAAAATAATTTTGCAATGATTTTCCCCTGTAAAATTTTCATTTTGTTATAAAGGACATTTTGATCGAAGGAAAAAATATTATTGGTGTCAATATTTTCCAGTTTCTTCCTGGAGAAATGCTGTTGTCTTGGATAAGGCACTATTCAAACCAACAGGCCTAGAGTAAAGGGAAGGAAGAGGTATTTCACTCTCTTTATCCCAAATTCAAACCAGTTCTTGAAGCTATTTTTTTTCCTTTGTGGCAGTGATGTGACTGGGATAAAAGTAATATATTTTAGTAATGTATTTATATCTTCTACCAGTAAAACATTTCCCATTGGCTTCAATTGTGTTCTTCAAAAATAGTGTGGAAATCAGAGGTTTGTGTATTTTACTGGAAGAAAATCTCTTTCCATTGGCCTTAGTCCAGAGAGCACCTGCTTGTGAGAAGTGATGGCCAAAGGAGCTGCCCACAAACATAAAGTCAGTAGTAAGTTGGTGGAGACTCAGACCCTGTAGCTGTATTAATTCAAATTAGTTCATACTGTTAATCAGATCTAGTCACAGCTTCTGTTACAACAGCAATTTCCTCTTCCTCGCACATGTGGTTATAAAACTCAGAGCACAGTTCAATTATAAGATAAATTAAACTTTCATTATTTATTGGGGGGCGGGTGGTTAGCTAATACTGGAATTGGTTGGCACTTTTCTTGTTTACACTCAGAAAAAAGCAGCTGCACTGCTGCACATCAGGGGAGGTTTCTGCTGCTGGAGCTGGAGGAACTTGAGGCTCGATGGGTTTGTGCCCCAAGCTCAGGGCTGCAGTTGGCTGCTGCTGGTGCTCCCTCTGTCTCACACCCCAGACCACGTCCCCTCAGGCTCAGGAGCCCAGGTCCTGCTCTTCAGAAGGGAGAGTCACAGCATCAAAATCAAAGAGAGAACAGATGCTGGCTCGCCTTTGCCAGGGTGCCTTTCTGCTGTTCGTAGCTTCCCAGAGAGACCACCTTAATCAGTAACAGTAAATGATGCTACTTGCACAGACTGTAAATACATTTCACTGAGAATTTCGACATTTTTGCTGTTTCTGTCAAAACTTAGGCCCTGCCCTGCTCTCATCCGTGTGAGCAATCTGTACAGTCCCACGTGGTAAGGCAAACAGGAGGCTCCTTGTGTGGATAATGGCTGCAGGGCCAGGCTCCAAGACTTAAAGATTGTGAAATATCCCCATGAATGAGTTTATAACGAAAATCAGTGTTTTATACATCTATTTATGTGTATATCTTTGTTTAATGCAGCTGGGGTATCCTCTTCCTAGGCAAGTATCATTTACCTTACCTATTTATATGAAATGATTGCAAAGAAGTTAAAACATCTAAGAGCTTTTAATGCCTTCGAGAGATTTATAATTATAAGCTCCTTGACAGTTAAAATCTACTTAAGTAAATGTGTCCATTGCTGCTGAATGTAACTTTTAATAAAGTGTGTCATTTTATAGAAGTCTGTCTCATTCTTGGTGCTAAGGCTGGGGGGAAATGTGTGTTCTGGTTTGGGAAACCCAGGCTGGTGGTCGTGGGTGGGGGACCAGGCTGTGGGTGTGCATCCCTTCCTTCAGCTGGACAGCACTGGATGGATGGAGGCTGAGCACAGCGAGGGAAGCGAGGGTTTGTTTTATTTCAGGCACCCATTGCTCTGTCCGGGATGGTGGATCCAGGAATGCCGCTTTTCCCGGAGGTTGAGCCGCAGCTGGGTGTGTGATTTGCTCGAGTGCTCTTTGTTCAGGCCAGGGGAGCCCTGGGTGAAGTGGGCAGAGGCAGGGATCGTGATGAATTGAGTGTCACAGGTGGAGAGGAGCAGGCTCAAGCCAAACAGCCTCAGGGTTTCTGCTGCTGCCTGATCTTTTCCAGCCTTTATGATTCCATGATACTGTGATGCAGGCTTTTCTGTGTAAGAATTTTTTGCACCTTTTTTTCCCTTTTTTTTTTTTTCCCAAATGTTTTTAGTGTAACTCTTTCAAGTAGCCCATTGAGAGAGAGACCAAGGGCTTTCCCCACTCCTCTGGGTGAAAGAATTGAGAAAGACAAACATCTTAAAACTGCTGTGTCTCTCAACTGAGACAACTTGGGCTGAGGAAATCTGTGGTCTTGTGAAAAAAGAAAAAGCCCTCCCTACAAACCTGTGGCTGGTAAACTACAACATACATGTGCTTTTTTTGCTTTTTCCCAGCTGTTTTTTTTACAGATAGTCAATATTAATGAGGAAAAGAGTAAGTCCTCTTCTTAGTGAGAAAAAGCCTGCTAATTAATTACTAAGAAAAATCCTATTAAATAGAGCATGCTGTTTCTCCTGTGCACTTGTTCCACCAGCTTGCTGAGGTTTTGAGTAGAACTAACTTTCTCTTCTATTCTCTGGTATGATTTTAAGGTTAAATAGAAAGGAGCTTGTTTACTACTAGGTTTGTTAGATGGTTTTGCAAAAAAGATATCCTAAGAGAAAACGGGGTTTCACGCAGCAGGCTTTCAAACTAAGATTACACTCAGACTTAAAAAGCCCCCAAACCAGCATTAAGCTTCTGAGCCCAAAGGGGAGCAGTTTTGCAGGACTGAGAACCTAATGCCAAGGCTTTTCTTTTTACAAATGCTTCCCCTCAAGGCACATTTTAATTCAAGAGGTGTTTCAGGGAGCAAACCTCTCCCTCGGCACTGGCTCATGCCTCTGTGGCGTGCAAGTGAATTCTGCTCCTCCCTTTCCACCGTCACTGCTGCTGCTGCTGTGACAAAAGCATCTGCAGGCGAGGATGTTTTCTTTGGACAGCACGTGCTTATTTTCTGGGGAAGGCTTCCAAGTTTATTTTTGAGGGGAGAAAGCTGAGATTTAAGGCTGCTAACCTCTCCGCTGTCCCGGGATGCCCGCAGGAGCGCGCCTCCTGCTTGCAGGTGCCCATGCTGAACATCCTGAATTTGCACAAAATCATTCAAAATCCCTCAAAAGGAACTCAGGCTGTGGGGGTTTAAAATGTGCTGTGGTGTATTGCTATCATCAGCTCACACTTGCCCGCTCTATTTATATGCTGCACTTTTTCAGGCCGAAGCAGGAAGCTGCAAGGCACAAGATGAGCAGCCTTTCTAACTTTGCTATTTTGACGTGTTTATCTTGCTGCAAACAGCCAAGAGTTACCTTTCCTTTTATACTGGAAGTTTCTTTCTCCATGTCTCCACCATTGTCTGCTGCCACTCAGGTAAGGTGAGACCTGGGCACGTCCTGGACCACGGGGCATTACCTGATAAACCAAAGCAATAAGCTAAAATGTGTAGAAACATGGTCAACCTGGTGTCCTTAGGACTTAATAATTCTGTTTAAATGTTGTAGATCATCAACATCCAATATCTGACTCAATATAAGCAGGAGGTTTTCCTAGCAGCCCTTCTTGTGGTAAGTTATGGCACGGTCTCCATTCCCTGATGGAGCAGCCATGTGGCCTTTGCCAAGGCAACCCACACCCGTGTGCGAGGCTGTGGGGTCAACTCAGCCACTGCTTTATGTGGGCCCTGTCACCTTTCAGATTTCATCCAGATGGCAAAAGCAGTGTGGGGATCCAGTTACAGCCCAAAGGCTCCAATTCCCTTTATGAGTTACTCCTTTCTGGCCCTTCAAAATCTGCAACATTTATAGCCTTTGTTCCCAGTAACGCTGAGCTGCCACAAAAACTGTGGATTTTGGGCACATCCTCAGTGTTTCCTGTAATGGCCTTCACTGGGATATGTCGATCTGAATTTCACAATCCTCTCCTAGGGGCACTTGCTCCCTCACCAAAGGCATAAGGATATTTTTCCTTGCTTCTTCTTCCCTGCCCCAACAGCATTACAGCATGAAACACCCGGGAACTGTGTTAACTCAGGCCCTGCTGTAGAGACCCACAGTTGTGTTCAACAGAGCACAGGACAACCTTGAAACAGGGTTGAAAAAAATCCACTTTCAGTCGTGAGTCGGTGTTGGATGATAGAAGTTGGCTCAGAGTCTGTATTACTTTTCTTAAGTCAGCTTTTACTGGCTTTGAGGTTGGTTCCGGCCCATTTGCAGCCCACCGGGGAGCTGCAATGGCGGCTTTATCTGGCACGAAAGCTTTCACCCCAATTTGATAAAGCCAGCAGAATTCCTGGTGCTTCCAAAAACCCCTCCCAGCCCTTCATCTTTCTGTCCTAGGAGCTGAGGGTGTTTGTGCTACGTGTGACCGTGTGTGGTTTGCGCACACGCAGCCCAGTCTGAGGGTATTTGGGAACACTGGCTCGCAGGAACGGGGACGGGTTGGCTGCGGCCCTAAACAAGCAAAGCTGGTGTGAGTGCTGCGATCCCACATGAAATGCAAATCCTGCCGCCTGTGGCGGGGCTTTGCTGCTGAAGGAGGAGTTGGGAGAGCAGAGTTTGGTCCCTGGAGCTGTCACGGCTCTTCCCATGCAGGTGTAAACATCTGTCCAGGTCCCTGGTGGTCAGCTGGGATGTGGGAAGATGCTAGTGGGGCATTGTGCACCTGGCCACAGACTGTGAGAGTTGTAAATGTGATGTGTTACAGTGCAGGGAAAGAAAGGGAAGGAAGAAAGTTCAAGGGAAGGTCTCAAGGGTACAAGGAAGTGTTGTCAGTGATTTTACTGGTGGGATTTACTAAAAGTCTGCTTTTGAGTTACTGTGAAGAATTAGTCTTACCAGAAGTTGGCTGTCCATGTCTTTGTCAATCCTGAGTGTCTTTTCAGAAGAGAGGATTCACTGGTCCAGTGAAATCTCCGTTGGGCAGGGTCCTCGGTCTATGAAATCAGGGGTTTTTTGCAAGTTTGTCCACAGCACCTCACTTGGGATGAGTGCTCTCCTACATGGTTAGCACAAATCTAAATAAATACAGAAATATAAACCGAGCTGGAAATTTACTGAGTACAAGCTGTCTTGCAAAATTGCCTGTGTTTCCTGGCTCTGGATGGGATGGAAATACCACAAAGCTCGCTTCTCTCATAGTAACGTGATACTTCTGCTTCCGGGCTCAAAGCGGGAGGTGGAAGCGTGTTCAAGAGAGGAAAAAGAAAAGCAAAAGCAAATTATAATCAAGCTCATTTTTAACATAGCAAAATCAAACTCTTAATTAGAATGCTCGAAGTGGCCACTGTGATCATCTACTCAGGCATCTTGGGTAGTGCAGGGCATAGAGTTTTGTCCATCTGCTCTTCTGTGGCACAGAGCTGGAAAAGGGAGATAACCTGGCCTGGAAGTCTCCATGGGAATAAGGCATGGCGTGGATCTGCCAGCTGGTTCTCATCTGACTCCTCTTCAGCCCAAGTGCTACATCCTGGCCAAGCAAACCTGCTTCCCCAGGGGCCATGCTGGTTCCCATTTCTCCAGGAGAGGGAAATCCACTCTAATGCAATCTTGGGATGCAAAGGTTGTTCTGCAGCACAGGCATTGTAATAATAGCCCACATGTCTCAGCACATGGCCTTGGGTGGCAGCTGGGGCATTTGGCCACTGAGCCCACGAAGGCAGAGCCATGCCCACCCCGCTCCGAGTCATCACCTCCAAGGCAAGGAGCACACATGTGAAGTTGTCTCATGGGCTGAATGTGGTTCTGCACTCACACTAAATCTAGGCAGGTATGGTGCTGGCAGATCACCTCTTTTTTTCCTGCAGATGCCTTTTATTTTGCCTTGTTTTATTCGTGAGGGCTCCCTTCCCAGTGGCCTTCCCCCAGCAAGGGGTTCACAGACACAGTTTCTCCAGGCAAGTGACAAATTATCCTATGGGGTCCCTGTAATTTTCCCCATCTGGCCAAATATTTGGAGACAGAAGTTTTGTCAGCTAAGGTGGCAGGGAAGGAAACAAAGCTGTGTCGCTGCTGGGACAGTGTGATGTGGCTGTGATATTGCTGCAGCAGGTAATGCCATGGTGTGAGCAGCCACCTCCTTTAGGAAAAGATGGCTGGGAATTTAGGGCGCTGCACAGCTCCTCTCCCCTGATCCAACCTCCAGTACAGCACCTTCTTCAGGGTGAAGCAGGGACATTGTCCCAACCTGCCTTTGTTACTGCTGCCCCCACAGAAGAGAGGAGTGAAGGTCTGTGTGCTCAGCACTGCCCAAGTCCCAGGTGCCCCCTCCTGCCTTTGCCAGCAAACCTCCTATTAACATCTTCTGAGAACTGATGGAGACCACATATGTCCTTTCAGCCAGGCCAGCAAATAACCTTCAGCTAAGTCTGCCCAGGGCTGTTTTGGATCTGGTGATCTGCATTTAGAAATAGTCTTGGTATTTTTAAATGTTGCCTGAAGCCATCTGCTCCCCTCTTAATTTTATGTTTTAATTGTCATTTATAACATATTATAAGAGCTATTCAAAATCCAGACAGACACTGGAGGGAAGCAAGTGAGTCCTGAGCTGCAACTCACAGAAATCTCTGAAAGTCTTCCCTCGGCTTTCCAAGGACTTGGGGCTGGCACCCTCATCAAGGGAGCCTGAGTGGCTGCAGCTCTGTGGGATCCTGGCTCTGGGACACACCCCGTGCATTCCATGACTGCTTCCAGGGCCAGGGACTTGGCTGGAGCCAGGCAAGCCCCTGACGTCTGCAGGGCTCCTGGTGGCCGCTCTCACAGCCCGGGCACAAGGAGGTCAACTGATTTTCTCAGGTCACCACTGCGTGAGCAAATGATTCATCCCAGATTTTCCTGGCTCCTAAACCTTTGCTCAGCCCACAAGGCTGCTTAGTGACTTAGCAGGGCTCTGAGGAAGTCAGCTATAAATTGCAAACACGCTATGGCCAAATGACTGGCTACAGTGTTTTCCACATGCCATTCATGAACCAAGAGGGGCTGACTGGTGGCTGGGAATTACTGACAGGGTGAGGAATGCGAGTCGTTTGATGAAGCAACGGCTTCAGACAAAAAAAATTGTTTGCCTTGCCTCCTACTTCATGGCAAAATCTTTCCACCTCCTTTTTTACTGCCTGATCTCGTGCAAGGCCCTCTGCTGTGACCCTGCAGGTGAGTTGCCTCTTGGAACTAGGACTGGTTTGCTCAAAGAGGCCCAGGTCACAAAGCCATTGCCTGAGTCCTGCAGCCTCAGCACGGCAGGATGGCTGAAGGGCACCCTGATGCACCTCGAGGCTGAGTGACACCTCCCAGGAGCACAGATGTCCCAGGTCACGCTCAAACACAACTGCACACCGTCCTGCCAGTGGTGAGAGGATGGCCATGGATTAACCCACTTGGTCCTGTGGGATGGCTTAAACTCCAGCTAAGATCCTCATCTTTTGGGAATGGTGGCTAAATGAGCTAACCTCCGCTGGGAAATGTGCTGCTGCTCTTTGGTGACATCTCAGCTTACTCTGGTGGCACCATGGTGTTGGCAACCATCTGAAACGCAGAAATATTTCCTTTTAGGAGATGCCTCTTGATTTCCTCTTTCTGGTTGTGCAGCCATGGGCTGCAAATCCCCCAGGCGAGGCTGCTCTGGCTTCTGAGCATCCCCACAGTATGGGGAGTTATTACCACATTACTGAATTTTAATAATAATCTATTATATTTCAAACATATGAAATAAAGCAGGGCATTGAACATCAAGCTGCCTGAATAAGGATTTTATGTTTTGGGTTTTTTTCAGGAAATCCCTGGACATCAATGGGCAGAGTGAGGGAGTCAGATGCTACAAAGAGAAGACAAGAGAGGGGGCCCAGATCCAGGCCCCCTCTCGGCCCTGCAATGAGCAGTCCAGGACAGCTGGCACTAATTGGCACTTTCCTTGGCGGCAGATGAAGTGTGGAGGAGACAATGGGGCCTGGGCTGGTTCCTCGTGCCTGGAGGTGATCCCCAGCACTGAGACCAAAGCTCACTGAGAGCACAGTGAGGAGAAGCTGCAGCGCCTGCTCTGCTCAGAGCAGAAACCCCCAAGTTTCAAGTGTAAGTCCACGTGCACAGGATGTGTGCCCACCAGCAGGGCACATCACGGCAGGCCCACGGGCACAGCGGAAGAGACAGCAGGGCACGGAGCACCAGTGGCGTGGCAAAGCTTGTGGTCACGTTGGCTGGCCATGGGCAGCTGGTCAAACCCATGACTCCCACTGAAACCCTCAAGATCAGGCTTCCTGCAGTGTCCCATGCTGGGAGATCACAGCAGGAGGGTAAAGGGCTTATGAAAAGCTGTTGCTCTGTGCAGTTGTGGTGTTGCTTCATGCGGAGTTGGGCAGAAATGTAAAGCTGTGACACCTGGAACATGAACAGGCAGCTAGAAAGGACAGGCAAGAGCAGGAGAGTTATTTGTAAAAGAACATCACTTGGCAGGGAGGGATAAAGGAAATGTAACTTTTTTTAATAAATGGACTTGTCATGTAATTTCTGGATTGCATTATAACGAGGATTTCTCTGTGTATGAGCAGTAATTCCATCAGTACCGCTTTTTTTTTTGGTGAAAAGTATATTCATTATCTTAGACTTACCTATTGGCAGCTCAGAGGCACTGTTTCCTTTTGAACTTCATGAACAAATTCAAACCAGGGCAGGGGGGGAAGCCATCCCCACTTTCCAAAAAGTTCCCCATGGTCAAAAGTGCCCTGAGTTTAAGCTGCACTGAGGCTCCCAGCCAGTTGCAGCAGTGTCCCAGCAGCGTGACATCTGAACCCCGGTGTTTAGGATTACCACCCAGGTTCTCCAAAGCTAACGATATTTTTTTAATTATTTCATGAAATGCAAGCCAAGTAAATGCGATGATGCTCTCCTTGTTTGTCCCTTGGAGGGAGAACACACAGTTGAGGGTTTGGTCCCTTCCCTCGTCCCTCAGCACAAACAGGAGAAGCAGCTGAAGGACTTGGAAGCGGCAAGGATGAAGTGGAGCTCTCGGGCAGTAACCAGAGCTGAGCTGAGGGAAAACAGCTGCGAGCTGGACACCAGCAGTGTCCAGTGCTGTCCTCAGGGAGCGATGGGAGGGGTGGTCCTTCACCTCAGGAGGTCCTCAGCCCTGCCAGTGCCGGGGTTTGTCTGCGTCCAGCACAGCCCGGTGTGGTTGTGCAGTTCAGCTGCAGCTGGAGAAAACACCCTCGTGGGGAGGAGGAGGTGGGGAAGGAGAGGTGCTCAGCAGCCCAGCAGGATAACGAGCTCACAGAATGCAGATGCACGTTTGTGCTGGAGCTCCCACACAGCCACAGCTGCTGGCAGCGCCCAGACAGAGATGTGGAGTCATAGAATCATCGAATAATTCAGGCACCTTTAAAGGTCACCCAGCCCAACTGCC
The DNA here is from genome assembly GCF_965178545.1 of Coloeus monedula. NCBI lineage: Eukaryota > Metazoa > Chordata > Aves > Passeriformes > Corvidae > Coloeus > Coloeus monedula. Next base: position 15,362,663 of record NC_138784.1, read on the forward strand.
CTGCAATGAGCAGGGACATCTTCAACCAGAGCAGGTTGCTCAGAGCCCCATCCAACCTGACCTTGAATGTTTCTGAGGGTGAGGCATCCACCACCTCTTTGGGCAGCCTATTCCCACGTGAAACACCCTCACTGTGAAATACTTCTTCCTTTTATCTAATCTAAGTTGACCCTCACTTTGTTTCAAACCATTATCCCTTGTCCTATTGCTACAGGTCCTGCTAAAAGTCTGCCCCCATCTTTCTTATTAAGCCCCCTTTAAATACTGAAAAAGCAGCAATGAGGTCACCCCAAAGCCTTCTCTTCTCCAGGCTGAACAATCTCAATTCCCTCAGCCTTTCCTCCCAGCAGAGCTGCTCCATCCCTCTGCTCCCCTTGGTGTCCCTGCTCTGGACTGGCTCCAGCAGCTCCCTGTCCTTCCTGTGCTGGGCCCAGGGCTGGATGCAGCCCTGCAGGGGGGTCTCAGCAGAGCGGGGCAGAGGGGCAGAATCCCCCCTCCCCTGCTGCCCACGGGGCTCTGGGCTCAGCCCAGCTCAGGGGGTTCTGTCCCAGTGCACATTGCTGAGACAGCCCCAGAGGTGATGTCCAGCTTGCATTGGTTTACTCAGAGTTAGCTCCAGGGTGCAGACAGGATTTTTGGCAATTCTGTGACTGATGTTTGCCTCCAGGATACAGTCCAGCAGCAGGATCTGGCCTGGGCTACACTCAGCTTTACATTGAACCCCTCTGTACTGGTCTTGGCATCTCTGGGCATTTTCCTGTAATAATCCTGTCTATGCCATTGACTTAGACAATAGTAATTGAGCTTCAAATTTAATTACAGTATGGGAACAAACTGTCACTTGATTGAAGACACTTCTTGACTATTTATTGAAATAAATAATCCTACCTGATTTTGCAACTTGACATGAAGGGGCTAGACGTTGGGATATCTTTTATGGCTGTGTTTATATCCTTTCTGTCAGGTGCAGCACACCAATAAAATACCAAGCCCTGGCTTCCAAAATGCTCCCAGAGACTCTCCTTTCTCTAAACTTCCATTAGAGGTAGTTTAGAGAAAGAAGAGACCAAAGAGGGATTCTCTCTGATCCCTCACTTGAAGTCTTTCCCAACTCCCACCCAGCTGGACCTGCTGCCAGGCTGCCCTCTTCCACTGAGACAGGGGATGCTGGGCAGGAAGGATTTGCTGTGGCTGCAGAGTCATGCCCTGGGCAAGAAATGCCTCAAATTAAAGGATCAATAGGATGAGGCAGGGGGTTTAACCACTGCTTTTACAGGGATATTTGGGCCTTCCAAACACGCATTGTGTCCACAAGCTCATCCTGGGAAGCTGAAGGGGCTGAAGATGCTCTTGAGGCTCAGCCTGTAGTTAAGGGAACTCTCTTGCTTCTCCAAAAAGTACTGAGCAGCATAATTTATTCCAGACCTGTTTGCCTGGAATTCCTCTGTGGGACCATACCACCTCTAACACGCAATTCATTCCCTCCAGCCTTTACAGTTACCCTCTGTAGCCATCAATGTCTCAGGCATTTGGTTTTAGAACAATAGTTTTTAGAGAGCAATTCTTCCCTGCTGCAACTTGATGTCTGCCTCTGTGACTTCACAATCTGAAATCCATCCTTTGCCAGCTGTTCCAAGCCCAAAAAACCCACACCTGGACCCACAGAAAGTTGAGCTCCAGGTTCAAAACACAAACCTGGTTCTCACCTGCCAGGGGGCTGAGCTACCTGAGACCACCTCAGACTTCAGAAAAACTTGAACTTCTGCCAAAATTCATAACCAATGCCTACTTATATTTTGCTGGAATTGTTTCCTACCAGAAATTCTGGGTTTATGAACAGAGACATACATTTTTTAAGCTGATGCTTATTTTATGATCCCAACCTAGTGATTTTTATTGAATCCACTTAATTATGGGTGAATCACACACCTTTGCTGATGCAACCTCACACCAAGTTCCTCACAGATATATCAGCTGTAGGTGTGTCAGAGAGAGAAAACCTTCTCTTGCTGGTACCTGAGCCTGAAGTGGAGTACATTTCAGCTCTCCTTCTTATGTTTCAGTGAATTCTACTCCCAGAATGGAAACGTGGGAGTCCTGGTTCCTGACTGCCACGTTACAATGAGCAGAAAAGTTACGAGAGTGGGATGCACCCCCTGGGAGTGCCTCAGTGACCGTCACCCTGCTCCTGTCCACCAGACCAAGGGGGTGTGTGAGCGAAGCTGTATCCATACAGGAGTGACCATGTGGTTCTGCCATCTCCTCTTCCTACAAACTCAAACATTACCTCAGATCCCAGTTTTCCTCCTGCTGTCCTCTTTGTTATTCCCTTTTAGGGTAAGTGTTTGAAGAACATTCCCTCTTGTCCTTCCAAGGGGTCAAACATTTTTAAGCTTTATGCAGGCAAAGTTTTCCTGTTGCATTCATGAACTGAGGCAAACAGACAAGCCTTATGAAGAAGGACCAGGATGGTTTCTGTCCCATTAAGTGAATTTATGAGAAACTCAGTACAGTTTTAGAAAAAAAAAAAGTGTTTGCTTAGATGATGGATGTCTGTTGAATATTAATCTTTTCTGGGTATATCGCACGCTTTCTTAAAGAAAGCCTAAATTATTCAGGAGTATTTGCATGCTGAGATAAGGCAAATTTACAGGCAGTACAAATCAGACTTTTGCATCCTAATATGAAAGAAAGGCAAGTCCCAAATTTGGCTTCTTAATACTTTATTGGCCATCTCCTGCTAAGTAAAATAATTAAGCTGCTCATTGACATGCGACATACGTCATGCTGGAACAATGGCCACTTTAATCCTTATACACAGCATTGGCAAAATAACTGTGAGATGCCACAAATCCATGTTTTAGGTTATTCTTTTTATCCATGTGTGTTTTACAGGGTGGCAGTGACAGGACCATCACTGGTGACAAACAGCAGGCATGCAGCAGCCTCTGCCCCGGGGAGGTGACAGTCTCTGTGGGACAGGGTGGTGACCAGGGCTGCCCTGGGGGTGTCCCCCACTTTGTCCCCCTCTGTCCAGGACAGTGCTGTCATCCCTCAGGCTGTGCTGGCCCCTGTCCCCACTGCCACCGCGGTGCTCGCAGGGAAGCGCCAGCCTTATTTATGTAACAGCTGCTGTTTTTAGGTGCTGTCACTCACACGTTCGCTGGAAAACATGGTACTTGAAGAGCTGCTACACTAGTACAGCATATGCCGGAGGCAAAACTATATATATATTAAAAAAAAAAATCCTTGTAAAAAAAGAATTAGAGCAGGATTATCACAGCGTGTCAGCCTCCCATCCGCAGCCTGGCCAGTGCAGCGCCTCACCAGGGCTGTGTTTTGGAAATGCTGCCTGGGTTGAAAGCCTTTGTGGATGGAATTGATTTTATTTTATTTCTCTGGTCAGGATCACGGGAGATGCTCTTAGGTGATCCAAATTCCTGCTTTTATTAGCAGCTCTAGGCTGGGCAGAGGATGAGATGGTGCTGGTGATATCATGTGGAGGAAGGAGCTGGGACTGAGCAGTCAGGCAAAAGCAGCTCCTGTCAGGCTGGGGCTGAGGGCACCTTGCCTTCCTCTACTGCGCTCCACCTACCTCAGGGTCACAGGTTTCTCCTCATGTCCAGTGCAGGGAAAAAATACTCTCAGGTGTACATGCACAGGTTTTAAATGCGTGTGATGCAGACTGAAATCCAGCAGTGCTGATTCTGAATGGAGATATCCACAATGATTTCCATCAAAAGTCCTGTTCATGCAGTCGTAGACTGTGATGCCAAAACAGAGCTGCTGCTGGAAGATGTCCCCTCAGACCAAGGTAGTGTGTGACCTCCATGGATCAGAAGTCTTTCAGTGATGCAGGCTGATCATCAGAGCTCATGCTTCAGATTCCCACTGCTTGTTCTCAAAAGCAGATCTCTGCTAGAATTTAAGGTTGTTTTAAAGCAACTACATCCCTTTTCCTCTGTCCCCCAGTGTGTGGGCACCCTGTGCTTCCTGGATGACTGGAAACCTGCCCACTGGCTCCAGTGGACTTTGGGTTTGGGTCTCCCAGTAAACTGTCCTCCATGTCCTAACCAGCATCTCATGTTCCCCACCATTTCTTTTCCATCGCACACACATTTAATACACTTCCATGAGCAGCTGAGTGTGAAAGAAGGGAGAAACCTGAAAGCAATTAAGGAAATCAATTGAATAGAGTAGAATAGAACAGAGCAGAATATTTCACTTGGAAGGGACCTACAATGATCATCCAGTCCAACAGCCTGAGTACATCAGGGCTGACCAAAGGTTGAGGCATGTTTTAAAGGACATTGACCAAATACTTGTCAAACATACCTGGGGCATTGACCATCCCTTTAGGAAGTCTGCTCCAGTGTTCCCCCACCCTCTTGGTAGAGAAATGCTTCCTAATGTCCAGTCTAAATGTCCCCTGCACAGCTTTAAACCTTAAAGCTGTGCGCGCCATCCCTGGACACCAGGGAGAAGAAATAATCAAGCCCTCTTGCAGGTGAGAAGAAGACAGATGGATGCTTGGTGGTCTCCTGTGTACCTGGGTGATGGCCACATCTTCTCTCAGCTTTGCCAGCTGCAGGTCTCTATGTGCACAGATGTGGAAGGAGAAGAGAAAGGGTGTCATGGATGGTACAAAATACCAAGGGTCTGCCATATGTCCTGCTTTCTGCCTGGACCAGAGGGGCTAGGAGGGAACCCACCCAAGGAACCACTTCAGCTATTGCATGGAGCAACCAAGAAGCCATTGCCTAGCCCCACATCTCTCCTTGTGCACTTCAGGCCCTCCTCAATGTGTCTGGCCAGGCTGGTGTAAATCAGAGCCTCTCCTCCGAGAGCAGTGCAGTGACCTGCAGCAGCTGTGAATTTGACACAGCGCGCCAGCTTGCAGCTCACCCAGCTGTGTTTGATTTACATCTGGAGCCACTTGGAAGCTCACGTCAGAGGAAGGAAAGGGCAGAAGCAGCGCGGGAGGGACGGCTTGAAAAATGCCCTCTGCTGGAAGGAGCCAAGCCCCACGGAAGGCAAACGGCTGGGAGAGGAGTCAGGCACTGATTTTCTCCCTCTTCCCTTGCCCTGACGATGCCAGACTTCCTGCAACTACTGATTATGATGATTACAGTGTTTCTGGTGTGTGTATGTGTTTGTGCACACGTGTGCAGTGGTTTCTTGCTAAACCCCGCTCGGTTGGACACTGCCAGATGGTACAAAAGCTTACCGGAATTTCATTTTCAAATAAACCACAGACTTGGATGAGCTAATGTTGTTCCACATAGAAAGCCACAAAATTCAACAAAGTGATGTTGTTTCAAGACGAGGACATGTCAAGCGAGGGAACCATCCGGTCGGCTCTGAAAGAGCTACACACTCCCCCTCATGATTTTGGAGGCTGTTTGTGTACAGATGCCGGGCATGCGGCACTGCAGCTCAGGTTAAACCTCTCCCCACAGCTGATGCCTGTGGAGCAGAGCCTTGGCAGAAGTGCTGCAGGAACCACATCTGCTCATAAGCCTTCCTGTTTTGTTTTAACCACTCCTGGAAGGCTGGCAGCCCCTGAGGATCTCTTTCTCCACAAGGACAGGTACACCAGCACTGCTGGGGGATGTGGCTCCACATAGATACCCTCACTGTCATCAGGTCCTGTGATACTCAGCTCCTCAAAGCCCAGAGGCTTGGGGTGTCCTGGGAACCAAACTGGGACCAGTTGTCCATTTGATACGTAGTTCTCTGCTGTCACAGCTTTGCCAGGAGTGGTGGCTCTGGGTGGGGTGAGGACCAGTGACACCAAGGGATAAAGCAGCAAAAGGACTTCAGCACTGCAGTGGTTCCTACATCCAAAAGCACATCTCCAGAGCTCTTCTCTCCCTCCAGTACCTCTAGGGTGGGAGTCATGAAGCTGGCAGCAACAGAGGCTGAGCAGGGCAAGGATTCAAGTCAGCCACAAGAAGAGAGCCCTGCTCAAAGGCCCACCTCTCTCTGCACCACTGCCCCAAGCTGTCTGGCAGAACCCAGGTACGTAGTTTCTGTTCATTTAGTCCCAGACAGCCAATGCTGGCATGAATAGTGCTGTGATTTAATAACAAATTGGCAAAAACCTTCCCACCCCAGCGAGAGCCACCTCCAGCCTGTGGCCAGCGAATTAGGTCTTGGCCTGGCTTGAGGATGTGTGGCTGGGGAAAGTGAGCCCGGTGCTGGGGGCCAGAGGCCACAGCACAGCCTCCCACAGGATTCTGGCACAGGGCAAGCCTGCAAAAGGGCTTCAGTGTTGTGACAGAGAGAGTTTGCAGCTCCCAAGCTGGAAGACCCAAAAGCAACAGCGCTAAGAAGGGCCAGGTCTCCGGCTCAGGAGAGGCAAATGGAGTCACCACCACTGCCTTGGGAGACTCAGCAGTGGTGGTGGCATTTTTCCATGTCCCAGCACTGCAAGAAGCACCTCCAGCCACATTTTACACAGTTAAGATTTAGTTTCCATTTTAAAAGGCTTTTACTGTTGATGTCCTGTTGTGGAGGGTTGAGCAAGCACTGGCTCAGCCTCATGGACGCTGCACCAGCCTGCCCTGCCTTGGGCTGAGGGTCTCTGTCTGGCTGCTTTTCATGCCTATTTTCAGCTGTTGCCATGCTGCCTATTTATTTCAGCCTGTTGTGTCCAGGGATGTGGCCTTCCTGCTCCTGAGGAAGCATCCAAACTTCAGCAGAGAGAGCAAAGAAATACAGTAAAGGCATTTTTTCCTCCTTAAACTCTCAAGCCTGCAGGATGGATTTTGTTTCAATTGCATCTTTATAAATAACTTTCTATTTCACACTCACCTGTTCATTTTCTGTCCTAGGTAGAATCAATATCACTGATAATTGTCTGTCAGCGCGTTTATACATCACTGGAAGGTGACTAACAAGGGAAAGTCTTTTTTCTTTATCTATATTTTTTTAGACCACTTTCAGTGAATTAACCAACGAGAGATGGCAGATTGATGTAGACTGGGTCCTAATTTTTACCCACAAATAAATGCTTTCTCAGAAGGAGAAGCAATCAGATCCCTCCTGGTAGCTCCAGCAGGATGGTCACCCCGTGGAGCTGTGACCTCTCTTCCTGAGCCATCCTGCCTGATGGACGTCTGTGATGCTCCAAGGCGGCTGCTGCATCCCTCGCTGCCCCTTGGACTCCTGCTTTTGCCACCCCCACCAGCCCTGCCCTCAGCAACCTGTCTCCCCAAGGGTGTTCTTCTTCCCTCCTCATCCTTCAACCTGCATGAGTATTTTTCTGGATGAGCTTCTTATTTGGCCCCTAAACTATGTTTGCAAAGTTTTCCTTATCAGTCAAAGCAACTGTGATGGGACCTGCTGCTAGAAGGATGGATGAATGCCTCGGGTCAAAATGTGCATTTTACTGGTGAGCTGTCCTGTATCCCCTTTTATTTCTTCCACCTTCCTGTTGCACTGGTGCAAAACAGCCCTGTGAGCTCCTTCTTAGCTAGAAGCAGCCAACTTATTCCTCATTTGTACAGCACCAAGTGCCCTGGAGCCACTACCCACTGTGTTTTTTATAGCACATGAGTTGCAGACATCTCAAATATTAACACACACAAACCCCTGGATAAATCCTTTTGCTGAAGCTTCTCCAAGCAGCTCCATGTGGTTGTCCAAAGGAGAGAAGGAGCCAAGATGCCCAGCTTGCTTTGGAGGCTGAAGAGCAGCAGCTAATGTTCAGCACCACGCAGCAACCCTCCACTGCTCACCTGGAGGGCAGAGTAGTGCTGGTGGCCCATGGCCTCTCCCCAGGATGCTCAGGACAAGCCTTTTGCCTGGCCCTGTCCTGCTGGTGCCAGCCTGCCAGGACCCTCCATTTGCTCCATACTGCGTGGCCCTGGTGACAGATGGTCGCAACAAACGAGCTGCAGGTCACTCGTGTCCTCTGGCGTTCCTCGTGGGGAGCACAAGTGGTTGCATGATGCTCGGCGGCAAATAAATCATAAGAAATTAATCTACGAGGAATTTCTCCCACTCCCTTCTTTACAGAGTTACTGGGACCCTGTCCAACAAAATAGCAACATTTTTGAAAGCAGAGGCAGTAATTTACAGTGGTGTGAATCAGAAACGCTGCCCCAAGCCCAGCGGGTTTGCCCCACATGATTCACGCGCTTGTTTGCAAACATGAACACCGTGCTCCCTGGCCAAAAGGTTTGCAGCCTGGGGAGGGAAAAGGCTGGGAGCAGGAGCACAGAGATGCCATGGCTCTCTGGGACCATGCTGGAGGTCAGTAGCAGAGCTGGGGTTGTGTTTCCCAGATTTGTGCTCTGCTGTTAGCACACATGGAATTGTGCTGCCAGCTTCCAAAGGACAGCTGGTGGTCCTGAGCTGTGACAGCCTGCTCGGGGTCTGGATCCCAGCAGGGGCATTTGTCAAGTCTGAGAGCTTGGTCCATGATGGGCAAAATCTTCACCTCTTTTTCCTCTCCTCTCTCCAAGTGTTTTGGGACTGGTTTTCCCACGTGAGCTTTGCCTCCTGTGGTGCTCAGAGCTACACAGGCCATTTACTCTGTGTGTGGAAGGGAATAATCACCATGGAAATGAGTAGCTATCAGCAGTGAATCTCCTAATCCCAGAGGATGAACTTCAGGCTCAATCCCAGAGAAGATGGTACTCCCATCAGCATCCAGTGGCATGGCTGAGTGCCAGCCTTCCCTGACCACGGTGCTGCTTGTGAGGGTACAAGAAGGGCATTTTGGATGGAGGCTGTAGGCTGTCTTGGAGAAGAAGAGGGTGAAGAACAACATTTCAACTTTTCCCCCCCTTTTCTTGTAGATTTTTTTCTTTTTTACTTGATCTAGTTTTCTACAATTATCACAGCATGCATGGCCCACTAAATAGGGAAAACCCCCACCAATTTCAAGCAGAAAGGCTGGAAGATTGGGGCCATCCTGCTCCTGGCAGATGACACGACCATGCTCAGGCATTCACTGGAACAGAAGGTGGGTTTGGGTGATGTCTGTAGAGGCAGGGAGTGACATTTGGAGAAGAGCTGGATTCCGTATGCTGGGGTGTAAGGCTTGGGGTTGTGCTGCCACAGCTTGCTCCAGAGGAGCCTGTGGGATGTTCTGTGCTGCTGCCAGAACCAGTGTGCCCAGAAGCCACACATTCCCACTGCTTGCACAATGTCCTGGGGGGAAGTTGCTTGGACCCCTTGGCCCCCAGGGTGCTGTTTTGCACAAGCACTCGTGCCCCTGTGCTGGAGGGGGGTGCCCACAGCCCTGTGGTGCCCCCAGGGATGAGGAATGGCCGCTCCCAAGTACCACACACTCTGGTCACCTGGAGGCTGATCCCATGATCTAAGGCAGGAGGGGCTGATTCACTGCTCTCAGCACCCAGCACAGTGTGGGTGGTTTGGTTCTTAACTCCCCTTTGGGACACTGCCAGTGAGGGCATCCCCAGAAGGACAAGGTGCAGCTGATGGTGACAGGGGCTTGCAGGAGGATGACAGCTGCTGGGAAGGCAAGCAGAGTTCCTCCAGCCAGCCAGGATGCCCAGGTGCACAGGGAACTGCTGGGATGAAGCCCTGGCACGTTGCAGAGGGAAAACCTCTGCCAGCTGCCCCCATCACCTTCCACGGCCTTTGGCTGTCCCCAATAAAAATAGCCACTCTCCTCTGTGCTGCACAGGCAGCAGGCAGCTGGGCACTGGGACTTTCTTTTTCAGCTGATTGCGTGGCATCTATTTTAGCAAGTAGCTGCTCTCAAGAGGTTTTGCTCATGGAAACACCTGCCCACTGCTGTGCTTGTCCCAGCCAGCCCCCAGGGCTCTGCAGGCAGCTGGTGCTCCCACTGTGTCCCTGTCCTGCAGATCTCTTTTCTCCCCATGATGCCCACGTCCCTCAGTTGATCACTAAATTTGTCATGCCTCAAAACTGGGTCTCCCTACATCACTGCAGGAGATCAGCTGGACCCTCTGCCTTGTGGTGAGCATTTCAACCAAAACTTGTTACAGTAGGTTTGGGAAAAGGGACCCACGTCTTCCTACCGTCCCATGAAATGAACAGGTTCAAAAAAAAAGGTCCCAGGGTGGGTTTATGCCTTGCTTCAACTGCATTGGAGCATTTATAATGTAGGTCCAGGAACTCCACAAAGGGGTCTCCAAGATGGAGCTGTGTTGCAAAGGGACATAACAACACACCCTCTCAGCCTGCTTCTTGTCTAAGGAAGCAGCAAAGGTGCTGTGGGCAAACTGGTTCTGGCTTGGGAATGGCTCGTGTCCAGCCTCCTTACCCCACTGTGCCTTTGAGCTCCAGCCTGTGGCTCCACACAGCATCCCTTTTTCCAGGAACAAGTGCTGACCATGGCAATGCTGGAGCATGCACTTCGGTGGGGTTCTGTGCTGCACCACATGGGGCAAGCCCCTTATCAGCCCTCAGCATAGGTAGGGAAGGACATATGGGAGCTGGGGATCTCTGAGGCTTTCGCTTTCAGACACAATCAGCTATTCTGGCTGCCTTCATTGTGGGTTCATCTCAGGGCAGCTTCAGCTGAGCTGGCTTTTAGGGGCTGTAGAGTTGCCTCCTGCCCTGGAAGTCAAGGCCTTTGGAGGCTTCCCAGGTGAGAAAAAAGGGTGTGGGTTGCTCTGCCACTGCTGAGAAATGCAGCCCAGGAACGCAGCTGTGCGTGGTCCCCAGAGGCTCCCCACGCTGCAGCCGGCCTCATCCTGCCACTGCTGGCTCAGCAGCCTCCCCCTGAAACTGAGGGCTGCCAAGCTCCATGAGCAGGGATGGCACACAGTTCTTGTGTTGCAGCTATCCTTTGTGTCCCCTGTGGGAGGCATTCAGGGTTGGGATGGGCTGGGATGGGTGGCTGCAGGATGGAACCTGGTGTAGGGAGGGCAGGGAATGAGCTGCACAGCTGCCGCCTCCTTTTCCTCCTGCCGTGTGCTGCAGGAAGCACCGAGGGGAGTCAAGTTCCTCCTCCTCCCACTCTCCTCAGGCCTGGAGTCTGTTTGGTGGGAAGAGTGAAAGGGGAGAGCAGACAAGTGCCTGCGGTACTTCCCATGGTCAGTAACTTTCTCATCCTTCTGAAGAACATCAGCCATCCGTTTCATGGAGCCAGCAGCCTCCCTGTGGACAGAGGTCCTGCCTCTCACGTAGCTGCATGAGCATTGCTCTCGCCCTGGCAGCCTGCCTGGGCACTGCCACAGCTCAGGGGTGGCCCTGAGTGCCGAGGGCAGCAGCAGAGAGACCCTGTCCTAGCACACCCTCGGGTTTTTGGCATCCACAAACACCCTACAACCCCGTGCCACCCACCCATTGCCAGCCAATGTGCCACTTGCCCGAGACATGCCTGCCATAGCTGGTCTGCGCCCTTTGCCTCTGAAAACAAAGCTGTGGGTGACAATGGGAAGCAGTGAGGCGGAGGGAAGGAGTGCAGGGCTCCAGCTTGACTCTCCGTGTGTCTCGCTGGCCGGGCGAGCTGTTTGCTTGTGCTGCTGCAGCCAGCCCTGGGATGGTGCAAACCAGCGGCTGCCAATTGACGTCAGAGGAGTGCCAGTGGTTTGTGCGAGCTGAGGGACTGCTTCTACTCAAGGTGGGTTTCCAACACCACATAGAAATGCTTAAATCCCCCTGCTTCCCCTCCCTCTGCTCCAGGAAACAAGTGCCTTATTTCATTCATTGGCTGGTTTGGTTATGGCGTGAATCCTGCCCATATTTTGGCTACTCGGTTGTTTGCTGAGGACCAAGCAGCCCAGATAATGCTAGCAAAGAGCAGGGGAGTGAAAAAAGACGGGGGAAACAGGGTGAAGCCAAGTTTGATCTCCTCTGCCTCAGTTTGTGCCACATGTTTCCAGACAGGACTAAAGCCATGTATTTTTTTCTTTTCACATTGCCTGCGATGTTTTTGAGGCTTGTGAAAGAGTGGGATGCTGAGTTCCTGCCATCCTTCTTCTCTTCCCCTCCAAATCACTGTGTGTTCCATGCAATGTGTCTGGGCCAAGGCAGTTTGTTTGAACTTGCTGCATTTCCCCTTGACTGCTCAAGTTTTCCTTTAGCCACTTTATTTTTATTTTGTGTTGCACTTTTTAGCTACAACCCCTCTGTTTCTCACTTGTCTCTGGCTGGATTTGACAGTGACAGTGTCAGTACATTTTCTCTAAGTACCAGACTAACATCTTTAACCACAACATATCTTTCCAAACCTGGAGTGATTCCTGCAGGGGGTGCTTGGAGGAGTCAATGCCTTGACTTCCACGGGCGTTGGGTCAGGCCTGCTCTCTCGGATCACTCCGTACGTGTTGCTGCCAACCCACGGGGCCGGACCCTTTAAGATTGTCCAAAACAAACATGCTCCGGGTGAGATCAGTGCACAGACCATCACGTTTGAAAAGCTCTGTGATAACAACTGACCACGTGTTTGCTTTCATATGGCATTGATTCTTGTTTCCCTGATTATTTTTAGTCTTTGAGGTTGTCCCTTAATCAACCTGCTTTCTTTAATGGCTGGTGTTGCCCCTAGTGTGCTGCAGCAGGGCTAATGAGGCTTGGGAATGGGAAATGTGAGTTAGTTTCTCATCCATTTCAGTGGACTTGAATCAGATCCTTATACAGCCACTGAAAGAAAAACCCCATCAAACTCCATATCAGTCCCAATCAACATGTTCCTGTTAGTGGGAAAAGCCTTACAGGAAGATGCATCATGCTCAGACAAAGACAAATCAAACAAATCTTTATTCCTCTTCTACTGTACCTGCTGTCTCTCTCCAGAAGTGAGGATCTGTAGTCCCAAAGCTGTCTGGGGATGAGGAGTGGAGCAAGCCTAGCACTGAGCCCCAGCTGGAGTGAACATTTCAAAGGGGGTCAGCTTCCCTCAGGGATGAGGGTGAGCCTTCACACCCCATGATCCTGCAAGCCCTGCAAGCCTCTCTTGCTCAGTGCAACACCTGAGCACAGAGGGGTCCCTGGTTGTTGTCTGCAGGTCCTGAATTTTCCCATTCAGGTGTAATTTGGCGGCATTAAGACCAAGGCCTACTGTTCCCAAAGTGCAGTAGCCACACTTGCCACTTGGGCTAATGAAATCCACTTGTTGTCTACTAGCAGGCAATTATGCTGTGGAATTTTCAGGCACTGGATCTCTGTAATTTTTTATAATTTGCTGTAAGCAACAGCATAATCAGTGGCTGGAGAACTCAGGAGAAGTCTCAGGAAGCAGTTTGCAAATTGTCCCTCCCCTGCCCTGCCTAAGCAGGGCCAGCTCACACAGAGCCCACAGACCCGGTGCCCTTTGTGGGGTCAGGGGAGGATGTTCCAGGAAAGTCCTGTCTCACTGGAAAATGGAGAAGCAAAAGAAGCACTGAAACCTGGGTGGAGTGACTGAGAAAAGTTTTATTAGAAGTAAAGTGGAGATGCAACTCCTGTTAATTCAGAAGCACAGAATTTTGCCAGCTGAGATCCTACAATTTCCTTCTGTACACAAGAAAAAAAAGCTGAATCTGCAAACTGTAGCCTTACCAGAATATATACAGATATATGAGTACAGCCCATAAACTGCCCTTCCCCATCCTTCCCCTCTCCCAGTCAGGTTACAAAATTTCCTTCCTTTAGTGACAGCAAAAAATCCTGGCTGCCTGGATCCCCACCTGAGACAGTCTGGAAGAATTGGACAAGCCACAAAAATACACTAATTTTCACATTCCTAACCTAGCAACACTTTGGATCTTGAAAACCCGAAGTGCCTGATTTCTGGGGATTTATTTTCTGCACTTTTTCACTGTTTCTCAGTGCGTTGGCAGGTTTGGGCAGCAAAATGGGGTGGGAGGATTTTGTATTTCCTCTTGGGTCCCTTCATGTGTGTGTTGCTGTCCTTCCTGGATTCACAAGGTGGAAGGGAAAGTGTAAATGTCTGTTTTCTTCCCTTTTGAGTTGATTGTTCCCTAAACTATCCCACCAAATCCCTGGTGATCAGTAGTGTCAGTATAAATGGGGATGGCTGCAGGGCTTGGTTGACTCAGGCACATTATGGATCTGGGACACTGGCTTCCTCTGCCCTCCCCGTGTCAGCTCTGGCAGCTGTGGAACTGGAAGAAAATGTCCCAAAGAAGACACAAGGGTGGTTTCCACACACCTCTGCATGTGTGCAGCTCTGGCTCCAGCAGTGTTGCTCCCAGCCAGCCTCATGGAGGACAGATCAGGGAAAGGCTTCCTCTCACCATAGCTTCATCGGAAAAGAAATCCCACCTTGAAGTGAGGAGAAATCCCTCTTCAGTCAGCTTTGGGCTAATTAAAAATAGTTCTCCTTACACAGCTATGAGAGTGAAATGGGGTTAAAACCCTGTCTTGCTCAAATATTTCATTTCTAGGACAATCAGGGCTCATAAAGCTGAGGGCTGCCTTAATCAGAATCACTCTCTGTATCTCCTGTAACTTGAGGTCAGCCCAGCACTCATCAGTCATAATCCATCTGATTGAAGGAGAGAGGGGCAGGTACTCAAATCACCCTCTGCAGCTTATTCTCTCCTCTCAGACTGGGCTGCTGCTCATATTTGGTGGCTGACTCTCAGATATCTGCGCCAGGCAGGGATACCTTGGTGCACTTGGGTGAAGCTCCAATGTAAAGATGGCTCTGTGGAGTATTGAGGGAACAAATTAAATAGGTATTGCCCATAACTTCTTTAAAAAGAAAGCAAAAAGAAATTGACAGCTCCCCCCCAACAAGTTTGAAGTTTAGATGAGGCTTTCAACTGTTTGCTTGGACAAAGGCATGGAGACCAGGTACCAAAACCAAAAGAAAAATGTACCCCAGTCTTTGGAGATGCAATCACTGTTTATGATATTTGGCTACAGAGGCAATTTAGAAGAGGATAAATGCTACTGAGTAGTGATTACTGGAGGCAGCCATTTAGCAGAAAGCAAAAATCCCTGGGGAGGAGGAACTGCAGAGACCTGAGATGAGCTACTCCCAAAATTCACCTTCTTGGAGCCCTTGCTACAGGTGCTGCAGCCACTCAGAAATGAACTGGGGACGATGTTGCTGGCTGAGGGCACAGCACTGCCTGACGTGACACAGGACAGGGCTTCCCTACGCCTCAGAACAGCTCGGCCCTGCCTTGGGATTTATGTTACAGACCGACAAGGAGCAGAGATCCTGCACTGCAGCCGTGGGGAGCGGTGGGTCCCCTGTGCCTGCCGTGCCCGCTGCCTTAAGGAGGCCTCGAGCTTCGCACCCGGGACTGAGCTGCTGTTGTTCCTCTGCACCTCCCTCGAATCCCCCTAAGCCAACACCCTTCGCTAAGACCGAAAAACATTTTCCAGACGCAAGCATGTGTACGTGTGTGGGTGGGTGGGGTGCAGGGGACTATGAAAATTTCAAGGCGAGGTATGACATCCTGGCTTTCTAAATATAGAGGACCCGAGCTGCAGCTTCTCTCACACGCTAGCAGCGTGCTTTCTCTTTCGAAAGGCCCCCAGAGCAAATATTGCACTGGCTGGGAGTGTGAAAAGAGAAAAGAAAAAAAATCAGAAAAAAATCAGTCCTGCGAGTTGATTGCAGCTCCCGGCGTTCTTGCGCGGAGTTGTTTTTTAGGCAAAGCTCCAAGCGGTGCCCACGCAGAGGTGGCCGGGCCAGCGAGGCGCAGATGGCCGTCACATGAAGGCTGGTGGCAGCCCCAGCGTGGGGCCAGGGCCTGGCGGTGCTTCCCCTTCGCCCACCAGCCCCTGGCCTTCCAGTGGCAGCAGGGGAGGGAGAGGGGCACAAACCCTGGTGTGGCTGAGAATGTGACATTTTGGCTCCCCGTGAGGCACTGCATCTCGGTTCCCTTTTTGCTGCTGTTATTGTTGCTTCGGTATTTGCATAGCACGACATCAAAATGCCTCCGAGCCAGAGGATAGTGGTGGCTGCTGCTTCTCCTTTTAAAAAGCCAAGCAGTTATCCATGCAACACCATCACTCCCTGCGTGCCTCCTCGGGGTGGAGGAGCAGGCGTGACACCAGGGGGTTATGGCCTTTGGAAAAGTTCTGCAGAACTGAATTTAATCGAGACTGATGATCTCTAAGCCAAGCTATAAAATCCAGCGGAGAGTTATATCCCAGTAATAGACCCTATTAGAGGGTCTAGCACAGTCTATAGAAAGGATCTCCTCTCTATTAAATTCTCTAGGGCTTGAGTTCTCATTTACACAAAGGGCCCTTTTAGCTGTGTAAAATGGCCATAAAGTAGGTGTAAAGATGATTGATGCAGTCTTTACAACCCCTTTACACTGGGAAAACAGTGTAAAGTGGCCAGGGTGCAAATGAGAATCACACCTGGGTTTGTGAGAGTAAATTACATCGAGCCCTTCGCAAATTCTGTGTGTCTATAGAGGTTTAATCCTACCCTTTTCTGTGGAATTCACCCAGAAGATAAATTTCCCAGGCTTATAGAAAAATTACTTTCTTCTTCAACACTTCTGTCCTTTCCAAGCCTTTTAGTCCCAGTCTTTCTCCTGGTGCAGTCCACGTGGACTCTGACACTGGGAAAAAGCTGGGAGGTGTCTGGATATGCTGTGGTAGGTGAAAATCCTTTAATTAATACTTTCCAAAACTCTTAATCCAAGCAAAGTACACATTGTAAAACCATACCCAGGGGGAAACCAGTTCCTAAACCTTCTGTGTCTGTTTCTCCATCTCTCGTGTTTTGATTTTATGCTCTTGAGGTATATGAAAAGGAAATAAAGAAGTTCATCTTTGCTAGATCAAAATGCCCCATATTTATTCATTAAGCATTTAAACCACCAACAGAATATATGATGAATTTTGCTTTCTTCCAGAGCAAAGGGTTAAGCTGCATTGTGCTGATTAGCAAACCGGATTCGTGGCTGGAAGTGGAGAGTGAGCTGATATGGAGGTGCACAGCTTGTTAAGTGGAGCAGGCTCTGTTATGCAGACCTCCCTTCTCCTCCCTGCCGACACGCCGAAGGCATTTACAGCAGCTCTGTGATCATCCCCGCTGCATCTGCCGTGCTCCAGAGCAGCCCCAGCAAATCTCAGCCCAGGGGTGAGCAGGCAGAGGCCAGGCACCACCAGCCCAGCCCCATCCAACAGCCTCTGGGAGCCCAGCACTTGGGAGCTGATGGGAGACAGGGAGTGAAAACATGTGGGTGAGGCAGAGGTCAGAGGATTATGGAGACAAAGGGCAGCTCTGGTGGAAATGCCACTGGGCCAGGGTTGGAGTGCTGCACACCAAGCTGTCCTCTGAACAACAGGCACATTTGGGATGGGCAAGGGGGGAACATGCCCTGCTCTGCCAGCAGAGCCTTCCTCTTGTTGTGCCAGCTATCAGTGCAGTGGTGAGGGTGGGAGGAGACCCCAAAGCTCAGCTGTCATTCAGGCTCCCTTTGATCCCTTTCCTGCTTCTTGTTATCTTCTGTGTGGAGAGAGGATCCCACAGTTTTGGCTGGAGGGAGGGCCAGGAGCACTGAGGGCCATGCAGGTAGGAGGAAGGTACATCCTCTGCCCTGAGCTTTCACAGAGAGCACGGCTGGAGGCGTGTGTGGGATGGGGGACAAACCTGCGTACACCACAGGGGAGAGGCACCCCTGTGTGCCCATCTCCAGGCAGGATGGCCCTGGCACAGGTCTGTGAGTGCTGCTGGCAGAGTGTTCCACCAGAGCTGTGGGAGATGGGTCGGTTCCTGCCAGATCTCACATGGATGGCCTCAAGGATGAGTCTGACAGCACCAGCAGGCCCTCCCCGCTCCTCTCCTGTCTCAGCTTGCCACAGCAGTGCCTGGGAGGCCAGCTGAGGTCTTTGGATGGGTGGTGACACGGGCACCATTGCAAATGTGCCCTGCAGCCAGGCTTATGAGCGGTTGTTACTTTTAGGTGCAATAAAAAAGGCCATTCGGAAGCAGATCTGAAAACCCCTCATCTTCTGCAGCTCCTCGCTTTGTGGCTTGGCAGAGAGCACCTTGGTGATGCTATGTCTACTCCAGAGGCACTTTCCATGACTTAAACTACAGCCCATACATCCAGCAGTGTTCTAGGTGGGCCACAGGAGACGTTGCTACACTGTGATCTTCTGACCCTGGAGGCTTGATGGTCTAACCCCTGGATGATGTGTGATCACCACATGGAAGGCAGTTTTTTGGTAGGATTAGAGCTCCTTAGACAACTAGGTTTTTGCCAGACTGAGTTTTTGACTTCCTGGTGGCTCTTTTTGCTGCAGAAAGTTGTTTTTTTTCTTTTTCTTTGAAGCATTATATAAATTTCATTTGCTTCCTCCTAGCTAATGATTATGGCACAATTTTTCTGGCATGTGATTGCTCCACCCCACCTCAGAGACATCCCTGTTCTGGCTGGGATCGGGAAATCCCTCGTCATGGCAGGGTGTGAGCACCAGCTGCCTTGCTCTTGCACAGATACAGATCAGGAGGCAGTGCACAATGCTGCCAGTTAGGAATTGCTCCTAAATTTAGATGTCCATGCTGTGCAAGTGGAAATGGCAGTTCAAGGGACAAATCAACATAGTTGTCTCGGTATAAGGCTACTAAGATGTAAAGCACTTCTAGAGCTTCCCTTTCAGGGTGAAAAAGCACTGCTTGAATATACTTTTTTTTCCATGCTCATTAAGAAATCATTATTCTGTTGCCCTCATCATTATCAAAGGTGTCTTTGGGAGACTGGCAGTCTCTTCTTGTTTCCCTCCCTCCACCCCATTTTAAAAACATTCATTGTTGCAGGGATATATCTTTCAGGGCTGTTGGCCCAACTCCACTGCTGGTGTGTAAGGCTGATTGTCTTCAGAGGAGTTAAACCAAAAATGCATTTGGCCTTTTGTGCTTGGAGTATAATTGGTGGAACTGGCTAAAATCTGGGTTTGTCAGCCTGCAATTAGAGCAGTATGGACATAGTTTTCAACATGACTAGTGATTTAGGGTCCCTCCACTTTGGGAGTGCAACTCAAGGTTCCTTAAACTGATCTTTTCTCCCAAACTTCAGAAATCTGCCTGGAGTCTCAAGCAGGGCCCACCAAAGTACCTCCAGTGAACTCACTCATACCTGTTTATTAGTAATTGGGTTAGGTAGCCTATATCATTAATCACTCTGAAAAGTTATATGTATGTTTTATACGGCAGCCATCAATATATTCACTTTGGTGTTAGTCTCCATCTGCATTGGGAGAGGTCTTGACCGCCCTCATTACTTTCCTGAATGTTAAATTCCCATCAGGTTAGTGTGGATTACACCCAGAGCTCCAAGATATGATATACTCCTGAAGCATGTTCCCGTAGATATAATTAAGCAGTTGGGACCAGATCCTTATCTGGCAGAAATTGGCATAGCTTCTCTGAAGGCAAGAGGGAAATGGACCCTATTTTGTAATGCCTGTAGCCCTGCAGATGAGTTCCTAGTGATTTTATCTGTGGCTATTAAAGATCCTCTTTGGGGAGCATCTGTACAGCTGCATCTTTAGGACTCTGTGACCTCTAGCTAATCTCACAAGAGGCCTTTTCTCAAGAGCAGCCGTACTAAATGCTCTTAAAATGATTGAAAACCAGATTCATTAAAGCCGTGTGAGCGTTTTTCCTCGTCAAAAACCTTCCAAGCGCCCATCCCTCCGCGGTGCCTGCGGTGGCAGTGTCCATCCCTGGCCACAACCCCCTGCCAGCCCAGACCCTACACTTGCTGCGTGTGGCCTTCAGCAGCCGTGAGAGGCTGGAAGCGAACGCCCACGTAGAAGACCTGGTATCGGTGCTTCCACACCACGAAGCACGTCAGGAGGCACACCAGGGCTGCCACCAGGTTGAGAGCCATCTGCAGAAGGAGGTACAGGCTGAGCATGCTGGTCAGGCTGCCACAGTCGGCCGCGTCCTGGTACACAAAGGTCCGGCTGAGGGGGTCTTCAGTGTCCAGTTTGCACTGGCAGGACTCCAGGATGGTGCCGCAGGTGAACTTTGTCAGCTGCAAGTAATGGTGTGCAGCAAAAGCCACTGCCAAAACACAGGCAACCAGAGCCAGGGCACTCAGGAGAAAATACAGCAGCTGAAAGAAAGGAAAAAAAGCCAAAACATAAACCTCATTTTTCCAGCTGAGTAGAGAGTGAGGAACACGCAGGGAATGCATGCATGTGTACTTTGCATGGATTGCTTACCCTCAACGTACTACCTGGAGATGGGGTGCTTCAACAACTGCAAGGCTCCTTATGATGGGAAGTTCAGCAAGTCATCTCAAGAACTTGCCTTTCATGGTTTTATATGAGTACTGCCTTGCAATTTTGAGGCCTGGTGAGAGCACCAAGAAATTGGTGTGTCTATACATCAAGAAGCTTTATAGAGAGGGAGGGAGTAATTTCCTCTCCAGTTGTACCTGCATTGGCAGGACTCACGGTCATCAGCTGAGACAAATGAGTGCCTCCAAGCAGAGCTGAGCAGTCTGAGCCTCAGGCTGCCATCTCACCCCAGGCTGTGCTGAGCTGAAGGTGTTTTTGAGACTTTGCTCGTGTGTTATTCCCGGCTCTCGGTTTGCATGCCCAAACAAATCTGATTTATACTTGCAAATCAGGCAGTGGGGTGGCTGATCTCCCGCTTGTGGCTTTGTGGGTGCAGCCAGGCTGTTTGCTTCCCAGGCCCCACTGTGGAATGGGAATGCAGATCTCCACCAAAAAGTGTGTGCTGTGCTCAGTCTGCTCCCAAAACCTGTCCCATAAACATGGGGAAGTCTTTCACAGGCGTGAAAGAGCAGCAAGCACCTTTCTTTTCCCAGTGCTACAGTGTGAGAAGGACAAGGGTCTGCTCATCACCTCCACTGCTCCTCACAACAGTGGCAGCTTAAAAATAGCATGGCTTTTATCACGGGTAGCTCTGCAGAGTCCACCTCCACAAACACATGGAAACTGGCAGCAAGTCAGAGCCTTTGACACTCCGGGATGCACCTGAGAGCTTTGGATACCAGCACATATGGACTTCCCTTTGCTTTTGATAGGTGGAACTGGCAGGTGCTGCGCTGCATACAAAATATGTGTGAATGTATATTAAAATCATGTTCTGTGTTTAGGCAAAATTGCATTTTTTGGTTCTGTTCAGCACCATAAAAACATTTATTTTCCTTGGCATCTTATCTGTCAGACACATGGCATGGTTGGGAATCTGTTATTTTAAACAGCAGCTTCTCTCTCTCTCTCTCTCTTAACCTCAATACTGCAAGCAAAATGTCAATATAAAAGCATTTTTTATGACCTTGAAACTCCAAGTATGTATGTCCTGATAAAATTCACACTCCTGGTGTATTTGTCTTATATCTACAGTGTGAATCAATCTTCTGTTTGGTTGCCAGCTTGGAAAAAAAAAAGATATTTGGGATTATTGCAGGTCTTGAAGCACTATATACATTTCCCCCCTCATGTCACCAAATTCTTACCAAAAGATCTTAGAGACTTGGCTACTATTAAATTTAATGACTTCTCCTGCAGCCTTAAACCAAATGCTTCAAAATGAGGGTGGCTCTTATTAAATGCAATTACTTTGCCCCCGCAGCTTTCAAGGGAAGGGTCCATGGGAAAGGTGAAACCGGAAAATGGGGCCACGTCCTCATATAAAGCACACAGAAGATGGAGTGCTGCTGACTGATGGACCCCCTCCAAACCAAGATGTGGTAATTCATAAGCCAATGGCATTGTTTTAAAAGATGGTGCAAATGTGTTTGATGGGGAAAAAGAAAATGGACAAATGTTGGCTGTTCTGTGATGTAGAAGTCCTGGTGGAAGTCCCTGGATTCAGCCCAGCAGAAGACAGAATCAGGCCTCCCTAACAGATGAGATACTAAGCCAAGACTACACCATGTGCCTGATTCTCCCTTGGCAGATATTCTATTTAGCTGCCAACTTCTATCCAAAGTCAGGCCACAACAGCATGAAATCCATGGCCTAATCCATGCTCCAGGTACAGTTAGGGAGAATTTGTCTGTTGTGTTCCTAAAAGGAAGGAAATCTCAGAATCTGAATACACAGGCAGCTCTTATGGTAATCCTTGGAGGCGAAGGCAGATGCATGGGGTACACAGGGCAATTTTCTAAAAGCTTATTATTCCCACAAGATGTTTGCAGAGGAATCTCTCTGCGAGCTGCTGGAAATGAACACGTTTCCAAATGTCAAAGGTGAGGCAAATGCAAGCACTGCCTCTGAGGGAGCACGAGACAGTGAGTGCTGAGATCCCATCAGCAGATTAATCACATGCCAGACCTGGAGGCAACTTCAGCATCACAAATACAACTGCGTGGTGGGCTCTGCCCAGGAACCAGGACTTGCTGCTGGAAAACTGTTTTTTAACAGCTTCAGAGAGATAGGCACTGCAGCTGCTGCTTAAATGGAAGGAGAAAAGGGAAGTGGGGAGAGACAGTGTGCAGTGAGGTCAGAGCATGGCAGCTCATCCTCCTTTGTGTTCCTCATATGAGGAAGAGACATTTTAGCAATATTTACTGGCAATACTTTTCCTCTGTGACTAAATTAAAATAAATAACAGGAAGATGGATTAAGTTCCTCATGGAAAAGGCTCCTCATAGTTATCAGAGGTGAAAGCAGAGGGGTTTGCAGAGGTGGGTCAGGAGACCCTTTCTGAGGGCGGTGGTGGCTCAGGCACGAGCCCCTGCAGGGAAGAGGAACCATGGTGTGTCACAGCGTGGGCTGGGCGTGTGGGAGCAGAGGGTGTCGCTACCCTGGGGGTGCCCTGGGGAGGACCACAGTGAGTGATCTGTCAAATGGCAGCACACAGCCCAGGGAACCCACAGGATGGCTCAAGATTTTCCTGTGTGGCACTCGCTGTTGCTGTCCCCCCTGAAGGGCACAGCCGCCCTCCCTCTGGGTGGTCTCCCTTTCTCAGGGACACATGGCGTGCTGTGGGTACCCACAGCAGTCTCGGGAAGGGACTTCTGCCGAAAGCAGTTCTCACACCTCCTTCTTTAACAGGATCCAAGGCTCATGCAACTGCAAAATGAAAGAAGCAGCTGCTGAGAGGGATGAAGGCAGAGAGGACTGTACAGGTCTCCTCCTGTCTTCCACGCCAAGGGAGTCACTCGCAGTGGTCAGAGGGTCACCTTGGGGGTTGACCCAAATCCCCCAGGCCTCTGTGTGTGTATGTGTGTAGTCCTCCTGTCACAGTGATCCTTGGGTTGTGCAAGGGAACTTGGAGTGCTTAATGCACTCCAGGGAAGCTCAGCCAAGATTTTGCTGTAGGAAGATGCGTGGCTGGTGGGAACCAGCCACCAGGGTGAGGGCTGGACCTGGGCCAGGGATCCAGACCCCGCAAGGACAGTCGGAGCAGATTGGGCTGAACCCAACTGCAGTGTTTGATGAAGCATCGGGCCCTCAAGGAGAAAAGAACAACCCACTGAACAATCTGTCTCAGGACTGTAATATTGCATCCTCAGCCTTGTCGTAGCTAATGCTCGTTTTTAGTTCAGAGACAGCTTTTAACTGAAATTCGAAGATTTAAGAAGTGATACTGGAGATGTAGATGAGTCCTATGTGATCAAAGCCCTGGAGGAGAGTTTTAGCTCCTATGTTGTTAAAAGAGGTACAAGCCCTGCAGCCAGAGGCCATTTGTCCTGTTATCCCAAACTGTGGGATAACAGCTCCCAGAAGGGACAAGGGACAGGGGAGGTGAACAGCCTGGGAATGATGGAGTTCTGTGGCATGCTGCAATAGGAAATGCTGGGAAGGGGGATTTTGGGGAGGAGGGTGCCTTGGGTAAGCAACAGTCCATGGGCTATTGACTGAACCAGGGAGATTTTAGCTCTAATTCTGCCAGGTGACGAGGAATGGCCCATTTGACATCACCTCGGGAGCAATTCCAAAAGGTCTATTTTCTTACAGGGAACGATGGCTCACATTCCGTACTGTCAGGGTGGGTGGTGTCGCCGAGGGTGGCAGAGACATCTGAGCTGCCCAGCCCGACATGCCGTTCCCAACACGAGGGATGACTCCCTTCCTGCCGGGATGCCAAATTCAATTTAATGCTGCGGGGCAGGCAGTAAAAAGCCTGGCGTGGCAGCCCCCGCCCAGCCCAGTAACCTTCCTTGGGGGCGTAAAGGTGACGGGGGGACAATGTAGAGGCAGTCACAGGGCAGGCACAATTGTTCTTCTCCCTTTCTTTCTTAAACTACGGGAGAAGCTCGAGAAAGACACACCGGGGTCTAATTTCTAAGGGAGGATGGATGCCAGGTTTTGAAAGGCTGCTCCTTGCATTTTGTTTCCTTCTGCCTTTTTCAGTTAATAATCATGGTTATTTTGTGCTGCTTGCGTCGGTATTTTTCTCGGTTATTATGTGGCTGCAAAATATTAAGGGCCCTGAAAATTACAATAATAAGGAAAAATAGCCCAGGAAAAATGGTGTTTAAACCAAGTGCTCTCAGCCTTGCTCTTCTAGTTTCTCACCAGAGTCAGCAAAGCAGTTTTAGAGAGAGAGGTGGGGTATGGTGCAGTTCCTAAAATGCTCAGATGGGAATTTGCTTTGTGGGAGAATGCATATCCCCATGCCTTCCTAGTACTTTCCCACTAAATATTAAAACTTGGTTTAAGTGGACTCATTTTATGCCATCCTACTTCTTACCTTACTCACTATCTCCACTTAATCTACTTAAACTCTCTGAACACTTCCCAGATTATTCCAGCTTTATCTATATTCCTAAAACATGGTGAATAAAATGGTATCTTGTTCTGATTTGAAACATTATTAGAGTTTTCCCTTTATAGGATACAGTTTCTTCCTTGGCTGCCCGAAAAGTAACAGAAGACCATTCCTGCATTTCAGGTGTATTTTCACTTCTTTTCCTGTGGTCTTAAAAACACCCCCTGTATCAACTTCTCTGATTATATTTAATGACATGAGAAGCAAAAAAAAAAAAAAAAAAGTTTAAAAAATGTTGAGGTACCTTCACTGTGAACTGCACACATGTCTTCTCATCGGGTTGGTACGAAATACAAAGCATAACAAATCCCACTAAGGACACCACGCAGACCTGCAAGCGAAGAGATGTAAAATGCATCAAGGTTAAAAAAACCCTACAAAACACAAAAATACCTTTTTTTTTTCTTTACCCCAAGCCAAGACACCTTTCTGTGTTAGCAGGACCATAACTCAAGAAGCAGTGTGGAAGCAAAGTCATCAAAGACACAGCACAGCAACAGACCCCAAGATGTGTGTTGAGTTTTTGCCCATACAACTATCCAGAAAGAGGAAAAGGCTTCTGAAGTTGGGCTTGCAAGCCCAAAGAGAATCCTATGTAGCTCTGGGTGCTGACAGGGTTTTTGTGTCACCTGTGCAAGTTGTAAATCATTAAACCATGGCTGCCACCGGGTAAGAAGCAGCAGAGTTTATAGCAAAAGCTTTTACCCTCTTCTGGACTGGGCACCTTACTAAGGAAGATATCCATCTTCCCTGCAGTCTGAAACTGTGTTTTAGTCCTGTGGCAGTAATTGCTGAAGGTTAACAGTAATGGAAAAGTATTTGCACACTTGATTATTCATTTAGCCATCTTTATTATTAATTATGTCTCTATCTGCTGGAGCAGGTACTCACAAGGCAGGCATTTTTCAGCCAGGTGAGAAGGGGAGATCCTGCTCTGAGGACCTAGCCCAATAAATGTGATCTGCTTTTTTGTGTTTAGAAAACAGTGTGTCCCCACACTGTGCCTGTGCACTCCAGGCAAGTGCCCTCCTCTCCCACTTCTTGGAGGACCAGCAAGCAAACCTCACAAGAGGACTCAGGAGCAGCAGACTGCTGCTTTTTGGCAGATCATCCCCTGGAGGGAGGAGATGGGTACCCAGGCACCAGGTGAGGGCTCCCTGTGGGGCTGGATCTGGGCATGTGAGAGGCTGTTGGCAGCTGGAGCTGTATTTGGAAGAATCCGTGCATGTTTGAGCTGCCTTGGAAGAACAGGTGAGTTGATGGCATGCACATGCTTTTAAATGAGCCTTCAAACCACACCTTTAAAAGCCATTTTAGGTGGGATGAGCCTTAGTGGGGACTTTGGATGAGATCAGCCACTGTCCTGTCAGAGGTCCTCTCTACACGCAGGGCCAGGAGCAAGTTTTGGCCTCCCTGCTAGGAGCATGTCAGCTATTCAATTCTCAGTGACTACAGCAAGATTCTATATTTTATTAACCCCTTCCATTTTACTTCTGGAGTTTGGAAGAGTTGTCATTAATTTGAGGCTTTCTGCTTTCCCAGAGCAGTGGGATTTGCCCTCTTTGGCCAGAGCCATGTGTAAGCTGCCTTTGCCAAGGTGGGGCTATGCCATGGAGATGCTGCAGGAGTGTGGGGCTCCATCACAGCCCCATGCCCACCTGCATGCCCTGGAAGTGCTGCTCACATCCAGATTTTCAGCTCCACAGGGAGCTTGACCTGCAGTGAAAGGTGCACAGCTGTCCTTTTAGGCAGCAGTGGATAAACACGTTCCTTTTATGACCCACTGCAGAAACTATCAAACTTTTTTCACATTGCTGGTGTAAGGCCCAGGACAGCAGCCCTGCAAAGGAAAAGTGCCTCCCAACACACACAGAGCTGTGTCCCTCAAGAACCTGGGTGATTAGTAACACTCTTCCCCATGAAGTTTTATTTCACATCACTTCAGTGGGACATGAATAGGAAGTATTGCCCGAGAACATTTCTAAAGAATGTGTCAGTATTATTTACTCCTTTCCATGTCATGTGTATTTATATTCTGGTCCTGTGACTTACACACGGCCTCCAATTTATTTGTTTCTTTCTTTTTATTGTTGGCAGCCATAGCTGACAGGGTTGTCTGGGGAAAAAACAACCTTTCCTGTCAAGGGTCCTTCAGTGCACTTGGTCCCTTGCACTGTATATTAATCTTTTAATTCAATTAACATGCCCATAAAACTTAAATCTTAAGAGATCCTATTGCTGATAATATCCAAATGATAAACTCCCCCAGTGCCATAATGGCTGAAGGAAAGAACCTGCAGCAAGAACTAAAAAAAAAAAAAAAATTGCTTAAATACACTATCATATCATCATATCCCCAGAATTCATGACAAATCATAGTGGCTTCTCACACCAAAGCTGGGCCTGAGTATTTTCAGGATCTGGTGCTGAAGGATCTTGTTATGAGCAATAAGTCATATTTGCTTTGCTTCAGCTACACTAATGGGCACTTATACTTGCATGGACTGAGAGCCAGATTTGCCTCCAGGTGACTGCCATGAGACATCATGGGACTGTTGCCACTCCCTCCTTCCCCTTCCATTTAACCACAGAAGGCCGACAGAGCTGCATTCATTTCCAAGGGCAGAGATCAATGCTGGAATTTTCTCTCTGCCACCAAGTGCCTTGGACAACTTTTGCCAAACTCCTGCTGGCTTCACACGTGGCAGGATCAGACCTCCCTCTTCAGAAAGCTTCCCATACAAAGGGCTATCAGTTCAAAGGAGCTCCATTCCTGCACATGCTTTCTAAAGGTCCTTTGGGCTTTAAATAATATACTCAGGGACACTTGAAGAGGAACATTTGTAGAGAGGTACTTATAAAAGATTACACTGGGTCAGGATTCCGGCAAGGCTTGGCCAGGATACTTTGGAAAGCTTAAGTATTTCTTTTATAACGATACAGTAACTTTTTTTTTTGACCAGAGATGTATATTTTTTTAAGTGGCAGTAAAAAATAACGTGGCTGAGAATTATGACCCACATATGTTTAACATTTCAGCTCTTTAAAGTTAAATTCACTCCTTGGAGGAAACCAAAGCGCAGAACGTTTATATAGGAAACAGCTCTATGCTGCTATTTTATACATTATTAATAGATCAGCTTTAAATTACACCTGTGAAGTGTAACAGAGTAACTATAAAAATCCTCTGGTAAGTATTTTTTAGAAGACTTTTAGTAACTAAAGCAGCTGCAGGCACCTTACAGGTGCTGTTGGTGCTGATTGCTAAGTAGCATTAGGTAATCCTGCATCCCGGTGCTGCAACAGCCACTGCCACATCCCAGCACAAAGCACACATTTCCCATGCCTTATTGACTCAGCACACGACACAAAATGCAATTGAACCCGCTTCAGCACGTGCTTGCCACCAATCGATGTGCATTTGTTACACAAATAAAACAGATTCTGTGAGACCTGCAGGATGGCACTTAATTAGATCAGCTCTGGTCAGCTGTTACCGAGAAATCCAGGAATCCGCATTTCTGTGCATATTTCAACTCGGGTTTATTTCAAGATCCTACTTCAAAATTTCCATATGGACTAACACACCCCTTGCTGAATAGGTAGTGACGTGAAAGGTTATCCAAGGGAAGAATTTAATTTTGGAAAGCGCTGTCTAGAAAAAGACCCATATGTGGTACAGAAATATTTAGGAAAGGTAAAGATTTCATTTTGCTTAAGGCATACCCTGTGAAATCCCCTCAGTTCACAACCCAGGGGAACAGCTGTTTACTAACACTGTCTGAAAAACTTAAATATTTAGGCTGTACAAAATTTTTAATACTATTTCGTTTTTGGGGGAAGCAGTAGACATTCCTTCCATTGGGCAGGAACACCTCAGGGTTGAAAAATGACTTAAGAATTATTGGTTTTTTAAGCCACAATCAAAATAGGAGGAGAAAGTTTCCAGCTTGCTCCCACCCCAAAGAGGGCAGGAGCCTGTTGCCATGTTATCCCATCTGCTCCTGCAAGGATTCAGCACAAGGTGTGCGAGCAGCACAAGGACACCACGTGGCAGGGATGGGGAAGGTTGTGTGTTGTGTGTAATTAGGGGAAATATGAACATGTAGAGCACAAATTTCCGCTGTGGTTTGCACTCATTATCTTTGCACGCTGACATATTCATGTGGTTTGCTTTATTCCGACAGATTTCAAAACCACAGATTGCTCTAATCTGTCTCCATCTCTCCCCTGTATGCCTGTGAAACTGGTTTTCCTTTTGTTATTGCTACAATTTTAGCCCAAATGTAGAATAGGTGCTTTTCTCTAGCGAACTACCTCCTACCCAGAGCATCTTGAAAACCTTGGTGCCTGAGGCTGGTAAAGCAGGAGGGTTGGGAACATCCACCAAGAAATGAAGGTGGGAGACAAAAACCTGGCTCTAAGGAGCATTGGGTCTGTGCCACATCACAAGGCAAATGCTGCAAACACTCACAAAGACACAGTATAGCTCATCTGCTCTTTATGCAGGGGCTTTGTTAGAGAGAACCTCCTGCCATAATTTTTAGGGGCAGAAAGCAAACACACTGCAGGACAAAACCTCTCCCAGGTACACCTTGCAGTGCCACAGAGCACTGTTGAGATCCACAGGAGGACTCTTCCTATTTAATAAGAATTTAAACTCAAACTTCAGGAGAAAAATTGCAGTTAATAGAATTAGGAAGACATTTCCTTCATGGACAAGTTATTTTGTAGTTGCTCCCTTGGAGACACTGGGGATCTTTCTGGTTTTAGGGACACAGGTAAAGAATGATCTCTTGTAGCTATCTCTGGAGTTTCTGGCTCTCCCTCAGAGGTGATACTTGGCTCGACAGTTCTCCCACCTTATCAGATATGGCAAGGCTTAGCTCCTGTCTACACCTTTGGAGAAGCCATTTCATCTACCAAATCTAACACTCCCACTGGACAGAGATTTTGATTCAGGAAAGAAACTGTCCCTGTTGGCTTTGCCATTATAAACCTGGATCACCTCTGGTGCCGGACATCTCTACAGGTGGTTGCAGACAGCAGCACTGAAGTTAATTTGCTTTACGAGGTTTGAGGAAGCTGTGATGTAAGTGGGTGCTGCAGGCAGCTTTCACTGCCAGCTTTCATCAGCCTCAGGTCAGCCTGGGTCTCAGTGCCACATGTAAAAGAAGCCAGTCTGCAACACAGAGGTACAGTGGCCTAACTTTTTTTACCCCTTATAGACTTCTTGTTAAATTTAAGGACAGTTTAGTTGCATATAAATTACTTCCAGAAATAATAGCTATAATAATAATAATCATAATAATAATTACAAATGTATATTATGGTTGCAGGCAAAGGCCATCATCTAGGAAATCATTCTTTTAACAGCCATAAACCCCACAATAACTGCCCATGCCCCACCTATGGAATAAAATAATGATGTCTTTGCTACAGGTCCCTTCGAGCCATGCAGTAACACACTATGGCAGGTCTACAACTTTCTCTTAAATCCTATAAAGTCATCAAAACCCTGCAAGAACATCCACAATCAAATGAAATGCTATTTTTTTCCATAACAATCTTTGCTGTTTAGGTCAGTTGCTCATCACTTGTGCTAAGGTAAGATTTAATTCCCCCAGCAAAGGCTACAATCACTTACACAGCCAGGAGCTGCAGCAGCAGTCCGTTGCTGCTGTTAAACCAGAAATAGAGTCTTGGCTGAACAAATGCCTGAGGAGTCAAAAAATTAAATAAAATTAACCATTCACAGAGCCAGCAGTGATTTTCAGCCTGAGAAGTGCAGCATGGCTGAGAGTAGTCGTGAACACCACTCGTGGTTTGAGGTGTGTCCGTGACTATGAAGCTACAGAAAGCCACCATCTCCATAGTCATGAGGCTACTTGGGCTGGGGAAACCCGTTTGGTATCCCTCTCCAAATTTTATCCAGGATTTTTGCACAAATTCCAGCCAGAAGTTCTGCAGTTAAACCGTGAGCTAAGCCACAAAGGGGTCCAGGATTAGAGCAGCCCCTGGCCAAGTATCAGACACACCTCAGGTGTGCAGTTAGCTTCTCAAACCATTCCTTCAGAATGTTTGAACATTTCTTCCCATCAAAGTTTTCCACTCTATACCTGAGCAACACAGAAGTGTGGATTTCAGTTAATGAATGCCTAGTTACTCTTGGAAGAGGATGAGATTTAATGGCAGAGGGCTCTGAAGAGTCCTGCTCTAGTGCTACACATGGCTCTAAATGAGCACTGGCCTCTTCTTCAAGGCAGTCCTCCCTCAAACCTTTTGATGTTTGCCCATGGCTAATTGAAGCTAGCCTGTATAAAAAAATATGGATGCCTGCATGGCTGCAATTTCCACTGGCTGCTTTGATGGCCCCAGGTTTTAAGAGTCACCTTCTATTAAAAACTGAAAATGGTTTCCCTAAAAGCAAGCAAAAGTTATAGAGACATAAACATTTGTGACTCCAGGTAAATGAAGGTTGATTAAGCTGCTTTTTCAGTTAAAAGTCTGCCTGCCTTTTGCACCACGCAGCCCCACATCACCCTCACCTCCACCAGGGCAGAGAAGCCAATGCTTGAGCACTGATGCCAGAAAGCCACAAGTCATGGTCACCCCTTGAGTAAAGCTCAGGGACCCTCTGGCCTGGGGAAGCACCTGGGGAGAGGGAGAAGGGCTGGAGCAGGGAGATGTGTCAGAGCTTCTGGGCTGGGGGCTCAGCCCATGGCAGATTTTTGGGATGCTTTTTGCTGGAGCCATAGTTGCTGCCTTGAGCTGCTCGCGAATCAGATTTTTAAAAATGTTTTTTAAAGTCCTAATTTTATGAACATCTATACATATACATTTAAAATAACTTCCTGACAGAAATAATAAACACCCTGGATAATCATTTCTGATGAGCACTTCTGTAACTTTCTTAACTGCCTGAGTCTGCAAAACAGGGCTGAAAAGGGAGCCTGCCCATGCAAACTCTGATACTCTCCACTTTTGATCGCAGTGGAAATAATCTAAAGTAGGTTTTTCAAGGAGAAATACATCGTTACTTCTTCTGGGTGTCAAAAGGCCACAAGCTAATGAAAAAGAATGAAAAGGATACCATTAATATCTACTGTCTCTGCAACACTTTTCATCCCAGGATCTCAAAGCAAGGGGTGACGGATGGCCACTATTAACCCCACTTTACAGGGGAAATAACAAAGTCTTAGCAAGGTTAAGTAACTTGCCCAAAGCTATGCACTGAGCCAGTGGCAAGACACAGGAAAAAAATAAAGCCCTGCACTCATGAGTGGGCTTGTGAAGAGTTTGTCCAAACTCCTGCAAAGCAGCAAGAAGGAAGAGACTGCCAGGGAGTCCAGCCTGCAGTTTGGGGAGCTCAGGACAGGTCTCACGGGCAACTGCTTCAGACCTGGGCACCTTCATTGTAAGTGGCTCCAGGCAGCTGAAACAAATGCCACCCTGACTGCTTTTAACAGCATTTATCTGCCTGTCCTTAGCAATGGGGCAGAGGCTTTTTACAGGGAATATGTTGCTGAAGCCAAAGCAGAAGTGGTAAATCACTCAGGCTCCGTGGTTTCTGTCCATAAAACTTTCCTTTGGTTTCTGACCAATGCCCCACACAATTCAGACTAAATGCATTTTGGTTTTAACTGGGTTTTAACTGGTTTTCATGGTGAAATGGTCTTGGTGCAATGCAAGTTGCATAGTTTCCTTCTGCAGGAAGGGAAGGGCCAGTGCTCTGGGGAGGGAGCCCTCCTCCACTCTCTGTCAGAGGATCACTGGCCACATTTATTCCCCAGGATGGTGAACCCAGTCACTGGCCTGCTCCAGCCTCAGAAACCTACACAGTCAGGTTTTGAACCCATTTGATCCAGACTGCCTTGCCTGGTTTTCCTTGCTAGTGTTTTACACTGGCTGCTCCTCTAAAAACAGCTCCTTTCCATTCATGGTAATGCACTGAAGCACTTGATTTTCAGCAAGGAATGGTGTCACCATTTTGCCACTAATAAAGAAGAAAAAAACTGGCTTTCAATCAGTCAGGGTCTATTTAACACATTAGCAATTTTCCTTCATTTTTCTGTCATCCTGCATTAACAGCTGTGGGGTCAAATCCAGCCTGGTGTAATTCCAAAGGAGTAACACCAGGAATGAGCTTCACCCATTATATCTAATGTTGCTAAAAAGGTCTCATAATAGATTTTTAAAGTTCTTGATTCAGAATACTAATCAAGTCCTTTAAAAAGAGCACTTGAGTGGGATGCTACTAAAACAAATATGCTCTGGTATTTTACACCACATCTTTCTGTCCTGTTGCTCATTTCTGTGTGAATATAAGAGTTTTGGGAAGTCACTTTCTGCCACAAGGTTCATTCTCGAGTGGGACATGGGTCATCCATCCCCTATCTAACACCTTCCATGCAGCCCAAGAGCCAGTCCACAGGACATCCAGCCACATGCAGGACCTAGCCAAAGGTTCTCCTTCATGGACCAGTTTTCCCCAGCTCTCCAGAGGCCAGTCCTTGGCACAGTCCTCACCACAGCTCACCAGCAGTATCCTGGGACTGCATACCTGGAATTTCCAGCTCAACAGCTCCTGGCCATCTCCACCTGATGTCCCAGTGCGCACCAAGTCCACCCCATGGGGACTACACAGCACAGAGACTAAGTAAATGCAGCACTGTGTGGTACCTCCTGCATTTTGACCCTCAGATGTGCTTTGCACAGCTCTTGTGGTACCACAGCCAGTGCTGCACACAGGCTCTGCTGCTGGGAGCTCTGGGGCTGCCCCACCACTTCAGCCTCTCCTTTCTAGCACCGGTTTCATTTTCCCTTCCCTCTCACCTGGTGCCAGACCCCTCCTTCCTTTCTGCTTCGGGCTGTGGGTGCAGGAGAGCAGTGTGGTTGCCCAGGAGCCTGCCTGGCCACGTGCCCCCAGCAGACAGCCCCTGTCATCACCCTGAGGGTAAACGGGGGGCACCAAAAGCCATTTTGAGCCAGGGAGGAATCAAACCACACTTGAGTGTCCTGATGACTCAGCTTCTCACCAGAGTCCTCCAGGTGAGAGTCACCATCTAACCCAGAGCATAGCTGCATTCACCCTTCCCCACGGGGCCCCTCCTGCAGCCACAGCCTGCACTGGTCTTCCCCACAGCCAGGGCACCTGGAACAAGAACCAAAACATAGCCCTGGCTCCCACAGCCAGCACACAGTCCCAGGAAATGTTTTCCCAGGGGTAATCCTGGCTGGTGAGTGCAAAACATGATGACCAACCACAGCTGAGAGCCGAGTCTCTTGCGCCGAGTCGGGAATTAGCTCAGGGACACACACATGGAGAATTATTCCTGATTTTCAGGGGGGAGCTCTGTAAGTTACTGAGCTTTGACTTGTGTGGGCATCTAAATGTCACTACTGCTGGCAGCTGCTGCTAAAAGCAACAGGGGTTAGAGCTCTGTTTTCAGAAAGCAGTGACTTTGGTGGGGTTTCCGGCCTCCCCAGGGGAGACCAGCCATTTGTGGATGTCTCAGACGGATGCTGCTTGGGCACTGATGACATTCACATGGGCCGGGGGCTGCTTCCATGGCTTTTCTCATATCCCTGACTGTGCATTGGTTCAGTCCAGCTAACTCTTTCCCCGGTTTTTTCTAGTGAAAAAGCTATTTCCAACCTGAGATAGCAACAGTGCTGTCTGGAAAAGACATAATCTGACCTCCAGAATCCTCAAAATAAACACCAGGAGTGAACATGCCACATGTTGCTATTTTATCATATGTACTCCCCCCTGATTTGCAACAGCCAAAACTTCCCAGGAGGAAGTTCTCCTTCCAAGCAAGGGCAGGCTCTTGCCCCACAAAACACCACTAAACTCTTGGATACCTCTTCAGTCAGAAGAGAAACATGAAGAGATGAGTCAGAGGAGCTCTTCCTTTGGGATCTCAGGCCCTGACCCTTCCACCTTCTGAAGGGTTGCCCAGTAGGATTGACACAGCAAACCTCAATCAGTTCAGATGCCCAGATAATCTTCTAACAAGGAATTACATTTACAGGAGATGCTCCCATAGCTGTTCAGCACTTTGAGAAATCTTTTCTCTAAGTACCTAAACATGAATTTATTTGCTGGGAATTCTTACAGTCTGATGACACCCAGAACTGCTAACACATCAGGGCATATTTTCAGGATATATTTTCCTGAAAGCTGCTGCCCACGAAGAAACCTGCATGCTCAGTTATATCCATGGCCTATCCCAGGCTCATAATCACTGACCCCGTCTCTCCACAGGCAAACCTCACGTCCCCAAACCCACAGCCAGCAGAGTCACACCACGGATGGCACCACACACCTTGTCCCCACTCTGCAGGGGTGGCTGCTGCTGGGGACAACCCAGGCTCCCCCAGCAGGGATGCCTCTGATTTACACCCAGCAGGACGCGGCCCTCTGCCCAGTCTCCCCAGCCCACGCGGTGAGGCTGGCGTGTCACTCCAAAGTGACTTGGCAGGAGCCACCAGCAGGCCCTGGGACGGGCTCCCTTTCCCTGCCACATCCACCAGTGCCATCCCCTTCCCCATGGCCACGTGCAGCCAGGAGCAGTAGCAGGAAGAGGGTTAAATCCCAGCGGTTCTCCAGCACAGCACAATGAGGAAGCTCCGGGACAGCCATTGCTCTCCTCGCCCAGCTAAAAGTTGCAAGTTACAGAGTTATGCTCTCACTTCCAAAACCTGAGGGTTATGGTTTGGTGGGCAAAGAGGGTAGGCAGCGGAAGATGTTAACATTGTTTTTTCAGCATCATCAGGCAGGAGTTCACTGCGAAGTACAAGCTAACACATACATCCAGTGAACAGCAACCCTGTATTTTATTTCAGGTCTGTTGGGCATTGCAGGGAAGAATACGAAAAGCTGTGTTATTCTGCAGGAGCAGTTTTCCTTGGGAAAGTATAGCCAGACACTTAATCCCAGGAATATTTATAGTTAGCATAACTCAAATGGTGTTGTGCATGCAGTTGGTTAGTCTAAAGTGGAGCGTCATGCAGCTTGCATTAATGCTGGCAAAGGCACTTTATGGAGAAACAGACTTTATGCTTACAATTATCCCAGCCCAATATGGAGTGTCTCTGACTAGCAGAGAGGAACTGATGCCTGCCATAAGGAAGCCCAGCACTGTTACAGAGGTGCCTAACGCCAGCTGCAGCAACGCAAACAGCAGCGGGAAACGGCAGCCACAACAAGTGTGGGATTCCTCCTCCTGGCCAGTTTTAGGATCCCCCTTGGCTTTCTTCTGCTTCTTCTTCTTCTTCTTCATCGTGGACTCCTGCGTCGAGCCGGTG
Source organism: Coloeus monedula (assembly GCF_965178545.1). NCBI lineage: Eukaryota > Metazoa > Chordata > Aves > Passeriformes > Corvidae > Coloeus > Coloeus monedula. Next base: position 15,398,607 of record NC_138784.1, read on the forward strand.
CTTTTCTCCTCTCCGGGTGCCTTCCCTGTCTGGCTCTGGTTATTCGGGGACGTGCTGTGCTGGGCTTTCTTCTCCTCCTTTCCCATGCCGACAGACTTTAGGCTTTCACGTGCGAGTGTGTGCGCGCACGCCGATGGGGGAGTGAGTTTTGTGCTCCCCAAAGCTTCGCTTTGTGCCGGCTGAGTTGTTCCTGGTATTTGAACCAAGGAGGCTGAACAAATATGGAAAACATTTGGAAGCAGATTGTCAGAGCTTCGAAATGCCACATATAGCCCGGAGAAGGGGGGGATGCAAGGGGGGTAGCGAACTGCCAACGTGCAGGCGCCGGCTGTGCACACACAGGGCTGGGTGTGTGCGCTGCCACGGCTGCACAGGTGCGAGCACACCTTTGGGACGCGGGGACGAGCTGCGCGGGCGAACAGCAGGGCAGGAATTCCGCACTGCCGGCTGATGAACAGCAGGGAAATCTGCCTGGCCAGGGAGCCGGGAGCGCTCAAGTGCCAGTGCAGGGGGCAGGCAGGTAGGAGCTTACGGCACCCTGGCTCCCCTGGGGGCTACCGGCAGGGCGCGGCTGGCGGAACCCACGCAGCACCGTGCCCGTTCCACACACCCGCTGAACCACTTTAAATAGCCGCGTTCCAGTGGGAGGGAGCTGATTGCGTGTACAGAAAGTACAAAATCTATACAAATGAAAATACAAGTTAATGTCCTGGGGAGACAAAAGGGATCCTGTCTCTTCCCAGAAGTTGCAAAAGCACAGCCAGGCATGTTTTATGGCAAGGCAGACAGGGACCAGCAGTGAGGACTGGTGCTTCTGGGCAGGCAGTGGTAGAGCGTGGAGAGAACATCCACTGTGTGTTTCCAGGGCTGCAAGTTATCCACACCAGGAAGACTGTTTGTGTTACCTAAAAGACAGAGGAATGTCTTATTGTGGCCATGTGGTCACTGCACTTCATCCATATGTGGGCTCAGGCTGGTGCTTGGACACAGCACAACAACAGAAGTGGTGGAATTTCTCCTGAAATACTCAAAAATTGCTCTGTGGCTGAATCCAGCGCTGGGAGTCCTGGCAAAGCCTCTTGGACATTGGAGGGGCTCATCCATAGAGGTGCCAGCCAGACTGGGGTTTGCAGAGACTGAACTCTGGCTCTGTGAGGTGGAGGGAGCAAGGAGAGGTGGGTGCTGAGTGGTGCCGTGCCGGGGCTGTGCCGCAGCCCTGAGTTCAGCCAGGCCACGGTGCACAACTCCTGCAAGGGAAGACCATGGGAAGTGGGAGGCTGTGGGAAGCCTGTGCTAGGCTCAGGCCAGAGGAATTACTCAAAAGCTTAGGGGTAAACAGGTGCTTAAATTCTTTGCTGGCCCGGGGCCGAGTGTGTACAGCCTGATGTAAGGCATCGCTCCTCCATGTGTGCAGCTCCATGTCCCTGCTGGCACAGGGACACCCTGAGGACACGTGGGCTTGTGCTGCTGCCCCACTAACACCAGTTAGAGAACCTTAAATGGTCCACCCTGCTCTGTCCTCACCACAGGGCTGTTTGGGGTTTTTTCCCTTCCCTAGAAGCAGACAGCAGGAGCAAAGCGTTGGGAGGAGTGGGGCAGGTGGGAAGAAGACATCCGAGACTGGAGAAATCCCCACCAAAATTGCCTTTGGATGTGGCAGAGCAGTTCAGCTGGGATTAGCCAAAATGGTGAGGTGCTCAGAGAGGATCTTACACATGCTGATATAGCATCGAGGAAATATTTCCTCTGACACACTGGCAGTGCCTTCTGAGAAACTACTCTATTTCCAGCTCTTTATGGCATTTAACAGCAATGAGCTGTGTCTTCTGTATTAATAAATTATGATGTCACTTTGTTTTATGGATTAAGCAATATCCTCTTTGGTTATTTATAATACCAAACGGATGAAAGAAAACTAGAAACAAAGTGATTTCAGATGCTTTCTGCACACATAACTCTCGTGCTACATCCATAGAGCAAGATTAAGATACATTGTTCAAAAAAGGAAGAGGAAAATAAACAAGAGGTGAAAAAAAAAATGAAAAAACCTCTTCTCTCCTCTAGTCATGCTGCTTAGAGTACTGTGTTTTCACAGTTTCCCACCAAGACGTTTTGTCACTATCATTCACTTTTTAAAATATCCTTACAATAACTTGCACTCCCTGGCGTATCTTGCCTCTCAAAGCCACACATAATTATATTTAACCACAGCTTTGAGAAGGACGGGGTGTTCAAGGATCATCACCAAGGTCAGACCAGGAAGAAGTGGCAAAGCTGAGGACATGTTTTACTGATGCCCAGTTAAACATCTACCCTAAAAATTCTTAGAGTGAAATGAAGTTAAATTTTCTTTTCCTTTATGCCCATCCATTTGCCTGGTTCTATCCCACAGATATTTACTGTGGGTTTTCCCCCAGGAAAATCCCTGGGTTAGCACCTGGATTTGTGCTGGCAGCTAGATTTATGATTGCTGTCTTCTCAAAGGGGCCAAAATCCAACTGCTTTATTCATACTGGTTTCAGTGAGAGCAATCGCCTGAGGAGGATGAACAGGATTCAACCCAAGGTCAATAAAATTAACAAGCACTTACCTTACAGCCAAAACCAGCCCTTGCTTATCTCTTGGCCAGAGAATCTCTGGTAAAACAGGTGCCTAAATATATTTTCTGTACAGCAGCTAACTAGAAAAATGAGGCCATGCTCAAGGGCAGCAGGCTGAATATCTCCTACAGGGTATAGGTGGGATGTCCACTTGGGTCCCAGATCCCTGCAGCCCCTTTGAAAATTCCAGCTGGTGCCCAGAGTCCCTAGGGCAGGAGAAGTCTAGGCCAGCTCAGGGGACATCTTCTGTGCAGTGATAGAAAGGTTTGGGTATGAAACCATGAAATGTGGTCAACGTAGAGCAGAGTTGCCTTCTCCCAGCTGCTGGGTCTGGAGTAGCTGTGCCACTCAGTTTTTCCAAGAAAAACAAAGACATTAGTTGCCATCTGCCCTGGTCATGCTGAGACAGGGAGCCTCTCCTTGGCTCCTTGCACATTTAAAAGCATATCCATCTTGGAATCCCACCATTTCTAATCTCTGCAGCAATGCATGGTTATTTAGAGAGAAAAATTAGGGGTCAAATACATTGAAAAAATTCTGGGCAGGGATGTTGCTGATTTTAAATGATTGAACAGTGTGTACCAGAGGTTCTTTTGCTGTGGCTAGCCTTCCCTGCAAAGCCAAACACAGAGATCTTACATGCTGGGAAGTTTAATGGGGACGGAGAAAAGAGACGGATGCAGGATTGATCTTCCATACTTATTATCTGAACCAGATTGTGTTTGCTGATTCCACTTGGCATTAACAATTGAGTGTAAAACAGCTGTGAAGGAACTCATAGCAATGACAAATTAAAAGAATTACATTTTTGGAAATTGAAAGATTAAACGAGGACGCTGAAATAACACTAAATTTTCTCAAGTAATACATCTTCCGGATGTCACTTGGATTTTCCCAGCAACACAAGAATAATTATTACCCTTTTATGCCCAAAGGCCCTGATTAAGTATGTTCTTAAATTAAGCACATGCTTGAATACCCTTCCTGGATGAGGATGTTTTTTGATTTGAGCCCAGCTAGCATCTCTCATGTGGCACGCAGTTGTAATTTCATGTCCTTTACACAAAATGAGTCATGTTGCACAGCTTTTCCATGGCCAGACACCGTTCTCTGTAAAACATTGCCTGCTCTTGTTCCTCCCCTTGCCAGAAAGCAGCGCAGTCCGGGTGACGGTGACAACAAGTCAAAGAGCACACACAACACCAGGCGTGGAAAAGGCGAGGTCTGGGCTGCAGCTTTCTGGTGACACAGACTTTCCTACTGCTTCTCCTAGGGCTGGGGACACACAGTGCTCCATGGGACTCCAGATTTTTTCCCTGCTGCCATTTTTGCCCTGGAAATAGAGCGGGCTTGGTGTGGTTGGGCTGCCAGAGATGTACAGGCACTCACTCCCACATAACCGCGTTTACACAGATATTTCTCCCAGGCATCAGCATTCCATCCAAGTGTCAGCGGCAGGGTTGCAGCACACAAATCCAGAGCAGCAGAATTAGCAAGGAACAAAGGCTTGAAGAGGCTCTCCTCATTGCCCCAAGGACTGTGGGACATTTGGCTCCCTTTGCCCAAGGAGCAACTCCACAAAAAACTGCTGACCCAGGGGCCCCCTCAGAGATGCCACCCCCAGAGCAAGAGCTGGAGTTAGGAGGGAGCCATATGTGCCACACCAGCCAAAGGATCACCACTCTCCAAGCCAGTCTGGGCTAAGGAGAAGCTGAGACCCTGCCTCACCCTTGCTTCTTGTTCCCCTGACCCCCTCACCCCACAGCAAGCCATGGACTGCAGAGCTGGGCCAAGCACTGCCAAGTAGCCAAAGCTCAGCACAAAGACTGGGCCAGACTTGGGGGGGAGGGTGTCCCCATTAAAGCAAATGATGAAAGGTTATCCCTGAAAAAAGGTTTAAAGTCAAGCTGTGATTTCCTAAACCTCGTGCCCATTGACAACAGATAATGACAATGTGTAGCTCTTGAAAGCACATTTGCATAAAACACAAGGCCAATTAGAAATGGGTCCAACGAATACAATCCAGGCTGGCTTCTGCCACAGCCACTTTTAAAGTTCAGGTCATCTGGAGGTGAGGCTTGTTTTTGACAGGCTCTTCTGAGGCCAGTTCACGTTGCTTTGTGCGTCCAGAGGCTCTGCTGTGAGTGTTGTGTTGTGCCAGGTGCCGTCCAGAGGAACCATCCACCCCATAGTATTCTTTGCATGCACTCCATGTGCCCTTTTGGCATGACTAGGAGTAAGACCAAGGTACAGAGCATTTAAGTTTAGGTGGTTGGGGTGACAGATATGGAAAGAGCTACAACAGGAGTTGTTTTATGTCGGGGTACTCCACTCTTGGAGGCTGCTTATTTAACAATGCACCTTACTCCCTCCATCGCCTCTGACCATGAAGTAAATTTGTGCATATAAAAGAAATCAGTTTGGGAAGAAATTGTTCCTTGCAGTCTCCAAAATGATTGTGCTACACCAGTTTAAATTCCTAAACCTTTGCTTTTGCTGAAGTTCCCTCAGATGCCTCGTGCCTGCGGCTCCTCACCTCTGGCTGTGGTTCCCTGAATCCAGACAGTGGCCCAGGCATTTGTGGGTGTCTCCTGTCTAAAACTTAACAGTGCTTAAGCTGTCCAAAATGATCTGACTGTTTCTGCCTCGTCTTCTACTCTTATGGCAGGTTCTTTGGGGTGGAAGGCATATTTTATCACATTTCTGCATGAGGGCTGGAGAGCATCCTTATGGGCTACAACTGATAGTCCCCCAAAATTGGGCTGGGGAAGGAAGAGGTGACAAGCTGTGATACTACACAAAAGCAAAGCTAAGTGCTGCAGCTTGCTCTACACATCACCACACTCTGGTGACTATTTTATACCAGCCCAGAGACCTTTGCATCTCCCTGAGCAGGGTTAAGGAGTATGAAAACCAGGGATGACCAGTTTACAGACTCTGTGCCCTTTCCAAAGCTGGTCCTCTCTCTCTTCCATGCATATTTGAAGAGGTTATCATCCATCAAAATACGTTAATGAGATATTACGGCTGTTAGATCTTCTCACCAGGTGTTAATTACTACCTGGTTAAACAGAGGCAGATCCTCTCAGCCATGCTCTTGCTGAGGACAACAATTAAGTCTGTTCTGTGTTTGTGCTCACAGGAATGCATTCACACACCCCCACGCACATGCAGGGCTCAGGATGCTGCCTTAAGCCACATACAGAAGTTCCAGGAAATCTGCCTGTGGCTTTACACCAGGACACAGGCACTGTGGGCTGCAGAGGGAAGGGTAAGGGCTCCTGCTCTCACTTCTCATTAATGAGAGGGATAAAACAAAGGAGCTTCATAGCAGTGGGTGCCAAATATGCTCAGCTTGTCCCATGCAAGTGGATGCTTTGTAATGAAATTAGAAAGGCCTTATTTTCAAGAGGCACATGAAAAAAACCTGCTTCTGAGCTGGTGTAATGCTACCAGAAGCTCTAATAAGGTGTTCTCTCCAAAGATCCAGGACAAACTTTGTGGAGCATATTCACACGTATCTCATTTCTTGCACTTTCTGGCACGTACAGACACTCAGGGCTCTGTTTCTGCAGCTGGCTCAAGGTCTCACGCTGGCACTCGGGCAGTCTCGCTGTGTGTTACTCACTGCTCCAGCAGTGCTTCAAGGTCTGATGTACTCACACACACTGCAGTTGCCTGGAATACACTTTTGGGTCCTCTGGAAGGCACCAGCTGGAATTTTCTGAGGAGAAGTCAGTCTTTCAAAAGTAAGTGGTTGTTACTTTGCTCCAACCAGGGTCCACCATAAGTGGTGGCTTTTCTCAGAGTCATCTTGGGAGCTCTGAAGTGCCTGAGTGCTGGAGCTGATTTCTTCAGCCCAACTGAAGTTGGTTGCTGATCTTGGTATGGCCAAGATCTGCCTTTACCTCTTGGCTGGTTCAAAGGCAGACCCCATCATCTTCCCTGGAGACAGGAGACTGGAGGATACTGGAGTTCATCTTCTCCTGTCTCCTCCTGAGCTTGTCTTAGCAGCTATAGGGCCCAGTAGATGCTGGGCCATAATCTTCTGCCTCACAAAGAGGTGGTTACTCCCAGAAATCAGAATCCCTTTGCTTCCTGCATTGCTGCGTTGATGTAAATCATCTCCACAAAAGACCAAAGCTGCCTGGTCTTCATCTGAGGTGAAACAGAGGCCTGGGGTCTGGGTTAGAGCTGTGTGACAGATCTGGGACTCTTGACCTCTGCCCACCTCTCCCCTGGAACAGCCCCCTGGCCCTGGAGGTCTCTGCCCTCCACCTGGGCTCAGTTTCCCTCTGAGCAGCAATACCAACATGGCTTCATGTTGTAATGTAAGAGGGTTCTTGAGGACACAGAGCTCTCTGTGCTGCCAGAATTACTGCATGTGCTCCTCCAGATGTTGAAGAATACTCCCTCCCATCCTAAGTTACCCTGGGTATTATATTTCCCTGGCTTGACATTGTTATGAAATGTCAGAGCTTCACAACTTGTCTGACTCTCTTTTGCAATGTCCCCAGGGGAACACAACCACTTCCAAAGCATTGGTTGGGTTGGGCAAGCCCTATGGACTTGCACCATCTTTCCCTCTGTAAGAACCTGAACCATCTCTGCAAGATAGGTGAGGCATAGTGGGGTAAGAGGTGAAAGCAAGATGAGCTGAAAGCAGATCTGGAAGGTAGTTGGTGAATTTGTCTGAGGGCTGCCTGAGGAATGCTTTTTGTCCATATTTTTCTGTCACACAAAAGAGGGAGGAGTGCGTGGTGAGATTTCCTGATGACACAGACATGCGAGTGCTTGTCAATACAGAGAGGCCCTAGCCTATCAAACAGGAAGAACTGTGTGACCTCGAGGGTGGGAACAATGGGAATAGGACAAAATTCAATTGTGCCAAATGTAAGGTTTGGCACGAAAGGCTGAAGGGCCAGAGTTTCGCTGGGAAAATAAAAAGTCTCTGGCGCCTTGGCCGGTCACAGGATTGCCTTGAAATGGCAGCATAGCACGGCCATATAAAAAGGTAAATATGAGAGAGGATGAATTGAGTATTTCCCACAGGGGACTGAACAGTATTGGTGATGGAGAAGAAGTACTGGTGGGCCCTGTGAGGAGGCTGCACTCAGCTTTATTCATCGCTATTAGAGGAAGATGAACTGCAACAGGACCAAGTGTAACTAAGGGTGCTCGGTAGGGGCCACAGACCCTACATAACAATAGGAAGCTGAAAAGGATTGCCTGGTTCAGCCCAGCAACATTAGAGGTTAGAAAGGACACGATTGATCTATAAATATCCTGTGTTAAACTTAAAACAATGTTGGCACGAGGACAAATGGATACAAATGGCCATGAGTGCATTTAGCCTGGGAACCAGAGGCAGGTTTCTGGCCACTGGAGCAGTGAGGCAGAGGAACAGCATGGAACAGCTTGTTGTAAGGCGCTGCAGCATCAATTTTTGAATTGTGTCATTTGACATGGGGCTTGAGATGATTGAGTGATGCAGGAAGTGCCTTGCCTTCCAAATCCCCATTATGAGTATGCTTTTGAAGCCTTCTCACTCGTATGGGTGCCCTAACTTGGCCACAGGAGAAAGCAAGGCTGTCAGTCCCCTGACTAGCTGTGTTAGGGCTTGGCATAATCGAACTCCTAATTTGTTAGTGGCAATTATTTTGATTTCACACTGGAGGCTTACATCAGTAACCAGTTTGGGTTTCTTTTTTTTTTTTTTGTGTAGTTAATACTTTGTACTTATATACCATCTTTCATCTTTCAAAGTGCTTTACATACATTAATTATTTAATTCTCCCCGTACCCCCTTTGATCTAGGCAAGTATTATGATGCTCAGTTTACAAGTGGGGAAAGCAAACACAGAACAAATCCTTGCTGCCAGGCTCATCCCACTGAGATTGATGCAGCTTTGTGGCTCGAAAAGGCAAGGAAAGGTTCCATGATGTGCACAGGGTCCACAAGCAATCCAGTGGTGGAGCAGGGTGATAAGTCTCCTGGATACCCTCTTGCTCCAAAGAGGGAGAAGAGAGAGGGGCTGCCAGAGAGGGCTGCATGCAGGGCCAGTCATAGGATGCTCCATGGATGATAAAGGACAAGAAAATGATGTGTCCTGTGCTCCAGAGAAAGACCCAGAGTTCAGTTTCATCAGAGCATGCAGAACAAATCCATGACAGTGGCTAGGTGACTAAGACCCAAGGAACAGGAATAAATGCACATAGTTAGAAGTAGCAAATGAATAAGAGCTGACATTGATCTGTGTAGACATGCGTTCAGTGGAAGGATGTGAGTCTTCCCTCTCAGTTCAGAAAAACCACCATCTGATGTATTTTTGATTGTTCTTGTGTTGAATGTTTATGTCGTTTTTCAGAGTGACTGTCAGAGGCTGGTTTGGAGATTTCACTGCTAAAATGGAGCCATTTTTCTTGCAAATTCACAGAGTGGTGCTGCTTGTGTGTTTGGGTTGCTGTGACGATGTCAGGACGCTGCAAATGCACTCTGCCTTGCTCCAAAGAGAAGTCTCACATCCCCCCTCTCTTTTTCACCCTTTTAAAAGGACATTTCTGTCTTACAGGGGCAAGCAGTGCAGTTTGTGAGGCAGAACAGGAACCTGGGAACAACACACTTGAGGTCCAGTGCTCATTCTGATGCTGGTTTGGTGTCTGACATGGCTGCATCTCAGTGGCCAGTGCCCAGAGTGGGAGTTAAAACACCAGGGTACTGATTTTGACAGGTACTGACTCATTTTGAGGCCAAGAGAATGTCATTTAGCACTAATAACTCACCGTCCAGCCTTATGGGACAAGGAAACGTAGCCCTGTGCAGCCTCCTCCTGACACAGCAACCACAGCTTGTGACCAGAGCAGCTCCTGTGCTCCTCTGGGTCAGTCAGCACTATAACATAATGTTCTTTTGTGGGGAAAAAACAGGGAAAGGACCTGAATTTAGCCACATTTTTCCTGCAGCAAAATTTTTTCCTGTTCCTGCTAGCATGAATTCCTAGAGAAGTAAAAATGGCCAAGGATTTTTAATTTCATGGCCATTTTGATATGCTAAATGGTGCCAAGAGAGTCAGTGGGAAATTAACAGAGTTCAAATCCCCATGGAACATGGAAAATGTAGTTAAAATAGTGCTGCTAAAGATTTTGTAATTAGCAAAAATTATTTTGAAGTGTAGCATTTTTAATTAGCTGCCAATACCACTCACTCCTCATCAGTATTACCCACAAAATTGGCTACACCTAAGACAGTTAAGTTCCTCACCTGCACAAATCCCTCAGGAAACCACAGGTTGTAACTGAGACCAATGGAGCTGTGCACTAACTGAAAGGGAAACTGTGATCATGGAACAATGCTGAAAGCACAGTCTTCTAACAAGCACAGTAGAGTCAAAGATGCAGTTACAATTGTCTTGTTGTGTCACTCCCTCCTGCCAGAGATCCTCTGTGTTTCTTACTAATAATTTCTTATTACCCATTACTTAGCACCTGTGTTAAAGAAGGGTTCTCCTCTACCCCATTCTAGCTCATCCCAGCTCATTGCACCCATGAGCTTCCTCAATATTTGGTAATGATCCTTAATTCCAGAGAATCTTGTTCTGCAGTTGTGGACTCATCCTTCTCTCCGGGCCCTTTCTCTTTGTTTGGGAAGTCCCACAGTGTGAGAAGAGCAAAGCAGCACACCTCAGTCCCCAGCCTGGCAAGGTGTGCAGGGCACTGGTTGTGTGAGAGTAGACAGAGGCTGCCCAGATGATGAGAGAAAGGTTCTCTTGAGGACTCTCAGTGTAGCAGGTCCACAGGGTACTCAGATGTTTACCTCCAGGTAATGCCAGTGGGATGTGCCTCCCTAAATGTGCCTGGTGAGATGGGTTGAAGCCTGTCTGAGGTCATATGGGCAGCCTTTGGCAGAGGTGGGAGCTGTCCTGCTGCCAGCTGAGCCCACGCAAGTGCCTTTACGACACGGTCATTCATGCCTTTAATCCCTCTGCTGCAGAGGAATTCTTACCTGTATATCAGAAACACTACGTCCAGGGAAGTTTAAACTTCAGGTGCCTGCTCACGTAGCACTGTTGCCGTGCCGTTTATAAAAATCAGTTCACAGGCAACAATCAGACAATAGAGAGAGACAATTATGATGGGTCTGTCCATGTGGCTGAAAATCCACTGACCATCCTGTGATTCAGGACCACCATTCATAGAGCTGGACCCCATCAGTGCCAGCCTGGAGGTTCTCAGGTATCCAGACAGAAATTGGTGGGTTGATGGCAAACAGTGGGGCCCTCTCCTAAACGTCTCTTCTATGCCATTGCTGCACAAGAGGCAAGGAAGAGTATTTCTTTTAGGATACAAAGCAACATTCATGAAATCTCAACTGGTTTCAAATATGGAACTTCCAGTTCAAGCTATGTTGAAAAACGCAACAAAAGGTTGGGGGTCGTCCGTATGTCGTAACTAAAACTACAGGAAACTTCAGATGGAAAGGCCAGCTGTGTGGGATGAAGAAAGCAGCAACAAATATCTCTTTTAAACCAGCTTTGGACAGTGAATTGAATTCGCACAGGTCGGTTCAATCGTGGCACTTCTAAACCTCTCAATAATTCACTGCTCAGCTGTAAAAATTTCTATCACAACTTTCTGAATGTAGCTTTTCAAATCACAAAAGGACAGAAATCCCATGGTCTCATGCCACTCTGGCAGTCCCATGGCTCATTAGGAGGGCTGTAAAATCAGAAGGTACCAGGTGAGACACCTCAGACAACCTAGGGACTGGCAGCAGCAGGGAGGTGGTGCAGGATGGGAGGCGATGGAAAGACCCATGGCAAACCCCTGACATGACATCGAGCCCTCATGCCAAATTTAAAACCCCTGCTCTAAAGCAAGGCTGTGCTCAAGCCATTCAGCAAAAAGATCACCAGAAGCACTTCATGTGGTGCAAAACAGTTTCTTCTGCCCTCTCCTCTTGTGCTTGGTGCCAGGCGTTGGCCCAGCCCATTTGGCTGGATCTTTCCCTCAAAGATGTCAGAGGCAGCCATACAGCATGGAAAAAATCACCTCAAAATGCTTGGCAAAGCTTTAGTTGACTGAGAATGGGGCTGTATAATGGGATGTCTTGAGTAACTACCAGAGCTGCCTATAGTGCAGTTGCCTGTACAAGGTGTGTAAATGCCTTTTTTTGTGTGTGTTTTTCCAGATGCAGTGTGTTCACCCAGCCTTAAAATTATGTCAGTGGTATCTGTGACTGTCATCTGCCTCCTGCCAGCACAGGCCACTTTATATGGGCGCAGTCACGGGGAGCCGTGCCCTTGGACAGCCACTGCTCCGGGAGCGTCCAACCTTGAGCTAGAACTACAAGGCAAAAGCAAACCCAGCCTTTTGTCTCAGGCTTGCAGTTTGCATGGGCAACAAGAGGGCCTCCTCTGCAATAACAGCAGTGTTTTCTGGCAGCGCCCTGCTGGCTTTGTGTGGTGTCCAGAGCCCAGAAGCTCTCCTCTGGGCAGCCACAGCCCAAAGCTGAACTGGGAACACTGGAAGGATCTGTTCTGCTCTCACAGGCACTGTCAAAGGGATGCTCCCAGCCAAACCCTCACTCCCATGGCTCTCTATGTGCCATGTGAATACCATGTCAGTGCTAGATTAATTTTTTTGTCTCTGATAGCTGTAATAGCTTTTATAATCCCTCTCCTACTCTTTTTACACCTGTTCCATCAGCCAGGGTGGCTGAGAGCAGACTGCCTGCTGCCAGCACAATGGATCCCAACCAGGGATTATAGACATGTACTTTCCTACACAAAATGAGGTCTCTGGTGCAAGGGAGGCCTTGTGCAGCTGTGTAAGGAGTCCTAGCACGGGCAGGTCGATGGTCTCAGTGACACTGGGAAGGTGAGGGTGGAGGTCTGGCTTGCCAGGGTGAAATAGAAGTTGCAGGAGGGAACTGCCAGACCCTGGCTGATGTCCCTGCTGTAGGTCTTGGCCCAGATCAGGGTAACAAAAGCAAATCTTATTAGTAACTTGCCTGAGACAGCTCCTGATTTCAGCACAGTTTTATCTATAGTGTGAGTCCCTGTGCCCAGACCTCAAAAAAATCCATACCACATCTGCAGTCCTGGTGAGGAGCTGTAAAGAAGGGAGAGGGATGCCCAGGAGGGCAGGGAATTGTGTGCCTCGAGAGCCAAAGAGATTCCTGCCCAAGAGGACTGGACAGCTCTTGTGCAAAGGTGGATCATGGGGTGGAAGGGAATATTAATAAAGATGGTACTGACTGATGGATACAGAGAGCAGAGAACAAAGCCCAAGGGAAGCCGGGGCAAGAAAGTCCAAGGAATGGGAATGGGAACGGGAATGCTTGATTTGATTTTAAAAATGATCAGTGAGTGGCAGGAGGAATGGGGATGTGCTCAGCAGTGCATTACAAGGCTGGGATTCACTACCACTGGAGATTGCCAAGACGCAGAGCTCAGGAGGTCTGAAAAAAATGCAGGGGCATTTATAAAGGTTGTGGATATCTCCAGGGTTGCCTCACTGGAAATAATCAAGCAGAAGGGATATAAACCAGAGTTCTTCAGGGGACATGCCAAGTGATATGTGCCTAGGGTTAGGAAAGCATTTCCCTATAAGCAAGTTAGGATTGGCCATTCTGGTGTTTCTTGTTCTGGGTTTACAGGACTTGGCAACTGGGCATCTTCAGAGAGAAGAGAGGGGAGTAGATGACATGAGAGCCCAGTCCAAGGCCGCAGTCTCTCTGGTCCTGTGTCCTGCTGCATGAGAAAGCATGTGAGGAATTATAATTCCCTTTGGACACGTGACCCAAATTGCAGCGGGAATTTGCATTCCTGGTGCCTGCTTCCATTTCATGTCTGCCCCCCGCTGCACAACAACACCTGCAAGAGGGTTTTAGCCTCGCTGAGAGCACAAGCTCAACAATCTTTTCAGAGCCATTAAGAAGAGAATCTACAAAGGAAACTGAAAGGTAAAGAGGAGTCAAAAATATGTCAATGCTGTGTAAAAGCTTATCCATACAAAACAAACTTGCTCAAAGAAAATTCAGCTGTCACTTTAAAATCTGACATTAAGTTTCTCAAATCACAGACCTTAATCAGGAGTAATACTTGAAGAGGAACAAAGAGAATTCATGATGAAAAATCAGGACAGTTGAGTGCTAGGCTCAGCGGGACTAACTGCATGACAATATGGATAAGAATGATAATTGCATTAGCTTAGCCTGAAATGACTGGCCAGAGCTGGTTTTTTTTGGTCAGCTGAATTTCTGTAATGGCTCCATGTACTTTCTAAGCAAACTTGGAAGGAGGATTACAAATAGATTATGACATGTCCATCTACTCTCTTAGGGGAACAGAGCATTTCAGAAAAGCATCCTAACATTGGCTTAGAGCTCTTTGAAATGGGTTAAACCAAGTGCCCCTTATAGGTCCTTTTTAAATGACATTAAGAGGTGAAGGTAGCTCCTACTGATGAAAGTTAGAGGATCCAAACCTGTTGGAACCCTGGGTTTAGAGAATTGAGGTTTCTGGGATATAATAAACAACTAAATCTGAAGAACAACCTAGTGTCGTCTGCCTTTTAATCCAAACTCTGAGTAAAAGGACTGGCGATTCTCCCATGATGCTCTCACTTTATTCCACACACTGTACTTTGACCCCAAGCCTCAGTCAGACCCTCCCCATGGTGACATTATCACTTAATCCAACTTTTACATCTTAGTTGCTGTTTTAAAAATCGGGATGACTTCAAACAGGCACTAATCCTCTGCCTGTTAAAAACAACAAGATACCTCTACCTGAGTCTACATTTTCTGCAGTTGGAAACTGTGGGTTTTTCTCCCAGCTCTACAGTCAAATTCTGGTTCAAATTCCATCCCAGTGATCCCAGTCCCAGCTCCAGCTGCCAGCTCCTTGTTGCTGAGACCTCCTGTAACACCTGGTGGGAACAGCTGGGGGTTCCCAAAGCCGTGTTGTCCCAAAACAGTGCCCTGTGAGATCGAAGAGAGGGGAAGTAGCAGCCAGTCCAGATGGGCGAGAGAAGGAAGACATTCCCCCACAGCCTGTATCTGGACCACTGCTCTCACCGGTAAGCATTGCTCTGATGGAACATTAATTTGCCCTTAGCAAAACCTGGAGCCTGAACTGGGGAGCATGAATGAGGCAAGGGAGATGTGAACTGCAACAGAAATTGGCTGATCGTGGCAAATCTGCTGCTGTCCCATTGCAGCATCAAATACGTGGCAGTGCTACATCTCTTAGTGCTGCACAGAGGGACAGCAGCTCTGTAGGACTGGCCCGTCCCCATTCTTGGGGCAGGAGGCAGCGAGCCCTGTGGCAAAGGCAGCACTAGCAGGGACCAGGCATCTGGGACTGATGCCTCTCTACAAAAGGGAACGAGTTACATGTACTTGTTCTGCGCAAAATAACCAAAACATCTGTGCCTCTAATTCCTCCTTGAGCAGCGGCAGCTCCAGCGCCCCGATCCCGCAGGCAGCAGAGCCCTCCTGCAGGCAGCCAAAGCGGCGGCGGCTGCTGCCCGGAGGTGGATGTGCCCAGGACACCTTTCCCGAGCAGCCTGGCTGCTGTGCAAGCCGCCGGTGGCTCCGCGGGGCTGGGGAGCGGCCGGACAGGCAGTGTCTGCTGTCACAGAGGCCGCCTTCGCTGCGGCCCGGCCAGCGCACGCAGCTCCGATTGCAACACAGCCCGCCTCGCTCACTGGCTGCTTTTATTCGTCTTCCTCAAAGGCTTAAATAAACAAGAAACAGGTTAAAAACAAAATCTTGGCCCTGGCCCCTTCCTGAGCTGGCTGTTCCATGATGGCTTCCGGCCCCGCGCGCGAGCTTCCCGCTGCAGAGGGAAGCGGCGCCGTCCTGCAGCTGCCTCGAGTGGGAAATAAGGCCACGAACCTGCCTTTGATAGCGGTGCCAGGCCACTGGAGCAGCGCTCTCCACACCATCCTGGTGCTTTCCACATCGAGTGGGAACTCGAGTGTGCTGTTGGGAGCTGGAAGAAGTTTGCCTTCCCAGGGCCATGGCACAAGGACGGGTGGACGGTCCCTGCCAGACGGGTGCTGGCTCCACATAAGGAGGCATTTCCAGAAGAAAAGCCCCACACACCTCTCCAAAGCCTTTTTTGAGGGGAAGAGGAACTTTATTCCACTTGCAATCTCTCATGAACCTAAAAACAATCTTGGAGGAGCCCACCAAGCCAAGAGCTTTTGCCCTCAGGACCTGCGGCGCAAATTGCACTGGAGTGAAGCTCCTCCGGCTGTTTTGCTGAAGGGACACTGGGAGCTCATTGTAATGACCCCCTGCTCGAGGTCACACTACGACAGCTGGGCAAGGCTCCCAGGGCTTTCAAAACACTTCACGTGCACAAAGTTGCCTCACAGCACCTTTGCGATGGATGTTTTCTATTCTTGCTGTTCAGAACTTTCGGAAACAGATAAAAAGACGCCAAGGTACATGATGAGACTCCGTGCCAGCCACTGTGCATTGCTTCCTGCCCCAAGCACCCTATTTTCTTGACAAGGCCCAAATGATTTTCCTTGCAGAGCATTTGAGGTCTGGTTTTCTGTGTGTATTAAAGAGCTTTATGTCCATCATATTGCTGCTAAAACATGCCACTATCTAGCGCTGGCAATATGTTACTGACTAGGGCTTTAGAGTGTTATAGATAAGTTATGTGGTGTTTTCCATTTAAATTAAAATAGATCAAGCTAAACTCAAGGGAAACTGATAGCTGCACTTCCATTTTATTTCATTCTATTTCCTCTTTATGACCAATGTTACGCTAATAACCAAAACTTTGATTATAGGTCTCTAAGGCACCATGTTGCACACAGGCCAGACTGGAAACTGCCTCCAGCTCTCCTATTGCCAGGGTTCCAGCTGCCAGACAGTGGCAAAAACAAGGTGATTGATATCAGTGTGTCATCTTGGGGTCTTTTTCCTCCCTCTACAGAGAAAGTCTCTGCTTCTTGTATCATCTGGCCTGAATTCTCCAGACATGAAGATACAGATCTGAAATTTGCCTGCTTCTGGCATCTGTTGCTGGTGCCAGTGGGGATCTCAAACTGCCAGCGTGGATTTTGCCATTCTGAACTGCATCCAAGTGCTTTAAGGGGACTCCTGCTGTGGAAAACCCCAGAAAGGAGGCTAAAAAACCCAGCTGTTGAGGGTAGTGCTCCTGGGTGTGGATGGACTGGCCTCACAGAAGATGGAGACGTAAAGGAGACACACTGTCCTGCTGCAGGCACTTGGCAGCACCCAGCTGCTCACCCCCTTCTGCAGAGCCTCAAGAAACTCCTCTAAATGGTTTTGGCTACATCAGAAAAAAGGTGTTTAAAATGAAAAATATAACAGGAATGATAATGCTAATCTGCAAAATGGGAAGCTAATAAAAAACTCTACGTTTTCTTGTCCCCCTCAGGTTTGTGGGGCTGAGGAATCACGGAATCATAGAATGGCCTGGTTTGGAAGGGACCTTAAAAATCATCTAGTTCCAATCTCCTTGCCATGGATGGGTATGAATAGGAATGTGGTAGTGGTCCTGCTTGCCTGACTCTGCCCAGCTGAGCTCCCACATCTCAGCTCAGCTCCCAGGGCAGGGGCAGGTATTTGTACCTCACAGTGCCTCTGATCTTCAGGAAAAAAATGAGCTGGTCAAGATCTTATTGCCTTGCTAAAGACTTCACACACTGGGGGTTTTAAAGAGTGGTTTGTACTACACAGGAAATCCCACAAGTGAGACCTCCTTGCAAAGGCCTGGACCATGTGCTGAGATCCATGGGCAGAACTTTGGCCACGGCTGTCTTAGGATGGTCACAGAGCGAAGTTCAAAGAAAGTACTGAAACGGCTTCATGGCTTCTTCTCCTCGCAGCAGAGCAGATTCATGGGGACCTGCTGCCTGCCCTGCTCTGAGTGAGAGGGTGGGGTGAGCATCACCCACTGCTTTGCCTGGCTTGGATGTCAAGCCTCACCTGCTCACTTCCATGAGTCTTGCACCCTTCCAGCCTATGGCTTCCTCCTCACACCTTGTTAGGACAGCAAAGGAAGCAAAGGGCAATGAAACAGAACACTGACCTTTTCATACCAACAGACCTCTTCCAACTTTGACATAAATTCATGAGCTTTAACGGGCACATGCTGGTGCCTTGGGTTTGGTGAATGCCTGTCACTTTGCCAAGGCCACCAGCAGGCATGGCAGGTTTGTGCTTGGGGTCTGGGATGCAAAGCATTTTTATGAAAAGATGATTTGGACCCTCACAGCTGTGGGATGTGTGCACATGTGTGTGTGGCGATGATGGAACAGCAACCTCAGCAATGCCTGGCTGTGGACAGGGGTCCCTGGTGATCCTGCTGGGGTCCACAGGCTGCACACCACCTTCTGCCTGGGAGCCAACACTAAAGCCAAGCCGTGGCAGCAGTGGGTGCCAGCACACCCCACAGGTGGGCTGTGTGTGGGACACTGTCCCATCCTGTGATGCACCCCGGGCTCTTTTTCCAGCACCCTGCGTCCCTCCCCACCAGGGTGAGTGTCCCTGCTGCTCCCGAGATAAAAGCACTGCTCCTGGGGAAGACCCAGGGTCACTGCCACCCTCGCTGTCCCTGCCATCAACGTGGGAGATCGGGACCCAGCGTGGCCTGGGTGGGCAGGGGTTCATTGTCAGGATGTGCCTCGGGCACGGCGCCTCTGCCCAGCCCTGCTTTCTGACCGCACAAAGAAAACATTTGCCCAGACACAGCCCGGCCCCTTGCCACGTTGAAAGCCTGGCTGCCGGCAGCTGGAAGGGGTCATTCGATGCCTCCCCAGCAGGACACAGAGCACAGCACTGGGAGACGAGTTAAACGAGGCTGGGGTTTAGAGCCTTCCTGAAATCCGTCCTCATAAAAGGCAGCTGTCTGGAAACCTGCTCATGGAGGGGAGGAGAGTCTCCCTGTGAAGAAGGGAGGCTTGCCAAGCCTGCCACCACGGCTGCTCGCACGCAGGCGATGCTCCCGCCCCGGCTGCAGCAGCCTGGTAAAACACCGGGGAGGTGAAAACTGTGGCAAGTGACCCTGCAGGCAGGATCTGCAAGAGCTCCAGAGCCCCACACACCATGGGGTAGCTCCCTGTGGTACTGCGCACCCCAGGGAGCACTGCCAGCACAGGGTACCATGCTGCCATCTGGTCTGGGAGCAAAGGGCACGCTGGAGAGAGCAGGGAATTCAGGCACAATGTTTGAGGGGGTATTTCCCAGCTGGTACAAGGTCCAGAGGTATCCTGGATACGTCCTGACAAACTAGGATGGGTCTAAGGGCTGACTTATCCTTCCCTCTGGGATGGTGGGTTTGAGTGATCATCACACATGCCTGTCCCTTCTCCTGAGTGTCTGTGCCGAGCTCCATGCTGTCGTGTTTGTGGTCTGGGGCTGGAATGCACTTGGTGCCTATGCCTATGGAATACTTTGGCTTTCCAGTCCGGTGCTGTTTATACAATGCAGAGGACTTCTCCTTGCTTGCACATTCCAAGTAGATCTGGGGTGGTGGCTGAAGCAGACAGGCACCAACAGATCCCCCGATTTCTCGTCCTGTCCTTCTAGCTAAAAAGCTCAGCCCTTCCCAACCAGAACCCAAGATGACTCAAACAACAGGAGTTTGGCTCTTTGCTCAGAGCCAGCCTGCTCCAAGTAGCATCTGTACCCAAAAACACACACTAGGCTTCTCCTCTGGCTTCTCTCACATCTTCTTAGCACTCACCTGTCTGCAGCTAAGTGTCTGGAATGGGGTGGTTTCTGTTTCATAGAGGAGGGAGACTGTTCTGCCTGTCTTGCACACTTGGATTTAGAAGGACTTGGCCTCCCTCCCACACCTGGCCTCTCAGACTCCTCCTTTATTCTGAAGGAGCTCAAAATGACAAGGCTCTAATAAACCCACCATGCTGAGAATGAGGGAAAATAATTTAAGAAGTGATGAATGACACATTCTTACTTACTGTAATTACACAGTGTGCTTCAAGAAGGTATTTTCCTATCGCTAATCCAAAACATTTGCACTCCCCTTTCTCGTAGTTTTCTGCTCCTTGATTCCCTTCCAGACAGCTACTCCCAGAGTGCTCTCAAGGTGCATTCAGCATTCCTGAAAGCCTCTGCCCCTCTGGGGCTAGCAGGGAGGAAGGGGATCTGTGCTTCAACTTCTCCAGCCTCAGCTTTCCACAGCTACATTTGCAGTGAGGGAAGAACAGAGGAAGAATGAAACCCTGAAGTTTTGTTTGCCCAGAGTGTTTTTTTCCTATTGCATTTTCTGATGGGCATTGTGACAGCCTGGGACCCCACGGTAGTGGGTAACCACCATAAATATCCAGGTCAGTACCGTATGGCCTTATACAGCCAGTCCAACAGTGTTGCTCTAGGTTTATCCTTTTAAAGACTCTCATGCTGTTTTTACTAAGACTGTAAAATATCCCAAATTTCCATTTAATTAAAAAAAAAAAAAAAGGAACACATGCTTCTATGCATGACCCAAAACTCTTTCTTCTTCTCCCAGAAGTCCATAAAAAGGCATTAAAAAATCCTTAGGTTTTCATCAAAATGGTGAGGAAGTGCTTTGCTTCTCCTGGGGCTTCCCAAAGGACTGGAATATGCTGGGTGTTATCACTTGAGGCAGTTCTGAGGAGCAAGCCACTTGACTGGAAGAGTCTGCAAAAAAAAACCACCCCACCAACCCTTCAGGCTGTGGTCACATGGAGCTGTTTTAGGGATCCCAACCACCTCACAGATCTGCTGAAATGTTCTGGATTCAGTGTTTCTCCCTCGAGCTTTGTGCAATCCTCCCATACCTCCTAGGACTTGGAGAGAGAGGACATCTTTCACTTGGACATCTGGCACTGGTGTCCTAACAGACAAGCTCTAGGGCATTTTGTGAAATAGTCTGCAGCTCCCAGAAGCTGCTTCAGACAGAAACCCAAGGACACCAGGCAATGCAGCCCATTAATTGAATGAGTCTGTCAGATACTGTTTCATGGGGTGTCTCTGTGTTTCTGTGGGAATGTTACTTGCAATAGGGGCATTCATCTCCTGCATGTATTTTCTACAACCTTCCTGATTCTTAACCAGTGTAGGACTTTTCCCCTTAGCCCAGAAACACTGTGTGGTTTAAAATGTTTGCCAGCTTTAAAGTAATAATCTCAGAACGTCCTGCTCCAGACATCACCTAACAAACTGCTCTACAGGTTGTTTCCGTGCACTAGAAATTCTATGCCATACTTGACCTTTCACTCCAGACTTTTCCACCATGACCAGAATGCTTTTCCCTTGGTAGCCCACACTCCATTGTGCTCCAAATGTATGTGTATCGTGCTCTAGGACAGTGGAGTTTCCCAGCTCATTTTCTAGCTGTATCCTACTGGGATTCTTTCTGTGATGAACCTTCAGGAGCCCACATTCCTTCTCTGGCACTTCCCTTCCTTGGTTCTCCCAAGTGAACTGGAAGTATTTGCACATCTACAAGTGGTTCGAGAGGAAACGAGCATCTCCCTCTCTGCATTCATCCTCCTGAAGAATCAACTCTTCAAAACACTGTTGTACTGCATCCCAAAGGTTCTGCCTGGATTAGGTGTCCCTGCTACTCCACTTATGCCCAGAGGTGTAGTTAACCGTGCAGTTGCAAAATTGCCGTTTTTCTAAAGACCTGGGCAAATTGCATCGGGGAATCTTAGGCCCAAAGAGTGAGCTAGTGCAGGGATTCATGGCCTACCCCTATTACAGTTCCTCCTGTACAAATACCAGCAGAGCTCATCAGTAAATTTAGCCACTGGCAAGAATTGCACAGGTGGAAACTGCTAAGTCTCATTCTGCTGGCCACTGAAATGCTCTCCCTCTGTCATTGTGCCCGAGCAAGGTTTTGCAATGTTAGCACATCTACAAACAAACCTTCTGTAACAGGAGCAGAGTCCTGTGGACCCGCAGCTCTGGGGAGCGGGCCAGCTCCAGGCAGTCTCGCTTTTGCTCTTTTCAGTGGAAATTCCCCATCACCAGCTTGTGCAGCAGGCTGAAGTTACCTGCTCTTGGAAAAACTCCCTTTCCTTTGGGACCAGTTACAGACTGTCAGCCTTGAACTTATCACAGGCCATGTGTAAATGCACCTACCACTTGTTCAAAGGTCTCGGTGTGCACCCATAAATAGCCTAAGCACAACAGACCTCTCGGAAGGTTGAGGCCATCCAAGGCCTCCTGTTGGCATGGTGTGCCCAACCTTCTCCACCAGCCTCTCCAGTGCAGCTGGGGCTTTGCATAAGGCCCCAGCCATCACTAAATTTCCAGGTCAGGCTTTGCTGAGAAAGCAATGTTCCCATCTTTCTTTTCTTTGTCTTTTCTGCCTGTTGAGATACAGCTTTCAGATCTGTTGTGGCTGAGCAAACTGAACCCATCATCCAAGGGGCCTCCATGCTCAGACAGAGCTTCTTTCCAGGGACTTCAGAGGGGGAACTTAGGGGGAAGATTGTTTTACTTGTTCCTGGTTGATGTTCCTGGAAGGCATCCAGCAGACAGATGGAGATCCTTTCTGTTTCACGTACACAGGATCTCGCTGACCTGTTGGGGAAGTCTCTGAAGGTCCCAGGATTCCAGGCAGGCTTCAGACTCCCCCATCAGTCAGGGCTGGCAGTGACCTCAGAGTGGAGCCACCTTTATATTTTACTGTCCTCAAAGGCAGGACAGGTTCTCAGCTACCTGCAAACAATTTGCTTCACTTGAAACACACCTTTAAAGGGAATTTCCAAACTGATGGGGTAAGGTGCAGTTCCTGGTATTTATCAGGACATCACCATGACTCACTTATTGCTCCAGTGCCTTGTTTCTGACTTTCCCAGGTTTGGAAGTGTCTACACTCTTCTGTCATCACTATCCACTACAAGCTGATTAGCTCAGCCACCATTAGCCCATGGGCTGGCTGGGGAGACTGGCCATCTCTGGTATCACCCACTTCACATGGCCTAAGATGGGCCAAAGTCTACCAGGCTGTGACCAGTGTCCCCCAGTAAGGTTTTTGCACCAGTCCTTCACAAAAACATGGTCCTGACACTGTCCCCCAGCTGGATCCCCCCCATTTCCCCATTTTGCAACCGTGCAAAGGGCTCGCTGCACGTTGTGTCTTGTCTTGGCCCACCACCTTCCCACACTCAGGTTATTCTATTTCTGCTTCTGAGCTCAGCTGTGTTTTTGCATGGCCCCTGTCTCTCTCGCTTTACATACGTTGCGTGTGTGTGGTACTCTCTGAGGTGGAAGTTCTCTTTTCTTGTCCCCGCGTGAGCCACAGAGCTGCACTGACAGGACTGACCACCTTCCTACCACTGCCAGCTTCCTGGCCCAAGGCTCTGCTGCAGCCCATGATTTAAGGACTTGGCACACTCAGCCTCTCAGGGCATCTTTGGCTTCCCATTAAACACAGAGATACCATTCCTGGCTCAGGAAGTCTCTGCCCTGCAGGCCACCAGGACCTGGGACACCGGCCTAGGGAGCTTGCATTACGTGCATGCTCTGTTTGTCTGCTCCTCCCAAAGCATCTCCTCCAGGACTTCAGGACTGCAGGACCTTTTCTCTGACCCAGGACAGGTTTTTATGTGCTTGCATTTCCCTTTTTCCCAGGTCTCAATCTGGTCACCCCTTTACTGAAAAATCCATTAATAGGTCAATGTCCAATTTCCCCTAGTTGAATGCCTTGTTATTCAACCAAAATAATCCAGATCCTGCAGCTGAATTCTCTTTGTCCCCCACTTTGTGGCACACAGCTGATCAGCTCTCTCTAATTTGATGGTTGATTCTAGTCATACAGCCAGACTAGATAATATAATCTCTTTTCCTGAAGGCAAGTGCTCACTGATAAAAGAGCTGACCCCATCAAATTGGCTCTGAGGCCTCCCATTTCAGAGCCATTCCCTCATGCTGTGGTTATGGACAGA
Source organism: Coloeus monedula (assembly GCF_965178545.1). Classification (NCBI taxonomy): domain Eukaryota; kingdom Metazoa; phylum Chordata; class Aves; order Passeriformes; family Corvidae; genus Coloeus; species Coloeus monedula. The sequence continues at coordinate 15,422,141 of NC_138784.1, forward strand.
GCCGAACAAATCTCCCAGATGTATTTTCCTCAAACACCATGGCTTTTACACTGATTCAGCTGGGACAAATAGTCTGATTCCTTCCTCCTGGAGACTGGAAATGCTGGTGGATGTTGGTGGTAGGCGGTGTACTGGCCAGCTCTTTTCTGCAGCAGGAGGCTGTTTTTTCCTGCAGTGACCTGCAAGCCTTTTATTTCCTTTTCTAACTGATTGTCTCAATTTCTTAACTCTTCACTGTGGTTCATCTTGGCTTAAAAATTGGCCAAAGCTTTTGTTGTGCCTCTTATTTTCTGGAAAACATTATTTTGCATGATACTCACACTGCTGATCACCTCTTTGATCCATCCTGCGTCTTTAAACTGGGAATCTTCCAGAAGAATTTTGCACTCTCTCTGGACACTGAAGTCTTTTATCCTTGTCTGCAGGTGACCTCTTATAAAACTCTTAGAAGTTTCCAGATGTTGCTTGAACTATTACAAAGCCTCCAGCTGTCTCAGCTCATGTTTTGCATCTTTGGTAATTTTCAATTTCCGTTCCCACTTGGTTCCAGAGGAATCCCAGAATTAGGACTTCTCCTAGAAGCTGAGTCTCACCCCGGACATTCTTTCCATAATTTGAAGATCTGCAGGTTGTTCCAGAGAGGATGAAGCTGGCAAACAAATGCTCCAGAAATGCTCCAGGTGTTCCACAAGGAGGTTGCTCCAGAAAAGCTCACCCCACCTGCTCCCCACCCTGTCTGTTAGTTACAGAAACCATGCAAAGCCCTGCTTTCCTGCCCATGGGAGGAATCACCTGCAGGGAACTGTCTTTTCTTTCAGAGTTCAAGCTCCCTTTGAGTCAGCACTCCCCCAAAAGGTCTCCCTATGCTTTGTTTTAGGTTTAAGCTCCTTCTTTTACTCAGGCTGTTTTCTTGATGCTTTTTCAAGGACCAGTCCAGTGAGGAGGAGAGGAATTTTATGCTGAAGCTGCTTGTTTCTCTCCACTGACTAACAAGAGAGCCTGCAGCTCTACCTTAGATGTCCAGCATGGATGACTGACTTGGGGCAACCAATATGTCCTTGATGAGCAAGTTTCCCCTGCAGTCTGTGGTCCCCCTTCCCGAGGGAGCTGCTCTGTAGTCCAGGCTTACCCAGGTAATGTGCTAGGGGAGATTTAGGCTGGATTTAGGGAAATTTTCTTCCCCCAGAGGGTGGTTGAGCACTGGAACAGGCTCCCCGGGGAAGTAACCATGGCCCCAAGCCTCACAGAGCTCGAGAAGCATTTGGACAACACTCTCAGGCACTCGGCAGGATTGTCCTGTGCAGAGTCTGAAGCTGGACTCCAGGATTTTTGTGGGTCCCTTCCAACTCAGAATATTCTGTGACTCCGTGAACATATGTAACAGTTTGCTTTCCTCACCAGCAGCAGATTCTCCCACCCACCTCTGCAGCAGTCCACCAGCCCTCTCCTTCTGACCCTCCCCACCCCTATAACCTATAGGCACGTGGCACACATGTATGTTATTTATTTTTGTCCTCGGTTTAGCTTCACGGACAGTGTGGAAATGCCATCAAGTTAACAGGGAGAGAGCTGTACAAGCCCGCAGTGCCGCTTGCTGCTTGCCAAGCAGGAGCCTCAAACACCTCATCAGAGCCTTCGCTGCTCCTAAAACCTCATTCGCACTTTACATACGGGCAGTGCGGTTCGGCAGCCCCCCCGCACACAAAAATCACGAGTTACCCCCCTGGCCAGATTACCTGTACAGCACCATCGTTAGACAGGAATGATGTGAGGTTCCCGTCTCTGTTTTGGCAGGCGGGGGCGTGTTTGGTGTTTATTGGGGTAATTCCCCGCCTCCCCGAGCCGCTGGATTCTGTGGGAGCCCGGGTTTGGAGGTCACGCACCTCCAGGAGCCGGAGCCCGAGGAAGGGAGGGAGCAAAACTGAACCAAATGAAAAGCAAGCGGTCAGCGCTGGCAGCGGAGATAAACACATCGCTGTGGATCGCCTCAGCTGACACTTCCCGCCTGCGGTTCCCGCCGGGAATACCGGAGAGAAACCCGCCAGCCCGGCTCTGAGAGGGGGTGGTGGTGTGGGGGGTGTCCGCTCCCCCCGCCCCGCACGTGGGGCCGGGGCCGCTGCGCTCCCCGCACACGCCGCACACCCCGCACGTTGCAGGGCCACACATGCTGCGCCGGCGTGCAGGCACGGCGCACACGCGGGGACACGCGGGGACAAACACGCCGGGACACGCACACGCGGGGACACACACGCACGCACACACAGCGCCTTTGCAAGCGGCACGGGAAAGAAGAGCATCGCCTTCCCTCGGGCACCGGCACCCCGTCCTTCCGGGGGCAGCAGGGTCCTGGCGGGCTGCCCGGAGAGGGGCGGGGGGCGCGGGGCTGCCCGGGGTTGGAGGGGCACGGTCCGTGGTAGTCCGAGCCGGGGGTGCCCGGTGCCACCCGATGCCGCCGCCTGCTAGCGGGGGGCGGCGGGGCAGGGCCGCCCGGTGCAGCCCGGCGGCAGTGATGTGGCAGCAGGTCGGGTCACGTTGCCGGCCCTGTGCTCGTACCAGTGTGAGACAGGATTAGGGAGGCGGCTGTCGGTGCCGCCGCCGCCGGCGGGGAGCGGGGGCTGCGCGGGCGCGCCCGGCGCGCAGGGACGCGGGCGGGGGGGCGGAGGGGGTTCCCCCCCCGCCCCGTCCCGGGGCTGCCGTGGCCGGTCACGCTGCACCGGTGCAAATCCTCTGCCAATGTCACCCCCTGCGCCCCGCGGGGATTCGAGCTGCCCGAGGGCAGCGTCAACAGCAGGTGTGTTTATATTACAGATAGACATATTTTTTATATATGTGCCTCTATATGTGAGTCCGTCTGTATAAAAGGAGCGCTTCTGCTGAGGTCTGGCGTTGCAGGCAGATCCGGCTCCCGTCCAAAGGTCGGGAGGGAGAGCTGCCGGGAGCAGCGGCGGCCGGGCGGGAGCACGGGGGGACGAGAGCTGCGGCACGGCGGCGCCGGGCCAGGGAGCGCTCCGCGCAGTAACACGCGTGTGCGCCTGTCCGTGCCCACGCATCCTATAGAAATCTATAGAAAACGTATGGCGAACGTGACCCCCTAACCGCCCCCCCCAAGAGAGGGGCTCTATTATTCCCCCCTTCCTCCCATGGGCCCGTTTTCCACAGGCGGGTCTTCTCCCCGGATACAAATAAAAATATATAAAAATACAAAAATAAAAGTAAAATTATGTTTTAAATTATTAGAATTAGAAAAATCATAAAAATCATAAAAACACAGCAAGAGTGGCAATCATCACGGCAGTAAGGCTGACGATGACAGCGACAGCGGCAGCAGCAGTAACACGGGGGGAAGCCGCTGTCTCGCAGGGCGGCCCCGGGCGGGCGGCGGGACCCCCCCCGTCCCCTCCCCGGTCCCGCCCCCGCCCGCGCCGCACGTGAGCCGGGTGCGGGGCTGGCTGGCGGCGCGCGTGCCCCGCGGGCAGGCGCGGCGGCGGCGGCGGGAGCTGCGGGCGTGTGCGCGGGGAGCGCAGCGAAGGCGGGCAGGGGGGGAGCGGCGGCGGCGGCGGCGGAGGCACTTGGGGGGGGGGGGGACGAACCGCCGCACACTTTTGGCCACTGCACGGGAGAGGGGGGACGGAGGCTGCATGTGCGCAGCGTCGCTCGCGGATCTCCCGAGACTGATCTCAGCATCCCGCAGGCTCAGTCAAAAGCAGCGACGAAACATCAGCCGCTGCCAGACATGGATGAAGGAATCTCCCGCTTGCCGGAGAGGCAGCTACTGGAGCATAGGGATTTTATAGGGTAAGGCGCCGGGGCAGTATCTCCGTCTCGTATCTCTATGGCGTTTCGTCTTCTTGAGAAAGTGCTGCAAAGCGCTGGGAGCGGCGCCGGCTTCCCGGCGGGGCGCGGGGCTCGCCGCCTCCCTCCGCGGGCGGACCCGGGCGAGCCCTTGCCCGGCCCTTCGGGCAGAGCGCTCGGCGCCCGAGTGCCCACTCGAGGAGGTGCTAGGCGAGCTCTCGCTGCACTTGCCGACGCTGGATCTTTGTGTTTTTCTCCAGGCTGGACTACCCTGCCCTGTATATGTGCAAACCCAAAAGAGGCGTGAAGAGGGACGAGAGCAAGGTAAGAATAAGTTTCTGGGCTCTCTTCTCGCTTAATCGCTTGGTTGGGGTTCGCTAAATTTTGCAGCGTAGCTTCGCTCCCAAGAGCATCCCCGGGGGGCTGCGCATACAACTTGCCCCCCGAATCGCAAGTGGGTTTACGAGCGAGCTGACACGGCGGGGAGAGCGGTGCCTTGACGATAATTTGCGCGGCATGTGGTCCGCATGACATTTGTTTTGGTTTTGATCGGCGTTCCGAGAGACTCTGCCTAACACTTGGCTTTTCCGGGTTTTGCTAATTAGGAAACGTACAAACTGCCACATAGACTGATAGAAAAGAAGAGGCGAGACAGGATTAACGAATGCATTGCCCAGCTGAAGGATTTACTGCCCGAGCATCTGAAACTGACGGTAAGGTGCCCAGGAGCGTGTATGTCCATGCAGATGCCGGCGCCGGCAGCCTGCCCGCTGCTCAGCCCTCGGGACGCCGGGCTGCCTGCCTGCTGCCCGCCCGCCGTCCTGGCCCTAACGCCTCGGGGACCGGTCTCACCGAAGTTAACGGAGGCGGCGTTTGGCGGTAGCCAAAACGTGCCGGGAGGTAGCCAAGCCGCCCCCTACCCTTGCCTTTGCAGACGCTGGGACACCTGGAGAAAGCGGTGGTGCTGGAACTGACTTTGAAGCACTTGAAAGCGCTAACAGCCTTAACAGAGCAGCAGCACCAGAAGATTATTGCTTTGCAGAATGGTAAGCGGGGCCCGGGGGGCACCGCCGCTGGGGTGCACCGGGGGCGGGCGGGGGGAGGCCCGGAGCGAGGCACCGCATGCCGCAGCCGCGGGTAAACGTTGTCCCCGCTCGGTCTCCCCCGCAGGGGAGCGGTCCATGAAGTCTCCGGTGCAGGCCGACCTGGACGCCTTCCACTCGGGCTTTCAAACGTGCGCCAAGGAAGTGCTGCAGTACCTCTCCCGCTTCGAGAGCTGGACCCCCCGCGAGCAGCGATGCGCCCAGCTCCTCGGCCACCTGCACTCCATCTCCTCGCAGTTCCTCCCCGGCCCTCAGCTCCTCTCCCCGCCGCCGGGCCCCCTCAGCAAGGGATCCTCCTCCTCTTCCTCCCCGCCCGCCCCCCCCTGCGCGCCGGGCCACAAGCCGGAGGGCCAGGCTAACTGCGTGCCCGTCATCCAGCGGACTCACGCCGCCGAGCTCAGCGCCGAGACCGACACGGACACGGACAGCGGCTACGGCGGGGAGGGCGAGGCGCGGCCCGAGCGCGGCCCCGCGGCGGCGGCCGGCGGAGCGCTGCCCGCCCTGGCCATCAAGCAGGAGCCGTCGGGGGACGAGGTGCCCCCCGCGCCCAAGCGGCTGAAGCTGGACCGCGGCGGGAGCCCCATGCCCGGCCCGCCGGGGCTGGCGGCGCGGGGCGCCGAGGCGGCGGCGGCGGCAGCGGCGGCCGCTCTGGTCAGACCCGACGCCACCCTGCTGGGGTCCCTGATGGCTCTGGGGGCGGGCGGCGGCGGGGCCCCCTTCGGACAGCCGGCGGCGGCCCCTTTCTGCCTGCCCTTCTACTTCATCTCCCCCTCGGCCGCCGCCGCCTACATGCAGCCCTTCCTGGATAAAGGCAGCCTGGAGAAGTATCTCTACCCCGCCGCTCCCATCCCGCTCCTCTACCCGGGCATCCCGGCCCAGGCGGCCGCCGCCGCGGCCGCCGCGGCGGCCTCCTTCCCCTGCCTCTCCTCCGTGCTCGGCCCCGCTGAGAAGGCGGCGGCCGCCGCCGCCGGGCTGCCCCCGACGCCCCACCTCCCGCACCCCTTCGCTGCCGCCGCCGCCGCCGAGCCAGGCGAGGAGCCCGAGCCCGCAGCTGCCGAGGAGCCCGGCGCCGAGGGCCCGTGAGACGCCCCGGGGGCTCCCCGCCGCCGCTGCCCTCCCCTCGGACTGAGGGGCCGTCGGGCCGCCACTTGCGCCCCCGGTTTCCTATGGAGGGCAGGGGTCGCTGGGGCCGCTGATCGCCGGGAACTCGCGGCCGCGGGGCGCCGGGACCCAGCCCGGGGGAGCCCCGCTGCCGGGGCGGCAGGTCCCGGAGCGGCCCCCGCAGAGGACCGTCGAGGATAAAATTTGCTACTCAGTATTTTTTTAATGTTTGGCTTTACAAATGCATAAATAAGGAAAACAACAACAACAAAAAAACCCCAAACAAAACACAACAAGAAGAAGGAAGAAAACATAGTAAGGATACTTTTTTTTTTTTTCTTTCTCTCTCTATAGAGTAATTAAATGTGGCACCTTATCTGGAATGGGTTTATACAGTGTGTCCCTAAGTCCCACTTGGGAACTTGCACTTGTTGTCCGGGAGACCTGGATGGGTTCAGGGTGAGGGCGGGGAGCGAGGCGAGGGAGGAAGGGCAGAGCCCAGCACCTGTGCTAGCACTTTATGGAGAACCGGAGCATGGAGGATGCACCCTGAGCCCAAACCTGCAGTGCCTTGAGCACCCGGGGATGCCACTGGCTCCAGCGAGTTTTGGGTGTGCAAGGGAAGGAGGGTCAGACCCATTACATAACGTTGTGTTTATTTCATTATTTTTTTGGGCTAAGGTATACAGGTGTGGCAAGTGCGTTTGTTCTCACCCCATCTTTATTTAATTCAGTATGTTCCCGAGAGATTTTTTTTCCCCAAACCTTGCTGTATAAAATGAATGTTACTGCACTGAACTACAAAAAGAAACCCCCTTCTCTCCCCCAAGAAAACACAGAGCAGCTTGTCAGCCTGAACTCATTTTATCCTAAATTCCAAGTGACACAAACTGGAGGCCGTAGGTAAACACCTCGCTGTGCAATCAGAAACAATTAAACCAGTTTGGGTAAGTTTCCCATATGGGTTCTTCCCTCATCCCATGCTCGAATACTGCGATTTCCCTTTCTGGAGACAAACCAGACGCCAGATAATCACACAGATAAAGCTTTTATAATAAGGCTTAAACCAAGACCTTGCCTAGATATTTTTAGTTTGTTGCCAAGGTAGCACTGTGAGAAATCTCACTTGAATGTTATGTAAGAGGTGAGACACCACAGCCTGGCGAGGAGTGTGTGCGTGTCCGGGGTCCGTCAGTCCGTTTGGTGCATCTGCTGCTGCTGTTGCTACTGTTTGCCTCAAACGCTGTGTTTAAACAACGTTAAAAAAAAAAAATCTTACTAGCCTACAGAGTGGCTGTATGTAAATAGTTGTTAATACATCCAATTAATGATGTCTGACATGCTATTTTTGTAGGGAGAAAAATATGTGTTAATGATATTTTGAGTTAAATATCTTTTGGGAGGATTTGCTGAAAAAGTTGCACTTTTGTTACAATGCTTATGCTTGATACAAGCTTATGCTGTCTTAAATTATTAAAAAAAAAAATAAATCCTGTCTGCAAGAAACCAGCTGTTTTAGAACAGTTTAGTATGTGATATATTAGAAATCAATCTTTATATTCAGTATTTTCCAGCACTCCATGAATTCTATTCTCTAAATATTTCCACACTATTTTGTGATTAAAAGAATTCTTACTAAGGAATAAAAACTTTAATACACAAAATGGGGTTGTCTACTAATTAAAAATGCAATGATAATACATAATAATTGGTGCATTGAGCTTCAAACTGTATGATTGCGTGGCTGACGATGATTTAATTCACATTTTTAATCTGGGTTTGAATTTTCTGGGTTTTCTTTAACTCTCTTTGGCAAACTCTGGTTTAATATATGCACATTTCACAAAGCAAAGTGTGGAACACACAGGTTTCTTCCTGACTTTTTTCCCCTCTTCTTTTTGCAAAATATTCATCTTTAAAATTAACACTTGACAGCCCTGGTGCTCTCTTTACTCACAAGGAACAAACTTTACGATTTGCCTGACAATCTAATGACGTATCATAATCTCTGCAGGAATGAATGATGGGTGTCCCAGCTTGGAAACACTCTGTGACAACTGAATATTTTGTGGTGGGGGGGAGAGCAAGAGGAGGAATAGTGGTGGAAGCAGGCAAGATCATAGTGCGGAAATGCAGCACCCTAAAGGCTTCCACAGATCGAATAGCAGAGCTGTAGATCACCTTTCCTTGCAAAAATTCTTGCAGGGATATAAAATTAGAGGAACCCCTCAGACAGTAGCCAGTGTTTACGTAAGAGAGACGAAGGGAACGTTCCGTGCTCCCTCTGCTGGTTCTCCCATACCGGTGACTACACGGACAAGGAACGAAGTTGGAATGGAATAAAAAACTCCTAAGACTAGTGTTAATTCTCTCAATCCTTTAAAATACAGGAGGAATTATAAATTGGATGAAAAATAAGCGCTCCTTTTAAATGACTCGAGTAGGATTGTTAAGAAATAAAGGTCTTCACATGGAAGCTGTAGTAAATTTAATTCCTATTAGAGATACAGGCAGGCTATCTACAAATACCAGTGGACACATAGACATATTTTTTTCCATAAATAATGGACCAAAGGCTGCTACAGTGCACCACTCTACCTGCTGAAGTCAATTACTAAGTCAGGAAATGGGGAAAAAATCTGCGTCTGGCTCCAGCTGTCTTTGGATCTGGTTCTGCTCCCTGTGTTGTCACAGGAATGAAAGTGAGCTGGGCTTGACCCTTCCCCTCGGTAACTTTGACCTGCATACTTGAACAGCTTAACACTTGCTAGGCCATCAGTTAGGCTGGGATGAAGGTGTTCGTGTATTCCAACTCCTCCTGCCAGCCAGGGAAGCGGCCTGCCCGCTAGTTCACTACACACACACACAAAGGGTAGAGCCACGGGCACTTCTTAAAAAGCTCCTGAAGAGTGCAGTGTAAAACCTGAGCATGAGCAAGGCTTTAGGTCTCCTTCAAATTTCCATCCTTTGGGAATATGAATCGGTTTGGGTTTCACTGGGCTATAAACCCAGATCCTTAGAGGGCTTTATGTACAGTAAAAGGAAGGCTTGCTTTTATTAGCCCTTGAATCAAACGTACCAAATGACTTCGCGCCAAGTCACAGCATCAGTGGAATCTATTAAATTTTATGACATAAAACATAAAGACAAATTATGTGTGTTCTAATAATCCCAATGCCTAACAAAAGCAAACATGGGGAAAAAAAGGTTTGTAATTGAGGCTGATAACCCACGGCAAAAGGCAAATGACAGGAGGTATTCCAGTGTCAGCCTTAATTATTAAATTCCAAGCTTCCTCAGATCCCTATGGAGCCTAAATCAATTTGTATGTCTTGAATTTTCTTGAGGTTAAAAACAATCAGAGAAATACTGGACAAGAGCCTCCGATCTTTAAATATACATTCCCTTACGGAAGTGCTGAGAGTGCAGGACTGGGTGCTACATTTACTGTTTACACTTGAATCCATATGCTGTTGTCCCATAAACCGCAAGATAAGAGATGCAAGCTTGATTTCATAAGCAATAAACTTTGAAAACAGATTTTATAATCCAGTATATTATAGTGGCATGACAGGCTCCATTAGAGTGTGTTAAATAAGGATGGTTGGGATTTTTAAACCACTGGAAGGCAATGTCATGTACCTCCAACTGAAGGACAAGGAATTTTTGTATTTGGAAGGATTACAGTTACAGAACTTGACTATCAGCCCTGTTTGAGAAAGGCCTGACCTACCATTTAAGTCATGTGAGTCCTTTTCTGGAGCATAATGGGCCTTGGAGTAGGTCCCGAGTTTGTGTTTTGGACTTTTTTTGTTTAATTTTCACCTCTAGTCAGGGCAGACTGAATGTCTGACATCCAGCAAGCCTGGGGACTGTATGCAAGGTGTGTTTCAGTACCTCTAAATTCCTAGTCTGCCCTGTAACCTGGGTCTTGCAACGCATTTCCTTTTCCCTTCAAACCTCAGCTCTTGGAATCATCCTTGCCTTCTCTGAGAAGTTTCCTGCCTTCTGGTTGCAGAAATGAACACGAAAATACAACCTCGGAGAAAGAAAGTAACAAAAATGCTGAATTTCCTCTCTGCGAAAAAAAAACCTTGGATTTTTTAGAGCCAGTTTCACCCTTCAGGAAAGCCTGAATCTCTGTTGACTATCTCTGGTACTCCTGCAGGCTCAGAGCAGCTCGCTGGGAAGCAGCAGAGAGAAACCAGTGGCTCACCTGCCGCCAGCAGCAGCTGCGTGAGCCCCGGACACGTGTGGGCTGGATGTGAGCAAGGGCGAGCTGCTCCGCTCTCTGCAACCTTCCCGTGGCTCCAGCATTTCAGCCTGCAGGGCTGTCAATCTGTCACAAGCACTACATCCATGGCAGCCTCGATGACGGCGCTGCCGCGGGCTGCAGGAGCTGCCCTGCCTGGGACAGGCTGTTCTGCCTCGCTGAGCTCACGGGGTACCCAGCGGCAGCGCACCTGCTGCTGCCGCCGCTGCCTCTTCCTGGGCTGCAAACATTCCCCTCCCTGCATGGCCCTCCCCGAGGATGCAGCCAATGCCTGGGACAGGCAGGAAGGCATTTCTTTATGTTTCAGCAAGCAGGGACTGTGATCCCAGGCAGCTCTACCACGTCATGGGGACCAGGGGGAGTTGTTTCTCCTGCCTACATAAAGCCCTGTTGGTTGGGTTTTTAACTTTGCTTTTCACTAGATGTTTTTTACGGATGTGACCAAGGCACTCTCACAACTAAGTAATTTCTAGGGAATAATCTCAGGAAAAGAGCCATGCAAATATGGCACCTTCTTCCTCAGTAGAAAATTGTCTCCCAAGTGTGTTTGGATTAATACCTGCAGCACAGAGCCACATGAGCCAACAGATGCTGAAGTGGATTCTGTTCTCACTGTACAAGGTTGCCAAGGCTCCAGCCCTTCTGTGGGTGGCAGGCAGGCCCATAGGCTTCCTTACATATGATGTTGTTTGCAAAGAAGCCCCTCTAGGTGGGAGCAGCAGCCCCTCTGCGTGGGCCTAATAATTATAGACTTGGCTGGAATGCACTGCATTGGCTTCAGGTTTGGAGCCTGTGAGTAGTGACCCTGACCAGCATTTCTGTGGTACAGAGGTCACGGCTTCCAGCAAAGCTCCTAAGACTGGGCCCTAGGTTCCAGCTGAAAGACCTGGAATATGAGTAGCTCCATCAAAACCGTCATAAACCACCAAGAGCAGCCTCTGTAGCAATAAGGCAGCCTGAAACGCAGAAAAAAAGCTTCTCTTCATGGAATCCCAGAATGGGTCAGGCTGGAAGGGACCACAGTGGGTCATCTGGTCCCACCTCTCTGCTCAAGCAGGACCATCCCAGAGCACATGGCACAGGATCGAATCCAGATGGTTCTGGAATCTCTCCAGTGAGAGAGACTCTATATCCTCTCTTGGCAGCAAGATGTCCAGATGTGTTTGCAGGACTCCTACTACGAGTAGGAGAAACTGAGCGTCTCCTTTTCACATGTCAGTTGAACTCTTGTTCTGCACAGGACGGAGAGGCTGGAAAAGAACTAAAGATGGAAAATCTTTTTATGCTTTGCTTGAAATGAGAGGGCATAAGTTTTAAGATGCACGGGGGGAGGTTAGACATGAGGAAAAATTTTTCACTGAACGGGTCATCAGACATTGGAGCAGGCTGCCCAGGGAGATGGAGTCACTGTCCCTGCAGGTTTTTAAGGAAGGACTGGATGTGGCACCCAGTGCCATGGTCTGCTTGATACGGTGGTGTTCAGTCATAGGCTGGACTCGATGATCTCAGAAAACTTTTCCAGCCTAAACGCTTTCTGTGATGCCGTGAAAAGAGAAGGTCTGTCCCACTTGTGCACGCTGGGTTTGTTCGGACGGCAGGAGCGCTCAAGCAGCGCCTGTGCACACACTAAGCACGTCGTTGCGGACAGCAGTCCTGGGAGGCACCGCAGGGGGCAAGGGGCCACTTTGCGGTGACTTTGCCAGAGAGTCCCCTGCAGCCCGGCCGGTTCCCTGGCGCTCCCGCCCTGCTCCGTGCCGCTGTTCCTCCCCTCCGCCCTGCCTGGCGCTTCCCGGCTCCCGCCTCGGTCCGAAGTGCGCGCCCGGCCCTCAGGCCGCCGCCGCCGTCACGCGCGCGCCCGCGTGACCGCCGCGCACGCTGCCCGGCACGTGCGCGCGGGGCCGCGCCCGCTGCGGGGAGGGCGGGAGGGGCGGGGGGCGGGGCCAGCGGCCGCCATTGGCAGGCGCGCGGCTCGCGCTCCGCCTCCCCGCGCGCGGCCCCACCTCCCCTCAGCAATGGCCGCCCCTGGGGCGGGGTGGAGCTGGGGCTCGTCTGACACAATCACAGGATCTACGAGGCTGGAAAAGTCCTCCGAGATCGTTGAGTCCAACCTGTGACCGAACACCACCGCGTCAACCAGACCATGGCACTGAGTGCCACGTCCAGCCTTTCCTAAAACACCTCCAGGGACGGTAATTTCACTGCCTCCCTGGGCAGCCCGTTCCGATGTCTGATCACCTTTTCTGTGAACAAATTCTTCCTACTCTGCACTGCTGCGGTCTCACCTTGATTACTGTGTGCAGTTTTGGTCACTGCAATATAGCAGAGAGATTAAGCTGTTAGAATGTGTCCAAAGGAGAGACATGAAGATGGTGAAGGGCCTGGAGGGGAAGCCACACGAGGAGCAGCTGAGGGCACTTGGTCTGTTCAGCTGGAGGAGACTGAGGTCAGAGCTCACAGCAGTTCTGCAGCTTCCTCACCTGGGGAAGAGGAGGGGCAGGCACTGATCTCTGCTCTGTGTGACCAGGGACAGGACCTGAGGGAACGGCTGGAGCTGTGTCAGGGCAGGGTTAGGCTGGGTATCAGGAAAAGGTTCTTCCCCCAGAGGGTGGTGGGACACTGAACAGGCTCCCCAGGGAATGGTCACAGCCCCAAGCCTGACAGCTCCAGGAGCTTTTGGACAACTCTTGGGCACATGATGTGACTCTTTGGAACTGTGTGTGCAGGGACAGGGGTTGAACTCGATGATCCTTGTGAGTCCCTTCCAACTCAGCTCATTCTGTGATTCTGTAATGTCCAATCTAAACCTCCCCTGTCCTCTCAGAAAGGGTTGTCGAGAGGTTCAGAGTCCCAGCATTCAAGAGGTTTGCTCGATGCACATTGAGCAATCAGAATGCAACATTATGCAGGTATGGGCCAATTCTGTACAGAAGATAATAAAGACAAGAGGTTTACAGCCCTTGAGGGCATCAGCTGGAGGGTTAATAAATCAGGGAAAACCTTTAGTAGAGGCTGTTTTTTTAACTTAGATTCTTCTGAAATAACAATGTTGTTACTGTGATGTGGAATCATGGAATGACCTGGGTTGGAAGGGACTTTAAACACCATCCAGTTCCATCCCCCTGCCATGGCCAGGGACACCTTCCACTATCCCAGCTTGCTCAGAGCCCCATCCAGCCTGGCCTTGGACACTGCCAGGGCTGGGGCAGCCACAGCTTCTCTGGGCAACCTGTGCCAGAGCCTCCCCACTGTCACAGGGGACCATTTATTCCTCATATCCAATCTAAACCTGCTTTCTGTCAGTGTGAAGCCATTGCCCCTTGTCCTGTCACTCCATGCCCTGTAAATAGTCTCCCTCCATCTTTCCTGTAGGCTCTTGTAGGTCCCTTTATTTCAAAACAGTTGGTGGTGGCAGCACTGATGCAGTGGCACCTGTTGGACAGAACAGCAAGATCAAAAGGTAACACAGACACCTAAGAGGAGAAACTGAGGCTCCAGCCATGATATGCTGCATGTTTATGCATTTTATGTTGTAAACTCACTGGAATAAGAATGGATCTTCACGGGAGCTGGGGTAGGCTCTGATACTGTGGTTTCCTCTTCCCCCAAGTGCAGATTTTAATCAAACAGGCTGAAGCTATTTCTCAGTAAGTGACAGCTTAATGATTCTGTGCAAACTAGGGCAAGATCCACCAGAGAAACAGTGCACATGTCTCTGAGAGCAGCTTTTGGCAGAGGGAGCAGGAGATGCAGAGGTGAACCTCCCAGGAGGAAGAATACTCAATCCCAGTCGCCTACTGAGATTTAAATATTTTAGGTCCTGAGCCATGACTCAAAGGCAGGGCTGCTCCTCTTCCAGCGTTTTGTGTGAGGAGTGGTGCCCTCTGTTGTTCCAGGGAGAAGCTGCTGAGAGTTAGGGAATTGAAACCACTAATGTGAGGTGGGTTTGTTTTCTCCAGACTCTTACAGATGCTCTGGTTTGGACATACAGGGTCTGTCATGCAGAATGCACTGCCATCAGGACTTCATTTTCCAGAGTAAAGTCAGAAATGAAATGCGTAGAGGCAAATGGACCAACATGACTAGGAAAAAAACGCTTAAAAAATGAGGGAAGTGTGTAGAATAAGCAAGAATCCCTTATTAGCTGCTACAAAGGTAATTGAAGCATATGGGAATGTGTGTGGACAAGGGTCAGAGTTAAGGCTGCCCGTGTTTCCTTCAGCATCTCCTGGTCTCTGAGAAAGAAGGAGCTACCTTTGCTTAACAAGCTGCCATCATTAGATAATCCTCCTGGGCACTCCTCAACTGTCTGCAAAGGAAAACGTGTTTGTGCGAAGCTGGGCTACATGGGTTCCTGCTCATTGGCACAGCACAGAAGCTGTGTTAGCAGTGCAGTTTGCTCTGCAGAGCGCAGAAATAAGAACAAAAAGATACATCCACGTCTGCAAAACGTGGCTTTGAAAAATGCCTAACTGGTCACAGGGCTAATTCTGGTGTTGTAAATGACAAGGTAAGTACAGTTATTTAAAACGACCTTTGAGAGCAATCTGTGTGCCATGCCCCAGGAGCCAGCCGTGGGAAGCACGCTCCCATCAGTGTCCTACCAGGCCCAGAAGGCATTTTCAGGAGTCCAGCTGTTTGCTGTGATTGCTGAACATGCAGAGTCTGCAATACCTGCTTTTAAAAGTACACAGTAATGTCACAGGATTGCTTGAGTTTAGTAACCCCAGGGCAGTGCATTCCAAGGGGTAGAGGGCAATTCAGCTGCCTGGCAGAGCCAGTAGAAAAGTACTGCATGTCCCTAGCTTTTGTTTTCTGCAGAGATCAACACCTGTACCTTCAGGAACAAAGCTGCCTGGGCTGGGGCAGCACCCTGGTAGTTTAGGGCTACTCTAGCACTTTCCCTAGTGGGTAGAGTCACATCATAGAACAGAATCACAGAACGGCCTGGATTGCAAAGGACCTTAAAGATCATCCACCCCCTGCCATGGGCAGGGACACCTTCCACTACCCCAGCTTGCTCCAAGCCCCATCCAGCCTGGCCTTGGACACTGCCAGGGATGGAGCAGCTACAGCTTCTCTGGGCAACCTGTGCCAGGGCCTCCCCACCATCACAGGGAACAATTTCTGCCTCATATCCAATCTAAACCTGCTCTCTGTCAGTGTGAAGCCATTGCCCCTTGGTCCTGTCACTCCAGGCCCTTGTTAAGAGTCTCTCTCCATCTTTCCTGTGGGGTCCCTTCAGGCACTGGAAAGCCACAATGAGGTCAGACCATCTTTATTTGTACAAGCCTGTGAAGAGGGATCTCCTTTCCCCAGATGTTCCTGATGCACCCACACAGCAGTGCCTTCAGGATGCAAGCCTGACTCCTCAACTGAAGGCAGCTCCACATCACAGGAGTCTTGTGAGCTTCTGGCAGACAAGAGAAGCAAGAATAAAATAACTAAGCAGAGTTACCTGAAGAGGAAATCAAAACACTCCATCATGCAAGCAGCTGAACTCTTGCATATGCTGAAACCAGCGTGCTAAAATCAATGGTAAATGAAGATACTGATTTTGCAAAGTTTTAAGTTTGAAACAGACTAATTAGATCTCGAAGGTAAAACCTTTATTGGTTGAACCTGGCACAACACTTGCTAAAGGAAAGAATAAGTCTCACCTCTTTTGAAGTGCTCTCATTATTCAATTTAGAAGGGATATAAATCCTCTGCTATCAGGAAGAGGTTTAACCTCTGACTGAAGGGTTAGGGAGAGCTTCCTCTCCAAGTAGGTTATTTTGGTAATGCCACACCAAGGGTAGTTTACTATTGAGCTGCCTGTGCCCAGTCAGCTCTTTCTATAGAGCTCAAGGCAGAATGTTAGGCCAGATGGCCCCCAGCCTGACTGAACCATTGCCGGACAACTCTGTGTTGTTCAGAACAGATTTTTAGCAAATGATCCATGTGCAAAAGTCAGTACTTGGAGATGAAGGGCTTGTACTCCTTCTGGGAAAGCCCTGCACATCCCTGCGCTTTAGTTTCCCAAGCTGATAGAAGGGATAATGACATCTAATGAGTTAACTACATACATATATATGTGTGTGCATATATAAAAATTGTATGATTGGGATCACTGTTACACAGTCATGCTAACATAAGAAATTAGGTTTTTCCTTGGGAATTTCAGGCTGTGTTCTGCCACTGAACAAAGATGTTAAACAAGGTACTCACACTGCCCAGGCTCCTGCTTTTGCAGTTGCTCACAGCACCTGAATTACGTGCTTGTCCTGTGTGGCTGCACCCAGGGGCATCCCATTCTTCCTACCAAAGGAGGGAGATGTTCCTAGAAGTAGGGGCCTCCTGCTGTAAAGTTCCTCAGATAATGTACAAAGGTAGCAGCAAGAACTTTATTTAGAGCAGGACATGAGGTACGGTACTGCAGGACTGATTATTCATTGCCCTGTCAGATGCCAGCAGCTGCATTAATTGGATGGCAACATCTTTAAATGATCTTTCACCTCAGAACTGAGCAGCAGGGAGTCTCTGTGCTCAGACATGCTGAAGGGCGCTCATTCTGGGCAGGACTCCGGTGTAAGTGTAGCTGAGGTGTTTGTTAGTTAATTATATTTATTTGGAGCATGTAGAAAACACTTTGGAGTTGGCAAACAACAAAAAAAGGCACCTTCCTACAATTCTAACTTGTGTGCTTTAGCTCTTCAGCCACCAATACCAAAGGGCACTTGGGTATCTATGGAACATTGTGAGATGGCAGCCTGTCACGGTGCATTACTGGTTACATGCACATTGCCAGAAGATCCCAAGACCTGTGGAAATACTGGAACATTTAGGACCACCAAGCAAATCTCAGCCTGTTCATTCAATTGTTTCTATCAACTAGGTACCACACACTCCCAAGCAGCATCTGCAAAATGATTTAGGCTGCCTCTGGTAATAGCACCACTTTGCAAGAAGAGAGTTGAGCGAAAGTTGAAATGAAGTTTTATTCCTTTACTTGCTTCTCCTTTCTACCCCTTTAGAAAAAGAAGTCTGCTTAAAGATAAACAAGAATTCACCTTCAGAAATCCCCAGCTCCCCTCAGCACACCTGCATCTTGCTCTCACTGCAAAGTAAAGCTAACTCTTGAGTGACTTCTTGTCACCCTCTTGGTAGGATATAAAAATACACTTCATGCAGCAGTATCTGGATAGCACAGCCAAGTTCAGGACCACATTGTGCTCAGCACTATTTGCCAAACAAGTAGGAATCGAGACGCTGTTCCCCACGGGGCCTGCCGTATGTACAGACAAAGTCAAAGGGGATGAGGCAGTATTATCTCAGGCTTACAGCTGGGGGACTCCAATCCACAGGGATTATAGTATCTTGCCCAAGGTCACGCACAGGAAATCTGTGGCAGAGCTGGGAAATGAAACAAGAGGTTCCCAGGCACAGGCACATACACCAGGCACAGGACAGTATCTAAAATGGAAATGTTTCAACCCACATCTGTACAGGTTTCACAAGCTTCCAGGCCTGCTCAGAAACTTTAGGAATGGCATCATTTGTGCATTGGTTACACTGACATTGTGACTAAGACACGTCTCTTTGTAAGTATTACTGTGTCCTTTCTGAACGAACACATTTAAAGTTGGAATGTTGGGTGCCTTAAGCAATTCCCTATCACGTGCTGTGTATTCCTAGAAAACCTACTTTCCATCGCAGTGTGTGGCTGCTGCATGTACTGCTGCCCTCTCGTGTGGGCCGGCTGGGAACTGCAGCGTTGGCACAGTCGAGAGGACATGATTATCTGGTGCCTGCCCCTGGCACAACCTT